>NC_059177.1:51503510-54094302 GCF_019923935.1 Bubalus bubalis
CTCTACTTCTTGGATCCCACAGCCTTCAGGAACTCTCTTCTGATTTGACTTCAAGTGACTTTCTGTCCAGTGCCCTGATTGGGACACCACGCTGGGGTGGCCAGTGTGGAGGCGGTTTGAGAACACAGCTGGGAGGATAATGAACCAAAGGAATAGAGGGGCCACAGGCCAAGAAGGAAATTCTTGTACAGGTCTTGGGAGGAACGATCATGTAGTTGTGAGGTCTGGGGTAATTCTTGGACTCAGTTGTTCCTGTGGGACCCTTGGGGGCTTGGACAGGGCCCCTCGGAAGGTGGCAGCTGGATGGATGGCACTGGTTACACATCAGCCTTGGAGAAGGAAAGAGAGGTAGGCCTCTGTGTGATGTGGTTTCACAGTCCAGGTATTGCCTCAGAGGCTTTTTGGTCAAATTGTATCCTTTTCCCAAGTCAATCCCCAGGTCAGTAGGTGCCCAATATGCTACTGGAGATCAGTGGAGAAATAACTCCAGAAAGAATGAAGGGATGGAGCCAAAGCAAAAACAATACCCAGCTGTGGATGTGACTGGTGATAGAAGCAAGGTCCGATGCTGTAAAGAGCAATATTGCATAGGAACCTGGAATGTCAGGTCCATGAATCAAGGCAAATTGGAAGTGGTCAAACAGGAGATGGCAAGAGTGAATGTCGACATTCTAGGAATCAGCGAACTGAAATGGACTGGAATGGGTGAGTTTAACTCAGATGACCATTATATCTACTACTGTGGGCAGGAATCCCTCAGAAGAAATGGAGTTGCCATCATGGTCAACAAAAGAGTCCAAAATGCAGTACTTGGATGCAATCTCAAAACGACAGAATGATCTCTGTTCGTTTCCAAGGCAAACCATTCAATATCACAGTAATCCAAGTCTATGCCCCAACCAGTAACGCTGAAGAAGCTGAAGTTGAACAGTTCTATGAAGACCTACAAGACCTTTTAGAACTAACACCCCAAAAAGATGTCCTTTTCATTATAGGGGACTGGAATGCAACAGTAGGAAGTCAAGAAACACCTGGAGTAACAGGCAAATTTGGCCTTGGAATACAGAATGAAGCAGGGCAAAGACTAACAGAGTTTTGCCAAGAAAATGCACTGGTCATAGCAAACACCCTCTTCCGACAACACAAGAGAAGACTCTATACATGGACATCACCAGATGGTCAACACCGAAATCAGATTGATTATATTCTTTGCAGCCAAAGATGGAGAAGCTCTATACAGTCAGCAAAAACAAGACCAGGAGCTGACTGTGGCTCAGACCATGAACTCCTTATTGCCAAATTCAGACTTAAATTGAAGAAAGTGGGGAAAACCACTAGACCATTCAGGTATGACCTAAATCAAAGCCCTTATGATTATACAGTGGAAGTGAGAAATAGATTTAAGGGCCTAGATCTGATAGATAGAGTGCCTGATGAACTATGGGATGAGGTTCATGACATTGTACAGGAGACAGGGATCAAGACCATTCGCATGGAAAAGAAATGCAAAAAAGCAAAATGGCTGTCTGGGGAGGCCTTACAAATAGCTGTGAAAAGAGGAGAAGCGAAGGGCAAAGGAGAAAGGAAAAGATATAAATATCTGAATGCAGAGTTGCAAAGAATAGCAAGAAGAGATAAGAAAGCCTTCCTCAGTGATCAATGCAAAGAAATAGAGGAAAACAACAGAATGGGAAAGACTAGGGATCTCTTCAAGAAAATCAGAGATACCAAAGGAACATTTCATGCAAAGATGGGCTCGATAAAGGACAGAAATGGTATGGACCTAACAGAAGCATAAGATATTAAGAAGAGGTAGCAAGAATACACAGAAGAACTGTACAAAAAAGATCTTCACGATCCAGCTAATCACCATGGTGTGATCACTGACCTAGAGCCAGACATCCTGGAATGTGAAGTCAAGTGGGCCTTAGAAAGCATCACTACGAACAAAGCTAGTGGAGGTGATGGAATTCCAGTTGAGCTATTCCAAATCCTGAAAGATGATGCTGTGAAAGTGCTGCACTCAATATGCCAGCAAATTTGGAAAACTCAGCAGTGGCCACAGGACTGGAATAGGTCAGTTTTCATTCCAATCACAAAGAAAGGTAATGCCAAAGAATGCTCAAACTACTGCACAATTGCACTCATCTCACATGCTAGTAAAGTAATGCTCAAAATTCTCCAAGCCAGGCTTCAGCAACATGTGAACCGTGAACTTCCTGATGTTCAAGCTGGTTTTAGAAAAGGCAGAGGAACCAGAGATCAAATTGCCAACATCTGCTGGATCATGGAAAAAGCAAGAGAGTTCCAGAAAAACATCTATTTCTGCTTTATTGACTATGCCAAAGCCTTTGACTGTGTGGATCACAATAAACTGTGGAAAATTCTTCAAGAGATGGGAATACCAGACCACCTGATCTGCCTCTTGAGAAATCTGTATGCAGGTCAGGAAGCAACAGTTAGAACTGGACATGGAACAACAGACTGGTTCCAGATAGGAAAAGGAGTTCGTCAAGGCTGTATAATGTCACCCTGTTTATTTAACTTATATGCAGAGCACATCATGAGAAACGCTGGACTGGAAGAAACACAAGCTGGAATCAAGATTGCCGGGAGAAATATCAATACCCTCAGATATGCAGATGACACCACCCTTATGGCAGAAAGTGAAGAGGAACTCAAAAGCCTCTTGATGAAAGTGAAAGTGGAGAGTGAAAAAGTTGGCTTAAAGCTCAACATTCAGAAAACGAAGATCATGGCATCCGGTCCCATCACTTCATGGGAAATAGATGGGGAAACAGTGGGAACAGTATCAGATTTTATTTTTCTGGGCTTCAAAATCACTACAGATGGTGATCGCAGCCATGAAATTAAAAGACGCTTACTCCTTGGTTATGACCAATCTAGATAGCATATTCAAAAGCAGAGACATTACTTTGCCAACAAAGGTCCGTCTAGTCAAGGCTATGGTTTTTCCTGTGGTCATGTATGGATGTGAGAGTTGGACTGTGAAGAAGGCTGAGCACTGAAGAATTGATGCTTTTGAACTGTGGTGTTGGAGAAGACTCTTAAGAGTCCCATGGACTGCAAGGAGATCCAACCAGTCCATTCTGAAGGAGATCAGCCCTGGGATTTCTTTGGAAGGAATGATGCTAAAGCTGAAACTCCAGTACTTTCGCCGCCTCATGCGAAGGGTTGACTCATTGGAAAAGACCCTAATGCTGGGAGGGATTGGGGGCAGGAGGAGAAGGGGATGCCAGAGGATGAGATGGCTGGATGGCATCACTGACTCGATGGATGTGAGTCTGGGTGAACTCCGGGAGTTGGTGATGGACAGGGAGGCCTGGCGTGCTGCGATTCATGGGGTCGCAAAGAGTCGGACACGACTGAGTGACTGATCTGATCTGATCTGATCTGATATTAGAAAATAACCAGCAATACGCGTGGTTACTGGTGTCTGGCACTCTCCCTGTGCTTTCCTGCCTCTGCATCATTGCATTTCCTAAACCTTAGCACTGAAGTCCCCTTCCCCATCTTTCATGGGGACAGGTGGCTGCTCAGGGACAAGGTCTGATAAAGGAGTCCACCTTGGAAAAGAACTTGGAAGCACCTGGCCCATAAGCGATGCTCCATAACAGCTGTTAATATCAGCGGGGCCAGAAGCTGCCCCCAGAGGCTACCCAGGTCCTTAGACACTGGAGTCAGGCAGGCAGGAGTTTGAATCCTCGGTTTGCCTCTCACCAGCTGTGACTTCCTTGCAAATATTCTGCTCTGGTGGAACTCTCAGCAGTGAGTGAGAGTGAACCCAATTCACATGGCCCCAGACACAACTGAGAAACCCCTGTGGCTCCATTTTCCTGCAGTTCTCTCTGCAGGCTCTTGCTTAGAGAGAGAGAAGCAGGGGGAGAGGGAAAGGAGGGCACAGAGGAGCAGCCTCAGGCGTGCGAGGACCTCTGTGGCCGCAGCAGCTGTGCCCTGAGATGGTCGGACTAGACACTGGGATCTCTGCCCACGCCCCCTCCTAACCCAATAGAGGATCACCAGCCCAGTGATGGGAGCACAGATCCTGGCAGAGGTTGCTGCAAGACTGTTGTCACTACCTCGTCCCCACCCTGGGGCGCCCCCCTTTCCCAGTCCTCCTCTATCTCCCCTCCCAGTCTGGTTGAGCCAGATATCCTTTCCCATCATGCTCTGCACTTAAATCCTAACTGGACAAAGCACAGCCTCATCTGTGTTTATATATGTCCTCATTCCAGCCCAGAGTCCAAGGCCTCCCGTCAAAGAGAGCAAAGTCGTGAAGAGAACGAGCAAGGCCAAGGCTGAGCGCCTTGACTTCCCATCCCTCCCTCTGCCCAACCTGCTGACCAGTGGTGTGAACGTAAAGCTGATTCTCACAAGCTGCCCTTTCTTCTCCTTGTCTGTAAAATGCACAGAAGGCCCTCCTCTCCTCCGTGGAGAAATTTTCCCCCTCTGACCTTGAAGCTGAGGGTCAGAGGGGTCAGTTTCCAGAGAGCCTTCTCCAACTCCTGGGGAAAAGAGCAGCTGCCCACTCCATAGTACCCCTCAACATGCTCTCTAGGAGAAATCCTGCACAGCACAATACATTATCGGGGTCCCCCCAGAAGTCCCACTCTTCAGAAGCCTCCCTCATGGATGCTCACTCACATGGCCAAGGACAAAGGAACCAAGATGTCTCCTGTATCTTCTTTTAGCCTTGGAAACTGAAAACCTTCCAGACATGTGTGACTGGGAATGCTATGTCCATTCTGTGCCCTAGAGTGCAACCATTTAAAACCAATGATGTATAAACTCCACAAATATTTCTCAGTAGTGAAAGTAAATATATTTGTTATATTCAAACAGTGGAATACTAGGTGGTAGTGGTTTAGCCGCTAAGTCGTGTCCAACCCTTTGCGACCCCATAGACTGTAGCCTGCCATGCTCCTCTGTCCATGGGATTTTCCAGGCAGGAATGCTGGAGTGGGTTGCCATTTCCTTCTCCAGGGGATCTTCCCCACCCAGGGATCGGACCTGGGTCTCCTGCTTTGCAGATGGATTCTTTACCAACTGAGCCACCAGGGAAGCCCAGAATACTAAGTCAGCAATAAAAAATTCCCCAGCTATAATTACATACAAAAACATGATGAGTTCTCACAAGCATGTTGCATGAAAAAATTGTGCAAATGAGACTATATATGCTACAATATAATTTTCTATGAATTTCAAATCCTGGTTACACTGACCTAAGTGTTCCAAAGTCAGGGCCATGGTTATGGAGATGGGGAAGCAAGTAGAAGGGGGATAAAGAGATTTCTAGGCACAATGCTATTGTGTTGCTTAGTCACTAAGATGTGTATGGCTCTTTTACAACCGCGTGGACTGTAGCCGGCCAGACTCCTCCGTCCATGGGATTTTCTGGGCACAAATATGAGAGTGGGCTGCTATTTCCTCCTCCAGGGGATCTTCCTGATCCAGGGATCAAACTCACATCTCTTGAATTGACAGGCAGATTTTTTACCACCGAGCTACCAGGGAAGCCTTTCGGTGCATTACACACATGTACTTGTATAGCAAAAACTCCATAAGTTGTGCATTTATTGTTAGTGCACAATTCCTATGTGCATGCAATATGTCAGCTCCCTGGACCTCTTTGACTCCTGTGCTACTCTGACCACTTTGTAAAATCCTTGATTCTCCTGAGCTTACAGCACAGCCCCAACCCTCCCACCTGTTGTACCACCACCCTGGACACCTTGGGTCCTTCTCCACATCAGGCCCTGTACTTGACTCACTGACAAGGCCTGCTGACCTCCCCAGGGGCCAATTACATCTCCCTCCTCCAGGTCTGAGATGAAATACATTCATTTTTTGTTGCTGTAATCAGTGTTCACATATGCATGTTCATGGTCGGGTTCGGGGCATGGAAGGACCTGAGAATAAAGATGCTGTCCTGGATCTCTTAGCCCTGCTGCCTGCCCACCATCCCCTCCTGGAAATAACAACCACTTCTGTACTGTACATTTGTGATCACGCACACACCAAAAAAAACACTTTCACAGACACACATACACACACACACACATAGGAGGGCTCCCTGAAGTAAATATTTGGTCCCACTAAGTGAGAGGAGACAAGTGAAATTAAAGCTTGGAGGAAGCTGTTTTCAGAAGACTTTACTTTCTCAGAATCCAAAAGCCTGAGCCAGGGAGGACACACACAGGATTCTTCCATGGGCTCACAATTTACCCCAAATGGAGTATTGGGCCAATGAGTGGAGCAATTTTCTTAAAGTGTTTCTTAAGCTTCTTACGAAATCGTTTAAATCTTCCAACACTCTGCAACTACGAAGCAGGAAGAACCAGGTTACTTGTGGGAAAGGGAACCAGGGGTAAGATCAGACCCATCTGCACCTATGCACGAGCTCCCAGGCCCACACCAGGAGATTTGGAGCCCCAGCATGCCCTTTCGCAGCAACCTTTGAAGCACAAGGTTGAATCCCTACACCTATAGACAGAAGAGCAAACTGAGGCCCTCAAGTGACAAGGGGCTTACCAGGGTCACAAGCCCATCCCAGCAAAGATGGAAGCGAGCTGGGGCTAAAAGATCATTACTTGGGTCAGTGCCTCTCAAACCATCAGAATCTCCTGGAGACCTTGTGAAAAGACAAATGGCTGCACCCCACCCTAGACGTCTGAGTGGGGCTGAGAATCTGCATCTCTGTCAGTTCCTAGGTGGGAACCCCATTAGAGAACCATCGCTCTAAGAGGCACAGAACCAGTGCTGGAGACCTGGGGCTTGCGGGAGGGAGCAGCCAGGGTAGGAGGGCCCTCCTCTGCCCTGGATGGGGGAGGGGGGTCTTTGGTCCTAAGAATGTTCCACAACCCATCACCCTAGCGGTTCCTGCAGGACAGAAAGGGCCACTCACCTCCTCGCAGGTGATGTTCATTTTGCCTTTCACCGCATCCAGAGTGACTGTCCCTACACATTGCTTCACCAGCTGGAAGGAGAGGCTGGAGGTCAAACTGGAACCCCCAGGCCATAACCTCCCAGGCTCCACCCAGGGACTAAAAATCTCCTTGAAACCCCTTGTTCAGCAGCTTGGGAAGCATTCACCCATGCCCCCAGCCCCCAGGCTCACCCCATTCTCCTTGAAGTCACACTGCTCCGCGGGCTGCTGGCTCGTACTGGGGCATACAGTCTCCTTCACCCTGAAGCTCACAGGCTTCGGGATGTTTGGGTTCTCATCCTGATCCAGGAATAAAATGGGGAGACTGGGCTCGGGCTCATGTTTCCTTCTCTGATCTGTCTCCCTGCCCCCAACCCGGATGGCAGCCTCTCCAGCCCCCTGTGTGTCTGGCCCTGGGCTTGGTGCCAGGAGCACAGGGGAGGGGACAGAGCCCGTGCCCGGCCTCACGGGCACACAGAGAGCAGGAGCGGCCCTCACAGCAGCGCTGATGGCAGCGCCTCCCCTCAGAGGGGCTGAGGGAAGTCAGGGCCGCCTGCAGGGAGGGCCCTTGTCACTGGAGCCTCCAGGCTGACGGAGCTCCCCCTGGCAGAGAGACACCGAGGTGCAGAGGGGACATTAGCAGGGAAGTCACCTCACAGAGCCTGTGACCGCCCCCCCATCCCTGGAGCTCCCAGAAGTCCAGGGAGCCTGAGCCAGGTGTGCAGGGCACCTGTTCCCACAGCAGAGATGCTAAGACAGGAAGCCTGGTGCTGGGAGGGCCCCAGGTCTGGGAAGGTTTCCTGGAAGAGGTGGGAACCCACCTAGAGGGAAAAGTGCTTTCCTGACAAGAGAACCAGCCTGAGTGAAGGGGCGACAGTGTGGCTGAGGGTGTCAGGAGACAGATCCCCTTCCCAGCCCCCTCCCCAACTCACGTCCTCCTTAGGAGGTGGGTCTAGCTCCAGGAGGCGGTAGAGATTAGCTTCTGAGGACCACTCATTGATGCGATTCACAACATGAAGAACAGCCTCCCTGTAGCTGAGGGCCTGGGCGCTGGCCGAGGGCAGCACTAGTCCCAGCAGCGGTAGCCACAGTGACCACCGTCCCAGGGAGAGGCTGGCCCTCTGGGTCTCCATGGTCCCCTGTTTGCCACCTCCCAGACTGCAGGATCTGCTTTTATGCTAAGCCTGGGCCTGATGCAAAGACTCTACCAGGAGTCTTCTTGACCAGCCCCATCCCTGCCCTCCTCCCAGGGCGTGAGGTGGACTTGCCTCAGCCCCTGCTGTTGCCTCATGGGATTTCTGAACAGTGGGCAGGGAAGCCCCTGTGCAAGGTGAAGAAATGGTTTCTCCATCTCCTGACAACTTCTTGGCCTTTCCTGGACCCCACAGGGAGTGTCACAGGCAGTCTTGCTCAAGAGGATTGAGTCCTCCAGAAGATGGAGGGGCCAGGCACTATCTACATCCCCTCTGCCTCCACACCTCAGGATTCAGTGTAAAGGAGTGTATTTGCTATTTAACCTGCTTCATTGACTACCTTAAAGATTTTGACTGTGTGGACCATAACAAACTGTGGAAAATTCTTCAAGAGATGGGAATACCAGACCACCTGACCTGCCTCCTGAGAAACCTGTATGCTGGTCAAAAAGCAACAGTTAGAACTGGACGTAGAACAATGGGCTGATTCCAAATTAGGAAAGGAGTACATCCAGGCTGTATATTGTCACCCTGCTTATATAACTTATATGCAGAGTACAGCATTCAAAACACCAGGCCAGATAAAGCACAAGCTAGAATCAAGATTGTCAGGAGAAATATCAGTAACCTCAGATATGCAAATGACACCACTCTTATGGCAGGAAGCGAAGAGGAACTAAACAGCCCCTTGATGAAAGTGAAGAGAAGAGTGAAAAGCAGGTTTAAAACTCAACATTCAAAAAATTAAGATCATGGTATCTGGTCACATCACTTCATGGCAAATAGATGGGGAAACAATGGAAACATTGACAGACTTTATTTTCTTGGGCTCCAAAATCACTGTGAATGGTGACTATGACCATGAAATTAAAAGACACTTGCTCCTTGGAAGAAAAGCTATGACAAACCTACATAGCATATTTAAAAGCAGAGACGTTACTTTGCCAACAAAGGTCCATCTAGTCAAAGCCATGGTTTTTCCAGTAGTCATGTATGGATGTGAAAGTTGGACCATAAAGAAGGCTGAGCACCAAAGAATTGATGCTTTTGAACTGTGGTGTTGGGGAAGACTCTTGAGAGTCCCTTGGACTGAAAGGAGATCAAACCAGTCAATCCTAAAGGAAATCATCCCTGAATATTCATTGGAAGAACTGATGCTGAAGCTGAAGCTCCAATATTTTGGCCACCTGATGCGAAGAGCTGACTCATTAGAAAAGACATTGATGCTGGGAAAGATTGAAGGCAGGAGGAGAAGGGGACAACGGAGGACAAGATGGCTGGATGGCACCACTGACTCAATAGACATGAGTTTGAGCAAGCTCTGGGAGATAGTGAAGGACAGGGAAGCCCGGCGTCCATGGGGTCGCAAAGAGTAGGACGCAACTGAGTAACTGAACAACAACCCCTCCTCTAGGCACCCAGTAGGCACATAGGTAAAGTTGGATGAGTGGATGGCAGCTCCAATCCCTTCTACAGTGTCACCCATCCAGCTTGTCCTCAAGCAGTCACAAGGTCAGACCATCCTTGTCTCTCCGCAACCCTCAGCCAGTCAGGGGGTCGGCTTCACCTGTCCCCTCTCCTACTCTTCTCTGACTTCCTCACACTAAAGATGTCAGCAGTTGTGGCCTGTTGCTACACTCAACCTCTTTATCTTCACAGGTGCTGGGGAAACACTCTGTCTACCTGAATATGCTCTCTGCCCATCTCCCCTGTCCCTGCCCTCCTGGGTCCCTTCCTCCTCCCTGGGGGCTCCTGCTGAGTCTCCTCCAAGGACTGTCCTCTTAGGAGGCAGGGCTGGCTCAGGAGCATCCAGACTGCTCCTCCTCCCCATCATCACACGTTTCTGGGGACCGCACTTCTCAAGACAACAGTGCCCATCACACACATACTGGACTGTGCCTCTGGGTTCAAGACTCCCATGAACACCCTGGTGGTCCGCACTGGGCTGTTGGCTGGGTGCTGCCACAGGAGCCCTGAGCTGGAAGCCTGGGAGTCCCACCTGCTCCTTCTTCCTCCTAAGGACACTCCCCTGACCTCCCGTCACCCCTGCCCTGGGCCTACTCCCATTTCCTTTCCTCTCAGTGACGCCACAACCTCCAGACTCCATGTTTCCTGATTTTCAGGCTCTCCCCAGACCACTGTCCACCCTTCACACCATTTCTAGATGCCAAGGCAGAGTGCTGATTTGACCACTTCACCCTCCGCCTTCAGAGCACACAGATCCCCACCTGACAGCAGGGTCTGGATCTCCCGGAGCTCCTCAGTGTCCACACCCCGGCCCTGCGGGGCAGGTCTCAAGCTGCCTTGACCACTCCAACCACAAGCCATCTCGGAGCCTCCTGCTTGGCCCCCATCTCTGCAGCTGGTGCCTCTGCTTGCCCTGACATGCCACCTTGCAAAATTTTCCCTGACCTTAACCAAAAGTGGTACCTCCTCCTCTTGACTCCCAAAGCCTTCAGGACATCCCTTCTTCTGTTTTGCTTTTTTAGTAAAATGTGCTTTTTATGTAGTTAGTTAGTTCTGGCTGTACCGTGTCTTCGTTGCTGCCCACCAGCTAGTCTGGTTGCATAGAGCAAGGGCTGCTCTCTAGTTGCGGTGCACAGGCTTCTCGTTGCGGTGGCTTCTCTTGTTGCGGAGCACAGGCTCTAGAGTGTGAGGTCTCAGTAGCTGTGGCCCAAGGGCTTAGTTGCCTGGTGTGGGATCTTCCTGGACCAGGGATCCAACCCACATCCCCTGCATTGGCAGGCAGATTCTTACCCACAGGACCACCAGGGAAGTCCAGGACATCCCTTCTGATTTGACCTCCAGGACTCCCTGCCCAGTGCTCTGGTTGAACGCCAGGTGGGGAGGAAAAGAGAGCACAGCTGGGGGAAATACTATGCCCAAGGGACCGAGGAGTGCTGAAGCCAAGAACACTCCAATCCATCAATGCCAGGGAAGCACCATGTGCCCCTGAGGCCCGGGGAGGTTGTGGACTCAGTTGCCCTGTGGGACCCTTGGAGCCTTGGCCAGGGCACCTTGGAAGGTGGCAGCCTGGATGGGAGATGCTGGTTGACCACTCAGCCTTGGAGAAGAAAAGAGAAGTGAGTTTTGTGCAAACTCATTACACTGCCCAGATATTGCCCCAGTGGCCTCTTGGTCAAGCTGTATCTTTTCCCTGAGTCAAATAATTAGCAACACACATGGTTACTGGGTGTTTGGTAACCTGGAAACCTCCCTGTGCTTTCCTGGTGGTGGTGGTCTATTCACTAAGTCATGTTCGACTCTTTGCAACCCCATGAACTGTAGCCCGCCAGGCTCCTTTGTCCATGGGATTTCTCAGCAAGAATACTGGAGTGGGTTGCCATGTCCTCCTCTAGGGGATCATCTCAACCCAGGGATTGAACCTGCGGCTCCTGGGTCTCTGGCATTGCAGGGAGATTCTTCACTGCTGAGTTACCAGGGAAGGCCTCCCCTGTGCTTTCCTGCCTCTGCACGATTGCCTGGGACCAGTTCTGTCTCCTTCTCATGGGTCGAGATGGAAAAATTGTTAGCATCATTTCGTTTCTGCTATCAGTGGTCACATATGCATATTGAGGGCCTGGTCCATAGGGACCAGGTCATATGGTCAACACTGATGTAAAACTGAATGGACAGGACAGGCCTGAGGCTGGGGACCTCAGGCAGAGGTGTGACGCTTCTGGGAGTGGGCCACCCATGGAGTAAGAAAGAGGAGGTGTTTTTCCATCATGTCCCCCCAGTGGTTGGTTGAAGCTACTCCTTTGGTGCAAGCTCCCCAGTGCTTCCAATCTGCCCCAGAGCAAAGGTCAACTAGAGAGTGGGGAGTGGGCAGGACATGGGCAGTGTCTGAAACACACAGGCAAGTAGACATGTGACCTGTGTGTCACTTTGTCTCTTACACCCTCATGCAGAGCTCTTCACCCTGATGGACAAGATACTTGTATTTAATGGTGCAAATTTTGTACCATTCATGACCCAGATAATCACGATGGTGTGATCACTCACCTAGAGCCAGACATCCTGGAACATGCAGTCAAGTGGGCCTTAGGAAGCATCACTACGAACAAAGCTAGTGGAGGTGATGGAATTCCAGTTGAGCTATTTCAAATCCTGAAAGATGATGCTGTGAAAGTGCTGCACTCAATATGCCAGCAAATTTGGAAAACTCAGCAGTGGCCACAGGACTGGAAAAGGTCAGTTTTCATTCCAATCCCAAAGAAAGGCAATGCCAAAGAATGCTTAAACTACCACACAATTGCACTCATCTCACACACCAGCAAAGTAATGCTCAAAATTCTCCAAGCCATGCTTCAGCAATATATGAACTGTGAACTTCCCGATGTTCAGGCTGCTTTTAGAAAAGGCAGAGGAACGAGAGATCCAATTGCCAACATCCACTGGATCATCAAAAAAGCAAGAGAGTTCCAGAAAACCATCTATTTCTGCTTTATTGACTATGCCAAAGCCTTTGACTGTGTGGATCACAATAAACTGTGGAAAATTCTGAAGGAGATGGGAATACCAGACCACCTGACCTGCCTCTTGAGAAATCTGTATGCAGGTCAAGAAGCAACAGTTAGAACTGAACATGGAACAATAGACTGGTTCCAAATAGGAAAAGGAGTGCGTCAAGGCTGTATATTGTCACCCTGTTTATTTAACGTATATGCAGAGTACATTATGAGAAACGCTGGGCTGGATAAAGCACAAGCTGGAATCAAGATTGCTGAGAGAAATATCAATACCCTCAGATATGCAGATGACACCACCCTTATGGCAGAAAGTGAAGAAGAGCTAAAGAGCCTCTTGATGAAAGTGAAAGAGGAGAGTGAAAAAGTTGGCTTACAGATCAACATTCAGAAAACTAAGACCGTGGCATCTGGTCCCATCACTTCATGGGAAATAGATGGGAAAACAGTGGAAACAGTGGCTGACTTTATTTTGGGGGGCTCCAAAATCGCTGCAGATGGTGACTGCAGCCATGAAATTAAAAGATGCTTACTCCTTGGAAGGAAAGTTATGACCAACCTAGACAGCATATTAAAAAGCAGAGATATTACTTTGCCAACAAAGGTCTGTCTAGTCAAGGCTGTGCTTTTTCCAGTAGTCATGTATGGATGTGAGAGTTGGACTATAAAGAAAGCTGAGCGCAGAAGAATTGATGCTTTTGAATTGCAGTGTTGGAGAAGATTCTTGAGAGTCCCTTGGACTAGAAGGAAATCCAACCAGTCCATCCTAAGGGAGATCAATCCTGGGTGTTCATTGGAAGGACTGATGTTGAAGCTGAAACTCCAATACTTTGGCCACCTGATGCGAGGAGCTGATTCACTGGAAAAGACCCTGATGCTGGGAAAAATAGAGGGCAGGAGGAGAAGGAGACGACAGAGGATGAGATGGTTGGATGGCATCACCGACTCAATGGACATGGGTTTGGGTGGACTCCAGGAGTGGGTGATGGACAGGGAGGCCTGGCACATGGGATCACAAAGAGTCGGACATGACTGAGCAACTGAACGGAACTGAACTGATCCCTAAACACAAGCCCGCCGCTTCAGTCTGGGACCCAGCTGAAGAAATAGTAATGTGTCTCAGTGCCACAGGAAAAGCCAGGAGGGATGGGCTATTTCAAAATTAAGATTGTTGAGGGCAAGAGGTACGTCCTGGGCATTGCACCTGCAGGCTCAGCCCTGAGACTGAACTTCATCTCTGTGAGTGTTTAGCAAGGTGATGCGCCTGGCCCCTCGTGGACTGTCAGCTCCACGTGAGCAGGAGCAGCAGCCCCACCAGCTCTGCACCCACGGCAGGTCTCCTTACATCCTACTGGGTGTTGGAGGAGGAGGGCAGGGGCAGGTGAAGGGCTCGGGAGGGGCCCAAGGGTGGAGACGCAGTTCTGGAGCTCCTGGGGCTGCTGCCTGCCCCGTGCCCTCCTGGAAGGAACAGGGGCCTCAGGCTTCTCTGTGTTCACAGGAGTGATCTCACACACACACACACACATACATACACACAGGAGTGATCACACACATACACATACAGGGGTGATCACACAAACACATACACACACACAGACAAACACACACACACACACACACACACACACCCCCAACTCAGAGGGCCTCCCAGAGTAAACAACTCAGTCATGATAAGTGGGAGAAGGGGAGACAATTGAAACTGAGGCCTGGAGGAAGTTGTTCTCACAAGAATTTATTTCTCAGAGTCCAGAAGTCTTCCCCAGGGCCAGCAGACCCTTAGGACTCTTTCCTCGGCCCACAATTCACCCAATTATTCTGATTATTGGGACAATAAATCGGCCATACTTCTTCCAAGCACGTACTATCTTCCTACCCAGCCTTCGAAGTCCCCCGACACTCTGGGGCTGTGCAACGAGAAGAAACAGGTTATCTGTGGAGGGAGGGACCCAGGGTAAGACCAGAACCCTCCCCACTTGGACATCCCCACGAACTGGGCGATTTCAGGAGGTTTTATGGCCCAGGCACCCTCTGGCTGCAACTGTTGGAGCCTCTGGCTGAATCTCCACACCACTGACCTATGAGGAAACGGAGGCCCACAGATGACATAGGGCTTTCTGGGGTCACAAGCCCCAGGGGCGGAAAGCTCATGACTTGAGTCAGTGCCGCTCAAACTTCAGCACAGTCAGAATCCCCTGGAGGCCTTGTGAAAATACAAATGGCTGGACCTCACCCCAGAGTCGGATTCGGTTGGTTTGAGTGGTGCTGAGAATCTGCCTTCCTGTCAGTTCCCGGGTGGGGACCCCAGGAGAGAACCCCTGCTCTAAGGGATGCAGAGCCAGGGCTAGAGACCTGGGGCTCAGGGGAAGGAGAGGCCCGGGTAGGAGGGCCTTTCTCTGCCCTGGATGAGGCAGTGGGTCATTGGTCCAAAGAACGTTTGACACACTACCCCCCAGAAGCCTCGCAACCCAGGAAGGGTCACTCACCACAGCACAGGTGATGTCGAAGTTACTCCCGACCTGGTCCAGGGTGACTGTCCCCACACACTCTTTCAGCAGCTGGGAGGGGAGGCTCCAGGTCAAACTGGAAACCCTGGGTCATAACCTCCCAGCCTCACCTCACCTCACCCACCAGGGGCTGGAAACCTTCCCTGAAATTCCCTGTTCAGCTCGCGCTGAGAAGCATTGATCCCAGCCCTCAGTCTCAGCCCCCAGGCTCACCCCATTCTCCTTGAAGTCACACTGCTCTGCGGGCTGCTGGCTCGTCCTGGGGCACACGGTCTCCTTCACCCTGAAGCTCACAGGCTTCGGGATGTTTGGATTCTCATCCTGATCCAGGAATAAAATGGGGAGACTGGGCTCGGGCTCATGTTTCCTTCTCTGATCTGTCTCCCTGTCCCCAACCCGGATGGCAGCCTCTCCAGCCCCCTGTGTGTCCGGCCCTGGGCTTGGTGCTGGGAGCACAGGGGAGGGGACAGAGCCCGTGCCCGGCCTCACGGGCACACAGAGAGCAGGAGCGGCCCTCACAGCAGCGCTGATGGCAGCGCCTCCCCTCAGAGGGGCTGAGGGAAGTCAGGGCCGCCTGCAGGGAGGGCCCTTGTCACTGGAGCCTCCAGGCTGACAGAGGCCTCCCTGGCAGGGAGACACCGAGGTGCAGAGAGGACATTAGCAGGGAAGTCACCTCACAGAGCCTGTGACCCCCCCATCCCTGGAGCTCCCAGAAGTCCAAGGAGCCTGAGCCAGGTGTGCAGGGCGCCTGTTCCCACAGCAGAGATGCTAAGACAGGAAGCCTGGTGCTGGGAGATGACCCAGGTCTGGGAAGGTTTCCTGGAAGAGGTGGGAACCCACATAGTGGGAAAAGTGCCTTCCTGACAGGAGGACCAGCCTGAGCGAAGGGGCGACAGTGTGGCCGAGGATGTCAGGAGACAGATCCCCTTCCCAGCCCCCTCCCCAACTCACGTCCTCCTTGGGAGGTGGGTCTAGCTCCAGGAGGCGATAGAGATTAGCTTCTGAGGACTTCTCATTGAGCTGATCCACAGCACGAAGCACGGCCTCCCTGTAGCTGAGGGCCTGGGCGCTGGCTGAGGGCAGCACCAGTCCCAGCAGCAGTAGCCACAGCGACCAGCGCCCCAGGGAGAGGCTGGCCCTCTGGGTCTCCATGGTCCCCAGTCTGCCTCCTCCCAACCTGAGGGATCCTCCTTTATGCCCACTCTGGGCCCTGATGCAAAGGTTCAACCGGGAGCCTTCCTGACCCACCCCATCCCTGCCCTCCTCCCAGGGTGTGAGCTGGACTTGCCTCAGCTCCTGCTGTTGCCTCATGGGACTGCAGGGCAGTGAGTGAATTTTGTCTCCTGTGCACGGTGAAGAAATGGTTTCTCCATCTCCTACAATACCTTGACCTCCCCTAGACCCCATGGGAAATGTCACAGGCAGGCTTGCTCAAGAAGTTTGTCTCCTCAGGAGACGCAGGGACCAACACTCTCTACAACCCCTCTGTCTCCACACTCTGGTCTCGTCAGGATTCAGGGTAAAGGAGTGTATTCACCTTTCCATTTCCAGCTCTAGGCACTGCCTGGCACCCAGGAGACAATCACTTAACACTTGAAGAATGGATAACAGTACCAACCCCTTCTAGAAGTACCCCTTCTACTTACATTTCTAGCCCGTCCCTAGGCAGACATCCATCCCACACTATTCAGTCCTCTGGAACCAGCCCTCAGCCAGTCAGGGGTTTGGCTCCATTTATCCCCTCTCCTGGGTTGTTCTCCACCTCGCTTGTCACTCTAAAAATGTCCCATCCCAAGTCCTTAGCAGATATGGCCTGTGTCCCTGTTACCTCCCATCCCAGTCTGAAGAAGAGTCATGTAGGTCACTGACTACACTTTTTTGCCCTCTCTCATGCTCAAAACCCCTGCAGGCTTGCTTATCCTTCCTTACTAGATCCAAAAGTCACACTCAAGCTTTGTCTTTATCTATACAGACTCTGGGCATCGCTCTGTCCTCCTGAAATTCCCCCTTAGCCGATTCTCCCTAGTTTTGTTCTCCTGGGTCCCCTCCTCCTCCCTGGGGGCTCCTGCTGACTCTCCTCCAAGGACTCTCCTCTTGGGAGGCAGGGCTGGCTCAGGTGCATGCAGGCTGCTTCTCCCCCGCCCCCCGCCCCATCCTCGCAGTTCCTGGGGACGGCCCTTCTGAAGACACCAGTTCTCCTGAACCCGCATCACTGCTCTGTATCTCTGAGTTCAAGACACCTATGAACACCCCCAGTTGTCCACATGGGACAGTTTGGTTGTACCTCAGAAAGTGATGACCCAGATTGATGGCACTGGCTGTGAAACAGAGCTTTTGTCTTTACTCTTTCCCTGCATCAATTTCTTTCCCAATGATGCTTGCCCCCCTACTGTGTCTTCTGTCTGTCTTTTAGCTATGGAAAACTTTAGTCAAAGGATAAATTTAATCTGAGAAGTGAGAAATCCTGAAACAAAGGAAAAACAGTCAAAGAAGACTAAATAATGTAGTCATTAAGCATAGTCAAGGACCTTTAGGACCCAAGGGCTATAGATAATATTCTGAGTGTATCCTGTGAGCTGTCTTCAGATCAGATCAGTCGCTCAGTTGTGTCCGACTCTTTGCGACCCCATGAATTGCAGCACGCCAGGCCTCCCTGTCCATCACCAACTCCCGGAGTTCACCCAGACTCACGTCCATCGAGTCAGTGATGCCATCCAGCCATCTCATCCTCTGTTGTCCCCTTCTCCTCCTGCCCCCAATCCCTCCCAGCATCAGGGTCTTTTCCAATGAGTCAACTCTTTGCATGAGGTGGCCAAAGTACTGGAGTTTCAGCTTTAGCATCATTCCTTCCAAAGAAATCCCAGGGCTGATCTCCTTCAGAATGGACTGGTTGGATCTCCTTGCAGTCCAAGGGACTCTCAAGAGTCTTCTCCAACACCACAGTTCAAAAGCATCAATTCTTCGGCGCTCAGCCTTCTTCACAGTCCAACTCTCACATCCATGCATGACCACAGGAAAAACCATAGCCTTGACTAGACGGACCTTTGTTGGCAAAGTAATGTCTCTGCTTTTGAATATGCTATCTAGGTTGGTCATAACTTTCCTTCCAAGGAGTAAGCGTCTTTTAATTTCATGGCTGCAGTCGCCATCTGTAGTGATTTTGGAGCCCAGAAAAATAATGTCTGAAACTGTTTCCACTGTTTCCCCATCTATTTCCCATGAAATGGTGGGACCGGATGCCATGATCTTCATTTTCTGAATGTTGAGCTTTAAGCCAACTTTTTCATTCTCCACTTTCACTTTCATCAAGAGGCTTTTGAGTTCCTCTTCACTTTCTGCCATAAGGATGGTGTCATCTGCATATCTGAGGTTATTGATATTTCTCCCGGCAATCTTGATTCCAGCTTGTGTTTCTTCCAGTCCAGCGTTTCTCATGATGTACTCTGCATATAAGTTAAATAAACAGGGTGACAATAAACAGCCTTGACAAACTCCTTTTCCTATCTGGAACCAGTCTGTTGTTCCATGTCCAGTTCTAACTGTTGCTTCCTGACCTGCATACAAATTTCTCAAGAGGCAGATCAGGTGGTCTGGTATTCCCATCTCTTGAAGAATTTTCCAAACCCCAGGTGGAGAAGTTAACTATGTGCTGACCAGATTGTTCTCAGGACATGAGCTGCCACAGTTCCAAGAACCGACTGCAAAGAAACGGGAACAAATGGACTCTGGAACTGAAGATTAACTGTACCTAAAACAATCAAGATGATGCTGGTCAGACCACTGATGACCAATTTGAAGATGACTGTTAGAGATGACTGTGCTGTTTCTGCATGTAGCCCCCCTCCCCTGACTCTATTAATGCTCTCACCAACCCCCAACCCCCTGCTTGTCTGGGCAGGTGGATGGGGGAAAGTCAGCCTTTGAACAGATGCCTGCCGCCCTCCTCCCACAGTTGCTGGCACCTGAAATAAACCAAACTTTCCTTTCCACCAACCTGGCCTGCTTATTGGCTTTTGAGCAGTGAGCAGCTGGAACCCACACACACATTCCTTTCAGTAACAGCTGCATATCAGCCTTAGTAAAGGAAGGAGAGAAATCACCGTAACAACTCGTATATGAACAATCTTCACGTCTGTTATTTTGTGAACCACTCAGAAAGATCACCAGAGGTATTCAAACTACAATCCAAGAAAACCTATCAGATTGTCACTGTCTGCTCTGACTCCATTGGAAGAGGCTTTAAGCCCAACACCTACAAATCTGGAATTATAATCAGCTCCAACTGCTGCTGTTGTTCAGTCGCTAAATTGTGTCTGACCCTTTGCAACTCCATGGACTGAAGTATGCCAGGCTCCTCTGTCCTCCACTATCTCCCAGAGTTTGCTCAAATTCATGTCCATTGAGTAGGTGATGCTATCTAGTCATCTCATCCTCTGCCTTCTCCTTTTGTCTTTAATCTTTTTTTCCCTGCATCAGGTTCTTTCCCAATGAATCAGCTCTTCACTGATCCAACGCTGACTTTTGCTTTAAAAATTTTTTTGTTGTTTTGATTGTTTCCATAGAAATGCCTCTAGTTGAATACCTGATTGCTTGTACTCTTTAGGCCTATTTGGTGAAGCCACTTGCATCACTACCTCCTAAAATGAGACACAACCTTTTACCTAAACTGGTCTTTTCTCCAGACTAAGAGACTGGTTCAGTGAGATATGGAGAAATTTACCCTCTCTGGACAGACTCAAACCTGTTTCACAGGATGGCCCCAAATATAGGTCAGTGATCTTGAAGACCCCGGGAATTTGTTCAAGAATTTACATAATATTGTGCAATATTTTCCTGTTTTCATGGTTGAAACCTTCAAGTCCGGGACAACGGCTACAGAGTGGACTTCAGACTATTGCCTAATAATTATTATAAGATTTGCTACTATAATCCTCTGTAGACGTGTGTTTCTGGGTTTTAACCTCTGCTCTTTACCATATCAACTACCCATTAACTTTACCTTTAACAACTATGTACATAGTTAAGGTTCTCACCATTGGCTCTGAAGCCTGGGTGTCACTTGGTGGGTTGTAGTGTAAACCCTGACTGTCGATCTTTTTTTTTCCTTTCTTTTCTTTTTTGTAATGCAAATGCATACCTCAAGCTCTATCTTCCAGGCATCCACTTCAAAGATTATCTTCAATAAACACTGTCAGCCACAGGAGGAGAATAAAAAAGCCAGGCCACCTCCTCCTAAGGAGGCTCTTTTGTGTCTGATTTCTTTAACTGACCCTTTGGGCCACTTGTTTTTTCTCTTGCTGCACTTTAAATGCCTGCACTTGTATTATATATTTACAATAAAAAGTGAGCCCTTAGGACATGAGTTTGAGTAAACTCTGGGAGTTGCTGATGGACGGGGAGGCCTGGCGTGTTACAATCCATGGGGTCACAAAGAGTCAGACACAACTAAACTGAGAAACCCTAAATCACCAGCCTCAACCCAAAAAAATGCAGGACCGCTGGCCCATACTCTCTTTGTCTCTCTAACCTTGATCTCTGTGTGTGGCCCTAGTCATTCCAAATACTTTCCAAGGCCCACAGTAATGAACATTTTATATTTTTTCCCCGAAGTTCCCTGATGGAGATTGCCGAAGGGCTTCTTGCAATCATAATCAGAAGCCCAAGCGCTAGTCCTGTCCCAACATTGGCTGTTGATAGGCTGAGACCTGCACACAACTCTTGAGACCCTTGAGAGTCCTGGGGAGAGTTGCCTTCCTGCAGAGACAGCCAGGCTCAGGCAGGAAAAGGTCACAGATCCCCCTTCAGGGGCATTGGCCAAGGAGGTGCTTTCACTATGCGCGGCTCAGTCCCAGACCCACTTCAGATCTCCTTGAATGTCTGACCCTCCCAGAAGGCCCACTGCCCGACCCAAATGGAGCTCCCACATCTCCCCACTAGCAAACCTGCCCCCTCCCATAACTGCTCCAGCCAGCCCCTTTCTTTTCCATCCTTCCACTCTCCACAGTCCCTCAGAGGCCGGAGCTGCATCCTTTCCCTCTGCCTCTGCAAGGCCCTCACTGTGGCCAGCTGTCCAGCTCAGGGGCCATCCCGCCAGTCAACCTCAGGGTCCCTGTGCAGCCAGCTCTCACCGTGAGCTCTGGCCACTGGATCTGCTGAAGTCTGTAAGCCAGCCGACCTCCATGGGGCCTGCCTCAGTCTACTAGAGATGTCGTAACAATACTGACAGCATATTAAAAAGCAAAGACGTCACTTTGCCAACAAAGGTCCATCTCTAGTCATGTGTGTATGTGAGAGTTGGACCATAGAAAAGGCTGAGCCCCAAAGAATTGATGCTTTTGAACTGTGGTGTTGGAGAAGACTCTTGAGATCCCTTGGACTGCAAGGAGATCCAACCAGTCCATCCTGAATATTCACTGGAAGGACTGATGCTGAAGCTGAAACTCTAATACTTTGGCCACCTGATGCGAAGAACTGAGTCATTGGAAAAGACCCTGATGCTGGGAAAGATTGAGGGCAGGAGAAGGGGATGACAGAGGATGAGATGGTTGAATGGCATCACTGACTCAATGGACATGAGTTTGAACAAACTCTGGGCAATAGTGAAGGACAGGGAAGTCTGGCGTGCTGCAGTCCATGGGGTCACAAAGAGTCGGACACGACTTAGTCACTAAACGGCAACAACACAATAACACTGAACTTCCCAAAGGGAAGGGTTCAGGGTCTCAACCAAAACTTTCTGTGATGAAGGAAATATTCTACACCCATGCTATCCAGTATGGCAGCCATTAAACACGTGTGACTATTGAGCACTTGAAATGTATCTTGTGTAACTGAGCAACGGACTTCCTAATTTAATTTTCATTCCTTTCAATTTAAGTAGCCATCTGGGTATAGGACAGTGGTAAAGATCCTTTTTTCCTTGGTCTTCTTACAAAATTTTTCTTCTCCTTTATACCTCCATATTCCAAGGTGTTTATGCAAAAGCATGGCCTTTGACAACTCCAAACTTTGTCTGGCCTTGCCCACTTAGCTCAGGATAAAAGGAACCTCTCAAGATTTGCAGAAATTGGCTGCTCTCTGGTCCACATGGACCAGAACAAAGCAACTTGCTCAAGACACCAAACTATTCACAGACAGCTGTCAAGCTGAGGTTCCAGCCTCTCCCAGCTTCAACTCACCCTCTCATCCCCCTCTTCTCCTGCAGATCATGGAAGGACAGTCAGGAGCCATTTTGAGAAGGGCAAGCTATATGACACTTATGGGGCTTCCCAGGTGGCTCATGGGTAAAGAATCCACCTGTCAATGCAAGAGATGCAGGTTTGAGCCCTGGGTCGGGAAGATACTCTGGAGGAGGAAATGGCAACCCACTCCAGGATTCTCGCCTGGAATCCCATGGACAGAGGAGCCTGGCAGGCTACAGTCCATGCGGTCGCAAAGAGTCAGACATGACTGAACACGCATGCTCTGACACTAACATACATCCCAGAAATTTGACATCTAGGTATTTACCATCAAGAAATGAAAGCATTATGCATACAAAAACTTGTACAAGAATGTTGATGATAGTCAAAACCCAGGCACAGCCTAGACGTCCTTCAGCAAGTTCATCAACAGTGGACATTCACATGATGAAATGCTACCTGCCAGTAAAAAGAATGAACTGTTGATATACGTATCACGAATGAACCTCATAAACATTATGCTAGATATTGTCATAAATGAAAGAAGTCAGATGCAAAAGACCTCATATTGCACTATTCTATCCCCATTCCAGTACTCTTGCCTGGAAAATCCCATGGACGGAGGATCCTGGAAGGATGCAGTCCATGGGGTCGCTGAGGGTCGGACATGACTGAGTGACTTCACTTTCACTTTTCACTTTCTTGCACTGGAGAAGGAAATGGCAACCCGCTCCAGTGTTCTTGCCTGGAGAATCCCAGGGACGGGGGAGCCTGGTGGGCTGCCGTCTATGGGGTCGCACAGAGTCGGACACGACTGAAGTGACTTAGCAGATTTATATGAAACCTCCAGAAAAGGCAAAAGGGTAGTGCAAAAAGTAGGAAATAGATCAGTGGCTGCCAGGGCCACGGGTTAGCAAAACCAGACTGACGGCAAAGGGAATGCTTGGGGTGATGAAAACGTTCTACCTCTTGATTTGGTGGTGGCTCAGATTTACATCGGAGAAGGCAATGGCATCCCACTCCAGTACTTTTGCCTGGAAAATCCCATGGACGGAGGAGCCTGGTGGGCTACAGTCCATGGGGTCGCTAGAGTCGGATACGACTGAGTGACTTCACTTTCACTTTTCACTTTCATGCATTAGAGAAGGAAATGGCAACCCACTCCAGTGTTCTTGCCTGGAGAATCCCAGGGACGGGGAAGCCTGGCGGGCTGCCATCTCTGGGGTCGCACAGAGTCGGACACGACTGAAGCGACTTAGCAGCAGCAGCAGCAGCATATTTACATGGTGGCTCAGACAGTCAAGAGTCTGCCTACAATGCAGGAGACCAGGGTTTGATCCCTGGGTTGGGAAGATCCCCTGGAGAAGAATATGGCAACCCATTCTAGTATTCTTGCCTGGAAAATTCCATGGATGGAAGAGCCTGGCAGGCTACAGTCCATGGGGTCGCAAAGAGTTGGACTGAGCGACTAACACACACGATTGTACATATTTGCTACAAGCTAAATAATTACACATAAAATAGTGCATTTTATAAATGTTGTGCTTAGTCATTCAGTCATACCTGACTCTTTGCTTCCCCATGGACTGTGGCCCACCAGGTTCTTCTGTCCATGGGGATTCTCCAGGCAAGCATACTGGAGTGGGTTGCCATGCCTTTCTCCAGATTTTATAAATAGATAATTTATATCTCTAAGCGCTGGCAATGGGATGGGCACTGATCTCTCTCCCCAGCTCTCCATGACCACAGAGCCCAAATTCACATGAGCTGGCCCTTGAGTCACTGAAGATGAAAGAAAGGGGTGAAGGCGAGGAAGAGCAGTGGCGCTGCAGCAGACCCTCCCTGCCCACTCAGGAAGGCTCTGTGTGTGCCCAGGGAAGGGAGGCCCCGGCCACCCTCAGACCACTAACCTGGGGCTGGGGCAAACACCCACCCCGCTGTATTTCCATTATCTCTGTGAAAGCAATTTGGGGCCTGCATTGGATTAAGTGGGTACTTCTCAGAGTATGTTCCATGGACCAGGGGTCAAGCAAGATTCCCAAGAAAAGGATCTTACATTCAAATAAGTTTGTGAAACCTCCTTTGTTGTTTCTTGAAAGTGTTGGTCACTCAGTCATGTCCAACTCTTTGCAACTCCTTGGACTGCAACCCTCCAGGCTCCTTTGTCCACAGAATTCTCCAGGCCAAAATACTGGTGTGGGTAGCCATTCCCTCCTCCAGGGGATCTTCCCAACCCAGGAATCGAACTGGGGTCTTCCGGAATTGGCAGGCAGATTCTTTACCATCTGAGCCACCAGGAAGGAGACTCACAATACACATCAGCTTATTAAAGGCACTAAGGAATCCTGAACAAAAGGAACTTGTTTCACTCTGATTGATTCCTTTTCCTCAAATGTAGCCCTTTTTTCCAGAGAACACACAAACATCACACAAGGCTCAGGGCACACCTTGGAGTCTGGAGTTTAGTCTCAAAAGATTGGAACAGGTCCAGCCCCATCTCCCACTAGGGCAGGTTTTGCTCAGGGCTGGAAAGGGCTAAGTCCTGGAAACTGTCAATGAAAAGAATCAATAAACAGTCATAAAAAAAAGAAAAAAATCTATAATAAGAATAGAAAAGAGTTTTATTTGAGAACCAAGGACTACAGCCTGGAAGTCAGCTTCCCAGATTACTCTGAGAAACTGCCCCTGAGAAGCTTGGTTCTCAACACAGTTTTATATCTTTTCAGAAAAAAAGACCATTAAAGAAGTCAGGAATATATTTCATCAAGGTTTCAAAAAACAAACAAGCAAACAAACAAAAAAAGCAGACCAAATAAGAAACAAATAAAACCAACTTTTTACAAAAAACAGACCAGCACTTGCACAGCAAGTCAATGTGGCCTTGGCAGGTGGAAGGGGCCTTATCATCAAAGCAGGAGTAAATGCATTGGTGTCCCAGGAAGCGAAGCATTTAAGATTTTGTGTTTTGTTTTGTTTTTAGCACTTGGCTTTGTGATTTCAGTTACCCCAGCTGCGGCAGTGAAAGCTCAGAGTCCTAACCACTAGGCCACCAGGGAACTCCCCTAAGCTTTATTTTTAACATGGACATTTATTACTTCTGGCTAATGTACCTTTTTCTTCAATAATTAAAACAGATATGCAATGTATGTTTGAGAGGCCACAAGCAGGCTGCTTTAGTTACCATAAAATTCAAGTTAATTCATGCATAAGCCAGAATGGCTTCCCCATACCTCAATATGTGAAAATTTATTTTATCAAAACCTTGAGCTCTGTGGTCTGGTGGTCCAGTGGCTAAGACTCCACCCTCCCAATGCAGGGCTCTCGGGTCCGATTCCTGGTCAGGAAACTAGATGCCACGTGCTGCAACTAAGATCTAGTACAGCCAAATAAATAAGATCAATAATAATAATAATAAACAACCATGAGCTCTTCCTCCATCTGCCGCCCCTCCCCAATAAGGCACCTTGCCTAATGGGGGCATTTGTCAACCAGGCAGCAGCAGGATGGCACAACAGGCCCTAACTCAACCAGGACAGAGGGAGCCCCAGGGACAATTTCACCTTCCAGAGGCCCAGGGATTGAGAAAGACTGGGACAAGGCAGTGTTACCACAGGCCGAGGTTTCTGGTTTCCAGCCTCTTCCAGCCTCAATACAAAGTGTTTCCTCTCCT
This sequence comes from Bubalus bubalis, assembly GCF_019923935.1. Taxonomy (NCBI): domain Eukaryota; kingdom Metazoa; phylum Chordata; class Mammalia; order Artiodactyla; family Bovidae; genus Bubalus; species Bubalus bubalis. The sequence continues at coordinate 51,529,474 of NC_059177.1, forward strand.
CCCAGAACATTCTGTTAGGGGGATGGGGGTGGGGGGAACAGGTTGTGGGGGGTGGTGGTTGGTCATAGCACCCAGGTGCAGACTGTAAGGAGGTCCCAGCTGCTATCCAGGATCTCTAACTTCCAGAGGGAGGGCCCCAGGAAATCTCACAAGGAAACTTGGCAATTGAAATGAAGTCATGTACCCTCACTTCAGAACATACTATGGCTCCCAACTGCCCCGGGGTCCTCCATTGCCTAGCAGCTGCCTCGGACCTAATTTTGGCCTCCCCACCTTTACCTGCCAGGGCTTGCCTCTCTCAAAATAGCCAGTGCTGGACACTCACTCATGCAGTAGGACACGTGAGTGTAAGGTCACACAGCCAACAGTACGACATTAGCCAGGGACAGGCTGGGACAATGAGGGTCAGCAATCCCGTTTATTTCCAGCTTCTGAAAAGGGTTTACTTGCTTTGTTCTCTCTTGCTAATGCCACCTGTGTTGTACACTGCTCAGGAGTCATTCCTCCAATTTCCTTGAGGTGGTGCCACTGAGACCAAGAGTGATCAAGAGGCTGACTCATAAGACATAGGGCCAGCTGAGACTAGCAACACAGGTTTGGGGCTCCTACCCCTGAGCACGTCCCACCATGAAAAGGGCTCTAGAAACAGATCCCCAGAGACTGGGGTGCCTTCAGTTTTTCACACGTGACAAGTCCCTCTAGCTGCTTTTTCTGCCAACACTCATTAATTCTATTCCTAAGAATAGTCTTCTGGGAAACAAGCGCCCTCCGGTGGCCTCCTTGAGTACTACACCAATGCTCAATGGCCGAAAAAGTCAACCTTTTCTTTTTTTCTTTTTTTAAATTTTATTTTATTTTTAAACTTTACATAATTGTATTAGTTTTGCCAAATATCAAAATGAATCCGCCACAGGTATACATGTGTTCCCCATCCTGAACCCTCCTCCCTCCTCCCTCCCCATACCATCCCTCTGGGTCGTCCCAGTGCACCAGCCCCAAGCATCCAGTATCGTGCATCGAACCTGGACTGGCAACTCGTTTCATACATGATATTTTACATGTTTCAATGCCATTCTCCCTAATCTTCCCACCCTCTCCCTCTCCCACAGAGTCCATAAGACTGTTCTATACATCAGTGTCTCTTTTGCTGTCTCGTACACAGGGTTATTGTTACCATCTTTCTAAATTCCATATATATGCATTAGTATACTGTATTGGTGTTTTTCTTTCTGGCTTACTTCACTCTGTATAATAGGCTCCAGTTTCATCCACCTCATTAGAACTGACTCAAATGTAGTCTTTTTAATGGCTGAGTAATACTCCATTGTGTATATGTACCACAGCTTTCTTATCCATTCATCTGCTGATGGACATCTAGGTTGCTTCCATGTCCTGGCTATTATAAACAGTGCTGCGATGAACATTGGGGTACACGTGTCTCTTTCCCTTCTGGTTTCCTCAGTGTGTATGCCCAGCAGTGGGATTGCTGGATCATAAGGCAGTTCTATTTCCAGTTTTTTAAGGAATCTCCACACTGTTCTCCATAGTGGCTGTACTAGTTTGCATTCCCACCAACAGTGGAAGAGGGTTCCCTTTTCTCCACACCCTCTCCAGCATTTATTACTTGTAGACTTTTGGATCCCAGCCATTCTGACTGGTGTGAAATGGTACCTCATAGTGGTTTTGATTTGCATTTCTCTGATGATGAGTGATGTTGAGCATCTTTTCATGTGTTTGTTAGCCATCTGTATGTCTTCTTTGGAGAAATGTCTATTTAGTTCTTTGGCCCAATTTTTGATTGGGTCATTTATTTTTCTGGAGTTGAGCTGTAGGAGTTGCTTGTATATTCTCGAGATTAGTTGTTTGTCAGTTGCTTCATTTGCTATTATCTTCTCCCATTCTGAAGGCTGTCTTTTCACCTTGCTAATAGCTTCCTTTGATGTGCAGAAGCTTTTAAGGTTAATTAGGTCCCATTTGTTTATTTTTGCTTTTATTTCCAATATTCTGGGAGGTGGGTCATAGAGGATCCTGCTGTGATGTATGTGAGAGAGTGTTTTGCCTATGTTCTCCTCTAGGAGTTTTATAGTTTCTGGTCTTACGTTGAGATCTTTAATCCATTTTGAGTTTATGTTTGTGTATGGTGTTAGAAAGTGTTCTAGTTTCATTCTTTTACAAGTGGTTGACCAGATTTCCCAGCACCACTTGTTAAAGAGATTGTCTTTAATCCATTGTATACTCTTGCCTCCTTTGTCAAAGATAAGGTGTCCATATGTGTGTGGATTTATCTCTGGGCTTTCTATTTTGTTCCATTGATTTATATTTCTGTCTTTGTGCCAGTACCATACTGTCTTGATAACTGTGGCTTTGTAGTAGAGCCTGAAGTCAGGTAGGTTGATTCCTCCAGTTCCATTCTTCTTTCTCAAGATCGCTTTGGCTATTCGAGGCTTTTTGTATTTCCATACAAATTGTGAAATTATTTGTTCTAGCTCTGTGAAGAATACTGTTGGTAGCTTGATAGGGATTGCATTGAATCTATAGATTGCTTTGGGTAGTATACTCATTTTCACTATATTGATTCTTCCAATCCATGAACATGGTATCTTTCTCCATCTGTTAGTGTCCTCTTTGATTTCTTTCACCAGTGTTTTATAGTTTTCTATATATAGGTCTTTAGTTTCTTTAGGTAGATATATTCCTAAGTATTTTATTCTTTCCATTGCAATGGTGAATGGAATTGTTTCCTTAATTTCTCTTTCTGTTTTCTCATTATTAGTGTATAGGCATGCAAGTGATTTCTGTGTGTTGATTTTATATCCTGCAACTTTACTATAGTCATCGATTAGTTCTAGTAATTTTCTGGTGGAGTCTTTAGGGTTTTCTATGTAGAGGATCATGTCATCTGCAAACAGTGAGAGCTTTACTTCTTCTTTTCCAATTTGGATTCCTTTTATTTCTTTTTCTGCTCTGATTCCGAAAAAGTCAACCTTTTCTGAAGAGAAAAGGGACCTCGTCACCCTGGGCCATAAGTTCAGTTTACTTTCTTTGCGGGGAGAGAAGGGGAGAGGAATAATGGTGTCTCAGAGGCCCTTTCTAACCCTACTGCCTTCAGGATAACATTCTCATTCTTAGTTTTCATTTATTCCACAAACATCTCCCCTTCTTTCTTTGGGCAAGGCTCTAAGCTTCTGCTCCTGCTGGGGACAAGAGGCTGCCATGTCTGTGAAGAACTTCAAGGCTTCAAAGCTTCATGGCTCCCTGTGCCTGCCTCCCACTCCTGATGGGCCAAATGACTTACTACATCATGACCTCTCTAAAGCATTTTTAAAAAAATTTTTATCAGTTGTTAAAGCATCATTTTTTGTTTTTTGGAGCAACTGAAGAAGTGGAAAATCTGGAGCAGGGTGTCCTGAAATCCAAGAGCAGCAAATATTTCTTGAAGGGAGTAGTCAACTGTATCCAGGGCTCTAACAGGTGACTGCCAGGCAGAGTAAGACAGGCATGCAAGTTGGTGCTGGTTCATCAAAGGAAGGTCCCCGGAGAACTTGCCAGACCCCATGTCCATGAAATTGGGAGGGTGACTGTCTGGTTGGAGTGGGTTCAGGAAAAAATGGGAGGAGAGAAATTAGAGACAGCTTTTTTGCATTTTACTGTGAAGGGGAGGAATGTAGCTGGAGGGGAAAAGTGGAGTCAAGGAAAAGTTGTTTTATCACTAAAAAGAAACATTTCATTCAAATATACTATTTGTAAAGAAAAGTGAACAGATCTGGAGCAAAATTTCCACAGGGTGAGCACCTTCATGTACAAAGTCATCCTCAAGGTATTTTCCAGTCCCCACCACTCCCTAAAATCACCAGGACCCTAACTTCTATCACTAAGGATTAAAAAGCAGGAATTTCTTTTTCTTTTAAACTTAATGCCACAGAGCCAAAGAGTATGTTCTCTTCCATATCTGGCTTATGTTCATCGTCAATGGTCAGATTTCATTGCTGTATGAAAGAACCTCTAGTTAGCCACTCCATGGCTGACAGGTGCTTAGGTTGCTCTCTGCTGGGGCTAAAATGAATAATGTAGCTTTGAATATTTGTGAACTGTACCATGCCTTCTGTGCCAACTCTTGCCTTCCCAGAGCCTTCCTGTGGCTGCTTCCTCACTTCCCACCTCCACCGCTCACTCAGCACGATGAAGCTCTCCATGCGGCCCCGTTCAGTGACTCCCTTCAGATACAAGGACTGAACCACGGACTGGCCACTCCTGCCTTGAGTGGCTTCTCCAGCCCCACCTTCCTGGGCTTCTCCTTCTGCATCCAAGCCCCAGTGTTGATGCTTCACAGAACCAGTCTCCTAACACATTCCTTCACACCCTCTGTGGACTTTACCATCCTTATGCTAATGAACCCCAAATCTCTCTCCCCAGTACTAACCCCAGACAGTAGATAAGCCCCAAACTGAACTCATCAAATTCCACCAAGAACTGGGCCTCCTATTGTTGAAATAATGCTCCCACCCCACCCAGGTGCTTAAGTCCTTACCTAGAAGTCTTTCTAGACTCCTCCCGTTCCCTCCCCCATCTCAAGGATTCTGTTATCAAAACCCAATAAGCTCCATCTCCGTCCCCAGCTCCCAAGGTCACTTGCTCCCCTCCTGCTATTGCAGAACCCCTTACCCCGTTTCTGCCTGAATTTAGGATCTCATTGGCTTCCCCTCTCCCCCACTGATCCACCCTGCAGCAATTCTGATCTACCCTCCACAACCTCTACTGTCCAGAGGAAGAGGCCTCTTTCCTCTCCTTAAAATCACCCCACCTCATCCAACTCCAACTCCCCCCTTTTCCAACAACCTACACCCTCAAGTTTCAGTAGCTTTCATCTCCTTTGGGAAGTCCCTCCACACTCTCCCCTCCAGCCTTCCTCTTAGCTTCACCCCCTCAGCCAGGATCCTTTATCATGTTAATGATTTCAAGGAATCCTCTGTGAGACTGCATTGGGCAGAGGTAAGCCTCCTGAGGGTAAGGCTTGCGGTATTTTATTTCCAGCAAAACGTTTGTCCCAGTAAGCAATGAATAAATGTTTGTTGAATGAATGAATGTGAGAATAGGGATGTTGAGTCAAGTAATAAACGACACAAAACAAGAGAAGCAAGGAATGTTTCGGAGATTTAAGATGGAAAATATTTGAAATAGTGAGATGGCTGGATGGCATCACCGACTTGATGGACGTGAGATTGAGTGAACTGGTTAGGGTAGCTTTCTATGACTGGAGTGCCTATGAAGGCAAAAGGAGCTGTAGCCTCTCTTTTTTTTTTTTTTTGACTGTGCTGTGGGCAGTTTCGTGGAATCTTAGTTCCCTGACCTGGGGTTAAATCCAGGCCAAGGCGGTGAAAGCTCAAACTCCTAACAACTGGACCTCCAGGGAATTCTGCTTTTTTTTTTACTTACTGCTTTTGAGATGAAAGGCACCATTATCAGCTTGCTGAGCCTGTCAGCCACTGCCTTTCAAACTGCAGGTCACAGGCCATCATAACACATTAATTTTAGGGGTTTATCGCTAGGATTTTTAAATTTTTTTCATAGCTAAGATTCTTAAGTGACACAAAATAAAAGAGAAAACAGTGTATTACAGGTACTATTGAGTACATGATACATTGAAAATTTTTTGATATGTGTGTTTTGGGTCCTGGGTCCAAAACGTATGGGGGCCCCTGTTTTAAGCAATGGGGTAGGTAGGACAGTTTCAAACTGATGGTGAAATGAGATCACAGTTGCATGTAGACAGAGCATTTTGGGGTCGAGGGTTTGGGAGTCTAGCCAGATCTGGTCAGCAGCAGGAGACAGGTGAAGGTGGACAGGCAGGTGAAGGTGCCAGGACTGTTTCCTGCCAGGGGCACTAGGGAGGGTCACCAGTTCGGTTAGGAAGGAAAGAGAGAAGTAAACGACTTGAGGCAAGTCCAGTGTAAGTTGCTGGCGGGCCATTCTAGGTTAATTCAGATGAGAGGCAGGAATTCAGGAGGGATATGCCTATCAGTAACAGGAATTTGGTAGTTCTCTGTGATAAGACAGGAGGCTGAAGAAGTACTGGAGGTGGGTGAAACTGTTCAGAAAACACCCATGAACGAATGGGGGCGGGGCATATTTTCAGCTAGAAAAGTCGGTCAACCCAGAGTAAACATTTAACCAAGAGGCAGGACTCAGCCTGTGCTCACAAAACCATCCTACAGGACTTGTTACTCAGAACATCGCAGGATAAATACAACTTATGTATTGGAACAATGTGTGTGATCTCTGGAATTCAGTGGCCTTAGAAGTCATTTTGGAGAAGGAAATGGCAACCCACTCCAGTACTCTTGCCTGGAAAATCCTGTGGACAGAGGAGCCTGGTGGGCTACAGTCTACGGGGTCACAAAGAGTCGGACAGGACTGAGCAACTAAACTTTCACTTTTAGAAGTCATTTAGTTAAGTGGTTCCCAAACTAGCTTGTATTTCAGAACAATTCATAGAGCTTCCTGATTATACAGATTCCAGGAAGGGCCCCACACCAAGCCTGCTGCTGCTGCTAAGTTGCTTCAGTCGTGTCCGACTCTTAGTGACCCCATGGACTGCAGCCTACCAGGCTCCTCCATCCATGGGATTGTCCAGGCAAGAGTACTGGAGTAGGTTACCATTGCCTTCTCCGACATCAAGCCTATGAAATCAAAATATCCAAGGGAGGAATTTCCCTGGTGGCTCAGTGGTAAAGAATCCGCCTGACAATGCAGGAGACATGGGTTCAATCCCTCAGTTCAGTTCAGTTCAGTTGCTCAGTCGTGTCCAACTCTTCGCGACCCCATGAATTGCAGCACGCCAGGCCTCCCTGTCTATCACCAACTCCCAGAGTTCACTCAAACTCACGTCCATCAAGTCGGTGATGCCATCCAGCCATCTCATCCTCTGTCATCCCTTTCTCCTCCTGCCCCCAATCCCTCCCAGCATCAGAGTCTTTTCCAATGAGTCAACTCTTCGCGTGAGGTGGTGAAAGTACTGGAGTTTCAGCTTTAGCATCATTCCTTCCAAAGAAATCCCAGGGCTGATCTCCTTCAGAATGGACTGGTTGGATCTCCTTGCAGTGCAAGGGACTCTCAAGAGTCTTCTCCAACACCACAGTTCAAAAGCATCAATTCTTCGGTGCTCAGCCTTCTTCACAGTCCAACTCTCACATCCATACATGACCACAGGAAAAACCATAGCCTTGACTAGATGAACCTTTGTTAGCAAAGTAATGTCTCTGCTTTTGAATATGCTATCTAGGTTGGTCATAACTTTCCTTCCAAGGAGTAAGCGTCTTTTAATTAGGGTTAGTGCTAGTGTGTGAGATGAGTGCAATTGTGCGGTAGTTTGAATATTCTTTGGCATTGCCTTTCTTTGGGATTGGAATGAAAACTGAACTTTTCCAGTCCTGTGGCCATTGCTGAGTTTTCCAAATTTGCTGGCATATTGAGTGCGGTACTTTCACAGCATCATCTTCCAGGATTTGAAATAGCTCAACTGGAATTCCATCACCTCCACTAGCTTTGTTCATAGTGATGCTTTCTAAGGCCCACTTGACTTCACGTTCCAGGATGTCTGGCTCTAGGTGAGTGATCACACCATCGTGATTATCTTGGTCATGAAGATCTTTTTTGTACAGTTCTTCTGTGTATTCTTGCTACCTCTTCTTAATATCTTCTACTTCTGTTAGGTCCATACCATTTCTGTCCTTTATCGAGCCCATCTTTGCATGAAATATTCCCTTGGTATCTCTAATTTTCTTTTTTTTTTTTTCCAGAAAGGTAATCTTTATTTGCACTTTCTCTCTGAATGGAATTCATTTAACAAATATTTACTGGGCATGTGCCCTCCCTCTTCTGGACACAAACTGCATCCTCAACTACAAACCCCCTGGCTGTTAGAGCCAGGGGCTGAGGTCTTGGCTGGTCACTACGTACTGCTCTTTACCTTTGTTAAGTGAGGAGAGCAGACTGCTGCTGCTGCTAAGTCGCTTCAGTCGTGTCCGACTCTGTGCGACACTATAGACGGCAGCCCACCAGGCTCCCCCGTCCCTGGGATTCTCCAGGCAAGAACACTGGAATGGGTTGCCATTTCCTTCTCCAATTCATGAAAGTGAAAATTGAAAGTGAAGTCGCTCAGTTGTGTCCGACTCTCAGAGACCCCATGGACTGCAGCCCACCAGGCTCCTCCGCCCATGGGATTTTCCAGGCAAGAGTACTGGAGTGGGGTGCCATGGTATCTCTAATTTTCTTGAAGAGATCTCTAGTCTTTCCTGTTCTGTTGTTTCCCTCTATTTCTTTGCACTGATCACTGAGGAAGCCTTTCTTATCTCTTCTTCCTATTCTTTGGAACTCTGCATTCAGATGCTTATATCTTTCCTTTTCTCCTTTGTTTTTCGCTAGCCCGGGAAAATCCTACATCTTCCTCAGAGCAACTAAGTCTGTACTCCACAACAAGAGAAACCACCGCAGTGAGAAGCCCAAGCACCACAATTAGAGAATATCCCTTACTCAAAAAGCCCACACAGAAACAAAGACCTAGTGCAGTCAAAATAAATAAACAAATAAAAATTTTACTAATATATTCAAGGGAGACCAGAGAATCTGTATTTGTCAAACAAGCTCCTCAACTGGTAGCCATTAAAAAAAAAAGAGGAACTTCATCTGTTGATATTGAACCAACTCCAACATACATGGAAGTGGAAAAAAGTGAGATTCAGGACAATGTTTATAACATGTTGTTGCCATCTGTGAAAACTGAAAAGTATATGTGGGAGAATATGTACAAGTACGTGTTAGCACAGACACAGCTTCTAGGAGACGCACACAATAATCTGGCCACAGTGATGACCAACAGGGAGGAAAATACAGGGTCCCGGGGACAGGGATGGGAGGGAGGTTTAGTCTAGGCCTTTTGTGGTATCATTAGAATTTATACCATGGAAATGGATTGCCAACTCAGTAAGTAAATAAATAAATGTCAAAGCTCCCCGGATAATTGTAATGTAGACCTAGGATTTGGGAATCCTTGATTCTAGGTACTCATCTCCACACAGCATCTAAGACACTGGTTATACAGTTTCTTGTGGACTGCTCATTCCATCTCGGAAAACTGTTCTGATTTTCCTTTTGAGTGTTAAACTGAAACCTTGTAGCCTCCAGGGAGGCTCACTGCTGCCTCAGGTAACCATGCAGAATAAATCCAATCTAGCTAACCCCACAGTTGGGTGAAAGGAGAATGGGCACATGTAAAACATTAAATCAGCTCCGGTAATCTTTTTCAAATAAAATGTAAACCTTTCAATGATTTCCCATTGCCCTTGAGATAAAAGTTGCAGAATGTTGTGAGCCCCTGCAGAGTCTGGGCCCTCGCCATCCTCCCCTCCCACTCCTCTGCCACACACAGGGAGGGGACTTCTTCCAGCTTCAGAGCCTCTGCTTAGGGTCTGACCCTGCCTTGAGGGCTTCCCTAGTAGCTCAGATGGTAAAGCATCTGCCTGCAATGCAGAAGACTGGGTTCAATCCCTGGTCAGGAAGGTCCCTGGTAGGGAAGGTCCCCTGGAGAAGGAAATGGCAACCCACTCTAGTATTCTTGCCTGGATAATTCCATGGACAGAGGAGCCTGGTGGGCTAGAGTCCACGGGATCATGAAGAGTCGGACATGACTGAGCGACTAACACACACACTCTGCCTTGAATATACTCTCTTCCCCTCCTAAAGGCTTATCTTCCTGGACACTTTCTCAAGGACTCCATGATGGTACCAGACCAGATCAAATTCCCTTCTTTAAACACTCTCAAAGCAGTCATACTTTTTCTCCACAGCCCGTATTCAACCTACAGGTACTGAAGGGTTCCCAGAATCAAGCACAATAGTAAAGGAAATGGGGGAGGGGTCCCTACCCTTTAGAGTTTATACTCCTTTAAGGAAAGGAGGAATGCACCCTGATTAAATTATCACAGAAACAAATGTAAACACTAGGTGGATGGTTATGTGGGGAATGTGGATGGTTATGGAGGGGGAACGTATCAGTGAGGGTATCTGAGGGTGGAGCTTTCCTGAAAAGGTGAGTATTAGCTGGGTGAAGAAGGGTATTCCAGGGAAATCTCCAAGGAAGAATTAATCCTGTCTGTTTGGATCTGGAAAATCAGCAGGCTGTCAGTAGAGATTCAGTGAGTGGGCAAACACCGACTTGCCTCAAAGCAGAGCTGGATTAAAAATCAGACCTCTTAATTCACAGCAAGGTGTTCTTCCCTTCCCCCAGTGCTGCTCCAGGACTTTGGAGAGCATGCCTGAGAGAATGGGGAAAAGGAGGTGGTTCAATTATTTTTTTCCTTTTGCTTTCATTTCACAATCCATGGACCCAAACATAATAAAATCACCCTCAACACTTCATCAATCTTTTAAAAAGGAAAAAAAAGAAAATGAATAGTTCTTTAACATTTCTGACACTGTTTTCATTCCAATATTCGGATTTGATCCCATTCAGGAAATGTCTGTCTGCTCAGCTAAGGCCTTTCCATTCCTTTAACCATGAAACAAATATTGATTGTAGAATAACAATGCATACCCATACAAAAAGTTCAAAATGTTGACCACTGTTTCTTTGAAGCTGGTAGAATTACAGATGATTTTTTGAAGTATAATTATTTGTATTATCTAAGGCTGTAATTATTTTATAGTATTTGCATAATACAAACCTTTGAAACACAAAGCTTTTTGTTTTTTTAGTTGTAGTAGATTTACAATGCTATGTTAGTTTCAGGTGTATAGCACAGTGATTCAGCTATTATATATATGTGTGTGTGTGTATTATATATATCCTTTTTCAGGTTATTACAAAACATTGAGTATAGTTCCTTGTGCTATACAGTAGGTTCTTGTTGGTAATCAATTTTATATAGTGTGTGTATATGTTAATCCTATCGCCCTAATTTATCCCATGCCCCAAGGAAAAGCTTTTTAAAAAAATATTTGAGCTTATGGTAGGCCAAAAACAGAGGTAGTGGTTATCAGTTCAGTTTAGTTCAGTTGCTCAGTCGTGCCCGACTCTTTGCGACCCCATGAATTGCAGCACGCCAGGCCTCTCTGTCCATCACCAACTCCCAGAGTCCACCCAAACCCATGTCCATCGAATCGGTGATGCCATCCAGCCATCTCATCCTCTGTTGTCCCCTTCTCCTCCTGCCCTCAATCTTTCCAGCATCAGAGTCTTTTCAAATGAGTCAGCTCTTCTCATTAGGTGGCCAAAGTATTGGAGTTTCAGCCTCAACATCAGTCCTTCCAATGAACAGGACTGATCTCCTTTAGAATGGACTGGTTGGATCTCTTTGCAGTCCAAGGGACTCTCAAGAGTCTTCTCCAACAACACAGTTCAAAAGCATCAACAGTCCAACTCTCACATCCATACATAACTACTGGAAAAACCATAGCCTTGACTAAATGGACCTTTGTTGGCAAAGTAATGTCTCTGTTTTTGAATATGCTATCTAGGTTGGTCATAACTTTCCTTCCAAGGAGTAAGCGTCTTTTAATTTCATGGCTGCAGTCATCTGCAGTGATTTTGGAGCCCCCCAAAATAAAGTCAGCCACTGTTTCCACTGTTTCCCCATCTATTTGCCATGAAGTGATGGGACCAGATGCCGTGATCTTCGTTTTCTGAATATTGAGCTTTAAGCCAACTTTTTCACTCTCCTCTTTCACTTTCATCAGGAGGCTTTTGAGTTCCTCTTCACTTTCTGCCATAAGGGTGGTGTCTTCTGCATATCTGAAGTTATTGATATTTCTCCCAGCAATCTTGATTCCAGCTTGTGCTTCCTCCAGCCCAGCGTTTCTCATGATGTACTCTGCATATAAGTTAAATAAGCAGGGTGACAATATACAGCCTTGATGGTTCCATGTCCAGTTCTAACTGTTGCTTCCTGACCTGCATACAGGTTTCTCAAGAGGCAGGTCAGGTGGTCTGGTATGCCCGTCTCTTTCAGAATGGTCCTAATCTTAACCAAACACCCAAAATATTTAAATACACAAGCTAAATAAACAGTATTTGCTCTGAACATGCTACGTAAAGACAAGTCCTTTTCAGGACTGACAGCTGTACCTCTGCCTCTCTCATAAAATCATTCATTCTAGGAATCATCACTGTTGCAAGGGATATTACAACAAATCTGGTTACCTACAAAGTGGGGATAATTTCTCTCATAGAATTGTTGTAAGAATTAAACAAATGAATAAAGGCCTTCTAACAGTGGGACATAAGCACTAGATAAGTGTTTATTATTATTATATCTGTTGCTGTTTAGACACAAAGTGAAGTGAAGTATTAGTCACTCAGTGGTATCTGACTCTTTGCGACCCCATGGATTGTAGCCCGCCAGGCTCCTCTGCCTCCTCCTGCCAGGCAAGAATACTGGAGTGGGTTGCCATTTTCTTCTCCAGGGGATCTTCTGGACCCAGACGTAGAACCCAAGCCTCCAGCATTGGCAAGCAAATTCTTTACCACTGAACCACCAGGTGTTGCTTATCCAGGCACTCCGAATGAAGCAAGAAAGGGTGCGAGAGAAGGAAATGGTTCTGAGAAAATATACCAAAGCTAAACTAGAGGTCAGCAAACAATGCCGAGGCCCACAACGCAGGCCATAGGGTTAAGTCTTGTAATCAGCAGCTCAAGGCCAGGAAAGCCGGCTGGACAGGAGCCTCAGTGCTCCAGAGTTGGGCCCTGTGTTCGTGAGGCAGGGCGCACTCCTTGGGTCATCCAGTTCTCTCTCTCTCGTGATAAAACTGTGGCCTGGAGGCCCGGAGCGGAAGAGGGGACCGAACAGCTTTTTCTACGCTCCACATTTCCTCAGCGTGTGGAACACAGAATAGAGGCCGAGAGGGCTTTGGCCTAACGCGGTAAGAGCCGACTACACTCCGGCGCGCTGTGGGAACTACGCTTCCCACCATGCAACGCATCAAGAGGGGCCTTCCGCTCTCTCCCGGCATCTCGCAGGGTCGGCTGGGAGTTTTCATTGACCTCTGAGCTCCTCGGGTTCGGAGGGCCCCTCTAGGCCCCGCCCCTTTCTGAGAGGGGGCCGACCTCGCAGTGTCCCGCGAGCTGCTTCCTTCTTCCCCTCTCATTGGTCCAACCTAGCTGCCATTCCTGTGCGAGGAGGAGAAGTTGGTTACTGATTGGTGGATTCCGTTTGGCGCCAACTAGGAAAGGGGGGGGGCGGGGGAGCGGCAGGCCGCAGTGAGCAGCTATTACCGCGAAAGGCCTCCTTGGCAGCGACGGCCCGGGAAGGAGGTGAATGTCGGCCTGGTTGTCTGCACTCCCGGGCAAGAGAGTGAAAGAAAAGTGAAGAGTGTGAGCCCGGGTCGTTGCCTCGTAGCTCTAGCCGCTCCCCTTCCCCGACGCGCTCCGTTTGTTTGGATTTAATCTTCAGGTTGCCGGCGCCCCCCGCCCGCAAGCCTCGCGGAGTGAGGGGACGCACCCGCGCCTGTGGCTGGCGCCTGCCGAGTTTGGACACCCGCCTGTCCGCGCCTCTTGCCCGCGGCAGCCGCATCCCTGAACCGCGGGGTCGTGTTTGTATTTGACCCGCGGGCGCCGGCTGCGGGGCGCGCGGCCGAGGCCAGTGCCGGCGGGGCGGGGCGGGCGCGGCGGAGGCGGAGGAAGAGGGAGCGGGATCCCTAGGAGGCCCGGCGCCGCCTCCCTAGGAGGCCCGGCGCCGCCATGGAACTGGGCCCGGAGCCCCCGCACCGCCGCCGCCTGCTCTTCGCCTGCAGCCCCCCGCCCGCACCGCAGCCCGTCGTGAAGGCACTGTTCGGCACGCCAGCCGCCGGGGGCCTGTCGCCTGTCACCAACCTGACGGTCACCATGGACCAGCTGCAGGGACTGGGCAGGTGAGGAGGGACCGAGGAGCGGTGCCTCAGGCGTTTGGCCTGCCAGACGGCTCTCGGGTAGATCAGGCCAGAAAACCGGCCGCTAGGGTAGCGCTTGCCTCTCTGCCGCTCGGGGGCGGCCCCACCGACGGGGACCCGCCATGTGCACCCTCCCCCCAGGCCGAATGTTGGGCGGGAGAGGCCGTTCGGACCCTCCGGGGCCGCCCTCAGCCCCGAGACGGGCCGGGTAGGGGGTGGGGTACGCCTGGGCTCCCCACCTTCGCCACCCCTTTTTAGATTGCCCTGTGCTCTTCTGTCCTTACTCCACGAAGCTCTTTGAAATCTGCCTCCACGGGGAAAAACAGGCCCTCCTAGTCGCTCACTTCTATCCTTTGCAGAACCACCTCGTAGTTATCTTAGCTTTCTGTGAGTTCTGTTTCCTTCTCAGGCAAGGGACGTGGCATTTTCTTTCCTTGCGTTTGCGAAAATCGTCGCAATCCCTCGCCTCGTGCATATTCCTGCTGTGTCCCCCCCCCCCCCCCCGCCCCCCCCACACACACCCAGCCCCATGCTTTCCTAAGACCAGGTCTTTTAACTCAGCTTTCCACTCCTAAAATTTTCCTGCACTTTTTCCTTATTAAAAAATGCATCCCACCGTTTTTTTTTTGTTTGTTTGTTTGTTTTTTGGTAAAGCTGCTTTCTCATCAGTCTTGGACGTCCCATTTTCTAAAGAAGCACATGTCTTTTCCAATCTCTGAAAAGCAGGAACTTGTCCTGTTCATTCCCGCTCCTAGCTCTGTACCTAGAACACATGCTCTCATTTCAGGAAGTAGTCCAATAGTCATTGTCCTCCTCCTATCTGCAGTGTGACCAATGCCAACCTACTCTTTTCTCATCTCCTTTTATACGTAAGTGCTAACTGGGTGTTCTGTGTGGCCTAAGTGTTTTGTGGTGTGGCCTAGAAGTAATGATGGTTCATGGCAGTATGGCACCTTGCCCTGTCATGGGCTATCTCCTGTGAGTTACTTTTCTTGGTTTCAGTGAGTATGAACAACCCATGGAGGTGAAAAACAGCAGTCTGCAGAGAATGGGCTCCTCCGAATCAACTGATTCAGGTATTCTTTTAGTCTTTTATCATTTGTCTGCCTTGTGGGGAGCAGTGCTTGAAATTTGCTAGAACATGTGCTTTCACCTAGAAACTCAGTTTGGTGAGTGAAGGTAGCAAGCAGAAGTCTGGCATTGAGTGACAGACACCTGTTAGGACAGTACAAAGGAGCCCCGGTGGCAGTTTATGAAGAGAGGAAACTGTCAAGTGGCTGCAAGGAGGTGGTTTATGCTTGGTCTTGAAGATGAGTAGTAGTATGAAATTAACCATACCACTCTTTAAGTGGCATTCAGGAAATCTTATTGGTTAAAATTATGCGTCAAGTTATTGGAAGTATAATGAAATTATTTCAGTGAGCCTGCTCTGGAGAAACTGCCAGTACATCTTTATTCTAACCATAAGTTCATGTTAGTTTCCCTGGTGGCTCAGTGTTAAAGAATTTGCCTGCTAGCGCAGGAGATGTGGGTTCAATCCCTGGGTTGGGAAGATTCCCCTGGAGAAGAAAATGGCAACCCATTCCAATATTCTTGCCTGGAAAATCCCATGGACAGAGGACCCTGGTGGGCTGTAGTTCATGGGGTTGCAAAAGAATCAGACACGACTTAACCACTAAACAGCAACAAAGTTCGTGTTGGGGCAAGGTTTATTTGCACAGATGCTTTAGAGTAAAGAACTGCAAGAGCAAAAGTCTTAAGATGTAAGCTTCTTAAGAACCAGGGATAGGATTGTCATCTGTGGCAGTGTGGCAAGGAAGAGTGTCATGCCAGGAGCACTAACACTTAACTTCTTGTATGATTATTTAGACATCGTGGAGGAAAAGTGTGTGCTAGGCAGGCCCTGATGGCTCTGGGCCAGCTGAGCAGCATCTCCTTTATTCTGTTGCCTTTGAGTTGAGCACCTCACTTGGTGTTATCTTGTTGAAGGCAATAAATGCTTGCTTGTCAAAGGACATAATAATATTTTCCAACCCCCTGAATTATGTACATGATCTGACAGGATATGAAATATTTGAACAAAAAACTATTCCAGAAAACAAATACTTGTCCTTTCCATAGTTGGAAATCACAGAAAGTTAGCCTGGGTAACCTCTAACTGAATTAATAATCATGATTTAAGACCTTTTTTCTTTTTTTCTTTTTTTTTTTGAAGTGTAGTTGATTTACAGTGTTGTGTTAGATTTTGGTGTACAGCAAAGTGATTTAGTTATACATATATAGTTCTTTTTTATTGTAGGTTATTCCAAGATATCGAATATAGTCACCAGTGCTATGTAGTAGAACCTTGTTGTTTTATCTATTTTGTATATAGTAGTATTATCCCCCGCACTGTCCCCTTTACCCTTTAGTAACCGTAAGTTTATTTTCTAGTCTGTGAATCTGCTTCTGTTTTGTAAATAAGTCATGAGGTTTGGTTAAATTCTGTCTCCTCATAGCCTATTATCCAAGATGGTGTGTGCAAGGAGGAAAGCATGAGTAGATATACTATGAAAATGTTTGGACTTGTGCAAATATGAAGTTTTCGCAATCATGGCAATTCAGCTTCAATTCTGGCAAAAGTCCAAGCCATGAACCTTTGTTGACTGCATTAAAGAAACAGTACTAGTAGTTTTATGTACTTATTTTAATGAATAAGTGGTGTTACAGATACAGTTCAGTCGCTCAATCATGTCCGACTCTTTATGACCCCATGGACTGCGGCACGCCAGGCCTCCCTGTCCATCACCAGCTCCGGGAGTTTACTCAAACTCACGTCCATTGAGTTGGTGATGCCATCCAGCCATCTCATCCTCTGTCGTCCCCTTCTCCCGCCTTCAGTCTTTGCCAGCATCAGTGTCTTTTCCAATGACTCAGTTATTCGCATCAGGTGGCCAAAGTATTGGAGTTTCAGCTTCAGCATCAGTCCTTCCAATGAATATTCAGGACTGATCTCCTTTAGGATGGACTGATTGGATCTCCTTGCAGTCCAAGGGACTCTCAAGAGTCTTCTCTGACACCATAGTTCAAAAGCATCAATTCTTCGGCACTCAGCTTTGTTTATAGTCCAACTCTTACATCCATATATGACTACTGGAAAAAGCATAGCTTTGACTAGATGGACCTTTGTGGGCAAAGTAATGTCTCTGCTTTTTAATATGCTGTCTAGGTTGGTCGTAACCCTTTTCTTCCAAGGAGCAAGAATCTTTTAATTTCATGGCTGCAGTCACCATCTGCAGTGATTTTGAAGCCCAAAACAATAAAGTCTGAGGTGTGTTTGTTTTTTTTTTCCCCCCTACACAGGCTTCTGTCTGGATTCTCCTGGGCCCTTGGATAGTAAAGAAAAGTATGTATTCACGCTTTTAAATGTTTGTGCTTAGAAAAATAATTTTTCGAATGAAATTATTCATGCTCTGGACTGAAGCTCTGGATGTAGTGGTCCTGATTAAGACTCCTGGATCCTATAAAGTCTGCTATCTTTTGAGATGAGTAGTTTGTGTCAGCAGTTTTTCAGAACTTCCCTTCCTTTATTTTAGCTGTAATTTTGGGGTTCTGTTCTAATATCACTCAAACCCTTGCTCTGTCTCCTGACATCATTGTCCTAGGAGAACTTTGGTTTTTTTTGTTTGTTTGTTTTGCCTCCCTTGTAGGATCTCAGTTTCCCAACCAGGGATTGAACCCAACCAACCCATGGCAGTAAAAGCCTGGAATACTAACCCCTAGAAAACCAGGGAACTCCCTAGAAGGTGTATATTTTAAGAGATGATCCAGGCTTTTTTCACTAGAAGCCCAGTTATGGGGCTGCTTGTGAAAACAGAACAGCTTCAGAAATCTATTCTTCCATCTTGCCTCAAACAGGAATATGTTTGATGCTCCCCTCACCCCATCAAACGGTAGTTTAGACACTATGCATCTACTAATATGAATACCACTTTCCTTGCTCGATTCTCATGATTTACTTTCTGATCTCATTGCAGCCTTGAAAATCCCATGAGGAGAATAAATTCCCTACCTGTAAGTTAGTTCCCTTGTTTCTTTTGAGCTAATAACTGTTATCTGCCCCTTAGCTACCAGTAATCTTGATCATAAACCTTAATTTAGACAGACTGCTTTTCCTTACTTTGTCTCATAAACATTCAAAACATTCTACCTAAAGCAGCTTCAATAATGGTTGCCTCTTGAGGGCTTTTCCAACCAGGAAGGGGGTTCTTTTTATGCAAATGATGTTATTTGGGGGTTGATTTGGTACCTGAGTCCTTGCAGAGAGTGCTGTGTAGATCTTGTGAAGTTAGGTGTAAAGCCATAGAGTCCTAGTCACGTTGACTGGTTATCCACTGCACTGTGAGGAGCTAAGCCTCCCTAACCTACCACCATTTTTTTTTCCCTTTTACAACTGAGGTTCCATTCCATTTTCATTGATGTACCCTAATTCCTTTTTTCACTTTGACAGCAGAAGCTCTTGGGGTGTAGCCCAGCTCTGAAGAGGAGCCATTCTGATTCTCTTGACCATGATGTCTTTCAGCTGATTGACCAGGATGAGAACAAGGAAAATGTGAGTGCAGCATTAACCTGCTCGCCTAGGGGCAGAGCTCACACCCACAAGTGGCTGATGGAGAAGTAGCAGGGCTGTCTTCTGGGAGACTCAACCTTTATCAAAGTCATGATGGTATTTGGAGTCAGAGAAACCTGGATTGGAATCCTACTGCTTGCTAGCTGTGACCTTAGCTGTTTTTTTAGGCTTCTATGTTTAAATAGGAGTAGCACTCCCTTGTAGGACTGTTGTTGGAATTAAATGAGATAATGTAGAAAAGCATTTAAAATGGTTCCTGGCAGGTAGGAGTTGCTCAAAAGGTGGCTCTTAGGGGGAAATTACATCCAAGAACACTTTATGTGGAAGGGTCTGGGCAGGCCTTCCTTGCCTCTTTGTGCTGACCGTGGGATGAGTGAAAAGTTTAGGAAAAGGCTTCTTGACAGTGTTTTCAAGAACAAAGCCAACAAATCCCAGGGAATCTCAGGGTAGCTGAAATGGTAGCTTAGAGGGTGAGTTGCAGTTAGGCAGCCAAAAGCCCAGGAACACCCTGGCCTGGGTTCTCTCAAACCTGCCGGGGTGCTGTGCACAGGGCAGAGTTCAGTGCATCAGCTCAACTTTCCCTGTCTTCTTTCTTACTGTATTTCCATGTCTGTTTTCTCCCCTTCTTCATCCTCCACTGCAATGCTACAACGCATACTTAGAATCTTCTGGACTTATTACTTACAGAACCTACTGCCTCCATGAACTTTCCTAATGATTCCTTTGGCAACAGGGTGCCCTGAGGGAGGTAAAGAAAGAACAATTGAGTTCCTGTCTTGAGTGCTTGGAACACTAAGTCTGCCTCTGTGTAATGCTTTTAACCAGAGTCCAAAGCTGTTATTACACTATTGCCTGGTCTCTTTCCCACACTCCCCATCCCCTTACCCCCAGCTTGGCTTCTCCCAGGGTTGCCTGCTTATGGCTTCATTCTGAAGGGGAAATAGCATACGTAGGTTAAAGAGCTCTTGCTCTGGAGTTGTCCCGTCTGGGAAGCCAGACCTTAGGCACATCACTTAACCTACAGGCCTAGTCGCCTCATCTGTAAAATGGGGATGACTGGGTGGATAAATGAGCTCATGCACTGAAAGTACTTAGTGTGTGTGGGCAAGTAAATACTCTGATACTACCTGTGCTTGACAAGTTCTTAAGTGGATATTTTAGGGAGGGGGAATTATGAGTGTTTCTAAACTTTTAAGTAAAATGAAATCATACAGTATGTGTTCTATCACTTCTGGCTTTCACTCATCAATAGGTGAGATTCATCCATGTTGTTGAATAAACTAAAAGGATCTTTTTTTCCCCAGTTTTATTGAGAAATACTTGACATATATCACTATAAACTTAAGGCATACAGCATGATGGTTTGATTTACATATATTGTGAAATGATTGCAGTAGGTTCAGCTAACATCCATCTTCTCATATATTGATAGATACAACAGAAGAAAAAGAAAGGAAAAGGGGGAAATTGTCTCCTTGTGATGAGAACTCTTAGGATTTGCTATCTTATCGTACAGCAGTGTTAGCTACAGTTATGTTGCCATTAGTTTTTTTCTTCATTGCTTTTATTATGGAAAATAACATTAAATGTTTTCCACTTAATTGTCTCCTATTGGTAGGAAGAAAATGGAAAATATAAAGTCCTCAAATACAAGTCTAGACTGAAAAGTTTCAATTCCTGTTCAATTATATTGAAATGAAATTGCTTTAGACTTCAGAAAAAAAATTTTTAGTTGAAGTATAATTGACAGAAAGCTGTTGATTTAGTTTGTTGTTGTTGTTGATTTACTTTTAACTCTGTCTTGTGTACCTGGCAAATACTCATGTGTTTGTTAGAAAATAAAGTGTTTGTGGTGAGAGAAAAAAGTTCTGTTATTAGAAGTTAGCTTTTGTCTGTGGCCATGCTACCCTGTACGTGCTCGATCTCATCTGGTCTCAGAAGCTAAGCAAGGTCAGACCTGGTTAGTACTTGGATTAGAGAAGTTAGCTTTTGACAGAATCTTTAAAATACTTTTTGTTTTTTTTTTTTTACTTTATTTTTCGTTCTGCTGGGTCTTCATTGCCGCATGCGGGCTTTCTAGCTGCAGCAGGTGGGGGCTTCTCCTGTGGTGCAGCACGGGCTCTGGGCTTGTGGGCTTCAGTAGTTGCAGCTCGTGGGCTCTAGAGCGCAGGCTCAGTAGATGTGGCGGCACGGCACAACTTTGTTGCTCCGTGGTATGTGGAATCTTCCCAGACTGGAGGGCCCATGTCCCCTGCATTGGCAGGCCGGATTCTTATCCACTGCAACACCAAAGAAGTCCTGAAATTCTTAATTATACAGATCCATTGAATTAGATGAGACATGGGTTTGGAGACAGGTGATCAGTACCCACTTTCTTGCCTGCCTTCCAGAGCTATAGCTGAGACCCTAGGGCTGGTTTTCACAGACAGTGGATGATGTCTCATGTATACTGTCTTGCAGCAAGTCTTTGAGTTTAAGAAGCCAATAAGACCTGCATCTCGAGGCTGCCTACATGTTCATGGACTGGAGGAGGGTAAAGATCTCTTCACACAGAGGCAGAACTCCGCCCCAGCTCGGATGGTATGTGCTTTTGTACTCCTGGGAGTTCCTGATGGGAAGATAAAAGCCTCCGCAATCTGGAGTTAAAGACCCTGCAACAGCTCTAGCTGTCTTTACCTTGACTTTGTCTTTTGAAACTCACGTTTTGAGACTCAAATGTTCGGTGTTTCTGCTGTGTCTGGAGAGCAGACAGGAAGAAGCAGGGTGAGAGGTGGTGTGTTTGAAATACTGGACTCGAGCAAAGCATATTTGACCTTGTCAATCGTGGGTCATTCTTCTGAATGTGTGTATGGTGGGATTATCTGTCCTACTGAAAACTTGCTTTCTGAGTGCTGAGAGGTACTTCCCAGAGTGATTTTGTTTGGAGCGAGCGCATGATTTCTACCAAACTTGGTTTATTAAGAACTATTAGGTATTCCAGTGAACCCATTGCCTACAAGGCTATTTGACTGTATTTGTCCCAGGATTGTTTGTTTGTCAGAGATGGTCATTATGTCCCGATTTCCTACTGGTGATCTGACGGTGGTGGACTAGAGAGGCCCAACTTGAGCAAAATGACCATGTTCGGTTTCCACATTTTCCCAGAAACTTGTATCTGAAAATACAGCTTTCCAGTCTGGCTTAGGGCCTGAGGTTCGGGTTCAGCCAGTAAAGAGGCTACTCAGTAAACTTGAGAGTCACTTGAGGATTAATGCATTCACACCCCACCCCAAAGAGATTTACTGTTATAGAAGAGGAAAAAAATCTATCTCTGGACTTTTTTACTATCTGTGAAAAGTACCTAGAAAAGAATTCATTATTAACAGTGTTTGTCTCTAGATGGTAGATTTTTGAATGGATTTTATAAATTTTCTATATTAAATATATATTTTAAGATTTTTATAATTTTATGTATTTATTTTTGACTGTGCTGCGTATTTGCTGCTGGTCAGGCTTTTCTCTAGTTTCGGAGAGTGAGGGCTGTTCTTCACGGCAGTGTGCGGGCTTGTCATTGCGGTGGCTTCTTTTCTTGTAGACAGAGAAGATCGTGTCTGTCAGTCACACGGGCTTCAGTAATTGGCATGTGGGCTCAGTAGTCGCAGTTCCCAGGCTCTAAAGCACAGGCTCACTAGTTGTGGCATATGGGCTTAGTTGCTCCCAGGCATGTGGGATCTTCCTGGATCAGGGATCGAACCTGTGTCTCCTGCACTGGCAGGTGAATTCTTTACCACTGAAACACCAGGGAAGCCCTGAAAATCATTTTATAATGGGAGTTTTACTGAAAAAACAAGATAGGATTGCCTAATGAGATATACTCTATTTTGACTCCAGGAATGGTTTCTCCTAGGGAGAGTATAAGGGGCAGAAAAGCTTGGACTTTGCAGTCAAACGAGTGAGCGGTGTAATCTTGGTAACCTCTCTTAAGCATTGGTTTCCTGATTTGTTAAATAAAAATGGAAAATAGAGGATTAACTACCTTTAGTGTGTTGTGATGCTTAAATGGAATTATACATAAAAGGTTATATCCCAGTCTGAAAACAGGGTTTCCTTCATAGCTTAGTCAGTAAAGAGTCTGCCTGCAATGCAGGAGACCTGGGTTCGATTCCTGGATTGGGAAGATCCCCTGGAGAAGGAAATGGCAACCCACTCCAGTATTCTTGCCTGGAGAATCCCATGGGCAGAGGAGCCTGGCAGGCTACAGTCTGTGGGGTCACAAGAGTTGGACACGACTTAGCAAATAAGCACACAGCAGCACACCCAGTGTCTGGCGCAAGTAATTCCTCAGTTAAGATTGAGCAACTGTCATTTAAATTGCGAGTCTAAAGAACAAGGATGGATTTTCTAGAACTTTCTAGACTTTATATCCCTCTGTCAGAACTGGAGTTACAAAAAACATTTCTCTAGTCTGTTTTGTGGTCTTCACAGGGACTTGGTATCTTCTCACCCCTCCTCATTTTAGCAGATTATCATCTGTCACTACCCTCATGCTGATCCCTGTTCACCAGTAATAATCCTCAGAAAAAACAAGCCTTGCCCTTCATTGGAGGCTAGCCCCAGATCCCACCATGAGATGAATTGCTCCTGGGGAGAGTTCTTTGTGAAGGCTACCTGGCCTGACTCGACTCAGAACTGTGTGTGGATATCAGTTCATTTATAATCTTAGGTCTTATTTTTCCTTTGATTTGTAGCTGCTAAAACTTCTTAAAATGAATATGGTATATTTTCCTCATAAAAACTAGTAACCCATTCAGAGAAATCAAAGCTGATTATTAACAAGCCATGAATTCTGTCTTCTAGCTTTCCTCAAATGAAAGAGATGGCAATGAACCAGGGAATTCCATTCCTTTTATGCCCCAGTCACCTGTGACTCCCACTTTGTCTGATGAGGATGATGGCTTCATGGATCTTCTTGATGGAGACAATTTGAAGGTATGGTGTGAGTGTGTGCTTTCTGATCCATTTTTACTAACTTTCCCTGGAGAGCCGTCATCTGAAAAAGAACAGTGATCCCCCAACCAACTGATACTTTATTAAGGTTTCATTTACTTATTTAATTCATTTTTGGCTGTATTTGTTCTCGGTTGCGGCACTGGGCTTTCTCTAGTTGCAGTGAGCTGGACTACTCTTCTGTTGCGGTGCGCGGGCTTCTCACTGTGGTGGCTTCTCCTGTTGTGGAGCACAGGCTCTAGGCGCATAGATTTCAGTAGTTGCAGCTCGTGGGCTCCAGAGCACGAGCTCTTTAGTTGTGGTCCACAGGCTCAACTGCTCCACAGCATGTGGAATCTTACCAGGCCAGGGGTTGAACCTGTGTCCCTTGCATTGCAAGGAGGATTCTTAACCATTGGACCACCAGGGGAAGCCGTGGCTGATGCTTTTATTCATCTGTTGGGAACTTATTGAGACTCTGCTTCTAGCCTGATTAAATTCTATGGAGGTGTTCCAAAGAAAACACCGATGTGATCCTTCCTCCCCTGCAGGAGCTGACAATCGTTTTTTTTTTTTTTTCCTGGAAGGACATGAATCAGGGACTGAAAGAATAGCTGCCATGTGATGTAAAGCTGAGGAGACCAGTGGCTCCTCATGGCCCCTCAGGGGGCATTCCCTTAGCTATGCTCAGATAGCATCACTCTTACTCTCTTGACCTTAAAATGTTGTGGAGAGGGGAGGCATTAACCCTTAGAAGACTTCCTATTCACGCCTTTCTGGTATTCTGCAAGAAGAAATCTAACGCATTTTAACTAATGTTGTTTCTAATGGACCTTTGGACCTTTATGACACAGTTTTTCTTTGTTTAGAATGATGAAGAGACCCCGTCCTGCATGGCCAGCCTCTGGACAGCTCCCCTTGTCATGAGAAGAACTAGTAACCTAGTAAGTTCCAGTGTGTCTGGAGGGAGTGACAGGAATCTAAATTGTTTCCTTTGAGATTCTGCGTTTGAGCCTATGGGCCTATTTGACTGGTCACTAGTGTTTCCTGGTGTTGATGTATGCTGATTTTTCAAGGGTGTTTTGTTTTGTTTTAATACCCACCTACTTGTGTAGACTACAGACATCTGTTTCCATCAGGGACACTTTCAAAGGCTATGCCTTTACATACATCCTCATGTATGTAAATATCCAGGGAAAGTGAGCTCTTATCATAGTACACATACAGTTATACACTCTTAGGTATATGTATAGACACTGAATACATCTTTAATCCATGCCCCTGAACTATAAATGTGGAACAAATGAACTATTGCAGTCTTGAAGCCACTTACATATTTTAGTAGATTAATGTGCAAAGCTTTGAGAGATTAGACCACCCCAGTAAAATGGTATGACCAGATTTACTAAGTCCTTTTGAAAGATAACATTATTAATATATACAGTGTGAGAATGCTTAGGAAATGGCTTTCGGTTTTATAAGTTGGATGTAAAAACCATGAAGCAGTATGTGTAGGCCCTTCACAGCAGTGCAGTTTCACAGACATAGTGGAGTCATCATAGGGCCAGGGCTGAGTCAGAGCTGGCGTTTCTGCCCTTGAAGAGCTTACAAGGCCTCTGAGACCTTACTGAAAGCAGTAGACCCTCTTTCCAAAAATGCTTCCAGCTCTTCTAGGTTAAAAACAAACAGACAAAAATAAAACCTGTAATCTTGCTTTTCTGAACAACATCCTATTAAAATGAACTTCAGAAAAATAAGCGGAAAACCCTTGGTCTCTGGGACACGCTTGCTGCAAACTATCAGGAACATTTCAAAAGAAGAGGCGACACTGAAATGTTAGTATCAGCTGGAAAGGGAGTGCTTCACGGAGGGAGAGGGGCACAGGATGTGTGTGAAAGGATACCGAGTTCAGAAGGAAAAGCCCAGCCAGAGAACACTGAGTTGTAAACGGGCTGAGATGAGTTTAGATTGCTGAAGTCAGACTGTCTCTACCACTAGTCAGGTTGGCTGCTCTCAAACCCCGAGAAAGTAGTCCTCAAAAGTAGTACTATAGCACATCTTCCTGTATTTCCTTTGGCTTTGTAAGTCTTGAATTTAAAATGCTCTGGTACAGTCCAGAAAGAAAAACAGCCAAGCAGAGAGAATGACTTCTAAACAGTTTTGAAGGCACCCCTGCCCACTGCAAACTCAAACTCAACTCTGTTTTATGCCCTTAACTGGCTCTAATATATGGTATAATCCAGCTGCCTCATACCTTTCTGGGTTTAGGGGGGCTGTTAAAACCTCTTCAGGCTGCTCGAGCAAGGTGCAAATAATAAAGTAGAGGGGAAGAGGAAGCCAGAAGTGTGGCCCTGGCTGGAAGGTAACACTTGCTGGGGACTATCAGGAACCCTTTGACTCTTAGGACCCTGTGCAGAAGGTAGGCTTTTCAGGGCATAGGTAGTCTTCCTCATTTGTATCCAGTGTCAGGTTTGAACATGTTCAGTGAACACCAGGGTCTCAGTGTCTTCTCTGTGCCAAGGACTAGATAAATGGACAGTGTCTGTTTCCTAATTTAGGATGTGTGCTAAGTCCCTTTGGTCATGTCCAACTCTGCGACCCTGTGGACTGTAGGCCACCAGGTTCCACTGTCCATGAGATTCTCTAGGCAAGAATACTAGATGGAGTGTGTTGCCATGCTCTCCTCCAGAGGATCTTCCTGGCCCAGAGATTGAACCCCAGTTTCTTGTCTCCTGCATTGGCAGACAGGTTCTTTACCGCTAGCACCACCTGGGAAGCCCAATTTAGAATGGCTTGATCTTAAACCATCCCAGGAAGTCCTTGGTCTGTCCTCTTTACCATTCAAATCAATGTATTTTAATGAAACACGGGTCTCTTTTTTTCCCCAAAGGGCAATCGCTGCAAGCTGTTTGACTCCCCTTCAGCGTCGTGTAGCTCTACCATCCGGTCAATGTTGAAAAGACCAGACCGATCACTAGAGGAGTCCCCAGGTGGAAGCAGGAAGCGGAGGAAAAGCGTGGCTGGGGCCAGTCCGGAAGAGGCAGCTAGTCCAGAGAAGCCCCAGGAGGTTAGTTCTGCAGCTTCTTTTTCACTCAAAGATGTTATATCTGTCAGTTCTAAAATGCGTGTTTGGTTCTTTTTCTTTGCTGAGACTGGCTGTTTTTATTTTTCATTTGTTTCAGTCTTGTTCAGAATCGCCTGTTGAAGCATTTTTATGATGGCTACTTTAAATCCTTGTCAGGTAGTTCCAGCATCTGTGTCTGGTGTGGCTTCCTGTTGATTGTCTTTCCCTATTCAGGTTGAGATTTTTCCTGGTTCTTGATATGACAAGAGATTTTTTTCAGTTGTGTCTGTGTACTTTGGATATTATGAGGCTGTGTAACTGCTGTTTAGTAGTACTCCGATACTGCAGGGAAAGGGGGACAGAAGTTCAGCCTCCCTTGATGTGCCACTTAGGTAGGTCAGACCTCATGGCTGCTGGGCAGGAGTGGGAAGTTCAAGCTCCCTTCTAGACCTCCACCAACACCATCCCAGTGAGGTTGAGATTGGGGCACTTAATTACAGCTGGGCAAGTGTGGAAGTCTAAGATCCCCACTTGCTGTTGGGTCCTGGAGTAGGGCCATAGCTTTTTTCCCTTGGTTGGGTTTTTTTTTTTCTTGTGTCCTGACCTATTTAGGACTACTTTAGATTTGTTTCACAACATTGATTACAGTGTTTTTCGTTGTCACTTAGTATTTTAGTTCATTTCTCTGTGATGAGAACTCAAGATTTATTCTCAAGTACTTTCATATACACCATACATCTGACCTAACTGTAGTCATCATGTCTTACATTACATCCCTGGTTCTTGTCTCGTAACTGGAAGTTGTACATTTTGATCACGTTCATCTGGCCCCCCGCCTCCATTGCTTACCTCTGGTAACCCCACAAATCTGATCTCCTTTTCTATGAGTTTGATTTTTGTTCTGATGGTTGTGGTAGTGGTTAGCATTGTGTGTTTTCTGTTTTTTCATTCCCTGTATAAGTGATGTCATATACTTATTTGTCTTTCTCTGTCTGACTTACTTCAATTTCACTTAGTATAATGCCCTCAAGGTCCATCCATGTTGCTGCAAATAGCAGGATTTCCTTCTTTTTGTATGGCTGAATAATAATCCATTGTGTGAATGTGTATCCCAGCTTCCTCATCCATTCGTCTGTCAGCGAACACTTTTTCCCATGTCCTGGCTATTATAAATAATGCTGCTGTAATGTGAGTGCAGATATCTCTTGACCTAGTGTTTTCATTTCCTTTGAATATGTTCCCAGAAGTGGTATTGCTAGATCATATGTTTTGTTTTCAACTTTTTAAGGTACGTCCATACCGTTTTCCATAGCAGCCATCCCACTTTACAGCCCCACCAATACTGTACAAGTGTTCCCTAGTCTTCACATCCTTATCAACACTTGTTTCTTGTCTTTTGTTTTTTTGGCCACTCCACGGATTTGGGGGATCTTAGTTTCCTTGCCAGGGATTGAACTCAGGCCCTAGGCAGTAAAAGTGTGGAATCCTAACTGGACCACCAGGGAATTGCTCTTGTCTTTTTTTTTTTTTTAAGTGATTCATTTTATAATTAGATTTTTTTATTTTTTTTCCTTGTTTGGCTGTGCTGGGTCTTTGTTGCTGCTCAGACTTTTCTAGTTGCAGTGAGCAGGAGCTATTCTACAGTTGTGGCGTGTGGACTTCTCATCGTGGTGGCTTCTCGTTGCAGAGCACAGGCTCTAGGGCCCTCGGGCTTCAGTAGGTGCAGCTCCCGGGCTCTAGAGCACAGGCTCGGTAGTTGTGGCACGCAGACTTTGTTGCTCCAAGGCACATTGAGATCTTCCCGGATTGTGGATCGCACCCATGTCTCCTGCATTGACAGGCGGATTCTTACCACTGAGCACCAGAGAAGCCCCATCTTATCTTTTTGATGACAGTCTTTCTTATAGACATGAGGTGATATCTCACTGTAGTCTGGATATTGATCATCCTTTCATGTCCCTGTTGGCTATGTGTGTACCTTTGGGAAAATGTCTAGTCAGATCCTTTTCTGTTTTTAAAACTGGTTTATTTGGGAGGTTTTTTGTTTCTTTTGGTGGGGGGGTTATTAAGTTGTATGGATTCCTTACATTTTGGATATTAACCCCTTATCAGATAATGTGGTTTGCAGATTTTTTTTCCAATTCTGTATGTAGGTTGTCTTTTCATTTTGTTGATCATTTCTTTTAATGGATAGAAGCTTTTTAGTTTGATTTGCTGCTTGTACCTTAGGTGTCAGATCCAAAAAATTGCCAAGACCCACATCAGGGAACTTTTTCCCTGTGTTTTCTTCTAGGAGTTTAACAGTTTCCTGTCTCAAGTCTTTACTCCATCTTGAGTTATTGTGAACAATGTAAGATAGGGGCCTAATTTTCATTCTTTCACATGTGACTATTCCATTTGCCCGGCACCATTTATTGAAAAGACTTATCTTGTCTTCATCAAGCATTCTAGCTGATGGTATATGTGCTGTTTCTCTTCTAAACATGCACTTTCATTTTTCCCGTGGACTCCGTGTCCTGGGCTAGGCATGTGTTTAGCTTTAGTAGACACTGCCATATAACTTTCCAAAATGTTTGTCCAGTCAACCCTCTGTATCTGGGGTCTCCCTTCAACTGACTTTGGAACCCATGGCTACTGAGCACAAGCTGTACTGGGTGCCATTCCATATAAGCATCCTCGGGCCTCCTAAAACCAATTTCAGGGATACCAAGGGCCAGCTGTACTCACAACAGCGTGAGAGTCTCGTATCTGGTGGTGTTCATCCCTTTACTTTTACCCATTCTGGGGATTGTGTAGCATGGGCATGTGCGTGCTAAAGTTGTATCCAACTCTTCTTGACCCTCTTGACTGTAACCCGCCAGCTCCATTGGATTTTCCAGGCAGGGATACTGCAGTGGGTTGCCATTTCCTCCTCCAAGGGATCTTCTTAACCCAGGGATCGAACCTGTGCCTCCTGCATTGCAGGCAGGTTCTTTACCACTTGAGCCATCAAAGGGAACCCTGTGTAGTAACTTTTTTGCATTTCTCTGATAGTCATTTTTCTAGATTTTCCTATTACCCAACCACCTTTCTAGCCCATATTTCTATTGGGTTATCTCTTGTGAGAATGCTTTATGTATTAAGAGATGAATCTTTTATTGAGATGAATTATTTATCTGCCCACTCTGGCTTGCCTGTTCTTACCTCATCTTGTTGTTTTGATTAACAGAATTTCTTGATTTCTTTAAAACATGTTTTAATTTACCAGTCTTTTTATGTTTAGTGCTTTTTGTGTACTGTTTAAGACATCTCGACTTCCCCACGATTAGCCCTTTTGACATGCTCTTTGAAATATGAGCACTTCCTTGTTACTAATGACAAGGTGTTCCAGGTTTATCTTGTACATTTCTTGTCCCAGCCTGGATTCAGTCAGAAAGCTCTGGTTTCAGTAAACACATGTTATGGTACTGCATGATCTGTAGCTGGTTGAATTGGAGCTGCGGAATGGTGGCCCTAACCTCTGTGTTCAGGGGTCAACTGTAGTATTTAGGGAACACATTGACAAAGGGGTACGTACTGTACCCCTGGAGCGTCTCAGTGGGTAGAGCTGAGAAATACTTTTTGTAGACTTAAAACTAATTTTAATCTTCCATTTTTAAAAAGGAGAAAGCCTTTATTCTAAAGCCTGGTCTCATTCTCAACCTTTGGTTTGTTACAGATTCTACATCATCAGTCTTTATCCCTAGCATCTTCCCCAAAAGGGACCATTGAGAACATTTTGGATAATGACCCAAGGGACCTTATAGGAGACTTCTCCAAGGTAACTGCAAGCAGAACTGCATTATGATGCAGGACGGGGGAGGTCCTAACACCCCCTCCAGCCTTCCTCCCCTGAAGTGGCTCCTGGGTTATGTAGCCTCCCCTCCAACCCCCACTGAAGGGACACAGTTTGAAATTTAAAAAAAAATAAGGAAACATTCATAATCTGGTATACCTCCATTTCTTGGGGACTGTAGACCTTACTGGTACTGATCAGAGGTTTCACGTAGGAAGCCTGGACACCAACCCAAAAACCAGTCTTTCTGGGAACAGTGCTGCAGAAGAGTGTAAAGAAGCAGAAATGAAACTCTAGCCTTACTGTATATAAGTCTGTATGTCAAAAGGTCCTCTTAGGGGACTTCCCTGGTGGTCCAGCAGCTGAGATTCCATGCTCCCAATGCAGGGGGCCTGGGTCCAATCCCTGGTCAGGGAACTAGATCCCACACACCACAATAAAAAAATTCTGCATGCCAAAGATTGAAGATTCTATGTGCCAAAACTAAGAGTCTGTGCAGCTAAATTAATTAATTAATTAATTTTTAAAAAAGAAAGTCATCTTAGAATGTCCCAGATGGAGACTAAATTTCTCGCTTGTCCAGAGGAGCATGGTCCTTGTGGAAAAATGCCACCAGGGAGGTCCAGAGGAAGGTCTGCTGATGGCCTGGTACAGATTATCCACCTTTGTGCTGTGGTCAAATGTGACACCTTCCTGTGTCAGTAGTAACTTGTTTAGCCATGTGTAACTTGAAGGTCCCCAGACCAGTCTTTTACATATTAATGTAGCTAACATCTACTGAAACACTTACTATGTGTGAGGCAAAGATTCCAAAACAAGACAGGGTTCCTTCCCTCAAGACACTTAACATGTGGTAAGACATGCCATGTGGACATGTACCACCTGGTAATTGAAGTAAACATCAGTGCAGTGTAAGCATTAGACTAAGAAATAAAAGAGTTATGTCAGCTAGGTGGTTGGGGAAGCTCTGGGGCTGGGCTAGACATTTCAGCCAGGTAGGAGAGATAAGTGGGAAGACAGGACTTCCCTAGGGGTCCAGCGGTTAAGACTCTGCACTTCCAACACTAGGGACGCGGGTTCAATCCCTGGTCTGAGAGCTAAGGTCCCATATGCCAGCATGGCCAAAAAAAATAGAAGACAGTTGTAGTCTGAAGGGAAGAGCAGGCCAAGACCTGGGTGTGGTGTGTCCTCGCTGGTAAAAGCTTGCGTCTGAATTGAAGCTATTGGTTGGTTGTTGAAATGACCCCACACATGACCACAGGGTTGGGTGAACACTAGACTCTGCCAGTCACTTTTGTAATTGCTGGTGTGCCCATCTTCCCCCCTCAAGGCTGGGTGGGTCTCACTTATTCCACCTCCAGTGTCTCCTCCAGCGCCGTGCTGCAAAAGTCAGGTGCTCAGTAAACAGTGAAGTCATTCCTCGCTGTGTCCTTTTTAAGTGGTGTGCACAGTCTGGCTGCTGACATGAGGGTTCCCGACAAAAGCAGGTGATAAAGGAATTCACCTGAGGTGTCTGGATTCAGGTCTGGCTTGCTTGCTGGCTGACTTTGGGCAAGGGGCCTAGTTTTGACATCTACAAATGGGGATAATGTGCCTCATAGGGCCATACGAATATTCAGTCTTAGGATATTAATGAAGTGCTTACACAAATAACCAGTACGTTCTATTAGATTCATGTTTGTTTGTTTGTATAAGCTGACTTTTACCAGGAAGGCAAGCACTATAAATGTTGCCTTTATAAGCTTTCAGATTTGCTAAGTATTTCTTTCTCTTATTAAGGGTTACCTCTTTCATACTGTTGCTGGAAAGCATCAGGATTTAAAATACATCTCTCCAGAAATTGTAAGTTATCCTTTGGGGACCTGCCACCCATGCGATACTGGGATCTAGTCATTCCTGGCAGCCAGAGGTGACTCTCCTTGGCTCTTTCTCCACAGATTACATCTGTTTTGAATGGCAAGTTTGCCAACCTCATTAAAGAGTTTGTCATCATCGACTGCCGATACCCATATGAGTATGAGGGAGGCCACATCAAGGTATAGATTCTTGGGGCTTGTGGGTAAGCTCTGCTACTGTGGGAGGCATAGCAGGAGCCCTATAGACAGTATCTGTGATTTATTTTTATTTTTAAAGGAGGGGGTGATACTTGGCTGCTTGTTATAATGCTCACATGCTGCTTATGAGAATTGTAAAAAGAGGCAGTGGGTGTAAAAGGCATTTGATTCCTGGTGCACTGAAAGAATGCTCCCTGGTGTGCACTAATCATACAGCAAACCGCGCCCTGTTTTGTCCCCCACGCCATCACCGTCAGGGGGATTTCGAGGTGGAACCCACTGACTTCTATGCCTGGGCATGAACCTGTGAGGAGAAGCCAGTCTTTGGCAACATGGGCCAGGCCTAGTGATGCCTCTTACGTTTATAGTTGAGTTAAGCTGTCTGGTGAAGTGGGTGTTGGAACAGTTCATGTGTAACTTGCCCAGGAAGAAAGCCATTGGGTTGAAATACATTGTGTGTGTGTGTTAAGTTGCCTCATTGTGTCCGACTCTGTGACCTCTGCATGAGGGGAGCCTAGCCCGCCAGGCTTCTCTGTCCATG
This sequence comes from Bubalus bubalis, assembly GCF_019923935.1. Taxonomy (NCBI): domain Eukaryota; kingdom Metazoa; phylum Chordata; class Mammalia; order Artiodactyla; family Bovidae; genus Bubalus; species Bubalus bubalis. The sequence continues at coordinate 51,562,438 of NC_059177.1, forward strand.
GAATTCTCCAGGCAAGAAGACTGGAGTGGGTTGCCATGCCCTCCTCCAGGGGACCTTCCCAACCCAGAGATTGAACCCATGTTTTTTACGTCTCCTGCATTGGCAGGTGGGTTCTTTACTTCTAGTGCCACCTGGGAAGCCCGTTGAAATACACTAAGAGGTAATTTAAAGACAGTGTTTGGGTCTGCCACTCTCTTAAGGCCATGAAAGTCCCTACATTGACATATGCCACTCATACAGCGCACAGGCATAACAGAATCTTGAGGCACCCATGTGAAGACCAGTCTCCAAGAATCATTAGTGCCAGCGTGAGACCTAAGCCTCTGGTGTCTTCACAGGGTGCAGTGAACTTGCACATGGAAGAGGAGGTTGAAGAGTTCTTACTGAAGAAGCCTATCGTACCTACGGATGGCAAGCGTGTTATCGTGGTGTTCCACTGCGAGTTCTCTTCTGAGCGCGGCCCTCGCATGTGAGTGGGCTGAGTATAGTTCATGTGTAACAGATGTTTCTTAAATCCTTACCTGTTGAGCAGTCAGTTGATTTCATGAACTGCTTCCTGGAGTGTAGTTTTAGGTTCGACCCAATGGTTGCACCACGGTCGTTGTTAAGGGCTTAGAAGGGCTCTGTGGCCTCCCCAGTCCAGCCTATTACTCTGGTGTTCCCTCTGCAGCATGCCCCAAGGATCGGGCATCTGCTTCATCACCCCCACTCCTCAGTGAGTCCTGGACACTGCTGGGCTCGGCCCATTGTTCAGCCTGCCTTTATATTGAATTGAACTCTGGCTCTCTCGGTTCCCCCACTGCCCCTAGCTCTGCTTGTGGGGCTGCTGTTCTCAGGTGGCATCCTTCAGGGACAGTGTGGTGACTCCTTATGCAAATACCAGAAAAGCGTGATGTCTTCTCGGCAAAACTTAACATGATGCTTTCAAACACTTGTCAAATCCATGTTCGCACAGAAGAGGGTTATGTTACTTTCAGGTTATTGCCACACTAGAGGTGAAAAGAACTGCGCCGCCTGCCCCCGCTAATACACAAGCTTTTATGACCAAGGCCCTATTATAGTTTACTACAGAGATAAATTTTATACCAAAATAAGTGGAAGTATAGCTACAATAAAGCATCACTTCAGATTTAAAATAATCAGTGGTGGTGGTGGCAGAGAGGACGCTAGGTGGGAATCAAGACACTGTTTAACTTGGAAAGTGGGGAGGAGATTGTCCGCCTTTCAAGACAAGGCCTTGGAACTGGCTGTGAGCAGGGTTCTGAGGGTCGCGGGTGGCAGAGGAAATCACATCTGGGCTCTGTTTGCAGGAGTGCAGGTCAAGCTGGAGAGATGTGTAAGAAGCACCGCTTTGACCATGCAAAGCTAATCAGACTCTGGCTCTCCTTCTCCTTTACAGGTGCCGATACGTGAGAGAGAGGGATCGGCTCAGTAACGAGTACCCCAAACTACACTACCCAGAGCTGTATGTCCTGAAGGGCGGATACAAGGAGTTCTTCCTGAAATGCCAGGTGAGATGGACTCTCTGGAGGGCACAGGCCACCCCTCACTACCCCCTAGTTGGTGGTCATGGCTGTTTCCTACCCAGGGTCTGGGGGTTTGCCCTGAGCACAGAAGGGGCCTAGAACCGGCCCCCACCCTACCCCAGCAGAGCCTTGTGGCTCCCGGCAGGGAGGGAGCAGGAGTGTGCGTGGGAGGCCACTGTGCCCAGATCTTGTCCTGTCTTCCCGCCAGTCTCACTGCGAGCCCCCCAGCTACCGGCCCATGCACCACGAGGACTTTAAAGAAGACCTGAAGAAATTCCGCACCAAGAGCCGGACCTGGGCTGGGGAGAAAAGCAAGAGGGAGATGTACAGCCGCCTGAAGAAGCTCTGAGGGCCTCATGGCCAGGCGGCGGCAGCCTCCCCGCCCTCCCCACTCCCCTCTTTGCTGCAGAGAAACTTGAGCAAAGGGGCCAGCAGCGCGACACTTGGAGAGAAAGGCGGAGGCCTCCACGTCTTAAACCTACCTCCCACCCTCCCGAGGTTGGAGCCCAGAGCCTCCCGCTGCCTCTCCGTCCCTGGAAGACGTCCTTCTTCAGCAGGGCGCTCAGCCAAGGCTGTCATGTGCCGCAGCGGGGTTCCGAGCAGCAGTCAAGGCGTTCTGCCTCCTCCTCCCCCATGGTTGGATGGGCCTCCTGCGGCCTCGCTGGGCACTGGCCTTGTCTCCTGAGGGGAGAGATGGAGAAAAGACTGCCAGACGCTGCTGGCCAGACACCAAAGACGGCCCGGGAAGCACAGGTCTTTGTGGGCTAGCCCACATCATTAATTTATTCAACTTCACCAATCACTTTCTTTTCTTTTTTTTAAAAAAAATCAACTCCTGGAGACTTTTATTTAATTGCTTCTTTCAGTTAGAATACTGCCATCCTAGGTAGGATTTTATCATCCCGGGGAGTACCTCTGCCTTTCATTTTTAAAGAAAAAAAGAATAAAGGAGGGGGAAGAAGAGGGATGTGAGTTGTGGGACAGAGAACAAGGGGCTCTGTCTGTTTCCCCCGGGAGGCACTGCAGTACTGGGGCTGCTGCTATTTACAGCCAAGGACTGAGACACTGGTGGGAGCAGGCACCGGACTCAGGCTTGGCTTCAGGACATAAGCTAAATCTCCCAGACCTACCTCGAAGGCCCCTGAGACTTTCCGGGGGGGAGTGATCCTGCTCTTCCTCACCCCAGCTCCCTGTGATGTCACTGGGCAAGAGTCACGATCAGGAAAGCACTGGAGGCAGCTTCCGTGGGGATACCCCCAAGTCAGTGTTGGAACGTATAGAATAGGTATCCCAGTGTCAGGGGGCAGGGATGGGGGGGCTCTGTGGGATAAGGGAAGGGAGTGTACTTTTGAGTGTATTCCTTCATTACTCTGATACTCATTGACAGCTTCTGTTTTTTTTTTTTTTTTTTAAATAGCCCTTTTATGAGTCAAGGAGTATGGAATCAGTGTTGGCTGGGCCCCCCAAGGGTGGGGAGAAGGGCTGGAAGTCCCGGGCATTAGAAAGGAGTGAGTGCTGGCAGAGATGACTACAGAGTGTGTTTCTCAGGAGGCAGCAGCGTGGTGGGTTTTGAAGGTACAACTTGGAGTTTATCATGTTTTAATTTGAGGGACAGGGAGAGATGGGTCATCACCAGTTGTCCCTCATCTCACCCCACAGAAGTGGGGATCTCAAAGGAACACCTCCCAAGGAGCTGGGGCTGAGTGGATTGATTCTGGACAGGGCTGTTTGGTGCCTGCTCATCCCTACCCTTAGGCGCTGGCTTCCTCACCATCTCTGCTCCACCGGGGTGTTGCCAAGTTTTTCTTATATTCAAAAGTCAGTCTCCCCTCTTGCCTCAGCTTCCTGTTCTGGGGGTGGGGAGGAAATCAGTGATACTGGAGATGACTGGTTGCTATGTTATGGGTTTGAGTTGCTTTCGACTATAAAACAATCTTGTTAGAAAAAGTATATGGGGAGGAGGGGAACAGAAGGCCTCTACCCCCACACACACTGAGACCCATCTGAATTGGTTTCCAATCTTGTTTGTAGGGATTCTGTTGGTTGAATGCCTGAAAAGGGAGGTGGGATGGCCTTCAGATCATACCAGCTCAGCTAGCATTGCTAACCAACTGTTGCAGGCTCTGAAAATAAAAACAATCTTGAACCCATGCTCTTTGCCTGCTTCATGGTGGATTTAAAGGGAACTGTGAGTCTAGATCTAAAGACCTGGGACCACACCTGGCTAAAAGCACTGGCTAGAGGCAGTGACATTTTCTCAAGATGCCAAAGAGCTGTCATGTGGCCTGACATCAAGGTTGACCAGATGACCTTCAGTTACTCCCCTGAGTCCAAAAGCAAACTTGTGATTCAGATTGATTTGCAAGATGAAATGGGGATAGGAAAAGCCTGCCTGGACTTACTGACATTCCCTGACAAGATGTATTAATTCATAGGATTGAGCAACAGGCCAGAGGAGGGACCAGTATAAAGGAGATAGGAGTTTCAGTTGTGTTCTGAAGGAGCCAGAGAGGATACTGCAGAAGAAAATCAGGCAGATGGTGAGTCATGGGCCCACATGCAACCAGGAGAACTTGGATGTGTGATGCTGGGGGCTACTGCCAGAGTGGATAACAGCTGGAGCAAAAGTCTGTTAAAAAATAGAGTGGAGCCTGGATAGCAGTGAATTTGTATTCCTTTATATTTCACCCATGGTCCCACCTCAAGCCACACCATTTTTGGGATCTATCAGCAGAGAAAGTGTGGAGTCCTAAACAATGGACCATTCCCTCAGTCTTCAGACACAATTCCCTTCTGGTTTGCCTCTTTAGTAGAAGCTTGATCCCAGCCTTTAAAAAAAAAAAATTATTAGACGATTTGTTAAGAAAGGAAATTTGTGATACCAAAGTCCAGTGTTAATGTGCTCAAAGATTTGGAAGGGAGAACACATCCCCAGCGTGAGCACTAGTCTCCCCACTGCCTCTCCCGGATGGTTTATTAACCCAGGCTTCCCTGGTGGCTCAGGATAAAGCATCTGCCTGCAGTGCAGGAGACCTGGGTTCAATCCCTGGGTTGGGAAGATCCCCTGGAGAAGGAAATGGCAATCCACTCCAGTATTCTTGCCTGGAGAATCCCATAGACAGAGGAGCCTGGCAGGCTACAGTCCATGGGGTCACAGTCGGACACGACTGAGCGACTTCACTTTCTTTCACTTATGCAGAGAGATACTTCATGTCTAAACACTTCCACCCTACTGTCCACTCAACTCTTACCACACTATTGTTTCTTATAGAGTATATATATAGGTATGTGTGCATGCTGTCACTTCAGTCATGTCCAACTCTGTGACCCTATGGACTAACCAACAGGCTCCTCTGTCCATGGGATTCTCCAGGCAAGAATACTGGGGTGGGCTGCCATACCCTCATATGTATGTATGTATATATACACATACATTTAAAGAGAGAGAGAGATATATATATATATATATATATACACACAGGTGATTTTCAACGACATGTAAAATCACATGGCTGTAGTCAGTTTAACCCATCCCATACTGCAGTACCTTCCCAAAGATAAGACCACATATTCCTAATGAGAAGATTTGAACGTTCTGATTAGTTAGACCACAAGCTAAGTTGCATGGCGAAAATAGTTAAATATCCACAATATCTACAACTATATTATTTGTACACATTTAAAAGCATATAAAATACCCCAAAATATTGCAGCCTTGTTAATCTGCTATTCCCCAATACAAAGTAGAAAGTTACCCAAAAAAATAAAAACTGGTAAAAAAAAAAAAAAAGCATATTAAATGTTAATTTAGATATGCTTTTTCTCAGTCTTTCACAATGAAATGTTATTAGAACTCTTCAACATATATTTCTGTATCATTTGCTAGTTTCCTTGGACCTATCTTTTACCCAGTTTATATGAAGCGACAGCCCTTTATTCATTTATGAAAAACTATCCCAAGACAAACTATCCATTCTGGTAATTAAGGTTTTTTTACTTGTCAGTGTATATTTATGATTTCTATAAGATGCCTACCTTTTTTAATGAGAAATTTCAGACATATAAAAGTAGACTAAGTAGACTTTTCTGCCAATCACACAGCTTCAGTATCTACTCAGCCAGTCTCTTCTCTTCACCTCATACCATACATTGCTTTTTAAATTTAATTTGAGAGAATTCTTTGACAGTCCAGTGGTTAGGACTGCACATTTCTACTGCAGGGGACACAGGTTTAATCCCTGGTCAAGGAACTAAGGTCCTGCATGCTATGTGGCATAACCAAAAATAAAAATAAATTTAAAAAATAATAATAAATTAGCAGGCAGTACTTCTGTATTATTGCAAAAGCCAGCTGGTCTTCTCTCTGGCCTGTTGTCACAGTCACCTTGCTAAAATGAATAATTAGTTCAAACTGGAGAAGGCGATGGCACCCCACTCCAGTACTCTTGCCTGGAAAATCCCATGGACGGAGGAGCCTGGTAGGCTGCAGTCCATGGAGTCGTGAAGAGTCGGACACGACTGAGTGACTTGCCTTTCACTCTTCACTTTCATGCATTGGAGAAGGAAATGGCAACCCACTCCAGTGTTCTTGCCTGGAGAATCCCAGAGACGGGGGAGCCTGGTGGGCTGCCGTCTATGGGGTCGCACAGAGTCGGACACAACTGAAGTGACTTAGCAGCAGCAGTTCAAACTATTCTTCCTTGAGAATTTAATTGCCTATACAATGAAATCTGAACTGTAGCCCATGTGCTAAGATATAACCCCAGGCTTATCTACATTCATCTTAAGCTTCCATCACAGGGTGGGATTCTGTTTTCACCCTCTGAACTTTGCTTGTTAGAGCTGAAAGCACTCCATGGAGAAAGTTTACATGTAGTAAACAGTGGGCACCCACAAGTTTGAGGGCTGGTTAACTGAAAACCTTGGGCAAAACCACACATTAAAAAAAAAAAGGCCACCTGTGTGCCAGGCATGATGCCTTGGTTCAGGTAAGAATTTTCAAAGTACATAAGAATGTATAAAAAATTCAACACTCATATTCCACACACAGCTTAAGAATAAACAGCATGGCTGAAGTCCCCTGCCTATCCCAGCCTGGTTATAAACCCTCTAGTCTTCCCCCATCCTTCTTGAGCTAACCATTATCCTTCACCGGCATGACTTATTTCCTAAGCAAGAGGGTACATAATTGTTTTTCATGTTTAAAACTTCACCTAAGTCTCTCCATCTTGTGTGTATTCATCTGTAACTCTGGTTTTGACGACTCTGCCACTCTCACTGGACCATGTGAGGGCACTTGTCCAGGAAGGTCATGAGTCAGTGGCGACTCACTGGATCAACCTCTCCAGAAAGGAACCTGCAAGTAAGCCACTTCTCTCTGGGGCCTGATCTCCGGGATCACAAAGGGCCATTGAGGTGCCCTGTGGCCACCTCTGTCCCAACATTTGGATACCCCAATACCCACTTCAGGTCTACTGGGAAGGAGGACTTATGTGGAAGAAGAGCTGGGTGGTTTTTTTTTTTACTGCACTGGGTACTTGCTGTTTGAGGGTGGAAAATAGGGGCTTCTCGTCACAATGGCCTCTTGTGGAGCATGGGCTCTAGGGCACTTAGGCTCAACAGCTGCGGTGCATGGGCTTAGTTACCTAGAGACGTGGGATCTTCCTGGACCAGGGATCAAACCCGTGTCCCCTGCATTGTCAAGGTGGATTCTAAACCACTGGACCACCAGGGAAGCCCTCAAAGAGCTGTTTCTATTATGTGCTCATTCAACAGACACTAGAATTGTGCCAGGCCCTGGAGATAAGGAAGTGAATAAGATGCAGGCTGTCCCTCAGAAAGCTCACTGACTAATGAATGGAATAGTCACTTAAAGATCAGGAGCCTTTGGGAGTAACACTTGGGTATAACAGAAGCTACAATAAAAGACAGGTTCAGAGGAAATGGCACCCAAGAGGAGTGACAGGAAGCGTACAAGAGGTGACCTTTAAGCCTCATCTTGAAGTCTCAGGAGGGCATTCCAGGAAGGACTAAATAGTACAAAGGTGATAGCACACAATTGAAGGTAGGGAGGCAAGAATGAGGTCAGGGTCAGGGGCAGTGAAGAGGGACATTCCTTCAGTGTGGAGCTGGGGGCTCTGTTTCCGGGATGTCTGAGAGCAGGACTTCTCAAAGAAATGCAAGAGGAAGTCTGCATTTCTAACAAGCTCTCCTGATGCTGCAGGACGACACTAAACAACCAGCTTGTGAGAAGCAGTGCAGTCGCTGAGGGCAGAGCAGAGGCTGGCTGGCTGGTGAGGAGAGATAAGGGCACTGGAGAGAAGGGCAGTAGGCGTGAGGACCTGGTGAGGCTGGGAGGGAGGGGCCCACGCTTCTAAACTGAGGAACTGGGTAGACCCTTGGTATGTGTCCGACTCTGCAACCCTATGCACTGTAGCCCACCAGGCTCCTCTGTCCACGGGATTTCCCAGGCAAGAATCCTGGAGTGGGTTGCCACGCCCTCCTCCAGGGGACCTTCCCAACCCAGGGATCGAACCCGTGTCTCAGGTCTACCTGCACTGGCAGGTGGGTTCTTTACCACTAGCATCACCTTGGGCTTCCCTGGTAGCTCAGCTGGTAAAGAATCCGCCTGCAATGCAGGAGACCCTGGTTCAATTCCTGGGTCAGGAAGATCCCCTGGAGAAGGGAACAGCTACCCACTCCAGTATTCTGACCTGGAGAATTCCATGGGGTCAAAAAGAGACCGACTGAGTGACTTTCACTTTCACCTGGGAAGACCTTTGGCACTTACAGCAAAAAATACAGGAGGAAAGGAAGTATGTGCATTGAGGAATTTAATAAAATTACTGACCTGTATCCCTCATAAATATCAGTGTCACAAACAATAAGAGGCTAACTTTTCAGATTAAGGAGACTCGAGACATGACAAGTAAATGAAATATGTGAACCTGAATTAGGTCTGGGACAAAACAGAAACAAAAAGTGCTAGACAGGACATTTTGGGGACAATTATCCAAGCTGAAATACACACTATTGATTAGGCTAAAATATTGTCTCAATGTTACATTTCCTGAATTTTATAATTATATAAGGATATCCTTATTTTCAGGAAATGACACTGAAGGTTAAGGACTATGACGTAACTTGCTTTCAAATGGTTTAATAAACTCTAAGAGTGCGTGTGTGTGATGGAAACAAAGGATAAGAAAGCAAATGGGGCAAATGTTAAAAATAAATGACTCTCAGTAAAGGGAGTAGGGATAGGACTTCTCCCGCAGCTCAGTGGTAGCTCCGTCGGTAAAGAATCTGCCTGCAATGCAGGAATCTGCCTGCAATGCAGGAATCCGCCTGCAATGCAGGAGACCGGGGTTCGATTCCTGAGTCCGGAATATCCCCTGGCGAAGGAAATGTCAACACATTCCAGCATTCTTGCCTGGAAAATCTCATGGACAGAGGAGCCTGATGGGCTACAGTCCATGGGGTCCCAAGAGTCGGACATGACTTAGAGACTAAATCACCACCAAAGCGGGTAAGGGACTTCTTTGTACTATTTTTGCGACTTTTCTCGAAGTATGATGTTATTTCGAAAGAAAACATTGTAGGAGGAGGGGACAGAAGTGCTGAGCACCTCCTACGTGGACAGGGCGGGTTAAGACAGTGGACTGTACAGATTCTGGGTGGTCAGGGGGTGAACGCGAGGGGACTGCCCCGGAGAAATATCCACACTGGTGACAGCAACTTGTCCCAGATGTGCAAACGGCAGTTGAAAGGACAGGTGTAGGACAGGGGTCTCGGTGGTGGCGGGGACCCGAGGGAAGGGGAGCAGGAGGCGGGAGGGAGGTCAGCTCCAGCGGGGAGAGGGAGGCAGAGGGCGTGGGTCCGAAGGCCCAGTGCCCCCAGGGAGGGCCACAGAGATAAGGTAAACTCTGCCGCCTGGGGCCGGAATGTCGCTGAGACCTTGGTGAACAAAGGCTGCCCACATTGGGCGGGGGCGGAGGCGGAGGCGGGAACAGCGACTGGAGCTGGGTGATCTCGGGCAGTTCTCAGCCCCTGTGACAGTGACCTGGCGGCAGGGATGGGGGATGGGGATTACCTTGATGATTCTAAGATCTCAAGACTGTGGTCTTTCTAATTTCCATGTAATGACGCCTGGAAGTCCTGTGAGGCCCAGGGCTCTCTGTTTGCACACTCTGAGAACCAAGAGATCAGCTCTTCGGAGGCTAGCACCTTCCAGGGATGCACAAGGTGGTTCAGCAATTCTTGCGGCAAAGTCAAATCGCCCAGCCTGGCGCCTCCGCCCACATTTCCTTTGTTCTCTCCTTTCTCTGGGCTTGTAGGCGCGATCGCGGCAATAACCAGGCTACGCCACCAGGTGGCGACGGTGCCCCAACGTTAGCCTCCTCAAGCATCTGCCTTCCAGCCGCTCTTCCCGGAATCAGCGACTGGGAGGAGCTGCGGGTCTCCGGGAGCCCCCCACCGCTCCCTGGCTTCCAGCTGCATTCAAGACCGTCCTGCCTGCTCCAGTGCAGGCAAAGCTGTGGCTCCCTTTTCAGGCTGCAATTCCTAGTAGCCTAGTTTGAAAGTGTGCTTCATGTACCACAAAGCAGGGGCACCAAAAGGGGAAACAAAAAGAGGAGGATTCAGGTGGGTTATCAGTGTATACTTTTTAAAATAAAAACGTCAAAGTAGTCATGGAAGAACAACTGATCTTTGTTGGGTCTCTCTATACTTCATTCGTAGTTTATTTTGGATGACACGGACTGGAATCCATCTCAGTCTTTTCAGTATCTAATCCCTTCCTTCTTGGGTGGTCCTGACCAACTGCTAGACCCTAAAAAAATAAGAAGATCTATGTTTCAATCCTGGCTCTGCCCCTAACTAGCTGTGTGCCTTTCTGGACTTCAGAGGTCTATTCCCTTTCATTTGACCTAGACCTGCTAGGTCTAGAAAGATCTAGAAAGAACCAGACAGCTTGTGATTTCTCTCCTGGGACAGTAATCTCTCTCTTCTGTCTCTAGAAAGGGACCTGCTCTGGCTGCGGGAGAAGCATCTCCATCTTGGAGATGTGCATGGAGATGAAGGACTCCTCCCGTAATTGTCTGGAGGGCAACAACCCCAAGAAGGAGGTGGGCCATGATTTCTGCTTCTCTTTTCACCATTCGAGAGTTCCGCTCTTCCTTAGCAGCCACGGTGTTCTTCTGTCTAGCTCTCAGACAGCATCAGCTGCATCTCCAGGATCTTCAAATTCAACAAAAGCCAAGCCAGGAGGGTCACACTTTGGAGTGGTCTATAAATAGCCAAAGTGAAAGTCACTCAGTTGTGTCTGACTCTTTCTGACCCCATGGACTGTACAGTCTGTGGAATTCTCCAGGCCAGAATACTGGAGTGGGTAGCCTTTCTTTCCCTTCTCCAGGGAATCTTCCCAACCCAGGGGTTGAAGCCAGGTCTTCCACATTGCAGGCGGATTCTTTATCAGCTGAGCCGCAAGGGAAGCCCATAAGAGCCAGAAACTTGTTCCAGTTAGGTCTTGTTACCACTGTTTCCAAGATTACCTGCATTAACTTGACAGTCCAATGGACCAGAATCATGAAGTCTTTTGAGATCTTGGGTTAAAAATGGGGAGGTTCAAATCCACACACCCTAGGCTGGGTCTTCCTGGTCCCCTCCCGCCTGGCACCCCTGGATACTCTCACATACTAGGCAGCCATGAAATTGGCAGCAGAGGTCTTATATAACAAAAAATGGGCTTGGACAGCACCCTCATCCCTCTAACCCAGGACTCCTCTCCCTTTCTTGTGCCCCTGTTCTCACCTTTGCTGACACCCCTGAGGAATGCCCTTCTTTTCCAGAGAATTCATTTATTCTTGTAAAAATGAATAATATAATTATTGAAATTTAAAATTCAGTTGATGAGTTAAATTACAGATTAGACCCAACTGAAGAGATAATGCACTGGAGAAATATGCCAGAAAATTCTTTAGAATGTAACAGTAAGACAGATGTTTATCATACTGATGAAGAGAGTAGGAAAGAGGTAGAAAGAGAGAAGAAACAGAATATAATGAAAAGGTCTTGTTACATCAAATTTGAGTCCCCAAAGGAAAGAATAGAGAAAATGGAAGAAAGTTACTTTTTAAAGGAAGAGTGCCTGATGAAAAACTTGAATCCACAAAATCAAGAAAACCCATGAATCCTAAACAGAGTAAATGAGAAGAAAGCCACAGCTGGGCACATAATGTGGGCAGAATACCAAAGACGGAGGATCCCGGCCTCATTCTGGATTGAAAGCCAGAGCATTTAACACAGGGACAATTTAACAGCTGTTCACCAGCAACAATGGGAGACTTAAGACTAGAGGAGGCTGTCCACGAACTGTAGATGGTCAAGTTAGAATGTGTAACTGGCAAAACCACCTTGCAAGAATGAGAGCAAAAGGAAGAGAATCACAGATAAACAAAAACAGTGAGTTCCCCACCAAGAAAACCCAACTACATGAATTTCTAAAGAATACACTTCAAAAGCATGGGAAAGAATCCCAGAAGGTCAGTAATGCAGCAGGGCCTGGGGGCCAAGCACAGCGGCCCATACACAGATGTGAGTGTGGGGACACGGCGGGTGGGCACTGCTGGCTCTCACGCCCCCTCTAGGCTGTGTGCCCCGGGACCAGGGGCCATGGACGCATGGCAGACAGGCTCTGAGAGTGCCCCACAGCCTCACAAGACTTCCACTCAGAATCCGCGCCACCCTGTTCCCTGGGACTGTTAGGAGCGTTATTTTTAGAGAGAAGACTGCTCAGGTTAACGAAGGTAGCTCTGACATCTTTCTTTCAATATATTCTTGTAAGTGGTATGTTACCCATTATTGCGATCTTTGGTATTTTTCAAATACAAACCAAAAAATGTGATTTTTCTATTGAAACCAAAAGCAATGAATCTTGGGATCCAATTGTCATTTGATGCTTATATTCATAACAAACACCCGTGGCTTCAGGTTACAAAAAAACAAAGGCTTTGAGTTGGCTGCCAAAGCAAAGCCATCCTCCTCAGTCTAGTTTTAGTGGGGTTTTTTTTAGGACATCCTGGGACTTCCCTGGTGGTCCAGTGTTTAAGACTCCGTTCTTCCAGTGCAGGGGGCCCAGATTCAATCCTTCGTTGGGAAACTAAGATCCTCCATGCTGCATGACTTGGCCAAAAAAAAAAAGACAATTTCATTACTGTTGAAATTGGTTCACTGTAAAAAATAAAAACAGGATGATAATGCTGTTAAGTGTCATTGCCCTTCCCACCTTATTCCTAATCACACATGTCCCTCTGAAGAGAGAGCCTCTGTTAAGTTTGTCATATCCCTTTCTGGATACTTTTCTATGTACTTATAGTATTGATATCGGGTACATATGAATATGGGTGTGTGTCATTTCTATTTGTATTCATACACACACATATATCTTTGTATAAGTAGGTTGCATATATGTGTCTACCTATATAGTACATGTATGTATATGTACATATTACACTAATAAATATATGCATATATACATGCACCCATATCTATATGTCTACATTTATCTATATATATATACTATATATATAACATAAAAATATCAAAATTTTTATAATTAAATTTTATTTATTATTAATTGAAGGATAATTGCTTTACAATATTGTGTTGGTTTCTGCCAAGCATCAACATGAATTAATTTTTTTTTTTTGATATGGCAATTTCACTTCTAGGAATTTATTCCTCTGTAAATACTTACATGAGGTATATATACAAGAATGTTCACTGAAGTGTTACTTGAATATAAAAAATCAGACATATATATTATATGTGTGTGTGTGTGTATATATATATATATAAAGAGACAGGAGAGAAAGTTCTTTTTCTGCGGAAGTGCACATCTGGGAAGTCTTGCCCATCGGAGTGCACAGCTGCGCTGTATCCATGGTAACGGTCCAGGCTGCCATATGCATGGCTGCCATATGCATAGACAGTCATCGCTCAAATGCTCCCCTAGGGCTGGATGTCTCGATTGTTCACTTTTTTTTTTTCCCTTTTAGTATTTACACATGATGCTTCAGTGAAGATTCTTGTACATACAGTTCAGTGCAAGCAGTTAGGCAGGATAAGTTCCTGAAGTGGATTTGTTCCTAGAGATCAAGCGGCGGAGACTTGGACGTTTTAATCGGCCTGGCCCCCCTGCCTTCAGTGCAGCCGTGTTCATGTCCACTTCCACCCACCAGTGTAGGAGCGTGTTGAAGGCCCACCCGGTTTCCAGGCTGCTGCCACCCTTCTCTTAGTTGACTCCTCTCCCCCACGAAAGTGGACAACTTGCCCTTTTCCAAACGCCATGGCCACCTGAAGTTCGCATACAGGGCATTCAGAGCGCCACCTCCACAGAATGCTTTCTTCCTGGGCCAAGTTGGGGAAACCCGGCATTAACTTCCACATACTTTCCTTATTACAGGGCTTCTCCAAATCCTTCACCTGTGGGACACATTTCCAGAGAGGAGAGAGTGTTTTCCAAACCTATTTGCCCGTAGCCCTTTTCCCGTGGAGCTGGGTTGCTGAAGACTGGTTTTGCGGACGCTGGTGTCTCCTCTGTGGTCACCCTCGCTTGATTGTCAGGCAGTGGGGTTGCTCCCATCTCAGGGATGAGGACACTTATGCTCAGCAATAGGTGAGTCACTTATGCTTACTTGGCCACCACCAGCAGAGGTGGGAGTTGATGTTTGGGCTTCAGTTGCCTTACTTAGTCCTCCCACGTCCAAGCTGCCTTCCTAAGACTGTCAGTTCTGGATTTGGGCTTCAGCTCCCTGAGCCCAGAAGCCACTTCTAGGTGACTGAAACACCACTCCATTCCCATGAGACTTCACTTCCTAATATATCTGGGGAAACTCTCCCTTGCCTTCTCTTCCTTGGACTCATGCTGGTTTCAGAATAAGGGGAGAAGTTGGGAACACTTAAGTTCAAAGAGGGAAGTAAATTGTGCCCACACCTTGGCAGAGGACACCTCCTGGCCACTCATGTTCCAGGGATGCTGGGTCTCTCCCCCGACACGCATAGGTGTTTGTTTTCCTGAGCCCCAGTCCTGGACTTCCCTGGTGGCTCAGATGGTAAAGAATTTGCCTGCAGTGCGGTAGACCCGGGTTCAATCCCTCGGTTGGGAAGATCCCTTGGAGAAGGGAATGGCAGCCACTCTAGTATTCTTGCTTGGAGAATCCCAAGGACTGAGAAGCCTGGTGGGCTACAGTCCACGGGGTCACAAAGAGTTGGACACGACTAAGCGACTGACACACACAGTTCTGGGTGAGTTAATGCTGTGATTCAGCTACAGTTCCGTCTCAGCAATTCCCAGCCTGGGAGACACCCTGTCTCTCCCCTACTACCTGCCCCACGCCTACCCTGCACCTTGAGGGCAAGGGCAGCTGGGCCGGTGGAAGCTGGGGCTGCTCACCAGCCTGGCATTTGCCGGCACCCAAACAACTGGGTTGTGGAGGGGGGAAGCTTGACAAGCCTTGGCAGCTGCCAAGCTAGCCAGGTGAGTAGGGAAAGTGGCCAGGCAGGGCCAAAAGAGGGTGCGACGACAGGTCTGGGAGCTGCAAGGCCTGCCCAGACATCTGGCTGGCTCGGGAAGCCAGGTGTGCTGACGAGTGTGGGCTGACCTGGAGCCCAGGCCACCGGGCATCTGATGAGGAGTGCTGGGTGAGGGAATGGGTGGATGGAAAGCTCACATTCATTATTTGCAAAACACAGCTAATAGCAGGGTGGTGTGAGAACGAAATGACAATACACATAGGGAACTTAGGACAGTTCCAGTAAGTGCTCAAAAATGCCAGATCTGACTATTGTGAATCCGACACAGAGGGTCCAGTGGGTTCATCGCTCAACCTCCACAGAACTCGGAAACAACAGACAAAATCCAAAGAGCAGCAAAAATCACCTTCCACGGAGTCCTCAGGAAACCCCATTATTGAGCCTATTTTGCAGATTAGTAAATAGGCCTGGGGGCTTCCCAGGTGGCTCAGGGGTAAAGACTCCGCCTGCCAATGCAGGAGAGGTGGGTTCAACCCCTGGGTTGGTACGATCTCCTGAAGGAGGAAACGGCAACCCACTCTGTATTCTTGCCTCGGAAATCCAACGGACAGAAGAGCCTGGTGGGCTACAGTCCATGGGGCTGCAAGAGTCGGACACGACTTAGTGACTGAACAGCAACGACAGACAGGCCTGGAGGGGCTGGAAGTTACCACAAATAACAGCTGAGGCTGGCACGTAGCTCCAGAGGGCCTGATCCATACCCCGGCTCAGGGAGAGCTGGTTCCTTTGCCCCTTCCACCCTCTCTCAACACCCACCACCTCGGGCAAGCCTGCTGAGGCAGCAGAAGCATGGGGGAAACCCAGCCCTGAGAGGTGGAGCCACCTCCATCCCCACTTCCCCAGAGCCCTCTCCAGGTGGCCCCCACCAGACGCCTCCTCACTCCCGAGCCCCACCCATCCCCCCTCCCCCACCCCACCCCCACCCTGCACCCCACCCCCACCTCGTGGGGAAACCTAGGCTCTTGGCTCTCCTACTCCAGGAAGCCCTCCCCCACCCTGACTCAGCTGCCTGGGGGCTCCAGCAGCACTCTCACCCCTGGGTGGCACCATGGAAGTGGAGGGGGGCCCCACCCTCTCCCTGTGACTTTGGTGAACCAGAGAGACTGGGAGTTACTTCCCGAGGCGTTGGCTGCAGCCAGGAGACAACTGGAAGAATTGTTTGCAGAAAGCTTCATCTAACAGTCGTCACTGAGCACCACGCACTAGGCACATGGGCGCTGCCGCTGAGAAGCCTCAGTCTGGGGGATCCTTGACAGGTGGCCCATTCAAGGTGTTGGGCTCAGTGACCTTGGATGGCACTATGGTGGCCCAGAGCAGGGGCCCAGGTTTCAGATCTTCAGTTCAGAAGAGCAAACTCTTTATATATTTATGGATTGATTTGGCTGCACCAGGTCTTTCTTGTGGCACATGGGATCTAGTTCCCTGAACAGGGATCGAACCTGGGCCCCCCACCCTGGGTTCTTGAGTCTTGGCCACTGGACCACGAGGGAAGTCCCGAACTCTTTAAAAAGCTCCAAGTTGCTTCTTTCCATGTAAGGGAGTCCTCACCCTCAAGGAACTGCTATGGTTCTGTAGGGGTTCCTTATGCCCTGCTGCCCCTCAGACAGGGCTAGTACCGTAGAAAAACCATGGCACTGTGTTGTGTCCACACCTGTAAAGCGTGCATGTTGCATGGTGTGGAGGAAAAGCGTGTAAACCATTGGGCACACAGTGGGCATTACATACACAGCTTTATTTCTCAGCCTGGATGTTCATTTTCCTTTCAAATGCAAGACGCCACAACTTCCCGGGCAGCTTGGTCTCTGTCTGAAGGTCGTGGCAAGGTCTCATGTTCCGGTTTGCCCTACTGGCCTTTCCTGCCTGCTTCCTGCCTCCTGTCGGCCCCCAGCACGCCTCAATGATTTGCCTGTTTACAGCCCACTGTTCCCTCCTGTGAAACACCTTTTCTTCCCCTGCCTTGCATAGCAAACTTCTGCCAGTCCTTCTCACCACTGGGCCCAGTCCTCCTCCCCAGCCTCCTCAGGCCCCGGGGCAGCATTAATCACCTCTCCTCTGTTCTCTCATGGGTTTGGCCGTGCGACTGTGCGCTCAGCCGTGTCCAGCTCTTTGCGACCCCGTGGACTGTAGCCCACCAAGCTCTTCTGTCCATGGGATTTTTCAGGCAAGAATACTGGAGTGGGTTGCCATTCCCTTCTCCAGGGGATCTTCCCAAACCAGGGATCAAACCTGCAACTCCTGCATTGCAGGCGGATTCTTTACCTGCTAAGCCATCAGAGAAACCCTGGCCATGTGACTATATCGTGTTTATCTTAGCTACCATTCCTCTTACTTATTATCTTTGTGTTTCTCTGGCTCTCTGTATTCTCAACAGTGTTGGAGAAACTGAGCTGGGTAGAGGAGTTGTGTACTTTTTAGGGTGGGGGACAGGATCACCCCCCAGAACCAGCAGCTTAGCTGGGCACTGTTAGTGGATTGCTCAGTGTCACACTCGATGACTCCTCCCAATGCTGGCGTCCAGGCCAGAGCTGCACGGGCCTCTAGGTATTGAGGCTCCCACCTCACCTGGGAGTGGCCAGATGCCAGTGCGTCCTGCCCCTGCACATGGGTGGGGCAGGGCCAGGAGCCCATGTGTCTCCATGACTGTGCAGAGTAAGGCCTTCTGTCCAAGACCAGCTCAAAGGCCTCCTTGGCCAGGACTCCATCTGAACACAGAAGTCTTGGATCCTGGCCCTGATCCCCCATAGAGGCACTGAGGCTCTGCAGAAAGTAGAGTTACCCTTTAATTAGGATAAATATTTATCGGTCTCCCCAGTCAGGCAGAATCAAATTCAGGCCAGGACACAGCACCCATGGCATGCTCTTTGGCTTCCCAGAACCTCTGAACATTCCCCACTCTGAGTCCCACTCCTCCAGGTAGAAGCCAGACCTAAGCTTTCTCAGCCTCTTTATAGCTGGGGCACCGCCTGGGCCCTGGGCCCTGCCCCATCATTGGCAGCTGAGAACCCAGCTGGACACAGGCATCATGCAGAGGCCATACTGTGTTCTGGGCAGGCGCGTCCTGGCATACGGAGATGAATCAGAACCAGCAACTCCAGTAGGGCCCTGGGGAAAAGACTACAATGAGGGGAGGCGTCCTGCGTCCCGGGAGCACAGACTGTGGAGACTGGTGGGGAGAGGCCCAGGCTTACTCATTTATTAATGACCCTGTCCTTCCAGCAGTGAAGTGTCCTGTAAAGTAAAATGGATTGTGTGTCTGAAAACAGTCATTGGAGGCCGTTGTGCCACCGTTTAGTTGGGATCGTGGACAAATCACCACGTCCTCAGAGCCTCTGTTCTCCTATCATCAGACTGAAAGTAGCAGGAAGGTAAAACAAGGCAGTGCATGGAAAAGAGCTTTAAAAACGGTCAAGCACGGTACTAGTTTTTAAAGTTTTATTTATTTTTTGATTGCACTGAGTCTTCTTTGCCGTGCGTGGGCTTTCTCTAGTTTCGGCAAGCGGGTGCTACCTTTCCTTGCCGTGTGCAGGCTTCTCATCGTGGTGGCTTCTCTTGTTGCAGAACACGGGCTCTAGGTGCCCAGGCTTCAGTAGTTGTGGTGTGCTGCTCTAGGGAGTGTGGGCTTCAATAGTTGTGGCCCATGGGCTCAGTTGCTCCTTGGCATGTGGAATCTTCGCCCAGGGATCGAACCCCTATCCCCTGCATTTGCAGGTAGATTCCTATGTACTGCACCACCAGAGAAGTCCCAGCACTGTACTGTTTTTATTTCTAGTGCATTTCACAGATTCCGGCACACTGTTGACACTTGAAGGTTTCTATTGACTGCTGCTAAGCTGCTAAGTCGCTTCAGTCGCGTCTGACTCTGTGTGACCCCATAGACGGCAGCCCAGCAGGCTCCCCCGTCCCTGGGATTCTCCAGGCAAGAACACTGGAGTGGGTTGCCATTTCCTTCTCCAATGCATGAAAGTGAAAAGTGAAAGTGAAGTTGCTCAGTCGTATCCGACTCTCAGCGACCCCATGGACTGCAGCCCACCCGGCTCCTCCATCCATGGGATTTTCCAGGCAAGAGTACTGGAGTGGGGTGCCATTGATGAGCAAATAAATGAATGAACAAACCAGTGGATGATCGAATGGATAGTAGGCACTCAGGAAATGCTTTTTTCTTTTTTTTCAAAATACTTCATTTATAATAATTTCCCCCCTTATTTGTTTTTCCTGTTATTTATTCGGCTGTGCTGGGTTTTAGTTGTGACATGTGGGATCTAGTTTCCCTGACCAGGGAGTAAACCTGTGTACCCTGCATTGGGAGTATGGAGTCTTAGCTACTGGAGCACCAGGGAAGTCCCAGTAAATGCTTTATTAAAAACAAAGTATATTCTTCACAGAGCTAGAACAAAAAATTTCACAGTTTGTATGGAAATACAAAAAACCTCGAATAGCCAAAGCAATCTTGAGAAAGAAGAATGGAACTGGAGGAATCAACCTGCCTGACTTCAGGCTCTACTACAAAGCCACAGTCATCAAGACAGTATGGTACTGGCACAAAGACAGAAATATAGATCAATGGAACAAAATAGAAAGCCCAGAGATAAATCCACACACATATGGACACCTTATCTTTGACAAAGGAGGCAAGAATATACAATGGATTAAAGATAATCTCTTTAACAAGTGGTGCTGGGAAAACTGGTCAACCACTTGTAAAAGAATGAAACTAGAGCACTTTGTAACACCATACACAAACATAAACTCAAAATGGATTAAAGATCTCAACGTAAGACCAGAAACTATAAAACTCCTAGAGGAGAACATAGGCAAAACACTCTCTCACATACATCACAGCAGGATCCTCTATGACCCACCTCCCAGAATATTGGAAATAAAAGCAAAAATAAACAAATGGGACCTAATTAACCTTAAAAGCTTCTGCACAACAAAGGAAACTATAAGCAAGGTGAAAAGACAGCCTTCAGAATGGGAGAAAATAATAGCAAATGAAGCAACTGACAAACAACTAATCTCAAAAATAAACAAGCAACTCCTACAGCTCAATTCCAGAAAAATAAGTGACCCAATCAAAAAATGGGCCAAAGAACTAAACAGAAATTTCTCCAAAGAAGACATACAGGTGGTTAACAAACACATGAAAAGATGCTCAACATCACTCATTATCAGAGAAATGCAAATCAAAACCACAATGAGGTATCATTTCACACCAGTCAGAATGGCTGCGATCCGAAAGTCTACAAGCAATAAATGCTGGAGAGGGTGTGGAGAAAAGGGAACCCTCTTCCACTGTTGGTGGGAATGCAAACTAGTACAGCCACTATGGAGAACAGTGTAGAGATTCCTTAAAAAACTGGAAATAGAACTGCCTTATGATCCAGCAATCCCACTGCTGGGCATACACACTGAGGAAACCAGAACTGAAAGAGACATGTGTACCCCAATATTCATTGCAGCACTGTTTATAATAGCCAGGACATGGAAGCAACCTAGATGTCCATCAGCAGATGAATGGATAAGAAAGCTGTGGTACATATACACAATGGAGTATTACTCAGCCATTAAAAAGAATACATTTGAATCAGTTCTAATGAGGTGGATGAAACTGGAGCCTATTTTACAGAGTGAAGTAAGCCAGAAGGAAAAACACCAATACAGTATACTAACGCATATATATGGAATTTAGAAAGATGGTAACAATAACCTTGTATACGAGACAGCAAAAGAGACACTGATGTATAGAACAGTCTTTTGGACTCTGTGGGAGAGGGAGAGGGTGGGATGATTTGAGAGAATGGCATTGAAATAGGTATAATATCATATATGAAACGAGTTGCCAGTCCAGGTTCGATGCACGATACTGGATGCTTGGGGCTGGTGCAATGGGATGACCCAGAGGGATGGTATGGGGAGGGAGAAGGGAGGAGGGTTCAGGATGGGGAACACATGTATACCTGTGGCAGATTTATTTCAATATATGGCAAAACCAATACAATATTGTAAAGTTAAAAAATAAAATAAAGTATAAACAAGAAAAGTGCCACTTTTGGCATGTTTACTATCAGCTAACAATACATTTACTGTCAGCTTATGGGCTTTCCTGATAGCTCAGTTGGTAAAGAATCTGCCTGCAATGCAGGAGACCCTGATTCAATCCCTGGGTCAGGAAGATCTGCTGGAGGACAGGCTACCCACTCCAGTATTCTTGGGCTTCCCTTGTGGCTCAGCTGTTAAAGAATCCGCCCGCAATGGGGTAGGCCTGGGTTCGATCCCTGGGTGGGAAGATCCCCTGGAGAAGGAAATGGCAACCCACTCCAGTATTCTTGCCGGGAGAATCCCACGGATAGAGGAGCCTGGCAGGCTACAGTCTATGGGGTTGCAAGAGTCAGACACGACTGAGAGACCAAGCACACAGCACACAATGAGCTGAGAATTTCACACACATTCTCTCGCTTAATGTTCACTGTAACCTTGTGAGATGATTATTTCCACATATAGATGAGAAAACTGAGGCCCAGAGATGTTAAGTAATTTGCCTAAGGTCACATACCTAGTAGGTAGCAGGGCTAGGATTCACACTCCCGGCTTCATTCTCAGCTACTTGTTATAATCCATTCTGCACTATTGCTGTTACTGTTGTTCACCCCACGGACTGTAGAACACCAGGCTCCTCTGTCCTCCACTATCTCCCGGAGTTTACTCAAACTCATGTCCATTGAATTGGTGATGCCGTCCAATCATTTCATCCTCTGTTGTCCCCTTCTCCTTCTGCCTTCAGTCTTTCCCAGCATCAGGGTCTTTTCCGATGAGTCATCTCTTCGCATCAGGTGGCCAAAGTATTGGAGCTTCAGTTTCAGCATCTGCCCTATATGCACAGGCACTTTCCAACCTGTCACCCAGCCTCTAATTACTACATAAAAACACAACTATTAATCCACCATTCTGATGCATCTCTATAACTCCTGGCAGGGCCACCATTTGACTTGACAAATCCAGAGAGCAAGTCAAGGCTGGCAGTTTCCTGAGAGGCCGTTTCCCTGAAAGGGTCCTTGTTTCTACCCATACTGGTGCCAGAAGTGAAGTCTTTACCTCTCTCTGAATCTCTCTGACCTGGGACCTACGTATCCCCCACGGGTTGCCAGAGCAGCTGCACCCAACCAATCTCTTCCTCTTATCTCATCTGCACCTGGAAGTCGGCGGGATGAAAAACATCACCTTCATCGTAGGAAAGAGCCCAAGGTCGCTGCTGCCACAAGTCCACACAGGAATGTAAGCCCAGATATTTGAACTCTGAGGCCAGAACCTCCTCTCCCAAATGCTCAAGATATGAGCCAGAAACTACCTGGACACAGGAGAGGTTTCCTGGAATGGGAGAAGGGGAACTGGCTCAGGGCAAAGGGCCTTAGCCATTCAGCCTTTGCTCCACTGATTCCTTTGGGGCCCTTGCAAGGGACAGTGTATGTGTCCAGGATAACAGCTTTGGTGTCCTCCTTGTGTGGCAGATGTAAGGATTCGGGAGTGGAGAGGAAAAATACTTTTCCTGTACAGCAGCTGGGATGCCCCTGAGAGAGAGGAGAATCTTGCTGTGTCAGATATGAAGTCAGCCAAACCAGGGGAGCTATAATAGCAGCAAGAATCAGGGGGTGTTGGGATTAGAAGGCCAGTGTTTGGGTCCTTGGTTTGCTCTGACCACTGTGCACATACACAGGATGCTCCTTTTGGACCAGATTCTGCTGCATCCGTGGGGACACCTAGGCCCGGTGATGCTCAGGAGGGATGAGACACTCCAGGACTATCAAGAAATCTGGGTCAATCCTGTTTTCATTCTCTTCCCTGCTGGCTGCTTTGAGCAGTTTAATTTAACTGAAAGGCAAAATCCTTTAATCACCAGTTCTAAATCAAGGCATGACATTTGGGGTAATAGCGGGGGAGAGCGATGACCAGTGGGTCAGGTGAGGCTGCAGGGAGACAAAGCCTGAGGAAGAGTCCAAGTTTGGTCTTAGCTGCTGGCGGGAGAGCCTGGCCCTCCCTTTTGCCCTTAATCGCTAACAGTATTGGTGGCAGATACCCTGAGGACTCAGGAGGAGAGACTTGGTAAATTATGGTTTACCTCTAAGGACAGCCTTTGGAAGCACATGTCCACACAAAGGGTTTGTATGGGAAAGTTCATAACAGGATTATTCATAATACCAAAAAGTGAAAACGCTTCAGGTGTCCATCATGGCACTCAATCACTCAGTCGCGTCTGACTCTTTGAGACCCTATGAACTGTAACCCTCCAGACTCCTCTGTTCATGGAATTTTCTCAGCAAAAATACTGCAGTGGGTGGCCATTTCCTACTCCAGGCGGTCTTCCCGACCCAGAGATCGAACCTGTGTCTCCTGCCTTGCAGGTGGATTCTTTACCACTGTGCCACCTGGGAAGCAAGATAATAAACCAACTGTGTTGCGCCCACACAGTGGACTAGTACTGGGCAATAAAGAGGAATGAACTCTTGACACATGCGACAGCATAGATGGCCCTCAAAAACATTATGCTGAGCGGAAGAAGCCGGACACAAAAGACCACAAATTGTTGAGTCTGTGTATATGAGATTTCTAGAAAAAGCAAAACTTAGAGACAGAAAGCAGATTAGTGGTGGCCTGGCCTTGGAGTGGACACAGATTGACCACAGATGGCCCTGGGGGAATTTTTTGGAGTGGTGGAAATGTTTTAAAACTGGATTGTGGAGATGATTGCACAATTCTGCAAATTCACGAAAGCTTATCAATGTGCACACTTGAAATGGGTGGATTTTTTGATATGCCAATTATACATAATAAATACTTGAAGTGTTTCACTTTTGCCAAGTCCATCCAGGAGCTCCCCTGTATGCCAGGCTTGGAGTAGAGACCTTCCACCTCCTCCTCACAGGGGAGAAGAGGGCTGTGTACAGTGGTTCTCAACTACCCTCTGGAACACCAGAGCAGCAGCCCCTGGGGACTTGTTAGAAATGCAGATCTCACAACTGCTGAATCAGAAATCTGAATGGGAGAATCAGAACTGCTGCTCCGGTGGTGGGGCCCAGCAATGGGAACTTGGACCACCCTCCAGGGGAGTGAGAACCATGGTCTGATGAGAGGGGGTGAGAACAGGAAGGTCGTGGATGTTGGGCACCCACCGTGTGCAGCCGCTGGCCCGGCCCTGAGTGACACATCCTCACAGCATCTGTCTGATGTCAGTATTATTGGCCCCATTTTGCAGACCAAGAAACTAAGGTTCAGAGAGGCTGAGAGACTTGCCAGTTAATGAGAGGGCGGAGCTGGGATCGAGCAACCAATTTCGGACTTGACACACTCTTGCTGCACTCTGTGAACCCTGGGAAATGTGAGCACCCTGTCCAGTGCCTGGAAGCCCCGGGGAGGGGAGAGGAGATGGCGATAAACACAGCCCCTCAGGTTCTATCTTGGCAGAAAGCGTGGGTAGGAAGAAATAAACAGTCAGCAGAGCGCTGAATCCGGCCCAGTATTTTCCTCAAGGCTGAGGCAGCGGTCTTTGTTTAAAGTTATATTGTTTACTCCCAAGAGACGTGGGGGTGGGGGAATTTAGAAGGAGCTGCTTGGACGGAAGCCCAGGAGGTCCAGGCTGAGTTTCTTGGAAGCCTGGAATGTGAAGGGTTGGGGAGAGAAAGAGAGAAAGAGAGAGAGCACGAGCGGAACTCGGGGATCCTGGCCAGAGAGCCTGAGAGCCGCTGGGGACCCAGGAGGGCGGGTCTGTGGTTTCCAGATGCACAGATGACATCATGTCTGCCTGGCCTGCAGACTCCAGGCCTGTTCCGAGTGGCCCTTCCATGCTGCTGTGCCAGCTTTGTCCTGGAGCTGCTCAGGAAACTGAGGCTGAGCTGAGGCCTCCGTGCTTAAACCCAGCACCGCCAGAAGCTTGGCTCGGTGCCCTACCTCAGGCTGCCCCACGTGAGAGCTCTTCCTGAGGCCTTTCAGCACTGGCGGCTGCTGTCCGTTTGCCGTGCGTGGCCTCCCGCACAGGGTTCACAAGCCCTGCCTTTCCCACTGTGATCCCGTTGAGCATCAGGCTGGATCAAACAGAGAAACTCTTCTAGCCCAACTGTTTAAGTAGTCAGAGAGGGAAGGGACTTCCTCTAGGTAAAGATGAGGACAATACCAGAATCCAGAACCTCTGGCCATGGAGTTATTTGATGCTTTGTTTTGGCCATGCAGCACTCGAGATCTTCCCCAGTGAGGGATCGAACCCATGCCTTCTGCATACGAAGCCCAGAGTCTTAATTCACTGGACCACCAAGGAAGACCACTAGAACTATTTAATAATTATAACACCTATCTGTTGGCTCAGACAGTAAAGAATCTGCCTGCAATGCAGGAGACCCAGGTTTGATCCCTGGATCAGGAAGATCCCCTGAAGAAGGGAACGGCTACCTACTCCAGTATTGTTGCTTGGAGAATTCCACGGACAGAGGAGCCTGGCGGGCTACAGTCCATGGGGTCACAAAGATTCGGACACAACTAAACGACTAACACTTTCACTTTATTTTTTCACAATACCTGTCATTCGTGTAGAGTTTGGTCATTGACAATGTGCTTTCTTGTGTTATCTCCTTTGACTGTCTCACTAACCCTTTGCTTGATTTATAGATGAGCAGCTCGGGGTTTATAGAGGTTAACCGACTTGCTCAAGGTCACTGCCTGCTAACGGTCCAAGCCAGTGCTCACGGTCAGCTGCTTTAGCCCCCACATACAGTGCTTCATTCCTGATGATGTGAGTAACATCCCCGGCACCCAGGGAGGAGCCAGAGGAATCACACGAAGCACAGCCCCCTTTGGTTCTACCTTGGAACAAAGTGTGGGTCTTTTTCTTGCCCATAGGCTGAGCAGGGTCTTCTTCAGTGACTTTCCAGACTGAACTGGGCAGGCGAGTCCCCAGTTTGAGCAACTGACCTAGACAAGAGGTGCTTCTGACTGCTGAGAATGGGACGGGACTGGTGAGTGTGTGACCTGCTCCCAGACCCACAGCAGCCAGGGAAGCAGCTCTCTGCTCCTGCCCGCTAGGTTCCTTTCCATTGGTCTTCTCCGTTTTTTTGTGTATTATGAATGACAAAACCTACAACCTCTCCTGGCCAACCTGCTCTCCCTTCCAACAAGGCTGAAACATGATGCTGGTGATGAGCCTTGATTCTACTTCCCAAGGGCATGTTGAGTTTTGGTGCTTTGATACTTCATCCAAAGACCTCACAGCTCATCACGAAGGAGCTTGGACTGGAGCCCAGCTACAAAGCGATGCTGGTGTGTACAGCATCATATTCTCTCCTACGCTTTTAAGGAAGGCTGCTGAGCCCACCCATGGGTCTCAGGTCTGGGACAGGTCGGTACAGAACTCGGGTGCCTGCTGTATCCCTTCATGGGATCTCAGACACGTTGTCTGGAGCAGGGGCTTCCTCCCATACATAAACTGTTAACCAAGCCTCTGGCAGTGTTTGTCTCACCTGGGTGCCCCCGGAAGAGCTAGACCAGACCGCCACGTTCCTCTCTGCAGGCGGGGTCTTGGACCTGAGTGCTGATAGCCTGGGATTCCCCGCTGACATCAGTGCTGATCTCTGGCTGGGTTCTGGGGTGATATGTGCCAGGAGAAATGCCTGAAAGTGGTTTTCAGCCAACCTGCCTGAACAGGGAGGGATGTGGCCTGTCATGACACAAGTGTCAGATGTGTGTTCCTACCTATGGTTTCAGACTCCCTGAGTTCATCTCCTTAAACTGTGCCCCCACCTTTTATTTTTCTTATTACAATTTTTTTAGTTGAAAGAAAAAATGAAAAAAAAAGAAAGGAAAGAAATTTTTTTAGTTGAATAAATTTTATGTATAACATTATGTAAGTTTAAAGTATATAAGGTGTTACTTGGATACATCTATATATTGCAATATGATTGTTGATACAGCAACATTTATCACATTTATAATGATAGTACAATATTACTGTTTATCATACTGTGCTTACCCCTTATGATGGGCTTTCCAGGCCAAGAAAAGGTGCTGCTCAAGGTTATATCCCTTCTCTGTCTAGAGAACTCACAGTCCTCTCACTCCTGCATAAGGAGAGAGGAGTCAGGGCGTAAAACTTCAAGGAAGGCAAAAGCCACAGTCATAGCCATAGGAAGACCCAAGCGAGCCCTTTCATTGTAGAGAGAAACTGAGGCACTGGCAGAGGTAGAAGGATTCGGCATGTCAATGCTGAAGCATCAAGAAATATTTGCTATGCTTAAGGTAAGGATGCTCATAAAAGAATCATTTTTACCAAAAAGCATTTGGTATTTCCCTAGTGGTCCAGTGGTTAGGACACCATACTTCCACTGCTGAGGGCCTGGGATTTATCCCTAATGGGAGAACTAAGATCTCCTTGCAGGGGAAAAAAAATTATTAAATGCAATGGAATATTATTATTTAGCCTTAAAAATGAATGCAGTTCTAATGCATGCTACAACACGTTGTAGACAACGTGTAGATGAACGTTGAAGACATATGCCAAGTGAAATAAGTCACACACAAAAAAGTACAGTATGATTCTGCTTATGTTTGATACCCAGAGTAGTCAAAATCATACACAGAAAGTAGAACAATGGTTACCAGGGGGGTGGGGCAGAGGGACTGGAGGGTTATTGTTCAATGGGTATAGAATTTCAGTATGGGATGGTGAAAAAGTTCTGGAGATGGATGGTGCTATGGGTTGCAGAAGAATGTGAAGGTGCTTAATGCCACTGAACTGTAGATTTTAAACATGATTAAAATGGTTCATTTTAGTCTGTATGTGTTATACAACTTAAAAAAAAATACTAAGAACGGTTAATGCTTGAGTCTGAACTCTACCACTGAGAAACTTCAGGAAGATAAGCTATAACTTCGGTAAGTCTGGCAAGTAAAATCCTGCTCTAGACTTGTTTGAAATCCCACCTCCCAGTGAAACTCTTCACTGTACTATAGTGATTTATAATAAATGTATATTTGGTCTTCGTCTCCATTCCTGGCACAGAGTTCCTAGATCCCTTGGAATTTCCTAAGCGGAAAGCGCAATAAAGATATCTTGATATTCATAACAAACTCTGGTCAACCACACCCGAGTTTATGTTAACTAAGTGACTTTTGGAAAGTACCTAAGGATGGAGGTCGGTTGCCAGGGAAACTAACCAGGTGATTAGAGGTTGGAACTTTCATTCTGCCCCCTTGAACTCTGAGGAGGGGAGAGGGGCTGGAGGTTGAACCAATTGCCAGAGATTTAATAGATTCCATCTGTGTAAAGCAGTCTCCATAAAAATTCAGAAGGAGGGGTTCAGAGAGACTCTGGGTTGGTGAATTCGTGGAGGTCCTGAAAGAGTGGTGCTCTAAGAGAAGGTATGGAAGCTTAAGACCCTTCCCCAATACTCTGACCTGAGTATCTCTTGCATCTGGCCGTTCCTAAGTCATATTCCTTTATAATAAACCAATGATTTAGGAAGTGAAAAGTTTCTCAGGGGACTTCCCTGGTGTCCAGTGGCTAAGACTCCATGCCCCCAACACAGGGGACCTGGGTTCAATCCCTAGTCAGGGAACTAGATCCCATATGCCACAACTAAGAATTCGCATGCCACCACTAAGGATCTTGCATGCTGACATTAAGACCTGGACGCAGCCAAATAAATATTAAAAAAAAATTTCTTCCAAGTTTCTCAGAGTTCTATGAGCTGTTCTAGCAAGTTAATCAAGCCCAAAGAGGGAATCCTTGGAACCTCTGCTCTGTAGCTGGTGGGTCAGAAGCACAGGTGACAAGCTGGACTGGGTTCAGTGCCTGGAGAGGCTGGGGGCAGTCTTGCAGGACTGAGCCCTTAACCTGTGTGATCTGACGTTATCCTGCTCTCTCCGGTTGGTTCATGTCGGAAATGAGTTGGACTGTAAGACACCCAGCTAGTGTCAGAGAATTGGTTGGTGATGTGTGGGGGAAAAATACATCAGATTTGATGTCAGAATCAAAGCATGAAAGCAGGTCGAGGTGTGTCGGTTGATGTGACTTGATTATTACTCAGCATGTGTGTGTGCTATAGATCTCCTTATGACAGGACTGCGTTGAGCACAGGGTTATTACTAAGACTTTGTTTTGTTTGATTAAGGTATAATTTACATACAGTAAAATATACTATGATTACAGCCCAATTAATTTTACCTACATACACACCCATTTAACTACTACCCAGATCAAGAGAGTTTAGCAGCCCAGAAAATTCCCTCACACTCCTCCACCCTTGGCAATACCCTCCTCCAGAGGGAATCATTAATTCTGCCTGTTTTGAATGGTCTATAAATGGGATCACTTATTATTACATATATGAACTCATTTGTGTCCAGCTTTTCATTCCATAGAATATTTTTGAGACTTTATGTTGTTGCATGTGGCAGTTCTTCTTTTATTTATTTTTTTAAATTTTTTATTGCTGTGTAGGATTCCACCTATGACTGCGCCACAATTTGTTTACCCATTCCTTTCTGGATTTTTAGGTTAGTTCTACCTTTTGCTTTTTACAAATAAAGACGCTCTGAACATTTTTGTGTAAGTGTACTTTTGGACATGAGCATCCATTTCTGTTAAGGACCTATCTGGAGAAGAATTGCTGGATTGTAGAGGAGAAGGCAATGGCACCCCACTCCAGTATTCTTGCCTGGAAAATCCCATGGACAGAGGAGCCTGGTAGGCTGCAGTCCATGGGGTCGCTAAGAGTCGGACACGACTGAGCAACTTCACTTTCACTTTTCATTTTCATGCACTGGAGAAGGAAATGGCAACCCACTCTAGTGTTCTTGCCTGGAGAATCCCAGGGACGGCGGAGCCTGGTGGGCTGCCGTCTATGGGGTCGCACAGAGTCGGATACGACTGAAGCAACTTAGCAGCAGCAGCAGCAGCAGAGGTGTTATATGATTAATATTATTAGAATTATTCGATTAATAGTACAAGGAAGATGTTAAGTGGGCAAGCTAAGGTTGAGATAAAGCTTTAGAGGAATTCAGAGTTGAGAAAGCTCATTTCCAGTGGCGCAATCAGAAAAGTCTTCATGGAAGAGGCATTTGGGTTCAGGGCTGGAGGAGAAAGGTCAATTCAAAAATGTTCAGGATAAAACTACAAGGGGTGGGTTGCGGCAAGCTTTCTAGATGAGGGCAAAATGTGGGCCAAAGCAGAATCTATAAATGTTTGGGGTGCATGACCTCTTAAGCTCCTGAGGACAGTGGCCAGGCTGGTCTAGCCAGGTCACTGCCCTGTCTGCAGCGTCTGGGCTGGCACACAGGATACTCAGCAGAAATGTACTGCTTTGAACACTGAGTGTTTCAATATGGCTGAAGCAGAGGGAGCTTGTTGAGAAGCAGTGGGAGAAGCATAATGTCTTAGTTATCCTCTGCTATGCAACAAATTATCCAAAAGTCAGTGACTTCATTTGATAAGAAACATTCATCATCTCTAGCAGTTTCTGCCGATCAGGAATTTGAGGATGGCTTGGCTGGCCAGGCCTGGCTTGAAGTCTCAAGTGTTGTGGTCACATATGGGCCAGAGCCGCAGTCATCTGAAGGCTTCACTAAGCCTGGGGCATCCCCTTCCACAGGGCTCACTCACTTACCTGGCAAGCTGATGCTGGCTTTGGTGGTGAGAGATGTGTCTTCCTCCCCCTGCGGGTTCCTCTACGGGACTGCTTAAGTGTCCTAAAAACATGGTAACCATCCCCCAGAGTGAGTGGTCCAAGAAGGAGCCAGGAAGAAGCTATAACCTCTTTATGTGTTGGTCTCCAAAATCCGAGCATCACTTCTGCCACATTCTAAACAGTAGAAGTAAGTCATTAAATCTGGCCCACCTTCAGTGGGATGGGAATGAGGTTCCACCTTTGAAAGGGAAGTAACCAAGAATTCTTGGAAATATATTTTTTTATATATTAAAATTAAAAAAAACCCTCTGAATCCTTTCTTTCTTTCTTTATTATTCTACTGGGTCTTCATTGCTTTCTCTAGTTGTGGCAAGCAGGGACTACTCTTCATTGCAGTGAACCAGCTTCTTATTGCAGTGGCTTCCCAAGATAGGGAGCACAGGCTTTAGGAGCAAAGGTTTCAGTAGTTGTGGTGCGTGGGCTCAGTTGCTCCACGGCCTGTGGGATCTTCCTCGGCCAGGAATTAAACCTGTGTCCCCTGCATTGCCAGGCAAATACTTTTCCACTGAGCCACCAGGAAAGTCCTGGATGTATTTTGTGCAGGCATGCTAAGTCGTTTCAGTGTTGTCCCAACTCTTTGCGACCCCATGGACTGTAGCCCCCCAGGCTCCTCTGTCCATGGGATTTTCCAGGCAAGAATACTGGAGTGGGTTGCCATGCCCTCCTCTAGGGGATCTTCCTGACCCAGGGACTGAACCCTCTTATGTCTTCTGCATTGGCAGGTGGGTTCTTAACCACTAGTGCCACCTGGGGAGCCCAGACATATTTTATATAACCACAGGTAATGCGGGTGGAAAGGCTTGTCTGCTCAGAGCTCATAGACTCTCAGAGGTGAGCAGGCTTCCAAGTGCACAGCCTCTCTTGGGGACCCAGCAGTCCTGTCCCCATGTCATCTATCCAGGGGATCATGAGCCCTGGCACCAGTTGAGGCAGTGAAGTGTGCAACTCAGTGAAGACACAGCGCCGCACGCTGTGGATGGAGGAATCAGAAGTGGCTTGGACCAGGGCAGGAGGTGCTCATCTGGTGAACGTGTAGCCCGAGGACATGAACCTCGTCCCCTGCAGGAGAGTCAGGGAAGGCCTGTTGGGGTGGCGTCTGAGCTGCGTTCTCCCAACACTCTTATTGAGCCCACAAGTGCGGTGCTGGCGATACCCATGGAAGGCTGACCACACATGGTTCGCCTGCACAGAGAACGTGGAAGCTGCTCCTGGGAGCTGAGGCCTGGAGGGACCCCACCCACCAAAGGGAGTCTACTCTCCTCTCTGCTGCCACTTCTCTGAGCGTGCCATATGCCAGGCCACTGCTCAGCTTCCTAACTCTGCATCTTTGCGAGGCCCTGGAAGGCCCTGTCTCTCTCCCACCAATTGACTCTCAGGTGAAGTTTCAGGATTTGGTCACTGAACGGCCGGGTTTGAGGAACTCCTACTGCCTCTCAGTAAGCAGCAAATGCCACCTCTAGGCCTTTTCCTTTCGCCAGCCAGGAGTGGTGAGTAGCCCTTCCCACCCCCATCTTCCCTTGTGTGCACCAGGACCCTGGGGCAGGCTCCTCAGGGCCTGCATGGACTCTAGCTGCGGGGATTATAGTATATATTTTTAGAAGTCAGTGCTGGGCATATAGAACACTGAGTAACTGTTCCTTTTGATACTTTATGAATTTCTGGCATTTGGCTGTGTGACCTTGGGAAAGTTATGTAGCCTCTCTGAGCCTTCAGTTCCTTAACTGTTACAAGGGAAACATTCACGCCTCACGTGAGAGTTAAAGATGAAGTGTGTGAAACTCTGAGCTTTTCCTTGAACTCAGTAAGGGTTGGGGAAATGGGGCATTTCTGTCCTGCCCTCCTTGCAAGGCTGGCATGAGGATTGAAAACGTGTGTTGTGGGTGCTGGACCAAGGATGGCTGTGACTGTGCTGAATCCTTTTCCCTGAGTCACTGCCTGTCCTCTGTGAACTTGGGGAATGAGGGGAAGTTGTGGAGAAGAGCAGGAGGATTCGTACCTATGGCCCCAGGCTGAGCTTTTACATACCACTTTCTCGTTATTCACACAACCAGGGCTGTGGGAATCCTAACCCCTTTTCACACTTTCAGCCCCCGCTGAAGCTCAGAGGCTCCTGGCCTGCCTGCAGGGCAAATTTGAAGCCTCAGCCCAGATCAGCCAGGAGCTGGAGCTGGACAGTACAGTGACAACCCTGACTGGGGAAGAAAGAAGTAGGATGGGAAAAAGACAGTGAGAGCTGCAATCAGGGAGATACTGCACGTCAAGGGGAAAATAAACATTTGAAACAGAGCCTAGGAAACTGCTTGCAAGAAGACAGGAGTTGGGCATTCCCTGGTGGTCCAGTGGTTAGAACTCCACACTTCCACTGCAGGGGGCATGGGTTCAATCCCTGATTGGGGACCTGAGATTCTGCAAGCCACAGTCAGTCAAAAAAAAAAAAAAAAAAAAATCACAGTAGAGAAGTCTTGAAACTGGAAGAAACCATGAAGGATAATGGGGCGGACACAACTGATTTACAAGTGAGGGATCTGGGCTGCACAGAGGGACTGCGGCAACAGCAGGGCTGGAAAGCAGGCTTCTTGGCTCCCGGTGGGTTCATTCTGGAGGGCGCCGAGGGGGAGCTGCAGCTCCTAGGCGCTGGCTGAGGGCCAGAGGGGAGGTCAGTGGGCAGCCTAGGCCTTCAAAGGGAACAGGAAGTCTTTAGGGAGGTCAAAGTTCCTGAAGAGCTGGGAATTAGGACAAACTGAATTATCTCCCAGATTCACTTTCAGACTTCTCATCTCCAGGAAGGTCATGACTTGACCAATTTTTCTGTCAACAAAAGTTGCCCTCCTTGTCAGCTAGCTAATCATAGCAATAGAAAACTTTGACCACCACACACACGGCCTTGCTGTTCTCCCCATTGCTGGCTCTCTCTCCTGCCTACCTCTACTCTGGCTGTCAGATGTCAAAGCCTTACACACACACACACACACACACACTCTCAGTGGTTCCCCATTGTTTACTGAGTCAAACCCACATGCTCTTGTCTATCTTTTAATTCCCATCCCAGCCTGAGCACAGTTCAGCTCATCGGCCTCCTCTCTTTCCACTCTGCCCCCAAAGTCTGTCTGCTCCCTTGCAGCTTCCCAGAAGGACCTAGCCTTTTCACACTGCCCTGTTTTTATCTGCTGGATTGCCCTTTTCCCCCTTTTCCTCCTCTGCCTTTAAAATCTTATCTTCCAGGCCCCTTTCCTAGGACTCCTTCTCTCTGAGACTCTCCTTGACCCCTGCCACCCTCCTTCCCCAGCAGAAGTCATCACTTTCTCCTCTCTGCTCCCACAGAAGAAAAAGCTGGTTATTTCTCTACCACATCATTCATCAAAGTCTGACTTGCACTCCACAACACTGGCTTTCCGCTCCAATGTTTTCTTATGAAACATTTCACATGTACAGCAAAGTTGAGCGAATTTTCCAGTTAACTCCCATTTCTCTGACGTCTGTTTCTACCGTTAACACTTTATCATCCTTGTTTGATTACATATCTGTCCATCTTTCCATGCTGTTATCCATCTATTAATCCATATTATTTTTGATACATTTCAAAAGGAATTCTAGACATCAGTACGTGCATGCGTGCTAAATTGCTTCAATCATGTCTGACTCTGCGACCCCATGGACTGTAGCTGCCAGGCTCCTCTGTCCATGGGATTCTCCAGACAAGAATACTGCAGTGAGTTGCCATGCCCTCCTCCAGGGGATCTTCCCAACTCAGGGATCAAACCCTTGTCTCTTACATCTGCATTGACAGGCAGGTTCTTTCCTACTAGTGCCACTTGGGAAGCCCAGAGGTAAGTACACTTCTTGCTAAATATTTCTAGAAGTATACCATTAATCAGAGTTCAATTGTTTGGTACAATTTTTTTTTCCTATTTTGATGTGAAATTTATATGCAACGAAACACACAAATCTTAAATGAACAGTTGCTGATTTGGACACATGCATACAGCTGTGCAATCCAGCCCCTCTCATCATATAGCACATGGTCATCACTCAGCATATTCCCTCCTGCCCCTTCCTAGCACCCCCCTGCCCTGTCTTCCTTATAGACAAGCACTCTCCTGATGGTTTTTCCTGCCTTTCCTGTCCTGGAACTTCATATAAATGACTTCACATAATATGTAGTCTTGTGTAACACGTCTTCCACTTAGCATGTT
This sequence comes from Bubalus bubalis, assembly GCF_019923935.1. Classification (NCBI taxonomy): domain Eukaryota; kingdom Metazoa; phylum Chordata; class Mammalia; order Artiodactyla; family Bovidae; genus Bubalus; species Bubalus bubalis. The sequence goes on from NC_059177.1 coordinate 51,597,472, forward strand.
TTTGAGACTCAGACAGGTTACATAAAATCAGTTGTTTGTTCCTCTTTATTGCTGAGTAGTATTCTATTGTATGGATGTACTATAATTTTTGTTTGTCTGCTCATCTGTTGATGGATGCCTGGGCTGTTTCCAGTTTGAGTCTATTAAAAATATATTTGCTGTAAACATTCTTAAAGAAATCGTTGTGTGAGGATGTTTGTTTTAATTTGGGGAGTGCTGTGCTGAGTGCTCTGCTTATTCACTCAATCGTGTCAGACTCCTTGTGACCCCATGGACTGTAGCCCACCAGGCTCCTCTGTCCATGGGAATTCTCCAGACAAGAATACTGGAGTGGGTTGCCATGCCCTTCTCCAGGGAATCTTCCCAACTCAGGGACTGAACCCAGGTCTCCTGCATCGCAGGGGGATTCTTTACCATCTGAGCCACCAGGGAAGCCCAAGAATACTGGAGTGGGTAGCCTATCCCTTCTCCAGGGGATCTTCCCAACCCAGGAATTGAACCAGGGTCTCCTGCATTGCAGGCAGATTCTTTACCAGGGAAGCCCCAATTTGGGGAGGGGAAAAGGTAAATACTAGGACTGGAATTAAGTTTGTCTTTTTCTTCCTCTGGATTGTGAGCTTTTAGAGAGCTGATGTATTTTGTCTCTAGCTGCCAGCATAGTGCCTTTATATGTGGTATATCCTCGGCAGATGTTTGTGGAAATGAAGCATAATTCAAGCACAACCTAATTTTCCTATATACTATATAACATGTACCTCTCATTTAGCACACCATGGGCCCAGTGAGATGAGAATTGTTTCCTGTAATCTTCCCAATGAGCCTCTAAGGTAAGAGTTAGGAACCAGAGGGGGAAAGAAGTTAGGTGAGCTGTTGAAGGTCACAGAGCAGATGAGAGGAAGAAACAGAATTTGAAACAGACACTCTGTGTGAAGCCCCTGCATAGAGGAATCTCTGTGCCACTTTGTTTCTCTTAGCTCCTTTAGCTGAAGCCCTTGGAGTGGTTGTCCCAGTTCACCTTTATCTGCCCTTAGGGGCTGGGCAAGATCAGCTATCTTCTTTCCCCTGTTACATGTGAATGACTGTTTTCTAGTGGAACTACAGATCTCACTTACCTTGATAGAGATCAAAACAGGAAGGAGGGATCTAGTCGACCACGAAACGCTGTGGTCAACAGGTAACTGTGGAGGGAGATGTGGGATGGAAAATGCACCGCTGTGCAGTCATCACAGGGAAGGTTGGTTAGGCAAGAATCAACAAGCAATGAATGACACACTGGGGAGTTACTTTGACGAGAAGCAGCATCTGAGCATGTTGTGAAGCATCTCTCCAAAGACTGCATGTTAGTTGCAAGGGAAAAATTAGTAAGAGTATGCTGGGGAAGTCAGAATGCGCTTTGTCTCCATGATCAAAATTAACATCACTAGTGAAGGGCAGATGGCCATGTGCCTCCTAGAATGATACCCTGAGGACATGCCATAGCTTATGCAGTATTCTTATGGGGATGTATTGATACAGGCTGATCTAACCAACGAGAAAATAGACTCCCCAAATGAGATACATTCTAATAAAAGAAAGGAATTTTGAAGAATTTGTATTCTTCAAAAATGTTAATATCATAAAGAAAATCCCCATGTACACACACACAAAGGCTGTGAAAATATTCCACGTTAAAGGAAAAGAAAGAGACGTGACAATGAAATGTGACATTTGATCCTGGACTGGATCCTGTTCTGGAGGAAGAAAAAACATACTTTAAGAGACATTACTGGGTCAGTTGACAACATTGGAATACTCATGGTAGATTAGATAGAACTGAGTCAATTTAAATTTACTGAAGTTGAAGTCTGTATTATGGTTATAAGAAATACCTTCATTAGGAACACACACTGAACTATTTAGGGATAAAAAGCTATGATGCCTGTGATCTACACTCAGCTCCAAAAATATTATTTGTGTGGGGTGTATGTGTGTGTGTGTGTGTGTAGCACATAATCTAGCAAATGAGAAAAATATGGAAAAGAGGTGAATTTTGGTAAAGTGTACATGAGAGTGCTATGCACTGTTTTTATCCTTGCAACTTAGTATGTTTTAAATTATTGCCAAAGAAAAGTTTTAGAAAATGCTCTCCTGCAAAGTGCCCAGAATCCTAATTCAGTCAGTGTGGACTGTGCCCACAGAAATTCCATGAACATGGGCAGCTCCTTGCTAAATATAAGTCAGTTTGTCAAGCCAAATGGTTGATCTCAAGTTAAGTGAAGTGCCATGGAGCTTAGACAAGCATCTTTTAAAAGAATCCCTTCTTCTTTGTCTCCTCTCATCTAGAACATCTTTCTAGAGCACATTCTGACCAGAGGCTTGTTGAATTGGCCAGACCTGCTTTCTGGCTTCAGAGTGATGCCTAGTGAGCTCCAAATACATGGTCTGAAGTCTGGGTCCTGCCTCCTTTCCTGCTGATCTGGTGCATGATGTTGGTCTCTTATCTGTGGGGTGAAGGGTTTGGACCAGAGCAGAGGTTGCCAACTGGCAAGCCAGGAGACACTGGTTCATAGAGGTGTTTGGCCTACACAGTATTCTTTTATTTCTTTTTTAAACAAAATTCATATTTAGGTTGGAATAAACTATACAAAATTGATTTTAAAAATTGATTTTCTTCACCAAAAATAACAGCAATATTTTTTGTATTATTCTTAGATAAACCACAAAACACTTATTTTTTGTAGGTTTTCTAGGTTTTGCTTGTAAATCAAGATGAGGCAGTAGATACAGTCATGGAAAAAGGCAGAAGAAAACAGACAAATCAGTTTTCAGTAACCATGGGCTCTGATCCTTTCTTGACCATGAAAGTGAAGTGTTCAACATATACCTGCCAAAAAGCTTATGAGGATATGGGCTCGTAAAGAATGTAAGCAGCAACAACCAGATGTGGAGCAACAACGACACGGGCTACACAGTGTTCTGGGAAAGATTGGAGGCAGGAGGTGAAGGGGACGACGGAGGATGAGATGGTTGGATGGTACCACTGACTCAATGGACATGAGTCTGAGCAACCTCTGGGAGTTGGTGATGGACAGGGAAGCCTGGAGTACTGCAATCCATGGGGTTGCAAAGAGTCAGACACAACTGAGCAACTGAACTGAGCACAGTATTCTTAAAAGCTTAATCAGTTGTTGACACTCAACAACCAGAGTACTGTACATAAATGTTTGGCTCCAGTGTGACCACACTGGGTCCACATTTCCAGTAACTGGCAGCAATTAGCAATTAGCCTGTTGCTGGAGGTGGGGTCTGTGCCCTCCTGCTCCTCACAGCCCCCACCCTACTCTTTTATATTGTGGCTAACTAGCTTCTCCATTTACAATTTCTACTGGCTGTTTGGACTGGAAGATCTTTAAGGGCCTTTCAGTTCACATCTTCTCTGACCATGGCTTATCTCTTTAGGGGCTTTGGATGCTGAACAAGAGGTTGGATGAAGTGAAGAGTGTGGTGAAGAAGCAATAACAGAACCAGGATGAGAGTTATCTGAAGTGTTTTGAGACAAAGGGCCGGAGTCTAGTTCAACCTGGTGATATACCCAGTGGAGCTCTAGATGGGATGTGATACTTGGTCAAAGCTGGGGAGAAACTAGGAGGTTTTATTGAGACCAAGGGTTCAGAATGGAAGATAGAAGAACTGGGGAAAAGCCAGGTGTCGGCTGAGCTGGCCAAGTGCCTGGAACCAAAGCTGTGAATGTGATCAGTCACAGTGATGGGGTCACAGTGGAGAGCAGTTTTGGCTTGTAGCCAGGAAGTGGATCCTGGAGAGAAAAAGGAAAGAGGAAACAAAATAATGAAGGTGTAGTGGAAAGAGCACTGAGCAAGGAATCAAAGGATGGGATTTCTAGTTCCAGATCTACCACTTACTGATCATGTGATTGTGGGCATATTACTCCACATCCCTGAACCTGTTTCCTCAACTTCGAAATAGAGATGATAATACTAGCCTTGCCTATCTCAGAGTTATAGAAAGCTTAACTTTCTATACCATAGAGCAAAGCACTTAGCAGCTGGGGAAGCACTATCCCAATGTGAGATAGAATTCAGAAGGTATAATGTAGTCTTAGAATGTCAAGGCTAAAGGGCCATGTGAACGTCTGCAACCCTCTCATTTCACATATGAAGAATTTGAGGCCCAGAGGAGAAATTTCACAGCAAGAAGAGGGCAGAGGTAGGCACATTGCTCCATTAGTTTCAGAGTAGAACCACCTTTGTGCTCCCTCTAGGTGTAGGTAAATGAAACTCACCAAAGGAAGAGAGCTAGCTAGGGGACTTTGGGTTCAAGGGATACCCCAAAAGGATGTGTTTCATCCTATGTACTCAAAAGTGACAGGCCTGGAGTTCCCTGGTGGTGCAGTGGGTAAGAATCCGCCTGCTAATGCAGGGGCCACGGGTTCCATCCCTGGTCTAAGAAGAGTCCGCATGCTGCAGAGCAACTAAGCCTGTGTGTCATTATTACTGAAGCCCATGTGGCTAAAGTCTGTGTTCCGCAACAAGAGAAGCCACTGCAATGAGAATCCTGCACTCCACAACTAAAAGTAGCCCCAGCTCCCAGCAACTAGAGAAAACTCACGCAAAGCAACAAAGACCCAGTGCAGCCAAAAAAAAAAAAAAAAAAAAAAGGATAAGCTCTTGTAATTTCTCTGGAGGTCACAGGAACAAGGAAATACTTACCGAACCTTGAAAGTAGTCTTCTTTCATACTTCTTTCAAGGGAGAGGAAGTCCCACCCAGCGCATTACCCAGCACGTAAGTGAGGGAGATCACAGAAGGGAGAGGTGAGACCATCTTGTTCTAGCTCCCCTGATAGAGATGAGGAACCTGAGGCAAAGGGATGGGAAATGGCTTGCCCAAGGCCATACGACCTGTTCCTGGCAGAGCTGGGACTGTAATGGGGTTTCTCAATTTGGAGCCCAGTTCTTTTACTCCGTGTACTATTTGGGATTGCATTTCACTGCAAATGTTAGAGACCAGTGGTGGCTTACACCAATGGATATTTGTTGCTAATGATGGCTTTAGGAGATAGGGGTTACTTTTCTCATTTTCTAAGAAGTCTGGAGGTGGGCAGTCAAAGATTAGCGTAGCTGCTGGAAGATGTTAAGGACCTAGTCTCCTCTTATCTTCTTTTTTTGGTTTCTCTTTTTGTTTTTTTCCCCTTTCCTTTTATCTTCTTATTTTCACCCTCAGCCCATGGCTTTTGTCCTTATTTTCTTGAGATGGCTGCTTTTCCTTTAGGCATTGTGTCCATATTCTGGACAGGTGGAAGAAATGAAGCTGAATTTGTCTTTTCATAAAGGCTTACCTGAAGGCTCCATATCATATATATATATATAAAATATTTATATAAAATACTCTATGTTATGTATTAACATGTTGTATTATATTTAAGATGTAATACAGTAAGTCCCTTACATACAGACCTTCAAGTTGTGAACTGTCAAAGATTCGAATGTTCATTCACACACATAAGTTAGTTCACGTGTCTGGCGTACATTGTCCCGTGTGTGCGTCCTCTACAAGCGGTTGAGCTTTTGTGTACTTTACTGTTCAGTACTGGATAGAGTACAGTAGTACAGTAACTTTACTTCAAGCCCAGGATGTCTCGAAGCAAGCATAAAAGCAGTAGTGATGTAGCAGTTACTACTGTATCTTTCAGGGTACTGTACTGTGAGGTTAAAAATGTTTTCTTTATTTTTTGTGTTTTTTTTTAAATGTATTATTTGTGTGAAAAGTATTACAAACTGATTATAGTACAGTTTGGCTATATATATAGCTGATTGTGTGAGTTGAGTACTTAGACTAACTTTGTTGGACTTAAGAACAAACTGGACTTAGGAACTCATTTTCAGGACAGAACTCATGCCTATGTAGGGGACTTACTGTATAAATTAATAAGGATATGTGTATGTACATGTATAGTATATATACATATATGCATGCATATGTGTAATACATATATCAGTTCAGTTCAGTCGCTCAGTTGTGTCGGACTCTTTGCTACCCCATGGACTGCGGCATGCCAGGCTTCCCTGACCATCACCAGCTAGCTCCCAGAGCTTGCTCAAAATCGTGTCCATCAAGTTGGTGATACCATCCAACCATCTTATCCTCTGTCGTCCCCTTCTCCTCCCACCTTCAATCTTTCCCAGCATCAGGGTCTTTTCTAATGAGTCAGTTCTTCGCATCAGGTGGCCAAAGTCTTGGAGTTTCAGCTTCAGCATTAGTGCTTCCAATGAACATTCAGGACTGAGTTCCTTTAGGATGGACTGGTTGGATCTCCTTGCAGTCCAAAGGGCTCTCAAGAGTCTTCTCCAACACCACAGTTCAAAAGCAACAATTCTTCGGGGCTCAGCTTTTCCAACTCTCACACCCATACATGACTACTGGAAAAATCATACCTTTGACTAGATGAAACTTTGTTGGCAAAATAATGTTTCTGCTTTTTCATATGCTGTCTAGGTTGGTCATAACTTTTCTCCCAAGGAGCAAGTGTCTTTTAATTTCGTGGCTGCAGTCACCATCTGCAGTGATTTTTGGAGCCCAAAAGTCTGTTACTGTTTCCACTGTTTCCCCATATATTTGCCATGAAGTGATGGGACCAGATGCCATCATCTTAGTTTCCTGAATTTTGAGTTTTAAGCCAACTCTTTTCACTCTCCTCTTTCACGTTCATCAAGAGGTTCTTTAGTTCATATGTGGTAAGTCCTGTTAATAGGTATATAAGAGGTGCAGGAGTGGGTATATGAATTGGAGGGAGCATGCAGAAGGTCATCAGGCTTGGCAGGGGACTTGGAAGTAGCTGTGGCAGTATATAGAGAAGAGAACAGGGAACAGCATCCATGTTGATGGAGATGTTTCTGAGACAGAAGGAGTATCTGGTAGGCCTGAGAAAGGAGAAGGAAGGGGATAACTGAGATGGTTGTCTAGCTTGGGATACACAGAACATGATGACTCTCTTATCTTATGGAGTGGAGGATTCTAACACTTCTGAATCTTCTTAGCCATTTTATGTCTAAGGAGCTCAAAGCCCAAAGCCAATTCTAGTCCTGAAGCCTGGGACACATCTAGGGGCTGATTATTCCAGGCAGCAGGAAGAAGGAACAAAGTTACTTTTTTAGCTCCCACCTGTGTGGTTTCCTACAACAGTTAAATTCTTGCTTAGACCGGCAGTGGGCTTTGGTGTGAAGTAATGCTAATTTCACCAGACAGAAAATCTATCTTGTTCATCTTTGTACAGGTGCTCTTCACTGTGTGGCCCTTTCTGATAGGCCAGTACCAAGTCAGCATCTGTTGGATGAGTGAATTCAGGCCTGGCAATGGTAGTTCTACTTTGGAGTCTGGGTAAGGTGAGAGAGGGGGAAAGCCCTGGGTTTGGGCCAAGACACCTGACTTATTAATTGGTGTGTGATCTAGGCCAGTTATTTCAGTTAGCTGTGATTGTCCTAAAGTCCCTTCCAGCGCTCCAAATTCATAGTGCTATCTCTTTCTCAGTTATCTTTTAATTTATTTAATTTTATTAAGTATAGTTGATATGCAATATTTTAATTTTCAAGTATATAACATAGTGAGTTAACATTTAAGTACATTACAAAATGATCACCACGATAAGTCTAATAACCATCAAAATTATTTCAGTGTTTAGTAACTATTAACTGTATCCCTTATGTTGTATATTACATTCCTGAGACTTAGTTGTAACTGGAAGTTCATACCTCTTAATCCCTTTCACCTATTTTGCCCAACTCCCCACCCTCCTCCTTCTCTAGCAGTCATCAGTTCTGTGTATCTATGAACTTGTTTCTGTTTTTGCTTTGTTTCGTTTTTTTTAAATCCTATAGATAAGTTAAATCATATGGTATTCATCTTTCTCTGTCTTGATTCATTTAACAATACCCTCTGGGTCTGTTCCTGTTGCTGCAAATGACAAAATTTCATTTTTTCCTATGGCTGAGTAATATTCTATTGTATAAATATACTACACCTTCTTCATCCATTCATCTACTGATATGCACTTTCAATGAACATAGGGGTGCCTGTATCTTTTCAACTTCATGTTTTTATTTTCTTTGGGTAAATACCCTCCCCCACTTATCCTTTTACTCACCCCCCCTTTTTTTTGGCAGCCTAGAAGGCATATGGGATCTTAGCTCCCCAACCAGGGATCAAACCTGCACCCCTTGATTGAAAGCACGGAATCTTAACCACTGGACTGCCAGGGAGGTCCCCATCCTTTTACTCTTAATCCCTTCATATATGTCTAGGCTCTTAACCCTCCTTTATAGTCATTATGATATTAATTGTAAACTCTGTAAGTGCTTGTTGTTAGGGACCAACATAAGCACTTTGCATATATTAACACATTTGATCCACATAACACTAATAAGGTAGGCACCACTATTATGCATTTTATAGTTGAGGAAACTGAGGTACAGAGAGATTATATATCTTCCACAAGCTCACAAGCTTGTAAGTAGCAGTGCTCAGGGAGTCCAGGTCAGAGTCCAGTTTTAACTACCTAAGTATGCTACCTCCAGGTCATCTTACCAGTAATTATGAGAGGCTGGTGATGTATTCTCTCATTTTTTATAAATAAGGCAACTGAAGCTTAACTGCTTTACTGTTACACATCTAGAAAGTATCAGGGCTGGACCTCTGGCTTTCAACCAAGTCACTGTTCTTTCTGGTAACCAGCCTGCTTCTAGAGGTTGAGTATATGGCCCCTAGTGCCTGGTTGACAGAGTTAAACCCCACTCTGTCAATTACTGGCTTGCTGACATTAGGTTAGTTCTGTGTTTGTTTTCTCATCTGTAAAATGAGAATGAGAACATGAAATACCAACCGTACAGAATTGTCGTGATGATTAAATGAGTTATTAGGTGTCGAGTGCCTGGAGCATAGTGAGCATTCAATAGGGTGTCAGCTATCACTTTTTAAGTTCTGAACCAGCATTACCCAACAGAAATACAATGTGAACCAAACAGTAATTCTAATTTTTTTCTAGTAGCCGCATTTTAAAAGTAGTAAAAAATAAGTAAGATTATTTTAAACATATTTTATTTGACCAAAGATATCCCAAACTGCAATCAATTTTCTAACGACCCGCATTGTGATCAATTTAAACTTAAGAATGAGCTAAGCCTCGAAATTTCGGTGTGTATTCTATACTTTATAGCACATCTCAGCTTTGACCAGCCACGTCACTTAGGACTGGTGGCAGAGCAGCCCATGAGAGGCCCCCCACAGTCGCGTCCTCATCCAGCTACAGTTCTTTACCGCGACCAGCTGGCCGGCGCCCCGGCCCCGCCCCGCGCCCCTCCCAGGTTACGTCATAGAACCCACAGGCCCTGCCGGCGGGGAGACCCGGGCCCGGCCGCGTGTGCCGGGCCGCTTGCATCTTCCCCTTTCCCAGCACTCAGATTCTAAAAGGAAGGGAAGACCAGCACACAGAGCAGCGGGGGAGGTCGGTCGGTCCTCCCGCCGCCCAGGCAGCAGCAGGAGCAGCAGCGGGCGGGCGGGAGACAGGCGTCTGAAGCCCCTTCACGTATCTCGCCCGCCACTGCCCTCCTCCGCTTGGCCGCTACCCCGCCTAGGTCGAGGCGGCGGGGCCGGCCTCTATTGGTCCGCCGCGGCCCTCCGCCCGCCCCCTTGCCCCGCTTATTGGCCAAAGCCGCCGCGCCCGCGGGATAGGCGGCAGCGGCGCTCCTCCCTCTCGCCGGCCCTCAAGAGGGCGACGAGGAAGCGGCCGCCTCCCTGCGTCCCGCCCCTCGGGCTCGCTTGCTAGCTCCCGGCTCCTCCCGGCCCTCTCCCGGCTCCCTCCGGCTCCGGCTCCGGCGCGGCGGCGGCGGCGGCGGGTAGGTGCAGCGGCAGGCGGGGCCCGATCGGAGGGGCGGCTTCCTCACTGTCCCCGGAACTGCTCGAGCCTCCCCCGTGATCTCCCGGGACCCCACCAGGCCCGCCCGAAGCGGAGAAGGGCGGTGGCCGCCGGCCTGCGGGACGCGGGGGCGGTCGGGCGAGGGGGGCCTGCGGGCGCGATCTTCCAAGTCTTGGAGGCACGATAAGGGGGCCCGCCGGGCGGGGCGGACCTCTTGGAGTCTGGAGCGACGGGGCTGAGCCGCACTTTTCAGGCGCGGGATTGGGGCTGAGCCGCGTGAGCGAGGGTCAGCTGCAGCCTGGGGCCCTGGGTGGGGCTCGGAGACACAGGAGAACTCAAAGGTCGTGCTGTGAAACTTTTGAGGGTCAGTTGAAGTGGGGCGGAGGTGAGCCTCAGAGAAGGTGCTGGGCCAGGGAGTTGCGGGAGGAGGTAGGGGGTATTCGAGAGTACGTGGCCCCTGGCTGGGCTCTCCCGGCGCGCGCTGCCCTAGAACACTGTTTGGGGAGTAAGCATGTGTCTGGCTGTGGGAGTGCGCATGGGTCGCTCGCTGTAAAGCCCGCGGATGCGAGGATAGGACCTAGAGGGGAGTTAGAATTGTTACCCAAAACGGAGATTGTGATTTAGCACATGGGCCAGGTTGTCCACTAGTGTGTTGCTTGAGCTGTTCTTTGGAGAAATTACTCCTTGTGTGGGGGAAGTGTTAGGGTTTTTGCTTTCATCCTGGAATGGGTAAAGTGAATGCATTTAGTGCTTTGGGGAGGAGACAGGATTACGTTTAGCTTTGTGTTTTAGGACCCAGACCCAGAGTGAAACGTGCTTCTCAGGATAGTGTTACCCAGCTTTCTCCCGGGAACCCCCTCTTCTCCCCTCCCTCCTCGGTCCAGTTACAGTATTGCTCCCCAGGGCCTCTCGATTCCTTTTCCCTGGCTCCCTAGGATTGCTGTGTTTCTTGCTCTGTGTGTGTCCCGCCCATTTCCCTGCTGCTGCACTTTTGGCAACTGCCTCTGCTCTTTCCCAGGGATGGTTGTGGCATTGCATCAGGGGATATTTGTGCTTGTAATTTGCTCACTCAGCCCAGGAAGAGGGAGAATAGTATGCTGCAGAGATGGGGGCTGGGGGAGGGTGAGGTGGTGCCGTTCGCTGGGCTGGGCAGACAGAAATGGGTGTGGTGAGGGAATACAGCTGCTCTAGGCCTATAGGGTAACACTGCCCAGTCATCAGCTCAAAGAGATTCAGAGAGCGGCAGCAGCAGCTATTTTTGTAAATCAGTCCTGAATCCAAGCTGAGCACATGGATTTAGAGTGAACAGTTGTCATGCTCTAACTATTACGGGCTGGGTGTTTGGTCGACAACACTAGAGTTGCTAAGCGAGAGACTCCCTCTGTACAGTGCAGGGGGTTCTTTACTTGCAACGTTTTAACTTTGCTTTTTTCAACTCTCTTGTACAGGGCGTCTCTCTTCTGGGGGTGTCTTTTGAACTGTTGTGGTTTGACGGTCCATACTGCTGCTTTTTAAATGAAATGTTTTTACTTCAGTTATACACTTGCTTTCAAATATGGCTTCCGTAGAATAAAGCTCTCACTTCTTGAGTACTTGCTGTCTGCCAGGCACTAGTTGTTGGTGTTTATTTCTAGGTGAGGAAATTGAGACTGATGGAAATCAGAGGTCACACAGATTAAGTGGCATCCACACCAGGGTCCTTCTGACTCCCACACAGTAGTTCAGAAACTGTGGGTTCACACAGGGGTGATTCAAGCACTTGAGAATTTATTCGTGCAAAGTAATCTCACTGGAGAATGATAAGCCAGGTATCAATTTATTTACGTCCAAAGTTTTAAGTGCCATATGAACAACTGGCATTAATTACCTACAGGCCCAGGACACCTCCTTTGTTTCTGGGCAGGCAAATCAGTAATAAGAGTGGAGTTGATTATAGAATTGAAACTAAGAGCACTAGATGTTCTTAGGGAATGTTTTAATCAAGTTATAGAAGCCTAGTGGGTCAGCCTTCTTTCTGCATTGTGCTAACTCACATATTTACGTTGGACAGTGCTGGGGAGATTCTAACACATTTCCTCACTGCCTCAGGTTTTTTTTTTTTTTTTTTTAATAGGTACTTTTATTTACTTATTGTTGGGCAGGGACTTTTTCTAGTGGCGAGAGGGGGCTACTCCGTAGTTGCAGTGCACGAACTTCTCAATGAGTTGGCTTCTCTTGGTGCCTAACAGGGTCTCTAAGGTACTGGGGGTTTCAGCCTGTGGTACCCAGGCTCTAGAGTACAGGCTTATAGATGTGGTGCACAGGCTTAGTTGCTCTGTGGCATGTGGGATATTCCTGGATCAGGGATCAAGGATCTAACCTGAGTGTCCTGCCTATACAGGTGGATTCTTTACCACTGAGCCACCAAGGAAGCCTCTTCATTTTTTTAAGTCGTCTCTGCATATATTTGTCATCCCAGCATGTATTTACTTGAGTTAAAATCCCCAAATTTATAAATAAGTTTATATTACATATTTAAAAAGTCATTGTCCATTGTTTGGTAGCAGTGAGGGAAACACCTGGATTTTCTTAGGTTTACGTGGCATGACTTTATTTTTTTAGAGGGTACTAACTGGCTTTCAAGGGAGAGAGTGACAAGTTTGTCAAATGTTATCAGAGTGGCTTGAGAACAGGGAAAGATGCTTGCAGTTTTAATTTTGGGTGTAGAGTGGGGGTGGGTGGGGATGAGCTTTCCTTTGTGTGGCTTGAATCTTCCACCTACATCAAGATAGGTGGCTTAGTTTTAGAGATGTGGTTCCTATTGATCTTAGGGTCTTGTTCTTTTCTTCCCTGATCTTGTCTCTGAATTTGGTGATCCATCCTTTGGCTGTGTAAACTTTTGCTGTTGACACTTCAAATTTTTGGCGTCACTATTCTCCGTTTCCTGTTTATTTTAAAGTATTAATCATCACTTGTTGATATGTAGGTTTTATTTTTCCTTAAAAAGCAAGGACATCTGAAAGGAACATTTTGAAGTTGTCTTGATATAGTTCATATGATTTGCTCAATTTGAAAAGGAAGCTGAGTAGGTATCTCTGATTTCTTTGTCCGTCTAAAATGGCATTCTTAGAACCAGCTTGTGTGTATGTGTGCTCAGTCAGTCAGTCTTGCCCAGCTTTTTCTGACTTCATGGTCTATCACAAAGCTTCTGCATTGGCAGGCAGTTTCTTTACCTCTGTGCCACCTGGGGAGCCCCCTAGAACCAGCTTACTGTGACAGCCTTATTGCTTGGAGTGAGTGTGTTGAGAACAATTAGGGTCAAGAAAGGGGATCAAGCAAATATGTATTGTACCCACTGCCTCCAGTTTCTTGGTTTCTCCTTGCCTGTGACACTTGACACTTTTGAAGAGTAGTGATCATTTGCAGAGTGTTCCTGAATTTGAGTTTTCTGTTTCTTTTTTTTTTGTTATTTTGTTTTGTTTTCTCTTGATTAGTCTGAGATTAAGCATTTTAGGGAAGAATATCAGAGAGATAGTATGCCCTTCCTGTCACACATTTTGTATCAGATGATATCTGATATCAACATGGCTTATTGCTGATATTAACTTTAGTAACTTGATTTTAGTAACTTGGCTGCCTGGTTTTTTATAAAGTGACTCTTTTTCCGTTTCCTTACTTCATTTGTTAGAAGCTCGAAATGAGTCACCCAAGTCAAGCCCACACTCCAGGGCAAGGGAATTTAAGCTCCACCTCCTGAGTATCAAAGAATTTGTGAGCATATGTTAAAACCACCCCCAGTAATTAGTAAATATCTCTGAGAGGCTATACAGTGATCTGATTTTTTTTCTTAAAGTTCCATCCTCTAATGTCAGTGAAACTTGCCCACAGCAGCAGTTACTATGCTGTTCTACTGGTGATTTTCTGTTTCTCTCATTCCTCCTACATTTATTGTTTGGAATTCTTCTGTAAGAAAGATTTGTGCTTTTCCTCCCATTTACTTAATTTAATCATTTAGTGTGGATTCATGAATATTTTTCCCCCTTTGGGTTGTATTTCATTGTATAAATCCTTCTAGCTCTGACCATTTGGCACCTATGTTCTTTTGACGTGTCCCCCTCCTACCCTGTCCCCCCCTTTTTTTTTGAGCACATTTTTACTTTCTGATATCACAGATGCCCCAGTCTGATCTTGTATTTTCTCTGCCTTAGTCCTAGAATCAACCATTTCTCCTGGTTTCTTTTATTGGAGAAAAATATTTAGAAACCAAGATCTGGTTTCTAAATGAACTGGGTGTTCATTTACTCATTGCTACTGGGATATTACTGCTTCTTGACAGTCTTAGGGAACAGAGTTAGGAAATATATTTATGTATACTGACCCAGGTATACACATCTGATTTTTTTTTTAGCCACCCCTCACGGAGTATTAGTTCCCTGACCGGAGGTTGAACCTGTGCCTTCAACAGTGAAACGACAGAGTCCTAAGCCCTGGACCACCAGGGAATGAATTCCCTACATATACCTGCTTCTGTATCTATCTGTATATAAATAGAAACATGGATTCATGCCGCTCTCTCTGACTCTAATCCAGCATCACAGAGTTCATTGTGGCATTCCCCTCCTTGCTTATTTGTAATTTCTTTCTCTGACAGTGAGATACTTAGTTCTTATTATTTATAATAGATTTACTTACTAGTTCAACCCTAATATATGTGTAAAGTAGGAAAGTACAGGGTTTTCTTTTAGTGTTTCTTTTTTTTTAAATTTAACTTTTAACTGGAATATAGTTGATTTACAATATTGTGTTATATTGTACACATATTTCAGGTGGAAAGTACAGTTTTAATTATCACCTAAGGTAAATTCCAAAGCATCTTGCAGTTAACCGATTTAAATTATATTCCTATAATATTGGTATTTTAAATTACTTTTTTTCAGTTTCACTGGAGAGATGAAATCATTTGCCCCTGGCCAAACAGGGAATGAGCGACTTTAGCTGAAGTTGGTGACCCATTCTCACTCCCAATGATAAGCTTAATCCCAAGCAAAGCAATCTCTTCATAGCAAGTATCTTGACTACCTTTGTCCCTTCTTGGTGGGATTGTTCCTTTAATTAACAAAGTTCCTGGGTTTTATTTTTATTTTTAAAATTTTAAACTTTGCGAGTGTTGAGAGCAACAACATTTACTTTACTGGACTTCTTTCTATTTGCAGAGTCATAGACTTGGAAGAGATCTTAGAGATAATCTAATGCAGCTTTCCACACAGTACAAGCGAATCCTCCAGCCCTTTCTTTTCAGAAGTACTCCCCTAGATAGGGATTTCACAGCTGGTGGCTATCAATTCCAGGTTTGCAAAATTTGTCATTTTAGGAAGACTTCCTTGATAATGATCTCAGAGGTGCCTCCCTGTAGTTTTTATTTATTGGTTCTACTTTTGCTCTCTACAATTATCCCCTGTAGATCCAGTGTCCACTTTACAACTACTCAGTGACAAGTTATTTTGTCCTACTTAAATTTTTTCTTTTCCAGACTAAACAGTTTCTTCCTTCTAGCCACGTCTTCTGAAATGTGCTATCTAAACTTTTTACCATGTTGGGCATTATCCTGTGGACATGCTGCAGTTTGTCACATATGTTCTGTCCTCCTGGTGGGTCAGATGATTCAATTTTGGGAGACCCAGTTTCTATCCCTAGGTGGGGAAGATACCCTGGAGAAGGGAATGGCAATTCATTCCCTATTCTTCCCTGGAGAATTCTATGGACAGAGGAGCCTTGTGCACTAGAGTACTTGGGGTCAAAGAGAGTCCTGACACAACTAAGCCACTAACAACACACACAGATACTACTGTATTAGGCCTTGGAGGTAAAGTGGTTAAGGAATTAAAAATGATCCCTGCCCTTAGGTAGCTTAGTATCCATCAGTGCTGCTGCAGAATAAATTAGGTTCTTTTTTCTTCCAATATCCACTTTTTTTCAGTGTTAGTTTATACTTGTCTGGTAGTAAGTGCATCTCTAGGTCTTTTTTTCTCTAGAGCTGCTGTTAACCAGTGTTTGTCCTTGGTTGGTTTCTTGAAACTATGTATAGGACTTCTTTACACTCCTGTAAGTGAAGTCGCTCAGTTGTGTCCAGCTCTTTGCGACCTTATGGACTGTAGCCTACCACATTCCTCTGTCCATGGGATTTTCCAGGCAAGAGTACTGGAGAGGGTTGCCATTTCCTTCTCCAGAGGATCTTCCCGTCCCAGGGATCAAACCTGGGTCTCCTACATCGTAGGCAGACACTTTACCATCTGACCCACCAGTACACTCATATCCTTTCTGTAATTCCTGACTTCTCTCCATTGTTCCGAAGGGGACCTTTTGAATCCTGATTCCATTCTCTTTGCTTTATTTATCCTTTCTATGTCTATAACTTTGATATGTTCTTTCTTTATTTTTATTTGAATAGATTAATATTCAGCTAGAGAATTTCAAGATCAGATCCTCAAGTGAAGTGAAAGTCACTCAGTCGTGTATGACTTTGTGACCCCATGGACTATACAGTCCATGGAATTCTCCAGGCCAGAATACTGGAGTGGGTAGCTGCTCCCTTCTCTAGGGGATTTTCCTGACCCAGGGATTGAACCCAGGTCTCCCTCATTGCAGGTGGATTCTTTACCAACTGAACTACAAGGGAAGCTCTAGTAGTACGTAATTAGAAACAAAACTTAATGTTTATTTTCTCTTTACTTCTGACTTTATTACTTAAGTATTAAAGTATTTCCAAAAGACATCTTGTTTCTTATTTTCTGCTATAGTTTGTGTGCAAAATTGTAATTGAAATATTTTACATCTTACTACTCTAAAGGCACAGCTAGTTTCCTTCAAACAGTAGTTACTGATTATTGATTGAAGTTAGTTTATAAGGTTTTTTTTTATTATGACAAAGTATAGATTCTGACTTATAAATGACTCACATATAAAACAGTTACAGCCTCTCTCTCATCCTTCACCCCACCCCCACCCCACATATGTTGAGACTGTCATGAAAAAACTTAAAAAGCTTTTACAGAAGATTATTCAGAGAAGGCAATGGCACCCCACTCCAGTACTCTTGCCTGGAAAATCCCGTGGTCAGAGGAGCCTGGTGGGCTGCAGTCCATGGGGTCTCGAAGAGTCAGACACGACTGAGCGACTTCACTTTCACTTTTCACTTTCATGCATTGGAGAAGGAACTGGCAACCCACTGCAGTATTCTTGCCTGGAGAATCCCAGGGACGGGGGAGCCTGGTGGGCTGCCTGCCGTCTATGGAGTCACACAGAGTCAGACATGACTGAAGCGACTTAGCAGCATACTATATTCTTAAAAAGGAAAAAAAATGGAAAAATTTAGGGGAGATTGGGGATAGGTGGTGAGTAGAGAGACCCTTAAGAAAACGTTTGCTTCATTAAAGTTGTTGTTATTAAACTGTCTGAAATTCTTAGATATCATTTTGCTGTTGTTAAACTGTCTGAAATTCTATGATATCTTTTTTTTTTTTTTGCTGTTGTTAAATTGTCTGAACTTCTCAGATATTTAGATTATAACCCATTTTCTCTTTTAGGAATATAAATACACAGGCAGATTCTAGACAGCTCTCAATTGTTTTCTTATAGGTAGAACATATTGGAGAAATGTGTATTCAGATCCTTCATCCATTTTAAATTAGGTTATTTGTTTTTAATCCATGAACTTTAAGAGTTCTTTATGTATTCTAGATACAAATCCTTTTATCAGATATATGTGTTACAGTATGGCAGTATTAGCACTGAGCCAGGTGTCAAAAGACAAGAGTTTAGGTCCCAAATCTATCACAAAAGAGTTCTGAAGTCTGGGGCAACTCAGTGGACCTTTTTATTTACAGGATCAGGGTGCTGATCATACCCATCAACAGGCTTGTTGTGAGAATTAAGAGATATGTGAATGGGGAAGGCTCCCTTTAAAATGCTAGTGCGATACTGCCTAGTGGTCCAAGTAAAACTATAATCCTGGTTGATGTGGAATTGGTGGCGTTTTGGTGTTTTCAGTGGGAACTGCATTGCCTCTAAAAGCTTCATTTTACCATATATATGGTAAATTGGCTGTGAAACGATGAAATTCATAGACTCATGAAACTACTGTGAGGCCCGGAATAATTGTCTTCTTTGAGGTCACATACCACAAAGCTGAGTCAGGACTTGAACTTTAATTTCTAGCATTCTTTTTACTATGTTCTGTTTAATAGCACAGATCCTTCTGAATCTTCTTTGCACATAGCACTTGATAAGTGCTGGGGGTGATTTTGGGTGTGTGTGGTGTGTTTGTGTGTAGATACATGCTTTTATTTTTTGAGTGGGTAACAATGAAAGTGGATTGGCTGGTTTGGAAGGTAGGTGTATATTTAACCTTTTAAGAAAATGCCCTGCAAATAGCTTCCTTATTACCTTCTTTCTAGATTCCATATATATGTGTTCAGTTCAGTTGCTCAGTCATGTCCAACTCTTTGCAACCCTATGGACTGCTGTACACCAGGCCTCCCTGTCCATCACCAACTCCCGGAGTTTACCCAAACTCGTCCACTGAGTCAGTGATGCTATCCAACCATCTTATCCTCTGTCGTCCCCTTCTCCTCCCACCTTCAATCTTTCCCAGCATCAGGATGTTTACAAATGAGACAGCTCTTCGCATCAGGTGGCCAAAGTATTGGAGTTTCAGCTTCAACATCAGTCCTTCCAATGAACACTCAGGACGGATCTCCTTTAGGATTGATTGGTTGGATCTCCTTGCAGTCCAAGGAACTCTCAAGAGTCTTCTCCAGCACCATGATTCAAAAGCATCAATTCCTCGGTGCTCAGCTTTCTTTATAGTCCAATGCTCACATCCATACATGACTACTGGAAAAACCATAGCCTTGACTAGATGGAAGTTTGTTGGCAAAGTAATGTCACTGCTTTTGAATATGCTGTGTAGGTTGGTCGTAACTTTCTTTCCAAGGAGTAAGCGTCTTTTCATGGCTGCAGTCACCATCTGCAGTGATTTTGGAACCCACAAAAGTAAAGACAGCCACTGTTTCTACTGTTTCCCCATCTATTTCCCATAAAGTGATGGGACCGGATGCCATGATCTTCGTTTTCTGAATGTTGGGCTTTAAGCCAACTTTTTCACTCTCCTCTTTCACTTTCATCAAGAGGCTTTTGAGATCCTCTTCACTTTCTGCCATAAGGGTGGTGTCATCTGCATATCTGACGTTATTGATATTTTTCCCGGCAGTCTTGATTCCAGCTTGTGCTTCATCCAGGTCAGCGTTTCTCATGATGTACTCTGCATGTAAGTTAAGTAAGCACGGTGACAATATACAGCCTGGATGTACTCCCTTTTCCTATTTGGAACCAGTCTGTTGTTCCATGTCCAGTTCTAACTGTTGCTTCCTGACCTGCTTACAGATTTCTCAAGAGGCAGGTCAGGTGGTCTGGTATTCCCATTTCTTGAAGAATTTTCCACAGTTTGTTGTGGTCCACACAGTCAAAGGCTTTGGTATAGTCAATAAAGCAGAAATCAATGTTTTTCTGGAACTGTCTTGCTTTTTTGATGATCCAGTGGATGTTGGCAATTTGATCTCTGGTTCTTCTGCCTTTTCTAAAACCAGCCTGAACATCTGGAAGTTCCTGGTTCACATATTGGTGAACCCTGGTTGGAGAATTTTGAGCATTACTTTACTAGTGTGTGAGATGAGTACAATTGTGCAGTAATTTGAGCATTCTTTGGTGTTGCCTTTCTTTGGGATTGGAATGAAAACTGACCTTTTCCAGTCCTGTGGCCACTGCTGAGTTTTCCAAATTTGCTGGCATATTGAGTGCAGTACTTTCACAGCATCATCTTCCAGGATTTGAAATAGCTCAACTGGAATTCCATCACCTCCACTAGCTTTGTTCGTAGTGATGCTTTCTAAGGCCCACTTGACTTCACATTCCAGGACGTCTGGCTCTAGGTGAGTGACCACACCATCGTGATTATCTGGGTCATGAAGATCTTTTGTGTACAGTTCTTCTGTGTATTCTTGCCACTTCTTCTTAATATCTTCTGCTTCTGTTAGGTCCATACCATTTCTGTCCTTTATTGAGCCCGTCTTTGCATGAAATGTTCCCTTGGTATCTCTAATTTTCTTGAAGAGATCTCTAGTCTTTCCATTCTATTGTTTTCCTGTTTCTTTGCACTGATCACCAAGGAAGGCTTTCTTATCTCTCCTTGCTATTCTTTGGAACTCTGCATTCATATGGGTATATCTTTCCTTTTCTCCTTTGCCTTTAGCGTCTCTTCTTTTCTCAGCTATTTGTAAGGCCTCCTCAGACAGCCATTTTGCTTTTTTGCATTTCTTTTTCTTGAAGATGGTCTTGGTCCCTGTATCCTGTACAATGTCACAAACCTCTGTCCATAGTTCATCAGGCACTCTATCAGATCTAGTCCCTTAAATCTATTTCTCACTTCCACTGTATAATCATAAGGGATTGATTTAGGTCATACCTGAATGGTCTAGTGATTTTCCCTACTTCCTTCAATTTAAGTCTGAATTTGGCAATAAGGAGTTCATGACCTGAGCCACAGTCAGCTCCCAGTCTTGCTTTTGCTGACTGTATAGAGCTTCTCCATCTTTGGCTGCAAGGAATATAATCAGTCTGATTTCCTTGTTGACCATCTGGTGATATCCATGTGTAAAGTTTTTTCTTGTGTTGTTGGAAAAGGGTGTTTGCTATGACCACTAGACCATTCAGGTATGACCTAAATCAAATCCCTTATGATTATACAGTGGAAGTGAGAAATAGATTTAAGGGACTAAATCTGATAGAGTGCCTGATGAACTATGGACAGAGGTTTGTGACATTGTACAGGATACATTGCGTTCTCTTGGCAAAACCCTATTAGCCTTTGTTCTGGTTCATTCCGTATTCCAAGGCCTAATTTGCCTGTTATCCCAGGTGTTTCTTGACTTTCTACTTTTGCATTCCAGTCCCCTATAATGAAAAGGACATCTTTTTTGGGTGTTAGTTCTAAAAGGTCTTGTAGGTCTTCAGCTTCTTCAGTGCTACTGGTTGGGGCATATACTTGGATTACTGTGATATTGAATGGTTTGCCTTGGAAATGAACAGAGATCATTCTGTCATTTTTGAGATTGCATCCAAGTACTGCATTTCGGACTCTTGTTGATCATGATGGCTACTCATTTTTTCTAAGGGATTCCTGCCCACAATAGTAGATATAATGGTCATTTGAGTTAAATTCACCCATTCCAGTCCATTTTAGTTCGCTGATTCCTAGAATGTCGACGTTCACTCTTGCCATCTCCTTTTGACCACTTTCAATTTGCCCTGATTCATGGACCTGACATTCCAGGTTGCTATGCAATATTGCTCTTTACAGCATCGGACTTTACTTCCATCACCAGTCACATCCACAACTGGGTATTGTTTTTGCCTTGGCTCCATCCCTTCATTCTTTCTGGAGTTATTTCTCCACTGATCTCCAGTAGCATATTGGGCACCTACTGACCTGGAGTTCCTCTTTGAGTATCCTATCATTTTTTTTTCATACTGTTCATGGGGTTCTCAAGGCAAGAATACTGAAGTGGTTTGCCATTCCCTTCTCCAGTGGACCACATTCTGTCAGACCTCTTCATTATGACCCGCCCTTCTTGGGTGGCCCCACGCGGCATGGCTAGACATGGCTGTGGTCCGTGTGATTAGATTGACTAGTTTTCTGTGATTATGGTTTCAGTGTGTCTGCCCTCTGATGCCCTCTCGCAACACCTACGGTCTTACTTGGGTTTCTCTTACCTTGGACGTGGGGTGTCTCTTCATGGCTACCTCCAGCAAAGCACAGCTGCTGCTCCTTACCTTGGACGAAGGGTATCTCCTCCCGTCTGCCCCTCCTGACCTTGAACGTGGAGTAGCTCTTCTTGGCCCTCCTGTGCCCACGCAGCCACCGCTCCTTGGACGTGGGGTTGCTCCTCTTGGCTGCTGCCCCTGACCTCGGGTGTGGGGTAGCTCCTCCCGGTAGCAGCCTGGCACTCTTGGCCCTATTCCATCATAGAGCCTGGACTTCCCTGGTGGCTCAGACAGTAAAGCGTTTTCCTACAATGCAGGAGACCCAGGGTTAATCCCTGGATCGGGAAGATCTCCTGGAGAAAGAAATGGCAACCCACTCCAGTATTCTTGCATGGAAAACCCCATGGATGGAGGAGCCTGGTAGGCTACAGTCCATGGGGTCACAGAGTCAGCCACGGCTGAGCGACTTCACCTTCACCTTCACTAATCATAAAGTCAGCTGATGTTGCACCTAGATTTTCAGATCAGGTGTTCATGCAGGGGAACTTAGTCAGAAAAGACGATTGTTTTATTGTTTTTAAATGAAGTGACAACACAGGTCCCTGTATACATTTTTTTCCTTTAATTAATGAATTGCTTGGATCTTTTTAGTAAAATTAGAGACTTTCTTGTTATTGAATGACAGTTTTGTCAGATAAAGGGTCTTCAGTTCAGCTGCTCAGTTGTGTCCAACTTTTGCGATCCCATGAGCTGCAGCACGCCAGGCATCCCTGTCCAACACCAACTCCTGGAGCCCACCCAAAGGGTCTTCCCTGTAGCTTAAATAGTAAAGAATCTTCTTGCAGTACAGGAGACCGGGGTTTGATCCCTGGGTCGGGAAGATCCTCTGGAGAAGGGAATGGCAATCCCCAGTATTCTTGCCAGGAGAATCCCATGGACAGAGTAGCCTCGTTGGCTACAGTCCGTGGGAGCACAAAGAGACACGACTGAGAGACTAATGCTACGCTTTGTCAGGTAAAAAGGGCTGTGTTCATACGTAATAGAGACGGTCACCAATTATGACAGTTAATCTTAAAAACAGACCAATAAATCGATTGAGAGGTGAGTTGTTGGAACAATAAATAACGACTTCAATCATAAAGCTAGCACACCAAAAAGATGGCAGACTAACATCTCAAAAAACTATCTTCTGGGCTTCCCTGGTTGCTCAGTGGTAAAGAATTGGCTGGCCAATGCAGGAGACATGGGTTTGATCCCCGATCTGGCAAGACCCCATGTGCCCTGGAGCAACGAAGCCTGTGCGCCACAACTACTGAAGCCCCGGCTCCCTAAAGCCCGCACTCGGCAGCAAGAGAAGCCACTACAAGGAGAAGCCTGGGCACTGCAAATGGAGATTAACCCCGACTCACCTCAGCTAGAGAAAAGCCTGCACAGCAACAAAGACCCAACACAGCCAATAAATAAAATTATATATTGAAAAACCCATCTTCCCTCAGTCTGAATTTGGACTCCTTTTGTATACAGGAGAGGGAGGGGCCGTCTGGGCGCTGACCAATGGCTGAGCAGAACCACTAAGGGTTGTTGGTTGATAGTCGCTGACTAACGGTTGCTTGCTTGGGGAAGGAGCCCACTGGGCACTGACCAATGGCTGAGGAGAACCACTAACGGTCGCGGGTTGACAGTTGCTCACTAACGGTTGCTTGCTTGGGGGAGGTGCTCATTGTGGCACCAACCAATGGCTGAGCAGGACCACTAACGGTTGCTGGTTGACAGTTGCTCACTAACGGCTGCTCCGGCAGCTATCAATGTGTGCACTGGCCTTGATGCCGCTTTACTCGGAGCAGAAAGATGGGACACCAGAAAGTGACCAGGACGTCTAGCCCTCAGTGGAGCTAGGCTTGCAGATGGTGGAGACCTCGGTGGCCTTGCAGAGGCAGTTGACATGCCCATTAGTGGGATCACTGAGGTGGCTGGTTCAGCCTGTGACTGGCCTCACTCCTCAGCTGATGACTGATGAGGTAGCCTGGGAGCTGTTGTCCCCAGAGCGGGCAGGCCTGGTGAGCTAGTTGTGGCCACATGCAGGAGAGGTGCTGCAGAGCTGCCCCTGCCCTGCCTTAATGGAGCACGGTCTGGCCTCAGCGATGGAGGAAGGGCCCCTCACACTTCAGGTTCGCACTGGGGAGGCCGCTATTACTGGATACATGGTATTTATGTGTGCTGCTTGGTTTGTAAAGAATCTCTGCTATATGGTAATTTCAGATTTCATGCATAGAACTTTTTTTTTCAGTTGAGGTTTATATTTAATTTTTTTATTATAGCTGATTTATAATGTGTTTGCTTTCAGTGTACAGCAAAGTAATTTAGTTATACATATATATTCTTTTTCATATTCTTTTCCATCATGGTTTAGACAGGATATTGAATATAGTTCCCTGTGCTGTACAGCAGAATCTTGCTGTTTATCTGTTTTATATGTAGTAGTATGTATCTGCTAATCTCAAACTCCTAATTGATTCCTCCCTCACCCTCTTCCCCTTTGGTAACCGTAAGTTTGTTTTCAATGTGAGTCTGTTTCTGTTTTGTAAATAAGTTCATTTGTGTCATATTTTAGATTCCACATGTAAGTGATATCAGTTACTGTTCTTTTTGTGGAGAAATACCAGGATACTTTATTTTCTTGAAATCAGCTTTTTTCCTGTTACTGTTCTAAGATTGTTTTGTTTAAAACCAGTGAAATGGAACTGTTAGATTTTTAGGGGTCTTATTTTTGAAATGTTGATTATATTATTCAATCTAATTCAGTAAGTGGTTTTTTTTTTTTTTTTTTTTTGACTGTGCCACGCAGCTTGCAGAATCTGTCTCCTGACCTGACTTGACCTGGTGGTGAAAGCCCAGAATTCTAACCACAAGGCCAAGAGGGAACTCTTGGCCTTTTTGAGTCTCTTATACGTTCTAGGTTCAGTTTAGTTTCTTTGGGTATAAGACTGTGTGACTCAGATGGTAAAGAATCTTCCTGCAGTGCGGGAGACCTGGGTTTGATCCCTGCGTTGGGAAGATCCCCTGGTGAAGGGAATGGCAACCCACTCCAGTATTGTTTCTTGGAAAATCCCATGGACAGAGGAGCCTGGCAGGCAAAGAGTCGAACCCAACTGTGTAACTAACACTTTGACCTTCAAGTGCTGCCTTAAGAAGTCCAAATATGTAGTGTATTTGTCAGTTTTTTGTATGGTTTTTGAATTCTGTTTTTTAATTAAACCTGTAACTTGGAGACATTGTCGATTCATGTAAGGTTGTAAGAAAACAATACAGAGAGATCTTTTGTACCTTCTGCCATAGTCAAATCAGTCAGTTCAGTCTCTCAGTCGTGTCTGACTCTTTGCGAGCCCATGAATTGCAGCACACTAGGCCTCCCTGTCCATCACCAACTCCTGGAATTCACTCAAAATCACGTCCATCGAGTCGGTGATGCCATCCAGCCATCTCATCCTCTGTTGTCCCCTTCTCCTGCCCCCAATCCCTCCCAGCATCAGAGTCTTTTCCAATGAGTCAGCTCTTCACATGAGGTGGCCAAAGTACTGGAGTTTCAGCTTTAGCATCAGTCCTTCCAAAGAACACCCAGGACTGATCTACTTTAGAATGGACTGGTTGGATCTCCTTGCGTTCCAAGGGACTCTCAAGAGTCTTCTCCAACACCACAGTTCAAAAGCATCAATTCTTCGGTGCTCAGCTTTCTTCACAGTCCAACTCTCACATCCATACATGACCACTGGGAAAACCATAGCCTTGACTAGATGGACCTTTGTTGGCAAAGTAATGTCTCTGCTTTTGAATATGCTATCTAGGTTGGTCATAACTGTTTGGTCATAACTTTCCTCCCAAGGAGTAAGCAGCTTTTAATTTCATGGCTGCAGTCACCATCTGCAGTGATTTTGGAGCCCCAAAAAATAAAGTCTGACACTGTTTCCACTGTTTGCCCATCTATTTGCCATGAAGTGATGGGACCAGATGCCGTGGTCTTCATTTTCTGAATGTTGAGCTTTAAGCCAACTTTTTCACTCTCCTCTTTCACTTTCATCAAGAGGCTTTTTAGTTCCTCTTCACTTTCTGCCATAAGGGTGGTGTCATCTGCATATCTGAGGTGATTGATATTTCTCCCAGCAATCTTGATTCCAGCTTGTGCTTCTTCCAGCCCAGCGTTTCTCATGATGTACTCTGCATAGAAGTTAAATAAGCAGGGTGACAATATACAGCCTTGACGTACTCCTTTTCCTATTTGGAACCAGTCTGTTGTTCCATGTCCAGTTCTAACTGTTGCTTCCTGACCTGCATACAGGTTTCTCAAGAGGCAGG
This sequence comes from Bubalus bubalis, assembly GCF_019923935.1. Classification (NCBI taxonomy): domain Eukaryota; kingdom Metazoa; phylum Chordata; class Mammalia; order Artiodactyla; family Bovidae; genus Bubalus; species Bubalus bubalis. The sequence continues at coordinate 51,623,520 of NC_059177.1, forward strand.
TCAGGTGGTCGGTATTCCCATCTCTTGAAGAATTTCCCACAGTTTATTGTGATCCACACAGTCACAGGCTTTGGCATAGTCAATAAAGCAGAAATAGATGTTTTTCTGGAGCTCTCTTGCTTTTTTGATGCCCTAGTAGTATTTTGCAAAACCATATAACAAGGATATTGACATAGAAACAGTTAACAGTAAATGGTACAACCCCTCTGGAGAACAGTTTGGCAGTTTGCCCGAGAGTACAATTGCTGGGTCATATGGTAGTTGCATGTTTAGTTTTTAGAGAAATGCCATTTACATTGATATAATGTCGTGGCAGTCTGGGCTCTGCAAGTGGTCTTCACTGATACTGCAGTTCCTTCTTTACCTACTTGAGGGATGAAGTTCTGGATCCACTCCTTGGTCCCTGACTCCATCCTAGAGAGGGTTCCACCTTTGCCATATGGTAGTGTTGGGACTACTGTGTTTTCTCTGGTGTTTGGCTGGAGTGAAATGGTTATTGTCTAAAAGTTTTCTGTCTTGCTTAGCTGCCTCTTTCCTGGTCCTTGGGCTAAAGGGAGCAGAGATTTGTTGGAGTTTTCCTTGTCTGCACTCTTAGGTGTTTCTGGATCGCCAGGCTCGTCATTTCCAATATTGAGATATATTAGACAAAAAGAAAACCCAGGGAACTCATCACTTTTTTGTTCCTTAGATCCCAAGGTCCCTTGACATTCTACCTTCTTCTGTCCACCTTTCAAAGTCTTATGTTTGTTTTATATATGTATAATATCCAGGATTTTTAGTTGTAACTAATGGGAGGAGGAGGAAAAAGTAAATCTGTATTTTCCAAGAAGCATAAGTTTTTGTATTGTTTTAAAAATGATATTTATTTTTCTATTTATAAGAATGTATATTTAATGTAGAAAATTTAGAACATAAAAAATGAAAGAATAACAACACTTTGATATGTAATCTTTTAGCTGTTTTCTGTGGATATACATACTTATTTTTCTTCATACATAAAGTATGAACTGTTTATACTATTCAAGGACTTTCCACTTAACTATCATAAGTATCATTCCTTGTCAGTAAATGCTTGTGTATAATGACATTTTTTTGTGGTATCAGTTAAGTTGTAATCTGTATATTCAGGAGGTGATCCATATGTGTTACTCTGCTAGGTTAAGTGCTTAAGAGAGAGTCCCCATACATTAAAAGGATGTACTGTTTCCCATGAATCTCAGTGTTTAGACATGGCTTTTTTACGAAAGGGAGTCTAAAGTAAACCAGATTTATCTATTAGTTTCAGAAACTCTGGGTGTATGGGTAGATACTTAGGTTTTAAATTTTAAAAGTATCCACATGTCTTTATGAATGCTATTTTGATTGAAGTTCATAGTTTCCATTATGTCATAAGAGGGATCATTATACTTTTTAGGAGAAAATCAGAGATAATAATGGCTTTTTGTTTTTTCTTGGAGAAAATAGGAGATACCAGCAGTGTTTGTTTCAGTAAACCCTAGCATTAGTTTTCTGCTGGAGTTTGCAAAACATAAGCCAAAATGATTTTAATATTTTTCCATAGTGCAACTTTTTCTAATTGCTGTGCAATATACTTCCAGATGTTCATATTTATTGGGAAGTTTAGATTATTTCATAGATTGGGAATTTAATATTTGATGTCCAGATTCATGTAGCAGATCTAATTAAAAATTATTGTATTTCATTTTTTCATTTTCTATCTTTTTCTTAGTATCATGAATAATTGCACTGTATATCAAACTGAAACCAATAATGATAAAATCACTTTACAGATAAGCATACATGTAGAAGTATATAGTATTTGGAATTGTTTTAATTTCTGTTTCTTAAATATGAAGGTGCATATGTCATAGTTTAGAAAGCTATTCTTTCAACCTAACATGGAGTCACTAATTAAACATAAAGCTGTAATGTTATTGCTTAATATTTTTGAAACTTCAAAAGTATCGCTTTACTTTTGCTTTTCCAAAAGTGATAAGTAATGCTATGAAAAAAATTTTTAATTTAGAAAAAGGAAAATATTTACCAAGTTACCAGTTTTCGTATTCTTTTTACAAGCAATTAATCATTGAGGAGTTCTCAGCAAGCTGTTTCCTCTTTGCCAGTCTCTACAGCTTGTGGTTTGGAATGTTCATCACTATCTGGTAGTAAACCCCAAATGTCCCACACCGACCTCATTGGTCTACTCCAGGTCTGTGTGGCAGATTGTGTTCACTCTCTTTAATCCCTCTACTGTACCAAAATCAGTGATTGCATAAAAGAGTGTACATGGAGTCTGATATTATAGTTTGTTTCAAAGAAAATACTTTAATGGAAATTCATTTAAAATGTCTCAGTAGCCCTATAAATGAAATTGGAGACTGACTGTAATATGACTTACTGGCAGAGGATGTATGTGTATATTTTAAAATCTTAGGGTTTTCGAAAGTGGTGCTGTTTAATGAGACTAAATGTGAATCCAAGATCTGTTTGTCATCTCTCCCCTTATCTCTTCATTTTTTTCTTCATGTTTGTCATTTTTTGTCCTGTATTATGTTTGATAAAAGTCATCATCCCTTCTCTTAAATGTATAATATTATTGAGAAAAATCAGACATGTAATCTGTGGGTATTATAACAACTTTTTTATTGTAGGGAAAATGCAGTGATTAACTGAAGTAAATTTTTCAGTTAAACTCACTTTTAAAGTCTTCACAAATGGGAAGTTTTCTAAATGAAACACAATTTTTCTAGAATGTGACACATTCTGAGTAATTTTTTAAAAAAAGTTTATGGTGGGATTTACCTGGTGACACAGTGGTAAAGAATGTACCTGCCGATGTGGGAGGCAAGCGTTCAATCCCTGATCCAGGACGATCCCACATGTTGAGCGCCTGTGGCCCACAACAATTGAGCCTGTGCTCTAGGGCTCAGGAGCTCAAGTGCTGATCATATGTGCCATAACTACTGAAGCCTGTGTGCCCTGGAGTCTGTGCAACAAGAGAAGCCACCACAGTGAGAAGCCTGCACGCTGGAGCAGAGTAGTCCCTGCTCGATACAACTAGAGAAGAGCCCATGCAGCAACAAAGACCCAGCACAGCCAAAAATGAATAAATAAATATTTTACAAGATGTTTATAAGTTAAGGCAAATGATAGTAAGAAAATAAAGCAGTATAGGAGTATTAAATGAAAACTGAAACTTTCTTCCTGGCAAGTGAAAATTGGTTTCTGATTAATTTGTATTTTTTGTAACATGAGATAGGCTCACATGAGTTTATTAATCATCTGAATTTCTATGAACAGTTTTGTATCCTGGGCTTGTTTTTCTGTTGGGTTGTTGGCATTTTTCTTATTGTGAGAGCTATTAGTACATTATAAAAGTTAAAAGGAAAGTTAGCCCTTTATTATTTGTAATACAGATATTTTCCTCTTTGTTAAACTTTTGCCTTTTAACATGTTGTTTTAAAAATAAGATTAAAAAATTTTGCATAGTCACAATTTTCAATATTTTGATTTATGGGCTTTTAAACTTTAGTAATAAAGTATTTCTTCCGTATACACAAGGATTAAAAAAAATTCTGCAGAGCCTTCTTGATAGGGAAGTTTGCATTTGAGAAATTTAGTAAGATTTTAATGCTTATCTTCTTTATATGGACGAGGTATCAAGAGATCACCACATAGTAAATGGTGGTCATACTTTTTGCCACTGTGTAATGCTTTTCAGTGGAACTTGAAAGTGAACCCATGAAAAAGTGAATCCATAAGAGCCCTTATTTTACTGTTTAACTTTTTATTTGACATTATTTTGGACTCACAGGAAGTTAAAATAGTAGTCTTGTGTACCCATTACCTAGCTACTCCCAATAGTGACTGACGTCTTAAACAGCTGTAGTATAGTATCAAAACCAGGAAATTTACATTGGTACATTACTGTTAATCGCATTACAGACCTTATTCAGTTTACCCTAACTTTTTTAACCTGCATTTGTGTATGTGTGTGTAGTTCTTGTAAACCTCTTCTTTCAACCTGTCTCAATCATTTGATAACCACTTATTTGTTCTCTATCTTTATAGTTTTGTCATTTTGAGAATGACATAAAATTAGAATCATAGAGTATGTGATCTGTTGAGATTAGCTTTTTTTCACTAAGCATAATGCCCTTGTGTCCCATTGTATCAATAGTTTGTTCCTTTTTATAGCTAAGTAATATTACCTGGATTGTGGAAAAAGCAAGAGAGTTCCAGAAAAACATCTATTTCTGTTTTATTGACTATGCCAAAGCCTTTGACTGTGTGGATCACAATAAACTGTGGGAAATTCTTCAAGAGATGGGAATACCAGACCACTTGACCTGCCTCTTGAGAAACCTGTATGCAGGTCAGGAAGCAACAGTTAGAACTGGACATGGAACAACAGACTGGTTCCAAATAGGAAAAGGAGTGCGTCAAGGCTGTATATTGTCACCCTGCTTATTTAACTTCTATGCAGAGTACATCATGAGAAACGCTGGGCTGGAAGAAGCACAAGCTGGAATCAAGATTGCTGGGAGAAATATCAATCACCTCAGATACGCAGATGACACCACCCTTATGGCAGAAAGTGAAGAGGAACTAAAAAGCCTCTTGATGAAAGTGAAAGAGGAGAGTGAAAAAGTTGGCTTAAAGTTCAACATTCAGAAAATGAAGATCACGGCATCTGGTCCTATCACTTCATGGCAAATAGATGGGCAAACAGTGGAAACAGTGTCAGACTTTATTTTTTGGGGCTCCAAAATCACTGCAGATGGTGACTGCAGCCATGAAATTAAAAGCTGCTTACTCCTTGGGAGGAAAGTTATGACCAACCTAGATAGCATATTCAAAAGCAGAGACATTACTTTGCCAACAAAGGTCCATGTAGTCAAGGCTATGGTTTTTCCAGTGGTCATGTATGGATGTGAGAGTTGAACTGTGAAGAAAGCTGAGCACCGAAGAATTGATGCTTTTGAACTGTGGTGTTGGAGAAGATTCTTCAGAGTCCCTTGGACTGCAAGGAGATCCAACCAATCCATTCTGAAGGAGGTCAGTCCTGGGTGTTCTTTGGAAGGACTGATGCTAAAGCTGAAACTCCAGTACTTTGGCCACCTCATGTGAAGAGTTGACTCATTGGAAAAGACTCTGATGCTGGGAGGGATTGGGGGCAGGAGGAAAAGAGGACGACAGAGGATGAGATGGCTGGATGGCATCACTGACTTGATGGACAAAAGTTTGGGTGAACTCTGGGAGTTGGTGATGGACAGGGAGGCCTGGTGTGCTGCAGTTCATGGGGTTGCAAAGAGTTCGGACACAACTGAGCGACTGAACTGAACTGAATATTACATGGTACTCCAAGGCCAAATTTCCCGGTTACTCCAGGTAGGTCTTGACTTCCTACTTTTGCATTCCTATCCCCTATGATGAAAAGGACATCTTTTTTTGGTGTTAATTCTAGAAGGTCTTGTAGGTCTTCATAGACCTGGCCAACTTCAGCTTCTTTGGCATTAGTGGTTGGGAATTGAGTTGGATTACTGTGATGTTGAATGGTTTGCCTTGGAAACCAACAAAGATCATTCTGTCATTTTTGGAGATTTCTCTCAAGTATTGTATTTTGAACTCTTGCTGACTATGAGGGTTATGCCATTTCTTTTAAGGGATTCTTAGCCACAATAGTAGATACATTGATCATCTGAATTAAAGTCACCCATTCCTGTTCATTTTAGTTCACTGATTCCTAAGATATCAATGTTTACTCTCGCAATATAGTGGTGGACCATGTCCAATTTACCTTGATTCCTGGACCTAACATTACAGGTTCCTATGCAATATTGTTCTTTACAGCATCAAACTTCACTTTCACCACCAGACACATCCACAACTGAGCGTTGTTTCTACTTTGGGTCAGCCTCTTCTTACTTTCCGGAGCTATGTCTCTGCTCTTCTCCAGTAGCATGTTGGACATCTTCTGACCTTGGGGTTGTGGGGGGATGCTCATCTTCTGGTGTCATATCTTTTTGTCTTTTCATACTGTTCATGGCGTTCTTGAGGCAAGAATACTGGAGTGGTTTGCCATTCCCTCCTCCAATGACCTGTCCTTGGGTGGTCCTGTGTGGCAAGACTCATAGCTTCACTGAGTTAAGCAAGCCCCTTTGCCACAACAAGGCTCATGAAGGTGAAATGCTGGACCTGATGGATCACAACCTGGAATCAAGATTGCTGGGAAAAATATCAACAACCTCAGATATGCAGATGATACCACTTTAATGGCAGAAAGTGAAGATGAACTAAAGAGCCTCTTGAGGGTGAAAGAGGAGAATGACAAAGTTGATGTGAAACTTAATATTCAAAAAGCTAAGATCATGGTATCCGGTCCCATCAATTCATGGCAGATAGAAAGGGAAAAATTGGAAACAGTGACAGAAATTTTATTTTTGGGGGCTCCAAAATCACTACAGGTGGTGACTGCAGCTATGAAATTAAAAGATGCTTGCTCCTTGGAAGAAAAGCTATGAGAAACCTAGACAGAGTATTCAAAAGCAGAGATGTCATTTTGCTGACAAAGGTCCATATAGTCAAAGCTGTGGTTTTTCCAGTAGTCATATGCAAATATGCGAGTTGGCTATAAAGAAGGCTAAGTGCTGAAGAATTGATGCTTTCAAATTGCTGTGCTGGAGAAGACTCAATCCCTTGGACTGCAAGGAGATCAAACCAATTAATCCTAAAGGAAATCAACCCTGAATATTCATTCATTGGAAGGACTGATGCTGAAGCTTTGGCCTCCTGGTGTGAAGAGCCAACTCATTGGAAAAGACTCTGATGCTGGGAAAGATGGGTGCAGGAGAAGAGGGCGACAGAGGATGAGATGGTTGGCTGACATCACCAACTCAGTGGAGGACAGGGAAGTCTGGCATGCTGCAGTTCACAGGGTCGCAAAGAGTCAGACATGACTTAGTAACTAAAAAACAACAAATATTACATGATATAGGTGTCATGTGTTTAGCTTTATACTGTTGAAAGTTATTTGTGTTGATTCATATTTTGTTGTTGTGAATAAAGCTGCTATGAGCATTTGTGTATAGGTTGTTCAGTGAACATAATGTTTTCTTTGGAATAAATACCCAAGAGTTTGATTGCTGACTTGTATGGGAAGGGTGTGTTTGATTTTTGAAGAAACTGTCCAGCTATTTTTCTGGATTGGCTGTAGCATTACATTCCCACCAGCAGTGTAGGAGAGATCCAGTTTTTCTGCATCTTCACTAGCATTTGGTATAGTCACTCTTTTTATTAGCTGTTTTAATCTATGTGTCTATTTTTACAGTTCCTTAAATAGCAGACAGCTCATAATAAAACAGCTTCAAATACCTTAAATTCATAATTTTTTTCTTTCAGTTAAGTTTTTTACTTTCTGTATTTACATTTCAAGTTTCAGCGTTTTATTGCATATTGCACATGAACACCTTTTCCTATATGATCTTACATTTGATTATATTTAATAGCTTTAAAATGTTGTTTCATAACCACTATGTTCATTTCTGGATCAGATTGGTAGGGAGATGCAAAGTGACTTGGTTTCTTGAGATGGGTAAAGCCTAAGTTAACCCCATTACCGAGTGAATCCACATGTATTCTGGGATAATTTATCAACTTTCCCCACTTCATACGTTAGTAAAAGTTATGACCCATACTACTTTCTTTTTCACAAGAAGGTAATAATACTTCTCTGTCATTGTTTACTCTATTTATTCACCTCTTCCTTCTGTATAAGTGCAGTTCCACAGCTAGCTGTCTCGATCTAAGACTGCATTACAAAAGTGACTTTTGTTGTATTATCCATTTATGTTCATTTTCATTCCCCAGTTGCCCACTTCCGTATTTTTACCTATCCCAGTAGGCATGACTTGGGAATTTCTTATGCTTAAATTGAATCTTTTGTAACTAAAATAGAATCTATGTATATTTGAACTTGACATAAAATACGTTCATATATAGGAAGTGATTATTATAACCTAAATATAATATTTTACATTAACTTGTTATTTTGTACAGCAAATATGATGGCACGTATCCTTCACATGCACTAAATCATGTAGGTTTTACCCCTAAGCTCATTACATGACTACAATTTTGAGTGCTTCCTTTGTAGTACTTCTGCCTTTACACTTTGTTCTGTTGGTTGGAGGGGGAAATCTTTATTTTTCTTTTCTAGTTTTTTTCTTTCAAACTGCTGTGGTTTATATTCGAATTGAGTTTGAGGGGTTTTATGACGTGGTCTGAGGCAGGCTTGTGCTGGGTGTTTCATGTACTATTCCATTCAGTCCTTATAATATTTCTGTGTAGACATTTTCCTTATCTATAAAGTTGGGAATGATAGCTGTTAGAGAAGATAAGGCCCAAGGTTGTACAGCCAATAAAAGGACAGATTCAGATGTCAGTCTTTTTGATGATAAAGTGTATGTTCTTGCACAGTACCATGCTGCCTTGCCTGGTTAATTCCTTTCAGGCTTTTACTTGGTTCTAGATGTTCCCAGATACATGGTGCTACTTGAACTAGATGTGGATGGAGGAACAGCATCCAAAGCAGGTGTATGAGATTGTAACACGAGGAAGGTGCTTGCTCCGTTCCCTGTGGCTTTCATGTGTTGCTGTAATGGGAGAGGATCAGCCCATCACAATCAGCTTACAGCTCAAGAGCAGCTCTACAACCTATTTTAGTTTCCAAGTTGTTATTATCTGCCTTGTTCTTTGTCTTGTTTTTTTTCTCCATCATCCTCTTCGCTTTTCCCTTTTTCCTTCTTTGCTTTTAAGAGGTGGAAAACTAGGAATGTGTTGTTTAAGACCTAGCATTTTTTTCAAATGCTTAATATTTATGTACCTAATGAGTAGCCTTCATCAGTTTCCTTCTTCTAACAAATTAAAGACAGACCACCATTCCAAGTGAAATTTTATTTTGAAAGAGAATGCAGTGAAAATTGGAACTGAGGATAATGAAATGAACAAACATTGAAATGCTAACTTATTTCTAAGGAATTAGGGTTACCAGGTGTGTATTGTAATTGTGTCTCCTTTTGACAAGTTGTTTTCTTTTAAAATTAAGTTTAGTTACTCTTCCTTGGACTATTATTTGTTTCCTCAGTTTTGAAATTCATTTGATCTTTTAAAATTGTAGCTATCTTTTGACTCCTTGTAAGTTAAATAAGTTGGGTCAGGCCACCTCAATGTGCGAATTCCTGCCTTACCGTACTAGGTTTTTGATGCCCTACTCTGGGCCACCAGGGCTCCCTCCCCACCCCAAAACAAGGACTCTAACTTTGCTCTCCCCTAACAAGTGCTTTAGGCGCAATTGTTTGGCAAGAAGAGGATCAGATTTGATTTTTCGGGGGATAATTCTCTGACTGTATGAAGAGTCGGGTGAGGAACTATGTCAGGGAGCTCTGACAAGAGGCTGGTACAGAATCCAGATAAGGGAGAAGGTTTGAACCAAGGCGCATGGGGATCAATGAGGAAGCTCAAGCACTGTACAATTCATGATGGTGATATGATTAATTATAATGGCTGTCATTTATTGAACACTTAATGTGTTAGAATTAATGAGGTTAACTCTCATTTAACTCTTGTAACAGCTCCATGATTGCAAGTCATAACATTTGTATTGTACAGATAAGGAAACTGAGTCATGGAGAGATTACATAACTTGCCCAAGTTTACCTAGCTCTACACTATGCCAACGCCTTTGATGGTGTGGATCACAACAAACTGGAAAATTCTGAAAGAGATGGGAATACCAGACCACCTGACCTGCCTCTGGAGAAATCTGTATGCAGGTCAGGAAGCAACAGTTAGAACTGGACATGGAACAACAGACTGGTTCCAAATAGGGAAAGGAGTACGTCAAGGTTGTATGTTGTCACCCTGCTTATTTAACTTATATGCAGAGTACTTCATGTGAAATGCCGGGCTGGAAGAAGCACAAGCTGGAATCAAGATTGCCAGGAGAAATATCAATAACCTCAGATATACAGATGACACCACTCTTATGGCAGAAAGAACTAAAAGAGCCTCTTGATGGAAGTGAAAGTGGAGAGGGAAAAAGTTGGCTTAAAGCTCAACATTGAGAAAACTAAGATCATGGCATCCGGTCCCATCACTTCATGGCAAATAGATGGGGAAACAGTGACAGACTTTATTTTTTGGGGCTCCAAAATCACTGCAGATGGTGACTGCAGCCATGAAATTAAAAGATGCTTGCTCCTTGGAAGAAAAGTTATGATCAACCTAGACAGCATATTAAATAGCAGAGATATTACTTCACCAACAAAGGTCCATCTAATCAAGGCTATGGTTTTTCCAATAGTCATGTATGTATGTGAGCGTTGGACTATAAAGAAACCTGGGCGCCAAAGAATTGATGCTTTTAAACTGTGGTGTTGGAGTACTCTTGAGAGTCGCTTGGACTGCAAGGAGATCCACCCAGTCCATCCTAAAGGAGATCAGTCCCGAATGCATTGGAAGGACTGATGCTGAAGCTGAAACTCCAATAATTTGGTCACCTGCTGTGAAGAACTGACTCATTTGAAAAGACCCTGATGCTGGGAAAGATTGAAGGCAGGAGGAGAAGGGGATGACAGAGGATGAGATGGCTGGATGGCATCACTGACTCGATGGACGTGAGTTTGAGTGAACTCCGGGAGTTGGTGATGGACAGGGAGGCCTGGTGTGGTGCAATTCATGGGGTCACAAAGAGTTGGACACGACTGAGTGACTGAACTGAACTGAACAAAAGGAAAAGCAGGATGGGAAGTCAGGCCTTCTGATCTTAGAACCAGTGCTCTTGACTGCTTGGGGGTTTAATCATTAAGAGCTGTTCAGCAGTGGAAGAGCTTTGCTGTGAAGTAACGTGTGTCACCTAATGATCACCTGTATCTGCATCACTGATCCATGTATACTCTGTGGTTAGATTAGATAACCCTGAGGGAACTTGCCAGAAGTCCCGAAATTCTGTGATTTAAGTAATACCCATTACCTAATAACACAATTCAGATTTTATATTATATACTACCTGTTATTGGATAAACTACAAAATTGCTGCTAGCTCTTCTGTCTACAAATTACTATGTAAAAAACAGGTGTATATCAGTATCAGTGATTTGTTGTCTTACTCCTTTCAAAGCCTGTTGGTGACTGATCACTGCACATCTGTTATTCAGTTCATGCACAGATAGCAAAGCATGCAGTCTTGTTGCCTCCTTCTATGTGACATTTTACAAAAATGAACAACTGAAAGAAGAAACTAGCCAATAAAGAAGAAAGTGCAGCAGAGAACCTGAGAGTTCACTTCCAGTGTTGGAGATGGAATGCAAATTGTATGCGAATGGAATTACAGAAGAAATAATTCACTGTGGGAATGTTGACACTGCTTCTGCTGCTGAGTCACTTCAGTCGTGTCCGACTCTGTGCGACCCCGTAGACGGCAGCCCACCAGGCTCCTCCGTCCCTGGGATTCCCCAGGCAAGAACACACTACTGTCATTAAAAACCTCTGGATATGGAGCTATCGAAACTCAGTGACGGTGAGCTCATCTCTGTAAATGAGGAAAAGTTTAGTGAAAAAGATGAAGGTGTCCCAGAGAAGGAAGTGACTCAGGCAGGAAATTTCACATTAAAAGCATGCTCAAAGATAGTTTTTGACATTGAAAACGCAAAGGAAGCTAATGTAGACTTAGAAAGGAGTGTGACAACTTGCCAAAGCATAGAAAAGATGCCCATTCCACATCACAGGTTAACTACTCTTGATTTTTTTGTAATTACTCTACAATTTTCAATGTTTCTAATCTTTTACAGCATGCTAAATAAATGTTAGTTTGCCTGTTTTTTTTATTCTTATACAATTATAAATGACAGAATTTTTAATATTTCAAAAAAATTTTTAAAGACAACAGAATAGTTGTACTTTCCCTCATTGATCATTACGGCATTTTGCATGGTTTCAACTTGTATTGTTACTTTGGTCTCACGCTGCTATGGAAAATGAAGACTGCCTACACTTCATTGTTGAAAGTTTAGTTTTTCTTGTTTTTCTAGTGGCTCCCTGTAGCCTTTTCTTGCGGAAGTTTTTATATGCATCTAACATGGTGTATAATTTTATGTGCATCTAACATTGTATATAATTTCTTCAAACAACAAAGCATGTTTCTTTTACCAAGCTTTGCTATTAAAAAAAAATTGTGCTCTTGGAAAAAGAAATAAAATGTCTTCTGATAATAAAAAGAAAATATCCCTGAAGTTGATATTTAGGGTACTCTCATAGGAAAGATGTTAGTTTCATGTGTCTGGTGCTGTTTGTCTTACTCTCTTCTGGGGGGATGGGTAACAGTTTGAGATATAATTCATTTACCATACAATTCACCCGTTTAAAGTGTAGAAATCCCTGGTTTTTAGTATAGTCACAAGTCTGTGTGACTAATACTACAGTTTTAGAACATTTTCATCACTTCCAAAAGAAACCATATACTCTATATGCATCACTCTGATCTTGTTATTATCTACCTCCCACAAGCCCTTGAGAACCACTTAATCTTTCTGTCCCTCTAGATTTGCTTGTTCTGGACATTTCATATCAATGAAGTGATACAGCATGTAGTCTTTTGTGACTGGCATCTTTCATTTAGCTTTCAAGGTCCATCTGTCTTGTAGCTTGTATTAGTATCCTTCCTTTTTATGGACACACAAAATTCTACAGTTTGAATATATCATTTTGTTTATTCATTCATCTGTAGATGGACATTTTTGTTTCCACTTTTTAGCTATTATGAATAATGCTGCTGTGAATATTTGTGTTCCAGCTTTTGTGTGGACATATTTTAACTTCTCTTGGGTTTATGCCTAGGAGTGGAATTGCTGGATCGTATGTTTAACCTGTTGAGGAGCTGCCATGCTACTTTCTAACTAACATACCCACACCATTTTACAGTCCTCTGAGCAGTCTGTGCCCGCTTCAGCATTCTTGGGCTTCCCTTATAGCTCAGTTGGTAAAGAATCTGCCTGCTATACGGGAGACCTGGGTACGATCTGTGGGTTGGGAAGATCCCCTGGAGAAGGGAAAGGCTACCCACTCCAGTATTCTGGCCTCGAGAATTCCATGGACTGTATAGTCCATGGGGTCGCAAAGAGTCAGACACAGCTGAGTGACTTTCACTAGCAGTGTATGAGGTTTCCAATTTCTGTCCTTGTGATTTTAAACATTTGTTATCTGTCCTTTCTTTGCTTATCATCATCCTAGTGTGTCTGAAGTGATGTCTCACTGTGATATTGACTTTCATTTTCCTGATGACTAATGTGCTTATTGGCTATTTGTGTATCATCTTTGGAGAAATGTCTGCTTACGTTATTTGCTCATTTTATTAATAAAATTAGGTAATTTTGTCTTTATTACTGCTTTGGAAGATTATTTTAAAAAATGTGTTCTAGATAGAAGTTTCTTATTGTAGATATGTGATTTGTAAATATTTTCTCCTATCCTGTGTTGGATTGTGTGTGTCTTTTTTTTGTATCATTTGAAAATTTTATTTTTTTCTATTTTTGGCTTTGCTGGATCTTCACTTGCTGCCAGGGCTTTTCTCTAATTGCTGTGAGTGGGGCCTACTCTTTGTTGCCATACGCTGGCTTCTCATTGCAGGGGCTGGGGGCGGTGGGGGTGCATCTCTTGTTGCAGAGCATGGGCTCTAGGCACATGGGCTTCTGTAGTTGTAGTTGTGGCTCCTGGACTCTAGAGCACAGGCTCAATAGTTCTGGCCCACGAGTTTAGTTGCTCTGTGGCATGTGGATCCTCCCAGGTCAGGGAAGACTTCCTTTGTTGCTTGCACTTCGGTGCTAAATTTAAGAAACTGTTGCCAAATAGAACCATGAAGATTTATCCCATGTTTTCCTGTAAGAGATTTGTATTTATAGTGGTTGGATTAGGTCTTTGTTTCAGCTTCAGTTAATTTTTGTATATGGTGTGAGTAGGGGGTCCAACTTCACTTTTTGCTTGTAGATATCCAGTTGTTTCAGCACCATTTGTGGAAAAGACTGTTCTTTCCCTGTTGAATTGTATTTGCACCTTTCTTGCGAATTGACTATAAATGTGAAGATTTATTTTCAGACTTTCTATTCTGTTCCATTGATCTTTATATCTATGCTTGTACTAATGCTTGCTGTGACTTTGTAGTATGTTTTGAAATAAGTAAGTGTGAGTCCTCCAACTGTGCTGTTCTTATTTCAAGATTGTTTTGGCTGTTTAGCTTGTCAATTTCTGCAAAGAAACCAACTGGGATTTTGATAGGGATTGCATTGAGTCTGTGGATGAGTTTGGGAGGCATATTGCCTTTGTAACAATATTAAGTCTTCCCACCTATAAATCTGGGGCATGTTCTTTCTCCAGTTTTTTTTTATTTTTCATAGTACTATAAGTTTTGTACTTTGTTAAATTTATTGTGTTCTTTTTGATGTTGTCAATGGAATTAATCTCATTTATGGATTGTTCATTGCAAGTGTTTGATGCTCTTTTAATATTGACTTGTTGAATTTAAAACTTTCAGGAATCAAGGGTCTTCTTATTGGCTTGTAATTACAAGAAGTGAAGGAGGCTTGTATTGTAGCTTTCAAGCAGTTTGTGGTCAGACGTTGAGTTATTCAGTGAGCACTTTTGAGCTATAGGCCACTTGTACTTAGAAGTTCCAAACTGATGACTACATATGCCACTTGTATGGCCAGTGTGACTGGTTTTGAAAAGCCCTTTCAGTTCTAAAGCAAATGACTTGGCAACAAAAATGCCTTTCATTCATATCATTCTTTTGTTTTTCTTGGTGCAAATAGCTGTAGTTAAGAGGAACAGTTAGATTTTAGTGGTTTACCAAGTTGTATTAGAGGAAGTCTATAAAAGGACTGTTGAGCCAGACAGCTTTCAGATTGAAAACCAGTCTATTAGCAAGGCAGGAACCTCTTGCAGATAGTTTGTTAACCTGTACTTTAGTGTAAGGAGAGTTGAAACTGTGTGTTTTGAGATTAAATCTGAAATTGTATGGGCATGTTTCTCATAAGTATAGTTTTATCATCTACATCAGAATGATTTGGGGTACTTCAAAAGGCAGAACACGGGCTTCTACCCAGACTTACTATATCAGATTCTGGAAATAGGACTCTAATCTATTTTAAATCATCTTCCTAAGGGATGTCCACATTGAAGTTTGAAAACTGCTTTTAATTGTGTACCTTCCTCTCTTAAGAGATTATTTTTACCAGAATAGAAAATTTTACAGGAAGACCTTAAAAAAATGGAACAGAAAATATCAGTACATTTTATATACTTCATTTATATGTATATGTGTGTGTAATATATAACTATATGGGTCATTATATGAAATGATTTTTCCCCCTTTGGGTTGTGATCAAAAGAGAAAAAAATGGAAGGTATCAGAATTAGAAAAATATTCAAGATATTTTATATTATTTTGTATCTTTCATTTTCATGGAACTACAGTAAGTGTTGGTGCACATCACTGAACATTGTTGTTCTTGAGCTCACAGTTGATAACAGGTAATTGTTGTTTAGTTACTAAGTTATGTCTGACTCTTTGCAACCCCATGGACTGTAGCTTGTCAGGGTCGTTTGTCTATGGGATTTCTCAGGCAAGAATACTGGAGTGGGTTGCCATTCCCTCTTCCAGGGGATCTTCCTAATCCAAGGATGGAACCTGTGTCTCTTGCATTGGCAGGTGGATTCTTTACCACTGACCCACCAGGGAACCCCATAAGAGGTAATAGACATAGAAATAATAAAGTTGGTTGGTGGTGTGCTAGTGACACACATCACATTGCGAGAGCGCTCTGGAAGCCATGGAGGCTTTCCTAGAGACAGACTGAGTGAGTAAAGGTAGGCCTTGAAAAAGTGGAAAAGAACAATGTCATTTTAGTTATTGAGAGAGAATTATTTTAGAATTGTAGAGGAAGAATTGATATCTATCCATATTTATATTTATTTCTAACTCAGTGTAGTGATGTACATATCCCCTCTTACTCAGGTACTGCCTACATTAATTCTGGTGTGGTTCCTGGGGGTCACTTAGGGTGTGAGGAGGTGAAGGGAGGTCATGGGGGTCACTTAGGGTGTGAGGAGGTGAAGGGAGGTCATGGGGGTCACTTAGGGTGTGAGGAGGTGAAGGGAGGTCATGGGGGTCACTTAGGGTGTGAGGAGGTGAAGGGAGGTCATGGGGGTCACTTAGGGTGTGAGGAGGTGAAGGGAGGTCATGGGGGTCACTTAGGGTGAGGAGGTGAAGGGAGGTTCTCGAGCTCTTGTCACAGCTATCCTCTTCCTGGAGACACTCTTTCTTTCCTTTTCTTGGAACTTTGTTTACTGGAGTTTGCTTGTTTCTTTTTCAGATTTTATTTCATGTTAGTGCTTATATTACTGTCCTAGTTAGGTGTGTTTTTAGCCATTAAGAGTTCAGGACATGGTGGGGGTGGTGGTCTAGTTGAGATCTGGAGAAAGCTTTATGCATTTCAGAAGGGTCAACTCTATGTCTACTCTGTCTTCAGAATCCTTTTCAGGCTCTAGGCCAGTAATTTAACTTCAGCCTTTATTTCTCAGTTGACTTTATAACCATCTCTTTGTTTCATCTTAAGGTAGGCCGGCATTCACCTTTAGAACGTCCAACAGCCTGTCCACAAACCATCAGAGGTTATGCTAGCTTTTGTTCCTTATAGTTGTCTACTGTAGAATCCTTTGTTTACATCAGCCACCTTTAGTCACCTGATTTTCACATACATACTAACACAGAGATTTAGGACGATTCACTCTAAATAGTGCTCTTGATCTGTTTTGTTTTACCTGAGTGTTTTGGAGCAGAGGCTGATCACTGACCCCATAAGCAGAGGAAACAGCCTGGGTATGTACCTGTGTTGGAGCATTTGGCCATAGCTCCATCGGTGACAGTATACTGCTTGGAGCCAAGCAGAGAAAAGGCACATCCATGTACTTTGAATGCCCCCAGTCGCTCAGTCGTGACCGACTCTTTGTGACCTAAATGGACTGCCCCACGCCAGGCTTCCCTATCCTTCACTATCTCCCAGAGGTTGCTCAAACTCATGTCCATTGAGTAGATAATGTCATCCAACCATCTCATCCTCTGTCACCCTCTTTTCCTCCTGCCCTCAGTCTTTCCCAGCATTGGAGTCTTTTCCACTGAGTCAGCTGTTTGCATCAAGTGGCCAAAGTATTGGAGCTTCTGCTTCAGCATCAGTCCTTCCAATGAATATTCAGGGTTGATTTCTTTTAGGATTGACGGATTTGATCTCCTTGCTGTCCAAGGGACCCTCAAGAGTCTTCTCCAGCACCACAAATTAGGCAAGGTACTTAACCTGTAAGTGCCATGGTATCCTTATTTTAAATGGAAATAATAATATACCTCCATACTAGAATTGTTCAACATACTCCTTGAATTGTTATATGTAAAGTGATTGGAATAATACCTGGAACACAAGCATGCAGTAAATGTTGAGGTGATGCTGGAGAGGAATCCTTATTTATTCATAGAAATTGACCCAAAGTAGATTCAATATTTGGACTGGAATATGAAGTTTACTTTTTTTTTGGCCATGCTCTGTGGCATGTGGGATCTTAGTTCCCCAACTAGGGCTAAAACCTGTGTTACCTGCAGTGGAAGTGCAAAGTTTTAGCCACTGGACCATCAGGGAAGTCCCTGAAGTTTGCTTTTCACTTGTCATAATAATTTTTTCTGGAGCATTGAACAGTTCTAAAAGTATTTCTTTTCGCTCAGTTGTCAGTTATCAAAGAAAGGGAGAAATTCTGTAGAAAAGGTGATTTTTAAAAATGGTCAGTATGTGAGCTGTTTTTTTCCTTTTGATTTCTTCTTTTCCTTTTCAATGCCTGGACAGTAAAAATAGATCTGGTTTCCTAGGTTATCACAGCTTGTAACAAAAAGCTTTTTGATAAAGTTGGCTGTTGGGTCAGTGGGATGAGATCATTCCTTCCTAAGTAGTTTGCAATGGTTGAAGTATTTACTGAAACAAAAGCCTGCTGGGTCAGCTAAGCACACAATAAGCCTGATTTTGTGGTTATGTTCAGGGCAGGAGAGTGTGATAGAATACCCTTGATATGTGGAAGAAGGTGAAAGGTACTTGGCACAGTACCTCTGGACTGTGGTTGGGCACGTGTGGAAAGAGATTAGAATGATACAGGGTCTCAGGCCACACTCAAGGGTGGAACCTGGATTGAGGCCTTCCTTGAGATGTGATGAATTAATTGAAAACAGAGTAGTCCTTCTGCATTTGGATTAGTGCATCTCTAATTAAAATTTTTTGGTATTTTCAAACTAGAGAAAAGTTGATGCCTCAGTATTGAATACTTTAAAATGATTAAGTGTATGTTCTGTAAATTTCATCTCAATAACAAAAGGAAAAGAACTATTAAGAATAACTGGAAGGAAAATTATACACTCATTTTTCTGATTGTACCAAATTAAACTGAACACTAAGGAGCTTTAACCAGGGCTTCAACGTTTACATCATGGATATTGAATAGTGGCACAATCCAAGAATAGATAATTAAATAGGAGACAAGAATCTATGTCAGGAGGGCCATTTAAAAAAGAATAGCTGTTTGGTGCTATTTCTAGTACGTAGGCTGGCTTATTTTGTTGACCTCTGAGAAAACTAAAGCTTCCTAACCTAGCATAGGAAGTGTTCAGAATTTTAATACCCCTTATCTTTCCCTAGTTTCCTGCTTTGGAATAGTATAGAACTGAGAGGAAATCCTGGTTCTAGTTGAGATTTAGGAATGACCTTGAACAAGTGTCTTTGTTAATTCCCTTAGCCGTTTTCTCATAAAATAAGGAATTTGGATTCAAATGCCTTTGTGTGTGTGTGTGTGTGTGTGTGTGTGCGCGATCTGGTTTCAAATGCCTTTTTGTGTGTGTGTTTGTGATTTGGCTGGAAATATTAGACATACATTGCTAAGTTATTTTGTTTCTCTGAATGTAGGATTCTACATTTCAGAGCATAGGTCCTTATTAGAGTTGGTCATTCTTTGTGAATCTACGAAGTTAGAGTTAAGAGTATCAGTGGTAGAACTTCAGATTTGAAACTCTAATGGAGAGCCAGCTAGTTTTCAGTGATTAGAGTCTTGGATGTTACGTATACAGACTTTCTTCCATAATAAGATTCTCAACGGAATTGTAGATTTTGTGAGAGTGCAGTTTTAGGTCATGGATTAGATTTATCCCCTTCATGGATCACAGGCTTTTCAGGTTTTTCCAGTAGTCATGTGCAGATGTGAGAGTTGGACCATAAAGAAGGCTGAGCAGTGAGTAATTGATGCTTTGAATTGTGGTGCTGGAGAAGACTCTTGAGAGTCCCGTGGACTGCAAGGAGATCAAGCCAATCAATACTAGAGGAAATCAACCCTGAATATTCACTGGAAGGTCTGATGCTGAAGCTTCAATACTTTGGCCACCTGATGCGAAGAGCCAATTCATTGGAAAAGACTCTGATGCTGGGAAAGATTGAAGGCAGGAGGAGACGGGGATGACAGAGGATGAGATGGTTGGATGGCATCCCTGACTCAATGGACATGAGTTTGAGCAGGCTCTGGAAGATGGTGAAGGACAGGGAAGCCTGGCGTGCTGCTGTCGATGGGGTCATAAAGAGTTGGACACAACTTAGCGACTGAACAACAACAATCAGATTTAAGTTGGAAGTAAATACTGTTTGTTATTGGAATGTTGGAGATGGATATCATATACAGTTGTCCCTCTGTATTCACAAGGGACCCACCTCAGATACCAAAATCCCCTGGAGGGCTACATTCCATAGCCAGCCCTCCATATCCACATCAGTGGATTCAGCCAACTGTGAATCATGTAGGGCTATACTTCTCTATTTAGATCTGTTTCTGAATACCTGTTATGGGAACAATAGGGGATATATTGTGGGCAATTTATATTTTTCTGTATTTCAGAATTTCTGTAAATATGGCCCAAGTTCATGACTTG
Source organism: Bubalus bubalis (assembly GCF_019923935.1). Classification (NCBI taxonomy): domain Eukaryota; kingdom Metazoa; phylum Chordata; class Mammalia; order Artiodactyla; family Bovidae; genus Bubalus; species Bubalus bubalis. The sequence goes on from NC_059177.1 coordinate 51,643,573, forward strand.
GATGCTTAAACAATGTAAAATACTGAAATGGCATTCAAGTGCTTGATTGCTTAGAGCCATAGAGCAATTGCCCTGATTACTTTGGAAGTGTACGTTTTGCCCATGTTCAGAAATAAAGACAGCTTATAATTATTACATCAATATTTTTATGTAAATAAGCCTATCTAAGTATTTTTAAAATTAATTTTGTAAACTATAGAAAACAGATTTAGATTTACAGAAAAGTTGTTAGGATCTTCCCTATTGTTAACATCTTAGATTAGTATGGTATATTTGTTATAATAAATTAACATTTTAATACATTATTATTAATTATTATTAATAATTATTGTTTGGATTTCCTAGTTTTTAAGTTAACAACCCTTTTCTGGGTCTCATCCAGGATACCATATTACATTTAGATGTTAGGCTTCTCTTGGCTGGGAGAGTTTCTCAGGCTTAATTTTTTATGACCTTTTTTCATGACCTTGACATTTATGCAGTGTACTGGTCTGTTATTTTGTAGATGTCTTCAGCTGGATTTATCTGATTTTTTTCTTATGTTTTGACTGCTTATATTTTCAAGAGGAAGGTTATAGAGGTAAAATGCCATTCTTATCACGTATCAAGGGTACATATTATCAGCATGACTCATCCCTGTTAGTTACTCTTGATCACCTGATTTAGGTATCAGGAGATCAAGAGTAGGCTTCTCTTTTGTCTCCATTTTCATGCTGTACTTTTTTGGAAGGAGGTCACTGTGTGACCCACCACACTTAAGCAATCAGGGTTAAGTTTTACCACTTAGAAGCTGAAAAGTCTAGACTAATGCTTTGGAATTCTTCGTGGTAGAAGAGTTTTGTTCTCCTTCACTAATTTATTCAATCATGTATTTCTATTAGTATGGATTCATGAATGCTTGTGTTTTGAGGTACAATCCAATACAGTATTTTGTTGCTCAAATCATTTCAGCTTTTAGTTAACCCATGTGTTCCTTTCACATTGCCTCATTAATTAACTACTATTTTAATAGCATTTCGTACCTTTCTGGCATTACAAGATGTCCCAGACTTTGCTTGTACAATTTCTGTCCTGATCCTAGAATTAGTCATTTCTCCAAGGAGCCCGGTTTCCTGTGTAAGAGAAAATATTAGAAACCAAGTCTTGTACACTACATGTACTTGTTGCTTGATTACTGGAATGCCCCTGAAGATTTTAATTAAACTTTATCTGTGTTTGAACGGAATGGAAATGTCCTATTTATGGGGGAAAATTTAGGCTTGTTTCTTATTTATAGACCTCTTTCTCCCATTCTACTCTCTTTTCTGTCACCTCCTTTTTCAATATAGTACTAAATCTTAAAATATGTATCATAAAATGGCATTAAACTAGTGGTTTGTAGCTATAATATATAGAATTTAAAACTATTACTGCCTTAGGAAATATGAGCAACCATTATTGCTCTTTCCTTAAAGCAGCAGTATCAGGACACAGCTTTTCCTGTCATTGACTAAAAAACTCTTGAAAGAGGAGTTAGTAATTCTTACTTCCAGGAAAGTAAGACACTCTGGGCTATGTGCTAAAGAAATTGCCACCGTTTTCATGTGATGTGTGTTTTTTTCCTCTCCCTCTTCCATCTTGCCTGTGTAGTAAGTAATTTACTTAAACCCAGCTGCTAAAACACAGCAAAAATTCTATTACTGTTAGGAGCTGTTTAGAATTGATGATGCTTTAAATAACTCTAGAGTAGGAGTCAGACTCTTAGAGCAACCTGGCAGTTAAAGTGAATAGAAGAAGATTGTGCTGCAGCACTGTTTGAGTAGGTGTCTTCTAAAGGCAATTGCTTCTCAGCTCCTGTGTATTGTTGCTGAGTGGGAATGTTTACTAGTCTGATCTGACTTTTGAAAGAAGCTATAGGTCTGTGTCTTCATTCACAGATTTCTGATTTTTGAGATGTTGGCACAAATTTTTCCAAAACACTCTGTAGGCCACTGCACAAGGGGTCTTGTTAGACCTAGGATCACTGCTTTATGACCCCTGAGCTAGAGCATCTCTTACAGGTTCATTGAGTATGCTCCCTGGGGAGAGAATTTCAGGCTGGGTGGCAGTTGTAAGACCTTGGTTCTGATTGTCACTTTCCCATTAATTAGCTGGATGCCTTTGGGCAGAGGGAATCCTCTTTGGATCTCACTAGTTGTACAATATGAAAGTAAGCTGGATAATTTAAGAATTCCCCTTTACTCTTTATTATTTTATGTTTTTATGCGTGTGTTTCACTTGAACTCTACAATGACCGTACAGGTTTATCAGTATAAGCAGTTTAGGAATAGAGGGGTCGTTAACGTTTTCTCCAAATGTAGTTTCTTATAGACTACAGGGGCTTCCCAGGTGGTGCCTGGAAAATCCCATGGACAGAGGAACCTGATGGGCTACAGTCCATAGGATCAAAAGGAGCTGGACACGACTGAAGCAACTTAGCGTGCACACACGTAGACTATGGACGATTCTTGCCTGCTTTCCTTGCTGCCTCCAGTCGGTATCTGGCAGTTGTGCACATGTAATGATACATGTTAATGTTTCTCTTTCTTCAGATAAATCGATTCTAATGAGAAAACCTGTATTGATAGCTGTATTGGTGCTTGGGCCTTTTGGGGGCTATGGTAAAGCCGACAGTGGGGATGCTTGGGGCTAGTGCACTGGGATGACCCAGAGGGATGGTATGGGGAGGGAGGAGGGAGGAGGGTTCAGGATGGGGAACACATGTATACCTGTGGCGGATTCATTTTGATATTTGGCAAAACTAATACAATTTTGTAAAGTTTAAAAATAAAATAAAATTAAAAAACAAACAAAAAAATAAAGCCGACAGTGGACAGTGTTTTCTTAGTTATGAAGAACGTAGTATCATTTCTGTAGTTTGATTTGTTTCATTAGTTAAGGCTAATCAGATGGTGGCAGTGTGGAGTAATAATGTATTTGGTGTTCGCTGCTTAAAATCAACACATAAAATTGCATAATGACATTCTCATTAACAGCAAAATTGAAATCTGAAAAACTACATTCTGGAATTTAGTCTACAGAAATAAGAAAAGACTATTGTTACCTTCTCTTTTGACCTCAGACTGCTTTTTATCAAGAAGGTTTTATAGGAAGATTTCGATTCTTTTAGAAAAATATTAAAGACAAAGGAAATATAAACATTTCATGTACTCTGAGAATAATAATATTCACTTGATATACTTACATCAGCTGTAGCATTTTTATAACAATATGTTCATTTGGCTCTGGGCATTGTCTTTGGAATAAAGTATCTTATGTTAGGTAATTTGGTAACAAACATACTTCTATTCTAATGGCCAGTCTAAATTCCTATTTTGTATAGATTGCCAAAGTTTTTTAGAGACATCTTTAATTTGATTGGGTGTAACATGAGCATCAATTTAGTCTTTCATGGGAATGGTTATTTACAGGTAATTTAATCCTCTGTGAACTTCACCAGGCAAACTTAACCCTAAATTTTAAGTAAAAGTCTAAACTAGTGGAGTAACAGACAAGTGGGATTTATGTTTATACAGTTACTGAAGCAATTTTGGCCAAAACATTTGAGTTAGTATTCTAATGCAGTATACTAATTAATGAAAATTATGTAGCTTCTTTGTAAATAGCACAAGCTATAAATTTAGAAGAGAATATGTAAGAGGTTTTTCTTTTCACATGTATAGACTTTGCTCTTTAGCTCTAATGACAGCAGTCAGTTCAGTTCAGTTCAGTTGCTCAGTCGTGTCCGACTCTTTGTGACCCCATGAATCGAAGCACGCCAGGCCTCCCTGTCCATCACCAACTCCCAGAGTTCACTCAGACTCACGTCCATTGAGTCGGTGATGCCATCTCATCCTCTGTCATCTGCATATCTGAGGTTATTGATATTTCTCCTGGCAATCTGGATTCCAACTTGTGCTTCTTCCAGCCCAGCGTTTCTCATGATGTACTCTGCATATAAGTTAAATAAGCAGGGTTACAATATACAGCCTTGATGTACTCCTTTTCCTATTTGGACAGCAGTCAGGAGCCCCTAAATCAGCATAATAGTGTTTTTTTTTTTTTCCCTAAGGAAGTATGTTGGTGTACATGCCTAAAACAATTAGTATATTTTAAACACAGTGTGTAGCACTTAGTATTAGGTCAAGTCTCACAAAAATGAAGGTTTTCCAGGTTAAAAACATATCAGTAATTTTATGTGGTTCCACTTAATAAATATTCAATACATTTTGTTGACCTTAATAGAATGAGATCATGGTAGGCTTAAAAGGACTTCTGGATAATTCTTTTTATAAATAAAGTGAGGTGATTTGCCCAAGATCTTATATCTAGTTTATGGCAGAGGTAAAAAGATTCCAGATGATCTGCCAGTGGTGAATTATTTTAAATTTGACTTGACGGAGAAGGAAATGGCAAGCCACTCCAGCATTCTTGCCTGGTAACGCCCATGGACAAAGGAGCCTGGTGGGCTACAGTCCATGTGGTCACAAGAGTTAGACGTGACTTAGCAGCTAAACCAATATTGTCTATTGGGAATTAAATTTTCACTTTAATGAAGTTGTTGGACATTTTCCAAAAATTTTCATATGAGAAACGAGCAATCTGGGAAGCTTAAAATTAAATTTGATAATGAAAATCATAAATGGTCTACATTTAGTGCTTTTGAAAACATCAATAACATGTATATAATTTTATAAAACTAAAGGAATACAATATTTAATATCCTGTAAGGTTTTACAAACTTAAGACATCTAGTTTTTACTCATTGTATTAAATTTTGGTATTTTGTTTTTTTAAAGAAAATTTGACTTGAGATACTGTTAAAAGCTTCAATTATTTTGTTTTCTTGTAGAAATAAACACATACCCTAAAGCTATGTATTTGACCATGGACCTAGTGCCCATGTTAGTTACTCTTCGTAGAAAAGACCACAAATACTATTTTCACATAGTATAATACATGAAAATTACTTCATAGAAAATAAGGAGATAATAAGAGTAACAAATTATGTAAGGTTTTATGTAATTTATTTGTCTGTTGTGGTATACAAAGTTTTAGATAATTTCTGCAATATTTTTAAAGATACAGGTCAGATGTGAGAGCTAGTGTCAATCATAGTATTTGGGATGGATACCACTGAGATTTTTTATATCTATTAATAAAATCCTTGTATTAGGTTAATTAATGCCTGGTGGCTCAGAGGTTAAAGCGTCTGCCTCCGATGCGGGAGACCCAGGTTCAGTCCCTGGGTAGGAAAGATCCCCTGGAGAAGGAAATGGTAACCCACTCCAGTATTCTTGCCTGGAGAATCCCATGGACAGAGAAGCCTGGTAGGCTACAGTCCATGGGGTAGCAAAGAGTTGGAAACGACTGAGCGATTTCACTTCACTATAATATAGCTAGCATTTCAGTACTTTCAGTTCAGTTCAGTTGCTCAGTTGTGTCCAACTCTTTGCAGTTGCACGGACTGCAGCATGCCAGGCTTCCCTGTCCATCACCAACTTCTGGAGCTTGCTCAAACTCGTGTCCATTGAGTTGGTGATGCCATCCAACCATCTCATCCTCTGTCGTCCCCTTCTCCTCCTGCCTTCAGTCTTTCCCAGCATCAGGGTCTTTTCTAATGAGTCAGTTCTTTGTATCAGGTGGCCAAATTATGGGAGTTTCACCTTCAGTATCAGTCCTTCCAATGAATATTCAGGACTGATTTCCTTTAGGATTGACTGGTTGGATCTCCTTGCAGTCCAAGGGACTCTCAAGAGCCTTCTCCAACACCTCAGTTCAAAAGCATCAATTCTTTGGTGCTCAGCTTTCTTTGTGGTCCAACTCTCACATCCATACATGACTACTGGAAAAACTATAGCTTTGACTAGACAGACCTCTGTTGACAGAGTAATGTCTCTGCTTTTTAATATGCTGTCTAGGTTGGTCATAGCTTTTCTTCCAAGGAGCAAGCGGCTTTTAATTTCATGGTTATGGTCACCATCTGCACTGATATTGAAGCCCCCAAAATAAAGTGTGTCAGCGTTTCCATTGTTTCCCCATCTATTTGCCATGAAGTGATGGGACCAGAGGCCATGATGTTTGTTTTTTGAATGTTGAGTTTTAAACGAGCTTTTTCACTCTCCTCTTTCACTTTCATCTAGAGGCTCTTTAGTTCTTCTTTGCTTTCTGCCATAAGGGTGGTGTCATCTGTGCATCTTGATTCCACCTTCATCCAGCCCAGCGTTTCTCATGATGTACTCTGCATATAAGTTAAATAAGCAGGGTGACAATATACAGCCTTGACATACTCCAACAAATAGTTTCAAGGGATTAGATCTGATAGACAGACTGCCTGAAGAGCTATGGATGGAAGTTCATGGCATTATACAGGAGGCAGTGATCAAGACCATCCCTAAGAAAAGAAATGCAAAAAAGGCAAAATGGTTGTCTGAGGAGGCCTTACAAATAGCTGAGAAAAGAAGAGAAGCTAAAGGCAAAGGAGAAAAGGAAAGATATACCTATTTGAATGCAGAGTTCCAAAGAATAGCAAGGAGAGATAAGAAAGCTTTCCTTAGTGATCAATGCAAAAAAATAGAGAAAAACAACAGAATGGGAAAGACTAGAGATCTTGTCAAGAAAATTAGAGATATCAAGGGAACATTTCATGCAAAGAGGGGCTCAATAAAAGACAGTAATGGTATGGACCTAACAGAAGCAGAAGATATTAAGAAGAGGTGGCAAGAATACACAGAAAGACTATACAAAAAGATCTTCATGACCCAGATAACCATGATGGTGTGGTCACTGACCCAGAGCCAGACATCCTGGAATGTGAAGTCAAGTGGGCCTTAGGAAGCTTTACTACAAACAAAGCTAGTGCAGGTGATGGAATTCCAGTTGAGCTATTTTAAATCCTAAAAGATGATCCTGTGAAAGTGCTGCACACAATATGCCAGCAAATTTGGAAAACTCAGCAGTGGCCACAGGACTGGAAAGGTCAGTTTTCATTCCAATCCCCAAGAAAGGCAATGCCAAAGAATGCTCAAACTACCACACAATTGCACTCATCTCACAAGCTAGCAAAGTAATGCTCAAAATTCTCCAAGCCAGGCTTCAACAGTACATGAACCGTGAACTTCCAAATGTTCAAGCTGGATTTAGAAAAGGCAGAGGAACCAGAGATCAAATTGCCAACATCTGTTGGATCATCAAAAAAACAGGAGAATACCAGAAAAACATTGACTTCTGCTTTATTGATTATGCCAATGCCTTTGACTATGGATCACAACAAACTGTGGAAAATCCTTTAGGAGATGGGAATACCAGACCACCTGACTTGCCTCCTGAGAAATCTATATGCAGGTCAAGAAGCAACAGTTAGAAGCGGACATGGAACAACTGACTTTTTCAAAATTGGGAAAGAAGTATGTCAGGGCTGTATATTGTCACCCTGCTTATTTAACTTACATACAGAATACATCATGTGAAATACTGGGCTGGATGAATCACAAACTGGAATCAAGATTGCTGGGAGAAATATCAACAACTTCAGATATGCACATGATACCACCCTAATGGCAGAAAGCGAAAAGGAACTGAAGAGCCTCTTGATGAGAGTGAAAGAGGAGAGTGAAAAAGCTGGCTTAAAACTCAACATTGAAAAAAAACAAAGATCATGGCATCTGATCCCATTACTTCATGGAAAGTAGAAGGGGAAAAAGTGAAAAGAGTGACAGACTTTATTTTCTTGGACTCCAAAATCACTGCAGACAGTGACTGCATCCATGAAATTAAAAGGCACTTGCTCCTTGGAAACAGAACTATGGCAAACTTAGCATTTTCAAAAGCAAAGACATCACTTTGCTCACAAAGGCGTGTATAGTCAAAGCTATAGTTTTTCCAGTTGTATGTACAAGATGTGAGAGTTGGACCATAAGCAAGCCTGGGTGCCAAAGAACTGATGCTTTCAAATTGTGGTGCTGGAGATGACTCTTAAGAGTCTGTTGGACAGCAAAGAGATCAAACCAGTTAGTCCTAAAGGAAATCAACTGTGAATATTCCTTGGAAGGACTGATGCTGAAGCTGAAGTTCTAGATACTTTGGCCACTGCATGCGTAGAGCAGAGTCATTGGAAAAAACCCTGATGCTGGGAAAGATCCAAGGCAAAAGGAGAAGAGGATGGCAAAGGATGAGATGTTTGGATAGTATCACTGATTCAGTGGACATGAACTTGGGCAAACTCCAGGAGATAGTGAGGGACAGGGAGACCTGGCTTGTTGCAGTGCGTGCAGTTGCAAAGAGTCGGACAGGACTTAGCAACTGAAAACAACAAATATTACTTTAGCTGGAATCTTGCTAACTAGAACCCAGTCACGTAGTCTACCTTGTCACTGCAATGGAGGTGGGAGATGTTAGTTCTGAGTGCCCAGGAAGAAGAAAGCAGATTGGTTGAGCATTGAGCATCTCATACTGCCATTCAGTTTGTGCATTCTTGGATTCTGTATTCACCACAGAAATGTTTCTGTTACTGCTTGTTATTTTTTGTACCTTTGGTCATTGAGAATTTACTTCCAAATTTCTTAGAAGAAATGTAGTTTGAAAGTCTTCGTTATTTTAGTTTATAAACTCTTTGGTACTTGATATATTTAAGACATTTGTTGTTTGTTTGGTTTGTTTTTTTGGTTTTTTACCCCAGGATGGTTATATCATGTTATTTTCTTTTATAATTTCATTACTGGTTTAAACTTTTTGAAAACTTCATTATGCCTTGTTTATTTTTGAAGGATTAAAAAATGCATTTATGGCAAACATCTCCCATTGCTTATTCAAGAAATACACTAGAATATTGAACACAGCCAGTACCAGAGCCACCAAGTCATTGTCTGCTCATGTTCAGTCTGTCAGCCCACTAGCAGAAGGGAAAACAGAGAAACCTTATCCTGTTTTTTTAAAGGTCAGCACATGCAGGCTTGCAGACCAATAGAGAAGCACATTCCAGTGAGGAGGCAAAGTTCTCTTTGCCTTCTGCCCACTTGAGATTCAACTTCGAGAGTCAGCAGAAGCCTTTCAGCTTTCGCTTCAGCTGCTGTTGCAGTTATCCCGCCCCCTTCTTTCTGTGATCCATGACATATACGCTTCTGTACATTCTCAATCACTCCGTCCTGTCCAACTCTTTGCGACCTCATGGACTGTAGCTGGCCAAGCTCCTCTGTCTGTGGAATTTTCCAGGCAGTAATACTGGAGTGGGTTGCCCTTTCCAACCCAGGGATTGAACTTGGATCTCCTGAGTCTCCTGCATTGGCAGGCGGATTCTTTACCACTGAGCCACCTTGGGAAACCCCCATTCACTTTTGTACTTAAGGCCAAAATGTATCTTTCCTCATAAATATGTCCTCTGTTAGTAAATCTTATGAGAATGTTTTAAGCCTAAGTATTACATGCAATTTTCCCTTAAAACGTATTAAAGTGAAAGTGAAGTCGCTCAGTCATGTCCGACTCTTTGCGACCCCATGGACTGTAGCCTATCAGGCTCCTCAGTCCATAGAATTTTCCAGGCAAGAGTACTGGAGTGGGTTGCCATTTCCTTCTCCACGGGATCTTCCTGACCCAGGGATCGAACCTGGGTCTCCTACATTGCGGGCAGACGCTTTACCATCTGAGCCGCCAGGGAAGCTCTTTAAAATGTATAATTAGCTCAAAATAATGCCACAGTTCAGTTTGAAATAATTTGGATCAATACGTCTCTTGTATAGCTCTCCCTCTGTTAAATCACCCCTCTACCCCCACTGCAATTGGCCTTTTTTTCCCTTGTAGGCAGAAAATATATGCTATCTATACCATATATCTAAGTCTTTTAGCTTTTAAAAATTATACTGTTTTCGGAAAGATTGATTTTAGACAGAGTCGTTTCCGTATCCTAGTGCGTAACCATCATCCTGGGATTTCTTTTCATGTCTCACAGGTTAATTGTACTATTATTTGGATACTGTGGCTTTCCTCAGATGCTGTGTTCATTTGTCATTTTTCCTAGACTCTGTGCTGAAAGTTCATTTTTAGGAAGGATGTCTGGAAAATAAACTTTTTTTATTTATTGCATGTTTGAATTTCCTGCTCTGGTTCTAATTCCATAAATGGGTTGAGTATAAAACTCTAGGTTGAAAATAACTTCTCACTTTTAAAGGCATCTCCCTATTGCTTTCTTGCATCCTAGCATTTCTAGCATTCTAGTTGCTGTTGTTTCTCAAAACTTGGTAGATACTGTTTGGGGGAATTTTCTTTCTTTCTCCTTTTCCCCTTCTGTCCTTGTCTCTCTACTCCCTCCATCATCTCTGTCTGCTGCATCCCCCTTTTATGCTGTGATACATTGTATATACCTTTTGGTATGTAAAATGTACAACATTTAAAGATAATGAAAAGGTAAACATTTATGACTCTACCAGCCAGCTTACAAAATTGTACTTTTCTAAATCTCTTCTTGTCTCTTCCCTTTTAATTTTTTTCCCCACCAGAGTATCACTGTTCTGAATTTGTACCTTTCGTTGTGTTTAATATTTGTACACAGATGTAGGACTCTGTTAACACTGTGTTGAAATTCATCCATGTTCATGTGTATTTCTCTAATTAATTCATTTTCAGTGCTGTATTTTATTCTCTGTATCTGTTGATGTACATTTGGGTTGTTACAAGGTTATTGTTATTGTGAATAATATTGCTTTCACATTCTTGAACATGGATGCATGAGCTTATCTAGGATATAAGTCTAGAATTGGAAAGCCTGCGTCTAAGGATGTATACAAATGTATAAACAAGGACATGCTGTTGTTTAAAATGATTGTATCAATTTATAGCAGTGCAGGGGAGGTCCAGTTGCTGCTCATTCTTCCTCATGCTTGATATTGTCTGACTTTTTCATTTTAGCAACTCTGGCAGGTATTTACTGACTCTCAGAATAGTTTTTAAGTTACCTATCCCTGTTGATTAGTGAAAATAAGCACTTTTTTTTGTATTGAATTTTTGGATAGGCTCCTATAATAGTTAGCTGTTTTGTTGTGCTTTTCATTTGTAGAATTTCTTTATATATCCCATATATGGGTTCTTTCTTTTTACATACTGTGGATATTGTCAGCTCTGGTTTGCTTTCACTTTCTTAATGGTATATTTGGGTGGATATAGATTCTTGCCTTTGATATTGTCCAGGTTATCATTTTTAGCCTTTTATGGTTAGTGATTTTTGTGACCTTCCTCACTGCCTCACCGTCTCTTTTCTGCCTTTTGACTTTGGTTCCTCATTGCTCTCTCTGGTTTTATAAAAGAACCTGGCTTCCAGACCCTGACAAGATGATTGTTTTGAGACATTAGTCTGCCATCTTAATCAGTCAGCTTTCTGAATAAAGTCATATTCCTTGCCTTAAAAACTTGTCTCTCAGATTCATTGGCCTGTTGTGTGGTAAGCAGCGCGAGCTTGGACTGGGCAACAGGCTTCGTTGCTCTGAGGCATGTGAAATCTTTCCAATCCAGGGATCGAACCTGTGTCCTCTGTGTTGGCAGGCGAATCTTAACCATTGGACCACCAGGAAGTTTGCTCTGCCTATTTTAATATAATCCCTGAGCTAAGAATGGCTTCTACATTTAAAAATAATTGACATAAAATTAAAAGAAAAATATTTCATGACAAGTGAACACATGAACTTTGAGTTTGTGTCCATAAATAAAATTTACTGTAACCGAGACACTCTCGTTTCTTTCTTGTCTTTTGAAGCTTTCACACTGTAATGGCAGAGTGAAGTACAGGCAGCTCTTGCTACGCACAGTTGTTGAGGACCTCGCTTCAGCACAGTAGTCCAAGGCTGTAAAAATGGCCATGCAGGGTGAAACTGTGCAAAGTATTAATAATCAGTGGGAGGGACTTCCCCGGTGGTCCAGTGGTTAAGATTTGCACTTCCGCTAGATGGGGCACCTGGTTAGGAAACCAAGATCCCTGTGTGCCATGCAACAAGGCAAAAAAAAAATCTGTGTGAAAAATTATTGTGAACTTAAGAAACTTCTCTTGTTTCCTGTTATAAATGCATAGGGAAATGAAAAAAAAAGGGAAAATGAATATATAGTACAGTGTAATTTAAAACATTAGGAAAAAAAAAACCATTAGAAACATTGAGAATTAAAATGTTTTCTTTCATAGTAAAAAGCTTATCAAGAGTTGCTCTCTTTTTGTGATATGACGTGGAATGGGCCTCTTCTCTCTGCCTTGGCAAGTTGTCCTGGTTTCTAAGTTTGGATCAGCTTCCCACATTGTTTGCTTTGTGTTTTCAATGTCACAATGTGCCTTTGAGAATTGTTTTAATGTGAAATATCTTGCCTGTGTCACTTCCTCTTGGACATCCTCATCTTTTTCACCAAAATACATAGATGAACTCACCTTTACTATGTTCCTCTGAGTGCATGTACAGACTCTTTGGAGGGACTGTAGAGTCTGCACTCCCACACTGAAGCTGTTGCTTCTGTAACTCCATTCGCATTCAATTTGAATTTTGCTTCCAGTGTTACTCTTCTTTAGTTCTTTGCTGCACTTTCATTTTGACCAGTTCCCTCTTAAAGCTACCTTTTTTGTAAAATGTCACATGGGTTTATCACTGGTAGACGCGGCAACGCAAGTTTATGCTTGAACTGAATAACAGATGCTCAGTCACAAGTCACTAACAGGCTTTGTGATGTGATAGGTCACTAATCTTGATGCACAAACTGTTATTTATGTAGTAATTTGTAGACTAAAGAGCTAGCCACAAATTTGTGCTTTATGCAGTTATTCACAGTTACTATACTGGAACTTGAACCAGGTTGTTGAACTTATAATTTTTCACTACCATATTCTTGTCTGGTTTTGATATTGGGGTATATTACCAGTAATTATATAGTAATCACTAGCAAATACCTAAGGCACAGTGTTCCAGGCACTGTTCTAACATTTTATGTATTAGCACATCCATAAGTAGTTAATTCTGTTATTCCCAACTTACATGTGAGGAAACTGAAGTAAAACAATTAAGAAACTTGCCCATGGTCACATAGATATTAAGTGATACAGATATTAAGATTGAATGTGGGAGACTCAGGTTTGATCCCTGGGTTGGGAAGATCCCCTGGAGAAGGAAATGGCAGCCCACTCCTGTACTCTTGCCTGGAAAATCCCATAGACGGAGGATTCTGGTAGGCTCCAGTCCATGGGCTCACAGAGTCACGACTGAGCGACTTTACTTTCACTTTCTGGTAGTCCAGTGTGGATCCCGGCCTCTAACCTAGTACCTTACACTTATATACATTATACTTACATTAGTCTCATAAAATGAGTTGGAAAGCATTCTTTTTCTAATTTCTAGAGTTTGTGTTAGATCGGTACCTTAAATATTTGGTAGAATACTATAAACCCTTTGTGGTGTGTGTCTGTATGTGTGTATGTATTTGGAAGATTTAAAAATAACTTTCAGTTTCTTTAACTGATTTCAGACTGTTGATGTTTTCTATTTATCATATTTTGAATCAGTTTTTGTTATATATACTGTTTTAGAAATTGATCTTTTTCATCTTCTCTTCAAATTTGTTGTCATAGCCTTATAATCTTTTTTTTCTCTCTTCTGCGTTTGTGATATTTTTCTTTTTCCTTCCTAAAATTGTTCATTTATTCCTTCTCTTCTTTTTTGAACAATCTTCCCAGAGGTTTGTTAACTTTGTTTTTTAGTTGCTGTATCATGTCTGACTCTTTGGTGACCCCATGGACTGTAGCCCATCAGGCTCCTCTGTCCATGGGACTTTCTAGGCAGGAGTACTGGAGTGAGTTCCCATTTCCTACTCCAGGGATCTTCCCATCCCAGGGATTGAACCTGTGTCTCCCACATTGGCAGGCGGGTTCTTTAGCACTGAGCCATCGGAGAAGCCCCTGTTAACTTTATTAGTCCTCAAAGAGGACTTTTACTTTGCTGATCTATTTGTCTGTTTCCTTGCAGTTTATTTTTGTTTATGAGTTTATTTTCCTTCCTTTGATTTTACTGAGATTTATTTTTATCTAAGATATATGTTAACCAATTAATTTTATTCTTCTTTTCCTAATATAAGCACTTAAGACTAGGGACATTGCTTAAATTATCTTTTTAGGTATATTCCACAAACCTTGCTATGTAATATTTTTGGTATTATTCAGTTCTAAGTATTTTTTTCATTATTATTATAATGGTTTAATCTATGGGTTATTTGTAGTGTTTTCAAATTTCCTAATACATTAACAAATTCAGGTTTTTATTTCTAATTTGTTCATATGTTTCATAAATGTGGAATGCATAATAATTTTGAAAATAAGAGACATTTCCTAGTATACATTTATTTTAAAAAGAAAGTTTCATGAATGCTGGAAGAGAAAGTGTCTTCTCCACTGTACACGCTACTTTCCAGTGTAGTCTAGTAGTGAAACTTGTATATTGAATTGCTCAAAGCTAGTATGTTCTTGCTGATTTTTGTCTTGATGTGTCAGTTACTGGGAGAAGGTTTACAACGACATGCCCCTGTGAAGTTGGATTCATCTATTTCTCCTCATTACGATCACTTTTATGTGTTTTTGAATATCTGTGTTGTTAGATGGAAACAAGTTTAATATTTAATATTGATAAATCTTAGTGAATTAAAATCTCTGTAATTTTATTTCTACTAATGGTGTTTTTGCTTTGGGTCAGTTTTATTGACAATTATGCCTACACCCATCTGGTGCATTTTGTTATACACTTGAACCTTCTATAGTAGATGCTGCTGGTGACCTGTCTGGATTCCCTTAACCAGCCAGTGTCTCCCTCAGCTAATGACTGCTTTGCGAGGGTTACAGTAACCCGGCCCCCTTACCTCTGGCTGGCGCTGACTCAGGGCTGCAGTTGGGCTCCACAGCTTCCCCAGGGAAGAGGCAGAGGCTGGGCTCAGCGAAACCCAGTTTTACCTCCCTTCCCTCTCCTACCGCTTTCTCCTGAGGGTACTCTCTCAGTTTATAAAAAATCACTGTTTCAGGCTTTGCTTTTATTAAACTGAATCTAAAGCGTCTACCATCTCAACAAGGGAGAACTTGATCTCTCTTTCTAGTGTTAAGTTGTACAAATCCTGTTTTTTGTTTCATTTTGGTGAACTTCATCTTTAATATATTAGGTAGATTTTTGTTTCAGTAGCTCTCAACTGTGGGCGTCCTTCAGAATTAACTCGTTTTGAAATTGCTGGACTGTCTCTGATCCATCCTGTGCCAGTGGCTTTTCACTTTAAATCAGATCTTTTCCTCTATTTCAGGTAAAATGTTAAAGCGTTCTGTTAAATAACTAAAAGGGTTCCTTTGACTTTTCATTTTGCTTGTTTGGTTTTCACTTTATGTTAAAGGTAAGACATTTACCACCACTAAGGGTACTCTACAAAATGCCTACTAAGTACTCCCATAGAGTTTATGCCGTCTTCTTTCCTGCTCAGAAGAGGGGAGCTACTGTGCTCCAGCACTGATTCCGCGTCTAGGACCAACAGTAGAAGAGCCAGCAGGCTCCTTCAGCTGGGTCAGTGTCGACCCCACCAGGAGCAGGCTGGTGTCATGATCCGGAACAAAACACAACCAGAATGCCCGTGTGATAATGACGCCAAGAGGAGTCCCTTTTTATACTAGATGCCTAGGATAAAAGGTGCTTTCTTTTCCATCTTGAAACTTGGAGTTTCAAGGTGAACTCGGAAAGAGAGGCACACTGTGAATAAATATCTTCTATTTCCCTTCACTTTCACTGACGTTTTATACAATAAAGTAGGAAATACCATGGCTCTGAACTTCAGAGAGAAACTTCACTTAATGGAAAGGTTTTTCTTAAATAAAACAGTTCTCTGAAGCTAAGAACTGATCAGTTATGATTATTCCATCCAATTTCCCTAACCGAAGTAGCTTAAAATTCTGTAGTATATTTATTACTCCCTGACAGACAGGTGAGCTGTTGCTATAGAGATTTAACATTTTACCGATTATAGAAGTTTTAATATTTATATAGTGATGTTAACATGATGGTGGTAGCTGATCTCTTGAACCGAAAACAATTTGTTTTTGCCACATTGCATCACGTTGTGCTTTTCTAAAAGCAGAGAGCTATTTTTATTGCCCTGCCTAATAATGATAAGATGACCAGCCTGGAGAGCTTGTCTGGTTACTCCCTGTTAGCTTTCTTTTCATGATGGCTGTGTCACAGGCCATGTTTGGAAAGTAGAAGAAATGAGGTGAATATTCTTCATTAGTGATGACCCTTCCACCTTGAATCTGTTCATTCTTTTCCAGTTCTGAGTTTTGTAGCTTCGGCACCTCTAATTAATTAATCTTAAAATAGGTGTGTTTTTCATTGTCTTCTGTTTACCATTTTAGAGCTATATGTTTAGGTAACCCTGTGTTGTGTTGTCTTTTGTTGTTTTGGCCCATCTTCCGTGTAAAGTAAAGCACTAAGAGAAGATGTGCACGTTACTTAGACGGGGTTTTTCCCCTTCGGGACCTCGTAGTTTACAGGAGCTCCTGCTGTATACAGCTCACTCTAGTATAGATTAGACTGTTCTGTCTGTTACAAGTACAGACGATGTATTAGTTCTGAATAGTACTGGAGAACAGATTCTAAAATGAAATCAGAGAAAAGGTGATAGATAGGATGTGGACCTCAATTGTAAGACTAACAAAGAGGAAGTAAAGACAATTGGAAGTGTGGAGAGCAATATGAGCCAAGGTATGCACTGATAACATCAGTGGTCTGCTTGTAAAATGGCTGAAATATATATAGAGACCCAAGTGGAAAACTGCTGATGGTTGTAGTAGGTGGTAGAACTGGGTCCTCTCAGATTGTGTGGCCTTGGTATCATGCTAAGAAGTTTGGTTTTATTTTATTTTATTTTTTGGTTTTATTTTTAAATAAGTGTTGGAGTCCTCTTCAGTCAACCAGTATATTTTCCTGATATTCAGGTCTTTTGCCAACTGCCTTCATCCTTTAAGAAGGAAAAGTAGGGCAAAAAAATTAATTTTGAAGTGTAGTGATATCATTGTAAAATTTCCAGATTTTGCCAGTTTTGTCACACGCTGCGTCTGTGTCTGGTATTCTCTGGATCGCCTCTTAGCCTGATCCTTAACCCCAGTTTCATTTACAAGGGATTTGTTTTCTCTGGTTCTTTGTCATCTGTTAAAGTGAGGAACTTGAATCCTAGGTTAGTTGAACTGTTTTTTTTTCCAACTAGGTGTTTTTAAAAAAAGCCTTGAGAGATCTTAAATGTTTAGAGATAGTTTTTGGATAAGTATAAGCAGACTCTGGATGTTTTTGTGCCTGCTAGGCTGAGGTTAAATTAATTGGGACTAATAGTAAAGGTTTAAAAAATGCTTTCTCTTTTTCACAATTTGGGGGCATTAGGTATTGAGAATCATGTTAAGGTTCACCCTTCTTTTAGAAAAATTGAGAGGAACATTTGCTCTTGAGGATGGTCACAACAGAAATGTTAAGTGCTGTGTCATTGTCCTCTCTTGTTTTGGCGCACATAACTAGTCTTCAGCAGACATCATGCTGTCTGTATCACATGGCTAACAGTGGGAGGTATCTAGTGTAGATTCTTCTTGGGGAAATAGATTTAAATTTACTTGGATAGAAATGTAAAGCACCTGCTGGTGCTTGTTTAGAGACCCAAAATGCATTCAATCAGGACGGAATATAAGCTGCCTGGATAGTTCCTGTAAGTAAGCAAGCGAGGCTTTCAGCCTCATGCTGCGAGGTCTTAGTTATGTGAATATGTGTGTGCATGTGTGTGCAGGGTTTTTATATTTACAGGACAAGGCTCCCTAAAATAGCAGTGCAAAAAGGAATTCTTTGCTGTGGGGACTGCATGGAAGTAATATGAATCAGTGTGTTCTTTCATACAGGAATGTCACTGGGTGATGCCCTCAGCTATTCTAGTAATCAAGGACGCTCTCCTGTTGCTAATCCTATGATGAACAGGACAAATGGTGGTGATGAACAGAACCTCGCCAAGCCTGGAAATTCCATCAGTTCGTCATAGTACAGCTGTTGTCCTTAGTGCGTAGGGAGGCACCTGGGGGTGTAAGATTAATATATTCCACAGGGGGGGTTGGAGTTTATTGCTCAGGACAGTTAAGATGTT
The DNA here is from genome assembly GCF_019923935.1 of Bubalus bubalis. Lineage (NCBI taxonomy): Eukaryota > Metazoa > Chordata > Mammalia > Artiodactyla > Bovidae > Bubalus > Bubalus bubalis. The sequence goes on from NC_059177.1 coordinate 51,661,741, forward strand.
GCTGAGCTGTCTGTTGCCATTTCCAGCCTGGTTCTGGGGAGGAGCAGGAGAAATTCGCTTTAGCCTCAGCGGTCATACGTGCCTGCAAGCTGTGTAAAGACCTCTTTTGTCATTGTTGTTCAGTCACTCAGGCGTGTCCGACTGTTTGTGACCCCATGGACTGCAACACGCCAGGCTTCCGTGTCCTCCACTGTCTCTTGGAGTCTGCCCAAACCCGTGTCCATAAAGAGTTGGTTTTACTTCAAAAGAAATACTGTTTTGATTGAAAGTATAAATCAGAGTTTTCAAGTTAAATAAGTTAAAAACAGAGCACAGCCACCAGACAGGGTTCAGCTTGATGTGTAATAGACCTCTGAAAGAAATTCACTGAAACAAATCTGAACAATCAAGTCCGCATTTAGTAACTGAAAGCTTGTTGCTGCTCAGTCGCTTCAGTCGTGTCCGACTCTGTGACCCCATAGACGGCAGCCCACCAGGCTCCCCCGTCACTGGGATTCTCCAGGCAAGAACACTGGAGTGGGTTGCCATTTCCTTCTCCAGTGCATGAAGTGAAAAGTGAATGTGCTCAGTCGTGTCCGACTCTTAGCGACCCCATGGACTGCAGTCTACCAGCCTCCTCTGTCCATGGGATTTTCCAGGCAAGAGTACTGCAGTGGGGTGCCATTGCCTTCTCCGGAAAGCTTGCTAGGCAAACCAAAAAAATTTCATGTTGAATATGAAATCTTAATGATTCAGACTATACCTTTCACCTTGTCAGATTATAAATGATCCCTGGGACTTTCTGGGATGCTGGGTTTCTTCCAAGCCTGAGGAACAAGCCCTGCATTTTGGCCACAGCACTCTCTTGGGATGGCAGCTTAGTGCTGGCTTCAGAATTCTCTGTCATGCAAAAAAAAAAAAAAAAAAAAGGGAAGAAGAAAATATTAGCCCACATTTCTTTACAGTTCCATGTCTTGTCCACAACTCACCCCTCCACTCCCGCCTACTAAACAGGACAGAATATCAATCATGGAGACCATTTAAGTGAGTATTATGAACAGTCTCCTATGTGGAAGAGTTATTATTAAATGTTTCTTTATTAAATTGGTTATTTGAAACTCAGTGCTTTTCCCTTAGATAAACAGTATTATAAGTGATGATTAATTTTGGTTCTAAACTAATCCAAATTACTGAGAAGAAAGCATCTTCCTTTTTTCTAAAACTGACAGACAGAAGGAGTATTTCAAAAGGTCTCTGAGCTTGCCTTTGGCATTCCTCTCTTCCTTTTACCTCCTAGGGCCTTGGGGCCCATCTGTATACCTTCTCCCTCCTTGGTCACCTTATCCAATCTGCTTTATTCCCTGAAGTATTCCATGTCGCTACATTATATTTCTTCCTTTTTACCCTAAAACCAGAAACTCAGACACTTTCATTGGAATTTATCTCAGGGATTGAGAGGGAAGCTAACTTGATCACTAAATTCACACAAAGTGGAATGATGGCCCTTCAAAGGTTGTATGTCCCCTTATGCTCCTTTAAATTGTGAAATAGGGTTCTGTACTTCTAAAAAGAGAATGCTAGCTGCTGCAAGTGAATCTTAGTAGAAGTTTGGCTAATGTGACCAAGTGAAATGAAAACGCAGTGGTTATGAGAAGTGTCTGAGTATGTTGGTGGGAATTAGGCTTCTGTTCTTCCTTTTCATGAGTTTTCTTCCTCCAGTTTAGTTTCAAAGTTTAGCACCTTTGGTCAGGGGCTGGGATGGGGAGGAAAGTAGGGGAGGACAGAGGCAACAACAGGCCATTTGCAAACTAGAATGCTAATTTCTCAGCAGACAACCAGACAGAAAGTGCACAGGTCTTAACTGAGTAACTGTAGGTAAGACTAACCTAAGTCTCTGGGAGCTTGAAAAGTTACCCATACTTCTGTGCATTTAAATTATTTATGAACACTATTTAATCTGTATAGACCTAGAAAATATTTAGTCCACTAATTAATTCCAGAGTTTGTGATCTGAAGTAAACCATACAGAAGAGAAGGTGCTTGTGACTTCATCATATATTCTTATTTACTCTTTATGAGCACATAGCTATTAATAGTAAGGCTAGTCAAGAGACAAAAATTGTCTTCTGTGCTTCATCATCATGTCCTGTTGTTTCCTCTTGCTTTGGTTTACCTAGGTATTTTCAAAATCCTCACTAGATAATTTCACTTCAGGCATGTAATCAGAATGAAGATCAGATGTCCGGAGTGCTGTGTTTGAAAACGGTGTGCTTTTTTGGTGCCTGGTTAAATAATATGGGGCTTATTTTCTGGCAGAGTGGTGTCACATCTCCTTTGATGTTAGCCAGAACTGGGTGGAGTTTCTTAAGCTGCAGTGGGATTTGCTCAAGCAGGGCTCTGTGCACTGGGGAGTTGGTTTTTAGTCTTTCTCTTTGCCAAAAGGCTTTTGCCTTTTTAAATAAACCTGAACCCAGTTATAATTGAGAGTACTTGATGTATAAAATAATAGTCACACGGAGGGTCCAAGTGATGAAACTGAATTATAAGTAGTTTATCGAATAGTCAACCTCAGGAATTGTTTCACACACCACTCTCATTTTACAGCCTAAGGAACTCAACCCCAGAAGGTGACCCACTCAAAGCCAAACTGAGAATCAGACTGAACTAGTGAAGCATGGAAATGTCTTCACATTTCCATAAGAAAAAAACCCAGCTTTTTTTTAATCTCCTGTTAGCAAAGTCATTCAAAGTTAATAGTATAAGCAACTATATTCAGTATTTTGAAATAACCTATAAAGGAAAATAATCTGAAAAAGAATATATGTGTGTGTGTATATATATATATAAAACTGAATCACTTTGCTGTACACCTGAAACATTGTAAATCTACCCAGGTCAGATCAGATCAGTCGTTCAGTCGTGTCCGACTCTTTGTGACCCCATGAATCGCAGCACGCCAGGCCTCCCTGTCCATCACCATCTCCCGGAGTTCACTCAAACTCATGTCCATTGAGTTGGTGATGCCATCCAGCCATCTCATCCTCTGTCGTCTCCTTCTCCTCCTGCCCCCAATCCCTCCCAGCATCAGAGTCTTTTCCAATGAGTCAACTCTTCGCATGAGGTGGCCAAAGTACTGGAGTTTCAGCTTAAGCATCATTCCTTCCAAAGAAATCCCAGGGCTGATCTCCTTCAGAATGGACTGGTTGGATCTCCTTGCAGTCCAAGGGACTCTCAAGAGTCTTCTCCAACACCACAGTTCAAAAGCATCAATTCTTCGGCGCTCAGCCTTCTTCACAGTCCAACTCTCGCATCCATACATGACCACAGGAAAAACCATAGCCTTGACTAGCCGGACCTTTGTTGGCAAAGTAATGTCTCTGCTTTTGAATATGCTATCTAGGTTGGTCATAACTTTCCTTCCAAGGAGTAAGCGTCTTTTAATTTCATGGCTGCAGTCACCATCTGCAGTGATTTTGGAGCCCAAAAAAATGAAGTCTGACACTGTTTCCACTGTTTCCCCATCTATTTCCCATGAAGGGATGGGACCAGATGCCATGATCTTTGTTTTCTGAATGTTGAGCTCTAAACCAACTTTTTTACTCTCCTCTTTCACTCTCATCAATTTTAAAAGTCCAAACTCAGATAAGTTTCTCTATTATCTATACAGATAGAAGAAGAAAAGCATAAATAGTCAATGTGAGATAATTTTTTTAAATGTAGATACTTCTCATTCCCAAGAATATGTCTTTGGATTTTCTTGAGTATCCATATTAGAGAAGGACACTGTGTGAATAAATATTAAGTGACCTTAAATGTTTCTGTATGTGTTGGATGACATTTATTCATGAACTTATTAAGATCAATTTTGGAGCACTTGCAGAACTAGCTTAACAGATTTGTAGAACACCTAAGGAATTTATTATACATGTTTTAGAGTAGAATAATTATAACTGAATTAATTTTCTCTTTATTAAAAACTGGGCCTTTTGTGCTAAAAGCCAGTATTTTCACTTCTGCTGGCTAGTATTGCCTTTACAGAGTCATTTTCCATAAGTATATTGTGTGTGTGTTTAAATCATACTTCTATTTATATGTGATGACATGAAAAGGATAGCTAAACTGTGTTGAAAGGCAGATGCTGGGTGGTTGGCTGCACGACCCTCCCACTTTCCAGCGGTCAGATTTTCTATCAATTTTACCCTCTTAAGCTGAATGTAAGCTGCTGTTCATATTCCATAAACCACACATCAGCCTAGAAAATGGTTTGGGAGGTTGCAAGGCAGGGAGGAGAGTAAGATTACAGTGAATAAAAAGCTGGCCTTTGAGAATCTGCACTCAGATAAATGAGGTTAAAAAGGTTTTGCTGGTTTTGTTTGTGTTTTCACCAGTGTCCTAAATTAGGGAAAGTTTGAGTAGATTGCATGAAGTATTATAGAAAAATAGATCTGTTGGGCTCTTACTGTATATTTTTAAAGATAGTACAGGTGTTCTTACAAGGTCTCTTTGACTAAGAACTGTTTAATTATAGACATCCCTTATTGTTTTTTGCTCTGTTTAACAGCTTTCAAAGGCTAACTGTAATAATAGTTACCATAAATAGAAAAGAGAAAAGCGGTTCCTTTTTATGGAACCCTTTGACATTCATCAGGCCTTTACAAAATTCCTTTTTCTTTGTGGCTGTGCTGTGCGGCATGTAGAGTCTTAGTTCCCTCACCAGGGATTTAACCCACCCCTGGCAGTGAAAGTGAAAGTCCTCTGGACTGCCAGGGACTTCCCATATACTTTTTTTTTTTAAACCAGTGTGTTTGTGTACATTTATGTATATAAGATTTTTGTTTAACTTAAAAAAAAAATGCTTTTATTTATCTATCTATTTATGGCTGTGCTGAGTCTTTGTTGCCGCGAGTATTCTTCTCTAGTTGCGGCAAGAGGAGAAGGGGCTCCTCGTTGTGGTTGCCTCTCTCGTTGCGGAGCACGGGCTCTAGGCTGAGCGGGTTTCAGTAGTGGGGCTCGGTAGTTGTGACTCCTGGGCTCTATCAACAGTTGTGGCCCACAGGCCTACTTGCTTCACAGCCTGTGGGATCTTCCCAGATCAGGGGTTGAACCTACGTCTCCTTCACTGGCAGGCGATTCTTTACTACTGAGCCACCAGGGAAACCCTCCCATATACGTTTTAGTTTTAAGTTATGTTTAAACATTGAAAGCTTGGTTGGTGTTCTGTAAAGACAGTAACGTACATGACCACAGAGAGAAACTGCCTTCTCTAGCTAATTCAGGGAACATGCCTGCCTTTTTCATGCCAGCAGGGCCAAGTGTAGCTTGGTTGACCAAGTCCTTTAAAAGTGATTCACGAAGCAGTATTTACCCTTACAAGATAAGGCCCAGATTCCTAGTCTCTGGTAAGGAAAAGTGATTTCACTTGCCTGATAGTACTTAACCTTTTTTTAAAATAAAATGGGAATGTAACCTAATCTGACCTTGTTTTGTATGTATTTTTACCCTGGTGGCTCAGTTGGTAAAGAATCCGCCTGCAATGCAGGAGACCTGGTTTCGATCCTGGGTTAGGAAGACCCCCTGGAGATGGGAACGGCTACCCCAGTATCCTGGCCTCGAGAATTCCATGGACTGTATAGTCCATGGGGTCGCAAAGAGTAGGACACGACTGAGCCACTTTCTCTTTTATGATTTGGAAATTAAGATAAATGGAATGGTTAAAAGGGTTTTGAAGACTTGAAATCAAAAGACCTGATTTGAATTCTTATGGCTAATAAACTTGGATAAATGAGGGGTCTTTTTTGCCCTTCCCTTTTATTATTGTTGAAAAGGACAGAGTGACACTTGCTCTGTTTACCTCCCAGGATGTGAGGAAAAGAGTTTACTTTGGCTAAGACAGTCTGTTACTGGGCTTTGATTTTCCATTTTATAAAATGGGAGAGTCTCTTTTAGCTTGAAAACTTTGCGTTTTAATTCCATGTTTGTTTAAAACAATGACAAGAGTTTCTAGGAATGTTTTTCTCTTTGGCGCTGCTCATGATGTGAAACCTTTTTTCCCCATTCACCAGGCAGTTGCAGTGGTGCAGAATGGCTGACCTCAGTCTTGCAGATGCGTTAACAGAGCCGTCTCCAGAAATTGAGGAGGAGATAAAACGGGACTTTATTGCCACACTGGAGGCAGAGGCCTTTGATGATGTTGTGGGAGAAACTGTTGGAAAAACAGACTATATTCCTCTCCTGGATGTTGATGAAAAAACCGGGAGTTCGGAGTCAAAGAAGAAACCATGCTCAGACACTAGCCAGGTTGAAGGTAAGTAATTAAATTAAACTGGACACATAGATTCAGAAAGTAGGTTAGGGACTACACTTTGGGTCAAATCTTATAGACTTTTGAGGAGACTAAACTGATTTTTTAAGTATAAGCACTTTCTCTTTATCTACATTTCTTAGAAACCAAGGACGTAGGTTCATCACCTTTTACTGGAATATGTATTCTTCAGGCTGTAGATTACTCTTAACCTTCTCTTAACCCTAAAGTTTCTTCTGTAATGTCTCAACTACTGTATAATCTGCTTATTAATTTCCTAAATTAAACTGCCTGCTATGCCTTTTCTTTGAAAGTAGCTTTGTAAAGTTAGATACTTTATATTTATACCAAGACTTAATTTGGATGCCACCTGTCTTTGTGAGTAATCCTAGGTCAGGATTAAAAAATGGATTAAACCCTTTAAAAGAGATTTGCTACCTTTATATATTGCTGGATCAAATTTGCTAACATCTGATTGAGGATTTTTATATTTATGTGCATATGGGATATTGGTCTATTTTATTGTAAGGCCTTTGTCTGCTTTTAAAATTGAGGTCATGTTGACATCATAAAATGAGTTGGGAAGTGTTCCCTCCTAAATCTGTTTTCTAGAACGGTTTGTGTTGAACTGATATTTTCTTTAACGTTTGACAGGTTTTGTCAGTGAAGCCATCTGGACCTGGAGTTTTCTTTGTCAACTTTTTGACTAAGAATTCAGTTCCTTTAAGAGATAGAGAACAGTACATGTTTTCTCTTCTCAAGTGAGCTTTGGTGGTTTGTATGTTTCAAGAAATTGGTCTGTTTCCTCTAAGTCATTGAATTAATGGAGATGAAATTGTAATATTACCATATTCTTCTAATGTCGAGGATCTCTTGTCATGTCCTCTCTTTCATTACGAAAATTTGTTTCCTCTTTTCACTTGAGGAGTCTAGATACTAGTTTATTAGTTATTTTTTCTTTTTAAAGATCCAGCTTTTGGCTTCATTGGTTTTTTTTTTTTTTTTCAGGTATGCAACATAATGTGTCAATATTTGTATGTATTGTGAAATGATCACCATAAGTCTAGTTAACATCCATTACCACATATAGTTATACCTTCTCTTCCCCATGTGATGAGAATTTCTAAGGTCTGTTCTCTCAGCAACTTTCAAATATAATACAGTGTTATTATTAGCTATAAAAACTATGCTGTACATTGTATCCTTGGGATTTATTTATTTTACTAGAAGTTTATACCTTTTGAATTCCTTTCACCCATTTCCCACCCACTCCCCACCTCTGGCAACCACATAAAATAGGCTTTTAATGTTATATATTTCTCTCTAATCCTAGTTGTAGATGTGTCCCATAGATTTTGATGTTTTTTATTTTCATTCAGTTCAAACATTTTCTATTTTGCCTTATGAATTCCTCTTCAATCTATCAGTTATTTAGAAGTATGTTAATTTCTCAGTATTTAGGGATTATTATTATTTTTTTAATGTCAGTTAAGTCCAGTTGGTTGATAGTGTTAATCAGGTTTTTCATATCCTTGCCTACTTTATATTTACTTGTTCTCATGACTTGAGAAAGATACTGAAGTTTTGATGTAGTTTTGTGGGTTCTTCTCCCTGCAGTTCTGTCAGTTTCTGTTGCATGTTGTTTGAAGACCTGTCGTCATGTGCGTATGTATTTACACTGTTATGTCTCCTTGATGAACTGACCTCTTTGTCCCTGGTAATTTTCTCTTCTCTGCATTTTACTTTTCATCTTGCATTAATGTAACCACTAGTTTCCTTAGGTAGTGTTTGCTTGGTATGTCTAACTGCATCCCTTCACTTTCAACAGGTTTCTTTTTTCATATTTACTAATAATGGGTTGCTTAGAATATAGATGGTTCTTGCTTTTTTAATCTAACCTGAAGAACTCTTATCTTGTAGTTGATGTGTTTAGACTATTTACTGAAATGCCTTATGTGATCATTGATATGGTTGGATTTAATCTGTCAGTTTGTTGTTGGTTTTCTGTTTCTTCCATCTGTTCATTAGTCTGATTTTCTTTTTCTGTCTGCTTTTGGATTAATTGAATGTTTTTATCATACTGTTTTAACTCCAGTATTGTCTGGAGAATACAGAAATATACAAATCTACGTAACAGTAAATCATCTCACCTTTTTTAATTTTGAAAAACAAACCTTAAGTTTTGGAAGGTTATTTTTTGCTAGGTGTCGTATTCTGTGTTACTCTTTTCTTTCAGTAACTTAAAGGAAAATTAGTCTTCCTACTTGTAGTTTCCGATAAGAAGTCTGTTAGAATTTGGATAGTTATTCCTTTTATTCCCTTCCTCTGGCTGCCTTTAAGGTTTTATCTTGATCTTGGGTTTTTAGCAGCTTGAATATGTTGTGTTTAGGTGGTACATACCTTTAATAAATACCTTTTCAGTTCAGTTCAGTTCAGTCGCTGAGTCGTGCCCAACTCTTTGCGACCCCATGAATCACAGCTCGCCAGGCCTCCCTGTCCATCATCAACTCCCGGAGTCCACCCAAACTCACGTCCATCGAGTTGGTGATGCCATCCAACCATCTCATCCTCTGTCACCCCCTTCTCCTCCTGCCCCCAATCCCTCCCAGCATCAGAGTCTTTTCCAATGAGTCAACTCTTCACATCAGGTGACCAAAGTATTGGAGTTTCAGCTTTAGCATCATTCCTTCCAAAGAAATCCCAGGGCTGATCTCCTTCAGAATGGACTGGTTGGATCTCCTTGCAGTCCAAGGGACTCTCAAGAGTCTTCTCCAATACCACAGTTCAAAAGCATCAATTCTTCGGCACTCAGCTTTCTTTATAGTCCAACGCTCACATCCATACATGACCACAGGAAAAACCATAGCCTTGACCAGATGGACCTTTGTTGGCAAAGTAATGTCTCTGCTTTTGAATATGCTATCTAGGTTGGTCATAACTTTCCTTCCAAGGAGTAAGCGTCTTTTAATTTCATGGCTGCAGTCACCATCTGCAGTGATTTTGGAGCCCCCAAAAGTAAAGTCTGACACTGTTTCCACTGTTTCCCCATCTATTTCCCATGAAGTGATGGGACCAGATGCCATGATCTTCGTTTTCTGAATGTTGAGCTCTAAGCCAACTTTTTCACTCTCCTCTTTGACTTTCATCAACAGGCTTTTTAGTTTAAAAAAGGTATTTCTTTGTCTGCACCAGGTCTTAGTTGTGGCAGGATCTTTCAGCTGTGGCACGCGAACTCCTGGTTGTGGCATGTGAGACCAGGGATCAGACCCTAGAGCACTGGAACCTCGACATCTTAGCACTGGACCACAGGGGAGCCCTAGCTGATGTTTTGCCTTCCTGGCACTCACTGAGCTTATTCTCTGCTTTGCCTCTTTCTTTTTCTCTTCTCCTTTTGGGATTCCAGTTACTTTTTTGTTAAATTGTTGAATATTGTCCCAGGAATCTTGGATGCTTTGGTTTTTTTCCCTCCCTCTTTTTTTCCTCTTTATGTTTTATTTTGGGTATTTTCTTTTGACCTGTATTCAAGTTCCCTGATGTTTTTTTGCTGGCTGCATTGAGTCTAATAATGAACCCTGAGTGACATTCTTTATCTTTAATATCTTTACTGTTTTTAACTTACAGCATTTCTGTGTGACCTTTAGAGCTTCCATCTCTTGCTGAAATTTTGTTAATGCATATTTCTATCTTTTTCACTATAGACTTTAACACATTAATCATAATTTTTAAATTGTCTGGTAATTTAATCTGGGTCATTCCTCAGTCTGATTATTTTGTCTCTTCACTGTTTTTTTCTGGTACTTTTTATGTGTGTGTTAATTTCTGAGTGACTTCTAGACCTCACATGTAAAACAGAGACTGAGATTAAAAAAGGATTTATGCCTGGAAATGAGTGTATGGTTAGGTTACTCAAGACGGCTGTTCTCTTGCTGTCTGTATGTACATACCCTGTCCGACCAGGGCCTGCTTCACCTATGCCCTTCTCACATGACTGACCTTCCTACACACTTGTCCTTTCCCAGCTGATGATTGTTTTTATCAAAGGGGCCATGAGGGCTGTGCCCCTCCACTGGTTTTCCTGGTGCCTAATGAGCCCTCCTGACATCAAGTCCTGTATAACTGATAATCACTCTTGCCACCTAGGAGCAAAGATTACCCCCATGTCCTAAGCCTGCCTTCCACTGCACATGGCGAGGTGTCACTCCAGGACCTTGCTTCAGCTGTGTGAGGTCCCCCATCCATTACACCATTGATGTCTCTGTTTCTGACTGTGGGCTCTTTCTTCAGTCTTGGAACTGGGCAAGACCTTGTAGACCTGTGGGTTACAGCCCAACAATGGCATATCTCTTTTTTACTAGGTAGTTAGTTCAGAGTGTAGAGGCTAGGGCTGAACTAGGATTGGGCTTTGTTGTTACTGTGGTGGTCTTCATTGCACTACTGGGTAAGTGCTTCTTTCTTGGCTCTTAGAGTAGGGGCTGAGGGGCTGAAAGGCTTGTTGTCAGTCCTTGTTCCACTTTGGCCTCTGCTGTGCACCTGTGCCTCCGGAGGCCCTCTCTCCCCTCCCGTGTCAGAAGAGGGCTGGGTAGCCTGGGAGGGGCAGGAGTTTTGTTTATCTTTATTTTTTGGTTTTGGTTTAGACTTAGTCCTGTGTGCATGTATCTCATGGTTGAGTAATATTATCTCAGTAATATTATCCGTTTTACATGGATAGGGTTTTCTAAGCATTGGTGTAGGATCCTGGGCTCAGAATTTTTCTGGCTCCTCCCTAAGGTAAGAGGGGATTTACTCCTTCCCCAGCTGCATTAGGCCTTCACCTGGCCCTGGGATTGACAGCGTTTGATACTTCTCCCCCAGCAGCTGAAAGCTTTTGTTTGCATAGGGGAGAAGGGCTCTAGGGCACAGGGCTTCTTGTCTTTGCTTTAGTGGCAGCTTTTTCTAGTCTGCACCACATAGGGCAGCACCCTGGTGTCCCCCTCCCCACCACCAGTCTTTGTAACCTGGGAGTGGATTTGAAGTCCTTTTGTGTCTGTGGATCCCAAGGACCCCTTACTCGCATGCTGGCCTTCACTTAGCCTTTAGCAGGGCTTCCCTGCTGGCTCAGATGATAAAGAATTCCTGCAATGCGGGAGACCTGGGTTTGATCCCTGGGGTGGGAAGATGGCATGGCAACTCACTCCAGTATTCTTGTCTGGAGAATCCCATGGACAGAGAAGTCTGGTGGGCTACAGTTCATGGGGTCTCAGAGTCGGACATGACTGAGTGACTAAGTACAGCACAGCCGTTAGCATATTTTTGGTATTTTTTTCCCCCATACCACCTTGTTTATAGAAGGCTTAACTTAGGGTAAATGGGAGGAAGAGGAGAGGTGGTTATTCGGAGACATCAATAAAGAAAGGAAAAGAGCTTCCTTATTTCAGTTCAGTCGCTCAGTCTGGTCCGACTCTGTGACCCCATGGACTGCAACAGGCCAGGCCTTCCTGTCCATCACCAACTCCTGGAGTTTACTCAAACTCATGTCCTTTGAGTCGATGATGCCATCCAACCATCTCATCCTCTGTTGTCCCCTTCTCCTCCCACCTTCAATCTTTCCCAGCATCAGGATCTTTTCAAACAAGTCAGTTCTTCGCATCAGGTGGCCAAAGGATTGGAGTTCAGCTTCAGCATCAGTCCTTCCAATGAATATTCAGGAATGATTTCCTTCAGGGTGGACTGGTTGGATCTCCTTGCTGTCCAAGCAACTCTCAAGAGACTTCTCCAACACCACAGTTTAAAAGCATCAATTCTTCAACACTCATCTTTCTTTATAGTTTCTTTGTTCAAAATGCATTTCTTAGGCAAACCTTAGATAGGACTCAGCAATCTGTTTTGCTTGGACTTCCTCTAGTTTTGGTGAGCGGCAGCCACTCGCTAGTTGGTGGTGTTTGGGCTTCTCATTTAGTTGCTTTCCCTTGTTGCAGAGCCTGGGCTCTGGGGCGTGTGGGCTTCATTCAGTATCTGTGACTGGTGGGCTCTAGATCTCAGGCTCGGTAGTTGTGGCGCACCAGCTTAGTTGCTCCGAGGCATGTGGGATCTTCCCAGATCAGGAATCGAACCCATGTCTCCTGAGTTGGCAGGGCAGATTCTTTACCATTCAACCATCAGGGAAGCCCAGCAGTCTGTGTTTTAACAGTCTCTTGCAAGTGACTTGGATGCCTGTCCTTGACTGAGAAACACTGGTCTTAGAGAAAGGGCCTAAGTAAGTCCTGGGAAGGATGACAACTAGATCCTCAGAATGGTCCTTCTTCAGCTGACTGGGGCTTTCTGTTGAGGAGCTTCGCAACTAACTTCATTGGCCGCCAGAGGGCAACGTTGGCACAGGTCTGACTTTTGGGAAAGGAGGAGGCCTTGCTTTGAGACCATGCTGAATCCTTGCCATTTTGCCCAACGCGGACTTACTGTGGTTCTCTTCTTCACAGCACACATGCCTTCTCGGCTTCTTGCTGTTTCCCATCTCTGCCAATTGATTTGCCAGCTGTGGGACTCTGAAATCTCTTGCAGGAGAAAAAAAATGTAACAGCTATCTCAGATCATGTGATTAGTTTTAAAAAACTTGTGTTGTTTTCAGTGCTATGTGTATTTAGCTGAGAATGTTTTCATTTTCTGAAGCTGTAGTCTTGTCCTCTGGGAAATCAGAAAGAAGACAGTTTAGCATCTTTTGAATGAAGACTTACCCAGTAGTGCACAGCTTTCCCATGATTAGAACCCATGTCTTATTTACAGAGAAGTATGCAGACCTTTTTCCTGCTGTAAAACTTCATTTTTTTTCTGCAGTAATGTTTTTATTCTTCTCTCTTGAGCTTAGATTTTTGAGATCATTAGTTGTTATATGGTTAGAATCTCCATCTCCCTTTTATTTTCTTCTAAACTCATTGCGTTGCTTTTTTTTTATTCTGGTAAGTGGCTTATTTCTTAGTTTTGCAATTATGATCTAGTCTGGTAATGTCATTTTAATGAGTTTTTCATAAGGCAAAAGTTAATTTCAGTGTTCTCAAGGTTACTTTGTAGTCTAGTGATCAGTCTACAGAAGATCTATAGTTGTATTGGTAGATCAATATGGTTGTTCAATCTATAGTTCAATAACAATGAGAATAATAGTAGTTGACATTTACTTCACAAAATGCATTTGCCACAGTGCTGCCTCCAGTGTTATTGCTTTAGTCCTCTTGGTGACTGGGAGGTGGGTATTACCCCTCTTTCAGATGAGGCTGTTTTTAAGGCTTAGGAGTTCAGTTCAGTCCCTTAGTTGTGCCTGGCTCTTTGCGACCCCATGGGCTGCAGCATGCCAAGCTTCCCTGTCCATCACCAGCTCCTGGAGCTTGCTCAAACTCACGTCCATCAAGTCAGTGATCCCATCCAACCATCTTACCTCTGTCGTCCCCTTCTCCTCCTGCCTTCAGTCTTTCCCAGCATCAGGATCTTTTCCAATGAGTCAGTTCTTAGCATCAGGTGGCCAAAGGATTGGAGTTTCAGCTTCAGCATCAGTCCTTCCAATGAATATCCAGGACTGACTTCTTAGTACAAGGGAATAGTATTTGGTCATTTAGTTTATAGTGATAGAACACAACCTGAAGCCAAATCTTGTGATTTAAAACTGTGTGTTCTTTCTGTGAAACCATACTGTGTTCATGAATGCTTACTTTGTAATTTATTTAATGTCTCACAGACACTGTTTTTCAAAACTAAAGATTCACTTATTTAAGTCAAAAGAATTATCAGACCTGTAAACTCTATGTTCAGGGAAATGTAAATGAGAGTCTTATTTTATTTGCATAAAGAACATGAACTTGAGAACTCTACTACTAAGTTATATAAATTTATAAAGTCTTCTACTTTCCTAGACAACTGTTTTATATCTTCTTGTTCATTTGAGGGCTTTTAGCCCAGATATTCAGTAGAGTCAAGCAGAAGAGAATTGATACACTACCTACCCCCTCAACCAGTCTCCTAACCTACATTTTCCTGTGTCCTTTGCTCTGCCGTTACTCTTAACTTTCAGGAGTGAACTGCTCGTGCTCTCGCTCAAGGGCCCTACTATAGCCTTTGCCTCTTCTGTCTCTTGTATCATTCATTTCTCTGGGTCACTCATCAGCATCAAATATACCCTAATTTTTTTCTTCATAAGAAAAAATATTCTGTCTCAATCTATGCCCTTCTCATTTACTTTTCGTTTATGCTGCTCCTTCTTTGAAGCAAATATATCTACTCTCTAATGTCAGTTGCTTTCCCTCTTAAACCCACTTCCATCCAACTTAACCCATACCATTTCACTCAGCTGCTCCTTTGAAGGTACAAGCCTTTACATTGGCAAGGATGAATCGAGATGATTTTGACCTGAGCAACCAAAAGGAGTGATTTATCATTTTGTGAGATGGGAAGGCTGTAGAAGGAGTAGATTTTGAGGGAAAGGTAAGAATTTCAGCTTATCTGATAGTAGAGAAGATATCTAGTCAAGAGCAGTAGGGAGCTAGATAAAAGAACCTGAAATTGAGGGCTGGAGATACACATCTGGAGGTGATGGTAATTAAAGCTTTGGCTGAAGGTGGTGGTCTACAAAAAATCCTTTATGATTGTTGTAATTGTCCAAGAACATTTCCTGACTTGCAATCCTTGCTCACGACTTGCCCCTTACCCGCCTCTGTCTTTTCTTCTCCTTGGTAAGTGCCTTTCATACCTGAGCCTGCCCTTTTCAAGGCCCTTGTAAAGTCATAATTAAGCTATTTGTTGTCTCACACTCAAGCTACTCTAGAATAGGGATAGTATTTTGTTTATTTTTATATTCTGGCAGAATGACACATTTAGCAAAAGCAAAGAGGCACAGAATAAGTTCACAGTACCAGCAGCTTCAGGTTGCTCAGTGATAAGAAACAAGAGGTCAAATGACAAGTGAGACAAGTGGCAGAGTGGAAGCAAGGAGACACACGTCCAGCAACATTATGCAAGTCTCGCGGTCTGTGCAGAGATAGAGGCGAGCGGGAAACTCGTCGGATGTGTGTTAGAGAGGTCACTGCTCTTGGCACATGGTAGAGATACAATCATTGCTTGTTAAGCTGCACTGAGATCATCTGGTCTGTTGCTGAACTGAAGTCATCTTATTCAGGTTTGGGTTATGTTAAGGTGCAGACTAACAGGTAACTGTAAGTCTGCAGACTAAAGTGGTAGGTCTTCACTTAGGTGTAGGTGTCTGATCCTGAACCCTCTTTATAATTTTTTGCAAAAATTGTTTTCTGACTTTGATTTGAAAATATACTCTATTTCTTAGCTAAATTTCTTTTTGGAATAGAAAAAAATAGTACTAACAGTTATAGTTCATAGTAATGGTACCCTACCTGGTATATAAGGAAAGCAGAGAATTCTTAAGAGGTTAATTTACCATGTTTTATCTGTAGCTGAGAAACTCTTAAGAGTTGCATAGGGCAGAGATACCAAAGAAATAAACTATCCGAATCCAGCTATCTTTCATGTACTTTTAAAAAAAATATCCTTTCCTCAGAGATAAAACGTTTCCGTTTTTCTTAGGCACAGACTCCAGGTAAGTTGGGAGGAGCATTTGTTTCTTACAGTAAAATTTCTTGCTCTGGAAATGATGCAGGCATCTTTATGTTAAGATCGCTCCGTAAAGCCACAGCAGTATCCTCCCTCCCCTGTGTAGAAGGCATGTCTGGTCCTGAAAACAAGGAAATAGCACACGACTCATGGGCTCTGGTATTGCTCTCATTTGAAATCTTCTGTTAATAGCTTTATTCCCTTGATTATAAAACTGAAACTTCACTGTAAAGAAAATTAGAAAATTAAAGTGTTTTAAAAGTACAGTCTCTGAAATTTTCTTTTTAGAAATTGAAGGTTTACTTAGGAGTTCCTGCTTTTGCCTTCTCCCTCCTTATTGTCCCTGGCTGCTGCCCCGTACACACACAGGCAGTCACATTTATTCCAGTCATTCACTGATTCTCTATGCAAATGTTTGTTGAGAATGCTGTGTTATTAAGGAGAGAAAAATGAACCTCAAAGCTGTGACCTCAAGGAGTTTACAGTTTTCATTAGTGAAGGTAGTCAAGTGCCAAAAGAAAAGAGCAAATAAAGAGCTGTGTGATTTGAGAGGGGTGTGATAATGTCTGATTTCAAGACTAGAAGGAGAAGCAGCTTGTCTTTGGAAGGAAGCGCAGGTATGGGCAGAAGTGTTTCTTGGCAGAGGCTTTAGGTTTCTGTGTGTGGTGGTAGAGGGGCAGGAAATCTCTTCTGACACGGCTTCCTATTTTCTTTGAAAGAGGTGAGGTCATAATGCTGAGAAATGGAGGTGGAAGGGGTTACAGTTTTGAAGAGAATAGAAGTGGTTTAGAGTAGACATTTCAGAGTGTGGTGTAGACAGGAATGTTCGGGCAAACATCATATGAATTTATCATCATATATCAATCTGCCTTTGCTTTGGAAACAACCCAGCTTCTTTTGGCCATCTTTTCTTATATGGAAAACTGAGTGTAGGTATATGGGAATATCTGTCCTAGCATCACAATTTTTCTGTAAATTTAAAAAACTAGTCTATAGTAAAAATTTTGTTTGAAAAATTGAAATTCAAGTAAGTGAAAATCTCCCCTAACTCTGACTTATCTATTTATTTTTTAAGAAGAAGTAGATCTTTTAGGATTATTTACTATGTAAATTACAAACAGAAATTTGTAAGTTTTAAACAAATGGGTTCAACCTCTGTTTACTTTGCCACTTGAAAATTTTTCTACTAGAATGTATAAACCATTCTTTGTAACTCTGAATTTGTCTGAAGTAGCAATCTTGAAGCTTTTTAGTCACATACCCATGTGGGAATTCTCAAAAATTTTATACTCTTTGTACATTTTTAAGTTGACATCTAAATTTTTTAAGCAGAAGTTTACATTGTTGGAAAGTATGTACTTTTCAAGTTTCATTTTTACCACATAAAATAATAGTTATATCAGTCCTTTAAATGTATCCAAATGCTTCTAAATATATAGCATTTTGATTCCTATTATCATTTACTTAAAAATGCATGAACAAGCTGTTCTTTATCATTGGAAATGCAAATCTGTCTTTTGATCCCTTGAACCCTCATTTCTATTGCATTTGTCATAGACTTCTATCCTAATGGAATATATTTTTAAACTTGAAAGGTTTTTTCTTGGGTAAATTATATTTCTATAACAAGTATGTAAACTTAAATTTTGATGTAAAAAGTTTCTGTAACCAAAGGAGCCTAAGTATAACTTGATCCAGAGGAGATTTATCATCACAATTACTAGTAGTACCCAGTTGTGACCTTTGTCACAATTTTTGACAAATTATTACCAATCGTAAAAGTTGAATCTGATTGGATTTTTTTTGGGGGGGCTGCTTGGCTTGTGGGAGAAGGCAATGACACCCCACTCCAGTACTCTTGCCTGGAAAATCCCATGGACGGAGGAGGCTGGTAGGCTGCAGTCCATGGGGTCGCTAAGAGTCAGACACGACTGAGCGGCTTCACTTTCACTTTTCACTTTCATGCATTGGAGAAGGAAATGGCAACCCACTCCAGTGTTCTTGCCTGGAGAATCCCAGGGACGGGGGAGTCTGGTGGGCTGCCGTCTATGGGGTCACACAGAGTCAGACACGACTGAAGTGACTTAGCGTAGCGTGGCTTGTGGGATCTTAGTTCTCCAACCAGGGATTGAACCTGAGTCCTCTGCTGTGGAAGCTCAGAGTTTTACTCACTGGGCTGCCAGGGTATTCCCTGGAAGTGTTTTTCTAGTGAGATTATTTGCTGTATTATTTTCCTTGATTAAATTCTAAATCTGTGAGTAACCATTTTTTTGCTACTATGGAAAGGACTTAACAATATTTATTCCTGTTTTCATAGATAATAACGGCCAAAAAGCCCTATTCACACAGCTTCTTATGTGAGAATGGGAGCTTTATTATAGCAATATATTCAGTTCTTTGAGTTCTATGCTAAGAATTCCATAACTCTGTATTATTAAAATTTATTTTTAATGTCCTATCAGATGACAACCTCATTATGACCTCTTTCAATTTTGGAAAATCAAAGAATTGGAAACTCCCTAACCTGGAAAGGATTTGTTAATCATTAGATACTCACTTTGTTTAGGGGCTTGCTTTTGTTTATGGATGTATGGTATTTTCTTTCATCCTTAAGAGGAAGATAACATACTTCTTTTTAAAAGTCAGCATTGTTTCCCTGAGTGATAACTTATTCTCTTTGAATGTGATGTCTTTTTTTTTGGTAGTGGTTTTCCTTAGTTATTTGGCCATACTGTTGTCTATTTGAGATTCCCTGTGATACACGACTGTTTGCTACCGCCTGCCTCTGGCAGGGATGTGACAGTGCTGCCAGGTGTAGTGTGGGGCTCCCCCCACAGCGCCTCTGGGAATCACCATTCACCCGGTGAGCAGGCTTCCTCCTGTGCCAAGGCATTCAGTGTCTTTTCCCATCTGGGGTTTGGCACAAAGCTGACTGTTGTGGGTGAGGGAGGGAGAGCATGGGGGAAGTAGGGACTGGCGTGGCAGCTTTTCCTGAAATCCCACGGTTACGGCTGTCTCCAAGCCTAGAGTTACCTCCAAGGAGTGCTGTTTTCCTTCCTGTGCCTTCTTTGGGCTGGGGTTTCTTCTCAGGGTGGTCTGTTTGCTTCATTTACTTGGATATTTCTTGTAATTTCTGGTCTGCTAGGGGGTGCCCTTCTTGATTTCTAGATCTTTTATTGCTTTTTTAAAAAATAAATCTTTCCTGCTACTTCTGACTGCTTGTGATAGCATATTGAAGCTGGCCTGTGTGCTTCAGTCTGCTATCTGTCCACTCTTTAAGGTGCTCAATTAAAACAGTAGTATACATCTGTGAAGGTCTTCCTATTAATCCCCCGTCTCTGGTTCCCTGCACTTATTCCTTAGCAGTTAGCAGTGATGTTTGGTATATGTTTTTCCATATTTTTCCTGATTATTTATGTGTGTTTTTCATAGTGCTATTATGTCATACTTGCTTTTACTTTATTCCTTTCTTTTTTAAAAGCAACGTGATTTTATATATATATATTTTTTTCTTTTTTAATATTTATTTATTTGGCTGCATTGGGTCTTAGTTGCAGCACATGAGATCTTGTTACATCACAGGCATGTGGGATCTCGTTCCCCAACCAGGGATTGAACCCCTGTCACCTGTGTTACAAGGCAGATTCTTAACCACTGAACCACCAAGGAAGTCCCTGATTATATTTTAATATATGTGCTTTTTTCTTTAATAGCATTTGGCATCCTGAAATTTTCCTATATTAGCTACCTCATTTCTTTTAATAGCTGCATCTTATTTCACAGCTTAGTGAATCTCCTGGTAGGCATTTGTTACTTTTAAAACAATGCCACATTAAGCATCCTATTTACTTTCAATTTTGTGTACGTTTATATCTTTTTCATGAACTACCTGCCTAAAATGAATTGTTACACTGGTATTTCAAAATTTGGTAAACTGTTGAAAGTTTGTTTCAATTTATATTTCTCCAGTGGTGTATGAGATAACCCTTTTTTTACACCTTTGCCATCATGGGCTATTATCACATTTAAAAAAGATTTCATCATGCTTATAGCCAAAAGATGATATCATTTTGTAATATGCATTTTCCTATAGCCTACATTTTATTTTCTTTTTGCAATTTGTATTTTAAACTGAGGTGGATTTTTGAAAATAAGCACTCTTTCTTGAGCTAGGAAGAATACATTTTATAAGCTTACTGTATGAGTGTGAATTTGAATTTATTTGTGTGAAATATGTTCTAGCTCATGTTTGTTCTCTCTCTTGATAAGTAAAACACAATATGTGAAACCCTAGCATGGTGCATGATGCATGCTGGGTATTTAAGAAAAGTCTATTATCTTTTGTGCCTTTTATTTTCCTCCTCTTGTTCCAGTTAATTGATATTTTCTTTTCTGTCTGCCATATTCTTTTAGGTTTTTCTCTAGTTGTTCCTCTGTTACCTGAGATAACAGAATGAATAATCTTTTCAGTGAGTTTATATGAAAGATTTTTTTTCTGCATTGGGTTTGTGAGACCCAGAAGCTTGGACATTGTAGTTTGTTGTCTTCCAAAGTAAACTCTTGCATTTCATATTTTAGTAGCATATGTTCTAGACTTTTACTTGTCTTATGAAAAATCTGTGAGGTTAAGAGGATTTGCAGGAACTTCTTGGGTTGGCAGGCTAACTGCAGAGCTAGGCAGGTTGCTGAATGTTAGATATAGTCAGAGCCTTTCAGAAAGGTTATATGTCCTCAAACTGATCTATATAGTAAGAGCAGTCAGTATCCCATCAGAATTTTTTTTTTAATAAATCAACAGCTGTCTCTCAAATTTATATGGAAAAGCAAAAACACTAAAATATAACAACACAATTTTGGAAAAGACCTAATTTGGAGGATGCACATGATGTCACTTTAAGATTTTATAAAATAAAAATTATCAATTGTATTTTAATTGTATTGTGGTACTGGCACATGGGTAAGTTTATAGATTAGTGGAACAGGAGAGTCCAGAAACAGGCCTACATGTAATATGGTCAGTTGCACCTTTTCAACAAAGGTACAAAGGAATCAGTGAAATTAAGGAACAATTAGATATCAGTGTACAAAAATATGAACCTAGACCCATATTCGGAGAAGGCAATGGCACCCCACTCCAGTACTTTTGCCTAGAAAATCCCATGGATGGAGGAGCCTGGTAGGCTGCAATCCATGGGGTCGCAAAGAGTCGGACACGACTGAGCGACTTCACTTTCACTTTTCACTTTCATGCATTGGAGAAGGAAATGGCAAGCCACTCCAGTATTGTTGCCTGGAGAATCCCAGGGACGGGGAAGCCTGGTGGGCTGCCATCTATGGGGTCGCACAGAGTCGGACACAACTGAAGCGACTTAGCAGCAGCAGCAGCAGCAGGCCCAAATTATAATACCACAGAAAAAAGGGCTCAGTGTGAAACGTAAATGAAAACCATAAAACTTCTAGAGGAAAACATCAGAGAAAATCCTGTGGCCTTGAGTTAGGGAGAAATTTCTTAGATACCCCACCAAAAGCATGGAAACATGAAAGAAAAATGGTAAATTAGACTTTATCAAAATGGAAAGCTTTTGCTGTTCAACAGACACAGTTAAGAAAATTAAAACATGTTTTTTGGGTATATGTTTTTGGAAAATACTTTAATTGGAGAAAATATTTGCAGAACTCACCTGATAAGGGTTTATATTCAGAAAAATAAAGAATCTTCAAAATTCAATAATAAGAAAATACACAACCCAATTAAAAAATAGTCCCAAAAATCTGAACATCAAAGAAAAAAATTAGTTCAAAAAAATCAGTTCATCAAAGAAAATGAAAGACTGGCAAACATGTGAAAGGATGCTCAGTACCCTAAGTTATTAGGAAATGAGACGCACATATATGTTGTTTTCGTTTAGTCGCTAAGTCGTGTCTGACTTTGTTACCCTGTGTACTGTAGCCCGCCAGGCTCCTCTGTCCATGTAATTTCCCAGGCAAGAATACTGGAGGGGGATGCCGTTTCCTTCTCCAGGGGATCTTCCTGACCCAGGGATCGAACCTGCGTCTTTGGTTTGTGAGGCGGATACTTTAGCCTTGAGCCACCTAGGAAGCCCACATGGTCTATAAGAATAGCTTTTCTTTTTAAAAAAAAAAAGCCCACTGCTTCCAGAAGTGCTGCAGTGACCTCCAGGTAATCATCATGTAAAGGAGCAGTGATGGGACCTCAGACTTGTTATGTGGCAGTTGTTTTATTTATTTTTGGTTGCATCGGTTCTTAGTTGCTGACCAGGGAACAAACTTGCGTACTGTGCATTAGAATGTAGATTCTTAACTACTGGGTCACCAGGAAAGTCTGTGTCCTTGGAGTATTTGGTTTGAATCACTGGTTCTAAACCACTGGTTCTCTGTGGTAATTTAGTGAGTATAATGATAGTCTTTGACAACGTACAGGGCAGGAAGGACTTTGACTTGCTGTAAGGAAGGCTTCTCCTGTAGTTGTGGCTCCTATTAGAGTTTGAATGCCGTAGAAATTAATGACTTAGTTCTGTTCTCTGTATTTGGATTTCCTTTCATTTGATCTTTAAATTTTGGACAGATTTTATCTGCTGTAAGCTAATGTTATGAAGAGTGACAAAAATTCTAGTAGGTAGACAGTAGTGGCATCTGTTTTTCATTTTTCTGTCAGAGTGGCTAATTATCCTTTGTGGTCGTTGTAGGTACTCCATCTTCTCAAGCCGCGGTGCTCGCTAATGGTGACCACGGAATAGGACGGAATGATGTCACTGGTAAGTGGTTCCCAGGAGTCCTCAGATGTGTGGGTGAAACAGTCATGGTAAACACCTAACACCTTGATCAGCTCCTTTGAGGAGGATTGTTGGTGGGAGCATATGGATTATTTGTCAGGGTACTCTTATTCTTGGTTGTTGTATTTAAATCCAGGGCATCTGCCCCATAACATTTCCAATAATGGAGAGAGTGAATTTCATTTGATAGTCTGTGAATAAAACATTCACATTACAGTTGTGCCACTCAAGAGCTGGGTCAATCTTAATAATAGACTTTTGATGCAGAATGACCATCATCAAAATGTGTAGTGTGGAGTCCTTTGGCTGCCACAACTCTTTGAGCAGGTCTGTCCCTGACTGCACTTAGTTTCTTTCCATGGCTCACTTGCGAAACTTGTGAGCTGGAAATTGAAAGTTCTTTCCTTTCTCTTGGGCCCTCAGTCTGTTTTGTCTTTATTTTTTTTCCCTTAACTGTTACTTTGAAATTTGTCTGTAACGCCTAGCCCATTACCAGGGCTAGCACTGAGTTACTGTTGTTCCCCCTTGTGTATTTGTAGTGAGCAAAATTTTCGAAGCAGTAGCAGGGTCCACAGGAATGTATTCTGTAAATAAATTGTTTAGGTAGCTAATATGAGAGCCATACTGAATTTTTAAAAATAGTTGCACTTAATTTGCTTAATTGAACAATCAGGCTGATGCTGTTGACCCAAATGAAAGGACTTCTGTTTAGCTGGGGCATAACGTTGGCTTCACATTACTGTAGGGAGGCCGGCACTAGCTGTGGCCGTTTCTCTTCTTGCATGCATACCTCAGCCTTTACAAGTCCTGCCTTGAGTTATCGAAGGATTTCGGTTTCTAAGGCTTCCACAGAGCCTTCTGTTAGCAGTATCAGTTATTCTAGGATTTACTCTTTATCCTGATCCTGTGACCTTTAGAAATGTTGTATACATCTTTATACCTTAGGTTTATTGATGATTAGGTTCTTTTTTTTCCCCTCCCTCCACCCAGGTTCTATTTTTATGAATGTTAGTTTGACCCAGTGACAGTAAATCCTTACTAGAAACTCATTAATTAGGAACACTGTACTTTAAAAGCTGGAACCAACAAGAAATGCAAATTTACTTCTCTCTCTGTTTTGTGAACTGAAATTTTTGTGATTTTTTTTTTTTTATAATCTTAGTTCATATGTGGTATTGACTGTTTCTGTGCCTGCTTTGAAAGCAAAGATCTATATAAGCTTTAAGAAAGGCTTTAAGAAAATATTTAGAGAAATATCCCCGCGACTAAAGGAGAAGTTTGAACATAAACTTTTTAAAAATGAATAGATTCGACTTTCTTTAACAAGGTGGCAGTGCCAGGGGAAAAAAGGGGGATTGACTCGGTTCGCCATTGGGAAGAATGAATCCCATTTTCGTCTGGTAAGGAAGAGACTGTCACCACTAGAGTAGGTTTCTTCTCTAGCAGGATGTCAGGTCTGACCAGAGGAGACTTAAACTTGATGTAGCAGTTTTTTCCCACTGCCACAGCTTAATAGTGCAGGGGGAAAAAAAGAAAAACAAAACAGGAAAAACACGCAGCCTGACCCTTACAGTTTGAAGACTTTAGTTCTGTGGCATCAAAAACAGAACCCAACTGTTTATGAACTCTCTGTTGCCATTATGGGAGCAGGTCTTTCTGCTCTTGGACACCTCCCCGCCCTAGTGTATAGTTTGCACACCTGGGGAGATGCTATCTTCTTAATTTGAACTCTTGACTATGTTAAAGCAGGTGCTTTACTGAAAATATGCATGTTTCATAGGGGATGGGAAAGGGTAGGAAGCGGTCAAAGAGTGCATGTTTTCGGAGCATGTTATGACAGCATTCCAATTTGGCCCTCACTAACTGGAGCATGTAGCTTTGTGCCGTTTTGACATTTCCCATTTTTGTTTCCTTCAGAATGTTATCTGTAGTTCTAAGAGCAGACCTGCTCTGCTGACAGTGTAAAGGGTTTATGAGCATCTTGCTATGTTGAACTTGCTGTTTACTAATGACCTGTGCTTTTCCGTCCTTTCCTTCCCCTTCCTACTTCTCCCTCCCTTTCTATTTTTCTCCTCCTAGAAGCCTAGCGTGTCTCTCAACACTGGGGCTGCTGCAACACCAGACCAGTGATCTTTCCTAAGCACCGTTACACTTGTAAAACCTTCAGCATTTTGCAGAGCTTTGCTTTCCTTCCTGGACACGATATAGAAGAACCTGAGGGTAGTTCTTCGGGGCCCATTTCTGCTGATTCCTGAGCAAACCACCTGCTTCCTTTTGTGCTCCGCAGGGCTTGATGGAACCTGCTTTCCCTTTGTGAACTCAAAGTACCAGATGGATTTTTTTTAATCCTAGTGTTTTTATGAGGGTCGTCCAGTGTCTTTTATTTCTCGTTCTCTTTAAAACTCATTTTATCATTTAATTCAGTCTCACATTTTTCTTTTCTTTAAACATTTTTAGTTGGCCTTTTTCATTCGGTTTTCCGATCTTCAACCTGAGTCAGGGTACTGTAACAGCAAATGAGATGGTGCGCTTTCATAAAGGGATCGAGTCCACCAGTACTGCAGTGAACCTCCCTCTTCCTCTCCTTCTTCTTCCCTCTGTAAGCTTGCTTTTAGGGTAGACTCATCCTTCAGGCTACCTGTGTTTCTCTCCACCTTACTAACATTTGAATAATGATAACTGTTTTAATTTAAAGTTTTCTAATTTAGAGTAGTTCTGATTAAACTTTGAGAAATATTTCCTCAAATGAAATCATCCTTTGTTATTTGCAATTTGGGCTGAAATGGTTTCTGTTATGAAATTATGATCTATTTGTGCAGGCTTAGATTCTCCTAAAAATTTGACAGCCTTGTTATTATGTATGGAATTTCATATCCAAAATTTCTTTCTTAGCTTGATCATGAGCTATCAAAAAAAAAAAAAACTTGGTAAGTTAAGGAAAATGGAATCCTGTATTGTTAGAATATTGGGATGTAGATATAGATAGAAAATAGCTTTCTGTAGCAACCTGAGAAGTTAAATGGCAACACATTGAAGAACTACAACCAGTTACCAGGTTTCTAATGAAATGATTATCTGACTGGACTCAAGCTCTGTTCAGAGTTTGCCTCCTTTAGAACTCTGGTGGTGTCTTTGTGCAGCCTGAGGTAGAACTGGTGGGTCACATATGAAGACTTGTGTGTTAAGTCCTTTACCATAAACCTCATCATTTATTTTTACACATTCTGAGGATTGTCCCAGTTGGAATTTGTTTTTTCTCATTCCTCATTTTTCCAAAATAATAGCTAAAAAAATCTGAAACCATCTGGGACATACACTGTGGAACTTTTCAAATGATAAGCTTTGATTGGATTTATAAAAGTAGAATATAAAGCATGGGCCATGCTTTGATATTGTAGAGGAGTAATGGTTTAAGATCTAGAATGTGAGATACTCTTTAAAAATTTTTCTGTCCTCTTACTATGTAGGCTTTTATAATCACTAAGCTACTGATTGTTTCAGGTTGAATATTTAGCACTATGTTCTGAGGAAGATTTCAAGATGTACATTTAGATCCTCTGATACAAAAGTACATTGGGATGTGAAAGTTAGAATGTTATGAAAGTTTAAACCAAATCTCTGCAATGACTTGAAGAATTTAGAAAGTGTTCCCTCCTGTGGTCACAAGGGTTTGTTCCTTTGCCAGGAATTCCTTTTGTGGGTTCTGGAGAGAAGACAGTACAGGAGGCACATTTTAGAGGAAGTGCTTAGCCTTGCCTTCTAAGCAGTTGATAAGTATGAAAACTCTTACCATTGGAGAAAAATCTGAAAAATAGCACAGGAGAGCAGAACATCTAATAAAACATAACTCTTTCTCATATGTTTTTCTTTTGCCTTTTTTTTTTTTTCTGGCAAAGGAACTTTTCAGAACTGACAGTGGTAACTTTAAAGGTCATACTTGACATCCTCCTTTCACGTCTTTTGCAATCTCTGCAGCTTGTCTAGGTAACAGGTGGGTAGAAAAGCCTGGGTGCGAGCCCTGTGGTATGGCTGTGTTCAGACACACACTCACGCTTCATTATTGACATTGACTTATTCCACTTTAATTTCCATTTTGTCATATTTATTTTTGTTTGAAATTTGTTTTTGTTTTCTAAATATGTTTTCATTTTGAATTTATGGAATTGTTGAAAATTTCTATTAATAGCCAGCTAAACTTTCGTATATATTGTTAGCTGTATTTCACTTGGATGTTTCATTTTGAAGGAAATATATGTAATATTTCATATATAGCTTCATATGAAGTCCTGTAATAAAATGCTGTATTGCCGTGATGGTCATACCTGGTGGCTCAGGATCTCACTGGTGAGGTAGCCAGACTGATAAAGGCTGCTCTATTGAAATGGTTGTTTCTTATATGCAATCTCTCTTTCTTTCTCTCTCTTATTCTTCTTTGGCCCAATGTAGAGCTTTGTTTTTAAATAATATTTTTATAACTTTATTTACACACCTAAGTTTGTATTTTTTGTGATTATAGATTTCAATGGTTTTGTACATTGGAACATTTTTATGTGATCATTGTGCTGAATAAATCACGCTAATAAACATCTTACACTAACACTATATGGACTGGATTTTGGCTGGGTTCTTAATTACTGGAGTATAATGTGACCAGAACATGAGATTTGTAAATAAAGACCCTTGTGCTTTCGGTCTAACAAAGCTTCTAATTTGACCCATAATAATTCCATAATTACTTGGTTTTTTTATTTTCTGCCCCCTACCTTCACTTACATTGTCATTTTAGACAGAATGTACTCCCTTTTATCTGCAATCTGTAAGAGTTAAGAAACCGAAATAATTATTTGGTATTTTATAGCATCTGATAAGAAAGATAGTTGGCAGAGTAAATAATTTGTGGTTTGTTGTTCAGTAGCTAAGTTGTGTTTGACTCTTTTGTGACCCCATGGCCTGCAGCACTCTAGGCTCCTCTGTCTTCTAGTATCTCCCTAAGGTGGCAATAAGTTATTCAAAAAATTATTCCATGGCATATCAATTACTGTTAAGATACTTTATAAATGCTACACTTAAATTTTGTTTAGTCTAATTAACATTCACATTTACATTATTCTTAAAATGCCTTCTGAATTAATAAATAAAATGTGTTACATTCAGTAGTGTTTTAGTTTTGTAACCATATTGTTTGATCATCTAATAGTCTGTATCGGGGAAAAATTTAATGGAATGCCCAATTTCCTAGCCGTTCTGGGTGGGTATTTTCTTTACAGTAGATAGATTTGCAAATGCAATATGTTGACTGAATTAAGACACTGGAAAGAGAATATCTAAGGTAATTTGCATGGCATAAATAAACTTTTTTAGCTTGGCAAGCAGTTACTGTTTTTTAAGAAAGGTCAATTTTTTGTTCTTGGGTTTCTTTTCATTGAGAGCTCAGTAATTGATTCTTAGTTTTGAAGCACAGTAATTTAAATACTATAAAGAAGAATTTTCAGTCCTGACTGACCTTATAGGTACCCTACGATTAAACTCTTCATGATGGGGCAATCCTTGTGTTTTATTATTAGTGTATTCATTTAGATGAAAGTGAGATGAAACCTGGACTCAGTTGGGTTCTTCCTCTTTGTTAACCTGTTAATATGGTAGAGTTGGGAGGCTGGAAAGGGTTCTGGACAAACACATAGGACTGGTGGGGCAGGCACAGAGTATTAGTTTTATTTCTAAGTCATGCGTAAAACTGGATTATCCTCCATTTTATTTTGATGCTGTTTCCATTAGAGTGAAGGCTTAATAAGATTTAACCACAAATTATTTGTAGAATAAATCTGCTGCCATGGAGGCAAATTACAGTTATTTACAGTTTGGGGCTGGATGCAGTACACTGGGTGCTCCGCAAATGGCAGTGTTACCCGTGGTCTCCACTGCGATCAGAGTGGGCGGCTCTTTATTGTGATAACTCTTCTGAATGTGATGTGTCACCTGTACCTCAGGTCAGCCCAGCAGTGAAACCAACAGTAAAACTGCTTTGTTCGAATGTCATGACACTGAGAATGTCCTGGGTGTTTTTCATTCCTGTCACCTGTATCATTAGATGAAATGCAAAGGATTTTGTGTTAGAAAAGTTCTAAGCCATCAAAAATATAAAATCTAAACAGAAAAATCGGTAGTGTTAGAGTCTTTGAATAGCTATTAAACCCAACCCATAAGCTGCCATTAGATCTTGTAAATGAAGCCTCAGCATAAAGCTGCACACTGTGTTCTTGGATGTAGACAAAGCAAGGCAGCCATTCCCCCCGCCCCTGCTCAAATCCTGAAAACAAAGCTGTAGTTTTTAGTTTTTTTCCTTTCATTTTTCAGATATGAGTTGCGTGTTGGAAACACACCAGTAAAATACTAACCCCTAATATTTCTTTTGTTTGGTGGTTTTGTTTTTCCCATCTAGTATTTCTTTAAAGTTTTTTGTTGTTATTATTTGCTGGTAAAAATAAATAACTTCTTGGAAAAATCCACATGTACCCATTAACACAACATGTTACATTTACTTCTAGGGTATTTAGGACTCCCTTGAAAGCAGCTCAGGGAATGAGCTTGAGAACCTTCATCCAAACACAGCATTTAATTATACAGTGAGCCATTCGATTTCTATTTCTGTTGGAGTTAAATGAAACCAAATAGCTTCTTCCTAAGCTTTGAGTGAGTACAGGCTTCTGATACACTTTTTAAACTTAAAGCTTGTTTATATGATTTGCTTCTCTTTGTGGCATGAAACTCTACCCTATGCCAGAAAGCATATGTCGATAATAGAATATTTTCTTTTTTATTTGTAATTCTTGAAGTAATACATTCTCCTTTCTAAGAAAAATTAAAGCATTACAGATAGAGCCACACTATCAGAGACCAGAAATTTTTACTCACAGAACTAACGTTCACACACAGCTACTGTAAGTTGATCTTGTATTTTTTACCTGAATCTAGACATGAACATATTTTTCTGTGTGATTCATCTTATTAATAATAAGGGTAACTTATTATTGTAAAACACATTAAAGTTTGTAGAGTGCTTTTGACTGTATAACAGTATTGATTTTTCATTTGAAGAAGTTGAAGTAGGTTAAATAAGAGAGCTCAAAATTGAACCTAGTCTGGTAAGAAGTCCTGTGCTCTTTCCACCACAGTGTCATGTCTCAGTAGATCTTCTAATCTTCAGAAGTCAGTTGGAAAGAATGGATGTTTGAAGTCCTGTTTAAAGCCTTTCTTAGACACTATTTTCTGGGAGAAAAATCTAGACTTGAGGCAAGGGTTTTTTTGCATGTAGGTTATTTATTTATTTATTTTTTGGTAATTTATTTTGAGAAGTGATTTGGGAAACAAGAGTGGGAGACTGCAAAAAGTGAAAAGGAAAAAAGGAAGAACCAGTAAAATCAAGTATTACTAACTTTGTCACTGCTGTGGACAAAGAGGTCCTATTGCTGTGGACAAAGAGGTTCCTATTGGGTAGAATTTAAAGGGTGAGAGGTGCAGGGCACAAGTGGTGTCCAACTGACCAGGAAGTTAACTCAACAAAGATCTGTCTGCCTATACTTCACCATAGAGGATGTATCCCTGAGTTCTATACAGGGAAGACTAAACTCTCACCTACCATGGAACTAATTTCAAAGCCTAATTGTTAGAAACTGTGTAACTAACCATTAATTTTGGAATTTCCTAATGTTTTATGAATCAGTTTTAGTAGTTTCTCTCTTTCTAGGAGTTTGTCCATTTCAACTAGGCTATTTAAGTTGTTGACAGGCTGTAGTTCTTGGTGTTCCTTTATAACCTTTTTATTTCTGTAAAATTGGTGTAATCTCTTCTGTTTTATTCTTGAATTGAATAATTTGAGTCATCTCTCTTTTCTTGATTAGGTGAAGATTTGTCAATTTCATTGAGCTTTTCAATGAGTCATCTTGGTTTTCTCTAGTTTTCTCTTTTCTATTTCATTTATTTCCACACTCATCTGTATTATTTCTTTTCTTCTGTTTGCTTTAGGTTTAGTTTGCTCTTTTCTTCCCATGTTCTTTAAGTAAAGATAGAAGGTTATGTTACTGATATGATTTTTTTCCTTCCCTCTTAATAAAGGTATTTACAGCTATAAATTTCCCTCTGACCAGTACTTTAGCTGCATCTTATAAGTTCTGGTTTTCATAAGTGTTGTGTTTTCATTTATCTCAAAAGTATTTCCTAATATCCTTTGTGATTTCTTTGACCTATTGGTAATTTAGGAGTGTGTTATTAATTTCCACATATTTGTGAATTTCACAAATTAACTTATTGTTGCCATTTCCGAATTTCATCCTGTTGTGATTGGAGAACATACTTTGCGTTATTTCAGTCCCTTTAAATATATTCAGACTTGTTATTGCATAACATATGGTCTGTCCTGGAGAATGTTCCATGTGTACTTGAGAAGAATGTATGTTGTTCTGCTGTTGAGTGGAGTGTTCTATAAATGTCTGGTAGGTTTGCTTGATTTGTAATATTGTTCAGGTCTTCTGTTTCTTACTGATATTCTTCCTGGTTATTCTATTCATTATTAAAAGTGGTATATTGAAGTCTCCAAACAATCATTGTTGATTTGTCTATTTCTCAATTTTGTTAGTTTTTGCTTCGTATATTTTAGAGCTCCCATCCTAATGCTTTAAGGATGAATTTAAGATTATTTGAATTTAAGAAATTCAAATAATAATAATTTTATATACTTTTTACATTACATTGTTCAAAAATTAATTTGTTGTGAAAGAATATGGGGTGTGGATAAGAGGACGTATACTCATGATTACGCCAACTATGAGCTTACAGCAACAGTAGTGAAATATCAGTCGCTGGCAGGAAGATTCACAGTGCTGTTTCAAGATGCGCATCATCGCTAATTATCACAGATCAAAACTATACTACAGTGAGGTACCACCTCACATCATCAGAATGGCCATCACTGAAAAGTCAACAAATAACAAATGCTGGAGAGGGTGTGGGGAAAAGGGAGCCTTCCTACACTGTTGGTAGGAATGGAAGTTGGTACAGCTGCGGTGGAAAACAGTATGGAGGTTCCTCAGAAAACTAAAAATAGAGTTGCCATAGGATCCATCAATCCAACTTCTGGGCATGTATCTGGAAAAAAATAATTTAAAAGGTATATACACCCTGTATTCATAGCAGCTCTATTTACAATAGCCAAGACATGGAAACAACCTAAATGCCAAGCAACAGATGAATGGATACAGAAGACGTGGCACATACATATGATGGAATTCTACTTAGCCATAAAAAGAATGAAATGATGCCATTTGCAGCAGTGTGCATGCAACTAGAGATTATCATACTGCGTGAAGTAAGTCAGAAAGAGAAAGACATATGCCATATGATACCACATATCTGTGAGGTCTAAAAATATGACACAAATGAACTTGCAGTGAAACAAAAAGTCTCACAGACATAGAGAATAGACGCCTGGTTGCCAAGGAGGTGGGGGAAGGGCTGAATTAGGAGTTTGGGATTACCAGATGCAAACTATTATACATAGAATGGACAAGTAGCAAGGTCCTACTCTATAGCACAGGGAACTACATTCAGTATCTTATAAAAAAGTCATAATAGAAAAGAAAAAAGTTTTTTCAAAGAATTTTTTTCCCTTAAAATATCAACTACTTTTTTTTGTAGAAGTTGAAAAATCTATCCTAAAACTCTCATGGAATCGCAAAGGATCCAGAATAGCCTACACAGTCTTGAAAAAGAATAAAGTTAGAGCTCTCAGTCTTCCAAATTTACTATAATGCTGCAGTAATTAAAACGGTGGTGCTCTTGGCATAAAAACAGACATATAAAGAATAGAATAGAGGGCCCGGAAATAAACCCTTGTATATATGGTCAAATGATTTTAGAGAAAGGTGCCAAGACCATCCGATGGGGAAAAGATAGTCTTGGTGTTAGGAAAACTGGAGGTCACATGCAAAAGAATGAAGTTGGATCCCTACATTATATCATATACAAAAATTACCTCAAAATGATTCAAAGACCTAAATATAAGGGCTAACACTACAAGACTCTTGGAAGAAGACATAGGGCAAAAGCTTCATGGCATTAGATTTGACAACGATTTGTTGGATGTGACACCAGAAGTACAAAAGTAAAAAGTAAAAGTAACAAAAATAAAAATAGATAAATTTGACTCCACCAAAAAAAACTTTTTATGCATCAAAAGACTCTATCAGTAGAATAAAAAGGCAGTTCATGGAGTGGGAAAAAATATGTGCAAAAACATACATCTGACAAGGAGTTAATTATCCAGAATATATAAAACACTCCTAAATTCAACCACGTGAAAACAAAACTTAATAAAAAAGAGCAAGGGACTTGAGTAGACACTTCTCCATATATTGGCTTATATGCCAGTAAGCACGTGAAAAGATGCTTATCATCACCAATCATTAGGAAAATGCAAATCAAAAGTACAGTGACATACTGCTTTACACTTGTTAGGATCTAAGCTATTGTTTTAAGACAAACAAACAGAAAATAACAAGTATTAATGAGGATGTGGAAAAATTGGAACCCTGTGCATTGCTGTAAGAATGCAAAATGGTGGAACTGTTATAGTATGGTAGGCCCTCAAAATATTAAAAATAGAATTACTGTATGAACCAGCAGTCCCACATCTGGATATATACCCAGATAAAAGCAAGAACTTTGTACACCCATGTTTATAGCAGCATTATTCTTAATAGCCAAAAGGTGGATACAACCCAAGTGATATATACATAATGTATAATAGAGTGGTGAAAGTGAAACTCGCTCAGTTGTGTCCGGTTCTTTGCAACCCCATGGACTATACAGTCCTTGGAATTCTCTAGGCCAGAAAACTGGAGTGAGTAGCCTTTCCCTTCTCCAGGGGATCTTCCCAACCCAGGGACCCAACCCAGGTCTCCCACATTGCAGGTGGATTCTTTACCAGCTGAACCGCAAGAGGATATACAATAGAGTATTCTTCAGCCTTAAAAAGGAAGGAAATTCCAACATGTGCTCCAACCTGGATGAGCCTTGATGACGTTATGCTAAGTGAAAAAAGCCAGTCACAAAAGAGTAAACACTGATGCCATTTATATGATTCTGCTTATATGAGGTACTGTATATAAGTAATCAAGTTCATAGAGACAGAAAGTAAGATGATGGTTGACAGGAATTGAGAGGAGGCAGGGAATGGGGAGTTGTTTTTCAGTGTGTACAGAGTTCTGGAGATGGATGGCAGTGATGTTTGTGTATTAGTTTGAATGTACTCAATGCCAGTGAGCTGCACATTTAAGAATGGTAAAAATAAATAAATAATACTAGCTCACTTAAAAAAAATTTTTTTTTCAAAGTAACCATCGTGTACTTACAGACCTCATCAGAATTGAAGTGTTGTTTTATGTATTAGCCATCTTGTGAGTTTGTACTAATTTTTCCCGTTGCGCAGAGAAATGCCCAAATTTATAAACATTATTTAAATGCTAACCAGAGTTTTAAGGAACATCTTGTGAGAACAGATGTAATACTGGTTAAATTCCATGAGGAGGTTGGATGAGAACTAAGAAAATTTGAAATTAGAGCTTGAAATCTCCATTTAGATGTAGAGTTGACATGTCAGATTTGAGGGGTCCTAAACTGAACTTCTGTCCCACTCCCCAAAACAAAAAGCAAACAAAACCTTCTCCAGCTCGTTAAACAGAAATAGAATATTCTTGTAGTTGCTCAGGCTAAATGTTTGACTTCCCCTATCCTCTCTTTGTCTTGCATCCCATTTCTGTTTTGTCAGAAAAATAGATCTGCAACCTGACCGACCGCTTCTCACCTCCCCTCCTTTTCTCTCCCTGGTTTGAGCTACCACTTCTCACTTTGACTGCTGTAACCTCCCAGATGAGTCTCCCTCCTTGCATTCATTTGCTGCCTATAGTATATTCTCAAAAACACCCAGAGTGGCCCTGTACACAGATCATGTTATTCTTTTGCTCAGAATCCTCCAGTAGTTTCCTGAAAGGAAAGTGAAAGTGAAGTCGCTCAGTCGTGTCCGACTCTTCGCGACCCCATGGACTGCATGCCTACCAGGCTCCTCCATCCATGGGACTTTCCAGGCAAGAGTACTGGAGTGGGGTGCCATTGCCTTCTCCGCCAGTAGTTTCCTATCTCAGAGTAAAAGCCAAAGTCCTTACTCAGATACCATAAGGCCTTATGACCACATTTCCTTATTCTTCCCTTTAGCTTTGCTTCACTGCTGTTCTTACCAGAGTTCCTGGACAAGCCAGGTGGGCCCCTGCCTTGGGGTCTGAGCACTCGTTGATTTTTCTATCTGGGATGCTTTTCCCTCAGATACACTTGTAGTTCACTCTCCACCTTCCCAGAGAGGTCTTCTCTATCTCACCCGACATTGTACCCCTTCCATTTTTCTCTCCTACTTTGCTTTAGTTTTATCCATGGCACCCATTGCTTTATCATTTGTACAATTTAATTACCTTGTTTATTGTCTGACCTTCCTCATTAGAAGATGAATGTTACAAGAGGGACAGGGCTTTTGCTTTGGTCGCTGCTGTGGCCCCGCACCTAGACCAGTGTCTGGCATAGAGTAGGTGCGCAGTAGCTAGTGAATGAGCAGTCTTGTTGAATGTGGGTTTGTTTTTATTTTTAAAGATGAAGGAAAGAAATGTGGTTCTACAGAAGGAGTCTGTTTTAAATTGACAGTGTTATATCTGCTAAGATGAAAGGGTAGAGGCTGGGAGGAGGCTCTAATGGGCTCACACTGGAGCAGAGAGGCAAGCTCTGGGGGAGGAGTGCAGCAGAACCCCTCTGGCAGTGGAGGAGGGGATTTCTACGTCATTCTAAAGCATATCAAGACTTTGGCCCATAGATCCCTTGTTACATTTCTGTAGCATTTAAGAGATGTGGCAGGGAATAAAGACTTGTGCTATGAACTTCCTGTGCTATTGAGAAAATTATAAACTTCTAGACCATAATAGCTGTTTAATGTTGAAGAGGAGTGGGCCACCTTGCTATTTTGTGTTTAAACAGATTACCTGGCTTAAATTTTTGTATATTGTGAAGTTTCATAAGGTTTTGATTATGTTTCCTTCTTTTTTTTTTCACCAGCATTTTTCTCTGAGTAGGTGGTTCTTTCTGTTTGTTTCAGGACTCACATAGACAGTGTTAAGAGCAGGGTCAGATGTAATTGCAGTGATTTTTGACAGGCTATTGGTACATGTCTTTCAGGAAATAAGTCCCTCTAGTGGTTTGTTTACATTTGAGGAAGCTGTGTAAAGAGCAGGCCTAGATCTACCACCTGCTAACTTTGGTCTCCTAGGCATTGTTTGCCCTTTTCAAGCCCAAAGTTCTTCCTGTATAATAGGAGAACTAGTAATAAAAGAATTGTTTGTATTAGGGGACAGAAAATACTTTCAGTGCTTGGTAACCTGTGAACTCCAGGAGTTGGTGATGGACAGGGAGGCCTGGCGTGCTGCAATTCATGGGGTCGCAAAGAGTCGGACACGACTGAGTGACTGAACTGAACTGAACCTGTTTGAGGGGTTAATAAATGTAAAATGATTAATTAGAGGTTTAATAAATGTAATAATGCTTAACGTCCACATAGTTCTTACAAGTGCAACCTAGTAAATAGTGCTGCCAATAAATCATTCTCTGTTAGGTTATCAGCCCCCTTTCCTATCTAAATGTGTGTATTTTTTATTGGATGTAACTAGAGCACATTCCGGAGAAGGCAATGGCATCCCACTCCAGTACTCTTGCCTGGAAAATCCCATGGATGGAGCCTGGTAGGCTGCAGTCCATGGGGTCGCTGGGAGTCGGATATGACTGAGCAACTTCACTTTTACTTTTCACTTTCATGCATTGGAGAAGGAAATGGAGAAGGAAATGGCAGCCCACTCCAGTGTTCTTGCTTGGAGAATCCCAGGGACGGGGGAGCCTGGTGGCTGCCGTCTATGGGGTCACACAGAGTCGGACACGACTGAAGTGACTTAGCAGCAGCAGCAGAGCACATTCGGTGTCCTTTGTCTTTGGAGATTCTGTGTTTCCAGAGGACAAAACTGAAGGTGAAACTTTGAAAAGACTCCAGGCAAACTAAAGGAAGAGCCTTTGTTTTGTTTCTTGTGAGGAAATTAATTTAGGACTTTGTCACTGCCAAAATCTGGGACAGTTGATCCTCCAGTGGAGATTACAACTATTTGAAATGAGCTGAGAAGATGCAAAGCTGTGTAGATTATAAATTTAAGTATTAACATTAGGCTTCTTAGTGATCTTCATTGAAGAGTTACGCTTTCTGATTAATAAGTGTTTCTGACTGTTGGTTTTTCTGTGTGAAGAGCTAATCTGCTGTCTCCGCTGTCACAGGTGTTGGTGCTGAGCGGCAGAGGTGCAGTACGCTCTCGTGCACATGGCAGCCCTTTGACTAGAGATTAGCATGTGCCTTGTAATTCGTGTTCTTTGGGATAAACGTTGCTTATTCTTCTCCCCATTTTTCTTTGTAATGTGGATTTAAACCATCTTATGGATTTTTTTTAAATTGAGGTATAATTGACATAAAACACTGTTCGTTTCAGGTGTACAACATAATGAGTTGGAATTTGTGTAGGTTGTGAAATGATGACCACAAAAGACTCAGTTAGTATCTGTCACCAGCCTTAGTTACAGAAATTTTTTTCCCCTTGTGATGAGAACTTTTCACTCTTAGCCCTCTCAGTGGTTTAATTCTCAGTATCTGTATCAATCAAGGCCTAGTCAAGAGTCAGAAACCGCACAGTAGTTGGAATGGGGAATTAATTACTGAGGGGTAAAGAGAACTTGAAAGCAGATGCCCCACCTACCCCAGGCCAGGGACTCATATCTGTTAGGAACTGGGCTGTAGCAGAAGAGGAGCAGCACAGGAGCTAGCAGCGCTTCCTCTGTATCTCAGCCGCACCCCCTTGCCTGCGTTCCTACCTCAGCTCCACCTCCGGTCAGGTGAGCAGCAGCATTAGATTCTCACAGGAGCGCAAACCCTACTGTGAACTGCACGTCTCCTTCTGAGACTCTAATGCCTGATGAGCTGAGGTGGAGCTGAGGCGGTGATGCTCACACTGGAGAGCCCCTGCAAATACAGATTGTCATTAGCAGAGAAATGTGCACAGAGCCCATAGTAAATCAGTTGCTTGCAGACTCACATCAAAATCGTATCAGTGAGTGACAAGTTACGGTGAGTTATATAATTAATACATGTCACAGTGTAATAATAATAGAAATAAAGTGCACAATAAATGTAATTCGCTTGACTCATTCTGAACCCTCCACCCCACCCCCAGTCTGTGGAAACATTGTCTCCCACAAAACCTGGTGCCAGAAAGTTGGCAGCTCCTATTCTAAAGGATACCGAAATGGCAGTTATAGGGGAGCAGTTAACTACCCTAGACTGAAGCAGAGTATATAGTAAAGAAAAATTTGGAAGAACGCCCTCCTGTTGCAAAGCCAGTTTCTTTTCTTGGATGTCTTCACTGGGTGTTTGCTGAGGAAATGTAGACCAAGGTTGGCAAACAGGAAGCTGTATGTGGACGTGCTGCTGAATCGGTGGGAAGTCAGCTTGGGGCACTGGGAGAACTTGCCTGAGAAGATGCTCACGAGCATGCCCGTTAAAACACGTTCGGATGAGTGCCACTGGATGTTCTGTACACCAGCAGAGCATCACAGGAGCGAGGAGATGGAAAAGCACACTGGAAGCAGGAGAAGCCCCTTCCTCATCACTCTCTACTAACTTTAATATCATGCCAACTGGCAAAGGAGAAACATTTACAGGGTCCGGCTCCATTATCACAAGCAAGGCAGTGAACGGAGACTGAGTGAACTGAGAGGGAATACATTGACACCTGGCACAATCTACCCGTTTGACTACTTAGTACCCATGTGTACTTGTCTACGTATATTTGAGCTTTCATATACCAACAGAACAACTCTTAAGTTTGCGTTTAACAAGATATAGCTATCTCTCATATGATGGAGGTGGCTTTCATCCTTTCCCCAAAGTGAGATGCTCAGAACCTATAGTCATGCTATGCATGCAATCCTCAAATCACAGTGGCAGTGGATAATATTCTTTTGTCAAGAGGCTGATTGTAAAGGTAACCTTTGACAAATTATAATAATGGAAAGAAGAAGAAAAGAAAATTATTGGAATATACAAACAGAATATAACAAAGAGAAAATATACAAAGCCATCACAGTTCTTATTTTTGTAATTAGTCACAAGACCAGAATTGGTATCCCTGAGTTCTTTGTCCAGCTACCCATTTTATGGTTCCCTTGCCCTCAACCAGAACCTCAGCCGGTAGAAATTCTTTTCTTGGTGAAATGATCTAGAATTTCAAGTTGTCATTTCTTCAGTAGTGTGGCCTTTTTTTGATAAATTGTCCTAGTTTTCCATGGACCTTTATTATTGACATGGAAGTATTAAGAGGTGCCTCACAGACTCCACTGGGTTCCATACCTGATCCTCCTTGTTTTTATTGCGTTGCAGCAACCCAATTTACCCCGATAATGAGGCTCAATCCTCCCAGCAAGTACAGTAGCCCTTTTTCCTGCCCATTGGTTCACTGGAGTAAGGAGTCCCAAATGGCCATGTAGGAGTCTCATTTTCTAGTTCAATTAAACTGTTGTGTATGATGGTAGGTATATTTCCTCCTTGGGGACTAAGACCTTCAAATTAGCAGACTTCTAATCTGTCAGGACTTGAAGTGAAAATTCGATGAGTCAGTTATTGGACACAATAGTGTTTTCCCCTTGATTCTCAAATCCACATATTATGGCTCTTGTGGAGACAGCACTCTATAAGGTTCTCTGATTCAAAGCATTACCCCCATTCTTTTAGGGTGTTGTTTCCCAGTTGAAACTACAACTGAGTAAGTGATTATTTTAATTGGGCCAGCCATCCTGGGTGATGCGCTGTGATAATGCCAGTTAATACTCTGAGCTTGAGCCTTTTTTTTTTTTTCCTCCCACTTTGCTGTGAAATGACTTTGTTGATTGGAAGCAGTGCTGTATGAAATGTTACGATGCTGGATCAGGCATTTCATGAGCACTGGCAGAAGCAAGGTAGGAAGAGAAGGCAAATCTATATCCAGAATACATGTCTAGTCCACTGAGAACAAATTTCTGCCTCTCCTTAATTGCTCCCACAGTCTCCCCATGATGTTCAAGTGTGGTGTAATCAACTTAGTCTCCCTGGGAATGGTACCCTATGGGAGGCTGAGTTTGAGTCTGTGCTGTTGACAAGTTGGACACACTTGGCAATAACTTTAGTCTGGTCAACTTGATTTAGGGGAAGCCCGTGTTGTTGATCCCATACATAGCTTCTCTCCCTTCAACAATGGTCACTTTTTCATGGATCCATTGAGGAAGCACTCTGGTGCCTGAGGCAAGAGGCTGGCTGATGTCTGTAGTCATTTTGTCAGCCTGGTTATTAAGGCCTTGCTTTACAATAAATGGGCTTTCCTGGTGACTCAGATGGTAAAGAATCCACCTGCAATGCAGAGTGCCGGGTTCCATCCCTGCATCGGGAAGTTCCCCTGGAGAAGGGTATGGCTACCCACTCCAGGTTTCTTGCCTGGAGAATTGCATGGACAGATAAGCCTGGTGGGCTACAGTCCATGGGGTTGCAAAGAGTCTGACACAACTGAGCAACTAACACTTTGACTTTTTTTCTCTTTACAGTGGATACCCTTTAAATGATTAGTGATGTGGGGTACAATAGTATAATCAGTGTAAACCATGTCTCACTCCATGGAGAGTGGCAGCCAGATGCTCTGCTCAAAGGTCCACCCACTTCGAGGATTTTCTCTCACCATTGTCCTTCAGGGTTACCTGTAAGTGGGGCTCGAGTGCTGTGTCTGTTTGTGCAGATTCATGTATAAACCAGATTGGAGTTTTTTCTTCCCTAATGGAGCAAGCTTTTAGAGCCACTTCTAGCTGCATAAGTTAACACATTAAAGACCAAATATAGAATTATATTCTACCCTCCTTGGTCAAATGTCCTTAGAAACTATTTCTACACCTAGTCCCCAAGTTTCTGCCAATATATTATCAGAGTCTTTTTTTTTTTTTTTTGCTGTGCAGGCTGTTTCCTTCAGGATTCATAAGGTATATCTGTTATCCTAGACCTGGCTTGACATTTATCTATAAAGGACCAGATATAAGGCTTTGCAGGCCATATGGTCTCTGTCAGCAGATAACTCAGCTCTGCTGCTGTAGCACCGAAGTAGCCCTACTACTACTACTACTAAGTCACTTCAGTCGTGTCCGACTCTGTGCGACCCCAGAGACGGCAGCCCACCAGGCTCCCCCGTCCCTGGGATTCTCCAGGCAAGAACACTGGAGTGGGTTGCCATTTCCTTCTCCAATGCATGAAAGTGAAAAGTGAAAGTGGTCGCTCAGTCGTGTCCGACTCCTAGCGACCCCATGGACTGCAGCCCACCAGGCTCCTCCATCCATGGGATTTTCCAGGCAAGAGTACTAGATAGTATGTAAACAAATGAGTGTGTCTGTGCCTGTTTATTAATTGGTCACTGAAATGTGAACTTCTCAGAATTTTCTTTCCTGTTTTAATTTTTTAAACCATTGAAAAATGAGGTTTGGGTGATGATGTGTCAGTATAGGTTCATTGATTATAACAAATGTACCTTGGTGGTGAGTATTTTGATGCGAGGGGAGCCTTCTGGTGGTGATACAGGAATATTTGGGAAGTCTATATACTTTCTATTCAGTTTTGCTGTGAACCTAAAACTAGTCTAAAGTTTTAGGTTGTGGGCTGTTACAAAAAATCGGTGCTGAGCAAATTTTGCCCATGCAGTGTAGTTCCCCAACACTGCCCTGGAGCGTGCCGAGATTTGACCCTGGTTATGGGCCCAGGGTGAGAGAGTGGCTGTGGTAGGCCACAAGGAGAATGAGCATCCTCTTCCAGAGCATCTGCCCCAGGTGACATTTCCTCAGGGATTTAGTCAGTATCTTCAGGCTCCTAAGGACAAGCTCCTTCATTCACGAGGCCCACAGTGACCTGGGGCCTCATGATTATACATTTCAGTTATGGACCTGTGGCTACAGGAAATAAGAGATTCTCTGGGGCTGTGGTATAAACTCTGATGTTCAAGCTAAGTCTCAGCGCTTGAGAGGCCTGTTTGGGCCTTTTCTTTCTCTGAGCATCAGCATATTCAGTAGGCTCTGTCCGTAATACAGTTACTGCACTCATCGCTCTCACCTAACATTCAAGTGCAGTAGTTGCCTGGGCTCCCCAGGTACTTGCTTTCGCTTACACTTCAGCACAATCCACATTTGACAGCTCCAATAACTGTGTTGCCACTGTGTGCTGTGGATTAATAGTATCCTGTTTCCCATTGGTAAGGTGCTTATTAGCATTGCACTGAAACCCAAAGGCCTGACGAACCAGTCTCCACATCCCATGTTTGTAAGTCTGTCTTCTAGAGTCACCCTACTTTTGGTACCAGTTTTGTGTTAAGGTCCAGTCAGCAAATAGAAACAGTAATTTTAACAAGAGAAAGTTAATATAAACAATAACTAAGTAATACTGGGCTTCCCTGGTGGCTCAGTGGTAAAGAACCCACCTGCCAATGAAGGAGACAAGAGTTCCATCCCTGGTCCACGAAGATCCCCTGGAGAAGCAAATGGCAACCCGCTCCAGTCTTCTTGCCTGGATAATTCCATGGACAGAGGAGCCTGGCAGGCTAAGTTCATGGGGTCACAAAGAGTCAGACGTGATTGGACAGACACACATAAAAACTAATAATAACATATTACCCACTAAAGGATAAAGAGAACCCTGAGGAATAAACGAATAGCAGATAAGGGAACTGAGGCAGGAGATATAAGAAAAGGGTACATTTGAAAGAGGGCCCACCCCAGGCTGAGATTCAGACCTCTTGAAGTCTACTGGAGGGTGGAGAAGTTTCTGAGATGCCACAGACTGAGGGGTACCAACAAAACTCTCCATGAAACTCAGTAGGACTTGACTGGGGTGACAGCAGAAGTAGAGAAAGGTCAGCTCTTTGGTGCCACTGAAACTTGTGGAAGTGAGCACTGCTCAGTGTCTCACTCACCCGAAGAGCAAAAACGAAAGAAAACACCTTGGAGCCTGGCACATACTGTAGATGCTTAAATAGATGTTGAATGAATAAATGAGTACAGCTCAAGGTAGCATTAAATTGCTGGTATCTTTGTTATGTTTGATTCATTCAACTTCAGTTCAGTTCAGTTGCTCAGTCGTGTCCGACTCTTTGCGACCCCGTGAATCGCAGCACGCCAGGTCTCCCTGTCCACCACCAATTCCCGGAGTTCACTCAGACTCACGTCCATTGAGTCAGTAATGCCATCCAGCCATCTCATTCTCTATCATCCCCTTCTCCTCCTGCTCCCAATCCCTCCCAGCATCAGGGTCTTTTCCAATGAGTCAACTCTTCGCATGAGGTGGCCAAAGTACCGGGGTTTCAGCTTTAGCATCATTCCTTCCAAAGAAATCCCAGGGCTGATCTCCTTCAAAATGGACTGGTTGGATCTCCTTGCTGTCCAAGGGACTCCCAAGAGTCTTCTCCAACACCACAGTTCAAAAGCATTAATTCTTCGGCACTCAGCCTTCTTCACAGTCCAACTCTCACATCCATACATGACCACAGGAAAAACCATAGCCTTGACTAGCCGGACCTTTGTTGGCAAAGTAATGTCTCTGCTTTTGAATATGCTATCTAGGTTGGTCATAACTTTCCTTCCAAGGAGTAAGCATCTTTTAATTTCATAGCTGCAGTCACCATCTGCAGTGATTTTGGAGCCCCAAAAAATAAAGTCTGACACTGTTTCCACTGTTTCCCCATCTATTTCCCATGAAGTGATGGGACCGGATGCCATGATCTTTTTTCTGAATGTTGAGCTTTAAACCAACTTTTTCACTCTCCACTTTCACTTTCATCAATTTTAGTTCCTCTTCAACTTTTTAGTTCCTCTTCACTTTCTGCCATAAGGGTGGTGTCATCTGCATATCTAAGGTTAGTGATATTTCTCCTGGCAATCTTGATTCCAGCTTGTGCTTCTTCCAGCCCAGTGTTTCTCATGATGTACTCTGCATAGAAGTTAAATAAGCAGGGTGACAATATACAGCATTGACGTACTCCTTTTCCTATTTGGAACCAGTCTGTTGTTCCATGTCCAGTTCTAACTGTTGCTTCCTGACCTGCATACAGATTTCTCAAGAGGCAGGTCAGGTGGTCTGGTATGCCCATCTCTTTCAGAATTTTCCACAGTTTATTGTGATCCACACAGTCAAAGGCTTTGGCATAGTCAATAAAGCAGAAATTGATGTTTTTCTGGAACTCTCTTGCTTTTTTGATAATCCAGCGGATGTTGGCAATTTGATCTCTGGTTCCTCTGCCTTTTCTAAAACCAGCTTGAACATCAGGAAGTTCATGGTTTACGTATTGCTGAAGCCTGGCTTGGAGAATCTTGAACATTACTTTACTAGCATGTGAGATGAGTGCAATTGTGTGGTAGTTTGAGCATTCTTTGGCATTGCCTTTCTTTGGGATTGGAATGAAAACTGACCTTTTCCAGTCCTGTGGCCACTGCTGAGTTTTCCAAATTTGCTGGCATATTGAGTACAGCACTTTCACAGCATCATCTTTCAGGATTTGAAATAGCTCAACTGGAATTCCATCACCTCCACTAGCTTTGTTCGTAGTGATGCTTTCTAAGGCCCACTTGACTTCACATTCCAGGATGTCTGGCTCTAGGTGACTGATCACACCATCGTGATTATCTTTGTCGTGAAGATCTTTTTTGTACAGTTCTTCTGTGTATTTTTGCCACCTCTTCTTAATATGTTCTGCTTCTGTTAGGTCCATACCATTTCTGTCCTTTATTGAGCCCTTCTTTGCATGAAATGTTCTCTTGATGTCTCTAGTTTTCTTGAAGAGATCCCCAGTCTTTCCCATTCTGTTGTTTTCCTCTATTTCTTTGCATTGATTGCTGAGGAAGGCTTTCTTATCTCTTCTTGCTATTCTTTGGAACTCTGCATTCAGATGCTTATATCTTTCCTTTTCTCCTTTGCTTTTCGCTTCTCT
This sequence comes from Bubalus bubalis, assembly GCF_019923935.1. Lineage (NCBI taxonomy): Eukaryota > Metazoa > Chordata > Mammalia > Artiodactyla > Bovidae > Bubalus > Bubalus bubalis. The sequence goes on from NC_059177.1 coordinate 51,706,548, forward strand.
TCTTTTCACAGCTATTTGTAAGGCCTCCCCAGACAGCCATTTTGCTTTTTTGCATTTCTTTTCCATGGTATTCTTGCCTTGAGAACCCCATGAACAGTATAAAAAGGCAAAATGGTAGGATACTGAAAGAGGAACTCCCCAGGTCAGTAGGTGTGCAATATGCTCCTGGAGATCAGTGGAGAAATAACTCCAAAAAGAATGAAGGGATGGAGCCAAAGCAAAAACAATACCCACCTGTGGATGTGACTGGTGATAGAAGCAAGGTCCGATGCTGTAAAGAGCAATATTGCATAGGAACCTGGAATGTCAGGTCCATGAATCAAGGCAAATTGGAAGTGGTCAAACAAGAGATGGCAAGAGTGAATGTTGACATTCTAGGAATCAGCGAACTAAAATGGACTGGAATGGGTGAATTTAACTCAGATGACCTTTATATCTACTACTGCGGGCCGGAATCCCTCAGAAGAAATGGAGTAGCCATCATGGTCAACAAAAGAGTCTGAAATGCAGTACTTGGATGCAGTCTCAAAAATGACAGAATGATCTCTGTTCGTTTCCAAGGCAAACCATTCAATATCACAGTAATTCAAGTCTATGCCCCAACCAGTAACGTTGAAGAAGCTGAAGTTGAACGGTTCTATGAAGACCTACAAGACCTTTTAGAACCAACACCCAAAAACAATGTCCTTTTCATTATAGGGGACTGGAATGCAAAAGTAGGAAGTCAAGAAACACCTGGAGTAACAGGCAAATTTGGCCTTGGAATACGGAATGAAGCAGGGCAAAGACTAATAAGAGTTTTGCCAAGAGAACGTACTGGTCATAGCAAACACCCTCTTCCAAGAACCCAAGAGAAGACTCTACACATGGACATCACCAGATGGTCAACACCGAAATCAGATTGATTATATTCTTTGCAGCCAAAGATGGAGAAGCTCTATACAGTCAACAAAAACAAGACCAGGAGCTGACTGTGGCTCAGATCATGAACTCCTTATTACCAAATTCAGACTCAAACTGAAGAAAGTAGGGAAAACCACTAGACCATTCAGGTATGACCTAAATCAAATCCCTTATGACTATACAGTGGAAGTGAGAAATAGATTTAAGGGACTAGATCTGATAGAGTGCCTGATGAACTATGAAATGAGGTTCATTCAACTTAGTTAAAGAAAAACCACGATTTGACCTGGTCCAACCAATTGAAATTGACACATACGAAATTCTGAATGGTTGTGTTAAAGCATACCTTCATTTGGTCTACAGAAAATCAGCCTCCTTTGGCACCAGTGGATCCTTCTGAAGATTTGGTGTGTTTGCACTGTTAACACACACCCCTTGTTTAGAAGACTGGGCCACAGTTGTGACCAGAGGGCACAAATGACTTTTCATTCCATTTGTTTCAGAGCAGAGAGGAAGCTACCGCCTCAAGTGCCTGCGGTGATAACCCTTTTATCAGCATTAGTGAACTGAAGAAGCAGAGGCCTGTTGGGTTTTGGAGGATTTCTGGCAGGTTATTTGGCCTTGCCTCCCTTGCTATATGGTAGTTAGGGAGAGTTGGAAAGAAATGTGCCTCTGGTTGTGTGTGGAGAGAAAGAAGAGATGGAAACCTGACTCTGCAACTAGCTTGGAGCCTCTCTTTGCTGCCTTGGGGGGAAGATCTCACTACCTGTCGCCTCCATGTCAGGAGGAAGAGGGAGAACAGAAATCATGGGAAGCCAAACCCTTCCACCACCCCACACTGCTGACACACTTCTCAGAATGTGAAGAAGTCCGTCAGAATCTGAGGGAACAGGAAGAGAGTAAATGGTTTGGACATTAATTCCTTTGTGCTTCGTGTGTGTGGTAGTGTTCCAAATCATATTCTGTAATGAGAATGTTAAATATCCATGAGTAATTTGCCCTACTTGGGACAGTGGGTTTTCATTCTCAGTTTAGAGCTGGAATGTCAATTATCCAAATGTCAATTTATCCTGGAATAAATTGGCAGAATGAACAGAAGTCGTGAAATATGGACTGTGGACCTGAATGCAATTTAACGTTCACATGGGATTTCTACTGCAGTTGAATTTTGATTATGGCTGCTCATAAAGTGTTTTCTGGCTTTAAACCAAAATAATTTAAATACTTCTATTTATATAAAACTGTTCATCAGAATGTGAAAAAAATATAAATGGGGCTTATTATGAGTTATTGATATTTTGAGGAGATATTTGAATTCTTATTTTGTCTGAAGAAAGAACCTAATTTTTCTCTCTCCCTATTCTTGTGGCTCAGCTGGTAAAGAATCCGACTGCAATGCGGGAGACCTGGGTTCAATCCCTGGGTTGGGAAGATTCCCTGGAGAGGGGAATGGCTACCCACTCCAGAATGCCATGGACTGTATAGGCCATGGGGTCGAAAAGAGTCGGATGTGACTGAGTGACTTTCACTTTCCCTTAGAGTAGCTGCCCATCTTGTCACAGATAAACGACAGTCATGGTTTATGATGTCTGTTGCCCTGACACAATTATTAATTGTACTTTTTTACCCTGAAGTAGTCCTAACCAGGACTGTGTCTTTGAATAGGCTGATTTAGTTTAACATAGATTTGTATTGTTTAATACCCCTGAACATTTAGAAAAAGTAAATTGTATATTGATTATATTTTAATATTCAGCAAAAAAAATAATGTGAATGAAATTAAATACAACAAAGGTGTTGTGAAAAGTAGAATCTTTAATTTTCAGGTTGTATCTTTAAGAAAAGCCCACCAGAATTATCAGTATTTTGTATGTCCATAAAGGAGACAGAGCCAAAGAACTGATGCTGGAGAAGACTCTTGAGAGTCCCTGGACTTCGAGGGGATCAAACCAGTCAGTCCTAAAGGAAATCAACCCTGAATTAGAAGGACTGATGCTGAAGCTGAAGCTCCAGTACTTTGGCCACCTGATGCGAAAAGCTGACAGAAATTGAGGGCAAAAGGAGAAGGGGTAGCAGAAGAAGAGATGGTTAGATAGCATCACTGACTCAATGGACATGAATCTGAACAAACTCCGGGATGTAGTGAAGGTCAGGGAAGCCTGGTGTGCTGTGGTCCATGGGGTCACAAGGAGTTGAACACGACTTAGTGACTGAACAACCACCATGTCCAGATTAATTCTTCCCTCTCCAAATTGTAGTCATTTCTTCTTTCAACAACCATTTATTGGGCACCATCTAGGTGTCAGACACAGCATTTGTGTCTGGGAATACCAAATAGAAAGATGCACTCCTTGCTCTCAGGTAGCCCGTCATAGAGCCGTCATAGAACCATTGAGCCATATCATGCATCACATGTCTGTGTGTGTGCACAGTCTTCCACACGAACACTGAGGAAAGAAGTCCCCATGGAGTGGTACATGCATCTATTTCCTAGAGGAGTGAACCTGAGAGGATGAGTAAGCCTGGAGCAGGCAGACAGCAGGGGGAGCAAAGTAAAGTGTTACAGATGGATAGAGCAGGTCATGTGAAACAGTAGGATGTGGGTAAGGAATAGTATGGTTAGCTGGGAATGATGCTGAAACATTATTTAAGGCTGGCTTGTGTGGAATCTTATCTGACTAATTTCAGTAATCTGTGAGTTTTGGAAAAACACTGAAGAGTTTTATATGTTTTATGCTAGGAAGAGGAACGTCAGACTAGAGGCAGAGACTCTAGTTGGTTGCTCAACTTTTCAAACAGATGGGCAATCTGATTTCATCTGTCCTGTACTTAACTCCCTTCACTTAACCTTAGATATTTTTTTGAAGCAAATCCCAGACATAAAGATCGATATGTGGATAGGATAATATGATGTCTTGGATTTGCTTAAAAAATATATGATTCTTTTTAAAAACATACTTATCCATTCACACACACACAATCAGTCAGTTCAGTCACTCAGTTGTGTCCTGACTCTTTGCGACCCCATGGACTGCAGCATGCCAGGCCTCCCTGTCCATCGCCAACTCCCAGAGTTTACTCAAACTCATGTCCATTGAGTTGCTGATGCCATCCAACCATCTCATCCTCTGTTATCCCCTTTTCCTACCACCTTCAATCTTTTCCAGCATCAGCATCTTTTCAAATGAGTCAGCTCTTTGCATCAGGTGGCTAAGGTACTGGAGTTTCAGTTTCAGCATCAGTCCTTCCAATGAATGTTCAGCACTGATTTCCTTTAGGATGGACTGGTTGGATCTCCTTGCAGTCCAAGGGACTGTCAAGAGTCTTCTCCAACACCATGGTTCAAAAGCATCAATACTTCAGTGCTCAGCCTTCTTTATGGCCCAACTTTCACATCCATACATGACTACTGGAAAAGCCATAGCTTTGACTAGACAGACCTTTGTTGGCAAAGTAATGTCTCTGCTTTTTCATATGCTCTCTAGGTTGGTCATAACTTTTTTTCCAAGGAGCAAGCGTCTTTTAATTTCATGGCTGCAGTCACCATCTGCAGTGATTTTGGAGCCCCAAAAAATAAAGTCTGTCAGTGTTTTCATTGCTTCCCCATCTATTTGCCATGAAGTCATGGGACCAGATGCCATGATCTTAGTTGTTTGAATGTTGAGTTTTAAACAGAACAGACTGGTTCCAGATTGGGAAAGGAGTACGTCAAGGCTGTCTATTGTCACCCTGCTTATTTAACTTCTATGCAGAGTACATCATGAGAAACGCTGGGCTGGAAGAAGCACAAGCTGGAATCAAGATTGCCGGGAGAAATATCAATAATTTCAAATATGCAGGTGACACCACCCTTACAGCAGAAAGCGAAGAAGAACTAAATAGCCTCTTGATGAAAGTGAAAGAGGAGAGTGAAAAAGTTGGCTTAAAGCTCAACACACACACATTCACACCCCATTTCATAATGTCAGATGTCCAGTTAGTATTCAGTTCACCAATATTTCCCAAATTTTCTCATTTGTTTTTTACTGTTGGCTTGTTCAAAGTAGAATCTAAATTTCTTTTAATCCATAATTCTATAGGAAATATTCTTTAATACAATTTGAATTTGGCTTATGTTTTAAAGATGGTAGAGATTTATTGTGCTTATAACAGGAGGAGAGAAGGGATAAGAGACCAAGTCTAGGAGGTTGGAGCAGTAGATGATACAGGGAAAGATGATGAATGGGGTACTTGCATGAATGCTGTCCTTGGAAAGGAGAATGATGTGCATTTCTTATATTCTCTAGTTTGACAGGTTTTTGTGTTTTGTTGTTGTTTTTTTTCCAAATCATAAAAAAAAGTAAAGGTGGAGGATCATACCTCTCTCACAAATAGGAAGGAAAGAAGTAATGATGGACTCATGTAGATAAGTTTGGAATATAGGCAAGGTCAGTGGGAGAATACTGTTTTCTATAAAGTAAGAGTTTGTATGAGATGGAGGATGCTGGCGAGAAGAGTACAGCAACAGCCTTTTAGAGAATGAAAAAGGATCTCGTGTAGAAACAGTTTTATAGGAATGGTGTACATTCAGGATGGTAGTAAATTGAGTGTAATGGCAAGTAAAAGGAACAGATGAAAACAATGTAGTGTTTATAGCTCAACTGTTGCTAACTTAGGGTATATTGTGGCCTTATGGTGGCAGCCTTCACCTGTGCCCATCCTGGGAGGGGCACAGATTGAAGCAAAATGAGCATACTGTGTTTTTTCTTTTTGTTTTTTTGTTAGTAAATTTCTAAGACAAGCATGGTGGCAAACCAAAAAGAATCTGTTAACTCAAAATCAATCTCTCTTTCTTCTTGAGACCTTCAGTGCTTTGGTGTTTTCAAATAGTATTAGAACTCTAGAAGTCTTTTAAAAACGTCTCCAACAATTTAGGGATGGCCATATATCATCAAATCAGGAAGATTAATGAAGTCTTTGCCTGTTGAGTGCAGAGTAGAAGGACATCTAATATAGTTGGATATGAGCATTTAAAGCTATTTTATTATAAAAAATGGAATTGGTGGAAAATCTGAGAAAAGAGTTTTCTTCTGTCACTTGTTTCTATTTTTAGAAAATAGAACTAGAAGTACTTCAGTTTTTATTTTGAAATAATTACAGATATACAGTGAAAGAATAGAACAAATAAAACAAAGAACTTTCATATGTTTTTCCAGGTTCACCAATCAGTAACATTTTGCCACAATTGCTTTATCATTCTATAATCAATATATGTATTAATATACACATTATTTCCCTAGCCAATTTTGTTTTATCTTTGTGATAATAATCTAAGACATTCTCATATGTGTTACTTACAGTGTCAACAGCCATTGAAAATATATATTCCTAGATTTCCCCCATCTTATCTATGAAACCCTCTTGCCAGCATTAATTTTCTTAACTTTCGATGTACTTTAAACATCATCATAGAGTTTAGTGCTTAATGAGATAATGAGATAGTTTATTATATGTATTCCCATTCCTCAGATGGTTAAATTTCTATCGCAAAAATGTAGTGAAGCCTGAACTTAGTCTTGGACTTCTTGACTCGGGAGAGAAGAGGGGGGGTGTTGGGGGAGGGGGCTAGAAGGATGATAGTAAATATGAGCCTACAGTGTAGTACATAGAGGCGTAGGGTGTAGACTAACAGACTTTTGTAAGGGAAGGGAGCTTAGATACCAGGTATTGGTACAATGCTTTGATGGTACAGGTGAAAATATTGAAGTTTGAAGGAATTAAATGAGTTAACTCTTTGGATCGAGCTAGATTAGTACCTTAGTCTTCTGCCCCAGTCCATGCTCTTTTTGGCTTCTGTATCTTTTTTACTTGACTCTCCAGATAAATAGCAGAATTCTCCAGAGGGAGAATATGTCTAAATACTCTTAAGGCATCAGCTCTCAAGCTTTTTGGCATCAAGACCAGTTTTCACGTTTAAAAATTGGGAAACTTTTGAGTATGGTCTCTTGTGGTGGTGGCATACATAGTCAAGGTTTATCAAATTATACACTTTAAATATGTGGAGCTTATTGTATGTTTGGTGTACCTCAGTAAGGCTATTTACAAAATTACTAAGGACCCAAAGAACTTTTTTTATATAATGGGTTTTATCTATCAATATTTATAAATTAGATATTAAAATGAAGACTTTAGAAACTTTTTTTTAAAACAGCAACAATAAATATGACTTATTTATATTAATTATAATTTATATTAAAATATATGATATATTAACATTAATATGTTACCTGCCCAAGGTACCCTGCCCAAGGTTAACATTTTTAATGAGTGTACTTAAAAAAAAATGTTCAGTAAGAAGGCTGGTGGTATATCTAAATTTCTGGCGAACTGTCTGGTTTAATAAAAGACAGCTACAATTCAGTCTGTCACAATATGTTGTTTGAGTTGAACTATAAGAAGAAAATCCATTTCACATATATACATATATATATATATATGTAAGTTAAGATAAAGGGTATTTTGATAGTTTTTTCCTCAGGTAACTAGATATTCTTCTTTGATTTGACATCATAATTGGAGAAGTGGTCGTTTCTTAAAGGTTACTTGCATTGTAGAATCTGAAACCATATCAGTGAACTTTTTTTAATTAAGATCTATTGGTCCGTGTTGCACTTTGAATGGCTCTTATCTGATACAATTATTCTGGCTTTGATATATAGAGATACAGATATTACTAGATTAATTGACACTTTAAATATCTAGCTATTTGCCTTTTCTTTAAAATGCTTCCAATTTCATAGAAATAGAAACTGGCCTTTTTTCCCCCCATTCTACGTTTACAGGAGAACCAAAGTATCTAGGGTTTTTTCCATTGTATTAAGTAAATTACTTTTTATTTTAAATTTCATATTTCATTCTTTGTCTGAAATAGACTAAGTAGATTGCAGCTATGCTTTAAAAACACACACACACACACATTTATTCTGAAGGCTGCTGTTCCTGCAAGGGAGTTTTCCTGCTTATACTTTGGAGTTATAAAAAGGAAATCTAGGTCAGTAACACTGAGTGAAAATGTGGGAGAGAGCCTGTGTCAAAAATGCTCATTAATAACACTGTTGGCCAGAGGCTATTCTGAACATTGCTTCCAGGCTGGGCTGCGTCACCAGCACAGAGGGGAGATTACCAGAGGTGTTTATTCTTCTCCAGAATATGTGAGCAAAATGTCCCCACTTCACTGATTTAACAACTGCTTTATTTCCTAAAGGGTAAGAAATTTAAGCAGAATCATAGCCTTTTAAAGTTTATTTTAGAAATGATAGACTGTAGCTTAAATGCTTCTTGGGTTTCTTATGCTTTTCATATTAAATATAAATCGCTTTCCAAGAAGGTTGATATATATGAATTTGTTAAATCATCCAGTGTAGAATAATGACCCTTGTGGTAATTTTGATAGCACCTTGTTTTTTGAACACAATTCTGTGCCATGCACTGAGCTAAACATTAGCTAAACAGGAAGAAATAAAGTGATAAAAGCATAGTTTTTACTTTTTAAAGAACACATTAATGATTTGAAGAAATAAGATTAACACATGTTAAATAATGGATTTTTAAATGATTAACATAGAATACTTAAAAGGTTTCAGTTCATTTCAGCCGCTCAGTCATGTCTGACTCTTTGAGACCCCATGAATCGCAGCACGCCAGGCCTCCCTGTCCATCACCAACTCCCGGAGGTCACTCAGACTCATGTCCATTGAGTCGGTGATGCCATCCAGCCATCTCATCCTGTCGTCCCCTTCTCCTCCTGCCCCCAACCCTTCCCAGCATCAGAGTCCTTTCCAATGAGTCAACTCTTCGCATGAGGTGGCCAAAGTATTGGAGTTTCAGCTTCAACATCAGTCCTTCCAATGAACACCCAGGACTGATCTTCTTTAGGATGGACTGGTTGGATCTCCTTGCAGTCCAAGGGACTCTCAAGAGTCTTCTCCAACACCACAGTTCAAAAGCATCAATTCTTCAGTGCTCAGCTTTCTTCACAGTCCAACTCGCACATCCATACATGACCACTGGAAAAACCACAGCCTTGACTAGACAGACCTTTGTTGGCAAAGTAATGTCTCTGCTTTTTAATATGCTATCTAGGTTTAAGTTGGTTTTTTTAAAAAATAAAGGCTAATAAAAAAAATACGTGGTTAAGGGCTAAATTGTTTGCTAGGAACAACAACAAATGTTGAAAGAGCTATGTAAAGGAAAATGAGCATTAAAATCTGAAGAGAGGCTCTGTGGAAGCTCTGACCTGGGTCCTGGCCCTGGGATGTTGGTACAAGAGGGAACATTTCAGACAGGTGGATCACGTGAGCAAAGGCACAGGGGCAAGAAGCACGGGCTTGAGGGGACTAACCTGCTTTCCTGTTGGAGTCAAGGGAAATAAGCCTGGCAGGGGTTCATTTCAGTGGATGAGGAACAGTATTAGATTAGCACCCAACACTTTGATTCTTATTCTGTGGGAAGCATTTGTTGTGTTAAAACCCTAAGCAGATTGACTTTATTAACTTTGAAATAAGAGATGGTGGGTGTACCTTCTCTAAGTAGGCCATAATTCAAAGATTGAAATGCTAATACTTTCCTGTGTAGTGTAAAATTATGGATAAAATGACAAGTATCCTTAGAGGTCATTACTGAGACCGGGAGAAATAAAAAGGCTGTCCTGTGTTTGCATGGTTAGCTTTCAGTAGAGCAGAGTCTAGCACTTAATCTATACTAGTACCCAACCATTTGCTTGCATGTTTACTCTGTCTCCCTCCCTTTATCCCTCCTTCTGTCCCTCCTGTGGTTTAACCTTTGCAGATTTATTAGAATGTTTACTAATAGTTAAGTGGGGGAAAGAAAAACTGTTCTTGAAGACAACCAAAGAGCCAAGTTTTGAGGCTATTGCTTACAATCTGTTGAGTCAGTTACAAATGGAGTCCTATCATCAACCTCAGGGCATCAGAAAAATCTTGTTTTCTCTTTATCATCTTCTGGTTGATTTCTCCTTAATAATTCAGAATGGGGCCGCGCTATTCAGATTAGATCAGATCAGTCTCTCAGTCGTGTCCGACTCTTTGCGACCCCATGAATCGCAGCACGCCAGGCCTCCCTGTCCATCACCAACTCGCGGAGTTCACTCAGACTCACGTCCATCGAGTCAGTGATGCCATCCAGCCATCTCATCCTCTGGCATCCCCTTCTCCTCCTGCCCCCAATCCCTCCCAGCATCAGAGTCTTTTCCAATGAGTCAACTCTTCGCATGAGGTAGCCAAAGTACTGGAGTTTCAGCTTTAGCATCATTCCTTCCAAAGAAATCCCAGGGCTGATCTCCTTCAGAATGGACTGGTTGGATCTCCTTGCAGTGCAAGGGACTCTCAAGAGTCTTCTCCAACACCACAGTTCAAAAGCATCAATTCTTCGGCACTCAGCCTTCTTCACAGTCCAACTCTCACATCCATACATGACCACAGGAAAAATCATAGCCTTGACTAGACGGACCTTTGTTGGCAAAGTAATGTTTCTGCTTTTGAATATGCTATCTAGGTTGGTCATAACTTTCCTTCCAAGGAGTAAGCATCTTTTAATTTCATGGCTACAGTCACCATCTGTAGTGATTTTGGAGCCCCCAAAAATAAAGTCTGACACTGTTTCCACTGTTTCCCCATCTATTTCCCATGAAGTGGTGGGACCGGATGCCATGATCTTCGTTTTCTCAATGTTGAGCTTTAAGCCAACTTTTTCACTCTCCACTTTCACTTTCATCAAGAGGCTTTTGAGTTCCTCTTCACTTTCTGCCATAAGGGTGGTGTCATCTGCATATCTGAGCTTATTGATATTTCTCCCGGCAATCTTGATTCCAGCTTGTGTTTCTTCCAGTCCAGCGTTTCTCATGATGTACTCTGCGTGTAAGTTAAATAAACAGGGTGACAATATACAGCCTTGACGAACTCCTTTTCCTATTTGGAACCAGTCTGTTGTTCTATGTCCAGTTTTGTGTTTTTGTTATTTGAGAACTAAGCTAAATAATTCTATAAAATCTTACATATGTCTATATGAAAACCTGTACTTGAATGTTCATAGCAGTTTTATTTACAAAAGACAGAAATAGAAACAATCAAATGTCAACAGTGGTACCTTATAACTTTGGTTTCCTGTTTCTGTTTGAAGGGTTTCCAACTGAATTCCTTGAAGAGAAGATGGCCTACCAGGGATATCAGAACAGCCAGAACTGGCCAGAAAATACAAACTTTTGCTTTGAACCCGAGCACATGGTAAATCCTACCCAGACTGGTAAGTACAAGACTTGCTTGTGACTGCTGAATATAATAACTTAAACATGAAAAGCCTCCAGTCACCACTCAGATAAAACATTGCAGCCTAAATATTGCTCGTAAAGCACAACCCAGGTATAATGATTTCCTCTGGACATTTAGTTGACCTTTCTCCTCTCTATTTATCCCTTCCTCTGAGGCAAGTGCCCCTTTGTTCTCTCCCCTTCAAAACCTGTTTTGACTAAATTAACTGAAATTCATCTTCCTTGAGGACTGAATGATCAGTTGTACCCTAGAACTTTAGTTCTTCTGTGGAGAATTATAATAATAAGGACACCATTTGTGGGATGCCTGTTTGTCCCAGGCACAGTGCTCGAGCCTCAATATACGTTCTCTCTACATTTATTACCTAACTCTGACAAATATATATTGTCCTCATTTGACAACAGAGAAATAAAACTTATACCCAGTTTCTATAAAATTAAAACTAATCTATATAGAGGAAAAAAAGCATATCTGTTGTTGCCTAGAGCTAGAAGTGGCAGGAGGGGTGGGCTGCATAAGGACCTCAAAGCAGTGGCATTGATACCTCCAAGTCAGAGCAGTCAAGTTGAGAGCTCAAGGTATTTGTTTCTACTTATACTATATGGTTTCTTTTATCTAACTTATAAGGTGCTCATGAAGTGAAGTGAAGTCACTCAGTCGTGTCTGACTCTTTGCGACCCCATGGATTGCAGCCTAAGAGGCTCCTCTGTCCATGGAATTTTCCAGGAGATCTTCCTGACCCAGAGATTGAACCCTGGTCTCCCACATTGTAGGCAGACGCTTTACCGTCTGAGCCACCAGGGAAGTAAGGTGCTCATAACTGGTTCCAAATCATCTAGAACTTGATGTTCTGTACCACTCTCCAGTCATTGGTTACCCTGGATATATGTAATTTTAAAAGAAGCTTTATTGAGATATAATTCACATACCATATAAGTCACCCATTCAAAGTATACAATTAGGTGGATTTTAGTATATTTATATACCTCCTAAAGAAACTCAGTACTCCTTAGATCTCACTGCCTACCTCCTATCCATCCTAGCCCTAAGCTACCACTAACTAACTTTATGTCTCTGTATATTTACCTGTTAACTGTGAGATTGGATGAGATCACTAAGGGGAGGGAATGTAGAAAAAGAAGGGTCTTCATCTCTCCCCCATCTTTAGTTCTCAGCTTAAATATGAACTAAAGTATATCCATCTGTTAAATGTTTTCAACCCTTATTTTTATACATCTTAGGATTTTTAGAGTGTTCAGGGTCTGCATATCATACACACCCAGTGAAATATATTGGCCACCTGATGCAAAGAGCCGAGTCACTGGAGAAGACCCTGATGCCCAGAAAGATTGAGGGCAAGAGGAGAAGGGGGCCACAGGGGATGAGATGATTGGATGACATCACCAACTCAATGGACATGAGTTTGAGCAAGCTCTGAGAAATAGTGAAGGACTGGGAAGCCTGGTGTGCTGCAATTCATGGGGTTGCAAAGAGTGGGACGTGACTGAGCAACTGAACGACAAAATAGTAATGAATAAATGACAGAATTTCATAGAGGTCTTTGATTTTTACCTGTGATTTGGCAGTCTTCCTCTCCTAATACGCGAACCATGCAACAGTTATTTTTGTTGCTAATTTAAGGCCTAGACTTCAGTGCAGCCGCCTCTGACAGTGGAAGTACAGAATTAGCATTCACTGAGAATAGAAATGCATGTTCTTAGGTCCTGGCAATCTTTTACCCCTGGCTTTCTGGGGTAACTCAGATGTATGTTGCATTTTGAGATGGCCTCCTTAGAGAGCAGAATTCTTGCTTGGCCTGAGTGGCTTTGCTCTTTTTTTGTAAGAAAGTAGAGTTTACCTAATGTTTTCAGTGCCTTCACTCATGCCAGCTCCTGAGTATAGAGTTCATTCTCTTCAGATGCCAGCTGTTCACCTTGTCTCATTCAGACAGCTTTTGAAATGCAGTTTTCTTCATGATGTTCACAGGAGGTGACAATGTCCTTTTTACTTTTTTTTTTTAATAACCTGGAATAAATGTCTGCTCTGTAAATACACATTGAAAGTTTAGTTATATTTGTATTCTCACTTCCTAGTATAGACTCAAGCATGAATTGTATTTTCAGTTTTGTATATTTGTTGCCTGACTGATTTAGATAATCAAATATTAAAGAATATGAGATTTTGTAATTTTAACTGTGAAAATGAATTAGTGAATATTTGATTTCCTGGCATGTTCAATCACGTATTACCTTATTTAACACACTGTTGACAATACACAATATTCAATAATATTGAATATTCATTCAGTAATAAATGCTAATCTTTCTAGTTGTGTTCTGGAAATGAGTTTTAAATTCCTTCTTTATTCCAGATCCCTTTAAGATGCACCATGATGATGGCCTAGAAGATTCGCTCTTTCTCCCCAGTGGAACAACCAATACTTCAGCATTTGTAGAACAAAATGATCCCCTGAAAGACACTTATGGTATGATTTCTCTAACTGGATTTATTTCTTAATTCCAAGCAATTAATGTGGACTTTCATTCATCACATTTGAAGTGAACCACTAGGGAAAGTCATGTTTAGGGACTCTGTCACAAGGCTGTTTCTAAATTGGGCTTTCCTGATGGTTCAGTAAGTAAAGAATCTGCCTGCAGTGTGGGAGATCCAGGTCCGATGCCTGGGTCAGGAAGATCCACTGGAGAAAGAAATGGCAACCCACTCCAGTATTCTTGCCAGGAAAATTCCATGGACAGAGTTTTAGTCATAGAGAATTCACAGTTGGGCTGCTCAGAGGCTGCTCACCTCCTCTTATGGGAGAGTCTTGAACCCTGTATCCTAGGGCCAGCTTCTGTCTCCACATTTTATTAGTTCATGGCCTTATTAAGAAAGTTATGTCCTCCCTAAAGTTTGATTTCTTTATAAAATGGAGCCACCATTAGTTCTTACTTTAAGATGTGGTGATGATTAAATAAAATTATGTAAAAGTACACCACGTAGTGTCTGGTACATAGTAAAACGTTAAACAGATCTTAGTTCTCAATTAGTAGTATCCTCATTCCTGGTTTTATATAGCTTAACATGAATGCAGCCAAGGTCCTGTAGGGCAGGCAAAACTTTACTTCTACTCATCTTTGGTGTTCAGTTGAGTTTAATAAAAAGATTTATCAAAAAAAAAAAAAGCAAATAATTTGGGCTTCCCTGGTGGCTCAGATGGTAAAGAATCCACCTGTAATGCGGGAGAGCTGAGTTCAATCCCTGGGTTGGGAGGATCCCCTGGAGGAGGGCATGGCAACCCACTCCAGAATTCTTGCCTGGAGAATCCCCATGGACAGATAGGCATGCAACATATATCACATGGAAAGAAAGCAACTCAAAGTGATAGCTTAGAAATTCAGTTTGTGTAACATCCTCAAGAAAGAATAATAAACTTATAGAGAAATGACAGGAAAAATGAAGCAATTGTACACTTCCAAGAGTCGTACTGTGGGAGGGTAAATATGTGGGAGGAAACTAATGGAGTCAGGTTTGTTGGCAGATTCCTCTGGTGCCCTCTCTGGCCTGATGAGCATCTCTTGCCAGTGAAAGGAAAATTTATATCCTGCCTTTAGTCAGAAAGGCGGTAGCTTTTTCTGGGTTTGCTGTTTGCTTGATTGCCTTCAGCTCAAAATTTTTATGTCAAAGTGGCATATCTGAGGGTGACATGTTCTGGTTTCCTTCATTACCCATCATCAGTAAGTCCCGCTTCAAATTATGTTTATAATTTTGTTTTTTGTAAAGATCCTGACTAGTAGTAATATGTTTCACTTGTGCTTTCCTGTGGCCTGATGATCTCTTGGAAGAAGGATGTTGAATAAATTGACTTTGATGCTGTCGTCTAATCTCCTGAGTTGATTTTGGCTTTGACTCCTGGTTTTTTTTTTTTTTCCCCAGCTCACTAGCTAGGGAGTCATTTAGTTGCATTGACTTCTCTCTTTACAGCATCTTTCTTCTCTTCCTTTATTCTCTCTCTGCTTTACCCTAATGAATGCCCCTATCTCTTCATACCTAGAGTATCTCAGTAGTCACCTGTCAGAATCCTGCTCCCTTTTAAAATTATTTCTGAATATGCCTGATCACTCTGACTTCTTGTTCTTTATTCTTATCTCATTTTCATGGTTAATACCTTAAGATAGCATGCCCCTGTCCTTTGGGGGTTTTTTGCTCTTGATTTATCTGGTTTTCCAGATCCTTCTTCTGTTGTTTGTTCTAATCTTGTTTTACCTCTCTGGTTTACAAGACCTGTTTAAATCAGACTGATCTCAAAGTCCAAGAAACATTCATGTGCTTTTGGCATCTTCATTCTTTTCTTTGCTCAGTGGTATCTCCATTCCTGAAATTAACTTCTCTCTCCTCTCTTTTTATTCTTGTTTCTCCTCTGAAACCTTCTGTGACTGTTCTGGTCTTCTTCATATTTGTTTGTAAACTCTAATAATATTTAGTCCATACAACACAGTTTTCCTTATTTGATATATGTGTCTTTTGCCTCTCTAGCTAAATTGTAATCCTGATGGCAAGGACCCGGTGATATTAAATCCCATGTGATATTATGTCTGGCAGAGGACAGCATAATAATAATACTTTAAATCTGTCTAGTTCTTAATAATTTACAAATCATTTTTACAAAATTGTAATTTTTGAATCTTTGCAAAACACTGTAGGTGGCCAGTCAATGTTGATTAGTGGTGTGACAGCCTAACAGTTAGCCAAACCTGACAAATGTCAGCGATTTTTACTTTTAAACTTTCCTGCTTTGTTTCTCATTGTTCCTGTTGACCTATGTCTTTATGGCAGTGTATAAACTGATTTCAGATATCAAATGTGCTTTTTCCTCAATGTTGACTGAGTTTCAAAAATGGATTTCTGTGTTACTATTAGGTATGTTACCCTGCGACACATTTGCTCCTGCAGCTGTTGTTCCTCAGGGGTGGTCTGCGGAAGCCCCCAACCCTGCACACTTGGAATCCTTCACTTCCCCCGAGGCCATTCCACAGCCTCTGCAGCCAACAGCAGGTACATTATTAGACTCCTTTGCACTTAATAGTTACAATATCAGTAATCATCATATAGTTTTTAGCCTTTTGCTTGCAGCATGGATAAAATTTTCACCACTGTCACAAATGTTTTTAAACTTTTTAAACTTTTAAATGTTTTTAAAGTACTGACTTCACAGCTGGAGGAATTAAGTTGTAGTTGAAATACAATCAGGGTTAGAGGGCAAAGACAGTCCGTGTAATTCAGTGCAGATTTAGAACTCCGAGGTGGGGGCGTTTCTTGACATCCACAGGTTCCCTTCCTGCCACTAATTGTGTACCTGTGTTGGTGTGTGTTTTTTGGTTTTTGGGGTTTTTTGACCTGTGTTTTTTTTTCTCTCCTTTGCCTTTCCTCCTCCACTATATGTTCTGCCAATATTTTATTCTTCTAAATATTGAAACTGTTGAAGAGTAGCAACAAATGCATTAACTGGACAGCTTTTTAGTTATGTTTAGGACGTTATGGTCACAAAAGCCAGATCTCTCATGGCCTAAAAAAGTAAGTTTTGAGTGAAGAGCTATGAGCAGGCAATGATGGATCCTATGTGTCCAACTTACTTCCCTTAGAGCCAGCTGAGAAAGTAGAAATGGCATCAGGGGAAGAGAGAGCACCAGCAGAAGCATTGGAGATGATGATGAAACTGCAGGCTGCTGACATGGCACCATCTCGAGAAGCAGAGATGGTCCTGGCTAAAGATGTGGTGCCAGCCACAGAGACAGAGGTGGCATTGGCTAAAGACATGGAATCACCTACCAAACCAGATGAGGCACTGGTCAAGGACGTGGAATCATCCATCGAATCAGATATGGCCTTAGTCAAGGATGTGGTACTGCCTGTACAAACAGAGGAAACCGCAGTTAAGGATGTCATACTGCCCACAGAAACAGATGTGTCTTTGGACAAGGACCTGGCACTGTCCACAGAAACAGAGGTATCCACAGCCCAGGACATACTACTATTCAAAGAAACAGAGAGCACACCACCTGTTACAATGGATTTGGCCTCAGCTGAGGGCACAGTCCCACCTACAGACCAAGAGATGACCCCAGTCAAGGGTGCAGTATCACTCTCAGAGATAGAAGCACCCCTGGATGAGGACATTGTGTTATCCACAGAAATATGCTCAGCCAAAGAGATAGCCCTGTCCTCAGAAACAGAGGTGGCCCTGATCAGGGAAATGGGACTACCCCCAGAAACAGAGGCCAGTCTAGACAAGGACATGGCTGCACCTCCAGAAACAGAAGTCATCGTGCCAGTCAAAGATATGGCTCCATCCCCAGGAATAGAGACGACCCTGGCCAAGGACGTGGCTCCACGTCAAGAAATAGAGGTGACCCTGGGCAAGGATACGGTTTCACTTCCAGCAACAGAGATGGCCCTAGGCAGGAATGTGGCTCTGCCCCCAGAAACAGAGGTGACCCTGGCAAAGGATGTTGCTCAGCCCCCTGAAACGGAGGTGAACCTGGCCAACGATGCGGCTCTGGCCAAATTCTCAGAAGCAGAGGTGGTACCAGTTCCTGTTAAGGACATGGAAACTGCATGGACCCAGGAAGCAACAAGTGAGGATTCCCAGTTAAAATCTCTCCAGGATGAGGGACAGTCAGCTGTACCTCTCATGACTTCACCAGGTATGGGCTTACGTTTACTTGCAGTATTTCTGTCTGTGTAGTCTCCAGAAGAGTAAGGGACAAGCATCATGCTAGGGAGAATGAAGACAGTCCTACTGTACTTTGCAAGTCTACACACATTCCTGCTCCCCTAGACAGTTTTTCTCACCTTCACCCTCCTCCGGCCGCCAGCCCCTTCTCCATCCTTTTTCTCACTCATCTTCCTGTTTTCCTTATAGATAATTGAAGATTGAAGTAATTAAAGAGAACTTTCACAGAATTCCACTTGCTCATGTATCTTACTACCTGTTTCTTTATCTTAGACTCTGCCTTCCCTCTTGTTGCCATCAGCAAACAGTCCTTGCTCCTAGTCATCAGAGCCAGCATCTTTGTCTTAAACTAAATCCCACCTTGTCTCCTTATGCACATTGCCCTGCCCATTCTCTCTCTTCCTGTCTCTCATCAATTTCTGCCACTCCCCCCACCCACCCTGCTTTATATTGGATCTTTCTCACCAACATAAAAACAGTTGTTATTTTTCCCTTATGTAAAAAAAAAAAAACAAAAAGAAACCAACCATCCCAATCCCCCTCGCCCTCCTCCTTCAAACTACCACTCCAGTTCTCTCTGCCCTCATAGGAGCATCCCTCATTCCTCAAAAACTGTTCCCATTTCCAATTTCTGCAAGGTGGAGAGGTAGCTGAATCAGTGCTTTTCTGAAATCTTTGTGGTTTTGACTTTCACCTTTAGAAGCAGTTGTGGCCATGGGCCAAAAGCACAGCTTGCCAACAGATGAGGATTCTGTGTTAGAAGAACTAGAGCAAAAGAAACCATCTAGTCAAACTTCTGAGCTTCCCTCGGAGACTTCAGGTAAGTCAGGAAACGAAGTGGCCTCTTTGAAACCACTTAAACTGGGAAAGATGAGGTGTTAGAAGACGTTGTTCCTGGTTATAACGTGGTAGTCATCAGGACCACTTACAAAGCCAGCTCTCTTTCTTAACCAGATTTTGTGTTGATTAGGCAGAGTCATCTTGTTAGATATTTTAAAATTATCAGTGCATCAATCTAAGACAACTCATCCAAGACAGCCATTTACTGTTATATCCTGTGTTGCCTTAGGCAGGTTATTTAGTTTCCTTATATGCAGTTAACTCAGTTCTAAGATGAATGAATTGGTCACGTGTTCTGTCACTCCTTGCTAGTTACAGTTTGCTCCATGGCCCAACAGCTTCAGCCATTACCTAGGGGCTTATTAGAAATGCAGGATCGTCGGCTCCTCCTCAGGCCTTTGTCATAAGATGCATTTTAACAAGTTTCCAGAATGTAACAAATTCTTAAATACACTAAGGAGCCTAAAATACTTGCTAACTTGAAAGTTGAATTATTCAGTGAGCTTCACACAGTTTTGATGCTAAGCCAGAAGCATGTACACGTGATTATCAACTTTATCAATTTAGTGATTCTTTGTCTACTGTTCTGTGACTGTGGTTAGAATGTGCACTTGGGGGCAGGGACCAAGACTTAGTTCACTTGGAATCTCTACTGCTTTGAACACTGGCTAGCACCAAGTAAATAAATATATGACTTTTAAAATGTTGTTTTAGTGATTTAGCATACCATTAAGGATTTCTCAAGTCCTTGTGTACATGTCATGCTAAGACATAAGTTCCCAGGCATGAACTCTGCAATCAAAGATTTATATAACAATTGAATTAAATAGTATAAGAGACAGCACCAAATAGCTGTGGATTAATAGCCAAGTTAAATGATGCTGTGAGTTGCTAAAGCCTAGCAGTTTTCAAGAAAAACAATAATTGGCCTGAGGTATATTAAGTAAATGGTAGGATTTGGAGGACATTGGAGGGATAAAGACAAGAACAAAAGTCACTGTTTAAGTATTTTCATATTCTTTGAAGTCATTCATTACATCAGACTTGGCAAGAGCTGTCCTAGTCTGCTCTCACTGAGTCTCTTTCCAGGATCTTGGATCCATACTGCATTCATTAACTGAGAGGCCAGAGGTGGTACTAGCTGACTTCCTGAAACTTTTCCAAGGATGCTCACCCTAATCTAATTCATCACTCTATTTTCATTATGTATATATCTCTGTCTTTTGGGAAGTACCTTTAGCAACAGAATATTGAAATTTAGCACATTTGTCTTTCAAAGTAGGAGGCTCTGGTTCTGAAATAGTGTGGCTGTTTCTCTGGTCAAAATACTAATTCAGTAACTTTTCTTTTTCTTCTTTTTTTCCCTTTCTGTTTTTTTTCTTAAAGTAGTGTAGTTCTGTTCTTCTGGTCTGTTTCCCAAGTAATTGGTATAATATTGATAAGTAGTATAATTTTGGTGACAGACTATTAGCATTGTAAAATCATATGTATTTCATTCAGTTAATCAGTGGGACCAAAAGAGGAGCTTACCATTGTTATTATCTTGGGAATTATGTACCTGTTAACAATAATTACAAATAAGCATCAGTTGAGATTTATAGGTATTTGGGTGTATATTATACAGTTCAGAAGATCTCTGTTTGAATTTCTTTTCTCAAGTTTCAAATATTTTGTATATCTGTTTTGCGGGAAAAAAAAGTCCTCACCTGAGAGATGATCTTGGGTCTTTGTTAAATATTTGTTGATCCCAGTTAAGAATGAGAAATGTTTTGGAAAAAACTTTTCCTAAATGAATCAGTTTGTGGGTTGGTGAAAATGTCACTGTTTAAATGTCAGTAAGTGGATTTTTTAAAAAAGAAACAATAACGAGGGATTTTCTGTTTGGAATTTTAGCCAGCTTCATGTATTGCAGGTACCCCTCCCACACAAGCCAAACCAGCGTGCAGACCCAGTGACCGCAGGTCCGCCCGGCCCACCCGGCCCAGGCCTTCCAGGGTCCCTCCTGAGCTGCTGGGAGGCTCTTCTCCATGGAAGACTCTTGATCCTGGGCTGGGCCCTTGCCCTTTGTCTGAGCTGGGTTGGGTTTCTGGTTCGTCTTCCTGTGGTGAGCCTGGGAACCAGAGGAAAACTATTCATGGTGACTTCCTTGAACCTCAGAGAGATCTTGGCAGGGAGGCCTGGGATATAGAAAGCTCACCAATGATGATGAAGAAAAAAAAGAAGAAACCAAAGCAGAAGAGGTATTCTCAACCCCGGGCTGGGGGACCTTGGGATGATGACAATGGAGACGAGCCTAGAGGTTATTCCTTTGCCACTGACTCAGAAAAGTCAGTTGTGCCCCCCAGCCAGCCCACCACTGGGGGCACAGAACATGGACTAGTGTCCAGAGAAGACTTGAAAGGGGCATGTGAAACTGATTCCAGAGAAGCCAAACTGGTGGCTGAGAGCTTTGTCTCAGACAGTCTAAGTATTCCTTCACGTCCTTTGGAAGAAGCCCCGAAAACTACGGTAAATTCTCAGCCCAAACAGAGAGTTGAGGCACAGGTGAAAGGTAACAAGTCAGCACCACAGGGTCGGGACAAGAAATTGCTGCAAGATGAGTGCACACTGCAGGCTGCACCCCACCTCCAGACGGCTGCAGATGAAAGCCAGACAGTCAGCTCCCTCAGTCTGAAAGGACCCCTGACAGAGGTTTCTTCACACAAAGTAGAAATTCCTTTGGAGGTCAGACCCAAAGAGGGTTGCACTCCCATCATGAACCAAGAGGCTGTGGGTGGAGTTTCAAAACCCAGTCCAGCAAAAGAACTGCCTGCTTCCATATCCACTGTGACAGCAGGTGATCCATTAGGAAATAGTCTAAAAGAAGGGAATGATGAAAGTAAAATGACTGAACTGCAGAATGACAAACAGAAAGAGTTTTCTGAAGGAGCTGAAGAGGTTAAAGAACTAAAAAAGGAAAGTGTTCCCAAGCAAAGACATGAGAACAGCATCTCGGCTTCTGAGCAGCTGCAGGACATGGTGTTAGCTCAGGCCCCTGGACTAGGGAATGAACCGTTTAAGAGGATGGCAGGTGATGGAAAAAGCAGGAAGGGGAGGACAAGTTCTGGGAAGATGAGAGCAAGTTCTGGGAAGGTGAGAGCAAAGTCTGAGCCACCATTCCTTGCAGATAGCCAGGACAGCAGAGCTGTCTTTGTGCCAAGTGGGAGGATGGCTACTGGGGATAAAAGGGAGGAGTTGGGGCTGGATTCTTCAAAGCAGCCAGGGACTGTGGCTGCGCTCACTGAAGCAGTAGTGATGGGGGAACCTAAGGAGATGACGGACCCTAGGGTGGCAGGCACCTTGCAGGCATTGATTCCTTTGGGAAACGGGTCAGGCATGATTCAGGCTTCCAGTGCTAGAGCAGAAAGAGGCGCTGTAGCCACAGACATGGGGGTCAGCAACCAGAGCAGGGAGGAAAAGTGTCCTTGGATGGGTCATGAGGCAGCTCCTTGGGTTTTTGAAAAGCCTAAAAAAAGAGGCAGTGAAGGCAAAACCAAAAAGTATAAAAATAATTATTCCACACAGCCTGCTGGAATGGAGAGGAAGGAAGAAATCCTTAACCTGCCTTTCGTAAGGAAGGATGGGGTTACTGATAGTACTCCCCATCAAAACAAGGAATCAGAGCCTACTGTCCCTTTGTGCTCACATACATCAGATACACCCACAGGGGAAACAGATGACCAAAAGGGTAGAAATGTTGAGGCTAATTCTTTTGAACTTGGGGCTCTTGGCGGAAATAAAACAAACACAGGCAAGGATTCTCCTATTACTGAACTGGCTACCAAGATGACAGACGTGAGTTGCCAAGACCAAATCCCGGGGGCAGGATTTGTTCCCTCAGTCCTGGCTGAGGAGAATAAGACAGATGTGGCCAAAGGGCACACTGCAGTGGCTGACAAACCAAGTAAAAGGAGTAATGATGGAAAAAGCACAAAGACTAAAAATAGTTTCCCTGAGAAGCACACTCTGGAGAATAAGATAGATGCAACAAAAATACATGTTCCCATGGAAACCATAGGGGACCACAGAATTGAAGGAATGGGCTATGTGGACGAAAATAGCAATATTACATTTACCTGCCCCAGAACTCCACCAGGGTTGATGAAAAAGTCAGTCCCCCTAGAGGCTCAGGAACCAGCAGCCTGTGAAAAACCACCCACTTCTACTTCTCAAGTAGTAAAGGAAAGTGATTCATTTCCAGGCACCTTGACAGAAAGTAAGCAAGAAACAGCTCCAGCCCAGATTCCCAAATTATTAGAGGTAGATAGTTACAGCAAAGATGGAGTCCCAAAGGAACAAAGACCTGAGGGTCCCTCAGCTGTTATGCCCTCTATGAGCACAGGAGGAGTTGCCTCAACTCTGACAGCAGCCATAGAAACAGTTAACAGTCATTCTAACTGTCTTCAGGATAAAGGTGAGCTTGCTGGTGCCATGAAAAATGAAGCAGGGAGAGATGGAGAGCATGTGATAGGAGACCCTGAGTCCACGCCCAGTGGTGCCTCAAAGCACTCAGTAGAGGAGACCACAGAGCCGGCAGGGGGACACCTTCTTTCTGGAGTGCTGGTAAACGAACCCAGCCTGGCAGGTGAGGTCAGACGCCTAGAAGCATGTGCAGATAGGAGTAATTTCCCAACATGTCCAGTAAACAAAGAGTCTGAGCAAGGTTCTGCTCCAGTTTCAATTCCTCACCTACTGGGAGACAAAGCACAAAAGCCCAGTTTCTGTGAGGACCAAAGTACTGAAGGTAGAGATTCCAAGGGCCCAGATAATTTGAATAAGGAGGTAGATATGACTCTCTCGCTTCCAGAAAGTGAAAAGGATAAAAAGGATAAATTGGAAGAAATCAGTCTGGATTCTGACATCAGAGAAATGGCATATGTTTCCTTGGCACCACCAGAACTCCAGTCAGATGTCTTAGATGGCAAAATTGAAGCGACTTCTTCAACAATGATAGATGAGTTAGTAGTAACTGCTTCCGAAGCGCCTCAACTCCCAGAATCCAAAGGCAAGATCTTGGAGGCACCTAAGAAAATGACAGAAAAATCTGAATCAAAGACTCTGGGAGAAGGGAAGAAGGAAGATAAAAGCAGAGCAGCCGAACCCATGAAAGGCTACATGAGACCTACCAAGTCCCGAGGACTGACTCCACTTTTACCAAAATCTACCATCCAGGAGCGAGAGCGATCCAGGCAACTCAAGTCCAGTGGTATGCACCTGCCGTGGGGAAATGTGTGTGCTTGTGGCTTTTGATCAGCATCAAAAAGGCAAAGAGCTTGTGCTTTGGTTTCATTCAGACTCTAATCATTCTTGTTAACCGTTGATTTGTTGGCATGAAGACCTGTAACTGCTAATTACGTGTTTTCTGCAGCCAAGGCATGCCTTGTGTCCAGCTTGGGAGGCTGGTGACCTGGTTGCATGCCTTTTTACCCAGCACTGAACCTTGACTTTCAGGGGAAGTTGAATTTCAAATGATGAATTGTTTAGCAGGAAGCCTGTCACCATCCACAATATTCTCAATTAAACAACAAAAATAATGTACCTCCTATGTGTACAGCCAAATTTTAACCATTATTTTGTATAAGGATTCACAGGAGGAAAGAAAACATTTCATGTCCAGCTGTGTTGGGGATTTTTTTTTCCAGTATACGTATGTAGCTTATGCTGGTGGGATTCAATATCCAAATTACTTTTGGAGTAAATGGAAATGGAAGGCCCTTTATGGTAGCCTCCAACCAGATTGGTAGGCACAGACTTTATATATTTGTGTTTCTCATACTGGGAAATGATCTCTCAATGATGGAGCTGTATCTGTTTTGTTTTTTTTTTTTCCCTGAAAAGTATACATGTCATCATGGCCTTTGAGGTTATTCACAGCCTACAAACGATGCTGTTTCTTAATCACTGTTTCCTAGCTTGCATGAGGTAGCTACTAACTCCAGAAATGAAAACACGCTGGTTGGCCTTGGGGTAGCCAGTTAGGTTTTTGGAGGGGCTTCATCATGGGATGGTGTTCTGCATGGTATGGACTTGTTATTTTGGGTAGAGCTTGTGCTTTGCATGAATTTGTACCCAGTAAGGAATGTGTGTTCTGTGAGTAGAGAATGCTTAAACATTGTTATTTGCCTAAGACATTCTGATCTTTTCCGTTTTTGTATCTTCTTTCTATTAGCTACCCTATTGTCAAGGCCAGAAATGAGAATGTATGTAAAGTGCTTCCAGCTTTCATTAAGATTCCCAGCCCTCTATATGGTTCATTAGTTGTAGCTTCTAGACCCTTTCTTTTGTTTCAGCAGTAATTAAAAGATAACATGTTAAGTTTTCTGAAACTTAGGCATCTGTTTTAGCACAGAATTGCTGGAAAATGTACAGGATTTGTTCTGATTGTTGAGGAAACAAAGCGGGTGCTACAAGACTTTGGGGCCCCTCCCTTGGCTAGCCACCCTCAGAGACATGTGTTAGGAGTAGCTTTGCAGAGTGGCCGAGGAGGAACTGATATATCTTGGACAAAATATCTTCTCTAGATTTTATCACACCTTCTCCCTAAGGACAATCTATCCTTTTTTTTTTTTGCTAATTAAAACTTTGGTAGGTAAAATTAAAATTCTCAAAAATAAATTTTTGAATAGGCTAATACATTCACATGGTATAAAAGGATATGCAGTAAAATGTAAGTCTGCTTCTCTCTTTTAAGCCCCATCCAAGTTTCTCTCTGCAGAGGCAACCAATGTTTAGTGTCTTACACAGCCTTCCAGACAATTTATGCATAAAGAATCAATGACATGTATTTCCTGATTTTATAAAAGTGAGATATACCACGCATAATGACATGTACCTTGCTTTCTAAACCTAATTATTTTAGAGCTGTTTATAAATCAGCAAAGCAAGGGGCCTCAGTCTTTTTTTAAATGTGTGCATGCGTGCCAAGTCATGTCCCGCTCTTTGTGATCCCATGGACTGTAGCCAGGCTCCTCTGTCCATGGGATCTCCAAGCAAAAATACCAGAGTGGGTTGGCATTTCCTACTCCAGGGAATCTTCCCAACCCAGGTATAGAACCCGCATCTCCTGCATTGGCAGGTGGATCCTTTACCACTGGCACCACCTGGGAAGCCCCCTTTTAAAATAGCTGTATAGTATTTCATTGTATGGAAATAACCCTAATGTATTTTACTACTTCTTTATTGATAGATTCCTTTTTTTTCTCCTATTAGAAACCAGGTACATAAACTAATCTTGTACATACAGAATGTCATACTTACGCATATACTTTTAAAAGTACATCTATATAATAAAAAGGGGCTTTGAATTTACACCTCTGGCTTGAAGAATATATGTTTGTCATTTTGATCGGTGTTGCCGAAGTTCCTCATCGGGCCAGAGCTGCACCAGAGCTGTTCTCCACCCTGATCTAGACCAGTACTTGTTCCTCTGTACTTTCTCTAATAGTGTGGTTTTTCTTTTTTGTTAGGTGTGCCAACCTAATAGGTTAAAAAATTTATTCTTGGTATAAGTTTATTTTGTGTTTTACTTCTTAAATGACTTGCTTTGTTATCCAGTTTATGAAAGCTGTATCTACTCTGAGTTTATAAAAAATTTAAATTTTTCACATTTTTAATCTTTCTGATCAGTGTAGAATTTGCTTATTTGTTTCTGTGTCTTTGTTTTTTATTTATGAGATGTGAGACACAATTAGTTGATTTTCCTACTGTGTTGGGGTACTGTATCTCCCTCTGAAATGCCACCTTTGTCGTGCTCTAAGTAACACAGTGTGGCTTAATAATATATTTTAATATCTAATAGGTCTAGCCCCACATCTCACCCTATTTTTCACAGTTTTCCTTACTATTTTTGCTTATTATTTCATATAAACTCGACAGTTGGTTCATAGTTTTGGCCGGGGGGTTAGTCAGTCAATCTTGTTCTTGAAATCACAGTAAATGTATAGATTACCCAAGGGAGAGTTGTTGTATATACTGAGATTTTCTATCCAACAACATAATACATGCCATGTTCAGTAATATCACACGTTTTAAGTTTATGTGTTTTCATCCCTTGCTGGTATTTTGATATTTTCTTTGTGCATATCTTGTATATTTCTACTAAGTCTTATTTGAAGGTGTTCAAAAAGCAGGTGAATGTTCCAGTGCACAGAGTGTTGAGCAAGGCTGTGCTCTGAGGCAGGGGACTGCATTGGAATGGGGAGTGTCTGGGTTTGTCCTGGGGAACAGGGCAGGGTGACCCCTTATGCCCAATCACCGTTGGTTCATGTGGGCTCTGATGTTTCATGCATAACTGGTAACAGACCTGGGCTTAGTAAATTTTACTTTTGTTCTTCACTTTGAATCATCTCCTGTGGTCAGATGGTGTTACCCATGGTGTTCAGGGTTTGAACAATGTATTATTAGAGGTATCCATAAAAATAATAGCAGTTACCACCTGTTAAGTGAGTACTAAGTGCCTGGTTGTCTGCGGGTAGGTAGGTGGATGGATAGTCATGTACACAAACACATGCACTCAGCCTATGGTACTTTGAATGATTCTCCCCATTTTACATGTGAGAAGATGGAGGCTTTCCATGTTATGACTGTGGAGGTCATGACCATGGTAAGGTCACACAGATAGTAATGTGGCAGAATAGAATTTGAACTCAAGTCTTTTTGACTCTCAGACCCATGCTTTTCTCATTCTTGCTTCAGAGGAACCTTCTAGAAGCTTTAGGTTCTTAAAAAAAGAAAAGGGTGAAGGTTGATGATTAGTAATTATATTTTTTAAATTCTAATACCTAAGTTGTATTACAAAGCACTTTTCTAGTTGGAAAATGGAGACACATCATGAGGACATAAACTGAATCAGAATCTAATTTAGGATTAGAATCTAGGTCTGTCCAGCATTTTAGTCTCTAAGCAGAGACTGTGTTTGATTTATTCATGTGTTCTCCCTAATACCCAGCATAGAACTTGACTTTATATATATGATGCCTAATGACAGTTTTTGAATTATAAATGAGTTACCTTTTACTAGGCTTATCTTCTTTGGAAGTAGAGAAAGTAAATATACTGCTAAAGTCTCTTCCAGCTTAATGATTCCTCTCTTGTTTTTTCATGCCTTAAGTTTAGGGAAACTTCAGCAGAAGGTTCCTTTGCATATTATGCATGTTGTTCTAAGCAGGGAACATTGAGATACTTTAGGAAATCTGAGCTCAGCTTGTCAGAAAACTTCTTTGGGGACTGTGTGTTTTGTGTAGGGGGGAGCTATTTTGACGGGGAGATCCTTCCTGGATTCTGGTGTATCCAATGGCTCTACAGTAGGTGCTCCCCCTGAAGGAAGCCAGGGAGAGCTGGGCGTGGGACAGTTATCACAGGTCCATAGATAGGCCCTTCCCTTTGCCACAGTGAGAGCCTTTTCTCCCTTTTATCTGGCTGCATTCCTTTTTCTTCAGTTTGTTTGAGCCGATCTACTGTCTTAGAACAGTTGGGAATATCAGTTTATGGTAGGAAATTCTCTTGGTGTGAAACTTAAAGTAATTTATAAACACCATTTCCTAACAGTTTCAAGGCCCTTGTACATAAACAAAATATGCTCAGCAGATGAAAAAATCATTTGTAATCTTAGAGCTCACTACAATCTTACAACTGGAGATGTGCCCATTTGAGAATATCTTAAATGTAGTGCCATTTGTGAAGTTTCCTAATTGCCTTCTTCCCACTTTCCCTCTCATTTTCTGGCTTGTTTTCTTTTTACTCAGTTCAGTTCAGTTCAGTTGCTCAGTTGTGTCCGACTCTTTGCAACCCCATGAATCACAGCACGCCAGGCCTCCCTGTCCATCACCAACTCCCGGAGTTCACTCAAACTCATGTCTGTCAAGTCGGTGATGCCATCCAGCCATCTCATCCTCTGTCGTCCCCTTCTCCTCCTGCCCCCAATCCCTCCCGCATCAGAATCTTTTCCAATGAGTCAACTCTTCGCATGAGGTGGCCAAAGTATTGGAGTTTCAGCTTCAGCATCAGTCCTTCCAATGAACACCCAGGACTGATCTCCTTTAGGATGGACTGGTTGGGTCTCCTTGCAGTCCAAAGGGACTCTCAAGAGTCTTCTCCAACACCACAGTTCAAAAGCGTCAATTCTTCGGCGCTCAGCTTTCTTCACAGTCCAACTCTCACATCCATACATGACCGCTGGAAAAACCATAGCCTTGACTAGACGCACCTTTCTTGGCAAAGTAATATCTCTGCTTCTGAATATGCTCTCTGGGTTGGTCATAACTTTCCTTCCAAGGAGTAAGCGTCTTTTAATTTCATGGCTGCAATCACCATCTGCAGTGATTTTGGAGCCCCAAAGAATAAAGTCTGACACTATTCCCACTGTTTCCCCATCTTTTTACTAGCTATGTATTAATGAAAGTTATTGGGAAGTTCTGTATGTTCCATAATTTAAATCAGTTATCATTTGTTGAAACTTCCTGCATGCTCAGTTAAACTGCTTTAACCCTTGAACAGTTCTGGGCTACTATTCACCTTCTTTGAACATCTAAATGTTCTAGGAAATGAGTCCAGCAAATATTGGTTGTTCTACTTTCAAAGGAGTTTCTTCCCCTCGCACTCCCTCACCCCTCACTTTTCTTTACCCTCTGACTGACAGTAGCATTGGAGGAGTCACACAGCAAATGAAAACCAAAAGTAACTTGCTTCTGACTTTTGGTGTTGGAGATATTTTTACTTCTTTAAAATATGCAGTGGTCAGTAGAGGGGACTTCCATTCTTATTTTTACCTGTGACATTAAGTAGGTCATTCAGCCATGAACAGACTAAAATTGCTGGTTTTTAAGCTGTTTAGCAATGACGGTTATTTGTTTAAGTTTAGACAAAAATCTGATCGTCATATAAACATTGTCTATTGCTCTGCAAATAGTGGACAGGGAGAATCCCAGGGATGGGGGAGCCTGGTAGGCTGCCGTCTATGGGGTCACACAGAGTCAGACACGACTGAAAGCAACTTAGCAGCAGCAGCAGCAGCAACATGATTTGGATTTTTTAGTATTTAGTTCATTCATTGAACAAACATTGTAATGTATCATTACTCTCACATTCTAAGGGTAGATTGAGAAGACACATCCTTTATGCCTCAAGGATTGTTGAGTAAGGAGATAACACATAAGTTTTATTCTAGTGAGAGAAGTTCTATAATAGTTTGAGCTATGGGAATACAGAGCAGAAAGTAACTTAAGTCCTCTTAGGAGAGCAAGAGAAAGCTTCCTGGAGGACATGACATTTGGTGGGTCTGGAAATTTGAAGAGCTAGTAAGCAAGGTATTCTCTTTATCTTTTTCAGGGAGGCAATGCCTGGTTCAGTACTCAAAGGCCTGGGATTTTTAGGTTGTACTTCTTGAAGGACTTTCATCTATAAACATTTTAATACTTTGGCCTGTTAAATGACAAAAATAATGCAATTTAGTATTGAACTTGATGTCCTTAACTTAAAGGAGAACAATCCATAGATTGGGGGTGTACAGTGGAGAGCAGTGAACCACTTTTCCCGAGAGATTCTGAGCAAGAGTGAGTTTTATAGAGCATTATAAGTGGCAACTGGGGGAAATAGGGCATGACTGGTTTTTGAGGCCTAGGGTTTCCTTATATAAGGCTGGCAGGTCCTGTTTTCTAGGGTAAGGTGAACTGGCTGAAGCTGAGTCGGAGGACTGTGTTTGGTGTGTTTTAGGTTTGATAGATGCTTCCCTTTTCAGCCTGACTTAAATTCAGGGGTGACTGAGGTGGCATCCACTTTGTGGATCCGGGTAAACTACCTTTATCAAAGGTCATGTAAATCAGGTAACTAGCTTCAGTTTTTTCCTTCTCTGCTTCCCAACTTTTGAGAGTTAATCAGGAAGAATCATGATTTTTTTGAGTTAAACATGTACTAAGATATGGTTCTAAAATTTAGTAGAATATGAATTTGAAATATTTTTGCATACATGTGTATTTATATATAAACACAAGTAGCCTTTACTTCCAGGTAAGAAACTAGATTGCAGCTTCACAATCTTTAGCTTTGATTAGTGAAGAATGTCATCCATCACTGTAACCAGTAGACTTACTGACTTCATTGTAATGATAATTTATTAGAAATTGTTTCCTGGAGACAGTAACTGGGAACATTTGGTCAATCTGGGAAGTAGTTTTGTTCCCTTGGTAACTGAAAGAATGCAGAGAAACCAGTTGTGGAGCATATCAAAACCAAGGCCTTGAACGGGTTGAGTACAAGCTCAAGACAAAGGGCAAAAAACCAAAAATGTCTGCCAGGGAATCTGCTGAGATCAAGCTGTGCCAGCGCCCTTGAAAGCTTGACAAGTCATTATACAGCCTGATAAAAGAACCGTAGAGGTTACCTTCTGACCATACACGCGAGAAAATCCATGCACTTTCCTCAGACTCAGACATAATGGAACTTAAAAACCTTCAGCCTGAAGGGCATTCCGAATCACCACTTGTCTAGATGAGTTTAATGATGGGAGAGATCAGGCCAAATGATAGAAGTCTGTGAACGGAATCTGTCCGTTTCTCATTGAGCAGAACTTTTTTGCGAGCCTGCTTAATATGTACCCAACACTGCTGGGCACCTTCAGAGCAGAGGTGGACAGATCTTATTCCTGCCCTCTAGATGCTTACACAAAAGGCACATAAGGAAAAGATTAGGGTGTAGTTTCCAAATCCTAAGAAGAGGTAGGTAGGTCAAGTATATTCTATGACAATATGAAGAATTCAGTTTGGGAGCTGGAGGTCTAGGAGACTTTACAGAGGAGGTGACGTTTCTGTGGGTTCCGAATGAGGAGGATCAGAACCCAGAGGCAAGGAATTCTAGTGGCAGCTGAGCCTAGAATTTATGTCTTCGGGTTCTTGAGCACATTTCTTTTTGCCTGGGCATGCTCATCCTCTTAAGACTTCAGGTTCTTCATTCGCCTACTTGATAAGCTATCACAGTGACCGATGAGGCTTGAGGTCCTTGACCCAGCTGCCTCCTGTGGGTGAGTGTACATTCGTGAGTGAGATTGTGTCTGTAATGCTGAATTGGACTAGGGACTGACAGGGCCTTCCTCAGATTTTACTAATTATTCTGTACTAGGTTTTTCTCTTGATTTACCATCCAGGTAGCACCTCATTGGGAGATAAATAAAGCCATTCATTCTTGTTCCATGTGGTCTCTTCCTTGCAATGTACTGCAAAGCAGTCATGTAATGAAACTATAAGCCACTGTGTCCCCTCCCTCTTGAAAAGCCTCTGGATCCCCATGTTTTCTTAGTGAAGCAGGAGGACCTGCTTGTGCACTCAGAAGCAGCCTGAAGGGATGCTCTCACAGTTCTGAGAGCTGTAACAGGACACCAGTGTGAATGTAAGTTCTCTTGAGAAAGCAAAATAGTAACCGAAGATAGCTAAGGAATAAGACACACTTTCCTCATTCCTTTAAAGACAAAATTTGACTATGTTTTGTCATTAAGCCTGTTTGTAACCTAGGCTCGCCTTTTATTTTTCCCACTGGTGGTTAGAACTATGACCCTGTTGGTACCACCTGCATTTTTTCATTTTATTATCCCTCTTGCTCGTTTTTCCTTGGTGAGAGCTTTGCTGTAGCGTAAGGTGAAACTCTATTTTATTGCCAGTGCACCTTTATTGTGCTTTTACCTATAATACCCCTGAGCTCCTTAAGGTTAAGATGAAGGATCAGTGTATATGAGTTCAGATTGTGTTCAGAACAGAGGTCAAAGTCACATTTTTTCCAGCATTGCGACACTGCCACTTCCGCCCATGAACATAGCCTGTATCAGGTACTGACGTTAATGCAGGAAGCATGTTAGGCGTGCCTCCTGCACTCTAGTTGGGAACTTGAGAAAATTATATGAAGGGTATGAATAGTAAGCAGAGAAGGCGAGTAATGGAGACAGATGCTCCAGTGAAAGAAACTTTCCTGGGCTGGCCTTGGTAATCTCTCATTTTATAGACCAACAGTAGAACGATCTTAACTTGCTCTTTTTTTCTAAAAGCATTATTTAAAAGCTATAATCAGATCATTGCAGTCGATGGCAAATGGCTTTTAAAAAATCCATTTTAAAAAGAAAAAACAACTTTTCTTTGTCTTAGAAAAAGACATCTTTTGTGCTCTTGGTAGAATATTTCACAGTATCCTATGTTAGTTCAATTAGGGACTTACAGGCCAGGCAACAAATCTCAGCTTTGTTCAAGGCAGAGTTTGACCTATCTCCTTTCAGTGTAACCTTTTTTCTGAGACTTTTTTCTCGTAGTTCCCTCAGTCCTGGATATACAGTTTGTAAACTCAAAGCTCAGGATAGCAAAGAACTGTACTGAATTACATAGGGGCAGTGGGCTCTGGTGGGCCACAGATTGCCAAGATCCCTACGTGCTGGAGGTCCAAGAAAGATGAACTGCTCCAGTGTGTTCCTGTGGCAACTCAGTGATCAGCAGGCCAGAAAGAGCAGGGTTCGTGCAGGAAGGAGAGACACAGCTCGTCCAAGGAGCCAAGAGGGAGCAGGGGCAGGAGTAGAAGTACGAGGGACGTATTGTCACACAAGTGTCTTACAGCTGGGATACATGTCGCCAAAGAACTGATCACAGAAACCTTTGAATGAACCATTTGTTAGACTCTTGCACAATGCAGTGCTTCAGATGGAGCTTTCACTGGGCTTTGGGGACTCAGTCAAGTCAGTTTTCAAGTGAATTTGACAAGTTGTTATGACAGTGAACCTACTCTTCCCCCGAGGAATGAGTGTCTCCAATTTTGATATTACATTGAGGGTTTTGTTGTGTTTTGGTTTTTTTAAGTGAAATTATGAGCAATTTTTTGTAGAGTCATTGTTCTTCAAGGGTTGTGGCTGAGGATTGGCAAATGAGTCTTATTTTTAAAACAGTTTTGTTGAGTGGGTGGAAGTGTGAGCATAATGTCAGATAAGCTAGTGTGTAGGTATACATGTATCTATATTGGTGAAAGCCGGCATCATTACTATCCTCCATACCCAGATTAGCACCGTCCCGTCTTTAAAATTGCAGATCTTAACAGCATGCCAGTTAGCAGAAAATTATCTTTTTACTTTTAACAGTGACATTCAGTTGTACAGAAAGGAATAGGTTCCTTGTTTTCTCTTTCTTTTTCATTCATTCCTTCTTTCCTTTCCCGCTAGTAAATACATTTAGCACCCAACTGCTCATGGAGAGAGGAGTGTTGGGGGGGAATGGGTTTTGTCATGAATGCTGGGGCTCAGTGTGATGTCACTGCCAGCTATGTGATTGTAGGTGGTGTGAGAGCTCCGGGAGCGAGGCGGGGAGAGCAGTGGAAGAGGCGATGTCGCTCTCACACAGGCAGCCAGCCTCGCACACCGCCGCTCCCAGCCAGCTCCGTCAGGGCCAGCGCACACAGTGCCGGGCAGTCTCTCCGAAAGAAATGAGCCAAGCCGGGTTTGAGTGGCAGAGGACAGAGGGCAAGCTGAATGAGATCGGGCTGAATGTCAGCATGGACGGGCAGCTGAAAGACGGGCTTGTGAAGAATGCCAGCTTCCTGGAGCAGAATAAGCTCTGCTTCTTTGAGGGGAAGCTAGACAAAGAGCTCAGCATTGAAGCGCAGGGCAAGGAGTATCAAGCCACCTCGGGTCACCTTGCGAGCAGGTATGTGATTGCAGACACCTACCATCCCTCAGAGGGGAGCTCGATGTACCAGAAGGTGGCCGAGTTCCATCTGGGACCCAGAGAGGGGCCAGACAAAAACAAAGCCACTACAGTCCTGGGGACGGTGATGGGGAAGAATGAGCCGGAGACTGAGAGCCAGCCAGATCTGCATTTCCCCGGGGCTGCTGCCATGCCCACCCAGTGTGTTAAGGAGCAGGAAACCAGTGTTTGGAACCCCAACTTTCATCCAATGTCAGAGGCTCCAGTCCCTCAGCACTCAAGGGAAGGAACTCCAGGAAAGGAGACTGGCACCCCTGCTGGCTGCTGGGCGATTGGGGTGGGGAGTGCCAGCTCCAGGCAGCTTGAATGTGGGTCCTCACTGCCGGTGGCGGTAGCCCACCCAGCCCCAGCTGTTGAGCACTCACCCCCTGCCGTTCCACCAATCACGAGGGTCGAGTTCACCCCAGAATGTTGGGATGCCAGCTCTCATATCCAAGTCCATGATAAGGAGGTAGAGAAATTGAGTTTTCCTGAGGAGGGGGCTTTGCTTGAGCAAGCCCCTCAGCAGAAAAAGGCAGTGCGCCGGGCCCTGTCTGAATGCTCCCACCTCTCAGTGCCCCCAGCTGTCAACCTTGCAGACAAGTATCCTGAACGTCCCGCCCGAGAAGATCTTTCTTCTGGCCTGCTGCCCCTCACCAGTAGCCCAGTGCTGAGTCCCGCACCCAAAAAACCGGGGGTTCCTGCCATTAGACGCTCTATGACTGTGGCTGAGGAGCAGACAACCAGCCACAAATTGAACCCTGGAGAACTGCCCGTTCTGTCTACTGAAGAGGCACCTCCTTTCAACTGTGAAGAACCAGTGGCCAAAAAGAGAGAAGAATTGACCCACTTCAGCAACAACCACAGCAGCAGCAGCTCTGGGAAGAGGGAACTGGGCACTGCTGGGTTCTCTGTCCCTGGTAAGCTGGAGCAGATTCCTGAAGTGAGCAGCACAGAGAAAGGACAGGAAGATACTAGTCAAACAAGAACGGATTCGTGCTCCCAGGTCTGCCAGGGAGGTGAGAAACAGCCAGGACAGCCGGTTCTGGCAGGGAAAAAGGAAATCGAGGTCACTGCAACCCTGAGCGCTCCATCGTTCCTGTGTGAAGAGACCCCACGTGATGGTATGTTTCTAAATTTTGCCTCCATGGGGAACAAGCAGACAGCAAGGAAGGAACCAAAGTGACAGATTACCGGCAGGAGCCTTAGGCAGCTCATTCCTGCTTGGAATGACTTGTCTATGACTGCTTGGGGAAGGCTGAATTCCCTTTCGTCGGAAGGTTGGGGAGAGGGAGGCGAGAGAGTGCACAAAGTGACTCCAGCTGGGTCAGCCTGCATGTCTGCTGGCGTGACAGATGGTGTGGACTGAGGGCGTGGGCTGATTGGGGTCAGAGAGGGGTGGGCTTAAGACACAGAGCCCCTTGTTTGACCTCATGTCACCCTGCCCAGCCCACCCCCCATCCTCCCACCCCTCAGCTCTCTGTTGGTTTGAACCAGATGATTCCCAAGCCCTAAATCATCCAATCACAACCGATTGACTTCCTTGCTTGAAAATCTGTCACTGTGTGGACTCACAATGGCTTTATCAGCACTAGCCTCGTCTCATTAAGTAGCACAGTCTGGGTGCGAGCTGTTTCCCGTTTTGCTTTTGAGAATGTTTTACTTTGTTTGAGCTGAAAAAGAGCCTTGTAAAGCTGGCTATTTAATATTCTTTTCCTGTTACTCATGTTTGACCCAATCTTGCTTCTAATTT
The DNA here is from genome assembly GCF_019923935.1 of Bubalus bubalis. Taxonomy (NCBI): domain Eukaryota; kingdom Metazoa; phylum Chordata; class Mammalia; order Artiodactyla; family Bovidae; genus Bubalus; species Bubalus bubalis. The sequence goes on from NC_059177.1 coordinate 51,742,836, forward strand.
TCTCTCTGTGTATGTGTGTTAGGAAGATTTGTGGGGAGAAGAGGAAGAAAGGGAAAGAGGAGAGAGGAAAGACTTGCAATTAATAAACAGCTGAAGGTTGCAGTTCTTGCGGCTGCCCCTGTGTCTTTCTTCCTTGCCCTTTATTCTCTTCCCCACCCCCAGCCCCCCACCAGTCTTATTGTTGGTGGTCTACAAAAGCTTGCTTTCCTCTGAGTCCAGTTTGAGCACAAAGGATCAGGATTTACAAGCTACTTAATGGAGATTGAAAATGTGTGTTTTGTTTGTTTGTTTTAAGAAAAAAATAGCCATTTCTGGGAACCGTTTCCTCTAGTATTTATACCTCTCAGTACATTTTTTCAAAATTTTTTAACTTTTTTTCTTAGTATTAAGTGTATTTTCTTGGGGAAAGGACCCTTGAAGACTGATAGTTTTGTGGTGTTTTTTTTAATGATGGCCAAATAAACATCATATTTCCTTTATGATTTATTATGACTCCAAAATGTTAAGACTCAAATGTTCTATGCTGTAGCTTCCTTCTATGGTGGCAGAACTGTAAGGTCCTCATGGATAGGATTGTCTCATCTTTTTTTCCCTTGATCGCCCAATTCAGTGTTCTGTATCTTCTAGGTGGTAATAAATGAAGATATTTATTTCAGAACAACTTTGTCCTAGTTCACACTAACAGAAGTTCATGCTGGTAGGAAAAAAAAAATGTCAGATGACCGATAAACCTCACTGATCTGTTCACCTTATAGATGTTTGAATGCTGACTGCTAAAATTTGTAGATAAAGCTATATAAAGACTCATTATTCAACACAGATATCATATGCCAGTTACTACCTAGGCACCATCAAGTGACTAGCTGGGTCAAGGGGGGTCAGGGGGGTGGGGTTGAGAGGGTTTCTAAATCATGAAAACTTTTTGGAGGAGGTAGCCTTGGAAGCCTGCCTAACTATGTGGAGGGAAAGCCTTCCAGTCAAAGGTGTGCTGCTCAGACAGCTCACGTTAGGTAAAAGAATAGTGATGAGTATTTGTGGGGCTTCTCTTAATTGTTATTTAGTTTCATAGAACAGGAACACACACACAGGAACTCTAGTTTATAAAAAAGGTATTTACTGACAGGCAATCTCAGGGAATCTACTTGCAGGAAGTGTAGCTTGGCTACAGCCATCGTGTGTCTCTCTGAGGACCTCTGCTCCCCCCTAAACATGCATTCCATTCTCTTCCCCTCTGGGAACTATTCTCTGCTGTCTCTTACTTTTTGCTTCCTTTGTGACTCTGGTCTGCGCAGGACATTGGTTGCCATGGTTTTGGGTTCTATGCCCTGCTTTATGCCACTTCATATCTCAGGAACCCAAGGTTGCTTGACTATAGTTTTCATATCTTCTTTCTTTTAGGGAAAGAATGAGTAAATACATCTTATTGTCTCTGCTTGGTCTGGTCACCTCTTTGCCAGGTTCCAAAGCTGCCTTCACCAGTGTTGGCCATTTTGAGCAGCCCACTTCATCTGGGGCTCCTCTGGAGAAGGTTGTAGGTTGACCTAACATGCCAAAGCCATCCGTACATCTGAGCAAGAAATAATGGGATAACAAGTCTAAAAATTTGTATGGAACCCAAGCTTACTTGCCCCGTAAGATGTTTAAACATTACTCTCATGTTCAAAAAGCTATCCTGCTTGCCTGCCTATGACAGTATGGCCCAAAGCTGGCTTTAAGGAGTTCACCTGTTCTCAATAAATAAGATAAACTGGAAGTTAGAGGTTTTGAAGGAAAAAAAATTCCCTTGATGACAGTGGGATTCGTGTAGTAGTAAGAGGTGAACTACTGAGATAGGGGAAGTATAACATAGGTGAAGTCAACTGGACTTGAAAACTGGGTGTGGAAGATGAGAGAGAGAGAGAGACGGGGCTGTGGGGAGGGAGGAATTGAAGATGATGCTGTGATTTTGAGCCTGTGTTTTCCGGCATGTGTTAGTACAAATAATGGAAAGATCCATCAGAAGTGAGCAGTTTTGTGGAGCAGTATGTGTTCCTTTTAAACATTCTTTGTGGAACAGTGGGGACATTGTGGTAGCGGTGCAGGTTGAAATGTTGTGTGGTTGTTTCATTGCAGTGAGAGTTCATGAAGTGTTTGTTTGCTGAAAAATTGTGTGCTTATTGAAAAATGTTCGTGGTGGTCTGGGGCCAGTGACAGCAAGTCACACATTTGGTGGGATCCTCTTTCAGCTGGCTATAGAACAAAGACGTTACCAATACCTTACATGGCGGGAGTGGTTTTCTTTTTTCATATTTTTAAAAGTAAAAATGTTCCATTTTGACTAGAAATATATATGGTTTCAAACATCAAAAAGTACAAAATGCTATTCTTGAGATTTTCTTAAGAATAGCATTTTGTACTTTTTGATGCTCACCCTTGTAAATACAGCTAAATACTCTGGAAAGAATGTACCAGATAATCAGAAAAGGAATGTGAAAGATAGGAGGGAGAGGGCAGGCTGGGTAGGGCTCACGGCTTGAGGAAGACCCTCCCATGTGTCCTGGCCTGGGTACTGGAGAGTATCTTCAACCTGGAATCATCAACAAGCATAGATTTTTTTCAAAAGGAGAAAATAAAGAAGAAAAGACAAAAAGAAAGAATGAAAGACCTGCTCTCTTTTGCCAAAAGACCCAGAAAGGAGAAGCCCTAATTCCCTACCCATTTCCAGGATGAGGGATGGGCTCAGCCCTCTTGCAGGTACAGTGCCAGAGGTCATCAGGGCCTCCCTTCACACCTGGCAGCACTGCAGGCCTATCCACCCACACACGCAGGGAAACCCTCCCCGTCCCTACCCGGAAACAGCACCCCCAGACCTAATTAGTTTATCAAGGTCACAGGATACCCTATGAACATGTCAGAAACTGTACTGCATTTCCGTATAGTAACAAAGAAGCTATTTTATTCAAAATCCTGTAATAAAATTCCTAAATAGCAAAGAGCCAGAAACAACCAAAATGTCCTGCAGTAGACAAAGGGCTAAACTGCGGTACAGCCATGCCGTGGACTTATCATGTACAGCGTGGACGCAGCTCAGAAGCACTGTGCAGTGACAGAGGCCAGGTACGAAAGTCATGCATCGTATGATTCCCCTTATGTAATGGTCTGAAATAGTATTTTAGAGATGGCCAGCAGATGAGTAGCTGCCAGAGATTAAGGGATTGGAAAGGGAAAGCGGGGTGGGGTGGCTATTAAAAAAATAAAAAGGGTAACATGAGGGAGCTCTGTGGTGGTGGAACAATTAATCCGTTTTGATTCTTAGCAGTGGTTATGTAAAGCTGCATGTGTAATAACGTTGCACAGAACTGTTTACACGCACACACACACAAACGAATGCATGCAGAACTGGACAGACCTGAGAAGCTCTGTGGATCGCACCGGCATCAGCTTCCCAGTTTTGATAGTGTACTGTAGTTACGCAGGATGTCTTTGGGGGAAACCAGGTGAACAGTGCATAGAACCTCCCTGTACATTTCTTTGTAGCTTCCTGTGAACCCGTACTTCAAAGTAAAAACTTTTAATATAAACATACAGCCTCTTTAGTTTTGTGCCCCAACCCACACCCCATCCCAGAATTAAATCACCATTGTTTTGTTTCATCGCGATCCTTCCAAAGACTTTTTGAAAATGCATGCACAAGTATATTTGCAATAGAAGTGTATTGTCTCGTGTTATCCCTACAGTTATGTGCTTTGCTTTTCTTTTTGCTTAGAAGAGATTGTTCCCTATCAGTCAGATTCCGATTCTGGACCAGTTTCTGATTCAGAGGTTACGTTGATATTTCTGCCGTATACTTTAACTAGTTTTCAGTTAACAGACTTATAGGTAGTTTCGTTACTTTGCCTTTAGAAATAATGCTCTGTGGGAAAAGCTTGCAAATTCGCTATTTGGCAGGTATGTGAATATATCTCTAAGATAAATGTTCAGGAATTGTACTTCTGAATTAGAATTTATCTGCACTTGGAATTTTCAGAGGCACTGTGAGATTGCCCTGCATATGAGTTGTATGCTTCACACACTTGCCAGCCATGTATATCCTCATATTCTCTCTAGCAGCTACATTCAAATTTTAGGACTTTTAACAAATATTAGATTGGAAATTGCATCTCATTTATCTTAAAAATTGGATATCTTTTCATGTTTTCAAAAGTGATCTGTATTTCTTTTTCTGTAAATTGTGTTCATATTCTTTTGGCCATTTTTCTAGTAGGTTGTTGGCTTTTATAGCAGTTATTGATCTGTAGGAGTAAACATAATAAGCTCTGTGTATTTGATGCGAAGTTCAATACTTTTTTCCTGTTTATCATTTGCCTTTTGACTCTTCTTGTTGTTTGGGGCACATTGAGCCTTTTTATTCTTCTATACTCCAACTTATCTTTTGTGGCACCTAGAGATTGTGCTAGTTAGAACCGTCTCCCCACACCCAAAGTTACAAGTTTCGTGGTATTTAAATGCTTTCTAGTGTAGCCTATTGAAATCTGGAGTCACCTCCCCACAGTGGTGCTGCTGGGCATAGCCTTAGGCCATAGACTTTATTTCTGGCCCTGGATCTGATTGCATGGGTCTCCTCGGCCTTGTTGGAAATCTGGGTCACTGCTAGAACCAGATCAGGTTCATCTCACATCCTCCATAAAGTGGTGCTTTGCAGGGAAAGGAAGTAAAGGGAGAACATTGGATGATCATCTGGCTCTTATCCCATCTCTCAGCACCCTTTATTCCAAGAGATAAACTCCAGTAGAAGTGGTTTTTGTCCCCTGTTGCTCTGGGAGTTAGTGGTAGGGTGACAGAACGCCTTTGCCAGTCTCCAGGGAAGGGAAACGAAACTTCAAGGGCTATTTCCTTCCATTGATCATTTGTGCAAATCCTAGTTAGGTTGCTTCTCCACAGGGACAGGCTGGAATCTAAAACTGTCCTTCGTCACAATGAGGGAAACGGCGTAGTCTTGTCCACTTTCAGCTGCAGAGTTCTGTGGATTTTCTCAGGATGAAGTGCTAGTTAGTGGTGTGTCAATCACCGCAAAGACTTGGTCTTCACAATGAGTGTTAAAAACATTTGTTTAGCATAACTTTCCCCTCTTTAGGAATAGCCAAACCAGAAGAAGGACAGCCTACCGGAAGCGTGTCTGGAAATGACATCACCGCCCCTCCAAACAAGGAGCTTCCACCAAGCCCAGAGAAGAAAACAAAGGTAAGTGCAAGAATGGTGGGTTGTCTTCTGCTGTAATTTTTTAAAACTACCTTCTGCTATTATTGTTTGGATTATGCAAGTGAAATTACTTTTTTCTGAGCTAATAATGTGTTCTCCTTCTTCAAGTTCAAACATGCTTAGAAAATATTTTATATTCCCATTTTATCATGGTGGCCTAACTCAAACCCTTAAATCTCTGCTTTTGACCCTATTATCTTGAATATCTGTTCTGTAGATATTTCAGCTTCCTTTAACAACACCAATAAAGGGAATTACAGAATTATTCAGAAATCATTCTGAAGTCTTTGTTCATGAAAAAGAAGCACAGATTTTTAAGGTGGAATATAGCTCCAGACACTTATTCTAAAGTATAAATGCTCATTTTAGTGTGGTTGATATTACATCACAGAGTTACAGATAGTAAATAGTTAATGACCTGCTGGTGACTTTCTTCACAGAATTATTGCAGCCTTCAAAAGTTAGTTAATTGTTTAAAGTTATTACTGAATTTAAATCTTGAGATGTCCAACTACTGGAATTAGTGACACTGTCATTAAGAAATAATTTCCAGTTTTCTTTATGCTCATCCTGGCATCTTTCCACTATTTACTGAGCTCAGAAGAAAGGAATGCTAATTTTCAGTTGCATCTTTCCTCATTGCTTATAGTTTTACTTTGAATTGTGCAATTTATACTTTTTTTTAATTTGTTTTTATTCCTGTCTGTGTGTTTGATGTTGCCCTTTAAAAACAAACAAACAAACAAATCAACTTAAAGCCTTTGGCCACCACTCAACCTGCAAAGACTTCAACATCGAAAGCCAAAACACAGCCCACTTCTCTCCCTAAGCAGACAGCTCCCACCACCCTTGGTGGGTCGAATAAAAAACCCATGAGCCTTGCTTCAGGCTCAGTACCAGCTGCCCCACCCAAACGCCCTGCTGCTGCCACTGCCAGGCCTTCCACCTTACCTTCAAAAGACACGAAGCCCAAGGTAAGTAGCCACCTGAGCACTGTGCCCGGGAAAAGTTCTCCCCTCCCAGCATCAGATAGTTAGGCGCTGTTGCTTCCAGACATGGAAATAGGCTGGGGGACTAGGAAAAGGAAATGGGGAAAGGTTAACTCAAATCACTTTGGGCACCCATGATGCAGCCATGACATTTGAAGGCCTTTTCTACATTTTTTTTTAACCTCTTTTGGCCACTGCACATCCTACGAGATTTTAGTTCCCTGACCAGAGGTCAAACCCTCTTGTCTTGCATCGGAAGTGCAGGGTCTTAACCACTGGACCACCAGGGAAGTCCCCGCCATCTTTTTCACTTTGTGCCTTTCTATGCCCTGGTTGGAGGCAATATTGCCTCTGCTTCCACTCCTTCTTTCTCCCATCTCCTCCTTACTCTTCATCTATTTCAATATTGTTAACTAGTTTCCCCTACTCCTCATGACAATCACATACTCACTTTTGGTATAATTCTGACATCAGATTCTCAGTCAGATTCAGTTCTTTGTCTTTCTTCTTAATCATCCTGCAGAAGTGAATTTCCTCCATTAGCTGATTATGATTAGCTCTTCTAGCTTATCTCAGCAGATTCCAGCATCGTGTGATAACTTACTTGCTCCTGGCATTAGGCTTCTTCTCCCTGGGCTCCTTCTGAAGTTTTTCAGTTTTCCAGGTCACCCACACATTACTACTTAGAAACTGGGCAGTTCAGAACAACCTTAACTTCACAGGATTGGTATGGAAAGAAAGGGTGGGTGGACTCTGTGGCACCTTTTCTTAACATCTTTTCTTTGAGAATGGCCTTAGATCAGCCTGATGTTACTCTTCAAATTTATGATGGGGAGTAGCTTACCATGTTAAAATGATACTGTTTTTAATTTAATCTAGTACATAAAACTGGTGGAACCTAAAAATTGTAGGCTAGGTTGAAACCACGGCCAAGAAACTGAGAAATCGTAGTATAGACTAGGAATGAGAAAATCTCAGAACACTTTCTGATCCTTATTTACCAAGTTGAATGCTTTTCCTGATCTTTAGAAAACAATTTATTTGAATAAGGGGGCAGAGGAAGGGTGGCTGGAGCCATGGCAGCAGCTTCACCCTGACACTTTCTTAGCAGCAAATCCTGAGGGAGACAGAGGCCATGGGAAGGAACGGGTGCCATCTGGTGAAATTCACTCTATAACAATAACAAAAATGGAGCATACTGTACAGATTGCTTTATAGACATTAACTCCTTTAATTCTCTCAGAAACCCATGATACGGATAGGATATTCGTATTCTCATTTCATAACTTAGTTAAGGCTAGTAAGCAGAGGAACCTGTGTTGGAACTTGGGTCTAACTCCAGTGCTTGTGCTCAGGGCCTCTATCAACACTCTTTATTTTTAGATAAGATATAGATGTTTAGATATTTTGAGAGATGGATAAAAACTAAAGCCTAATGAAATCTAGTTTTCTCCTTATTTTGGTAGAAAGATTTACAGAAACAAAGGGGATAAAACTATTCAGATCTGTCAGTCTGACAGAGGAGAAAATAAAAGTTGAGAAATCAGAAGAGTAACTCCGAGAGCAGACCAGTTCTGCAGTTTGCTGAGGCCAAAAGCAGCCTGAAGAATGTCATGTCTTTCAGAGATTTCTATCCCTTGTAACCTTTTTCTAAATTATCTTATCATTGTTACTGTTACTAGTAAAATATAAGACCCCACTCAATTATTCTGACTGACTGTATTAAAAATTGAAAAGAGCTGCCAGAGAGGTCCTGGTTTAGTCCTTAACATTTTAGAGCAAATAGAGCAGGAGTGCCCCTCCACAGAACCCATGACTTTGTCTAGACAGAGCTGGTAGTTGGACCATTTCCCTGATTCCAACCTTAGGTTCTTTACATGATGCTTGGGCCCTTCATTTGTAGCAATGATCATTAGAGTTAGATTTTCTCTAAATCAGTGCCAACCCTTAATTTCTGAGAACCTCCTTAGCTGATTTTTCATTTAAGCAATGTCCTTGTCTCCGCCCACATCCTACCCTCTGAATGGCCATTTCTCTGGAGTATAAGAGACAGATCCACTGTGCCTTTGGCTTGGCTTACTCTCTTGAGTAACATGGTAGGTCTGTCCATCTTGTATTCTTGCAGACGCCAGCCTGTATTGATTCCTTCCCTTTCTTGGTAGTGATAGTGTGCCCAGCCTCCATGGAAGAGGAGCTGTGTCTGTGCCACATGCCTGTGTCTGTGCCTGAGGGGCTTTTCCCTTTGGCATTCAGTCAGAGCTCTGGCATCAGCCTCCTCTTGCCCTCTGCTTGTCAGGCCCACACCCTCCACCTGCCCCTTCCCATTTGTCCCTGTGCTCTTACAGAATTCTCATCCTCCAGTCCCTAATGGAGCTGATCCTTAGTGATCCTCTGTTCTGCCCTCCTTTGTCCAGATGAGGGAATCAAGCCCAGAAAGGCTCAGTGATTTGCCCAAGAGCACACGTGAGTCGAGGGGCTGCCTGGAGCTGAAGCTTAGGCTTCTGACCCGATTGATTTGGCCAATGCAGCCTCCATCTGCTGCCCCATCCTGTTCAGAATTCACGGAGTGCATCTTAGCCCACAGAATAGCTGGATTGGACTAAGCATTTGTAATTTTTTATAATTTCGTTTACTCTCTGGTCAAGTATTACTACATTAAATGCATCAGTATTTAATGCAGTGGATCCTGAGGCAGACATAGTTTGTAGTGTGGTGTATTTCTAGGGCTGTTCATCCTCACTGGTTCAGGTTGGACTGAGGTGACTTGACTCCCTGTTTCCTGATCCCGATCACAAGGCACCCTACATGGCCATTTCCCATGTTGTCTGGAGGACTTTGATCTTAGAGCCACATATTTCCTATTAGTAGCTGCTAAGCCCACTGTTCTCTTGTTTTCTGACATCTGCTTATATGGAACCATCCTTTGGCATGACTTCCTGGGGCTGTTCCTGACCTACCGCTCTTATTGCCACTTTCCCATTTTTGACAGCCTGTTGCAGAGGCAAAGATTCCTGAGAAGCGGGTCTCTCCATCCAAGCCAGCCTCTGCCCCAGCTGTCAAACCTGGCTCCAAGAGCACCCAGGCTGTTCCCAAAGCCCCAGCAACTGCGACTCTTGCTTCACCTGGGTCAACCAGTAGGAACCTGTCCACACCCCTGCCCAAGAGGCCCACTGGTGAGTACTGAATGTCCCTCCCATGAGAACCAGTGGCTTTACCCCAGACAGCTCCAGACAGCTGTGTAGATAGATAGAAGGACTTGTGAACCAGTCCTTCACGGGCCCATTGAAAAGGGGAGCCTCAGTCTCCACGTGAGGTTAGCAGCTATGTGTATCCAGAATAATCCTGAGTGAAGGGAACTCGCATGAATTCCCAGGTAGAATGTACTGTTCCTTTCTTCGTAATTCCACAGTACCCAGCACTTTGTGTTCATTGTCTTTGTAATAAGAAAGGCCACGTGGAAGCATTGTCAAGACTGTAGAAATGACCAAGTGCCTGGCGTTGGACGCTCCGTCTGGGCGTGTCTCTGCTTGACTGTCTCATTTACTAGTCTGTTCCCAGAGCCTAACACAGTCCCTGACTCAAATGATTCAGTCATTGTTGAACGAATGCATGAATCTCAGTTTAGGATGAACCATTCAGTGGATCATCTTATTTAAACATGGTATTAAAAAGTGTATATTTGTGCAGCAATCAAGACTGAGGGGAAACCTGCAGAGATCAAGAAGATGGCTACAAAGTCTGCACCAGGTAAGACCCGTTCCCCACATTGTGGAATCCAGATTTAAACCCCACATCTTCCTTGGCTTTAAGGCTCCCTTTTGCCTACTCCCTGAACGCGTATTATCTCTTGTTCCTCCCTGAGCAGCTGACTTGAGTCGCCCAAAGAGCACCACCACAAGTTCTGTGAAGAAGAGCACCACCGTCCCTGGGACAGCACCCCCAGCAGGGGCTCCGAGCAGAGCCAAGCCCACAGCCACGCCTCCCCGGCCCTCCGGGACTCCTCCCGCGGACAAGAAGCCCACAGCAGCCAAGCCCACCTCCTCTGCCCCGAGGCTGGGCCGCGTGGCTGCCAATGCTTCTGCCCCTGATCTGAAAAATGTCCGCTCCAAGGTCGGCTCCACGGAAAACATCAAGCACCAGCCTGGAGGAGGCCGGGTGAGTCTGGGGAGCTTGGATCCCTGGCATGGTGGCCCCTGCTTCATCCTCTGCCACATCTAAGCACTGTTCCCAGGCATGTCCTTGCATCAGCCCAAGGGGCCCACCATGCAGGGGATAGTCAGGACAGTGGGTTCAGTGTCAGGGAGTTTCAGCCTGGGCTACACCTCCCAGCAATAGGATGCATGTGGGCTTAGCTCAGGCTTTCTCTTCTCCTCTCCTAGTCTGCATACTGGGGTCTGGGCTTACATTTTTGTTTGGAGGCAAAGGGTTGTGCTTTATTTACGAAACAGAATGCCTCTGAGCCTTGCATAGGTGAGAGACATTGGGCAGGAACCTGGTCCATTCTGTTCCTTCTCCTTGTGCAGGCTAGGCAGAAGATGGGCTGCCTCTAGTTCCCTGAGCTGTGTCTTGGCTGAAGAGTCTGTTCGGACGAGGACTAGTGTCCTCTTGTGGCCAGGGTGACTTTCTTCTATCCCTGGCTTTCCTAAACAAAAGGACTGTGGTAGAGTGTCATGGTGCAGAACCATGCTCTTCACTTGAAGGACTTTCTGAGTGCATCCATCCCAGAATTATTTAACTGTTAGCAACCATGGGGCTTCTGTGTGTGAAAAGGTGGTGGCAAGAGTCCAGGTTCAGTGTCTGGAGCGTGACCTCCTCATCCCCTGCATCGTTCTCTAGCACTTAAACCGCTGCCACTGCCTCCCCTGACTCAAAGTAGGACATTCACATTGTTTCAATCCAGAGCTGCTGAAAACATTGAAGGGGGTCCAAAGTGAGACAGAATCCTTGTTCTGTTGGAAGGTGTTTATAGAAAACTGGGATGAGGGCCTGAGGGTTGCTTGTGCCAAGAGAGTGTAGCTGGCGTAGGCAGCCAGGTGCTGCGCTGGGTGTAGATGGCCTTTCCCCGCTTCTGTGCTCTTCTTCTGCGTACGTGGTGCAAAACTTGCTACAGGTCTTGGTGGGGAGTTGAAGAACTCAGCCTGGTGATGAAAGTATTTTCTGTTCCAACATACCTGAAGATGTGACACTTCCCGTCATCAGCACTGGCTTCCTGTGACCATGGCAGCTTGCTTGGAGCGTATCAGAACATGGGGCCCAGGGGAGGGGTGGCTTGTGATTTGAAAACCCTGGTACACACTCATATTTATCCCTTCTTCCTGCCTCTTCTCCACGAATGGTGTCTTGATCTCTTCCTTGTATCTCAAGACTGGTTTGCAACCCCTCTCCCTCCAGCTTGGTCTGCTCTGGCAAATGGTTGTTTTCTTTCTAGGAGCAAGGGTGACCTGCTTCTGCATGGTGGCCTGGCCTGGATTCGAGTCCCCTTCAGCCTTCTTCCTTTCCTAGCGTTTGGGCTGTTATCCTCTTGGTTTGAAATTTGCCCTCCCTTTATCTCCATCCAGGCCAAAGTAGAGAAAAAAACAGAGGCAGCTGCTCCAGCTCGAAAGCCTGAACCTAACGCAGTCACTAAAGCAGCCGGCCCAATTGGCAATGCACAGAAACCGCCTACGGGGAAAGTGAGTTTTATTTAGACTTTTACCTCTTGAAGGTAAAAGACAGTCAACTGTTTCTTCCAGCCTGAGTCACTTTCCCTTCTTTTGCACCTTTTTCCTATCCCCAACTAGTTTCTACTCCTCCCCATGTTCCCTCCTCTGTGTTTGATGACTCAGGCATCAGAAAATTTTCTCTAATAACCTTGAAAGTTAACAGAGCTGGGAGCCCGTTAGCCCTTTGGGGGATATTTATTCAGGCGGATAAAATGGATGCAAAATGGATGCATGTCCTTCACACTGACCTTGATCTGAAACCTGTTATGCCCATAGCATCCACCTTCTTCCTCAATAAGACATGGCAACCTTCCAGCACCAGGAACCCCAGAGCCCTGCGCTTAAATTTCAACTGAAGGCCCCTCTCCACACCGCTGGGTGTGAAAATAGCTTCCCTGGTTCCCCAAGGACCTCTGAACTGAAAGTTAGCATGCTCATTCCCATTTCCCAGTAGAAAACACACTCGACATAGGGATTGCAGCATTATGTGGACAGCAGAGGTGAGTGGGGATGCTAGGTTCTTTCCCCTTGCCTCCACACCCTGGAGCCAGGACCCTCCTCTTGCCCTGGGAACCTTCTGCCCTTCTCTGTGGCAGATGGGTGGTCGGGGGCTGCCAGAGAAGCCTGAGCTCCAGCCCTGAGGGACCAGGATGGGAGGGTTCAGGCCAAGGACTCTGTGGTTGGTAGGCATGGAAGGCCGCACTATGGCTCCCAGGGCCTTGCAGAGGTCCTGTACAGGCCTCTGGTTCAGACCTAGTTCATTAGGAAAGTGGTTTTGTCACTGATGTTGCTAAGAAGGCAAGAAACAGTTGGAGTTTCTCAGAGTAGATTTCTCTACTTTGTGGAGAACTCTTCAGTTTGGGGGCTGCATCACTTGGGATGGGCTCTAAGGAAGGAAAGGAAGGAAGCTGGCAACTGTTTCTTCTTGAGAAGCCTCAAAAAGAATTCTTAGTCCCACTTGGAGCCTGGGCCTTCATGCTGCTTTGTTCAAGTGGAGCTGTTCATGTACAGCACGGCGGGCGTGCCCTCCAGTTGTAGCTCACTGCATCCCTGCCCAGAACCTGGTCTCTTTGCACATGAAACTCTCAAGACACAGAAGGTTGGGCATCTGGAGGACTGTGGAAGAGGTTTTACCTTGGCATCAAAAAAGACCAGAGCTTAACTGCAGTTGCAACATCCTTTCTTTAGCCCTGAGAGAAATGGACTCAGCGTGGTAGTGTAGCAGCGGCTGTGGTGGCGCCCCCTGGTGCCCAGGGCTCTGCACCGCAGGTCCAGCAGCCTCTGCTGCCCTTCCTGTCAGGATCAGATCTGAGTCGGGAGCCAGCTGCCCCAGACTTCTCCGTGCAGCCTTTGCTTTCCCAGAGCAGGTCTTTCTGCAGCGATTCCAGGCCCTAGATTTCAGGGAGGTGCTGTCCTTGGGTGAGGATGGGTCCAGATGAGCAGGACTCTTGCAGAGAGGAGCCTCGGGGAGAGAACAGATGCGGGTGGGCTGTGGTGGATGGGGATTGAGGCCACAGCAGCTGGCCCCAGGAGCGGCGAGGATGTCCGTGTAGCACTCTGGCAACATCTACTGTCTTTGTGTTGTTTGTTCGTGTTTTCACTCTCTCTCCTGCTCCTTCCCGTCCCTTGCCCTGTGCTGTTCACAGCTGTTCTGCTGGAGGTAGGGTTTTAACAGCACCATCTGCCGCCCGTCATGGTCACGTGTGGACTCACTGCCTGCCCCATGTCGGTTCTAACCAGCCCTCTCCCTTTGTGTTGTTTTTTTTTTTTTTTTTTCTGTTCTCTAACACTCCAGGTCCAGATAGTCTCCAAAAAAGTGAGCTACAGCCATATTCAGTCCAAGTGTGGTTCCAAGGACAATATTAAGCATGTCCCTGGAGGTGGTAATGTAAGTATGCGCTCGGGGCCACTGGTGTCTGAGGCCAAGCCCCCCATGGGGCGCACTGGGGAGAGGGCCACCCCCTCACTGGTGGGTGAATGGATTCGGGGGAGACCCTGATGCTCACATGAGTTCAGTCTGGGTGTCCCTGGTGAGCCCCTGAATGACAGCTGGGTGACACCCACTTGGCATCTTTTTGCCCCTGTGGTGGGAGGCCTTGCTGTCAGAGACCTGGTCTGAGGGATGTGGTCAGCAGCTGGCCCATCGTCTGTCTCAAGTCTGCCCCTGGGGATGCATTGGTTCTGACCTGGGGACAGATGTCAGGATTCCTCCAGAGCCCGTCCTTGAGTCCTTGCTGCTCTAGAGCAGGGAGTTCGTGACCAGGCCCTCCCCGCCTCCTGGGTCTTCCCTTCATTTTCATGACTCTGCTCTCTTTTTCGCTCTTGCTCTTTCTCCTCCTCTCTCTCTGCCGCCTCCTCCCTCTCTTCGTTCTGCTCTCCTTCCCTCACTGTTGCCCTTTTCTACCCCTTTCTCCTCCAGTTTCCTTTTCTTTTTCTCTCCTTCCCTGTCCCATTCAGACATCCTGTCTATCATGGTGCTACTCTGTGCCACCCTTAAGATCTGTGTTGGGGACACATGTATCTAGAGCTCAAAGGGCGGTCCTGGGAGAGACTGCGCTGGCCACCATTGCCTTCCAGCATGTGGAGGGCGCCCTGTGCGTTTTCGACGCCCCTGTGACAGGCCGCAGCAGGCGGGCTCTGCCCTCACCACCGCTCCCCTTGCTTCTCTCTCACTCCCAGAGGAGAGCGCTGTCCTGGTCTCCCTTGTTCATTCCGTTCCTTCTCCTTGCCGCCCTGACCTGAATTAAGTCCCACTCTGCTTACCCTCTTCACTGTTAGGCTCCATCCTCTGCCGTCTCAGTGGTCATGCCATCCTGCCCATGGGTTACAGAGGCCCCCACCCCACAGTTCTGCTGTGGGGGTGCAAACATAGAGCACCTGTTTTTTCCCCCACTTGACTCCCCTGCTTCATGCCCTTCCTGGGCATCTCCCCACCACTGGCTCTTCCTGGCATAGTTTGGCACTCAGGTGGGCAGTGCTGGGCCAACTTGGAAGTTGGCCAGACACTGGCCATGCTGGTGTGGAAAGATTGAGATAGGTAAAGTGTTAAGACAGCACCTGGTTAAGGTGATAAAGATCCAGCCTGTGAGGGGCCCAGTAGGCACTGGCTCTAGCTTTTCCTCTCAGGCTTTTGGCCTAGATGCAAAACCAGAATGTGAACAGTGAGGGAATTGGGTTGTTTGTGTGTGTGTGTTTGTGTGTGAAATAGAAATGTGTTAGTATATGTTGTGTGGTATATGTCAGAGCTCTGAAAATAGTCCTCATTTATCTCTCACCTACTATGGTCTTCCCACACTGCCTGTGCATGACTTCAAACAGGATTTTTTTGGGCCAGGGAATGTACTTTTTTCAAGTATTTCATTTTAGGAGGCTTCCTTAAACAGCAGAGCTTTAGGAAACTGCCTGTGGAGATGTTTCCAGGTGGGAAGATGAGGGTAAACAGCCTAGCCTAAGTTACTGTTGCGCCTTCCATCAGCCCCTCCTAAAGCCACCATGATCATAACTGCATGGTAGAAGGGTGGCCACCAGCCATACGCATGTAACCCTGACCCGCCGAAAGCCCTCTATCTGCCCAGGGAGAAATTCTGGGGCTCCCGCACAGATGAGTGGCTTGGAGCAAGATTCTGGTTGGCTCTACACATGCCCCCACGTACACACAAACATGCCCCTTTTTGAGAACCAAAAGGCCATTGAGCGAGAACATCACAGCTACTTCTGCGGATGATCAGAGTTTAAATTTTGCAGCAATTAAGTTCCCTTTCACCCTCGTGAGGAGGGGCGTGTATGTCAGTGGTTTCTGAGACTTGGTGGCAGGGTCACTTCATTAGCAGTATTGACACCTGTGCTGCCCCAGGGGCAGATGGTGCGAGCGGGTGACAGGAGGCAGTGTGTGGATGCTGGGTGGTCGTGGCTGGGCTTGTGCTGGCCCCTGGGCATCCCTGGGTGGGGCCTTGGGCCTGCATGAGAAACAGCAGCACGTGGCTCCTCTACGTACCAGCCTCGTCTCAATGGCTTTTAAGTTAGTGAGAAGCAATTAAGCTTTTTAAAACTTTTCAAACATATACATATACAAAATTAGAAAAAAAAATGATAAAGTGAATTGGATGTCCTTTTTTACTCAGCATTTATTATTTTTGTGGCCAGTCTTATCTATGTATGCTCACCTCCATTATTCTGAAGCCAGTTCTAGTTATATCTTTTATCTGCAAATATCTCAATATATAACTGTAACAGATAAGAACTCTAATATATGTATGTAAACTATGAAACCCCTAATGTGTTAAACAAGTTTGCTTAATCAGGATACAAGTAAGGTCCCTAAGTTGTGGTTGGTTGATTTGCCCCCTTGTAATCTTAGGTGTCTCTTGCTGTACAAGTTCCTTGTTCATTTTTCTTTTTTCATGGTAACACTTTTCATGAGTAAAACTGAATGTTTTGTCCTAGAATTTGGGTTCTACTGAGGATATCCCCATGGTTTCACTGAACATATTCATTAGTCCCACATTTTTCTTCAGATTAATTCAGGCTTGGCTCTTTTTTAACCCCCACATTTTTGCAGGATGTTCAGAGGCAGTGGTGGTGTTTCTGTCAGGAGGCACATAATGTCTCACTCTTCTCTTCATCTCTCTCTTCCTGATGCTGGTGGCTGTTCTTGCCCCAAACCCTGAGCTCAGCAAAGGTGCACTGTGGCGAAACTGGAGTTCCCCGTCCCGTCTTCATGTATTGGCCGGAATGCATCTATAAAGGAAAACTTCCCCTCATAACTGTTCCTTCACTGAGGACTGGGCTTCACATTTGGAACACAGTCAAGGGTTGTGTGGGCTCCACAGCCTGGCAAGAGCC
This sequence comes from Bubalus bubalis, assembly GCF_019923935.1. Taxonomy (NCBI): domain Eukaryota; kingdom Metazoa; phylum Chordata; class Mammalia; order Artiodactyla; family Bovidae; genus Bubalus; species Bubalus bubalis. Next base: position 51,759,607 of record NC_059177.1, read on the forward strand.
TGGCCATGGCGAGTGACCTCTGCTGACCCCTCACAGGTCATCTCGGGTATGGTGCAAGATGAGCCTGCCACAGTTGCTGAGGACACGTGGTGGCCTGCTTTAGCAGCTGCCAGACCTGTGACTGGGAAGAGTGCACTTCCCCACGCTCCTGTTGAGGCATAATTGTAGCACTGTTGGAAAGACAGCTGAAGCAGAGGCTGCCATTTTGATGGTAGTAGGTACTCTGTAAATGATGATTGAGCACATGAAGCAGTTAGTGTAGAGCCGATGCCCCTACAAGAGACAGTATGAAGAGGAGATGGAGCGAAGGGAGACGCAGGGAAGGCTTTGGAAAAGGCAGCCTCTAAGCTGGACTTTGGAGACCATAAAGAGAGCTTGGGTTTGAGCCTGACAGTAGCCCTCTCTCTGAGTGAATCATTTCCGTGTGTATGTTTTTCTCCTCAGGTTCAGATTCAGAACAAGAAGGTAGACATCTCCAAGGTCTCCTCCAAGTGTGGGTCAAAGGCTAACATCAAGCACAAGCCTGGTGAGTGGTGCCTCCCTCATCCCAGGTTTCACCCCTGTGCCTCTGTCCTTTTTATTAAGACTCCTAGAGCCACCCACACCCAGGGCACAGCAGTAGAAACAGCATAGTCCTCAGCCCCTGTCAGGGAGGGGCTTTCTGGGCGCTAACCTCTTCATTGGAGGAGGAACAGTTTGTAAGGGCTGCCATTTGCACGGGCAGAGTCTTGAGGCCCCACTGTGTACACAGCACTGTTGACCTAGGCCTGTGGTAGAGGTGCTCTACCAGCTGAGACCCTTCTCAGCCTCCCTGCTGCATGTTCAGGAGCTGGTGCTGAAGGAGCTTTAGAAAATGGTGGCCGGGCCTTGTCTGTCAGATGCAGGAGCAGAGAATATTTCCAAGCAGTGAAGCATCAACCACCAGTTCCTACAAGGGGCAGGAAGCCATTCAGCAATGCCGCCTCGGCCCCCGGGCGTGGATCTTGCTGTCACAGCAGTCCAGACTTTGCTTCCAGCAGCACAGGCCTGGCGCCCCTGAAAAATCTCTGGCAGCTGGCATGTTGTCTGGGCAGGGCCTGCGTTCTGGCTGTACCCTGAGTCTTGTGTGTCCTGGTCCAGAGTCTGCAGCAGACATGGGGCAGGGCCGTGTCTGCAGTAGCAGGCACACTGGCTGACAGCTTACCTTCATTTTTCCATTCTATCTAGAAAATCCACTCTTCTGAGGTAACTTCTTCCCTAGTGACAGTGACTTGAGGTCCAGCTTTTACAACAGGCCAGAAGTCAGTGGGTAGGATACCTGGAGGATTGGGCAGGAGGCTAGGTGACATGAGCAGAGAGGAGATGGGAGAGTGAAGAAGACTCAGGGAAAAGCCCAGCTGAGAGTCTGGGTGGCCGTGAGAGCTCTCTGGCCCTTGCTTCCATGGCCGCGCTCTGGCTGAGCTGCGAATGTTGCCCGTGTACAGGCTGCCTTCCCTCGGCTCCCACCTCTCACCTTCTCTTCTTTTCACGACAGATTGAGTTAAACTGTTCACCCAGACCATACACCCATCCTGTGTTGCTGGTCACTCCTCTCCTCCAGTATCTGTGCTGGCAGCTAGAAAATCAGGATTTCAGGATCCTGACCCTGACCAGCAGGGTGTCCATGAGGCTGAAAGCAGGCTGGACTCCCGTACTGCTGTCAGAGGGAGGTGTCACTCCGCCAAGTGACCCCGAGGCAGGCGTGCATCTTGGCTCCTTTTGAGGCTCTCCTGGGGCTGCAGGCAGTGCGCGCACGGTGGTGGTAGGGTGACTTTCCTTCTCTCTGGCTGCGTGGTGAAATTGGCTCAGCCTGACCTGGAGAAGAGGAGCCCTGTCATGACAGATGTGTTCACTGTGCCTCCAGCCGTGTCCTCAGGGCCACCAGGAGCAGATTACGTTTTCCCCGTTTCTCTCCCGGGCACAGCCCAGTCCTTGGCCAGCCTCCTGGCTCTGCCTGTAGGGGTATTTTTCTGTCACCCATAATGACCCATGTCTTTTTGGTTCCAGGTGGAGGAGATGTCAAGATCGAAAGTCAGAAGCTGAACTTCAAAGAAAAGGCCCAGGCAAAGGTGGGATCCCTCGATAACGTGGGCCACCTGCCTGCAGGAGGTGCCGTGAAGGTAGCGCTTGGGTCCTGACGGGGCTCTAGGTGGGGATGGGCTTGTGCAGCTGGAGTCGGTTCCAGCACATGGGTGCCTGTCACCGCCCCTCAGTCACTTCAGGAGTCGTGTTTCACCCACTTCATTACTGTTGCCATCGTCAATCATCCGTCCTGAGTGAGGCAGGAGAGGTGAAGAGGCCCCAGCCCAGTCAGCTCTCATGTGTCCAGCTGGAGACAGAACCTTCTGAGAGCCATGGGCTGCCTTTTTGAGCCCATCTCAGCCGTTTTCAGAGGAACAGGGCTGATGTGCAGGCCCCACTGAGGCCAAGGGTCAGTGGAGTGCAGTTCTCACGGCACCTCGCGAGGGGGCAGTGCGGTGCTCTGTGTCAGGCTTCCTTCCAGGCCTGCGAACGGGGTGGCGTGTTTCCAGCTGCCCGTGGCGGCAGGCCCGACATCCACCTCCTCAGGCCTGTACTGCCAGGCCCTGGAGAGTGCGCGGCTTCCTATGCTGGTTGGGCCTCTCCTGCCTTCCTTCCCTCTCTTCCCTTCCCCTCCTTCCACAGTACTGTGAGACCCTTTGTCTGCCAGAGATTCTGTGCATGTTCCATGTCATCAGGTAGGGGGCACATGGGGACATCTTGAAGGCTTCCAACTCTGAGGGTGGCTGCAGCTGCCTCGGGAAATGGGTGAGGAAGTGGGGATGTGAGCGGCGCCATGGGCCTTCCTCCTGTGTCCAACCACTCCTCGCAAGCTCCATCCCAGCTTTGTCCTGGTCGCCCTCCGTGCTCCAGTTCAAGCCCTGACTGGCTCCCTTGACTACTGGGGGCCCTGGCTCTATCACAGACTCTTGGGTTGTGCTCCACACCTCGTGAGGGGCCATTCTCTGGTCGCCCTCCTTGGGGCACTAACTTCAGTGTGGTCCCAGCCACGTGACAAGCTTGTGCAGACCAGGGCTCTCTCCTGGGCCTTTCTGACCGCCAGTCTTTTCTTTATTCACATCATCTCCCTTTTTTTTTTCCTTTTAACCACTTCTGGAACTATTTTTCTAGCACAGAGGCCATATCTTCCACTGTTCTAAGCAAGGACCACCCTGGAGCCTTCTGTTGTCACCTCTGGGCATTTGTGGCACGGGCATACCAGCTCACCCAGTGCCCTGGGCCCCACCCCCGACCCCCAAAGCCCTCCCTCTTCTGCTCTTGACTCACATTGGGTGCCTACGGCCCCCACAGTCCTTACTCTATCCTGAAGCTGTCCCAGCCCCTGTAGTCTCCCTCATCATACCTCTTGGACACCTTCCTGGCTCCTCTTTGTCCCAGGCCCTGAAAGGGTGCCCAGCACAGAACAGGCCTGTGTCAGGGGTGAGTGAACAGTGATTAGCCAGGCAGGGAGTCTGTGGGGTCCCTCAGGTCCTGGGTGGCGGCCTGCACCCACGGGAATGGGTCCAGCTCCCAGAGCTCCCTAGTCAAGTCCTGACCTGCAACTTGAGATCATTCCTCGGGTTTTTTTGCTAACAACCTGCTGTCATAGTTGTCTTGATCTGGCATCAGCCTTGTTAAGGAGCTGGGCTGTCATGTCAGAGGCTTCGTGAGGCCGCCCAGAGGAGGCTTCTGGAGTGCGTCCCTAGCCAGGCTGCACCCCCTTCCTGCCCCAGAGCCCACGCCTGGGTTCTTGCCCAGCACTGGGCCATTCAAACCAGGGTTTGGCCTGGTGGGTTGGGGTCGGGGTGGGAGCACCTGGGCTCGACTCCCAGATGTGCTGTACTCAGGCCGTTGAGGCAGTGGGGGTGGGGGCAGTGTGTGGAACCCACCACCATCACCATCCCACTCCCTCCCCGACTGACCCTGCACTGTCTCCCCCACTGTTTCATTTGTAGACTGAGGGCGGTGGCAGCGAGGCCCCTCCGTGTCCGGGCCCCCCTGCTGGGGAGGAGCTGGCCATCCCTGAGGCAGCGCCTGAAGCTGGCGCCCCCACTTCAGCCAGTGGCCTCAGTGGCCACACCACCCTGGCAGGGGGTGGTGACCAAAGGGAGGCCCAGACCTTGGACAGCCAGATCCAGGAGACAAGTAAGTGGCTGGGCTTGGCCTGAGGGCCAGCCAGGGGCCCTGCCACTGGCTGCAAATTGAAACTCCTTTGTTTTCTGACTGGAGAGTGGCCTGAATTTTAACGAAGCAACCTTTTATTTTCCAGGCATCTAATGATGACATTCTGGTCTCGTCTTCCGTCCCCCGTGTCCCCCTTCTTGTCTCCCCTGTCACCCTCTCCCTTCCCTCCTCCCGTGTCACTGCAGATTGAGACCTACAGGCTGACGTTCCGGGCAAACGCCAGGGCCCGCACCGATCACGGGGCCGACATTGTCTCCCGCCCGCCCTCACTTCCCTGGCGGCCCCAGCTCAGGCAGCCGGGCCCCTAGCTCCCCGCCCCAGGCAGCCCCCCAGCCTGTGGCTCGGACCCTGGGCAGCCCTCTAGGCACCCCCTCCCTCCCTCCCTCGCTTGCCCGGGGCAGCAGCTGTTCCCCCCACGCCCATGTTCCTTCCACTTCCCGCCCGAGGCCCAGCTCCCTGCTTGGCTCGCATCCTCACCACTTTGCGCCGCTGCTCCACAGAGAAGGTTGGGTGGAAAATGGGGTGGGGAAGAATAATTTGGGGATCTCCTGAGACCTGGGGTGTAGGGGTGAGCTGGATCCCAGCATCCTCTTCATTTGTTTGGGTTTTTTGGACCAAACCCAAGAGAAACTGACATACCTTCCCTCCTCGCTGGTCCATCCGGAGGGAAGAGTGGAAGCAGACGTCCACATGATGGCTGCCATTAACTGCATCCCCTGGAGCCTGCTAAGCCACCGCCTCTTCCTTTGACCCTACGATGGTGCCCGCCGTGCAGGTGGTACCAGGCGCCACTTGCTGCCCTCCCCAAGTTAGTCAGAGGCAGCGCTGCCTGTCCCCGCTCCTCCCCATACCTGCCTAGCTGCTATCACACTTTATCTTTTCTTTTTTAATAATCCCTAAAAACCAGTGGAGTAGTTTTGCAGGTTGAAGCCATGTCTAAATGAAAGTCCTCAGTAGGTGTTAAAGGAAACAGGGAGGGGAGATCCTGAAGCCTCCAGCCGGGAGGTCAGGTGTCGGGAGCTGCCCTGGCTTGGGCAGTTCGGGGCCCCAGCCCCAGAGATGGTGTGGGCAGGGCAGGCGTGGTGTGGGGGCTGTGGGCTGGAGAGCAGGCAGGGACCGCTAGGGGCTGGTCAGTGTGGACTGGTGGTTCTGGCATTTTTTGTGTATGCTGCTTTTCTTTTCTAACCAAGAGGCTGGTTTTGGCATCTGTTTGTCTCATTCCCTGGGATCTGGTGGAAGACATAAAATTGGGACTGGAGAGGGCCATGGAGGTCACATTCCTCCAAGCCTGCAGCCTAGGACACTGCCGGGGAGCCCAATGTGCCCGGCACGCATGTGGATAGTGGGGAATCAAGGTTGGAAATTTGGAAATAAGGACATGCAATGGGCCGTCCAGGCTCCCTTGTAGCCTGACTGGAAAGGGGAGAGAGGCGAGGCGAGCCCAGCCTGAGGAGGCGTGTCCCAGTTAGGCCTGGTCTTGGGATGGCTGCAATGATTGGCCCTGGGGATTATATTGACATGAAGATTCTTATTGCACTTGTATTTTTTTGTATTAAAGTTTGCATGGTTTCTAATAAAGGATTAAAATGTAACAGTTTGTAGTGAAATGGCCTGGGAGTCTCCAAGGCTTCTCCTCTGAAGAGTGTTTTCTGCAGTGCAGACTTGGCCCCTTTACCCTCCCACCTCCTCTTCGGGCGTCCCCTGGCGCTGAGGTGGGGGGCCCTTGAACTAGGCTTCATGAGGATTTGATGTCCGTGTAGAGGGAGGGTGTCTGGGCTGGGAAGGTTCTCCCCGTTTCTGAGGTAGCATTTTCTCCAGGGAGATTCAATACCACATCCCCAACTCCCCAAGCACTACCAGGGGTAGAAATTGCATGGATCTTGTGGAAAAAGCACTTCCAGAGCCAGAGACCGTCCAGGGTGCTTCAGTAGCGCCAGGGACATCACGGTGTCTGTGTTTTGTCTGCAGAAAGGGGTGAGGGAACTGGGAGGACACAGCGGGAGGTGGGGTGGCAGTGCTGGGCCTCAAGGTGCCTGCACCCATGTCGACGCTGAGGTGGGCAAGCTCTGGGTCTCCTTCACGCCTTTGGCCAAAAGCAGGGGTGGGAGAGGTGACCCAGTGGAGGGCCCTTGAGGGGGCGCTGGAGCGGTCAGTGTTCTGAAGGGTGGTCTGGTCAGTTGCCTTGATATGGGTCCCACCAGCCAGAGCAGCTGAGAAGGCCGTTCTGACAGGTGGGTCCAGAGGCCCTGCGTGCTCTGCTCTGCAGCCATCGGGGCGGGGACGTTTCTGTGCTTCCCCATTTGCTTATGGCTCAGCCGTTCCTCATGTCAATCTGTGATTCTGTTGTAACGATTTCCAGAGTAAATAAAGCTCTTATGTCCCAAATACGCAGGCCCTGTCTTCTGTACGTCCTGGTTTCTACCCCTCCAGCTTGTGGCCCACCCCCTCGTTGTCCCTCTGCAGCAAGGGACTGGTGTGCGCCTTGTGGTCTTCACCTCAGCACCTCCTCTGGGAGATGGCTGTGACCGAGGGTTAGGGTCTCAGTGGGCGTTGGTTGCTTATGGAGATTTTCCCTCCCCCACCCGCCTGCGCTGGGAGGTGGCAGCCAGACTGAATGAGGATGCACAGTGGGCCCCGTCACACCTGTAAGGACAGTGCAGAGACTAGGCTGGTCCAAGCTCCTGAGGTGTGGGTTTAAGCCCCTTCTTCTAAGACCTTGGTTCCCTCCCTTCTGAGCCTTCACTCTTGGTTTGGGGAGCGTGGCCCCCAGCCCAGGGCGCTGAGGTCCTCCCTGAGAGAGGAGCCCCGCGGATAGCAATGCTCACAAGGGATAAATAGAACTTTATTTTAAATAAACATTTTCATTCTGTACATGGCCCCAGCAGAGACGGGGCTCAGTCGTCAGCGGTCTTGCGCACATCAAAGCTGCCGCAGGGCCCGCGCAGCAGCTCCGCCAGCAGGGCGAGCAGCTGCCCATGCTCCTCCTGCACACAGGGCGGCAGTGCCGCCAGCTCGCTGCGCAGGCTCCGCTCCACCATGCGGCCCAGGGCCCGGCGCAGCTCCCGCAGCAGCCGCACGGTGCGCGAGTCACCCTCCAGCCGCAGCAGGTCACTGTCGCTCAGGGAAATGGTGGCCCGGCGCCCGTCATCTAGAGGAAGGGAAAGGCGCGAGGAGCCCGGGTGAGGCCAGGCCCAAGGAGGCAGGGCAGCCGGAGGCGCAGAGCGGGCTGCAGGTACCCACCACGGATGTGGACGTCCCCGTCGGTCAGTAGCAGCACAGCTAGTGGGTGCACCTGGGAGGAGTCCCGGACGAAGACGCTGCCGTTGGACTTGACAGCCATGAAATACGTCAGCCATCGGCTCCGCAGCCGGGTGGCCTCCCTGGGGAACAAAGGGCTGGGTGAGGCCCCCTCCTGAGCCACCCCCGCTGCCCCGCTCCACCTGACAGTCCCCACCTGTTAATGGTCGACTTGTGCAGCAAGATGTTGCCGGATTTGGTCCTGTACGTGACACTGTTGGGCTTGAACTTGCCCTGCCGGGTCACCTTGCCCTGCCTCACCTGCAGGGATGAAGGGAAAAGGTGGGTGGGTTGGGCAAGGAGCCGAGATGGGAAGAAACCGCGGCCTGGTGCCCCCGCCCCGAGGCAGCACCTGGATGAGGTTGGGGTAGAGACCCGCCATCAGCACCCCCTTCACCAGCTCCTCCTCCTCACTGTACTCGTTGCACTGGGCAGAGGCCAGGGTGCAGTCCGAGGGCTTCCCAACCAGGAAAGCCTCATAAATGTTCTCTGAGAACTGCTTGATGAGTCCTGGGGAGGCAAAGTTGGGGTGAGCCTAGGGCCCCCTCACCACACTGGCCCTGTGCAAGTGGGAGGGGCAGAGGGCTCAGGGCAGCGTGGGGCCCGCTGACCGTGGATGAAGCGCAGGCTGGGTGCGTAGAGCAGGTTTTCCTCCAGGTAGTTCTCACGGGAGCTGCGATCCTGCCAGCGCAGCACCTCCTCCCAGCCGGACACCGCCCGCACAAAGGCCAGGTGGTCACTGCCGCTGTCGTGGCTCAACAGTGCTTTCACCTGGGATGGGGGGAGGGTGCCGGGGTCACAGGGCAGGGACCAGAGGAGGCCACCTCAGGACAGAAGGCAGCGGAGGGCCGCAAGGGGGAGAGGAGGGCCACGTGCAGGCACCGGGTCTGACCTTGTCCACCTCCGCCCGGTTCTGCAGGCTGCTGCTGAAGGGGTCCCGGGTGAGGCACGAGACGACCACTAACAGCGGGTGCAGGCAACGGAAGATGGCAGCCAGCACGATGGCCTTGGCCAGCCGCGGGTCAGTGGAGATGTGGGCCAGGCGCTGCCCCAGGGTGGTCAGGTACTCCCGCTGGTCCAGAACCCCTGCAAGCTCAGCGGTCAGTCCCGCCCTTGAAAGCCACTCGGCAGCCTGGCCCAGCCGTGCCCCACTCACCAATCTCTTGGAGCAAGATCACGGCCTCGTCCACCGCCTTGATGTTTGGACTGTCTACGGCCTTGGAGAGGAACTCCACTGCCTACAGCGTGAACGAGGCAGAGCCTCCGTCAGCCTGCACCCCATCTGCGCGCCCCCAGGCCCCCCACCCACCCCTGCCGCACCGTCTTCTCTGGCATGTGGATCTTGGCCTGCAGCACCAGGTTCTCCAGGGGTGTGCGCAGGATCTCTGGCACTTGGAAAGGAGCCATCTTCTCCAGCCGGCTCCGTGGGAAGAGGTGGTAGGCAAAGCCAGACTGGCAGCGGCCCGCCCGGCCCCGGCGCTGGATCACATTGGCTCGTGACACCCACACGGTCTCCAGGCAGGAAACCTGGGAAAGGGGGCCTGTGAGCAGCCACACACACGCCAGAGGCCTTCCTCCACACTCCCCCAGGCCTGGCCTTCATCCCACTCGACCCCTCGATGGCCCTCCCGCAAGGACACTGAGACCCCACGAGTGCAGCCCTTTCCAGACACACAGGCCCGGGGTAGACCTGGGCTGGCGCCAGACCGTGAGAGGACCCACCTTGGTCTTCAGGTCGTAGCGCTCCTCCTTGTGCAGACCGCTGTCCACCACGTGCACGATGTCATTGATCGTGATGGACGTCTCGGCAATGTTGGTGGCCAAGACGATCTTGCGTACCCCAATGGGAGGCTGCTGGAATATGGCCTTCTGGTCCATCATCGGGATGTTGGAGTGCACTGGTGGCAGTGAGAACACACTGGTCATGGGCGCGCACCACCTCCGCCAAATCCTCCCCATAAAGGGCAGGCAAGAATTTTGACCCTATTTTGATGAAACTCAAGTCCAGATTAGTAATATGCCCAGTAGAGGTCACCAACCCGGTAAAAAGTAGTGTGCCCTGGTGACAAACCCAAGACCCTGAGCCCGAGGCGAGTCAGTCCCTGGGACAGAGGGCAGGCCTGGTGTAGGGGCCACCATCCTCGCCGACATGCTCTCACCTGGCAGGATGAGGTACTTGCTCTCGTGCATGCCCAGGGCCTCCTGGAGGCGTTGCTGGACTCCTTTGATCTCCTGCCAGCCCGGCAGGAAGCAGAGGATCCCACCTGTAAAGGGGCCCTGCAGGCATGAGCCAATGGCTCCTGGCAGATGGAGGGCAGGGTGGGCCTGGGGGACAGAAGAAAGCACCCACCTGGTTCCCCGCGGGCATCGATGTGCAGAACCAGATCAGTCACGAGGTCCAAATCGAGAGCGCATTCATCCTCAGACTGCGGTGGGGAAGAGAGGCCAGTCACAGTCCCGGGGCCAGGGGTTGTGCATAGGACACGGCCACCGCAACTCAGTGAGGCCAAGGCACGTGACACCTCACCTCCAACCCTCACCACACCCTTGTCAGGCAGGCCCAATCCTTGCCATTTTTAGCAGGGAAGGAGGGGAGTCCGGGAGGACAGGCCAGGAGCCACGGCGGGACAGGGCGGGCGTACCCCTCACCTCGTGGTGCCGGTGCCGGTGCGGATACTGGTGCTTGCCCAGCTTGGCCAGGATGTCCTCCAGGTAGTGCTCCTTGACAGGGTACATGAAGCCGGGGACCTTGATGACAGGGCAGCCACCAAAGTAGCGGGAGAAACGCTCGTTGTCGCCAGTGGCGCTCATGAGCACCAAGCGCAGAGCCGGGTTGAGCCGCTGCAGGCCCTTGAGCAGGATCAGCAGGAAGTCCGTGTTCACGTCTCGCTCGTGCACCTCGTCCACGACCACGTGGCTCACGCCCTCCAGGCTGGGGTTGCTCTGCAGCTTCCGCAGCAGGATGCCCACCGTGCAGAACAGCAGGGCCCCTCCTCGGGCCGGAGGCTTGCTTTCCAACCGCACCTGGAAGCCTACGTTCCGGCGCAGGGAAGGGCCCAGTTCGTGGCTGACCCGCTGCGCCACAGACACGGCCGAGATGCGGCGTGGCTGGGTGATGATCACGTTGCAGCGCGCACCGCGGCCCTCGGTCACGTAGCGCTCCAGCAGCAGCTGGGGGATGCGCGTGGTCTTCCCACAGCCCGTGTCCCCAGCAATGACCACCACTGGGTGCTGCTCGATGGCATTGAGGATGGTGTCCCGATGAGGGTCCACGGGGAGCTGGGGTGCCTCCTGCCAGACTGGCCCTCGCCGCCGCCACAGCTCCAGCAGACTCTGGCTCAGACGCAGCTCCTCTGCTTCTGACAGTGGCACATAGGGCTTGCCTGTGATGGGGTCACTCAGGGGCCCCGAGTCCTTGCCCAAGGGCAGGATGTCCTCACCCTGCAGCCGGAGCTCTGAGGAGATCCACGAACTCTCCACAGGGTACTGGGGGGACAGGAGAGGCAGATGAAATGATGAAGAGGAATCCTTCCTCCTTTACCCACAGCCAGTCCCTCCACGATTCACACCTCGACCAGAGGCTGTGGTCCAACCCGCCGAGCAGGACTCAGTCCCTGACTACCCTGGCACATCTGTGGGCAAGACTGGACGGCTCGGGGCCAGGGTGCTCCCAGGCTGCACCCCAGGGGGGAAGCAGGGAGTCACTGTCGCCTACTGCAGGTGGAGGCTGTGGGCAGGTGAGGGGACGTGGGGATTCTCTTACATGGTTAAGGAAGGTCTCGATCTTGCGGAGGATGGGCTCAGGCACCTGGATGGTACACGGCCGGCGCTGGGTCTCACCCAGCTCTCGCAAGGAGGCCAAGTTATACATGGCGTGGGTGAGCGGCTCGTTGTTCCGGTCCACCAGTCCCAGGCTCTGCAGAGGGACACGGATGGCTCCGTCTAGGGCCCGCTCCCCAGAACTGGCCCAGACCTGCTCAGCAGCTCCCGAGAAGTCCTGCAAAGCAAACTCTGCCCCCCCATCCCGCCCCACCCCAGAGCAACCTCTTTTCTAAGAGATTTTTGGGTTTGGACTGACATGGTACAGGAGCAAGAAATTAGGAACCAGGAAAATGTTAAGTCTCCACCAAAAAAAGTTAAAAACAATTCAAGGAAAGTAAGACCTGACGTGTCTGAGTATTAATCACAGCCCCCAGCTGGCCAGGTCCGTGCCCCTGAGAAACCTCTCCTTAAGCAGCAGGGGCCCCCAAAACAGCCCAGTCTCATGTCCATGAATTCCCAACACAGACCTCTGGGCCAGGTGGGCCAGGCCCTTAACCACCCCATAACACAGCCTGCAAGCTCCTCTGCTTTCTCTGCGCACCAAAGCCACCATCCCAACCCCCCACCAATCTTTCAAGTCCAACTGCCACACCACCTCCTACCCCTGCATGATACCCAGTTTATCACACAAATGTACCTGGAAATTCCTGTAAGCATCTACTTACACAACTTGGTAAAATAAGCCACTGGAAGGGAAACTGTTATTTTATTTCCGCGTATACCCGACACCACCTCCCCAGAGGTAAGACAAAGCATTCCAACACATTGGAAAGCCAGCCATTTCCCCCATACTCTGTCATATCCAGATTCTGCACTTCTAAGGAAGTCTTCCCCTGCAGGGACCAATCACCTTCCTCTAGCCTCCGAGTCCCAGGAACAAAAGAGGTGCCCACAGGGCCACCCTGCTGCAGGAGAGGCCCCGTCCTTTCCCAGGACTCTGAGAATTTGTCTGCAGTCTGCCTGCAGGCAGCCAGGTGCTAGCAGAACATGGCTGCCCCTGGGAAGCTTGCTCCTTCCTGAGACAGGTGTCTACCATGCTTGGGTCATTTTCTTTTCGTCGGATTAAAATACAGACTTCCTCAAAGTCCTCCCAGTTAGCCCTATTTCTGTCCTCTTGAGCCACAGGTAACAACACAGCCACTCTCTCACTTCTTAACCGACCCCATCCCTCTTCAGTTCTCCGGATCTCACTACCTCTCCCCATCAGTCATATATGATATTCAGTTCTCAGAGCCAAATGTGTACCAAAGGTTTCTGTCCACTTGGAGTAAAACATGGTGTCTTTCCTCTTAGTCTGCAAACCAGACCTCCACTGGGTTCAATAACATCCACGACTGGGGATTCATCTCATCTTCAAAGCCGCTTAAAAACGACTGCCGGCTGTAAGCCACACTGCCTTCGCCTGATTGTTGGTCCCCTCAGTCTGCATCCCACATGAAGTCACATTGTTCATGTTGGCCACAAAGCCCAAGTTACCAAGATCTTTCTGGATACCAAGCCTGGCCCCCAAGAGAGACACCCTTTCTCCAGCTCCACACCATTCAGAAAGATGAGCATGTCTCCTCCTGGCTTCACCCGGGCTCCAGCCCACAGTGCTGAAAAGGCTGAGCTCACAGCAAAGCCCCTCTGCAGGAAGTGTGGAGAAGCTGGAAATAGTGCCCCCAGAGCCTGACACACAAGGCTGGGACACCAGCTACTCCAAAAGCCTGGCAAAGGTGGGTTTTCATTTCCTGGAAAAGTGGACCATTTGCCAAGGGCAGCAGGGAGCTCCAAGACACCTCATGCATCACACCAGGGACCCTTCCGCACTCACCTTCAGTTTCTTACAAGCCAAGGCTGCCGCTTTATTCTCTGCCTCTGCTTTGCGACGCCCCTTGGCCACGAAGGTCATGGGACAGGGCCAGAGCAGGGTGAGGGTGGACAGCTTGGTCTTGGTGCCCACGGTGTGGAACTGCATGAGGTTCTACACAAAGGGCGAGAGGGGGTTAGAAGGTGGCAGGCAACGAGAACTTCTAAGTGTTCTCTGAATGCTGAGGAACCCAGATACGGATTTAACCCTGATCTGAGCAGGTACCAAACATCAGCCACAAAAGAAGTGCCACTGAACAGGCAGAAGACAGCCCCGTGGAGCTGCAGTTCCAGGATCTCGGCATGGTTTACAGGAGGAGACGGCATCTGGGCAACGCCACTGCCTGCCCTCCTAGCCCACTGCCCTCTCAGCACTGTCAAGGCACACAGGTGTGATGGCAGCTGTGGGTGGAAGCTGCCAACACAAGCTAAGAGCCAAGCACGTCCTGGGGGAACAAAAAGGCCTTGTGCCTGGAGAGAAGCTCTGAGTAACCAAAGCCCCTCAGCCCGGCAGTGAAGAGGAAAACCTCAGCAAGTCAGCCACCCGCTCCCAAGCCTCCATCGGTGCCCGCACCCCTTGAACAGACCCAGGGTCTCCACTCCTACAGTCCCCAGCCCCATCCCGGGCTCCAGTGTCCTGACTTCCGTCCTGCCTCCAAGGACCCCAAGCTCCCCCAGCTGGCGCAGGCTGGGCTAAGGGAACAGACGTCTAAGGCCTCCCACAGACCTAAGTCTCCCTCCCGCCTGATCTTGGGCAAACCCAGACTTGAGCCAGCCAGCTCCCCACTCACACACGCTTTCAGGAGACCCCGCTCACCTTGGCTGTGGAGGAGGATGTTGCTATCTGAATCACCTTGGCCAGAAGGTTCTTGGGAAGTGGAAACTGGGTCAGAGCCCTGATAGCACTGTCGTCATCTGTCATTTCAAAGGAACCCCCCCTGAGAGGACCAAAGGTTTAGGTGAAAAAGCGCTCTCTTCCCAAGCCAGTTTCACCTGCTCTGAAACCCAGGGGCTCGGACACGGCATCACTGCAGCGGGCAGCCAGGAGGTGGGGGCATCTCCACTTGGCCTATGGTCCTCTCACAGACACACAGCACACAGGGCGTGCCCTCAATTCCTCCAGACACACAGGAGAGCGAGAGCAGGGGGCAGGCAGAGCAGCTGCCGGGGCTCTGCAGGGCTCAAGTGTGAGCTAGAGGGAAGGCCTACGCTGCTGTCTTGCAGGAGCCCAGCCAGAGCACACAGCCACAGCTGGCGGTCCCCAAACAGGCAGACGTACTGAGAATGGAGACACTGACTGAGACGCAGGGCAGGGGTCTCCCATCTCAGAGAAGGCTCCAGGGAATATGCTCCCACCCCACGTCAAGGCGCAGCCCGTTTCCTCGGCCTCTCCTGCCCCTGGCTGTACCTGGAATCCCTGAGTGGGGCGTGGGAGTCCTGCTGGGTCATAGACAGAAATTCAGTGACATCGATGGTCCCTTCTTCTAGTTCTTCCTCCTCATCCTCCTCTTCCTCCCGACCCAAGGAGCGGGACAGGCTCCCAGGTCCCCCTGGCCGGATGCTCTCAGGATTCAGCTGCCGCCAGGAAGTGGGTGGCATGGTGGGTTCTGGGCGCCACCAGCTGTCAGCCGGAGAGCCAAAGCGATCGGCTAGCACGCGGTATTTGGCTGCATCAAACAGCTCATTCCGGGGACCCAGCAGACCCCAGCCCTAGGGGAAAAAGGGGGGCGCTGTGAGGGCCCTTAGCACCCTCACACCACAGGCTGTTCAGAACCTGCCCAGTTACCCCGCAGGTCCCTCGTGTGTGAAAGCCATGCTTTTTCACCTGTCTGCTCA
Source organism: Bubalus bubalis (assembly GCF_019923935.1). Lineage (NCBI taxonomy): Eukaryota > Metazoa > Chordata > Mammalia > Artiodactyla > Bovidae > Bubalus > Bubalus bubalis. Next base: position 51,774,631 of record NC_059177.1, read on the forward strand.
CCTCAGGCCTGGCCCAGAACTGGGCACAGAGAGAGCACTTAACCTGTCTAGCATCAACAGATGAAAATGACAAGGTAAATTCTTACAGCTGTTAATCAAAAGACCAAGAAACTAAAGAAAAATCCCCATTAAAAACCCCATGGGGCAACAGGAAGCAGATGCATCCACAAAGTGATCTAGAAAGCTTCAGTGAGTGGCGTGACTAGGAAATATGCCATCTATATTGTGAAACAGATATACCTCTGAAACAAGAATCCTGCACTGGGAACCTATTCTAGAACTAACACCAAATGTTTTTAAAGCCATTTATAGAAAAATATTATTTTAAAACATTCTCTTCTAGAGAAAATTAAATAAGACATCTGTCGAGTCTCTAACATGGACAAAGCAACACGCCTGGCACTCTGGGCACCAAGTGAGGGACACCCGGTCCCTGCCCTCAAGCAGCTCTGAGTCTAAGAGGCAGAAGAGAAGCGCAGAAAACCAGAGTCTGAGGAACAAAGCAGTAAGCAAGAGGCTAGAGCATAATGTTAAAGAGCTCAAGTTGCGAGTGGCAAAGACAAGAGAGGTGGGCTGCAGGTGAGTAAAGAGGCTTCAGACGTGACGTGGACGGTGGGCGCCAGGATCCAGGCACCGCTCCACAGGGTGGCTTCAGCCCCGCCTGACTCCCAACAGGCTGAGGAGTGACCACCCTTCTGAAAACTCTCCCCTCAGGTTTCTGAAAGAACCAGCTGTGACTTAAAATGGCATCAGGTAAAGCCTACTCACAACAGCAACAGTGCCCATGTATACACATGTTTTTAAAAGGTATAGAACTTGGTAAAAGGACACAAACGGAGGGCGTTCCTGGGATGAAACGTTTTTGCCCAAGGAGAGCAAAGCCGCCTAAAGTAAGCCATGTAACGTAACTCCAATCAAAGTGCAGACGGACTCTTTGGGCCCTTGACCAAACTGTCAGATCTCTACGGAGGAACACACGAGGATTCTATGACAGTGAGATGCTGTGACAGAGGACGGGAAAAGGGCACGCCACGCATACCCGCACGGAGGAAAGCCACAGCCGCTCGGGGCGGGGGGTACGGATGCCTGGCCCCAGGCTCAGCTTTCGCGCTTCTGCCTCACTGTTTACGTGACTGTCTGATTATACGGAAAACACACGCAACAGCCTCTGCCTTGGCCTTCCCCGGGACGACAGCATGCTCTTCTTCCCTGCCTCCCACTCACTCCCAGCCTGCACCCTCCACGGCCTGCCTCCCTCCCAGGGGCTCCTTCTGCACACTCGCGCTTCCCCCCCACCCGCTCTTCCTCCTGCCTCTGCCATTGGACCCTCCACTGTCCTCTGCAGCTCTGTAACACCCCAGAGAAAAGCTCCTGTGCTCCTGCTACCAGCATCCGCGCCTGTTCTGGGTCCCCGTCTCCGGGCTTGCCTGACCCTGCGGCGGCTGCTGGGGACTATTCCTAAAGGCAAACTCAGCGTGTCATTTCAGCACCCACAGATCAGTCAAGACTCCTACTGGAGACACCCGGAGGTGTAGTGAGGACGCGCCCGCCGGGGGAAGGCACAGTGGTGCCATCATATGGAAACACTATGGCAGCTCCTCAAAGAATTAAGAATTACCATAGCATCTACCAATTCCAATTCTGGGGATTAAGAGCAGGGTCTTGAAGGGGTATCTGTACACCCAAGTTCACTGCGGCATTATTCACGCTGGCCAAAAGGTGGACCCCAGAGTCCATCAATGGATGAACGCATACACAAAACGCATATATACATACAATAGAATATAGCAGCCTTTAAAAACACAGAAATTCCGACCCTTGCTACAACATGGATGAAACTTGAGGACATTAAGTGAAATAAGGCAGTTACGAATTTCACTTATATGATGAGTAGTCAAATTCACAGAAACAGAAAGAACTGGGTTGGCCAAAAAGTTTGTTCAGGTTTTCCCATAAGCTGCTGCAGTGGCTGCCAGGGGCTGGGGCAGGGACTAGGATGAACAGTTGTTTATTGGGTGCAGAGATTCAGTTTTGCAAGCGGATGAAGTTCTAGAGACTGGTTCGTCAACAATGTGCCTGTGCTTAGTATTACTGAACCGTACACTTAAAAGTGGTTGAGAGAGTAAACTTTTTACCCACAATTAAACATACAAACAAACAAGACTACGAGCACAGACAGAGGAGAGAGAACAGGCTGGGGAGGAATGTGAGCACAGCTTGCTGCGCATGGTCTCGGTTTAAAGCGCCTTTCACGTTCAGGTAGAAAAGCACCTCTGCCCCTCGGCACTACTGACATTTGAGCTTAACTGCTCAGTCGTATCTGACGCTTTGGGACGCCATGGAGTGAAGCCCACAAGGCTCCTCTGTCCATGGGGATTCTCCAGCCAAGAATACCGGAGTGGGTTGCCATGCCCTCCTCCAGGGGATCTTCCCAACCCAGAGACTGAAGCCAGGTCTCCCACATTGCAGGCAGATTCTTTACCATCTGAGCTACCAGGGAAGCCCATGACATTTGGGGCTAGGTAATTCCTTGTTGTAGCAGGCTGTCCTGTGCATTACAGGACATCTAGAAGTATCCCTGGCCTTATACCAGCAGCATTCCTCTTTTTGTGGCTGCCAAACATGTCTCTAGACCTTATGAAGTGTCCCCTAGGGGGCAAAATCCCCTCTAATTGAGAATCCCTGAGGCAGAGGCACTCAATAAGGGATGGCAACTTCCAAGACATTAAACAAAGGAAGGATGGTTGAACTTCTTGAGAGAGACAGGATCCACTGGGGGAAGGAGTACAGAAAAGGAGACATTTACAGAGAGTGGGAGACGAAGAGGAGCTTGAAATGAGCCAGAGCAAAGGAGAGCAGGCACACCCATCAGCTGAGAAAGATGCCCCACAGGGCCGAAGCCACAGGACATTCAAGCAGAGCGAGGCCTGGGGAGAGGCTGGGCGCTGGCGAAGCTGCCCCAGTCAGCCGACAATCACCATCAAACACCACACGGATGTGAAGGGAACCAGGACCATAGCAAGGGCTGCAGCGCTCGAGTGGAGCAGACCACAAGCACGGAGAGCTGTGTGTGGGGAAGCATGGCTGGGGGAAGCGATCGGAACACTGAAGACGTTTTTTTTTTGGCTAAGCCTCCCTACTGCTTGCAGGATCCCAGTTCCCCAACCAGGGATCGAACCTGTGCCTTGGCAGTGAAAGCGCGGTGTCCTAACCACTGGACCGCAGGGAATTACCCAACACTGAAGAAGTTTTGATGCCTACAGAAAAGAATCAGATGAGGAAGGATTGGAAAATGAAATAAAAGGGTAAGAGATGGGATGGAGAAGACGCCGAGAGGGGAGAGAGAAAAGAGAAGGGTTGTATGGAGACCCAGGATAGGAAGAGGGACTTTCCTCCTCAGATCCAGGAAGGAAGCAGGACAATGAACTCTGCAGACTGTGAGCGGGAGAGAAGCTGAAGGAATACAGCTTTGTCCCTGGCAGAGCAAAGAACAGGGAATGTGAGGAAGATCAAAGGATGGCACAGCCATGAAGGGAGTCAGTTAGCGAGGGAAAGAAAGACTGGGAGCAACTGTGAAGATCCAGTAACTGCTGCCTGACCAAAAACTCAAAGCAACCCATGTCCAATCAGTGGGAAGTGATAGAGAAATGACTATTATTCTTTCATTGTAAGCAAGAGGACTATGCGGCCACAAGGAAAAACCTATATGAAATAACAGGGAGAGAACAGAAGCCAAGATAGAAGTCTACTTGTACAGAGGGAGTGCTCTCCACAAAGAGGTTCTTCGCCGTGGTTTCTGAAACCACAGAAAGTAAGTAACTACAGTGGCAAGAAAATAATATCTATCTGTTCCCTCAATGGCTGAAGCAAAAAGGAACCACATGATGAAAACGGCTCAGGAGGTTGAGCGGTTGAACACTCTGCCATCCTAAACCCAGGAGCATCTAGCCCCAGGAAGACCATTACTGCGAGAAGCTCCCAGGAGGAAGGTCTGCGTGGTGTTCATGAGGGGAGGGTCACCTTGAACAGCTGGCAGGCCGCAGCTGCAGCCTGCCTCTCGGCATCGATCTTCTTGCTGCCATAGCCTTCTACCTCCACGCTCTTGGGCCACTTTATGTGGAGGGTGACTTTCTGAGAAAAAGAAGACAGAATCAGAACCCTTGCCTCTCTGGTCTACAAAGGTATTACAAATCACACGGAGAATCCACAGGAAAGCTGCAGACCTCATAGTAGCAGGGCTGGGTGCAAGACAGAACCCCGACCCCATCATTAGCTCCCTGGAAGGCTCCAGGACCCCCCTTCCCCCCTTAAGCCACTGTCCCACCTCAAGTTGCTTTGCTTCTTCAAAGTGCCATGTTCCAGTCAGAGGGCAAGGTGGGCCCCACCCTTATTCTTAAAAATCTTCGTTCAGAATGGTTTGCCTGCATGCTTCCTGGTCCCAGGACCTACAAGACTCTGGGAGCAGGAATCATCATCAACTCTAACCCTCTACAGTTCCAGGAAGTTGAGGAGGGACCAATACCAGGGCCCACTACAGTGGCCTGTCTCACACAAGACGAGAGAACGTCTCGCTTCAGTTGCCCGTGTTTCCTTTCCCTAAACCAGACTCTGCTCCAGACCTAGCTTTGTTCTGAGATTCACTGCTGACCATTCGCAATTCAAAAAACCTACACTGTGGCCTCCCTGACGAGAAACCTGGGGGAGAAAAGGGCAGCTGGTTTCCTTCCTGAGACTCAGACCAACGAGTTTCCCTGCCACCATACCTTTTTCTTCGGTCCATTTGTATGCACGTAGACCAATTTGTCTTTTGCGTGTGAGATGCCAAGTGCTCTTCCAATCACACTGTTGAGAAGATTTTTGGGCTGTGGAAACTCTTTTAATAGGTCCCTAGAAGCTAAGAAAACAAGGACAAAAGCATTATAGTTGTGTTGCTTTAAAAACTCTGTGGGGTATGTTTCAGGGCAACCCTGGGCTGGATACTGAGGATGTTGGCTCGCAACCCCAAACCACCCAGGAGCATCTTAAAAAGGAGGGGCAAAAGGCTTCAGGGTTTACAGGGGACAGTGGACCTAGACCCACTGGACAATCATCTCCTTGTGAAAGACAAGGGTCAATCCCCCAAACACCAGAGGGGAACCAGCCAGCATCCTCTTCCTCACCCAAGCTCCTGACTTCATACATCAGCTATAGAAGCCTACATGGCAGCAACCCCCCATAATCTGATGTCTGAAAGAAAGCACTGAACAGAAAAAAAAAAAAAAAAAAACCAATCACACACACACAGGCACACACACATACATACACACGCACACACACTGGAGATCAAGACAATGCAAGGCCCCTAAAACAACAGATACACAAAAGGGAGGAATGCCTGCAGAGTCTGAATACCAAGCCGCAGTTCTCAATCACACCTCAGCGCCCTGGAAAAGGCCTCCCCTTTCATCCAGATTATGTGTAGGGACACTGATTAGAGACCTCCAGAGCTGAGCCACAGGCATGAGCTGGTCCTCCCAGGAGTTCACTGCAGTGAACCAAGTGGAGGCAGGATGCATCAAACATCACAGGCGATACCTTACATTTGTTTACTTGCACTCTGGATCAATTCCAGAGCACAAATGGGTGAGATGTCCACCTAGAGGCAGCTTGTGCCAAACAAGGACTTAGAGAGACCATGAAGAATCCTGTTGAGAGTGGCTGAAAACAGAAGGAAGAGTCCCAAAGCACCAGAGTGGACCTTCAAGAGATGCAGGGTCAAAGGAGATGGAAATCTTTTTCATTCTCCACCCATAGTCTCTGACCTATAATTCAGCTCCAAAAAATATTTTTTATAGGGCGTGTGTGTGTGTGTGTGTGTGTATATACACATATGTACCTGTGCGCATTGATCATAAGTCACGTGGGGAACGTCTTCACAGCCCTGCACACTGATCCCCACAGGACACTTGAGAGTGGCCGTGGTGTTGGGGAAGTCTCTGTGTCCTGAAAACGCTCTTCCACAAGCCCTACTGTAACTCTGCTGCCTGGGTTTAAACTGTTTCCCTGGAGCAGACTCCCCTGTCAACTGGCCAAGAGGGAAGATTCTGCCTGGCCCTATCTCCTTCTGAAGGATAACTCTTAAAACTACTGAGAATCAAGTAGCCAAGAAACAGTATGTAAGCAGACTCAAAGGGCTTTCATCTCACAGGAGGGCCTAACTTTAAGTAGCCCACTAGACACACATATAATATAGATGTGCAGTGAAACCCACTCCAGCTCTATAAAGAGGCAGAGGCCAGCACACTCTCCGTCCATCCTTGATCGGCAGGGGTGCTCTAACTAGTTTCATTTCCTGCCCTATTCAGAAGGCAAGCGCTGGGATCCACTTTGAGCAATCATTCTGTCTCTATTTCAGATCTTAAAGTCCTAGATGTATACTGAGCTTTCCCTTTTTCTTACAACCGGAAGGATGTGCTTACCCGTGACGCTCTAACCCTAGACCACCGACCTGGCAGGACCTGGACGTTTACCTGTTTTCCCCAGCTCCCTCGTGGTACGCACCTCTCACCTACTGTTGCCAGGTGCAGGCGCTCCAGTCCCAGACCTCTGCGCTTGGGGTCCATTTGGACCTGAACCACACTGAGTTTTACAGCAGTTGGGCTGCGGCCCGCCACTGAATGGCTGTCTCAGCCATACCGAAGACGGCCCGACCCCGGCCCGCGCCCCTGGCTCTGCCATCCCCAGGAATCAAGGGCGTCGCAGCCTGGCTGCCCCCGCCACTGCCCTCACCGTTCACCACGCTTCCATCGCCTTCCCCAGGCTCGCCGGAGGCCGCCTCGGCCTCGGCGGCCTCCTGGGTGCGGTCGGGGCGGGAGCAGCCTGTGGAGAGGCCGCGCGGGCCTCCCTGTCGCCCGATGGCGCGGGGACCCGATGGCCGCAGGCGCGGAGAGACGCCGGCGGCCAGCGCCATGAGTCTCCTGGCGGTCGCCATCTCGCTCCCGCCCGCCCCCGCGACTCCGGAGCCGGGCAGGGACCGGGCAGAAGGGCAGGAACGGGAGGCTCGGGCACCGCGCGCCCCCTGCCGGACGGGAGGACACGGGACCGAGCCGACATCACACTCCAGTTGACCGGTGGGCCGACTGGATCGGTCTGGGATCCTGCCGAAATCACTCCCCTAGTAAATTCAAACCCACAGACTCGTCATTTGAAGGCCGGAAGAGAGAGTGGGGTTTTTCGGGAAACAGTACAGGCCTTAGCTCAATGTCCACCCAAAGAAATGAAGTAGAAGTTTCCTCTGGGTCCTACCCAGTGCTGGTAGATCGCTTCTACGTGCCCTGGCAAATTGGCTTGCACTCCAGCAGGCGGACTGTAAGAGTGATTACTGCTAAGCTGGGGCACATCCACCTCATTTAATGGCTTACAACTAGTGAAGAATCTGGCAGCAGGACAGGGAAGACCTCTTGAATATTAGCAAACCAGAATGAATCTCCAGAACAGGAGTCAAAGGTGAAAAATACCCGATTCAGACCCTGCGCCCAAGAACTGAGCTGGGGCAGCAGTCCAAGTCTGAAGCTGCTGCTGTTCCACACGTGTGTGAAAGCCAGATGGGATTCTGCCTCCAAACCACTCCCCCAGGGTTCCAGCCAGGTTCATGCCTCTTCTGCCTCTTCCCGCACTGAGGAGCATCAGACTGAACCTGCATGTTGGGGCAGTGACAGCAAGGGCCTCAGGGTCCCGGTCCCTTGGAAGGAGGCCTTTGTAAGAGGTTAGCAGTGCAGCTGGAGGGAAGCTGTGGTGGGGGTGGGAGTTGTTTGTTGTTTGTTTCATAATTCTAGATAAGATTCCCAGGATCCCCTCAAGAGCTTGTTGAAATGTTACTGAGAGCCACCCTCCACAGTTTCTTGGTCTTTAGCTCTGGAGCGGGGTCCAAGACCTCCATTTTTAACAAGTTTCCAGATAATACTGAGGTTGCTGGTCTCGGGTCACACTCAGAACCACAGGCCTATGACAAGAACATGGGATTTAAGTCCTAACACCTGGGCTCAGTTCCAAGTCTTCCACTTGCCAGCTGTGAACCTTGGGCCATTTTATCACTGGGGAAAATGAGGACGAACCTGCTCTACTCACTTGGTGTGGCTGTGGTTAAGATAAAATGGGGATGTTTGGAAGAGGGATTTGCAGAGTGCTCTGACAGAGACGCCTCTGCCCTCTGAGGTCTGAGACAATGGGAGACAGGGCCCTCGGAAGCAGATCCAGGGCAGAATGGGACAGCTGTAACTCTTGTTCCTCCCTCCCCTCTTCAGTGTTTAACCATAAAAGCAGGAAAAAGGGAAGGTGGCCCTGGCACCGATGCTTGACCTCATAAAGGGACATCACCATCTGTGTCACACCCCTCTATCCCCACCCACGGCCTGTTGTTATGATCCATCTAGGAACGGCAAGACCCTTGGAGCAGAAAATGATGCTACCAGAGCTTTGAACGTGGCCACGTGGCAGTTTAATTTGCCAAAAGCTAAGGCATCCACCCAGCTTCAGTAGTAGTTTTCAAGGACTGTTAGCAGCCCAAATTCCCTCAAAAGAATCCAGAAGCTTAGTAAGTCAGGGAGTGGCGGCAGCAGCTGAGGCCAAAGTTTGAAAACTATGGTATTTGAAAGCTGAAGGAGGCAACAGCTTAGACCTCACCTGGAAAGTAGGGCCTGGGCCCATCCTGTGTTTTAGGAAACCCTCAGAATAGCACTCTGCTCTGACAGTCACCTAAGCTAAAGTTGAAATGCTATGATTTCATGGATTATCTTCCAAAGGGCACAAAGTGGAAAGGAAGATCGGCCATGAGCTTGTTCATTGTTCAAGCCAGGTGCACAGGGATTCATCATACTGTTTTATCTATTTTACAAAACATATCTCAAACAAATGTGGGAGATTTCATGTAAAAAAAAAAAAAGGTCAGGTGATGGATGCCAACCAACTAGCTCCTTCTCTGGTAAGCTCTCTGCCCTCTTTTCCTATTTCATTTTCTCCATCTGGGTTCTAATAGCTAGTGTCACCTTGAGGAAATATTTCACTTCCACAAACCTCACTGCTTTTTCCAAAATGAAGGCAACTCTTAGACCAGGTCTTGAAACCCCTCTGGTTCTGTGATCTCTCCGTTAGTCTACAGGAGGGGTGGCCAAACTGTAATCTGCAGACCAAACCCACCCACCGCCTGTTGTTATAAATGAAGCTTTATTGGAACATAGCTCACTCGTTCCTGTAGTATCTATTAGTGCTTTCGTGGTATCATGGCAGAGTTAAGTAGCTGCACGAGAGACCATATGGTCTGTAAAGACTGGAACGTGTACTCTCTGACTTATAGAAAGTTTGCTGACTCCTGCTTTAGAGGACCTTGAAGAAAATTAAAGGGGGTTCAGGCATGCCCCTGTTCCTTTCCACCAACATTAAGCCTTCTCTTCTACTGTCCATTCATTGGGGAGAAAAAGTTGACTCCTCTGCCTGTGAAAAAGGAGGGAAGTTCTGAAAAAAGGAAGGGTTTATTGGCTCAGAGAGCTCTCCATCACTTCTGGATCAAGCACAACATCGGGTACTCAAAGTGCTAAATAGTGACATCTAGCAGCATGCACTTGAGGTTAAAAATCTGCTGAATATGCAGGAGGGGGATTTGAGGATTCTAAACTTTGGTGGCCCCAGGAAAAAGCAACAGGAGGAAGCCTAAGACAGTCTGTACTTCGGGCAGACCAGAAAACTTCTGGAGGGAAAGCAGAGGGGCCACTGACATCTGTAAAAACCAGGGTCAACGTTCTGTCCACCTAGTCAGAGTTTGATATTTTATGGACAGTCAAATGGCAAGAAATTGGCAACAAGAAAGGTAATGGGACCTACAGGGGCTGGGAGACCACCCTGACCACCTTACCCATTCTCACAGCTTTCCCAGCAATGTATGTAAAGCCACAAGGTCCCCTGAGGCAAACCACCACTCCAAGAGGTGACACGTCTACACCAGGGAATGGACGGACCAGTACCGTGGTCTCCGGGATCCTGCCAGAAGGTGAGTTATTCCATGTCACTTTCCAGCGCTCTACATCTCAGATCTGTGTGGTGGGAAAGATTCCCAGGGGAGGGGACGGGGCAAGGTTCTTAATTTATTCACCCTTGACTTTGGAACAAGGCCTTGGTAAGAGGTTGGTGGTCGAGTCAGGGGTAGATTGGGAAAGAAGGTGATACTTTTTTTTCCAATTTCAAATCTGACTCGGATGGGCACTGTAACCTCTTTCAGTGGCCACCATTTTTCGAGCACTAGTCTCCCATTTGAATACCAGAGAGACTGTTTCCGCCCCGCACTTCCTTCTTCAGAGGTACCAGCAAAGCCTCTAGGGAATCAGAGAGCATGGCAGAAAGGTCCAAGAATCACGTGGACTACGGGCTTGTTGCTCCCGTCACAAAGGAACAGAGGCAAGCACCCTTCATAGCTTAAAAAGAGAGAAAGGGAAGGCAAAAATGCACACACCCAAATGCCTTCTGGAGACGCAGCTGTGAGAAGACAATCAGGCTCGGGAGTGGGGGTGTCCATTCCTCCGGGGCCGACAGTGCCGGGCAGCTGCCGCTCCCAAGAGCAGTGGCCTTCTCCTCTGCGTGTGCTCCAGGAGGCACTGCCTAGTCATGCTGCCTGGTTAATCCCGGCTAACCATCTGTAAGCTTAGCCAAAGCACATCTGACACTCTCAGAGCCACTCACCTGCCATGTTGGAAATGTTAACGTTCAGCCTTTTCGAGTTACAGGGCATTTTAAGAAAGAAAGAAAAAAGGGCAATCAACTCTTGTTTTGGCAACGGTAGGGGGTGGCATTTCTTTAATACCTAAGTCAAACGGGCAGAGGGGCTGAAAGGACTGATTTCTATGCTGCTGTCTGTGTCAGGGCCACCGCAGCAGGGGGGCAGCACGTGTACAAACCGTGTGGGCACAGAGCAGCGTGCGCTGCAGAACCGGAGGCGCTGGGCGCTCCCCGCACCCTTCCTGAGCTCTTGACCTTCAAAGCACTTTACAGACAGAGCCTCAAGTGGACATGCTGTCTTCACAGAAGGCAAAGACTCTAGGAACTGTCATAGTGTTCTTCCACTAAAAACCTGAGGGAGCGGAGACAGGCAGCCAATGGAGTTGGGAAGAGAGCTGTGGGCCAGGAGCACTGGTCTCAGCAGAGCTGGAGAAGATTTGAGTCTGAGGGAAGAGAAGAGACACTCGCAGGCAGAGACGCTTCCCTGGGTCCTATGACTGGCCCTGCCCTGGGTGCCAGTGGGCTGAGGTGAGCGGCCACCTGTCTGGGGGCTCTGACATTCTTCCCAGTCAAAGGGAGAGCCTAGCTTGCCAAACAGCCCGGGAGGCAGAGCTGAATGTCAGTAAAGTGCTTTGAGGCGCTGGAGGAGATAGGACGGTGATGTCAGGTGTCCCCAAAGCCTCCAGATGGAGGGCACTGGGTCGAGCCGGGCTCCCTGCTCTGGCCCTGCTACAAGTGCCCTGCGTCTTCTGAGACCTGAGCTGAGACTGCCTAAAAGGTCCAAGCCCTCTGCGTCTCCACCCTGGAGCCAGACACCCAGGCGGAGCCTAGGCTTTGTCCCTGGTCACACGAGGAGGCCCAGTGAGACAGTAGGGTCTAAGCCAAGTGGCCATGCATCATGAAATAACCCAGACCTTTCCAAATGATGTCTCCCTGAGGGCAGCAAGAGCTTGCTAACCCCGTTCCTCCTCGCTCCCTTTCCAGAGGCCTATGGCCCTGGCACCCAGGCTCCCTGTGCCGCCCGCCTCCCCGCAAGCCCTGGACCCAGCTGGTGCTGGAGACATGGCTCCTCCCTTACCTCGAGAGATGGTCCCTCCAGGGGCAGGGTTGACACACATGGGTGGAAGACGGGGTGGGGGAAGTTTGCACTGACGCTGCCTGTGTTGGGCCCGATCTGGGGAAAGAGAGAGGGCATCAGGGTGACGAGGTCTCACCCCTAACCGTTACAGACCCCTGCAATGACTCACCCCAGAGCACCCAGGAGGAGCTCTGGGCAACAGGACAGCACGTGGAGCCAGTCATAGGTTCTGAGAAACAGTGCCAATATCGCTCAGAAAGAAGGCAGTTGTTTTATAGATACAGACGCGATACATGACAGCCTCAGTTCCCCCTTGGCTCTCAAAGCTCTCACAGTGTCCCAGTTCTTCTAGCTACCCTCCGTGAGTGCAATGCCCATCCCATAAGCTTCTCCACAGTCTCACGGTACCAAGCAAATCAGCCGGGCTCTTCCACTTACGGAAACTATCCCTGCATCTGCTATAGGCTCCCCACATGAGCCACCGGATCCCCAATTACTCTCTCTCTCTACAAATTGGGGAGGGAAGGGGCTACTTGACTCCTGGTGTCCTCTGCAAGAGCCAGTATCAGATCCACACTTTCTAGTCTTCTCTTTCTTGAAGTTAATGATTTACCATTCCAAATATTTCCATTCACTTGGAGACTAAATACTACCCATCAGTGATCCATAAACTACATTTGTAGGAAGTTCCAAAATTTTGATATACACGAACTAAAATTAAAATGCTCACTGAGCATTCCATGGGAAGGTGGAAATCTATGGCTAAGGAAGGTGTAAGGTCTTTAAAACCACCTAAGTGGTGACAACATCAGAGAACACCGGTCTGGGGAGAAAGGTGCAGGAGCTCTCTGCTCTCTGCCCCCCAGGTTTTGCTACAATAAATGGAGGAGAGGAGCAGGGAGAGACAGTCACACACACTCTACACACTTGAGAAACAGCCCACAGTGCACAAATGATGCCCCTTTCTATCATGCAAATTAGCTCATATATGATTGGCAAATGTGGGGGAATGACATCAGTGAAACATAAGAACCTTTGGTTCAAATCTAATTCTGCTAAGGCAAAGGAACTGAAAGGTGGGAGTGGAATGATCATTTTCAACAGGAAAAGTAAAAGCCCCTTCAGCTTTATTTTTTTAGAAATTAAAGTCAAGTGCCTGTAGGGGATCGAGGTGGTAGACACACGGGTGCTCACTATACAATTGCTTCAACATTTCAGTATTTCTGAAATCTTTTTCATAGTACAGTGTTGGGGGAAGCACTGACTTGCACTCAGGGTCCCCTCCCCTACATTCCCAGCAGCACTCTCTGCTTCAGGGCAGCCCCTCGGGGCTCAGGGCTCCGCCTCCGCCGGCGCCGTCTCAGCAGCTGCCACTCTGCTCTCTTAGAAGGCGTCTTGTACGTTTTCAGCATCACACTAAGCCGCCTGCCTTGGTGGGCCAAAGCTCCTTCCCAGTCGCCCGTGAGTTTTGTCATAGCCTGGTCATATTGCCAGTGTATTGCCTCAACTCTATTTCTGCCATAAGCCCTCTTAAAACATTATATATAGGTGTGTGATTTTGTGGAAAACACAGGTGGTGTTACAGCAGAAATGCTGTTACTTCTGGAACCAAGTGCCTAAGATCAAGGTTTATCTTGGAATTAATTCTGGCTCTGCCTTGAAGCTAAGGTTGTAAACTGAATCTTTCCTTTCCTGATTGAGGAAGATCTTCATTCATATCCAAGGGTGCTGGCTTGGGGGAAAAAAAAAGAATAAGTGATTTGATGATTATTTTATTCCATTAAGCATTTCCAGTAACTGGGGGAAGGTTGTTACAATTCCACAACAAAATCACAGAACCCTCTTCTGACCACTGGAGCTGGAGGAAAACTGCACATTCTTGAGGTTGATATGGTATTTTTCAAAGTTTTGTGTGGACTGTAAAAGAAAGACTCAGCTTGCTCTTTGTGGCCTGCTTCTGATGGCATTACAGCTGAGACAAGAAAACTGTTAAGATGCTGACAAAGGTAATAACAGGTTAGTTACCAGGCACACAAGTTTTCTAGTTGGCAGACGTTGGCAGCTTTGTTTAATTACATAATAGGAAAGACGGTAGCCACAAGACCCAGCGGGCCCCTGTCTATAATGCTACAGGGAACTGCTAGGGCATTACCTTCAGAACCATAAAAAGGCCCAGCCCATCAAGAACATAAACCCCTGAGTACCAGAAATCATCTCTGAAACACACCTATCTCCACACTAGTGGCTTGTACATAGCAGGTCCTCAATTTTGCAGCCATACAGCACAGTGCATATTGAAGCTAGGCTGTCACTCTCCAGAAAAACATGAGCTATATGGCTGTTACCCCAAATACATCAACTTACATTTATCAAATGCCTGCCAACCCACCTCTATCTTCACTGCACCCCTAAAGGTAGGGAAACAGGTAAGTTAACACCTGGTTAGTGTTAATGGGGACCAAATTGGAACCCTAGCCAGTTTGACTCAAGCTTTATACCATGCTAACATTTTCTCTCAAGATTCATAATGCCCTAGGGAACTCATAATTTCACCACGAGGAATAAAGAAACACAGAAACACTGCCTAGGAGATAAAGAAGTGCTATACAACGAGTGTCACAAGGCTGGGTGTGTGTGTGCTAAGTCGCTCAATTATGTCCGACTCTTTGCGACCCCGTGGACTGTAGCCCGCCAGGCTTCTCTGTCCATGGGATTTCCCAGGCAAGAATACTGGGAGTGGGCTGCCATGCTCTTCTGTGGGGGATCCTCCCGACCCAGGAATCAAAACTGTGTCTCTTCCATCTCCTGCATTAGCAGGTGGGGTCTTTACCACCAGTGCCAGCTGGGAAGCCCGTCATGACCAACTGTCAAGGTCATGATGCAAACCAAAAATGAGAGCCACATTCAGAAGACAGAAGAAGGCATTCAGCCTTACAGCCATGAAAAGATAGGTTTGCCTGAAGGAAAATATTCAAATAAGTGACTCTTTCTGATTAATGGTTTTCCTGAAGACCTTCAAGCATAAGACAGCTCTTGGTAAAAATACTAAACTGCGTGGAAAGCAAGGCCCCAAATTCAGACTGTGTCTGATTATTATGTCCTCAAACTACTTAATACCATGGATTTGTGAATTTACCAGGTGTCAGGCACTGTTCTAAGCTCTTTATACATATTAACTCATCTGATCCTTAGAACAACCCTATGACCACTTAGATGGTGAAGAAGGAGGCACAGCGAGGCTTGGTCTCCACCCAAGCCTCCTCGGCCAGTGAGACATAGAAGTGTGATGTATATTGGGCATCAGGGTCGGTAGCTTTGGCTCAGTCAGGTTCTGCTGCCTCCCACTAAGATGAGTGCTAACAGTGTCATCCCCGATGGAAAACCTCTTAAACAAATCAATTTCCAGCCTAGAAAGTGAAGTCAAAAAGGCTAGAAAGGAATTTTGCCCCGAAACTCTCTCACCTGGTACCGTTTCCCTATCACAGTGAGGAGGACGAGGACTCTAATTTTATTGGGCTGTCCATCTCTTTAAGAAATCAGTATTGTTAATTCAGACACTCCCACCAGGAGAGAACCCATTTTCATCCAACTGTTACAAGTGGGTGGACATCAACACCCACTGATGAGGAGATAAACACAGAGCAATTAAATGCACTTAATTTTTAGCTCAAAATGTGCTGTCCACACTCATCTCAAGTTCAGTGTTTTCCTATTAGACACAGTTAACCAACACAATGAGGAAGACAAAAATTAGTTTTTTCCTGAAGTATGAAAACAGATGGAGTGGCTGAAAACAAACAAGGAGGCAGGAAGAGGTGGCTCTGAGATCTGGAACATCCAGCCTCCTTTTGGCCCCATTCAGTGGGCAACAGAGGGTACCACCTGGCCAAGGTTTTCCAGGCTTCCAGGGACACAAGTCGGAGAGGAGACACAATTAGGAGGATCTTTTTCATCAGCAGTTACAGATGCTCTGTTACGGTTCTCATTTATTTGTCAAATATGTACAGATAGGAGGCTCATGGTCAGCTTTAATACAGGTGACAGACATTTTACTCCTTACTCCCTTAAAGGAGAAAAGTCACGCTCCTGTCTAAGATATACAATGCCTTTGCGATCTGGTGCCTTGAATCTTCACCAGCTATACCACTTTCTACAAGAAGCTCTTGGACACTGTCCTCTCGCCCTGCCATGGCTCAACTCTGCTACTACTTATGCAACTCTCTCACCCCAGCTGCTGCAGGGCACTGATTTCAAGTCTTGCAGCAATTTCTCTAAGCACTAATATAAAACAATGACTCAGCCCACTTCCACCAGCTTTTACTGAGGTCTATTATGTGCAAAACGCTATGCCAAGTACTATGGATGATAAAAGAGCTCAACAGGCCCTGGTCGCAGGGAGCTTCTAATCTAGTGAGGCAATGAGTAGTTCAGACAGAGGATGCATGAGCAAGTACAGAGGTGGTGCTGAGGAAATCAGAAAGGAGAGATTGTTTGTGGTTGATAGAATTAAGAAAGGTTCACAGAGGAAATGGTGTAAAACATTGGCCTAGAAAAATGGGTGGATTTCAGTAAGCGGTGGATATGCACCAGAGGGATTTTCACAGGCTTCGCAGCTGCGCATCAGGGAAGACAGGCCTGAGGCCACCGGCGCAGTCACACCCTTACCTTTCCTGAATGAGTCCAGGCTGAACATTTCTGGCCAGGAGGGAAAGCTGGAATCCTAAGAAGAAGGAGGGCCGAAAAAAAGTGCTTAACATTCTCGGTTCAGGAACCATAGAGCAGAATTCAGTAACACAGAGAGCACTGTACAAAAACAAGAAAAATGAAGCTCTTCACTAATAAGCCCCAACTGCTTCCAGTCTTAAGGATGGAAGGGCCACCTCCACTATTAAGTAATTACATGTCTTTGCTTCTAATTGAGAGCTTCCTTCTTTTCTCTGTCCTAAATTCCATGACCCCTCCTAAACAGAAGGGGATGATTTCACCATGAGAGACACGTATTTCCACCTCATCACAATACTTGCAGTTATCCTGGGACATGTGGGAAGAAAGGAAATCCTACAAGACCCCTTTTCTCATATGGCGTCAGGAAATGGGACTGATGATGGCCTTATGGACAAACTGGTGTACTGGGCTTTTAGAAAACCTAGTCAAGCCCCGAGGAATGGGACTTGACTGACAGTATCAAAGAGTGATTCAAAACAAAAAGCTTTTCAAGGCAGGATCTCTACGAAATAACAAATGTTAAGTTAAAGTTCAACTGCTGGCCAAAAACTGCTGCATTTTGCTCATTAGTACATTTAACTACGAATATACCTAGAGACTTAAAAACATGCATGTACACAAAAGTAACACCTCTGGCTTAACAGTTTTGTTTTAAAAAACACTCCAACTCCACACTTACAGACTTTTTTTTTTTTTTGGCCATGCCACATGGCATGCGGGATCTTAATTCCCTAACCAGGGATCAAAACTGTGCTCCCTGCAGTGGGAGTACGGAGTCTTAACCACTGGATTGCCGGGGAAGTCCCCACAGGTTTTAATACTGTACTACTCCTGTGTCAGTGCGGTAACCCTATGTGGCATTAGTTTAAAAACATCTAACACATTTTAGCAAATCACGATGATCTGCAATGCATCCAACGTGACTGGGAGTCTAATGGTGCCTACACTCCTGCTCCTGCCTGCTATTCCCTCTCATTCTCAAATCGTGGGGGGTGGGGGTGGAGGGCTGACCTGGGGACGAATCTTTCAGGTCCATAGCAGGTCTGCCCTGATGGCCTCCTCTCCCCCAGGGATGCCGGAAATTTCAGCCGATAGGATATGGTAGCTCAGAGAGAAAACTTCAATACAATATCAACAATGATACAATTTACTTTAATCAGTTACATTCTATAGATTCTTTCTATCCAAATTAAAAGAAAAAAGGTGGAATTTGAGATTCTGATTTTTAAAGAAAATGTGATTATACAATCTAAAACATCTAAGTGATTGTTATTGAAGAATCAATACTTTCTTGCTAAGACGTTTTCAGTTAATTTGCTTGTAAACAGACTTGGTTTTGCTTTCAAAAAGCCCCTGATCCTCTCCATGCCAACCAAGGCTCATATGACACTATCGTTTCCTGTATCAGTCTTAAAGAATATATATGATGAGATTCAAATAGGATCTTTTAGAGATACTTTACAGGAAATTTCAAAGAAATCTAAAAGAAAATCGCCTTCCCTGTTATACAGTATTTTGTTAGAAACCTTTGTGGTTTAGAGTTTCTCTTAAATAATCTAGAGAAAAGTAAAATAATATTATGTCAAGATTTCTTGCATAATGAAACACTACCTAACTCCAGACAGAGTTACTCTGAGATGATTCAAGGATAGAGACAGAGTATAATTTTAAATGATACCCTTCTTCCAAGACAGTCACAAATGGATTTAACACATGCCTTTTGCTTCACAGTGCGGCTGAGCAGGAGACCCACCACTGCTGTGTGTGTGTGGCTAAATCAACTTACCTTACAAGAGCAGTGACAGTCTCTGATTTTGTATCCTTTTGAACTGGAGCTGAATTCTCTCTTTGCTATTCCTCATCACGAGGCTGGGCCTCCTCCTGGGAAGTACAATGCTGGGTCACTAAACTGATGGCCCCCACAGGGGAAGAAAGTTGTTCCGGACCATTGAAATTCATTTACTAACTCTAACACACAAGGACAAGTTTTGTTAGTGGCGTGAAACACACATCATACACTTTGGCCTCACTTCAGGACCAGCCATGACCCACTCTATACCCATCAAGTTGTGAGCTGTCCTATATCCGAACCTGTAAGATACCAAGAAATACAGTGTCATGGTAAAGAAGGATGTACAGTCCTGAAAGCATTTTCTGAAAGCCCAGAGCAAAACTTGCTTCAGTTTTGAGTTTGACTCCCCTATGACTATAATAGAAACCTATCTAAGGTAGATCAAGAAGCTCTTTCAGGCTGTGAAAACAAGACTGTTAAGTACCATTTGTATTGGTAAAAGTACCATTTACAAAGTACTTCCATCGACTTTATCTCACTTAATCTGTTTCCCCTGAGAAGGAAATGGAGGCAGATTTTCCCAGAGAAGTTTACACAACCTGCTCAGGATGCCATAACTGCCTCAGGGCAGAATGGAAATCGCAGTTAAGGTACTGAGCTCCTAAGTTTTCTATGCTTATACTATACTACTTACTTCCATGATGTCACGCTGTTGCCTATAAGGTCCATGGTTCATTCTTTGAAGACTGTTTTATACTGACATCTTCAAAGGTTGAAAGAGGCAAGAAGGTCCACCTGATAAACTTTGGACCACAATTCCACAAATTAAAACACTTTGAGAGTAAGTATCTTTTCAAGCTAAAGGGGC
Organism: Bubalus bubalis; assembly: GCF_019923935.1. NCBI lineage: Eukaryota > Metazoa > Chordata > Mammalia > Artiodactyla > Bovidae > Bubalus > Bubalus bubalis. The sequence goes on from NC_059177.1 coordinate 51,793,837, forward strand.
AATCTACACAGAAGAAAACACAACAAAGGATGTATTTTATGCACCCACCTAAAACAGCTACATAGATAAAGAGCACTATGGAAATCCGAAATACTGTATCAGGGGTAAAAAAAAAAAATCTCCCTCCTGGAAACTCCAAGACTTGAGTGTAAATTATAAGATGTAGTCAAGACCCACAATGACAGTGGAATTATCGCCTTCAAAGAAACTGCAAGGGAAACCATCAAACAATGTCTCATTTCGTTCTGACCAGTTCAGTTGCAACCAAAAACAGGTTGAGAATCTGCAATTGGCCATTTGCAGTCCACTGGCTACAGTGTATGACAAGCCCCTGTGGATGGGGATTGCAAAGTGGACAACCTCCGCCTTGCAAAATCATAATTAAGGTGACCAGTGTTGCTACACGAGGACTAGCCAGACAGCATGCTAACGCCATACTCCTGGCTCAGGGGTTCTGAGGACTCCTGGGACTCCAGATCACTGCAAACAAAGGACCCAACATGCATTAGGTCTTCCCCTGCGAAACGGGGCAAGTCGCCACTAGCGAACAAAGAACATCTCACCCCTTGGCCTCCCCAAGTGACAAGGTCGGTGCAAAAGAGGGCAAACCAGGAGGGCCCGAATGCACCAGGCCTCCTTTTGGACGAACGGTCCAGGCGGCACGGGGGCAGACAAAGGTCCCAGGGCACTCCGGGGGTTTCCTCCAGGCCCTGCCTCGGGGAAACAGAGCATCCCCTGAGGCGGAGGCGTCGTTGCGCCAATCGAGCGGCTTTTCCCGCGGCCCCCGCGGTGCCCCTGGCTACGAGGCCCGCCCCGGCGGACCGGTCTGGCCCCCGCCCCCGCCCCGGCTCCATGGCAACGGCAGGCCGAGGCCTGGTTGCTCAAGGCTCGGCCCGGCCGGCGTCCCGGGCAGGCCTAGGATGCCCGGCCTGCTCTTCGGGCCCGCCCGCTTCTCCGCCCCACTCTCAGCCAAGCCGGCGGTCGGACCCGGACCCCCTGCTCGCGCTGACCACCCCCGGCCACGGGAAGCTCCTCGGGGGTTGGGGCACGAAAGGGGAGAATTAAAAGCCCAATTCACCTGTTGTTACAGATGTGAAACAAGCCTCGATGCACCGCGCATGAGCCGCGGGCCCCCCCAACCACGGCCGGACTACAACTCCCACCAGCGGCGGCGCGGCCCCTTCCGGGTCCCGTGGCGGAAGTCCCGCCGGCTACCGGCGCTCGGCGCCCCGCGCCACCCCCTCCCCCCCCCGCAACCCCGCCTTCCGCGCTCGACCCCCGAGTCTTCGCGGCTCTTGAGCAAGGGCCCCCTAGCCTGGGGCTCTCAGTGGCCGCCCGGGGGCTCACGCCCCCGGGCGGCCAACCCGCGGGGAGACCCACCCCCACCCGAAGCCGGGTCCAATGGCGGCCGGGCGAGGCGGGACTTCCGTCAGGGTAGAGCGAAGGGGGCGGGCGCGCGGGGGGATCTGGGGGCTCCGAGGGGGCGAGTGTGAGCCTCTCGACTCTCACAGGCTTCGCCTCCGGGCTGTGAGAGCGGGAGGGCCTTCGGGTCGTCTGCGCGCCCGCCCCGCGCCTCCCGCTGCCAGTGAGCTCACAGGGCTCGAATCAGGGCTGACCCGGGAACGAAATCCATCCCGCTCGAGTCCTGGGCTCCCACCCGCCTTCTGGCCGCGGCTCGTTGCCACGCCTCTTCTAGCTTCCCCATCTCCCCCTCCCCAACCCCCTCAGATCTTGTTTCTTCAGGGAGATGATGAGAATTTCTGCCTCACGAGATTGTTACGAGCGTGAAATCTACGTGATGGCGCGTTGGAAACGGTACTCGGCTAGGGAAAGGACCAGGGGGCCCTTGCAGGTCGGAGTGCTGCTGGGCGGCTGTGAAGGTCACGCCCCCTCCCTCTCCGCCCTCACGGCTCAGAAGCGAGAGAGGGCCTTAAGCTCTGTTCTGTGCAGCAGTCCTCGAAGTGAGGCTCCTCCTGTGTGAGTTCAGTGAATTCCAGCTTCAAAAGGAGAGATCTCGGTAGGGGATAGCTCTGAAGCTGGGTCACCATTTTCAGCTGGAAGGCCCTAAAATGTGCTTTTAAGATGTGGCCATATCCCGTTATTTTTGTCCAAACACTTAAATTCAAGTATTTATTATTATTTACTTTCTCTCTGCGTTGGACCGAAGGGTGAGGGAGGTGAGCGTGGAACATCGTTCGTTTAAATAATTATTACCTGTTTTGAGCAGGGCGTGGTGCTATGACATGCGAGGATGATCCGTGCATGAATATTGATAGAAGGCAGTTGATAAGCAGCTGTAGTGGATACAAAGATCCTGCCCCCAGGGGGCTTAGGGCCTAGTAGAGAAGACGAAAATCTGCGTCAAGCAAAAAGAAAGTTATAAATGCTGGGGAGGAAGTATAAAGTATTCCAAGATTAGAGAGAACCATGTGAGCAAAGGCATGCAGGCAGAACACAGGGCAAATCCTTAGAATATTCAGTAGTTTAGTGTGAAGATTCCCTGGAGAAGGAAATGGCAACCCACTCGAGTACTTCTTGCCTCGAAAATCCCATGGACGGAGGAGCTTGGTGCAGGCTACTATCCGTGGGGTCGTAAAGAGTCGGGCACGACTGAGCGACTTCACTTTCTTTCTTCACTTTCTTAGTGTGACCAGATGGCTGGATATGTGAATGTTCTTTAGAGGAGATAGAGCAGGAAAAGTAGAGTTAGGAATGCTACACTAGGATTTTTTTAACGTTTTTATTTTGGAGTGTAGCCAATTAACAATGTTGTGATGGTTTCAGGTGAACAGCAAAAGGCCTCAGTCATACATACACATGTGTCCATCCTCCTACACTAGGATTTTTACTTTAATCTATTTTTTTGTAAGACATTTTTACAGTTCTAAGTAGGAGAGTAGAGTAACTGTTCTATTTTAGGGATATTATTATGGAAGTGTGAGGATAGAGCCAGCTGGAAAAATATTAGCTAGGATACTAATTAGATGAGCGGAATGAGGGACTAAACTGTGCTCAGCAGTGAAAAAGACAAGAAAGATGAGAGGGTGATTGTAGAGCACCAGACTGGTCTCTGGCCACAGGAGTGTAGAGGGATGACTTTGAGGTTGTACCCAGGTGACTAGAGGGATTATGTTAATATGATTAAGCTGGAGGTGAGAGATTCAGCCTCATTCAGATTGTGCTTGAAGTGCTGTTGAGAATGTTAAATGACAAAGACATGGTGCCTGCTCCAGAGGAAATTCTAGTCTGGAAGAGAGGATGAGAAGAGCACGCCCATTAATCCTAAATCAAAAGCTAGAGGAAGCCTTGCAAGAGGTACAAGTGGAATGTTCTAAGCACTTTTCCTTATTGCACATTTTATGTTTCTAGTTTTTTCCCTGAAGGTTCTTTCCTGTTCTTGAGCCGTGGGACTATTGTTAATGAATGGCTGGATCCGGTGAGGCTGATAAAATGACCCATTTTATATCCAGGTGAGTGCCGGTTAGTGTCTGTCTTCTCCCTCCCCCACCCATATTTCACCTCTCATGTCCTAGTCACTGCCTAGTCTTACGCCCTTATCACTGCCTTCTTTTCCCTATCACCGTTTGCTAACTTCTCTGTCTAGAAACTTCTCCACTTCTTCTGGCAGTTTCCTACTTACCCTTCACAGCCTTGCTTTGGGCTGTTTATTCTTCCCTGTATAGTGGCCCTGTTGAGAATAGTGCTGCTGTGAACGTTGGTGTACAAGTATTGGGACACCTGTTTGTTTTCTATTGTTTTGGGGTGTATGTGAGGAGTAGAATTGCAACTTGTTTTTGTCTTCCTTTTGGGCCATGCCTCACAAGCTTAAGGGGATGCAGGGATCTCAGTTTCCCTGCTAGGGACTGAACCTGGGCCAGGGCCCTGGCTGTGAAAGCACCAAATCTTGACGACTAGCCCACCGGGGAACTCCCAGCTTTGCTTATTTTTAAAAAATAATTAAAACCATGAAACGCTCTTACCATTCTTCCTTCAAGTATTGGTAAGATTTGTTTCCTCTTTCCATCTGGGTCTCTGCTTAGATGTTCTCAGAGACAGCTTTCCCAGGCCATCTTGTGTATTTATATGTGTATCCTTAGCTCCCGTTTCCACCTAGAATACAGATCCTTGAGGTCAAGGACTTAATTCTTTGTTTACCACTATATCCTAAACACATTGCCTGGTACTATTCAGAAATAGATACTGAATAAGTGTTGTTGAATGAGGGAGCGTTGTCACGTGGCAAACTGGTTCCAGTTTAGGGGAAACAAGCTTTCGTATTGGGGGGACAGTAAATAGTACTTTTTTTAAAAGGGTGGTTTGGCCGAATCAGATTTAAGATGTGTGTACCCTTTGACACATTTCAGTTCTAAGAGTGTATGTAAACATAATCATGTATGTGTGATAAAATCATTGCTGCTGCTGCTAAGTCACTTCAGTCGTGTCCGACTCTGTGCGACACTATAGACGGCAGCCCACCAGGCTTCCCGTCCCTGGGATTCTCCAGGAAAGAACACTGAAGTGACTTAGAAGCAGCAGCAGCGGGACATGCAGTTCTTATATTCACACTAGAGGGCAGCAGGGTTCACTATTCCTTTCCCCACCATTCTTGTGCTCTGTCGCCTAGTCATGTCCTGCTCTTTGTGACCCTATCTGTGGATTGTATAGCCTGCCAGGTTCCTCTGTCCATGGGATTTTTCAGGCAAGAATACTGGAGTGGGCTGCCATTTCCTATTCCAAGGGATCTTCCCGACCCAGAGATCGAAGCCTCATCTCCCTGCATTTGCAGGTGGATTCTTTACCACTGAGCCACCTGGGAAGCTCTGTTCCTTTCCCCATAGGACTCACTGTAGTACTTTTGTCAGATTCTCACAAAGCAGGAATGCGTTTGTTTTTAGAGCTTATCTTTCATCTAAGACTCTACCAGATTTTTTAAAAGTTATGGCGCTTAGAATTTCAGCTTCCTCCAAATAGTTGTCAAGGATGTATTTAACTGCCTGGTAGATCTAGGAAGCCAGAGTTTAAAGATGGTACTTCTTCACTGATGGGAATTAGTTAGATAGTCTGTGAATATGGCTGCATAGCTACAGAATGAGACTTCAAGCAGAGTATGTGTACCTAGAGAGCCTTTGTAGGATCTTAGGACAAATAGATTTATACAAGACATTGTCTTACTGTTGCTGAAGACAGTTATGAATCTTTCTGGCTAACAGTTGACCTTGAAAAATCATATGGTTTTTTCACTCTCTTGGTGGTCTCCCAGATAGGATTCTTTTTCTCACCCTTGGCTTTATTTGCTCAAAAGTTTACAGGGCTTGGTAACCTTTGCTAAGGATAAGCAGAGAACCAACATGGATGCCTAGAAGGGAGCACCCTTCTGCTCTGGCCAATTGTCCAATTTTGCCATTTTCATCTTTACTATATTAATTCTAGTGGTAGTGGCTATTAGTCACTTTCTGCAAGTAATACTTGATTACTCAGACTGAGTTTGAGACCAGTAGTTATGTTTAACTTGTGTTTAAGTAGGCAGTGGCTCATTTTAACTTCATTTAGCTGATGTTGTCACATTCTCATGTGACAGAATAATTTCCTTGTGCTACTAAGACCTTAGTGTATTATTGTGGCTCATCATAGATGTCTAATAACTTTATGGAATCAGTATGGATTGGCTACTGGAGTTGTTTCTTTCCAGAGCGACTGACCAAGGTAAAGAACTTTTCAAGTTGAGCTGTGAAATTCTGTCAAATGGCTTTTCCAGAACTGAACTGTGCCATTTGTTCCAAGTTTTGCAAAACTCAGTGAATGCTCAGAATTTCTGCCTTGGGTATGAGTTCTGTATATGCAGAAAGACAAAAGGAAATTGAGTTTTAAAAGTAAAACTCAATGCTGAAACCCTATGGCGGTTTAAGTATTATTAGAACTGGTAGAAGAATTTCTGGCGCAGTAAGTCACAAGGATGACAGAGAATCTCTAGGACTGGGAAGCAGTAAGGATTAGAGAAGGTGTGGAGAGGACATTCTGGTTGCCTCCAGGTCATGAGCTGAGTGATGGTTTTACAATGGGTTTACTCTTGGACTGCAAGGAGATCCAACCAGTCCATTCTGAAAGAGATCAGCCCTGGGATTTCTTTGGAAGGAATGATGCTAAAGCTGAAACTCCAGTACTTTCGCCACCTCATGCGAAGAGTTGACTCATTGGAAAAGACTCTGATGCTGGGAGGGATTGGGGGCAGGAGAAGAAGGGGACGACAGAGGATGAGATGGCTGGATGGCATCACTGACTCAATGGACGTGAGTCTGAGTGAACTCCGGGAGTTGGTGATGGACAGGGAGGCCTGGCGTGCTGCGATTCATGGGATGGCAAAGAGTCGGACATGACTGAGCGACTGAACTGAATTGAACTGATGCTTATGATTTACGTGCATTTTTGTAAGTACATCACACTCCAGTGAAAAAATTTATGATTGTTGTTTACTGGATTCCATTTTAACCCAAACTACATTCTAAAGTTCTTCAGTAAAGGAACCTTCTCCAAGTCCCTGGTCTTTAGCCTGCCTTGCCAACACTTTAGTTCCTTTGGGTTCCAGGAGGCCTACTGAGCAGTGACTCCTCCCCAGTTTCTTCCAACTAAGACTCACTGGGTGTCTAGAAGTGATGTGACCACTGTCTTTCTGAATATAGTAGAGTGTATGTTTTATGTTTCAATGTCACTGTCCTCTGTGTTTTTATTAGAGAATGAGACTGGTAGTGACCTTGGAGTTATAACTCTGGTCAGCACCTTAAATTATTAAACCTGGTTTTAACTTTATAAAGATATTATCCTTATTGTTATATCAAAAACTTGTCATAAAGCTTGGACTATAGTGTGAAGTATATCTAAGTATATTTTTAAAATTTTTGAAATAATTTCCCTAACAGAAAAATTTAAAGAATAGTGCAAAGAAGTCCTGTATGTCCTTTACGAATTTCCCTTCTTGTTGACGTTTCATCACATAACCCTATATTCTTTGTATTTTCTTTTTATTTCTCATGCTTCTTTATGGACATTTCTTTTGATTTTCCAGTTTACCCAGCTGTGTCTAGTTTGCTATTAAAACTACCCATTGGGGGTCTTCCTGGCAGTTAAGACTCCATGCTCCCAATATAGGGGGCACAGGTTTGATGCCTGGTTGGCATGCAGCCAAAAAAAACCCGAAAAAGTAAAAGTATGCATCAACTTATAATTACCTTTATTGTGTTTTTTGACTTTAGTATTCCTACTTGCTTCTTTTCAAATCTGTTATGCTCTTTTTTGCTTCCCTTGTGGCTCAGATGGTAAAAAAATAAATCCACCTGGATTGAGAAGATCCCCTGCGAAAGGGAATGGCAATCCACTGCATTATTTTTGCCTGGAAAATCCCATGGACAGAGGAGCCTGGCGGGCTACAGCCCATGGGATCCCAAAGAGTCGGACACGACTGAGCGACTGACACACACATGCTCTTTTTTTTTGTTTGGTAGTACTAATATCTAGTTCTTTCCTGAAATTTAGAATCTCCTCTTTCCTCTCTTTAAGTTAGATTACTTAATTTTAGTCCATGTTTGACCGTCACATTATCGACAGCCCCTGAAGGACTAAAAAAATGCCTCTGGCTCTGACACCTCATGCCAGGCTGCTGTCTTCTTGGAGAGACTTTCCTCACTTAACTCAGGCTCTGATCAAACACGCCAAGCAGCTCTCCCATGTGAAAACCCTTCTCATTCCACCTAGTCTATGCCCTCATGCCAGGTTGCCCCTCTGCATTCTGGGCACCCTCCTTACCACGTGTGGGACCTCACATCCTGTGCTGGGTTGCCCCCCCTCCCCCGCCATGGACACCCTCGTAATTCTTCTTGGACTGTCACCCCCAGAAGGAACAGGCCCTCAATCATTGTGTGAATGCCCTTCTCACCAGACTCAACCCACTCTGGGCTGCCGTAGTCCCCTTCCTTACGCAAACAGTTGCTCACCTGGTGTGTTAGTCGAGTGTTAGTCCCAGTCATGTCTGACTCTTTGCGGCCCCATGGACTGTAGCCTGCCAGGCTCCTCTGTCCATGGAATTCTCCAGGCAAGAATTCTGGAGTGGGTTGCTGTTTCCTACTCCAGGGGATCTTCCCAACCCAGGGATCAAACCTGGGTCTCCCACAGGTTTGCAGGCAGATTTTTTACCCTCCTAGCCATCAGGGAAGCTCAAACCTTTTGGAAGCTATTTTTCAGGATAGGAAGGGAATGGGAAGGAGAGAAAGCTTTAGTTTAAAAAAAATCTAATCGGAAATTTTTGCATTTAAGTGAAGCCTTTTATTTCTGGTAAGTTTAATGCAATTGCTAATAAATTTTGGGCTGGCCCTGCCATGCAGTTTTCTGTTTTTCATTTGTCCCTATACTCAATTCTAGTCTTTTATTTCTTATTATTTTCTAACTGTAACTGTGGATGACATGCAAGTCTCTACTGGTTCACTAGAAACTAAACATGTATCTTTAATTTGTCAAATATTAATGGTAATCAATATGTTTACCTTCCTTCTTAGACTACTACCATTTCTCCACTGGCAACTTGCCTACCATTTTTGTTAAGTATTTAAATTCCAACTTTTAAAACCACACAAGACACTCTTCTTTTTAAGAGAGTTACCCGGTAAATATTGAGAGTTACCCACTATTTACTACTCTCTTTGCTCTTCATTCCTTTTTTGCAAATCAGGAATCATTTTTCCTCTGTCTAATGTACATCCTTTAGAATTTCTGCAGTTTTACTAAAATGAGTATAAATGAGAATTTCTTTGTATTTATCATGCTTGGCATTTGTTAGGCTTCTTGAGTCTATGAATATCTATTGTCTTTTTTACATAACTTTCAATCATTTAGCAGTTGCCTCTACTCTCTCTCATCCTGAGACTCAACTACATGTATATTAGAACACTGTATCTTCTTTCTTACCCTGTCTTTCCCTTGCCTCATACCTCCCCATTTTTTTTGTCTTTCTGAACTTCAAGACTTATTTTTTCTGACTTAGCTCCCTAGTTCACTGATTCATTGGCTGTGTCCAGTCTAGTGTTCAACATGTCCAGTGAGCTTTTACTTTCATTTGCTATATTTTCTCATTGGCTCTTTTTCAAACCTATCACTTCTCATAGTTTTCCAATTTCTAGATGAAACTTTCAAACATATTTTACTTCTTAAAAATAAGCATACGGAATCTTAAACTAATAAAATTTATATGTTAATTGTATCTCAACAAAGCTGAGGGGAAAAAAAGAAAAATGTTAGTACTTTTACGGATTTATATGTAATAAACTCAATATTTGAAGTCCCTATCGGTCTGTTCTCTCTTTTTTTCCAAATTTTTAATTGTGATAAAATACGCATAAAATTTGCCATGTTAACAATTTCTGTAATTTAAAATTTTTTAACAAGGTTGATTTTGCATCAGTCCATTCTTTTTTTAAATAAGCTGTACCTGATTTCTCTTTTCTTGGCTGTGGTGGGTGTTCACTGCTGCACGCAGGCTTTCTCTGGCTGCGGCAAGCAGGGGCTGCTCTCTAGGTGTGCTGCTCGGGCTTCTCATTGTGGTGGCTTCTCTTCTTGCGAAGCAGAGGCTCTGGGCTTATGGGCTTCAGTAGTTGCAGTGCATGGATTCAGCAGTTGTGGCACATAAGCTTAGTTGCTCCCTGGCCCATGGAATCTTCCAGACCAAGGATTGAACCCACGTCCCCTGCATTGCAAGGCAGATTCTTAACCACTGGACCATCAGAGAAACCCTTAATTTTTATTTTTTAAATTGAGATATAATGGACATATTAATTTCAGGTGTACAACATGATTCAGTATTTGTATGCATTGCAAAATGATCACAACAATTAATATTCATCATTTAGACAGTTATAAATTTTTTCTTGTTATAAGAACTTTTTCAGAAAATATTTACTTATTATTTTGGCTGCACCAGGTCTTAGTGTGGCACATAGGACCTCCAGTCTTCGCTGCAGCATGTGAACTCTTAGTTGCAGTATGCAAGATCTGTAGTTGCAGCATGTGGGATAGTTCCCTGACCAGGGATTGAACCTGGGCCCCCTACATAGGGAACATGAAGTCTTAGCCACTGGACCACCAGGGAAGGCCCTTGATTTGAGAACTTTTAAGGTCTACTATCACCGACTCAATGGACATGAGTTTGAGTAGGCTTTGGGAGTTGGCAATGGACAGGGAAGCCTGGCATGCTGCAGTCCATGGGGCTGCAAAGAGTTGGACACAAGTGAGCAACTGAACTGAAGATCTACTATCTTAGCAACTTTCAAATACGTAATACAGTATTATTAAGTATAGTCACAATGCTATACATTACATCCCTATAAATTATTTATTTTAAAACTCAAAGTGTGTGCCTTTTGACCCTCTTCATCTATTTCTCCAATCCCCCACCCTCCACCTCTAGCAACTACCAGTCTCTCCTCTGTCTTTAAGCCTGTATTTATTTTTATTTTTTAGACTCCACATGTAAGGGACCATCATGTGGTATCTTTCTCTGTCAGACTTATTTCCCATAGGCATCTTAATCATTTTTAAGTGTACAGTTAGGTGATTAATTATATTCATTATGTTATACAGCCATTACCCCATCTGTCTGCATATCTTTTTCGTCTTGTAAAATTGAAACTCTGTACTCATTAAATAGTAACTCCCCATTTTCCCTCTCCCTAATCCCCAGCAATGACCATTCTACTGTTTATCTACTGTTTGACTACTCTAAGTACCTCATTTAAGTAGAATCAAGGCAATGGCACCCCACTCCAGTACTTTTGCCTGGAAAATCCCATGGACGGAGGAGCCTGGTGGGCTGCAGTCCATGGGGTTGCTAGAGTCGGACACGACTGAGCGACTTCACTTTCACTTTTCTCTTTCATGCATTGGAGAAGGAAATGGCAACCCACTCCAGTGTTCTTGCCTGGAGAATCCCAAGGACAGGGGAGCCTGGTAGGCTGCTGTCTATGGGGTCGCACAGAGTCGGACATGACTGAAGCGACTTAGCAGCAGCAGCAGCAGCAGACATATCTTTTTGTGACTGTTGTATTGCATTTAGTGTGATATCCTCAAAGTTCATCCATGTTGCAGCATATATCAGAATCATTTTCCTTTTTAAAACTCAACAATATTCCATTGTATGTATCACATTTTTTTTTTTTTTGGCTACTGTGAATCATGCTATTGTGTATGTGGTTGTACAAATATTTCTTTAAGACCTTGCTTTCAATTCTTGTGGGTGTATACCTGGAAGTAGTATTGTTGGATCATATGGTAATTCTGTTCTTAATTTTTTGAGGAATCATCATACTGTTTTCCATAGAGAGTGTAATGCTTTACATTCTCACCAACAGTACACAAGGGTTCCAATTTCTCCTCATCCTTGTCAATACTTATTATTTTTAATAGTGGCCATCTTAATGGACATGAGGTAGTACATCATTATATGTTTGATTTTCATTTCTCTGATGTTGAAAGAGATGGGAATACCAGATCACCTGACCTGCCTCTTGAGAAACCTATATGCAGGTCACGAAGCAACAGTTAGAACTGGACATGGAACAACAGACTGGTTCCAAATAGGAAAAGGAGTACATCAAGGCTGTATATTGTCACCCTGCTTATTTAACTTATATGCAGAGTACATCACGAGAAACACTGGCTTGGAAGAAGCACAAGCTGGAATCAAGATTGCCGGGAGAAATATCAATAACCTCAGATATGCAGATGACACCACCCTTATGGCAGAAAGTGAAGAGGAAATAAAAAGCCTCTTGATGAAAGTGAAAGAGGAGAGTGAAAAAGTTGGCTTAAAGCTCAACATTCAGAAAACGAAGATCATGGCATCTGGGCCCATCACTTCATAGGAAATAGATGGGGAAACAGTGGATACAGTGTCAGATTTTATTTTTTTGGGCTCCAAAATCACTGCAGATGGTGACTGCAGCCATGAAATTAAAAGACGCTTACTCCTTGGAAGGAAAGTTATGACCAACCTAGACAGCATATTCAAAAGCAGAGACATTACTTTGCCAACAAAGGTCCGTCTAGTCAAGGCTGTGGTTTTTCCTGTACTCATGTATGGATGTGAGAGTTGGACTGTGAAGAAAGCTGAGCACCGAAGAATTGATGCTTTTGAACTGTGGTGTTGGAGACGACTCTTGAGAGTCCCTTGGACTGCAAGGAGATCCAACCAGTCCATTCTAAAGGATATCAGTCCTGGGTGTTCATTGGAAGGACTGATGCTAAAGCTGAAACCTCAATACTTTGGCCACCTCATGCAAAGAGTTGACTCATTGGAAAAGACTCTGATGCTGGGAGGGATTGAGGGCAGGAGGAGAAGGGGACGACAGAGGATGAGATGGCTGGATGGCGTCACCGACTTGATGGACATGAGTTTGAGTGAACTCTGGGAGTTGGTGATGGACAGGGAGGCCTGGCGTGCTGCAATTCATGGGGTCGCAAAGAGTCGAACATGACTGAGAGACTGAACTGAACTGAACTGCATGTTTAAAGATGTTGAAAATCTTTTAATGTGCTTATTATCCATTTGTATATTTTCCTTGGAGAACTATCTGATCATTTCCTTTTTCAATTTTTGAATTTGTTGTTGAGTTTTAGGAGTCCACTACATATCCTGGATAAAATCCTTTATTATGCATGCGTGCTAAGTCGTGTCAGTTGTGTCTGTTTCTTTGTGACCCTATGGGCTGTAGCCCACCAGGCTCCTCTGTCTATGGGATTTCTCCCACTCTACGGGTCACCTTTTTCCTCTGTTGATATTCTTTTGATGCAGAATTTTAAAATTTTTCATTAAGTCCAATTTGTCTACTTTTTCTTTTGTTGCCTGTGCCTCTGATGTCACATTTAATAAATCATTGCCTTTGGTGTCAAGAAATCATTGTCAAATCCAGTCATTAAGTTTTTACCCTGTGTTTTCTCCTAGTAATTTTATAGTTTTATTTCTGACACTTAGGTTTTTAATCCATTGTGAATTAATTTTTGTATATAGTGTGCGGTAAGGGTCCAACTTCATTCTTTTGCATGTAGTTAATCTGGTTTAACCAGTCCCAATTGTTGAAAAGATTGCCCTTTCCCCATTGAATGGTCTTGGCACCCTTATCAAAAGATCACTTGACTGTACATGGAAAGTTTGTTCCTGGGCTCTCTGTTCTTTCCATTGATCTATATGTCTGTCTTAGTGCCGGTACTATAGTGCTTTGATTAGTTTTGAATTCAGGAAGTTTATTTCTCCAACTTTGTTCTTTTTTTCCAACATTTTTTTTTTCTTTTTTCTTTTACATTCTATTGATAACATTATGTTTATATAGGTTTTTGTATTCCTTCAAAAAACATCCCTGGGATTTTAATAGAGCTTGTATTGAATCTGTAGATTTCTTTGGGTAGTGCTAATATTTTAAAATTATTAGGTCTTCCATCTATGAACAAGGGATATGTTTCCATTTATTTGTGTTTTCTTTAATTTCTCTCAGCAGTGTTTTATAGTTTTCACTGTATAATTATTTTACCTGTTTGGTTAATTCCTAAGTGTTTTATTGTTTTTGGTTCTATTGTAAATGAAATTGTTGTAATTTCCTTTTTAGATTGCTCATTATTCATATATAGAAATGTCACTGATTTTTTTGTGTGTTGATTTTACATCCTGCTACTTTGATGAAATCATGTATTAGTCATACAAGTTTTTTTTAAATAGAATCTTTAGGGTTTTCTGTGTATACAGTCATATCACCTGCAAACAGAGACATCTTTTCTTTCTTAAATTCGGATGCTTTTTCTTTTCCTTGACTAATTGTTCTGACTAGAACTTCCAGTACTGTGTTGAATACAAGTGGTGAAAGCAGGCATCTCTACTTTTCTCTTGATCTTAGACGAAAACATTCATTCACCATTGAGTATGATATTCACCGTAGGTTTCTCTTACATGGCTTTTATTATATTTAATACTGAGATAGTTTCCTTCTATTCCTAGTTTGTTGAGTGTGTGCATTTTTTTAATCATGAAAATGTATTCAATTATGTCAAATGATTTTTCTGCAGCTATAGAGATGATCATGTGTTTTTTTCCCTTTATTTTCTTAATGTGGTGTTTTACATTGATTTCTGTATGCTGAACCACCTTGCATTCCAGGAATAAATCTCCCTTGGTGTATAATCCTTGTAATATACTGCTGAATTTGGTTTGCCAGTATTTAGTTTAGGATTTTTTCATCAGTGTTCATAAGTGATATTTATTGTAGTAACCTTATCTGTTTTGGGGATTAAGTTAATGCTGGACTCATAGGAGTCTAGAGGTGTTCCTTCCCTTCAGTTTTTTGGGGAAGGTTTGAGAAGGGTTAGTATTAGTTCTTCTTTAAATGTTTGGTAGAATTCGCCATTGAAGCCATCAAAATATCTAGGCTTTTCTTTGTTGGGAGTTTTTTTTTTTTTATCTCTCTTTTCTTAGTTTCTTTGTTTTTGTTGGAAGGTTTTTGAAATGATCATTTCAGTCTTGACCAGACTGCTTTTAATAACCATCTAATAAAATGTTACATAATCTATTCCTCAGAGCTTTTATTTCTTGACTTAAATATTAACACATTTATTTGAATTGAAAAATGAAGTAAAATTTTCTCTGACAAAACAATTTTTTTCCCAACTGAGTTGACAATAAGACTGACTTTGTCAATTAGGTAATATGACAGACATTTTCCATAAATTACATGAGCTAAATTTGTGGCTCTAAGGTCTAGATGGTATACCTAATCTACCAGTATACCTAATCCTCTGGCAAAATTAAAGCTCAATGAAGCAAGCAATACTGTAATATTCTCAAGCAGATCTGAGTAAATTGATTTAACGGAGATGCTTCTAAGCTAAAGGTAACATGTATATTAGTTGTTGTCAGGTGTCTTTAACAAAATACAGCACAGACTCAATCTGGCTTGCCATTGTGCTTAAAAAAAATTTTTTTTTTGGGTGGTAAATATATAATAAAATTTACCATTTTATCAATTTTTAGGTACACAATTCAGTGACATTAAGTACAACCACAATGTTGTACAATCATCACTACCATCCATCTCCTAAACTTTTTCATCAACCCAAACAAAAACCCTTGTCTACCACCTGTTTTTGTGAATAAAATTTTGTTAGAATACGGCCATTCTCACTTATTTATGTATTGCCTATAGCGGCTTTTGTGGTACAAGGGTAGGGCTCAGTAGTTGTCACAAAGAACATATGGCCCACAAGCCTAAAATATTTGTTATCTGACCCTGTATAGAAGATATTTGCTATCTGACCCTTTATAGAAGATATTTGCTAAACCTGAAAGGTGGCCACCCCCTCACCCGTGTCACACCTCACGTTCGTTCGTGGGGAACCTGGTGCTATACCATTCATAGACGACCTGCTTCTGGTTTGGGGTTTCGTAAATAGCAGAGCAGCTCCCTCGCTGCGATCTATTGAAAGTCAGCCCTCAGCACAAAGTTTTGGGAAACAAAATAGAAAAAAAATTTTAATTTTTTTTAAATAAAAAATTAAAGAGAAAATATTTACTAAACCATACTCTTTGGTACATTTTAGAGAAGGCTTTTTGGTATACTTCCCAGAAACTGAGAAGGCTGTAACAACTGGCAAACCATTATGCAATTTCCAGTTCTTTTCAAAAGTCTTTTTTCTTAAAAACTGAAGAAACCTAATCAACTCTTCACCTATTGAGCAATAAAAATACTTTTTGATAGATCACTGTGTGAATTTAGCATGTAGCTTTGAGAACTAGGTGAAAGATATAGTTCATCACTGAACACTTTAGCATGCATATTTTGAACAAGAGTTCAGTATTTCTTTAGTGTTCTTTTCTTCTGAGGGGAAATTTATAGTAAAATGCATAAATTTTCTTTACCATTCGACAACTGGTGTGCATACATCTGTGTAATGCAAATCTATTTCAAATCAACTTATTGTCACTCCCAGGAAATTCCCTCGTGTCCCTCCTTCCCCTTTATATCCCCAGAGGGAACCCTACTTTGAAGTTTAGCCTGTTCTATAACTTCATATATATTGAAATATCCTGTATATATCCCTTCAGGTAAGATTTATTTAACTTAGTATAATACCTGGAGATTCATCCATAATGTTGCATGTACTAAGTTTATTCCATTTGGTTATTAGTTAATTTGTCAAATTGGATCTTGCTGTTTTTCATTATCAAGTTTAAGAGTTTTTTTTTTTTTTTCCTATTTGAATATGTCTCAGGTTTATAATTTGCAAGTGTTCTTATTCAGTGGGTGTTTTCGTTTTCTTTTTTTTCTTTTTTTTTTTTATGTTTTAATTCTTTCTTTAATACATAAGTCTTCAAAATCCAGTGTGTATTTTAAACATATAGCACATTTCAAGCAAAATTTATATTATATTTCAAGTACTCAATAACCAGTGTATTGGATAGTACATGAAAAAAGAACTTACCAAAAAAGAACTTTGTAGCTTATAAAGAACCTGGAACAATATTCTTCAAAGCTCCTACTTTATATTTATGCACACATATTTGGAATTCTTCTGGTTTTTCAGAAGGATGTTTTCTTATCACAGTATACCATTAGTTTTGTCTTGAGTTGGTTGTGATTTTAAATTGCTCCTATCAGTATATGGATGAAAATATTTATAGAATTGCTGTTATTTTTTTCTTATAAATTTATATGTGGTTGAAATTTTGTTATTATCAAGTTTGTTTCTCCCTAGAAAGTGGGAACATGAATCGTAGGGGATTTCTTGTTTTTTTTCCCCACCTAAATATGTTATGATAGTGGTGGTTTAGTCTCTAAGTTGTGTCCTACTCTTGCAACCCCACGGACTGTAGCCTGCCAGGCTCCTCTGTCCATGGGATTTCCCAGGCAAGAATACTGGAGTGGGTTGCCATTACCTTCTCCATGTTTTCGTTTTCTTGTCAGTGTATTTTGAAGCACCAAAGATTTTAATTTGGATGAAGTCCAATTTTTTCTTTTGTTGTCCATGCATTTCCGCCCCCCCCCAGGCTTTCTTTCTCTATTCTATCATTCACACTACTGCAGTAGCTACTTTCTAATCCATAAATCTGGTCATGTCTTTCTGTGTCTTCAAGCTGGTTTTCCAGTGCTTACAACAGGATATTCAAAATTCACTGCCACCCCAAGTAATATCTTTGCTTCCAGTCCATGGGCTTAAGGAGTTTCACCAAGCATGCTTTCACACTTTAAAGCCTTTGTTCCAGTCTCCACCCCCCCCCCCCCCCCCCCCGCCCCTCACGTGTTTGCAATCTCCCTTCCTCCCTGATCATATTCTCTTTTTTTTCTTTAAAGGCTGGTCTGAAAAACTCACAGCTTGTCACTTTCTGTTCTGTGGTCAGAGAGCATTATGTTCAAAACTCCATAATGGCCAATCACACTTCGTTAATAATTTAAAACTCTTCTGCCTCCCTAGAAGTCATTCATTCATTCATCAAATATTTATTGAACATCTGTTGGGTAACAGGCCTGCTTCTCAGCACTGAGGGTATACCTGTGAACAAGACTAGGCTCTCATGTAATTTATATGGAAAGTAAGAAAATAAAAATACCAAGTCATGGTGAGTCCTACCGCGACAATGTCGAGCGAGTATGATTGTCCAAGACTGCAAGGTCAGGAGGGATCACTTTTCTGAAGTACCTTTAAGCTATGATTTTGAAAGCGTCAAGCTCATTTGGTAAAGAATCGCCTGCAATGCAGGAGACCGGTCTGATTCCTGGGTCGGGAAGATCCGCTACCCACTCCAGTATTCTTGGGCTTCCCTTGTGGCTCAGTTGGTGAAGAATCCACCCGCAATGCGGGAGACTGGGTTCGATCCCTGGGTTGGGAAGATCCCCTGGAGAAGGGAAAGGCTACCCACTCCAGTATTCTGGTAGGAGAATTCCATGGACTATATAGTCCATGGGGTCGCAAAGAGTCGGACGCGACTGAGCGACTTTCACTTCACAAGTGACAATCAGAGGGGAACAGGGGTCCAGGTCGCAGGAATAGCTGTTGTAAGCGCCCCAAGGCAAGAATGAGCTGGTGTGGCTGGAGCCATGAGTGGGGAGGAAGGTGTGTGAAGCCGAAGGTGTGGGTCCCAGATGGATGTTTACAAAGGACGACAGGGTCACTACGTGCAGAAGGTCTGAGGGCAAGCGGGGACAGATGCAGATTCCCAACCGGCGTGTGGGTTCCCCTGCTGGCACGCGACACTCGAAACGCGCTCTCCTCTCGGAACATCTCACACCAGCTCCTTTCTCCCCGGCGGTGGCAGACGGTGACACAGAACCACCGTGCAGATGTAGACTACATAACGATTCAACGCAGGTACTGGGGAAACAGCCACAGGCACGGAAGCCCAAGCTGTGAGGTGCAGCGGGTAAGTGGTCCGTGGTGCAGGCGGAAGAGGCGGGTGGAGGGGCTCGTCCTAGCCCGGCGCGAGTGCTGCGCATGCGTGCGCGCGTGCCCTCGTCGGTTAGGGCGCCGGTGCCGAGAAGAGGCGGGGCCAGGCTTCCGCGCCGGAAGAGGGTTGGCTGGGCGGGGCCGGGAGGCGGCGGTGGCGGCTGCGCGCGCGGGCGCGCGGGTGCGAACGGGGCACGCCGCGAGCGCCGGGGAGGGCTGGGCGGTGGGGACGACGGACGGCGACGATGGCCGCGGCGGCGGGCGGCGGAGGGCTGGGGACGACGACCGGCACCGCGGGCGCAGGAGGCGCGGCGGCGGCCACGGGCCTGGCCGTTTATCGGCGGAAGGACGGAGGCCCGGCGAGCAAGTTTTGGGAGAGCCCGGAGACGGTGTCCCAGCTGGATTCGGTGCGGGTCTGGCTGGGCAAGCACTACAAGAAGGTGGGTCCGCGCGCCCGTAGGGGCCCGGGAGGCCACGCGACGGGGCCCGGGGGCTGCTGCTGGCCTCGCGGGCCTTGGGCCGCCCCTCCCCCAGCGCGCCACGAGGGACAACAAAGGCAGGCGCTGGGCCCGCCACGCCCCCGCCGCGAACTCTCGGCGCCCGCGCGCCCGGGGCTCGCGGGCCCTCGGGGCGCCGCTCCTGGGAGCCCGGGCATCCCGGGCGAAAGCCCCTGCCCGCGCTTGTGAGGGAGCGGGTCGGGCTTCGTGACCCGGAGGGTGTGACTCTTCCTCTTTGTTAGGCGCTTTAGGTGTGTGAACAGTGGTTATTAAAACTGTCTGAGCCGAGCTGTAAGAGCCGCGGCAAGTTTTGTTTAAGAGACTAGTTTTCAAAGTCCAGTGAGGTAACCAAGGTTTTCTTAAACCTGTAGTTGATATGCTAAAGAAGGACTGTGGACCGCTGTACTCGGACGTCGGTAACCGCAGGTTGATATAATGGATCACAGTGTTCTTGGGAACTCACTAATACTAGAAAAACGACGGCTTTTACTTCACAGTTCCCTCTGCTTATGTATAGTGGGAATGCAAGAGTTAATGTTGACTTGTAGCTAATGTGAGGCCTTCCCTGAGAACCCCGTTCGTGTTAGGTCACCCCACTTTATATCACCTTTGTTTTTTCATACCGTTTTTTGGCATTATTTTCATTTACCTGCTTGTCGTGCCTTTGGAGTGTTAGTTGGACTGAGTCTTTGGTACTGAAAGTTGTGACTTAGTCCCATTCTTTATAACAGCTTTTTTAGCTTCTCCTTTATATAATTTAGGAATGACTGACCCCCTTAGAAAGTGTAAGGAAGCCGACTGCCCAAAAAAAAAAAAAAAAAAAAAAAAATTGCTCTGTGTGTCCTCGAATTTCCTGAACACCCTTCGCAGTTCTCTACTTCCTCCTTTGTGGACCATTGCCCTGGAGCTAGGACGTTGTTTGGCCTGTTCACTACAGTGTGTCCTGGAACATTTTTGATCCTCATTGCCTGACCCTTAGTAGTTGCTTAGTAAATATTTGTTGAATGAATGAAAAGATAAAGTAGTCTAGAAACGTACTTTAGGTTTCGGGTGTACAGTGCAGTGAAACTCGTCAGCCTTTGGAAGTTGTTAGGCATGGGCAGGGGCCTTGTGTTCTTCTGATACTCCACTGTGGTACTTTCAGAACTCACCATTTCTTATCTCAAGTTTTGGGCTTCCCTGGTAGCTCAGATAGTAAAGAATCCCCTTGCAGTGTGGGAGATCTGGGTTCGATCCCTGGGTTGGGAAGATCCCTTGGAGGAGGACATGGCAACCCACTCCAGTATTCTTGCCTGGAGAATCCACATGGACAGAGGAGCCTGGAGGGCTACAGTCCACGGGGTCACCAAGAGTCTGACACGACTGAGAGACTAAGCACGCAACACACACACACATCAGTTTTTAGAAAGTGGGAGGTGACATATATTCTTACTTACTATATATCTTTTGTTGCTTTGACTTTATTCCCCCAGGAATTTTGGAGTCACATTTGAGATTGTAGATTTTCCTCATTTATATGTTAAGTAGACAATATTGTTTTTCCTTGTACATTGGTAAATTGGTCACTTTTTTTGTGTAAACAATAGAGCTTATGGTAGTAGCTAAGGGAATTGAATATGTTTATATTATGAAATTATTGTTTATCACATGCTCTTCAGGCAATATTTTAGGTCTTAATATACCTTTATGTTTTTTTCCTCCCAGGCTGGATTTTTTTTTTAGTTAATTTTTTGGCTGCACTGGGTGTTTGTTGCTGCGCTCAGACTTTTCTGTCATTTCAAAGAGTGGGGGCTACTCTTTGTATGGGTTTCTCATTGCAGTGGCTTCTTTTGTTGCGGAGTACAGGCTCTAGGGTGCTCAGGGCTTCAGTAGTTGCTGCATATGGGTTTCAGAGTACAGGCTCAGTTGTTGTGGCATAGGGGCCTGGTTGCCCCACAGAACGTGGGATCTTCCGGAACTAGGGATCGAACTGATGTCCCAATGTTGCAAGGTGGATTCTTAACCACTAGACCACCAGGGAAGCCCCAGGCTGGATTTTTTACCCCAGTTTTATCGAGATATAATTGACATATAATAATGTATTACTTTATCAGTGTAGCTTTAACAAAGAGATACTCAGGAGGAATATTCTTTTGGGTAGCAAGGAAGGGAATAGAAAAAAAGGAAGTACAGTGATAGTTATTTCTACCTTTCCAGACTGCATCTCTTTTGGCCCAGTTTTCAGAGGGCAGCTTTAGGGTTGGATAGTCTTTCAGAGCTGGCTTTGGGTGGATGAGGAAGTGGCTGTGAGCCTGATTGCAAGGTTTGTCCCAGAGGGTTGAAGCCAGTAGGCTAATGCTGGCTCCGTGTCCCTGAGGCCTTGGAGACAGAGTTAAAGTTATGTTTGACCTCTCAGTGTTTCATAAAACTGGAATGTATTTCTTAGGCCTGTTCAGATTCAGAATTGCATATCCTTGGACTCGATAGTCAGAATCCTGTCAGCCTCTTAGAGTGGTGTTGATTTGGTAAAAATATTTACAAGAACGTTCTTTGCTTCTTCCATGCACACTATCTCTCTCCTTGGTGTACACATTGATGGGTTTTAACTTAACTTTTGTGTTGCATTTAATACTGTATTTTCAAATTAATAAATCTCAGCAAATAAATGAAATAAACATGACGTTGATAGTAGCACTTTTATTGATGGTTTTACGCATGCACTATGAGGACAACTTGAGCATCCACTTTATCTGGGCATTTAAAACATAACTTGCTTAAATCCTCACAGTAGTCCCGTATGATAGATATTGTTTACTTCATTTTCCCCATGATAGAAACCTGAGACTTCAGGTTTAAGTAACTTCTCTAAGAATTACAGTTAGGAGTTACAAATTCAGGATTCAGAGAAGATCCACCTGGCTCCAGCTCCAACACCCGCCCTCCGCCCCCCCTACTCTTGCCACCTTTTATTTTCTTTTTGCTATTTGTAATCCCTCTCTTTAAGAAACTCACAATGTTGTGGAAAAGACAGACATTGGCACCTGCCTGTAAAAGCCAGGTGATTTCAAATTAAGAGAGTTCCCTTGTATTGTTTTTGTCTTCTGAATGTCCATAGAAGGTGCTCAGTAAATCTTTGTTCCATGAATAAACAGATTAACTAGACCAGAAACCTGTAGAAACCTATTTATTTAGGTTTTGTTGATTCATTTGCCTTAGCATTACAGAAAGGAAAGCGAATACTTCTTGACTGGGATGAGCTTCTACTTGCCAAAGGAGTCTAGAGGAGGTGACCAGTTTAGGGAAGCGGAGACTGCCCAAGGTTGCATTTTCAGTCCACTGCATCCACTGCAGCAGTACAGAAGCTGGTTATCTACCTAAGCTGCCTGTTTTGTATTATTTGGTGTGTATCATTTATCCTTAACACTGAAAGGTATTTTTCTATCCATAGTTCAGAGTGGTTTTCAGATGATAAAACATTGAGAAGGTGAAGTGTATCTGTAAGCCATTAAGTTCCCAGGTAAGTTTCTTCCCAAAGTTTGGCTTACTCCTGAAATTAAAGATTTCAGGATGATTTAAATAAAGATGCTTTAGATTTAACAATGATCACTAAAACAGACTAGATTGCCCAAGGAAGGTATTTCCATGCCCTTTACATATAGTAGTTAACAGGTTAAGACAGTTATTTTTTTCATATGGTACATCTGCAATAGAATTGTTTAGGGAGAAGTTAAACTTTTAATATGTTATTAATGTCACAGGGAATATAAAGCAGATTTATTGATACAGCTTTCTAGGCATATTTTCCTAACTTTCTTAATCAGAACTTTGAGACTAAAAGATTTTTTGTTGTTGTCTTAAGTAAAACATGCTGTTGAACTTTTTTTTTTGGATTCAGTTCAGTTCAGTCGCTCAGTCGTGTCCGACTCTTTGCGACCCCATGAATCGCAGCACGCCAGGCCTCCCTGTCCATGTCTAACTCCCGGAGTTCACCCAGACTCAGGTCCATCGAGTCAGTGATGGCATCCAGCCATCTCATCCTCTCTTGTCCCCTTCTCCTCCTGTCCCCAATCCCTCCCAACATCAGAGTCTTGTCCAATGAGTCAACTCTTCGCATGAGGTGGCGAAAGTACTGGAGTTTCAGCTTTAGCATCATTCCTTCCAAAGAAATCCCAGGGCTGATCTCCTTCAGAATGGACTGGTTGGATCTCTTTGCGGTCCAAGGGACTCTCAAGAGTCTTCTCCAACACCACAGTTCAAAAGCATCAATTCTTCGGCGCTCAGCCTTCTTCACAGTCTTAACTCTCACATCCATACATGACCACAGGAAAAACCATAGCCTTGACTAGCCGGACCTTTGTTGGCAAAGTAATGTCTCTGCTTTTGAATATGCTGTCTAGGTTGGTCATAACTTTCCTTCCAAGGAGTAAGCGTCTTTTAATTTCATGGCTGCAGTCACCATCTGCAGTGATTTTGGAGCCCCCCAAAATAAAGTCTGACACTGTTTCCACTGTTGCCCCATCTATTTCCCATGAAGTGATGGGACTGGATGCCATGATCTTCGTTTTCTGAATGTTGAGCTTTAAGCCAACTTTTTCACTTTCATTTTCATCAAGAGGCTTTTTAGTTCCTCCTCACTTTCTGCCATAAGGGTGGTGTCATCTGCATATCTGAGGTTATTGATATTTCTCCCGGCAATCTTGATTCCAGCTTGTGTTTCTTCCAGTCCAGCGTGTCTCATGATGTACTCTGCATGTAAGTTAAATAAGCAGGGTGACAATATACAGCCTTGACATACTCCTTTTCCTATTTGGAACCAGTCTGTTGTTCCATGTCCAGTTCTAACTGTTGCTTCCTGACCTGCATATAGGTTTCTCAAGAGGCAGGTCAGGTGGTCTGGTATTCCCATCTCTTTCAGAATTTTCTACAGTTGATTGTGATCCACACACTCAAAGGCTTTGGCATAGTCAATAAAGCAGAAATCGATGTTTTTCTGGAAGTCTCTTGCTTTTTCCATGATCCAGCGGATGTTGGCAATTTGATCTCTGGTTCCTCTGCCTTTTCTAAAACCAGCTTGAGCATCAGGAAGTTCACGGTTCACATACAAATAAAATTTTTATGATTGAAGTTGTCTCTATAATCATTAAATTTTCCCCCTGTAAAACACCTTTAATAAACACCTTTAATCAAGGAGATAAAACACTTTTAATCAGGATTTATTATCTTGAAAACTATTAGGATCTTTTTATGTTTAAGTGAGATTTTTGGGAGGAGTTGAGTTGTCAGTATGGAATAGTAGAATGAGCATTACGTTGGGTTGGTAAATGTGAGTTCAGTACTCTTGGCCACTGATTGATGTCATTGAGCAGATCACTTGAT
Source organism: Bubalus bubalis (assembly GCF_019923935.1). Lineage (NCBI taxonomy): Eukaryota > Metazoa > Chordata > Mammalia > Artiodactyla > Bovidae > Bubalus > Bubalus bubalis. The sequence goes on from NC_059177.1 coordinate 51,818,148, forward strand.
TTCTACATTTTACTTGTTCATTTGTAACTCCTGTAGGCTGTTGTTTTGAATCAAGTGAGATAGTCCTTGAAGATGGAATTACATAAATTTGAGATACTAGTGATACCTTTGATATCTTCTGATCCCTCTGATTGATTAAATAGAATGTTACTCTTTGAAATTTTTAAAAGTTGATTTAAAAATCTTATAATAATCATACCCTGCCTTTTGAGAGGGTATGAGTATAGTTTACATAATATGTATATGTCAAATTAATGAGTTAAAAATGTCATCTCTTACATGTATTTTCATGTTTGATAATTTTTGTGAGTGATTTGAGAAAGTAAACAGTTAAAAAAGATTTTATAGTTTAAAAATTGGATTTTAATATATCTAAGGTAAGCATTTTGATTGAGCTTTGAACCTGCTATCTTTATTCTAAAACTGTAGGGTTGTCCACGTGAAATCTTTCTCATTTCGAATGACAGTATGTTAAATGAAACATCTGTAGATAGTGGTGAAGTTTAGAATACATACAAAGCTATGTATATAGGTCATTAACAATTCATTTTTGCCTAAAGGGTTGATTTGGTTTTAGCTGAACAACCTTCCTCCAAATGGTGCCTTTTTCAATTTTAGGATTTGACACTGTTCAGTTGTCTGCAGGTATTAATTTTTCATGTTGCCTTACCATGTGCGAAAACCCTGCTATACATTATGAGATCCCTTGGAGAAGCTTGTACTTACTAAAGATTGTAAAGTTACCTTGTGAGTATGTACAACATACTTTGCCAGTTCTGTGGGTTACACTTGAAGAGTATACTACGTTCAGTATTACTGTCAGAATTGAGTATTCCTCATTAAAGATTTACTGTGTTGAACAATAGTCCTCAGAAAATTAAACTTGATGGTTTTTGTGTGAATTGGTATTATAGGAAAGGGGAATTGTAAGTAGTTTTTAACATTTAAAAATTGCTTACCTCGTTTTTTAACTTTTAGATTATAATAAATGTGTTCTTTAACTGAGATACATGACATATGACAATATTTGAAGTGGATTTTTTTTTGAAAGCCCAATGGTTCTTAAAGTGTAGTGCCCATTCCCATACTGTCGCATGGGAACTTGTTACAAATGCAGATTCTTGGACCTGACTGGGAGTGGGGCTAAAACTTAAGAACCATTACTTCACACTAACAGATTTGACATCTTATGTGCTTGAGTGTATGAAACGTATTTCTAGTTTTGGGCTTATGTCTGACACACGTTTCACTTCATAGCCTTATGGAAATGTGTTTTTACAGAACACCTTTGATATAAAAGAAAGCTATTTGTAAGGATAAAAAGGTGTAGTTTAGAACAAGGATAGGCAGACTTTTTCTATAAAAGGGCCAGAGAGTAAATATTGAGGCTTTGCAGACCATGCATTCTTAGTGGCAACTGCTTGACTCTGCTGTTGGGGGAAGGCAGCCATAGACAAAGTGCAAATGAATGAGTGTGCTGTGTTTTAATAAAACTGTTTATGGACACTGACATTTGAATTTCATATAGTATTAATGTGTCATGAAATATTATTCTTAAAACTTTTCCCCCAAGCATTTAAAAATGTCAAGCCATTCTTAGCTTGTGGGCCACACAGAAACAGGCAGTGGGCTGGGTTTTACCAACCTTTGGTCTAGAGGGTTTCGTGTAAAACAAAGCATTCCAACAAAATACCAGCCTTGGGCAAAATTTAACTTACGCTGGCTGTTCCACATAGAGAGGAAAGCTAGTATACTTGAACAAATAAAAATGTGAGAGGATACTAAACTTTAAGAAGAATTGCCTGCCCTATTGTTAATATATTATGCTCTTTCTTTGATTGGCAGTAGCACATATTGAGAACCAGTCAACTTAAAGCATTGTAACTAACAGTAGATGATATAGCTGATATTTTGCTGTATAGATACCAGACATTATTTATTACAGTAGAAACATTAATTTTGAAATGTGGGGTGGTACTGGGAAAGAGATTTTTCCAGAAAGAGAAATAGTGTTTTGTTTTGTTTTTTAATGGAAGTATAGATATTTCTTCCTGCTCAGAATTGGCGGTTTAAAAAAAAAATTGATGGCCTTTCAAAGTTATATTGAATGCTTAATACTAAATTAAACTTCTACATTTAATTGAACTCACTAATTTATGCTTTTCCTGTCATGTACCCTATCTTTCCTTGCTGTGATGTTCACTTGCTGTCTACCATGGAGTTGCCCTTTGTGACATTACGTACATCAGCATGGATAACTTTTCATGTACATTTATTTAAAAAGATTTAAAAAATTTGACCAAACATTTGTAAAGTTTACCATCATAACCATTTTTAAGTGCCCGCACATGTGTATTTTTTTTTAGTGCATGAAAACAACCATTTTAATGTGCTTAAAATGGCATAAAACAACCATTTTATTATGCTTAATAGTTCCCGTGTGTCTGGAATTTGGTTGGGCATGTTCAGGGTGACTGTCTTTGCTCAGTGGTGTCTGGGCCCTTGACTGGGGAGGTTTGATGATTGAGGGTGACTTGACAGCTGGGGACCAGAAACCTGGAATCTTCTTTACTCATGTGTCTGGTGGTTGTACCGTCAGTCTTCTGGGACATCAGCTGGGGCCTCTCCATATGACCTCTCTGGGCAGCCTGGGCCTCCTCAGTGTGGTGGTGTCAGGGTGGTTGGACACCTTTGTTGCTGTTCAGGGCTCTAAAGGTGGGTGTCCCAAAAGAACTGCTTGGAAGCAAAGCTGTCTGATCTTTTTTGATTTATCCTCGGAAGTCACACAGCTTCACTTCTCTTGCATGGTTTTCAGTGAGTCCCTAAGGATGGTCTGATTCAATAGAAGAGGGCATAGATCCCCACTTCTAGATGAGAGGAACATCAAAGAGTTTGTGGATTAGTTTGAAAAACTTTTAACATAGTCGGTTCTCTGGCCACATACGAAATAGCAGACTGGCCAATAGCTCTCACTCCCTTATAGCATCAGGCTTGAGTTTGAGGTCCAGGATCTTACCATCCAGGTGGGGATGAGATGATTTCGGTTTGGTTTCTTGGACATAGTATTTCTCATCCTTAAGATCTGTCCCCTAAAAGGATGTGTTATTTATCCAGCCCACTGCCCCCAATATTTGTTTATAGAAGTGTCTCAGACACTTAAAAATCTGCCACTGGGCCAGTGCTTAGGTACTAGGAAGTACTAATAACATTATCTTCTGCACAGTTGTCCCAGTTTTTGAGTCTCTGTCTTTATCTTGCAGTATGTTCACACGGATGCTCCTACCAATAAAACACTGGCTGGGCTGGTGGTACAGCTTCTTCAGTTCCAGGAAGATGCCTTTGGGAAGCATGTCACCAACCCGGCCTTCACCAAGCTCCCGGTAAGTACATCAGCTTCTCACACTGGGACAGCTTCTGTTTTTGTACTCTTGAGTGGAGCCTGCAGCTCTTTATTTTGCTGGTGCTGTTGTATAGAATAGGGAAAAGGAGGAATCTCTACAGAATTTTTGCTGTAGAATGTTACTGCTTTTGAACTTTAGGAAGCATCTCTTTCAGGAGTCATTTAACATTGGCGTTAGACATCACAATAGTTACTACCTAGACTTATCTGTTAACATTTTACTATGTTGTAATTTCTTGGTTGCCTTTACTAAGTCTTTCCCTTTTTTTTCTCCTGATTCAGTTCTTGTGGCTAGAATGCTGTTTTGTGGAATTTCTTTTATTTTGTCCATGAGATTCTTCTGAGCTTATGTGAGAATATGATTCGGTTCCCCTTGAAGTTGGTATTTTGACTAGAGGTTGGACTTGGTGTAGATATTGGTCATGTCTTATTTCTGTTTTAAATTTGTAGGTTTTGTTCTTTCTTAAACATTTGATTTTATACAGAAAAATCTGATACTATCTGATGATTTCTCCCTTTTTCATACTGATCTTTAAAATTCATAAATATTTCTAGTTCTCGTAAGTCATGGTCTGAAAACTCAAGTTACGTTTCTTTACCTCTGGGAACATTTTGTCTATTAGTCTTCTCTGCTTGTCTGTATTTCTTTATATTTCTGAACTCTGATTGTACAAATACTAGATTTCTGAGAACTACCTGTCATATATTTTTCTGTAATTTTTGTCTTCCAATTCTCTGGTTTGGGTTTTTGTAGTTTCCAGTCTGCTATTTGTTGCCACTACTGAATTTATTATTGGTAGACTTTTTTTTTTTAATCTAAAAAGCTTCTGGTTTGTGTGTTCTTATTTCATCATTAACCTTTTTGTTTTAATAACTCACTGATCTCTCAGATATAAATGGGACTAAAAAATATTATTTTACTGACCTTGGAATTAATCTGTCCGCTTCGCTTATGGTATTTTTGCCACCCAGACATTTATTTTCATTAAGTCAAATAAATGGATGTGGTTTTATGAATCATGTTAAGATTCTTTCTCCACTCATAGGTGATAAAGGGTTTCAGCCATGCATTCTTCTATTATTTGTATGGTGTGGGTTTTTTCATGTAACTCCCTATCCATCTAGAATTTATCTTGGTATTCATTGTGAGCAGTGGATCCAATTTTATCTTCTTCCATATGATCACCTGGTTAACCCAACAACATTTATTCAAGGGTACTGCCTACCCCCACTGATTTGAGTTCAGCAAATATTAAGCATTTGAGTACGTGCTAAGCTCTGAGAATTCAAGGAGTAATGCAGTGTATTGTTTGTCCTCAGGGGGCTTACTTACACTCTTCTTTGAGCTGTATAAATAGAGCCTTTGGTCTCAGGAGATGTTTTCCCAGGGAAAGGACATTTGAACTGAGTCCTGAAAGTAAGATGAGATTTTCAAGCAATGAGAGCAATATGTAAAACCCTAAAGGCCTTAGAAAATTTTGGCACTTTAATGTGGTTTCAGATAGTTCAACAGGGTTAGAACAGTTGGCAGAGAGATGGGCCAGAATCGGTCATAAAAGGATAGAAGTGTGGCTTTTATCTTGAAAGTGGTTGGGAACAAGAACAAGGGGGAGAGTAGAGGTGGCTTAATCAATTTTGGGTTTTATAATAATCCTGCAGGCTTTGATACGAAGAATGATTTGGAAGCCTTGAGATTGGAGGCTTTAAAATCTCTTTGTCCATGAAGAAGCTGCTCTCATAACCCAAGTGAGCTGTAGTCAGAAGAGAAAGTTGAAATAGTGAGAGGGGGTTTTTTGTGGGGGTTTTTGTTTGTTTTGGTGGGAGGATGGGTGTGGGGCTAAAATAAGAAAGAATTGCCTGGGATGACTGCACTGAGCAGATTCCTTTAGCACTAAGGTGAAAGCGAGAGTGCAAAAGCAGGTTTCTGGAGAAAGGTACTCAGTTTAGTCTGTTTGAAGTTAGCTCTCCTGTAGGGCATCTCTGATTTTGAAATCCTGAAGGTGGTTGGAAATGAGATTTGGAGTTTTAGAGAAAACGTTGAATTAGAGGAAGACATTTGAGAGTTACAGGGTGCTGGTTGAATTCACATTTGTAGACCAAGAGCATTCCTTCTGTTTTAATTATTTTTTAGGTAGTCTTTAAAATACCTACTTTTTTACATGTAATTTAAGTTAGATAGTATATTAGCATTGTAGTAAATACATGTATATAATTTATAAATACATGTTTAGATATTGGAGGTACTTAATGGGAGCTATTCAGCTGAATAATGAGCATATTTTCTGTACTATGGCAGATTGAGGGTTTGGGGGTAACTTTTATAAGCTTAAAATTAATTGAAAGTAAACATTTGCAAGAATAGTGTAAAGAATTTTAATTTTCCTTCATTTAGAATCCCCAGTTTTTAGCATTTTGCTACATTTGTTTTCTCACTGTTTTTCTCTACATGTTTGTGCATATTCTGAATCATATGAGAATTCCATGTTCCTTTACCTCCAAATAGTTGAGTGTTTATTTCCTGTTCTTTTACATTATCAACTAGATTAGAATGATCAAATCAGGAACTGGTTGAAGTTTTTATCATTTAAAACACTATAATATAATACGCATTCAGTTCAATTCAGTTCAGTCGCTCAGTCGTGTCCGACTCTTTGCGACCCCATGAATAGCAGGACTCCAGGCCTCCCTGTCCATCACCAGCTCCCGGAGTTCACTCAGACTCACGTCCATCGAGTCAGTGATGCCATCCAGCCATCTCATCCTCTGTCGTCCCCTTCTCCTCCTGCCCCCAATCCCTCCCAGCATCAGAGTCTTTTCCAAGGAGTCAACTCTTCGCATGAGGTGGCGAAAGTACTGGAGTTTCAGCTTTAGCATCATTCCTTCCAAAGAAATCCCAGGGCTGATCTCCTTCAGAATGGACTGGTTGGATCTCCTTGCAGTCCAAGGGACTCTCAAGAGGCTTCTCCAACACCTCAGTTCAAAAGCATCCATTCTTCGGCGCTCAGCCTTCTTCACAGTCCAACTCTCGCATCCATACATGACCACAGGAAAAACCATAGCCTTGACTAGCCGGACCTTTGTTGGCAAAGTAATGTCTCTGCTTTTGAATATGCTGTCTAGGTTGGTCATAACTTTCCTTCCAAGGAGTAAGCGTCTTTTAATTTCATGGCTGCAGTCACCATCTGCAGTGATTTTGGAGCCCCCCAAAATAAAGTCTGACACTGTTTCCACTGTTGCCCCATCTACTTCCCATGAAGTATGGGACTGGATGCCGTGATCTTTGTTTTCTGAATGTTGAGCTTTAAGCCAACTTTTTCACTCTCTACTTACGTATAGTTTATATTTTATCAGGTATAAAATCATTTAGAATAAAATTTACATGTAGCATTACATGAAGTATTTTATGTAAGGTGATTTGCATTATATTGGTATTCCTAATTAGGGTTGTATGGGTGTCTTAAAAAGTAGTGTTTACAGGATGGTTTATTTGGGGAATATTAAACTCTTGGGAACTAATCCATTATAGTTTTTCTGAATTTTAAAGGATTTTAAAGAGAATATTTTTAGGCATAAGCTGTACTTAGAAATAATTCATGGTTTAGTGCTAGAGGAACCAGATTTACTTCTTTTTCTTTCTAAATAGTGTTTAGCTTGTTCCCAAACGAAAGGGATTGATACAATAAAGTGTAATGGTGTAAAGCAAAACTGAAGGAGAGAGACAGTAAAGCAGACAGTGTTTCACTGAAACATGTAAGTTATTTACCTTAAACAATTTTTTTTCCTGAATGAATAGTACTGGTGTAAGAGTTCACTATTTGGGCTGTTTGTTTTTTTTTTTTTTTAATCAAACTAGAACTTATTATTTACTAACTTCCTAAGTCATATTAAGGGCTTCTCTGGTGGCTCACATGGTAAAGAATCTGTCAGCAGTGCAGGAGACCTGGGTTCAATCCCTGGGTTGGGAAGATCCCCTGGAGGACAAAATGGCAACCTACTCCAGTATTCTTGCTTGGGAAATCCACAGGACAGAGGAGAGCCTGGTGGGCCCTAGTCCATGGAGTCTCAAAGAGTTGGACATGACTGAGTGACTTTTATGTCACTTCACTAAGTCATATTGGATGTTAAACAGCTGGCTCAACATAGGATATGTTCTATCTAATGCTGAGAAATTAGAAAGATTTAGGGGGGAAAAGGTGCTTTGTAAGGCTCAAAATATATTGCACAGACAAACATGATATGAATTGAAACAGAAGTGTTTTTTTACCTCCACAAGTAAAATTTCTGGTTATTCCATAATTCCTTCAAGGCTTTTAGTACATATGCATACATAACACAAACATAATTGTAACACGAAATACTAGTTGATTTTGTATTCTGCTTTTTTATGTTTTTTATTTTTTTAAATTGTATTGAAGAATAGTTGATTTACAGTGTTATGTTAGTCTCAGGTTTAAAGCATAATGATTCAGTTATATATACAGTTATACATATATACATATATCCATTCTTTTCTGGATTCTTTTCCCATATAGGTTATTATAGAATATTGAGTAGAGTTCCCTGTGCCTATAGTAAGCCCTCTTTGGTTATCTGTTTTTAAGCTCATTTATATCATTTAAAAAATTTAGATTTGACAAATTAGTGATGTCATGATATTTGTTTTTCTGTGTCTGACTTATTTTACTTAGTATGTTAATTTCTAAGTCTATCCATGTTGCTTCAAATGGCATGATTTTATTCCTTTTTATAGCTGAGTAAAATTCTACTGTATATGTACCACATCTTTATCCATCCCTCTGTTGATTGACATTTAGGTTGCTTCCACGTCCTGGCTATTGTTAATAGTGCTACGGTGAAAATTGGGGTGATGTATCTTTTCAGATTATGGTTTTCTTTGAATATATGCCCAGGAGTGGGATTGCTCAATCATATGGTAGTTTTATTTTTAGTTTAAGAAACCTCCTTACTATTCTCAATAGTGGCTACCCCAGCTTACATTTCCATCAACAGTATAGGAGGATTCCTTTCTCTCCACACCCTCTCCAGCATTTATTATTTGTAACATTTTTGAGGAAGGCCATTCTAACCAGCTTGAGGTGATACTTCATTGTAGTTTTGATTTGTTGTTCAGTCACTAAGTTGTGTCCAACACTTTGTGACCCCATGGACTGCAACACACCAGCCTTCTCTATCTTCACTATCTCCCAGAGTTTGCTCAAACTCGTGTCCATTGAGTCAGTGATGTAATTCAGCCATCTCATCCTCTGTCAACCCCTTCTCCTCCTGTGCTCAATCTTTCCCAGCATCTGGGTCTTTTTTAGTGAACCAGCTCTTCGCATCAGGAGGCCCAAGTATTGGAGCTTCAGCTTCAGCATCATTCCTTGATTTGATTTGCATTTCTTTTAATAATTAGCGATCTTCATTTTCCTGTCACCCGTTTGTATGTCTTCTTTGGAGAAATGTCTATTTAGATCTTCTATCCATTTTTTTCTTTTATCGGATCGTTGGTTTGTTGTTTTTTAAACAGCTGTGTAAGCTGTTTGTCTATTTTGGAAATTAATCCCTTGTTTGAGTTGCATCATTTGTAAATATTTTCTCCCATTCTGTTGGTTGTCTTTTTATTTTGTTTATGGTTTTCTTTGCTGTGCAAAAACTTTTAAGTTTAATTAGGTCCCATTTGTTAATTTTTTTCCCGTTTGTTTTTGTTCCCATTACTGTAGGAGATGGATCCAAAAAAATATTGCTGTGATTTATGTCAAAGAATATTCTGCCTATGTTTTCCTCTAGGAGTTTTATAATAACTGGTGTTACATTTAAGTCTTTAATGGATTCTCAGTTTATTTTTGTATATGATGTTAGAGAATGTTCTAATTTTATTCTTTTTCATGTAGCTGTCCAGTTTTCCCAGCACCACTTATTAAAGAGACTGTCTTTTCTCCGTTGTGTATTCTTTCCTCCTTTGTCACAGATTAATTGACCGTAAGTGCGTGGGTTTGTCTTTTGGGCTTTCTTTCCTGTTCTGTTGGTCTGTGTGTCTGTTTTGGGGCCAGTACTGTACTGTTACAGTTACTGTGGCTTCATAGTGTAATCTGAAGTCAGGGACTGGGATCCCTCCAGCTCTCTTCTTCTTTCTCAAGATTATTTTGGCTGTTTAAGGTCTTTTGTTTTTCCATACAAGTAAAAAATTTTTTTGTTCCAGTTCTGTGAAAAACATCATTGGTAATTTGATAGGGATTTCATTGAAGCTAGATTGCCTTGGGTAGTGATGTCGTTTTGACAATACTGAGAACATGGTATATCTTTTCATCTGCTGGTGTCATCTTTAATTTCTTTAGTTAGCATCTTACAGTTTTCAGAGTACAAGTTTTTTGCCTCTTTAGGTAGGTTTATTCCTGGGTATTTTACTCTTTTGTTATGATGGTAAGTTGGGTTGTTTCCTTAATTTCTCTTTCTGATCTTTTGTTGTTAATGTATAGAAATGCAACAGATTTCTATATATTAATTTTGCATTCTGCACCTTTTCCAAATTCATTGATGAGCTCTAGTAGTTTTCTGGTAATGTCTTTAGGATTTTCTATGTATAGTATCATGTCATCTGAAGATAGTTTTATTTCTTCCTTTCCAATTTGGATTCCTTTTATTTCTTTTCCTTCTCTGACTGCTATGTTTAGGACTTCCAAGACTGTGTTGAAGAAGAGTGGTATCAGTGGGTATCCTTGTCTTGTTCCTGATCTTTAAAGGAATGCTTTCAGTTTTTTTTACCATTGAGTATGATATTAGCTGTGGGTTTGTCATGTATGGCCTTTATTATGTTGGGATATGTTCCCTTTGTGCCCACTTTCTGGAGAATGTGGTGTTTTGTTTTTTTTTTTTAATCATAAATGGATGTTGGATTTTATCAAAAGCTTTTTCTGCATCTGTTGGGATGATAATATGATTTCTTCAGTTTGTTATTGTGTATTTATGGATATTGAAAAACCCTCGCTTATTTCTGAGGTAAATCCCACTTGATCATGGTGTATGATCTTAATGTACTGTTGGATTCGGTTTGCTTGTCTTTTGTTGAGGATTTTTGCATCTATGTTCATCAGTGAAGTTGGCTTGATGTTTCTTATTATACATTTTAAAATTTGAATTTTATTTAGTTTTTTAAATTGAAATTTAAATTTACCAGTGGAGTTAGTAGTATATCATTAATTTGTCCATTAATGTTTTCTGCTGAAAAAAAAATTTTTTTTTTAAGTTTTATTAAAGTATAAAAGAGATAGAGAAAGCTTCTGACATAGGCATCAGAAGGGGGCAGAAAGAGTACCCCTGCTGAAAAAATTTGATGTATCTTTTGTAAGTCTTTTTTTTCATAGACTGTTTACTTAAAACTAGAAACATTTTTTTGTGCCTCAATTTGTTCCAAAAAAGTAAGGAAGTTATTGAATTAGGAGTAGTTTATAATTTTGAGTTTATATAAAGCTTAGACTTCCCAGGTGGCTTAGTGGTAAAGAATCCACCTGTTAAGGCAGGTTCAGTCCCTGGCTTGGGAAGATCCTCTTTAGGAGGAAATAGCAATCCACTCCAGTATACTTGCCTTGGAAATCCCATGAACAGAGGAGCGTGCTACTGCCCATGGGGTTGCAAGGAGTCAGACACAAATGAGCTCGCACTTACTTAAAAAGCTTAGAGTTCAGACAGGAGTAATTGTCAGAAGTTTTTTTCTCATGTGTAACTTGTATCATCTTTTAGGCAAAATGTTTCATGGATTTCAAAGCTGGAGGCACCTTGTGTCACATTCTTGGGGCTGCTTACAAATACAAAAATGAACAGGGATGGTAAGTTTTTTTATTTATTTGCATGTTTTGCTGTGATGTTGTAACTTTTCCAACGTTAAACCTGTTACTCCTTGATATGGTATTATAGAATTCTATCAGCATATTATGATTAATATCCCAAAGTACGTTGTCTTTTATCTAGGGCCCTAATTTACTTTTGTGCCTACAACCAAGAAAAATACCAAACAACTGTTACATTTATTATATAGGATATTTTTCATATACGGTTGCATGTAGATAATAGATGGATGTACATTATTAGCACATTGGAAGGTAGGCTCACTATGAAATACATAAATGTGTATTATAAACTTATAATGTGCTGAAAGATAACAGTTTTAAGTGTTCTGTGGACCAGGCCTTCCAAGTAAGAGTCATCCAGCTTGCCCCCTTCGGAACACAAAAGGAGTCTGGCTCAGAGGGGTGCAGGTGGTCATGAGGGCAGTGATGGAACTAGGACGGGAATTCCTGGTGGTTTTTTTCCTACAGTTTTGCTTTTCCTTTTACTCTTTTCTCCTTTCTCACTCTGTCTGTCTTGGTGCTTTCCTCCTTTTCTTTCTTGAACTCTGGGGTTTTCTCCATCTCAGTATGGGAGGTTCAGCTGTTAGGACTACTGAGTGTTTAATGATGATGGTTCTGTTTCAAGGATAAGGGTGAGGTTAGGGATTAGGAGGGTGCTGAAGTGTATTGAAGTTGTTTGGTGGTTTTAGTTGTGTTGTACGGTTTATAATCTTAGCATCTTTCCAGGAGAATATTCACGTAATTTGTGTCTTTTAACGTAAAAAGTACGCTAATCCAATACCTTATGATTGAGAAATGCCAGTAAGTATTTGCATCAGTAATCAGGACAAGTTTATAAGTAAATGACTTATTTATGGTAAGTGGAAAGAGATACAGACATATATCTTATTTACTAGAACTTTATGTATATGAATGGGTGTTTAATAGATATTATTTGACTGATTAAATGAGCATGAGAGTTTGTTGTCATCAGAGCTAGCTTCCTGTTTTTCAGTTCTCTTTGCAGCTCTGGTGTTGTGCTCTCACCAGAGTATTCCTTGGTTTGTTGATAGGATTGACAGCATGTTGGGGTACTCGTATATGTTTTGTGTCCACACTCTGGGTCACAGTTGGAACTCTCTCCTTTGTTGATTTTCTTGTTCAGCTTGTGTCTCCCAAGTCCAGCCTGGACTCTTGAGGGCAGAGTCTCAAAGTGAAATGACTTCCTAAGTCATTATGAAACTTGCTTATTTAGTGTATCAATACAATGAAATATTTTTATCTGAAAAGGTTTCAGGTGGTTTAGAAGGCTACATGAAATAAATCATCTATGGCTTAAATATCGGGCCAACAAAGAAGTAAAGGATAGAGTTACAGACTTTTTAAGAGGAGTGAAGAATAATAATTTTTCCAAATCTTCTCAGATTGTAGCAGAATTATCCTCTTTCAAGTACAATTATAAACCAGTTGCAGTACACACCTTCCCCTGTCTCCTGTGATTTACACACTTGCAGTGAGTGGATCGCTTATGTTCCGACAGTGCATATCTTAATAACTGTCCACCTAGTTGGACACTTGAATAGTGGCTTGTCATCTTGATTCTGCTGCTGACTCAGATGAGAGCATAAGGAATTAAGATACTCAGGTTGAAATAACATGAAATATAATACAGAAAATAGGCAAATCTTCAAACAAAATTGTACTGATTTATTGTCCAACCAGAATGTATTAACAGTGTACCTTTTCCCTTTTCACTGGCCAGCAGTTGTATTTATTTGTATTACCTCCATCTTTTCATCCTAGTAATTTGTGATAGATTTGAAAAAGGTTTTATAATTTAGTTTAATTTACATTTCCCTTTTGGGCAGGTTTGAGCATCTTTGCATAATTTAAAAAGTAAAGTTTAAATACTCTTGGTAATTTAAAAATAAGTCAGATAAAATATTTCAAGTAAAGGTTATACTGTATTTACCTGTTTTGTTCAGTTTTTCTTAATATTCATATATGTACTTTTGCTTTCTTACACTGTAGATTCAGAAAAGCATTAATGTGCCATGGTATCAAATTACTGTTTGGCAAGCCATTTTGGTTTATTATTATGGAAAATATAAATTATACATAAAAGAAGAATAATACACTGAACTATTTCTAGTCATGCATCTTCTGCTTTATAGAATTTCATCTGTAAATACTTCTGTGTATTTATTTCTAAAATTAGATTTTAAAGGTTTTCTTGGCAGTCCAGTGGTTATGACTTTGCACTCCCAATGCAGGGGTCATGGTTCAATCCCTGGTTGAGGAATTAAGATCCTGCATGCTTCATGGCATGATAAAAAAAATTTAGATTTTAAGAAAGCATGATAACAGTAGCATTATCACAGCCAAGAAAATTATCAGTACTTTTTCAATATTGTTAAATACTATCTACTTAGTGTTTGTTTCCCTGATAATCTCACAAATATTTTTTATATTTTGTTTTAATAAGTATCCAAACAAGATTCATACACTACAGTTGGTTCATATGACTCTTTTAAGTCTCTTTTTAAAATAATTTTTAAAATATTTGGCTCTTCTGGGTCTTTGTTGCTGTGTGGGCTTTTCTCTAGTTGCAGAGAGCATGGGTTACTCTCTAGCTGTGGCACACAGCTCTGTAGTTGTGACTTGCAGGCTCTAGAGCACGGGCTCAATAGTTGTGATGCATGGGCTTAGTTGTTCCGCAGCATGTGGGATCTTCACGGACCAGGGATTAAACCCATGTCTCCCTCATTGGCCTTGAATTCTTCACCACTGAGCCACCAGGGAAGCCTGACTCTTAAGCCTCTTAAAACATTTCTGATTTTCTTTCTCACTCTTTCTTCTTCTTTTCCTGAAAAAACTACATTAAAAAAAATAAAAACAGGTTGTCTTGTAGAATTGTATCATGTCCTTGTTGTTCAGCCACTCAGTCGTGTCCGACTCATTGCGATCCCCTGGACTGTGGCACATCAGGCCTCCCTATTCTTCACTATGCCCCAGAGTTTGCTCAGACTTGTGTCGATTGAGGTGATGATGCCATCCAACCATCTCATCCTCTGTTGCCCCCTTTTCCTCCTGAAGAAAAGGCTTTATCCCAACCAAAGTGTTTAGGAGAAAGCAGTAGAATGGGAAAGACTAGAGGTCTCTTCAGGAAAATTAGTGATACCAAGGGAAAGATGGGCACAATAAAGGACAGAAACAGTATGGACCTAACAGAAACAGAAGATTCTAAGAAGAGGTGGCAAGAATACACAGAAGAACTATACAAAAAAGATCTTCATGACCCAGATAACCACGATGGTGTGATCGCTCGCCTAGAGCCAGACATCCTGGATGTGAAGTCAAGTGGGCCTTAGGAATCATCACTGTGAACAAAGCTAGTGGAGGTGATGGAATTCCAGACCCTGATGCTGGGAAAGATTGAAGGTGGGAGGAGAAGGGGATGACAGAGGATGAAATGGTTGGATGGCATCACCGACTCAATGAACATGAGTGTGAGCAAGCTCCAGGAGTTGGTGATGGACAGGGAAGCCTGGCATGCTGCAGTCCATGGGTCGCAGAGTCGGACATGACTGAACTGACTGAACTGAATCTCTGGAAATGACCAAAAATAGGTAAAGACAACAGTAACATGTTATGCTTGGGTACTTAGATAAAGAAACATTCGGGAAGGAGTTGAAGTATAGGTAAATAGATGAATTTTACCACATTTGGGACAGTAGTAGACTTTGAGAGCATTATAGACACTCTTGACTTTGAACAGATGACTTTTAAGCATATATAAAGTAGACACTTCCCATATACTTGGAGAATGGTATAGTAGTTCACTGCCTTTGGATCTGTGGATTACTTTTTTATATATGATGTAAAATATCTTAGATTTACAGAAAACAGGGGACGCTTCTTGAATTTGGTAGTTCATTTTGACTGGAGTAGATTGAATATCATTAAATGTAATGTTTTATGACAGTGTTGACATTGATTTCTCATACTGCCAAGAAAATATGTTATACATTTTGTAGAGTGCTATTTTAATATCCAGATCTTTTGAGCTCACTTGTATTGGGTACTAAAACCAAGTTTTCACTTTTGTTTAAAGTAGGAGACAAATTGACTAATGATTTTTTGCTTACAGGCGGAGGTTTGATCTGCAGAATCCATCCCGAATGGATCGTAATGTTGAAATGTTTATGAACATTGAAAAAACATTGGTTCAGGTAACTCAGAAAATTTGATTGTTAAAACTTTTTTTCTTTAATATGCTTATAATTCTAAGATTGGCTTTATTCTAGCTCAAAGATCAAAGGGAGAAAAGTTTCCTGAAATCTATTATTGTATTATTTTTATGAGTTTTGGGGATTAGCGCTATAAGGTATGACTATGTCATTTACAGAATATTTTTCTTAAACGTGGTAAATAATTCATAGTATTTTGTTTAGTAATTTCACTAATTCATTATTTAGATCTTTCATATTTAATGTGAACATTCTTTCATCCTAGTAGTCATTTGTTTATACAGTCATTTTCTTTGGATTTGTTTCATGGCTGTACCATAAATAAAATCTTATTTCCCCAACTAGATTATAACTTGGAGAAGAGAACACTTAATTTTCTTCTTTTCTTTCTTAGTGTTTTTACTAATAAGTAATTTTTAATAATCACTGAATTAACCTTCGTGGGGAGAGGGGACTGACAATTCTGCTGGGTATTATCATTAATTTAATTCCTGAAACTTTTCTCATGGGCTCTTAACTAAGAGAAATAACTGAGAAGTTTTTGTATCTTGTCTAATTTTTGGTGATGGTTTGGGGAGTTAATATGCATGTTTTAATCATTGCTGTTCATAAGATGAGAAATGGGGGGAAAGAGCTATAATTCAGTTTTTATATTTTAAGTAAGTTAAATGATGAAGCAAAATGGGCATCCCTCCCCATGTACCCTCCTCTACCCTCTACCCCCCAGGTTAGGTGAAAATGCTACATGAGACTTAGACTCTCGAGTCCAGGTAAAATTGACTAGGATTAATTTATCAGTATAATACCTTAATGAAAAGCATAATGAATTTCTCTAGGTCATGAGTCTTAGCAGTTTTTTCATCAGTGAATGGCATTAAGTAGCCTGCTGAACACCTAGGTTTTGTATTGAAATAAGGCTTTTACATGCTGCAGCAAAGTATGTCTTCCTATTTTAAGCAGTATGGCTTTGAGTGCCAACTTTTGTCATTAAGGTAAATGCATAAGTAATGTGACATTATTTCAAAACTAAGAATTTGGAAATGTTTTCATTTTCCCTCAGAGCAATTGTCTGGCCAGACCCAACATCTACCTCATTCCAGACATTGATCTGAAGTTGACTAACAAATTGAAAGATATAATCAAACGACATCAGGTAATATACATGATCACTTCAGAAACATTGTGTATATAGAATTCTTGTGAATCTCAGCTATAAATTATATCTTTTGATTTCTATATATATATGCATAAAGTGAAAGTTCCTCTGTTTGGGTTAGTCCCAAGTTTTCTTCTCTCTCCCCTTGCCTTCAATTCTTAGCCTAGAATAGCATTTTCCCACTAGCATTATTGAGATATAATTGATACATAACATTATAAATTTAAGGTATCCAATGTGATGATTTGATACATGGCTGTTTCCTGGAGTAGCATTTAATAAAGTCATTGGTGTGGATTCATAACAGTCTTACAATGAAATATGTCTTTTTAGAGTTAAAGAGACCAGTGTACTGTGCATCCCTGTAATTACAAAGTCAAACAGTGAGAGCTAGTGACACAGTTATTGGTAGGAAGAGATCGAATATTACTTCAAGTAAACCTGCCTCTCTCCCATTGTATGTATTATATTTATATTTGTAGCTTTGAAAAAATGACTGGAAGATTCTGTTTTTCTCTACAAACTTCCCTTCTCTTGGTTTACATGTACCAGTGCTATCTTCTCACATCTTCACTTCCTTTCTCTAACTTTATTGTGGTGAAGACCTTGGGTATTTATGCATGTATAAGTCTGTGACTACATATGTAGCTAAACTGTAAGCAAATCTTTGTCATGGTAAACTAGCTGAGGACACTCAAGATAATTTTTTGAAGCAACATCACTTGAATGACAAAGTTTTACCACATGTTAGAATTGGTTGAGAAACCTCATGAAATAGCTGTTTTGTTTTTTTTTTTTTCCCTGCTGCAAGAGAAATTGTTGGTTGAATTATATTTTAACATTTATTAAAGTTATCTTCTAAGTTTTCAAAGCAAATATTGCTAAAACTGCTTTTTAAAAAATTTTTATTAGAGTATAATTGTTTTACAGTGTTGTGTTCAGTTCAGTTCAGTCGCTCAGTTGTGTCCGACTCTTTGCGACCCCATGAATCGCAGCATGCCAGGCCTCCCTGTCCATCTCCAACTCCTGGAGTTCATTCAGACTCACGTCCATTGAGTCAGTGATGCCATCCAGCCATCTCATCCTCTGTCGTCCCCTTCTCCTCCTGCCCCCAATGCCTCCCAGCATCAGAGTCTTTTCCAAGGAGTCAACTCTTCGAATGAGGTGGCCAAAGTACTGGAGTTTCAGCTTTAGCATCATTCCTTCCAAAGAAATCCCAGGGCTGATCTCCTTCAGAATGGACTGGTTGGATCTTCTTGCAGTCCAAGGGACTCTCAAGAGTCTTCTCCAGCACCACAGTTCAAAAGCATCCATTCTTCGGCGCTCAGCCTTCTTCACAGTCCAACTCTCGCATCCATACATGACCACAGGAAAAACCATAGCCTTGACTAGCCGGACCTTTGTTGGCAAAGTAATGTCTCTGCTTTTGAATATGCTGTCTAGGTTGGTCATAACTTTCCTTCCAAGGAGTAAGCGTCTTTTAATTTCATGGCCGCAGTCAACACCTGTAGTGATTTTGGAGCCCCAAAAAGTAAAGTCTGACACTGTTTCCACTGTTTGCCCATCTATTTCCCATGAAGTGATGGGACCGGCTGCCATGATCTTCAGAAGTTTTCTGAATGTTGAGCTTTAAGCCAACTTTTTCACTCTCCTCTTTCACTTTCATCAAGAGGCTTTTGAGTTCCTCTTCACTTTCTGCCATAAGGGTGGTGTCATCTGCATATCTGAGGTTATTGATATTTCTCCCGGCAGTGTTGATTCCACCTTGTGTTTCTTCCAGTCCAGCGTTTCTCATGATGTACTCTGCATGTAAGTTAAATAAGCAGGGTGACAATATACAGCCTTGATGTACTCCTTTTCCTATTTGGAACCAGTCTGTTGTTCCATGTCCAGTTCTTACTGTTGCTTCCTGACCTGCATACAGATTTCTCAAGAGGCAGGCCAGGTGGTCTGGTATTCCCATCTCTTTCAGAATTTCCCACAGTTTATTGTGATCCACACAGTCAAAGGCTTTGGCATAGTCAATAAAGCAGAAATAGATGTTTTTCTGGAAGTCTCTTGCTTTTTCCATGATCCAGCGGATGTTGGCAATTTGATCTCTGGTTCCTCTCCCTTTTCTGAAACTAGCTTGAAATGTTGTGTTAGTTTCTGCTATATAGCAGAGTGAATCAGATCTACATATACATGATATTGTTGTTTACTTGCTAAGTTGTGTCTGACTCTGTGACTCCATGGACTGTAGCCCACTACACTCCCCTGTCCATGGAATATCTCAGGCAAGAATACTAGAGTGGGTTTGTCATTTCCTCCTCCAGGGGGTCTTCCCAACCCAGAGATTGAACCTGTGTCTACTGCATTGGCAGGTGGATTCTTTACTGCTGAGCCACTAGGAAAGCCCACATATACATGTATCCCCTGTTTTTTAGATTTCCTTACCATTTAGATCACCACAGAGCTGAAAATGGCCACCTGTATTTTCTTTTTTAATTTTTTGGCTGCACTGTGCAGCATGCAGGATCTTAGTTCCCCAACCAAGTTGTCAAACCTGTGCCCCCTGCAGTGGAAGCACAGACTCTTAACCAGTGGACCGCCAGGGAAACCCCTCTGATATTGTACTTCTAAAAATTGGAAATTTAGTACAGTCTTTTTCTTACCTGTAACATCTGTACAAAAGAGAAGAGTGATAGGATTGTGGCTTTAAATCAAGCAGTCTGAAGTGGAATTCTTTTTTTTTTTTAACTATTATTATGACTTTGAACAAGTCACTTAACCTTTTTTCTTTTAGATTCTTTATTGGAGTGACCGTCGAATGTAGCTTAATTACAGGTGGAATGTTAGACGGCATAAATGGAACAAGTTAACCAGTGGGTTTCTGCTTTCAAGCTAAAATTATATACTCTTATTGCTCTGAAATCATCCTGGGAAAAGTTTATATATTTTCCTGCAATTTAATACTGAACATTTAGGTGTCATAGTTCTTAGGAAATCTGACTCAGTGATAGTTTTCTAATGATAACCTCCAGAAAGATAAAAAGAGCTTCCTGGTTTCAAGATCTCTTCCCTAACATTCTATGAAAGTAATAATAAGATCAGATGATCAGGCCTTTGCTCAAGCATTCAAAATGCAGTAATAACTCTATTGATTGATCACTTACAGTGTGCCTGTCACTGTTCTTAGCTCATTGTGTCTATTAACCTAGTCCTAACAAAATTATTGTAAAACACATTTTATTGTTACGACTTTATTTCACAGAAGACACTGAAGCACAAAAACATGACAAGCACATGACTTGTCCCATGTCATGTTAAGTAGTACATGGTAGAGCTAGGTACAAACCCAGGCCTGTCTGATGGACTCTAGAGGCCAGAGTCCTCAGTAGTGTGGTCTTCTGACTGCTGCCTCACACATTAGATGTTGACATTCCCTTTTTAACCTTTCCTCTGGCTGTTACAAGTGTGCTCCAATACTTCTGGCGATTGTGAATTCTTTGCCTTCTTTGGTAGCTATTTCATCTTTACATGGGTCAGTGGTAAAGAATCTGCCTGCCAGTGCAGGAGATGCAGGTTTGATCCGTGGGCCAGGAAGATCCTCTGGGGTAGCAGATGGCAACCCACTCCAGTATTCTTGTCCAGAAAGTTCCACAGAGAGAGGAGCCCAGTGGCCTACAGTCTGTGGGGTTGCAAAGAGTTGGGCACAACTGTGCATGCATAAGCACAAGAGTCATTTTTAGATAGCCCTAAATCTGAGAAGTTTATAGAGTTTTCTTTCCATTCAAAATTGCACTATAGTGTTTTCTGATTGTAATATTTAGTCAATACTCATTGTCAAAGACAAAATTAGGTAATATGTTAATGTGCTACTTATACCTGATTTTAAAACTTCTTGTCATTTTTATGGTTTCTATAATGAGCATTTTTTAAAAAGCATTTATTTATTTGGCCAAGTTGGATCTTGGTTGCAGCATGTGGGATCTTTAGTCGAAGTGTACGGGATCTAGCTCCCTGACCAGGCCCCCTGCACTGGGAGCACAGAGTCTTAGCCACTGGACCACCAGGGAAGTCCCAAGAAGGAGCATTTTTTGTGTGTAAGTGACTTCAAGTCATGGGACTTCCCAGGTGGTCCAGTGGTTAAGATTCTGTGATCCCAATGCAGGGAGCATGGGTTCTATCCCTGGTTGGGGAACTAAGATCCTGCATCCCGTATGTTCCACCCCCCAAATAATAATAATAAAATAAAAATAGATGACTTCCATGTCATGTTCTAGACTGTATGTAGTATTCTAGCTGTGGCTTAGCCAGAACTTGACTTCAGCATTCTATCATTGACTTAAGACAGCAGTAGCATACATGCATACTGGAGTGAAGTCAGATGTCCATCTTGTATGTATGTGGCCCTAGCTTATGACTCGTGGCCTTAAACTTGGATTGATTCACTTCAGGTAACATTGATAATTTGTGATGACTTTGGAATAGCTTGCAAAATTAGTTGAAGGTATTCAAATTACTGATAAAGTTACCCAGAGAGAGAGAGTTCTGAAGAGAATAAGCCAAGAGTTAGCTAATACATTAGCATTATTTTCCTATACAAAATATAAACTGTCTATAGATAATTTGTTTTTGTTTCTTCTTGTTAATCATTATCCCTTTCCTTGACTAAAAATAATAAAAATGTTATAGTCTTAAAATAGTGCTGTTAAAATTTAAGGTGTAGAATAATGCCCCTGTAATTCCCAGGCAGTTTGCATCTGGCATCTCATAATTTGTTTGTTGTATGTTTTATTTTTACATTACTTGTTCATTTGCTTTCCAGGGAACATTTACTGATGAGAAGTCAAAAGCTTCCCACCACGTTTATCCATATCCTTCCTCACAAGAGGATGGTAAGTTAGTTTTTGGTTATGAACTAATAAAGTGATAATTCAGTAGATTTTCAAGTTATGTCAAGTGGTCTAAACAATATGACCAGCTTTTTAAAGATAAGAGACTTTTGGGGACTTCCTGGTGGTCCAGTGGTTAAGAACCTGCCTTGCAGTGGGGGCTATGCAGGTTCAGTCCCTGGCTGGGGAACTAAGATCCCACATGCTACTGGCAACTACCAAGTCATGCCTGCCTTGAATAAGACTGGATGCAGTGATATAAATTAATAAATAAATATTAAAAAAAAAAAGAAAATAAAGATAAAGATACTTTTAAGTATTAAATAAATTTCATCGATAATTTAAGTTTGTAGGGGTTTTTAATTTTTGCTGAGTTATGATTAGCAAGCTAACTCTGTGACATCCAGTTTTCTAATCATTAGACTTATTTCTTTGTTGGTAATCATTATCTGGTTGTTAAGTCTAGGCCAGCCTTATATATTAACTTTGTTAATGTTTGCTGTACCTCTTGTGTTCTGAAAATTAAGAGAAATTGCAAGATAAAGGAATATCTCTTGGGAAGATTGGCTTACTGTCTAAATAGGGCCCCTCAGCAATATTTTAGTTTGGTGAATTTATAGTGATTCAGATTTTGATCTTTAACTCGGCTGTCATGAAAGTTAATTTTGTCATTGGCCAGAGTTCATTAGACTTATGAAAACTGATTTTGTACCTTTTACAAAGGTTTGTGCTAAGCATTCTTTTAAAGGTTGGAAAGCTGGGAAACAAGCTGTGAGTTAGTCAACCAGGTTAACTAATTTAGATTGAGAGATCTCTTATAGGGATCAAGTCTCTGGTAAAGCACATCATATCCCTTTAGGACATCTTATATGAAAAGCCAAATCATATCAGATTTGAATGACTAATTACCCCATGTTGAGCGTTTTTTCCTGACCAGTGCAGTTATGCTAGAAGTCAGTAACAAAAAGATTACCAGATAATCCTTGTATGCTTGAAAGTTAAGAAACATATTACCATATAATCCATGGGTCAAAGAAGAAACTATAATGGAAATGGGAAAACTTTGGAGCTGAATAAGTATGAAGTGGATAATAAAGTGTGAGAACATTAAATTTTGTAGGATGCAGCCAAAGCTATGCTCAGAGGGAAATTTTTATCTTTAAATGCATGTATTAGGAAAAAAGAAAGACTGAAAATTCAGTGGTTCACAAGAAATTTATCTGAAGAATTTAGAGAAACAACAGCAAGTTAAACCTACAGGAAGAAGGAAATAATAAAGACAAGGGCAACACTTAATGAACTAGAAAGTAATAATAGCAAGATCATGAACGGTGTCAGAAACGGTTCTTAGAAAAAACTAATAAGACAAAATCGTGTGACATATCAGCGGCAGAAAGAGAAAGAATAATGTCAAGAATGGAAGGGAGACATCACTACAGATCCAACAGATAATGTAGTCCTAAGAGGTTAGATTGGTTGGTTGCTTGCTCGTGCTTTTGGTGTCAAATGTAGGAAACCATTTCCTAAATCTAGAGTCATGAAGTTTTACACTTGTTTTTCTTCTAAGAGTTTTATAGTTTA
Organism: Bubalus bubalis; assembly: GCF_019923935.1. Lineage (NCBI taxonomy): Eukaryota > Metazoa > Chordata > Mammalia > Artiodactyla > Bovidae > Bubalus > Bubalus bubalis. The sequence goes on from NC_059177.1 coordinate 51,841,235, forward strand.
GCTATGACATTCAGGTCTTTTCATTATCTGTTTTGATGCATAAATCTTGATTTGATTTGCAACAGTCTGTGATTATGATACTTTTATAAAGCGTGAAACCTCACTCTGCCTTCCCTGTTTAATTGGTGGTTTCTCAGATTTTTATCCTTTTAGGTAATAGCAGTTGGTTTCCACTAGATGGAGGTGGTGAATAAGCTGTGTATATTGCATTCTGTTGTTGGCTAACTCTCCTCCATTAAGGCTGGTATGGAACTGTTAGGTTATGAACTTTTTGAAAAAAATTACCTTTTACAAAAGATTTGAACTGTAATTGTTATATCTAGATTTCTTATTCATGCTAGTTTTGTTTTTCTCCTTTGTTTAACACAACCTGGATTACTGCATACCGATGGTTGTTTGGTATGTTGCTGTCAGTAGTTACGGTAATTGTTAGGAGATAGCATTTTGATTTTAATATATTAAAAGCTATTTTTTAATGTAAGACATGCTTCTTCACATATAGGATTTACCTTAGAGAAGCTGACAAGTAAATGTTGACTCTCAGCAAAGCTCTGTGTTGGGCTTATTACATATACCGTTTTAGGTAACTGCGGATGATAACAGTACCAGCCTCAGCACATTACAACCACGTTGTAAAACTCTTGCAAATGCAGTATGCCTTTTATATAGATTAGTTAAGTTTAAAATAAAAAGTGATATTTAAGATATTAGTAAAATTTTGAATATGGTATGCTAAAGGGGGCACAAAATAAAACCATAAAGGTAGTAAATTATGAAATTTGAGGAAAATCAAGTGGCAAAGTTTGACTGTGTATCAGGATAGTGGGAATAAGAGTGAGTAGGTCAGAGAACATGAGCCTGATTTAAAGAGTTTTGTTTTTATTTGGTGAGTGAAGCAGAGGGTAAACAAATTTTGATGGTTTGGTGAAGAAAGATGGAGAATTTTCCTGGGAGCCGATTCCTGGGATACCTGATACAAGGAAACTGGTTAGAGAACAGGATCCATTGGGAAGGTCTCAAATTGCTGGATGAGGGGATGTGTAACCACTGTCTGGGATAAATCCACGTATCAGGAGAGCACAGGAGATAAGTCAAATGGCAAACCAGGATGGTCCATATCTTTAACAGTCAAGGGAAGATAAGGAAAACATTTCCAAATACAAGCGGTGGGCAGTGGAATTTTTCTACAGAAAGTAAAGCCTGATATAAGGCATTTGGTCAATCAGGAAATAATTGATAACCTTTGAGAATGAAATTTCAGTAACTTGCAAATGAGAGCAAGTTGTAGAGTTGGTGGAAGATCACCATTGCCCCAGAATGTATGACAGGGAAAAGAAACAAGATGGTTTGGGTTGTGTCTTTCATTGGTGGCTTTACAGTATATTTCTGGGCAGAGCACATAGTTGAGTTAAGACCTGGTAGGGGAAAAGGGATTGGTTTAAAAACATGGGTTGAATTACTGCTTTTAGCAGAAAGAATGTGTACTTCCTCAGAGAAGAAAAGAGAATTTTAAAAAATTGAGATACTATTTAGAAGAGGAAAACAGACTATATCTTGTTCAAAATAAATTATTTAGATAGACAGAAAAGCCCCTTAGGTTTTCTTACTGATCTTAATTTTTTTTGTTCTCTGACTTGATAATTTTAAATGACTAGTTTTTAAAAACTTTTTGAATTTTATATTGGAGTATAGTTGATTAGCAATGTTGTGTTAGTTTCAAGTGTACAGCAAAGGGATTCCATTATACATATACATGTATCCTCAAACCACCAGTTTTTGAGTTTGCTTTCTTTCTTCTGATTGGCCAAGTCTGATGTTGAACCCCTCTAGAGAATTTTTCAGTTTCGTTGTTATAATCTTAAACTCCAGAATTTGTTTGGTTCTTTTTTTATGGTTTGAATCTCTTTGTTGATAATTCTTATTTTGTTCATACATTGTTTTCCTAGTTTTGTTTAGTTGTTTTAAGTGTGTTCTCTTGTAGTACTTTGAGCTTCTTTAAAATGATAATTTTGAATTTGTCAGGTAATCCATAGATGTTTGTTTCTTTACGATTGATTCATTTCATTCCTTTGGCCCTTTTTCCCTTTCACTTCCTGTATTTTTTTTTTTTTTCCTGCTGTGTTTTGTGCATTTGGATAAAGAGCTGCATCTCTCAGTCTTTATGGCCTGGCTTGATATAGGCAAAGACTTGCACAGATCAGCTCAGCTTGTGAGACCTGGCATCCATCAGACAGTTTCTGGGCTTGAGTATATGATTTCTCAGAGAGCTTTGCTAGTTTCTCTTTCAGGAAATTATAATCTCTTGCTCTCTCTAGTGTCTGTCTGCCGTACCACAAGTTTGCTGTTGCTGCAACAAGCCATTGAGTGAACTCTTGATTTGTGGGTGCCCAGGCTTTCAGAGTATGCTGGTTTCCCATCAACACTGTGTTCGTTGAGACAGAAACCTGTCCTATAGGTTTGTGGACTTCATGGCATTAGTCAGTGAAGCTGGGGCTATTTCCTGTTGATGTTGGCAATGAGAAGCCAGTTTTACTTTGCTGATTTCACTTGGTTTTTCTGTTCTGCTGTTATATGAGATTTAAGGGGTTTATCACCTCATTAGTTCCTTTTTAGTACTGGAAATGAGTTTTTTAAGCTACCAGAATTTTCTAAGCTACCAAAGGAATCATAACAAGTACTGAAATGCAGATATGATTCAGCTATGATTAAATCAACAAGAATCATCTGATTATATACATGTGCATCTCTTTTTGTTCAGGAAACTTGAAAGTATCTACACTATGTCATATTGTTTACACTCTTGTTGGGCGGGCTAAAATAACAGGAAGTCATTCACATATAATCAAGTATTATTACTAAAACTTCTGATATAGCACTATGAAGTGCTGTAGGATACCAGAGAAAGTGAATCTGGAGGGAAAAGAGCAATTGGTAAAACTTTCACCAAGGAGCTGAAGCATGGCTTACACATTGAAAGATGTGTCATAATTGCAAAGCTTACCAGAAAAATGGAGGAGAGGTTCTCTGTGGGAAAGGAAGCTGTAAAGAGCATGGTGGTCTTGATTTGGGTGAATCTGGCAACAAATAGGCAGGTGGGTGGGAGGGGGGAGTATTTTACTGAAGTAGACAGTTGGTTTTATCAAGAGTGATGGATAATAGACCTAGAATCTAGTAAGTCTGGATAAGCAGTGAAAAACCTCCCCTTAATAAGGAATTTTTGGAGGAGCTTCTAGCAAACCAAAAACTCGAGGTAGAAATTAAGTCCAAGAAATAGTTGATTCATCTCTTCTGTCAGATTGACTAAAGTTTTTTCTCTTTTTCCCTTTCAGAAGAGTGGTTGAGACCTGTGATGAGAAAAGACAAGCAGGTGTTAGTGCACTGGGGGTTTTACCCTGACAGGTAATGTTGAAATGTCCTTCGACCTGGTATATAAACAGTTTCATCAGTTATTTATATATAGTTTTGCTTTCTGAGTAGTAACAATTTTGTTGATTTGTTTTAGTCAGTGAACTCAGTTCTTTTGAGTATTCTCTTACTGACTTTTGTATTTATTAAGTTACTGAGTTCAGTGGCGTTCACAGGCTTTATTTATCTTAAACTGGTAAGTTTGCTGTGTTTGTCAAGACAGTCTTTAAGTAATCAGTCTAATACCGACTGCTAATTTGGATTTGTTTCCTTTAGGAAATGAATATTTCTTCTGGATGTTTTAATGACTTGTTAGTTTTATTTATTTTTTAAAAATAGGCCATTTTATTAAAAAATAGGTCATTTTATTTTTCAGTTTATGGATTCTTTATTAAGGATGAAATTATGTATAAAATGAAGCATGTACCATAACTCATACTGTGTTTCAGTATCTAAATGTGAATTAATGTTATAAACAAGAACTAATGTCAGTGAAAATAGTGGCTCTTATTATTAATGTTATGGCTGCACAGAGGGAATGTAGGAAAAGGATAACCTTTCATGTCCTTTATCTTAAACCTGTGGTAGAGCTGTTCACGTGCTCATTTCACTTTTGTCAAGTGAACAGACTCTCCGTTGTGGGTTTTTCATGTTAGACCAGTCTTCTTTCATCTGTATCCACATCCATTTTTAGCCTTTGCTACCACATTTTTGTTAGCAAATCCAAGACATCATTTCAGTATTTCAGTTATAAATATTTCAGTATGCATTTCTGAAAGATAAGTTTGTTTTTTTTTTAAAGAAATAAGCATAAAGCCAGTTTCAAACCTAAACAATTTCAGGGAATTCCTTAATGTCAGATATCAAATCATTGACACATGATACATTTGATTAATTGATAAGATTGATGTTTGTTAGAGTTAGAATTTAAACACATCTTGTGTCGATTTATTTCCTAAGTATTTTTCAGTTCTCCCTGTGGGTTCTCCCTGTGTCTTCACCCCTCCTTACAGTGTATTACTCAAGAAATTGGGTTATTTGTCGTGCAGATTTTACCACACTGGGATTTTTTATGGCGTCACTGTGATGTGTTTGAACATTTCTCCATTCTCTGGGTCTAGACTTGATCAGAATCTATTTCAGTTTAGGAAAGGAACAAAACTTGCATAGGTGTGTGTTCTTCATCAGGAGACATATAATATCTTGGTTATGTGGTGTGTTTAAGTTAATCTGTTTGAGTGACTTTATTTTACTTCTAAATATATTTTTTTGAGAAAGAAATGCATTTTTTGGTATCTTCAAAATTTAAAGAACAGTTTGTATACAAGTTGAGTTAATTAGAACCAAGATCAAGTTAGCTTGCTTGTCAACCTTTTCTGAACTATAATTGACCACTTTACATGAACTAACATTTTTTAAAAAATAATAATATTTAGGTAAATTCTTTCTAGAGAACATTTCTTATCTCAAGGCTTTAGGTATTCACGGCACTATTAAACTTTTCAGCATTATAAGGACTGTCACAGGAACTATTGGAGTTAGAAACACTTAGGTGGAAACTCAAATCTATGACAAGCTCCATAAAGCACAGGATTGAAACGAATTTTATAGTTAACACTTTATAAGACATGTTAGGCTTTTGTTTATATATCAAATAAATTGTAATGGCTAGCTCATGTCTGATCTTCTCAGGGGATCTTGTTAGTTCATTATCTTTAGTAACTTAGTTTGTGCCCTCACTTCTTGGGCAGCATTTTCTCACTAAGACTTAAAGAATGTAAGTTTTAATCACCATCATAATCTTTACCTGTTATAGTTAGTTATTTGGCAGAGGAACTTTTTTCCTGCCAGTTCATGTTTAAATGTTCCTAGAAAACTTAACCACAGTGCTGTTTATAGGTATGTTGAGCTGTACTTGTTCCAGGTGCTTTTGAACTAACTTTTAAGAAGTGGCTAAAGGCAGCCAGTGCTTGTTACCGTATTTATATTTCATTTAGTTATGACTTAGTTCTATAATGATTTATTGGCCAATATAGGAGCATTGATAAAGTAGGTAACTTGGTAGGTAATTTTATACTTATTTCAAGGTTGTAGCGGGGGAGGGGAGTAATTTATATCAGTGTGTTGGATTTCACTGATAAGAGAACCATTGAGCAGAGACATGTGAAGGTAGGAGGGAGTGAGCTAGGTGGATATCTGGGTAGTGAGGAGCATATATAAAGGGTATGAAGGGACCCCCGCTTGGTGTATTTAAAGCACATTACTAAAGCCCATGTGGTTGAGTATAACATGAGTGAGAGGGAGTACTAGGAGATGAGGTCATAGGACCAGATCTTGAAGCCTTGGCAAACCAGTGTAAGGATTTTGACTTTTAACTCTTGAGTTCAGTGCGAGTTGGAAGGTTTTAAACGGTGAGTGGTGTGGACTGACAGCTTTTAAAAGAAACTGCTCTGGTTGTTCTGTGAAAAATGGAATCCCAGGGGCTTTGCCCCAGAGTGGAAGTGTGAGAAGTTAGATAGATTCCAGACATAATTTGAAGGTGGAAGTGGTAGAAATTGTTGATAATTTGATTATAGGATGTAGTTGAGAGTGAAGTCAAGGATATCGTCCAAGGATTTTGGCCATAACAACAAGAAAAGTGGAATTGGGATTTTTTGCTAGGTCATGTTGTTGGGGTTGGGATGGCATTATATGTTGACTTCTGAGTGTATTAGGTTTGGAAGCTTTATTTGACATATAATGAGAGATGTGGAATTGGCAATTGAATTTATGAGTCCAGAGTTCAGAGAAGAGGGCAGATAGGCAGATACAAGATTTCAAGTCATCAGTGTATGTTTGAAGCCGTGGAACTGCATGAGATGATCATCAAGGGATTGAAGAGGTAAGAGGATTGTTCCAAAAAGTGAAACTTGGGGCTTCAGTGTTAAAGAGATTTGGGAGGAGAGGAGAAACTAGCCATAGAGACAGAGGAGAGGCTAGTGTCCAGAAGGAATGCCAGATAATAGCTCTGTCTTAGAGCACAAGTAAGGGACATCCTTTGAGGAGTGGTTAACATGTTAAAATTCTGTGCACAGAGGCTTAACCTTTGGGTTTCACGACGTGAAGATTACTGTAGACCTCTGCAGGAGTTTTCTTGTTAGAGTGTTAGAGACAAAAGAATGAGATAATTTGCTATTACTGGATCCTAACAGTATTTCTAAAATGTGTTTTTACCTCTAGATCAAAGTGAATGAATTTGGATTCTAATTTCTTTTTCCATTTTTTTTTTTATAGCTATGATACTTGGGTCCATAGTAATGATGTTGATGCAGAAATTGAAGATCCACCGATTCCAGAAAAACCATGGAAGGTGAGAGATCTTTTTTAAAACAGAATTTTTTAAAAAGTAAAAACAAAATTTACTGTTTCATAAGTTAATAACTCTTCTTAGCTATTCTTAACAACAGTGTTTTAAAGAGATATATACAGAGTGATGACCTTTCTTTCTTACCATCCTATTAAGAGATACCTATGGTCTTGAAGACCTCATTATCCAGGTCTTAGATCAGATGTCTGCAGTGATGTTTGAGGACACCTCAAAGCCAAGTTAGATTGTGGTTTGAGATATTGAGAAAGGAGTGTTAGAAGTGGAGTTGAACATTGTTGATGTCATTTAGGAAGGCTAGGAGCAGTGCTTACTTGATTTTTATATAGACTCATCTTACTGTTCATTTCTGTTATAATGTTTTCAGCTTTTAGTGTGGAAATAATTTTGAAAGTTGCAAGAATAGTACAAAGCAAAGCACTGTTTTATATTCTTCTTCCAGATTCCCCTCTTATTAATTATTGAAATAATTTATTACCTGATACAGGGCCCATATTCCATTTTCACGAATTGTCCCTTTGAAGAAGTAAGCTTTATCGTATATTTAAGTTTTTACCCTGATCCAGGATCCAATTCAGGATCACACATTACATTTAGTTGTTACATCTCTATTCTATTTTAATCTGAAACTTTCAGCTCTTTTTTTTTCCTTCTGTGACATTGTCATTTTTGAAATACATAGGTTGTTGTTATAGTTGTAGAAGGTCCTTGAATTTTAGTTTGTATGTTTCCTCATTATTACGTTCAAGCTGTGCACTTTGGGCTGCAGAATTCCATACCTAATACTGTAGCCTTCTCAGTGCATCATACCAGACACCTCATATTGTCCGTTTTCCCCATTATGGCTGATGGTTGGATCATTTGTTAAGATACTATCTGCCTGGTTTTCTCACTGTAACATTACCATTTTTCTCATCAGTATTTAAGATATTTTATAGGGAAAATCTTTGAGAGTGCAGAAATACCCTTTTTTTAAATTGAATTTCTGTCTGAAGGTTTGCTCATCCATGAATAATTTCTGTGACTGATGCTGTCTGTGTGCAGTGGCATTCCGCAGTGGGGACAACTCTTCCATTCTCCCTTGATGTGTGTCTGTGCTCTGCATGCACTCACAGAACACTGACAGTACTACTTCATTTTGATGAATTATCTGAATTTGGCCAGTGGAAACTCCTTTAAGCTGCCTCCTGTGATCTTTTGGCATTGTTTGATTCATTTTTGCAACCTCGTACTTTCTGGGACAAAAGATGTTCCAAACTCTTTTTGTAATGTCCCTATCCTAGTATTTTTACAGGTAGCTCTGTTTTCCATGAGTGATTATACATGATTTTTATTGACTTTTACATAGGATAAGCAACACTTGAATTGGATCTAAGTGTTATATTTTAGACCTGGTTCAGCCTATTTCCAGTTGTGTGACCTTCAGAGAGATAGCCTTTGAGCTTTAGATTCCACATGGAGTTAGCAAAAATTACTTTTTGTTTTAAATAAACTTTTAATTTGGAAATGATTTCAAACTTACAGAAAAGTTGCAAGAAAAAGAATAGTACTTGGCATACCTGTATACCCATTATCCACATTTGCCTGTTAACATTTTACTCCCTTTTTGAGTTACTATTTATATTTGATACTTGCATATAAATATTTTTTCCAAATCATTTGAAGTAAAGATGCATATGGAATGGGTCTTTAGGTATTTTAGTCTACTGTTCGTATTTCATTGTTGCCGCTTGACCTGGTCATTTTTTAAAAATAAATTTGTATTGGAGCATAGTTGATTTTCAGGGTTGTGTTCTTCTGTATAGCAGAGTATATATCAGTTATACATATATCCAGTCTTTCTTAGATTCCAGTCACATATAGGTCATTACAGAGTATTGAGCAGAGTTCCCTGTGTTATACAATAGGTTCTTATTATCTATTTTATGTAGAGTAGTGTGTTTATGTCAGTCTCCCTCCTTTCTCCCTTGGTAACCATGTGTTTGTTTTCTGCATCTGCCTGTTAGCTTTGTCACCTTTTCATGAATTCTTTGACTTCTGGTGTTTCTTCTATGAAGTGCTTGTTTCTACCTCTTGCTTTTTTCCATTGCATCCTCTTTTTCTTTGTGAATGTTATTTAGATATTCTGCGTAAGAACATGCATGGTTATATCATCAGTTACTTGTATTAAAAATAGATTTTCCTAGTAAGCTTAGCTTTTTGTTTTTCACTACTGAGGTCATCTTAATATTTTCCTATATCATCTTTAAAAATTATTCTTTAGTTTTGCATTTTGTATATAGATCTTTAATCTTCTTGGAATTAATTTTTAACATGTTATGATGTAGGAGAGATTTTTTCTTGATGTGGTGTTAGATCAGCTCTCCATTCAGGGTGGAAAAATATTTAACCTGGATTTCTCTCCCAATGACCCATGCCATTTCTGTCAAAAGTAAGCTTTTATACAAGTCGTGGTTTGTTTCTTGCAGTTATGAAGTTTAATTAGTTGATTTGTTCTGAGTAGTACTCCCACTTTTTTCTTCAGGAGTCTCTTGGGTCTTTGCACTTTTGTATAAAGTTAAGAATCAGTTTGTTGAGGTCCATATTAAACTCATTGAAGTTTTGATTGGAATTAACATTTAATCTGTAGAACAACCTGAAGAGAACTGACGTCTTTACAGTATTGAGTGTCTCAATTTGTGGAAGCAATTTATCTCCCTATTTATTTAGATCTTTTATATCAGTAAAGTTGTATAATTCTCTTCAGATTTCACTGATCATCTCAGAATAATCTATAGTAATTATACATTTTGAAATTTTTTCCTCTACTAAGTCTGATACATGGAGTGTCAATTGGATAAAACTATGTTTCCCTTTGACAAAGATTGGCAAATTGTATCCTCTTACATAAATTAAAGCCACCTGTTTTTGCATATAAAATTTTATTAGATCACCAAACCCGTTCATTTATATATATTCTGTGGCTGATTTCACACTATAGCAGCAGAGTTGAATAGACCTGGAGAACATATGGCTTGCAAGCCTAAAATGTTCACTATCTGACCCTGCAGTAAAGCATGTCAATTCCCTCTATATTTGTGTTGTCCCATTATCTTCAGGGAAGATGATTTTAAAAAACAACAACAAAAACTACCTTTAAATGTAACTGAAGAGGTTATATCCAAACCATTCTCTCATTGAAAACTGGAAAAAGAAAGTGAACTGTCTTATGTAGAATATTGAGTTTTAAGCCAACTTTTTCAGTCTCCTCTTTTACTTTCATCAAGAGGCTCTTTAGTTCCTCTTCACATTCTGCCATAAAGGTGGTGTCATCTGCATATCTGAGGTTATTGATATTTCTCCTGGCAACCTTGATCCAGCTTGTGCTTCATCCAGCCCAGCATTTCACATGACGTACTTTGCATAGAAGTTTAGAACTTATACACTAAATCACAAGTTTAGGACTGGGCTTGATAGCAGTTTACCATAGTATCATTTTATAGGTAAGGAAACTGGGCTGGTTTTATGTAAGATTGTACAACCTATTATATTATTCTGATGCGAAGGAGTTTTTATGAGAAAGATTAATAGAGCATAGTAGTTTAAGAGCTTAGGCAGAACTCAGTGCAAATCTAAGTTTTCTCTCTAGTAGGGTAAGTAATTGGGCAGCTTACTGACACTCTGCCGCTTTTGCTCATTAGAAGACTGGAGAGACTAACCTGCATTGCTTTAGAGGGATTAAATGAGATCATATTGTTTGTAAGGTGTTCAGCAGAATGACTGGCACAGATGATTGTTAGTTGTTTATACTGTCCTAACATACTTTCTCAAGAGAATTCTACCGAGGTCTGATGGATAGTAAAGAATGTACAATGTGAATCTTCCACTCTGCTTTTAATATATATATATTCTTTTCAGTACTTTGAAAAACTGTTAAGTTTTCAAATGCTGTGACATTTGAAATTTATCTAAAATTTATCTTTTGTAATTACTTAGAATGTTATTGAATGTATAAATATAGATACATCCTTTATGCATAAGGAAATGATTTTCTTGGGCCTTCTGTTTTTGAATGTTTTTGTCACTGATTTTTGTGAAGATAAAGATGCAGCAATTAGTGAAATCAACCACATAGTGAAATACGAATACCATATGGTATCACTTATATGTAGAATACAAAAAAAAATTTACTCCTAGAAACAGTGGAAAAGTGGATTCCAAGGACTGGGGAGTAAGACAAATAAGAAGACCAGTTTTTGCTGTAAGATGAATTAGGTCTGAAGAGCTAATGTCAAATATGAAAAAAGTTGAAAGCAGTGTATTTTAGACTTGAAATTTGCTGAGTAGGCTTAAATGCTCTTGTATGTTCATACTAACACACACACGAGATAAATATGTGCAGTGATGGATTCACCGGGGCGGGGAATCCGTCACAGAGGGTACACATGTCAAATCACAGTGTACACCTTAAATGCCTTCACTTTTATTTTTCAGTTATATCCTAATAAAACGAAATAAAAGAGGACATGATTATAAACTTTAAGGGTCTTGATTATCAAAACCTCAGTGCACACAAAACTTGTGATGCTTTTTTACTATTTGCTCAATCAAAGACATGGAATAAAAATTAGACATGGTTAAGTTGCTACTCATATGTCATTAATAGTCTTATATTTTTAAACTGTATGTAATTGAAGCTTTTAATATAATAAATCAGCTTGTTTCGTTTTGAGTACTTTAAAACTGTAGCAGTTTATTATTTATGTAGCTCTTCATGCTTTGATGTGATTTTAGGTTCATGCAAAATGGATTTTGGACACTGATGTTTTCAATGAATGGATGAATGAGGAGGATTATGAGGTGGATGAGAACAGGAAGCCCGTGAGTTTTCGTCAGCGAATTTCAACAAAGAATGAAGAGGTATTTGGTTTGGCACCATTTTTTTTTCTCTTGGTGTTTTCTTCCTTGGCCTGTATCTTATCAAATCCTATTAATAAACTAACGTACAAAGCAAGGCTCATCAGCCATCAAGTGTCTATAAAAAGTTACTAAATGACCATAATGACCATCTCAGGAGCTGGCGTCTCCCAAAAAGGAGCATGACAGTCTCAGAGAGTCATTAAGGTTTAAAGTGGGTCATGCAGTATGTAAGGCAGTACAACTGATTTTGGTTTCTAGATCTTGAGTATGAATTTTGTAAACTAAATATCATTTTCCACAGGAAAACTGATTTAGTTTTAATATTTTTTAATAACTTTGTTGGGCTTCCCAGGTAGCACTAGTGGTAAAGAAACCTCATGCTAATGCAGGAGATGTAAGAGACGCAGGTTCTATCTCTGGGTGGGGAAGATCCCTTGGAGGAGGGTGTAGCAATCCACTCCAGTATTCTTGCCTGGAGAACCGCATGAACAGAGGAGCCTGGTGGGCTACAGTCTAGGATTGCACAGAGTTGGAGATGACTGAAGTGAATTAGCACACACAATAACATGTAGGCCTTAAAGATCTCAAAAGTTATAGTTCAGTTCTCTTTTGAGATGGGCGAACTTGACAGTTAACACTTAATCCTTAAGCCACTTAGATATTTATCCATGTTTCCTTATAAGTTACAAGTTTAGAAGTGGGTGTGTCACTAGAGAAACACTTGAGACTGAGAAGAAGGCTGGCATGTGTTCGTGTTTTTTCAGATGGGCACCTGTGAGTCCAGAAGTCTATTTTGCTGGGGACACTTAACATTTTTGCTTTTTGTCTTGTATTTTAGTTTTCTGAAAAAAATCTTGAGACATAATACATTTAACAAATAATTTAGAACATACAGTTCTTTCGTACCTATTTTCAGCCCTGAGACTTTCTTACTAAAACTGTTTGTCACACACTGAAGATTCTTTATTTTTAAGAAAAAAATATTTAAAAGCTGAGTCTTTTTCATATCTTTTAAATTCCTATTTTCTTTGGCATTTGACTTAAATTTTTTTAAAATTTTACTCTTCCCCCACTTATGTTGTTGTTGTTCATTTGCTAAGTCATGTCCGATTCTTTGCAGCCCCATGAGCTGCAGCACACCACACTTCTCTGTCTTTCACTGTCTCCCTGAGTTTGTTCAAACTCATGTCCATTGAGTCAGCAATGCCATTCAGCCATCTCACTTATATGCTTATGTATTTGTTTCTCCTTAATGTATTTCAAGCCCAGTCTTTTGTTACTGGAAATACTCTGATTTCCACACTACATTATTGAATTGGCATTATTCAGATCTACTCCTGCTCCGATTTAGGTTGTTTATTCACTTATTTTAGGGGGGATTATATAAAAACTAATATCCCCCTTTAAAACTTTTAACTTCAGACTATACAATCAGAGATACGTGGTTTAGATTTTCTTTAAAACTTCTCTGATCAGGGGAATTTCCCAGTGGTCCAGTGGTTAAGACACTGTGCTTTTACTGCAGAGGGAATGGGTTCAGTATCTTGTTGGGGAATTAAGATCCTGTATGCCACTTGGTTGTGGCCACACACAAACAAAAACTTCTTTGATCAGCCTGTAAAATAATCCACATTCTAAATTTGATGCTACAGAGCTTCTGAAAGGAAATGGATAGTTGTAAGCAGTATGAGGATATCAGAGGACACTGATGTTTAATTGATGTTTTAATCTCTGATTCTTTTTTTAACCTCAGATACAATACTTTGGATCATTTTAGGTGTATTTATTATGATATGTTCTTTTAAATTTGTAATTATCACCTACAGACTGACTTTTGTGTATTGATTTTTCAGTATATCTTACAGCTCTGTGCTGTGCTCAGTTTCTCAGTCATGTCCGATTCTTTGTGACCCCATGGACTATAGCCTGCCAGGCTCCTCTGTCCATGGGAATTCTCCAGGCAACAATACTGGAATAGGTTGCCATGCCCTCCTCCAGGGGATCTTCCCCACCCAGGGATCGAACCTAGGTCTCCCGCATTACAGGTGGATTTTCCCGTCTGAGCCATCAGGGAAGCCCAAGAATACTGGAGTGGGTAGCCTATCCCTTCTCCAGGGGAACTTCCCGAGCCAGGAATCAGCCCAGTGTCTCCTACATTGCAGGTGGATTCTTTTCAGCTGAGCTACCAGGGAAGCCCATGTTATAACTCTACTGAGCTCATTTATTAGCTCTGAGAGTGTTTTTGTGGATTCTTTTTCCATATGTAAGATCATGTCATCTGCAAACAGGAGTAGTTTTACTCCTGTGGGTTGGCTTTTAAATAAAAAATTGCAGGCTTATTAAATTTTACTTCTTTTGAATCATCTCTTGTATTTCTTTTAATGATGAACTAGGAGTAGGTTCTGGTACTCTTTCACATGGTTATTCAGCCAGTCTTTGTATTTCATTAATTTAATAGCATGTGTTCTATGTTTTTTCCAGTGGTTATTGTAAATGTTTCCCCTCCCTTCTCTTCCCTCCTCCTCCCCCACCCCCCGAAACACAGAATTTGAACAAGAACAGTTTTTAGTTGTACAGGGTTTGAGCATGTCTGTTCTCTAGCAAAGTTTGAATACCTGTGGGATGGTTCTTATGTATTTATCGATGGTGTGTCACCAGAAAGGTAGGGAAAGTCTTCTGGCTGCTAATGGTCCAGGATGCTTTATGTTGTGCCTTTCATTTACTCTGAGCTAGTAGGTTTGACATCTTCTTTGTGAAATTTTAGTTTTGGACAAGGATTTGTGGAAACTGAGACATCAGCAAAGCTGGCTGATATTTATTTCCATTTCCTTCTTCCTAGCCAGTCAGAAGTCCAGAGAGAAGAGATAGAAAAGCATCAGCTAATGCTCGAAAGAGGAAACATTCACCTTCCCCTCCGCCCCCCACACCCACAGAATCCCGGAAGAAGAGTGGGAAGAAAGGGTAAGAACTGCACTGTGATGTAGGAGGCCCTGAAACAAACTCTAAAGGACTTCCCAGATTTTTACCTTTACAGGGGACGTTTGGCTGTAGGAAGTCTAGCTTCGACTTGGTACTGTCTTTCCCCGATTTTACCACCTGGTCCTGTACGTGATCCAAGTGACTTGCGGAGGAGTGAACCTCTGTTTTATGTTCTGCATGGTATAGCAGTGTAGTGCCTTGTTCAGTGAGTCACATTTGTATTTAGTGAATCTTGCTTGAGTGGAGGTTTTGGTTTCTACTGAGTAGGTTCTTGTGTGGATTAAGTGAGACTTTAAAGACCTTGTATAGGTCTTCCTGCCCTGAAGTAGATAACAGATGGTCCATAATACATAGTATATATTATGTACATAATAAATGTATATTAAATAAATACTTAATAATTTCAGGGTTGTCTAGCTCTAAATATATTTTAAACAGTTTCTTAAAGGTTACAGTTTAGTTTTAGAAGATGAGAGTTTCCAAACTTTATTCTTCTCATGTGATAGTGAATTAGTTGAATTTCTGGCTGTTGTCAAGTAGATCTTCACAGTGCAGACATCTTTTTTCCATTGGTTTCCTTTTGTGACTTTCTTTAGCCACATTTGCCTTTTGCTGCCCAGAGCATGCCTTGAGTCACACTATTTCTTGAAAGGTTACTTGAAGCATTCTTAAACATGTGTAGAAGCTTTTAGAGAATTTAAGAAACTCTTAGTCTCATAAATAATAATAATGAGTTAGTCACAGATACAGAAAAGATTTTTGTTATCTTTGTCAAGTCACATGTATTTGTTGTTAAAATAGATTGTTCTTTGGGCGTTGAGGGTAACCTTATTTCCTAAACTTACAAATTTAGGAAATAAATTTCATAAATTCTGAAATGCACTGTTGATGTTCAGAGATTTCAGAGCTACCTGTAATATAACAACTTTTCCAAGTGTTTTGGGGCCTGAAATTGATATGTTACTTTTCCCTTTATGGCCTAAGATGGGCTGCTAGGATAGCAGTGGCCACAGAACCAAAATGTTATGTCCAGGAAGCTCACGGTGGTGGCATTTAGCCTCTACTGTAAGTATTGTTGTTTATAGTCACCTAGTCATGTCCAACTCTTTTGTGATCTCATGGACTGTAGCCTGCCTACCTCCTCTGTTCATGGGATTTCCCAGCAAGACTATTGGATTAGGTTGCCATTTCCTTCTCCAGGAATCTTGCCAACCCAGGGATTGAACCCGCATCTCTTGCTTTGGCAGGTGGGTTTTTTACCATTGAGCCACCAGGGAAGTGTCATTCTTTTGAGTATAAAACCCACCACATTGACGTTCCCCAAATAAATGTATGCATCTGCCTTCTAATGAGCAGGACTTTGCTCGTTTAAATTCCCCCTTAGAAAACTCTATCTAATGAAAACATCTTGAAACCTGTTTTCCTAACACTTGTTATATTCATCTTCCTTGCATCTTTTCTTGCTTTTAAAGTATTTGATCTGTCTGCCCCCTTTAATTTCATAGGCTTAAAATTTTTTCCTATAATTTTTATTTTAAAAATTATTTTACACTCTATACCTTAGTCTCACCTGTGCCAACACATTGTCGCTATAGAAAGAGAGCTGTGTGCATTCTCTCAGCAGTGTGAGGAATCTTCACTCTATTTCTCCATTCTCATTTCCTTGTCAGTATATTCTAAAGTATTATCCCAAAACAGAAATTTTTTTTTTCTTATGCTTTTACTCATCCTGAAACATAGCCAACTTTTTAGTGAATTGTTTTAGTTCCCAAGGTTTAGCTTAACTGCCATTTGATCTAACTCTCTGAGGGTGGTTTTTTTTTTTTTGGTCCTTGTATTCCTTTTTTTGTGTCAATACACATCACCTTAAATGAGGTAGTTCCTGTAATTCTTCAAGATAAGGAATCAGTCCATTCTTGTGTGAACTTTAAATAGGCTTTCTTGTGTGTGTTAGTTTTAAAAATAGATGTTGATTTGCTTGAATTGATGAAAGAGCAATGGCAGTTTTTACAAATTTAAATGTTAGTAGTGCCTTTAGTGATTTTACTTTGCAGTTCCTGGTGTTTGGATGATACAGAGAGCCAGGAAGAATACAAAAAACAAACAAACCAAAAGAAAAAAAACCCAAACCACCCACGTAGTTGTATATATCTTTGAGAAAATTTCTTGTGTGATTCTTTATGATCTTTAAAATACTTGCTGTATTTCCAAAGCAAAGTTTTTTTTGCTACACTGATATAATTGCCTTTTAGGATACTGTCTCCAGTTTGAATTGTAGGATTTCTGTGGCCATTTCTTATGCACTGTAATTTTTATTTTCCTCTTGACAGGTTAGATGTAATTTGGGGAATGTATCTAATTTGTTTGGATTTATGTTTGTTTCTTAAAGTGATTCTGAGCATAGATTCCCAACAATACAGTTCAAATCTCTGAAATTGTTTGCTATAAGTAGCTGTAGTCAGTCTTGTTGTGCTCACATATCTTTTGTGTCTTAGCCAAGCTAGTCTTTATGGGAAGCGGAGAAGTCAGAAAGAGGAAGATGAGCAAGAAGATCTTACCAAGGACATGGAAGACCCAACACCTGTACCCAACATAGAGGAAGTGGTTCTTCCAAAAAATGGTTTGTATCCTTTTGCGTAGACATGGGAATGTTAGCTGTGATTTACTCACTCTCAGCAGTGCCATGGGATGAGTCTCTCTTTGCTGTATGTCCCTAGTTCTCAGTGGAAGTATAAATTGATGAAGCCACTTAACATGATTTGGCTATCTCTTAAATTTAAAAATGGATACATCCAGGGACTTTCCTGGCAGTCCACTGATTAAGACTTTGTGCTTCTAACGCAGGGGGCACGGACAGGTTCAATCCCTAGTCAGGGAACTGAGATTCCTATGCTTGCTGTGTGGTGTGGCCAAAATGAAAAGGTACACATCCAGTAGCAGTCTTAATTTCAGAATCCCTATTAAATAATTGCATGTCTCTGTAAAGATAAGTATAAAAGAATGTTGATTACAGAGAAATGAAAAATTGAAGATAAATAAACTAAGTTTCCGTTGACATAGGGCTAGTTACCTTCTGATCCACTCATGGACACAGAGCCTCTTAAAAATGAAAGAGGACTTCCCTGGTGGTCCAGTGGTTAAGACTCTGTGCTTCCATTGCAGGGGTGCAGGTTTGATCCCTGGTTGAGGAACTAAGATCCTGCATGCCTTGTGGTGCAGCCAAAAGAACAAAAAAAGATGTAACTAAAAATGCATGGAAAGATACATAGGTGCATTATAACATGAGATAAAAAGAATACTAAGGATTAAGCACAGAATGATAACTTTACACCCGTAAGATTTAAAACCCTCGGGATGTTTTTAAGTCTCCACTAATGTGAAAGGTATCAGTGCTCCCTCAATTTGTCTGTCTGAATGAATGGCACACAAATGGGGATGCACAAAAGAATAATAAAACATACTTTTGGTAAAGGGGTTAAAAGGTTCTTTTCAGGGTTTTCTTTGTATTTCTGTATTGTTTACTTCTATGATGACAGAAGAGTTGTGCTTATTTAATTAATACAAAATATAGTCTGTTACTTTGTTGATATTTCTTAGCTGAGCTTAAGATATTTACTTGGAGGTGAGCGTTGAATGACAGTAGAGTTGCCCTGAGATTCATGTATTTTTTAATCTTCTATTCTGTTTTCTTAAAAACAAGTAGAACTTTCCCCTTAAAGCATGATTTTTTTTTTCTTTCTTTCTAGTAAACCCAAAGAAAGATAGTGAAAATACACCTGTTAAAGGAGGAACTGTGGCAGATCTAGGTAAAAATCAAAATCTATAGTTTCATGTTGTTTTGTCTCAGAGATATGTCAGGTCCTTTGAGAATCCTTTCTTTACTAAGAGGTGTCACTTTCAGTTGCTGTGCTTTCCAGCACAGATACTTACTATAGCTAGGTTAGTACCATTGTTGCTTAGTTACCTATTAGGAAATTTAATTTCTTATGGTCCATTCTTTGCATTCTTAACGAATTTCCTTCTCTCAGCATAATGTTTTCTTGCAAACCAGCAAATGTGGTAGTATGATACCTAAATCAGAATATCTGAGTTTTAAGAAAACAATTGTAGTTAATGCACTTTTAATAATCTGCCTGGAATACTTGTTTCATGATATGTGCAAATTGATTATGTCTTCAGAACAAAAATCTGGTAACTGTTAATACTTTGTAAGCCAACAGAAAGTTTCCTTAACAGGATGAAATGAGAGTCACATCATCCTTCTACTGTATTTTCAGGTTATCAAGTACATTTTCACAAGTAAGGTCTAACTCTTGGATGTTCTGTGAGGGTAGAAAAGAGTGTAGTCATTTGTTCCAATTTTTAAAAATAGTTTGAAACATCTTTTTTCATGAAAGTTATATATGAAGTAATGATCTCAATTACTTTGTTCATTTGTGAAAGTCAAAGGGAATCCTAGTATTTTCAGTATATATTAAATTTATGAATTGATGGGATTTTAGACCTAATGGGGATATTCAAGATCTCCTTATGGCTTTACTATCTCCTAGTCAGGTGAATTCTGTATTTCAAATTAATTGCTGTGATTCTTGATGGCAGACATGTGTGGGTGTTTGGGAGTGTTTTTCTACTTCATTTCACTAAATACATCCTGCTTTTTCTGGCTTCAAGCCTGTCATTGGACATCAGTGGATGATTCTGTTTTTGATTATGTTGAAAGTAAAGCAGAAAAGTCTCTTGATGACAGTTTATAGAGAGGTGCTATTAGGTCAACAAAATAAAGTTACTATCAAAATGCTTCTTTCATAGCTGTTTTTAACATTAGTAACAATATAGATTTTAAATAGCTAGTAATAATTTTCATTATCCATAAGTTTATATTGTCTGTTTTATAACCATCACTTATCCACTGACCGAAAGGCCAGGAACACAAAAGCTAATGATATACAGTATTTTGTTCTATATTCTCAGTGCTGTGGCAGTGTAAAATATTCTTAAGACTTGAATAATCTTCACTGAGACAGTTTGTTAAACAGAATGCTAGTTTATATTTTAAAACTTAAATCCCAAAAAAGAATTATTCCATAGTTTTAAGGGAGTGGACGATTGTTCTTTTAAAAGTGAGGTGTCTGTTGTAGTATTTTTGTAGTAGACTTTATCGGAGGAGTCAGATTGAAGCCATGGTTAGGGAAGGAATGAGGTCCTGACTGGATAAAGAGTTTTAGTGCTAGGTATAGGAGATCTTCCCTTTATGTTAGTGAGCAGGTAGAGGTCTCAGTCAGGAGGGCTGTGCTTGCGGATGCTGCTGACCATAACTGAAGGGTTTGACTCTTTGGAATCTGAAGTTTTTGTCCTGACTTTTCATCCACGGACCAACAGGCTTACCAAGGATCATTTAAGCATTTGACTTTCTGCATTGGCTATAACCTGACTGATCCATCAACTGGGAATTGTTCAGAGTTGTTCATTGTTTTAACTGATCCATATTTTGCCTTATATGCCACCAAGCTAAGTATACGCAGTCATTTCTTTGTTGAGATCTCTAAAAGGTCAGTATCCAGGGGCTGAGGTGAGAGTGCATGTGTCCATACCTGGCAGGAGGAGAACATTGACTCTGTACCACCATCTAGGAATCAGTATATTGTATTATCAGAAGTATTTCCATTAGGTACCAAGACTCCCTCAAGGACAAAAATCTGTTAAACTGAAATGAAATAGTATAATTTGACCAGAGAGCGATTATTGTACTACCAGCATCTAGTGAGAAGTTGATTATCCTTTGGTTTACTATGACCCAAAGGACAAAGGTTCATTTTTGACAGCTTTACCCAGATTTCTTTCTGTTAGTCACTTCCTCTGAAAAAATAGTCCCTGTGCAGAGTAGGAGGACTAATGTTGGTAATACTGTAACTTACCACACTGCTTCTTTGTGGCTATTTGTTTCTAACTTAAAAATCAAGGAACAATGTCCATCTTTATGTTACATGAGTACATGTCAGGTGTCATTCTATAAATGTTTGCATTTTTGCATAAAACCATGTTAGCCCCAATTTATTGATTAGGAAATGAAGGCTTCTGAGGTTCAGGAACATTCCTAAGCGCACAGCTACTAAGAGAGCACAGATCCAGATCCAGGTCTTTGGGTAGTGCAGCGCTTTGTCTCACTGCACTCTGCTCATTTCTTTCAGCCTCTCTCTCATGCTCGCTCGTCTTTCAGTTTTGTGAAGTCATCAGGTACATCCCCATCTGAGGCCCTTTGATTTGGCTTCTTTCCCTCTGTGAAATGCTTGCTTTGTCCTTCTCTCAAGTTTTAGCTTAAATGTCACCTTTTCAGAGAGGCTTCCCGGTATATGGGCTCTGAAAGATCTACCCACTCAATTCCTCTCTGAAATACATTGTTTTTATTTTCTGTATAGCAGTTGTTAGCATTCGGTATCTTTTATTTTCTCTTCAGTCTCCTACCACTCATAACTGGAATGTAAGCTCCATAAATACAGGGGATTTTTCTTTTTCATCATTGTGTCTTTAGCATTTGGACAGTGGCTGGTGCGTAATAGATAATAAATAAAATTAAATGTTGGAACGCTAGTTCCTTATTACCTGTTAAAATACTATATTTATATCATCTACAGGATGTATTTATATCCTCTAAAGTAGGGGTTGGCAAACTTTTTTTCTAAAAAGGGCCAGATAATAAATATTTTAGGCATTCTGGTACAACTAGTCAAGTTTGCCATTATAATGCAGGTGCAGCCATCCATAATATATAAACAAATAATCATGGCTTATTCCAATAAAACTTTTATTTATGGACACTGAAATTTGAATTTCAGTTAATTTTTTAAATTTCATCATTCAAAAATGCAAAAATCACTCTTGACTTACAGGTGAGATAGGAATCCCCAAGACCATGCCCAGGTTTGGAGATTCTCTGGAAGGACTGGTGGAACTCAGCATTTAGTTGTACCCTCCGCTGACATATATCAGAGCGACATAGGCAGCATGAACAGATCGTAAGGGAAGATGACACAGGCAGTCTGCATGCAGGCTTCCTCCCGTGCGCTCGCTCACCTGAGGGGTCGCACGGAGTACACTCTTCCTGTGGCAGCACGCGTGCAGTGTTTCCAGCCACAGAAGCCCCTTTGAGAGTCCAAGATCGTTGTTCTTATTGGTCATGTACGGTACCCTCTGCCTAAAACACACCAAAATTTCACACTACAGAAATTCATCACAAGCTGTGTTGTGCCACAGTCTAGGCGCAGTGCACCACCCTTCCTATCAGTTAACTAGGAACACACCAAGTCGCTTCCCCAGATTCCCTACAGAAACAAGCAGTGGGCCATATTTAGCCTGTGGGCTAGAGATCCTGACCCCTAGTCTGAGCAGTTTATTTAGTGCTTTTCTTTTTTTTTTTTTTTTAACAGTGACAAACTTTATTATCTTGGGTTCCAAAATCACTGCAGATGGTGACTGCAGCCAGGGAATTAAAAGACACTTGCTCCTTGGGAGAAAACCTACGATCAACCTAGACAGCATATTAAAACACAGAGATATTACTTTGCCAACAAAGGTCCATCTAGTCAAAGCTATGGTTTTTCCAGTAGTCACGTATGGATGTGAGAGTTGGACCGTGAAGAAAGCTGTTATGCTATGCTAAGTCACTTCAGTCATGTCCGACTCTGTGTGACCGCTAGACGGCAGCCCACCAGGCTTCCCCGTCCCTGGGATTCTCCAGGCAAGAACACTGGAGTGGGTTGCCATTTCCTTCTCCATATTTAGTGCTTTTCAAGTAGCAGATTCTTAGAAATATTTGCTCAATGAATAATGGCAAAATACTGAAAAGATGGCTTCCTTGTATTCTCTTTCAGCTTTACAGTGCTTCATCACTGCCAAGACTTAGAATAATTATATTAAAAATAAAAATATTACAGGAAGTTAATAACGTAATTATTTGTGCCGTAACCTCTTACCCTTTCCACTGTGGAAATTTATCTGCCTTTCTGCTATGGAAGTCAGCTATTTAAATTATACATGGATTTGCCTCTGTTCTTTTGCAAGGCTAGCATTTAGGTCCTGGAGTCCCTATCCTCAGAAGGTATATAAATACTCTTACCAGAACTTTGTCCTTAGGGATTGATTATCACCTCCTTCTTACTCTGCATTCTTTATTCATTTCCTCTGGGATCTGAAATGTCATTACTTCATTTCACTGAACTTCAGGAGGCTGGAGCCCTAATCAAGTCCCTTACCTGTTATTAAGTAAGATTGTGACTAAGATTGTAGGCCAAGCAGTAATTAATTATAAATTCCCTATTGTTGGAAATCTAATGATTTGTGCTTTGAATTTTTACTCACCTCTATGCTCCTGTGTACAGATCTCATTTACTGAATTATTCACAGTGAATTTGCTTTAATAATGCTCTCCTTTTTGCCTTGTCTCTGTCCAGTATCATTTCCTTAAACCTTAAAGTTTCCAAGTAATCCAAAGAGCATTTACCTGTTAAATCAATTCCGTGTTTGATTTTGCAGATGAGCAGGATGAAGAAACAGTCACGACAGGAGGAAAGGTAATGATTTATTTAGTTAGGCCTGGTGCAGTGGTAACTCTTAAGGGTCCTGTGTGTTCAGCAGTAGACATACTGAACTACAAGTGTCCTTAGAAATATTCTGAGATCCTTCTGATTTTTAAAATTTTTGTTTAAAACCCCTACCCCCCCCCCCCCCAAATAGTTTGTCTTTCTTGACCCCCTACAGTGTTATCAGGAGGAATTGCCATTCTCCCAGGTCAGCATTTCTCATATACTGTGGTTTCTGGTTCCATTTCTCTCCTGGTTTCATGTGAATAATCAGCTGCACAGTGTTCCAGGTGAGCAGGGACAGTGCCTTGCTTTGATTTTCTCACTCCCATTTCTGTTAGTGCAGCCCCAGTCCACGACTGATGAAGCTTTTGATCATACTCTTTACCTCTTTTGAGTTTTACAGTTACTTCATGTTTCATCGGTTCTGCTCTGGAGACATAAGAATAATTAAGCTCTTGGATGATGTTGGATTTCAGGCAGGGTTTGCTTCTCTTTAAATAAATGGCCCCACTATTTATTCAGGCTGTAATCTGTGTTAAGATGTGTAACTAATCCTTAATCTCCTTGAAATAACTTCCTTAATGCTGGAAATGAATAGTTCTTTTTTTTCTTTTTCAGTGAGTCAGAGAACTTCCCCATAGTGACATTTACTGTTTTTTATACATTCATGAAATGAAAATATTCATGACAGGATTTCAAGGAAAAGTATTTCAAGAAACTCTTGTGTAGATGGCTTTTTAACTGGATCGTTCTTACGATTTTTTCTTTGAAATCAAACTTCTGTATTCAGAGAAGTATTCTGTATTCATCAACTTATTAACATTTATGAATATTACGCTTGTGAGGAGATGTCATCATTTAGAGTATATAGTATTGTGTGGTAGTCAAAGAGAGCAAAATACAAGCCAAAGAATCTCCCACATTTTTAACATCAAGAAAGAGTAATTTTGAAACTGTGGACAAGTTTTTTGTATAACTTAAAGCTAAGACAGTTAGAGGTGGTTATTCCAGTAACTGTTCCCACAGTGTCATTCTGCTATTTTCCTCATTGAGATGATTAAACTCTAGACTGTCAGCTTTTATTCATTTCAGTGCCAGCCTTTCCCTGCTTTTCCTCAAGAAAATTTTCTGAATTGAATCACATTTAATTTGTAAAACCTGTGGCACAAAAGCAACTTAATCATAAGCATGGTTTTCACTAGCTTCCCTGCTTTGGGAAATAAAATTTCTTACCTTTGTAATCAGTATTAACACTTTTGCTTTA
Organism: Bubalus bubalis; assembly: GCF_019923935.1. Lineage (NCBI taxonomy): Eukaryota > Metazoa > Chordata > Mammalia > Artiodactyla > Bovidae > Bubalus > Bubalus bubalis. The sequence goes on from NC_059177.1 coordinate 51,865,725, forward strand.
ACATTATTTAAGTAACAACCAGTTTCCTTAGTGCTTTCATACTTTAAATTTTTTTTGATATTCATTGATCTTAAGGAAACTATTGTCTTAAGTTTCTAGCACTAACTAGATCCTTACCAGGAAATATAGGTTGAATTACCTTAAATGTAGAAATTAAACTCTGGAACCATTATAAAAGAATATGATTCAAAACTTGAGTGCTTTCTTAAAAGAGTTTCATAAGGTTAAAACAGTAAAAGCACCACAGATAAAAGGTTAATAGAAATAACCCTATACAGTTTGAAAACACCTCAGTGTCAAAAAATTTATTTCCTATAGTATCTTGATAAAAACATTTAATGTGAAGTTAATTATAAGGAATCATTGAGTTAAATAGAGATTGGAACATACTCTACAAGCCATCGTAAAACTCCTTCTCCTCCTTGCAAAAGGAAGAGGAGGTTAAAGGAGACCAAAGAGATGTATCTGGACTCCATGATCAGGTTCTGATTTGGGGAGAAAAATCTGTAATAGACATTTCTGGGACACTTGGATCCATTTGAATATAAACTATATGTTAAATGATATTATTTAAAAGTGATTATTGTAGTATAAAAGTATTCTTTTGTTTTGACCTAGTGCAGTGGTATTTGCAATTACTATTAGCAAAGCCAGGTTTTTAGGTGAATTCATTTGTAAAACCTCCATAAATATGATAAAAGCCAGCTAGTTTCCGGCATGAGAATGGTTAACAGTGCAGGCCCTCCAGCTGGATTTTCTGAAACTTTGTCCTGTTGATGTCGTTAGCTCTGTACATCATTTTCTCATCCACAGAAGAGATGATAAATAGTACCTGCTGTTACTGTGAGGAGTAAGTGAGGTAATGCACATATAGCTGTTGGTGGATGCTTAATACTCAGTCTTTGAAATTGGAGAAACTTTATCATTAGGTTTTACTAGTGTCATTGAGCTAACCTCCTTATAAATTGAGAACTAGTCATTTAGATTTCTGATCCTAGGATTAGGGAAAACTAGACAAATACGATGCAGGCTACTGTGGAAAAAGTTTCAGGCCGCCTTTGAGTTGATTCCCCGATCTGTTCAAAAGGAGGAATAAAATCTGCTCTCTCATCTGGACATCTTTTGAAGGTACCTTTAAAAACTGTGAAAAGCTATTTCTCCTTGACATTTGTTTTCCTAGTCCTTGAAATTGGATCAGCTAGCTGCATTTTCTGTAAACTGCTGTCAGAAGTTTGAAAGCTATTCCTTATGTCTCTCAACTTTGGCTTATTTTCTGTAGGAAGATGAAGATCCTGGCAAAGGTGATCAGAGTAGATCCCTTGACCCTGGTGAAGATAATGTGACTGAGCAGACCAATCACATTATTATTCCTAGCTATGCATCGTGGTTTGATTATAACTGGTGAGTGTGTGCTTATATCTGTGAACTTGGCACTGAGGAGTGGGGACACTTGCCTTGAAACAGTACTGTGCTCTTCTGCCCAAGTCCTCTCATCGGTAATCCCTATCACGCTAGATGATGGGGGATGGAAAGTTATTTTAACTCTGGAATGTGTTCTTTTAGTTGTTTTAACTTAGGGATAGAAACTAGATTATGTTGTAACTTAGGGTTATCAAATTTTATAAACTTAAGCCTAACTCATTTGGCGTCAGTTTTAGTTCAGACAGGCAAAGGCTTGAGTATTTAATTATTATAAAATACTGATGTTTATTATATGATTTTTAAACAGATTTTTAAAAAATAATTTTGTGTATGTAATTTTGGCTGTGCTGCTTCTTCATTGCCATGCAGTCTCTTCTCTAGTTGAAATGAGCAGGGGCCGCTATCCGGTTGTGGGATGCAGGCTTCTTATTTGCAGTGGCTTCTCTTGTGGTGGAGCATGGGCTCTAGGGTGCACGGGCTTCAGTACTTGTGGCACACAGGATCAGTAGTCGTACTTTCCTGGACTCTGAGTAACAGAGTGGAGGCTCAGTAGTTGTGGCTCATGGGCTTAATTGCTCTTGTGAGATCTTCCTGGACCAGGGATGCAGACCCCATCTTCTGCATTGGCAGGTGGATTCTTTACCACTGAGCCACCAGGGAAGCCCTGTGATTTTTAAATGTTACGGAAATACATAAAGAAAAACTCCTCTGACTACCCAGTCATGGCTTTATGTTAACGGGAAACAGGAGCTCTTTCACATATAAACCCTGGCATGTAAAAGAGTTGAAGAAAACACCCATCTCAGCATCCTCCTTGTCATTTACCACAACCACTGTGGCATCCTTGGAACATGGATGGAAATAAATGCAGACCTAGATATCTTACTTCTTGATTACTTTTGAAGTGTAACTGTTTCATATCAGGCTGATTTTTGTTTGACAGTTTTTTATTTTAAAATAAATGTACCAGAACTCTAAATAGATTAGTTTCTTTAAGGTCCTTTCATTGGAAGACTGTATACTTAGTCTAGTGATGCCACCCTCACTCTGAATCTCTTCGTCCTGTTTGGATATTTTGCCTGCTTTCAACGGTTTTTGTGTCATTTTTAAGGATATATGTGCCTGTATATCTTTATATACATATATATGTGTGTGTGTATGTGTATACATATATTTATACACACATACACCTGAATACATATCTATAAAACCACCTTAAAAGAATAGGGTGGATGGTCCGCTTGAGTCATACCTTCTTTTTTTCCCCAAACCAGAAGGTATGGTCTCTACTGGTGAGACTTTTCAGCATACTTTTTAAAACTTAACTCTTCATGCTGTTTCTCAATGTTATGAATAAGTGGAAGCTGAAACAGAATAAGTAAATAGCTCTACTTTGAAGGTCAGTCTTCGTTACATTCATTATGATGTTAAATGAGTTTTAAATTTGGAAGATTCAGAATGGTTTGAGAAACTAGCATTCGCCTCTCAAAAAAGGAGAAAGTCATAACAGTAAATAACTTTGTATGTTTTTATAGGTTCCAGAAACACTTCCATTTGCATGTCACAAAGTGTGCTATTAGAAGGACAGTAGAGGTATTAGTTATATCCCTGTTTATAGACGAGCTAACTGCTGTCTCAGTTGAGGTGTTTCAGTTGCAGGGTTGATCATTGGAAGAACTCAGGCTTTCTAATTCTGGATACCACTCCTTCCACTACTTGACTCATTCACATAACCTAAGGAATCGGCTGCCAGTACTTCAGACATAGATTTTGAAAAAGAAAGTGTTTGTGATTACATACGCTTATGTGTTTTGTTCTTGGTGAAATTGTTTTTTTGGCTTCTTCCTAACCTGTAACATCAGAGTATATTAGAACCAGTTTGTAATTACTTACAGTTACTCTTTTTATAGTAAAAATATATACTGGAATTTCATTATACTAGATCTATGGAACATATTTGAACTTAGAAACTATCTTCCTAGATGTTTCCAGGTGATTTTGTTTATAGTATTTGGTAATATTCATTTCAAATAATTTAAATGTTAGCAAATAAAGAAAGAGTGAATGCTTTTATTTGTATTCACAGACTGTTGATTTGCTTTTTCCCATGCAATCTCTGTACATGGAAAGCCACTGAGAAACTAAAATGTATCATCTGGAAAAACGCTGGTGCATGCGTAGTCTTGTCCGGCTCTTTGCAGTCCTGTAACCTGCCAGACTACTCAGTCCATGGACTTTCTCTAGGCAAGAATAATGGAGTGGTTGCCATTTCCTCCTCCAGGGGCTCTTCCTAACCCAGGGATTGAATCTGTTTCCTGCATTGGCAGGCGGGTTGTTTACCACTGAGCTGCCATTAATGTCTAAACTTCTGTGCTAGATGTACAGTTGGTTCATTTGTAGAATGTTTTGGGCCTGATTCATTTTACATGGTTTCTACAGTGCTTATCACCTGTAACATTTTATAAAATTACCAGTGCTTTTATTTAAATGTTAAAAATTAGTGCTGTGATCTTTTTAAAAGTAGTAAGTCACTAAACTCTATTAAAAAATTAAGTTCACTTCAGAGTTTCCGAGGACTGGTTAGAAATGTGCACTAATGTTGAATCTGAGAAACTGATCATTGTCAATTCCACTGTCTTTTGGTTATTCATTTCACCAATTTGTTGCCATACCAGTTACTGTGATTTTTGTCCTACGATTTCCAAAGAACTCCTTGTATCTTCTGGCTCTTCATCTAGTTATGGTATGTTAGGACAATTCCATAAAATCTAAAGCCTTCAGTGTGTTGGTAGAAATTTTTGAGTTTGGTTATGTGAATAGAAAGACTGTAGAAAGACTGTAGTTAAAGTATTAGAGGTGAGGAAGGGAAATCGTTTTTTAACTTTATTTAACTTCTTAGTATACATTATATTTTCTTTAGTTTTATTTTTACATACTGTTAATACATAGGAACTTGTGCAGGCCAATTAAATTTTGCAAGTAGTGCTCAGTTTTTGGTTTTATCCATTTTTACTTTGAAAATTAAACAAGCTTAACTCAGATTTCAGGATTTTGCTTTTCTAAGAGGACTCTTAATTGTTTCTCTCTTTTCTCTTCAGTATTCATGTGATTGAACGGCGTGCTCTTCCTGAGTTTTTCAATGGAAAAAACAAATCCAAGACCCCAGAGATGTGAGTGAAATGTAAAGATGTGATCCGGATACTGATAGTTATTTTAATGGGATCAGTATTTAGAAAACCTGACTATTTGGATGTGTTTGGCAGGGGCTTCTTAAAGCACTCTTCTTAGTTAATCTTTGCTAATGTCAGAGTCACCACACTGTGCTGAATTCTAGCTCCACTGACTAGCCTTGTGGTCTGGGCACAAATTCTTTAATCTTCATCTGTAATTGGAATAATAATAGATCCTACCTTATAGAGAGATTGTGAGGATTATATGTGTTACCACACAAAAAGTGCTTAGACCTAAGGCTGGCACACAATAAATTCTAGGTATAGTGTAGTGTAGTTAGGGAGATAGCCTGAGTAACCAAGTGTTATTTGCAAATTTTGCAGGCAGCTAAGGATTTATTGATTCACCTCTGTGACCAAGGTTATGCTTCTTTTACTTCACATTAACTTCATCACATTACTCTATTGTACTTATTGTTACATGTTAGCAGACAGTTGTTTTGTGTTTTAGGGATTCTTAACCTGAGTTGCATGCATGACTGTTAATAGTCAGTACAATATCACTCTGATTTATTGGCCTGTTTTAACTTTTTGGTGTATTTGCCAGAAGAATGTGAAACTACTTTGCTCTATAAGTTACTGTTTTTGAAAGGATGTGTGTTCACCTTAACGAATTCGGCCATTACTTTTTAGATACTTGGCATATCGAAATTTCATGATTGACACATACCGCCTAAATCCCCAAGAATATTTAACCAGCACTGCTTGTCGGAGGAACTTAACTGGAGATGTGTGTGCTGTGATGAGGTAAAAATGTCTGGACTTTTTCTCAGATATTTCACTGCAGATGGTTAGTGGTACTTCGCTAATGTTAGGCTGATTAAACTGGATGTTTTCTTGGTTAATAAAATACCTAAAGTAGCATCTTTTTTTTAAATTCACATTTTACATCTTTTAATCATAAACTGACCACAGAGAGTGGGTTAGGGTGGGGAGTGAATAAGTTCTGTGCCCTAAATCTGTCTAAAGAAAAGAAAAAAAAAGTAGATTTCCATTTGTGAGTTTGGTTTATGTGTGAGTTCTTTCACCGTGGACCTATACAGGCATGTATTTGTTCTCATTTCTGTGGTTGAAAAGATTAGGCTTTCTACTTGGTTTGGGGGTGCTATATTATTAACATTATTTTGAGTTTGTAGAGACTGTCTCTCAAACCAAAACTGTCGGTTACTTTGTGAAGGTTCATAACCTGCAAAAGAATGTGTTTACTTGTTTTCTTGGTTTGTTTTTTTAATGAAATGTGATGATGGTTAGGAAGATGATGAGGTACATTCTCTAGATTTTTAACTTTCAGATGTTTATCCTTCAGGGTTCATGCCTTTTTAGAACAGTGGGGGCTTGTTAATTACCAAGTGGATCCAGAAAGTCGACCCATGGCAATGGGGCCTCCTCCAACTCCTCATTTCAATGTGTTAGCTGATACCCCCTCGGGGCTTGTTCCTCTACATCTTCGATCACCTCAGGTAAATTAATACCACCTATTCTTCAGGTCTGGTGGTTCAGATGGTGAAGAATCTGCCTGCATTTCAGGAGACCAGGGTTTGATCCCTGTGTCCAGAAGATCCCCAGAGAAGGAAATGGCAACCCACTCTAGTATTCTTGCCTGAAAAATCTCATGGACAGAGGAGCCTAGTGGGCCAAAATCCATGGGGTCGCAAAGGAGTCGGACACAACTGAGTGACTAACAGTTTCAGTTTTCATTCTTCAGGTCTGGGTAGTAACAGACAACCATTTCTAGTATTTGTATTCAGGAATTACTGTTATAGTCATATAATTGTGCTGTCTCTTAGCTGGTAGGTTGTGTTTGTTTTTATCTGTTGTAAAAGTTTGAGTCCATAAGAATGTTTTATGTTTTAAGATAATGCTCTCTCCTTAATCCCAAGAGTCTGTGCTTTATCTTATCATGTTACAGATTTACTTTCATAACTCATGACTCCTTTATCACCTCTGCCATCAAAGACAGTAATCAAGAAGCAGACTGTTTAAATTGTTTAGAACTTCTTCCCTTTCCTTAACATTTGGAAAGTGGACATCTGTGCACACGTTCTTGAAAAGATAATTATGTCAATCGGATTATGTGTATCATTCTATTGGAATAACACAAAGGAATTGCCCCCACTGTGCAACATTAAATAAAATTTGTTTGTTGTCTCTATGACTTAAGAGAGGCAAAAAAAAGTTTCTTATATGTTGAAATTTTGTTAGTTTAGCAAAGGTTTTTTTTTTTTTTTGTAGAATCTCCACCAGGAGTCATTTAAGTGCCAGTATTAAACAGCCTTAAAAACTTCTGTCCCCTTGACTTTGTAGAGGTTAGTACAGCCATTTATTGTTTATTTGACTCATAGATTCCTGCTGCTCAGCAGATGTTAAATTTTCCTGAGAAGAACAAGGAAAAACCAATTGATTTGCAGAACTTTGGTCTTCGTACTGACATCTACTCCAAGAAAACCTTAGCAAAGGTAAGGATTTTTTGATAGGGACATATGGACTACAATCTAGCATATCCTAATTTTCCTTTTTACTTCTAAGAAGCAGCATTTTCTGTAAGAAACTTGCTTTACTTTCTGTAGGGTAAGAAGGTGAGCTTTCTTCATAAATCTGATGGCATTTTTTAGAAGTCACTATATGGTATGGTTAGAAGATAGATATATAAAAGTAACTTTGATTAATATGTTAAAGAAAATTAGGGGAAAATGGAAAATTTCAACAGAGAATGTGAATATATAAAAAGAATGAAATACCTATTGAACAGTTAAAACCATACCTGAAATTAACCCATTGGATGGGTTTAACAGAGGACTGGACACAGCCAAAGATAGGATAGATATATTGAAACACCAAGAGAAAAAATGGTTGAAGTTGAGGGAACAGGACAAAGAGAAAAGAATGCAAGAGACACATGAGATATGGTCAGAAGAATGATTCATTTATCATTAATAGAGACCCATAAGGGGAGAGATAGTGGCACAGAACTGATATTTGAAAGTGTAAGGGTTAAAAATTTTCCATAACTAATGAAAAAATAACAATGCCCAGAATAAGAGAGATTGAATACAGAGAAAAGCATACTTGGGCATTTGATGTTTAAACTCTAAAAGTTGATATGTTAAAGCAACCAAGGAGAGTGGGAGTGGAAGTGGGCACATTAAAGTCAATGGCACAATGATAAAACTGATGTCTGCCTTTTCAGCAGAAATGACAGAAGCCAGAGGACAACGTAAAAATATTTTTAAATGCTGAAAGGGAAACTGTCTCTCTGAAATTCTGTATTCAATAGAAATACTTTTCAAAATTGAGAGTACAGTAAAGACCTTCACAGACATTCGAAAGGTGGAACTAGCTCAAGGTGTAGGAAAGCTGAAGGAAATTCTTTAAGTTGAAGGGTAGTGATTCCAAGTGGAAGCACATGATGGTTAGGAAGGAATAAAGACCATAGGAACAGTTATACTGAATTGCATGTTAATGGTTTTAATGTTTTAATTGAGCAGCAGAGATTGTCAAATTAGATGAAAAATCAAGAACATATATTGTCTGAGACACTCAAAATATAAAGACATATACTGAATGAAAATGAATGGGAAAGACATACCTTCTAAGCAAAAGAAAGCCAAAATCACTATATTAATATTTATAAACATAGACATCAAAACAAGTTGTTTTACCAGAAGTAAATAGAGGCATCTCATAATGATAAAGTATTAATCAAGAGGACACAAACTCACTTGTAAGTTATCAAAGATTCTCATGAAAAAAGTGATTTGGAGTTTAGGGAGTCACTTGGAGATTTTATTAATCAAGAGATGTTAAATATGAGATATATGAACCTGTTGCAGTTGGAGTAAACTGTCTGCCAGAGTGCCTTATGTGTGGTACAGTTTGTCCTTAAATCTTGGATAAAGTACAGCCTTCAAGGTATACCAAACATTTGTTTTATGTTTTAATATTATAGTGCATCCATAGTATGTGTTAAATTGCTATGCTGTTGTAGATTCAAAAGGTGTTTTTAAATATCAAAGTAGTAGAAATAAGTAGTGTAAGTGATCCATGTCTAAGTAGTCCATGAGTTCTTGGTAGGCAGCAAGAAATCTTTGAAATAAAACAGCCTTTCTCTTGGGAGTTTAAGTTCCATGTTTTATTCCTGTTATTCAGGGACTTATTTTGGTGGTTTGCAGAAAACAGTCCCTGGAACTTAGAAAGGAGCTCTCATGAGCTCCCTATTCAGCCTTTAGGAATGAGTTAAATAGTTTCTGAATTTTTTCTTTAGAGTAAAGGTGCTAGTGCTGGAAGAGAATGGACTGAACAGGAGACTCTGCTACTCTTGGAGGTAAGCACATTAATGGTGGAGCCCCTTTATTCTTATGGGTCCCAAGTTTCTGTGCCTAGCATTTTAAATATACCTTTGAAATTTATCCTAAAAATATTAAATCCATGCAGTGAGTTTTAATAGAATATTCTTGGGCTGTTACAGTTTGTATATCACACTGGCTGTGATATACATATATATAACGTGCTGGCTGTCAGTAGGGGAGATCAAGCTTGGATATGTGTTATTTTGGTGCAGGTTGAGTTTTTTTATTTTAAATCTGTTACTAACAAATATTGAAACTTTGCCAAGGTAGCCTAGATTTCTAACTCTTCCTCCATAATTAGAAGATCTAGCAACTCTGGACCCTTGTTTTCACACGGCAATAATTATCTCCTTGGCCTTGGGTAGCAGATGTTCCTTTGAATTGGGGCATTTCTTCATATCCAGTTTTTCTTAACTTAGACCATGTCAGTCATTGTAGATTAATTCCCTAGAGTTTCTATGCATTTGAGCATACAAACTCCGTATCTCCCAAAAGGATTTCAGAAAAGGGACTGAAAATATCTGCCATTGAAAACATTACCTTGTGAATGAAAAGTGAAGACTGTGATGAATCTGTGATTATACACAATATCTCTGTCCATCAGCACGTTGCTTTTTTCAGTTTGCTTATGTCTTTGGAAATTCTTGCAGATCTCTTAATTGTACTCTGAAGGGTAGGAAAAAGAGAATCTTTGGTTTCATATTAACCATTTTCAGAGGAGAACTGTTTGTCTTCAGTTCAGTTCAGTTGCTCAGTCATGTCTGACTTTTTGCTATCCCATGAACCGCAGCATGCCAGGCCTCCCTGTCTGTCACCAACTCCCGGAGTTTACCCAAACTCATGTCCATTGAGTCGGTGATGCCATCCAACCATCTCATTCCCTGTCGTCCCCTTCTCCTCCTGCCCTCAATCTTTCCCAGCATCAAGGTCTTTTCAAATGAGTCAGCTCTTCGCATCAGGTGGCCAAAGTATTGGAGTTTCAGCTTCAACATCAGTCCTACCAATGAACCCCCAGGACTGATCTCCTTTAGGATGGACTGGTTAGGTCTCCTTGCAGCCCAAAGGACTCTGAAGAGTCTTCTCCAACACCACAGTTCAAAAGCATCAATTCTTCGGTGCTCAGCTTTCTTTATGGTCCAGCTCTCACATCCATACATGACTACTGGAAAAACCATAGCTTTGACTAGATGGACCTGGATTTTCATAATTTGCTTGTCCATTAGGTATATTGTTTTAGTTTATTAGGCAAGTCTGTTACCACCTGGATATGTAGTTAGAAGCAGGAGAAATATCTTAATGGCTTTTTCAGATAATTAGTATTCTTTGATAAAGGCATCTGCCCTCCCACCCCCCCTTTTTTTTAAAAAACATGCTGAAGGTTTGTGGAAATCTTGCATTAAGCAAGTCTGTTGGTGCCATTTTTCCAACAGTATTTGTTCACCTTGTGTCTGTGTCACATTTTGGTAATTCTCAGAATGTTTTAAACTTTTTACTGTTAATTATATATTTTTTACAGTGATCTGTGGTCTTAGATGTTACTATTTCAAAAAGATCATTCACTGAAGGCTCAGATGATGGTTGTGGGCTTCCCTGATAGCTCAGCTGGTGAAGAATCTTCCTCCAATGCAAGAGACCCAGGTTTGATTCCTGGGTTGGGAAGGTGCGCTGGAGAAGGGATAAGGCTACCCACTTAAGTATTCTTGGGCTTCCCTCGTGCCTCAGCTGGTAAAGAATCCGCCTGCTGGGTTCGATTCCTGGGTTGGAAAGATCCCCTGGAGAAGAGGAAAGCTACCCACTCCAGTATTCTGGCCTGGAGAATTCCATGGACTGCATATAGTTCATGGGGTTGCAAAGAATCGGACATGACTGAGTGACTTTTACTTTCAGGTGATAGCTAGCACTTTTTAGTAGCAAAGTATTTTTTTTTAATAATTAATTTATTTTTGTCTGTTCTAGGTCATTATTGCTGTAGGGGCTTTTCTGTAGTTGCAGCAAGTGGGGGCTACTCTTCGTCACACTGTTTGAGCTTCTCATTCCAGTGGCTTCTCTTGTTGTGGAGCATGGTCTCTGTGTTGCCAGGGCTTCCGTAGTTGCAGCTCCCAGGCTCTAGAGCACAGGCTTAATAGTTGCGGTGCATACGCTCAGTTGCTCCTTGGCATGTGGGACCTTCCCAGACAAGGGGTCAAGTCCATGTCTCCTGCATTGGCAGGCGGGTTCTTTACCACTGAGCTACCAAGGAAGCACTAGCAACAAATTATTTTAAAATGAAAGTAAGTGCATTTTTTTTTTAAGACATAAAGCTATTGCATACTTAGTAGACTATAGCACAGTATGAATATAACTTTTATATGCACTGTAAAAGCCAACATATCTGTGTGACTCGATTTATTGCAATCCTCACTTTATCAGAATTGAAACTGCAGCATCTCCAAGGTATGCTTGTACAGTATCACATTAAACCTTGACCACTGGTAGTTTCTTAAAGGTTAGTTGGTGTGAAATCCGTTGGTCTCTCCTGTTGAACTAGTAATGGATCTTATACCCATGTATGATTACATAGTATCTTTCGTTGATAAGTTGGAAAATACTGGTTTTCTGATTTATGCAGATCTTCCAAATGTTGATGCAGTTCATTATACAATATCAAAAAATGCAAATTGATAATATTTGGTTCCAATCTCATTAGGAAGTCTTTTAGAGAGTAGAACAAGCTTTCATGGCAGATGCATGATTTTCAGAATTGTCATTTTTCACTTAATTGTTGGCGACAGACAGTATCAGTTGTTTTCCTTGGAGTGATAATTTTGAGAATCATTGTTTATTTTCGAGAAAGTGTCTGCCAAACATCTGTGTCTGTAAAACTGTGGTGTGTTAGCAATTTGTTCTAGTGACAGTGATACTTGGAGAAGAGAGTGGCTACTTGAACTTGAAACTCAATCACATGAGTGCTTTTCCTTTAGATAGTTATGATGCTTCGAGAGTTGGTAGTCTTCCTGTTTGCCTGGCATTTCATAACATCAAATATTGAAAACACATGGGCTAAGATAATTAGATTCAATAAAAATCATTTTTACTATTTCATCCAGGAAACGTTTAAGTTGGTTTATGTGGTTTCTCCAAATACGTGGTAATGAGGAATTAAATGACCCTTAAGACGTCTGGTGCCACTTCCTTGATTCATACTAAGGGGCCAGTGGTTCCCCCCGTTGATTTTGTACCATTGTGCACATGTCGGCATAACAAGTGAGACAGTAATGTCCTAGTGTTACTATTTTGATCTCTTAGTTTCTGTGAAGGGGCCTGGTGCTCTGTGAGTTTCCAGACCACACTTAGGGATCCTTTGGGCCTTGTGGTGTCGCATGTATCTGTTTTGCTCTAATTTGACTTTATGAATTGTTCCAACCGTCATGGTTCATGAAAAATTTTAGTGGTGTATTAACTCTTCCGTTTTCATTTTTACCACCCTCTTCTACTTTCCTTATTCTCTCTTCATGTCTGTCTGTATTCAAAAAGATTGGTTCCTTTTGCATTTTTACCACTATTTTCATTTGTTCTTGTCTGTCCTTTCAGTGTCATTGGTATGCAGAGAGCTTCTTTCCTGAACTCCTTTTTCTTTAATTCAGGGCTGTCTTGTCTAGTCATATCTGCTTGTGGGTATTGATTTTACCGTTCTCAGCCCTTGTGGGGAAATGTATGGGAAATGTTTTTGTATTGCTCATATAGAATCTGTGGGCTCTGGGGAGAGATGCAGTTGTGCAGTACTGCCTGAAACAGCATTCTCCTGTCAATTCTTTTCCTTGCTGCACATTTATACTCAGGAGTTTTCTTCTTTGTGTCCAGTTCTTTGCACCCCCATGGGCTGCAGCATACCAAACCTCCCTGTCCCTCACTATCTCCTGGAGTTTGCCCAAGTTCATGTCCATCGCATCGGTAATGCCATCCAGCCATCTGGTCCTCTGGTGCCCTCTTCTCCTTCTGCCCTCAATCATTCCCAGTATCGGGGACTTTTCCATTGAGTTGGCTGTTCGCATCAGATGACCAGAATACTGGAGCTTCAACTTCAGCATCAGTCCTTCCAACGAGTATTCAGGGTTGATTTCTAAGATTGACTAGTTAAGATTAGTGGATAGTAAATAAAGAGTGAGGTCAGAATGGCCGAGCTCCTGTTTACCCTGAACATAGCCAAGAAAGCCACAGATCTCCACACAATAGTGTGTTTTCTCTCCTGCAGCTGGAGGCTTTGCAGCCGGTAGATTTTCCATTTAAAACATGCTGTTGAACCAACAGATGTCTGCACTTACACAGAGGAATATAAAAGTCTTCCCAACAGCATTGTTGACTATTCACACCTTCTGTTTTTATCGTTTATTTATCGATAATTAATAGCTTAAGAACATGAAGTCAGAGGAAAATTTTTTAATCAATTTATAACCAAAAACTTCATCAATTTCACCCTGACAAATACATCTAGAAGACTGGTTAGAGTTTATTGTTGTCCATTCTCCCTCCCCCAAATCATACCATTTTATCAGACAAGCATATCACATAGGCTACTTACTAGGTATCTTCCTGTGTAATTTTATATTACACTTCAGCTTCCAGTTGTCATGAAGAAAGGCCTTTTTTAAAATTATGGGGTGTTTTCATCTACACTCCTCGGCTTTCAGGATCTTACCGACCAGGGATTGCACCTTTGCCTCTCTCAGTAGAGTCCTAACCACTGTACTGCCAGGGAATTCCCCAGATTTTTTCTTCTTTCTTTTAATGCTTGGAGTCATGGAAAAGTAAGATTCCTTTTCTAATTTAATTTGGCTACCTGTGATTAAATTCAGCACATTTTATTTGGTGCTGTGTTTCAGGCGCTGTGGCAGATAGATTGAGATGACTAGCCCGTAGTGTCTACAGTTCAGTAATTCAGTTCAGTCATAGTCTAGTGTGTGATAGAAACTGAAACGTGATTAGAGGTATGACAAGCATAAGACGTACAGAGGAGTGGCTGTGTAGCTGACCTGGGTAGATAAGATATAATGGACAGCTTCCTGGAGTAGGGTGCTAGTATTGGTTCTGGTTCATGATATTTCTAGTACAGAACAAACTGTACATACACACAATACTTAGGATGTGGGGTCTGGGTATTCCCGGAACATTAGAGTATGATGTTGAGGTGGAAGAATTAGCAGATCCCTGTCGTGTTTGACCTTAATTCCTTAACATAATGATGAGAACTGAAATAGTTTTAGGCAGGCAAGAGACAGTCTCCTGTGTCATACATCCAGCAACAGGAAGAAGGATGGATTGAAGGGTAGAGACAGGCGAGTCTAAGAATCCAGGTAAGCAGTGGTGAAGACCCCAGTGATGGCCGGAGGAGGTGTTGTATAGTGTAAATGTTTGCTGATGCCTTTTTTCTGCTTGTCACCCTTTTCCTTCCTGGAGGCCTGTCGCTATGTTGTTTTGAAAGCCTCTCTTCATCCTGCCTCTCCTATGTAATGCTTCTGTCAGTGCTCAGGCACAGAACTTCACTGCTGCTCGCCTTGTGCTTTTCTGGATGCTGACGGTGGCTTGAATTCTGCATATCAATTCCTTAGCTTTATTCTGGGGAAAAAACTTCCTGAACTTTCTTACTTTTCTCTGGCTAAAGGAAAATGAACAAAGAAAAAAGCTTAAAAGTAAGCTCATCTGAAAAGGTTATGCTGGAAAGTATCAAGACAGTCTCTCCTGGAGTTTGCTCAAACATGACCTTTGAGTTGGTAATGCCACCTAACCATCTCATCCTTTGTCGTCCCCTTCTCCTCCTGCTCTCAGTCTTTCCCAGCATCAGGATCTTTTCCAATGAGTCGGCTGTCATATCAGGTGGCCAGAGTTTTGGAGCTTCAGCTTCAGCTTCTGTCTGTCCAGTGGATATTCAGGGTTCATTTCTTTTAGGATTGACTGTTTTGATCTCTGCAGTCCAAGGGACTCTCAGGAGTCTTCTCCAGCACCATAATTCTTTGTAATATACATGCCTTTTTTTTTGTTTTTCTTGACTGAGAATTTAACATAATAAGGAAAGCAATCAGATCTACCTGCTATGAACAGTATAACTATTTGCATTACTCTTTTTAATTTAAAGCCCATCTAAAGAACAGTCACAGGTTGCTGATGTCATTAAGTATTACTTCCTTGTTACCTGTTATTAAAGCTCCTGTTTTTTTCCATCACAGGCTCTGGAGATGTATAAGGATGATTGGAACAAAGTGTCAGAGCACGTTGGAAGTCGCACTCAGGATGAATGCATCCTTCACTTCTTGAGGCTTCCCATTGAGGACCCATACCTTGAGAATTCTGATGCTTCACTGGGGCCCCTGGCCTACCAGCCTGTCCCCTTCAGTCAGTCAGGAAACCCAGTCATGAGCACGGTTGCTTTTTTGGCATCTGTGGTGGATCCTCGTGTGGCGTCTGCTGCAGCCAAAGCAGCTTTGGGTATGGATTTTCTTAAGCTGTCTTGTGAGCGTAACCATTTCAGATCATGGTTTCATGCTTTCTTTCATGATAGTTTTATCTCAGATTTAGGTGTTATCAGCTTGCAGTTTTATGTATTACCCCTTAAGGATAGTAGATTATGTTTTTTAAATAAAGCAGTTAACATACAACATTTTTCAAACTATGAGCATTTTTTGAGAATTTAGAGGGACAAAACAGTGGGTTTTAATGGTATTTTGTGATGCATATGGATTTTTATATAATTGGCAAAAAGTTATTTAACACTCTTGGGTTGCATGAATTCTAACTAGAATTTTCTCACACTATAGAATTCTTTCTTGACATTCTGGTTGTTTCATCCTTACTGTTTTCTTGATTAAAATCCAAACAGCAGAGTTAGATGAATTTTGGACAGCAATTTTGATTGTTACTGATAGATATTTAAAGATCATAATCTCTTGTTTATACAGTAAGACTGTGACATGTAAGGTAAGACATAAGAGTCATGGAATTGCTTCACTGTACACGTTTATCAACTTTGGCCTTCTTGACTTCCTGGGATAGATCAGATTGAGTCTCAAGAAAGGTCACTAGGTTACACACGACACACTAGTGTTGTGTCAGATTTCCTAGTTTACACTGAAGCAAATATTCACGCGACACCAGATCACTGTTCCATTTTTATTCTTACACAGAGGAGTTTTCTCGGGTCCGGGAGGAGGTGCCCCTGGAATTGGTGGAGGCTCATGTCAAGAAAGTTCAAGAAGCAGCCCGAGCCTCCGGAAAGGTGGATCCCACCTATGGCCTGGAGAGCAGCTGCATTGCAGGCACAGGGCCAGATGAGCCAGAGAAGCTGGGTGAGTCCCTGCTGCCCCCAAGGACACGGTTAATAGTGGTTGTGTTTTCCTATCAGCTTGCTAGAATACTTGGGTTTGCTTGCACTTAAAATTGGCTACAATGATCAGTACAAACTTAGGCCTTAAAAAAATTTATGTGGGACTTTTTTAATCTCTTCCTTTTGTGATAGAATTTTAAAAAATTGTCTCCTGTTAATAAATCACAGTTGTGAGGTATCTGATGCCTGTTTTTAAATCTAGGTTTTGAGTGTATAGACCTAAGAATTCCAAACGGACTTTTGTGGTTTTAATTTATATGTTGCTGAGTAGATTGTTGTTTTTGGTTATTTTTAAATTGAAATAAACTTCATGTGAAATTCTTCATTTTATTCACTTTAAATGTATATTATCCAGTGGCTTCTAGTAAATTCCCTGTGTTGTGCATTCATCACCACTATCTAATTCCAGGACATTTTCCTCACCCCAGAAGAAACCCCATATCAATTAAGCAGTGACTTCCCATTCTTTCTCTCCTCAGCTCTGGTACCATTAATCTGCTTTCTGTCTCCATGGATTTGCCTATTCTGAACATTTCTTATAAATGGAAGCATGCCATTGTAGCCTTTTGTGTGACTTCTTTGATGCAGCGTAATGCTTTCGAAGTTCATCCATGTTGTCATGTTGTGGTGTAATGCAGTACTCCGTGTCTTTCTGTGGTCGATAATACTCTTGGGTGGATATACCACATTTTACTAATCCATTAATCAGTTCATGGCTGTTTGGTTTGTTTGTGCTTTTTATTCATTTGAATAAAGCTGTTATGAACATTCATGTACATAATGTTTTCTGTTTCTTGGGTGCCTAGGAGTAGAATTGCTGATCTTGTGAGATTGTATAATTAACTTTTTGGGACTCTACTCAGTTGTTTGCACAGTGGTTTTACCTTTTTTTTTTCCCCACTAGCAATGTATAAGGTTTCTAATTTCTTCACATTCTCACATAAATACTTGTAGTTTTCTGAGGACCCTCCATACTGTTTTCTGAAGTGGCTATATGTAAATGTTTTTTGACTACTGGTTCAAAATCTGTTTACTTGCTATAGGAAATTATTCTCTTTCTTTTTGGGATAGTTTTGGTAGTGTGTGTTTTTGTAGAAATTTTTAAGATTATCTGGTTTGTTCGCCATGCATGCAAAAAAAAAAAATCATAAAACCAGAACTAGAAACAACTCGGATGGCCATCAACTGAATGGATAAGCAAAATGCAGTATTCAGTGGAATATTATTGGACCGTAAAATGGAATGAAGTATTAAACATATTCTGCATCGTGGAGGTACCTTGTAAACGTTATGGTAGGTGAGAGAAGCCAGTGAAAAGAGACAGTATATTATGTAATTGCAATTATATGAAATGTTCCAAATAGGTAAATATGTGGAGACAATCGGGGCTTCCCTTGTGGCTCAGTGGTTAAGAAGGAAACACGGGTTTGATCCCTGGGACCAGAAGATTCCCTGGAGAAGGAAATGGCAACCCACTTCTCAAATGAGAAGTGTTCCTATTCTCACACTAAAGTAAAAATCCTGTTTTATATATAGTTATCAGTTGTGTATTTCCAATGTTTTTTACATTGTTCATTAATTTTTTCATTCATTGTGAAACAATTTCTGATGAATAACTCAAGCTAAATATTTATTGCTGTCATCTTTTCTACTAGTTCTGTCATTGTCTTAGTTATATGAAATTTATATAATCTGTGCCTCAGCTGCAGTAGCTTTCTTTTGTCTTTTTTATTTATTCTTACAGAATAAAGATAATATAAAGTTAAAATTTAAATTGTCAGCCAGTACTCCACAGATGATACCATTTGAACTCCTGGTGCTCTGTTGTAGGTGGTTTGAGTAGATGCTAGTAAGGTCTCTTCTAGCCTCAAACCTCACGGTTTCTGTGAGTTACCATAGGATCTACCCCTGTTGTTTTCTCTGCTTTTTTTTAAGTATCAATCTAGCAGCTTTATTTTGCAAATATGAAAACAGATTTTCAGATTCATGAAACCTCTCAATCCAGCCCTAAGAAAACATTATTGACCTAATTGTTCTTAATATTGGTTACTAATCCAGAGTACCAAGGCTTTGAATTAAAAAGTAATTTACAGTATCCACAGTATTTCTGAGTTTGAAAACACACTATTTCCTTTTCTCTTAGATGGAGACAGAAATTAGCAAGCCACACCATGTCTCTGTTGCTTTTGTTGATTCTACACCATGTGGCAGTGCCCAGTTCAGGCCAGGAAAACCTGGGTCTATTGAATGCCTGGGAAAGGTCTTACTTTCCTCAACGTTTTTTGTGTGTTTTTGGTTCATTTGTAGGGTCTTTTGGTTCCCTGTGGTCATGGAATTGAAAAGCGTTGGCAAAGCCTTCTTATTTGATTCAAAAAGTGTTTCTGTACTTTGCGGTATCTGAGACATGCTTTTACATATAAATTTGTTTAAAATTTTTTGGTAGATAATATCATAAAGCATTAGTGGTTGAGAAACAGCTTGCAAAGTTGGCCATTTCTGGTTTAGTGGGATTTAAAAGAGGACTTCTCCCCCAAAAATCAACCAACCTTAGTCTTGTGAGGCTAGATTTTTCTGATTCATTAGTGAACGTGCAGGAAGCACTGGAGACTCCACAGGGTGATTCTTTGAATGACATGAACAGTAAGCTTCACTCATAGTACCCGGAGATAGTCTTGCCATCCAAACTTTTTGAAGTGCAGTGTGTACTCACTGGTTGCAGCAGCAGAATTTGGGTCCTTTTACCATTTAGTAAGACCCTGATGCTGGGAAGGACTGAGGACAGGAGGAGAAGGGGATGACAGAGGATGAGATGGTTGGATGGTATAACAGATTAAATGGACATGAGTTTGAGCAAACTCAGGGATATATATAGTGAAGGACAGGGAAGCCTGGCGTGCTACAGTTCATCCGGTCACAAAGAGTCAGACACAGCTGAGTGACTAAACAACAATAGCCACCATTTAATAAGGGTTAGGGAAAGAACCAGGATAATGTGAATATTTCTAAATGAGTCATGAACAGAATTCTAAAACTAATGCTGGCCTATTACAGCTAAAGTGATTTATCTTGGGCTGTGACTGACACAATAAATTACAAAACAGCAAGTGGTGCTCCATGTAGAACTGACTCAACAAAGTTGTAGTGGGGAATCAATAGTACGCTTCCTGTCTTTCTGAACCACATTCCAAGTTCAGAGTTCAAAGAAAGGAAGAATCAAGTGTACATTTAAACTTACACTTTATATAACAAAATAGTGCTTTATACATAGCACTTTGAAAATAGAATGACTTAGGTTTTCCTTATCAAGATAATATCATGCTTGGGTGGTAGATTAATTATACTTTTTATTGTGATACTTAATTTGCAGTTGCAGTAATGTGAATTGATGATGATGAAACAATACGGGGAAAAATGTTTCCTTATGAAATATAAGACTTTGGATTTCTCTCATTAGCTTCTCTTTTTTTTTTTATTTGTTTTTATTTTTGACTGCCCTGGGTCTTTGTTGCTTTGCACAGGCTTTCTCTAGCTGTGGCACGCAGGGGCTACTCTCTACTTGCGGTGCGCACGCTCCTCACTGCACTGGCTTCTCTTGTGGAAAGGCTCCGGGTGCACCAGCTTCCGTAGTTACAACGTGGGGGCTCATGACTGAGTAGTCTCCGCTCGCAGGCTCTAGAGCACAGGCTCAAAGAGTTGTGGTTCATGGACTTAGTTACACCACAGCATGTGGAATCCCTCAATCAGGGATTGAACCCGTGTCCCCTGAATTGGGGGGCGAATTCCTATCCACTGTGCCACAGGACAGTCCCTTATCTAACTGTTTATTGTGAATTGCAAGGAAGTATTTGGTGAAATAAAAGTTAAGATAAATGAACACTAGGTTTGGAACACTGTATTTTTCATTTATTGTGTGAATTTCATTTGTTATGGTTTCTCATGAGAATTATTTAGTAAAGAAGTGTCAGCTTACGATTTTGCTCAGTTTATCCTCTTTAACACTCTAGTCGTTGATTAGTATCTACTGATTTTTTTTTTTGTATGGGTTTGTATGGGTTTTTGTTTGACCAGAGACCGTTCTAGGAATAGAAAAAATGATATTTGAGACCTTTTTTATTTAATCTAAAAATATATGAGATTTTATTTGCTTGTGGGAAAGATGGGAGAAGTTAAGACAAATGGAAAGAAATTTTAAACATTGTTTGGAAGTCACTATAAACCAACATTTCTTTCTGAGCACCCATATTTTTTACACATTATATAGGGTTGTTTTTTAAAAAAATATTTTTGTTTTTATTTATTTCACTGCAGTGGGTGGTTCTTAGTTGTGGCATGTGTGATCTGGTTCCCCTTCCAGGAATCAACCCAGGCCCCCTGCAGTGGGAGTGCAGAGTCCTAGCCCCTGGACCACCAGGGAAATTCCTATATAGGGACTCTCTGGTCATTTGAGATTCTTTTCAGAACAACCCTGTGGAGAAAGTGGCATTGTTTTTATATAGGAGCGAAGGAACTGAGGTGTTGGCAGATGACATTGGCATGCTTGTAAGAGTGGACTAAAATTTGAACCTAAATATCTCTGACCCTTCCTTCTTTCCTCAGCCTCTTTCCTCTGTAAATTATATAGGTATGTTTGTGTATTTTCATTCATTGAACAGGGATCATTAAAGGCCTAATGGCTCCATTGTATGTTTTGCCTTATATAGTATAAATAGAAAATACAATACAATATTGGCAAATACAATAGAAGAAGACCCAGGCCCTCCTGAACACCTAGGCTCTACAGAAGGAGTCAGACAAATGTACTGGGAAGAGTTCAGTTCACTTCACTCACTCAGTCACGTCTGCCTCTTTGCGACCCCTTGGACTGCAGCACGCCAGGCCTCCCTGTCCATCTCCAACTTCCAGAGTTTACTCAAACTCATGTCCATTGAGTCAGTGATGCCCTCCAACCATCTCATCCTCTGTCGTCCGCTTCTCCTACCGCCTTCAGTCTTTCCCAGCATCAGGATCTTTTCCAATGAGTCAGCTCTTCGCATCAGGTGGCCAAAGTATTGGAGTTTCAGCTTCAGTATCAGTCCTTCCAATGAACACCCAGGACTGATCTCCTTTAGGATGGACTGGCTGGATCTTCTTGCAGTCCAGGGGACTCTCAAGAGTCTTCTCCAACACCACAGTTCAAAAGCATCAATTCTTCGGCGTTCAGCCTTCTTTGTAGTGCAACTCGGACATCCATACATGACTACTGGGAAGAGTGGCTGTGGGTGATTCATGTATACTGAAGTAAGTGTTAAGAAACACACAGAAAAATTCAGACAGTGTGATTCAGTGTATGAGCCTAAAACATAAGCATTCTTGGATGTGAGATCAGTTTTAAGCTAGACTCTAGCTGACCCCCTGCCCCACTGCCTTTTTCACTCAGAGATAAATGAGACTGTAAATATGTTGTGTTATCATGGCGTCTCATTGTGTTCTAGGTGTCGGAGTACTGGTAAACAAATTCGTCCAAAATTCCTGCCCTAGTGGAGTTTTATTTTAGATGTGGAAGATGGAATTAGGATGTATAAACTAATTGTAAATACATAGAGTGTGTTGGCCGGTTCCTGGCATCATGAAAATCAGAGCAGGGACTCATCGATAAGAGTGAGGTGTGGGGAATTGCAATTTTAAATGGTTAGCGCAATGACTGTCTCACCATGTAAGTGACATTCGAGCAAGGATATAAGTGGAAGGTGAGGAAGGGAGCTGTGTAGATATCCAAGATCAGAGGGTTCAAGGCATGGGGTGCAGCCAGCATATAGGCCTCTGGACAGGAGCTGCCTGCTATATGGAGGAATAGCAAGAAGAATCACAGACAGGTAGCTGTATTGCAGGGAAGAGGAGGTCAGGGGAGACTATGAGGGTCCTTGTGGGCCTTTGTAACAGTTTAACATTTACTTGGAGGTGGAGCCAAAGGAGGGATTTGAGCAGAAGAGTGTCAGGGTGTAACCTGTATTTTAATGTTTTATTCTGTTAGGTTGAGAATAGACCCCATCTAGGAATTGTTAAATTGATGTATTTTTGTAATAACTATGTACTGTGTTTGAATATTAAATTTTTTTTATCACCACGCCTTTTATTAAAGAACTTCTTTTTTTTTTTTAATTTGACCTGGAAAGGAAACAGAATTGCCTTTCCGATCATCTGTTTATTTGTAGCCAAGCATACTGAAAAGTTGATAGGATAGCACAGTGGAGTCTCCTATGCCTACCAGTTAGGTTCAGCTTTGCCATTTTAATCTATTTAGGCATCTAAATAAACAATTTTTATTTTATTATCTTTGTGAATTATTTCAAAGTAAGTTGTATACCTCATGATTCTTTTCATCCCCACTAAGTAACTCAGCATGTGTCTCCTAAGAATAAGGACATTTTCCTAAATAAATATCATAATACAGTGACTGTTAGTCACTTAAGGTCATCAGCCCTTCCCCTTAGGGTGTTGGAATGTGCATGTATATTCAGGGGCCAGGCAGGAGTCTGTTAAACACATATTATTGTATCCTCCATTTGTATTGTGTAATCTGAAGGCAAATAGATGTGGAAACAGTGGATGACTTTATTTTTCTGGGCTCCAAAATCACTGCAGATGGTGATTGCAGCCAGGAAATTAAAAGACGCTTACTCCTTGGAAGGGAAGTTATGACCAACCTAGACAGCATATTGAGAAGCAGAGACATTACTTTGCCAACAAAGGTCTGTCTAGTCAAGGCTGTGGTTTTTCCAGTGGTCATGTATGGATGTGAAAGTTGGACTATAAAGAAAGCTGAGCACCGAAGAATTGATGGTTTTGAACTGTGGTGTTGAAGAAGACTCTTGAGAGTCCCTTGGACTGCAAGGAGATCCAACCAGTCCATCCTAAAGGAGAGCAGTCCTTGGTGTTCATTGGAAGGATTGCTGTTGAAGCTGAAACTCCAATACTTTGGCCACCTGATGCGAAGAGCTGATTCATTTGAAAAGACCCTGATGCTGGGAAAGATTGAGGGCAAGGGGAGAAGGGGACTACAGAGGGTGAGATGGTTGGATGGCATCACCGGCTCAATGGATCTGGGTTTGGGTGGACTCCGGTAGTTGGTGATGGACAGGGAGGCCTAGCGAGCTGCGGTTCATGGGGTCGCAAAGAGTCAGACACGACTGAGCGACTGAACTGAATCTGAAGTATGGGTTTTACTTTATTTTATTGTTTTGCATGCTGAGTAGATTCACTGTCTATCTTAATTCTGGTTTAGAGAAATTTGAAAGATTAAGTTCATTGATGCTTTTCCTTATTATTGACTATGCTTTTTGGGAACTTGAATCACAGATATTATTATATATAGAATGTTCAGAGAAGATTCTTTTATATCAATGAGTGAGTTACCCCTGAGCTCCTGAATGCCTTGTGGAATACTGAACTCAAGGAGTGTATCTTGAGCCATTTGTCACAGCTCTGTGTAGAAGAACCCAACTCATTATTCCTAGTTTTTGAGAAGGTTAAGAACTAGTCTGTAGTCCATCAGGAGATGAAGAGCATCCTGATAATAATAATGTTGAAACGGTCACTTTCTAGGAACATAAAGCCCAGAAGCGACTATTGAGATTCTTGCCGCAGATACTGTTTATAGCATATAAATAGCCTCATTCTTCTCACCCTGAGGATTCCCATAACATCTTTAAAATCAGGCCCTTCTAAAACGCCAGTGTGTGAGACCATGCTAGGCTCATGAACCTAAGGAAACAGGGATCAGTATTTGATCTTCAGGCTGCGTCATGTGGAGTGGACTTCTCTGTTCTCTTTGTCACTGTTATATTTTAAGGGCTCTTTCAGATCTGTATTAAGAGGCATTGAAATAGAGATTCAGATTTTTGAGCAGCTCAGAATTGGATATTTAACCTCTAAGGACTATCCAGGATTTAAGTGACTTATCTAATGACTCACTCAGTAGATGATAGGACAAGAATTTTTAGGAAGAAATTGGCTTCATGTATATAATTGTCTGCTTTTAGGTGACTTGTAGAAATCAAATCAGATATTATGCTTAGTTGATATAGCTCTCTTGCTACGGGGCAGTTATGTAAGACAGCTAATACTAATAATTGGGGCTGTATTTTATGATGAGTTACATAAACATAGAAAAATAATTCATTATTGGAGGATTGGAGATAGAATGAAGTATAATATTGTTCAAGGAGGACTACAAAGGAAGTGCTATAAGAAGGAACACAACGGGTTGTGTAATTTTAGACTAAAGAAGACTTCACAAAGAAAGTAGAATTTGAGCTGAGTATTGAAAAAGAGGTTTAGAATGTCACTGAGCCGGCTTGGAGCAAGTATAATTTTCTATTCTGTAGAACAACATGAACAAAGGCCCAGAGGTGGAAATGGAAGGTTGTTTAAAAGGTGAGAAGTAAACCAGGTTGGCCATAATACAAAATTCAAATAAGGATGTAGAAAGAGAATAGCATGCAGAAGCTGGAGTGAGGTTATAGAGAATGACATAGGCTCATGAGCTTGCTTGGACGGTATTGCCAGCTTTATGGAATGTTTGGACTTTAATACAGGGAATGACCTGATTATTCTCCCAGAAATGTTCCTACTGTGAGTTCCTACCATGGGCCTCATTTTCCCCTTCCCTGGGAAGACAAAACTTACTGGAATCACATTTCTAAAATTTTCTGGTCTCAGGACTTCTTTAACCATTTAAAAATATCAAGGAACCCCAAATGCTTCCATTTATCTGGATTATATCATTGATTTTTTTTTTACTATATTAAAAATTGAAACTGGGAAAGTTTTTAAAACAAAATGATACATAGGTGCACATTTCTATGACTACCTTCATCGTGTAGCATCTGGAAAGTCATATTCCACACTTAAATGAGAGTGAAAAGGGAAGTAACATCTTGTGTTGCTGTGTAAATAGTTTTGACCTTGGGAACTCCCAGGGTACCTGGACCACATGTTGTGAATCAGTCACTGAATTAAATAATCATCTTGTACTTGAATATTCATGGTGGGAGAGGGGACCTTATTACAAAAAGAAAAACAGTTATAAGTAGAGGCCATGTGGAGGAAGCACAGTTATTAATACTTCAGTCAGTTAGGGAAGGCTTCACAAAGGAAATGACCTTGTAAACAATAATGAGAAAGGAAGGAGTGAACACCTAGCATATTTTGAAAATAATGTAAGAAATCTGTGGGGAGCAGAGTTCCTGGTCAATCGCAGCTGTGGAGGTGTGCGGCTGGTTTTGAAAGGCTTTTACCTCGTAGACTTTACCTTGTAGAGAAGAGGACCAGAGTCTCTGTAGAAGTAGCATTGTTCTGTCTGTTCTAGAAAGTGACTGTTGACAGTTTACAGATGATGTGTAAGAATGTTGTCAACAAGTAAACGTCCTTCTTTTCCAAGGAGAATCATGACTTAGTTATTTATAACATACTTTATTAAAGGCAGGTATTTTGCAAGCATTTAATTCTTTCCTCAAAGCTAACTTTTCCAGTTCCCTGAAGACTTTAGGAAATGGTTTCTTTATTTCTCCTCATTTTGGTTTTGTTAAGCATATTGTTTATGGGCTTCCCCGGTGGCTCAGCAATCAGCCTGCAATTCAGGAAACCTGGGTTCCATCCCTGGGTCAGATAGATCCCCTGGAGGAGGGTATGGCAACCCACTCCAGTATTCTTGCCTGGAGAATACCGTGGACAGAGGAGCCTGGCGGCCTGTAGTCCATGGAGTTGCAAAGAGTCAGACACGACTGAAGCGACTGAGCATGCATGCATTGGTGGCTCAGATGGTGAAGAATCTGCCTGCAGTGCAGGAGACCCGAGTTCCATCCCTGGGTCTGGAAGATGCCCTGGAAGAGAAAATGGCTGCCCACTCCAGTATTCTTGCCTGGAAAATCCCATGGAGAGAGGAGCCTGGTGGGCTACAGTCCATGGGGTTGCAGAAAGTTGGACACAACTAAGCGACTAACACTTTGACTTTCAAGCATATTATTACTAGACCAAAAAGTACACCTTGTGGAAGCTGCGAGAAAGGGGTGGTGACTGGGGATGAAATTGTCCTGGACTAGTGGATGAGACCATTTCTCTGAAGATGTTCTTATGGATGCTGGCTAATTTGCTTCTCACCCTTGGTTGAGGTTTATTCAGAAGTTAAGGAGGTATATGTGTGTTAGTCACTCGGTCTTGTCTGACTCTTTGTGATCCCACGGACTGTAGCCTTTCAGGCTTCTCTGTCCATGAAATTTTCCAGGCAAGAATACTGAAGTGGGTTGCCATTTCCTCCTCCAGGGGATCTTCCTAACTGATTGATCCTGGGTCTCCTTCATTGTAGGCAGATTCTTTACTGTCTGAGCCACCAGGGAAGCTCGGTGGAGGTACAGTAGTTATCTGTTGGTGCAAAATAAATTACCACAAAATTAGTGGCTTAAAACACAGTACATTTATTACCTCCTAGTTGCTGTGAGTAGAAGTCTATGCATAGCCTAACTTGTCCTCTGCTGAGGATCTCAAAAGGCAACAATCAAGTTGATGGAGGAGCTACATTCTCATCCTGAGGCTTGACTGTTGAAGAATCCATCCCCAGGCTCACTCTTGTTCTCAGAATTAATTTACTTACGGCTGTAGAACTGAAAGCCTTGGTTTCTTGCTGGCTGTCAGCTGGAAGCTTCCCTCAGCTCCTAGGGCCACTGAGGACTCTGCCATTGAGGCTTCCTCTGCATAGCAGCGTACTTCATCAATCCAACAAGGAGTCTCCAGAGCGAGTCTGGTAACAACACAGGGTCTTGTATCGTTTAACATCCTGTCACTCTGGCTGTGTTCTCTTGTGGCTAGACGTAAATCACAGATGCCGCTCACACTTGGAAGGGATTTATACAAGGGCATGAAAATCTCGAGGAGGGACCCTATGAAGCCATCCTTACATCTCAACACCGTGCCCCTCAATTCCCAACATTCAAGTTGAGACCTTGAGAGTCTGGCAGTGTCTCCAAGACTATCTTTGTTCATAAGCAGGGCTGTCATACTAGGATGAATTTTCTGTCGCAGAGGTTTGCAAGCTCTTTCTGTAAAGGACTAAATGGTCCTTTATAGGACCTTTACTTTTACTGCCTTTGATGACAGTCTCTCTTGCAACTACTCAGTTCTGCGTTTGTGGTGCAGAAGCACCCATAGGCAATACTAAAACAAATGAGAACGGCTGTGTTCTGATAAAATTTTATTGACAAAAGCAGCCATCATTTGCTGACCCCTTGTCAGCTGGATTGATCGGATATCTCTTGAGTCCTTAGTAACATAAAAGAATGGGAGCCAGACAGATCATTTTATAAACTGATCTGGTCTTTTACAGAAAAGATCACATGGTGAGGGGGAAGTCACAGATGACACACCAGATTGCAAAAGATCTTTGGCAGCCAGGGAAGATTGAGAGTCCTTTGTTGTCACTGAAGCAGCACCAGAGGCCACTGAAAAGCTCACGTGCAGCCAACTGAGCTTTCTGATTTTACTAATTGCCATTGAACACTTACTATGAGCCAGACAGTTATTAGCATTTTACATGAATTAATTAAATCCTTAGGTCTATCTCTGTGAAGGAAATAATAATAATATTCTTCTTTTGTGTATTAGCAAACTTAAGCCACTGTCCACTAAGTAGCTTGCTTAGTGTTACTTGAGCTGGTAAATTGTGGGGACAGGATTCGAGCCTAATTATTGTGTATCCAGAGCTCATCCTATTTTTCTAGAGCAGGGTCTTGCAAATCTTGGGTCTTGGGCCAAATCCAGGTTGCCACCTATGTTTATTTAGCCCACAATATATGAGAATGGTTTTTACGTTTTTAAATGTTTGGATGAAACCAAAAGAATAATTTTTGTGATAACATAGAAATTACATGATGTTTAAATTTCAGTGTTCATGAAGTTGTATTGGAACACAGCCACACCCATTCATTTCCAAGCTGCTTTTGTAGCCGATTTCATGCTGCTATAGCAGAGTTGAGTAGATGCCACTAAGACTGTAGGGTCTGAAAATAGTTACTGTCGGACCCTTTACAGAAAAAGTTTACCAACCCCTGATCTACTGCATAAGAACTAATTGTAAACTGTGATGTTGATATTTTCCCTTGGCTGATGCAGCATTAAGTACCTCATCAGAGGATTTTTTTTTTTCTTCTTCTTTATCTTTCTGTCTTTGGCCCGTAGCTCACTAGTTAATGTTATGTTCTTTCTTATAGGTTGGGAATTTTCTTTTATTCATTCTAGTATCTTTAATCAACTCTGCAGACATGGGTCAGGCCATATATTTGTAGGGAAAGGTTCTTAACCTTCTAGTTGATGGGCAACAGGATGACATTAAGGGATATGTGAACGGCTGCAACCTCTTCAGATTTTACACCTCTGACCAGAACTCAGACCAAAGACAAAGCACATGTGTGCACATGCTCGCTTTCTCTTTCCAGGAAGACTTCTAAGAGCCGCTTTAACAATGTTTTATAGAATAGAAACCATTTCTCTGCCACATAGCATCCTGAGAAGTATACAGCTCATAATTAAACTCTTAATAAACATCTCCTTAAAAGTCTGAACACTCATCTTCAGATAGTCCCCGTTACAGAGAGTCTGTCTGTAACTCTACCATCCTTTTATGAATAGGTATTAATATATTGTTCATCTTGAAATTATAAGAGATATCAAATTTGGCTTGCTTTACAGTAGAAAGAGTATGTTCTCTTTTTAGAATGCAGAGCTATATATAGATTGTGATTATTTCAAATGTAGATTACCTTTATTAAAAAAAATACTGCATTTCTCCCACATAGTACTTATTCAGTATGTAATTAAGTTGATCCAGCAAAGGTGGCTTAATGCACATTAAATTAAAAGTAACTTTTGAGATTTTAGGGTTTAAAAAAGCTCCATCTGCATTTGCTTTTTTGTTCACATCATTTTCTTATATTTTAATGTATCTTAATTCTAGTTACATATTTCATCTGAACTAGGAATTAGAACATTACCTGTAGTTTTTACTTCCCTTGTACCTGGTGTTTTCACTTTGCTCCTCCCAGTACTGAGAAGCATGAACGTTTGAATAGTGCTCAGCCGTGCACATACGTACAAAGCTGTCCTCAGATACGCTGTTGCTTTCAGTGTAGTTGCCACACTGTGTTAAGGCGATTGCATCACTAATTGAGTTGGCATTTTTTCATAAAGTGGATTTCTTACTAAAGGAAAGGAGAAAAGAGTATTGAACAGTTTTGAACACTGAACCTTGAACATTTTTGCTTAACTTATTTTGTTGTGAACTGCTTCTGTGAGTAACACTGTTTTAGGAAATTCCTAGTTTCTCCCTAAAGTTGACCAGTAACACTTGATCCATTACCTTCCTAGTATTCAATTCAGCTGATGTAGCAGATGTAAATGATGTTCCGTTATGGTTTTAAATTACATTTCTCTGATGACTTACAGTATCTTAAATTTTATCAGTCATACGTCATTCTGTGGAATAACTGTTCTTGTCTTACACTCACTTTTCCATAGTGTTTACCTTTTTCTTTATAAATCTGAGGAACTAATCTAGTTACTGTGAGGCATGTGTTCTTTTGTTACTTGTTCTTTTTGGTATCTCAGTGTAAGGAAGTCCTTTATTTTCATTTTAATAGTTTTTTCTTCTATTTTATGGGCACATTTTATGTCGTGATTAAGAGATCATTCAGGTTTGTTGGTTTTTTTTTCATGTGTCCATCTAGAATTGATTTTTTTTGTTAGCATATTGAAATGCAGTTGATTTTGTATGTTAATAGCTAACTATCTTGCAATGCTGTCTTTATTTCTAGTAACTTTCCTGCAGATTCTTCTAGGTACATCGTTTTATTTTCTGCAGATCATAATTATTTTCTTCTTTCCTTTCTACCCCTTTTTGATTTCTTTTTCTTTATTGACTACCTAGGCTGTGACCTCTATGGCAATATCAAAGGAAAGTAGTTATACTGGTATTCATGTCTTGCTCTTGATAATAAATGGAATACTACAGGCATCTCTTCTTGAAGAATGACATATATTATAGGATTGTCGCTGACTGTCTTTGGGGGGCTCAGGAACTTTCCTTTTATTTTTAACCCTTGTCATGAAAGATATCGAGTTTTATCAGATACTTTTATGCATATGAGCAAATAAGTTGATAGAAATATTAATGTCAAACCACTCTTCTGTTATTGTCATATTGTTTTGTCATAATATATTACCTTTTTAAATACACTACTGTTTTCTGGTTTTAGGTATTTTGCTTTGGAGTTTCTCACTTGTGACTATGAATGAGCCTAGGGGCCTGTATAATATTCCTTATCTGTTGTCTGTATTCAATTTGTGAATCAAGGTTATTACTGGCCTTATAGAATGAACTAGGAGATATTCTGTCTTCCATATTCTCTGGAAAAATTTATGAAGATTATAATCATTTTTTTCCTTAAAAGTTTGGTAGAATTCCCTAGTAAAAACATCTGGACCTGTGGTGTTTTTTTCTAAGTTTTTAAGCTTTTTCAGTTATTATACTACTTCTTCCCAGATCTGTTTAGGAAAATCAGTTTTCTCATAATTTTGTTAATTTGATCTAGTTTTTTTGTTTTATTTGGCATAACTTTTTTAGAGCGGTTTGTCACTTCTTTTCTTTTTTTTTTTTTTTTTTAAGTATAGTCAATTTGCAATATTAGTTTCAGGTGGACAGCATAGTGATTCAGTATTTTTATAGCCTATAATACTTTACATTTATTATAAAATATTGTCTATGCTCTCCGTGCTGTAGAATATATTCTTTTTTTTTGCAACTTAATTTTTAAAATTGAATGATTTGCTTTACAGAATTTTCTGGTTTTCTGTCATACATCAACAAGACTCAGTCATAGGTACAGCCATGTCCCCTCCTTCCCCAACCTCTGTTCCATCTCTTTCCCCATTCTGGCCTTCTAGATTGTCGCAGAGTCCCTGTTTGAGTTCCCTGAGTCATACAGCAAATTGCCATTCTCTGTCTACTTTACATACAGTGTTATAAATTTCTATATTATTCTATTCGTCCATCTCATCCTCTCCCTTCTCCCCTCCCACTGTGTCCCTAGGTCTGTTCTCTGTGTTTGTTTCTCCATTGCTGCTGCTGCTAAGTCACTTCAGTTGTGTCCGACTCTGTGCGACCCCATAGACGGCAGCCCACCAGGCTCCCCCGTCCCTGGGATTATCCAGGCAAGAACACTGGAGTGGGTTGCCATTGCCTTCTCCAATGCATGAAAGTGGAAAGTGAAAGTGAAGTCGCTCAGTCGTGTCCGACTCTTCGCGACCCCATGGACTGCAGCCTACCAGGCTCCTCCGTCCATGGGATTTGCCAGGCAAGAGTACTGGAGAGTTTCTCCATTGCTGCCCTGCAAATAAATTTGTCAGTACCATCTTTATAGATCCCATATATATGTGTCAGTATACAATATTTATTTTCTTTTTCTGACTTACTTCACTCTGTATAAAAGGGTCTAGGTTCATCCACCTTGCTAGAACTAGGTGACTCAAATGTGTTCCTTTTTATGGCTGAGTAGTATTCCACTGTATATATGCACCAGAGCTTCTTTATCCATTCATCTCTTGTTGGACATCTAGGTTAGTTCCATGTTCTAGCTATTGTAAATAGTGCTGCTTGTTGCTTATTTATTTTATATATATAGTAGTTTATGCTCTTAACCCCCTTCCCCATCTTGGCACTCTTTCCTTCCCTCTTCTCACTGTTAACCACTAATTTATTCTGTGAGTCTGTTTCTGTTTTATTTTTTATATTTCTCATATAAGTGATAACACAGAATATTTGTCTTTCTCTGCCTGATTTATTTCACTAAATGTAATGCCCTCCAAGTCCATCCGTGTTGTTGCACAGTATGAAATTTTGTTCTTTTTATGGCTAAGAAATATTTGTGTGTGTGTGTTCCACATCTTCTTTATCCATTCATCCTTTGTTGGATACTTAGATTGTATCCATATCTTGGCCACTGTAAATAAGGTTGCTCCAAACATTGGAGTGCTAATATCTTTTCGAATTAGTGTTTTCATTTCCTTAAATATTTACTCAGGAGTGGAATTGCTAGATCATATAGTGGTTTTTGAGGAACGCATACTGCACTGACTTACCTTCCCACTGACTGTGTACTGGGATTCTCTCTCCTCCACGTCCTCGCCAGCATGTGTTAGTTGTGATCTTTTTGATGAGAGCCATTTGGACAAGTGTGGGATGATACCTCATTAGGATTTTGACTTTCATTTCTCTGAAGATTTGCAACTTTGAGCCTCTTTCCTTGTGTCTGTTGGCCATCTGTTTGTTTTCTTTGGAAAAGTGTTTATGCAAGTCTAATGCTCATTTTCTCATTGAATTATTTGTGTTTTTTAAAATATTGAATTGTATGAGCTGTTTATATATTTTGAATATTAACCCTTCACCAGTAATATTATTTGTAAATATTTTTACCTCTTCAGTAGGTTGTTACCACTTCGTTTTTGACCTTTGCTTTTTTATCAATAGTTTATGGCCTTTCTTCCATTTTTAATATTAATTTCTGCCTTCCCTCTCTTTTCTTGATCTGTCACAGAAGAAATACCTTGAATCTATTTTATATTTTAAACTGTTGTATTTTTGTTTGTTTTTTATATCTTTAATTTTTGTTGCCCTTGTTATTTTCTGCCTACTTCCTCTATTCTGTTTTTCTTTCTTTCTTTTCTATAAAGAATGTACAGCTTATAGACTTTGAACCGTTATTTCTTTTCTAATCTAAGAATAAAAAGGCATATTTTACCTTTTCCCCTAAGTGGTATTTTTACTGAATCTCAGAATTACATTTCCAAACACAGAGAAGTGTGTATTTTAAGCTTCTGATTTCATTGCATTGTGGTAACAAAGACAACTTTAACTTAAAAAGTGTTTTTGAACTTTTAATTTTTATGTGTACAGAAAAATGGAGACCCACAGTGGGCAGTTCAGTTCATTTTCACACATGAAACACATTCATGTAAGCAGCCCCAAGATCAAGAAAACTGTTTATTACCAGCATCCCAAGCCACCCTTGAGCCCACCCCTTTCCTGGTGAACCACTGTCCTGATTTCTAACACCACAGAGTGCTTTCATCTGCTTTTGAATTTTAAATTAGTAGAATCATAGAGTAAGTGTGGTTTTATGTCAAGCTTCTGGTTGTGAGATTTTTCCGTTAGACTATGTGTAGTTGTATTTCAGATACTCTCAAAACTTTATAATAGTTTTTACTTTTTCCCCACATTGTACTATTTGTTCTTATTCCTTTGTTTGTAGAAGGAGCTGAAGAGGAAAAAATGGAAACAGATACTGATGCTCAGCAGCCTGAAAAGGTAAAATGTCAGTCTTTTTGAATTCTCCCACGACAGAAAAGCCATAGAGAGCACAGTCTTTCACACAATAACAGTTTGGGTTTATTTTGATCTTTTGAGTCCCTCTCAGGACCATAAGTGATTCTGTCAGCCATTTTCACTTTCCTGGTTTAAGGTGCAGTTCTCATAAGACATAATACAGGACATTTTTCATTTGTTTATTTAGTGAGGATTTATCTACTCTTCAGGTTCTCGGTGGGCTTCCCCGTGGGTCAGCTGGTAAAGAATTCACCTGCAATGTGAGAGACCTGGGTTCAATCCCTGGGTTGGGATGATCCCCTGGAGAAGGGAACGGCTACCCACTCCAGTATTCTAGCCTGGAGAATTCCATGGACTGTATAGTCCGTGAGATCACAAAGAGTTGGACACAACTGAGTGACTTTCACTTTCACTTTAGTGAGGATTTATCTATCCACTCTTCCAGCTTCTGCTTCTCTAATTCTTTCAGACAGAGTTGGGGAATGTGAACACAAAAGACTATTGAAAACGTAAAACTATTGAATTGTAGGGTTTGGGTTTTGTACTTAGGCCAGAAGAGAATTAGAGAGTATTGAGGAATTTTCTAGGAGACTTAGCTGTCAGCAGAAAAAAATTTGGAAAACTTAACAAGAAGGTGACATTTGAAGTATGTTTTAAAGAGCACGTAAAATTATAAGGCTTCAAGTGAAGAATGGGGAATCAGATATTCCAGCCAGCAGTGGAGGGGGAGGCACTGCAGCCAGTGTGCAGAAGGCGTCCGGGTGCCCAGGGTGTTTGTGTCCTGACCCCTGTCTCATGAAGGCCGTAAATGTGAGGTAAGCCGAGCAGAGCAGAATCGTCAGGCCTCTTCAAGATCGGGATACAGAATAATCAGTCAGTCACTGTTTAAATGAAGCAAGGATTTAAGGTCTTAATTATATTTTGTGCTTTATCATTGCATATAGATAAGGAGAGGAAGGGAATTGTAGTAAAATTAATGATTGTTCTTACAGCGTCTCAAATAGTGTGCTTTATACTTTACATTTATGAATTTATCAAGTTCCTAAAACAGCCTCAAGTCAATGATAGTCTCTTCATTTTATAGATGATGTTACATAATTTGTCCAAGGATTTCAAAATCAATAAATGATGCCAGCTCCTGACCATAGAGCAATTGAAGTTTTCAGTCTCCAGAAAATGATCACTGATTGCTCTGTGTGGCTCTTCTAAGAGCCATTGCAATGGCTGTGTTGAAGAGCTTTGTCAACTTCTAGTTTTGGCAGCATTTCATTTTGCTTCTTGGTTGATACTGTACATTTTATGTATTTTTATTAATTTTATATATTGAAGTATAGTTGTTTATATTAATTTCTGCTGTACAGCAAAATGATTATTATACATATATATATATACATTTTTTACATTATTTTCTAGTATGGTTTATTATAGCATACTGAATATGGTTCTCTGCTGTACAGTAGGACCTTCTTGTACTGTGCATTTTAAATACTTTTAGTACTTTCCCTGGTGGCCCAGATGGTAGAGTCTGCCTGCAATGCAGGAGACTGGGTTCGATCCCTGGATTGGGAAGATCCCCTCGAGAAGGGAAAGACTACCCACTCTAGTATTCTTGCCTGGAGAGTCCCCAAGGACAGAGGAGCCTGGCGAGCTGCATGCAGTCTACAGGGTCACAGAGAGTCAGACACGACTACGCAACTAAGCATACAGATGACTAACCATGTGTTTGTTTGTTTAACCACTAAGTAAGTCACACTGACACTCTTCTGGACACTGTCCCCAGCATTATAGCAGAAGGGCTGGGACTGTACTTAAGAAACATGAAGTCTCATGAGCATTCAGGAGTTGTGGATAGTGAGAGGTATTTTTCAGAATTTATTGACTTTTTTTCCAGCTTTTCTCTGCAAGACTTTTCTGAACCTAGTCCACCTGTTGCCAAAAATAATGGAACCTTTTGTTATTCTAAGATAACATCACTTGTAAAAGGACCTTTTATTTTCTTTTTCTCACTCTCTGTCCTTTTCTTTTGTACCCCTTTCAGGCAGAAAACAAAGGGGAAAATGAAACGGATGAAGGTGATAAAGCACAAGACGGAGAAAATGAAAAAAACAGTGAAAAGGAACAGGATAGTGAAGTTAGTGAGGATACCAAATCAGGTAATTTGAGGAAACTCTTTGGACTTTATTATGTAAAACACTAAAAGCACTGGAGAAATGTGAGCAGTTAAATTGTGTAGAAATAGTCCTTCATTTGCTACATGTTTCTTAACAGTAGATATGAATTTGAGTTTTATTTTGCACTGAGGCACCATCACCATGCTGGTGACTACATTGTTTTCAGCGACACAGAGACAAGCAAGTTGTTCGGCTGTGACTGAAGTCAGTACTTCAGTGCATTTTCTTTCTAGTTCGTTGCTGGCATGTCCCATCCTGCCTGACTCGAAGGGCTTCCAGAGGTGCCTGTTCTCGGCTTCTGATTTCCTCCAGACCCTAGGATTTCCCAGAGCATTTCATTGACTGATGAACAAACATTTTGGTCTTAGGACTTAGCTCCCCTGAATTTTCCTTTATATCCAAGGGAAACTACATAGAGAGCTCAGACAAGACAGAGTGTCCTATTTAGAAAATCCATCTCAAGTAGAAGCCAACTAACATGCATGGAGTGGATCAACAGAAACCTTAAGAAGGGAAAGGCACTGGGATCTCTTTGTAACATCAGTCCTAGTTCGTCATGTGGCAGAGGTGAGAAGTAAGATGGCTTATTCAGACTGGGCACACTGGTTGTAAAGCTTTCTGATTTTTTTCCCCCCAGAAGAAAAGGAGGCTGAAGAGAACAAGGAACTCACTGATTCTTGTAAAGAAAGAGAAAGTGATGTTGGGAAGAAGAAAGTAGAACATGAAATTTCTGAAGGAAACGTAGCCACGGCCGCAGCAGCTGCTCTTGCCTCAGCTGCAACGAAAGCCAAGGTTTGCCCCTGACAGCTCTTTTCCTAGTGCTCTCTTAAGCCATGAATGGCCGTATTGTTTTGACGTTACTGGGAATATCTAGTATAGAGAACCTTGCACCTCATAGATGACTGTTTGTTTGAATGACATTTCTAGGTTAAGAATTCCATGGGCAGGAGGATGGTGGAAATAGCAGACCTGGGCCTAAATGGTGGCTGCTTTCGAGTCATTCATTGTGTCATTCATTCAGTCTTCTGAAGACTGCAGTGATTGAAGGCAGAATTTAAAGTCTCTCAAATGTGCCTGCAGAACTTGTCTTGGACTGTAGTTCCAATAATTTCAACCAGATTGAAATATTTGTAATTTTTAAGACAAAAATCTGTTTCCTTGTATAAATACTTCACCCTGCTTTTACAGACTGGAAGGAACAAGAAGGAACCTAAAATAGCTCTTTTTCTTCTTGAATTTGCCAGCTTTTCTGGGGGTGGTTTTCTCTATTTATAACATGGTATTGGCTTCCCAGCATATTTAAGAAGAAAAGAGAATGTTATTTTCCCTGCTTTGTGTGAAGTTAGCACTTTAAAGCATTCCAGGCATGAATATGTCAAGTTTAAAAAGTCTATTCACCCCTTTTCTATTTTACCCTCAAAAGTAGTCTCCTTTCATTATAGGTCACCACATTTTAAGCAGTGGTTATTAGGACATGGCTAATTATTTTTATCTGGACCTGTTCTTGATCCATTGGTAAAGATGTTTTTCATGGTGTTTAATTACCCCAGACTATTTAGCTGTTGTAAACTGTTTCTCCAAGTGTTTAATCTGTGTGGCATGACTTTATAACGTGCCACACAGATCCATTGATGACCCAGTTCAAACCATAAGAGCACTGTTTCGGTGCCTGCCCATTTGATATAGGTGCAGACGGTGTTGGGGAGGGTTGCTCACGGGTCACAGAATTATTCAGTCAGATACCCCAGCTGAATGTTAATTTCACAATAGATTAAGGTCTTGCATATTCATACTAGCCAGTCTCTTCCAAAGATGTGTCCTGATCTTCATGGTTCTTAAGTCTAATTTTAGGTATTCTGTCTTGTCTGCCACCCCCGATGTCTAGGAATTTGTGAGAGGTACTCTTGTTTTAGTGAATACTGATGGGGACAGCAATTTGACTGTTGTTTCATATTTGTTTGGTTTTGTTGTTCCTTCATTGGAAGCATTTTTTGAGTCTGTCTTCTGCGAGGTTGGATTCCTGGCTATCTCATTGTTTCTAAGCCGTCCAAGTTATTTCTGTTCATGCTGTCATCAATTGGGCGTGTTTTCTCTAAAAAGGAGCCAAGCCAGGAGGGCTTCCCTCCTTTGTGCCTTTGAATTGAAAGACACAGCTGTCCACCCAGTCTTCACTCAGATCACCTTTGCATTGAAGTATAACTTAGACACAAGTAGATATATGTGTCTACAACTAGTACATTTTTTCACAGGCTGAACCCACCTATAGGCTCATAAACAGCACCCATGTCAAGCTGTATATATAACCTTACCTGCTCAGCATTAGCCTCTTCATATCCCTTCCAGTGAATGCTTCCCTCCAGAAGTAGATGCTGCTTGCCTCCTAACAAGTTACTTCTTATGAAAGAAATCATATGCAGAAAAACCTTTAAAAATACCTATATGAGCATGGTACTTTCTTAAATTAACCTCTCTGTCTCTTCAGGCTCGAACGCCTGAGGGAATTTGGGGATCTTCCTTGATCGGGACCCTTCTCAGTTCTCAGGTGTCATTTCTCTCCCGTCTGTCCTGAAGTCTCACTGGCTCTTCGCATTATTTCTCCTCTCTGTACTACTGTGTGTGCTTTATTGTAAGTTGCCAAAGAAGGAATTAAAGTGGTAGATGACCATAAAAAGTCTCAAAGGTCTTTTTGTGCTTTGGGCACAAACGTTTGTACCACTGACCATCTTGCCACTGTTTGATTCCTTCACTACAGAGGAACTGCTTTTACGGGTCAATTACTGTGGCCCTTGGATAGTCCGTACCATGTTTAGAAGAGTGTCCAAAGAACATTTTCTGTCCAGGTCACTGAATTTCCACTCTCTCATCAATCATTCACTCTTTATTTCTAATAGACTTGGAACTTGGGTCTTCATTCTTGGAATACCTGTGTCTTCCACTGACTTGTGAAAGTGTTACAGATGTTCACACTACATGACTTGGTGCACGAATTGTTCCGTGCCACTTACAGCTGGATCTGATGCATTTCACAGCACACATAATCATTTTTGTGCTACATGGTAATTAAGGAGTAAGGAATTTACTTAAATTACTGTAATTAGTACAACTTATCTGGCCTATCCAAGTTTTCTGTTATTCTCGTTTTTGTTCTTCTGAGTCTATAAACAGCTTTGTTATTAAGAGTTTTCCTTGATACATTTTAATTGTTTGTCACACTCTGATATGGAGTGGTAATTAGAGGTTCTAGATCTAGCTCTGAAACATATAGAGTGGGCATGCTTTGTGGCTTTCCCCATCCTTGCCAGATGAGGGGCTTTTGGATAGAGAGATCGGCTTTTTCATCCCACCTACTGACAAGCTGTGGACTAACTCACCTGAAGAGTGGTGTGTGGGTGTGAGAAAGCACTGTTGGCTTAGTGCCGTCCATGCCTTCCATCTGGGTTTAGCTGGAAGAAACCATCCAGAACTACTGCTGGATAAACTTAGAAACTCCAGAAAATAGAATATGTCCTCCTTTATCAGTAGCAGTAGGATTCACTTCTCATAAGATAGCAGAAATCACTTTTTTTTTTTTTTTTTTTTTTTTAAGACCACATAGACATTTACTTTGGAGAAGGCAATGGCACCCCACTCCAGTACTCTTGCCCGGAGAATCCCATGGACGGAGGAGCCTGGTGGGCTGCAGTCCATGGGATTGCTAAGAGTCAGACACGACTGAGCGACTTCACTTTCCCTTTTCACTTTCATGCATTGGAGAAGGCAATGGCAACCCACTCCAGTGTTCTTGCCTGGAGAATCCCAGGGACGGGGGAGCCTGGTGGGCTGCTGTCTCTGGGGTCACACAGAGTCGGCCACGACTGAAGCGACTTAGCAGCAGCAGCAGTAGACATTTCCTTCAGGTTTCTTTTCTACTACCATGCCATACCCACCTGCTTTAAAAAGGAGATTTGTCTTCATGGTAACTGGGTGTTAGTTTTAGGACATCAGGAAGATTTTTTTTCTTATCCCTCAGAAATACTTCATAACTTGCTCCCTTATGCCTGAAATTCTCTCTCGAGATAGGAAAATTGTATCTTTTTCTCATTTTACATGAAGTTAACCAGAACACATTCTTGAATAGCATGTGTAGGATTTTGAGTCCTTGATTTGGGAAATGTGTCTTTATTTTGCACCTAATTAAGTTGTACTTGAAATTCTAGACTGAAGTTTATTATCTATCAAAATTTGGAAGGCATTTTTACCTTTGTTTTCAAAAACCTAGTTTTCCTTTTGAGAAGTCTAACATAGTCTGAATTTTTGTTTGTAACCTTTTTTCTTTTTGGTCTGTCTGAAAATTTTTAGAATTTTCAGTCTTTTGATCTTAAATCTCCTAAGTTCATTGCTGTGGATCTTTTTTTAAATGTTTATTTTCTTACATGGTAATAATCCCTTATGTTTAATAACTTGTGATCTTCAGTTTTGAGAGGAAGTATTTTGCTGTATTTATTTGCTAATGAGTGGGGATATCCCTAAGTTCCCCGGCTTTCCTTGCAGCTCAGCTGGTAAAGAATCCGCCTGCAATGCAGGAGACCTGGGTTCGATCCCTGGGTTGGGAAGATCCCATGGAGAAGGGAAAGGCTACCCACTCCAGTATTCTGGCCTGGAGAATTCTATGGACCATAGTCCATGGGTCTCAAAGAGTTGGACACAACTGAGCGACTTTCACTTTCATTTTCCCTAAGTTCCTGTATTACTTTCAAAAAGGTAAAACATTTTCCGAGGAAGCCAGCAGAGTTCTAGGATTCCCATTCTCATTTCAAAAAGCAAAACAAAACTAGAAACTGGTAACATTAGTCTCTTGTGAAGGGAGAGACACAAATGAGAAGGAAAGCCACTTTTTATTTTACACCTCCTTGCATATTGAATTTTATATCAGAAGTACAGAATTATAATACTATCAGTGATAGCAGACTTAGAATCATGTAATCTTTATTTTAACTTTTGGTATGATTGATGCAGCTTAATGTAGTTTAAGGAGGCAAACATGACCATTAAAAGCTATAGATTCTTTCATAAAATCTTTTGCCTACACTTCTGAATCTTCTTGCAGATAAGTCTCCAAAAGTATAAAACTATTTTTCTTTATCAACTATAAAAGAATGAAAAATAAGGCTCTTATTTAATCGGTGTTCTCTTTAGGTCCCCAAAACTATATTAAACTCCTTGTGCATGTTCACTCCTTCTAGATTTTATAAGAAATACAGATCAGTAAGACAGCCACCCTGTGTTAATTCTCAAAACCTTGTGTAGAAGCAAGATAAGCACACAAATTCAGCTGATAAAATAGTGGAAAATAGTGTTGGGGGTGTGTTGGGATGTGTAAGCTCTTGGATGGTGTGTGGAGAAGGTGGGATTGATCCTTTGCACATAGTCAGGACATTGGCTAAGTATGGCATCCTCGTCCTCTCTGGGTGATCCTCATCTTCTCTGAGTGATGTGGCATTTTCCTCTGGGTGCTGCTGAGTTGACAGAAAATGAGAATAGCACTCATCAGTCCTGTTGCAGGGAGTGAGTGATACATTCTTCCAGAATGTCTTCCTGTGTATCTTCAAACTAGGGGTGAAGTATTGTTCACCTTCTTTCCTCCCTGTTCCCAGTAGACCCTCACTAGGGGCTGTGCATCTGTGTGTTGGGCGCTGAGGGAGACCACTGCTTGCCTGCCCCTGGACAGTTCCTGAGCAGGGAAGGGCAGAGTTACAGAGTGAGGGTTGGAGGCAGGCTCAGTGGCAGATGGGAAAGTGCCCTGCGGGCCATTGTGTCCTTCTGTTTGCCCATCAAGGCCCTGATTCATTCTCCCTTCCCTGGTGGGCTCTTTGAAGAGAGTAGATTTTCATGGTAGAAGTTGCCTTTTAATTCTTAAAAAGGGTTGATTTATATCTGTTAAGTACTAGAAATTGAGGCATGGATAGTTGTTAAATTGAAATAAATGCTAGAAACTCACAAAGAGGACATCTAGGGCACCATTCTTAATTACATAATTCCCACTTTCAGTAGCAATTTCAGCATTGTCTTACTGTTTTCTAAGCAAATATTTACCTGAATACTTCAAATGATTTCTTGCCCTTAGCACCTGGCTGCCGTGGAAGAGAGGAAGATCAAGTCTCTGGTAGCTCTTCTGGTTGAGACACAAATGAAGAAACTGGAGATTAAACTTCGACATTTTGAAGAACTAGAAACTATCATGGACAGAGAGAAAGAAGCTGTAAGTAATGGGAATTTTATAGTGGCTTTTTGACAGTTAACTTGGATCACTTTTCATAAAACACAAACTAAAGAAAATACAGTAACCTAATTTGTTGGTCTCCATCTCTATCATTTAACTTTTTCTGTATTTGCTTTGCCTTTCAAAAGGATTATCAGTCAGTGATGGTAAATTAAAGGAAGTCTGAAAATAATTATCTAAGCCTCAGCTTCTTACACTTCTTAGCTTTGCAGATACTTGAAGGTATCAGATTCTCCCTTCTTCAGTAGTCGGATGTTATACTTACTTTATTACCTATGTGTTATGTTCCCCCTCTTTTATGGAGAACCACGTCTCGAGGAGTAGTTAAAAGCAGCATTTTGTGGGGGTGTACATTTTTGATATGCCCCAAACAGGTCTAAAAGAATTACAGCAAAGGCCAAGAATAAGAAGAGAAGCCACAAGAAGCAAGAAATATAGAAGCAGGGGAACATTTGATGCTCCGAAGGAACTTATTTTTTTTGAGAAACAGAGATCAAGTTCTCTGGAGAAGTTTTTTTTGGATGAGTTGACCAGGAAAGGAATTGATGACTTTTCAAATTAATGGATAAGTTTGAGAATTTAGTAGTTAGGAATTTTTCGGATTGTTTTGATTTCTTTTTCAGCATGCCATATGCTGGTCTCTGTAAATGAGACAACCTTAAATCATTCCAGAATAGTTTTAATCTTAAGGATCCATTTGCATCTGTTTAACTCTTTCTTTATTGTCAGTCCAGGCAAGTCCTCTGGCAGATTCATGTTGACTAGCTCAGTAACTATCACAGTAGCCCATTTTCATTTTCTCCTAAGACTTGTTCTGCCTCTTATATTCTGGCCCCGTGAGGAATAGGCTGCTTCGGTAACTACCCTGCCCACACCCTGTGCTCTCATATCCCCGGTCCCATAGCTGTGTGAGTATCTCTCACGTCCCCTGCCCTCTCCTGTCCCAGGAGCTGCTGGCCACCCTGTCCCATCTGTGGCTCTGAGCACCAGCCATGCTGCCGCACGCCAGATGCAGGCTTCCTTCATGGCTGTGTTCTCTTCCACCTGTGTGCACCTGCTTTTCCACCAGCAAGGTGTTTTTCCTG
Organism: Bubalus bubalis; assembly: GCF_019923935.1. Classification (NCBI taxonomy): domain Eukaryota; kingdom Metazoa; phylum Chordata; class Mammalia; order Artiodactyla; family Bovidae; genus Bubalus; species Bubalus bubalis. The sequence goes on from NC_059177.1 coordinate 51,908,996, forward strand.
CTCTTTGCCAACCTCCTGCACCTGCGGGTGACGTGTCCTCCATCTCTGCTGCTGTGGCAGCCTAACAGAGCACTTCCTGTATTGTAAATGCTAGTTCATGCACGCGACTCCCTCACCAGAGTATATACTCTTTCTTGAGTGTCTTTGTTCACACACCACTGGCACATCATGGGTGCTTGTGTAAGTGTCTGTTGAATGAATGCATGTGTCAGAAGCTGGAAAAGTGAAAAAGAAAGTTTAACTTTGGGGACTTGACGTTAGTTTACCAGGGAAGACAGAGACCAGGTGACAGTATTGTGTGTTCAGTTCCTATGGGAACATAACCTGGAAGATGTGGAGAGGATGTTAGAGAAAACATCCAAGAGGTGAGCTGGAACTTTGAAGAATGAGTGGTTGTGTTTATCTTACCCTAAGAAGCTGCCCTTTCGTCATTTGATAGACTCTTATAGGGTATTTGGAATAACAGGGAGCTATTTCTATAGAATGGATTATCGACACATGCAGAATTCACATGATTGTGTAGTTCCCCCTGGCACCTGGATGCCATGCTGCCATTCATGAAGCAGAACTAATATGTTAGCCTGGAAGATTAGCATGACCCTGTGTGGGTACTTAATACAATTATGTCTAGATTGTCATGGGGCTCTTTTCTCAGCTTTAAAAATAAAAGACTTTATCTTCAGAGGGTGAGCCTGTGGATGTATCACTCTTAAACCCCCCTAGTGGAAGACTGTGTCCCCTTAAATGGCAGAGCCCTCAGTCCCTCCTTGGTTCTCTCCACGGATTCTCAGACATCTGGGGGTAGTGTGTGATGGTTCTTAGCCCTTCCAAATTTTCCTTGTGCTCTGGAGTTTTAATAGTTATTTATCTCAAATTAACTGCTCTGTGTTTTTCTTATTTGAATCTTTTTTTTAATGTTAAATTCTAATTGAGCTCATAAAACATTTTACAAAATAGTCTGAATAAAAAAGCACAACCAAAAACATGGATAAACATTCTGCTGAATCTTTTTCACCACACAAGGTTGCTCTTCTCAAATCCTTTGGTGATCAACCTGTCTTTTGTAAATCAACGTTTGGGGCAGGACAGTTTATTGTGTAAGACAGTCCCTAGCCCTAGGCACTGAATATCAGTAACATATCTGTATTAGTTACTGCTGTGTAAAAAAATTACCCCAAAGCAGTGACTGAAAACAGTACCTCACACACTTCTTAGGGGTTAGGAATCTGAGAGCAGCTTTTCTGAGTGCATCAGGCTCAGCATCTCTGATTACGTTGCCATCTTCGTAAGGCTCAGCTGGGGCTGATGGACACAACCTCCAAGCTTGTTCACGTGGCTGTGGGCAGGAGACCTTGGTCCCTTACTGCATGGGCTTCTCCATAGTGTTGCTCATGAAGTGGCTTCCCTTCTTAGAGCAAGTGACTGAAAAGAGCTATAAAAGAGCAGCCAAACTGGAAGCCACAGTATCTTTTATAACCTCAATTTGTCAGTCACAGCCCTGTGCTTTTGCTATATTCTGTCAGCCCCACAGCCCAGCCTTGATTCTGGGGCTGGGGGTGCCCGTAGGTTGGCAGGGCTCAGTGGGCAAGTCCTCAGTGTTAGGAAGCAGGTCATAGGGGCCCGCTTGGAGGCTCGCTGTCACAACAGCCAGAAAGTCCTCCAAACTGTAAAATGGCTCCCATCCATTTCATGCACAGTAAGACATATTCTGGAGAAGGCAATGGCACCCCACTCCAGTACTGTTGCCTGGAAAATCCCATGGATGGAGGAGCCTGGTAGGCTGCAGTCCATGGGGTCGCTAAGAGTCAGACACGACTGAGAGACTTCCCTTTCACTTTCCACTTTCATGCATTGGAGAAGGAAATGGCAACCCACTCCAGTGTTCTTGCCTGGAGAATCCCATGGATGGAGAAGCCTGGTAGGCTGCAGTCCATGGGGTTGCACAGAGTTGGACACAACTGAAGCGACTTAGCAGCAGCAAGACATATTCTATTTTTCTCCTGTTACCTGTGGGCAACCAAAGCCTTGGCTATTTCCTGCTGATGATTTCCTGTCCTCCCAGACCTGTTGTGAAGATGAAATGAGAGAACTATGGCATGTGCTTAGCACACTGCCTAGAACACAGAGTAAGTGTTCAATAAATATTTATATGCCCCCTTTATGCAAATCAGTTATCAAGAATAATAGATTAAATTGTTAATGTTTTTAAGCCTTTGCTTACGTTACGGACATTTAGAATCTAGCAGGGATGCTGGGTGAGAGCGTGAGGCTATTTCTGGTTAACTCTTCTCATAGACAAAGTTTCTAGAGCTTGAACAGATCATCACACAGTTCATAAATGACAGAGCTGGGTCTCAAACCTATGCTAGTTCAGCTCTGTTTTAATCTAGTACTTCATAATTGTAAAGAAATGAGCCATTCTTACCTCTTTTTCACCCAAAGACTGAGATATGCAAGGTTTTAACAAGCCCCTGTTATGACTCATGAAAGTTGAAATTGAGAAGAGCGGTCAGATGAGCTGGGAGCAGCACGTTGCAACCACTGCCCAGTGCTCTGGCCCCGGCTCTCAGTGCACTGCCAGTCCGATCCTGCTCATCTCTGCCTGGTGATCAGTAGCTTCAGGACATACTTTTTTGAATTAAACATTTGGTTTTGTTTATATAGCAATAGGTTTCAAAAATCTTTTTTTAGACTTTCAGAATCAGGTATGAAATTTCTTCTAATAACTTAAAAATCAGATGTTCTTTTGAGACTTATTTAGAAATTAAGAGTAAGGCTATTAACAAATCAGTATCTTGTGTAGATACTATGAATGCAGCTATAATTAGAGCTCAGTAGTTTTGTTACAGCCTGTTCATAAAATACTGTTACAGGATGAAGGTAGTTTAGGGAATATACAGAGTTTGGGAACTGACAAGATGAAAACTACTGACCCCAGTTAAGGTGAGGATGCTGAGCTGGCCCTGGGTTAGAAACTCAGAGAGTCTGCCCAACTGTGCAGCCTTCCATGCCAGACGGATGGCAAACGTCATTCAAGGGAACAGGTGGCAGACATGGGCTGTGTTGCAGGTTGGAGAGAACTGGAGGGCCTGGGCCCTACCTACAGTATTCTTACTTGAATTAAAGGGGAGGAAATACTTGGAGGCCCATGAGGATCTGTGTCTTGATTTCGTTTATAGCCTCTGGACTTGATGCTCTCATTTGGCTAGGTATAGAAATGGTGTACCTTCTGAAAGAGACATTGTAGGAAACTCAGAGCTGTGAGAAACCTTCAGGAGGTGAGAGAGTAGATGAGAGATTGACACAAAGATACCACTTGAGGTAATGAGGCCAAGGGGATTCAGCGGAGGCTGTAATGTAAACATTCATGTTGGTTACACAAATTGTCAGATCGTAGTTGTTTCAGTCATGGCTTTCTCAGGCAAACATACCTTGTTTATTTCTATGAGATTTAGAAATTCTGCCATTTGAGGAAGTCAGGTCATCCGTTTGGCATGGAAGGCTGCACAGTTGGGCAGACTCTCTGAGTTTCTAACCCAGGGCCAGCTCAGCATCCTCACCTTAACTGGGGTCAGTAGTTTTCATCTTGTCAGTTCCCAGACAAACTCTGTATATTCCCTAACTACCTATTTTTATTTCACCTGAGCTCTGCACACCTTGGCCAGAGAGCCTGCATCCCACCCTAGAAAGTACAGACTTTGGCTCTGGAGGCACCTGACACATTACCATCAAGTACCTATAAAAATCTTACAGGAAGACGGTGACTAGAGCAATATAGTACACCACAGCCACATATATTACCTTACAGGAGGGGAAGGAATACGGGGAAAGATGCTGCAATTAAAGGTACATTTTAAGTTTTAATGATGTCAGTAGTTAAGTTTGAAAGAATTGTGAGCTCGACTTTAAAGGTAGTTAAAATATGGTTAAATAGTTGCCAACTTGAAAGGTCATCCATGAGCTAAAAGATGGGACAGTTTCAGGATTGCCTCCGATTGTCAAGGAGATCTTTCTGGTAGAGGAAGGAATGATCTGAGCTGGTTTTTTTTTGTTTTTTTTTAATGGTCCAAATCCAAAACTGAAGAGGAAGGTGTGATTGCTAAGGAGACCAAGAGTCTCCTTAGTCTACTTAGATCTACTGCCTAGATCTGGCAGTATTCATGGCACAGACAGTGGATTAAGTTCATTTGTTCATTTAGCAAATGTTTATTGAACACCTGCTTTGTTCTAGGCATGTTAGGTACTGCGGATACACTGGTGAATAAAACTGTTTGGCTTACTTAGTAGACCTTAAATATTAATGAAGGATGCTAGATACTGTGTGCTGTATATTTGTATGCATGTGTATTACTGTGTATGTATACATACCATTATGTTTCATGATGGGTAGGTGAGACTGGGAGAGGCAAGGGAAGGGTTTGCGTATTAACAGATGTCATCTGAGTAGGCCTTGGCAAACTGACAATTGGGTGAATGTCTTTAAGGCCTAGAAACAGCCAGTATCAGAGACTCTTGAGGCTGGAGCGTGACTGACATGTTTGAAACTAAGGAGTAGGCGGGTGGGTGGGAGTTAGGAGCAGGGAACAGCATGAAGTCAGGGACAGTGGTGCTCTAATCACAGAGTCCATTATGACAAATTAAGGAAAATTAGCAAAAAGTTAATTTTATACTGCCCCAGAAGAATAGTTTCCTGTGTGTTTGTATTGACAGTAGTTCGTCTCTGTGCGTGCATGTGTGCTAAGTCACTTCAGTTGTGTCTGACTCTGTGACACTAGAGTTGGACACAGGACTGCAGTCTGCCAGGCTCCTCTGTCCGTGGGGTTCTCCAAGCAAGAATACTGGAGTGGGTGGCCATGCCCTTCTCCAGGGTATCTTCCTGGCCCAGGGATCAAACCCAGATCTCCTGCGGCTACTGCATTGCAGGCGGTTTCTTCATACCTCTGAGCCACTGGAGTAGCCCCCTTTCGTCTTTGTACTGCCTGTCATGTAATTGAATCTGTTGGTAGACAGGCACCATGACATTATGGATAGTTTTTTCTGAGATTAAGAAAGCTATACTTAGAAGCGAGTTTACTTGAAAAGACATTGATTGGGCTTCAGGCAGCAGGCACTTTACAAGGACTTTACAGGTGACCGGTCACAAAAATGATGTCAGCTCCGCTTTGGAATTTCCACCTCCAGAAGCAGGTGTGGAAGCAGAAAGATGCAGTTGTGTTGTTTTGTTTTTCCAGAGGTGTACAAAGGAATGATTATGCCCGCTTTTTTCTTAAGTCGATTTCTGTTCATTGATATCAAACCTTTCAAAGGAAGGTGTGTTTATTTACTTCAGTTCTGAGGCCAAGTAGTCCGAGTCTTCGCCCTTGGCAGTGTAGATGGATTTTTGAGGCCCCCACCCCTCCTCCCTGTTCTATGCAAATGAAGTTGGGAGAGAAGCTCTGTGTGAACCTCAGCTGCAGTTGCAGCTGTGTGTGCGTTTGGGGTCTTGTAGAAAAGTGCTCTGTTGTGTTCCGGTTCTGCTTGGATTTGCTGCTTTATACATACACAGCGTCAGAATGAAGAGGGAGAGGAAGGCAGAGTTTGAATGCCGTGGAGGTCGGGGGTGTCTTTAGATCAGAGCCGCAGGCAGCTTTGTATGATACTGGGTTCCCTAGACCCACATTGGAGCCACGAAAGAAAGTGAACAGATTGATTAGCTCCCTGTTTATGGGAGTAATCTCTACACTATTTGGCTTCGCTGTGGGGACTTATCTATAGTCTTTGATCATAGAAAATGGAGAGAAGAAAGTCAGGTTATCTGAAGCATGTAACTTGGTCAGTTTTAGTGTTTTGTTTTGGGGTTACACAAATAATATGAATACATTAAAAAGTGACTTCAGATTTATTCCTAGGAATAATCACTGTTAGTAATTTAGTGTCTTCCAGAACATTTTCAATGAGTAGATAATGTTTGTATGTGACCATAAAGTTTTTATATATATATATATATATATAAAATTGATATAAATATTATTGCAGATTGCTTTTTTTCTGCTCAGTGTATCTCAGACATAAATTTACATCAAAAATAATACATTAATGACTATCCTTATACAAACATACATACAGTTTTCTAGCACAGATTTCCACATATAGAATCACTGGGTTATTGGTTTTGTGAAATTTCAAATTTGCTCAGAACTATCGTACTCTCCTCAAAAATTCACAGTTCACATTCACATTTGATTGCCACAAAAGTGGCAGTTAGATTGAGGAACAGTGGTGGTGCTAGTGGTAAGGTAAAGAACCCACCTGCCAAGGCAGGTTAGATGTAAGAGATGAGAGTTCGATCCCTGGGTTGTGAAAATCACCTGGAGGAGGGCACAGCAACCCACTCCAGTGTTCTTGCCTGGAGAATCCCATGAACAGAGGAGCCTGGTGCGCTACAGTTCATAGAGCCACACAGAGTTGGACACAACTAAAGCAAGTTTAGCATGCAGGCAGCAATAGTCAGTTACCTGTAACAAAAGAGATTCCTTTTGTATGGTGGGGCCAGTATGTGTCCATAAGCTCTGCTGCATGCTCCCCAGAACAGGTCCTCCTGGAGCCAGCTGGTAACCTGCCGTGGACATTGCTCTCACTTCACAGGACCTGTTCGTTGCACATTTAATCTAAAGCTTAAATTGGGTTCTTTCCAGGTGTGTGTGTATGTGTGTATATGTGCGTGTGTATATTTAATCACGTCCTTTTTAATTCTTCTAATTATCTTTTAATTACTTTGTATGTTTTGAAGTGATCATTGAAGCTCGTGAGAAAATAGTATAATTGAGGTTAGTTCATTTTAGACAAAGGACTGGACTTCCCTGGTGGCATCATCTGCCTACTATGTGGGAGACCTGGGTTCAGTCCCTGGGTCGGGAAGATCTCCTGGAGAAGGAAATGGCAACCCACTCCAGTATTCTTACCTGGAAAACCCCATGGATGGAGGAACCTGGCAGGCTACAGTCCATGGGGTTGCAAAGAGTCAGATGACTGAGCAACTTCACTAGACAAGGAAGGTGGGCAAATTTTTCTCTTCAAGATTAATACTTTGATACTAAGGTCAGCTCCTAAAGAAAGGCTAGTTTGGTTTAAAAACAAACAAACACTGAGATAGGTAAAATTTCCCTTCAGAGACACAAAATCTCCCTCCAGTAACAGTTTAGCTTTTTATACAGCAGATCTTGACCTATATTCTTGAGTTCTTACATAACTGCAGGACTTCAGCCAAGCTGTCCAGAGCAGTAGTGGCTCAACAGGACCGTAGGTTGAGGTCCTTTTCTGGCAACCTTGTAAGTCTAACTTCAGGATAGTGCTAAATTTCCTGGAAAGAATGGTTAGAAGAAAGCAAAATCTAGGACTTAGGTCAGAGTCTTTAGATTTCTCTCTTTTTTTTTTTTATTTACCTTTTACCTCCATTATCTCACTGATTAGTCATCTTGCAGAGCTGGACTTCCAGAGGATTCTCTGGCTGTTGAGAATTTTGTTCTCTTACAGCTCCCTTCCAATTCTGAAAAGAAGGGTATGTTACTGAGCCGGGCTCTAGCCTCTTCCGGTCGCTGTTAGGAAGAGCTCCCAGCAACCTGTTAGACCACGGTAGCAGTAGCACCCTGTCTCCTCTCCTGATCACCCTCAACCACTCACAGAATCCTTTCTTTCAGATCTCCATCTCCCAAGGGAGACTCTCTGCAAGCCAGCTGAACAACACACTCACGGTATAAGTGTTGCCATCTGTTCTCTCCCTTTCTTCTCCTCCTCACCTGGCCATGCTGGTTGTCTTCATGCTGTGTCCACGGCCTGTCTTCCCACACCCAGTCCATCTGTGGACATTCCCTCCTGCCTAACTCCTGACAGCCAATGAAGCTTCTCACTAGGCTCCTCAGGGACTTCTCCCCAAGCTGCTCTCTGCTAAGAGCCCAGATTCGCAAGCAAATACTCATGCATATTCTACCTAGATTTTGCTAATGATAGTATGTAGTATTTATCTATGAAACTGACTGCTCCTGAAAGCCAAAACGTTACATTTCCTTAACTTGGAGTAGTGCTCTCCAACAGCAATATAGTGAGCCATATATGTAATTTAAAATTTTCTAGTAGCCACATTAAAAAAAAACAATAAAATCATAAAGATGTTTTAATGCAATATATGTATGTTATTCTTAACATGTAATCAGTATGAAAAATTGATTTTTTTCAGATTTCAAAATTCAGTGTGGATGTTACATTGATAGTACATCTCCTTTCAGATTAGCCATATCTCAGGTGCCAAGAGCCATTGTGGCTGCTATAGAAATGCCTCCCAGTGAATAAGATCTTGCTCTCGAAAATGGTGGGGTAGAACATTATAGAGTAGAAATAGATCAAACCCTCCTTATGATCTTTATAATGCTTACTTCTAGAAACCTGAATTTTTATTTTTGTTCATGTTAAAGATGATTTTTCTCTGTCAGCTCTGGGTTTAATTTTGATGGCTTTTAAGGTGACCACCCATTCTGTGCTGTTTGGCATATGGTTTCTGAATTTTCTACCACATGTAATAACTTACTTCTCATGTATTTATAATAACGTATTTATTATTTATTTATAATAACTTCTCTTATTTCTCTATTTTAATTTGGGTCCCAGAAAGATTATCTTGAATACTGAAACGCTTACATTCTTCAGACCACAAGTCATGTAAATTTTTATTTAGACTTTGAAAATATGCTGTGAATGTGTCACCCAGTATAATTTTGGCTACTTGGAAGCTAAGTAGCTAAGATTTACAGTGGCAGTGCCAAAGTGCCATCTAGAAGATGTGTATCTTTTCAGCTAAGGCCACGTCCACTCGTGCAGAGGATTTAACTGTGATGTCACATTCTAAAATAGTAGCCAAAAAGGATCACTTTCAGAAGAGAGCACCTAAAATGGTTGGACTTGAAATACCAGTATCTTAAGGAACAAGAGGACAAGAGATGTTTCTGTCACCTGAGAAAGAGTAAGGTGGTTGTGGAAGCTATTTTTTAAATATCTGAAGACCTGCCAACAGAGGGATTACCTGTGCTGAGTACAGTTGCCCCACATGGGGTGAAGGTTCCAAGGAAAGGCAAATCTTATACTTAACATAGAGAAAAACCTGACTTCATGCTACTCAACAAGCAGTGCCTTTTCTCTTACTGTGGTGGTTGCAGGAGAGGGGGTGACTATGTAATGGTGATGAGGTTTGGGGAACTTAGGCACCACGTGGGTGTCCTGCCTCTCCTGGTGTCATTTCTCTTCCCCTTTCTTTTCTTAACAGTTAGAACAACAGAGGCAGCAGTTGCTTACAGAGCGCCAGAACTTCCACATGGAGCAGCTGAAATACGCTGAGTTGCGAGCCCGACAGCAAATGGAACAGCAGCAGCATGGGCCGAACCCTCAACAGGCACACCAGCACTCAGGAGGACCCGGCCTGGCGCCGCTGGGAGCAGCAGGACATCCCGGCATGATGCCTCATCAGCAGCCCCCTCCCTACCCTCTGATGCACCACCAGATGCCACCGCCTCATCCACCCCAGCCAGGTGAGAGGAAGCTCTGCTCACAGATGCAGCTGGGCTCATCCCTGTGCTTGGAGCATCAGAGGGTCAGACCTCACTGTTGGGGATTTCTAACTGAGACTGTGCAGCATGTCCATCATCATCCAGGATGTGGTAGACAAGTGAATCTGGCTTTGTAGCCATCAGCACATGAAGCCTGCTGGGTTCTCTTTCCAGGGTCCTCTTGGCATGATGCCTTTTTCTTGGATAGGTCAGCAGTATATCCCAAAAGTTCCTTAAAAATTCATCCTTGGATTGTCTACACTATTTTTTTAGTTGACATTTCAAAGATAGACATGAAAAGAAAAGTACAGTGATCTCTTAATGATGCATTTTCAGTGATCATCACCTTTCTGCCATTCTTAGCTTTTTGTTGTCGAAATCTTCTGTAGGTAAAAGTAGAATAGTGTAATAAGCCCCCAAATGCCTATTGCACAGCTTCACTTCATGTGTTGAAGAAATGTGGGTCTTGAGCCTGTGGCTGTGCCCGATTGTGCACTCAAGGTGCATGGTGTCATTTCACATGGCCTTCTCCCCTCTTTCCTCCTCCCACACATCTCCCATAAATAAACCACAGGATGGCGCTGGATATTTTCGCAGGTTTAGGGTCACTTTGGGGGTGCAGACATTTTTCCTGTGGTGTCCGTTCTCTCTTGGTGACCTTCAGGTTTGCCAGTGGTTTTGGTGTTCCTAAGTTCCCCATTAAATGCTCACTTAAGATTTCACCTGCCAATGAGAATTGCTTCCTAGATCAGTTATTTCATCAGGTGTTTCAAAATGTAAGATTCCTGAATTTATTGTCCTTTCTGCCTTTATTTATATTCTACATTTGTTAGCAGTGATTCTTTTGTTAGAAAAGCTTTTCTTCACCAGTCATTTTGTTATGCTGAAAATCAATCCTTGCAAGAAAGCCTGGATAAATGCTTCATTCTTTCCCTTTATTTATCAGTCACCTGAATAATGAGTCCTCCCTCCTCCCCCAAGCCAGTCCTCCACTCCCCCGCAGAGAGTCTCCAAAGGTGACCGATAAGGATTTTTCTGTTGTGTGTGTATGCTTTTAGTATTGTGAATTTGTATGTCCTGTATTTTTATGTGTTTCAATGTTATGGACCTTACTCATTTTCATTCTGAAATTGTCCCATCTTTTAGTTCATGGGTGCCCTTCAAGTTGGCAGCTTTTTACCACATTTTAACTACCTTGAAAGTCGAGCTCACAGTTCTTTCAAACTTAACTACTGACATCATTAAAATTTAAAATGTACCTTTAATTGCAGCATCTTTCCCCGTATTCCTTCCCCTCCTGTAAGGTAATATATGTGGCTGTGGTGTACTATATTGCTCTAGTCACCGTCTTCCTGTAAGATTTTTATAGGTACTTGATGGTAATGTGTCAGGTGCCTCCAGAGCCAAAGTCTGTACTTTCTAGGGTGGGATGCAGGCTCTCTGGCCAAGGTGTGCAGAGCTCAGGTGAAATAAAAATAGGAAGACCCTTGGAAGCCTGAGAAGATTCTCATTGTTACTAATGTCAGTTGACCTGACTTCCTCAAATGGCAGAATTTCTAAATCTCATAGAAATAAACAAGGTATGTTTGCCTGAGGGAGCCATGACTGAAACAACTATGATCTGACAATTTATGTTACCAATATGAATTTTTACTTTACAGCCCCAAACATGTTTAGGCATTAGTTTTTATTGGCTTGACCCCAAAATGGGGCTTTCTCTCTCGCTCGCTCTCTCTCGCTTTCACACACGCACACAGATCGCAGTTGTGAGTTTACTACCACCATTAGACTTGCTGCTTGATCTATATGACATTTGTGAAGATAGTTTCAGAAGTCTGCCAGGCTCATGACACAGGGTTACTTTACTTCTCAGCCCTTGTGTGTCTGCTTGAGTGGGTCTTAAAATCTAATTTTCTAACACGTTACAAGCTATGAATGCTTAACAGAATGATGATCCCAAAGTGATTTTTTTTCCAAAAACAGTTATTTTAAAGTTTAATTCTTTAAACTCTTGGGATAAATGTTTAAGAGGAGGTTTGCTGTGGAATTTGTTCTTAATGGTGTTGAAGCCTCACCATCCGCAGTAACTATTCACAGAATTTCTCAGGAAGTTCTCTACCATCTGCATTTAGAAAAAGTATCCTTCTGCCTTTTTTTTCTAAATTACATCCTGGTGAGAACAGGTGTTTGTATGCCAGGCCCTTAACCCACAGTATTTTTACTTCTCACTGTCCTCCCTTTAGAAGTGAAGAACTAATGCATGTCAAGGCTATGTTACCTTGCCACATGGTGGAGCCAGGCTTCCTGCCGGACCCCTCTTATGGCAAAGTGATATCACGATGCCCCTTCCTGTGATGGAGGACCAAGTGGATTGGTAGCAGACTCAGATACAGCTATTTTCTTTCAGGGAGACAGTGGCGGAAAACTAGAGTTCTTAAAATAGCCTGTAGAATACAGATAGGTTATGTTTCTCCTTTTACTTAGAGAAATAAGCTTTTCTTACGTGAAGAAAAGGATCATTATGTGTACAATGAGAGTGTTTTTGTGCCAAGCTATTCTCTTTTTGCCATGCGGTATGTGAGAGCTTAGTTCCCCAACCAGGGGTCACACCCACACCCCCTGCAGTGGAAGTGCGAAGTCTTAATCACTGAACTGCCAAGAAAGTCCCTGTTTTCTTGAAAATTTTTCTATTGAAATGTAACATACATATGAAAAAATACACTAGCCCTAGTAAATACTTGATGATTTTTTAACAAAGAGAACGTACCTTTGTAACCAACACTCAGAAGACCCCTCATGGCTTTTCGCAAGCTCCTCCCTCCCCTGGGGTAGCAAGTGTCCCAAAGTCCAACACCATAGACGAGTTGGGCTGGTTTTGAATGATATCTGGAGGGGATCTCGTGCTGATTTTTGTCGGTTTGGCTTCTTTCACTCGACACTGCGTATGTGAAATGCATCTGCATTGTCGTGACTGGTCATAGATTTGCTCTTTCTTCTTACTGCATGTATTCCACTGTGTGGCCTTGCGATGATTTATTATATACCATGATCCGTTCTTCTGTTGATGGATGTTCGATTCTTTTCCATTTTAGTAATTAGAAATAGTGCTGCTGTGAACATGCATGTGCACATGTCTTTTCGAGGCATTGGTATACATTTCTGTTGTGTGTGCCCTTAAGTAGTGAAATTTGCCATGTGCCTAGAATGAGTCTTAGGAATTCCATGTATTCACATTAGTTGATGCTGCCAAAATTTTGCCAAAATGGTAATGCCAGTTTACATTCTCTCCCTTAGGGTACAAGAGTTCCAGCAGCTCAAGGTGATCATTTTCCATAGTTTCCCCCCTTGTGGAGTTGCTTTGGCATTTGAATATAAAAATCAGATGTGTTGGAAAGTAAAATTATGAGTAATAAATTGAACCCACTAATTAAAAGCTAACTTAATATTAGCAGTTCAGAAAAGACTGGTTTTAACAGATTCTAGAAACTGGCTAAAGGGGCTTTTTATATTAAGGCAAGCAAGGGAGTCTGTAACATTTTAGGTGGAGAACAACTTTAGTGTCTTATTTGCCACAGGTGTAAGTTCATAACTGTGAATATAATCCTTCTGACTAATATTTCCTAGGTTTAGAAAAGTTAACAGGCCCACAGCATTTATGTATAAGCTGGGGGTAATTATCCAGGGCAGTAGACTAGCTTTTGGTATTTGGCCAGAATTTATGGTGTGTGAAGGAAGGAGAAAAACCAGCCTCTCAAAACCAGCAAGATTGGGAAAGTGGTGAAAGAAGGTCAAGTGGTGAATTTGTCCAGCTCTCTGACTTAATAGAATTTATATTATTTTGTAGATAAAACACACGTAATCTTTCTCCACATAATTGGCCATCAGTTCATGGTAGAACCCATTAAAATATGGCTCCTTGTTGTGAGACTGTTGAGCCCTTTTGGGCCCAAGCACCAGAGGGGCTAGTATAAACCAACACCTGTAAATATTCCATTTAGTTTGTACTTCTGCAGTCCTTCCATCCACCCCTTTAATTCATTCACATGCTTAGAATTTTTGTATACAGAGCATCTGTTTGCTGCTATCTGTCTTCTGGGCTCTTACTATTTGGTCGTACTCCTTACTCACCTCAAACTCTAGCTTTTTGTAGGTTTTGTTCTTCTCCCTGATAAAGCGTCCAAAGGTGATTTGTTTCCATCAAACAAGAAGTCAAAGGAAGAATCTCCAGTATACAGTTAGCAAATGGAAACTGGAGGTGCCCATAGCCATCCTTATAACACCCTTAGGTTTTGTTGATCTTCATAAAGTACACAGCACTGCATTTTGTCTTTTCATTTAAATTGAAACACAGTGTGATCTCATGGAAGTGATTCGAAAGTTAAAGCATAACTAGTTGTTCCTGCACGACTGCCTTTCTAAATTGGCACAGATGAAAGAGTCATGGCAGCCACCAGTTCTTGAACACATGCTTGCCCACAGCCTGCCCCATTGCATTCATGACAGCACGTGGGGAACCAAGGAGCATGGCAGGGTAGTGGCTGCTCTTCCCTGGGGTGTTCTTGATTGTGATCAAGGAGGACACCTGTGACTGCAGGGTGTCTCCCCTAGGGGCCTTGGCACCTACAGTCGTCTCTCAGTTTCCACCAGGGATTGGTTCTGGACCCCAGTGGGGGGTGCATGAGTATCCATAGATGCCCACATCTCTTAAAGAAAATGATACTGAACAGTGAATACAGTTGGCCCTCCATACCCACAGATGCCGATCCCATGGATACGGTGGAACAGAGGGCCAAGTGTATTTTAGGGAGATTGCCTAAAAATCTAGGATGTGAGTGCAGTGTAAGCTCTGCCTTCCCCTTGGGCTTTTAATAGTAAATGAGGCGCTCTTGAGTATTCATGCCTCATGGATCTGGAGTGAGCCGCCTGCATTGGGGAAGCCTTTTTATGTGTCTCTGTGTGTGAAAAACGGAGAGAAAAGGACAAGTTGGTTTAAATAACCTGTATCATTTCCTCATTAATAGTGTAAGAATTTTTAGAAGTGCCCCTCCAAAATCGGAGTAGGAATTGATCTGATCTGATGAGAACTCAGGGATGATAGAGATGTTTTAATAATAAAACTAGAATATTTTGCATCAATGAATAAAATACTGGTTGTTCAATGAAATTTCCAAGCAAGGCATTAAGCCCTTGACTTTCAGGCCCCCACATTAGATCCACTTACACAACCCTCCCTGTGGGAAGTAGTGCTCAAGAAAGGATTACAGCCACTCACTACTTCCTAGCCTCTTCTCTCCCCCCAACTCAGAGCCCCACACTGAAAAGGGAACTGAACCAGCTCCTCACGGCAGCCAAGTTTTTATTATCTGCGGTGTCTTTGGTCCTGCTCGCATCATGTGATAACAAGGCTGCCGTGCCGCTTTCCGGAGTGGCAGGTTATCCCCACAAAGAGAACAGTGAGGGCACAGTCTTCAACAAAGAGCATCTGTGGGCCTCCCCCCTCCCGGAAGCTGCCGCCGAGGAGCAATCTCCGGGGAGCCCCGGCTTCCCCTCACTTGGCCCTCATGGTTATTTCCGTTCTCTGGGGGACTCGCCAGAGGGTGTGTTGTGGGTGGTTAGAAACAGCAAGGAAATGTGCTTGTGGTTGGAAATTCATGGGTTCCCGTTCGTTGTTTTGTGTTCTTTTACCCACCTGCCTCTCCCGTCCCAGAGAATAAGTATGAAGTCCTTAGATGATACTCGGTTGAATGTGATAGCTGTAACACTTTAGTATAAGATCTAATAAACCTGATAGTGAGAGGGGTCTTTCCACTAGGCAAAGCCTAATTTTAGCAAACCTTTCCATTTTTCAGGCTTCAGATGCCTACTGCTTTAAAAAAAAAAAAAAAAGCTTGTATGTAGGTCAGACTCCCACCAGTTTATGCTTTGATGCTGCTGTTCTGAAGCCACATCTCTCTCTCACCTCCCTCTCTACTGGAAAAGGAAGCACCTGAGATTTTTTTTCCCACTTAATAAAAATACATGCCCACATCCTTTATTTTGTTTGATAAGGCCGGCTCCTATTCATTTTGGGTATCTGTGGACCAGACTTCTTAATGTTTAGTAAAAATAAAATGAAATGCCTTCACATCTTGTCATCCATTTAAAAATGATGAGACCTAGATCAAAACCCAGAGAAGACAAGGACATTTAGATCTCAAAAGGACAGGGTTTGACTTTATAAGAAGTTGGTTTTTGGCTTCTCCTCAGTCCTCTTAAACTCTACCCTTCTTCAAATTTTGTCCTTAGAAATCGGCTTTTCCAAGGAAAGGAATACCCTTCTAAGGCAGGATGATGTACAGGAAAAGACAATGCACCTTGGGGTCAGACAGCTCAGTCCCTTGTTCTTGTGACTTGGGACCGGATTCCATTGCCTCTCTGAGACTTCATTTCCTTAATTATAGTCTGGGCCCTCTCTTTCAGTCTTTCTAACAACCTGAAAGATTCCGTGAGGTCACTGTCATTGCCTGCAAGCAACAGGCCCCGACTCAGAGCAGCATTCTGTCTCCTCGCTATCTGTTCTCTAAATCCACTGCCCTGGGCACACCAGCGCCTCCTGATGGCACAGAGACATTGCCTCACTCTTAGTGTTCCTTGCTTTCCTGAGAAATGTCTGTCTGTGCAAAGTCCCACAAGCAGAAATAAACTGTTGTTCCTCTAGTCCTTCCTTTCTGTTGCCACCTCTTCCCAAGGAGCCACTGTCTTCTCATACCTTAAATACCAGTACTCTGGTGGCTTTTTGGCTCCGTTTATGACAGGAGGATAGAAGAACACTGTTCTACAGAAAGCTTCAGGATTTATTGCAAAAGAAAGGGTTTGTTGTTTTGTTTTGTTTTCCAGCTGTTGGGTTTGTAGTTTGGTCTTAAAAGCCTAGAGCTCCCCTGGCCCAGCTTGTTGTTATACAGATTTAGGGTAATAGGGGAATCAACCACTGCCTCTGAGCAGGTGGCTTGGAAGCAGCGCTGATGGACCTAACAGCAGAGCTTGCAGCTTATCCCAATGTTGTTTTAGTAGATATCACCTTGTGAAAGTTGAAAATGTTAGTTGCTCAGTCGTGTTCAACTTTTTGCGACCCCATGGACTGTAGCCCACGAGGCTCCTCTGTCCATGGGATTCTCCAGGCAAGAATGCTGGAGTGGGCAACCATTCCTTTCTCCGGGGGATCTTCCCGACGCAGGGATCGAACCCGTGTCTCCTGCATTCCAGGCAGATTCTTTACCATCTGAGCCACCAGGGAAGCCTATGCGTCTGTGTTAATGTGCCACTGATTCCCCTCTCTCCAGGACTCCAACACTCTCCAAGTGTTTAGTGCAGCAGGGTTTCCTTCATACAGTCTACTGGAAGATGGATGCTCCAGACTTTCATCCTCAGAGTGCTCTGTGTTACGGGCACCATCTCTGGAGCCAGAGCCCCTAGGTCAGAGCCAGGCGCCCTTACTTATATGCTTCATGACATTGGATGAGCTACTCAGTCTTTGTCTTCCCCTTTCATAAACATGGTAACTCATAGCAACAGAAATGTAGGGGTTTCACATTTCTGGGAGCTAATGGAGCAAGGTCATGCTTCCCTCCAGGAGCTTTCAGGGAGATCTGTTCCTTGCCTCTTCCAGCTTCTGGTGGCTGATAGCTTTCCTTGGCTTATGGCCACACCTCTCTTTACTCCATCTTTATCTTCCTTCTTCTCCCTGTCTTTTCCTCCATGTGTCCCTTGTAAGGACACTCAGCATTGGATGTAGGGCCCACCAAGATAATCTAGGATGATTGCAAGATCCTCAGCTAAAATCTGCAAAGATGCTTTTTCCAAATACAGTTAACATGTACAGGTTTCAGGTGTTAGAATGTGTGTGTATGTGTTTGGAGGCCACCATCCCACCCTCTGCAAGGTGCTAGCAAGTTTATTTGTTAGAATTATATATTGCAGGAAGCAGAGCAGCCTCCTTATTGTTGATACAGTGAAGAAGAAAACATGGTGCTTGGAATTAAAGTTTATATCATTTTTTTTTAATGCTGACTGGTACCTGAAGTCCTTTCACATGACCTGTTGGATTTGAGCACGGAATAGTATGGTAAATAATTAGATTTAGAATCAAAAGACTTGGATCTGATTCCTCTTAAAAGTTTGAAGACTGTAAAGAAATCTCTTAACTTTTTCTGAGCTTCTGTCTAACTTGAGAATGTTTGTTCTTCCTCTCATAAGGCAGAGCCACAGACATAGTAAGGCATCATAGCAAACCGTTTCCCTGATCGTACAGAGAACTGAATGTTAAGAGTACAGCATATATTTAACATTGCTCTTTATAATAATCTCAGGAAACTGAGGCTTGGGTCATCCTAAACAACTTGTCCAGAACCACTCATCTAGGTCAGCGTGAAGTGGAGATCGCACTGTTCAGTTTGCAGTCTCATTCATCTATGCTTTCCCTGTTGAGAATGGTATTGTAGGGGCTTCCCTGATAGCTCAGTTGGTCAAGCATCCACCTGCAATGCAGGAGACCCCAGTTTGATTCCTGGGTTGGGAAGATCCGCTGGAGAAGGGATAGGCTACCCACTCCAGTATTCTTGGACTTCCCTTGTGGCTCAGCTGGTAAAGAATCCGTCTGCAATGCGGGAGACTTGGGTTCGATCCCTGGGTTGGGACGATCACCTGGAGAAGGGAAAGGCTACCCACTCCAATATTCTGGCCTGAAGAATTCCATGATCTGTATAGTCCATGGGGTCACAAGGAGTCAGACGTGACTGAACAACCTTCACCAGTGCTTTCCCCTTTGAGAGTGTTACTGGGTGGCTTACTAACGGGTGTGCTCACTGGTCAGCCAGCAGTTTGGGCAGCCCATACCTTGCTCAAGATATCACAGTAGAAAACTCTGTTGTGCTGCTGTAGATAAGAATGGTTAGGACTGAGCAGTTGTGTGTCCGTTCACTTAGCATACACCTGGTCTGTGCTCTTCCTTCTTTCTTTCTCCCTTACTCAGTCTGACCTTTTTGTAAAGGCATTCTTCAGTGCTCTAATGCCAGTTTTCCAGAGAGAGAGATCTGAGAAGGGCTGGCAAAATGTTCTTCCTAACTTGCTCAAAGGCCTCTTGTCCAGGTTGAACTGGGTAGAAGGGGGCAGTCTGTACCCATTGACAACCATGAACTGTATTATTTGCTCTAGTGAACAGCTTCCATTCATCACAGCAAGTCCATTAAAAGGGTTCTTTCATCTCCAGGTTGGGATTTTGTAGGTCTGGACTCAAACTAGGCCTCCTGTCCCCAACAATAGCAAAGATATCTCTTCTCTCCCTGCTCACCACCTGAAATACCATTAGAGAATCAGTAGAGACTTGAGAGTTTCCTAGGTGGCTCAGCGGTGAAGAATCCACCTACCAAGCAGGAGACAAAAATTCAATCCCTTGGTCTGAAAAATCCCCTGGAGAAGAAGGTGGCAACTCACTTCAGTATTCTTGCCTCAGAAATCCCATGGACAGAGGAACCTGGTGGGCTGCAGTCCATGGGGTTGCAAAGAGTCAGACAAGACTGAGCGACTCGACGACGACAACAGTAAGGAGATTCAGAGAGTGGGAAACAAAGCCTTGTGTTTAGTAATGACCTCGCACGTGTGTGGTAAGAAGGAAACTGGGAGAGTTCCAGAGGACTGACCCTAATTCTCAGAAGAATAAGGCTCTGTGTGTGCTGCTTACTGCCCATTGGAAGCTTTGAGGGTTCTGCGCCTTCCCTTCACTCCATCAAAGCATTCCACTGGAATGGCAGCCAGTCACGCACCTCCTGACCCCAGAGCCCTTCCCCATTCTCTGCACTGCACATGCCAGTCAGATGCCAGACTCCCATTTTTTCTCCTTCTCAACTTCACACTTGCCCCCTTCCTCTTCCTCGTTCTTTCATCCGTCTCCAAGATGCCTGTAGGGTGCTGTTCCCAGCTCTTTTCTACTCAACCTGCCCTCATTCAGCCCCTACTTCTGTGCAAAAGCTCTTCTCCTCAGTTCTAGACTGAGACTCCTCTGCATTCCTTCTTTAAAAAAAAAAAAAGATTTATTTCTTTAAGGCTGTGCTGGGTCTTCATTGCTGCAAGTGGGCTTTCTCTAGTTGCGGCTCGTGGGAGTTACTCTCTAGTTGTGGTGCATGGGCTTCTCTTTGGGGTGGGCTTTTCTATTGCTGAGCACGGGCTCTAGGGTGCAAGAGCTTCAGAAGTTGTCGCTCCCGAGCTTTAGAGCACAGGCTCAGTAGTTGTGGCTCACAGGCTTAGTTGCTCCAGGGCATGTGGGGTCTTCCTGGACCAGGGATCAAACCCATGGCTCCTTCATTGGCAGGCAGATTATTTACCACTGAGCCACCTAGGGCACCTCTCCCCATCCCTCCTTATCTCTTTTCATCACACAGAAAATCAGGCGCTTCTCCAGAAGCCTTTAGCCAGGCCCCTGTAGCCTTACTGGCCACGTCTCTCACCTCGTTCTGTGTGCACGACTCATCCGACCCCTTGTGCCTTGATTCGTGTAGACAGACCAAGCATGGACAGCTGAGCTCTAACCTGGTCATTGTTTTTAAATAATCTTTTGAGCTTATTACTCCTACATGTAATGCAGGTGGTAGATAGTAAGGTGATGTAGTTATCTCAGAGGGGATGGCGAGTATAGTCTCCTGTTACCCTGGTCCTAATTCTTCTCCTTCAGTTTGTATACACATCATCGAAAATCCTAAATTGTCCACAGATTGGTCTTAATTAGCCACAAGGTATCAAGTTCGTTCACTTGCTCCTTCCATAGTTTTCCCTCGGTTTCCCTGCCTACCCTTCATGTGTCCTCATCCCTTGTATGGCTTGTAGGGTACTTGGCCTTTGTGGCTTTCATCTCTGTGTCATCCTGTCCATGGATAGACTTCAGCACTGCCTAAATCTGTCCTCTCCCTGTGGCCCAGGCCCCCAGCAGCTTTAATGACATGTTCAGTGGTGTGAGGGTGGTGGTCATGTCAGCCCAGCAGCTACTCTTGCTTTCTCTGAGGGAATTTGATCAACTCATTCTCCAGCAGGTGGAGAAGACCTCTGGGGCTCTTCTGCACTTCCTCGGAATTGCATAAGAGAGCAGGGGGGCCCCAGAGCCCCAGACTTGCTCTCCTGTTTATTCTGAGGCATAAGGCCAATGTATTATGTTTTTTAAAAAGTAATCTTGGGATTTTCCTGGTGGACCAGTGGTTAAGACTCCATGCTCTTAGTGCAGGGAGCCAGGTTGAATCCCTGGTCAGGTTACTAGATCCCACATGCGGCGACTAAGACCCAGTGTAGCCACATGAATCAATATTTTTTAAAATTCAAAAAAAAAAAAACAAAAAAAAAGTCCCCCAGAGACAATGGACCACCTCTCTTCTTGCCTCTCATATTTCACTGAGATTCTCTTCATGGACACCCTGTAGTAAAAGGCTCCTCTCTCTGAGTCCTGACTCAGGCAGGGAACAGACACTGAAAATAGATGGTATGAGGCTTAAAGCTTTGTCTTTGTTAAGACAGGCCCTTTTCTAAGCACTGCGAAAGAGCTCTTGAGCTATCTCCTCTCCTGCTCTACCTGTGTTAGTTGCCAGTTAGATATCTGGTAGTGTGTGTTCGTGCTAAGTTGTCTCAGTCATGTCTGATTCTTTGTGGCCCCATGGGCTGCAGCATGCCAGGCTCCTCTCTCCTCCTCTACCCCCAGAGTTTGCTCAGACTCATGTCCATTGAGTCAGTGATGCTATCTAACCATCTCATCCTCTGCTGCCCGCTTCTCTTTTTGCCTTCAATCTTTCCCAGCATCAGGGTCTTTTCCGATGAGTCAACTCTTCCCATCAGGCAGCCAAAGTATTGGAGCTTCAACTTCAGCATCAGTCCTTCCATTTAATCTTCAGGGTTGATTTCCTTTAGGATTTTGATTGCTTTAATCTTTTTCCATTCCAAAGAAATCTCAAGAGTCTTCTCCAGGACCACAGTTGGAAAGCATCACTTCTTTGACACTCAGCCTTCTTTTGATCCAACTCTCGCATCCATTCATGACCGCTGGAAAAATCATAGCTCTGTCTATACACACATTTGTTGACAGTTATACCTCTGCGTTTTAATATATTGTCTCTCTTTGTTATAGGTTTCTTTCCAAGGAGCAAGTGTCTTTTAATTTAGTTTGTTTGTAGTTTAGCCAGTCCTGGCTTTTCTTTTTGAAATTGAAATTAAAAGGCAGGATTGGCTAATCACAACCAAATCTGGTCTATCTCCTGTGTTTGTAGGGGCCATAAGATAAGAATGGTTTTTGCAGTTTAAGTCTTTGGAGAAAACTCAAAAATGTTTATGTCACATGAAAATTATGTGAAATTCACATTTCAGAGTCCATAAGGATGTATTATAATACACGTCACCTATTTGTTATGGCTTCCCTGGTGGCTCAGTGGTAAAACAAATCCACTTGCCAATGCAGGAGACATGAGTTTGGGAAGATCCTGTATCAGGAAGATCCCTTGGAGGATGAAATGGCAACCCACTCCATTGTTCTTGCCTGGAGAGTCCCATGGACAGAGGAGCCTGGCGGGCTACAGTCCATGGGTCACAAATGAGTTGGACAGTGACTAAACAACAGCAAAACTTATTTGTTGCATATTCTCTGTCTTCATGCTATAATAGCCAAGTTGAAAAGTTGTGACAGAGGCCATATGACCTGTGAAGTCCGAATATTTACTGTCTGGTTCTTTTCAGGAAAAGTGTGCTCAAAGTTCTGAAGGTTCATTGTGAGACTGAACACAGGAGGTGTTGCACTGTTCTTGTGACCAGTGTCTCCCGTCTTTCATATCAAAGCAGTAGGAAGAGATGAAGGAGCTGTCTGTCTCTCATGTCCCTCCCCCACCATGGTTCTCCAGGGCCAGTGCTTCATGGTTGGGGGCAGAGGGAGAGATTTTTTTTTGTGAAAAGAACTTGAGACTTCCAATTAGAATCCCTTTTTAATGGTGATTTCATGGTAGTGACCAATCCCTTTTCAGGCATACCTTCCCAGATAGCCTGTGTGTGAAGCTCAGTCTGGACTGAGCTTCAGTTCTTAGACTGTGCACTGACTTGCTGGTAAGATCTCCATTCCCTGTGGTCTGTGCTTGGTATTTCGTTTCCTCAGGAAGATATTTGACAATCCATTGTTCACCCAAACTCACCAGAGTGAATGCTTTCTTTGAGGATTTTTTTTGGTAATAGCGTCTTACAATTACATGCCTATACCAGGGTTTAGGGTAGTCGTTGACTCCGCAGACCTGCCCCATCATCCCTCCATGCCCCCGACCCCACCCCAAATTAAAAGCTAGTCAGATTATTCCAGATTATTGTTCTATCAGTCTTTCAAATCTTTTTGGAGGGTTAGATATCTGTCTGTATTTAGCAGTCTTGGGCAGTGAGTTGATTCCTATCTTCCTTACCTTAGTGCTCTGAATCTCCCTCCACAGGTCAGATACCAGGCCCAGGTTCCATGATGCCTGGGCAGCCCATGCCAGGCCGCATGATGCCTACCGTTGCAGCCAGCATCCACCCCACTGGGAGTGGCCCCACCCCTCCTGGTATGCCTCCAATCCCAGGAAACATCTTAGGACCCCGGGTACCCCTCACGGCACCTAACGGCATGTGTAAGTACCCAGGCGGGGGGGGGGCCACTACCCTCGGGACTTCTGGGGAGAGCTATACTCAAGGGAGGCAAGCACCGTTTGTTCCCTCTGGGGTGTGACAGATCCATGGATAGTATGGCCTGTGGGGGGGGGTGGGGTGCTTCTAAAAGGCTGGGCTTTGCTCATTGTGCTTCAGCATCCCTGGTGGACAGGTGCCCAGGTGGCGAGCGCAGAGTGCTCCTAGTTAGTCGGGCTCCTATGCCACAGCCTTCGTGGATGCGTTCCTGACACCAAGGGCTCTGGCGAGGCCAAGGGCACGCCTCACCAATGCCTGTCTGAGCCTATCTAATTTGAATCTGAGTAGATACACAGAACTAC
The DNA here is from genome assembly GCF_019923935.1 of Bubalus bubalis. Lineage (NCBI taxonomy): Eukaryota > Metazoa > Chordata > Mammalia > Artiodactyla > Bovidae > Bubalus > Bubalus bubalis. The sequence goes on from NC_059177.1 coordinate 51,932,571, forward strand.
TGGTAGTTATTTTCACTACAGGAGCCTTTTATGGATTCAGGATTTAAAAGAGGTAGGTGTAAAGAAAAGAATAGGGTCTGGTTTAGGGCAGAATAATAATAAGTTTTTGTCCAATATATTGGTAGTGGCTGCTTAGACTTAGAAAGGAGTATTCAGGGCTGTGTTGAGAAGGACTTTGAAGTCTTAGCAGGCCCCATGGAGCGGGCACATATGCTGCTGAACAGTGTCTGTGGCAGTGTGTGCAAAACCAGCTCAGTTTCGCCATGGAACCCTTGTTCTTCTCCAACTTTGGCCTCCAAAGGGGTGCATCAGAGCCCGGCCTGCCCTCTGACTCCTGTGGACCATGGTAATGATTCCAAAATGCAGCTGATAGTGGCCATGTACCCCGCCACATCTGTGATCCCAGGTCCTTTTAGAGGAGGACTTGGGTCCTCATGAGGTGAAGTCAGCCCCTGTTTGTTTATAATAATACAGCTTATAATAAAATGATAATGTATTTATAATACAAAAACATAAAGTAATAATGTATTTATAATACAATACAGAGAACTAGGATGCAGAGGAATTCCTGGCCTCCAGGAGCTTTAGTTGGGAAAATAAAACATGAACAAGTGGATAGTAGTGTAGGATTTACCATAAGTTATACAAGGCTATGAAGTGACTTGAGCTCACTATAGTTCTCTGGGAGACTTCCTGGGGCCAGGAGACAAGTGCCATCAGCACAGGTGCATCTCCCTTCTCACTGGACTCCCAGGGACGAGGACAGTTAGGTGCACAGAAGAAAGACAGCAGTTGAGCCAGGTCAGTACAAGATCACAATTGAGAAACGAGGGACTTCCTTGGTGGTCCAGTGGCTAATATTGTGCTCCCAGTGCACGGGGCCCAGGTTTGATCTCTGGTCAGGGAACTAGATATCCCACATGCTGCAACTAATGATCCTGAGTGCTGCAACTAACACCCGGTACAACCAAATAAATTATAATATTTTTTAAAAAAAGAAAAGCGATATTTATTAAGTCAAGGATCAGCGATCATAGTCTAGTGTGTACCTCTTTTCCTAGCCTTACTGCCCCACAGGCAATGTAAAAATGTGCTGGCTGACTGGGAGGGTTGACCATGCTGCATCTCTGTTGCAGACATAGTGTCATTGGTCTTTACCACTGTCCTGTCCTGCTGATAACACCTGATTTGCATACATGATTCCATCCTAGAGGGCCCTCGGTGCAGTACCTTGAGGGTGTTGAATGTTTGAGGTGCTCCCCATCACTTCCTGCCCCAGATGAATTTCAGGGATCCTGAGCTGCTGATTTGGCTTCAAGGCATTGGGCAGGCCTCATCAGGCATGTCACTTCCCTCTTCAGGCCTTACTTTGCTCCCCTGAAAGATGACACCAGGGAGTAAATCGGTGGGCTTAAAAATGCTTTGAAGAGCCTTAGCAACTGGGTGGACACCTCCTGAGGGGAAGGTTGGATGAATTAGCTGGTAAGCAATGAGGTGCTTTAATTGTTTGTTTCCTTCGTTTTCATCCCTGGCAAAATCTAGAAGTTTTTAAAACCCTGGATTGAATTATCTCTATGGTTGCTTTGTACACTAAATCAGCCAAAGTAGAAATAGGAAAGAGCTCCTTTCCTAATTGTTCCCTTCAGGACCTGACCTAGTTTTAGCCAAAAATCCAGAGACTACAGTTCAGGAGTTGCAGGGCCTCCCCAGACTGTCCAGCTTGTTGGTTGCTGCAAGTCAATCTCGGTGACCCTGGTGGAGACAGTTCATAAGAGCCAGCAGTTTCTGATAGGCAGTTTTGTGCCCAGCTAGGCTAGGCACTCAGAGAGAAAGAAAAGAAGACACAGAACTTGCCCAGGAAGGAACTTACCATTTAACTGAAGAGACAGAATTAGCACTGAGAAGCATTAAGATAATGATAAAATCAAAATATAATTAATTTCTGCAAAGGTCTGGAGGGATTCTTGGAAGGAGCGGGCCTTGAAGGAGAGTGGGGCGGACTCAGACACCTCCCTATCCCTGAGCCGGCGAGTCAGGGGAGCCACACGAGCGGTGACGTGGAGGTTCAGGTGCGCCCCATGTAGCCCGCAGCGGCAGCCGTGCCTCACAGGCCGTAAAGAAACTTCCTTTGTAAGTCCTGTTTCTCTGCATGGGCTCTTGCCCAGGCCCCTTGTGTTCCCGGCAATGACAAGTTCCTTTTGGATGTGTTTGCAGATCCCCCTCCGCCACAGCAGCAGCCACCACCTCCAGCACCTGCGGACGGAGGCCCTCCGCCTCCCGCTCCTGGCCCACCAGCCTCAGCTGCGCCCTAGCCCGAAAGACACAGGGGACGTCTGCGCCCAGCACCCCCAGCTGGAGTGGGGATGACAAGACTTGTGTTCCTCCGCTTCCTTGGGTTTCTTTCAGGAGTTTTCTTCTCACAGCCCCAAGCACGCACCCTGAATTGTCCCCATTCCTCTTGCCACCCCCCTCCGTACTCTGACACCTGCTGTGTTAGGTCCTCCTCCAGCACTCAATGGGGAAGCCTGTGGTGCCATTGTGCCCTGGTCACCCTGAACTACCTGGCGTCTCCCTGACCTGCGGTGGGGTATGCTGACGTATCTGCAGGTCCTGTCAACAGTAGTACTCTATGTCTGTATCAGTTTTTGCTCTCCTGCAATTTTGTTCTGTTTTTGCTTTGTCTTACGCTTGTATGGATGCTTTATAATCATTATCACTTTTCTTTTTTTTTTTTTCTTTTGGTCATTATTGCTTTAAAGGAGAGCATCCTAAGTTAATAGGAACCAAAAAATAGTGATGGGCAGAGGGGATAGCCAGAGGGGACAAACCTTAAGGCATTGTAAGTGACCTTATTTCTGCTTATCTGAGCTAAGAATGGTGCTGATGGTGAAGTTTCATGAGACTTTTGCCACACATGGACGCACCAAAATTAAAAGAGATGGGGAAAAGGGACCCCCCCTGCCGATGTTATCCTTAGTGAGGACCGTGAGAGCCTCCAGCCTGCCTGGCAGAACACCCCCTTTCATCCCTGGTAGGGGAGAGCACAAGCTTTAGAAGAGATCCACTCCTTGCCCGGGCCCACTGGTTCTGGTTTTCTATGCAGACGGTTTGTTTGATTGCTGGGGGAGGGGGTGGGCATTTTGTTTTTCCCAAAAGTGTAAGCAGTGTAAGCTTTGAGGGCTGCGATTTGGGAGGCATTCCTGAGTCCCCTAGACTAACCAGGAAAGTCTTGGGGGTCTTGGGCAATGGTCATCCAGTGAATCTAGCCCACTGTTCACTGCTTTGTGTGCATTCTTTTTTCTCCCTCTTTACAAGAAAGAAAAAACTTAAAAAAAAAAAAAGTAGATAGTGCTGAGTTTAGCTCATGGACTTGGTTAGGTTGGCTGGGGTTACAGGTCCCCAAACTACCTCTTGCAGTAGTCAGGGTGAGTGGGATTTAGTGAAGCGGTACTTTAGATTAGGGGTGGGATTGGAGAAGTGGGGCAAGACCAACAGCCTCTCATACCTTCTCCCTTCCCCGTCTGAGATCTCACATTCCATCTATCACATGGTTGGTTGTCAAGGAGATGCTGTGGGTACCAGGGAACTCACTTGGCAATCAAAGCATCATGGTTTGAGGGTGGGGTGCTTGGGCTGGGAGAGTGGAGTGCCATTCCAGAGGAAGAGCCACAAAAATGCCTTAATATGAGCCCATTTCTACCCCTGCTGATGAGTGACTTGAGAGTTCTTGGTTTTCTCTTCTTGTCTTTCTTCCCTCTCCTCTATCCTTCCATGGGTGGGGAAACGGTGTTTTGGGTCGAGCTTGGTTTCCGAAGCACCTGGCCCCTTCACATTCTCAAGTGGCAGTTTCCTTTAGAATGCAAAGTGGAACATCTTTTGGATATCTTTTCTATATATTCTATAAAGCTTTACATGTGTAAGGGTGTGGGAAGGTGTTTATAAAACACCTTAGAACCTTTTTCCTTAATATCAGAAAGCAAAAAAAAAAAAAAAAATCAAACCACAATTAAGATTTGCCTTTCAAACCCTCAGGTGTTACCTCTAAGCAGGTGGCCCTGGTCACCATCAGAGTACTGGAACCAAGGAGACCTTGTTCCTTTAGTGAGTTTATTCCAGGCGCTTGGAGTGAAAATGAGCTTGCTCCTACTGGAGTTTAATTCCATTGCTTTTGACTCCAGAAAGATCCCAGTGCCTTTCGACAATGGCCAGGGTTTTCTGTATTTTCCCGCCAGTCTTTCCCAAAGGAAACTCATTCCAAATACCTTTTCCACGGAGGTCTTTAAAGGAAAATGGAATTCTGGTTCATACTGTGGTCTCTTGCAACCTCAGGTCTTTAATGTGATCACTTTCAAATTTAAAAGATCCAGGTGGAAATATTTTAACTATGCTGGTAATAATTCTACAGAATACCTGAATTCTTAACACTGTTGTGTTTCAGTATAAGTGGTGACTTTTTCTTTTTATGTCTTTGATCTGGTTTTGTTCCTGTAATACAGCCACCCGATTTTGTGAGGGGGGGAATAATATGTGGTTTTTGTACAAAAATGTTTCTCAGTGTGTTATTTCGGAAAAGTGAAGGGAGGGAGTTGGGGAGACTGGAAGAAATTGATCAAGAAGGCCTAATCTCCCTCTTTTTCAGTGAATAAATGGAACATCATTTCTGGATTCTAGTCCCATTCTCTACGTTCGTATACCAGTTTCTTCATGTGTCCTAGGAGGAATCTCAATATTCAGCCTCACCTCGTCTTGGTCATTAGTTAAAGTTCAGTGGCTTAAGTTTCCTGACTGACTGACCACCTTCTCACCTTCATGAGGCTTAAGGAATGTATGGTTGAATGTGCCTGGCATGCTGTTGGTTTCCGTGGTCAAACTGAAGAGAGATGAGTGGATGTTCTTCAGGAAAGGTGGCCAGCATCCTGGCACCTCCAGCAGAGAAGTAGTTCTGCTTGGTGCACAAGAGAATGTTGGTCAGGTCACAGTTTAGACATCCCCGAGTCAGAGGCAGGCACTGAGGGCTGATTCTGTGAACTCTGGCACATTCTCATGGCCAGCTCTTGAGCACCCACAGGTACAGGCCCTGCACAAAAAACAGAAACAGTGCTTTCAACATGCTTGTGAACCCAACAAAGCAAAAGAAGCGGATTCTTTGTCTCCCAGGAAGTGGACACTTGGTCCTTCATGAAAGTATGTTAGCTGACTGTGCTGTGCTTTCTGACTAATTCGACCCTTCCCTCCAATGAAGTGTTCTGGAACCAGCTGGGTCTCACAGGACTCATCCACTCCTCTCAGGGTGATGAGGAACGTTAATCCTTGATTCAGATGAAAGACTGGTCTATCAACCTGAGTGTGAATTCTTTTTAGAACACACCAAGACTTGTACAGTTAACCAAGTTTCCACAGGTTCCTCAAATCCTTTCTGTGGAATAACCCCACCCCACGCCCAAATGCAATTGAGAACAGTTTTTCCAACTTTGGTGCAGACCAGGAACGTCTATAACTTTGTTAACATACAAGCTTCTGGGTCCCATCCTCAAAGCTGCTGATTCAGCAGGTCTGTCTGGGGTCCGTTCAGAAATTCTGCCTTTTTAACAGATTCTCAGGGAACTCTGATGGGTCTTGGGACCACCCTTTGAGGATTGCTGGTTAAGCAAGTTGTATGATAGAGCAAGCTCTTCTGCAGTTTCTGACAGTCACTGTGTGAGCCCATTAGTCTCATAAACATTTGAGAGCCTATTGTGTAGCAGGGGCTAAAACCTGCATACAGTCATAATTAAGAATAAGGTAAGGCACTCCAGGCCACTTAATGTTTTTGTAGGAAAAAAATGGGGGATAATGTATATGGCCTGGGGAATACCAGACGGTCAAGAGGTTCTATAGTGCCAGGTGTCCACGAAGCAAAAAGGAACGGTATAATAATCAGTTGTTTCTTGGGGGATAATGTACATAGTCTGTGAATTAAATGTTCTTCATGATTCCTGTCCTTCAAGGTTTGGTAAACTGAGGGTCAACCTTCAATTCCCAGAGGGTGACTAAAAGGGTGGAAGAAGAGAGAGTCCGAAGAACCAGCCAAAACAAAGTTTACTGAGTTAATCATAGCTACCTCTCTCTTGGGCCACCCTTCCCTACTCCAGCTTTCAGGGGACACCAGCCGCAGAGAACCTTGTGTGGCCCCCCATCTTGCTCCTGGCTCACCCTGCAGAACTGGAGCCATCTTTACTCCTTTATGCCTCCAGAGGCCTTTCCAGGCCCTTAACAAACCCATGTGGATCGGCCAGGTACCTGATTGCTGCCAGCCACCTTATACTACCACATACTCTTAGGGTGCAGCCTTTGTGGGTCTCAGCAGAATCACCATGCCTAATACAGTACAGTGACACCACTGTTGGGTGGTCCCCAAGGGCTTTGGAAGTGGGCAGAACTCCTGATTTCTTTGGTTTGTTGTCACTGACAGTGATGGATCTCCCATGGCCATCCAAGTTGACTGGCATTCCTTGTTCCAGTTACCCTGCAGGAGCTGTGGGGTTCTCTAGCAGCACTTAGGTTGCCTGCTGAGGCAGCAGGACTTTCCTCAGGCAAGCCTGGCTGCTCCACGTCAGAGGCTGTGTTGGCATGTGCAGTGTGCCTTTCTCCCAACTGATTTGGCTTTGAGGTAATGAAGTTCAGGGGCCTTTCCAATTTGATGGCAGCCCCACTTCCAAACAGGATGACCACCTCCAAGTTGTAATGTCTTTTTCTAAGATGAGAGCACTTGTGCAAGTTGAGAATGTCGAGCTTCCGGTAGTGAGCAGTGGTGGTCAGCACAAAGAACTCAGACCCCTGCCTCTTGGCTCTGCATCTTCCTGGTAATGGTGCAAGAAGGATCATTCCCAGCAGCTTATCACCAAAAATGTCACAGAGCTGACTACCTTGTAGCCCAGAACCAGGTGTGTCTACTCTGTATGCTGGAGAGTAGGAGAGAGGCCACGCTAGACGTCCCTTTCTGGCTGATCCAGGACATGAGTCTGGACGGCAGTGTTATACCCTGTTAAGAAAACATAGTATCAACTCTTTTTAAAAATTCAGCTTTGTTTCCTTTAAGTTTTGGCCATGCAGTGCAGCATGTGGGATCTTATTTCCCCGACCAGGGATTGAACCTGTGATCCCTGCATTGGAAGCACGGAGTGTTAACCACTGGACCACCAGGGAAGACCCCATAGCATCAACTCTTAAACACCCAGTGGGGCAGGGGGAGAGGCTGGGGTTCCATTCTGCCAAGTGAGGCCCTACCTCTGCATCCTGATTACTCTTCTGAAATTAAGAAGCAAGAATGAAAAGTCTCCATAATGGAAAGATTTGAAATCAAAATGTTAGTACAAGTCCTGGTCTTAGCAGTTCATTAGCATGATCTCAGTGTCCATTTGCAAGCATGTAGAGTGACCAGTAGAACAGTAGTATGGTTGTGAAGAGTAAGACAAATTAGAGCACTTTGAAAAGTAAAACCTCAGGAAAATGTTAATGGTAACTACTGGGGACTTAAAGCCAGGATCTGTGCTGCTTCCTGTTCAGACTGAAATATGCCCTAGCCACAGCAACAGGAGCAGCTATTCCCTGGAGAGCAGCCCCCTGGCTTTGCCCAGGGGCCTTCAATGCACAGAGTGGCAGGCTGTATCCATGGCAGTGGGCCTCGTGCCTTCCTTGGTTCTGCCAAACCCAATGGGAACTTCAGAGGCATGCAGAAGCCATAGCCTCAAACATCCCTGATGCCCAAATCCAGGAGACTTGAATGTGGGGACACGGAGTGTAAGCTCTAGATAGTAGTCTATTTACCTTTCTTTCACTCTCCAATTTCTACATATTCTCCCTTCTCTTTTTTAGCCTACCCTCACACTGTGCCCAGAAAAAAAGAACCACATTCATTTGACACTCATTGGTTACTACTTTCATGTATATGAGACAGGATACTGACTCTCCCAAGGTCACAGCCTTGATGAGGTTCTGGCTTATGGAGGTATCACCTAACCAGGTGTGCTGTGCTTAGTTCTGAAATTGCTGGTGAGATCTAGGGAGGATAAGAATGAAACTGATAATAGTTAATATAAAATCCCCAAATGAAGACAGTAGTAATAGAATCTTGTCTCCAGAGAAGGGAGGAAGGTCACTGAGGAAGGAGATATTTCATATTTTATACCATATGCTTGTTTTACATAAATCAAAAATTGAATTTAAAAGGATATATTTAAGTGTTAACAGAATATATGACAGAAATATAAACTGGAGTAGGTAGAGCTTAAACAGAGGAGTGTGGATAGAGCCCCCACCCAGACCTTTCTTGTGAAAAACACAGGAGTAATTGTCATGCTCTAGGCACCAAAGTACTCTTGCCTGGAAAATCCCATGGATGGAGGAGCCTGGTAGGCTGCAGTCCATGAGGTCGCTAAGAGTTGGACACAACTGAGCCAACTTCACTTTGATTTTTCACATTCATGCATTGGAGAAGGAAATGACAACCCACTGCAGTATTCTTGCCTGGAGAATCCCAGAGACAGGGGAGCCTGGTGGGCTGCCATCTATGGGGTTGCACAGAGTCAGACACGACTGAAGCGACTTAGCAGCAGCAGCAGGCACCAAAGGACCCATCTGTGAGGCCGCCTTCCCACAAAGACTGGCCTCAGGAAGGAGGAGGTGGGCATGTCCACCAAGGTCCTTCACCTTGACAACCCTACTCAAGACTCAAGGAGACACACAGAAAGCAACACACAAGGCCTTGTATGTAGGGCCGAAAAACAGATGCAGAGAAAAGCTACAAGAAAGAAGAGGTGGTGTTGGCAGGTCCATTAGTACCTTTCTGGCTACAGGCAAGTGCAAACCTCTGCCTGGCCCTCTGCTCAGAGAAAGTTGTATCTAAAAGTGGTATATATTGTCCCCAGAGGCATTATGAAGCCATGAAAAGAGCTTTAGCACATCAGCCCCTTCTAGACCCACAGTTCTATGGTGGGACTAAGGTGGTTGCCATTCGTTCATTTATGCCTCCTACCCACCGTAAGCAGCTGCACTTGTTGCTGCCTGTGCAAGTGTCTTGCAGTCTAGTAGGGAATTATTGTAGACAGACAATGAGATCAGGGCAAAAGTATCTACTCGGGTCAGACAGAAGGCTTCTTGGATGGGAAGGTTATGGGAACTGAGCTTTGTGGGTTAAAGGATTTGCCAGGTAGATGGGGAGAGGAGGGACCAAGCAGGACGAGCAAGTAGACCTAGTTCCAGTGAAAGAAACAGGCTTTGAATCAAGGCAACCCCATCCAGAGACATGTACTAGTGACAGTTCTCGGTCAGTTATGTGGGTCCCAAGTGACAGAAATGGGAGTGTCTCAAATACCAGAGTTCCCACATCTCCGGCAGTGACCTTGAATATCATTAGGGTTAAGAGATCAAAAGGCAGACAGTCGGTTTGGTGGACAAAGTAGGTGACTAGGCAGCGATTCCCACCACCAAGCAGGGATCTGGAGATGAGTGGCTCTGTACTGCAGAGTGACCTTAGGACAGGACCCACAGACTGCAACCCCTGGCCTGGCAGAGGCTGTTTCCCTAGACTCTGATCTAGTCTCTTAGGGATAGGTAGCTCAGCTGGTAAAGAATTTGCCTGCGATGCAGGAGACCCCGGTTCGATGATTTCTGAGTCGGGAAGATCCCCTGGAGAAGGGATAGGCTACCCACTCCAGTCTTCCTGGGCTTCCCCTGGTGGCTCAAATAGTAAAGAATCCGCCTGCAATGCGGGATCGATCCCTGGGTTGGGAAGATCCCTAGAGGAGGACATGGCGAACTCACTCCAGTATTCTTGCCCAGAGAATCTCCATGGAGAGGAGCCTGGCGGGCTACAGTCCATTGGGGTCGCAAAGAGTCAGACGCGACTGAGCGACCAAGCGCCGGGACTATCCACCAACCTGAGCTTTGGTGGCCCGGGAAGAATGGGGGCGATGTATCTTGGAGAGGGAACAAGGAACCGGGATTACAGGCCGCACCCTAGGCTGCCTTGAGGAGGGAAATTCTTGCCCCCTGCCCCCAGGATGCGTTCCAGCGGGCTTGGCTGTGCGAGGTCTGGGGCTTTGGCAGCAGACGGATTAGGTCTGATCCGATTAGAGCCTGGGAGGTCCACTTCGCCCCCTTGCCTGGCACTGTCAGCGCCCGCCCCGCCCTCTTGGGTTCTCGGGGACCTCCCGGAGACCCTTCGCCCTGAACACCGGGTTGGTGCAGAAATCCGAGAAGCTCCGTGTGCCCTGGGTTCGGCTCACTGGCACAGCGCGGGCTGGGGCTTCCGCCCCCTGCGGCCCTTCGGAGCCCCGCCCCGAGCCTGCGGGTGTCTGGGCGCCCCCCTCTGTGCTCGCCGCTTGGCGGGTGGGTTCCTCGCGGTTGGGGGGCCCGTGCCAGCCCCTCCATTGGGAGGGCGGGACCACGGCCCCGCCCCGCAGGTCTCCCGCCAGTGCACCTGGCGGCTAATGCCACGCGCGGCGCTGTGCGCCTGCCCGCGCGATACCCCGCGTCCGTTTGTCTCCGCGTGCAGAGCCGGGGGTCTGTCTGTCCCCACCGCAGGACTGAGCAGGGCCGGCGTCAGAGCTACGTGCGGCGGGGCGGGCGCGGCGGGCGGGGTGGGGGCGGCGCTGAGCGCGGCAGCGGCGGCGCGGGAGGCGGGGAGGCGCGGCGCGCCGGGGACAGCGGCGGACGGCGGCGGCATGCGGCTTCTCCCTTTGCCCATCGTGGGCTGAGACGGCCGCAGCACGGGCGGGAGGCGCGGCGGCCGGTGAGCCGAGGGCGCAGCCAGCCGGGCAGACCGCGGACAGCGGTCGGGGCTCCGCGCCATGGGCCGAGCCGAGGGCGGGGGCCCGGGCCGGGGGCCACCGCCGCTGCTGCTGCTTCTGGGGGTTACGCTGGTCCTCGCCTCTGGGGCCGCGCCAGGTAGGTACAGACCGCGACCGGTACCCCAGTGGCTCTCGCGCCCCACCTTGGGCCAGGGTCCCGTTGGCTTCGGGTACAAGAGGTGTCCGCGAGCTCTGCCAAGGGGGCGGGGCAGCGTCTTGCCTGCAGCCCGGGCGGGGGAAGGGGCGCACGAGGAGATGCGGGGACTTGCTGGAGGCGACTCGGCGGCCGCCACCCGAGTGTGGAGACCGAGGTGTTGGCTGGGGGTGGGCCTGTTGGGGCGGGGCCTGAGGGTGAGATTTCGGGGCGGGACCTGGAGGTGATGGCGGGGCAGGAGAATGCGAGTTCGGGGCGGAGCCCTAAGGGTGCGACTTTGGGGCGGGGCCTCGTGTGGAATGGAGCCCCGAGGTAAGACTTTTTGCCAGGAGCCGGAATTGAGGGCCGCCCGGGATAGAGCGCGGGTGATGTCGGGGGCGGGGCCTTTCGCTTGGGGGCGGGGCCTAAGCTAGGATAACGTTTGGTCGGGTGTGTTCTCGGGCTTATTGGGCGGGCTCGGGGCGGGGCTTAAGGATGGGGCGTGGCCTTGGGAAGGCTTGAAGCTGAGGCTTAAGGTTGGCGGGGGTCTGAGAGAGCAGCCGCGGCCGGGGCGGGGCGCTGCCCCAGCTCTAACGCGCGCGCGGTCGCTGACGCCCCGCCCCTCTCCCTCCCTCCCACAGTGCCTGAGGCGGGCAGCGCCGTCGAGGCAGACACGCCGGTGAAGAGCGTCCCGGCGTGGGAGCCGCGTGCTAACGACACGCGGGAGAAGGCCGGCCCACCAGCAGCTGGGAAAGATGAGACTTCTCGGATTGCGCCCGGCGGCGAGCAGGCCTTGGTGGGCCCTGGGGTCGGGGCTGAGGAGGCGCTGGAGGCGTCGGCGGCGGTGACAAGCACAGCCTGGCTGGAGGCCGAGAGCCCAGGCCTGGGCGGAGTGACCGCAGAGGCGGGCAGCGGCGACACCCAGGCCCTTCCAGCCACGCTCCCGACTCCCGACGAAGCCCTTGGGACGTCCTCGACGTCCGCAGCCACCTTCGAGGCTAAGGAGGCCAGTGAACCACCCTCCCCCACCCCTGGCGACAAGCCGAGCCCAGGCGCCGAACTCCCCAAGGAGAGCCCCATGGAGGTTTGGCTGAACCTGGGAGGCAGCACACCTGACCCTCACGGGCCAGAGCCCACGTACCCCTTTCAGGGCACACTGGAGCCCCACCCAGCGTCAGATATAATTGACATCGACTACTTCGAAGGATTGGATGGTGAGGGCCGTGGCGCCGACCTGGGGAGCTTCCCTGGGTCGCCAGGTACCTCAGAGCACCACCCTGATCCCGGGGGAGAGACTCCTTCCTGGAGCCTGCTTGACTTATACGATGACTTCACTCCCTTTGATGAGTCTGATTTCTACCCTACCACATCCTTCTATGATGACTTGGATGAAGAGGAGGAAGAAGAGGAGGACAAGGATGCAGTGGGAGGCGGAGACCTGGAAGATGAAAATGACCTTCTAGTGCCCACTGAGAAGCCTGGTCAGGGGCCCGGGACAGGCCAGCCCACCAGTCGGTGGCACGCTGTCCCTCCGCAGCATACTCTGGGGATGGTCCCCGGCAGCAGCATCGCCCTCAGGCCCCGCCCAGGAGAGCCAGGCAGGGACCTGGCCCCGAGCGAGAATGGCACCGTGTGCCGCAGTGGCTTTGTGAGACATAACGGCTCCTGCCGGTCAGTGTGCGACCTCTTCCCAAGTTACTGTCACAATGGCGGCCAGTGCTACCTGGTGGAGAACATTGGGGCCTTCTGCAGGTAAGGATGTGGCAGGCAGGTGTCCAGGGGGTTTGTCAAGAGAACTCCTGAAGGGGGCATGGGAGGTTGCCTCAGCAGAGAGGGGGATGTGACAGGTTCCCAGAGCTTGTGTGTTTATGGGTCAAGAGATGGTCCCAGTAAATATTCTACAGACTAACAGCGTAAATGTACTTCCTGTGAGCTCATCACTAGGAGAGTTTCCTCACAAGTAAGATTGTGCATTTCCTCTAAGTGCCGTGCCCTTTACCAAACCAGTACACTATAAAGGCGAAACGAAAGGACTTGGCCAAGGATTTTGGAAAAGGCCTTTGCTGGCTTGATGGCAAGTTCTTGTTGGCAAGTTCTAGCTAAACTTGCAGAAGGAGAAGGTCCATAGACGCCCTGGGAGAAGAGAGAACTGCTGACCACTCCCTCTGAGCCATGTGCGAGGCAGAAGAAGGGCTCCATGACCCTGGGGGCACGTGCTTCAGGTGGCACGAATGAGGACCTTCTCATTGGATAAAGACCCAGAGAGCAGCCATTCAAACAGGTCAAGTCAAGCAGAGTGTCCTTCCTCACACAGCAGACGTTTGGCATTTCTTAGTTCTGATAGTGACTTTACTCCTTCTACCTTGGTTGTTGTCTTCCTGGAGATACTCAGTCTGACATGTTTTAAAGACCCAGAGAGTTTAGTGTCAGAGTAAGGATATTGTGTGCAGCCACCAGCCCATGCCTCATTGGTAATTAACCCCCTATACCTGCCCTCACGGCAAGGTAGTTAACCTGCTGGAGAGCTCATGGGCTTATTCATATTCTGGATGAAGCACATGTCCAGGGCTGAGTGGTTTGCTTCTCTCCATCCTTTACAGGCCCTAGAAGTGGCAAGTAGACCTCAGAGTCTTCTGGGACTTGTTTCTACCAGTCCTAAGAGTGAAACATTTCTGTAATCTGGGTATCTCTGTTTTTTTAAGTGCCATTCCCTATGTTTCTTTTTCTGGGTCTTTTTGGAGGTATATAAAGAATTCAGATTCTATAGGTCTTAATGTTCTGATAGAAGAATAATATAATGCATGCATGCTGTGCCTTTGTCATTAAAGCTTGAGTTTCCTTCCTATGAAGTTCTTTCCTATAAATGATTGTGTCATTAGGGTCACTAATATAAGATGTGTCCACACAGCTCTGATTGGAGCTGGCCAGCCATTGCCAAAAAGAACTGTGACAAGGTATTATGGCAACAAGACCTTGCTGGTTGCTTAAGGGCTACCAGAAATACAAGGAAACCCTGATTTTGCTCCTCAGACTCTAGTTGTGGAGGGAGGACTATAGTAATGATTTTAGCCTGGGAGCTATGAAATCTCTGTGCAAAATTAGTATCTTTCATCCTATTGGAGGCCTGAGTTTTCACCTTCGAAGTTAGCTCCCCATCAGAGTATTAAATTTGGAGCCCTCGTTGCCTCTGGAGCACTAGAACAGTTCCCAGAACCTCCTGGAGCTATCAAGGGACCCCCCAGTAGTAAGCATGACCTCACTGAGTGGCATGCCTATACTGACCATGGATCCTCCAGTGGATCCTGCCTTAGGAGGACTTCTCACTAGTCCACTCCAGCCCCCCTTGCACAGCTTCCATCCCAGGATCACCCACCCTGGGCCTCCCTACCAGAAATTCCTCCTCTGACGGGTACACCCAGGCCCAGCCCCGGCTTGGAAACTGTTTTACATTCCACTCACAGGAGGCTGCTGAGCCCTTGGTTGCAGACTGCAGCATGCTTTTGTCTGTGTCACCCGACCACTGCAGGGAAACGAGCAGAGCTATGGCAGAACTTCTCCAGAGCACTCTGTTAGAGGGACCTTCTTTCCCCGCTGTCCTCCAACAGCCTCCCACGACTGCAGAGGGGCAGCTGGATAAGAGAATTCACTGCTTGCCACAGAGCCCCGCCCTCTTCTAGGTGTGGAGTGGCTAATTCTCCCGGGTTTGATTTCCCCATTTCTGGACTCCTTTCTCCTCTGTCATTCACCCTGAGGTTCATGTCCTCCCTCCTTTGCCTGCCTCTGTATCCTTCCACATTTTTTCCTCTTTGAAGCAGCCTGGTTCCCATGGAAACAGCAATGTCATTGGAAGAGTTGGAGCCTGGGAATGTCCCCAAGGGCAGGAGAAAGTCACTCAACAAAAGGACTGAAACCCACCCAGAGGGTTGATTCTCACTCTGCTTTCATGACAGTTCTCATGGTGACAGGACAGGAAGCTGTAGGGGCAGCACTTGGGGGGCTGCTGAGATGGGGGAGAATGTACATCTATCTTTGTGCTTGTCCTTGTCTGTCGCTTCCTTATTTTCAGTGTCTGGTTGGCCACGTGAACTAGATGGGACTGCAGTGCCCCAGGATAGGGTGGGTCCTACTACTCTGTGGCAGTAGCTCCTATTGATCTTGTTTTTCATCTTTTTTTTTTCCCCCCACCAGAGCCCGGGGTGGGGCTTGGGGGGTTCCGGGGGAATCTTGTGATTGTTGTCATTGAAGTGGAAAACGGGGTTCCCTTCCCTCAGTCACTTCACAGGCCTGTGAATGGCCAGTGTGCTCCGTTTCTCAGCGCCCCGTTTACCTCATTTGTGTCGACCGCCCTCGACGCATTTGTGCCACACACTCTTCCTGGTGTGGTTGTAAAGATGAGGCAAGAATAGCAACCCTAAAGTCTGCACAGACGAGGACACCACACTTCCTTAGCTGCTCATAGGAGCAGGGTGTTGATGTCAGCCCCGGGGTCAGGGGTCAGACGCTCGCTGCGGCCACGGCTGCCGGCCCATCGCCTCAGCCTCGCCCTGTCCCCGCTGCAGGTGCAACACACAGGACTACATCTGGCACAAGGGGATGCGCTGCGAGTCCATCATCACCGACTTCCAGGTGATGTGCGTGGCCGTCGGCTCGGCCGCCCTCGTGCTGCTTCTGCTCTTCATGATGACGGTGTTCTTCGCCAAGAAGCTCTACCTGCTCAAGACCGAGAACACCAAGCTGCGCAGGACCAAGTGAGTCTGTGACTGCCAGCCCCGCCCTGTGGGATACAGGAATGTGGTCCTGAGGGTTTCTGGCATCTGCTGTCCATCCCTGCTTGCATTTTTCATACCAGAGATTCACCCAAGCTTATCCGTTCCTACACAGAATGTGCTGTAATTGCAGCAGAGGTTAGGCCCCTGTGGCAGACTGCAGCTGTCCAGCACCATTCCACACACACACACTCGCCACCTTTTCTCAGGATGCTTAGGAAAGGCAGCCAGAGTATAGCAGCTCCCGACTCTGGTCAAGTAACTGGTTAAGTACCGCGCTCAGCCCCCCACCCCCATCTGATTAAACCTGCTTCCCAGGTCTTTGACAGCCAGAGGCCAGTATGAGGATTTCGTTCCCAAATCAGCATGAAGTGACTCCTCCAGCTGCCTCAGATGTGCTGTCCTCTTCAGTGAAAGGATTTAGCAGTGTGTTGCTTTTCAAACTGGTCCACCCTGGTTCAGGCAGAAGAACAGAGGGCTCAAGGAAGTCCCCGTTCCCTCTCAGTAGAATGTGGGGAGTGCTAGGACCTCGGCCTCACTTCCTCCACTGTGGATTTGAAGGGCCATATGGGCATGTGGAGTCTCATTTCAGCTCTTCTCTGAGCAGAGGAGTGACAGCTGAGCACCTGTGAGAATCAACATGCGTTTACCCTTGAAGCCCATGCCTTGAACACTCGGATGTGACCTTACCCACCCTGAGACAGTCACTGTTATCACTTAGCAAAGTAAAGAACCTTCTGAAATGTCACAGGAGTCAGAAAAGGAGGAGACTGGAGTTCAGCTTCCTCAGGACCCAAGAGGCAATTTATGCAGGACCGCCCCCACCCCCTTTTCCCCCTGTTGTTTCCCCCCAGTTAATTCCCTCCCCCTGACCCGAGACTCTCCAGAGAATGGGACTGAAGGACTTGCCCTGGGTCCTGGGAAAGGGACAAAACGCCATCTGTTACTCCTTTGCTGGGTAAACTCGTGGGACGTGCAGATGCCAGCAGCTCTCTGCCGCCTTTCAGCTAACTGTCCTGGGGCTGCGAGGGCCTCTCCATTGTGCCTGTGCATTGAGGCAGGGCTGTATCTGTGCATGTGATCACAAGCCAAGGCCCTTGGCTCCTCACACCGCCACTGAGGGGGTGGGGGGAGGGTCAGGGTGGGAATGGGACCACCTACCAGGGCTGCTGCTGATGACCGGGGAGAGAAGGAGCGCTGCCAGGGCAGTAGAGAAGCAGGAGCTGAGGCCCAGGGAAGGGCCCTCTTCTAGGTCTTCCTCCTGGAACCAGTTTGTGTTTTGCACAGATCATGGCTCCCCCAGCCCTTCAGCTCAAATGCCACCTTCCTTATTTCCTCTGCACACCTCCTTTCTTTCCCAAGCCTTGTTACCACTCAGCAAACGCTATTAATACATGTGCCCAGTGCACTACAGATACTGCTGTCGCATATTGATTCTAAGATACCCATTTTTTCCCCACATATTAGCATCTCTGAAATTGGATTGTGTCTTACAGTCGCTGGCATCTTATAATCACTGTTGGCCAGATGGCAGTCATGATGTAGTTGTAATTGTCTGGCAGGCACAAACGTGGTCATAGCTGTTCATATCGTTGTCAGTTCTTTATCTAAAGTCTAAATGAGTGCCTTAAAGTGTGTAATGAAAACTCTAGGTGATAAGAAAGGATTGGACCATGGTTTAAATGGCAGAAGGTTTTTCTTAGTGGTACAGCAAGTAGGGGCACACCCATGACATTTGACGAAATACAGTGCTTGCCCTGTGAAGCTTCTATCAAATGTCGCTGTGATCGTTTCACTTACATTTTCCCTTCTCTCTTCTGTCCTAACCAGCAAATTCCGGACCCCATCTGAGCTCCACAACGATAACTTCTCCCTGTCCACCATTGCCGAGGGCTCTCACCCAAACGTAAGGAAGCATTGCGACCCTCCGCGTTCCCCTCCCCCTCACTGCCTGTGCCTGAAACGCTATCTGTCAGGTAACTTGTCTTCGCATCTGTCCTTGTGCATGCTCCCGCCCCTGCCCGCATCTCTGGTTCACTTCAGCCTATGGAGCCACTCCTCAGAGCTCTGAGGGTCTGAATAGTGTGGCCTGGCCGGGCCATGAGAGTGAGAAGAAGGGCATGATGGCGTGTCACTTCCTGGACAGGCAAAATAGCACAAAGTACAGAAGAGCCATTTCTGGGATGACGTATGATTCTTAGCTTCATCTCAGCTTTAGAAGTCTGATTTTTGTCTTCTTTTCTACATTGAGAAGAAAGCCTCTGCTTTTCTTGCTAGGGACTTTCTCGCTGGTCTTTGAAGCAGGTGCTGCTTGTTCTTTGGGGTGAATGGGAAAACCTCTGGGATTGCCGGAAAAACAATCTCTTTGACACTGTTTTGAGAGCCCTAAAAATGAGCAGGCTTATATACACTGGTTATATACACCGAGAGAGGCCAATCTAGGATAGTTTTTAAAGTTTTCAATATAAAGGGAAGCACAGAACGCTGGCAGAACCATAAGTGTAGGTGTAAATCTGTCCTTACGAGGATGGGTTTATAAATGTAAGCTGAAACCCAGTAAGAGGTCCTGATAGACCATTTCCTTTCTTTATAACTGGGGAAAGCACATCCCCAGAAGGCAAAGGAGAAAATAATAGTATATGAGGCTGTTCACCAAACCCCAGAAAAGAACAAGTTGACCTGCAGAAGGAGGAGAAAAAGAGTCAATTCAAATAAGAAATAAAAAAGGCCAATTTAAGCTAATTTTTTAAAGACTTTGCTATAAAGGATAGAGAACAAATATATTTTATGTGGTATGTACCAAGATACTAGTAAGTTTAAGATGAGCATAACTGTCAAGGGAAAAAGATGTCCTGTCACGTCTGAGATTGGTGACCACTCCAATCAACCCACAAGGATGTAGGATGTGCCTTGTCTTGGAACATCCCATCCCAACATACCCAGCCCCTGGCAGTGATGTGCATGTAGTTGTCATTTATGAATTACTGGTGATCAGTGGCCTGCCATGGGGTCTCTCAGACCCACTGTCTGATGTGCCATCTCATACATGAGGGACAACAGGCCTGACCTGTAGAGGAGTGCCTGCAGTCAGGATGTTTATTGTCCACAGAGTGCAAGGGTCCTTGGCAAAGCTTCTGACTCATGCATTTCTGGCAGCCTTGGTACGTCCACATTTCCTCCTCACAAAGATGGAGGGGAAGGAAATAGCGTCTCTTGGAGGCCTTGGTTGCAGGAGCCAACAGAAAGGTCTCCAGTTCTTGCGGACCCAGCTTTTGGAAAGCAAGGCATTTATCCAGGAAAACTGCCACTGACCTTGAGTTCAGCATATGGCAGAGAAAAAACAGAGTGGAGCAGGGTGGTCAGCCGTGGTGTACTCTGCCCGAGAAGGGCCCTGGGGTTGTCTGGGCAGCACTCAGCTCTCTGGCTCCTCTGGGATCCTGGGGGCCATTTCCACGGGCATCGTTCCCTCAGCTTGTGCCCCAGGGTACATCCTGTCACCTCTGCCAAAGCCCTGAGCCTGTGGGGGGTGGCTCTCCTGTCCGGCAGCTGGATTTTCCACTTCACCTCTCGTTCCCTCCACCTCACCCAGAAGTCAGACTTGGTCATAGTGAAGATCTTGTGCACTGACAGTGAAGACAGTTACCACCTTATGATGAAGTGGAGCCCTGGCCGTTGCTTCAGCCACCGCGGTGACTGCTGACAAGCGCTGCTGGCAGCAGGATGAAAGTGAGAGAACCTCCAGATGAGCTGGGACCCGAAACAGGGGCAGCTAGTCTCCCCATCCCTCTCCCTTCACCCCTCAAAAAAAAACCTTGTTGATTTTGGCATCTCCTAAAATTTTGTAGAGTTTTCTTTATTTTAGCAGAGGGGTTATTTCTTTTACATAAGTCAAGGACATGGAATGGGGCCTTTTCCTACTCAGTTCCAATAATCTCTATAAACCACTGTCTGAAAAGATTTCAAACGTCAAAGTACCACTTTGGGTCTGGTCAGGGAATGGTCCCTGGCTGATGTCTGTGTCGGGGCACGTCCCTCTCCCCTGCTACGCTCATCACTCTGTGCTGCTCCTGGACTGGGCCCTGTGCAGTGACGTGGGACCTTGTGGCTGGTGAGCCAGCAGCTGAGTGTGTGAGGGTCTTGTGTCACTGAGCAGCCAGCCTCAGAAAGAAACTTCACAAGGAAAAGGAAAAGCCCATGGCTTTTCAGCCCCTGCTATGAAGGTTTGCTCTTTTCCGGGAGGAATGGCAAGTGTGTAGAAGGCCAGGCACCTCCCACTGCACGGCATGAGGGAAGTCACCTTAATTCCGTGGGCGAATGTCTGAGCGCCGGAAGCCGCCCTGTCGTCTCCCAGCTGTGCTGTCAGCAGGGTCGTGGCGGGGACTTGGTCCTCCTGAGAGTGGACGGATCTTCTAGGAGGTCCCTTCATGTTTCCCATCCCCACCCTACCCACCAGTTTAAATCTTTGCTACTTCCCAGTCTCTGTTTCCTCCATATATTTGGTAAAACACTGGCTGCCCGCCCCCTTTTGATAGAGGCTTGTGTCTGAACAAGAAGACATCCAGGCCTGAACCCCTGGCGGAAGGATGCTCATATGGCTGGGACAGAAAGCTGGAAATAGTTCCCAGGGCTTAGGCCAGGGGGAGGTCCAGTTTCCTCACGATGAGGGACTTCCACCAAATCAAAGGCAGAGGGGCCTTCAGCTGAGGGACTCAGCCACCCCAGGCCTAAGAGGATGGAGTTCTGGAGCAAAAACTTGGATGAGAATCGCTCCATCCTGGTCTAGACACGCCCTCACCTGTTCTACCTGCTGAAGGTACTTAGCTCGTCTCATAGCATTGTCAGATACCTGTGTTCCTGATTTGTAGGATTGACTTCTCCCACCCATTGGCCCGGAAGGCAGCTTTCTCCTCTGTCCAAGTCCTCAAGAGGCCAGGTTTAATTAGGTTCCCCACTTTCATGGCATCAGTTTTGATGCCCAGGTCTATACGATTCACTTAATTCACTTTTTCACTTTAGGAGAATATCCCTGTGCCCCTGTATGCCCCCAAGGAGAGTGTGATGGGCCCAGGGTAGGGGTAGTTATCTTGAAAAACGTGAAAGTGAGTTCCATCCTTGTCAGAGGAGTGGTGAGTGTAGGCCATCCTGTCTTGCTCCAAATTTTGCTGTGATCCCCAGTCCCTTCTACTCAGGGTCTCAGGTATTTATGTCCAACGTCTTCCCCCACACCTCACACGAGCTCTACCTCATCCTGCTTCCTCTCCATAAAAAAAACCTGTGTGTGTGTGTACATAATACACTTAATATATCAGGTTGATCTTTCCATCTCACACATATACATTTATGCCACTGAACAGTTTTTTCTCAGCCTCTCCAAGCAGGGGTAGAAAATACCCACTGCCTGTAGGCGCTGTGTACAGCGGCCTTGCCTGAAATCTGCCTCAACACAGAATTAAGTTCATTTCGCCTTGTGCTTGTCTCATACACACTGGAATTGGGGAGCGTGTATTCCGCTGTTGTCTGTAAATCACTCCTGAAGTCTTCGAAACTCTCAGATTGCTCTGTGCAAGCTGGCCTTCTGCGACAGTGCTCAGTGAGGCTGGAGCGGGGGCAGGTCACAGTGATTTCTACATGGACACTACAGTGAACACCCGTAACGTCTGATGTAATTCTAGTGCCTTTCCCTACTTTCCAACTAGTCCCTCACCTGACCTAGTGTCATTACAGGTCAGACTCAGGAGCAGGCAGCATGGACTTGGGCTCACCGTTCTGTAGAGAATGTCCTGGTCCTTAATCACCATGAGTATCTTGAATTTCAGAAGTGATTAAAGCAAGAAAGGGCTGAGCTGGCTGGTCAGATGGGCAAGTTACCCTTCTTGCCCTCCATGAACCTGCCTGGGCGGCTACACAGCTTCTTTGATCTGCAAAAATTCCGAGCACTTACAATAGCTATTTGGGGCTTCTGAGAAAGAACCGAGGCCCCCTGGGTAAAATCTGCTCAGGGAGTCCTGAAGGAAGAGTAGTGGGAAGAAGGTGTCGCTGTAAGAGTTCTCTGAACACAGAGCTGGAGGACTGTACTGGTGCGGGTTTCCTGGGAAGCGTTAACAAGTTCAGTGAGGCTCAGAAGCTAGTCCTGGGGCTGCAGGCAACACGGAGAGGCAGGGGGCACGGGGACCCATCACAGAGGGGTTGCAAACCAGCAGCACAGGCCTTAGACTGAGGGACACCGTGTAAGTCGGCGTCTGTGTGGTAGATAAAGTCTGATAGGCTCGCACATCTCCGGCCTCTAGTCAGAGAACGTGAATTTGCTGTGGGGAGAGGGGCCTTGACTCTGCCGGAATCAGCTCTGCGCCTGACCCTGACAGCCCTGTTTGCACACCAACAAGTCATGTTCCTGATCAAGACCTTTTTGCGAGAGCAGAACTCCTCAGGATTGGAGGGCTGTGTGAAGAGGGGCCAGGCACAGCTCACCAGCAGGTGAGGCTTTAGAGGGACCAGGCTGAGTATTAAAAAGGACTGTTTCTCCCCAGTGTGGCTTCCCTTACAGGTATTTGTAATGCAGTTACCTGTCGGGTTTTCACTCGTACATGGCCAGTGTTTTTTGAGGATGATGTTCTGAAAGTGTAGCTGCTAATGAGTCACTTTGGTTCATCCAAGCCTCAGCACTTTCTTCCTTTTCTCAGTTTTACCTTTTTTTAGTAAAATAAAAAAGTCTGAGATGTTACTTAATTCCTCCACCCATTGTCTCCCTCCCACTCTTGCCTCAGCTTTTATCTTTCTCTTCCAGGATGATTCTAGTGCTCCCCACAAAATCCAGGAAGCTCTCAAGTCCTGCCTGAAAGAGGAGGAGCCATTTAACATCCAGAACTCCATGTCCCCCAAACTCGAGGGTGGCAAGGGTGACCAGGCTGACCTGGAGGTGAACTGTCTTCAGAACAACTTAACCTGAAGCCGAGCAAGAGAGGAAATGGGGGGTGGGGGGCGGGGGAAGAAGCATTATCTCCTCTTGTACAGATTCTATTTCTTGTAACCATTTGTTAAACTCCTTTCTTCTTCTGATTTCATGGCATGCCTTGGTGTATTTTGTACAGGAGGGAAAAAACACACCATAAGCAAAGAACCCGAAGAGAATTACAATACATTGGATTGTTCTGTCTGTGCTGTCTGTACATTGCTTCTGCTGCTGTGATTTCTAAACCTATGCTATTATTCAACTGACTTTTTTTTTGTACTTTGACCCACCTTTTTTTGAAATACCGGTAAAAAAAAAAAAACAAAGTTCTTGAAATAAAACTTTTTAAAAAGCCATTTTTCCTGGTGTACCTGTGTCTACTCCCTACCCTTTCTTGTCACTTTGAGTTGAATTCTTACCTTTATTGAGGATGTGTATTCATACACGTTTCATATCCAAGAAATGGTCTATGTATTAGTCTGCTTGAGCTGCCGTAACAATGCTACAGCCTGAGAGGCTTAACCAACAGACATTTATTTTCTGAACTTTCTGGAGGCTAGAAGTTCAAGATCACATTGACAACAGAGTTGATTTCTGGTGAGGCCTCTTTTTCTGGCTTGCAAATAGCCACCTTCTGGCTGTGTCCACAATGGCCTTTTCTATGTGTGCATATGGAGGGAGAGAGTTCCCTGGTGTCCCTTCATCTTTTTATAAGGACACCACTCCTATTGAATTAAGGTCCTGCTCTGTTGACTTCATTTAACCTTAATTACCTTATCTCCAAACACAGTCACATCAGGGGCTTCAACATATGATATTTGGGGAGGACACAGTTCAGTCCATAACAGTCTGTAGCACCTATTATTCAAAATACTCTTCCCTTCTTTCTTAAAACATTTATTCAGCACATACTCAGCCAGGTGCTATGCTAGATGCCAGGAGCTCTAGATGAATAAGATAGACTGTAACCTCAAAAAGTGAACAGTGTATGGGAGAAATAGTCTTTTAAACATTTTCAATACATTGTGTCAACAGAGTATAGTATATACAAAGCTGTGGGAGTTGGATTTATGAATTCAGAAAGGCTTCAAGGAGAGAGCTTTACACTGGACACTGAAGGATGGGAGGCATTTTTCAGGACGATGGAGAAGAAAAGGACACTCAAGGGAGAGTTCTGCTGTGTGACTGGAAGATTGTGAGGGGGAGACATCTTAGGGGATGGGGTGGGAAAGTGCGTTTTAGGACAGATTGCCAAGGTGCTTGTTGTCTAGGCACTAAGTCGTGTCTGACTGCAGCCCTGTGCACTGTAGCCTGCCAGCCTCCTCTGCCCATGGGCTTTTCCAGGCAAGAATACTGGAGTGGGTTGCCATTTCCTCTTCCAGGAGATCTTCCCGACCCAGGGATTGAATCTACGTCTCCTGTTTTTGGCACATGGGTTCTTTACCACTGAGCCACAGGGAAGCTAATTGCCAAGGTAGGTAGAGGCAGATAGAATGATGACTGTAGCAATCCAGGCAATAAATGAGAATGGATTACAGACTTAACAGTTCAAATAGAATTTTACTGACCACTGATGAGGAGAGTTTTCTAGAACTTTGCCTGTGTTCCCTCTGTGATAATTCCGTAACTGGAATCCCTGTGTTTCTTTTGCCTAATCTCTGCTGCTTCTCCCTGATTTGTCTCCTCTGGTGTCTCATTGTTTTTTAGTTTGTGCTGGACACTGTATCTGAAAAATTATTTATTGCAGTTTCCAGATCTAGGATGGATGGAGGGGCTTTTCATTCGCTGCTGTCACATGCCCAGGGGCAGTGGAATTCTGAGATCACGTTATTGCAGATTCCAGGTTAACATTTCCTGGCCACAGAAGGCAGACCACGGACTTAGCAGATTGTGCAAGGGCCGTTTTACTTTGGTTCATCCTGACCCAAAAAGTTGGCTTAAAGCTCAACATTCAGAAAACAAAAATCATGGCATCCGGTCCCATCACTTCATGGGAAATAGATGGAGAAACAGTGGAAACAGTGTCAGACTTTATTTTTTGGGGCTCCAAAATCACTGCAGATGGTGACTGCAGCCATGAAATTAAAAGACGCTTACTCCTTGGAAGGAAAGTTATGACCTACCTAGATAGCATATTCAAAAGCAGAGACATTACTTTGCCAACAAAGGTTCGTCTAGTCAAGGCTATGGTTTTTCCTGTGGTCATGTATGGATGTGAGAGTTGGACTGTGAAGAAGGCTGAGCACTGAAGAATTGATGCTTTTGAACTGTGGTGTTGGAGAAGACTCTTGAGAGTCCCTTGCACTGCAAGGACATCCAACCAGTGCATTCTGAAGGGGATCAGCCCTGGGATTTCTTTGGAAGGAATGATGCTAAATCTGAAACTCCAGTACTTTGGCCACCTCATGCGAAGAGTTGACTCCTTGGAAAAGACTCTGATGCTGGGAGGGATTGGGGGCAAGAGGAGAAGGGAACGACAGAGGATGAGATGGCTGGATGGCATCACTGACTCGATGGACATGAGTCTGGGTGAACTCCGGGAGTTGGTGATGGAGAGGGAGGCCTGACATGCTGCGATTCATGGGGTCGCAAAGAGTCGGATACGACTGAGCGACTGATCTGATCTGATCCGACCCCTAAGGGGACTTCTGCTGTGGCTCAGCTGGTAAAGAATCTGCCCGCAATGCGGGAGACCTGGGTTGGATCCCTGAGTTGGGAAGATCCCCTGGAGAAGGGAAGGCTTAGGGCACAGTCTGGAGTCTTAGCCCAGAGCAGGCAATGATTTATCAGTGTCCAACACCTCCCCCACCCCTGATCCTTGAAGACTTTCAGAAACACAATTCATCACTCCTAAATGGGCAAGCATCTCCAGGGAAAAGTGGCCCTGAATGCTTGGCTCCTGTCTAGATTCCTGTCCTCTCTGGGATGTCAGCCTAGCAATTCTTTAGAATCTTGTTAGCTCTTTGATGCTTTTAAGATGTTCGTACAGCCTTTTGATTGTACTTGGTGGAAGAGTTGGTCCAGTTCACCTAGTCTCCTATTTACCGACAACATAAGTCCTCTGTTCTCATCTCCAGACTCTTGCCCAGATGGCATTCCACTGGTGCCTGTGAGCTCAGTCTGATCTTTGCTATTGGACAAGGCTGTGTACTGGGGTGTTGGTCTCTGTGTGTATTATAGTTTCCTAACCTGACCCATATCCACTTTAGGAGCGTTGGCGTGGTTCTGCTTAGGACTTCCTGTAATCTCTGATTTAGGGGACAGACCTGTCTTTCATGGATAAGCACTTCTTTTCACAAGGAGGCCCAGTCAAGACGGATTGTATGTGAAAGCACTTTGTAAATTCTAAATCCCATCCAGACACAAGGGTTTGTTAATTTTGTTGTTTGTTTTTCCCACAAGAATATTATGAAATGGAGATCAAGCCCTTGGCTCTCTCCTACCTCCATAGCACATGCAGGAGAGAGGGGGGAACCCAGATGGGAAGGGAACAGGAGGCAGCGCAGGCCTAACGAATGGACCTACGTAGTCCTGCCAAGGGTCTTTGACTGCACGAAGGGGCTGATGTGCTGGAATAGGGTATATGATGTGTATCTGTGCCGGTGGTCCTCTTTCCTGCCTTCTGCCTGTGCTTCTCAGTGATTCTGCTCCATGGGGCCGGCCAGCATCCTGTCTCTCTCTGAGGGCCTCCATCTCTGCCGTTCCCTCCCTCACCCGCCCCTGCCCACCAGTGATTGCCTCACACTGAGTTCCCCTTCATTTTCCTCCTTGGTGCTTTATTTTTTTTAAGACGATGATTCTCAGAGACCGCCTTTGTGTTTTTTCCACCCCACACCACAGCTTGTCCTGTGTCCTTCTCCCTAAAGAAAGGACAGATTGAAAATGTGGGTAACTGAGGCAGCATGGAAGGAAAATCATTGGGAAGCCTTTTGGCACCCATGGGTCGTTTCACTTGGGAGAAGCCTCTGGGCAATGGTGAACCATCTGTGGATACAAGGCATATCCTTTACACACACAACACACCTGTGTTAGTTTTCTGGGGCTGCCATAACACATGACCACAAAGTGAACAGCTTCAAACAGTAGAAACTTATTCTCCCACAGTTCTGAAGGCCGGAAGTCTGAAATCAAGGGGTCAGCAGGCTATGCTCCCTCTCAGAGCTCTGGGGAAGCATCCTTCCTTGTCTTTGCCTCGCTTCTGCGGGCTGCCAGCCATCCCTGGCATTCTTTGACCTGTGGTTACATCACTCCAGTTTCTGTCTCTGCCTTCACGTGGTCGTCTTCCATCTGTGTGTGTCTGTCTACTCACAAGGCCTCCTTTTCTCTTTAATTTGTTTATGTATTTATTTTTGGCTTTGTCGGGTCCTCACTGCTGCACAGGCTTGTCTTTAGTTGTGGCAAGCGGGGGCTACTCTCTAGTTGCGGTGCGTGGGCTTCTCCTTGCGGTGTCTTCTTCTGTTGTGGAGCATGGGCTGTAGGGCACACTCAGTAGCTGTAGCGTGTGGGCTTAGGTGCCCTGTGGCATGTGGAATCTTAGTTCCCTGACCAGGGATCGAACCTGCATCCCCTGCATTGGAAGGCAGAGTCTTACCCACTGGATGACCAAGGAAGTCCCTCATATGATTTCTAGACATAAAAAAGTTATCCCGTACTCCCAAAGCAGCAGGAAACCCGGGACTCAGGGCTGGAAGTCCTTTCCATGTAGAAGTCAGGTGACCTCTCTGAGGCTCAGCGTCTTCACCTGTAACATCCCTGTCTTTTCACAGGACTATCTGGGCATGGGATAGAGCAATGACCAAAATGGACCAAAGCCCTGCCTGGTAGAGCTTACTCCACACAACATGAGGTCACATGAGGTAAAGTCCATGGAGAGATTCTGAGACACAGGAGGGGCTGTGCACACCCACCTCCAGGCCCAGGGAAAGGGTGAATCCTTGGAGAGGGATGAAGGGGCTTTCCTGAGGTGTGTGAGTACAACTACTGCTGAGAACTATAGCAGAGACCCCTCCCGCAGCCCAGGAACCGGAGTAGCTTGGGGAAAGTGTGGGGCTCCACTAAAGGGAACTTAGAATAATATTGTCTCCTGAGGATGTTTCAATGAGATTCTACCATGCACATGGAAGCAAAGATATGCAAAGTTATCAGAAGGGATCAGATGGCCAGACTCCACAGTACTCTGGGCAAAGGTTCATCACAGCCCAGGAGGAATGTGTCCATCATAGGGGTTAGCCTCCAGAGACTCATGTCCCAAGTGTACACCTCGGGGCGGAATTGCTGGGATGGAATTCAGCCAGTCTTTACAAGATGGTGTCGAAAGTGCTTATTATCAGCTAATAACTCCCACCAACAGTGGAGCCGAACTGCTTTACTCCACCTTCTTCCCAACTCTTGATATTGTCGTACGTTTTCAATTTTAGTCATTCTTACAGGCTTCCTCATGGTACGCAATTGTGATTCTAACTTGCGTTCCATGATTATTAATGAGATTGCACCCTTTTTCATATATTTATTCATAATCTATATTTCTACTTTTGTCAAGCACCCATTTAATAACTCTTTAGCCAATTGTTCTATTATTATCTTTTCCTTAGTCATCCACGGGCATTCTTTTTGTTTTCAATTTTACGGAGGTATAGTTGACTTACTATGTGTTAATTTCTTCTGTACAGCAACGTGACTTGATTATACATATGTATTCTTTTTCACATTCTTTTCCATTATGGTTTTTCACAGGATATTGAGCACATTTCCCTATGCTATACAGTAGGACCTTATAGATCAGTGGTTGCCAGGGGCTGAGGATGGACAAAGAACTGACTGTGTCTCAAGGATGCATAAGCAAACTTGTAGCGATGGAAATGTTCTGTAACTTGCTTGTGACGATGGCTACACAAATATGTACATTTGTCAAAAGTCATGAAACTGTACACTTTAAAAAGATGAATTTCATACCTTGTGTCAGGGCTGCCTGAGATTATTCCCAGCTTTAATGACTCACTAGCAGGATTTATACAGCTGGGCATGAGGTCAGACTCACAGCTAAGATGTATTACAGGGAAAGGGTTCAAAGCAAAATCAGCAAATTTAAAAGCCATACACAGAGAGGTCAAGAGAAAACCAGGAGCTTCCAGCAGATTCAACACAGGACCTACTTAATTTCTTCAGCAATGAATTGTGACAACAGCTTTGAGATGGTGTCTACAGGGAAAGCTCATAAGAGACCCAGAGTTTTTAGTGTGGAATGGTTATGTAGACATCCACTGCTTCAGTTCAGTTCAGTTCAGTCGCTCAGTAGTGTCCGACTCTTTGCGACCCCATGAATCACAGCACGCCAGGCCTCCCTGTCCATCACCAACTCCCGGAGTTCACCCAAACTCATGTGCATTGAATCGGTGATGCCATCCAGCCATCTCATCCTCTGTTGTCCTCTTCTCCTCCTGCCCCCAATGCCTCCCAGCATCAGGGTCTTTTCCAATGAGTCAACTCTTCGCCTGAGGTGGCCAAAGTACTGGAGTTTCAGCCTCAGCATCAGTCCTTCCAATGAACACCCAGGACTGATCTCCTTTAGGATGGACTGGTTGGACCTCCTTGCAGTGCAAGGGACTCTCAAGAGTCTTCTCCAACACCACAGTTCAAAAGCATCAATTCTTTGGCGCTCAGCTTTCTTCACAGTCCCAACTCTCACATCCATACATGACCGCTAGAAAAACCATAGCTTAGACTAGACGGACCTTTGTTGGCAAAGTAATATCTCTGCTTTTGAATATGCTATCTAGGTTGGTCATAACTTTCCTTCCAAGGAGTAAGCGTCTTTTAATTTCATGGCTGCAGTCACCATCGGCAGTGATTTTGGAGCCCAGAAAAATAAAGTCTGACACTGTTTCCACTGTTTTCCCATCTATTTCCCATGAAGTGATGGGACCGGGTGCCATGATCTTCGTTTTCTTAATGTTGAGCTTTAAGCCAACTTTTTCACTCTCCTCTTTCACTTTCATCAAGAGGCTTTTGAGTTCCTCTGCACTTTCTGCTGTAAGGGTGGTGTCATCTGCATATCTGAGCTTATTGATATTTCTCCCGGCAATCTTGATTCCAGCTTGTGCTTCTTCCAGCCCAGCGTTTCTCATGATGTACTCTGCATATAAGTTAAATAAGCAGCTTAGCACATACCAAAATTCCAGTCTCCCAGAAAGAAACCGGCTATTTAGCATAAACTACATTGTTTACACAGCAGTTTAGGCACAGCAGATAGTGTCTAAACTCTTTGTACTTAGGGAACAGTGAGAACCCTTCCAAAAACTAAGTTCCCGGATACTAGCTGAGGGCCAATCTTGTAAGCAAGTCTTTCTAAGGACAGAATGCTCAGACTTGCTAGATTAACACTTTTCTGCACACACCTCAACAAACCTACCCCAAAAAGGAAAAGAAGTGTTTCCCTATCTTGAGATCATGAAAGTGTTATACTAAATAATCTTTTCTTTTAATAATAAACTTCTAAAGATTGAAGAATAATTCCAATAATAAAATAATTAAATAAAAGACTGTGCCTTTCACATTTAGGTCTAAAAGCAGTGGTACATTAGAGGTGGCTCACACTGGCTTGTGAGAAAGTTGTTAAATTTTCATGTATTTTGTGAACCAGTTTTTAACTACAGCAATGATTAAAAATTAACCTATAATTTACAATAAATAAAAATATTAAAAACAAAGGTAAGGGAATTCCCTGGTGGTCCAGTGGTTAGGATTCTGCGCTTCCACTGCCAGAGGCAAGGGTTCGATCCCTGGTCTGGGAAGTAGGATCTTGCATGCCTTGAGGTATGGCCAAAAAACAAAACAAAAAGTAATAAATAGTCAGAATTCATCACATCTTATTATATTTATGTCAATTGAATCTATATGTTGAAAATGCCATCTATGTAGTCCTTCTGTGCATTTTTATCCCCCGTACTCGGCATTCAGCAACCTCACACCAGTTACTTGGAATAAGCCATGGTAGGAGTATTTGTAACATAAGGTTCAATAAACACTGAAAGTCAGGTATTGTTCCTTTTGGGTAGCTAGTTGTTAAAACATCCATCAGTACACTGCTCTCTGTAATCCACCAGAATTGATTTTTGTAAGTGAAATTAGGTAGGGATCCAATTTCTTTCTCTTTTTTTTTGGCAGGTGGATATCCAGTTGGCCCAGCATCACTTACCGAAGGGCTGCCATTTCTCATTTTCCCACTTCTCTGAAGTGTCACTTGGGCATTATTCAAATGTCTGTATATGAATATGTCTGCCTCTGAGTTCTTTACTTTATTCCCTTGGTCTGTTTGTCTGCCTCTGTACTGCATCCACACTGCATTTCTAGGTTCAAAGTAAGCCTTGATATCCAGTGATCCAAGTCACCTCACTTTGTTTTTCAAAGTGTCTTGGTAGTGTTGAGTCTTTTGCATTTGTACACACATTTTAGTGCCAGCTTGTCAGTTTCCACCAAAACAAAAACATCTTTAAAAACCTTTGAGATTTAATTGCAACTGGATAGAATCTATAGGTCAATCTAGAAAGAGCTGATCTTTACAGTACTGAGTTGTCCAGTCAATGCACATGGTCTATCTCTCCATTTATTTGGGTCTTCTAGAATATCTCTCAATACTTTTCTGTGGTCTTTTGCATCAAACATGTTTTTTGGATTTCTTTCTATGTACTTGGTTTTTTAAAATAGTATTATAAGTGATATCTTTTCATTTCTGGTTTCTAATATATTTTACATAGAAACAACCGTTGTTAATGGGGCTTCCCTGATACCTCAGTTTTTAAAGAATCTGCCTGAAATGCAGGAGACCTGGGTTCAATCCCTGGGTTGGGAAGACCCCCTGGAGGAGGGAAAGACTACCCACTCCAGTATTCTGGCCTGGAGAATTTCATAGACTGTATATTTCCATGGGGTTTCAAAGAGTTGGACACGACTGAGTGACTTTCATTCACTTTCAATCATTGTTAACACTGATTTGATATTTGGCAACCTTGATAAACACTCATAAGAATTTGTGTGTAGATTCTGTTGGATTTTCTATGAGTGTATATAATTATATACTCCAAAGAAAAATAGTTTTATCTCCTCCTTAACAATTCTTATACATTTTTATTCACTTTCTTGGTTTATTGCACTAGCCAGGATGTTTCATTAGGAATAGATATGGAGAGAACAGGTATACCTGTGTCATTGCCAGTCTCAGAAGGAAAGCTTTCAACCTTTCATCGTTAAAAATAATGTTTGCTGTAGGGCTTTTTTTGAAGATATCATTTATCAAATTAAAGAAATTTCCTTCTATTCATAGTTTGCTAAATGTTTTTACTTTGAATAGATCTTAAATTTTATCAAAAGCTTTCCTGCATCTACTGAGATAATCATGTAATTTCTTCTTTGATCCTCTTAATACATAAAATTATATTGAGTTTTCAAATGTTAAACTGATCTTGCAATTTGGGAATAAATATAACTTGGTTGGATGCATTAACCTTTTACTTTATTACTATGCTAAATTGGATAGCGTGTATTTTTAGAAATTTTGCATATACATTCCTGAGTTAGGTTAGCTTGTAACTTTCCTTTCTTGTTAGATGTTTGCTATCAAGGTTATGATAACCTCATGAGGTGTATTGAGTGGCATACCCTTTTTTATATTCTCTGAGGCATGTCTAATATTGGCATTGTTTCTTCAGGTGAGGCCATCAGGGCCTGGGGTTTTCTTTGTGGAATATTTTCTTAGTTGCGGATTTAGCTTCCTTAACTATTTTCTATTTTTGTGTCACTTTTGATGACATATTTTTCTGAAAACTTTTCCATTTCACCTAGAAGGTCAAAAAATTTTAGCATAATATTGTTTTCAACATCCCCCTGCAATTTTAATGCCTGCAGGATCTATAGTTGTCTCTCGTCTTTCTTCTGGATATTGGTTATTTGTGCCTTCTCTTTTTTTCTTGATTAGTCACATAGGAGGCTTATCAGTTGTATCAGTCCTTTCAAAAACCAAACTTCTTGGCTTTGCATTCATCATCTCTGTTGTATATTTGCTTTCTATTTCCTTATTTCCTGATTTTATTTTTATTATTGCCATTCTTTAACTTTCTTTGATTTTTTAAATATTTATTATTTATATATCTGTCTGTGCCAGATTTTAGTTTTGGCATGTGGGAGGGCAGAGACTTAGCCACTGGGCCAGCAGGGAATTCCCTCTTTGAGTTTATTTTGCTGTTCTTTTTCTGCCCTCTTTATGGATGCTTGGCTCAGTCCTTCTTCTAGTATACCTGCTGCTGCTGCTAAGTCGCTTCAGTCGTGTCTGACTCTGTGTGACCCCATAGACGGCAGCCCACCAGACTCCCCCGTCCCTGGGATTCTCCAGGCAATACTGGAGTGGGTTGCCATTTCCTTCTCCAATGCATGAAAGTAAAAAGTGAAAGTGAAGTCACTCAGTCGTGTCCGACTCTTAGCGACCCCATGGACTGCAGCCTACCAGGCTCCTCTGTCCATGGGATTTTCCAGGCAAGAGTACTGGAGTGGGGTGCCATTATACCTATATTAATACAAATACTTAGGGATATTTTCTGTATGTCAGGCACAGTTTGAAGTACTTTACAAATATTAATTCATTTTTTCTTTATAACTACCCTGTGCAATGGATACTTTTATTATCTCTACTTTGCAGAGAAGGCTTCCCAGGTGGCTTGCAATGCAGGAGACCTGGGTTCAATTCCTGGGTTGGGAAGATGCCCTGGAGAAGGAAATGGCAACCCACTCCAATATTCTTGCCTGGAAAAGTCCATGGACACAGGAGGCTGGTGGGCTACAGTCCATGGGGTCTCAAAGAGTTGGACACGACTGAGCAAATAACACTTGCAAAGAAGGAAGCTCAGGCGGCACAGAGGTTAAATAGCTTCCTCCTAGTCAGAAGCCAGAGTTGGAGCTGAGATTTGAACCTCGGCTTCCTGACTTGAGTCAGTGTTCAAAACCACACTGTTGCCGCTCTGATTTTTCATTATTGGGTTACTTGCTTTCTGTGTGACTTCCGTATAGTGTGTGTGTGTGTGTGTGTGTGTGTGTGTATAATTTATTTATATTTGGCCATGCTGGGTCTTCCTCACTATGTGGCTTTTCTCTAGCAGGGGCTCCTCTTTGTCGTGGTGCACGGGCCTCTCCTTACAGTGACTTCTCTTGTTGCAGAACATCGGCTCTAGGGCACGGGGGCTTCAGAAGCTGTGGTTTCCAGGTTCTAGACCACAGGCTCCATAGTTGTGGCGCATGGGCTTAGTTGCGCCACAGCATGTGGGATCCTCCCAGACCAGAGATCGAACCCATGTCTCCTGCATTGGCAGGTGGATTCTTTACCACTGAGCCACCAGGAAAGCCCCTCCGTATAGTTTTTTGAGAGCAGAGATCCTGACCGTGTTTTTCACAGCCGTGGCTCCAGGGCTTGGTAGGTAGGCAGCAGTTCTGTTGAATGGATGGATGGATGAATGAATGAACAGTAGACTCTGGTGCATTGAGAACAGGGCAGTTTCCTGTTTGCGTCCATGGTCCCCAAGGCTGGAATAGGGCTGAACCTTCTTATGGGTGTGCTGATTGGGGCCTGTGAAATGAACCATCTCTGGATCCCCACGCTCCCCATCTTTGAGGCCCCCAGGGGAGGCTGTGCAGACGTCCCAGGAACCTCAAAAGCATGGCCCCTCATCTGGCTTTGCCCTCTCGTAGCTGGGTTCTTGCACACTGGCTCCCTCTCACCCCTTCCCTGCAGAAGAAAGGGAGCTGGCCTGCATCCCCCTTGGCACTAATGTGCACACTTGAAGTTCCTGAGGCCGGCCCAGTGGGCGACCCGAGCTGCCGCTGTGAATCACGCAGCCTGCTGCCGCCTGCCCACGCGGCTGGCTTTGAGGGCTGGCCAGAGCCTCTGGTGGGAACTGCCCGCTGCCCTAATTGGGCCTCCCCTGGGAGGCGGCCGGCCCTGCTTCTCACTTGTCTTCACTCTGGCTGCCGCTTCGCCCTCTCAAGGAGGACGGCATGCTTCCTGATCCGGCCGGCCCCATGGCCAGCCAGGGCCGGAGTTCACCCTTGTCTTACAGACGGAGAAACAGAAACCCCGGGGTAAGACTGGGTCCCTGCCCAAAACCACAACAAGGCCAGGCAAGGTTGCCAGGAGCAAGCCCGAGAAAGCCCAGTGACACGGCTCTGTTCCTCACTCTGCTGGCAACTGGAATGAGTTCCCACAGGAAAAAAAAAAAAGACCTCCTTTTGGCTCCTGTGGCCACCTGGATGCTGCCAAGTACCAGGAACAGGACTCTGGCTGCTGGCATTCATGAAAATGTGTCCATGTGAGAATTGTCACCGCCCCCCCAAATGCCGACAAACCCACAAAAATGCAGATGGGAACATGGCCAACAGAAG
Source organism: Bubalus bubalis (assembly GCF_019923935.1). Lineage (NCBI taxonomy): Eukaryota > Metazoa > Chordata > Mammalia > Artiodactyla > Bovidae > Bubalus > Bubalus bubalis. The sequence goes on from NC_059177.1 coordinate 51,967,668, forward strand.
CAGAGGGTGGGTCCCCTCCGAAGCATCGAGGGGAAAGCTGGGCAGCCAGGACTGCTGTGACTCCTCTGCTCTGTGCCTCAGTTTACACTCCCTGGAAAATGGGAAGAGTTTTCAGATGCATCACGGCGGGACTAGGGCAGATTTTGTCTGTGAAAGCCTTGCCGCATGCCTTACACTGGTCATACTCAGAGACTCTCTCGGGTAGGGAAGAGCTTAATTACCAGCTGGGCCTGCTTCTCTGGGGGTGGTTGGTGGTTTAGTCGCTAAGTCACATGTGTGACTTGGACGTGACCTCATGGGCTGTAGCCCACAAGTTCCTCTGTCCATGGGATTCTCCAGGCAAGAATACTGGAGTAGGTTGCCATTTCCTTCTCCAGAGGATCTTTCTGACCAGAGATTGAACCCAGGTCTCCTGTGTTGCAGGCTGATTCTTAACCAGTGAGTCATGGGGGAAGCCCCTTCCTGTTTCTCTAGCTGTGGTTTAAATCTTTTCTAGGAAATCCCCAAAGAAACTGAGCCAGCAACTTTGGCCATCCTTCAGCAGGAAGGCACTTGCTGCCTCCCACCATGATCCATTCTTCTTTTTCTTCTTCTCCCACCTTCCAGGCCTTCTTGTTATTTTTGAAAAATATTCATTTATTTGGCTGCACTGGGTCTTAGTTGCAGAGCAAAGGATCTTCTGTCTTCCTTGTGCCATGTGGGATCTAGTTCCCTGACCAGGGATGGAACCCGGGCCCCCTGCATTGGGAATGTGGAGTCTTAGCCAGTGGACCACCAGGGAAGTTCCCCCCCTTCTTGTTAAATGGGTCATTTTCCTTCCATAAGCCTCCTCCTGGTCCTAGTTCTAAGCTGTGTGCACTTAAAATGAATCTTTTTTCCTTTGGTGATCTTTTCAGGACCAAAAGACAACCAAAATGCAGTTCCTGACCCTTCTCTTCTCCTGGTGAAGGTCTTCAAGTCCCTTCAGCCGTCTTCATATGACAGCTCTCTTGGGCGATGCCTGGGTGCTCTTCTCAGAGCATGCTGATGGCCCAGAAGGGCTCTCTGTAGCCCAGGTGTGAACCCAGAGGGGCCACTTAGGTCCACAGAGCCGGGCAGATCCATGTCTTAAAGTTCACAAGTTATGGTTCAGGCTAACAGTTCAAGGAGCAGACCTCTGCTTTGACCTTCACACTTTCCCAATGACTTGGAAGGCTAAACTTGGACCTAGAATTCTTGGACCCAGAGTTCTGTCCCAGAATGTGAGGGGCCAGAAGAGCTGCCTTGCGGCTCCCAGCCTGGTCCCCTTCCCTGTAACTCCTGGCTCCACCTTCAACATGAGCTGGTCCAGGAACACACATAGGGACACCTCAGTTAATGTGTCCCAGCTTTGCTCACACACTTTGGCCTCTCTGACACCATCACCATCCTAGGAAAGAAAGCCAAGCAAGCAGGCTTGGGGCCTTTGGGTCAAGAGAGTCTGGGGTCCCAGGTAGCAAGTGTGGTCTGGAGGAGGGCAGGCGTGTCCCTTGGCCCTGAGGATCCCTTGCCCCATGAGGGCAATCAGGACCCTCCTTACCTGGGTTTGAGGGGCTCACTGAGTGGCCTTGTTCCCGCAACCAGCATCACACGTCCTTCTGTTGAGTCATCCTGGAGCTGAGACCCATATGGTCCCTGATGTCATTTTCCGAGGGATGTGGTGACTCGTTTGTTCAGCTGGGTTTGGGGGCTCATGTGCTGGATGGGGCCTTGTGAGTTTCATATTTCTCTCTTTTTTTAATTAATTAATTTGGCTGTGCTGGGTCCTCATTGCTGCTTGTGGGCCTTCTCTGCCTGGAGTGAGCGGAGGCTACTCTTCCTGGCGATGCATGGGTTTCCCATTGTGGTGGCTTCCTTTGTTGCAGAGCGCAGGCTCTAGCTGCACGGGCTTCGGTAGTTGCAGCTCACGGGCTCTAGAACTTGGGCTCAGTAGCTGTGGCGCACGGGCTTAGTTGCTGTGCAGCACGTGGGATCTTCCCAGGCCAGGGATCGATCCTGTGTCCCCTGCATTGGCAGGTGGATTCTTATCCACTGAGCCACCAGGGAAGCCCCCTGAGTTTCCTATTTATATTTTTAACCTGTTAGGATTGTTTCAAGCCCCAGTTCTGTCCTTCAGGAGCCACGTGGGAGCAAACTACTTGGGTCTCCGCCATCTGTACATCTGCTGAGTGTTCCATTCACACCCCAGCCAAGCCCCCTAGAGGTCATCTCTCACCCCACAAGGAGCCTGGCTCTTTCCCCTGGTGTCCCTTCTTCCTTTCTGGCTTCGTTGGTCCCAGGATGCAGGCTTAATGATGCTGAAAGCCAGCTCACGATGCAGGGGAGGTTGAGCAGTGCTTTGTAGACTGCAACGCTCCTGCTGTGCAGCTGCGTCCGGGGTGGCTAGTTGACTTCCCAGGCCCATCAGCTTGGGCCTTTAGGTGGCAGATGGCTCAGCCTGGCACTTCAGGCTGTGACAGCTCACAGGCCTCACCTCGCCAGCACTGCTCCAGCTTCGGCTGTCCAGGGTCCAGCCCCAGGCCAGGCTCCCCTCACTACCCCGTTCCTGTCGTCTCCGCCTTACCCTCATGGCCTGGTTCTGCCCTCCAGCCCACTTCCTCCATGTCCCACCCAGATCCCCCCCAAGAGTGTGGTCAGCAAGCCAGCCCCTCGGGCACTGCCACAGCTGCGCAGAGCCACCTGGCCTGAGGTCACCCCCTCCCCAGCGTGGCCCACATCCAGTGACTGATCCAGGCGTGGGTAAAAAGCCGGCCATCCTGACCCAATGCCAGACAACCCTGATGGCCCAGTTTGGCTCCCTGTGGGGTCAGCGGAGGCTGGCACTGGCCTGCATCATACCTTGACTTCTCTGGCGTGTTTGTAGACGGGAGAGTGATAGCGGCTTGATGATGAAACTTGAAAGGTTTCTGCTTAACCCTGGGATGACCAGCTTGTTCCTTCATAGAAACCCTCGATTCTTCAAGCTTTATTCAACTGTGGTAAACGTAATCATTTTTGTTGTTGTTCTGCTTGGTCGTGTCCAGCTCTTTTGCAACTCCATGGACAGTAGTCCTCCAAGCTCCTCTGTCCATGAAGTTTCCCAGGCAAGAATACCAGAGTGGGTTGCCATCTCCTTCTCCAGGGGATCTTCCTGACCCGGGGATCAAAGCCACATCTCCTGCACTGGCAGGCGGATTCTTTTCTAATAGTTACCAGATATTATGTAACATACTCAACAGCAGAATTTCATTTCATTCTCAAGACAACCCTCAGAGGTATGAAAGCTTTGCCTCTTCTGTTTTTTAGTTGATATACAGTATTATGTTTCAGGTGTACAACTTACTGATTTGATGTTCAAATACCTTACGAAAGTCATCACTATGATAAGTCTAGTAACCATCCATCGCCATACAAAGCTATTACAGTATTATTGACTATATTCTTTACACTGTATATTACATCCCTGACTGAGGCTCATTTCTGTTTTAACTGGAAGCTTGACCTCTTCATCTCCTCACTGATTTCCCCATCCCTCTCTCCTCTGACAACCAACATTTGTTCTCTGTGTCTATGAGTCTGTTTTGCTTGTTTTTCTAGATTCTACATATACGTAAGATCATATGCTATTTTAGGTTTTTGGTGTTTATTTATCATTTTTTGGCTGTGCTGGGTCTTCCTTGCAGCTTGTGGACTCTTCTTCGGGGGACTCAGGTTTTCTCTAGTTGCAGCACTCAAGCTTCTCTTGCTGTGGAGCACGGGCTCTAGAGCCCACGGGCTCAGTAGTTGTGGGTGGGCTTAAATGCTGCACAGCACACGGGAGGGATCTTAGTTCCCTGACCAGGAATCAAACCCGTGTCCCCTGCATTGGATGCTGATTCTTATCCATGGGGCCGCCAGGGAAGTCCTGATCACATGGTATTTGTCTTTCTCTATATGACTTACTTCACTTTAGCATAATACCCTGTAGGTCCATGTTGTCACAAATGGCAGAATGGCAGGATTGCCTTCTTTTTTTAATGGTGTGGCATGCAGGATCCTAGTTCCCTGACCAGGGACTGAACCTGTGTCCCTTGCAGTGGAAGTGCAGAGTAAGGAGTATCCACTGGGCCACCAGGCAAGTCCCAGGATTTCCTTCCTTTTTATGCTGAGTGGGAACCTGAAGGCTCATGGATGAAATTAATCGAGGGTGCACTGCTGGGAAGTGATCTTTATCGCACACTCACTCACTCAATACATCGCACTTCAGACCAGTATTTCTTATTTTCTGTTGTTTTTATTTTTTATTAGGTTTGTACAAACTGTACATTTTTTTCTTAAGAAAAAACATGAAGAAAAAACATGTTATTCCGAAGTACACAGTTATAATAATGTCACATATCCATATATGATTTTCTTTTTGTTTATTTTACTTTTTTTTTTTTTTTAACAAAGTATATGGGGTTTCCCAGGTAGCTCAGTGGTAAAGAATCTGCCTGCCAACTCGGGAGATGCAAGAGATGTGGATTTGATCCCTGGGTCAAGAAGATCCCCTGGAGGAGGGCATGGCAACCCATTCCAATTTTCTTGCCTGGAAAATTCCATGGACAGAGGAGCCTGGCAGACTACAGTCCACGGGGTTGCAAAGAGTTGGACATGACTGAGCACGTATGTGCACATACACACACACACAAAGTGTACAGAGAGAGGGATATATGATATTTAATAGGACATTTCTATAGGCTTTTTTTCCAGACTGGTGTTTCTATCTTTTAATGTTCCTATCTGTTTGTTCAAATATCTTCACCCAGGCAGAATTTTTATGCTTTTATTAATCCTTTAGGAGAAATATTTTGAAATTTCTACTTTTTAAAAAAATCTATCCTATGGGCACAGTACTTATTTTCTGGTTTCTCCGTGAAGCCTTCCTTGTTGTATTTCCCAGGAGTCTAGGAAAAGCGAATGCGTGGAGGTTGAATGAGCAGTGACGAATGAATGAATGGCTGGATCAGCAAGGGTGTGAAATGCTGTGACGGTGCGTGATGAGTGTCAAGTACAGTGCGGAATCTTTGGAGAACCGTTCTCGCCTTTCTGCTGTAAGCCACACGGTACTCACACCACGGGTACCGTGCAAGACCCAGGCACACAGCTGTGTTAGGAGCACAGGCTGGCGGCTGAGCGGGGTCCCAGCAGCACATCAGGGCTGTGAGGTAGGAGGAACGAGAGGGCTGTTCTTTTCCTGAGGTCCAGCAGAGAGCCCTCCACACTGGCTGTGATTATTTCAAAAGCAGAAGCCACCAGGGGGTTCAAGCCTATGCCCTGGGTTCCACCACGGTGAGGCGGTCTGGGGGACGAGGAGGCACCCTCAGAGGGTTTGGAGAAGGAACAGTCTAGGAGGTAGGTGACCATCCAGGCGACTGAGCCAAACAGGCTGGTCTGTGTGACCTGCTGCTGCTGATCTGAGATGACGGCAGTGGGGCCTGCTGGAGGGTTGGCAACGTGGAGGTCGCTGGCGATCTTGAGTGAGCAGGTCCATGGGGCAGTGGGATGGAAGCAAGATTCAAGCAGGCTCAGGAATGGGTGGAGAGGCAGCCACCGTGTGCCAAAGGCCGCCTGCCTGGGGCTCTTTGCATGGAGGCTGCAGGGCCCCGTGTTTTGGGTCTGTGGGCTTCCAGCCCAGTTTACATTTTGCAGTGCCTTGTGCGGCCATGGCAAGCTGTTCTCCCCGGACCCCTTCCTCCTGAGAGAGGCTGTCTCCTCCTCTCCTCCCAGCCCGATCCCAGCCACCTTGTGCTTCATGTCCGACTCTTGGCAGCCCCACCAGCTGCAGCCCCCCAGGCTCCTCTATCCATTTCATTTACCAGGCAAGTGTACTGGAGTGGGCAGCCATTTCCTCCTCCAGGGGATCCTCCCGACCCAGGGATCAAACTCGCATCTCCTGTAGCTCCTGCCTTGCAGGAGGATTCTTTACCTGCTGAGCCACCAGGGAAGCCCAGCCACCTACCCATCTCCATTCACTCACCAAAGTCCACACAGCCCTGCCCACCACCCTGGGTGGAGGGCAGCCGGGCAGGTTGGATGCATCCTCCTGTGGCCACACCAGTGCTGTGGTGCATCTGGCCTCGTTGGAAGCATCTGTCTGTCCACTCCTTGGATGGGGCGACCCTGGGTAGAAGTCCCATTGTCTGTCTCTTCTGGGTGCTGTCAGCCTTAGCTGAGCTGGGCTCAGTCTATACTTCCTGAAGGGATGGGTGAGCCCAGGAGACCCAGCGTGACTACCTAGTGAAGACCCCCCTTATTGCTCGAGGAACAGTCTGGGCTCCCAGAGGAGGAAGGTGACCCTTGGGCCAGGGCACACTGGAACAGGTGCTCAGACTTTGCTTGGTTTTCCGTCCCCGACCAGAGCTCATGGTCTGACCACTTCATCCATCATCAGAGGTCCATGGGGTTACCTTCAGCTGTGTGGTTGGTTGGCAGGGGCACCGGCCCTTTGTGATGGGGCTGGGCTGGCATTGGAGCATGAGACGAGGACTGGCTGGCAGGGAAATCAGAGCAGCCCTTCTGCCAGCGACTCCTCTGGCTTTCACGTAAGAGGATTAGGGCTCGGGATGCCAGACAAGGGGCTTTTATTCTCAGCGCTGCGTTTTCATTGCAGAGCCTTTGGAGAGAGGAGGCTCAGAAGTTGGGGAGGGACCGCCAGGTCTCTCACCTGCCAAGCCCTGCAGTTTAGGGGAGCACAGGGAGCCCCAGCCCCACAAGTGGGATGGCTGACACCCAGCCTGGTCCAGAGGCCTGAGCTCCATGGGAACCCCAGGATGTCAGGATGGAAGGAAGCATACACACTGGTTCCAACCTCCATTGAAATTTCCATGGGGGAAACTGAGGCCCAGAGAGAGGTCGTGACTCTCCCAGGGTCACTCAGTGAGGGAGGGCCTGGAGGGAGGAGCAGGAGGCACAGCGGCTTCTGGGCTGGCCTGGGAGTTGGGCCTGACGACAGCACCGGGGCCGATTCCTTTCCCCCATTGATTAGTTTTGCCTGCTCTCGAATTTCTTATAAACAGAAGCATACAGTACATACTCCTTCGCGTAAGACTTCTTTCTCTCAGCCTCATGACTTTGGGAGTCCAGTGGATCCAAACTTTGTTCATTTTTATCTCTGCATGTTTCCATAGTGGGCTTCCCTGGTGGCTCACCAGAAAAGAACCCACCTGCCAATGCAGGAGACGTGGGTTCCATCCCTGGGTCGGGAAGATCCCCCGGAGGAGGGCATGGCCACCCACTCCAGTCTCCTTGCCTGGAGAATCCCAAGGACAGAGGAGTCTGGTGGCTGTGGTCCATGGGGTCACAAAGAGTTGGACATAACTGAGCATACACACATGGTTTCTGTGGGTCCGGAACTTGGGAGCATCTCAGCTGGGTGGTTCTGACTTTGGGTGTCTCTCTAGGTTGCAGTTAGAGACTGCATGGACTGGGGTCACCACGTTGAAGCCTCCTTGGCTCATGTGTCTGGTGTCTGGCCTGATTTGAGACCAACAGCTGGAGACTGACCCCACTGGGACTCCCTGAGTGTCTCCCTCTGTCTCCCTGTGGTCTTCCCACTTGGACTCTCCAGTAGAGAAACCCCAAAGCAGGCAGATGGGTATGTAGCTCCCAGGGCTCCAAAGGTGGATGTCTGGCAGACAGCCTGGTGGGACTGATTTGCCTTCTTAAACCCAGCTTTGGAAATCACATAAAGTCACTTCTACCATCCTCTTGGTCAAGGCAATTACAGAACCCTGCCTAGGTTCAAGGGCAGGAATCATAGATACCCTCACCCCAACCCCACTGCCCAGTGTAGCATCAGCGTCATGTTGTAAGAAGAAGATGTGGAATGGGATACGTACTAGTGTGTGCTGGATACCATCTGCCCCAGGAGATAGCATAAGGATGAAGGTCAGAAGGAGGGGAAGGGGCAACCTGGTGCAGATCATATACACGAGGGAAGAGCACTGCAGGCAGAGGGAACCAGTTGGAGGTAACCACCTGGCATTCTCAAGAACCAGCAAGAAGGCCAAGGTGGTGAGGAGGAGTGAGTGATGGGGAGACTGGTAAAAGGCATGAGGTCAGAGATGTAACCTGGGAGGCCTGGGAGGCTGGAGCCAGGAGCAGGAGTGGGCAGCCCGGGGAGGCCAGGTGAGGACTCCGGCCTTTATTAGGAGGGAGCCTTGGGGTAGAATTAAAAAGCAGAGACATTACTTTTCCAACAAAGGTCCATCTAGTCAAGGCTATGGTTTTTCCAGTAGTCATGTATGGATGTGAGAGTTGGACTATAAAGCTGAGCATTGAAGAATTGATGGTTTTGAACTGTGGTATTGGAGAAGACTCTTGAGAGTCCCTTGGACTGCAAGGAAATCCAACCAGTCCATCCCAAAGGAAATCAGCCCTGAATATTAATTGGAAGGACTGATGTTGAAGCTGAAACTCCAATACTTTGGCCACCTGATGCAAAGAGCTGACTCATTTGAGAAGACCCTGATGCTGGGAAAGATTGAAGGCGGGAGGAGAAGGGGACGACAGAGGATGAGATGATTGGATGGCATCACTGACTCAATGGACATGAGTTTGGGTAAACTCTGGGAGTTGGTGATGGACAGGAAGGCCTGGCATGCTGCAGTCCATGGGGTTGCAAGGAGTTGGACATGACTGAGTGACTGTTTTTCTTTTTCTTTCTTTCTATGGGGTGGTGAGGAGTCAGGGTGGTGGGGACACTACTGAGGAGCAAGAAAGCCCATGAACTGTCCACTGCTGCGCTTCCAGAGAGAGAGGTAAGGATGCCAATGAGCCAGGCTTCTGGCCAAGGTCTGTAAATCAAGTGTGTAACCCTCAGGGCTGATTGTTGATATTGTTTAGTCGATCAGTCATGTCTGACTCTTTGCGATCCCATGGACTGCAACACACCAGGCTTCCCTGTCCTTTACTTTCTCCTGGAGCTTGCTCAAACTCATGTCCATTGAGTTGATGATGCCATCCAACCATCTCATCCTGTATCATCCCCTTCTCCTCCTGCCATCCATTTTTTCCAACATCAGGGTGTTTCCAATGAGTCTGTTCTTTGCATCAGGTGGCCAAAGTATTCGAGCTTCAGCTTCAGCATCAGTCCTTCCAATGAATATTCAGGGTTGATTTCCTTTAGGATGGACTGATTTGATCTCCTTGCTGTCCAAGGGACTCTCAAGAGTCTTCTCCAGCACCACAGTTCAAAAGCATCAGATCTTTGGCACTCAGCTTTCTTTATGGTCCAACTCTCATATCTGTACATGACTACAGGAAAAACCATAGCTTTGACTAGACAGACCTTTGTTGGCAAAGTAATGTCTCTGCTTTTTAATATGTTGTCTAGGTTTGTCATAGCTTTTCTTCCAAGGAGGAAGTGTCTCTTAATTTCATAACCGTAGTCCCTGTCTGCAGTGATTTTGGAGCCCAAGAAAATAAAGTCTGTCACTTTTTTCCCCCATTTATTTGCCATGAAGTGATGGGACTGGATGCCATGATCTTACTTTTTGAATGTTGAGTTTTAAGCCAACTTTTTGACCCTCCTCTTTCACCTTCATCAAGAGGCTCTTTAGTTTCCCTTTGCTTTCTCCCATAATGGTAGTGTCATCTGCATATCTAAGGTTATTGATGTTTCTCCTGGCAATCTTGATTCCAGTTTGTGCTTCATCCAAACTGTCATTTTGAATGATGTACTCTTAATATAAGTTAAATAAGCAGGGTGACAATATTCAGCTTTGACACTCTTCTTTCCCAGTTTGGAACCAGTCGGTTGTTCCATGTCTGGTTCTAAGTGTTGCTTTTTGCAGGGCTAGTTAGCTGGCAGCTTTCGCCAGTGTCTGCTGCCCTCTGGTGGACGTGCAGGATATCACCTCAGCCTGCTTTCAGCTTTTGCCTGCAGGCTATGGACTTGGCAGGTTCATCTACAACTTGGGGCTATAAACTCTTGTTACAGAAGGTGGAGGTGTCAGGCACTTGGAGGAAGCAACTGATTAACTTTGAGACAGGACAGCAGGGGTTAACTATGGTATAAATAGACGTGTGTTTGGAGCAGAGCTGGGGCAGGTCTGTGTCTTGTTTTCTAGCAGCCCTGGTTGACAGCATCCAGGAGGGAGGTGGGGCTGCAGGATGCACCAGGCCGAGGCGCTGTGGAGCAGGTGCTGCAGAGAAGGGGACAAGGTGAAGACACAGGGTGCTTGCCAGGGGTCAGTGACAAGGGCCCTGGCCCTTCGGGTTTGCAGAAAAGAATTTCCACAAAGACAGAAAGTAGTGAACCAAGTACAATGTTTCTTAGGAGGAAAAATAGTACAGTACTTGTCGATAGACACATGGGCAGATTCAGAGGGAGGGTCCCTGAGTTGCGCCCTAGTGGCAGTTTGAGTTATTTTTATGTGATATTTCCTCCAGGTTTCCTTTGCCAATCATTCTGACTTGCCTGGTTCACAGTCCATATTTGATGTACCTCAGGATCTTCCCAGGTGTGCGTACGCATCTCTTGGCCAAGATGAATTCTACCGCAAAGGCCTATGGGTAGAACATCCCTTGACATGACTCCCCTTTGGCCTCCAAGGAGCCTTCTCTGTGCATGTGCGGTCGAGGAGGTCTCCTGACTTTAGAAACGAGAAATATGTGGTCTATGCAGGTTCCGGCCTCCTCCCTGCTATTCTTATCTTGGAGTTTAGGAGGTCAATAGAGAATGAATCTCCAATTGCTTGAGGGTGGGGGCATATTTGCCTCCTGCCTCAACTGAAAGCATTGCTGCTGTAGAAACCTAGGAGCCTGCACTCTGGCAGCTGCTGCAACTTCCTCCCTCTGCCACAGCCCAAGGTCACCTACTGCTGCTGCTGACGCTGCCAGAAGAGTCACAGGCAGCAGGGGGAAAAAGGCTTCTCACAGCTGGCAAAGCAGTCTGAGGGGGGTAGCTTTCAGGCTTCCTGCCCCTTCTGTACAGAAGTGAGCACTGCAGTCCAGGGGCAGTATCAGCCTCTCAACTGCTGTGTGACCCTCCCGCCTTCTCTCTTTTGTTCCTCCAGTGCCTTCCAACACCCTCTTACTCAATTTTCTGCATCAAATCCTTCTTCTGTTAGAATTTTCTGTATTGTGTTGGTTTGTCCCGCCTATGCATAAACTGTGGCTTGGGGCAAATCCAGGTATTTGGGGACCTGAGGCTTATTCAAAAGGGGAGAGTAATTCTCTTTAAGAAAAGGAATGCATCATTATGAATAAAAAATGAGCTTTCTTAGCTTTATGGTAAAATCATCCTAAATGCCCTACGTAGACACTTGCACATGTGTATCAAAGAGACGTGGTTGAGTATGTTCACACTGTAATAGGAAAAAAACTATAACCAACCCATGAGTATTGATAGGAAGATGGATAAATACAGGAAGAGCCAATATTTTATATTAAAATGACACAGCTTCTCCTCTAACTCTATCTAAAGATTCAATACAGTATTGATCAAGTTACAGCAAGGTTAAATAAAACATAGTAATGTTAGTTGCTCAGTCATGTCCAGCTCTTTGCGACGCCATGGACTGTACTCTGCCAGGCTCCTCTGTCCATGGATATGGGATTCTCCAGGCAAGAATACTGGAGTGGGTTGCCATGCCCTTCTACAGAGGATCTTCCTGACCCAGGAATCAAACCTGGGTCTCCTGCATTAGCAGGCAGATTTTTTTTTTTTAACTATCTGAGAGTGGCTAGTGAGGGAAGCCTGAACAAAATACACTACTTCTAAAAGTGACCTGGGGAATTCCCTGGTGGTCCAGTTGTTAGGATTCCAGGGGCCTGCCAGGGGCCTGGGTTCAATCTGCGATTGGGGAACTAAGATCCCCACAAGCTGCATGGCATAAAATACAATAGTATCCCTTACTTCACCCCAGACACAAAAATCAAATACAGATGGATTAAAGGCTTAAAAAGAAAAACTTCACAACGTTTGGAGAAAATCTTATATATCCTTATGACCTTTGGGGTAAGGAAAACTTTCTTAAACAGCTCATACAATAAAGGACAATTTTGATAAATTTGGGGTCATCAAAAGATAATGCATATGGAGAAGGGAATGGAAACCCACTCCAGTACTCTTGCTTGGGAAATCCCATGGACAGAGGAGCCTGGTGGGCTACAGTCCATGGGGTCACAAAGAGTAGGACACAACTGAGCGACTGAACAACAACCACACACAATCAGACAGATTATGATTTGGGGAAATAGTTCTTGATGGAAATGTGGCATAAAATGGAGAATGATGTAGCAATATGGAATATAGAATTTTGTAAGAAATTAAAATTTGTGTACAGAAAAACAGTTGCAAATATTCAAACAATAAAGTCTGTGGCTAAATGGAAAAAAAAAAAGATAATCCACAGACTTCCATTTCCATCCAAGTTAAAGTAACAAGGACTAGATTTACCTTCTTGCTTAAAACAACATCCCTCCCAAAAAAGCAAAATATGCAAATATATGAAAGAACAACTTTAAAGATATTGGATATCAGGTAGCAAAGGACAGTGATCCATGAGAAAAGGGAAAATGACAAAGTGAACCCTCTGATTGTCCCAGCTCACTGCCTCAAATTTCCACACAGGGAGGAGTAGCTAAGGTGTAGAGATCTTGGATTGGAAAAGATGGAGCTGAGAGTCTGGGGAGACCAAGGCTGCCATAGATGTTGGACCCAGTACCGGAGAAGAGAGAGTTGCAAAGAGAGAGAACCCAGAGACCTGCAGAGAGTCACCCTCCAGTATTCAGCATGTAAGGGAACTACCCAGGGCTGGGGGAAGAAGCATCAAAAAGAATGAGAGAACTAAATAAACTAGGAGTGGAAGGGAACTTCCTCAACCTGATCCAGGGCATCAGTGAAGAACCCACCGTTGGCATCAAACGCAATAGTGAAAGATTGGATGCTTCTCTGCTAAGAGGAGGAACAAAACAAGGATGACTGCCCTGGCCACTCCTATGCTACACTGCATCGGAGGCTCGGGTTGGGCCCAGTAGGCAAGAAAATAAATGAGAAGTCCACATTGGAAAGAAAGAAGTAAAACTACCTTTACTTGCAGATGACAAGGTCTGATATATAAAAAATCCTGAGGAATCTGCTAAAAATCTGTTGGAACAAATACTTTTTCAGGGTTGCAGGATACAACCCATCTATTTTGATGAATAGACAAAATTGTATTTTTATACACTTGCAGCGAACAACTTGAAAAATAAAATTTAGCATTTCTGTTTGCAATTGCACAAAAAAGAATAAAACATACAGGAATAAACATAACAGAAGTACAAACTTTATACTCTGAAAGTTGTAAAACATTGAAGGAAATTAAAGAATATCTAAATGAATGTAGAAGTATCCAAGGTTCATGAATCAAAAAAGCTTAACATCATTAAGATAGCAATGTGCTTCAGATTCATCTACAGATTCAACACAATCCCTATCAGAATCCCAGATGACAGAGATTCTTACTTCACATCATATACAAAAATTAACACAAGATGGATCGATGACTAAACTGTAAGAGTTCAAACTACATAATTCTTAAAAGACAGCACAAGTGTAAATCTTCATGATCTTGGATTTGGAAATGGATTCTTAGATATGACACCAAAAGCGCAAGCAAACAAAGGAAAAACAGTAAATACATTCAGTTCGGTTCAGTTCAGTCGCTCAGTCGTGTCCGACTCTTTGCGACCCCACGGACTGCAGCACACCAGGCTTCCCTGTTCCTCACCAACTCCCAGAGCTTGCTCAAACTCATGTCTATTGAGTCGGTGATGCCATCCAACCGTCTCATCTTCTGTTGTCCCCTTTTCCACCCGTCTTTAATCTTTCCCAGCATCAGGGTCTTTTCAAATGAATCAGGTCTTCGCATGCAGGTGGCCAAAGAACTGAAGTTTCAGCTTGAATATCAGTAGTTATTCTGATGAATATCCATGAATATCCAGGACTGATTTCCTTTAGGATGGACTGGTTGGATCTCTTTGCAGTCCAAGGGACTCTCAAGAGTCTTCTCCAACACCACAGTTCAAAAGCATCAGTTCTTCGGTGCTCAGCTTTCTTTATAGTCCAACTCTCACACCCATACATGACTACTGGAAAAACCATAGCTTTGACTAGACAGACCTTTGTCTGCAAAGTAATGTCTCTGCTTTTTAATATGCTGTCTAGGTTGGTCATAGCGTTTCTTCCAAGGAGCAAGCGTCTTTTAATTTCATGGCTGCAGTCACCATCTGCAGTGATTTTGGAGCTCAAGAAAATACAGTCTGTCACTGTATCCACTGTTTCCCCATCTATTTGCCATGAAGTGATGGGACAAGATGCCATGATCTTAGTTTTCTGAATGTTGATTTTAAGCCAACTTTTTCACTCTCCTCTTTCACTTTCATCAAGAGGCTCTTTAGTTCTTCTTCGCTTTTTGCCATAATGATGGTGTCATCTGCATATCTGGGGTTACTGATATTTCTCCTGGCAATCTTGATTCCAGCTTGTGCTTCTCCAGCCCAGCGTTTCTCATGATGTACTCTGCATATAAGTTAAATAAACAGGGTGACAATATACAGCCTTGATGTACTCCTTTCCCAATTTGGAACCAGTCTGTTGTTCCATGTCCGGTTCTAACTGTTTCTTCTTGACCTGCATACAGATTTCTCAGGAGGCAGGTCAGGTGGTCTGGTATTCCCATCTCTTTCAGAATTTTCCAGTTTGTTGTGATCCACACAGTCAAAGCCTTTGGCGTAGTCAATAAAGCAGAAATAAATGTTTTTCTGGAACCCTCTTGCTTTTTTGATGATCCCCAATGGATGTTAGCAATTTGATCTCTGGTTCCCCTGGCTTTTCTAAATCCAGCTTGAACATCTGGAGGTTCACAGATGGGTCATGGTGGAGAGGTCTGACAAAATGTGGTCCACTGGAGAAGGGAATGGCAAACCACTTCAGTATTCTTGCCTTGAGAACACTATGAACAGTATGAAAAAGCAAAAAGATAGAACACTGAAAGATGAACTCCCCAGGTGGGTAGGTGCCCAATATGCTACTGGAGATCAGTGGAGAAGTAACTCCAGAAAGAATGAAGAGAAGGAGCCAAAGCAAAAACAATACCCAGTTGTGGATGTGACTAGTGATGGAAGTAAAGTCCAGAGAACAATATTGCATAGGTACCTGGAATGTTAGGTCCATGAATCAAGCAAGGTGAATTGGAAGACGTCAAAGAAGAGATGGCAAGAGTGAACATCGACATGTTAGGAATCAGTGAACTAAAATGGACTGGAATGGGTGAATTTAACTCAGATGACCATTATATCTACTACTGTGAGCAAGAATCCCTTAGAAGAAATGGAGTAGTCATCATAGTTCACAAAAGAGTCTGAAATGCAGTTATTGGGTGCAGTCTCAAAAGTGACAGAGTGATCTGTTTGTTTCCAAGGCAAACCATTCAATATCACAGTAATCCAAGTCTCTGCCCCAACCAGTAATGCTGAAGAAGCTGAAGTTGAACGGTTCTATGAAGACCTACGAGACTTTATAAAACTATCATCCAAAAATGATGTCCTCTTCATTATAGGGGACTGGGATGCAGAAGTAGGAAGTCAAGAAATACCTGGAGTAACAGGCAAATTTGGCCTTGGAGTACAAAATGAAACAGGGCAGAGGCTAATAGAGTTTTGCCAAGAGAATGCACTGGTCATAGCAAACACCCTCTTCCAACAACACAAGAGAAGACTCTACACATGGACATCACCAGATAGATGGTCAATACCAAAATCAGATTGATTATATTCTTTGCATCCAAAGATGGAGAAGCTGTATACAATCAGCAAAAACAAGACCGGAGCTGACTGTGGCTCAGATCATGAACTCCTTATTGCCAAATTCAGACTTAAATTGAAGAGAGTAGGGGAAACCACTAGACCATTCAGGTATGACCTAAATCAAATCCCTTACGATTATACAGTGGAAGTGACAAATAGATTCCAGGAATTAGATCTGACAGACAGAGTGCCTGAAGAACTATGGACAGAGGCTTGTGACATTGTACTGGAGGCAGGGATCAAGACTATCCCCAAGAAAAAGAAATGCAAAAAGGCAAAATGGTTGTCTGAGGAGGCCTTGCAAATAGCTGAGAAAAGAAGAGAAGCTAAAGGCAAAAGAAAAAAGGAAAGATACACCCATTTGAATGCAGAGTTCCAAAGAATAGCAAGGAGAGATAAGAAAGGTTTCCTCAGTGATCAGTGCAAAGAAATAGAGGAAAACAGTAGAATGGAAAAGACTAGAGATCTCTTCAAGAAAATTAGAGATACCAAGGGAACATTTCATGTAAAGATGGGAACAATAAAGGACAGAAATTGTTTGGACCTAAAAGAAGCAGAAGATATTAAGAAGAGGTGGCAAGAATACACAGAAGAATATACAGAAAAGAATATACAAGAATACACAGAAGAATCGGAGAAGGCAATGGCACCCCACTCCAGTACTCTTGCTTGGAAAATCCCATGGACGGAGGAGCCTGGTAGGCTGAAGTCCATGGCGTCGCTGAGAGTCGGACACGACTGAGCGACTTCACTTTCCCTTTTCACTTTCATGCATTGGATAAGGAAATGGCAGCCCACTCCAGTGTTCTTGCCTGGAGAATCCCAGGGATGGGGAAGCCTGGCGGGCTGCCGTCTATGGCGTCGCACAGAGTCGGACACGACTGAAGTGACTTAGCATAGCATAGCATAGCATACACAGAAGAATAGACAGAAAAAAATCTTCATGACCCAGATAACCACGATGGTGTGATCACTCACCTAGAGTCAGATATCCTGGAATGTGAAGTCAAGTGGGCCTTAGGAAGCATCACTACAAACAAAGCTAGTGGAGGCGATGGAATTCCATTTGAGCTATTTCAGATCCTAAAAGATGATGCTGTTAAGGTGTTGCACTCAATATGCCAGCAAATTTGGAAAACTCATCAGTGGCCACAGGACTGGAAAAGATCGATTTTCCTTCTAATCCCAAAGAAAGGCAATGCCAAAGAATGTAAATACATTGGACCTTATCAAAACTGTAACCTTTTTTGCTTCAAAGAACATCATCAAGAAAGTGGGGGGGGGGGAGTGAAAAGACGACTCACGGTTGCAGAAAAATGCATAAATTTATTCCTTCAAAATGAGTATTCTCATACCTCAGAGACAGTGTGGGTTCACTTCTAGACCACCACAATGAAGTGAATATCACAATAAAGGGAGTCACATGAATGTATTTGTTTCACAGTGCATACAAAAGTTTAGTTTACATTATACTATTGATGCTGAAACTGAAGCTCCAATACTTTGGCCACCTGATGCAAAGAGCCAACTGACTGGAAAAGACCCTGATGCTGGGAAAAATTGAAGATGGGTGGAAAAGGGGACAACAGAGGATGAGATGGTTGGATGGTGTCACCGACTCAATGGACATGAGTTTCAGCAAGCTCTGGGAGTTGGTGAAGGACAGGGAAGCCTGGTGTGCTTCAGTTCATGGGGTTGCAAAGAGTCAGACACAACTGAGCGACTGAAAAAATACTAGTCTCTTAGGCGTGCAATATCTTTTTGTTTAAAAAGCCAATGACTTGGCAAACCAGAGAAACTAAAGGACATATTAAAAGAACAGAAGTACAGAATTATTTATTAGAAATTGTTCCATGATTTGGAGGAGGGTTTGTATGGAATTGAATGCTGTGAATTACACAGTGGGTAATTTTGTTTATTGAAGTATATTGAATTGACATGCTTTCTGTTGTACAGAAGTTATTGATCTATCTATATATAACTAAAAATAGATAAATGTAACTAGATAGATAGCTTTTTCCATTATACGTTATCAGCAGATATTGAATATACTGACGTGTGCTACAAGGTAGGCCCTTGTTGGTTATCTAAATTATACGTAGAATAGTGTGTATGTTAGGGTGCAGCAGTTACATCACAGTACTTTGGGTTGCATTTCCTTAATTGTTAGAGATAGTGAGCACGTTTGGTTGCACTAAGCTTGGTTCAGCTCTAGGAGGGCCCCCATCCCCATCCCCCATCTGGAGACTATAGTTTCTTCTAGAGGGGACCAGGCAACACACGTCCCCAGGGGAGAGATTTGCAGCAACAAGAAGGGAACTAGACATGATTCTAATATCTTTAAAATAGACAGATAGGTGTATATCTATATACACAGACACAGACACACACACAGACACACACACACACATACATATTGTGAATGCCAGCCTTCTAACTTATTCCTCCTTTCCACTTGGTAATCTTAAGTTTGTTTTCTAAGTCTGTGAGTCTGTTCCTGTTTTGCAAATGATTTCAATTTATATCGGTTTTTCAATTCCAACTGTAAGTAGTAACATGTGATATTTGTCTTTCTCTAAGTTCCCTTGGTATGATCGTGTCCAGGTGATATGTGGTTGTCAGTTTCGTTTGCATTTCTTTAATAATTAGTCATGTGGATGGAACATGGTATTCTGTGCTATTTTTTAAAGGGTGTGAGTACAGTTTCCCCTCTTGAAATTGAATTCTTGAAAATTCTGATTTTATTTTTTAATGTTTCTTTATTCATGTATTTGGCCATGTGGGGTCTTAACGTGGCCTTGGGAGCTGCTGGGTCTTAGTTCCTGGACCAGGGATGGAACCAGTTTCCCATGCATAGGAAGGAGGATTCCTACCCACTGGACCACAAGGGAAGTCCCAAGTCTGTCCTCTTTTGAATTCTTTTTCGATTCCCTGCCTTTTGACACTTCTTGAGGGCTGCTGTCTGTTACAGCCCCACAGGCTTTGTGAATATGAAGGACCCTTAAGCGTTGGTGGTTGTAAAGTTATTATTAGGAGAAATGTCTACAAGGTGGCTTATGCCCCACTCGAACTCAAGCAAGCAGAACTTTCGAAGTCCAGTTCCTGGTTTGTAAACAAGACTGGAATGTGCCTGGAATGTGCCAGCATAAACACCCAAGGGCTTGTATTCCATTATTTCTTTACCCTCCCAATGCCCTGCAAGGAATCCCAAACCGCTCTATACTTCGGCTGCTGGTTTAAATACCAGTAGCAACTTTAAGGAAGGAGGCTGACCATGGGAGCGTCAGGTCCAGGAGATGTGGAGACCAGGTGACTTTTCAGACCTCTTCCAGGCCAGAGGGTCCAGCATCCTTTGGGTGCACCTGGCTTGGTTTACCTTTAGGGGCCCCCCTATCCTCAGATAGTGGTTTCCTCCGGAGGGGACGAGGTGCTACCGGGGCATGGAAGGTGTCGCTCATTTGTGGCACATTCTCCACTGCTCCCAGTGCCCCAGGACACTCCAGGCTTGAAACCCAAAGCTCAGGCTTTCTGGAGGTGACCCAGCACAGGACACTGAGGCCTGAGCGGAATACAGTAGGTATTTCTTTCTTGTTTCCCTTTCTATTTACAAATTTGGGCTTTATATTGGAGTGTAATTGATTTACAATGTTTTGTTTGTTTTAAATGTACAGCAAGGTGATACATTTTTATATATATATATTGTAATATATATGTAAAAACATATGTATATTTTTTTATATATACAGAGAGCTGTTCTTTTATGGATTCTTTTCCTGTTCAGCTTATTGGCCAATGTTGTGTAGAGTTCCCTGTGCTCACAGTAGATCCCATGTGGCTGTCAATTTTATATGTGAATATATATATATATAAGTTCAGTTCAGTCGCTGAGTCATGTCTGAGTCTTTGTGACTCCATGGACTGCAGCACTGCCAGGCTTCCCTGTCGATATATGTATATGTACATATATATACACACACACACACATACATATAAGTGTGTATCTGTGAATGCCAACCTTCTAACTTACTGCTCCTCACTCCCCTTGCCCCTGGGTAATCATAAGTTTGTTTTCTACGGCTGTCAGTCTGTTGCTACTTGTAAATCAGTTAAATTTTATCAGATTTTCAAATTCACACATAAATGGTAACATTTTTTTTCTCTTAGTTAACTCTGTATGATCATGTCTCGGTCATCGTTGTTGCTGCAAATACCATCATCTCACCCTTTTCTATGAGTAATATTGCATTGTAAATATGGGCCATATTTCCTTTCTCCATTCCTGTGTCACTGGGCGTTTTGGTGACTTCCCTGTCCTGGTACTGTAAATAGTGCTGCAGTGCTCCTTGGAGTACATGTGACTTTTTGAATGATGGTTTCATCCAAATAGGCCCAGAAGTGGAACTGCAGGATCTTAATGTAGCTCTGGTTTTCCTTTCCTATGGCGCTTCCATAGCACCTTATCAGCTATTTACATTCCCATAAAGGCGCAGGAGGGAAGATTTCCTTTTCTCCATGCCCCTCTCATATTGATTTTTGTAGATTTTTGCAGGTGGCCATTTCTGTCTGGTTGGAGAAGACACCCAGTTGTCAGTTTCGCTTACATTTCTTAAATAATTAGCAATGTGGAGCATGTTATCCTGTGCTTTTGTATTAAACAGTGTGAGTGTAGTTTCCCTCTTGCAATTGGATTCTTGAAAGTCGGCTCTGTTTTTTAAAACATTTATTCATTTGTTTGGCTATGTCAGGTCTTAGAGTGGCCTTAGTAGCCCCATGGCATGTGGGATCTTAGTTCCTGGACCAGGGATCGACCAGGTGTCCAGTGCATTGGAAGGTGAATTCCTAACCTCTGGACCGCAAGGGAAGTCCCAAGTCGGCCCTCTTTTGAATTCTTTATCGATTCCCTGCCTTTTGACATTTTTTTTTTTTTGACATTTCTTGAGGGCAGGTGTCCTTTACAGCCCCGCAGGCTTTGTGAATATGAAGTGCCCTTCAACTGCAGTGGACTGTCCTGGTGGCTCAGTGGTAAAGAATCCACCTGCAATGCTGGAAATGCAGGAGATGTGTGGGAGACACGGGTTCTATCCCTGGGGTCAGGAAAATCCCCTGGAGGAAGAAATGGCGACCTTCTCCAGTATTCCTGCCTGGAAAATTCTAAAGAGACAGGGGTGGCGGGCTATGGTCCACGGGGATCACAAAGAGGTGGACACGACTGAGCACGCCCGCCTCCTTGCAGATTAAGCTGCGTGGTTGTCAAGTTGTTCTGCAGCGTGTCCACAAAGGGGCAGCACTATCTCATGCCTCACTCTGATAACGCTTCTCTTTTTCAGTCTCCACTCTTGTTCAACTCTTCGCGACCCCATGGACTGCAGCACACCAGGTTTCCCTGTCCTTCACTAGCTCCAGATATAAATGATATGGAGAAAAATAAAAGAGGGGTGAGGGGAAAGGATAAGAATTGCTGGGGAAGGGACAGTTAAGAACTTAAATAGGATGCTTAGGGAAATTCAGTTCAGTTGCTCAGTTGTGTCCAACTCTTTGTGGACTGCAGAGTCCATGGACTGCAGAACACCAAGCCTCCCTGTCCATCACCAACTCCTGGAGTTTACCCAAACTCATGCCCATTGACTTGGTGATGCCATCCAACCATCTTATCTTCTGTCATCCCCTTCTCCTCCTGCCTTCAATCTTTCCCAGCATCAGCGTCTTTTCAAATGAGTCAGCTCTTCACATCAGGTGGCCAAAGTATTGGAGCCTCAGCTTCAACATCAGTCCTTCCAATGAACACTCAGGACTGATCTCCTTTAGGATGGACTGTTTGGATCTCCTTGCAGTCCAAGGGACTCTCAAGAGTCTTCTCCAACACCACAGTTCAAAAGCATCAATTCTTCAGCACTCAGCTTTCTTTATGGTCCAAATCTCACATCCATACATGACGACTGGAAAAACCATAGCTTTGACTAGACAGACCTTTGTTGGCAAAGTAATGTCTCTGCTTTTTAATATGCTGTCCAGGTTGGTCATAACTTTCCTTCCAAGGAGTAAGCATCTTTTAATTTCATGGCTGCAGTCACCATCTGCAGTGATTTTGGAGCCCCCCAAAATAAAGTCTGACACTGTTTCCGCTGTTTCTCCACCTATTTGCCATGAAGTGATGGGACCAGATGCCATGATCTTCGTTTTCTGAATGTTGAGGTTTAAGCCAACTTTTTCACTCTCCTCTTTCACTTTCATCAAGAGGCTCTTTAGTTCTTCTTCCCTTTCTGCCATAACGGTTGTGTAATCTGCCTATCTGTGTATCTGAGATTATTGATATTTCTCCTGGCAATCTTGATTCTAGCTTGTGCTTCATCCAACCCAGTGTTTCTCATGATGTACTCTGCATATAAGTTACACAAGCAGGGTGAGGATATACAGCCTTGATGTACTCCTTTTCCTATTTGGAACCAGTCTGTTGTTCCATGTCCAGTTCTAACTGTTGATTCCTGACATGCACACAGATTTCTCAAGAGGCAGGTCAGGTGGTCTCGTATTCCATCTCTTTCAGAATTTTCCAGTTTATTGTGATGCACACAGTCAAAGGCTTTAGCATAGTCAATAAAGCAGAAATAGATGTTTTTCTGGAACTCCCTTGCTTTTTCGATGATCCAGTGGAAAATTGGCAATTGATCTCTGGTTCCACCGAGGCTTAGGGAAACCCTCGCTGATAAACTGACATGTGAACAAAGACCTGAAAGAAATGGCGTTTTTTTTGTTTTGTTTATTCTTTAACGGCTGCAGCCCAGGGAGGGAAAACAGTGCAAAAACCTCAAAGAGAAGCATGCAGGGCGTGTTCCAACCCTACTTGGTCAGTGACCCTACCCAGATTACCTGTCTTAGTCCAAAACCTAGCCCCCATCCCACCGTTATTCCTTTATCCAGCTTCATTTTTTCCCCCACATAGAATTTTTCAATGTATTATTCCATGTTTATTACGTCTGTTTTCTGTTTTGTGCGAGAGCGAGCGTCTTTGCCTATCTGGTTCGCCCATTGCAGCCAAAGCCTTTAGTAGTGTGAGGCACACCGCAGGAGCTTGACAGGAGGCTCTGGGATGAGAAGAACGCGCGGTCGAGGGAAGGAAGAAGAGACCCGAACTCCTGATGCCTTGGTTGGGGGAAATTCTCTGCGAGTGGAATGCAGGTAAGAAGCCCGCACGGCTCAGCGTCCAGGTCCTCCCCACGCCCCCTCACCCCTCCGGGCCTGGTGCGCGTCTCTGCGCATGCGCCGAGAGCAGCCGATCCGCGCGTTGCATTGGCTGCGGCCAGGGGAATTGCGCATGCGCAATCCTCCCGCGTGGTCCTGTGTGGTGGGTTTTGCTCTCCAGCCTCCGCTGTATCCGTGGCAGCCCATCTTCCCATCCGGGGCCCCCGTGCGTTCTGGAGCTCGGAATGTTCCCAGAACTCAATAACCTTCTCAACACCACCCCTGAAGGGGCGGAGCAGGTAAGAGGTCGCAGGTCGAGGAGGAGGTTGGATTGTGGGAGCGCGGCCCAAGACCGGACACCCGGATGAAGCGCGCGCAGACCCGTGGAAATCACGTGACGTCCATGGCCCGGTTGTGCCTGGGAGTTGTAGTCCGCAGAGGGCCCGCCCCCGAGGCTGGGCTGGACACTTAGGCCTGCGAAAGGTGGGCATCCTGCGCGTTTTCGAAGGTCGCGTGCGCCCTTGAAAGACCGCAGGAAGCACGTTATACGTTTGTGTTGACTTAAGTGTATAGGCGACCCTTGTGCGTGTTCACCGTGGTGGGAGTCCCAGCGCCCAAACAGAGGTTCGTGGTGGTGGTTTAGTCGCTCTGTCCGTGTCCGACTCTTTGTGACCCCATGGACCGTAGCCCGTCAGTCTCTTCTGTCCGTGGGATTCTCCAGGGAAGAATACTGGAGTGGATTACCCTTCCCTTCTCCAGGGGATCTTCCCGACGCAGGGATGGAACTGCCTCTCCCGCGTCTCTTGCCTTAACAGGCGGATTCTTGACCACTGAGCCACCTGGAACACCCCACCCCCCGCCCCGCCCCCCATCATAAGGGAGCAACTTCTTAACGACCTTAAGCCCCTTCTGTCCCGGCAGCACTCGGCAGGTTTTAGCGAACACTTCTGCTCGTCTTCCTCCTCATGTTTTTGAACAGTGCTCTCTGAAGCTGCTCGCAGCCAACGTTTGATTGCACAACCCCGCCTTTGGCACCACAGCCTCCCTACTCTGTTTTCTTCACTCTCTCCTTCCCACGGTCTAGAGCACCTCAAAAATGTTCATGCGTTAGCCCGAGGGTTGCCTCTCCTAGGAACATAGGTGATTTATTTCATAACTCCTGTCTTTCTGATGAAATGGTAAGCTCGTCCAGGCGGCCAAGACACCTAGTGTGTAAAGCCTTTTTGTTACTCCATCAGTTCAGTTCAGTCGCTCAGTCGTGTCTGACTCTTTGCGACCCCATGAATCACAGCACGCCAGGCCTCCCTGTCCATCACCAACTCCCGGAGTTCACTCAAACTCATGTCCATCGAGTCGGTGATGCCATCCAGCCATCTCATCCTCTGTCGTCCCTTTCTCCTCCTGCCCCCAATCCCTCCCAGCATCAGTCTTTTCCAATGAGTCAACTCTTCGCAGTAGGTGGCCAAAGTACTGGAGTTTCAGCTTTAGCATCATTCCTTCCAAAGAAATCCCAGGGCTGATCTCCTTCAGAATGGACTGTTGGATCTCCTTGCAGGCCAAGAGACTCTCAAGAGTCTTCTCCATCACCACAGTTCAAAAGCATCAATTCTTCAACGCTCAGCTTTCTTCACAGTCCAACTCTCACATCCTACATGACCACAGGAAAAACCATAGCCTTGACTAGACGGACCTTTGTTGGCAAAGTAATGTCTCTGCTTTTCAATATGCTATCTAGGTTGGTCATAACTTTTCTTCCAAGGAGTAAGCGTCTTTTGATTTCATGGCTGCAATCACCATCTGCAGTGATTTTGGAGCCCCATAAAATAAAGTCTGACACTGTTTCCCTGTTTCCCCATCTATTTCCCATGAAGTGATGGGACCAGGTGCCATGATCTTCGTTTTCTGAATGTTGAGCTTTAAGCCAACTTTTTCACTCTCCACTTTCACTTTCATCAAGAGGCTTTTTAGTTCCTCTTCACTGTCTGCCATAAGGGTGGTGTCATCTGCATATCTGAGGTTATTGATATTTCTCCCAGCAATCTTGATTCCAGCTTGGGCTACTTCCAGCCCAGCGTTTGTCATGATGTACTCTGCATATAAGTTAAATAAGCAGGGTGACAATATACAGCCTTGATGTCCTCCTTTTCCTATTTGGAACCAATCTGTTGTTCCATGTCCAGTTTTAACTGTTGCTTCCTGACCTGCATACAGGTTTCTCAAGAGGCAGGTCAGGTGGTCTGGTATTCCCATCTCTTTCAGAATTTTCCACAGTTTATTGTGATCCACACACTCAAAGGCTTTGGCATAGTCAATAAAGCAGAAATAGATGTTTTTCTGGAACTCTCTTGCTTTTTCCATGATCCAGCAGATGTTGGCAATTTGATCTCTGGTTCCTCTGCCTTTTCTAAAACCAGCTTGAACATCTGGAAGTTCATGGTTCACGTATTGCTGAAGCCTGGCTTGGAGAATTTTGAGCATTACTTTACTAGCGTGTGAGATGAGTGCAATTGTGTGGTAGTTTGAGCATTCTTTGGCATTGCCTTTCTTTGGGATTGGAATGAAAACTGACCTTTTCCAGTCCTGTGGCCACTGCCGAGTTTTCCAAATTTGCTGGCATATTGAGTGCAGCACTTTCACAGCATCATCTTTCAGGATTTGAAATAGCTCAACTGGAATTCCATAGTTCCAGGTAAATAGTTTTCAGTAAATCCTTGTGTATTTTAATTGCCCCGCAGTTTTTCTCTGCCCAAGCCTCCAGATGGCGCTGCTGACCTTGCCAGTTCCTACTTACTAGGCCCTCCAAAGTCCAAACCGAGGGCTACAATGAGGGATAGAAGTGGGCACCAGGAAATGACAGCGCCAGGGGTAACCCTCAGAGTCTGCTAGTGTAATCTTTCATATTTTATGAGAGGAAAAAATATCAGGACAACAGAGAGATGACCTCCCCTATCACTGACAAGGAACAAAGGCTGACTGGAGCGGGACAGCCAGCCCCTGCAAAGGCCATCTTTGGAGGTCTTTCCCGGGTTCTCCACAATGAGAGCTCTGCCCGATGCAGTTCCCAAGGCCACTGGGAGGAGGACTTTGATCCCGGCTGTCTCTTGGAACAACTGCTTTCTCATCCCCTGCCTATGGGACAGAATTGGCATGAGGATTAGAGTTAGGGAGGACATTGGATTAAATGACCTTTTAGAACACCCCTTGCAATATGGAAAGTCAGTGATTTTTATTGGGTTCTGATGGTAAAATCTTACTGTGTTCAGGATTTAATTTTCTCAATGGCACTCCACTCCAGTACTCTTGCCTGGAATATCTCATGGACGGAGGAGCCTGGTGGGCTGCAGTCCATGGGGTCGTGAAGAGTCGGACATGACTGAGCGACTTCACTTTCACTTTTCACTTTCATGCATTGGAGAAGGAAATGGCAACCCACTCCAGTGTTCTTACCTGGAGAGTCCCAGGGACAGGGGAGCCTGGTGGGCTGCCGTCTATGGCGTCGCACAGAGTTGGACATGACTGATGTGACTTAGCAGCAGCAGCAGCAAGACTGGAGAGGAGTGAGGAAAAGAAAGGATTTTATTCTCTGTTGCCTGGGGAGGATGATAGCTTGAGATAGGCTTGCCCAAAATGAGTATGTTTAATACAGATCACTTTCATTGTTGGTTTTTCTATAATTTTTACTTATTTTCTTCTTTTTCTGGTTAAATACACACACACACACACACACACACACACACACACGAGTCTCTGGGTATAGAAATTTTTTTTTTTGATGGTTTAGTATGGTTTCTTAAGCTGTGCCTTAGTACAGACGCAAAATATGGAACGCTTCACGAATTTGCGTGTCATCCTTGCGCAGGGGCCAAGCTAATCTTCTCTGTATTGTTCCAATTTTAGTATATGTGCTGCCGAAGCGAGCACCGGGTATAGAAATTTAAGAGTAGACACAATCCACTAGATTTTTGACACTCAGTTGACCTCTTTCCAGGGAGTCTAATACATCTTTTTGTGTTCTTCTTAACTTTTAGGGGAAGCTGACTCTACTCTGTGATGCCAAGACAGATGGCAGTTTCCTTGTGCACCACTTTCTCTCCTTCTACCTCAAAGGTATAAGACTATAGAAAAAGAAAACCCAAGGCAGGGGCGGGGGTGGGGGCAGAAAGAGGCCTGTTTCAGGTAGCACTAGAAATAGTATTAACTAGTCAGGCCTTTGGTGTTTGGATAACCAGATGGCTATTTGTTAGTTAATGGGATTACTGGCGCATCTTGTTCCCACCCTTACTGTATCCAGTATTGCCTTCCATTTCTCCGCCCCCTGTGCAGGCACTGACTCCCTTAGGGCCTTGTGTGGCTTCTTCATTCTGTTGATCCTTGGGCCTTGGGTGGTTTGAAGTCTCGAGGCATCAACCCGTTAACACTTTGCCCTGGCAATAGATGCTTCCTAAGGAACAGAGGGGGAAAAA
Source organism: Bubalus bubalis (assembly GCF_019923935.1). Lineage (NCBI taxonomy): Eukaryota > Metazoa > Chordata > Mammalia > Artiodactyla > Bovidae > Bubalus > Bubalus bubalis. The sequence goes on from NC_059177.1 coordinate 51,995,123, forward strand.
AAAACAAAAAACAGCTCTGCAGGTCACATACAGAAATTGATTAGAAGAAGAAAACAGCCAAATGAAAAATAAAGACTTACTGATTCTCCTTGAGTCCCCACTGAGCCAGGCCAGGATACAAGGTTGACCTTTGGCACTCTGAATTGTAATAATTTACAGCTTTGAGAGTGATTTTCCTTTCTAGATGGTGTTATTGTCAGCTTATACAGAGCAAGAGCATCTACAGATAAGTTGTTAGAATTAATTAAGTTCGTAAGGTAGCTAGAGTTTCTTTGTGTTCTTCTTATATCCTTTTGGGTATTAGACTGGTTTAAAAATTCAATTGTATCTCTGTAACCAACAAGGAGTTAGAAAAATACAGCTTTTTAAAAACTATAATGTATTTTCAGGGGAACAAACTAAGGTTCCTGGTGATACATCTCACAGGTAAAGTACATCTCAGAATCAATGAAATAAGATACAGTTATTAATATAAGGTATAATTATTAATATGAAAAAAGTACATCTTCAAATCAAATTGAGTATGTTAGGTTGCAAGGTATGGGTTCTCTAGATCTACCTCAGTTCTTTTGTTTCCAGAGGCAAGAAGTATCTGAGACTGATTGTAAATAGAGAGTTGGTTAAAAATCGGTTTATTTTGTTTTCCAGCCAATTGTAGAGTCTGCTTTGTGGCCCTCGTCCAGTCCTTTAGTCACTATAATATCGTGGGGCAGAAGCTGGTAAGTATGTTAGACCTCGGTGATGAGATCCCTGAGCGAGTGTGTGTGCCAGGCATACGTACGCTGTCAGGCTGGGCTTCCCTGTTTGGGTTGCAGGGAACTTAGAAAGGGAAGGACTAAGGAAATCATGGGATCCTGAACCCTTTATCTGAAGGGCGAGGGCAGCATGTCAGCGTGTTTTGTTCATTTGTCAAGTGTTTAGAACCAGACCTGTTATGGATGAAATCAAACCCTTCTTCACTGAGTCTGGACCAGTTAAGGTTTCTTCCTTCTCAGGGTGAACATTAATCTTGTCCCCAGTGAGTTAGAGATCACAGCTTGGTCTCTGCCCAGTTGAGTTACTCCCACTGTCTCTCCCTTAGTCTAGGGCTTTTGTTACATGCCCCTCACCTCATCTTGGTTTGCCCCTTGTCTTACTAAATGCAGCCAAGCAAGAGTAAGATGTCTGAGAGGCTGGTGACCCTCCTGGCACCTCACCTGGCACATGACTTGTGACCTGTGACCAGGTGAATTTCTGGGGCTCTTGTTGTTCCTTGTTTTTGGTTTAAGTCAGGCTCAGAGCGGGAGAGAACCAGGCCATGCATCAGCAGTGATCTTCAAAATGACAGCCTTACTGTCAGTCCTCTTCTCTGATGGGGGGAACCGGTGAGAGGGCGAGAGGGTTTCCCATGCTTTGCAGGGAAGGGAGAAGTTCCTGTGCCAGAGGTCAGAGCACAGGCTCAGGGAGCAGTTGTGTCAGGAACACGGTTGCATTCCAGGTCGGTGAGGCATGTGTTTGGCCCTGGCATCTGTGAGCTAGGATGAGAAAGGTGTGTATTCTCATATCCGGTTTGGCTGCTTTTCCTGTTACCTTTGACTCACCAGCACGGCAGGAATGGCATGCACAGCTCTGGGTGTGCCAAGCACTAGCGTGTGAGTTTCTGTCCTCTTGCTGTAGTGTTGTTCTTACATCAGTACAGTAGTCATGAACAAGAGCAAAGGAGACGGTCAGGAGTCCTTCTCTCTGCCAGGCGGGCTGTTGTTGCTAATGGTGCTGCACAGTGAACACCAGTGTGTGACTGAGCGATCAAGGCCTGGTCTGGGGACACAAGGAGTCTGAGTTCTGCGTCACCTGCTGCTTCTGCAGAACCGCGGGTTGCATGTCTGGACAGTGTCACCATCACGGGGTGTTGAAATGCAGATTCCCAGGCCCTGCCCCTAAGGCTTCTAGCTATGGAGTAGGGCCCAGAGATCTGCATTTTAATCAGGTATCTCAGGAGATTCTTGTTTTTATTTTTAATTTTTGGTTATGTTGGGTCTTCATTGCTGCGGGTGCTTTTCTCTTGCGGCGGTGCATGGGCTTCTCATTGCAGTGGGTTCTCTTGTTGGGAAGCACAGGCTCTAGGGCGTGTGGGCTTCAGTAGTTCTAGTTCCCAGGCTCTAGAGCACATGCTCAACAGTTGTGGTGCAGGGGCTTAATTGCCCTTGACACATGTGGGATCCTCCTGGTTCAGGGGTCAAACCCATACGGGTTTGCACTAGCAGGCGGATCTTTACCACCCAGCCACCAAGGAAGCCCTCAGGAGATTCTTAATTATGCGGTTCATAAAGACGCATGTTTACGAAGCGCTGGTCGGGAGCAGGGTTGACCAGCCACAGTCTGCACCCCCTGTTTTCTGTACATGAAGTTTTATTGGAGCACAGCCACCCCCATCTGTGGCTGCTATGAGAGCAGAGTTGAGCTGTTGCAACAGAGACTGTCACCCCACCACCATGTTACTATTTACTTTCTGTTTTTAATGTACTTTATTTTGTAACCACATGCCCTTAAAAAGGCAACTTTATATTACTATCATAAAGTAAAAAGCAGTACTAGGTAAAAAATAAGTATATAAGCAAAAGAAAGTAAGTTTTTTAAAAAATGTGACAAGTAGAGACTTCCCTGGTGGTCCAGTGGCTAAGACTTTGTGTCTCCAGTGAAAGGGGCCGGGATTCGATCCCTGGTCAGGGAACTAGACCCCTCATGGTGCAGCAAAAGAGCCTGCGTGCCACAACTAAGACCCAGAGCAGCCAAATAAGAAAAGAAAAGAGTTAAAAAAAAATTTGTTTTAAGAAAATGTGAAAACTACATGTAAATGCACATCTGACAGTAGAACACAGGTTGTGTGTGGGGAGCACCCAGGGGAGACAAGACCTGGGCTCCCATGTCAGGCAGCCAGACGCACATCCGCGGGGCTCCAAACGGGCCTGGCGCCCTCGCACCCAGGGGAGACAAGACCTGGGCTCCCATGTCAGGCAGCCAGATGCATGTCCACAGGGTTCCAGACGGGCCCAGCGCCCTCGCACCCAGGGGAGACAAGACCTGGGCTCCCATGTCAGACAGCCAGACGCACGTCCGCGGGGCTCCAGACAGGCCCGGCACCCTCGCACCCAGGGGAGACAAGACTTGGGCTCCCATGTCAGGCAGCCAGACGCATGTCCGTAGGGCTCCAAACGGACCTGGCGCCCTCTCAGGAGCTGGCGTCCTGGAGTCGTGAGCCCCTTGGTGCCAAGTCCTCTCTGATGAGGCCCCCGCCAGCCCGGGAACTCACTCACCTCTCCGTGGTCGGGTGCAGGGTGTCAGCCTGACCGCAGCGCGGGAACGCGGGCAGCTGGTGGTCCTCGAGGGTCTCAAGTCCGCGGTGGACGTCTTCTTCCGGCCCCGGGAGGAGCGGCACCCCCTGCAGTTCCTCAGGTCAGTCAGCCTGCAGGTGGGCCCCGCCCCGGGTCTCCGTGTAACCCCCTTCTCTCTCCCCGACGAGTGGGAGAGCAGAGCCGGCTGCAGAAGGCAGGCACTGCCCGGGTGTCTCAGCATCACTCAAGGTCCTCGCCTCTGTCAGAGGCTGTGTGCCTGTCCCGGAAGCTGTAGAAAGCTAAGGAGCCCACGAAGATGGGAGATCCTGCATGCTGCAACTAAGAACCAGCACAGCCAAATCAATAAATAATGTTAAAAAAAAAAAAGAAAAGGCCAAGTGTGTGGCCTGTGTGTGTGGCTTTGCACACAGCCTGTCCCGTCTCTGAAGCTAGTGTCTTTGAACGAGTGGGCCTGGTCTCCATCTGAGCCCAGGTTATATAGACAGCGTCATTCTACCTGCTGTTAGCGGGGTTTGGCCCTGGAGTGTGGGGCCGTGAGGCCGGTACCTGTGCGCCAGGCTCTGATTTCTGAGCCCACGTCCCCACCACCCCCACTGCTGGGAGAGCACTGCTGCAGTCACTGGGGAGGCGGAGGTAGCGGGGCCAGTAGTAGGTTGGACCTGGTCCGAACATGAGCACTCAGGCTGCCGCTCGGCACCTGGACGTGTGAACTGCTGCTGAGCTTTCATCCTCAGTTATGACCTCCCAGGAAGGCCTCTCCGTTTAAATCAGAGGCCTTAAGCCCTTGGACTGAGAGGCTGTGTGGGCCTCTGGGGGGGTTTATTTCTGTGTCCCCGAGTTGCTAGCACAGTGCTCTGTACCCAGCAGGCCTCAGGGAATAGTTGAACTGAAATAAACATGCCCACGGGAGTGTGCCTTTTCTTTCCAGGCAGCTCATGAGCCCCTTGGTGCCAAGCACTGGACCCACTTCTTTCCCTCCCCCATCCCCTCCACCCCTCACCCCCCATGCTGCTGAGTTGTCTCTTGAACATCTGGAGAGCACGTGAGCTGTCTGGTGACTTCTGCCCTGTGTCCCAGGGAGGCCAGTGCTGGGGACCTGCAGCCGCTGTATGCATTTGTGCGGGACGCCCTGGAGCCTGTGGACTGTGGGGAGGCCGCCTGGAGGTACCCGGTGCTGCTGGTGGACGACCTTAGCGTGCTGCTGAGCCTGGGCGTGGGGCCGGTGGCGGTGCTGGACTTCATCCATTACTGCAGGGCCACCGTGTGCCGGGAATGGAAGGTAATCATGGGCTGCACCCCGAGGTCCTGCCGTGAACCCCACGGGCCCAGAGGGCCACTTGCTGGCAGTTATCTCTTCTCTCTGATGGCTCAGGGCTTTTTCTTTACTCCGGCAGCCCCAGAAATCTTCACCCCATGCAGCCTGCACTGTGCTACCTGCCATTGCTAAAAAGTAAGACCCTGAAAACTGAAGGGTGCCTGGCCCTGTCTGTAATGAGGTTGGCCACATGTGGTACTGCGTCTGTCCCACTCTGCCACACGGCAGTATCGCTCTGAGTGTGTTTTGAAGGTCAGTTAAGATAATAGATGTAAAACTGCTTTAAGGATTGTGAGGTGAAGGGACTTGCCTGGCAGTGCAATGGTTAAGATTCTGTGATTCCACTGCAGGGGGCGTGGGTTTGATCCCTGGTCAAAGAACTGTGATCTCACACGGTGTGTCCCAAAACAAAAACAATATGAAAATTGCGAGGTGCAATGCAGGGATAGGGTGTAACCTTCATTGTTAAATTACGAGGCACAAATAGAGATTTTGTCTCATAAGGATTTTAACAAAACAGTAACACCTGTGGTACCCACCTCCCAGGAACCAGACCTCAAGAATTAAGTGAGGGGAGCTTACAGACATCAGCTGAGCGTGTGTCCCACAGGGCCAGGCTGGGCAGAGGGGACGGGGAAGTGGATTAGTCAGGCTGTGTGGATCCAGCGGTGCATGCCACTCACCTCCTGTGTGCGGGGTCCTGCCTGGAAGCTGGATTTAGGGGACCTTAGGCCATCCTGCCTACAGTCGCAGGGCCGGGTGCCAGGGTGATGGGGAGAGAATGGGGGGGCGGACATGTAAGGGGCCTCAGGACACAGTTCAGCGGGGCTGGGGGAGGAGTGAAGCAGGCAGTCAGCTTGTGCAGCTCAGCCTGCCGTGTGGCCCACTGTGCTCTGTGCAGTCACTCAGTCGTGTCCGACTCTTTGTGACCCCGTGGATTGTAGCCCGCCAGGCTCTTCTGTTCATGGCATTCTCCAGGCAAGAATACTGGAGTGGGTGGCTGTTCCCTTGTCCAGGGGAGTCTTCCCAATCCAGGGATCAAAGCCAGGTCTCCCACATCGCAGGCGGGTTCTTTACCACCTGAACCACTGGAGTGGGTAGCCTGTCCCTTCTCCAGGGGATCTTCCCGACCCAGGAATTGAACCGGGGTCTCCTGCATTGGAGGCGGATTCTTTACCAGCTGAGCTACCAGGGAAGCCCCGTGTGGGCCACTATCAACTTCTTTTTGTAAAAATACTTATAATAATTAAGAAAGTAAAACTTGGGAAAAGTTTAATGGAGAAAAATAGTTTAATACTAAAATTTCAATATTTTTATATTATAAAGTTTTTAATATTTTAATTAAAGTTTTAATATTAAAATAGTTTAATAAAGAAAAAAGGAAGATATAAACAGGATATAAAGTCTCCTGTAGCAAAAAGTAAGTCTCTCCTTCCCTCCCTTGTATATCCTTCCGGAGCGTCTGAGCAGTCATAAACGCATTTGTATATACGCTCGTCTCCCTGCTTTTCTTTTCACGTTCTGAGTGACCCACCATCCACACAGTTTGGAACTTCTTTTCATTTACTAACACACAGTGTGTGTTGTGCTGTCCACTGCCCCTGAAACAGAACACACTGATCTGCTTTATTCTTTTTCAAAACTGGATGCTCTTCCTTGCTTACAGACAGACTGAGCTGGACGTCCAGGCTGGGTGTGCTGGTGAAGCTGTTCCAGCAGACGATTGCAGGCCCGAGCCCTGAGCCCAGTCCCGTGAGAAGGCGTGCGGGGCAGTGGAGGCTCCCAGAGACCGCATGTTTTGAGCCTGGTGTCCCTCCCAACAGCCTCTATCTGTTGCAGGGAAACGTCGTGGCCCTCGTACACGACAGTGGAGATGCCGAGGACGAGGAGAACGACGTCCTGCTGAATGGCCTTAGTCACCAGAGCCACCTGATCCTGCGGGCTGAGGGCCTGGCCACCGGCTTCTGCAAAGACGTGCATGGGCAGGTGCGCGGGGCCCTGGCTCACTGGGAGCTGCTCGCCTCCTCTGTGCGCCCCACTGCCCCCGGACAGTGTCGGGCCTTGGGGTACTCAGCTAGGATATGCCCTTGGGTGGGAGGGAGGTCTCGGAAGTTGTGTGAATGCAGATCAGAGTCCGCTCCAGGGGTTCTCGGCCCTGTGCACCAGGGCAGGTTTTGCACGGTGGTCATTTGCAGCCAGAGGGGAGTTCTTGGAGAGGAGATGACTGTCCGGCTATCCCCTGGGGAAGGCAGTAAACAGCAGACTTCCCCCGCAGGGTCATAGCAGGCTCTGTGTATTCAGGCCAACACCATTCCTTTTCAAACGGAGACTTGGGAGGCTATTCTCCTGGCTGGTGTTACTGCCACCCCCTAACCCCACCACCGGGATGTTTGGAGTACTTAGGGGGAAGCATGGAGTCCTGCCTGTGGCCTGGAAGGGAGGTCAGGTTCTCCCCATGCCCAGGGGCTGCCATGGTTCTCTGCCTTCTGAAACTTCTCTTTCGGGATCACCCCAAAGCCTTTGCCACCTCTTCCAGGTTAACTTCGCGTTGACCACTTTTGACCCATTAAGGGTGGGTGGGAGTTTTGGCCCAGAGTCATTCAGAGTCAGGTATGGAAATCAGAGCATCCGAGCAGGCTCAGAGAGGCTGTGCTGGTGGTATGCCAGGCACACCCCGAGGAGACCCTTCCACTGGCAGCCTGTGGCTCTGAAGCTGCTCAGCCCCGCAGAGCGTTGTAGTCACTCAGGACAAATGTCCAGTCTTCGGAGCCTCAGAATTGAGTGTGCACATTCTAAGTGCATTGGCCTTCCAAGTTCATCTAGCCCAAAAGTACAAAACCATGCTCACAGAAAAGACCAAAAGGAAATACACGAAAGTACTTTCATGGTTTTTCTCTGGATGAGTGTTTTCTACTTTTCTTTGTCTTTTGTGTTTTCCAGGATGAGCAAATATTACTATAGTAATGGAGGGGAAACCTCTATTTTTAGGTGATGGGTAGTGACCTTTGTTTCAGAGGTTGGTCCCATTTACCGCATCGCATCTGACCTCAGCTGAAGGTCAGCGAGGAGGCAGACAGGGTTCACACTGGAGCAGGTACTTGGGCTTCTCCTCTTTCATTCTTCTCTTTGTCACTTAGCTGAGGATCCTGTGGAGAAGACCACTGCAGCCCACCACCCCCCGGGATCGAAGCCTCACGTACCAGTACAAGATACAGGACAAGAGTGTATCCTTTTTCGCCAAAGGAATGTCTCCTGCTGTTCTGTGACCTGATTTAGGGGTGGCTGAAGCTACCTGGGACTATTTTTTGGTGGTGAAAGATCAAGCAACTGAGCAGAAATGGGGTCCTTTGGAGCCTTCCTCATACAAAACGCTTTAGCTCCAACTCCCCATTTTTGGTTGTGGTGACTCTCAAAGCCGGAGTGGGTGTGAACGTGCCAGCCAAGAGGCAGTCCTGGATGGCAGGTGTCCCAGTGACATCTAGGATAAGCGTGGCCGATACACAGTGAGCTCCCACCTCGTGGCTTCCCGTGGATGGTCACGTTTACTTTGACCTTCATCTTGCAAGGGGATTTTCTTCTTCTTCAGTCCATTGAGGAAGCAGGCTTCGAGGGGTTTGGAAGCACGCTCAACATCATAGAGCAGGCTACAGATTAGGAGATTAGGCTACAGATGGCCAACTGACCCGCGTGGAAACCAGAGGCAGGCTCCACCCTGTTCAAAGGTTAGCTCCTCCTATTTCTGTGGTTGCTGGGTACCTGGCCCAGCATGCCGTTGAGGCCAAGCCATCAAGGCCCTGGGCTTGGCCACACAGGGCCCCCATGGGGCACAGGTTTGCATGGCCTTGGTGAGGCCGGGAACGAATGTTCTTGCTTCCAGGCAGGCTAGGACCTTGAGGAGGAGCCAGTGCCTCGCTCTCGTGTGAAGACTGAAGGCGGGGAGCTCTCGCCCAGCATCCTGTGATCCACTTGCCACACTCAGCCCCTCAGTCAAGGTCACCTCAGCCTGTTCTCTTAAAATGGGTACATTCTATTGTATGTATGTTATGCTATGAAGAATTCGACCTTAAGAAATAAGTAAAATGAAAAAGATAACACTGCTTTGCAGGGACTAAGGACATTTTCATAACCAGTGTTTACTTTTAACTCAGTGTGGACATGAGTCTGAGTGAACTCCGGGAGTTGATGATGGACAGGGAGGCCTGGCGTGCTGCAATTCATGGGGTCGCAAAGAGTCGGACACGACTGAGTGACTGAACTGAACATTTTTTAGCTTTGTAAAAGGGAACAATTTATTGCCCTGCTCCTCAAGTCATGCTGACTATTGTGTAGGTTTTTCCATTGACACAGTAGCTGCCTTTCTTCTGAAGATACGGCATTTGATAGAATATTTTAAAATTATGAGTGTAAGTCACTTAAAGTAGCTATTAAAGAATGCCATTCTTTTATTAGTACGTAAGTATTTATACACGCTTCATATGAGCTGCAGTTCTGAATGGGTAAGGCACCACAGGACGCTTTTTACATGATATGCTATTTTTTCACTTGGTTTATAAATATTTTCAGTAAACTTTTAATGTTTAATAGCTACTTAGCATTTTATGGTATCATTAATTTCTAATTTGCATAGCTATTCTCTGGGCATGTGGGTTCTGATTTTTGGAATTATAAATTATGCTGTTATGAATTTTATATACTATGCCTGTTTGGGGATTGGGGCAAGTACTTGTTTCCTTAGAACATTGATCCATTCAGCAAATATTGAGCACCTTCTGAGGGTGTGGGGCTTCCCTGGTGGCTCAGATGGCAAAGAATCTGCCTGTAATATAGGAGACCCGGGTTTGATCCCAGGGTTGGGAAGATCCTCTGGAGAAGGGCATGGCAACCCACTCCAGTATTCTTGCCTGGGAAATTCCAGGGACAGAGGAGCCTGGCAGGCTGCAGTCCATGTGGTCGCAAAGAGTTGGACACAACTGAGCAACTAACACTTTCTGAGGGTGTGACAGTGACAAAGAGGTCTCTGCCCTCGTGGAACTGACATTCCAGGGAAGGAGACAGACAGTCAACAGGATTGAGAATTAAGGGACGTAGAGTTAGACCATGATCAGTGCTCTGAATAAAGCAGAGAGGAGGCGTACGAGGGTAAGGAATAATGACATTTGAGAGCCTACTCCCTGAAGTAGAATTTAAGGTTGAAAGCATGGGCCGGCCCTCAGCTGTCATCAAGTCGTTCCATTCTGGATGATGGCACCAGTTACCAGCCACCTGTTGGTTTCCTCCACCAACATCAAGTTGAAGACTAGATACAATTTTCTGAATTTTCCCATGTGTATAGGATCTATTTCTCACCCTTAATCATTTACCATTTAAAAGCTGGTGTCAATCTTCTTTTTTATTCTTCGTAATATTGGGGGAAGTCAGATTTTATCATTGCCTTTGTGTATGTTTTTCTACATTCTGGTTTTTAGAAAATAATCTTCAGAAACATTTTTTTAATATTCAGATACACATCAATTCAAGAAATATTTTTCAAACACCTATTTTTTATAAGGGTTTAATAAAATAATGATACCTGCTGTACTTGAATGGGCATAGAAAATAGGAACTAAAGGAGATGCAGTGGAGAAGGTAACAGGCCCATCAAGGCAGTTCAAGTAATGTGAGGCTTATAGCCTGGTGGTCTGAGGAAAGAGCAATTATTTACCCTGACTTTTTTTTTTTTAATTGAGGGGGCAGAGAATCAGGGAGGAATTTATGGAAGCAGTACTATTTGAACAGGACCTTGAAATGTTCTTTTTTTTTTGTTCTGATGGTATGTTAATTCTTCAGAATTCAGAAATGTATGTTTCTTCCTTGCTGGAATGAAGGTGCTATTTTTTGGTTTTTTCCCTACTTTAAAATATCAACAGTTTAAAAAATATGCTTAAAATTTAGACTTGTTTAGAATTTCTTACAGTGTTGTAATTTGTCTTCATGTTGATAGCTATTAATAAATAACCCAATAGTATTTACTAAGAAGTAATGTTCTTTTCTCTTTATGTAGTTGTGGTTTATTTATGTGTGAAGTTCATAAATGAACCTCTCTGAAATTTGTCTTTAGTAACTATTGAAAGGTTAATGTATGTCAGTATCAAGATTCTTCATTATTGGGAATTCCCTGGTGATTCAGTCATTAAGACTTGGGGTTTCCCTGCTGTGGACCCAGGTTCAATTCCTGGTCAGGGAACTAAGATCCCACAAGCTGTTTGGTGAGGCAAAAAAAAAAAATTGTCTTCACTTAAAGGATATTATGGCCACTTCCTGGGTTGGCCAGAAAGTTCATTTGTGTGTTTTGGCAACATCTTATGGATAAATATTGGTCCAGCCCAGTATTTAGCCAGATGAAATTTACCAAATCTTACCAAGGTGTAAAATATTCTTCGGGAACTTTTTCCTCTCATGTAAAAAACTGTAGTTGTTTGAGCATAGAGCCATGTGTGTCTCATAAACCATGTTGAGGAATTTGCTGCTTTTTATATGTTTTGAAATTCTTAGTGCTTTTTATTCTTAGGACTTGGACTTGGGTTGGTCAAGGTCAAGTAACTTCTTGGAGGTAATTTAAAACTTTTTCTTTGTTATTGGCCTTTATTTATGGCTACTTTTCTTTGTTGTGTCAGTTCTAGTACTATTTATTTCTGAAATAGTTACCCATTCTATTTGTTTTTCTGAAAAAAGCATTTGTAAACCAGATATACAATAAAAGACTTGTATCTAGAATATATAAAGAACTCTTACAATTCAATAAGAAGACAAATATCCCAGTTAAAAAATGGGTAGAAGATTTGAATAGACACCTCACCAAAGCAGGCATAGGAATAACCAACATACACCTAAAAAGTTGATCAGCATCTTTAGCCATTAGGGGAATACAGATTAAAACCACCATGAGATACCACCATATTACCACTGAAACAGCTATATCAAAAAAAAAAATCTGACAATTACAAGTGTTAGCAAGGATAAGGAGAAATTGGAACCCTCACATATGCAGGCAGGAATGTAAAATAGTGTGGCCACTTTGGAAAACAGTCGGGCAGTTTCTTAAAAATGTTAATGTAGATTGACTGTGTGACCCAGCCATTGAGTTCCCAGGTACTTACCCGAGGGAAATGAAAACATACATCCACACAAGCATGCATGTGAATGCTCACAGCGGTGTTGTTTACAATCGGAGAAAGTGGAAGCAACCCAAACGTGCATCAGCAGATGAATGGACAAAGTCTGATATTTCCATACAATGAAGTACTGCTTGGCATAAATAGAAGTGGACTACTGATACATGCTGCAACATGGATGAACTTCCATAACTCTGTGCCAGACACAGAGATTACATGTCACAATCCTGTGGGATGGGGGGCGGGGCTGTCAGGGCGGTGAAAATGAGAAACAGCTCCACTGGGCTTCTTTTTGGGATGATGATAATGTTCTAAAGTTACATTATGGTGATAGTTGCACTTTACTAAAAATCTTTATACCTAAAACAGGTGAATTTTATGGCATTTAAATGACGAGTACTGAGGTTAGCATCCTGACTCCTCTTCACTGAGAGCTCTGTGTTAGTAACAAACAGTCCCCCAATCTTAGTGACTTCCATTACCAAACATAGTCTTCACTCGCATGGCATGTCCAGGGGCTGCAGCTCATTGCTACAGTTCTGCTCCAGGGCCTCTCAGTCTGGGATCCAAGTGGAAGGAGCAGTCCCAAAGCAGGACTGTTGCTCTTTTGTCCGAAGGGAAAGAACAAGAGGCTGACCCACACAAGCAATGGCGCTTAAAAAAACTTCTGCCACACCTGTGGAGGTCACATTCACTCACACTCCATTGACGAAAGCAAGACATGTGGCCAGGGCTGACACTGAAGTCGCTCACCCTACAGGGAGGGATCACGGTCACTTAACGGTGGGCAGGGCTGTGTGTAGGATCTGCTCACAGAGAAGGGAACAATGAAGTCACTGACTACAGTCTCAAGTGACTTAACCTTGCCAGCCCTCAGTTTCATCATCTACAAAATAGGGAGATAAGAAGAGCCTGTTTCATGGCGTTTAAAACATTGTCAGGATCAAATAAGTGATGAAAGTAAGATAGCCCTGGCATGTGGTTTAAGCAGTAGCTGTTGCTGCAAACTCTTCCCTTACAAGGCCCTGCTCATACAGCATCCCCTTGGTGGTCCCTTCTCTTTGGTGTCCAGCCCACCAACTCCTACCCACAGCACTTGAAAGCTCAGTGGCAAAAGTTCGACTTCAGGCTTGTGCAGATTGCCATTTGATGCTGCCTCTCTGTGACCTCAAACAAGTTGTTATGGCTCTGGGTGGTTTCATTTCTGTATCCTTAAAATGAGGCATATGTACCTGACCTGCCTCTGAAGGCCATGGTGAGGATTTTATGAGGTAGTAATAAGATTGTAAAGCCCGTCTCTGGGCTTTACAATCAACAGTTGTCACTATTATTGGCAGCTATTATGACCTCGTAATATTGCCTGTAAGGTTTTGTTTGAAGGCGTGCACTAAGACAGCTTCTCCAGTGCAGAGAATTAACTTGGATCCCTGTCTCTGACACGTAGGAACTTGATAGTTAATAAAGGCATTGACTGAATATTAATACAACTTGGAGATTTTGAGTATTTTTAATGACCATTATCATGGTTATTCAGATGACTGCTGGCTCTAAGAATCTAAGAGTTTTACCTGTGTTCGTAGTGATGTAAGTTTTTTGGAAACCAGAGGTCAGTTTTCTTGGTTGTGTCTTGGAACCTGACTCTGAAGTCCACGTTCCCCTGAGGTTAAGTTCATTTTCCTGCCTGCAGAGCAGCTGCATGTCAGACCCTTAACTCAAATCCAAGGATTCTGGTCCTAAAGCGGCCTTTGTGCTCTTATCACGTTGCCAGCTGCTATCACTAATGCTTAATTCCACGTGAGCATGATCGGTAGTGCAAGTGATTGCAAAGAGAGCACCGTTTCATCATGAACACCCTTCTCTGTGTCCATGACAGGCTGAGGTGGCCGGGCAGTGGGCTGGAACCCAGCCAGAGTCCTGTGGCTGTTATGCGCTTCATCAGTTACGAGAATGACCCCGGGCAAATGTCTTCCCCTCTCAAGGACGTTGTCTTCGTTTGTGAAATAGACCTAGCCCTTATTTTTTAAGATTGTCGTGAGATTTGGCTCCACATGGAATCTCAAGAACTGGGAACTGTTATTACTTCTGGATGAACTCTTCAGCTCCTTTTTTTTTTTTTTTTAATTTACCATGGGGAGCAATCCAAAATAAGGTTGAGCTTTGGGGAGTAAGGGCAAAGTGGAACTTGTAGACCATTTCAGTAAAAAATGTTGCCTGCCATTGAGCCATCAGCCACTGCAGCGGCCTACCTCCCACCAGTAGTACACCCCGAGGGGCACTCAGGATGAAGAAAACCAGGGTACTAGCCCTCATGGTTAAGATGCATATCAGTGGAATGATTTCAGTGAGCCCAGACTCAACATCTTCCCATACTTGAGATGTCTGTTTTTGTGATTAGCAGCAGACTTTTGGTGTTTGACTACATGTTTTTTGTTTGTTTGCTGTGTATCCTGGCTCATCTCTTACCTCTTGGAAACAGTTCCTCAGAGCTATCTGAGAGGCTGTTTCCAGGCTGTAGTTAGTTGGCGTCAGGTCCCCAAAGAAAACACCATTCTCGCATCTAAGTTGTGTGTTGTTTTCCAGTTGACAAGCTGTTCCACCTGAATTGTATTTAAAAACAAAAATCAGGCATCTGCAACTTACCTGGAAATGCATAAGAAATAAGATTGATAGGTGGATAAAGGGTTGGTGTTTTTGGTTGTTTCTAGAAAAACGTGATACTGTTTGTGTGCGCTCAGTTGTGTCTGATTCTTTGCAGTCTCATGGAGTGTAGCCGACCAGGCTCCTCTGTCTATGGACTTTTCTAGGCAAGAATATTGGAGTGGGTTGCCATGCCCTTCTCCAGGTGATCTTCCCAACCCAGGGATCGAACCCACATCTCTTGCGTGTATTGCACTGGCAGGTGGATTCTTTACCGCTAGAAAATGTTAATAGTTGTAGAATCTAGAATACATAGTTGTTAACTATATGGTTCTTTCAACTTTTCCCCATGTTTTCATAATAATTTGTTGGAGAAGACCTAAGATCATGGCCACTTTACGTTCAACTCCTTGGGGAGATTCAAGAGTGGATTCACCCCGGACCCATGAGCCTTAGGGTCCCCAGAGGGACCCCAGTGGTTCTTGTGCAGTGGGGGATTTGGGGCAGTGCTGCGGGGCGCAGAAGCACTTAACCAAGTGTCAGTTCTGGAGGCCCTTGTTTTTTGGGAGAAGGCATATAGATCTTGTTGAGGGTCAGTCCCCTGTAAACTAAGGTTGGGTGGGGAAGGGATGGGGAGGAAGCAGGGTGACAGGAGTACCCAAAAGACAGTCTAGTCACGTACATCCCTGTGGTGGGGCTTGTGAAAAGATGTTTCCAGTGCTCTTTGGAGAGAAGACTTTGGTCCCGTGGGCCTGGGGTGGGGCTCAGGAAGACTCTGACTTAACTGAACATTCCCCCAAGATTTTCTGCTGTGAGCCAAGTTCAGAGCCATAGTCTTTGTAGGAATTTGATGGTGAAAGGAAGAGATTGGGACTTGGTCACGCAGGGTGACATCACTCAGAAAATGAAAAACACTGGATAGACTTCATATTTGTCAAAAGGAATGAGGCAGTGAAGAGCGAAGGAAGACTGGTGACAGAGAACTGAGGTGCCTTTTGCCCAAGGCTTCCAAGGGGCCTGGTCATGGGTTATAAAGGATCAGACGTAGAGTGATGCGAGCTGGGTAAGGGTGTAGGTCAGGCTCCCCTACACTGCTCTCTGTTGTTGCCCCTCTAAAAATAACAAAAGAATTCTTCCTTTTAGAATAAACATTCTCTTTTAAAGCCAAAAGCCAAGTCTGAATACAGGGCAAAATGTTAAAAGGTCACTCTGGGCCGAGGTCAACGTTCCCATTTGTACGGTCAGGCCACTCAAGATGGCTGTTCTCTTGCTCTTGGTACATTGCCCTGCCTGAGACATGCCTGCTTTACCTGTACGCTGCTCACGTGCCTGACCTTCCTAGTACTTGCCCCACCCCAGCTGGTGATTGGTCTGATCAAAGGGCCCATCTGGTGCATGCGCCTCCCACTGGTTTCCCTGGTAACTAATGAGCCCACCTGACGTCAATTCCCCTACAGTTGGTCATCAGGTTCCCTTTCTTCCATGTCTGCTTGGCACTGGTGGGGTGTTGCTCCAGGACCTTGCTTTAGACTAGGTAAGCTCCCCCATCCTCAAAGCAGGGGTCCCCAACCTCTGGGATCTAATGCCTGGTGATCCGAGGTGGAGCTGATGTCATAACAACAGAAAGAAAGTGCACAATAAATGTAATGCTCTTGAATCGTCCCCAAACCACCCCTGACCCCCACTCCCCAGGCCATGGAAAAATTGTCTTCCATAAAACCAGTCCCCGGTGCCAAAGAGGTTGGGGACCACCTCTTCACACTGTCGATGTCTCTGTTGCTGACTCTAGGCTCATTCTTCTGTCTTGAAGCAGGCAAGCACAGGGCTTGTAAGCCTGTGGGGGTGCAGCCCAACACCATTATTGTTTAATTTTGCCATGACGGCGGTGTGGGCAAGGAGGAACGCAAGGTTTTGGAGATGTTGGTACAGGGTTGATGGGAGGGGGCATGACTGGCTTGTGAGGGGTGATGGGGGCTGGAGCTGCCCGAAGGGCTGCCACTGATTTTAGCCTTGGTGTGGTTACATCTGCCCTTTATGCAACTCCAGTGATGCCACCCTCAAGGGCAGGACAGGGTTCATCTGCATGTCCAGATAGCTCCGGGGTGGGTGTGGGTAAACTGAAGGGAGTGTGCCCAGGGTAGCATGATGGGGTGAGGCTGAGCCTTGACACTCGAGACCTGTGTGTGGCGTGATCAGGCCAAGCTTCCCCCAGACCTGCAGACGATCACTACCCATCCCAGGAATGGACGGGCAATGGGTCCACTGGGACCTGTACCCTCGTCTCGGGTAGAGCCTCTTCTTGTGAGACCTGGTAACAAGACCTAGCTCAGGGTTTCTTGGAAGGTCAGATGCAAGGACTGTGCAAATTGCTCAGCTCAGCCATGTTGTCCAACCCAAATTCACATGGTGGGTGCACAGTGAGGCACGACAAACAGAAATGTAGACCTTTGGAGCAGAGAAAGATAGATTCCAATGGTCACTTGAGGGGAATGGGCAACTTGTGCTTGAAAGACCTGAATGTCCACCGTGGTTTTCAGGGTTTTATAGGCAAAACTTGAGATGAGGGCTACAGTGTGTGTGACTTTCTTCTCATTCAGTTCAGTTCAGTCACTCAGTTGTGTCCGACTCTTTGTGACCCCATGAATCACAGCACGCCAGGCCTCCCTGACCATCACCAACTCCCGGAGTTCACCCAGACTCACGTCCAATGAGTCAGTGATGCCATCCAGCCATCTCATCCTCTGTCATCCCCTTCTCCTCCTGCCCCCAATCCCTCCCAGCATCAGTCTTTTCCAGTGAGTCAACTCTTCGCGTGAGGTAGCCAAAGTACTGGAGTTTCAGCTTTAGCATCATTGCTTCCAAAGAAATCCCAGGGCTGGTCTCCTTCAGAATGGACTGGTTGGATCTCCTTGCAGTCCAAGGAACTCTCAAGAGTCTTCTCCAACACCACAGTTCAAAAGCATCAATTCTTCGGCGCTCAGCCTTCTTCACAGTCCAACTCTCACATCTATACGTGACCACAGGAAAAACCATAGCTTTAACTAGACGGACCTTTGTTGGCAAAGTAATGTCTCTGCTTTTGAATATGCTATTTAGGATGGTCATAACTTTCCTTCCAAGGAGTAAGTGTCTTTTGATTTCATGGCTGCAGTCACCATCTGCAGTGATTTTGGAGCCCCCAAAAATAAAGTCTGACACTGTTTCCACTGTTTCCCCATCTATTTCCCATGAAGTGATGGGACCAGATGCCATGATCTTCGTTTTCTGAACGTTGAGCTTTAAGCCAGCTTTTTCACTCTCCACTTTCACTTTCATCAAGAGGCTTTTGAGTTCCTCTTCACTTTCTGCCATAAGGGTGGTGTCATCTGCATATCTGAGGTTATTGATATTTCTCCCGGCAATCTTGATTCCAGTTTGTGTTTCTTCCAGTCCAGCATTCCTCATGATGTACTCTGCATATAAGTTAAATAAGCAGGGTGACAATATACAGCCTTGACGTACTCCTTTTCCTATTTGGAACCAGTCTGTTGTTCCATGTCCAGTTCTAACTGTTGCTTCCTGACCTGCATACAAATTTCTCAAGAGGCAGATCAGGTGGTCTGGTATTCCCATCTCTTTCAGAATTTTCCACAGTTTATTGTGATCCACACACTCAAAGGCTTTGGCATAGTCAATAAAGCAGAAATAGATGTTTTCTGGAACTCTCTTGCCTTTTCCATGATCCAGCGGATGTTGGCAATTTGATCTCTGGTTCATCTGCCTTTTCTAAAACCAGCTTGAACATCAGGAAGTTCACGGTTCACGTATTGCTGAAGCCTGGCTTGGAGAATTTTGAGCATTACTTTACTAGCGTGTGAGATGAGTGCAATTGTGCGGTAGTTTGAGCATTCTTTGGCATTGCCTTTCTTTGGGATTGGAGTGAAGACTGACCTTTTCCAGTCCTGTGGCCACTGCTGAGTTTTCCAAATTTGCTGGCATATTGAGTGCAGCACTTTCACAGCATCATCTTTCAGGATTTGGAATAGCTCAACTGGAATTCCATCACCTCCACTAGCTTTGTTCGTAGTGATGCTTTCTAAGGCCCACTTGACTTCATATTCCAGGATGTCTGGCTCTAGGTGACTGATTACACCATCATGATTATCTGGGTCATGAAGATCTTTTTTGTACAGTTCTTCTGTGTATTCTTGCCATCTCTTCTTAATATCTTCTGCTTCTGTTAGGTCCATACCATTTCTGTCCTCTATCGAGCCCATCTTTGCACGAAATGTTCCCTTGGTATCTCTAATTTTCTTGAAGAGATCTGTAGTCTTTCCCATTCTGTTGTTTTCCTCTATTTCTTTGCATTGATCACTGAAGAAGGCTTTCTTATCTCTTCTTGCTATTCTTTGGAACTCTGCATTCAGATGCTTATATCTTTACTTTTCTCCTTTGCTTTTGACTTCTCTTCACAGCTATTTGTAAGGCCTTCCCAGACAGCCATTTTGCTTTTTTTGCATTTCTTTTCCATGGGCATGGTCTTGATCCCTGTCTCCTGTACAATGTCAAGAACCTCAGTCCATAGTTCATCGGGCAGTCTATTTATCAGATCTAGGCCCTTAAATCTATTTCTCACTTTTACTGTATAATCATAAGGGATTTGATTTAGGTCATACCTGAATGGTCTAGTGGTTTTCCCCACTTTCTTCAATTTAAGTCTGAATTTGGCAATAAGGAGTTCATGATCTGAGCCACAGTCAGCTCCTGGTCTTGTTTTTGCTGACTGTATAGAGCTTCTCCATCTTTGGCTGCAAAGAATATAATCAATCTGATTTCGGTGTTGACCATCTGGTGATGTCCATGTGTAGAGTCTTCTCTTGTGTTGTTGGAAGAGGGTGTTTGTTATGATCAGTGCATTTTCTTGGCAAAACTCTATTAGTCTTTGCCTTGCTTCATTCCGTATTCCAAGGCCAAATTTGCCTGTTACTACAGGTGTTTCTTGACTTCCTACTGGTGCATTCCAGTCCCCTATAATGAAAAGGACATCTTTTTTGGGTGTTAGTTCTAAAAGGTCTTATAGGTCTTCATAGAACCATTCAGCTTCAGCTTCTTCAGCATTACTGGTTGGGGCATAGTCTTGGATTACTGTGATATTGAATGGTTTGCCTTGGAAACGAACAGAGATCATTCTGTCGTTTTTGAGATTGCATGCAAGTACTGCATTTCGGACTCTTTTGTTGACCATGATGGCTACTCCATTTCTTCTGAGGGATTCCTGCCCGCAGTAGTAGATATAATGGCTGGTGATGAACAGGGTGGTGGTCTAGGATGCTTGTACTCAGCCTGAAGTTACTATCATCCACCTGGCTGGGGGCCTTCCTTCAAGCAGAAGAACTCAAAGGGCTTTGTTGTTATATCAATCCCTGGCGGAGGAACCGGGACTTTTTCCCCTCTGTTTCTGCACTCCCTCACTTCCTGGGTTAGTAACTGTTTGAATTTGCCCTTTGGAATTCAGGGAAGGTCAAGCCTTTTTCCTACAAACAAGAAACTGGGACACCACAGAAAGGCTTTTTTATCCAGGACTGTTACCTGAAAACCGGGTTTGCCTCTTGGTATTGAGGCAACAGACACAACCAAGTCAAAGTTTGTGAGAAGGAACGTTTGATGATTACTTGCAGCAGGTAAGGAGAACACCAGGCATTTTTCCCAAAGCAGTGTCTCCCCAAACAGCAAAATTGGGGAAGGTTTAAGCTAAGGGTGAGTGCCGAAGAATTGATGCTTTTGAACTGTGGTGTTGGAGAAGACTGTTGAGAGTCCCTTGGACTGCAAGGAGATCCAACCAGTCCATTCTGAAGGAGATCAGCCCTGGGATTTCTTTGGAAGGAATGATGCTAAAGCTGAAACTCCAGTACTTTGGCCACCTCATGCGAAGAGTTGACTCACTGGAAAAGATTCTGATGTTGGGAGGGATTGGGGGCAGGAGGAGAAGGGGACGACAGAGGATGAGATGGCTGGATGGCATCACTGACTCGTTGGACGTGAGTCTGGGTGAACTCCGGGAGTTGGTGATGGACAGGGAGGCCTGGCGTGCTGCAATTCATGGGGTCGCAAAGAGTCGGACACAACTGAGCGACTGAACTGAACTGAACTAAGCTAAGGGTGCGGCACGTGTGCTCAGTCATGTCTGACTCTCTTCGACCCCTGAAATGTAGCCCACCAGGCTTCTCTGTCCATGGGATTTCCAGGCAAAATACCGGAGTGGGTTGCCATTTCCCTACTCCAGGAGTTTTCCTGATCCAGGGATTGAAACTGCAATCCAAGCTTTAGTTGATTGAAGTCAGGAGGGTCAACACCATTGTTCCATCCTCCATTGGGTGCAGGCCTGGTTCCTGCAGAACTCAAACATGTATGGTTGTGTGTATCACTTGAGGGGGAACTAGGTCTCTGCTTTATCCCTGGACTATTGATTGATGGGCTTTTTTCTGTTCCTGCATTTCTTTCTTCCCTTAAGATCATTAATTACTGACACCTGTTCAACAGCAAGCATCATGGTGGCCTTCCAGTGCCCTTAAATCATAGGATTGGATCATAAAATGTCAAGAAAGCCACATCTGGTATTCTTTCTCTGGGCACCCCCTAACTTGCCTGCTTATTGGAGGGCACCACAGGGTCCTGGTCGGTTTCAATCCCCTCTTGACTCTGATACTCCCCAGTCTTGAGAGAAACAGGCATCAGACAAGAAAGGGAGTAACATTTTGGCTAGAGAGGTTAATCATAAACTCCACAGAGGAACTTGGTTTTAGGGTGACTTGGTTTCAAGCACCTGGCACAGAGTAAACGGTGGACATAGATATTGCTATTACAACAAAAGTGTTCCATGTAGAAAATGGTTGTGTGCCCGTGAGCAAATGGAAAAATCTCAACACCCTAATCCTTCACCCAGAGGTGTCCACTGAGCACACATCAGCATCACTCTAGAATCCTTTCCTTGGATTTTTTTAATTGAGCTCAGTCTGAACCTTCTCTTAAGAACATCTTTCCACATTAGTATTCATAAAACATCCTTTTAAAGAGAAGGATGAAATGGTAGGATAGCATCACCAACCCAATGCACATGAACTTGAGCAAATTCCGGGGGATAGTGGAGCCTGACCTACTGCAGCCCATAGGGTCGCAGAGTCAGACACGACTTAGCAACTGAACAGCAACATCGTTTTCAAAAGGCCTTAGAGAAAGTCACTTTCATGGACATAATTTGACCCAACTGCATTTGTTGCATACTTCAGCTGCCTTTTAATTTTTCGCTGTTATAAAACAGGGAACACGGGCGTCCTGTGAGTGTTCTTGCTAATATACCCTGGAATGTTCTGTTAAAAAGCTCCGGTGCTGTACTCCGGGCTCTGTCCCAGCGTGACGCTCTGCCTCGCCGGCCCCGCCCGGACATCTTCCCTACCAGGGAGTCGTTCGGCCCGGCGTCCGCCAGGGGGCGAGCGGGAGTCGCGGGCGGCAGGGCTCGACCACGCATGCGCGCGCCGCTGGGAGCACGTGCGAAGTGCGGCGGGGGCGGGAGCGGGAGGGGAAAGGTAGGAGGTGAGAGGTGAAGGGGCGGAGAGCTGCGCGGGCGCCGGGGAGAGAGAAACAGGGAGGGAGTGAGGGAGGGAGGGCGCCTCGCCCCGGACCGCGCGGGCCGGGAGCGCGCACGCCGCGCCCCGCCCCCGTCCTCCCGCCGCCGCCGCCGCCGCCGCCGCCGCCGCCGCCGCCGAGAAGCTGTTGCCGCCACAGGTACCTCCGCGCGCGTCCCCTCAGCGTCCGCCGGCCGGCCCGGGCCTCACGCTGCGCGGCCCGCGGGGTTCCGGGATGGGGGCCGCGGCGCGCCGGCGTGGGCGCTGTCCAGCAGCCGTGAGGGCCGCGCCGGGAGACCGCGCCGGAGAGGGGGCCGGCTTGCCGCGACCCCACCCTCACCGCGGCCGCGCCCCTGGCCGGGCCCACCGCGCGCGCCCGCCGCCCTCCTCCTCGCCCCCCGGCGACCGCTGGCCTGACCGGGGGTCGCGCTGTTGCGCCCCCGGGGCCCCGCTGTGCCCCGGGGAGCTGCAGATTCTAGAACCTGCTTTTGGACTGTCTGGGTGTTGCGGGGAGGGGAGAGCACGCTGTCCGCACCTGTCTCTTCTGTGAAATGTGCTTGAGAGGCAACACGTAGCTAGTTGCTTCCCTGGGTTCTGCCTGGTGTCGAGTTTTCTGTTTCCCTCACAAATCAACGTGCTTACTACCGTTGCCTCTGTTTATACTCTGGGTGGGCTTATCACCCCAGTGTACCATGCAGGAGCCTGAAGTCAGGATGGTTGTGCAGGTGGACATGCTTTTGGCCGTGGTGACTTTCCCTGGTCGTCTCACTCACTGCCCGCACCCTCTGTGGTGATAGAGCTGGGCGACTAAACTCCTGGGGATTTTGCAATGCGTTTTGTGAAGAGGACTTAGTAAAGGTTTATTTCACGATGCTAGCTTTGAGGGTGCTTCTGACCCAACGTTTGTGAAGTTGGGTTATGGAGTGTCCTTATGGGGGTGCTGCCATCTTAGGGTATCGAGCTAAAAACTGAAGCTTTTGTAAGGGAGTCAGGGGCAAGGGTGTCCGGTTGGGTGTATTTTTAGGTGTTCTCTAACTGACGACTTGTCTATAATTTTATGTTGATGAGAGTTTTAGGTGTCTCACACATTTGCAGCATTTCCTGTGGGGGACACGTGATGTGAAAAATGTATATTAATATATCTCTACAGTCATTCTTTCGGTGGTTTGTTGAAGCTGAAGTAATTCTCATTGATTATGAGCTCCTCTGGTGTTTGAGAGACCCCGCTTTTCTTTTGCTGCCGTGGTAGAAACAGCACCTCTCCCTGTGGTCTCCGTGCGGTGGTCTCCATGCGCTGTGTCATTACTGGTTTAGGTCTCCCCCGCCCCCGCCCCGCCCCCTCATCTGGATTCGTCTACTGTCCGGAGATGGGTATGAAAACTCTACTACTCCTAGTTTATGACAGCGGAGGATGAAGATTGTGGCTTGCTTGAAGAATTCAAGCAGTTATGAAGAAGTCACCTGTCCAGTTGGGAAATGAGCCATACCTGTGGCGTTTGGTACATAGGCATTTATTAACATTTGATGGTAGGCTTTAGAGGGTGCTTACTCTTAGTGTGCACTTGAATGTGTCCCAAGGACTGTGGAATAACACTTAGTTTATGTGTTATTCGCTTACCCTCACCCTCGGTGGCCATTTGGTTCCCAAGTGTTGGAGAAGGAAATGGCAACCCACTCCAGTATTCTTGCCTGGAGAATCCCATGGACAGAGGAGCCTGGCAGGCTACAGTCCATGGGGTCACAAGAGTCGGACACGACTTCGCGACAAAGAGAGAGAGTGTTAGTTTTACTGACTCTGACAGGCACTTCGTGTAGAGTTTGTATCAACACTCCCATTGAACGAATAAGAAGACTCCTCGCTCATAGAGAAATGGAGTTGCCAGGGTCACCCAGCTTGTCAGTGGGGATCAGACCTTCAAACCAAGTCTGCCCGACAGCACTGCCTGCTACTTCCACAGGAGAGGGTAGAAGTGAAAGCTGCTCAGTCGTGCCCGACTCTCTGCGACGCATGGACTGTCCAGTCCATGGAATCCTCCAGGCCAGAATACTGCAGTGGGTAGCCGTTCCCTTCCCCAGGGGATCTTCCCAACTCAGGGATCAAACCCAGGTCTCCCGTATCGCAGGCGGATTCTTCACCAGCTGAGCCCCAAGGGAGGCCTTCCACAGTAACATATTCCCTTCTTGAGTTGGCTGCTGAAACAAAATTCAGGTGACTTCTTTTGCTTCCTGAAGTAATAATTCTGGGTAAGATATTTTATTGAGCACTTGGGCTATCTAGATTCTCTGCTGAGTGCTCTCATGGCAGCCTATCTCTCTTAACCATCATAATAACCAGGAGAGAT
Source organism: Bubalus bubalis (assembly GCF_019923935.1). Lineage (NCBI taxonomy): Eukaryota > Metazoa > Chordata > Mammalia > Artiodactyla > Bovidae > Bubalus > Bubalus bubalis. Next base: position 52,019,501 of record NC_059177.1, read on the forward strand.
GACCCTGTTATCACCCTCTTTACTCATTAGTTTTAGAAACGTTTTCTGACTGGCCCTGGGTAACCCGGTGAGTTAGGAGCCGAGCCCAGTTGCAAATCCAGGTTTGTCTGAAAACAGAGTCCATGCTTTTATGCCGTTCTTGCGTCTGCTGGCTTCACAGTCTTCTCCACTACCCGCCAAATGAGAGGTAGCAGAAGACGATGTTGGGGTGAAGGGAGGAGCCCAGAGTCACAGGCTTGAGTCAGGGATGGTCGAACTCAACAGGAGGGAGATATTCATTTGACCTCTGTATTCCATAGCTTCCCCCTTGACTGGTCTGGGACACAGCTTGCAGGCCTGCTGGGCTGTGCAGTTTTGCAGTAGAGTCCAAAGAGGGTGTGTGTATGCATCACGGGGGCACATGGGTCTCAGGGAAAAAAAATAAAGCCAGTCTTTTTATTTCAGCCTTAATTTTGTTTTTTTTTTGTTTGTTTGTTTTGTTTTGTATTTTATAAGTACAGTTGGTATTATCACAGTAGTTCAGTTCAGGCACTCAGTCGTGTCCGACTTTTTGCGACCCCATGAACCGCAGCACGCCAGCCCTCCCTGTCTATCACCAACTCCTGGAGTCTTCCCAAACCCATGTCCATTGAGTTGGTGATGCCATCCAACCATCTCATCCTCCATTGTCCCCTTCTCCTCCTGCACTCAATCTTTCCCAGCATCAGGGTCTTTTCAAATGAGTCAGCTCTTCGCATCAGGTGGCCAAAGTATTGGAGTTTCAACTTCAACATCAGTCCTTCCAATGAACCCCTGGAACTGATCTTCTTTAGGATGGACTGGTTGGATCTCCTTGCAGTCCAAGGAACTCTCAAGAGTCTTCTCCAACACCACAGTTCAAAGGCATCAATTCTTCGGCACTCAGCTTTCTTTATAGTCCAGCTCTCACATCCATACATGGTTACTGGAAAAACCGTAGCCTTGACTAAACAGACCTTTGTTGGCAAAGTAATGTCTCTGCTTTTTAATATGCTATCTAGGTTGGTCATAACTTCCCTTCCAAGGAGTAAGCATCTTTTAATTTCACGGCTGCAGTCACCATCTGCAGTGATTTTGGAGTCCAAAAAAATAAAGTCTGACACTGTTTCCACTGTTTCCCCATCTATTTCCCATGAAGTGATGGGACCGGATGCCATGATCTTCGTTTTCTGAATGTTGAACTTTAAGCCAACTTTTTCACTCTCCTCTTTTTCTTTCATCAGGAGGCTCTTTAGTTCTTCTTCACTTTCTGCCATAAGGGTGGTGTCATCTGCATATCTGAGGTTATTAATATTTCTCCTGGCGATCTTGATCACAGTAGTACATACATATAATTTTTGCACAAAAATTGGAGATATGTACACACATATTGGGGATATGTACTTGAGTTTTTGTTGTTGGGAGTTCATAAAAACATTAAGAACCCCCTGGTTTGTTTAATACTCAGCATTTTCTGAATTCATAAAATATGTAATGTGTCATGCTAACCCTTTGTTCCTAAGTTGGAAGTCTAGTGAAGTTCAGTGTAATTCTACATAATCAGGGTATTTCATATTAATAACCAATTATAAATTATTTTAGAAATTGTATTCTGAGTGTGAAAGATTTGGTTTTTCAGTAGCCTTTATGTTGCAAATATAGTAGTACTCTTTACCTTTGAAGCAATAGTGACTGATATAGCCCTTTAGAAGTTAAAGCTTTGGGAATTCCCTGGCTGTCCAGAGGTTAGGGCTCTGTGCTTTCATTGATGAGGGCCTGGGTACTTCAGGAAACTAAGGTACCACAAGCTGTGTGGTGTGGCCAAAAAAAAAAAAAAAAAAAGAAAAGAAAAAATTTTGTTGAACCTCTTCTGTTTTTTTTCAGAGTTTAACTTTTTAATTTTATATTGGAGTATAGCCAAGTAACAACATTGTGATAGTTTCAGGTGAGCAGCAGAGGGACTGGCCATACATATATATGTATCCATTCTCTCCCAAACCCTACTCCCATTCGGGCTGTCACATATTGTAACATTGAGCCGAATTCCACATGCTATGTGGTAGGTCCTTGTTGGTTATCTCTTTTAAATAGAGCGGTGTGTACATGGCCTTCCCAAAGTCCCTAACTTTCCCTCCCCCCCTGGCAACCATAAGTTCATTTTCTGTTTTGTAAGAAAATCCATTTGTATCATTTCTTTTAGATTTCACACGTAAGGGAGGTCATAAGATATTTTTCCTTCTCTGCGTGACTTACTTCACTCAGTTTGACACTCTCTAGGTCCATCTGTGTTGCTGCAAATGACATTATTTCATTCTTTTCGATGGCTGAGTAATATTCCGTTGTGTTTATGTACCGCAGGTTCTTTGTCCATTCCTGTGTTGATGGGCATTTAGGCTGCTCCCTGTCTTGGCTGTTGTAAGCAGTGCTGCAGTGAACACGGGAGTGTGTATACTGTTAGATTATGTTTTTCTCCAGATATGTGCCCAGGAGTGGGATTGCAGGTTCATATGGTAGTTCCATTTCTAGCTTTTTAAGGAACCTTCATACTGTTCCTCTTATTGGCTGTATCAGTTTGCATTCCCACCAACATTGTAGCAGGTGAACTTCTATTTTAAACAACTTAATTGAGTTCGAAGCCCAAGAGACTAATCAGTGTATACAAATATGGCATTTATAATAGTTGTAGTTGTGGTATTCTGCAACCTTAGAATATTTTCATATCATCTAAATGTTGAAATTGTAAGCATGTTGATTCCTTATCACTTTTTACAAACTAGATTCTTTAGTTCATTCCACTGCAGTGGTTAGTACATTATTTCAGAATGAGTGGTTTCAGAATTGTATCTAATTAAAAAAATCTTTGTCATCTTCCAGCTTATTTCACAATTGAATAGATTAGTGTTCTTCAGGAGTTTAGGTTAAAATAACAGAATGGGTTTTGAGCAAGAAATGTAGTTTCCTAATTATATAAGCTGATAGTATCCAGATGAGACAGTATTACTTCATACCTAGGTTCTCAAACTTAAGTGTGAGTTGAAATTACCTGGAGGAGTTGTTTTAACCTCACCTCCAGAATCTGTAGGTCAGGGGTAGACCCTGGAATTTGAAATTCAAACAAGTTGCTCGGTGGTGCTACTGTTGCCTTGCATGCTTAGTTGATAAGTCGTGTCTGACTCTTGTGACCCCATGCACTGTAGCCCACCAGGCTCCTCTGTCCATGGGATTCTCCAGGCAAGAATACTGGAGTGGGTGGCCATGTCTTTCTTCAGTGGATCTTCCTGACCCAGAGATTGAACTTGCTTCTCCTGTGTCTCCTGCATTGCAGGCGGATTCTTTACTGCTGAACCACTGCTGCCTGAGGGAACCGCAGTTTGAGAGCCCTGGCTCTAAAACCAGAGCACGAGGTCAGTGTTTTCATGTTTCACTTAGAATCTCATCAGCATCGCCTTAGTTTTGCCAAGCTCGGGCAGTCCTCTGAATTAATGATGACTCAACTTACCATTTTTCAACGATATGATGGTGCCAAAGCAATCATATATTCAGTAGAAACCATGCTCCAAATTTTGAATTTTTAATCTTTTCAGGCCTGTGATATGTTGACAGCCACACTCCCGTGATGCTGGACAGCAGCATTGAGCCCAGCTCCCAGTCAGACACGTACTCATGTTCAGTTCAGTTCAGTCGCTCAGTCGTGTCTGACTCTTTAGGACCCCATGAATCGCAGCATGCCAGGTCTCTCTGTCCATCCCCAACTCCCGGAGTTCACTCAGACTCACGTCCATCGAGTCAGTGATGCCGTCCAGCCATCTCATCCTCTGTCATCCCCTTCTCCTCCTGCCCCCAATCCCTCCCAGCATCAGAGTCTTTTCCAGTGAGTCAACTCTTCGCATGAGGTGGCCAAAGTACTGGAGTTTCAGCTTTAGCATCATTCCTTCCAAAGAACATCCAGGACTGATCTCCTTCAGAATGGACTGGTTGGATCTCATGAGGGTGACCAACTAATACAATTAGAGCCATTCTGTATTCAGACAACCATTTTTTCATTTTGGTATTTTGGTATTTTTCAGTATGGTATTCAGTAAGTTACATGAGATATTCAACACTATTATAAAATAGGCTTTGGGTTAGATGATTTTGCCCAACTTTAATGTCAGTGATCTGAGCGCATCTAAGGTAGGCTAGGCTAAGTGATGACATTCAGCAGGCTGGGTGCAGTAAATGCAATTTCGGCATTGCAGTGTTTTCAGCTTAGGATGGGCTTATCAGCATGTACCTGGAGGAGGGCATGGCAACCTGCTCCAGTGTTCTTGCCTGGAGAATTCCACGGACAGAGGAGCTTGGCAGGGTACAGTCATGGAGTTTCCGAGAGTCGGACACAACTGAGCGACTAACACACACACACGCGTGCGCGCGCGCATCAGGATGTGCCTCCACTGTAAACTGAGGAAGATCTGTGTGTATCTGGCTCTTGGTTTTAGTCCATTTCTTTCTTATTTGTAGATAATGTCATAATTATATTCTCAACTGTAGTGCTGTTTCTGCTTTCCCTGCAGTTTCTAGGTTGAGGAATTAGAGTTGTTGTTTTAATTCGAATCACTCATCTTCTTAAAAATTGATAAGCTCACCCATATGCGCGCACAGAATTTACATTGTCTGTAATCCCAGTGGTAACCACCTGCAGGGTTCTTCTCAGGCTTCTTTCTTGCTCATTCTTATTTTCTTTCTCTGTGTAATGGGTTCATACTGTTCTGTATCCATTTTCTGTGTGAACATTTTTTTCATGTATAAAACTGTTGTAGAACATTTTTGATTTTTTTTAAAAAACATGGGCTCTCATTTATTTTGATGTTTTTCAGTGGCTTTCCCTTTGAGCAGCCTTGTCCAGTCCAGCCTGCTACATGTGGCTGTGGGCTTCGTTTGCACCTTTCAGAAGGCTGTGCTGTCACTCACAAAGTCTTCAATCATGGTCTCTCTTTCTCAACAATCTTCAGTAGCTCCCCACTCTTATAATCTGCCCCAGGCTGGCACATCCACCCCTTCTTCCCTCTGCCAGGCAGTGTTTATGCTGCCTTATCTTTATTTTTTTTTTGTAAGAGGCCACTTGGATGGAAGAATTTTTAAAATAAATTTATTCATTCATTTATTTTTGGCTGTGTTGGATCCCCTCGTTGCAGTGAGTGAGGGCTACGCTCCAGCTGCCACGTGCGGGCTTTTCACTGTGGGGGCTTCTCTTGTTGCTGAGCACAGGCTCCAGGGTACCCAGGCTTCAGTAGTTGGGACACATGGGCTCAGCAGTTGAGGCTCTTGGGCTGCAGAGGACAGGCCCAACAGTTGCAGTGCACAGGCCCAGTTGCTCCACGGCACATGGGATCTTCCCAGACCATGGATTGAACCCGTGTCTCCTGCATTGACAATTGGATTCTTATCTGTTGAGCCACCAGGGAAGCCCTGTGCTGTCCCAGCTTCAGGGAGCGATTAGTTCTCATCTTTCAGGCATGAGCCCTGGTTGGGTTTGACATTCATTCTCAGTTGTCCCCCCAGCAACAGTGACTGTTAGGAATATCAAGACCTGCCTTCAGCAGGCAGCAGAGAATGTTGCATCTCATATTCTTGTCAGGAGGATAAAAGCTGTCCTGAACTCAGCTGTGGTAAAGGATGTCCATGGGGTTGTTCTGGCACAGGCTCGGTGCACCTGTTCCAGGCAGTGTTTTTTCTTTGAATGAAACTGGATCATTAGCATATTTCTGGCCTCCTTCCGCTTCACACGGCCCCATCAGCTTGTGTTAAGAGCTGTACAAGAAGCCTCCAAGAAAATCTGTGAGTCCAATTAGAAATTGCCTTCAGGTCCAGTGCCTGGGAGTGGTCATGCCTCTTCTGAACCATTGATTTGATTTTGTTTAAACCATACTGTGAACTGTGTCAGAATGGTTCTCTCTTTGCCTGGGTTCCTAGGGAGCTCATAGTCTCATTTATATTGAGAGTTCTCTGGCTTGTGTGTTCTTCTGGCTTATAACATTGTTTTTTTTTTCTTTTTAATGGCTAGACATTTTGCTCTTTCTCTCAAATTTTACCATAAAAAACACATTTCATGTCTTTTCTAAACATTACAGTGATTACATTCTTGTCTCCAAATCTGTCTTGCTATCCTATATCCTTTCATTTTTTTTCATACACTTGAATCCCTCTGAAGCCTGCTTTCGCTTGCCCCCTGCCATTTCCTCATTGTTTTTTGTTGTTCCATTTTTCTCTTGTGGTAAATATACAAGTTTCCATATTAACCATTTTAAGTGTACAGTTCAGTGATATTAAAAAACATTTATAAATTTTCACAACATCACCACCATTCTTTCTGTGATGTGGATAGTTGTGTCTGACTCGGCGACGCCGTGAACTGTAGCCCACCTGGCTCCTCTGTCCTTGGGATTCTGCAGGCAAGAATACTGAAGTGGTTTGCCATGCCCTCCTCCAGGGGATCTTCCCAGCCCAGGGATCAAAGCCAGGTCTCCCGCATTGCAGGCAGATTCTTTACTTTCTGATCCACCAGGGAAGCCCAAGAATGCTGGAGTGGATAGCCTATCCCTTCTCCAGGGGAGCTTCCTGAGCTAGGAAGCGAACCGGGACCTTCTGCATTGCTGGCGGATTCTTTACCAGCTGATCTACCGGGGAAGCCCATTCTCTCTGTATCTCTCCTCATTTTGCAAAACTGAAACTCTATATCCATTAAGTAGTAACTCATTTTCTCCTCTCCCAAGTACCTGGCAGTAACCATCCTAAATACTTTATATAACTATGATTTTGACTAAGTATATCATGTAAATGGAATTATACCCTGTTACTCTCTTGTGACTGGTGTGTTTCATGTAGCATAATATTCTCATGTTGTAGCATGGGTCAGAATTACTTCCTTTTTAAAGCTGAATAATATTCTGTGTATACCTCATTTTGTTTATCCATTCATCTGTTGATAGACATTTTTATTGTTTCCACCTTCTGGCTGTTGTGAGTAATGCTGCTGATAACTTGGGTATACAAATATTAGTTCAAGTCCTTGTTTTCAGTTCTCTTGGGCCAGTATGGAAGTGGAATTGCTGGATTGTATGGTAATTCTATGATTCATTTTTTTGGAACCATCAGACTGTTTTCCCCAGAGGCTGTACCATTTTACATTCTTGCCAGCAATGCACAAGGGTTCCAGTTTCTTCACATCCTTGCTAACACTTGTTGTTTTCTCATGTTTTGATAGTAGCCATTGTAATGCCTATGAGGTGATTATCTCTCTTTGTAGTTTTTATAAAATATTTTTTTGGTGAACAAATTTCTTAAAAGATCACTTAAAATCAACATAGAAAATGGTTGCATAGTACAGATCTCAACTATTCACTCAGAATACATTTTAAGAATAATTTTCTTTTATTATATATAAACATTTATTTTAATAATACTCTTTATCACTTTAACTTACATCATTCCAGTGTGAAAATGTTTCATTGAAGAGAGAATATTTCTTCAGAACTCTAAATAAAGAGCTTTACCGATCAAATTTGCGGAGCACAGTCTTTAGAAAAATGAAGTTGTTCATTTTGCGGTAATGCTTCCCCTTTAAACATCTGCCAGTTTGTCACAGGTTTCAAGTACAAGGTGCCTAATGCTCTGAACGTGTATGTAGTGTAAGCGAACCAAAGCTTTTCTCAGATATCAATTCTTTGTAAGTCCTACAAATTTGTGTGAATGTATTTGTTGTATAAAATAAATATTTTTTCCTGTTGTTAATTTGTAATATTCTATAAAACTCAGATATATTCATATCTATCATGGGCAGCTTATTTTAGCATTTTACCTGTAAAAAACACTGATCTATATACTTAAAATGATTTCTTGAAAAAACATTTTCTGTAATATAGTCCAGCATTTAACAAATAATACAATTAAAATTTATCCCTTGATCAGTATTCAGATTAAGAGTAATTTTCTTAATGTTTGCAAGTGAAGACTTATGACCTGAGATAGGATCCGTTGACAGCATCATACACTGATTCAGAAAGATATCTTCAGTAACTAAGGCGGAAGTGGAAGTGTACTCTAGAAGATATGAGCCTAGAAGAGAGCAGCATTTCTAAATCTCATTTTACATGTGTACTTTGAAATTTATTATAGCATAAGCAGTTTAACAATTAAATATCATAATCACAGAGTTGACCTTTTTTTTTTTAATATTCCTGAAGTTCATGTACTCAATTTGACCTTAAAACCTTTTAAAAGTATTCATAATTTAAATGGTAAGTACTCATATGTACACCCATGGCTGATTCAGGTCAATGTATGGCAAAACCCACTACAATATTGTAAAGTAACTAGCCTCCAATTAAAATAAATAAATTTTAAAAAAATGGTAAAGACTGCCTTAAATTTGTGCTTATACAGTTTATAAAATGGATGAAAGAGACAACAGAGCAGATGTCTAATAAATTGATGTAAGGTCGCAGCAATATGTATTTAAGTATACTGGCATCTGCTTAAATTCACGAAGAAAGAAATGATGAGTCTGTATTCTGAACCCGCAACCTAGTATCGATTGTGTGTGTGCGCGCTAAGTCTCTTCAGTGTGTCCAACTCTTTGTGACCCTATGGACTGTATATAGCCCACCATGCTTCCAGGCAAGAATACTGGAGTGAGTTGCCATGCCCTCCTCCAGGGGATCTTCCCCACCCAGGGATTGAACCCGTGGCTCCTGTGGTTCCTGCATTGCAGGCTGATTCTTTACCTCTGAGCTGCCAGGGAAGCCCAGTATTGATTGTATATTGTCTCAAATTACTAGCCCCCTGCTTCACTTCACGTTGCTAAACCCTGCCTTCCTAAATGTTTATAAATGGTCAGGAGTCTGGATTGACACAGTTCAGTGGTGAGTTTTTGTTTTTGTCTTTTTAACCCCAGCAGCTGTAGCACTAGCACTGTCCTCGGTTCAGAGCAAGTTCTGTTAATATTTCTGAAGTGTTTTCCGTGGTTGCTATTGACTCATTGTAATTTCAGTTTGCATTTCCCTAGTGATCAGTAATGTTGAGCATATTTTCATGCTTTTATTAGCCATTTGTATATCTTCTTTGGGGAAATGTCTGTTCAAGCCCTTTGCCCATTTTTTAATCAGATCACTTTTTAAAAATTTTTATTTATTTGTTTTTAAACTTCTAACTTTGTATCAGATTTTTCTGTTGTTGAGTTCTAGGACTTTTCTTTATATTCTAGATATTAATCCCTTGTCAAATATATGATTTTTAAATATTTTCTCCCATTCTGTGGGTTGCCTTTTTACTCTGTTGATAGTATCTTTGTGTTTTTGGTCCATGCTGCACAACCAGGGATCTGGGGCCTCGGAAGTGAGTATGCAGAGCCGTAGCCATTGGATCCCGGGAAGTTCTCTGTTGATAGTTTCTTTTGATGCACACAATTTAAAAATTTTTATGAAGTTCAGTCTGTTTACGTTTCATTTGTTCCCTGTGCCTTTGGTGTTATACCAAGGAATTGTCAAATCTAACGTGAAGCTTTTGCCCTTTGTTTTCTTTTAAGAGTTTTTATAGTCTTAAGTTCAGATCTTTGATCCTTATGTATTCATTGCTGCTAAATTTTGTAAAGGGGTACATTCTGAAAAAGCCTTGTACATTTCAAAGGACTTCTCTGCCTATTAATGTTTATTATCATTAAATTGAAATATACACAAAAGCAGAGAGTAGTGATCCATTGTGATGTATCACTTAGTTATGTCTCATCCTTACCAATACTTATTTCTTGGCTACGCCACACAGCATGTGGGGTCTTAGTTCCTCCACCAGGGATCGAACCTGCACCCCTGCATTGGAAGCGCAGTCTTAACCACTAGACTGCTAGGGAAGTCCCTTTTATTTTGTGGGGGGTACTTTAATAATTGTGCATTCACATAACTCCCAGAACCAGACTGAAAAGAAATAGTGCATTGATTATACATATACAGAACATACATACAGTGTATGTTGCATATAAAGTAATAACAGTGATTTCCCTCCAAATTCCTTAATACATTTTCTCAAATAATATGTCTTAGTTTTTAGATGAATTGCAAGCACAGTCATGTGTCCTGACACTTGTTATTTTTCTTTTTTTTAAGAAATAAGAGCCAACCTATTGGGTGTGAAGTGATATGTCATTATGGCTTTGATTTCTATTTCTGTAATGATTAGTGATGTTGAGCAGTTTTATGTGCCTTTTGATCATTTATATTCAATGTATCTATTCAAGTCCTTTGCCCTTTTTTTTCTTTTTTTGGCCATGCAGCGGGCACATGGGATCTTAGTTCCCTGACCGGGGATCAAACCTATGCCCGTTGCATTGGAAGCACAGAGTCTTTCGGACCCCTAGGGAAGTCCCTACTTACCCATTTTTGAATCGAGTTTTTTGTTGTTGCTGAGTTGTGGCAGTTCTTTCTATATTCTGGATATTAATCTCTTCTTAGATACATGACTTGCAAATATATTCTTCCATTCTGTGGGTTGTTCTTCACTCTGTTGATAGTTTTCTTTGAGGTACAAAAGTGATTTTGTTATCTGTTGTTGTTGTTGTTTTTCTGTGCTTTTGGTGTCACATCCACAAAATCCTTTCAGAATCAGTATCATGAAGGTTTTACCCCTGTTTTTAAGAGTTTTATTAGTTCTAGTTCTTTGTTTAGGTCTTTGATTGATTTTGAGTTAGTTTTTGTATATGATACAAGGGTCCACTTGAACTTTTTTGTGTGGGGCTGTCATGTTTTCCCAGCACCAGTTGCTGAAAAAACTTTTACCAGGTGTCCCTCTCATCTCTTGGCTCTCTTTGGCACTCTCTCCCTCACAAACAGGTCTTCTGCATGTTTTGTGTTTGGAATGCAACCATCTTCCATGTGGTGTTTATATTAAAAGCTCTTGAGACAGTAATAAAATCTAAACTCATCACACCTTCACTTTTGAGAAAACTCTCAAGAAGCATGGTACTTTGCAGAAGAACACACTTCTCTCAGGAAGCCACAGGCAAGAGGCTTCCGTTCTGTGAGGTCTGGACATACCCATGTGTGGCTGAGAGCAGGAGTCTGGTCCTGGCCATGCTTCTGAGACCAAGGCTGAGGGCACCCTACCTCTGGGCCTGCAGTCTTACGAAATGACAGGGCTGCCCTATTGAACTCCTGTGTTGTTTCTAGCTTTAAAACATTCTTTGCCCATGTTCTTAGCAGTCAGTTCAGTCCATTTGTTAGTCATTGCTGACCACGTCAAGAGGGAATGAAAATGTAGGTTGCTGGTGTTGTGGAAGAAAGTCTTCAATGTATCTGTTGATGCTGAATTGTGCAGAGGAGTCAGCATCCTGTAATGGTTTTTTGCGATGATCATCACAACCGTTTAACTTAGTCTTCCTTCAATACGAGTATTGCTGCGCCATCCCAACAATTATCCTAATTGTGGCAATAGTCATCCTCTTGAATATGATGTTTTCAGGCTTCAAGTTCTTTGAAATCAGCTTTCGTTCGTTAACTGAAACTCCTTTCTTTTTTCAGTACTGTTAATTTAAGTCTGCTGAAAATCCTTCCAGCTTATTTGGGTAATTTTAATGCTTAGAGAAGCAGAATTTCCTGTCCTGATCATTGATCCACTTTCCAAATCAACTTGCCCTCCAAAGATGAATTCTTTGCACCAGTGGACTAGTTTAGCACAGTGAACAGACCTATAGTGACTTTCCTTTTGGCACCAAAGGAGGTGCTGACCACTCTAGGGAACACAAAGGTGATTCAGCCGTGACCTCCCAGGAGGGACTGCAGTCAGTCAGGGGAGGCTGGGAAAGTCAGAATAAACACAGGGCCAAGTGGAAATACAGTTACAGAAGCTCAGAATAGAAGGCTGCTGCTCCTAGAAGGAGGCTTTCATTTTTTTTTTTTTTTAATTTTAGCTTTTCAGGGCAGTACTGTATTCACATAGCACAAAATTTAAAAGGTACAACAGGGTATACACCAGAACGTTTCCCTTCCATCTTGCCCCTGGCCACCAGATCCTTTTCCCAGAGGCAGCCAGAGTTACAAGTTCTCGAGTGTCTGTTCAGGCCTGTTCTGTGCATAATACAGACGAACACACAGAGAGCTCCTTTCTTTTACATGAAAAGTAGCACACTTGCTCTTTTCTCTGTTTGTGATAGATCATTGTCAATACGGAAGAGCTTTTTATTGTCTTTTACAACTGGAGAATATTCCATTGTCAGGATGTACTTTTATTTAGCCAGTGCTCTATGGATGGATATGTAAGGTGTTTTACATTTTGCTAATGCAGACACCGCTGAGGCGCGTTCTGTATACATCAGTCCACGCATGGCCAAGGGTGTGTGTCCATTCACTTACCTGAGGCAGGAGCGCTGGGAGGTGAGTATGTGCTTCTGTGGTTTTGATAGCTCTTACAAGTTAAACCTCCGTAGAGGTTTTGTCCACTTAGGCTCCCAGCCAGTTTGGCAGTGCCTGTTTATCCACACCCTCACCAACACTGTGATATCTCACAGTTTGGACTTTGCCAGTTTTTTTGTTTGTTTTTAAATTTATATATTTAGCCGTTTCGAGTCTTAGTTGCAGCACAGGGGATCTTTGTTGCATCATATGGTCTCTCTGGTTGTGGCTCAGTGGCTCAGTGGCTGTGACTCGCGGGCTTAGTTGCTCCGAGTCCTGTGGGATCTAGCTTCTGGACCAGGGATCAAGCCCGTGTCCCCTGCATTGCGAGGCAGATTTTTAACTGCTGAATCACCAGGAAGTCCTGATCTTTGCCAGTCTGTTAGCTTAAAAAAACTAGATTTTTTTCCTCCAAAACTTCTTAGTTCATCCTGTAGCAAAGTTAAGGTTTAAGGGCCATTTTAGTTTTCTGTGAAGTCAGTTTGTATCCTTGGCCTGTTTTTCTACTGGGCTTTGGTGTTTCTTAATTTTGTAAAAAAAAAATTATATAGGAAGAAACTTTGCATTTTGTCAGTGATAGGAATTGCAATTATATTTTTATAGATTTTAAAATATTTTTTTATTGATACTTAGGATGGTTTTGTCATGAAAAAAAAATTGATTTTTAATTGACTTTTTAAGGCTTATGGGTTCTCTGTCATACATAGAAAGATATTCCCTGGTAGAAGTGTATGAAAAATTATCCTATGGTTTCTTAAAGTACTTTTTATGTTTCATTTTTTACCTTTTATCCATTTTTTACCTTTTTACCTTTTATGTTTCATTTTTTACCTTTATCCATTTGGAATTTTTTTTAGTATGAAGTGTGGGTCCAATTTAATTTTTCCCAATTGGCTGCTCATTTGTTGAAATACCTTTTATTGAACAATTCATCTTTTCCCCACTTCTTTAAATATCCTTTATCATTTACTATGTATGATGTACTTTGCCACATATCATGTATATTGGGTCTATTTCTAGACTTTCAATTGTAGATATTAATCCATGTTTTAATGTGTTGGTATCATATTGTTTTAGTTACCCTAGTTTTATAGCATATTTCAGTGTTTGGTAAAGTAAATTCTAATTCATTATCTTTATTTTTCACAACTTTCCTTGCTGTTTTTTGTTTTTCTTTATGAACTTTAAGACAAGTTTGTTTGTTGAAAGTCCTGTTTGTTTTTATTGGGACTAAATTACAGTTTTAGCTTAGTGTAAGAAAAGTGACATTTTGATGATGAATCTTCCCTGCTAAGATTACATGGCTTTCTCTCTGAGTTTGGTTTTAGTTTTGATGGATTTCTTAATACACTTGGATTTTATGCCAACTGTATTCTCAGGTCTTTCTTGTTTGTTTTTAATGCTGAAGCATATTCCCTTCTGTCTACTTGATGATGATGTATGTGGAATTGTTGATTTGTATATATTAATTTTCATCATCTTACCTGATTTTTAATTAATTGTGATAGGTCTTCAGTTGCTTCTCTTGGATTTTTTAGGTTTATAATATTATCCACAAATAAATGTTTGCTCTGGTTGTACACCTGTGTCTTCCTTCTGTTGTCTTTTGTGATGGGTGGCTCCTCCACAGCAGTGGTAAACACTGGTGGTGAGGTGCGTGGCTTTGTTTGGCCTCTGACTTTGGTGGGAAGTCTTCTAATGTGTTCCCACTGCACTTGACTTTAGCTTTGAGATTGAGAAGGATGTAAATATGTGGTTGATGTCTGTATCTTACTGTATATTTTTAAATGTAAATATGTATATAAATATTCAAGCTTTTGTCAGTTTAATTAAAGTGTAATTAACAAAATTGTGTTTATTTAAAGTATACAACATGGTAATTTGACATATGTGTATTTTGTGAAATAATTACCACAATCAGGTTAATGAACACATCCATCACCTCAGTTGCCTTTTTTCTTTTCTTTGTAGTGAGAATCCTTACAGTCTGTTCTTTCAGCAGTTTTCAGGCACTCACAGTATTGTTGACTGTGGTCACTGTGCTGCATGTTAAATTCCCCAGAGCTTATTCATCTTATCAGGGAAGGCTTCTGCCCTTTGACCAGCATCTCTCCATCTCTCCCAGGCCCTGGTGACCACCATTCTACTCTCTGTTTCTGTGAGTTGGACACTTTTTTTTTTTAGATTCCACTTATGAGGGTGATCATACAGTATTTGTCTTTCTGGCTGATTTCACTTATTATCGTGTGCCATAGATTCTTCCACGTTGCTGCAAATTTCAGAATTTCCTTCTTTCTTGTGACTAGTTAATATGTTAATACACACAACCCTACCTTATCTGTTTATCTGCTGATGGACAGGTAGGTTGTTTGCATATCTTGGCTATTGTGAATAATCCTGAACTGAGCCTAGGCATCCAGATAATCTCTTCAAGAAATGATATCTTTGGATGTATGCCCGTAAGTGGAATTGCTGGGTCATATGGTAGGCTGATTTGTTTTTTTTTGTTTTTTTTTTTTAATTTTTATTGGAGTACAGTTGCTTTATAGTCTTATGTTAGTTTCAGGTCCACAGTGAAGTGGATCAGTTATACGTATATCCACTCTTTTTTAGATTCTTTTCCCATATTTAGGCTGGTACAGAGTATTGAGTGGAGTTCTCTGTGCTCTACAGTAGATCCTCATTAGTTGTCTGTTTTATGTATAGTGGTGTATATATGTCAATCCCAATCCTCCAATTTATCCCCCTGCTCTTACCCTCTGGTAACCATTAGTTGTTTTCTACATCTGTAGCTCTCTGTTTTGTAGATAAGTTCATTTGTACCCTTTTATTAGATTCCACATATAAGCAATATTGTATGATTGTCTGACTTCACTCATTAGAACAATCTATAAGTCCATCCCTGTTGCTGCAAACGGCATTATTTCATTATTTTGAACTGAACTAACTGAACTGATTATTCAGATTATTATTATTGTATATATATACTACATCTTCTAAAACCATTCATCTGTCGATGAGCATTTTTAGGTTGCTTCCATGTCCTGGCTGTTGTAAATAGTGCTGCAGTGAACACTGGGATGCATGTATCTTTTCAAATGGTTTTTTCTTTGTATATATGCCTGGGAGTGGGGTTGCTGGATCACATGGTAGCTCTGCTTTTATTTTTTTAAAGACCCTCCATACTGTTTTCCATAGTGCTGTCCACTTTACATTCCCACCAACAGTAGGAAAGTTCCCTTTTCTGTGCACCTGCTCCAGCATTTATTGTTTGTAGACTTTTTGATTATGGCCATTCTGACCCATCTGAGGTGATACCTCATTATAGTTTTGAATTGCATTTCTCTAATAATTAGTGATGTTGAGCATCTTTTCATGTGCTTTTTAGCCATTTGTATGTCATCTTTGGAGAAATGTCTATGTAGATCTTCTGCCCGCTTAAAAACATTATTTGTTTTTGGCTCTGCTTGTTGTTGGTTGCGGTGCAGGCTTTCCTCTGGTTGTGGCTGGTGGGGCTGCTCTCTAGTTGTGGTGCATGGGCGTCTCTGCAGGGGCTTCTCTTGGTGCAGAGAATGGCTTCTAGGGTGTGCAGGTTTCAGTAGTGCAACTTGTGGCTCAGTAGCGCTGTCTCCTGGGCTCTAGAGCACGGGCCCACTGCTCTGAGGCACGTGGGGTTCTCCCGCACTGGCACGTGGGCTCTTCACCACTGAACCACAGGGAGGCCCCATCTTCTGCCCACCTTTTGACTGGGTTGTTTTTTGATATTGCACTTCATCAGCTGTTAATATATTTTAGAGGTTGATCCCTTGGTTCCTTCACTTGAAACTATTTCTCCCATTCTGAGGGTTGTCCTTTTGTTTATGGTTTCCTTTGCTGTGCAAAAGCCTTTTAGTTTAGGTTCCGTTTGTTTATATTTGTTTTTATTTATTTTCTTTACCCTAGGAGGTGGATCAAAAAAGATCTTGCTGCAATTTATGTCAAACAGTGTTCTGCCTATACTTTCCTTTAAGAGTCTTATAATATCCAGCCTTACAAACAGGTTTTTAATCCATTTTGAGTTTATTTTTTGTGTAAAGTGTTAGGGAGTGTTCCAGTTTCATTCATTTACATGTAGCTGTCCAGTTTTCCCAGCACTCCTTACTGAAGAAATGGTAGTTTGGTTTTTAAATTTTGGGGGAATTTCCATTGTGTTTTCCATAATGGCTGTACCAATTTACAGTTCCACCAGCAGTGTACAAGAAACCCCTTTCTCCACATCCTTCTCTTCTTTATTGAAACCATCCTAATAGTGTGAGATGATGTCTTATTGTGGTTTTGATTTGTATATCTCTGATTAATGATGTTGAGCATCTATTCATGTACCATTTGTGTACATTAATTCTTTGGAAAAATGTCTGTTCTGGTCCTTTACCCATTTCTTAATCAAGTTATTTTGTTTTTTGTTTTGCTGTTGAGTGGTATGTGTTTGGATATTAATCCCTTATCAAATATATGGTTTGCAAATGTTTTCTCCCAGTCCATACATTGTCTATTCATTTTATTGATTGTTTCCTTTCTGTGTAGAGCCTTGTACTTTAATGTAGTATTGTTTTGGCCAAAAAGAAGTTTGTTCTGGTTTTTTCATGATACAGAAAAACCCAAATGAACTTTATGCCAACCTAATACTTTTTTTCTTTACTTTTTTTTTTTTTGGCCTGTGCATTGCCAGGACCAGTGTCAAGGAGCATATTCTCTATGTAACCTTCTAGGATTTTTATCATTTCAGATTTTACACTTAAGTCTTTGACCTGTTTAAGTTAACTTTTGTAAGTGGTGCAAGGGATCACCACTGACATAGGGATCCAGTTTTGTTCTTTTGTATGTGGATATCCTGTTTTCCAAACACCATTTATTGAAGAGACTGTCCATTCTCCATTGTATATTCTTGGTTCCTTGTCAAAGATTAGTTGACCCTACATATATGGTTTATAGCAGAACTTAACCGCTGTGTTCCACTGGTCTGTGTTTCTGTTTTTTTATGCTAGTACCATACTGTCAGATTATTATAGCATATGATGCCTGTAACTTTACTGCTCTTTCTCAAGATTGCTTTGGCTCTTTGGGATCTTTTATGGTTCCACACAAATTATAGGATTATTTTCTTGTTTCTGTGAAAAACACCAATGGAATTTTGATGGAGGTTGCATTGAATCTAGATTGCTTGGGTAGTATGGACATTTTAACAATATTTTTCCAATTCATGAACTTGGAATTTTTTTCTATTTATTTCTATCTTCCTCAATTCCTTTCATCAGTGTCTTATGGTTTTCAGTGTGCAGGTCTTTTATCTTCTTGGTTACATTTGTTCTTAAGTCTTTTATTCTTTTTGATCATACTGTAAATGGGATTGTTTTCTGGTTTCTTTTTCTGACAGTTTGATGTTAATATTTATTGGGTTGGCCAAAAAGTTCCTTTGGATTTTTCTGTAAGGCGTTACGGAAAAGCTCGAAACCTTTTGGCCAACCCAGTAGAAATGCAGGTGACTGTTGTGTATTGATGTTATATCCTGCCACCATACTGAATTTATCAGTATGAATAGTTTTTTTTGGTGGAGTTTAGGACATATGATCATGTCATCTGCAAGCAGAGACAGTTTTATTTCTTCCTTTACAATTTGAGTATTAAAATTCTATTTTCCTGCCTAATTGATTTGACTAGGATTTCCAGTCCCATGTTAAATAGAAGCAGCAATAGTGGGGACCCATGGGAATTCCCAGGGCTTTCCTGATAGCTCGGTAAAGAATCTGCCTGCAATGCAGGAGACTCCCATTCAATTCCTGGGTTGGGAAGATCCGCTGGAGAAGGGATGGGCTACCCACTTGTGTATTCTTGGGTTTCCCTTGTAGCTCAGCTCATAAAGAATCCGCCTGCAATGAGGGAGACCTGGGTTCGATCCATGAGTTGGGAAGATCACCTGGAGAAGGGAAAGGCTACCCTTTCCAGTATTCTGGCCTGGGGAATTCCAAGGACTGTATAGTCCATGGGGTGGCAAAGAGTCAGACATGACTGCACAACTTTCACTTTGATGGGAATTCCCTGGTGGTCCAGTGGTTAGAACTCCATGCTCTTAATGATGAGGGCTTGAGTTTAATCCCTGGTCAGAGAACTGAAATCCCACAAGCCACATGGCACGGCCAGAAAAAAAAAAAAGTAATGGACACCCTTGTTTTGCTCCAGCTCTTAGAGGAAAAACGTTTGGCTTTTCACCATTGATGATGATGTTAACTGTGGGCTTGTCATATATGGCCTTTACTATGTTGAGGTACATTCCTTTGTTCCCAGTATGTTGAGAGTTTTTTCTTATCATGAAAGGATGCTGAGTTTTGTTACGCTTTTTCTGTATTTGTTGATAATCATAGGATTTTTGTTCTGTGACTGTGTAGTATCACCTTTATTGATTTGCAAGTTGAGCCATCTTTACATTCCAGAGTAAATCCTCTTGGTCATGGTGTGTGATCTTTTTTAAATAATTAACTAACTTATGGCTGTGCTGGGCCTTTGTTGCTGTGCTCAGTCTTTTTCTAGTTGCAGTGAGCAGGGGCTACTCTTCGTTGGAGTGCGCAGGCTTCTCATCGCAGGGGCTTCTCTTATTACGGAGCACAGGCTGTGTAGGTGTTCAGTAGTTCTAGCACTTGGGCTTAGTAGTTCCAGCACATGGGCTCAGTAGTTGTGGCTCAGCTGCTTCGTGACATGTGGGATCTTCCTAGACCAGAGATCAAACCCATGTCCCCAGCATTGGCAAGCGGATTCTTAACCACTGGCCCACCAGGGAAATTCTCTATCAGGAAAGTGTGTGATCTTTTCAGTGTGCTGCTGAATTTAGTTTACTAAGATTTTGTTGAGTTTTGACTCTCTTTTTGTCAGGGATATTGTCCTATAATTTTCTTTTCTCACAGTGTCCCCTATCTGGTTTTGGTATCGGGGTAATGCTGGCCTCTTAAAATGAGTATGGAAAAGTTCCTTCCTCTTCAGTTTTTTTGGAATAATTTGAGACAGATTGGCATTAACTCCTCTTTAAATGTTTGGTAGAATTCACTAGTAAAGCCATCTAGTCTTGGGCTTTTGTTTGTTGGGAGATTTTTGATTTCTCATTCAGTCTCTTCTGGCTTTCCTGATGGCTTAGATGGTAAAGAATCTACCTGCAATGCAGGAGACCTGGTTTTGATCCCTGGATTTGGGAAGATCCCCTGGAGAAGGGAATGGCTGCCCACTCCAATATTCTTCCCACCCCTCCCCCCCAAATGTCATAAATTTTTTAGGCAAAAAATCATAAGTTTTTAAATATATATAAAATGCATATTATTTATGTATACAAAAGCTTTTCTGCTATGCTTGATAAAGGCTTGAGAAAGAACATCAAAAACAAAAGAAATGATGGAAAATTTGTAAAATATAAACTAAATGAAATGGGAGCCTTGAATAGAAGAGGTGAAACAAACTAGATAAAAGTAAAAGATCATCGTATAGTCCAGTTGTTCTTAAACATGGCTGCTCATTAGAAAGGTATCTGGAGCTTTGGAGAGGGAAAAAAGCAGTGCCTGGGCATTTTTTTTTTTTTTTTTAATTCCAAGATAATTCTGATATGCATTGGGTTTTAAAAAGTGATTACAACTTTTTCTATTGAATGGTAGTTTTAGTGATATAGAATTCTATTATTTTTCTGTTGACCAATCATGATACAGTGGTATTATGTGAGTAATAGTTACATAATCACAATAGTAAAAGATTTTTATCAGTTTTCACAGTCAATAGCCAGACAAAAAATAAAAGGTAATTGCAGTTGCAGGTTTTTGTTCTAGCTGCTGTGGGATTGTGACTCTTCTTGTTTCTTCTGTCTGCCTTCTGATGGAGGAGGCTAAAGGGCTTGAGTAACCTTCCAGATGGGAGGGACTGGCTGTGGGGAAAAACTGGGTTTTGCCCTGGTGAGCTAATCCAGTTATCTGCTGATGGGTGGGGTTTGGCCTGAGGTGACCCAACTCTGGCATCTGCAGGCTCTATGATAGGGTTAATGGTGACCTCCAAGAGGGCTTACTCCAAGGGGAATCTTCCAGGACTGTTATTGCCAGTGCTCCCATCCCTGTGGGGAGCCCCTGCTGACCCGCACCTCCACAGGAGACCCTCCAACACTAGCAGGTGGTTTTGATCAGTCACCTGTAGGGTCACTGCTCCTTTGCTCTGGGTCTCGGTACGTGCATGATTTTGTTTATGCCCTCCAAGACTGGAGTCTCTGTTTCCCTCAGCCCTGTGGAAGTCCTATAATCGAATCCCGCTGGCCTTCAAGATCAGATTCCCTGGGGACTCCCAGTTCCCTTTGTTGGATCCGCAGTCTGGGAAGCCTGATGTGGGGTTCAGAACCTTCATAACTGTGGAGAACTTCTTTGATTTATTGTTCTCCAGTTTGTGGGTCGCCCACAAACTGGCAGTTACGGAATTTGATTTTATCATGATTGCAACCCTCCTACCATCTCACTGTGGCTTTTTCTTTGTCTTTGGATGTTGGATATCAGGATGATGGATCCTGCCAGTCGATAGTTGTTCAACGGCTAGTTGAGATTTTGGTGCTCTGGCAGAAGATGAGTGCATGCCCTTCTACTCTGTCATCTTGAACCGGAAGCTGGAACTACCCAACTGCAGTATTTGTGCCGGAGAATTCTGTGGACAGAGGAGCCTGGTGGACTACAGTCCATGAAGTCACAAAGAGTTGGACACAACTGAGTGACTAAAACTTTCAGTCTTTTCACTAGTAATCAGCCTGTTCAGATTTTCTATTCTTGATTTAGTCTTATTGGTCGTATATTTCTAAGATTCTATTCATTACTTTTTGGTTGTCAGTTTTATTGGCATCTAATTTTTCATAGAAGTCTCTCAGTTCAGTTCAGTTCAGTCGCTCAGTCGTGTCCGACTCTTCGTGACCCGGTGAATCGCAGCACGCCAGGCCTCCCTGTCCATCACCAACTCCTGGAGTTCACCCAGACTCAGGTCCATCGAGTCAGTGATGCCATCCAGCCATCTCATCCTCTGTTCTCCCCTTCTTGTCCTGCCCTCAATCCCTCCCAGCATCAGAGTCTTTTCCAATGAGTCAACTCTTCACATGAGGTGGCCAAAGTACTGGAGTCTCTATGATCCTCTATATTTCTGTGATATCATCTGCTTTCATTTCTGATTGAATCCTCTCTTTTGGTGAGTCTAGATAAAGGTGTGTCAGTTTTGTCTTTTCAAAAAAACGAGCTTTTGGTTTCATTCATCTTTTCTGTTGTCTTTTTAGACTGTTTCCGCTCTGATCTTTGTTATTTCCTTCCTTCTAAGTAGAAGGCTTAGTTTATTCTTTTTCTGGTTCTTGAGGTGTAAAGTTAGGTTGTCTATTTGAGATAGTTCTTTTTTCTAAGCATAGACCTTTATTATTATAAACTTTCCTCCTAAAACTGCTTTTGCTGCATTCCATAAGTTTTGGTATGTTGTGTTTCCATTTTTGTATCATGATGTTTAAAATTTTTTAAATTGTCTTTTGATTTCTTCTCTAATCCATTGGTTCTTCAAGAGTTTGTTGCTTAGTCTCCACATTTGTGAATTTTCCATTTTCCTTCCTGTTACTGATTCCTGGTTTCACACTATTGTGGTCAGAAAGATGCTTCCTTGTTTAAGTATTGCTGTCTTGGCCGTGTCAGGCCTTAGCTGCTTCTGCAGGGCCTCGAGTTGCAGCGCCAGCCTCTGCCTCGTGGTGGTGCAGGCTCAGTGGTCGCAGTGCACGGGCTCAGTTGCTCCTTGGCATGTGGGGTCTGAGTTCCCTGATCAGGGATCAAACCTGCATCGCCTGTATTGCAAGGCGAATTCTTTACTGGACCACCAGGGAAGTCTGTCCTTCATTCTTAATACATTTTCTAAGACTTGTTTTCTGGCCTAACTCAGGATCTATCCTGAAGAACGTTCCGTGTGCGCTTGAGAAGAATGTGTGTTCTGGTGCTGTTTGCATGAAATATTTTGTGCCATGTATGTCTGATGGGTCCATTTGTTCTGGAGTTTAGTTCAAATTCAAATGCTTCCTTATTGATTTTCTGTTTGGACAGTCTCTGTTTTGTTGACAGTGGGGTATAGAGGTCCCCTACTGTTCCTGTATTGTCTTTTTCTCCCGTCAGATCTGTTAGTATTTGTTTAAAATATTTAGGTGCTCTGATAATGGGTGCGTGTGTATTTACAAGTGTTACATCCTCTGATGAATTGACTTTGTTTTCATTATATAGTGACCTTTTTTGTCTCTTGTCCAGCTTTAAAAAGTGTTTTTGTTCGTTTTGTTTTCGTTTATCTTTGGCTGCGCTGGGTCTCCGTTGCTGCACATGCTTTTCTCTGGTTGTGGTGAGCGGGGGCTGTGCTCTTGTCGTGGCACATGGTCTTCTCCCTGCGGTGGTTCTTTTGTTGCAGAGCACGGGCCCTGGAGCTCACTCTTGGTAGTTGTGGCTCATGGGCTTAGTTGCTGTGTAACATGTGGGATCTTCCTGGGTCAGGGATTCAACCCATGTCTCCTGCCTTACCAGGCAGATTCTTTACCAGTGAGCCTCCCGTGAAGCCCTCTTGTTAAGTTTTTGTCTGGTGTAAGTATAGCCATTTCTGCTTTCATTTGGTTTTCATTTGCATGAAATATCTTTTTCCATCCCTTCACTTTGAGTCTTTTTGTGTCCTTAAAGCTAAATTGAGTCTCTTTGAATAGATATAAATATATTTATAGGTAGATAGATAGATATAAACATATAAAATGTCATCTGGTTACCTGTGCTAATAAAGTTTCTCCTTGATGATGAAAAAAAAAAAGCTAAATTGAGTCTCTTGTGGGAAGCATATAGTTGGGTCTATTTTTTTTTTTTAATCCATTCAGCTACTGTATGCCTTTTGAATAGATGGATGATTTAAAGAATTAAAATTTAAAGTAATTATTAATAGGTAAGGATTTACTAGGTCTTTTCGTTAGCTCAGCTGGTTGTATCTTATTATGTTCTGACTGTTTTGTAGTTCCTTTGTTCCTTTCTTCCTCTTGATATCATTTTTTTTAATTGATAATTTTCCTTAGTGGTATAGTTTTTTTAAAGTATTTTTAGTGCCTTATTTGAGGTAAAATTGTCATGCAGTAAACTGCACAATATTTAAAGTATAATTTGATGAATTTAACATATATATATACACATACACATCCTGAAACTATCACGGCAATCAAGATAATATACATATCTATTACCTCCAAAAAATAAAACAGACCCATCTAATCAGCCTCCAGTGTAAAGTGAAGAGCTGTATTTTAACAATTTTGTTTGTTTGTTTTTATTAATTGGAGAGTAATTTCTTTACAGTGTTGTGTTGGTTTCTGCCATAAAACAATGTGAATCAGCCATAAGTATACATAGGCTCCCTCTGTCTTGAGCTTCCCTCCCAGCCGCCATCCCACCCCTCTAGGTTGCCACAGAGCACTGCTGAGCTCCCCGTGGTATCAGCAACGTCCCGCTAGCTCCTGTCTACACGTGGTAATGTGCATGTGTCAGTGCTGCTCTCTCAGTTTGGCCCCCCTCCTTCCGCCTCTGTGTCCACAGTCTGTTCTCTCTGCGTCTATTGCTGCCCTGCTAATAGGTTCATCAGCACCATTTTTCCAGATTCTGTGTATATGCATTGTTATACAATACTTGTTTTTCTCTTTCTGACTTACTTCACTCTTTATAACAGGGTCTAGGTTCATCCACCTCACTGAAACTGACTCAGATTTATTCCTTTTTGTTTATTTTGTTCCTTTTTACGGCTGAGTAATATTCCATTGTATATATGTATCACAACTTCCTTATCCATTCATTTTTCAGTGGACATCTAGGTTGCTTCTGTGTTCTGGCTGTTGTAAATAGTGCTGCACTGAGCATTGGTGTACATATGTCTTTTTCAGTTATGGTTTTCTCAGGATATATGCCTAGGAGTGGGGTTACTGGGTCCTATGGTAGTTTTATTTTTATTCTTTTTTCTTAAATAAATCTCCACACTGTTCTCCCTAGTGGCTATGTCCGTTTACATTCGTACCAACTGTCCAAGAGCGCTCCCTTTTCTCTGCATCCTTTCCTGCATTTATTGTTTATAGATTTTTTGATAATGGCCATTCTTACTGCTGCTGCTGCTGCTAAGTCACTTCAGTCGTGTCCGACTCTGTGTGACTCCATAGACCTCAGCCCACCAGGCTCTTCTGCCCCTGGGATTCTCCAGGCAAGAACACTGGAGTGGGTTGCCATTTCCTTCTCCAATGCATGAAAGTGAAAAGTGAAAGTGAAGTCACTCAGTCGTGTCTGACTCTTAGCGACCCCATGGACTGCAGCCCACCAGGCTCCTCCGTCTGTGGGATTTTCCAGGCAAGAGCACTGGAGTGGGTGCCATCGCCTTCTCCGAGGCCATTCTTACTAGTGTGAGGTGATACCTCATTGTAGTTTTGATTTGCATTTCTCTAATAATGAGTGGTGTTGAACATTTTTTCATGTGTTTGATGGCCTTCTGTATGTCTTCTTTGGAGAAATGTCTGTTTAGGTCTTCTGCCCATGTTTTAATTGGGTTTGTTTTTCAAATATTGAGCTGCCTGAACTGCTTGTATATTTTGGAGAATCCTTAGTGGCATGTTTTGATCTTGATCTTTTATCTGTCTGTTCTAGTTTTCTGTTTTGTGATTTTTGTGAGGGTTATAAAAAACACCTTACAGTAATAAGAATCAATTTTAAGCTAATAACTTAACTTTGATAGCATATAAAAATTCCGTGCTTTTCTCTCTTCTTCCACTTTATGTTTTTGATAGCACACTTTTTACATCTTTTTATATTGTAAAATTATTGTAGCTATAGTGACTTTAATACTTCTGTGCCTTATCCTTTATACTAGAGTTAAGAGATAACATACCAGCATAATACAGTACTAAAGTCATCCTCAGTATGTGGGAGATTGGTTCCATGACACCCCCCATCCCTTGTGTATACCCAGAATCCATGGATGCCTAAGTCCCTTGGATAAAATGGAGTAGTGCTTACATATAACCTGTAAGTCATTTGTAGATTACTTATAATACCTAATGTAGTGTAAATATCATGTACGTAGTTGTAAATGCTGTGTACATTGTAGCTGGAGTAGTGCATATTCAAGGTTTACTTTTTGGAACTTTCTGAGACTTTTTTTCCTCAGATATTTTCAGTCAGTTTCTTTCAGTCTGTGAATGTGGAGTTCTTGAATAGGGAGGGCCAACTGTATTTTGAATTTGACTGTGTACTTGCCTTTACCAGTGTGTTTTATATTTCCTTATGTTTTCCTGTTAGTAATGTCCTCTCATTTCAGCTGGAAGAAGTCCTTTTAGCATTTCTTGTAAGGCAGATGTAGTGATGATGAATGCTCTACACATTTGTCTGACTGGGAAAATCTTTTTTTTTTTTTAATTTATATATTTCTTTTTTGCTGCACTGGACTCTTTGCTATGAGCAAGCCCCCTGGTTGTGGCCAGTGGGGTGCGGCACTAGCTGTGCTGGGGTCTCGTGGCTGTGGCTTCTCTTGTTGCAGAGCCTGGGCTCCAGGGCACATGGCTCCAGTAGTTGTGGCCGTGGGCTTAGTCGCCCTGTGGATGTGGGATCTTAGATTCTGGACGAAGGATCGAACCCATGTCCCCTGCATTGGCAGGTGGATTTTTAACCACAGGACTACCAAGAAGTTTCCTGTGTGGGAGAATCTTTATCTCGCCTTCATTTCTGAAGGGTAGGTTTGCCAGGTAAAGTATTCTTGGTTGGCAGATTTTTTTGCTTTGTTTTGTTTTATTGAAATATGGTTGGTTTACAGTGTGGTGTTAGTTGCAGGTGTACAGCAAAATGATTCAATGTTTTTTATGTATCTGTTCTTTTTAATTGTTTTCCCATTTAGGTTGTTTCATAATATTGAGCAGAGTTCCCTTTGCTATACAGTAGGTCCTTGTTGGTTATCCTTTTTCAGTATAACAGTGTGTACATGTCAGTCCCAAGCTCCCTAACTGTCCCTCCCACAGCCTGTCCCCTCTAGTAGCCATAAGTTTGTTCTCTGAGCCTGTGAGTCTATTTCTGTTTTGTAAATATGTTCACTTGTATAATTTTTCAAAGATTCTGCATATAAATGATATCATACCATATTTCTCTTGCTCTGACTTACTTCACTTAATATGACAATCTCTAGGTCCATCCTTGTTGCTGCAAATGGCATTATTTCATCCTTTTTAATGGCTGAGTGATATTCCATTGTAAATATGTACCATATCTTCTTTATCCATTCTTCTTTTGATGAACATTTAGGTTGCTTCCATGTCTTGGCTATTGTAAACAGTACTGAAAAGAACATGGGGAGTGCATGTATCTTTTCAGACCAGGTTTTCCCTGGATACATGCCCAGGAGTGGGATTGCAGGATCTTACAGTAGTTCTATTTGTAGTTTCTTTAGGAATCTCCATACTTCTTTTTTCCATAGTGGCTGCTTCATTTTGTATTCCCACCAACAGTGTAGGAGGGTTCCCTTCTCTCCACCCCATCTCCAGCATTTATTGTTTGTGGATTTTGATGATAGCCATTTTGACTGGTGTGAAGTGATATCCATTTTAGTTTTGATTTGCATTTCTGTAATAATTAGCAATGTTGAACATCTCTTCATGTGCCTCTTGGCCCTCTGTAAGTCTTCTCTGGAGAAATGTTTGTTTAGGTCTTCTGCTTATTTTTTGATTGGGTTGTTTCTTTTGATGATACTAAGCCACATGAGCTGTTTGTAAATTTTGGATACTAATCCCTTGTTGGTCACATTACTGGCAAATATTTTCTCCCATTATGTGAGTTGTTTTTAATTTTGTTTATGGTTTCCTTTGCTGTGCAAAATTTGAGCCTAATTAGGTCTCATTTGTTTATATTTGTTTTTATTTCCATTACTCTGGGAGACAGATCAAAAAGATATTGCTGAGATTTCTGTTGTGAGTGTTCTGCCTGTGTTTTTCTCTGAGTTTTATAGTTTTCAGTGTCACATTTAGATCTTTTATCCATTTTGAATTTTTTTTGTGTGTATAGTGTTAATGTTTTAATTTTATCTTTTTGCATGTGAGTTGTCCAGTTTTCCAAGCACTGTTTGGACTGTCTCTCCTCCGTTGTATAGTCTTGCCTCCTTTGTTTAGATTAACAATGGCCATGGGTACATGGGTTTATTTCTGGGCTTTCTGTCCTCTTCCTTTGATCCGTCTTTGTTTTTGTGCCCATACCATATTGTTTGGATAATATAACTTTGTAGTGTGGTCTGAAGAAAGGGGGCCTTTTCTTCCAGCTCCATTTTTCTTTGTCAAGATTGCTTTGGCTATTTGGGATATTTTGTGTCTCCACACAAATTTTAAGATATTTTGTTTTAGTTCTATTAACAGTGCCATTGGTAATTTGATAGGGATTGCACTGAATCTACAGATTGCCTTTGGTAGTATGTCATTTTAACAGTATTGATTATTCCAGTCCAAGAACATGATGTATCTTTCCATCTGTTTGTGTCATCTCTAGTTTCTTTCATCAGTGTCATAATTTTCAGAGCACAGGTCTTTTGTCTCCTTATTCCTAGGTACAATATTTTATTCTTTTTGATATGATGGTAAATGGAGTTGTTTCTTGAACTTCTCTTTCTGATCTTTCATTGTTAGTGTATAGAAATTCAACAGATTTCTATGTTTTAATTTTGTAACCTGTAACTTTACCAAATTCATTAATGAGCTTTAGTAGTGCTGTTAGAGTTTCCTGTGTATAGTATTATGTCATCTGAAATAGTGACACTTTTAACTGGTTCTTTCCCTTTTCCTATTTGGATACCTTTTATTTCTTTTGTCTTTTCTGATTGCCATGGCTAGGACTTCCAAAAACTCTGTTGAATAAAAGTGACGAGAGTGGGTATTCTTGTCTTGTTCCTGATCTTAGAGGAAATGCTTTCAGCGCTTCACCATTTAGTATGATGTTAGCTGTAGATTTGTCATAAGTGGACTTTATTATGTTGAGGTAGGTTCCCTCTGTGCCCATTTTCTGGGGAGTTTTTATTGTAAATGGATGTTGTATTTTGTCAAAAGTTTTCTTTACATCTATTGAGATGATCATATAGTTTTTAGTCTTCAATTTGTTGATGTGGTGTATCACACTGATTTATGGATATTGAAAAACCCTTGCATCCCTGGGAAAAATTCCACTTGCTCATGATGTATGATCTTTTTAATGTATTGTTGGATTTGGACTGCTAGAATTTTGTTGGGGATTTCTGTGTCTGTTCTTTAGTGATCTTGGCCTGTTATTCTGTGTGTGTGTGGTATGTTTGTCTGGTTTTGGTATCAGGGTGATGGTTGGCCTCACAGAATGAGTTTGGGGAGATTTCCTTCCTCTGCAGTTTTTTGCAACAGTTTCAGAAAGATAAGTGTTAGCTCTTCTCTAAATGTTTGACAGAATTCGCCTGTGTAGCCATCTGGTTCTGGACTTCTGTTTGTTGAGAGTTTTGGTTTTTTTTTTTTTTAAGGTAGACACGTTTCTTTTTCTTTCTCTCTGTCTTTTTTTTTTAACAGTAATTTTTTAAAAAACGGTAGCCATTATTCTTTTTTCTGACTGCACTGGGTCTTTGTTGCTGCACGTGGGGTTTCTCTAGTTGTAGAGAGCGAGGGCTCCTTTCTAGTTGTGGTGAGTGGGCTTCTCGTTGTGTTACATTGTGGTGGCTTCTCTTGTTGCAGAGCGCAGGCTCTCAGGCGTGCAGGCTCAGTAGCTGTGGAGCACAGGCTTAGTTGCCCCACAGCATGTGGAATCTTCCTGGACCAGGGATGGAACCTGTGTCCCCTGCATTGACGGGCGAATTCTTAACCACTGGACCACCAGGGAAGTCCTGTTGGGAGTGTTTTAATCACAGTTTTAATTTCAGTACTTGTGATTGGTCTGTTCATATTTTCTGTTTCTTCCTGTTTCAGTCTTAGGAAATTATACCTAAGAATTTCTCCATTTCTTCCAAGTTGTCCTTTTCATTGGTGTACGGTTGCTATAATAGTCTATTTTTAAAATATATATATTATGAAAGTATAGTTGCCTTACAATGTTTTAGGTACACAGCAAAGTGATTCAGTTACATATATATTCATATATTATTTTTCAGATTATTTTCCATTATAGGTTATTAAAGATATTAACTATAGTTCCCAGTGCTATATGGTGAACTTTTGTTTATTGTTGCATATCTATTTTTTTAAATTAGAAATCTAGCATTCTATTCATACTGGGTCAAACAAGTGGAATCAAAATGTCATAAATTTTTTAATTAGACAAAAATTCATTAGTTTTCTAAAATACATATTATACATGCTATATATATATGTGTGTATATACTACGCTTGATAAAGGCTTGAGAAAGAACTTAAAAAAAGAGAAGGGATGGAGAAATTAGAAAACATAAAGGAAATGGAAGCCCTGAATATGAAATAGAAAAAGTGGAACAAACTAGATAAAAGTGAAAGATCGTCATATAGTCCAGTTGTTTTGAAGCATGGCTGCTCATTAGAAACATTTCTGGAGCTTTGGAGGAAAGAAGCAATACCTGGACATTTATATTTTTCAAAAATGTAATTGTCTCTTACGATTCTTTGTATTTCTGTGCTGTCAGTTGTAACTTCCTTTTCATTTCTGATTTTGATTTGAGTCATTTCCCTTTTTTCTTGAAGAGTCTGTCTAAAGGTTTATCAGTTTTGTTATCTTTTCAAAGAATCAGCTTTTAGTTTCATTGACCTTTCGTATTGTTTTCTTCATCTATATCTTTATTTTATTAATTTTTATTGGAGTATCGTTGCTTTATGTCATTTATTTCTGCTCTGACCTTTATGATTTCTTTCCTTCTACTAACTTTAGGTTTTGTTCTTTCTCTGTTTGCTTTTGGTGTAAGTTTAGATTGTTTATTTAAGATTATTTTTTCCTGAAATACGGTTGTGTTGCTATGAAATGCTCTCTTGGATTTGCTCTGGTTGTACCCTGTAGGTTTGGGATCACGTGCTTTTGTTCTCATTCATCACTAGGTGTCTTTTGAATCCTCTTTGAGCTCTTCTGTGCCCACTGCTTGTGTAGCAGCGTGTTGTCTTCTATGTGTTTGTGTTTTTTATAGTTTTTTTTTCCTTGTAGTGTATTTCTAATCTCATAGCGTTGTGGTTGGAAAAGATGCTTGATATAATTCCAACTTTCTTAAATTTACCAAGACCTGCTTTGTGATCCTGTTTTTGTTTTGTTAATAAGATGGTTTGTATTATTTTTTAGATTTCACATTTAAGTGGTATAATATAACACTTGTCTTTGTCTTCACTTGGTGTGATGTACTCTAGGTCCGTCCATGTTGCTGCAAATGGCAGTATTTCTTTTTTTAATGGCTGAGAAATATTCCATTGAATGCATGTGTGTGGGTATGTGTGTATCACATAAAGAACACATATTCTTCATGCATTCATCTTTTGAGGGGTACTTATCTGTTGTACATAGTACTGCTGAGAACATTAGGGTGCATCTGTCTTTTCAAATTAGAGTTTTCAGCTTTTCTGGATATAAGTTGGCAGATTTCTTTCCTTTTTTTTTTTTGCAGCATTTTGAATAATTCATTTCATTCTCTCTTGGCCTGCAATATGTGAGGAATCCACTGGTAGCCTTATGGGAGTTTCCTTGTATGTGAGCAATTTTTTTCTCTAGTTGCTTTTAAAATTCTCTTTGTCTTTGATTTTAGGTGATTTCATTATGGTGTGTCTCGAGATCTTTTGGGGGACCTGTAAAAACTTGGATGTCTAAATCTCTTCACAGATTGGGAAGATCTCAGCTATTATTTCTTTAAATAAGTTTTCTGCCCCTTTCTCCCTCTCTCTTCCTTTGGGGATTCCAACAATGCTTAGGTTGTTTCTCTTCATACCCCATAATTTGTGAAGGCTTTCTTCACTTTTTCATATTTTCTCTTCATTCACCTTAACCTGGATAATTTCAAATTACCTGTCATTGACTTAATGGATTTTTTTTCTTCTGCTTGATTAGGTCTGTTATTAATACTTCCTAGTGCATTTTCATGGAGAAGGCAATGGCACCCCACTCCAGTACTCTTGCCTGGAAAATCCCATGGACGGAGGGGCCTGGTGGGCTGCAGTCCATGGGGTCGCTAGGAGTTGGACACAACTGAGTGACTTCACTTTCACTTTTCACTTTCATGCATTGGAGAAGGAAATGGCAACCCATTCCAGTGTTCTTGCCTGGAGAATCCCAGGGACGGGGGAGCCTGGTGGGCTGCCGTCTATGGGGTCGCACAGAGTCGGCCACGACTGAAGCGACTTAGCAGCAGCAGCAGTGCATTTTCATTTCATTCATTTTAGTTTTCAGCACCATGATTTGTGTTTGGTTCTTTTTATGATTTATGTCTCTCTGTTAAATTTTTCCTTTTGTTCATGTGACTTCCCTGGTGGCTCAGATGGTAAAGAACTCACCTGCAATACAATAGACCTGGGTTCTGTCCCTGGGTCAGGAGGATCCCCTGGAGAAGAAAATGGCAACCCACTCTAGTATTCTTGCCTGGGAAATCCCACAGACAGAGGAGCCTGGCGGGCTACAGTCCCTGGGGTCGCAAAGAGTCGGACACAACTGAGTGACCAACACTTTTGTTCGTGTATTATTTTTCTGACTTCATTGAATTGTCTGTTTTCTTGAAGCTCATTAAGGATATCTTTAAAACAAATATTTTGAATTTTCTGTTGGGTACATTGCAGATCTCCATTTCTTTGGGGTCAGTAATTGAAGAATTACTGTGTTCCTTTGGTGTCATGTTTCATGGAGTTTTCGTATTCCGTGAAGTCTCATATTGCTGTCTTTGCACTTGAAGCCATCATCTCTTCCGGGCTTCAGGAGAGATACAACTCCTATCAGACCTGCTAGGGATTTCTCAGTAAATGAAAATGTCATTAGCAGTTACTCCAAATGCTTTTTTAATGGTTATTAAGTTTTAGAATCAACCTGTAGAAAACATATGGAAGATTTTGTAAGAGTTGAGAAAGTGAATATTACATATCTTGATGATCTATGAAGATAATAAGCATTAAAATAACTAAAATTGGAACTGCCTTCCAGTACTTTTGATAGAAGTCCATGTATACCACTTCTGTAATTGAAAAGTAATCGCCATTGCAACTCATAAAAGGTCACTTGGGGGTGATACTCTCATTCTTGATCGAGTGATATTTAGATCAGATGGCTGTGTTTACTTTCATGGAGCTATGTGCTTATAATCTGTGTGCTTTTCTGTAATATTTTATGCTAAACTTTAAAAGTTTACTTAATGTTGACTCAATAGTCATTATAAAAAGGTTACAAGTACAGAGAGTTGACTTAAATTGCCTCTGCATGTAAGAATATCACATGGAGAAAAACAACCACTGTTACCAACATTTCTTTCCATTCTCTTGTTGTGCCTTTTTTTGACCACGTGGCGTGTGGAACTTCCCCAAGCCAGGGATAGAACCCATGACCCTGCATTGGAAGTGCAGAGTCTTCTGACCACTGGACCACCAGGGAAGTCCTGTTGTGCATCTTTTGCCTATATCCTTTACTTAATTTTTTTTCTGATTGGAAAAGTACATGTTCTCTTTAGAAAAGTTACTAAACACAGAAAGGCCATGCTTCTCACAATGGAATAATGATATGATTGACAAAATGATGCCAAGGACCATAGTATGGAAAGTTTCATTAATGGCAAAGAACCCGGAAATTTAAGATGTTTATGTTAAAAGTGTAAGGGCTCTGGGATTTTCCTGGCAGTTCAGTGGTTAACACTCCATGCTACCCATGGAGGGTGCACGGGTTCGATCCCTGGTTGGGAATTAAGTCTGCATGGCATGGCCTTAAAACAAGTGAAAATGTAAGAGTCCTGATTTTCCTCAGCATGTAGTAAGCACACAGTACCCTGTGCCTCTGGCTGCATGTGTGCTAAGGAGCTTCACTGTGTCCGAAACTGTGCGACCCTATGGACTGTAGCCAGTCAAGCTCCTCTGTCTGTGAGATTCTCCAAGCAAGAATACTGGAGTGTGTTGCTGTGCCCTCCTGTAGGGGATCTTCCCAGCCCAGGGATCAAACCCAGGTCTCCCGCATTATAGACGGATTCTTTACCATCTGAGCCACCAGGGAAGCCCAAAAAACTAGAGTGGGTAGCCGCCTGTCCCTTCTCCAAGCAAACTTCCCGACCCAGGAATTGAACCAGGGTCTCCTGTGTTGCAGGCAAATTCTTTACCTGCTGAGCTACCAGGGGAGCCCGTTCTCTATGTATCTCTTACATCTCCTGCATTGGCAGGCAGGTTCTTTACCACTAGCGTCACCTGGGAAGTCCTGGCTGATTACAATTAAATGACTAGGGCCGATGGCATGGACCAGCGATTGGAAAGGAAACTGATTTTGTTTTTTCTCTCCATAGAGTATCTTCTAGCATGGACTCAAAAGTAACCCAGAACCTGGAACTGGACACTAGGTTTAGACAGAAGTCCAAGAGAAGCCTGTCTTTCTAGTCTGAGGAGTGAGAAAGGGAGATTAGAGGATAGGGATGCAGGAAGAAAATCTTGTGTCTTGTTTATTTGTTTTTCTCCCCTCCATTTTCTCCTGCTCTTGTTCCCCATGAAATTTTGTGGTGGTGAAGGCAATAATGACATTGGCAGCCAGCAGGGAGAGGAATCCTTTTATTTACAGGGATTATGGTCTCAAGAGCATGGAGAAATTTGCGGATTTTGTTCTCAATTCTTACTGCTTGACCTGGGAAGCAATCACAGTTGTGGGAGGTGCTCAGCAGTAGAAAGAAATGAAATTCTTTCCTTTCTTGCCAGTAGACCCGCAAAAGGTCCTCTGGGAGCTGGAATGTCTTGGAAAGGTTGTAAAGAGGAACGTGAAAGTCGCTCAGTCATGTCCGACTCTTTGTGACCCCATGGACTGGAGTGGGTAGCCTTTCCCTTTTCCAGGGGATCTTCTCAACCCAGGAATCAAACCCAGGTCTCCCTCATTGCAGGCAGATTCTTTACCAGCTGAGCCACAAGGGAAGTCCAAGAATACTGGAGTGGGTAACGTATCCCTTCTCCAGCGGATCTTCCGGACCCAGGAAGCGAACCGGGGTCTTCTGCATTGCAGGCAATTCTTTACCAGCTGAGCTGTCAGGGAAGCCCTGGAAAGAGGAAGGAACTCAACAAAGTGAACCCGTAACACTGTGTATGAACTCCTGGGTTCTCCTAAATATTATCTGTGCATTTGATCCTAAACAGCACACCAGAGGCTAGACTGCTGCCCAAGTCATGTGCCGGAATCTGCACAGTATGCTTGAGACAAGTCAGAATGATACCACAGGGGCTTTGAAATGATCTGATGTTGGAACCACAGCCCAGGGAGAGTGGAAAGGAATTTGTGGATTGGACCTAATCAGGGAGATTACTGCTAAAACAAAAATATGCACTTGCTTCAGCAGCACATATACTGAAATTGGAACAATACAGAGAAGATTAGCATGGCCCCTGTGCAAGGATGACACGCAAGTTCCTGAAGTGTTTCCTATTTTTTTTCCTTAAAAAAACTAGGAATAGAACTACCATATGACCCGACAATCCCACTCCTGGGCGTATACCCTGAGAAATCCATAATTGAAAGAGACGCATGAAGCCCAGTGATTGCTGCAGCACTGCTGACAATAGCTAGGAAGCACCTGTGTCCACCGACAGATGAGTGAAGAAGGACGCTGTGGTGCTTGTGTGCAATGGAATGTTACTCAGCCATAAAAAAAACACATTTGAGTCAGTCTTAATCAAGTGGATGCACCTGAAACCTGTTATACATAGTGAGATGGGTCAGAGAGAGAAGGACAAATACCATATATCAATGCATATGTATGGAATCTAGGAAGATGGTACTGATGAACCTATTTGCAGGGCAGCAGTGGATACACAGACATAGAGAACAGGCTTTCGTGGACCCAGTGGGGGAAGGAGAGGGTGGGACGAATTGAGAGAGCAGGATGGAAGCATATACATTGCAATATGTAAAATAGTTAGCTAGTGGAAATTTGCTGTATGAGGTAGGGAGCTCAAATCAGGGACTCCGTAACAACCTGGAGGGGTGGGTTGGGGTGGGAGGTGGGAGGAGGTTTAAGAGGGAGGGGGCGTATGTATACCTCCGGCTGATTCATATTGATAATGGCAGAAACCAACACAATATTGTAAAGCAAATATCGTCCAATTAAAAACTAAAAAGAAAAAAGCCCACCATTTTCTATTGGACTTGAACAAGATCCAGGATAACGTAGCATAGTATCCAAACATTCAAAATTACTCAGGAAAATCTTACCATCTCCTAAGGGGCAAAGATAGTCAGCAGATGGCCATCATGACATAACAAAGATGTTGGAATCACAAAGGATTTAAACTATAATTATTAGTTAAAACCTGGCTGTAATACTTGAGGGTGCACATTCTTTTTTTTTTTTAAGTTTGTTTCTGTTTGGCCGTGCTGTGTCTTTGTTGCCGCGTGGGCTTTTCTCTAGTTGTGGCGGGGGAGGCTGCTCGCTGGTTGCGGTGCACAGGATTCTCGCGGCCGTGGCTTGCCTTGCAGAGAGCACAGGGTCTGTAGCGCGCGGTTGCAGGGTTGCGGCTCCCACGCTCCAGAGCACAGACTCCACAGTTGCGGCACATGGGCTTAGTTGCTCCGCAGCTTTGGGGATCTTACTGGACCAGGGGTCGAACCTGTGTCTCCTGCATTGGCAGGCAGATTCTTTACCCCTGGACTACCACGTTATTCCTCGAGGGTGAACATTTCTGAAACAAATGGAAAGATAGACACTTAAATTGGAAGTTTTATAAGTGAAACTATATTTAAAATTCATTGAGTGGACTCAGTGACAGAATAGAGATATATTAAGAAGTCAGTTAACCTGAAAGTAGAAGGGCAAAACGTATGTATTTGAACAACAGATTTTTAAAATAAACTGAAGAAAAATGAAGGGATCTTCAGGGCCCATGGGAAAATAACAAAACGTTTATCTTTCATGTTATCGAAGTCTCAGAAGGAGTGGAGATGGAGTGCAGTAAAAGTGTGTGTGGACATTATAGGAAGAAAGAAAGATGTTTCTTATGCAGTTGACATGATATTCTACTTAGAAAATCCCAAGGAATGTACAAAAAAGACTGGAGCTAATTATTGAGTTCAGCACAAATGCAGGATACAAGAGCAACATATTGAAATCAGTTATTTCTTTGTATGAGCGATTAACACGGGGAAACTGAAATTGAAAACAGAACCAGTCAAAAAAAATTGGGTGTAAATCTAACAAAACATGTATAGCACTTGTACGCTAAAAACAGTAATGATTAAAGTAATACAGTAATGATTAAAGAGGGAGTTCATGTGAATGGTTAAGACTCTGCTTCCATTGCAGGGGACATGAGTTCAGTCTCTGGTCAGGGAACTAAGATCCCATAAGCTGCAGTGCTGCCAAGGGGAAAAAATCAAAGATTAAATAGAGATATTTCGTTCATAGGTTGGAAGACTAAACATAGCAGCAATATCATTTCTTCTCAAAATTGATAATGCAAGTTTATTGTAATTCCTATCAAAATTCTAGCAAGATTTTTTTTAGACATAGACAAGATTACTCTAATATCTATATGGAAAGGCAAAGAAACTAGGAAAGGTAAAACAATTTTGAAGAAGAATAGAATGAGAGGACTCTCTCTACCCATTTCAAGACTTTAGAGCTACAGTCATCAAGACCACGTGGTGCTGGGGGAGGGACAGACGCACAGATCAGTGCAACAGTTTAGAAAACCTAGAAATAGACTCACACAAGTACAGCCAGTTGCTTTTTGACTGAATGTTTGTGTGCCCCGCAGGTTCTTATGTTGAAACCCTCAGTGTGATTATATCAGGAAGTCATAGCCTTTGGGGGGATAATTACGTCATGAGGGTGGAGTCCTCATGAATGGGAATCAGCCCCATAAATGAGGCTGCAGAGAGCTCTCACTGCCTTTTGTGCCAGGTGAAGGCGGTGAGCAGATGGCCACCAGTGAACCAGGAGATGGGCCCTCAGCAGCAGCTGAGCCCGCCAGTGCCTCGGCCTGGACTCCTAGACTCCGGAAGTGTGAAGAGTAAATATTTATTGTTTAAGCCACCCAGTGTATGCTATTTTTGCTGTAACAGCCCAGAGGGCTAAGACAGGTGCCAAAGCAATTCAGTGGAGGAAAGGTAGTCTTTTTAACATTCAGTGTTGCAACAATTGGTTATCCACAGGGAAAAACAAAATGCAAACCTAACCTCACATCTTACACAAAAAAGTGACTCAAATGTTTCATAGATTTAAGGTGGGCTCAGACAGTAAACAGAGAAGGTAATGTCACCCCACTCTAGTACTCTTGCCTGGAAAATCCCATGGAGAGCCTGCAGTCCATGGGGTCACTAAGAGTCGGACACGACTGAGTGACTTCACTTTCACTTTTCACTTTCATGCATTGGAGAAGGAAATGGCAACCTGCTCCAGTGTTCTTGCCTGGAGAATCCCAGGGATGGTGGAGCCTCATGGGCTGCCGTCTATGGGGTCGCACAGAGTCGGACACGACTGAAGCGACTTAGCAGCAGCAGCAGCAGCAGACAGTAAAGGATAGCCTGCAATGCAGGAGACCCAGGTTTGATCCCTGGTTCCAGAAGATCCCCTGGAGAAGGAAACGGCTGAAGAATTCCATGGGCAGAGACGCCTGGTGGGCTACAGTCCATGGGGTCGCAGAGAGTCAAACACCGCTGAGCCACTAATATACAACAATTAAAAATTTTAGGAGAAAACATCAGAGAAAGATTTTAGAAGTAAAGCTTGGTGAAGAATTCTTTTTTAAAAATTTATTTTTTATCTATTGTAGCATTTTAATTTTTTTTGGCTGTGCTGGGTCTTCATTGCTTTGGATGGACTTTCTCTAGTTGCAATGAGCAGGGGCTACTCTTTGCATGAGCTTCTCATCGCTTCTCATTGTGGTGGCTTCTCTGGTTGCAGAGCACAGACTCTCTAGAGTGAAGGCTTCAGTAGTTGGGGTGTGCAGGCTCTAGGGTGCATGGGCTTCAATAGTTGTGGCATGTGGGCTCAGTAACTTCGGCTTGCAAGCTCCAGAGCACTGTCTCAGTGGTTGTGGCCCACCGACTTAGTTGCTTCTCAGCATGTGGGATCTTTCCAGACCAGGGATCGAACCTGTGTCGCCTGCTTTGAAAGGTGGATTCCTATCCACTGCACCACCAAGGAAGTCTGGTGAAGAATTCTTATACATGGCACCTAAAGCATGATCCATAAAGGGGGAAAAAATAGGATAAATTAGACTTGATCAAAAATTAAAAGCTAAATATCCTTTCGCCACCTCTCCCACCCCCCTACTCCTGTGTCCTTTTTGCCAAACGGTCTCTGCCTCTCCCCAGAGATTCCAGTTGGGCTAGAGGCTGAGCACCTTTGGGAACAACGTTTAAGGGAATGTGAGCACAATACAAAGTGTCTTTAAAAGCATGTTGTGATGTACACATTTTGTAATTACCTTTTTTGTTCTTGATGTTACAACCATTTGTAAAAAAACATTCCAGATAATTCCGTAGAACTGAAGCAGCAGTCTAATCCCTTTCTCACTTTTGGAAGGTAACATTTCAGCTTAATGCATATTACCTTCTCCAGAGAGAAAGGGAAAAGGTTTGGGCCTGCCTTACTGAGAGCCTAGCAGCTCAGAGAAAGGCTCCATTTGGGGAAACCTCATTGCCCTGTAAAAAGTACCTGCCAAACCAGAAAGATGATTCCAGGAGGAGTTAACCAAAAAAAAAAAAAAAAAAAAAAATGCTGTTCAGGTTTTCAGCTTTACGGTATCTTTGGAAAACCTTTTTTTTTTTTCTTTTTTCATCAGAAGTGACCAAACAATTAAGATGGTGAAACCTGAGACCAAATCCTTGTCCCAGCTCTACCCTGTTCCCAACTGCTCACAGAATGGATCATGTGCCCCTTATGTTAAAGTGACCACTTATTTGCTCACCTGCCTCCTTGAAAGAAAGGAAAGAAAATTATGTTTTGCCACTGATTTAGCCATATGAAACTCATCTCATCACCCTTTTCTGGGTCTGAAGCTGCTGTCTCTAAAAGTGCCATCTCATTGTGCTTTGTATCGGTTACTGCTGGAGAAATCTTGAAAAGCGTATGTACAAAACTTGTAAATTTTTATATTTTGGAACTTTGCTGCTTTGGGGTTGAGGCACACTGGTCACCCCTCTGCCTGTGAGAGCTCTCTACAGTCTGTGGGCTAGCAGGGCGCTGATCTTTTAAAGTTTCTTTCCCTACCCAATCCCCCTTTTTTGATGAGGTTTCAGTGAGGTCTGTTAGGGGTGCATCTTGCAGCTTAATTGGCTTAAAATGTTCTCTCCTTTGGTGTGGTCTCTTTGGGGACCAACTGGGAGAAAAAAAAACCAATAGTGTAACGGCTTTGATACTGAAAATTGATAAATGTCTTTTTGAAATAAAGAACCAGTCCCGCCAAAATAAATAAATAAATCAAAAAAAAAAAATTAAAAGCTTTGGCTCTATCATAGAGTCTGTGAAAAGAATTTTAAGAAGACAGGTTACAGATTTGAAGACAATATTTGTGAACAACATATCTGGCAGGGACTTACATCTAGAATAACTAGAATATATTATATAAGGAGATCTCAGCAACTCCTAAATACCTAGTGGATCAAAGAAGAAAGTACGTGAGGAGTTAGAAAATACTTTTGAGATGAATGAAAACCAAACAAAAATTCACAAATACAGAAGCTGTGGGATACAACTAAAGTTGTGTTTAGAGGGAAATTTACAACTGTTAGTGCCTGTATTAAAAAACAAAAAACAGATCAGTAACCTTAAGAAACTAGAGAAAGAAGAAAAAGAAGAAGCTAGAAAAGATAAAAATAAACCCAAAACAAAGAGAAGGAAGAAAATAATAAAGACTAGAGTGTAAACAAATGCAGAGAAACTAGGAAAATAGTGAAGTACATAAAAGCAAGAGTTTGTTTTATTAAAAGATCAACAGAGAATAAGAGGAAGCTCAAATAACTGGAATCATTACAGAAAGTGGGAACGGGACAGTACCACCAACCTTCAGTAATAAAAATGACTATAATACTATGAACGGCAAATATTATGCTAATAAATAAGATAGCCTAGGTGAAATGGACAAATTTCTGGAAACACACAAACTAACAAAATTTATTCAAGAAGAAATAGAAAATCTGAATAGACTTGACAGATAAAGAGATTGAGTTAATAGTTTAAAAACTTCCCACACAGAAGGAAAAAGCCCAAGATCAGATGGCTTCACTAGTAAATTCTGTCAAATCTTTAAAGAAGATTTAACTAGTATTGACTGGACAGACTTTTGTTGGTAAAGTAGTCTCTGTTTTTTAATATGCTGTCTAGGTTGGTCATAGCTTTTCTTCCAAGGAACAAGTGTCTTAATTTCATGGCTGCAGTCACAATCTGCAGTGATTTTGGAGGCCCCCAAAATAAAGTCTCTTCACTGTTTCCATTGTTTCCCCATCTATTGACCATGAAGTGATGGCACTGGATGCCATGATATTAATTTTCTGAATGTTGAGTTTTAAGCCAACTTTTTCACTCTCCTCTTTCACTTTCGTCAAGAGGCTCTTTAGTTCCTCTAGGCTCTTCACTTTCTGCCATAAGTGTGGTGTCATTTGCCCATCTGTATCTGAGGTTATTGATATTTCTCCCAGAAATCTTGATTCCAGCTTGTGCTTCATCCAGCCTGGCATTTCGCATGATGTTGATGTATTCTGCATATAAGTTAAATAAGCAGGGTGACAATATACAGCCTTGATGCACTCCTTTCCCGATTTGGAACCAGTCTGTTGTTCCATGTCCAGCTCTAACTGTCTCTTCTTGACCTGCATACAGATTTCTCAGGAGTCAGGTAAGGTGGTCTGGTATTCCCATCTCCTGAAGAATTTTCCACAGTTCACTGTGATCCACACAAAGGCTTTGGTGTAGTCAGTAAAGCAGAAGTAGATGTTTTTCTGGAACTCTCTTGCTTTTTCGATGATCTAGTAGTGAATGTTGGCAATTTGATCTCTGGTTCCTCTGCCTTTTCTAAATCCAGCTGGAACATCTGGAAGTTCACAGATAATGTACTGTTAAGCCTGGCTTGGAAAATTTTGAGTATTACTTTACTAGCATGTGAGATGAGTGCAATTGTGCAGTAGCTTGAGCATTCTTTGGCATTGCCTTTCTTTGGGATTAGAATGAAAACTGACCTTTTCCAGTCCTGTGGCCACTGCTGAGTTTTCCAAATTTGCTGGCATATTGAGTGCAGCACTTGCACAGCATCATCTTTTAGGATTTGAAATAGCTCAACTGGAATTCCATCGCCTCCACTAGCTTTGTTCATAGTGATGCTTCCTAAGCCCCACTTGACTTCACATTCCAGGATGTCTGGCTCTAGGTGAGTGATCATACCATCGTGACTATCTGGGTCATGAAGATCTTTTTTGTACAGTTCTGTGTATTCTTGCCATCTCTTCTTAATATCTTTTGCTTCTGTTAGGTCCACACCATTTCTGTCCTTTATTGTGCCCTTCTTCGCATGAAATGTTCCCTTTGTGTCTTTAATTTTCTTGACGAGACCTCTAGTTTTTCCCATTCTGTTGTTTTCCTCTATTTCTTTGTATTGATCACTGAAGAAAGCTTTCTTATCTCTCCTTGCTATTCTTTGAAACTCTGCATTCAAATGGGTGTATCTTTCTTTTTCTCGTTTTCCTCTCACTAGCCATTAGGGAAATGCAAATCAAGATCAAATAAGATACTTATACACTCCTATTAATCCTGCTAAAATAAAGAATAGTAGCAATACCAAATGCTGGTAAGGATGCCAGGAAACGAAGTCGCGTCTGGTGGAAGTGTAAAACGGTGTGGGTACTCTGGAAAATACGTTGGCAGTCTTAGGTTGTATAGTACATTTTATGTTTCCTAGCAGTTTCACTTCTGGGTATTTATTCCAGAGAAAGGAGATAGTAAATATTTGTGGTAAGAATAAGCATGATGGGTCCAGTATGGCTGAAATTTAGGGGAGATGGTAAGGCTTTTCAACAAATGATCTTGGAAAGCTTTGAGACAGAGCCTGCAGTCTATGTCGTTTTTTGCATCTCTTTTCCTACTCTCTCCTTGAGGTTTGACACATTTATTTTTCTTGGTTGAGTGTTTAACTTGTGTGAGTTGGTTGAAGAGAATTTTAAATGCTGAAAGTTTGGTGAATATAGGCACAAAATAGACCATCATCTCTTTAAAAAAAAAAAAATGTTCTATGTTAATGTATGTTAACGTGTATGGATTTTTCTAAAACTTGCGCATCTGTGATCTGATTTGGGGCTGGTTCAGAATCACAGGTTCGGCAAGCTCGTGACACAGTGGCACCTGTCTGCCTCCCCAGCCTGCCCTCAGGGACTCCTCCTGTTCTTTGTGCCCTTTGTCCTCTGAGCCAGTGGGTCTGACTTGATCTGGGCTTGTCCTCACTGTAGACTTCCTCCAGGGCTGTTCTTTGTCCTGGTTCCAATAGTTTTTTTTCTTGATACATACAGCTCTATGCTGCTGCTGCTGCTAAGTCGCTTCAGTCGTGTCCAACTCTGTGCGACCCCAGAGATGGCAGCCCACCAGGCTTCCCCGTCCCTGGGATTCTCCAGGCAAGAACACTGGAGTGGGTTGCTGTTTCCTTCTCCAATGCATGAAAGTGAAAAGTGAAAGTGAAGTCACTCAGTCCTGTCCGACTCTTCACGACCCCATGGACTGCAGTCTACCAGGCTCCTCCGTCTGTGGGATTTTTCCAGGCAAGAGTACTGGAGTGGGGTGCCATTGCCTTCTCCGATACAGCTCTATAATTTTGGTCTATAACAACAGAGCCCTTTGTTTTTGCTTGTAGCAGGGTCTCCCATGAAGGCATTGGACAAAATCATTTACATTTTTGTGTAATAGGTCCACTCAGGCCCCTAGGGCCTCCATCCCTTCTACATATTGTGTCTATTTTTAATTTTTAAAAATTATTTCAAGTCACTATTTTTTATTTTTTTAAATTATGTTTTTAATTTTTTAAATTATTTTTATTGTGTTAAAATATGTATAAACATAAAATTTGCCATGTTAACTATTTTTAATTGTGCAGTTCAGGGACATTAATTACATCCACAGTGTTGTGCAGCCATCACCATTATCTATTTCGAAAACTTTTCATCAACCCAGAAAGAAGCTGTAATTAGTAACTCCCTATCCTCTCTGTCCCCAGGCTCCTAGTAACCTCTAATCTGTCTTCTGTCTCTATGAATTTTCCTAATCTAGATGTTTCTTATAAGTGGCATCACATAAAGTTTGTCTTGTTGCATCTGCCTTATTTCATTTAGCATGTTTGCAGGGTCTATCCATGTTGTAGTGTATATCAGAACCTCATTCCTTTCTGTGGCCAAATAACATTCCACTGTATGTGTACATATCACGTAAAAACTGTTGTGTCTCTTTAAATTCGGGAAGCTGAGTTCAGAGTGTAGATTTTGAGCTG
Organism: Bubalus bubalis; assembly: GCF_019923935.1. Lineage (NCBI taxonomy): Eukaryota > Metazoa > Chordata > Mammalia > Artiodactyla > Bovidae > Bubalus > Bubalus bubalis. The sequence goes on from NC_059177.1 coordinate 52,063,574, forward strand.
AAGAAATTTATAAGTGTGGGGCAATGTAGGAAAGAGAAAATTTCAGTTCAGGTTGGATAAATTGGGCTTTGAAATAGCTTTGTGTCAAAGTGAACATAGTGGAGGAAAGATAAGTTAATTCTCTTGCCAGGTCCAGGTAGGTGGGCTGTGTAAGGAACTAGAATTTGGACTTCTTTTTTTGTTTGTTTCATGATTTTGTTTTCCGGGTGCTATGAAAATGAACAATTCAGTTCAGTTCAGTCACTCAGTTGTGTCTGACTCTTTGCGACCCCATGAATTGCAGCACTCCAGGCCTCCCTGTCCATCACCAACTCCCGGAGTTCACTCAGACTCAGGTCCACCGAGTTGGTGATGCCATCCAGCCATCTTATCCTCTGTCATCCCCTTTTCCTCCTGCCCCCAATCCCTCCCAGCATCAGAGTCTTTTCCAATGAGTCAACTCTTCCATGAGGTGGCCAAAGTACTGGAGTTTCAGCTTCAGCATCATTCCTTCCAAAGAAATCCCAGGGCTGATCTCCTTCAGAATGGACTGGTTGGATCTCCTTGCAGTCCAAGGGACTCTCAAGAGTCTTCTCCAACACCACAGTTCAAAAGCATCAATTCTTTGGCACTCAGCTTTCTTCACAGTCCAACTCTCACATCCATACATGACCACTGGAAAAACCATAGCCTTGACTAGACGAACCTTTATTGGCAAAGTAATGTCTCTGCTTTTGAATATGCTATCTAGGTTGGTCATAACTTTACTTCATAATAAAGATGAATGGGAAATGAAAATGACTAAGATCATGTCAGAAAAGACTTGGACTTGGTGCAGAATGAAGGGAGATGTTTTTGTTTTTGTTTCCTCATATTAGTAATTTCATGTATAAGATAACAGAAGAGGCCTGAGAAGAAGATTAGGATTAGTAGGATCACAGTTTCCTGGTGGACTTGGTTTGGGGACCTTTAGGGGAAGAGACGTGGGGCTTGGCAGAGGACTGAGGTTGGAAAAGCTCCAGCTTGTTCCTGACAGTGTCTTTCCACAGACAGGCTTCTCATTAGTGTTCGTTTCCCCCTTGGGGCAGGATGGAGGGTTAGGGGCGTGGGAGCAGAAAGGTCACTTCCCCAGAGTCCTGGGTTATGCTGGTGGGGAGCGCGGCTGCAGGGTCGTTCTGTGGGCCCTGGCCTGAGACCTTCGTGAGCTCTGGGGCTGCAGGTGAGCCTGGGAACTGGCTGGGCTCTTGTCAGCAGCTCTGCTACTTGGGCAGAGCTGTCACTTGCTGGCTCCCCTGCCTGCTGCCTTTTGAGTTGACCCACAGAGGCTCGGTGTCGTGTTTGCTTAGAAGGTTCTTGGACTGGAGGATTGCACGCATGCTTGCCACTTGTGCCTCCAGGAAGGCTGATGGAGTGAATCCCTTCTTGTTAACCGGCTGTGGTGTGACTGCTCTCGCTTCTCTTTTCTGGTCTCACACTTCTGAGGCATCACCTCTTTGGCCTGGGTTTCATCAGTGAGCCAGATCACGCTGAGACACACGTCTGGGCAGGTTCTGTGTAGCACAGACTGGAAAAGAGCAACACGGAACAGAAGTAGATTTTTTTTTTTTTTTTTTTTAAGAAATATGGTTTTATTTTTATTTGTTAATGTAATGGCTGTGCTGGGTCTTTATTGCTCTATGCTGGCTTTTTTCTTGTTGCAGCAGGTAGGGGGCTGCTGTCTAGTCGTGCCGTGTGGTCTCTCCTTGCCGCGGCTTCTGCTGTGGAGCACGGGCTGTCGGTGCACGCGCCTTCAGCAGTTGCGGCTCATGGGCTTTAGTACAATGCTCTCAGTGGTTGTGGCCCGCGGGCTTCATTGCTCCACAGCGTGTGAAATCTTCCCAGACCAGGGATTGAACCTGTGTCCCCTGCATTGGCAGGTGGATTCTTAACCACTGGACCACTGGGGAATTCCAGAAGTAGATTTAAACGTGAATTTCATTGGAGAGCTCAGCAGGGAAAGGAATTCTAGATCTCTGGGCCTTTCTATTAGAATTTTATATTCTGATTTTTTGGGGTGTAAGTTTCTCTGTTGGGAAGCAACGCACAGACAAAACGGAGATTTAATTGGAAGGATATGGGATGGCCGGAAGGAAGACCTAATAAATCTTCAGAAAGGACTGGAGCCAGAGCAGCAAAGTGATCTGGGAGCTGGAACCTCTCAGGGAGGATTCAGTACCACCATGTCCAGTTTTGCTTCTTTTTATCAGAAGTCAAAGTCCAGGGAGACAGACATGACCAGCCTGGTGGGGGTCAGGGAGAGGACCTTAAATCACAGTCCATGCAGGGCGGATCTTGTGCAGAAAGCTAGTGTTCTGAGTCGCGCTGGGCGCTGTCACTCAAAGAAAGAGACAGCTTGGGCAGCAGGAGCAGAAGGGGCCCTCTGCCCCACATGTTCCCAGAGCAACGGGGGATCAGAAGCAGAGACTTCCACCTTGCAGTGCAGTTTGTTTTATGTCAGGGGCCTAGGCTTTTTGGTGTTTTTACGTTGAGGGCTGACCTCACTGAACGTTCTTTATCAGTGAATCACTGTTTGTGCAAGAAATGTGTTTTTTGAGGGGTTAGTCCTTGAAGGTTTTTCCCAAGGATTTCTCTTGGTCTGGCCTTTGCACAGAGAACAGGGGGGGAGGGTTTCCAGAATGTCCATTTGGCTGAGAGCAGCTGAAGGTGCTGTCGATTACACAGGCATGCTTTCCTGTGCCACATATGAGAACAATGCCCTCTCGAGGGAATGGCCTTTTTAAGACAGTGCCTAATGTGGAAGACGGTTGAGAGTTTGCTTCTAGAGCTAGAGGGGCAGTTTTTTGGTTTCTTTGGTTAGACTTACTTGGACACTGCCCACAGTCACTGGGAGCTGACCAAGATTATGCACATGTGCATATGCATGTGTGGGCTGGAGTGGATGTCTCCAGCTCTTGCCTGTACACATCCTGATTGGGTCTCCACATCCCCGCCACCTCCCCTGGGTGCCCTAGTGTTCACAGCCAGGTACTCTTTGCTAATTTGCTTTTCTCCCTTCTTGCCAGGTGTCTGCAAATGGTATACATTGTCAGTGCCATCCAGCGTTTGCCAGGCTGATCCATGGTCACTTTCCGGGATGGCAGCAAGGTGACTTCAGCTGAGGATGACCCTGACTGAAAGGCTGCGTGAGAAGATATCTCAGGCCTTCTACAACCATGGGCTGTTCTGTGCGTCCTACCCCATCCCCATCATTCTCTTCACGGGGCTCTGCATCTTAGCCTGCTGGTATGTTTCCAAGTTGCCCTGGATATGGTGGGCCAGTCGACCTCCTAACCCTGACTGTTGTGTAGCCCTTGGACTGTGTCTTTTTACACAGTAGAACTTGAGGCTCATCCCGGCCCACCAGTGGGAAGCTCTAGTCCTGGGGTGGAAGCCACTGCACTAGAACAGTCCAGGCTCGCCCTAATTTAGTAAGTCGCCAGGTTTGTTCATATTATTGAGAATTTCTCAAAATAACGTTGAGATGTTTCTAAGAAACTGCAGGATGAATAAAAGTGTGATCTTTTAATTTTCCTTCTCAGCAGTGGTAGCTTCCTTTTGGTATCTGGTTAAGAGCAGGAGCCTAGGAGTGTTGCAAGAACAGTCCATTTCAGCAATTCTTGGGATACCATCAGTGTTGCAGGCTAATCCCAGGATAGGGTTTTCTACATACGGGCCTGTCATTGCCTCACGCAGGATCTTTTGTTGCATGGACTCTCTAGTTGTGTGTGGGCCCAGTACTTGCAGCGTGCGGGCTCTCTGGTTCTTGGACTTAGTTGTCTTGCAGTATGTGGGGTCTTAGGTCCTGGACCAGGGATCATACCGGTCTCTCCTGCATTGCAAGGTGGATTCTTAACCTCTGGATCACCAGGCACCTCCCTCTCCAGTCATTTTCTTGTGTTCCTGAGGAGCCTCCTTCTGACCTGGTTGGTCCCTGGGCCTGCCGCGCTCACCAGCACTGAGAGCTGTGCCGCCCTCTCTCCATGTCTGTTGTGCTGTCCCAGGGCCCCGGAGAACCCTGAAAGCTGTGGCTGAAGAAGACACTGTAGAAGGAGAGGCTTGATGTAAGGTGATAACCAGGGGTCCCCTCTGGCTCGCAAACACTGACAAGAAAAGAGCCCACCTCGTTGTCCTGGTCTCTGGGAAGAATTCTGGTTTCCAGATTCATTGCACATCTAATGTTTATAGAAGTTTACATTGCTGTGTTGGAAGAAGGATGGTTCAGGACTGAACTCGCTGTTCAGTTGTTAATGATCCCAAGTTCTTCCTTAATTAGGACAAGGAAAGATGAGCATATTCATTGAGAGTTTCCTGCTGGACCCTTCAGCAGGTATATAATTAAATGTCTCGTTGATCCTCATAAAAACCTTGGGAAATGGTACAGTTATATTTCCATTTAACCAAAGGGAGGATGGAGGATTAAAGCTTGCCTAGTCTGCACAGCCAGTGAGCAGGGAACCGAGTTCAGATCCAGGCCGGGGATCCTGGTGCCTGCACCTGTGGCACTGTGGCCCCGCTCTCGTCACTCTGGTTCAGAGTATTTGTTTAAACTTTGTTAATTTGTGTTGTACATGATAAGATGCTTGTGGCTTTATCCTGCACCTGATGAATTAGGAGTGTTCTGAGAACCCAGCTCTTGGTTTTGCTTGTATTCTTTCCTTTAAGTCAATTTACGCATCTCTGTCTTTGAGAATCATCCTTTTCTAGGTCTGGCTCATGTGCTTGGGCAGTGATTCTTAAAGCTGCTCTAGCATCAGAATCACCAGGAGGGCCCGTTAAACGAAACTGCCGGGCTCTACCCCAGAGTTTCTCGTTCCTCAGGTCTGAGTGAAGCCAAGAATGTGCGTCTCTAAACAACTTCCCAGGCCAGGGGCCTACATGCTGAGAACACTAGACTGTGTGTCTGTCTTGAAAAGTTCTACCACATCTCAGCTAAAAGTACTTTTTATTCTGACTTCTGGAGCAGCGGTTTGTGGTGACACTCATGGTCATTATTGCTCCTATCGCCTTCTGTAGGGATGGGTGGTGTCCAGCTCCCCTGTCCTAAATTCTCACTTCTGTGATAGCCTCTGTGTATGTGCCTTTGCACCTGGGACGGCGCTAAGTAAATCCATAATGGATGAACACCCTGAATTAAACTTGTCTTCTCAATGGGCAGTTGAAGAGGTAGTTGTGACTCGCTTTCCACAAGGACAGCTCTAGTAACAGAAAGGAAAGGGTGTTTCTTCTTGCCACTCGCCTTCTGAGGATTGGATTTGGCCAGCTGGGTCTAGACAGCTTCCCAGACAGGGAGTGTGTGATGTGGGCAGCAGCTGTGAATGTAGCTGGGTGCAACTGGGATTTATCTTTGAATGAATAATTTGATATCACACATGTGTTTCAAAACAAATTGTCCTTGGATTTATGGTAGGGGCCTCTGGTATGAAAACTTTCTGACCTTTGTGGCTAAGGTCTCAAGTATGGAAGATTCTGTGACTCAAGGTGAATTAGAATGGGGCTGGGGATGGGGGAAGAGGCAAATGTGATAGTATTTAGCAACCAGTGTAGCCCAGTTGCAGAAGAAAAGCAAAAAGCAAGGGAGAGAGGGAAGGGTATGCTCACCTGAATGCAGAGTTCCAGAGAATAGCAGAGAGAGACAAGAAGGCCTTTTTCAATGAACAATGCAAAGAAATAGAGGAAAACAATAGAATGGGGAACAACTACTGATCGCTTCAAGAAAATTTGAGATATCAAAAGAACATTTCATGCAGTGATTGACATAGTAAAAGACAGAAGTGGTAAAGACCTAATAGAAGCAGAAGAGATCAAAAAGAGGTGGCAGGAATACACATAAGAACTGTACAGAAAAGATCTTATTGACCCAGATAACCACAATGGTGTGATCACTCACCTAGAGCTGTACATCCTGGAGTGTGAAGTCAAGTGGGCCTTAAGAAGCACTGCTGCCAGTAAAGTTAGTGGAGATGATGAAATTCCAGTAGAGCTACTTAAAATCCTAAAAGATGATGCTTTTAAAGTGATCCACCCAGTATGTCAGCAAATTTGGAAAACCCAGCAGGGGCCACAGGACTGGAGAAGGTCAGTCTTCATCCCAGTTTCCCAAGAAGACAGTACTAAAGAATGTTCAAGTTCAGTTCAGTTCCGTCACTCAGTCATGTCCGACTCTTTGTGACGCCATGAACCACAGCACGCCAGGCCTCCCTGTTTATCACCAACTCCCAGAGTCCACCCAAACCCATGTCCATTGAGTCGGTGATGCCATCCAACCATCTCATCCTCTGTCATCCCCTTCTCCTCCTTCCCTCAATCTTTTCCAGCATCAGGGTCTTTTCCAGTGAGTCAGCTCTTCGCATCAGATGGCCAAAGTATTGGAGTTTCAGCTTCAAAATCAGTCCTTCCAATGAACACCTAGGCCTGATCTCCTTTAGGATGGACTGGTTAGATCTCCTTGCAGTCCAAGGGACTCTAAAAAGTCTTCTCCAGCACCACGGTTCAAAAGCATCAATTCTTTGACACTCAGCTTTCTTTATGAATGCTCAAACTACTGGACAGTTGCAGTTATCTCCCATGCTAGTAATGTTATGCTCAAAATCCTTCAAGCTAGGCTTCAGCAGTACTTGAATCAGGAACTTCCAGATGTATAAGCTGGGTTTAGAAAAGGCAGAGGAACTAGAGATCAAATTGCCAACATTCATTGGATCATAGAGAAAGCAAGGGAATTCCAGAATGAGAATACCAGACCTGTCTCCTAAGACAGGTTACCTGTTACCTGTCCCCTGAGAAACCTGTATGCAGGTCAAGAAGCAACAGTTACAACCTTATTTGGAACAACTGATGTTCAAAATTAAGAAAGGAATACGTCAAGGCTGTACATTGTCACCCTGTTTATTTAACTCATATGCAGAGCACATCATTCGAAATGCCGGGCTGGCTGAGTTACAAGTGGAATCAAGATTACTGAGAGAAATATCAACAACCTCAGGTATGCAGATGATACCACTCTAATGGCAGAAGGCAAAAGGAACTAAAGAGCCTCTTGATGAGGGTGAAACAGGAGAGTGAAAAAGCTGGCTAAAAGTCAGCATTCAAAAAATGAAGATCGTGACATTTGCTGCTATGACTGCATGGCAAACAAGGGAAAAAGGTGGAAGCAGTGACACATTTCCTCCTCTTGGGTTCTGAAATCACTGTGGATGGTGACTGCAACCTTGAAATTAGAAGACAGTTGCTTCTTGGAATGAAAGCTATGACCAAGACAGTGTGTTAAAAAGCAGAGACATCACTTTGCCAACAAAGTTCCATATAATCAATGCTATGGTCTTTGCAGTGGTCAGGTATGGATGTGAGAGTTGGACCATAAAAGAAGGCAGAGTGCCGAAGAATTGATGCTTTCGAACTGTGGTGCTGGAGAAGAGTCTTGAGAGTGCGTTGGACAGCAAGGAGATCATACCAGTCAATCCTAAAGGAAATCAGTTCTGAATACTCATTGGAAGGACTGACACTGAAGCTGAAGCTCCAGTTCTTTGGCCACCTGTTGCGAAGAGCCGATTCATTGGAAAAGACCCTGATGCTGGGAAAGATTGAAGGTAGAAGGAGAAGAGGGTGACAGAAGATGAGATGGTTGGATGGCATCACTGATTCGATGGACTTGAACTTAGGCAAACTCCAGGAGCTGGTGAGGGACAGGGAAGCCTGGCGTGCTGCAGTCCATGGGGTCACAAAGAGTCGGCCGCAGCTTGGTGACTGAACAGCAGCAGCAGCCCAGTTGCAGCCAAGCTGGGCGGACACCTGTCTTAGATCCCACAGGTGTGTCTGGCGGAACATCAGTCCTGGGAACGGGTGGTGGCCCTCAGGGTGGACTGGGCTGGCGAGAGGGAGTGGAGACTCATCTTCACTGAGCACTGGCTTCGTGTGCAAGCGCTTCCACACATGCTGTTTCATTTGCTCGCCTGACATCCTTGGAGGAGGTGGTTATTCCCTAGCTCCTCTGCTGCTGATGAAACTTGTAGGGAGAGATAGTAAGTGGTGTGCTGCAACTGGCAGGTCTGTGTGGTGGATCCACATCTGTGGTTTCTCCACTTCACTGGGGTGACATGAACTTTATGAAGAACACTTTGGTGCTGTTAACTTTCACTGCAGGGGTCTGCTCCTTGACCAAGAAGCTGGAGAAAGAGAGTCTCAGTTGCAGTGGGCCAGTGGGCCAGGATCTGCCTAGACAGAGGACAGAGAGGCTTTTTGAGGTAGTGGCCCTACATAGTAGTCGTTGAGGAGAGTGCATGCAGTTGAGTTTTATAGCTACCTCAATCAAGATGGCTGTAGTATATGCCAAGAGCTGTGCCAGATGGTAATGCTGAACACAGACCCTCCCACAGTCTCAGCCTCAGAGAGACAATTGCAGTGCCACTGGATTTTTTTTTCTTTTAAGTTTGTGTGTTTATTATTATTAAAAAAAATAATTTTTGTATATTTCTGTTGGCTGCGCTGGGTCCTCTTGCTGCATGGGCTTTTCTCTAGTTGCTGTGCGCGGGGCTGCTCTGCAGTTGTGGTGTGGGCGTCTCATTGCACGGGCCTCTCTCATCACGGAGCATGGGCTCTGGGCGCCTGACTTCAGTAGTGCTGGCACACAGGTTTAGTTGCCCCTTGGCATGTGGCATCTTCCTGGACCAGAGATCAAACCCACGTGTCACGCGTTGGCAGGTGGATTTTCATCCGCTGAGCCACCAGGGAAGCCCCTGCAGGGTGGATCCTTAACCACTGGACTACCAGGGAAGTTCCTGTAATTTTTGTTTTTAATTGAAGGATAGTTGATTTATTATGTTGTGTCAGTTTCTACTCTACAGCAAAGTGATTCCGTTATCCATGTATACATACTATTTTTCATATTCTTTCCATTATGGTTTGTTACAGGATATTGAATATTTTTCCCTTTGCTGTAGAGTAGGACCTTGTTTTATCTATTTTTTAATATAGTTTTTATTTGCTAATCCTAAACTCCTTATTTATCCTTCCCCTTTCCCCTTTGGTAACTGGTTTTAAATTTCTATGTCTGTGAGTCTGTTTCTGTTTGTAAATAAGTTCATTTGTGTCATATTTTAGCTTCCACATATAACTGATATAATATAATACTTGTCTTTCTCTTGCTGAGTTCACTTCGTATGATCATCTCTGGGTCCGTCCATGTTGCTGCAAATGGCGTTATTTCATTCCTTTTTATAACTAATATTCCTTTTTTTTTTTTTTTAATGTGCTACATCTTCTGTATCTACTCATCTGTCTGTGGGCATTTAGGTGGTTTCCATGTCTTGGCTGTTGTAAGGAGTGCTGCTGTGAACCTAAGAGTGCCTGTTACCTTTTTGAATTAGCATTTGCTCCAAATATATTCCCAGGACTGGGACTGCTGGATCGTATGGTAGCTACAGTGGAAGTGAAAAATAGATTTAAGGGCCTAGATCTGATAGATAGAGTGCCTGATGAACTATGGAATGAGGTTCATGACATTGTACAGGAGACAGGGATCAAGACCATCCTCATGGAAAAGAAATGCAAAAAAAGCAAAATGGCTGTCTGGGAACGCCATACAAATAGCTGTGAAAGGAAGAGAAGTGAAAAGCAAAGGAGAAAAGTAAAGATAAAAGCATCTGAATACAGAGTTCCAAAGAATAGCAAGAAGAGATAAGAAAGCCTTCTTCAGTGATCAATGCAAAGAAATAGAGGAAAACAACAGAATGGGAAAGACTAGAGATCTCATCAAGAAAATTAGAGATACAAAGGGAACATTTCGTGCAAAGATGGGCTCGATAGAGGACAGAAATGGTATGGACCTAACAGAAGCAGAAGATATTAAGAAGAGATGGCAAGAATACACAGAAGAACTGTACAAAAAAGATCTTCATGACCCAGATAATCACGATGGTGTAATCACTGACCTAGAGCCAGGCATCCTGGAATGTGAAGTCAAGTGGGCCTTAGAAAGCATCACTATGAACAAAGCTAGTGGAGGTGATGGAATTCCAGTTGAGCTATTTCAAATCCTGAAAGATGATGCTGTGAAAGTGCTGCACTCAATATGCCAGCAAATTTGGAAAACTCAGCAGTGGCCACAGGACTAGAAAAGGTCAGTTTTCATTCCAATCCCAAAGAAAGGCAATGCCAAAGAATGCTCAAACTACCACACAATTGCACTCATCTCACACACTACTAAAGTAATACTCAAAATTTTCCAAGCCAGGCTTAACAGTACATTATCTATGAACTTCCAGATGTTCCAGCTGGTTTTAGAAAAGGCAGATGAACCAGAGATCAAATTGCCAACATCCGCTGGATCATGGAAAAAGCAAGAGAGTTCCAGAAAGCATCTATTTCTGCTTTATTGACTATGCCAAAGCCTTTGACTGTGTGGATCACAATAAACTGTGGAAAATTCTGAAAGAGATGGGAATACCAGACCACCTGACCTGCCTCTTGAGAAGTTTGTATGCAGGTCAGGAAGCAACAGTTAGAACTGGACATGGAACAACAGACTGGTTCCAAATAGGAAAAGGAGTACGTCAAGGCTGTATATTGTCACCCTGCTTATTTAACTTCTATGCAGAGTACATCATGAGAAACACTGGACTGGAAGAAGCACAATCTGGAATCAAGATTGCCAGGAGAAATATCAATAACCTCAGATACGCAGATGACACCACCCTTATGGCAGAAAGTGAAGAGGAACTCAAAAGCCTCTTGATGAAAGTGAAAGTGGAGAGTGAAAAAGTTGGCTTAAAGCTCAACATGCAGAAAACGAAGATCATGGCATCCGGTCCCATCACTTCATGGGAAATAGATGAGCAAACAGTGGAAACAGTGTCAGACTTTATTTTTTTGGGCTCCAAAATCACTGCAGATGGTGACTGCAGCCATGAAATTAAAAGACGCTTACTCCTTGGAAGGAAAGTTATGACCAACCTAGATAGCATATTCAAAAGCAGAGATATTACTTTGCCAACAAAGGTCCGTCTAGTCTAGGCTATGGTTTTTCCTGTGGTCATGTATGGATGTGAGAGTTGGACTATGAAGAAGGGTGAGCGCCGAAGAATTGGTGCTTTTGAACTGTGGTGTTGGAAAAGACTCTTGAGAGTCCCTTGAACTGCAAGGAGATCCAACCAGTCCATTCTGAAGATCAGCCCTGGGATTTCTTTGGAAGGAATGATGCTGAAGCTGAAACTCCAGTACTTTGGCCACCTCATGGAAGAGTTGACTCATTGGAAAAGACTCTGATGCTGGGAGGGATTGGGGGCAGGAGGAGAAGGGGACGACAGAGGATGAGATGGCTGGATGGCATCACTGATTCGATGGACGTGAGTCTGAGTGATGGGAGGCCTGGTGTGCTGCGATTCATGGGGTTGCAAAGAGTCAGACACTACTGAGCGACTGAACTGAGCTGAATAATTAGTGCTGTCGAGCATCTTTTCATGTGGTTATTGGCCATCTGTATGTCTTCTTTGGAGAAGTGAATAGAACGCTTTTAGTGATTTCACTAGATGCCCAGGCTCCATTCAACTGCTTACCTGTATTGTACATGGAACGAGAGACTTGTTCAGCTTGATGAAGGGACTGCTGCTTTCGTTACCTCTGTCTGGCTCTAGCAGCTTCCTGAGCTGTGCACCTGTTCATCATCACAGGGTCACCCTGGGAGCCATGAATGCGCTTTCCTTTGGGAAAATCTGATGAAACTTGTAGCAAGTAGGCACTGTGGCGACAGGTGTCTGTTTACATTTCCTAGAGCTAGTTCAGCCACCAGGATGCCCAGTAGCGGCCCAGCAAGGCAGAGGGTGCTGTTGCTTGGGCCTGCTGTGGGAAGTGGTGGGTGCACCGTGGCGTGAAGGAACAGTGTCTGGGTGCCAGGCCAGCTGGGTTGCCGTCCCTGGGGGCCAGAGGTTTATGTGGGGGTCAGTGGGTCACTTATGATTCCATAACGTGCTGCTCGTGGTTACAGAGGGTGAATTTTACCTTAGAGAGCAAGTTGGAATCACCATGAGACCATTCCAAACCCCCTGAGGGAGGTGAATCCTTCAGGGTGTGTGGGTATCCCAGTGCAGACATGGCCCTTTCCTCCTCCCTTTTCTCTGGAGCAAAGCAGCCCTTTCAGGCTGAGACTGGACGTCTCGGTTGTGGTGGCCTCTGCTCTCAACCTCTCTCTCCCGTGTCTGCCGTGGCTCAGGTTTTCCCATGATTGTCGTGGCCCCTTTGCAGGTGGGCATACAGGGGCTCATAGAGCAGGCTCCTTCTTTCTGTACCCTGTGACCACTCTGAACATGATTAGATTCTTTTCACGAATGAGAAAGAAATCTGAGTAACAGAAGCCGAGTCTGCACCTGTGCTTTGAGAGCTGGGCTGATGGGCCAGGAAGGACGTCCGAGCACCATGGACCTGTGTCCCCAAACCCAGATGCAGGAGCCCAGGGCCCAGCTACAGCAGCCGCTCCTGGGTCCTGTTCAGCACTCCGAAGCCAGAGGCTCCCTCCAAACAGAAGTTACCCCTGGCCCTGCACACAAACTCCGGAAAAGCTCTGAAGGGCTTGGAGGAGATCAAAGGCGCCCTTATCAACCCAGACTTCCTCAAACAGAAGAGAGATCAGGAGATCTCAGAAGTTTCCCCTTGTAGACTTTCACCGCCCCACCCTAGTTCTGCGCTGCTCTCCCCTGAGAAGGGGAGAGAGGAAGCACGTCCGACTGCTGGTGCCTCCGGAGGGGAGTCCTGTGCCACGCCCCCACGTGCCATCTTTCTGGGTGCTCTTCCTGTGTGTCTTCAGTGTCTCCTGAGCTCCCATCGTAACACCATCGTTACCCAGTGCAGCATGAAGGTGCAGGGCTGCCTCCTCAAAAGGCAGGGGGAAAGTACCACTCAAGGTGCTGCAGTATGCTCAGATGCGAGTAGGTGAAAGGCTTCCTCCTGCCAAGTTGCTCCTGCCATCCACTGTGCTGTGGTGCAGCCAGCCTGGGATAAGCCACGGCCAACGCCTCACCCAACTCCAGGACCCAGCAAGGTGTGCGCTGCTGAACACCTACTGGTTTTGGTTGGGCACCTGTAGGCAGCAGCAGCACATGGATACCTGGACTGGGAGGGGATGGCCAGATCCTGGGACGCAGGTGGGCAGGGGTGCTGGTGGTCACGCACCTGTCCAAGGGTGGAGGGACCACCTGTGAACCTATACTCCGCATCATGCGCCGATGTGATGGATTTGGTTTATGAAGCACAAATCAAAAGATAGATTTGTTAAGAATTTCTACATATCTACTGCAGAGCGTTAAACCCCAAGCTCCAGGCCCTTCTGAACGTGGGGCCTTACGCAGCCACATAGGTGCACACCATGAAGCTAGTCCTTGGTACAGCGTCTGGTAGGTTAAAAATCAGCCTGCACATCTTGAACATCTTCCGTGTGGCTGGTATGAGGATGCGAAAGTTAGAAGGACATGTTCCCACCTCACATATCTTACATTAATTAAGCAGGTGAATTGAGGAGCAGTGTCTGCAAGTTGTCGTGGGAGTGTAGAAGAGAGGTGCCTAACTGCTTGGGTTGGAAAGATGAGGTGGCCTTGGAGGATACACGGGAGTTTGGTCAGCATTTAGTGGGTAGAGGGCATGTTTTACTTTGGTCTCCCTGAGACAGGGATTTGAGTGCAGCTTATGTTTATTTAACTTATATGCAGAGTACATCATGAGAAACACTGGACTGGAAGAAACACAAGCTGGAATCAAGATTGCCAGGAGAAATATCAATAACCTCAGATATGCAGATGACACCACCCTTATGGCAGAAAGTGAAGAGGAACTCAAAAGCCTCTTGATGAAAGTGAAAGTGGAGAGTGAAAAAGTTGGCTTGAAGTTCAACATTCAGAAAACGAAGATCATGGCATCCGGTCCCATCACTTCATGGCAAACAGATGGGGAAAAATGGAAACAGTGAGAGACTTTATTTTTGGGGGCTCCAAAATCACTGCAGATGGTGACTGCAGCCATGAAATTAAAAGACGCTTACTCCTTGGAAGGAAAGTTATGACCAACCTAGATAGCATATTCAAAAGCAGAGATATTACTTTGCCAACAAAGGTTCGTCTAGTCAAGGCTGTGGTTTTTCCTGTGGTCATGTATGGATGTGAGAGTTGGACTATGAAGAAGGCTCAGCGCCAAAGAATTGATGCTTTTGAACTGTGGTGTTGGAGAAGACTCTTGAGAGTCCCTTGGACTGCAAGGAGATCCAACCAGTCCATTCTGAAGGAGATCATTCCTGGGATGTCTTTGGAAGGAATGATGCTAAAGCTGAAGCTCCAGTACTTTGGCCACCTCATGCAGAGAGTTGACTCATTGGAAAAGACTCTGATGCTGGGAGGGATTGGGGGCAGGAGGAGAAGGGGACGACAGAGGATGAGATGGCTGGATGGCATCACTGACTCGATGGATGTGAGTCTGAGTGAACTCCGGGAGTTGGTGATGGACAGGGTGGCCTGACATGCTACAATTCATGGGGTCACAAAGAGTCGGACACGACTGGGCAACTGAACTGAACTGAGCTGAGCTTATGTGTCACACACGACTGAGCAACTTCACTTTCACTTTTCCCTTTCTTGCGTTGGAGAAGGAAATGGCAACCCACTTCAGTGTTCTTGCCTGGAGAATCCCAGGGACCTGGGAGCCTGGTGGGCCCCCGTCTATGGGGTCGCACAGAGTTGGACACAACTGAAGCGACTTAGCAGCAGCCGCAGCAGCTTATGCGCAGGATGGAATGAATAGTGGTCAGTGGGTGGGAGAGGGAGCTGGAAGGGGAGGTACATTATCCAGCAAGTTTACACCACGGGCCACCCCAGAGTCACATTCGGGGACACTGAGGAACAGTGCAGGTCTTCCGCCTCAGAGCTCCCTCTCCGATCGGGGGAGCTGCACCCTCTGCCAGGTCAGCAGACTCATTCCCAGGGCCGCATAGGAAGGCCACGTGGAGCCTCTGTCACAAATTTTTCTTTGGTTGTTTTGTTTTATATGTTGTTGTTCAGTCGCCCAGTCGTGTCTGACTCTTTATGACCCCATGGACTGCAGCACGCCAGGCTTCCCTGCCCTTCACCATCTCCTGGAGTTTCCTCAAACTCATGTCCACTGAGTCAGTGATGCCATCCAACTATCTTATCTTCTGTTGTCCCCTTCTCTCCTCCTCCCATCAGTCTTTCCCAGCATCAGGGTCTTTTCCAGTGAGTCAGCTCTTCGAGTCAGGTGACCAAAATATCGAAGCTTCAGCATCAGTCGTTCCAGTGAATATTCAGGGTTGATTTCCTTTAGAATTGACTAGTTTGATCTCTGTGCAGTCCAAGGGACTCTCAAGAGTCTTCTCCAAAACCACAGTTAAAAAGCATCAGTTCTGCACTCAGCCTTCTTTGTGGTCCAGCTCTTACATCCACCATGACTATTAGAAAAACTATACCTTTGACTATACGGACCTTTGTCAGCAAACTAATGTCTCTGCTTTCTAGTAGGCTATCTAGGTTTGTCATAGCTTTTCTTCCAAGGAGCAAGGGTCTTTTAATTTCATGGCTGCAGTCACCATCTGCAGTGATTTTGGAGGCCCCAAAAATAAAGTCTCTCACTGTTTCCATTTTTCCCCATCTGTTTGCTATGAAGTGATGGGACCAGATGCCATGATCTTAGTGTTTTGAGTGTCGAGTTTTAAGCCAGCCTTTTCACTCTCCTCTTTCACCTTCATCAAGAGCCTCTTTAGTTCCTCTTCACTTTCAGCCATTAGGGTGGTATCATCTGCATATCTGAGGTTATTGATATTTCTCTTGGCAATCTTGATTCCAGCTTGTGCTTCATCCAGCCCGGCATTTCACATTATGTACTCTGCATATAAGTTCAATAAATATGGTGACAATATACAGCCTTGACAGTATACTCCTTTCCCAATTTAGAACCAGTCTGTTGTTCCATGTCCAGTTCTAACTGTTGCTTCTTGACCTGCATACAAGTTTCTCAGGAGGCAGGTAAGGTGGTCTGCTATTCCCATCTCTTTCAGAATTTTCCACAGTTTGTTGTGATCCACACAGTCAAAGGCTTTAGTGTAGTCAGTGAAGCAGAAGTAGATGTTTTTCTGGAATTCTCTTGCTTTTCCTAGATCCAGTGGATCTTGGCAATTTGATCTCTGGCTCCTCTGCCTTTTCTAAATCCAGCTTGAACATCTGCAAGTTCTCAGTTCACATACTTTTGAAGCCTAGCTTGAGGGATTTTGAACTTTACCTTGCTAGCATGTGAAATGAGCACAGTTGTCCAGTAGTTGGAACATTCTGTGGCATTGCCCTTCTTTGGGATTGCAATGAAAACGGACCTTTTCCAGTCCTATGGCCACTGCTGAGTTTTCCAGATTTGCTGGCATATTGAGTGCAGCCCTTTAAGAGCATCATCTTTTAGGATTTGAAATAACTCTGCTGAAATTCCATCACTTCCACTAGCCTTGTTTTATAGTAATGCCTTCTAAGGCCCACTTGACTTCATCTCCATGATTGTCTGGCTCTAGGTGAGTGATCACACACCTATGGTTATCTGGGTCATTAAGACCTTTTTTGTACAGTTTTGTGTATTCTTGCCATCTCTTAATATCTTCTGCTTCTGGTAGGTCCCTGCTGTTTCTGTCATTTATTGTGTCCATCTTTACATGAAATGTTCCTTGTTATCTCTGATTTTCTTGAAGAGATCTCTAGTCTTTCCCATTCTGTTGTTTTCTCTTTCTCTTTGCATTGTTCATTTAAAAAGGCTTTCTTATCTCAGCTTGCTATTCTCTGAAACTCTGCAGTCAGTTAGGTATCTTCCTTTTTTGCCTTGCCTTTCGCTTCTCCTTTTTTCAGCTATTTGTAAGCCCTCTGCAGACAACCATTTTGCCTTCTTGCATTTCTTTTTTTTTTTTTTTTTTTGCATTTCTTTTTCTTTGGGATGGTTTTGGTCACCACGTCCTGTACAGTGTTAAGAACCTCCATCCATAGTTCTTGAGGCGCTCTGTCTATCAGATCTAATGCCTTGAATCTGTTTGTCACTTCCACTGTATAATCATAAGGGATTTGAGTAAGGCCATACCTGAAGGGCCTAGTGGTTTTCCCTATTTTCTTCAACCTAAGTCTGAATTTGGCAAGAAGGGGCTCATGGTCTGAGCCACAGTCAGCTTCAGGTATTCTTTTTGTTGACTGTATAGGGCTTCTCCATCTTTGACTGCAAAGAATATAATCAGTCTGATTTTTGTACGGATCATCTGGTGATGTCCATGTGTAGAGTTGTCTCTTTGTATTGTTGGAAGAGGATGTTTGCTATGACCAGTGCATTCTCTTGGCAGAACTCTGTTAGCCTTTGCCCTGCTTCATTTCGTACTCCAAGGCTAAATTTGCCTGTTCCTCCAGGTATCTCTTTTTTTTTTCCCCTCCAGGTATCTCTTGACTTCCAATTTTTGCATTCCAGTCCTCTATGGTGAAAGTGGCATCTTTTGGTGGCGGGGTGGGGGTGGGGGGTGTTAATTGTAGGTCTTCTTGGTTTTAACCCTTTTAAAATGTAAAAATCACTTTGAACTCACAGACCACATGAATACAGGACATGGACTGTAGTTTGCTGACCCCTAATCTGTACAATAATAACATGAACCACCGACTGGGCTGCTTCCAGCTAGCATTAATCCTCAGTTGGCACTTGGGGCCCATCTCTGTGAGGCAGAGAGGCCTCCAGCAGCAGTGGAAGACTCTCAGGTGAAGATATGCCAGTGCTGGCAGCTGGAAATTGAGCCAGCATGTCCAGAGATCAGATGAGGGGGAACAAGGGTAGGGCGGCAGCAGGCCCTGGAGAGGTGTTGGGTGGCCAGCGTGGGCCCTGTGGGCACAGCAACAGAGGTGTGTGGGCTGGGAGGTGGGGAGATTGAGAGTGTACTTGTACCTGATGAGGAAACAAGTGATTTCAGCAGGAGAAGCAGGAAGTCCAGCTAGACTAGTGCGTTAGTCCAGATAAGAGTTGATAGCTGTTGCTCAGTCTAAGGGGAGGCCCTGGAGATGGTGAGATGTGGCCAAGTCTGGATGTATTTTGAAGATGGAGTCTTTGGGATTTTTCTGAGCACCAGGTGTGGAGTGTGAGAGAGTGCAAGCTCAGAGTGCTTGGTCTGAGCAGCTGGATGGGTGGAGCTGAGACAGGAAATTGAGGGAGGGGTTTGGAGACTTGGTTCCTTCCTTGTGCCCCTGTAAGGTCAGAGTAAGCCACGACAGAATCTGGCTTACTGAAACGAGTTTGCAGAAGCAATGTGGGGTGGTGGTAGAAACCTCCAGTTTCTGTCTTTGGTCTTTTTTTTCTGACCTTGATAAAGTGAGTGCTTTTGCTTATAAAATTGCCCGACACTTTTTTCCAAGCCTTCCTTTTGGTCTCACATTTGGTAGCCATGGACGGTGATGATTACCTTGCATTTTGTATTTCTGTAGAATCTTTTTCTTGTGCTTATATTAGAAGGAATTTATGGTCATTTTTGAAAAAACAAAACAAAACTGTAATACCAGGTAGTATAGCATGATGTTAAGAGAGTGGACTCTGGGCCCAGACTGCCTGTGTTCACATACTGGTTCTGTCACTTTCTTGGGGGAGATAATAGCTTCTGCGTGCCTCGTTGGGCTGTGGTGAGGCTTAAATGAGCAAAAAAGATGGAAGGCACTTGGCACATCGCAGGTTCTCAGTGAGAGTTAGAATCTGTCGTCATTGTTACAGAGACGGAAACAGGCAGGTTCACGGTCAGTGGTAAGGACCGTTTTGGGATGAGTATGAGGCTCTTTGGTAGCTCCTAGGAGGGGAGGCCAGAGAAGGCAATGGCACCCCACTCCAGTACTCTTGCCTGGAAAATCCCATGGACAGAGGAGCCTGGTGGGCTGCAGTCCATGGGGTCGCTAAGAGTCAGACACGACTGAGTGGCTTCCCTTTCACTTTTCACTTTCATGCATGGGAGAAGGAAATGGCAGCCCACTCCAGTGTTCTTGCCTGGAGAATCCTAGGGACGGCGGAGCCTGGTGGGCTACCATCTATGGAGTCGCACAGAGTTGGACATGACTGAAGCGACTTAGCAGCAGCAGCAGCAGGAGAGGCCTTATTAACCTGGATTTTGGGGGGAGCGGAAGGACTTCCTGTGGAAGGAATACTGCAGCTGAGGCTTGAAACTGAGTTATCTTGAAGAAGAAGGGGCAAGAGCCAGGTGCAGCGCCTCAGAAGCAGAAGGGGAGTTGTATGTGGCTCCAGGGCAAAGTTGGAGAATGACCGTGAGCCATTTTAAGCATTTCAAGGTCTGTGGCTGTTTCAGAATAGATTTCATCCTAGGAAAGTGGATGCTCTGGGGTGTGCTGCCCTTCTTTTTTTTTCCTGCTAGAATGTTTTGTTGTTGTTTTTGTTTAGTTGCTAAGTCACGTCCAAGTCTTTGCGACCCCATGGACTGCAGCATGCCAGGCTTTCCGGTTCTTTACTATCTCCCGGAGCTTGCCCAAGTTCATGTTCATTGAGTCAGTGGATCCTATCTAACCATCTCATCCTCCGTCGCCCCGTTTGCCTCTTGTCCTCAGTCTTTCCCAGCATCAGGATCTCTTCCACTTAGTCGGCTCTTCAGATCAGGTGACCAAAGTATTGAAGCTTCAGCATCAGTCCTTCCAGTGAATATTCAGGGTATTGATTTCCGTTAGGATTGACTGGTTCGATCTCCTTGCTGGAATGTTTAAACTCCTGGAATTCACAGATGTTTTAAATATTTCAAATCTTGAGAAACAGGCTGCCTTCAGTTTAGTGAGTGTGTTTTGAGCAGCTACTGTGTGGAAAGTGACTGTAGATAAATACAACATATGGCCCACCTTCATCTTCTAGTAGAGCTAGAGCTCTAGCAGCCTTAGCTCTGGGCCCTGGACTCCTCTCTACACCCAGGGGTCAGCCCAGCCCTTGTGCAGAGTTTTCCCCAACAGAACCTTAGCTAAGTCCAGAGACAGCTCTTGATACCTGCTTCCAAACAGGTGAACCTTATAGCTTTTGGAAGCAGCAAGAGAAAAGCAACTCTTCACATAAAAGGAATTTTCAATAGATTAATGGCTGATAGAAACCATCAGTTTAGTTCAGTCACTCAGTCTTGTCCAACTCTTTACGACCCCATGGACTGAAGCATGTCAGGCTTCCCTGTCCATCAGCAGCTCCTGGAGCTTGCTCAGCCTCATGTCCATTGAGTCAGTGATGCCATCCAAGCGTCTCATCCTCTTTTGTCCCTTCTCCTCCTGCCTTTGGTCTTTCCCAGCATCAGGGTCTTTTCCAATGAGTCAGTTCTTTGCAGCCAATGGCCAGAGTATTGGAATTTCAGCTTCAGCATCAGTCCTTCCAATGAGTATTCAGGACTGATGTCCTTTGGGATTGACTAATTTGATCTCCTTGCAGTCCACGGGACTCTCAAGAGTCTTCTCCAGTACCATAGTTCAAAAGCATCAATTCTTCGGCACTCAGCTTTCTTTACAGTCCAACTCTCACATCCATACATAGCTACTGGAAAAACCATAGCTTTGACTAGATGGACCTTTGTTGGCAAAGTAATGTCTCTGCTTTTTAATATGCTGTCTAGGTTGGTAGCTTTTCTTCCAAGGAGCAAGCGTGTTTTAACTTCATGACTGCAGTCGCCATCTGCAGTGATTTTGGAGCCCCCCAAAATAACATCTCTTACTGTTTCCATTTTTTCCCCATCTATTTGCCATGACATAATGGAACTGGATGCCATGATCTTAGCTTTTTGAATGTTGAGTTTTAAGATAGCTTTTTCACCATGGAGGCATTTAAAGTCCTGAAAGGAAAAAACTCAACCAAGAGTTCTATCTTCTGCAAAACTGTACTTTGGTAATGAAGGCGAAATTAAGGCATTTTCAGATAAACAAAAGCTGAGCAAATTTGTTACCACTGGACCTGCCCTACAGGTTGAAACCATAAGAGAAAATAAACACTAGTAAAGATGATCAGTATTGCTGTGCTTTTGGTTTGGTTTGTAATTTCTTTCTTTGTCTTTTGTGATTTAAAGGGCAGGTGTATTAAGTGTAACATAAAAGCTGTGTTAATGAGAATAAATGTATAAAGTGTAATCTGTGGCAGTAACAGTATAAAAGGGGAAAGACAGGATGTACTGTCAGAGCGTATACTGTGGATGCTAAGCTCTCAGTCAGTTGTCTTGTTTTCACGATTGCTGATCCTTTCTTCTGTCTGCTCAGATTTGCTTTTGAGCTCCTCTGTAATAATACTATTCAGCCTAGATTGTTACAAGGTTTTGTTGTTGTTTTTTAATTTTTGGCTGTGCCGAGTCTTTATTGGTGTATGTGGGCTTCTCCCTGCACTGGGTTCTCTTGTTACAGAGCGTAGGCTCTAGGGCGCATGGCTTCAGTGGTTATGACACGTGGGCTCAGCAGTTACAGCTCGCAGACTGCAGAGCGTGGGCTCAGTAGTTTCCTGCAGCATGTGGAATCTTCCTGGACCAAGGATTGAGCACGTGTCCCTTGCATTAGTGGTGGATTCTTAATAACCACTGAACCACCAGGGAAGTCCTATAAGTTGTTAATAATAGAACTCCCAAGGTAACTAGGGGCTTCCCTTGTAGCTCAGCTGGTAAAGAATCCACCTGCAATGTGGGAGACCTGGGTTTGATCCCTGGGTTGGGAAGATCCCCTGGAGAAGGGAAAGGCTACTTGCTCCAGTACTCTGGCCTGGAGAGTTCCATGGACTGTATAGTCCATGGGGTCCCAAAGAGTTGGACACAACTGAGTGACTTTTACTTTCAAGGTAACCACTAAGAAAATAACTTCTAAGATATATAGAACAGGAAAGTAGAAGTCAATCAAAGTGGCACACTACAAAAAATCAACCCCCTCCCTGTTTTTTTTTTTTTTAAAAAGCAATGGAGGAATTGACGAGCAAAAATCATTTGACAAAACAAATAGCTGTACAGCATAAGTCAATCCTTCCCTGTGGGTATTCACATTAAGTATAAGTGGATCAAACTCGCCTACTAAAAGACAATTTGATTTTTAAAAGAATCTAGACTTCCCTGGTTTTTCATGGTGAAAAATCTGCCTGTCCAGATCTGTGTTTCTGTGCACACCTCTTCATGTCCACACCCAGGTTGAACGCGCCTTTTTTTTTTTTTAATGCATTGCTTACTTTGTCTTAGTGTTATGCATGTTATGTTGGTAAAGCAAAGCATGTTTGTTTAAACTTGCATTAATTTTTAAATCAACACTGATTCTGGACAGAGCTAACCTCTCAAGCTTCAACTTAATTTATATTGATTTTTTTTTGACTTCCTGATGTACAGCAACCTGTATCAGCAGGTATCAAGAGCTGTCTCTGGACTTAGCTAAGGTTCTGTTGGGGAAAACTCTGCACAAGGGCTGGGCTGACCCCTGGGTGTAGAGAGGAGTCCAGGGCCCAGAGCTAAGGCTGCTGGAGCTCTAGCTCTACTAGAAGATGAAGGTGGGCCATATGTTGTATTTATCTACAGTCACTTTCCACACAGTAGCTGCTCAAAACACACTCACTAAACTGAAGGCAGTTTATCTGAAGGCAGTGTATCTTTCTTATTATAGGCCAAAAACAAAATGTATTCAATGTAATACTATAATATATATATATTATATATTATATAATACTATGTAATACTATAATACAATGTAATACTATAATTTGCAATTTAATTACAATCAATTTTTGATTTCCCAAATTAATTCTTACCATTTATATAAAATTATATTTTAGGCAATTTAAAAATATTTAGAAATAGTTTTATTCTCTGATACAGGCACTGTTATACTCCCTTCAGGAAGGAAGCCTGACAGTCTGACATTTAAAAGATATATGACTGAATAGAAACCCTATGAAGTTAATGGGTTTAAATTTAAACCATTTTCAAGGATTATTTTTTTGGAAAGTTTTCTTTCTTAAGGGTCTGATTAATAACTGCTAATAAAAAAAATACCATTGAAAATGTATGAAAATACCATTGAAAATTCTATTGCTCTCCACACATTTGAAAAATCCAGATCCAGTTATATACAGAATTCCTACTTTATTGCTTAGAGTGCCTTGGATTACCAGAATAATCCCTTGGAGTACCTGGGACCAAGGATCTGTTGCTAGTAAAAATAATTATTAAATTATCTTTATAACATTTTACCTAATTGTTTATTATTTAGAATTCCTTCTATATGTGAGGTAAAATTTTATAAATAAAATATTTAAATAGTAAAAGAAAAAGAAAAGAATCTGCCTGCTAATGCGGGGGACACAGGTCTGGGAAGATCGCAAATGGGAAGATCGCAAATGCCGTGGGAAAATCCCACATGCCGAGGAGCAGCTAGGCCCACAAGCCACAACTGCTGAGCCTGTGAGCTACAGCTACGAGGCCCGCAGACCTAGAGCCTGTGCTCTGCAACAGCCATGAGAAGCCTGCGAATTGCAAAGGAGAGTAGCCCCAGCTCGCTGCAACTAGAGAAAGCCTGTGCGTAGCAACGAAGACCCAGTGCAACAACAAAAAAGGCAGCACAGTTTGTATACTTAAGAAAAGTGTCTGCGTGCTCTCTGTTTTTGCCTGTGCCGGGTCTTTGTTGCGACACCTGGGCTCTGGGCTGCGGCACACAAGCTTCTCTTCTTGTTGCAGTGCATGGGTTCAAGAGTGTGTGGGCTCAGTGGTTGTGGCCCGCAGGCTCCAGTTGTGGTGCCTGGGGAGACACTGTAGGCGTCCGCTACCCTTTGGACATTAGAACACAAAGAAGTTGCAAGTAAAAGGTTGGAAAATGATATTCCATGCTAAATGATACCCAAAAGAGAGCTGACGTGGCTATATTATTATCAAACAACATTAAAAAGCTTATTAGAGACAAAGAAGGAGGACACTATATATTGATGAAATATTGATCATTGCTGGGGTCCAGCCCCGGTGGATCCAGGGAATTCGAAGCGGGGACGGCGTCGACGAGGATCAGGAAACAACTGCTTAATTAAACGTTAATTAAGGATATAAAGAGTAATAGAATAAGGATAGCTCAGTGAGGAAATTCAGTGGAGAAAAGAGGCTGAATAATTCAGCCAGAAGGTGAGAGAAAGAACGACATGGGGAGACCAAGTTTTGGTGAACAAGGCCCGCACTTTATTTTCCAAAGTAGTTTTTATACCTTAAGTTATGCATAGAGGATAATGGGGGAAGGGGTAGAGTCATGCAGCAAGCCAGGCTTTCTTCCTGCAAACTTATCATATGCAAAAGCTTAGGTGATTTGCATCATCTTCTGGCCCGGAGGCCTGTTAACATTTTAAGACCCTTTCTTCAGAAAGCTTATTTTTCTCTAAAGGTGATTGGTCAGGAGCCACCCTCCAAAAGCATTAGATAAAGTTGCATTCCTACAGAGCAAAGGTGTGGTGGGCTATAACAAGAAAAAGAATTAACTCAAGGGTCCCAGGTTACAAACATTAAAGCTACTACTTACACCAATTATATTAATCAAGACACTGCCAGGGACACAGCAGGTAAGGGATATGGAAACTTAGCAGCAAACATTGGCCCAACAAGTGAAAATCCCTTCACCAATCCAATTTCTAATCAATCTTTTAACTGCTCAAAGGAATCTGTGTTTAGACAGTTTAGAACATCTCATGCCTCTCACAGTTGGGAAGCTCTGAGCAATCACATGTGGCCGGAAAAACCTATTCAGGCAGGCTAGAGGATTTCCAAAGGAGTTTGTAGGTTGAAACACTGTCACACCCAGGAATTGTTAACTGGAGCTGTAAGCTAACTCTTTTTTCAGAGAGAGGTAGTGGGGGACAGCCCCCCGTAAAGTCAGAGGTGTAGGTGAAAGCACAAAGCAGAAAGTAGGCAGACTCTGGTTTTGGGGGGTAGATGCTCGAGAATTTCCAGGGGGACTCCTGAGGCTCGATCCCGCCTTTGCGTATGCCGAACCTCCTTCCTCATGACCTTTGTCATGGGTGGAGCGCCTCACGCTGGCTCCCGGCAATGATAGAATTCCAGTTGAGCTATTCCAGATCCTGAAAGATGATGCTGTGGAAAGTGCTGCACTCAATATGCAATATGCACTCAATATGCAATATGCCGGCTCCCGGCAGATCATATTGATATGCTGACACTATATATATGTTTCAGTATAACAGGAGGATATAATGATTATAAACCTATTAACACCTAACAGACTCCTAAAATATTTAAAGCAAAAATGGGCAGAATTGAAAAGAGAAACACACAGTCTCCGTGACAGTGGATCTCCGCTTTCAGTGATGGATACAACCAGACAAAGTCAGCAAGGAAAATGGAGGACCTGAGCAACCCTGAAACCGACGAGACTAGTACATGTTCTTCCCAAGTGAACACGGAACATTCTCCAGGCCAGACCCTGTGTTAGATCACAAGTCTCAATAAATTTAGAAAGACGGAAATCATACAGAGGATCTTTTCCAGTGACAGTGGAATGAAACTAAAACTCGAGAAAAGAAGGAAAATTGGAAATACGTGGAAATTGTCCAGGTGGCCAATAAGCATATGAAAGATAAGCATACATTGTTTGCTGTATATTGAAACCACAGAGCTATACCAGCACCTCCTCCTTTGCTATGCTATGCTATGCTATGCTAAGTCACTTCAGTCGTGTCCGACTCTGTGCGACCCCATAGACGGCAGCCCACCAGGCTCCCCCGTCCTTGGGATTCTCCAGGCAAGAACACTGGAGTGGGTTGCCATTTCCTTCTCCAATGCATGAAAGGGAAAAGTGAAAGTGAAGTCACTCAGTCGTGTCCGACTCTCCGTGACCCCATGGTCTGCAGCCTACCAGGCTCCTCCGTCCATGGGATTTTCCAGGCAAGAGTACTGGAGTGGGGTGCCATTGCCTTCTCCGCCTCCTCCTTTAAATGGTTCCAGTTAATTGGACTGACAAGATCAAGAGGTGGAGCAGTTGAAACTCCCATCGCGCCACCAGCGGGAACACAAATTCAAATAAGTACTTTGGAAATCTGGTGTAATCCACAAAGCTAAACATGTGTATGCTCCACAACCCAGCCATTTCGTTCAAGGGACATACCTTACAGAAATGAGTACTTACATAAGAATGAGTGTATACATAAACATTTCCATAATTTCTCTTCTTAATAGTTTCAGCTGGAAACAGCCAAATGTTCCTCAACACTAGAATAGATAAATGCACTGTAATATGTTCATTTGGTGGAATAGCGCGTATGCATGAAACAGTGCGTATATATGAAACTGCATGCACCAGTGTGGATGAACCTGGTAGATGTAAGTTGAAACAGCCAGTCACAAAGGAGTACGCAGTGGAATGGGTGATTTCAGTTATATGCCAGAAGAAACAAGCAGAGCTAATTTGTGATTATAGAAATTCTGATAGTGGTTTGTGGTAGACGATGCCCTTCACTAGCGCACAACACCACCTTCTAAGGTTCTAAAGATATTTTGTAGCTTGATCTACATAATGAGTACACAGGAGTATGTATGTGTAAATATTCATTGCACTCACTGTATGCTTAAGATTTGTGCATTGTAGTACATAAAATGTAATTCTCAGTTAAAAAAAATTTTTTTTTGACCACATGTGGCATGCAGAACTTCCTCGACCAGGGATCGAACCTGCATTTACTGCAGACTCCGGAAGCTCAGAGTCTTAATCATTGGCCCACCAGGAAAATTCTAAAAAAAAAAAAGTTCTAAAGAAATGAAGTCAGAAACAAAAGCACATCCATTTGCCAACTTTTTGATGTTAGTCCAAGCTTTTTCCTTTGCCAGTGGTGGATCCATTGTTTTCAATTCAGCCTGGTCTAGTGTAAACCATACCCTCAGTGTGTTATACAAAATCTTATGGTCTGTCCTTTTAAACTGAAGCAGTTTTCGCAGCAGTCTGAATCAGGATCCTTCTGGATTTTTGGTTCCCTGTTTTTTTTTTTTTTTTTTCTTTTTCTTTTTCTTTTTTGGCCACACTGCCTGGCATGTGGAACTTCCCTGACCAGGGATCGAACCTGTGCCCCTGTGGAGTCTTAACTACTAGGCCACCAAGGAAGTCCTTCCCCAGTTTTTTCTTGTTGTCTTACGTGCATCCGATATGACCAGAAGTTTGTTTAGCATCTTGCCTTTATTACATCTCTCAAAATTTTCAGCCAGTAATCTGTTTCATTAAGTAGTTTATGAATTGCGTTTCCTGTGACCAAAAAGGAGCTTGAAAATTCTAATTTAGAGGCTCCTGCATTTCCTTGTAGCCCTGAAGTTCGATGACTGGTATTTCGTACATTTGTGCAGTTCTCCTAGCACAGGAGGGGAGTGCAGCTGCAGTGATTCCCACGTCACTGTTACCTCAGCATGGATTCTGCCTGCCGTCATGTCCTGACTTCTCTCTCCTTTTTGTCCATCCTAGCTACCCACTGCTGAAGCTGCCCTTGCCAGGAACAGGACCCGTGGAATTCACCACTCCTGTGAAAGATTACTCGCCCCCACCTCTGACCTCTGACCACAAGCCTGGAGAGCCCAATGAGCAGCCAGAGTGGGTAGGTGCTCAGCGTGTCCTGAGGAGCGCCCTGGGCATTGGGTGCGGATTGGCCGTGGCAGGGGTTCTGTGTGGAGTGAGGGTGGTCAGCTTCTGATGGGCGAATGCTTAACACTTGAACCACTTTATAAAGGCACTGAAAATATTTAGCTTACATTTAATAGTACATCCAGTCACACATTCCTGTTTTGAAAGGAAACACTAAATGGCATGGCAGGAAGGTGACTGTCCTGGAAAAGCTGGGTTGTGGTTGCTGTAGCTGCGGCTGGCTGGGTCTGGGTCCATATACTGTGGGTGCTCGGGCCAGGCAGTGCCCTGGCAAACGGACCTCTCCTCCTTGAGCCCAAGTGGTTGCGGGAACCACTGAGTATCCCTGGAGAATGTTTTATCTTCTGAGTCCCATCACCATTTAATGTTAGCAGTGAGGGCTTAGCTTTTTCAAATCTGGTAGGTGCTGTTTTATCCTCACAGTGCAGTCAGGTAAAGCGTGCAGGTTCTGCTTGTTCGCCTGTTGTGCGATTGAGGAAGCTGGGAATAGCAGTGTGCCTCAGTTTCAGTTCAGTTGTCATGGGGTCAGCACTGGGTTAGAACTCCAGATCTCCTGACCTGAAGCCAGCTGCTACTTTTGAATCGTGCTTTCCTCAGCCAGCTGTCTCTGAGCTGAGCATGAATGCAAAACAGAAAGAAAACCTACAGGAATGCAAAACCTCCAGGTGAGGGTCTGGGCTGCGGGATGTAACCCGCGGGAACTCTGGACTCATTATTTGGAAACCTTAGAGGAAATGATAAGCTCGTCCTGCCAGCTGTGGATGACATGTTCTTCCCTTGCGTGCTGGGCCCTGGTCCCGTGGGTTGGTGCCGGGCTTGCTGAGCCTGTTGTTGAGGAGCAGAGCCCAGCTCAGGGCACACAGCTCCTCTTCTCCCACCCTTTCTGTGCCAGTGATTGCACATTCCTTCCTGTTGCCTTTCTGGGTAATGTAGCAGCCAGGTAACTTGATGTCAGCTTTGCTCTAATGTTGCTAAAGTAGAGATCTGGTTAGATAGGTGTGTGTTATGACTACACATGGTTTCAGGAGGAAGTGGAGAACACAGGCTCAGTGGTACTCAGCCACGCAGGTTAGGGTGAGCTGATGAGGCGGAAACCAGTTCATAGCTTCATGTCTCAGCTTGACACTTCGCTCATTGTGGGATCAAGCCTTTTGCCTCTTTTACTCTGTCTTTAAAAAAAAAAAAGTATTTATTTATGGCTCCACTGGGTCTTTATTGCAGCAGGCGAGGTTCTCTCTAGTAGAGGTGCACGGGCTCAGTTGCCCAGCAGCGTGTGGGGTCTTAGTTCCTCAACCAGGGATCAAAACTGCGTCCCCTGCATTGGAAGTAGAATTCTTAACCACTGGACCAGGAGGAAAGTCCCTCCATTAACCTCTTGATGGGGTTTTACCACATAATGGAGTTGATGGTTCCTGGTCACAAGGGTAGTCTGCGTTTGTGAGTGTTTTGTGACTAGTAGAGTTCAGTGGGCCTGATGGTAGTTAGGGGTCTATCCAAGGTCAGGGGTTCACTTGTTTGTGAGCCCTTTCCACTTCTTGATGTCCTCTTTGGGCCTGGGATGATGATAGTGTGGGGGTACAAAATAGCTTGAGGGTTTCTCTTTCTCACTGGGGTCCGCAGCCCCTGAAAGGTTGAGAAAGAGATGCAGCCCTGGCTCAGTCACCTGGTGTCAGGCCTCTCCGTGGTCAGTTACCTCACCAGGATTGACTGTTGTAACAATAAAGGTCAGCAAGGCAGAACTTGTAAAGGATTGCTTTAAGTACAAGGAACAGAAAACTCAGCCCAAACCTGGGGAAGTGAGAAGGGCATTTCGGGGTCATAGAGCTCACCCACAGGCAGGACTTACTAACGGACAGCATGGGTTAGGCCTCAGAAGGAGTCCATCCCTCAACTGTACCCTCTCCGGGTCAGCTCACTGTCCTCTCCCTAATGGGGGCTACAGCAGATTCAGCCCTGTGGGTGCCCACTTGGCTCTGCATGGGATTACCTGCCTGCTCCCACCCGAGACCCTGTGAGCAGGGAGGTGCTTTGCTGATTGGCTTCATCACCACACTGCGGGTGAGAGAGACTGTTTCCAAAGGAAGATTAGGAAGTGCAGGCCCTGGGCAGCACAGCACAAGCGTCTGCTGCTCACAGCAGGAAGCTGTGATGTCCTTCATTCCTCATCCATTCCTTTATTATTCAGCACGTTTATTCCTTGTCTTCAGTGTGCCTGGCAGAATGATCGTGGGGACACGTGGAGCCTCACTGCCCCGAAGGAGACGCAGGGTGCTTGGGAAGAGAACATGGAGATGTGGGTTCTTTTGTCAACAGCACACAGGAGCCAGCCCCAGGAGTTCCTAGTGGTCAGTGCTGAAAAAGAAGATACATTTTGCAGCAAAATACATACATAGCTGAGTCTGTGTGCTTCAATAACTAAGTGGAGGAGAATAGACAGATCTGAGCAAAAAATTCTGAATTTATGTAGCTGCTCTGCCCTCAGAGAGGTGGAATATAATCCCCCTTCCTTCATTGTGGACTGCGCACAGTGACTTCCTTCCAGACAGTGCCAAGTGGAAAGGGGAGGAGAGAGTGGCTTTACAGTGGAAACCCTGACAGGTAGCTCTCGACACGGTGTTCGGGGTCACCATCAGCAGTGGCAAATCAGGTTGATGGTATATACCTTGATGTGTGACGAGAAGGGTGCTTTACCTCTATGTTCTTCCTCTGCAAACACCGTAATCCCAGTCTGACCACGAGAAGAACATCAGACAAATCTGTGAGGAGTGGTCTACACAGTCCTGACCAGCACTCCTCACGACTGTCAAGGTCATCAGAAAAAGAGAGTCCAAGAAACTGTCCCAGCCAAGAGAAGCCTCACAAGACAGGACAGCTGGATATAACATGGTATCTTGGATGGGATCTCAGGAGAGAGAAAGGACATGGGGACAAGCTGAGGAAATCTGGTTTCCTTACTTTGCCTTGGTGATAGTTTCTCAGACTTGCCTTGTTCTCGATGAGCTTGACAGTTTCGAGGAGTGTTCCTCAAGCGGGAATTTGTTTCTATCTCTCTAGACTAGTCTCAGCTTGTGGGGTTTTAGAAGGAAGACTGCAGAGGTCAGGTGTCATTCTTTTCACATCTGTCAGCCTCCTAAAGTATTTTTTTTAATTTCTGTAAAGTTCAGTCTTTGTGCTCTGAAGTTCTTGGCACCATCAGGGGTTTTCTTGTGGTTTTTTGTTTTTAGTCTTTTTTACAGAAGTATGAAACATCTAGTTGTGGTTTTCTTTTTTGAGAACTGTATTTCTTTCTGGTTGCTCTGGGTCTCCATCACTGCGAGTGGGCTTCTCTAGTTGCCTCGAGTGGAGGCTGCTTTTTAGGCGCAGTGTGCGGGCTTCTCATTGTGGTGACTTCTCTTGTGGAGCACAGGCCCGAGAGTGCTCAGGTTTTGGTAGTCGTGCCTCTCGGGCTCAATAGTTGAGGCGCATGGGCTTCATTGCCTCGCAGCATCTGGAATCTTCCTGGACCAGGGTTTGAACCCGTGTCTCCTGCATTAGCAGGTGAATTCCTAACCACTGGACCATCAGGGACGTGCTTAGTTGTGGTTTTAAATTTGCATTTTTCAGATGAATATTGTTGAGGTCTTGTTGTATTTGCACATCTTCCTTTGTGAAGTATTTCAGTATTTTGCTCATTTTGAGCTGAGTTGTGTGGATTTTTTTTAATATGCAAAGCTATTCAAAGAAGTATATTGATAATGGAAAAAGTGCAATAATCTAGATATCCTTATATAGAGAAATAACTAAATTATACTACACCCATAAACTTGAATGTACCCATTAAATAGATTTTTAAGCTCAACAAAGTAGATTAAGTAGGAAAAGCCAAAGATAAAACAGTATGTGTACTATACCAACCGTTTAAAAAATACATGCATAGAAAAAGTATTAATTGCTTAATCATGTCTGACTCTGGCTGGATGGCATCACTGACTCGATGGACGTGAGTCTAGGTGAACTCCAGGAGTTGGTGATGGACAGGGAGGCCTGGCGTGCTGCAGTTCATGGGGTCGCAAAGAGTTGGACATGACTGAGCGACTGATCTGATCTGATCTGATGGTAGTTTTATTCGTAGTTTTTAAAGAGAAGTTCCATACTGTTCTCCACAGTGTCTGTATCAGTTTACATTGCCATCAACAGTGCAAGAAGTTTCCCTTTCTCCACATCCTCTCCAGCATTTATTGTTTGTAGATATTTTGATGATGGCCTATAGTTTCCTTTGCTGTGCAGAAACTTTTAAGTTTAATTAGATCCCATTTATTTTTGTTTTTATTTCCATCATTCTAGGACATGGGTCATAGAAGATCTTGCTATGATTTATGTCAAAGAGTGTTCTGCCTAAGTTTTCCTCTTAAGGGTTTTATAGTTTCTGGTGTTACATTTAGGTCTGTAATCTGTTTTGAGTTTATCTTTGCGTGTGGCATTAGGAAGTGTTATAGTTTCATCCTCTTACGGGTGGCTGTCCAGTTTTCCCAACACCACTTATTGAAGAGACTGTCTTTTCTCCTTTGTATATTCTTGCCTCCTTTGTCAAAGATAAGGTGCCCGTAGGTGTGTGGGTGATGGATTTCTTTTACTGAGTTATAATTCTTTCTGTGTGCTGGAGGTGTCTCTCTGTGTAGCCCTCTTCTCCCCTTTTACTAACGTGTTCCCACAGTGGGATGGAGGCTGCACCCTGCGGTTGGGCCTCGTGCGTGTCTGTCCTCCAGAAAGGACTCTAATCAACTCTGCCGGCATCTCGTGCCCTGGGTTAGGCCTGGCGTGTGTTGGAGTCACTGATCACCCCCATGTGGGGGTGCGGGGAGGTCAGTTCCCACTGGGAGGAGGGGTGTTTTTACCAGGGCAAAGCAGAAAGGTGAAGACTTGGCGTTTCTCAGCTGTGTGACCTTGGGCAGGTTATGTAACGACTCTGTACCTTAGTTTCCACATTCGTAAAAGGGGGATAATAGTGACACCTGCATTACAGTTGTCACGGGATGACGGGAAGGGGTGCAGATTCAGGTCGGCGTCTGGCCCGCCGCTGGCATCTGTAAATGAGTCTGGCTGTCACCACTGTCCTTGCTTACATCTGGCCAGGGTGGAGGGCCGGGCAGAGGTTCCTGTGCTCAGAGGTTCTAAGTGCGCTAGGCGTGCTCTCCGTGTCTGTCACCAAGAGACAGAAGTGAGGCTTTCTTCTTGGAGCTTGATAGGTGATCAGGTAGTTGGGACCAAGTTAAATCCTGGGCTCTGGAGTTTAAATGAATCCCCTCAGCAGTGGGAAGCTGAGCCCTTCGAGGCAGCGACTTGGTGTGAGAGTGGTGGTAAGATGGTCAGTCTTACAGAAACCTGGAGATGGGGGTGATGGTGCGTAGGAGGAGGGTGAGGGGGCCAGAGAGGGGAAGGGGGCTTCATTTTACAGGGATCGCAAGGCTACCTGTAAGAGCTTTAGGACATAATGATATACTAGATGGAACTGGCGTGCATCGGGCTACATGCCTTACTGGCTGGTTGCTTGTGTTGTGTTATTTGGTCTGCACAGTGATCTGCCGAGCTCTGAGGGTCTGTCCCCGTTTCCCTCAATTCTGGGACTGATGCTTGGAAAGCGTAGAGACCCTTGTCCAAGGCACGCAGCTGGGGGTGGAGCTAGAATGTGAAGCCCAGCATGGCCCCTGCACCTCCCCCCACAGCCATTCCCCGCCTGTCCAGGGCTGGGGAACAAGGAGCAGGATCCCGTCCTCCAGGAGCTGAGCGGTGGGAGTGCTGTCAGGGGCCCCTGGGTGTGTCAGCGCAAAGGCAAAGGGCCTGGAGCTCTAGGATGCTTTCTCTGAAAGAGAAGGATGGATTATGTGTGTGTGTGTGTGTGTGTGTGTTTAAACAAGCTTATTTTATTTTATTTTATTTATTTTTGGCTGTGCTGTATCTTTGTTGCTGCGCTGGCTTTTTTCTCCAGTTGCCGTGCGCAGGCCTCTCATTGCAGTGGCCTCTCTTGTTGCGGAGCACCCTAGGGCTCCCGGGCTATAGAGCACAGGCTAAACAGACATGGTTCACGGGCTTAACTGCTCCACAACACGTGGGATCTTAGACCAGGGATCAAACCTGTGTCCATTGATGGGCAGATTCTTTACCACTGGACCACCAGGGAGGCCCAGGGATTGTGTTTAAAGCAACAACAAGCCTGAGATGTCCTGCTGTGGCCTGGCCCTGCTAGACTGGATCATCATGGAAACCTGGCCCTCATGCCAGGCCCTGCCTGCCGGTCCACCTGGGTGCCTGGGCTTCCAGGCCAGCCCTGCAGCGTGGGCGGTGGCAGCCTAAGCCTGAATGCGAGGTTTCCGAGGAGCCCAGGTCAGGGTTCGCATGCTGAGACGGTGGCAGCTGAGACCCCACAGGCCCTAGGACCTCAACTCCCCTCCGGCACTGCTGTGCTGGGCCTTTGCTTCTGCTCCCTGTTCTCCATGGGATCCACATGGTTCAGAACCACCCCGGCATGTAGGACTCACAGATTGGGAACTGGGCAGCCCCGGGCTTGACTCCTGCCTCTGCTGCTTTGTGGCCTTGGGCATACTCTTGTTATCTCTCTGAGACTTGATTTTCTTATCTGGGTCCTCTAGCTCAGGGTCCCTTACTGTGAAGGCTGCGGTTGTCTCAGAGCCTGCATCCACGTCAGACAGTGAGGGAAGCACGCCCCCTGCAGGCTGTGGGCTGGGGCCTCTGGTCCCTCACTGGGTATTGGTTGAAAGTCCCCTCAGTTCTGTGCCTTGTGGACCTTTTTGGAGCGTTTCACAATTCGGCTGACATCACCAGAGTGGTGGCTGTAAGGACGGGGCTAAGGAATGTTTTTTCCTTCCATTTAAAACAAATTGCGGCAGCAAAAGCACCAAGTCCTACCCCTTGGCCCACCAGGGAATTCCCTCTCAACTATTTAAGCGTACCGTTCAGTGGTATTAAGTGCATTCACATTGTACAACCATTACCACCATCCTTCTCTATAATGCTTCATCTCATAAAACAGAAACCCTGCACCAGTTAAACAATAACTCTGTACTCCCCCTTCTCCAACCCCTGATAACCATCTTTCTGCTTTCTGACACTCTGAATTTGACTCCTTTAGGCGCCTCATATCAGTGGAATCAGGTGGTGTTTGCCTTTTTGTGCTTGGTTTATTTCACTTAGCATAATGGCCTTAAGAGTAATAGTCTTTTGTAGCCCAATCTCAGAAATAAAGAGCTCATCATTTTGCTATATTCTGTTTCTCAGAAGCAAGTCACCAGGTCCAGCCCACTCGCCAGCAGAATTACACTTGGGCATGAGCATGAGGAAGTGGGGCTTACTGGGGGCCACGTTAGAAGCCCCCATCTGTGAGGGCCCCTCCCTCTGATCCCAGAGGCACCAGGACTCCACTGGCCCTTAGGTGCTCTCCATCACCCACTTAGGATACCTTGTGTCATCTGTTTCCGTGTTGTAGGCTTCCATGTCTGTGTCTTACTCGAGTTTCAGGCGGGGATTATGGTAAGGCCCAGCAGTGAGTGGTAGGTCCTGCCCACCTCTTCTGCTCCCATGTTCGTGCCTGCCAGCTACCAGCATCCGCATCTCATTTGTCAAAGATCTCTGGCACGGAAGGCCTGAGGTGCTGGAGAATTCACATCCCCTAGGAGCTGCCCTTATCCTGTAACTGTAGGAGGAGTTGGTGTGTAACCTCAGCCATCATTCTTTATGTGGGGTAACTCAGCTAAACCGTCATCCACAAGGGTCACTTGCTCAGCAGCCCACCCTTGGTGGTGGTCTTCCTTGCCCTGCCCTGTCCCTGCTCCCCTCCCCGTGTTCCTACCACCTCCTGAGGACACCGTGTATCCAGGGTTTGCTGCTGGGGGAACCCCAACCGAGACAGTGAGTGGAACAGTGAATGAATGACAAGAGTTAGGCTCCTGCCTGTTAGATAAACCACCGTAAGAGAGTTGGGATGCCTGGAAGAGGGGAGTTGAGGGCACATACACTGGACGATGAGTTTGATACAGACATGCTAGACTGACCCAAGATCCTGAAAGAGCTGGGTGGATGTGGGATAGCTGCTTGGAGAGTTCAGCTGGAAGTCGGGAGGGCGAGTGAGGGCCGGCCTGCAGACAGAGGGCCAGGCGAAGCGAACGGCTGTGCGTGGGCTGTCCTCTCTGTGGTTTTGCCTGGTGAGCCTCACCTGCTGAGGAGTGAGAGCAGATGAGCAGGGGGGGTTTACCCGAGCGGGTGGAAGGTCAAAGGAGAGAGAGGCGTGCAGGGCTGAGGGGGTTCAGATTCTGTGCAATCTGAAAGTCGTGGATCCTCTCCCCTAACAATGATGAGGTTATGATAGTAGATACACTTCTGAGAAGAAATGTGAGTTGGGCAGGGTGCTCACAGAACTCCTGGGGCCATCCCAAGAGCCCTGATGGAGAGCTCTGGTTCTGAAGTACGTTCTTTGTTGCTTTGCTGAAATGGAGGCCTGGTGGGGTCTGGGTTTGGACTGGAGGGCCAGGGAGCCGTCCTGCTTGGAAACTGAAGCTTCGGTTGGGCCCCAGGTTGAGGGGTGGAGGAGGTGGTCTCTGCGGTCACAGCCTCGTGCCCACTGTGAACAGTCTGGTGGCTCTACCGGGCCAGCTGTCCCTGGGTGCCATGCTCTGTCCTTCGCGGAGATGCTGGAGGGTGCTCACCCCAGTGTCGCTCTCCCTGTGGAGCTGCGAGCTGTGTCGAGTCGAGGAGCTCAGGTGGCGTCCGTTCTGTGCAGGTCCCTCTGCACCTCCTGACATCGTCTGCCGGGCCTGGTCTGTGCAGAAGGCTAAGCGCGTGAGGCTTCTGTCCCCAGCGCCTGTCAGAAATGCACACTTCACCAAGGCTCAGGTGGTGCCTGGGGTGCTTTGTGTGATCAGTATCTTGGCCCATGCTTAAGCTGGAGCACGGTGTTGTTGCTGGTGGATGGCGTCCTCTCCTCACACCCGCCCTTCAGAGTTCCTGATGGCCGCACAGGTGTCGGGACATCCCCCCATCCCTGACCAGGCCCGGCTCCCTCCAGCTGGCACCTCATAGCACCCTAGGGCTGCAGGCTGGCCTTTCCTGTCTCCGGGTAGATGATGGCCTAACTTTAGTGTTCCCTGGAGCACTGCTTTGTAAGGTCGCCCTTCCCTCTGAGACAGTCAGGGCTTTTCTTCGTCACCTGGTTAAAACCCAGACAGTTCAGTCAGGCGTCATCCCGGCCCCCTCATTGCTCTGTGATTTCCGTTACTCCCATCAGGACTCCCCTGTGCTGTCTGAGCTGCCCCTGCCCCCTCCTGCCCCCCGCCTCCTGACCACCCCTCCCGCCCCCCCACTACCCCCTCCTCACCGCCTCACCTCCCCTCCCACCCCCCCACTACCCCTCCCACCTCGCAGCCCCAACGCAGCTCCTCCCGGCCAAAACCCTGCCTCGGCCAGTCCAGTCTTGTTTTGGGGCTGCTCCTCGACACGTCCACCGCTGGGAGTCGTTCCTTGCCTGTTACATGTGTGTCACTTTGTCACTTAAGTGCCTTTAAGGATACACAGCAGGTTCTGGTGAGGGGAGTGTGCTGTTTCAGTGAGATCTGGGTAGGAATCCTCACATCCTGCTCAAGTCCTGAGACCTGGAGTCACTTTGCTTCTCATAGGAGAGTTGTGCCGGCCAGTGAGAGGACACACCACACCTGTGCTTGCTTATGCGTCCATGGACACTTAGTCTCTGCGTGCACTGTGTGTGTGTGTGTACACGCGTCCTAGTGATGCTGCAGTGTGAATGTCATTATCCCCATGTCACACGGAAGAAACTGAAATCCAGAGACGTCAAAGTTATTTCCAAGGCCACACACTTTGAAGAGCAGAGATTTAAAACTGGGTCTCCTGAGCTCAAAATCCACTGACCTGCAAGTGGCAAAACCAGGGTCAGCACAATGGGTTCTGCCCTTGGGGAGCTTGTGGCCTCTTGGCAGGTCCTCAGGCGTTTGGCGTCAAGGGCTGGATAAGACAGGTCTTGTGCAGGCTTTGAGGGTCACTCTGCCTGTTGTGAACTCTCACCTCTCATTGTTGTGTGAAAGCAGAACAGTGTGGAATGGGGTGGCTGTGGCTCTGTTCCAGGAAAACTTTCTTTAGTAAAACAGGTGCCAGACTCACTTAATGGCCTGTGGTCACTGTTCTGTTGAGAAATAGGTAGGAAAGTGGTTTATTCAGTGGTGAGAAGGCCCTTGTGAACGTCTTCATTATTTAAAAAAAAAATTTTTTTTGGTCACACCACGCAGCATGTGGGATCTTAGTTCCCTGACCAGGGGTGGAACCCACACCCCTTGCGGTGGAAGAACAGTGTCTTTTTTTTTTTTTTTAATACTTATTTTGCGGTACCAGGTCTGAATGGTGGCACGCGGGATCTTCCATCTTTGTGGGTATGCAGGATCTTTACTTGTGGCATGTGGGATCCATTTCCTGACCAGGGATCCAACCCGAGCCCCCAACTGTGGAAGCTCAGAGTCTTAACCACTGGGCTGCCATGGAAGTCCCTGGGCATCTTCGTGTTTGAAGGGCTGTATGGCTTTGCCCATGCTAGGTGCTCAGTCAGTCCTTACCCAGGACCGGCCGTGTTTCTCCCTCTTGTGCTGAGCTACCTTGCTGGTGGTGGTTTAGTTACTCAGTCGTGTCTGACTCTTTGCAACCCCATGGACTGTAGCCCGCCTAGCTCCTCTGTCCATGGGACTTTCCCAGCATGAGTACTGACCTTTCTACCATCCCCCATCTCTTCCGCAGTACGTGGGGGCCCCGGTGGCTTATATCCAGCAGATATTTGTGAAATCTTCCGTGTCTCCCTGGCACAAGAACCTCCTAGCAGTAGATGTGTTCCGCTCACCTCTGTCGAGGGCATTCCAGCTGGTGGAGGAGATTCGGAACCACGTGCTGAAAGACAGGTATCCATGCCAGGCCCCAGCCTCCCCGACCCAGCTCCACACCTAAGGTGGGGCACAGCCCTCAGCATAAATCTGCCGAGCTGGCCAGCTCTGCGAGACTAAGAGGGTGGGTGAGCTCGCTTCGCCTTTCTCAGGGGCGAAAGTCCACACAGCTGCTGGGTCCACTGCAGCTGTGTTCCCCTCAGACCTGTGCCCACAGCCCAGGGAGAGCCCTGAGCTTCGTCCCCAGGCCTCACACAGATGGATCCACTGGGCCGACTCTGGGACAGGCTCTCCGAGACCTGGTTGACTGGTGGCCCTGAGGGCTCACTGTCCAGAGCTTGTGAGATGCGAGTGTGATGGTGGCCAAGCTGACGAGAAGCCAGCTGTGCCCAGAGGTCCCCTCCCGGAGTCCCAGCCCACCAGTGCTTCTCTGGGGCGTGCTACCCTGCAGGCTGCCTCAGTGCTAGTTGAGGTTAGCTGAGGGCTTGGGCCACACACAGCACCTGGTTTTCACCCTGCCTCCTCTGCCTGCCGAACTGCAGGGGTTCTAGTGAGGGAGCTGTGCTCACTCCCGAGCACGCCTCTCCTCAGAGGGGCTGGGCTTTGGGGCTCCACGTGCACTTGGAAGGTCAGGCTGCCTCCCCGTGTGGTGGCTGAGCCCCTGGAAGAACTTCCCCGGCTGCCCTTGTCCTCGGCCCTTTGAGACACCAGGCACCTGGGAGCGTCATGCGCGGGGCTGTGTAGGGCTGGCAGACTCGGCAGCGCCTCGTCCTGTCCCCCGCACAGCTCCGGGACCAGGAGCCTGGAGGACGTGTGCCTGCAGGTGACTGACCTGCTGCCAGGCCTCAGGAAGCTCCGCAACCTCCTGCCCGAGCATGGATGCCTGCTGCTGTCCCCCGGGAACTTCTGGCAGAATGACAGGGAGCGCTTCCACGCAGACCCCGACATCATCAGGACCATCCACCAGCACGAGCCCAAAACCCTGCAGACCTCAGCCACACTCAAAGGTGCCGGGGCAGTCCCTTGAGAGCCATCGGGGGCCTGTCAGTCACCACATCCTCTTCAGAGGCTGCTCTGGCAGATCTGGGGTTACCCTGAGTTTCTCAGGGTGGGGAAGAAAGGGGTCCTTGGTATCTCTATGTAGCTGCCGGTCCTTTGTCAGCACCTGTTGCCCTCTGTCTGCAGACCTGCTGTTCGGCGTCCCTGGGAAGTACAGCGGGGTGAGCCTGTACACCAGGAAGCGGCTGGTCTCATACACTATCACCCTGGTCTTCCAGCACTACCATGCCAAGTAAGGCCGGGCTGCGGCACAGCAGGCACCTTTTCCGTTTGGAGTGTCCACAGTGCCCCCGGGAGCTTGGAGTTCTCAGGCCTTCTGCTGAAATGTTCATGTCCCTCAGGGTGCTGTCTGCTCACGCTTGAGGGGGGCCACCTGACAGCTGGCTAAGAACAATGGGGAAAGCAGGCCTGGCAAGCTCAGGGTCCCGGTGCCTCCATGGTCTCTCTGGAGCCTCGGATGGGGGTCCCTAGCTGGTGACTGCCAAGCCCCATGTGACTTGGGAGAGCACAGCAGAGAGTTCTCCGAGGGGCGAGGGCATGGAGGGGGCCCCCGATGGGCTGTTCTGGGCCTGTGGCAGTCAGAGCGCAGTGATAGGTTGGGAGTGGGGTCCTCAGGGGCGTTCTGAGACAGCTGGGCCAACCCCCTCAAGACTGGAGGGAAGGTTAGACACCGCGAGGAGGGAATCCCCAGCTGACCTTCCTTCAGGGATTGCCTTTGTTCCCCGGACAGAGAGGGACAGGCCATCTCCCACCCCCCACCCAGGTTCCTGGGCAGCCTGCGGGCCCGCCTGATGCTCCTGCACCCCAGCCCCAACTGCAGCCTCAGGGCAGAGAGCCTGGTCCATGTGCACTTCAAGGAGGAGATTGGCATCGCCGAGCTCATCCCCCTGGTGACCACCTACATCATCCTGTTTGCCTACATCTACTTCTCCACACGTAGGTCCACAGCACAGAGGCCAGGGCTTTCTCCCAGCTAATCTGGGCGTTTCCAGATCACTCCTTCCCTGCCTCTTCAGGGGCCCAGGCAGAGATGTAGAATGTGCCAGCTGGTCACTGAAGCTGGGGCTTCATCCCCCAGCGGGGGATGGGTACGTCCAGGGTTCCTCCCACTACTCACAAGTCCCTTCCTGGGAAGGTTTCCAAGGACACCGTGCCCCGAGACTGGGAAGGGTACACGTTCTCTGCGCAAACCAGGGCCTTCTCTTCCTCGACCGTCAGGCACACCCCCTCCCAGCTCTCAGGATACAGGGCCCAGTGAGCCAGGCTCTGGGGAGAGGCTGCCCTGATGTGTTCTTTGCCCTCCAGGCAAGATCGACATGGTCAAGTCCAAGTGGGGCCTGGCTCTGGCTGCTGTCGTCACGGTGCTCAGCTCGCTGCTCATGTCTGTGGGGCTCTGCACACTCTTCGGCCTGACACCCACCCTCAATGGCGGGTAGGTCCCAGCAGGCTCCCCTGGGGGGCAGGGTGGGCCCGCAGGCCGGAGCATCATGCACCTCTGGGTGCTTGGCCTGCCCTGCCCTGGACACTTGTTGTTACCCCATATTTTCACATGATAATTTTGACACTTAAGAGGTATGTGTTTTTTCTTCTTGAGTTACCTGGCTTACGATCATACATATTTATATACAAACCATATGTATATTTACGTATAATACATCCATAGGTGTGTGTATGTATGTGTATATTCATGTGTATATTTGTGTGTGTATATGGGGTAAGTATTTATATGTGTGTATGTATGTGTTTACGCATATGTGTGGGTATGTATTGTGTGCGTCTGTGTGTCTGAGGGTGTATAGATGTGTGAATTGTTGTTGTTCAGTTGCCGAGTTGTGTCTGCGACCCCATGGATTGCAGCACGCCGGGTTTCCCTGTCCTTCACTGTCTCCCAGAGTTTGCTCAAACTCGTGTGCATTGAGTCGGTGATGCCATCCAACCATGTATTTATATATTTTAAATACATGTGCACATTGCTTCTCAACAGCTTAAGCCGTAGATGAGTGTGACATAGAGACGGTACGTTTCTTCCTTTCTTAATATTAAAACATTTAAATTGCTTGGTAGGTCCCTTTGGAGTAAGCATTTTAAAAGATACAGGCCATAAGCACACTCTGATTTGTCACCTTCCCACCGTTTGCTTCCCTTCCATTTCTCTCAGAAACATGGTCCTGCCCTGGACCCCACCAGCCTGTTAGTGATCACAGCCGACTGGCCTGTGCCCTGCCTCGGCTTGTCAGGCTGCTCCCAGGAACAGTGATCTTGTGTTTCCTCTTCCTTCCCTTGCTTGTAGAACATTTGCTTCCTTTCCTAGACCTGATGGTGCTAATCACCCCTCAAGGATAGCTGTCTGCTCTGCCTCCTCAGAGCCCCCCACACCGCCCCCTAGCGGAGATCCCAGCGCCGTGCTCGACTGGTGTTCCCTAGTCAGGGAGCGGGGAGCCTGTGGTCTGAGAGAGCTGGGGGAGTTTTCTTTAGAAACGATTGCCCTTCTCCACGTGCAGCTTCTCTTCAGAGGCGAGTAGGGCTTCAGGCTGGCCTCATCCCCTTCCATTTAGTCCTGATGGCCTGGCCTGGCGTGCTGCGGTAGGGGCTCCTCTGGCTGATGGTGTGGTGTGGAAAGGGCCAGGGAGCTGTGCTCTGGCAGCTGGGCAGTGGGGGCCTCTTCCCACGGTGCTAGACAGATGGAGAGCAGGATGGTGGCTGGCTCCTCGGCACGACTTGGAAGCCGGCCTGAAAGCTGCGAGCCATGTAGACAGAGGCCTCCTGGAGGGTGGGGTTCCAGTCCTGTGATGTGGGAGTTGCTTGGCAGCCCCCACTGTGGGCCAGACCCCACAGGGCCCCAGGAGCCAGGCCTGCTGAGGAGCAGCTGTGTGTTGGGGGCCCCCTCAGCACCCTCCTCCCCCAACCCTGCTCTGTCCCCAGGGAGATCTTCCCCTACCTGGTGGTGGTCATCGGGCTGGAGAACGTGCTGGTGCTCACCAAGTCCGTTGTCTCCACCCCGGTGGACCTCGAGGTGAAGCTGCGCATTGCCCAAGGTAACAGTAGGGAGTGGGAGGCATGGCGGCGGGGGTTGTGCTGCACCTCCTCCTGCCGAGGGAACGGGGAGCCCAGGAGCCTCCCTCGCCCGGCCTCCACTAACACGCCCACTTGTTAGCGTGAGCCCTGTGCAGCCATGGAGCCCAGGGTCCTGTTTTGTCCAGGTCCACATGTCAGTAAGACCACAAACCGCCTCTGCTGCGGGCTCACGTGTTTGGCCCTTTCTCCGGTTGGCAGCTGGTCTTTTCTCTTCCTGCCCCACTCTATCATGTGAGGCCCAGACTCCTGGAGCCGGTCAGCTCAGAGACGCTGCCTCCACAGCTGCCAGGAAAGACCTGTGTGGCCTTAGTGGCAGGAGCTGGGGAGCTGGGTTCTGAGGAAAGTGGGGAAAGAGCCTGGGCCTGGAGGTCTGAACTCTCACATCTCCTCTTCCTCTTCCACCTCAGCCCGTATCTGTGGGAACAGGGCCGGGGCAGGCTGTTCCTTCACTCAGCAAAGCTTTGTGAACCTATGTGAGAGGCCAGGCCCTGCACTAGACATGGGGTTCCAAGGAGACCAGGGGAAATGGCTGCTACCCACTAGGCGCTCAGAGCTTTAAATGTGCAACTGTGTGGTGGCCCGGGGCCCGGGAGGGGCTGGCGTAGGACACAGCCGGCTCTCCTGTCCCTCGAGCCCTCTGCCACGTGCGAGGCTGGACATGCCGGTCTGGGTGGATGTGGCTCTCCTGGGTCTGCTCAAGTCAGCGACCCGCTTCTCCCTTCCTCAGATGGTCGGAGCTCTCCTCCGGACCTTCAGGCCCCCCTTCCCTGTAAAGCTGTGCCCATAGCAGGGTCCTTAGGGTTGGGGCATTTGGTGGGCAGCTGTCTTGTGGGCCATGCAGTCATTGGCCCACATGCAGTGGACAGAGGTTATTTGTTGCCCTATGGCCCCGTTGTCCCCTGCAGGCCTGAGCAGCGAGAGCTGGTCCATCATGAAGAACATGGCCACAGAGCTGGGCATCGTCCTCATTGGCTACTTCACCCTCGTGCCTGCCATCCAGGTGAGGCCTCCGGGTCTGTAGCTTGGGCCGTGTGGAGCCCATTACTGAGCCTCCCAGCTGTGCAGGGCACACCCTGCCTTGCTGCTGCCCTCTCCTGTGAGGTGGCCCCTCTGCTGGCAGGCTGGCTGTCACTGTGCACAGAGAGGTCCTGGTGGAACTGGCCCAGGAGGAGGACTCAGTAAGCCGAGCTACAGCCTGGCAGTCTCAGACCCATGACCCCTCACCCATGACCGCTCACTGCTGTCCCTCACTCAAGTGGCAGGAGGGGAAGCTGGCTGCCCGCAGCACAGTCCAGTCAGGCCCCGTTTCCCAGTTCTCAGGCAGAAAGTGGTGAGGCCCCCCTGCCTTTCAGGGCCTGAGCCCTGACCCGCCCCCGCACCCTTGAGACCCATGGCCCCACCCTGGGAGAGCCACCAGCCATTGCTGAGCCGTGGGGCTGCGAGCAGGAAGCCCACTGTTGCTGCCTGGGAGTTTTGTGAAGGGAGTAAGGAGTCGTTGCCTCCTGTCCTTTCCTCACGACTGGCAGGCCTGCTGAGGTTTGGGAAGGAAGCCAGGGCCCCCAGGCTCCCCACCCTACCCCTCTAGAGGGCGTCTGCAGGACACGGACGGTCTTGGGACATGAGGGCTGACGTGCCACTGTGCACTCCATTCTTCATTTTCCTCACATTTGAGTAGAAGCCATGGTGATGCACCAGAGGTCTCAACAAGGGCGGAGGAGGAAAACTTAAACCCAAGAAAACTCCATCTATCCACAGAGCCTGGGGAGTAAAGAGATTCCCCTTTTCAGTTTCTGGGTAGAATTAATTCTCCCCTGTGCTCTTCCTCTCCTTTCATTGGTCCAGTGTAGTCACTGGCCAGGAATAAGAAATTTCTGAGAGCCTCCAAACCAGGCCAGGCCTGGGCTCTTGGTAGGTGTTGGTCCCTGGTACATGAGCAGGGCTGGGGCCTCAGTTAGGGAGGGCTTTTGGAGTACTGCAGGCTGCT
Organism: Bubalus bubalis; assembly: GCF_019923935.1. Lineage (NCBI taxonomy): Eukaryota > Metazoa > Chordata > Mammalia > Artiodactyla > Bovidae > Bubalus > Bubalus bubalis. The sequence continues at coordinate 52,108,258 of NC_059177.1, forward strand.
GGGGCATCAGTGCCAGGGGTCTCTGCTGCCCCCTCGTGGGGAGGGAGGGAGCTGCTGCTGCATCCTCCTTGGCGGCTCCCGGATGTCAAAGTTCCAGCATCTCTCCTCCCCGCTGTGCCTGGCAAGAAACTGCCCTGCAGCATCCAGGGTGCCAGCTGTTGGGGGTGCAGTGGTCAGGGCCCATGGCCGTGGTCCAGAGGCTCCCACATGGGGCTGCGGCCGCAGCAGGCAGGGAACTGGTTCTCCAGTGCTGGGCCCTGAGGTCAGTGTCCTCTCATTGCCTTTTTTCCAGGAGTTCTGTCTTTTTGCCGTCGTGGGGCTGGTGTCTGACTTTTTCCTTCAGATGCTGTTTTTCACCACTGTCCTGTCCATTGACATTCGCCGGATGGAGGTAGGAGTGAGCTGAACCCTGCCCTAACCACCTCCGCCTCAGCCCTGGCTGTGCTCAGGGGTCTCTGGACAAGAGAGGGCAGACCTGGGGCAGGACTGCAGCCCCACGTGGGAGCTTGTGGACCGCGGCTCCAGGCCCTGACCACTGCACCCCCAACAGCTGGCGGACCTGAACAAGCGGCTGCCCCCTGAGGCCTGCCTGCCCCCAGCCAAGCCAGTGGGGCGGCCAACACGCTTTGAGCGGCAGCCGACTGTGCGGCCGTCCATGCCCCACACCATCACGCTGCAGCCGTCCTCCTTCCGCAACCTGCGTCTCCCCAAGCGGCTGCGTGTCATCTACTTCCTGGCCCGAACCCGCCTGGCACAGCGCCTCATCATGGTACCTGCCACCCCCACCCGCAGGCCCGCACTCACAGTCCTCTTGCCGTTTGCATTTGTCTTGGGGGGGGTGCTCCCCAGGCCCTCGTGGCCCCTGGAAGCCTGACTTTGGGAAGCCTCCCTTTCTCCCCTCTTGCCCAGACCTTGTGGTTTCTGGGGTGAGAAGCCTGTCTCTGGAGAAGCAGCTGGTGTCATCAGGGAGAGGAGTCTGCCCAGAGTGACCAGGACGGGTGCTCTTGGATGGAACCAGGTGGTTCCCCAAGTCAGGGTTCACTGTGCAGGCAGCAGGAAATGCTGGCTGGGCAGAGGGAAGGAGGAGCAAGGTTGGCTGAAGTGAGAGGGGAGCGGGGCTGAGGCCCTCTGAGGACTGAGACCCGTGGTGTCCCTGGAGCAGGTCAGGCAGCTGGTCCCTGCGGCTATGCTGACCATGGGGGCCCAAGTTGAGGGAGCGGTTAGGGTGGGAAAGTTCTGTATCGAACCCGGGGTGCCTCTCTCTGTTTCGGCCAGGAGTCTCAAACCCGAGCATGGAAAGGGAGCTTGGTCCGTCCAGGGGGGCAGTTGGTCTTAGTCATAGAGGACTTGAGGCAGAAGGGAAGGACAGGTGGCCTGTGTCCTCTCTCTACCCCCTGGCCTGCCGCTTTCCAGCGTGAGGGCCACATGTGCAGCGGGTGAGGGCTGCCCCTTCCTCCCTGGGGTCCTGCTGAGCCCCCACTCCCTGCTGCAGGCCGGCACGGTGGTCTGGATCGGCATCCTTGTGTACACGGACCCAGCTGGGCTGCGCACCTACCTGGCCGCCCAGGTAACGGAGCAGAGCCCGCTGGGCGAGGGCGCCCTGGCTCCTCTGCCTGTGCCCAGTGGCGTGCTGCCTGCCAGCCACCCGGATCCTGCCTTTTCTATCTTCCCGCCGGACGCCTCCAAGTTACCCGAGAACCAGACGTTGCCAGGGGAGCTGCCTGAGCCCGGGGGTCTGGCCGAGGGTGTCCATGACAGCCCGGCCCCAGAGGTCACCTGGGGGCCCGAGGACGAGGAGCTCTGGAGGAAACTGTCCTTCCGCCACTGGCCCACGCTCTTCAGCTATTACAACATCACACTGGCCAAGAGGTGGGCGGCCTGAGCTGGGTCCCCCCTCCCACCTGGTCATGTCAGCTCACTGCCCCAGAGCACCCCTTCCCTCAGGAGGGAGACCCGTGGGTTTGAATTCTGAATTTTCTTTCAAATAAACACCTATCAGGTTGTGGGGTGGGAAGCAGTGCTCCCAGTAGCCACAACCTGAGTCCCTGGGCCCCGCTCTGTGAGGTCATAGGTCGCTGTCAGCTACTTAGCCAAAATGAGATCCACACCTCACTTCCCCCACTCTGCCAGGATTGGTGACAGAGGGACAGTGATTGCTAGGGTGGTGGCGTCTGTGACGGGGCAAGGTTGGGGTGCCAGAGCTGGAGGTGGGGAGCCTACTGCTGGGAAGACTGTCTTGGGAGGGTGTTCTTGGAGCTTGGCAGAGCAGGTCGAGTCGCATGGGGAGAGTAGAGGGGGCCCTGGGCAGCAGCAGGCCCTCCGAGGGCGTCTCCGCTGAGGCTGAGCGCTGCCCGGCCCAGGTACGTCAGCCTGCTGCCTGTCATCCCCGTCACGCTCCGCCTGAACCCGCGGGAGGCTCTGGAGGGCCGGCACCCTCAGGACGGCCGCAGCGCCTGGCCCCCGCCCCGGCCCGGGCAGGGTGGGCTCTGGGAGGCCGGCCCCAAGGGATCAGGCACGGCGCAGGCGCACAGAGACCTCACCCTGTACAAGTAAGGCCCACGAGTCGGGGGTGGGGCGGCCGGCGGGGTCGTGGGGCCGAGGCAGGTCTCACCAGGCTCTGCCCGATGCAGGGTGGCGGCGCTTGGCCTGGCGTCAGGCATCGTGCTTGTGCTGCTGCTGCTCTGCCTGTACCGTGTGCTCTGCCCTCGCAACTACGGGCAGCCCGGCGCGGGGCCCGGCCGGCGGCGGCGGGGGGAGCTGCCCTGCGACGACTATGGCTACGCGCCCCCCGAGACGGAGATTGTGCCCCTGGTGCTGCGCGGGCACCTCATGGTGAGTGTGGACGGGGCCGGGGGCGCGGGGAACCGAGCCACGCCGCAGCCAGTGCCCATGTGCATGCCGCGCTCCCGCAGGACATCGAGTGTCTGGCCAGCGACGGGATGCTACTGGTGAGCTGTTGCTTGGCAGGCCACGTGTGTGTATGGGACGCGCAGACCGGAGACTGCCTCACCCGCATCCCGCATCCGGGGTAGGTGCTCCGCCCTGCCCTGTCCCGCCCTAGCCCCTCCTCCCAGGCCCCGCCCTCTCCCTCATCCAGTCTCCCCGCCCCTAGCAGGCAGCGGCGGGACAGCGGTGTTGGTAGCGGGCTGGAGACTCAGGAGACCTGGGAACGGCTGTCGGACGGCGGGAAGGGTGGCCCGGAGGAGCCTGGGGACAGCCCTCCGCTGCGGCACCGGCCCCGGGGCCCTCCACCCCCTGCCCTCTTTGGGGACCAGCCAGACCTCACCTGCTTGATTGACACCAACTTTTCAGCGCGGCCACAGCTCCCCGAGCCGGCTCAGCCCGAGCCCCGGTACCGGGCGGGCCGCCGTGCTCAAGACTCCACAGGCTACGACTTCAGCCGTCTGGTGCAGCGCGTGTACCAGGAGGGGGGCATGGCTCCCGTGCACACGCCAGCCCTGCGCCCACCCTCTCCCGGGCCCACGTTCCCCCCGGCCCCTGAGGACGAGGCTGGCTTTCCTCCCGAGAAGAGCTGCCCGTCCCTCGCCTGGGCCCCCAGCGCAGACGGCTCCATCTGGAGTCTGGAGTTGCAGGGCAGCCTCATCGTGGTGGGGCGGAGCAGTGGCCGGCTGGAGGTGGGCAGCGGGGGCTGGAGGGAGGCAGGGGGGTCGTGGGTGTTCCCAGTTACAGGTGCTCACAGCCTCTGGGCCCCCAGGTGTGGGACGCCATCGAGGGCACCCTGCGCTGCAGCAGTGAGGACGTGTCATCAGGCATCACGGCCCTCGTCTTCCTGGACAAAAGGTGGGAGCGCTAGGAGGCCCGCCTCACCCCTAGACGCCCAGCTCCGCACACACTGAGGTTGAGCCCTGCTCCCCCTTCCCTGGTGTGACAACCCACACCTGTGAGCTGCAGGAAGTCTGCCTTGATGGGAGGTGACAACTCAAGAGGGTAAAGGTGGGGCATGAAAGAAGGCCCTTCACCACTGACAGTGTGGAGTGCAGTCTTCCTCTCACCCTTTGAGGTCAGACTTGTCTAGGTAGCCATCACTACTGACCCTTCTGGGTTTTCAGTTCCAGAAAAACGCATCTTGAGAACTACTGCCTTGTGAAAACTCACCTTCCCCTTTGATGCTGTAGACTCTTCTTGCCTGCCTCTTCACCATGCCTTTTGGCTGGGTGTTCCCAGCACGCCATCACACCATCACCTCCGTGGTGGGGGGTGGGGGTGGGGGGAGGTCCCAGCTACTCAGACTGGGCCCCTGCACCTCTGGGCTGATAGACCCAGGGTTCACCCACCCAAGTGCCTCTGGTGACCGCCTCAGCTGCCCGTCATGCTGGCTGGCTCTTCCTTCCAGGTCCCTGAGCGTGTGTGGCCCAGCATCTGAGCTAGAGCGGAGCCTTGTTTTCTGCCATGGGGACACCCCTCGCCCTGACCTGTCAGTTCCTGGTGGCTTTCTGCTCAGGCCTCAGCTGACATCCTACTGTGTAGCCTGGCCAAGTTCACTGGGTTCCCCCGAGCTTGGAATTCTCCCCCACTGGTGGTTTTTTGACATTTTAGGGAAAGCCCACGTGCCTCAGCCTAGCTCTGCGTCCATGGCTCTGCCCTGTTCTTCCTCTGCCCCAACTCTGCTGTGGACCATTCAGCTTTATGGGCTGAAAATTTGTGAACCCCACTCGCCCCAAGGCTTTGGGGCCACAGAGCACACACATCTTCATCTCTGCCCATCAGCCTGTGCCTAGGAATGCCAGGCAGTGGAGAGAATCCTTATTTCTTTGTGGAAATGAAACGGAGCAGGCAGTGCCTGTGTTGGAGCTGCCTTTCTGTCGTAGGGCAGCAGTGCCTTCTGCGGGTCCTCACAGCCCTGCCTCAGCTCCTGTCTCCTCCACTGAAGCCTCTCCTATGGCTCCAGGCTGTGGAGGGGGACTCCCCTTCCCCAGACTTTTAAAATTCCAGTCTTACTCATGATGTTCCCCAGGTACCACTTTATACTATCATCAGCTCATTTACTCTTCACGACCACCTGCCCCCACAAGGCACACACGGTTGTTCCCATTTTCACACATGAAGTATCTGAGGCACAGAGGGTGGCACTGGGGTTGCAGGGCCCTTCTGCTCTGCACCTGGTCCCAGCACCTGTGCTTCTATCTGGGCTGAGGTCCCTCGCGGCCTCACTGCTCCCCGGCCAGTGGGACAGGCCTGTCAAGGCCCGTGGCGCTCAGCCCCACGGCCAGGGGCTCTAAGGGAAAGTCCCCTGGCAGCCGCTCTTGTCTTTCAGGATCGTGGCTGCCCGGCTCAACGGCTCCCTCGATTTCTTCTCCTTGGAGACCCACACTGCCCTCAGCCCCCTGCAGTTCCGAGGTGGGCGGCCTGGGCAGGCCAGGGGCCTCACCTAGTGGGTGGAGCGCGGGGGCCGCTGCAGGTGTCTTCTCCGAGGCCCCTCACCTGGCCTGTTGTCCCCAGGGGCCCCGGGGCGGGGCAGTTCCCCCGCCTCCCCCATGTGCAGCAGCAGTGACAGGGTGGCTTGCCACCTGACCCACACCGTGCCCTGTGCACACCAGAAGCCCATCACAGCCCTGAAGGCAGCTGCCGGGCGCCTCGTGACTGGCAGCCAGGACCACACACTGAGAGTAAGTGTCGGCACCATCTCTTGGGCACGCGGTGGCCCAGCATAGGGGTGGGGAGGCATCTGGGGTCAGTCAGAGAGAGGCTGGAGGTGTCTTGGATGAACTGTGGAAGGGAATTCCTGACCGAAGTGTGATTTGGAAAAACCCACAGAAGTCAGAGGAAAATGAAAATCACATAATCACACGTATTTGTGGAATCCAGAAAAATAGTACTGCTAAGCCCATTTGCAGGGAAGGAATAGAGACGCAGACATAGAGGACAGAACTGTGGACACACCGGGGAAGGAGGTGGGGTGAGCTGGGAGAGTGGCACTGGCATCCAGCGCCGTGTGTGGAGCAGCTAGTCGGGGGGAGCTGCTGTGCGACACGGTGCGCAGCCGCGCACTCTGGAGACCACGAGGGGCGGGGTGGACAGCAGGAGGTGTGGGGGACACAAAGGAGGGGACACGTGGGTACTCACAGCTGATTTCACACACAGCAGAGACCAGCACAGTATTGTAAAGCAGTTCTTCTCTAATTAAAATAAAACCCCAAGGAGCCCAGCACCTGAGGCCTGTTTCTGCCACAGGTGTTCCGTCTGGAGGATTCGTGCTGCCTCTTCACCCTGCAGGGCCACTCGGGGGCCATCACAACCGTGTATATTGACCAGGTGAGGGCCGTGGGTGGGCTGTGGGAGCATTGAGCCAGACCCACCACGGCCTTGTTTCTGAGTCCTGGGAGCTGGTCCCCAGGGCCTCCGAGAGGCAGGCAAAGGCTCCCTCCCACCTGGGCACTGGGACACCTTGGGGACAGAGGTGGCACCACAGTGACCAGGCCCCCACACCCGCTCCTGCAGACCATGGTGCTGGCCAGCGGAGGCCAAGACGGGGCCATCTGCCTGTGGGATGTGCTGACCGGCAGCCGGGTCAGCCATATGTTCGCTCACCGTGGGGATGTCACCTCCCTCACCTGCACCGCCTTGTGCGTCATCAGCAGTGGCCTGGACGACCTCATCAGCATCTGGGACCGCAGCACGGGCATCAAGCTCTACTCCATCCAGCAGGTAGGCGTGGGGGCCACGGGGCCTCTGGTTGTCGGGAAGGGCTCCAGACCCTGAGCCTGTCCTGTCCTTGTCTCCAGGACCTGGGCTGTGGTGCAAGCCTGGGTGTCATCTCAGACAACCTGCTGGTGACCGGCGGCCAGGGCTGTGTTTCCTTCTGGGACCTGAACTACGGGGACCTGTTACAGACAGTCTACCTGGGCAAGAACAGCGAGGCCCAGCCGGCCCGCCAGATCCTGGTGCTGGACAACGCTGCCATTGTCTGCAACTTTGGCAGCGAGCTCAGCCTGGTGTACGTGCCCTCTGTGCTGGAGAAGCTGGACTGAGGGTGGGCCTCTGCGCCCCTCTGGCTGGGGAGCTCGGTTGGCAATGCACTGGACCCGGATTGGGGAGAGTGCTGAGTCTTGGGGAAGCTGCTTCTTACTGTCCTGTCCTGCCTCATGACTGTAATATTAAATCTGTTTTTTTAAATGACATCAGCCAGGGGCCTTTTGAGCCACTTGTGTCTTCCCTTGGACGAGCTCTGCCATCACTCACACCCTCCTGGTGCATGAAGTGCAGCACTGGGTTAGACCTTGCTCAGCTCAGAGCGGCTCCTGCCAGGAGCCATGTGAAGTCACAGACCAATTACAAGGTTGGGGCGGGGGGCAACCTGGCACCAGCTCTAGACACTCCTTGCATAAGCAGGTCGGAGTGGCCTCCCAGAAGCAGCAACGGGCAGACACCAGCCACAGAACAGGTTTGTTTATTCGATAGCAAAGAGCTGAAAAACAGGTCCCACAGAGGAGCGGAGCCTGACCCAAGACCCGCTACCCCACAGAAGTGCGGGCCGAGCCAGGCAGGGCTGAAGGCAGCAGGAATGAGAGAGAGATGGGCCCAGGAGACGGTGTAGTGAGGACCAGGCGGGCACGCCCGGTCAGGTCTTGTTGAGAGTCCAGAGCGGGTCCAGGAGACTGAGGGGGTCGTCGGTGGGCCGTGCAGCCCGCAGCCCCTGCCCGTTGTGGGCCTGCAGGAAGTCCTGCTTGCTCATGCGCTGCTTACCCCGCAGGGAGCCGTCTAGGGAGAAGGCCTCGGGTGTGAGGGAGGCCAGCAGCTCCAAGGAGGAGGAGGGCGGCCCTAGGCTGGGGGCCTCAGGGACCGGCTGCTCCTCCTCAGGCTGGGGGGCCTCGGGCAGGGGGGAAGAAAGTGGGGGTGGGGAGGAGGAGGGGAGTTGGGTGGACTCTGGGAGGCTGGGGGGCGGCGGGCCGGGGGGCTCCACAGGGCCTGGCAGGCTGGCCACTGGGGAGTCCATGCCCCCAGGAGGCCGGATGCTGAGCTTGGCAATCGTGGCCTGGATGGAGCTGATGGGCACGTCCCCGCCGAGGACCAGGTCCTGGGAGTCCTGAGGAAGGTGATTCTGGGGAGACAGGAATGGGTGAAGAGGGTGCATGAGGTGCTCAGAGCCCCTGGGAGGGGCCCCCCTCACCTTCTGAGCGATGCCGGTGCCGGCCGTGGGCTTGCTGGGAGGGGGCACTCCGTGGCGCTGTAGCACCTGCTCCACGTGTCTCACCACTGCCTCGTGGCAGAACTTGAGGTGTAGCTGCGGGGGCACACGGCTGGTGAGCTGGGGGCTGTCCCCCGGGGGGAGGGCGCATGCCTGCCCGCTGAGCCTCACCTTCTCCTGCAGCATGTGCTTCCTCTGCTGCCGCATGCGCCGCACCAGCTGGGGCAGCTGGGGGATCCCGCTTCCAGCCTCCACCTCCTGCACGGCCGCGTAGAGCAGCGCGAAGGCCCCCGTGCGGCCCACTCCCGAGCTGCGGCCGGAAGACGAGGTCAGGCCGGCCCCGGGCCCGCGAGGAGCCCGCAAGCTGCCCGCACCTACCTGCAGTGGACGACGACGGGCGTGTGCAGCGGGCGCTGATGCAGGCAGTGGGTGTGCACCTCCTGGATGAAGCGCAGCAGGTGGCCGGGGCTGTCGGGCAGGCCTCTGCCGGGGGATGGGGGCTCTGAGCCAGACCCAGTCTGAGCCCACATCACCCCCCGACCACCACCCAGGGCGGCAGACGCACAACTCGGGCCACGTTGGGAAGTGCAGGTGCACGAGGGAGCGCTTGAGGCTCTGGTCACGGAACTGCAGGCTCAGCACCCGCTCCACGTGCGTCTCGGTGGTGCGGACGCTGCTCAGGGCCAGGCTCAGGGCCCCATGCACCATGGGCTGGCCCCGCTCGGTGGGGAAGTAGCGAGCCACCTTTTGCTGTGGCACAAACAGGTAGTTAGGGCTGGTGTTCCAGGGTCCCCACCGGGCGCCCGCCCAACCTCTCCTCTCACCTTCTCCATCTCGGCCTCCGACACAAGCATGACAATGACCGACACTTTCTGCTCATGCACCATGAGCCAGAAGTCGGCTGCTGTGCCAGGCAGGGGGGCCTGGGTGGCCACCAGGGGGGGGCAGTAGGGTGAGAGCCCCTCCACGCGGCTGGCGTTGATGTAGTCGTCCTTGCCAGAGCGCAGCACCACGCGGTTGCTGTCGTAGGGCATGACGTCCTGGTGCCGGTTCTTGAGCGAGTAGCAGCGGGCAATGGCGATGGAGCGGCCCCGGGCGTCGAGCTCCTGTGCATCTTGTAGCTCCCGCCACACTGTGTCCAGGGCCCCCGCAGCTCCCAGCTGGCCCCGGAAGGCCTCCAGCTCCTGCCGCAACTGCTGCAGCCTCTCAGGGCGCTCATAGGGGTCCCGCTCGATCAGCCGCAGGGCCTGTGGCCGCCGGCCCTCAGCTGCGTCCACCTTCGTGGGCTGCAGCAGGGGCTGCCCACCCCCAGGGGGCTGAGGGCCTCCGTGCTGGCTCTCAGGGCTGGAGGACAGCAGGTCAGCAGCGGCGGTGCCTCGGCGCAGACAGGGGGGCGGCTCTGCTGCAGGGGGCCGTGGAGGCACGGAGCCCGGGCCCGGGGAAGGGGCGGGTGAAGGCACCAGGTGGGGAGTGGGGGCCGGCTGGATGGCAGGCGGGGGGCCTCGAATGGAGAGAGGGGCTGCCTGCGGGCCCAGGGGTCTAGGGGCAGGGGTAGGACCATAGGCCAGGGTGGGGTGGGGAGGCTGAGGGGGCCCTGCGCTGGGGAAAGGCAAAGCCCCGGAGTGGGGGGGTGGAGGGTCCTGAGAGGGGCCGGGGTACAGCTGGGTGTGCAGGGCGGGTGATGGCTGCCCCAGGACCCCAGGCTGAGGGGCGAAGGGGTAGGAGGGCTGGGCGGGCACCAGGCCTGGAGCCTGGGGCGGGAAGACATGTGGGTGCTGGAGTGGAAGGGGCTGGGGGGGAGGCTGGGGTGCCATCCTCGGGGCTGGAAAGCCTGAAGGCACCCCGGGAGGGAAGTGGTGCTGGGCCGGGGGTGCTGTGAGGGGCTGCTTGGGCCCCATCGGGTAGGTGTAGGGCAGGGGCAGTGGCTGTGGTGGGGGGCCCGGGAAGCAGGCCTGGGGTGGGGCCGGGGCAGGGTTTGGCCGCGGGGCTGTGTGGCTGGAGATGGGGGCCTGGACACTGTCTACGGTGGTGGTGGCTGGCCGAACCCCCATGACCAACTCGTGGCCTGAGAAGTGGGGAGGGGGCGCTGAGGGGAGGCCAGCGAGCGGAGGGGGTGGCCCCACCCCCCCATAGGGGCTGCTCACCATGCCGTGCTGGGGCGAAGACCGGGGCACAAGGCCCAGCTCTGGGGCATAGGCGGGGGCCGTGTAGAGAGCCGGTCCAGGGGCCACGGCCACCCCTGGGTGCCCCGGGGGCTGGGGGGCCCTGGGCTGCAGCATCTGGGTGGGGCCTGCATAGGTACCAGGCGGTAAGGCGCCAGAGAGGTAGTGGGGTCCTGGGCCTGCAGAGCTGGGGAAGGGGCCAGGAGGGAAGTGCAGTGGGGCGGCAGCCCCCAGGAAGGGCTCCGGGGGCAGACTGCGCAGCTCCTCAGGCAGGTCCCCGGCCTCCATCGCCTCGCCCTCCTCCCTGCGGGGCAGCAGCGGCTTTGGCGCTGTGGGCCGTGGTGGCGGCTTCTTCTTGAGCTCCCTGTGGGGTGAGCGAGGGAGAAGGGGGAGTCAGAGCCCCCTCAGCCCGGCTTGGCTCTGCAGCTGTGCCCGGGGTGTCCCCACACTCACCTGTCCAGGAGCTGCTGGCGCGTCGCCTCGCGGGCCTGGCAGGCGGACTGTGTGCGCTCCAGGAGAGCAGCCACCTTGCTCTCCAGGTCTGCGTAGAAGTCCTTCCCCTCCTGGGACTTCTTCATCAGATCCTCGTAGGCCTCGTAGGAGGCCACCAGGCTCTGCAGTGTGGAGTTCCACCTGGGGCAGAGGGCAGGAGGTGAGCCGCTGCAGGCCGGCTCCGGGAGGCGGGCCCAGGGCCGGGTACTGACTTCTGGTCCAGGTCGCCGAGCACGCGCCGCACGGCCGCGTACTGCACGTTGGCCTCGGTCAGGGCCCGGAGGACGTTGTCCTGTGCGGCCAGGTTCTGCTCCAGGTACACCCGCAGCTGGTCGTACTTCTTCAGCTGTTCCTCAAACAGCTTCTGTGGGGGTGTGGGGAGGATGGGCGCACAGGGCCTTGCCGCTGAGGCGGGGTGCCAAGAGCCAGCCCGCCGCCCGCGCCCGGCCCACCTTCATCTCCGAGTGGTCGGCCGTCACCAGCACCGCCGTGATGTCGTCTTTCTGGATGAGCTCGCGCAGCTGCTGCTCCAGGGATACACGCTGGTCCCGCATCTCCTGCACCTTGGCCAGGATGCGCTTCAGGTTCTGCAGCACCGCCTTGTCCTCTGGGAGCGGCGGCAGCAGTGAGGCCGGAGCCCCCCCCGCCCCGCCCGACTGCCCCGCGGGGGTAGGAGGGCTCACCTGAGCTGAGGGCCGGCGAGGGCAGGGCGGCCCGCACCTGGTCCAGGGGGCCGCTGAGCAGCCGCAGGTTGCCGACGTGCAGGTTCATGGCGCGGTGCAGCTCGCTGTTGGTGAAGGAGGCCTTCTCGTGGACCTCCATGTACTTGGCCCACTCTCGCCTCACCTCTGCCAGCTCGGCCTTGGACGCGGCCGTACTGGCCGCCGCCGGGCCCACCGCCTCCTGCAGCTTCTGTTCCAGCGCCTCGTCCTCCTCCAGGAGGTCCCTGACGTCCTTTAGGGAGGCCTCCACGTCGGTGAACACCCCTGACAGCACTGCGCGTGGGCACAGAGGAGGGGGTCAGCTCCTGGGGCACAACTGCCCCATCACACACGCGTGCAGCTCAGTGCGGGCCGAGCAGTGCAGCCACGGGGCGCGGGGGGTGCTGTGCCGGGGGAGGTGGGAATCTCCGACCCTACCCAGCAGGGGACAGCAGGTGACCTCCACCTGCTCCGTACTCACCCTGCATGGACTGGACGAGGTTCCTGACAGTGTCAGGGCGGACGCTGAGAGCCGCACACTTCTCCATGAGCTGGGGTGGGATGTGGTTGTAGGCGTCGAGGTTGTCCACTGTCTCAGGATCCAGCTGCAGGGAATCCATGAACTGGCTGTGGGGCGACAGGACCAGGTGGGTGTGGACTCAACCCCTCACGTGGAAGGAGCACCCCTCCCCCCCCCCCCCCAAAATGAAGCAACGTCCAAGGTCCTAGCAGCACAACAGTGTCCCAGCCACCAGCACAAAACCTGCCCTAGGCTCTGCTGGAAACACACATGAGGCCCCGGGCAGGGAGGCTAAGCCAGGAGCCTGCTGTTCCATGGCCATTCACCACCCCGCTCCCTCCCTCCCTCCGCTGCAGACTGCACTAGAGGATCCCACTCCACCTCCCCACAGCTCTGCACTCACTCCAGGACCTCGTTCTTGTCCTCAATCTTGGCCATCATCTCCCGGAGCAGCTTGGCCTTCTCCTCACTGCAGGGAGGGGACAGACCAATTTGTTGGCAGCCCGTGTCTCTTGAGACATCCCAACTTGGGCTAACAGGGTTGTCTGTCCACTCGCCTGTACAGTGATGAGGCTTCATGCGCTGCCATTGGTACAAGTTTGGCAAAGATGTCAGGGCCCGTAACAGCAGGGTCTGTGGGGTTCACCGGCAAAGGCTTCACCAAGGGGGCACCTGGGAGGGAGAGGCAGAGAGTCCTGGAGACCAGGCCCACCCAACCTTGACTGCCTCTGTTGTGTGACATCTTCGCCCCCTACCCCATCCCAGGCTCCCCTCAGCTTCAGACCTTTCACAGGCTGAAGGGTGTCCAGCGCTGGGACGGCCTCGTGGTAGATGAAATCATTGTCCTTCTTGGCAGAATTGTACCTGGCATGGGAGGGGGGCAGTCTTGAGTGGTCAGCAGGGTCCTAGGACCTCGCCCCTGCCATGTGGGCCCTGTTCTCTGGCCCTGGTGGCTTCCTCCCAACGATGCAGGCAAAGAACCAGAGCCCCTCGAGGCCCAGAGACTCACTTTCCCCCAATGACGTCCATAGCAAAGCGCAGTGCGTCCTGCACGGTGTCGGGCTGGCCCTGTGCAGGGAGTGGAGCTCAGTACACCCACAGCTGGCGCCAGGACCCCCTTGGCCCGGCCAGGCTCTCCCCCATCATTACCTTGGCCAGCTTGATGGCTTCGTTGAGCTTGTCCAGGGCACTCTGGAAGTACGCAACCTGCAGGGGCCAGCAGAGCCTGGTCCAGCCTTCCGGTGGACCCTGCCTCCCCGACCCAGCCTGTCTGACCAGGAGGTAGCCCAGAGGAGACAGGAGGCTGAGCTGCTGGCTGCCAACGCCAGCCAGCCAACAGCACCAAGGTTAGTGTCCGCTTGCGGCTCTGCCCACAGTGCACACCTCCAGGCAGCCACTCAGGGGAGCCACCGCGCCTGTCCCCTGGGGTGGCAGGGACCGAGGGGTGAAGGACAGAGGGGACCACTCCCCACTGGGGATCCAATGGGGCTGGAACAGCCTGAGTGCCCTCCTGACCCTGGCTTGCTCACCTGCTCCCCGAACTTCTGCTGCTCCTCCGCCTGCTTCCCCATGTGCAGCTGGACGGAAGACACAGCCCTGCTTACTGAGGGGGACACCCCAGCGCCGCCCCACCCCGCCCCCACGCCCGCGGCGCCCTCACGTGGGCCACAGCTGCGAAGTAGTAGATCTTCATCTGGACCAGCTTCTTCCAGTCCTTCTGGATCCGGCCCAGCAGCGAAGCAGTGTCGGGGTTCTCCAAGGCGCGGCAGGCCTCTTTGTAGTAATCCACCACCTGGGGGCCGGGATGGGCTCCAAGTCGGGGACTGGGAGGAGGCCAGGTCCGGCCCCAGTCCCTAGAGGGCCACGGTCCCCCGGGCCTACCTGTGCGCTGATGCGCGCCACCAGGAAGCTCTTCCTGTTGTCCAGCATGGACTTCTCCAGGAGGCACTCCTGCGCCTGGCCCTGGAACGGTGGGTGCAGAGGCCCTCCTTCCTCACCGGGACAGACTGCGCACACCCCTCTCCGCCCAGCCTCCCCTCCAAGCAGCTCCTGACCCACCTGGGGCTCAGAGGGTTGCAGCCCAGGCCCCGGCTTGTCCCTCCCTGACCTGTGCGCCACCGTCCAGCCCCAGCAAGGGCGGCTCCTCACCAGCATGAGGTTGACGTTGAGAGTGAGGATCTGCCGGCTCATGTCCACGCTGTAGGCCTGGGGGAAGTGCTCCCTCAGGTAGGAGAAGGCGCCGGCCGCACACTGGAAGTGGGTGCAGGAGACCTTCATGCCCTGGGGGGAGGGGCTGTCAGAAGCGGAGCCGCTCCAGGGGTCAGGGTTCACTCTGGGGCTGACAGCACGCCACCCCGCTTCCTCACCTCCTCAGACACCCGCTTGTCCATGGCCCCCAGCATGGAGTGCAGCGCCCCTGGGGAGGCAAGGAACATGGGTCAGGGCTCAGCTGTGGCTCCTGCCCATGTCGGCGCCCAGGGTGAAGTGTGGGGTGGCGGGGAGCCAGTGGATCTGGGGGGACGGAGCTCCAGCTCTGCGCCAGGCAGGGACCAGGGGAGGGAAGGGGCCCTCACAGGACTCTGCTCTCCAGGCTGAGGCTGCACCAGCAGGGTTGATGGCTAGGCCAGCCTTGGTCTTCTCCAGCCAGAAGCAAACCTGAGCCACCAGGGGGGTGGGGGGCAAGATGGGGTGTCCAGACAAAGAGGAGAGGCCAGCTCTGTGCCTGGAGCACAGCGGCAACTCCAAGAGCAGGCAGCCTAGCAGAGCCTCCCACCACGGGGCTCCCTGCGGCCCAGGAGGCAGGCAGAGCTGAGGGAGGCAGGACAGGGTCAGGATTCAGGTGTCTTCTGCTGAGAGGGGCAAGGCCGGGCCGGGAGCGAGGGGGCCCCAGGGAAGGGGAGAGGCAGCTCACCAAGGTTGTAGAGAATGCAGGCCTGCTCGTACTTGATGTCCTCGTGGGCCACAGACTTCCCGGAGAAGATCTCAGTCCTGGGGACAGGCCACCACAGTTGTGAGGGGGGAGCTGGTAAAGCGAGCCCCCTCCCAGTGCAGGGCGGGAGGGAGGGGGGCTGGGGAAAACCACCCCAAGCAGCTCCCTATCCTCTACAGCAAGGAAACGGGGAGGGGGAGAGGGGCACCCTCCAGGCTCCCCCGGCTTTGCCCGCCCGCACTCACCAGGTGACAGAAACGGCAGCCTCCTGACCCGAGCCCATGGGGACCCGACTCTGCAGGTAGTGGAGCTGACCCAGGTACCTGCGGAGGACACTGCAGCCCTCGAAGTCACGTGGGACACGGACGGCATTCTGCGGGAGGGTGAGAGGAGGCCAGCCATCATTTGGAGCAGAAGACACGCCTGTGTGCCCACAAATGCCCAGACGGACACGTCGGAGCTGGCGGACTGTGCAGCGTAAGAAACCAAAGGAAGTCCACAGCTACCCGCAGTCACTGCACAGCCATCCCGCCAGCCAGACGCTTCCACCAAACCGGCTCCACTTTTCCATAAAACATGCCTTAAAATTTTTAATGTACTTAATGTTTGACCCATATTTCTGTATCTAAAAATATGAGCTACAATAGCCATGAAAACTGAAGACAAGGCTCTCTACTGACATGTCAACATGTCCATAACACATTTACTGTTGGGGAGAAAGATGCATCTAAAAGATAAGCAACATAATTTCACTGTTGAAAATAATTCAGAAACAGAGCCAACTAGTTATACAAAGTGAGAAAAATCTACACAGTTCCATACTGAAGAAAAGTGATCCCTGGATAGGTTTCAGTAGTATATCTTACTCTACATACATACAGGGACATCTTTGATTATATTGGTAAGTAAACTCTCTCCTTCAATGTTAGAACGATATAAAATATAAAGAATCAGGTTGCTATACACCTAAAGCAACACTGCCCATCAATCCACTATACGTATATATAAACTTTTTAAACAAAGAAATAGAAGAAGAAAGGCCTGCAGTATTCCCCTCGGGCCTCGGTGACCGGGGCTCCTGTCATCCTCACAGCCTGAGCAGGCTTGGGTCCCAGGGCTGGACCGTCCCAGGGCTCAGGGAGCTGGGCAGTCTGGGGCAGCCAGTGAGCCTTCCTTGGATCTGTACTGCCTGGTCCCCTCTCCACGGGACCCCAAACTCCAGATCCAGGCTGGCCCTCCCACAGCTACTGCAAGTCTACAGTCTGCAGCCCACTTCCAGCCTCCTTCCTTAAAGTCCATCCACAAACCTTTGGCAGCACCCCTAACAAAGCACCTTTCTGGGGTTACGGTGACTGGTGGGTGAAGTGTGAAGAAGTAGTGAGGAAGTAGTGGAAGGGTGAGACGCAAGCCCTTGCGTATTTCTCTGTGCACTTTGCACTCTAATTACAACCCAGGAACCCAACCAACTCTTTCTCCTGAGACTCTGACTGCTCCAGGGACTAAAGCTGGGTCTGAAGAAATGCTGCCATCTTATGGCCGTTTCTGGTAACAACAGCTGGAAAACCTGTGCTTAAGAACGCATAATATTCACAAGGCCTGTGAGACTAAAAAAGACGTATGCTCTAGAAATAGCGGTCTATGCTCTAGAAATAGCGGTAGGTTAGAATTCGTTAGCAATGGCTTTCAAAAGCCAATTTCCAAAGTAAATCTTACTCATCCTTAGAAAGTAAAAACGCACATAAAAATACCTTCACCACTCCTAATTCTTAAGAGAAGTACAAATCAAAATGACGATGAGGTATCATCTTTCAGTACTCAGCACAAAGCCTACAAACAGTAAATGCTGGAGAAGCCGTGTAGAAAAGGGAACCATCCTACACTGCTATGGGAATGTAAACTGCTAAGAGCCACCATGCTACAGATGCGGTTTCACGAATGGAAACAAGCGACCAACCCGTGCGGCAATCCACTCCCAGGAATGATGCAGAGAACACCATCCTTCAAAAGACACGGGAACCCCAGTGCTCACGGGGACACTGTTTACAACAGGCAAGGATGCAAGCGTCCAAAACCTAGAGCCACACACAGCAGACGAGCAGCCATAAAAAAGATGCAGAGCGTCACTGGCAGCAACCTGGATGGATCTGGAGATGATAACACGAAGTCAGTCAAATATGGAAAGAAAAACATTTCTGTAATATCACAGATAAAGAACTGGATACAAACAAACTTGCCAAACACCTACTATTGACTTACTAAACAAATTTAGAGTCATAAAAGGAAAGCTGGAGAAGATGGAGATATAAACATTTTGAATAAGATATACATAATTATACATACATAATCTATGTATGCTTTATACTATCTATAAAGTATATATTATGTATACATATAACATTAAATATGCTCATCTATAAGATGAACAGAAAGATCCAACTGAATAGTACATGGAAATCTGCTCACCACTCTGTGATGATGTATATGGAAATAGAATGGGAGAAGAACTGACACATGCATATGTGGATCATGTTCCCTTATCTCAAGCACATGCACAATTGTAAATGACTCAGAGAATAAAACTGCATTAAAACAAAAAAACCTGAACCAACTGCCTGCTCTGTTCCCCTGAGGCCTCGGTAGCCTACACTGGGTCCCACATCGCCCAGCCTGGGCAGGCCAGGGTTCCCGGGTGGGAGTGCACTGGGCGCGAGGCAGTGGGAAGTACATGCCAGAAATAGAGCAGCCCCTGCAGATGGAGAACCTGGTCCACTCTGGACAGCCCAGTAGCTCCAGTTCAGCACAGGGGAACCTACTCCAGAATGTGTAATAACAGCGTGTGAAAAAAATAATCCCGGGGAAGAAAAACATGCATGTTATCACACTACATCAATCAATCAGAGCTCAGGAAAAATAAACATTAAAAATATTCTCTATGCACTGATAAGTTTGAAATGAAATTTAAAATGAACAAAATGACAGAGTATAAAAATAATGGACAAAAGAAACATGCAGCATAGCTTTACAATGTAATAATATCAGCCCCTGCCCACCCACACACAAAAAAAATAATAATCTGGGCCACTGCTATCAGCATACAGAGACCCGCAGACGATGCTACAAAGTGAACGAAGAGAGAAACAGAAAGGGACCCATCACGGGATAACCACAAGACGTGATGCCTCAAAACTAGTAACAGGACTACGTGACGAAACGCGGGCAGATTCTCACACATAGGCACAGGGACAGGAAACGAGCGGTAAATTCAAAGGGTAGACACAGGTACAACCCTCAAGTAGGGAAAATACATTATCCGAAAAAAGACGCGTGCTACAGCAACGGGTAACCTATTCCACACTGCGGAGTCACAACGTACAAAGGCAATGAACAAGTGGAAAGTAAAAGACAGTTGCATATATCCAGCTACCTCATTCAGGTACACTTGACCAATAAAAAATATGTGTAAAATATTCTACGCATTGATCAGCTCCAAATGAAATACCAAATAAAGAACTAAATAATGAAAAGAGTCTACTACAAGGCCTTCAGGCCTCAGTGACAAGGTCTGGCTGTCGCATGCCTGGGTCTGGGCAGCCCTGGAATCAAGGCGGGACCGCATGGCTGGCTGGGGGAGCTGGGGAAGACAAGTCAGCCAGTAAGCCTCCGATCTGCCCCTGGAGGGCCTGAACCCTCTGGATGGGACCACCAACTGCAGATCCAGCTGGGCCCTCAAGCACTTAAACCAAGCAGGCACTCCCAAAGGACGGTGGAACCTCTGAGCTGAAAGAGGACCTTCAGGCTGCTCCTTGTGCTGGACGTCCCGCCTCCAGCCTCCAGCCTGAGACTCGGCCCACCCAGGAACGACAGCACCTAAAGGCACCTTGATTCCATGGGGTGGGATGTGTCTTGAGGGTGAAAGGTGAGGGGAAAGGGACCACAGCCCTTCAGGGTTTTTCTGGGACATCCCCCTCTATTTGACAGGCCAGGAGCAGGACTCCTTAAGGCTTTCTGCTGGAGGAACCAGTCGGGCAAGAAAGGTGCTGCCGTCTTGTGGCCGTTCCCTGTAATAGCAGCTTGAAGACCTGTGTTTGTGTCTGCTGGGATTGTCAATGACATGTGCCCTCCAGAAATGTCCTGGGGTGGGTGATCGAAACAGAATTCAAAAAGAGGCCCACTTTCCAGAGCTCCTGCTCATGGGGTACAAATTGGACTCGGGCTCTTTTAAATGAAAACTGCCTCTGCATGGCTCATCAGCAGGGAAATTCACATCTGGCTCAGAATGTATATCAACAAAAAGTCTACTGACTAAAACCAGGAGAGAGCAGGGAGAAAATGGAAGGCCCCAAAGATGTGAGGAGAAACAGGAACTGGCAGCAGGCGCTATGAAAACCCGGAAGGAGAGTCCCCAAGGGTGGAACTTGACATCCGTTTCCATGATCCAGCAGGCCCACATGAGGCTGGATATCAAGGGGACAACCATTGATCAAACACACCCACGGATGGTGCCCTTTCCTGAAGCAATAGTACGAATAATGGGACATAGGAGAAAGCAAAATTTCCAAGCCCAAGAGCCTGGAAAAACAAATTAGTACAGCTTTACAGTGTAATAGCCCCAACACCCCTTCCCCCCCAAAATGAAATTGGGCCACCCATGAATACCACCACCTAAGCACCTTGATTCCAGGGGCTGGGAGGTGTCTGGAGGGTTAAAGGTGAGGAGAAAAGCAAGGGACCCCAGCCCTTCAGTGCTTTTTTTTGGGACATGCCCCTCTATTTGACAGCCCAGGAGCAGGACTTTCTCCAAGGCTCCCGTTGCCAGAGTCACCAGTTGGGCAGGAAAAGTGCTGCCATCTTGTGGCCGTTTCCTATAACAGCAGCTGGAAACCCGGTGCTTTGGAACACACTCAGGATTCATTTTCAAGGCTTGCCGGGCTCTCAATGACACGTGCCCTCCAGAAATGTCCTGGGGTGGGTAATCAAAACAGAATTCAAAAAGGGGCCCACTTTCCAGAGCGCCCGTTCACCAGGTACAAACTGGACTGGGACTCTTTTAAAACGACAGCCTAGGAATACTGCCTCTGCATCGCTAATCAGCAGGAAAATTCACATGAAAACTGCAACGGGGTACCTCCTCGCCCGCTCAGAATGGACATCAACAAAAAGACCGCTGACAGTAAAAGCGGGACAGAGCAGGGAGGAAACGGAAGGCCCCAAAGATGTGGGAAGAAACGGAAACTGGCAGCAGGCACTATGAAGACCCGGAAGGAGGGTCCCCAAGGGCAGAACTTGATATCCATTTCCATGATCTGGCAGGCCCACATGAGGCTGGACATCAAGGGGACAACCATTGATCAAACACACCCACGGATGGTGTCCTTTCCTGAAGCAACAGAATAACTGAGACATGGGCAGAAGCAAAATGTCCAAGCACAGGGGCTGCAGGAAAGAAGCATGCAGCAGAGCTTTACAGTGGAAGATCAGCCCAGCCCAGAGTGAAACGGCGCCACTGGCGACAGACACAGACCAAGACAGAACGCTACAAAGCGACTAAGACGGAGAAGGGACCGTCCAGACAACCACAAGAGGCGACGTCTGAAAACTGATACACAGGAGCTTTGTGGCAAAGGGCGCCGACTGTCACTCATAGAAAACGAGCTTATTTTACCAGAGGTAGACCTAGAGGAAATGAGGGATATATTCAAAGGGTAAGACATAGCTACACACACTCAACTAAGGAAAATAGACCACTGGAAAATGCCTATGCTACACCGTAGCGCAACCTACTGTGAACTCTGTAATCATAACTTACAAAGGCAAATTGTGGGTCAGGAAAAAGGTACATTTATTTATTCAATTAAGTCAGTCCCATTCAGCTAGTCAAAATAAACATCAATCCAAGGAGATCAAACTAGTGAATCCTATTGGAAATCAACCCTGAATGTTCACTGGAAATACTGCTGCTGACATTGAATCTAAAAATCTGGCCACCTGATACAAACAGCCGACTCACTACAAATACTCTGATGCTGGGAAAGACTGAGGGCAGAAAGACAAGGACTCAGAGAGCATGAGACGGCTGAACGGTGTTATCAGCGCAATGGACATGAGTTTGAGCATCCTTCAGCAGACAGTGAGACACGGAAGCCTGCCGTGATGCAATCCGTGCGGGCCCAAAGACTTGGATACGACTGAGCAACGACAACAGTTTATATATTTTCCATCATTATTTTGCTTTTACAGAGGAAAAATGATTGAATTTAAATAAGAACAGTTTTATCTCCCAATCAAACCAATTTTGTTCACACCTGTGTAAAAACACTGTCTTCCTACCTGTCTGAGCAACTCCAGTTTCTTCAGTTCCTCATTGTAGGCTTCTGGGTTCTCTCCATAATTCTTCAGGACAAACTAGAGAGAGAGACAGAGAGAGAGGGAAGGCTGTGAACCAGGCACAGAGCATCCTTCCTGCTCCCGCTTCTGCCCTCGGAATCCCCGGCAAGCACCAGCCATGGCTCAGGATGGAGTCCAGACCCTCTACCACCATCTCATCTCCTGCCCCACTGGGAACTCAGCCTCCGTAGCAAGGCAGTGCTAAGATACTTTCTGGGGCACCCTCCTTTTTTGAGCAAAATGGAAAATACGCCTGCACAACGTGGCTGAAATCCCCTGGCTGGCCCTCACCATGCTGCCGTCCTCCCTACCAAACCCAGAACTGGGCCAGCTCAGGAAGCCGGGGAACTCAGTCGGCTGAAGTGGGATCCTACTGAGCATTTGTAAACTGGCCACGAGTTCAAGCCTCCATTGTGTCTGGGACCCTGCTGGGGCCCGGGATCACCATCGTAATCCCAACCCACCAGCAAATGTCAGAAAGAGAGTCACAGAAGAGTGGGTGTGCAAAGCCGTCCCCGCCAGCCCGCCCACCTGGGGAAAGGGCGCCACAGAAATAAGCGTCCTCCTCGGCGAGGAAAGGCCTGTGGCGGTGTGATGGGAATGATCCAGGGGAAGGGAGGAGGGGAGGTCACTCCGCACATCAGAGGTGGGGTGGCACCCCCCGCCCATGGCAGGGCTGACTCTCGCGGACGCTGGGCACACTCGCCAGCCTGGAGGCGGGGCCTGGACCACCAAGACCAACACATCGTGGCAGCTCCACCACTCGTGCTGGGGGACCTGGCGTCTGGGTCTGCAGTCTGGGGGCCCAGATCCATCACTCCACATGCACTAAGGGCACGGACCCCCAACTCCCAAGGCTCCTTAAGGCCCCAGCCAAGGTCTGTGAGGCGGAGAAGGGAGGGCGCGGCCTGCGCTGTCCAGCGGCGGCCCACCGTCTCCCGGGCCCGTCCCCAGGGACTGTGACACGTGGCCGCGCGGTGAGCCCACGGGAGCCTGGGAGGCTGTGTGACCCCGTTAGCTGCCTGGCAGGGAAGCGAGAGGAGGGGCAGGCAGAGGGAAGCGAGTCCTGAGCTTCCTTCAGCTCCAGATCTCTGAGCCCGACCCTCTTCCACTGGTTTTACCTCCTGCCAGTTCGCTATCCCTGTCCACCTCTGGCCCGGACCGTCCCCCCACCCCTTCAATCCACCCCTCATCCAGTGGTCAGATTCGTCTTTCTAACATGACTCCAGTGTTACTCCTGACTTTATATCCTTCTGAAACATACGCACTCCTGGGGGAAAAAAAAAATAAAGCCCAGCTTGCTTTTCTCAGGACAGTGAGATTATGGGGAAAGAGCTGTAATATAAAGGGGAAAAAAAAAAAATAATCTGAGAAGAATGTGCACAACAGTGCTTCCCCAAACCTCCGGGACCAAATCTAATCTTCAAAGTCAGCTCCCAACAGCCTTCAGCTCCCAGGGACACCCAGCCAACAGTACTCTGGAATGACCGCTCTCAGCTCTCAATGCTTGTCCACATGTTGCCCCCACCACCTTCTCTGCTAAGACTCAGTTAAAGTATCACTTCCCATAGCACCAGCGGCTGCTCTCCCCACATTCAGAAAGTGCCTCCCTCAGACTGTGTGCCTCCCAGCAGCGTCACATCAGCGACCACCCCCACCCCAAATAACGAGTCTATCGCGAATGGCAGGGGCCTGATTCAATGTGTTGGATCCTCAGCAAATGGTTGCCTTTACAGGAAATGCACAGGATGGATGAACAGACTGAGTAATACCAAAGAAGACACTCAGAAAAATTGAGACGATGTAACAATTTACCAACACTTCTCTCAGTCTCTTTGAAAGACAAGTATCATTAAGGGGGCTAGAGGGGAGGAGACTATTGTAGATTAAGAGAGATTAAAAAAAAAAAGAACAATGACCCTATGAAAACCATGATTGGATCTGAGTTTAGAAAAAAAACAGTTATAAAGGATGTCTGGGGATAACAGGTGAAATTTAAATATAAAACGTAGTAGAAAATGTTTGTGGATTTTCTAAGGTGTGATGGTAACAGTACAGTTATACAGGAGAAACTCCTCTTAGGACCTGCTGAGATGGGTAGAACTTACTTGCAAAGGTCCATGGGATATACCTGTGTGTGTGTTTACAGACAGAACACAAATACGGTGCAATTTAACTATTACCATTGTTGTTGTTTACTCACTAAGTCATGTCCAGCTCTTTTTCGCATGACCCCATGGACTGTAGCCCATCAGGCTCCTCTGTCCATGGGGTTTTTCAGGCAAGAATACTGCAGTGGGTTGCTACTTCTCCAGGGATCAAACTCGCTTCTCCTGCATTGGCAGGCGGATTCTCTACCACTGAGCCACCAGGGAAGCCCAACTATCAAAATTAAGCAGAGAGAGTTTGGGCGAGCACTGCATTATTCCTTCGACTTTACTGTATGTCTTAAGAAAACAAATGTCTTAAGAGCTGCTGAGGGAACTCCTGGGTGGTCCAGCGGTTAGGACTTGGCACTCTCACTGCTGTGGCCTGGGTTCAAGCCCTGATCAGGGAGCTGAGATCTCGCACGCCAAGCAATGTGGCCAAAAAAAAAAATGAGTTGCTGAGCTAAATGATACCTAAAAAAACACTTTCTTTACATCATCATTTCTTAGCCTCTTGTTGGATCCTTTGAGAACATGATAAAAGCCACGAAACAATCTCCCTACAAATATTCATCTATGCATAAACACAAGAATTTGCCAACATGTTCAGGGGGTTTACAGACACGCTGAAGCCCGTTCATGGGCTCTTGGTTTATAATCCTCGCTGTGATCTAGCCAATCCCTCACCCCGCCCGTCCCCCAATTCACAGACATAAAATGGGACCTGAGCTACAGGGTAAAACTTGACTATCTAAATGGGAACATGTTCTTTCTCCGATTAACTCCCTTCTCACAGGAGGCTTCTGTTTGTCACCCCAAGGTGACAGTATAAGTGGAGCCCAGAGGCCCCGTGGGACAGAGGCCGAAGGGATCTGAGTGACATCCGAGAGTCCCAGAAACAGGGCTTCAGCTGCCATCGCTGGGAACACCTGTCCCTGCGGTCACGCAGTGGGGAAGGGGTGAGAGATGATGCCTCTGACCGCAGCAAACTGTCCCTGAAGGAGGCTGTCTACCTGTCTTATTCCTCCTCCAAGATCTGCAGCAAACACAGAGCTCCCACCCCCAGGCCAGACACTCGCCCAGTGCCTAGCAAGTCACTCAGCCCTAATAACAACCCAGAGAGGCAGCCAGTGCCGTCGCCACCATTTGACAGCTGAGGACACTGAGGCAAGAAGGTGAGACGCTCGCCAAGGTCACAGCACTAACCACCGACAGAGCACCGACGGGAAGCCCGGCGTTTGGGCTCCAGAGCCCATATTCTTGACCACACGTCAGACCAATCCATTTCTATTTTTTAAACACAGTTCTCATAAAACACCAAAAAAATGGGAAGTGAAAACGAATCTCCGGCCACAAGGTGAGTCAATGGAGCAGAGAGGTGATTTTTTTAACTCTGACAAAATCCTCTATGGCTTGATCACTCACTCCCCCTACTACACAGAGGTAAGAGGCGGATGAAGGTTCAAGAGTAAAGGACAGAGACCATCTCTCGGACAGTGTCCCTACAGCACAGACTTCTGCAGGGCGAGAAACAAGGTCTGGTCAGGACGTGAGGGTCGCCATAGAGCCTGAGAAGGCAGGCCCTGCAGTAGGCAGAGCCCGGACCTCGGCAACACGGATTAGGAGTAAGATACGAGAAGGCACCGCCAGGACCCCAGCGCACCCACACAAACGACAGCCGGCTGGGGCTGAGGGCCAGGGGCCCCCCGAGCCCAGCCAGGCTTTGGAGAAGCTGGGGTTCTTTTTTCCTGAGCGAACAATGAGACCTGTGAACAGTTTCATGTTGAAAGCATGTCCAGGGTTCAGAGCCACTGGGAGGAAAAAGCAGGGAAAGAAGTTATAAGTTAAAAATACACAGGCTGGAAAGACTTTTTCCAAAGAGAAACACCAAAACACAGGAAGTCCTGGCTGTGCCCCTCGGTTGCTGTGAGACCAGGGCTTGGTTTTTCACCTGTAATATGGTGTCATAGGAGCTGCTTTTCAATTGTGGTGAAGACTCTTGTACGAGTCCCCTGACAGCAAGGAGATCGAACCAGTCCATCCCAGACATTCACTGGAAGGGCTGATGCT
Organism: Bubalus bubalis; assembly: GCF_019923935.1. Taxonomy (NCBI): domain Eukaryota; kingdom Metazoa; phylum Chordata; class Mammalia; order Artiodactyla; family Bovidae; genus Bubalus; species Bubalus bubalis. The sequence goes on from NC_059177.1 coordinate 52,133,809, forward strand.
GAAGCTCCAATACTTTGGCCACTCGATGTGAAGAGTTGACACTGGAAAAGACCCTGATGCTGGGAAAGACTGAGGGCAGGAGGAGAAGGGGCGACAGTGAGAAGGTTGGATGGCATCACCGACTCAATGGACATGAGTTTCAGCAAGCTCTGGGAGATAGTGAAGGACGGGGAAGCCTGGCGTGCTGCAGTCCATGGGGTCACAAAGAGCTGGACAAGACTTACCGGCCGAACAAGGACAATTACCTGCTATGTCTAACTCACAGAACTGTCATAGGACTTGAGCTATTTCCTAAACAGAGAAAGAGGATGCTAAGCTGAAAGTATTGTTTACAATACGCCAAGGCCTGTACTGGGGACTCAAATGCATTAACTCATATTTTTTTTAAGTATATCTTGTTTTTCTCTTTTTATTTATTTTATTTTTGGCTGCATTAGGTCTTTGCTGCTGTGCTCCGGCTTTTTGTAGTTGCTCCGAGCGGAGGCTACTCTGCTGCAATGCGTAGGCTTCTCCTTGTGGCGGCGTCTCTTGTTGCAGAGCGCAGGCTCTGGGCCCAGGGCTTCAGCAGTTGCGCCACGTGGGCCCTAGAGCGCAGGCTCAGTGGCTGTGGCACACGGGCTTAGCTGTCCCAAAGCATGTGGAATCTTCCTGCACCACAGATCAGACCCATGTCCCCTGCATTGGCAGCCAGATTCTTAACCACTGGACCAGCGGCAAAGCCCCTGCGTTAACTCTTGATGCCCATAAGCTTATAAGGTATAGTATTAGTCCTGTTACAGGTGAGAAAAATGAGGCCCAGATTAGTGAGGTAATCATCTGTAACAGCTGAAGTCACTCAGCTATTAAGCTGAAAAGGCGGGACTTAAACCAAAGTCTGCCTGATTCCAGTGTCTATACTATTTCTGTGACATTACTCTGCCCTTTTACCAAGCAACCAATGGCCCAGAATTCTGTAGGCAGATGAAAGTGAAAGTCGCTCAGTCATGTCCGACTCTTTGTGACCCCATGAACTATACAGTCCCTGGAATTCTCCAGCCCAGAATACTGGAGTGGGTAGCCTTTCCCCTCTCCAGGGGATCTTCCCAACCCAGGGATCGAACCCAGGTCCCCCGCATTGCAGGCAGATTCTTCACCAGCTGAGCCACCAGGGGTAGATGAGATCACCAGATCCTGCCATTCTTTTGCAGGTTAGAAAAATGGGAGAAAGAGATCAGCAACAGCAGTTCTAGAACTCTGAGCCAAATTTCCTAATTCTTGACCCAGGGTCAAGATTTTGTCTCACTTTCTCTAATACTAACAAGGTCTCATTCCTCTGTGTATTCTTTTTACCCCCTATGGGTGATGGGAGTGTTCAGCTTCTGTTCTGAATTTGATATACATCTTGGAATTAAAACAGTAGATGAGAAGGAGACCAAACTTTGGCGAAGAAGTAAAATTTTGGAACTTTAGATCAATTAACCTAATTTCTGGGAAGTCTCCATTGGGGCCTGAGGTTTGATCCCTGGTTAGGGAACTAAGATCCCAGAAGCTGGGAAGCTCGGCCAAAGTTGTTTTTTTTTTGTTTTTTTTTTAATCTAATTTTCTGCTTTTACAAATGAGGAAAAAGATGCTCAAAGAGATTAAATGATGGACTCAAAGGAATACAAACTGTTAGTGTCTGAAGGAAGGCGGTGGCAGTGTGAACAGAGAAAAGGAGAGCTTCTTGGAAAACTTCTTCCCCAACCCACTTTCTTTCTTTTTTTTCCTCCACCACCTCACTCAGTGGGGCACCGTCAAGATTCTGGCAGCAGCTACATTAAAACCACAAGGATGTCAACCTGGGCAGCTCCTGGTGGTTCCTTTTCACTTCTGCTCTGTCCTTCAGTGGTGCCAGACGGTCCTTCCCAAGGCAGATGTCTCACAGGGTACCTGATGCCCAGTCGACACACCTGACCGCCCCACAGCGGTGCCTTGCCTCCCTCAACGCCAAAACTGCCCGTCTCTTCCATCCAACTGAAGAATCAACAAAGGACTGCTAGGGTTGTTCTGGCAGTTACAATACTATTTATCCCCTCTGCGCAGTCGCGAAAGCAGTAACGCTCCCCTAAACGACAGAGTTGTATATTTTGGTCCAAAGGGGCTCCAGATTACGGGTCTTCTTCTGAGACCAGACAGAATTGCACCAAGTGTTAGAGCGACTCCAATCGCAGAGGTCAGGCTGGCCGGGGCCTTAAAACACATCCTGAGCCATCCTCGGCGTCCGTCCCAGTCCGGTCGTAGACGGACAGCACAACGAGGGCCAGGCACAGCCTTTCCACGCAGACGGTTAAAGGCCACCCACCGATCCCCCAGGGCGGTGCTGGCGTGGATGAGGGGAGGAGCAGAACTAGGTCCAAAGCGTCATACCGAGGAAGTGAGGTGCCTCGGCGGGGATCGCGGATGGCCGGGGAAGGAATCGGAAAGCAGGTTCCGATCAGACAGCGGGGGCTACCCGGGGCTGGTGGGGTCGAGGGGTGGGGGGGTGGGGGGAGAAGCTCTGCGAGCGCGCAGGGGTCAGACAGGGTGCGATGGGGGGTGCGCCAGGAGAAGGAAAGCCAGCGGAGGCCCCTCCTGGCCTCACCCGACCCTGCGACAGGGCCTGGGGAGATGATAGACGCGCAGGGGGCGTCATGCGCCGGCGGACGGAGAGACGCGGGAGAAGAGGGGCGGGGGCGGGGAGGAGGAGCTGCCCTCACCTTCTTAACGGCTGGCTGAAAGTGGAAGTCACCGGCCTCTTTCAGGTCCAGCCAGATCATGGGCATGCGGGGCACGGCCTCCATGGCCGCAGGCACCCGCCGGCCCCGCGGCCGCTCCCCAAGCTTTCTCAGCTGCAGGCTCAGCCACGCACCCCGCCCCTCCACGCCGGAAGTCACTTGTCACGCGGGGATGAAAAAAATGCCCCTACTGCCTGCTGGGAGAGGCGGTCCCCGCCCGTGCAGCCTTTTGCGCAGGCTCATTTTCCGATGCGCATGCTCAGTTTCTTGCACGCGGGCACGTGTAGAGGGCAAACCTCCAGCCCGAGGCGAAAGGGTTTCTGGGAGTCGTAGTCTATCTGCATCTAATTGCTAAGCCGGGAGGTAACTGGTTTCTTCTTCCTGGCCAAAGTAGACCGCAGGCACTTGGCTCGGGCTCCAGGCGCTCCCCACTCAGGGGAAGGACATTAGACTTGTAGACCCTAAGTAGTGTCGAGGGCCTTGGTAGATGGGGTCAGATGCTGTGGTAGAGATAACGTGGTGGCGGGCCACCCCCAGAAGTGACTTAAAGAGTAGGGGCTGCCTGGCCAAGGAGACAGGGCTAAGAAGCAAGCAAGGCGTTTCACCCCAGGTGTCGAGCTTTGGAACAGAGGAGTGACTGGTTGGAGACTGGCACGCTCGGCTGAGCCTGTAAGACCGGGCACTGCCTAAGAGACGGCCAAGTCCGTTTTTGATGATGGGGAGAGAACTGGTAAATGAAGTGTAAAGCGGAGGGGGAAAAAGAGAGAGAGGCCTAGAGCGATGGGGGTGGGGATGACTATATATAGCCACGCGAATACCTTTCAGTCTGGAAGGGGACCAGGGAGCAGAGAACAGTTATTAGCTCTGAAGAGATGACCTGTAGAGCAAGGATTTTAAAATCATGTGTATATTACCTAGCTTTAAAAACACATAAAATGGAGAATGGTTTGTTAGGGCAAAAGTAGAAGCAAGGAAATGAGCGAGGAACCTTTTGTAGTCTTGCAAGAGACAAATGTCCGGTTGGGGCAATGGGCAGGTTTGAGCAATGTTTGGGGGGAAAAAAGTGGCAGAACTTGGGATGAATGGATGTAGGAGATTGAGAATATAAAAGATGATTTCCAAGTTTCTAGCCGGTATATACCTGGGTGGCTCCACAGCTGTTTTCTGACATGGTAGAACAGGGAGGAAGAAGTTTGGAAGAGAAGAACAAGGGTTCAGGACTGTCTGTGTTGAGCTGGATATAGATTCCCTTAAGTCGTTCAAGAGAAGATGTGGAGGAGACCATGGCTCAAAAGAGAGGGTTCACTCACAACCAAGGGCCCAGGTCCCCTTTGCAATCCAGGATCTACCTTCATGCCAGCTGGAGTTAGAGCAAAAGAAAATGCAAGTACACAAATGTTCACAGCAGCATTATTTATAATATCCAGGAGGTAAAAATAAATCAAATGCCCCATCAATAGATGAATGGGTAAGGGAGATGTGGTACAGCATACACTGGACTGTGTCCTTCAGCCTCAGAAAGGAAGGACATTCTGATACATGCTCAACATAAATGAACCCTGAAGACATGATGCCAGTGACATAAGCCAGGCACCAAAGAACAAATACTGCGTTAGATTCTGTGTTAGTCCCTCAGTCATGTCCAACTCTGCCACTCCATGGACTGTAACCCACCAGGCTCCTCTGTCCATGGGGATTCTCCAGGCAAGAATACTGGAGTGGTTGCCATTCCCTTCTCCAGGGGAATCTTCCCAATCCAGGGATTGAACCTGGCTCTCCTGCATTGCAGGAGGATTCTTTAACATCTGAGCTGATTCCACCTAAATCAGTTAACTTAAGAGTAGTCAAATTTGTAAGAATAAAAAGTAGAATGGTGACTTCTCAGGGACTGGCAGGAGGATGGAATGGGGAATTAGTATTCAGTGGGCACAGAGTTACAGGGTGGGATGATGAGAAAATTCTGGAGACGGATGATTGCACAACCATGTGAATGTATTAATACCTAATGCCACTGACCTGTGCACTTAAAAATGGTTAAAATGGAATTTTTTTTTTAATGTAAGATCTTGCAGGTAATTTTTTTTTTTTAAGGAAAAAGAAAATTTTACCAGCATCTTAAAAAGCTTGTTTCTGGAGGACCATCTTGGGACCACCTGCTCAGAGGTGGAAGAACAGACTACGGTGTCAGCACGGCTGGTTTGTCCTGAACCCTTACTTCTTGGTTTGTAGGTGGATGTCTTCTGCCTGTTTCTTCACGTGATCTTCCTTCTGTGCATGTCTCTGTCGTAATCTCCTCTTACAAGGACCCCAGCCACCTTGGATTAGGGTCCACCCTCATGACCTCAGGTTCATTTAATTATCTCTTTAAAGATTCCATCTCCAAATACAGTCAGCCTCTGAGGTACTGGGGGCTAGTACTTCAGCATATGAAATTTGAGGGACACAATTTGACCCATAACACATGGTTTCAGTGACATGAAGAGCAGTTAGCATGAGAGGCATCAAAGAGGCACCAAGGGGTGAAGGGGCATGGAACACTGAGGCACTGGGGTGAGGATGGCTCGCTGGAAGCGAGACAGCAGAAAAGATGTCTCTGGGGTCGGTGCCCTCCTGCTGCTGCTGAGTCGCTTCAGTTGTGCCCGACTCTGCGCGACCCCATAGACCGCAGTCCACCAGGCTCCTCTGTCCCTGGGATTCTCCAGGCAGGAATACTGGAGTGGGTTGCCATTTCCTTCTCCAGTGCATGCACGCATGCGAAGTCACTTCAGTCGTGTCCGACTCTGTGCGACCCTATGGACAGCAGCCCACCAGGCTCCTCTGTCCACGGGATTCTTTAGACAAGAATACTGGAGTGGGTTGCCATTTCCTTCTCCATTGCCATTGCCCTTGTAGTGCACCTATTTCCTCACAGAGATGGGCAGCATTGAGCTTCCCTGGTGGCTCAGAGGTGAAAGCGTCTGCCTCCAATGCAGGAGACCCGGGTTCGATCCCTGGGTCAGGAAGAGCTCCTGGAGAAGGAAATGGTAAGCCACTCCAGTATTCTTGCCTGGAGAATCCCGTGGACGAATCCCTGGAGAATCCTATGGACTGAGCAACTTCACTTTCTTTCTTTCAAGACTCACTTGTACTGCTGAAGGGTAGGTCCCGTCACTAGGGGGCAGCAAATACCCCGTTCAGCCAAGGTAAACTGGCCTATTCACCCTTCTCCAAAGACAACTGTCTTGTCAGAATTGAATGACCTCAAAGACAGGCACCCTCCCCCATTTTATTAATGTGGATCCATTTTAATGATGCAGAAACTGAGGCGTGGGTTGGGGAGTGGACCACTCAAGTCTGCCAATAAGTGGATGAAGAGTCCAGGTTGGGCCTGGGTCTCCTCCCTTCTAGTTCATTTATTTAGCTAGTGTCCGTTCAATACCCACTGCGCCCTAGACACTGTTCTAGGGACTGCTGAATAAAACAAGCAAAGATCTCTGCCCTCATGAAATTACAATCTAATGGGGGGAGTTAGATATTAACACAATGAACAATATACAGTATATGAGATGGCAGTTAAAACAGGACACCATAAAGACAATGGAAAGACCAAATCGAGACAAGATATCTGTGAGACATAAGCAAGAAAGAGGACCATCTACAATATATAAATCTCAAAAGTTCTCAGCCAAAAACTCACGGAAAGATGTCAGACCTCATCAGTAACCACGAGGATGGGACCCAAACCACAGGGACAGTTCACTTTGTGCTCATGGGACAAATGAGCCTAATGGATGAGTATACATCAGTGTTGGTGAGGACGTGGAGCCACAGGACCTCTCACCCGCTGCAAACGAGGCTGGAAATTGGTGCCACCGCTACAGGAAACTGACATGATTTAGTCGTGTTGATGCTGTGAACAAAGACTGTCACCTGCCATTTCAGTAAATGAAGAATGTTGTGACCACAAAGCCATCAGCCACCACGGCCCCCTACGTGCCCCGGGAGAGATTCAGGATGCAGAACAGCAGGACACTGGCCCTAAATAGCATGCTTATCAAAGGAATGTATGCTTTCATTCCTTTGATGCTTATCAAACAAGCCCACCCTCTTGCATGTTCCCATGTAGAAAAGCTCTCAAATCATTAACTTGAGATTTTTGTGTCCATTTTTGTGATTAGCAGTAATCTTTGGATGGCGTGCATGCGTGTGTGTGTCTGTCATGTCCGTCTCTTTGCAACCATGGACTGTAGCCCACTAGGCTCCTCTGCCCCTGAAGTTTTCCAGGCAGGAATACTGGAGTGAGTTGCCACTTCCCACTCCAGGGGAATCTTCCCAACCCAGGGATCGAACCCACGTCTCTTTCATCTCCTGCATTGGCAAGAGGATTCTTTAATACTGCGCCACCTGGGAAGCCCTTGGATGGCCAACTGCACATTTTTTCCTCAGCAAAAAAAAAACAAAAAAAAACAAAAAAAAACTCATACATTCTGGCTCCTCCCTTACATCTTTAGAACAGTCCCTCCGAGCTGAGAGACTACATCGCAGGCTTAAGTCTTCAGTGAGGCTTCTGAATAAAACATAATTCTCAACTTTTAGGTTGTTCCTTTTTTTTTTTCAGTTGACAACTCCCTATGTCCCCGTGCCCCAGCAATGGAATTTCTGGGTGTGTGAATACAGGGTATTCAGGACATCTGACCAACTCCTGCCCAGGGAACACCAGGAGGAGTGTCCAGAAAGAAGGGTCATAGCCACCAAACAGGAAACATGGAGTCCTCCCCCGGGGCCACCTTTCTTAAATGTGAATCCAGAATCACTGCATTACAGGTGGGGAAACTGAGGCAAGGAGAGGGGAAAGAGGCTGCCCCAAACACCATGGAGCCTCTGAGGGAAGGTCAGAGGAGAGGCCTGGTGTGGCCAGGGAAGGGAGAGAAGAAGGGTGAAGGGAAGATGGGAGGTGTCCTGGTCTCAGACCTGGCAGCCTAGAGGCCAGAGGCAGAAGAATCCCACTGTGTCTCTTCTGTCTCAGCCAACATCCGTGTTCCTGGCACTCAGAGAGGGGACACCGAGGTGGTCCCCTGCTCCCCTGGTTCAGAAAGAGCAGCAAAGAAGTAGCTACTCCTCCCTCCAGAGTGTCCAGAGCCCTCCAGGAATTGGTTACTTTCTCCCTATAGAAAAGGTTCCAACAAGACAGGTTTGCAAATATGAAGAAGGTTGGGGATCTCTGAGGCCCAGTCACGAAATCAAACCTCTCCTGAGCGCCCAAGTTACTTGGCCAGCAGATGGCAGCAAGGCCACAGGGTTGTAACGATGCAGCTGCAATCCTGGGAGTCACTGACTGCACCAAAGCCCCGTAGATTGGAAATTAGGGATGTGTTTTGTTTTGCTCAGAACCAGGTTTACTTCTTGGGGTGCCTGTGAGTGGAAGGAGGGCAATGGGGGATTTGTTCCTCCCCTGCCGAGGACAGATGTCCTCATTCAGGCGTTGCCAGGGAGCGCCTCAGGGTAGATAGGGCCTTCGGGATGCCCCAGATACACCCTCCCGACGGCATGGTGCCAGGCTGTGAGCGGCAGCACCGCCACATGGGGCAGAACTTTGAGACACTCTGGCCTTGGCAGTGAGAGCCTGGAGGCTGGGTGGCACCCCCTGGTGGGGGGTGGAGCAGGGCAGGGGGCACAAACCTGCCGGCTCAGGCCTGAGGTCACCCTGTGGGACTGAGGCCACAGTCTTCCCAGGTCTCTGTGTCTCTGGGGCAGTTTATATCCAGATTGCTGGTTCCAGAACATCAGATGTGTGTCCCCAGGGGACCAATGTGGCCACAGCAACTTTCTCCACACCCTATTGGACTTGCACAGGTCACTTGGGCAAGGGCTGAGAGTTTCTGAAATCTGTGTCCCCTTCCTGACCACCCTGTTACAGCAAGGAGAAAGCTGAGGCCCCTGAAGGGCAGAGCTTGCCCAATATCCCACCAGGCTTCTTTCTTCATTATTTAAGACCTTGTGAAAACTTTTTGCTCCAACCATCATTTCAAGGAGGCATGGAAGCCATGGGGTCATTCAGGAGGAGTCGAGGGTCTCAGCTGTCTGTGGTTCTGGCCAGTAGAATGTGCAGTGGAAACGGTCACTCAAATGGGATCTCGTACCTCCAGCAGGTGGAAGACAAATCCCTGGAGTGTCCACTTCCTGCTCCCTGCACCCCCAACTGCCCTCCAGAGCCTCACCCATGCCCTGCTCTAACCTCAGGCCCCAGGGTCCAGTCACAGGCTGGGTGGGTCTTGGAGAAACCTCCTGCTGGACACGTGGAATCCTGCCCTCACCCTCTGCAGCTCAGCTCCCAGCATCCAGGGAATAAGACACGCAGCCCCCAGGCTGAAGGCAGAGCAGCACGGTGGAGGACACGACCCTGGGACCCGGGGTTGGAATCCTGGCACTTTCACCGACCAGCCCTGTAATCAGGGTCTCTCTGCAAAATTGAGTCCCTCTGTCAGAGACTGGAGGGTTAAGAGCTCCGTGCTTACTAATGGTCTCAGCTGCATCTGACTTATCACAGCCTTAAATAAAAACCACCACACCTGAGCTGCCTCCACTCACATTAGCCTTAATCCTCTCACTGCACTTACAAGGTAAGCGTTGTTATCTCTGCTGCAAGGATGACACATACTGAATACCAGCAGTGGTAAAGAACCCACCTGCCAGGGCAGAAGTGGGCTCGATCCCTGGCACGGGAAGATCCCCTGGAGAAGGACATGGCCACCCACTCCAGTATTCTTGCCTGGGAAATCCCATGGACACAGGAGCCTGGAGGGTTACAGCCCGTGGGATCGCAAAAGAGTCGGACACAACCGAGCAATTGACAACAACACTGAATCCCAGAGAGACTGGCCAAGAACCAGTGGAGACGTGGCAGCAGTGGGATTTGAACCCAGATCTATGGAATCCTGAAGCTGAGGCAGGGCTCAGACAGCTGTATTCTGCATTGCTCTAGGTCAATTATTGAGCACAAATTATTGAAGGATTTTTATGTGGCTATCACAGAGTGTGACCTTTTGAACTCATACTCTGTAAAGTCTACCTGTCAAAAAAAAAAAAAAAATCCCAATTTTTTTTTTCCAACTGAAGAGCCCCCAACCTGAGTTCCCAGCCCTGACTATGCCATCCAACCTCAAACCTCTGGACATGTCAGTCTTACGATTTGATGGGATTATAAAGGCTACTGTCCCTATGCCTCTCTATTGGATGTTTGAACCCTAAATTTGTTGTAACATGTTGCAAGTAACAGAAAAGCCCATTCGAAGTAGCTTAAACGGTTACATCCAGAGGCCCTCCACCTTCAGGCCAGGTGTGACCCAGCAGCTCAGTGATGTCATACGGAGCTGTTTTTCTCTGTCTTCTGTGGTGCTGACCTCATCCTTAGGGGCCTACCTCACATCCCAAGATGTTTTCTTTGTCTCTTGTCTATTTCCAGGAGGAGGGCAAGTGCCTAGGATTCCCACCGGAAGTTCCAAGATGCATTCTAAGTGGGGCAGCTTAATCACATGCACACCCTGAATCAATCACCAATCGTGGTGGAGAGATGACAGGTTCTCTCGACATGGACCAAGTTGAGTTTTCCTCTCCCAGAACCATGCAGATCCTCTAAGGGGAACTGGGCCTGACTGGCAGGGAGAAGGGGTAGGGGAAATGGATGCTGGGGAAGCGAGGTGTCAAATGACCCTTCAAGTCTCCTACAATTTCCCTGCCAAGTGGTCTTCCAGACTCAGTTCAACGTCTCCCAGGCCTCCTCCACCACGCCACACTCCAGCTTTTGTCAAGGGGAACTGTCTTGGATTTGAGACCTTTCTTGTTGACATGTCTCCCTGGGAATCCAACCTTTGGTTCTGTCTCTGTCCTCTGAGTCCACAAAAACAGTCTGGTCCTCTTGTTCGAGGCAGCCTTTCAGAGACAGAGCAGGGAATCAAAGTCACCCTGTCAGCCCTCTCCTCAAGGTAAAACTTCCCAGTTCCCCATCGTTCTACACAGGACTTAACTGTGTAACTTGGGCATGCTTACTAACTTTTCCAGGCCTCATCAGCCTCACTGATCAAGGCTGGGGACAACTGGAGCTTCTCAGGCTGATGGGGAGCCGTGGGATGGGGATCTGCAAAGTCCCTGAAGAAATATTCTACACATATAAAGCCTTGGTTTTACTGGAGGTATTTTTCCCTCCAATGGAAATCTAAAACATTTTAATTTTAAAAACATTATGTGAACAACTCAACAATATAAGGACAAGCAACCCAGTTAAAAATTGTACAAAGGATTTGCAGAGACATTTCTCCAAAGAAGATATATAAACAGACACGAAGAGATAGTCAATGTCATTAGCTCTTAGGGAAATGCAAATCAAACCCATAATGAAACATCATTTCACACCCACTAGGATGGCTTAAGAAGAAGAGAGACAATAACAATTGTTGGCAAGATGTGGGATACCACAGACTGCTGGTGAGAATGTAAACCAGTACAGGCTCTTTGGAAAACACTTTGATAAATCCTCACAAAATTAAACACAGGGTTACCATATGACCCAGAAATTCCATTCCTAAGTATAGGCACAAGGAAACTGAAAACATATGTCCACATAAAAAACTAGTATGTGAATATTCATAGTAGCATGATTCATAAAAGCAAAAATGTGGAAACAATCCAAATGTCTATAAACTGATGAATGGATCAACAAATGTGGTTTATCCATATGATGAAATCTTAGTCATAAAAAGGAATTAATCTACAACATGGATGAACCTTGAAACCATGATGCTAAGTAAACAAAGCCAGATACAAAAGACCACATATTTTATGATTTCAATTACATGAAATGTTCCAGTAAAGGAAACCCATAAAGACAGAAGGAAGATTATTGGCTGCCAGGGGCAAAGGGAAAGGGAAAATGGGGAGTGACTGCTAATTGGCACATGGTTTATTTTTAGGAGGATGAAAATGTTATAAGTTGTACACTTTGAAAGGGCACATTTTATGATATGTGAATTTCATCTCAATAAAAAGAGTTCCATTCATCTTTAAAAAATAACAGTTGCAGATATGGAATAAAACATAGACTCCATACGAGTATTTTAACAATATTTTTGTTGTTTTCCCACTACAATATTGTAATGTAATTAGCCTCCAATTAAAATGAATAATTTTAAAAAATAAAAATATTTTTGTTGTTTTTGTAAAACAAAGATGTTTATTGTAAAAAAAAAAAATTTCAAATAATAAAGTTGAAAAAAAAACAACAAACCTCAGAATCCTTTGCCAGCTCCATAAGAGAAAAACACAGTGGTAATCATTACTAACATTTTAGCAAACATCCTTTCAGGCACCTTGCTAGTGATGTTGTCATGGATACTGACCAGTGTACACTTTTCTGTACAAGGAACCGAACCTTAGTGGGGGCTGTGTTGGTCTGTGCAAGCCCCCTCTCCGCCTTTTTCCCCTCCCATACCATTTCCTGCCCTCTCAACCATCATTCATTTTTACCTGGGCCTTGGAGGTGTTATAAAATGTTTATCAGTTTGAAGGATGTATTCTGATGTATTTTCCATGCATACACATGGCTAGAGAGAAGTGGGCGGGGGGGTTGTTACAGATCTCATTCTATTTCTTTCCTCTCTGGCCAAGCACCGTGTGTTTAAGACTTATCCGTCCAGTTGCTATGTGCACGTCAGGTGTGCTGCTCTGTCTCAGGATTTCTCAGCCTCGGCACTGACATTTGGGGCTGGACCGTTCTTCCTTGGGGGGGCTGCCCTATGTACTGTGGGGTGATCAGCAGTATCCAGTAGGTGCTAGTTGCTCCTTCTCCTCAGCTGTGACGCTCAAAACTGTCTCCAGACATTGACAATTGTCCTGGGGGTCCAGGGGCAAAATCTCCCCAGTTGAGAATCCTTGCTTCTTGTCAACTTGTTGTACCAGAAATGGAATATGTGCTGCAGCTAGACATCCAGAAAGAAAGAGTCCTGGCTATAACAAAATTCCATTCCGGATGTTCTGAGTGTCAGAGAACCTTGCTGCCATCAAGCTGAGGCACACTGGGTGGAAATGTGTGGGGTACGAGGAACTGGTCTTTGAGCGATGCATAAAATCCTTCAAGGGTAAAATCATTTATCCCCTCAGCCAGCATTTACTGAGCAGCTACTATATGCCAGATACTCGTCTTGGCGCTGGGTAAACAATCAGCTTTCAAGGAGCTTACCCTCAAAGTGGGAAATAAAATGAACAATAAGCCACTGTTGCTACTCAACAGCAAGTGCTATGAAGAAAGTCGTGTCTTAATAAGAAAGCAGAGATGGGGGCGTAGGAAGGCCTGAGGAGGAAGTCCTCCTGAGGACTTGAAAGTGAGATAGGATGCCAGTGTGAAGGTTAGGGGAAAGCTTTCTTGAGAGCAAGAAAATTAAAAATGCACTTTCCTTTTTACCACACAGATTCTCATTGCATTTTAACTCGGAGGAGAAATTAGGATGTTTCATGATAAGAAGAGCATAGGATTCTACAGTGAGCACCTGCCGTCTCACCTTATCACACTTCCTGGTATGGACATGAGATCAGCTGCAGCAGAACCTTCATTCTCCAGCTAAGAACCGTTGATGAATGCAATCCCGCTGATAACTGGATACGTATTCCAACAAGTAGCAACAGTATTCCGTGAGTAGAAATACCCCGAGTGCGCTAACCAAATTGCTCTTGAAGCATGTTTATATTGTTTCTAATTTTTCACCATTATATGCCATGGCTGCATGGATCTGATGATGAGACTCGGGCCTTTGAGGACCTGTTGGATCTGCCAAAGACTGTTCTGTGCTCTGCCCCCTCTCCCTACTTCCAGCTCTGTCCTTCTCAGCTCCACCCTTAGCTTTTGGAGGAAGGGTGGGCTGCTCTGTGCCTTGGTTTCCCCACTGGCGGGCTTCAGTGAGAACACCGTAGCCCCTCCTCTCCTCCCCAGTTTCTGAGTCTCCCGTGGAACAGGAACCCAGAACCAAGGGCGGGTTGGCAAGTCAACACGCTGGCCCCAGTAACAGGGAGCTGAGGAAAATGGGAGCCCTCGGAGGAGGGGGAGGCTCCTGCGGCTCCCCTTGTGGGCTGCTGCCTGGGGCCGCCTGTGTCAACAGCCAGGGGTCCCTATCCTGATCCTGTTGGGGACAGCCTCCCCTCTTTGCCCTGCAGGGATTGGCCTGGGGGATGTGGGCAGCGAGGCTCTCCCTGGAGAGGTTGCTGCCATCAAACCCAATGAGAGGCACTAGTGAGCCATGAATTGTCAGATCTTATGATTTTTTTTGAAGTAAATCAGGCATCCAGATTTTTAAGGATTGACAATCAGTATTTTAGGGCTTCCCCAGTGGCTCAGCAGTAAAGAATCTGCCTGCCAACACAGGGGATGTGTGTTCGATCCCTGGGTGGGCAAGATCCCCTGGAGGAGAAAATGGCAACCCACTCCAGTATTCTTGCCTGGGCAATCCCATGGACAGAGGAGCCTGGCGGGCTACAGTCCAGGGGGTCACAAAAGCCTTGGACATGACTGAGCGACTAAAACAACAACAATCAGTATTTTAAAAATATATGCAACATGGTAGGTGTCAGCCAGGGTACAGCCTTCAACCAGGCCATCTGTCTATGCTCTCAGCTGAGAAGTGGTCACACAGAGAACTCATGGATCCCAAGCAGCTGTTTTGGAACCAAACCACACCAACCAGGCAAGAGACGGCACAGGGTCCTGGAGTGTCAGAGCCAGAGATGGCCTCCCTGTGGCACAGGGTTGGGGGAGAGATGGACACTGAGGCCAAAGTGAAGGGACGTGCCCAGCATCGCACCGGTCTCCTGCCCCCAGCTCGGGGCTCCTTCACTCCTAGGCCTATTGCCCAATCCTCCTTGCCTCTTAGTCACTGGTATTTTGGACTGTTGGCTAACACCTGGTGCCTAGCAAAGGAAGAGAGAGGCCCCTTTCAGGAAGGCCTCAGCCCCCGCATGTCACCAGGAGGCCTTGGGCAAGGCTGTGTGATTACCACCTAAAAGGGGCCGCAAGTGGGCAAGGCTGTGTGATTACCACCTAAAAGGGGCCGCAAGTGGCAGAGGATCCGAGAAGGGACAATGACAGGGGCTTGGAAGGCACTGGTGCTGCTGGCAGGCTTGGCAGCCGTGGCCTGTGTGGCCCAGCGTGGTCTGAGCTATGAAGAGATCGTCACCCAGGCCCTGAAGTTCTTCAACCAGGGGCGGCGAGGACAGCGCATCTTTGGCCTGCTGGAAAGCACCCCGCCGCCACCTGATTTGGTGAGGGTCAGGGGCTCAAGCCCGGGGAGTGGGTACCACCTACCTCACAGCATCCCGTGAGGCCAGCAGGCAGGAGCGAGTGCCCCAAACAGGCACAAAGTGCTTGGTTAACAGCAGATGCTGCTGTTATTACTATGATGTTTCTCCACTCAGAAGGTAAAACAGAGACTGGAATCTCTTTCCGGCCTGACAGCTGGCTAGCTGATCAATTCTGGGTTTTGCTCAAGGGTGGAATGTGGGGTCTCGGAGTCCATTCTGCACTCAGGCCCTGGACTTGAAGGAGTAAGCAGAGTTGTTTCAAAGGATGGACAGGAGCCAGACTGGTCCCACCAGAAGGCACCTCAGCAGGGCCTTCCAGGGTCCCCCTTCCCACCTCCTTACCTCTCTCCTGGCAGTTGAGCGTGCAAGGCAAGTATTCTAGGTCCTTTGTTCCAGAAGAGGAGATTGAGGTGCAGAGATGGGAGGTGACCCCTCAAGGTGGTCCAGCCATGAAGTGGTGGCCTCCGCTGGTTTCCAGAAGCCGTGCGTGCCTTCAGTCTCTGCTGAGGCCGTTTGAAGCGGCCGCCTCTCTTAGGTGGGAAGTGCAGACCTTGGGCAAGCCCTGTCAACTTGGAACTGTGATCTCTCTCCCCCCTTTGTTCTCTCCTGTGTAAAAGGGAGATGACCGTGACTCTTCTCCTGCTTCTTTAGAACTCCACCACGATCCCGCTCAACTTCAGGATTAAAGAGACTGTGTGCTTCCTGCTCTGGTACCGCCGAAGGCCCCGACAGTGTCCTTTCAGGGAGGGCGGGGTGAGTCTCCCATCCATCCCCTGGCTCCCCGCCCCAATGAGCAGGACAAGGAATCTCCCCTCTCTCTCACCTCCTTCCCGGAGGCCAAGTTTGCTTCCACCCACCCACAGACAGGTGAGGTTTGACTGTGGAAGCTTTTTTAAAAAATTGGGTTTTTCCTTATGGCTTTTTCTTACTACAATTTTCCCATCCTTATTAAAAAAGCAATACATGCTAAAGAAGCGACTCAATATTAAAAGAGAAAGAACAAAGAGGGACCATAATCCGCCTCAGTTCAGTTTAGTCACTCAGGTGTGTCTGACTCTTTGCGACACCATGGACTGCAGCACGCCAGGCCTCCCTGTCCATCACCAACTCCTGGAGCGTACTCACACTCACGTCCATGAGTCAGGGATGCCATCCAACCATCTCATCCTCTGTCGTCCCCTTCTCCTGCCTTCAATCTTTCCCAGCATTGGGGTCTTTTCCAATGAGTTAGTTCTTTGCATCAGGTAGCCAAAGTATTGGAGTTTCAGCCTCAGCATCAGTCCTTCCAATGAATATTCAGGACAGATTTCCTTTAGGATGGACTGGTTGGATCTCCTTGCAGTCCAAGGGACTCTCAAGAGTCTTCTCCAACACCACAGTTGAAAACCATAAATTATTTTTTAGTTTTTGTTGATGCTTTTATAATCCACCCAGATAACTGCTGACTTTATTTTTCTGGGCTCCAAAATCACTGCAGATGGTGATTGCAGCCATGAAATTAAAAGACACTTACTCCTTGGAAGGAAAGTTATGACCAACCTAGACAGCACATTAAAAAGCAGAGACATTACTTTGCCAACAAAGATCTGTCTAGTCAAGGCTATGGTTTTTCCAGTGGTCATGTATGGATGTGAGAGTTGGACTATAAAGAAAGCTGAGCGCCGAAGAATTGAGGCTTTTGAACTGTGGTGTTGGAGAAGACTCTTGAGAGTCCCTTGGACTGCAAGGAGATCCAACCAGTCCATCCTAAAGGAGATCAGGCCTAGGTGTTCATTGGAAGGACTGATGTTAAAGCTGAAACTCCAATACTTTGGCCATCTGATGCGAAGAGCTGACTCATTTGAAAAGACCCTAATGCTGGGAAAGATTGAGGGCAGGAGGAGAAGGGGACGACAGAGGATTAGATGGTTGGATGGCATCACCGACTCGATGGACATGGGTTTGGGTGGACTGCAGGAGTTGGTGATGAACAGGGAGCCCTGGCGAGCTGCGGTTCATGGGGTCGCAAAGAGTCAGACATGACTGAGCGACTGAACTGAACAGATAACTGCTTTTCTAAAATTAGGAAAATATTTTATTATAGCAAACTAACAAAATTTAGAGAAGCGAAGTAAAAAACAAAAAATCTGCAACCCCACTAGTCAGGAGACAACATTAACTGTTGCTGTATCATCTTCAGTACCTTTTTGATGTACACACGAGTGTTTTAAACAATTTAACTCCCTCTCAGCTAATTTATGGAGACCCTTTCCCGTGTAAGAACTTGCATGAAAGTCCTTAATGCTATCGGGCGCGCACGGAGCCTGCCCGGGTGTTCCCAGCGGCCGCTGCTCCCTCCTGCGTCTAGCGGGTGGATTGGAGCTCGGGAGTCGGGGGACCTGGGCGAGAGCGCCGTCCGCTACAGCCCGTGTGCTTGCTCGGCAGGAGGAGCTGAACTGCACCGGCTCCTTCTTCATGCTGCGGCAACTCCGCCTCCTGTCGCTCAACTGCGTGCCGGACCGTGAGCTGGAGCCAGAGGTGAGCCCCTGCGCCCTCACCTGCCCCAGTTCCCGTCTCAGCGGCGCTTTGCCTGGTGACCGCCAGTGATCGAGGGTCCCTCATCCGGGCCACTGGCTTAGGCGCGTGGAACCTCAGTTCTTGAGGTCCCGGACCTTAGACCTGGAAACTGAACCGGTCTAAACGCAAGTAGTCTGGAGGGGAGAGGGGTAGCCAGACCTTGATGATTGACGGCTAGTCGTCTGGCAGAAGGGGTTGGGGGCAGGAACTGATGGTCTCCTCCTGGGGCTGGGAGGGGACTCAGTCTTTCACCCGCTGTTCTCTGGGCCTTGAGCTCTGGTAATCCGCCTCCCCATCCCACTTTTGGGAAGACCAGCCGGAGGTGGAGCCTCCTGTTAAGTGAGCGCAATAGTCGGGGTGGACAAGAGTGGCAGGTGTTCCTAGCCCCTCTGGGCTTTGGGAGAGGGCCTGACTGGGGACCCCTCCAGCGCCATCACCAAGGTCACTGCCTGGACCTCAAGACTCATCCCCACCTGGGGAGAGAGGGGCCACACGTGGGACAGGAAGGTGGAGGGGGCGATCGATGGGGGCGCTCACGGCGGCATCACTTCTGCAGCCCCGCCGCCGGGAGAGGCGCTCTGCTGGGTCCTCTGGGGAAGACCCTCCAGAACTTGACAGCTCCAATCTGCCACCTGCGGTCAGGGACCTGTATGATAGAGCCAAGTACGACATTATCTCCAACATCCTGAGGAATTTCTAGGGCTGGAGAAGGGAAGGGATGCCCTGCAAGCCCACAGCGACCTGCGATTCCCACCCATTCTCTGCCTCTGCTGCCCTTAGCACTCCCTGGCCTGCAAATGAGCCCACCCATACTCCTCAGCCTTTGCACACCTGCTTCCCTCTGCCGGGGAATTCCTGCCCATCCCGTGTCTGTGGATGCTCCACATCCTTCCAGGCATAGGTCCAAAGTCACCTCCCCCAGGAAGCCTCTCTGCTCTTCCCTGAGCAGCACAAGTGTCCTTCCCTCGTCCGTGGTACAGTCACGATCCTCAAACCATGCTGGCAAGTACCAGCTGCGTCCTGGGCTACAGAGCACTGTCTCTCCTCCCAGCGGGGCCCTCCTGTGCCAGCTGCAGGGGCTGGGGAGGGAGTTTCTCTGCCAAGTGCTCCTGAATCCCGGGAGGACAGTTCTTTCTGGGCAAGACCCTGAGTGCCCCTGTTCCCTGCCCAGTCACTGTGATAATGACATGTCCCTTTATATATCTAGCACCCCCAAGAGGGTGCCAGGGCATCCTCTGCTGAGAGCGCCAGGAGTGAAACTCAATAAAATGTTTCTAAGTTGAACGATGATGTGAATAAGTGAATGAATCAAGTGTAAGGGATGAGCCAGCTGGACTTGGGAGGAAGAGACCAAGGAGGCAGGTCCTGGGGGTGAGATTCCACCGTGCACCTTGGGCACACAGACTCCCTGCGGTCAGGGCAGGGGCAGTGACAAGAAACAGGATAATGAGGGGCGCCATCTGAGGGCCATGCCGGGAGCTCAAAGGCAAAGTAACCTGCCCCCAGGTTATTCTGGAACCACCTCTCCTTCCTTTCGGCTACTTTTATTCTTCTTCATCATAAAGCTCCAGCCAGAACCTCTTCTGGATCCCCAGACTCGCACATCAGATGGCCTCATAGACGCCTCCCCATGGACGTCCCGGGGTGCCACCCACTCAGAATCTTCCCTCCAGACCGCCCTTCTTAGTGCCCAATCCAGCTGATGGCAGCCTCATCCACCCAAGGACCTGAGCCCTGCTTAGAGTCTCTGCTGTCTCTCAGGGAGAGTCTGGTTTTGGAGTTGGTCTCAGTTCCTGATCCATCCAGCCCTGTGAAGAGGGCCTGGCACATGGCAGTTGCTCAGTAAACACCTGTTGAGTGGACGAGAGCCCTTTTCTTCTCACCAGTAGGCCCCCCTTTTCAAATTTTTGCTAGAGAAATATCTGTGGGAAACCCTCTCATTTGAGGGGCCATAGTGTAGAGCCCCTCGGGAGAATGGGTTTTTTTTCAGCCAGGGCTTCCCTGGTAGCTCACCTGGTAAAGAATCTGCCTACAATGCCAGAGACCCTGGTCCACTTCTTGGGTCGGGACAATCCCCTGAAGAAAGGAGAGGCCATAAACTCCAGTATTCTTGCCTGGAGAATTCCATGGACAGAGGAGCTGGTGGGCTACAGTCTATGGGGTTGCAAAGAGACGGACATGACTGAGTGACTAAGCACAGCACAGGGAAGCCAAGGACTCCTGTTAATGATAATAGCCATGATTTATGAACACTACTTCCCACTGAACAGAAACACACTTCTCAGGTCTTAGAACAGTATTGCAAGGTGCATGCATCACCAGCAACTTTTAGTGAGAAAATTACGCCTCAAGGAAATTGGTTGACTCGACTGTAGTCCACACTCCAACCCCCTTGTAATCTAAATCTAGGAGCGTGTAATCTAAATCTAAATTGAGGGAGTGACCCTCAGGTGGGAAATGGGCAGGTTTGGGTGGACCAGGATAAACTAGACCTCAGACCATCTCTCCCTATGGTGGGGTGATGCTGTTCACCTGGAGAAGGCCCTTGTAGCCCCACAGAAGGTGCCAGCAGCTGAGGCACACCATCTATCACTCTCTTGCCTGACCTCCACCCCAAGAGAATACTCCTAGGCCTCAGCCAGGTCTTCTGTGGGGCCCTGGACAGTAATGGGGCTCAGCAACTTCTCCCCGCAAGTTCAAGACTCATCTGCGGCGGTCAATGCCGCATCACACGCGGTCTGGGGAAGCTGGCCCATCATACTGTACCCAGCGAGAGGCAGGCCTATGGGAGCAGCCACCAGGCTCTGCTGGGCTGCCCTGCTGCATTCTCCTAGCCCCAGAATGATCAGGCCCTGAGACAGCACCAAGGCGCCAAACACAGCTCAGCCTCTTGGCCTTGGCAGCTTCTGAAAGTCTTCAGAGCCATCAGAGCAAGTCTGAGAAGGGAGAATTCACTGGGGTTGGGCATGGGAACACAATGGGTGAGCAGACCTCTAGGTTAACATCTAAACGGCTGCAGAAATCAACTTTCGCTCCCTGTACAGATACCTGTAGCTCAGCTGGTAAAGAATCTGCCTGCAATGCAGGAGACCCAGGTTCAATTCCTGAGTCAGGGAGATAACCTGGAGAAGGAAATGGCCACCCACTCCGGTATTCTTGCCTGGAGAATCCCATGGACAGAGGAACCCGGCAGGCTACAGTCCATGGGGTTGCAAGAGCTGGACAGGACTTAGTGACTAAACCACCATCACCATAGACAGATATGATGTGAGCTTTATTTTTAAAAGAAAAAATGACCATAGTCATTTTGTGTCCCATTTTACAACCAGCTTATTTTCCTTTAACCTATCATCAGCCAATACACTTCAGTCACTATTGGCTCACATTTTTTCTTTTTTTCTGTCTTATGCTCCATTGGGTGACTAGACCTCCATTTATTTAAGTTACTCCTGCTGTTGAAGTTGTTTCCGGTTTTTTGCTTTGTTTTTAAACAATGTTGAGATAAAAATAAGTTCCTAGAATGGAAACAGTATCAGAGTGTATGACCATGTTAAGAACTTAATGTATTGGTAAATTACTATCTAGGATTGTAGACAGTAATTAAGCAATATTGCTGTTCTGGCAGTTTTATTTATACTACTTGGAAATAGGGAATGGCCTGAGTGCCCAGCCAACAGAGGAATGGTTAAGTAATCTGTGTTATACTCACTGGATTGCATATTGTACAGCCTTTAAGGTAAATCTGAAGACAATGTTGTATCAAGGAAAATGCTTGTGTTAGACTCGAGCAAAGGACCTGCTAAGCTGGGTTTATCTCCACGTGATGGAGACCATAGAGCCCTTGGAGTCCACAGGTCCCCTCATCATCTCGGCCTGAACTGCACCCCAGGATCTGCAGCCCCAGAAGGGACAGTAAACCTTGGGGCCTTAGAGGCCACAATGCAAATCAGTGTCCAACTTTTTTTTTTAAACAGCTTTATCGAGCTGCAGTTGACATAGAATAACTTGCACATATTCAAAGTATACATTTGCTAAGTTTGACATAATGTACATCTGTGAAACCATCCCCACAAGACAGTGCACATACCAACCACCCCTCCAGAGTCTCCTCACACCCTTTAAATTCTGAGAACTCCCCAACACCCTGCTCATCAACCCTGCTGCCCTCAGGCAATCCACGATCTACTTCTGTTGCTATGTTAGTTTACATTTTCTGCTTGTTGTTCACTGAGTCGTCTCTGACTCTTTGTGACCCTAGGAACCGCAATGCGCCAGGCTTCCCTGTCCTTCAACAACCCGCAACTTGTGCAAACTCATGTCCGTTGAGTCGCTGATGCCATCCAACTATCTAATTCTCTGTCGTCCCCTTCTCCTGCCTTCAATCTTTCCCAGCATCTGGGCCTTTTCTAATGAGTCAGCCCTTCCCATCAGGTGGCCAAAGGATTGGAGCTTCAGCATCAGTCCTTCCAATGAATATTCAGGACTGATTTCCTGTAGGACTGACTGGTTTGATCTCCTTGCAGTCCAAGGGACTCTCAACAGTCTTCTCCAATACCACAGTTTGAAGGCATCAATTCTTCGGCGTTCGGCCTTCTTTATGGTCCAGCTCTCACATCCATACATGACTACTGGAAAAACCATAGCTTTGACTAGATGTCTGGACCTTTGTCAGCAAAGTAATGTCACTGCTTTTCTTCCAAGGAGCAGGTGTCTTTTAATTTCATGGCTGCAGTCATTGTCCACAGTGATTATGGAGCCCAAGAAAATAAAGTCTGTCACTGTTTCCATTGTTTCCCCATCTATTTGCCATGAAGTGCTGGGTAGAGTTCTATATAAATGGAAATCTGCTATAGACTGGAGGTTTGTGTTCCCTCAAAATTCACATGCTGAAATCCTAACCTCTAAAGTAATGGTATTTGCAGACTGGGCATTTGGGATGTACTGATATTAGGTCACGAGGGCTCTGGAATAACTGATGTTATAAAAGGGACTGTGGCGAGCTCGCGTGCCATCCCCGCCATGTGAAGACACACAGCAAAAAGGCGGCTGTCTGTGAGCCAGGAAGCGGGGCCTCTCTAGACACTGAATCTGCCAGTCCCTTCAACTTGAACTTCCCATCCTCCAGAATTGCAAGAAATAAATTTCTGCTGTCTATAAGCCAGTCAGTCTTTGGTAATTTTTACAGCAGCCTGAACAGACCAAGACACAACACACAGCAATGTCCTCCTTTTTTGACCAGCTTCTTTCACTACGCATCATTATTTCGAGATTCTTTCACGCTGTATCGAAACATCAATCATTCCAATCTCCTAAGAGAAGTGGGTATCCACCCTCAGGGCACCTGGAGACAAGTGAAAAAACTGAATTATAACTTTAGAATCATCCTTCAAATAATAGGCCCAGATGGCTTCACTGGTGAATTCTATCAAATATTAAAAAAAATAATACTAATTCTTTACAAACTCTTACAGAAATACAGGAGGAGGAAACACTTCACTCGTTCTATGAGGCCAGTACCACCGGCCAAGGACATCACAAGAAAAGAAAACTACAGAATATAGCTCTAGTGAACACAGATGTATAAAAAACTCCTTTAAAAAATATCAGCAAGCCATTCAGCAACATATAAAGGATTATACACCATGACCGAGTGGGATTTATTCTAGGAATTCAATGTTGTATCAGTATCTTGAAAATCAATTAATGTTATATACCGTATTAACAGCTGAAAGGACAGGAAAAGCTGATAGGTGCACGAAAAACATCTGATGAAATCTAACACCTATTCATGACAAAACCGCAACTAAGTAAGAACAGAATGCAACTTCCCTAGGTCTCTGATGAAAACCCCACAGCTTAACATATTCACTGGTGAAGGACCTAAGACTGAGAACAAGGCAACCATGTCTATCTGTGCCATTTATACACCACACTGTACGGCAGGTTCTTTTCTATGTTTTTTTTTTCAGCCAGAGCATGCAGCTTGTGGGATCTATTCCCCAACCAGGACTGAACCCAGGCCATGGTAGTGAGAGCTCTGAGTCCTAACTACTAGGTTACCAGGGAACTCCCTATACTGGAGGTTCTAGGCAGTGCAACAAAGCAGGAAAAAATTAAAGGCATCTGTATTGGAAAGATAAAACTATCTCTATTCACAGATGGAATATCATATGCATAGAAAACCCCAAGGAATACACATATGTGAAAAAAATTTTTTAAAGATAAAGACTTTAAAAAAATAATAATAAAGATAAAGACTTTAAAGGGAATTTCCTGGCAGCGTAGTAGTTAGCAGATCCCCGATAGTCTAGTAGTTAGGATTTGGGGCTTTCACTGCTATGGCTCAGGTTCAGTCCCTGGTTGGAGAACATCCTTCAAGCTGTGCAGCACAGCCAAAAGAGAAAGAAAGAATAACTAATGGATGAGTTTGGCAACGTCACAGGATACAAGATCAATATACAAAAAATCAATGGTATTTCTATATACTAACAAAAAAACACCTCCCCAAACAAAATTAAGTCAGTGTAGTTCCATCCACACAGCATAAAAAACAAAAGCAGTTAGGATCAACTTAACAGAAGGAAGTGCAACCCTTCAAAAATGAGAAAATATTGCCGGGAGAAATCAAGGAAGATCTAAACAAATGACAAATATTCCATGTTCATGGACTGGAAGACTTTGCATTGTCAGGATGCTAATTCTCCCCAAATTGATCTCTACATTCAACACAGCATCTATTAAAAACCCAGGAAGCTTTTTGTAGAAACTGACAAGCTGGCCTATAAAAGCTAATAGGAATGCGAAGTACCTAAAATATTCAAAAGGATTTTTAAAAATAACAAAGCTGGAGGACTTACATTATCTATTTTTAAGACTTACTTTAATGCTGGAAAACTCAGCACCATACAATCAGCATGGTATTGGCTCATGGACAGGCATATAGATCAGTGGAACAGAACTGAGAGTCTAGAAATAAGCCCTTATACTTATGGTTAAGTGATTTCAACAAAGCAATTCAATGGAGGAAGAGATAGTCTTTGCAACAAATGTGCTGGGACAAATGGATACACAGACACACACACACACAGACACACACACACAGAGACACAAAATGAATTTTAAAATTAACTTGAATGGATTCTACACCTACACAAGAGCTAAAATTATAAAACTTCTAGAATTTCTTCATGACCTTGGGCTAGGCAAAACTCTTAAGATATGACACCAAAAAGTACAATCCATAAAAGAATTTATAAAACTAAACAATCAAAATTAAAAACTTCTATAACACTATTAAGATATTATTCTTCAATACTATTAAGAAAATGAAAAGATGAGCTATAGGCTGGGAGAAAATATTTGCAAATCATTTATCTGATAAAGGATTTGTATCTAGAATATGTAAAGAATTCTTTAACTCAATAAGACATATGACCCAACTTACAAAGGGTAAGTTTTCAGTAGATATTTTATTACAGATATATAAATGGCTAACAAGAATATGAAAAGATGCTCAAAAACCATTAGCCATTAGAGAAATACAAATTGTCAGTTTCTTAAAAGCTTAAACATAAGCTTACCGTATGTATGATCCAGCAATTCTGCTCCTAGCAATCTACCTGAGGAATGAAAGTGTATGTGCACAGAAACTTGTACGTCAGAGCAGTACTGTTCATAAAAGCCCCACGCTGGAAACAAATTAAACATTCATCAATTGGTGAAAAAAAATGGATAAACAAAATGTGGTATATGCATACAGTGGAATACTATTCACAGGAACAATAAAATAAAAAGAACAAACTACCAATACCTTCTATGCCATCAATGAATCTCAAAAACAGTATTCCAAGGAAAGAAGCCAGACACAAAAGACCACATATTGTATGATCCTATTTATATGAAACATCTAGAACAAGGAAATCCATAGAAACAGAAAGCAAAATAGTGGTTGCCCAAGGATGAGGGTGAGAATGGGGACTAACTGCATGTGGGCACAAGGAAAGTTTATGGAGTGATGAGAATATCGTAACATGGGGCAGCGGCAATGGTTCCACAACTCTGCACGTTTACTACAAACTACTGAACTGCACACTTAGAATGAGTGAGTACATTACACCTCAATAGAATTATTTTTAAAAACCCAGTGATGCAAAACAAAGGGAAACTAGGAAGCATGATTAGGTGAACTTTGGATCTGCATATACTTGACTGCCCTCAAGTTCTTCAAGAAAATACTGGTCGTGTCTCTTCTGTGTGTCTGGGGCTGGCACACAATAGGGGTGACTCTTAAGGAGCTCACCATCTCGTGGGTGAGACAAGCACACAGGCCACTGCCCAGCTGGGGTTCAGTACCGGGCTGGCCAGAGAGGCCAGACCACAGCAGCCTTCTCCGCCCTGCTAGGTGGTTTGCACTTTCACCCTGAACTGCAAACCTAGAGAGAGAGAGAGTTAAACAGGGAACTGAGCTCCATTAGAGAAAAACATTTTGTGTCATCACTTGAGATGAAATAGGGAACAGTAAGCCTGGGAGATAATTGGTGAGAACTGTGAGATTCCCCTGCCATTTTCCGGTTGGGTAGAACTATGTTATTGTGAGCAGCAGTAAAAACCAGTGCTGCTGGTCTTTGGGGTGAAGAGGAGTGGGCTCTCTTGCTAGTTGTGAAGGCAGAGGAGTTCAGTGAACAACAGAGAAACGGAAAGTCCAGCAGATGAGCCGAGCTAGAGCTCCCTGGGCCACCCTGTGGTTCTGAGCAAAGCGGTGTAGGTTACATGGAAAGGGCTGTTAGCACATCACAGGCATTTGGCCTTTCTCCCACAGCCCAGAGCCCACAGCTAATCTGGTTTCCTGTTTCGACATAAAGGTACCTGTTTCCATAATCCCAACACGGTTTCTTCTCTCTCCCTCGCTGCTCAGCCTGCTTCTCGAAGGCCCGTCACAGTACTGGGCAGCAGACCTCCACGCTGGGGGCTTGCAGGATCAGCTGCTCCAGAGGACAAAGACACTGCTCCCCAAGCTGAACTGGACAGTAAGCATGGAGATCTGGCCTCGGTTCTTGATAATACTATCGGTTAGTTGATGAAATCAGGTCAGTTGCTCAGACCTTTTGAGATCATTTCTTTATGCTAAAATGAGCCACGTTACCTGGAAGTAACAGGCACAAGGGCCTGAGCATGGAGGTTACTTACTGAGAGGCCCGAGTGAGAATCAACAGTGCTGGTGGGGGGAATGTGGGAGTGACATACCCTTCCAAAAACTTTTAATTGTCACCCGAGAGTGTAACCATCACCCATGAGATGAGACTGGCCAACAGCTGACTTTAGGAAGAGTGTGAATGCAGAGTTTTCTAAGACCCACCGCCACAGGAACCAGCGTGCAGTCTCAGGAAGACAGATGTGGAACGTGGCTCCATCCGGGGAAGTGGAAACTACACGCAGGGGCCCGGTTCTCACACAGGGATGAGCCTATGAACCACAGCGGAGACTTGTCTGCATAAGGACCTGAGCTGCACTTCAGTCCAAGGGAACCAGTCTCTGGGGAGGGGTCAATCTGTGGTTTAAAAACTTTCCAGTGACTTCTACATGCACCAAAGCTAAGTACCTCTGGCTTGGAGTATAAAAAAACAGAGCTGGGTGTTTTGGTTCCAGGCACTCACAGGCCAGTCACATTCTGCTGAGGAACTCTTGTGGAGTTTTAGGGCAGGGAGTGAAGAAAAGGGGGGAGATCCAAGAAAGGGGTGATCTGGACAGGAGCAAACATGCAACACGTTCATGAAGTTTTTTGTGTATTTTTTCATCGGAACCCATTCTTATAAAATACACACACGTCTCTTTGAAAACTACATCTGCCATCCAGTTGGGCTTTTTTCTTATTTTCACAGAAACGTTTTCACTTTGTCCAATATTTTCTCACTGAATTACAATAAAAATATGATTTACCTCTAATTAAAAAAAACAAATAAATCAGGGAAGGGCAAGAAGGTATTAGGAGTGTACTCTTTATTTCTCTTTGGTTTCTTAACACAAAAGACATGCGTTCTATAAATAAAAGGAATGAAGATTTTCTGGGCAACAATAAATCGGGGGGAGGGAGAGTCAGAATTCCTACCTACTCACATCTGTGTGGCCAAGTCAAAAGGCTGGTCTTCAGCTCCCATCCTGGCTTTGCTCTCAGATGAAACCCAGAAGAGAAGGCTCCTTGTGTTATTACCTAAGGGGAAATACCCAAGGACGGCTGAGGCTACAGCCCTCTGCTCAGAGCTGGGCTGGACCCCAAGGCTCACTGTTCACAGTGTCTGTCCCACGTCCCTTCCACAGTTATCTCTGGGTGATGTCTTTTCATGGTTTTCCTGGAAAGGCTCCAACACCAAAGGCTCAGACCAGCCACCTGTGAAAAGTTATGACCGTCAGACCGAGCAACCTACTGTGGGGAGCGTGAAATGTTGGTGTCGGCTCGCTTGTGCTCAGAGCCCAAGTCAAAGCGCTGGCTCCACCTTCCTCGGAAACACTGAGCCCAGGGGCGGCAGTGTAACTCGCCCCGGGAAGTGGGAGTAGGTCTAGGAAGGTCACCACAAGAGTGGCAGATGCTGGGAAACTGAGCTCTCAACCCCGATGGCAACATCTGGGTCAGCATCCTAAGGACCTGGCGAGGCCCACTTGCTGATTCTGAACACATTCACAACTCAGGCTTGTCAGTGCTGTTGCAAATTCACAAAAGGAGGGGCTTATAAGAAGAAGATGCGCATTGCAAACTCCTCTCTTAACAGGAAACACGGGCCCCACCCTCCTTCCACGTCTACCTCGAGAGGCAAACAGGGAGTGAGAGATGCTGGAGCTCCACCGTGAGCCTGGGCTTAAACTGGATCAGACTGTTAAGTCTTTTAAAATAAAAACATAATTTTCGGGTGCTTTTAGCAGAGGCCCAGCTCCACCTAAGTGGCAGGTGTCAAAGGTACTTCCTCTGGAAACATGGCAATTGCACACAGTGGTAAGCCTCCTGGTCCCAGGGTAGGAGAGATGTCTCAGAATACCACATTGTGCCTTTCTGAATGGGCTTCCAGGACACCTGGGCAGAGGCGGCGATGGGCAGGAGACCAACCAAGTAGAGACTGGGACCCTGAGACCCAATCTCGCGTTGGAAACATATCCTCTCTTAAGTCTCTACTGGAAGAATTTTAGGAAAACCTGATTTTGGCAGCAGCAGTTGAGGAACAGCTCCCCTGCCCAGCGCACTGGTCACAGAAGTGTCCTCCCGTCGGTTTTCCGCTGTGCAACGTCAAGGTCCTACCCAGGGAGGGCGAAGGAGGAGCGTGGAGTCTCTTCAAGAGGTCGTGTGCTAAGATCATAGGAAGAAATATAAAATCTGTTCTTTGCAGCAGCAAGAGATTCTTTCGGCTTTTACTTCTTTGGGTCGTAAAGCCGGCTTTGTGAGAGTGTAAAGGTCCACCTTGCTGGTTGGTCTGCCAAGGGCTGGAGGGGAGGCCAGACCCCTGGAGTTGGCGAGTGGATGGGGGAGCAGCGGACTGGCGGGGGAGAGGAGGCGGCTGGACCAAGCCAGCCCTGGGGCTGGTGGAAGGACCAAGTCCCTGGTTAGGTTCTCGAGGTACAAATGGTCGATGTGCCTCAGAAGCGTCATGAAGAGGAAAACTATCCGAGAAGGACAGGTGGGCAAATGAGCATCTGGCCAGACCTGCTGTTTCCTGCTGGTCAAGGAAGGGAGGAACGCGAGTGGGGAGGCACTCTGCATGAGCTCCATGGTGGCAGCGGGAGGGGACCACCGGGGCATGCGGAGCCCCTGGCGACGAGCTGGGAGCTCCCACCTAGAAAGGCGGCGATAACTCAGCCAACTCGCTAAGCCTACAATTAAAAAAGTCCTCTGACAGTGGGTGTGGAGACAAACCCCGTGAGCACCGTGCTACAGGACTGGGTGAGAGTGCACTGGTTCTAGACACGCGGAGGGGCTCAGAGGGAACCCCGCGTGCCCTGCGAGGCCTCAGGACCCTGGGATCCGAAGAATGTGGGAGCAGATACCACCCTTTTCATGGCGGGTGGCGGTTTTCCATTTAAACATGTAACTGCCTTTAGTGTCTTTTATGTTTTCTTCTTGCAAAAAAAAAAAAAGCTCACTTGAAAAAAGTATTTTTCCTTCCAGTTTCTTTCAAGTGTTGCTTTAACTTTCCTTCAGTTTCTTTCAAGTATCTTTTTTTTTTCCTTCTCCCTCGGTTTCTCTCGAATAAGATGAAAAAGACCTCATGGCAATCCCAAAATTAGACACAGGAAAAGCTTCTGTTCTCCCTGCTTACTCAGCAATGTAGACAAGAATCCTCGGGGCCCTTGGATGGAAAGAGGCACAAGGGCCCGTGTGCAGCTGGCCCTGCCATGCTGCAGGCTCGAAGTGAGGACCTCTGGCCTGTGTCCCTCTCCCAAGGCCACATCCCGCAGTTTCCAGCGGCCTCGGCCACTGCAGCTGCCCCATCGCAAACTGGCCACGATACAGCTGGCGTGCGGTGGGCGAGGACTGTCAAGATGGAAAGCCCTCTGCAGAGGGGTGGCCATGGAGCTGTGGCGGCTTGGAGGTGGGCTTGGATGGAGCCCATGGATGTGTGGACTGGCTGAGCCGCCCCGTCACCGGCTGGCGGTGGGACCCACAGGGGCTCTGTCCCCTGCTGTGTATCCTGGTCACCCAGGCCTGAAGATCACAAGGGCTGCACAGCCAGGGAGGACTTGAGCACCTGAAACCCTGGACCTCTGGCGAGCTCACGCTTCACCCTGTCATCTGGTCCAGCACCTCTCCCCAGGGGGACGGTCCCTGGGAGGGAGTGCTGCCCGTGTTTGTACCAGATCCCTGCCCCACCACGGCCCACCCCTGCGCCTTAGATGGTGAGCAGAGGGATGCAGCCCACACCGACCCCACCCTCGTGACAGGCCATGGGGGCCATGAACGTCCAGCGGTCCGTGTCCGGGTTGTACATCTCCACCGAGCTCAGGTTGGACTGTCCGTCATAGCCCCCTACGGCGTAGAGCCGCCCGCAGCTGGCCACCAGGGAGACCCGGCTCCGGCGCGTGAGCATGGGCACGATCAGGCACCACTGGTCCGCCACTGAGCTGTACACCTCGGCGATGCTGAGGAAGCCCGAGCCGTCGTAGCCCCCGCACACGAACATCTTGCTTCCCAGGGAGGCGGCCCCGTGGCGGCAGCGCTTGTTGAGCATGCCGGCCGCCGGGTGCCACGTGGCCGTGTGGTGGTTGTAGTGCTCCACCTGCAGCGGGGAGACGGGCGGTCAGGCCCAGGCTGGGCCACCGGCGGCCCGGCTGCCCTCAGCGCCCGGGGAGAGGCTCGGGGGACGAGGAGCTCTGCCGGGCTGCGCCCTGGCCCCAAGGCCCACGTTCCTCAGCTGCACACCTGCTTGTGAGATGACAGGGAGACGGCCTGGCCTCACCAGCTCTGTCTACACCCACAGAAAGAAACCGAGGAGCTGCCCGCGATGCGCTCGCTCTGTGTGGTGACAGAGCAGCGGGAGTGCGGGGTCTCCCGAGATCCCCACTGTGTGCTCCCCCGCAGCCCTGACGGATGGTGGAATGACCGCTCAATGGCTCTGGAGCTCTTTTTAAAATAAATGCAATTTCAAGTCAAATGGCAAGAAGAACACAACTATCTGAAAGTTCCACTCTGTCTGTGATTGCACTTCCTCTGGGCAGGAATTTCAGGAGGCCTCCAGCACTGCTCACTGAGGAAATGACCAGGGTGGGGGTGAGAATGCGAAGGCCACACTCTTCCTCTCTGTGCACATGGGTTCCCACACTCGGAGGCAGCATTTCAGAGCACGTGGCAGATGGCCTGAGGCCCCAAGATGACACTTTCCCTAGCAGTGGCCAGGCTGAGCCTTTTTCCAAAGAACATCCTTTCAAAATAACTCTCGCAGGTAAAGGGAGTGTAGGTGCCCTTAGCCCAGGAGGAGCCCAGACTCACGCTGCTGAAGATCTGCAGACCGTCATGGCCGCCCGACACGTAGATCCTGCCCTCGAAGACTGTAACCCCCGCAGCACTGCGGTTCGAGCTCATCGGGGTCACCACTGTCCACCTTCAGGAAAGAGGCAAAGGAGAAAGGGAGCCATGAGATCTGGGGATCCTGCCCTCCCAAGACAGCGGGGGAGGATCTGGAGGAGCTGTGCTGTGTTCTGTCCTACCCTGGACGATCCCCCCAATTCTTATGGCCTCCTCCACCACCTCTGCTCAGGTCACTCTGGCTGCCGCCCTTCGCTTAAGCTTCAGGCCACACATTCAAAGTCAGGACGTCCAAGCAAGGCCTCTCTGACAGATCTGCTCCTTCCTGATACCTCTGGTCTTGTGAATGGGACCACCAGCCATCTAGCTGCTAGATTTACAGTTTCGGAATTTTTTAAGACCACTTCTCCATCATCAACATTCTGTGGTCACCATATCTCCGCTGGTTTGCCTCCTGGTCATTGCTTGTCCCCATTTCACTACCATTGCGCTGGCTGTGGCCTCTTGTGGGACCATTGCCACTGCCTGCTTTGGGGGGCTGGCTTTCAGATCATTCCCATCCCACCTGGGCACGGAATGTCCTCTGACAACTCCTATTTCCTCTAAGGCGACTCCAAGTTCCTTAACGTGCTTCTTTGCCACTGGGTCCTCATCCCCTTTCCAGCGGTGCCTCTGCCATGTGCCACCCACACCTGCTCCTCAACCTCACACAGCAGCTCTTTCTTATCTGCAAGCCTCTCTCCCTGCTGTCTCTTCTCCTGGGATGTGTGTTTCCCCTCAGAAAGTATCTCTGCAACTTGACTCTACACCCCCAGCCGTGGGAAGATGGAAGCCCTCCCCACTCTGTACCCAAGAGCTCTAGACACAGGCCCCCAGAGGAAGACCATCGCTGTGTGCAGTAGCCCCGGCAGACGAGGTGCTGCTTAACCATCTTAGAAATCCTGCTCGCTGCCTGACACTTAATAGGTTGGTTAAGTGTGTGGAATAAAGGCTTAAATGCTCTGTGATGGATCCAATGTGTTTATACTGTAGGATTCAAATACTGAATACAAGCAGATTAAAATACTGAAATGAAAAGCTTGGGCTGACCTTGCTGGTGTTTTTCAAAGAGTGTTCTTCAAAATGAGACTACAGGATGGTGACAGATACAGTGAAATTAAAGAGGTTTCTCTACTGCAGAATTTTTAAGTCTTTTAAAATGTTAATATGTGTTATGGGAAGATGAGGCCTCTGGTGGTACAGACATCAATGTTTCCCAAGCTTCTTTAATTTAATGTGTAACTTTTTCCCCCCAAATCATATATTACCCATTCTGGAAAGTGCTATTCATCTATTTATCATGCCCTTTCACCTGCATTTCCATTAAAATGAGTTGATTTATTTAAGTGGTACAGAGCATTAACAAGTGTTTCCAAGTACCTATGCAGACTATTTATTTTTAAAATTTAATTATTCATTCATTTAATCAAAGATTATTAAATATCTATTACATGCAAGGAAGTACAGGTGGTAGACTTCCCTGGTGGCTCAAACAGTAAAGAATCTGCCTGGATTCTTTACTGAATGCAGGAGACCAGGGTTTGATCCCTGGGTTGGGAAGACATCCCGGAGAAGGGAACAGCAATCCACTCCAGTATTCTTGCCTGGAGAATTTCATGGGCAGAGGAGCCTGGAGGGCTGTGGTCTATGGGGTTGTGAAGAGTCAGATACAACTGAGCAACTAACATACACCCCAGGGGCTAAACAGGAGAAATCTTCCTTAACCTCGAGAAGCATGAGGAGAGCACTTCTGATCTTCATACTCTAACAAGCTCCAACGCCCCAGGGGAGCTGGGCTCCTTACTTGTCTGTCTCAGGTGAGTAGGTCTCCACAGAGCTGAGAGAAGAGTTGCCATCGTAGCCACCAC
Organism: Bubalus bubalis; assembly: GCF_019923935.1. Lineage (NCBI taxonomy): Eukaryota > Metazoa > Chordata > Mammalia > Artiodactyla > Bovidae > Bubalus > Bubalus bubalis. The sequence continues at coordinate 52,167,324 of NC_059177.1, forward strand.
AGACGTAGATCTGTCCGTCCAGCACGACCGTCCCCATGGCACTGAAACAGACACGGCTGTCATCCCGAGGGCTTCAGACTTCCCGAGGCAACCTCTCACGTGCAGAGAAGTAAGCTGAGCCCCCAACTGCCTCCTTCTAGAACACACCTAAATCCCAGGTATGTGCCTAAGCAACGGTGTAAAATGGAAATGGAACCGCCCTGGGGTTCCTCTTGCCTCCTGCCCTTCCTGCCCGGGGTGCCTCCTCCACCTCCTTCTCAGCCCTTGATATGCTCTTCTGCCCTGCCGTGCTCAGGGTAGGATTCACCTTTAAGGCCTGGGTCAAATTCCTCCCTCTGCTCCTCCAGAAGCCATCCTGGATTCCTCAGCAAGAATGAGTCCCTCCCGACCCCGCCCTCCCAGCGCAGCTCCTTTCTCACAGCTGTCCGTCACCCAGTCGTCCAGCACACGAGACCTTCACCAGGCATACCGTCCAGGGCACCAGGTCTAGAGAGCCGAGCGAGCCAAAGGCCCTGCCCACAGGGGTACCAGACATCGACCCGCCATCTCTTCACAAGTGGGGACCTCCTGGAAGACGGGGGTCCTCATAGTGAGACCCTGACACTGCTGAGTGTGGTGCTTTGTAAGGAACAAGCCCTTAACAATGGGTGACCGTGACTTCCCCACACATTTCACTATAAGGTATGGCAGACATCTTTTTGTTACATACATGGCCCTGCATGTCCCCTGTTGTCTGAGGGGTCAGGCAACAGCTCCTGTTTATTTCACACCCACTGCACACAGCAGGTGCTCTCTACTTGCTATTTCGCACCCTCAGCACATCCCATGGGAGGCATCACCATCAGCCCTGCAGAGATGGGCAGCTGTGGCTTGAGGAGGCCAGGCGATCCTCTCAGGGCTGCCCAGAGGGCCTGCCTCGGATTTCAGTGCCACAAGCGTGTCTCCCACGCTGTTCATCGCGCCAAGCTCTCCTAATACCAAAGAAGCAGGGATCTGCTGTAATCATACAGTCTTCTGGTCTACACAAAGCCTCAAGGAAAATGAAACATGAGTGCCAAGCTGCCCGACTCACTGTGTTCAGACCTGATGCTGAAGAAGATTAAAAGCGAATCTCGGTGTCTAGCAAACAGTAAAATAATGGATGCCAGGCCTTACAGCCCCCTTTCTAATGTACACAGCAAATCACAGTGATCCAGTGACGTCCCTGAGTCGGCTGAAACAGGACAGGACTTGCCTGAGGAGAGGACTGTGGGAAGGTCACAGACTCACTGGACATGGTACTGTCCTTCAGGAAGTAGACAAAAGTAACAACTGTGGAATTCAACAAAAATGTAAGAAGGATTGAGAGGTGCCACAAAACCATGTGAGATTACCTTTTAATGAAATGGTAAAGACAATGTGAAGAGACAAGGGGAACTACCGCAGAACTGCACTCATCTCACACACTAGCAAAGCAATGCTCAAAATTCTCCAAGCCAGGCTTCAACAGTACGTGAACTGTGAACTTCCAGATGTTCAAGGTGGATTTAGAAAAGACAGAGGAACCAGAGATCAAATTGCCAACATCTGTTGGCTCATAGAAAAAGCAAGGAAATTCCAGAAAAACATCTACTTCTGCTTTATTGATTATGCCAAAGCTTTGGACTGTGTAGATCACAACAAACTGTGGAAAATTCTTCAAGAAACGGGAGTACCAGACCACCTGACCTGCCTCCTGAGAAATCTGAATGTGGGTCAAGAAGCAACAGTTAGAACTGGACATGGAACAACAGACTGGTGCCAAATTGGGAAAGGAGTACGTCAAGGCTGTATATTGTCACCCTTATTTAACTTATATACAGAGTACATCATGTGAAATGTTGGGCTGGATGAAGCACAAGCTGGAATCAAGATTGCTGGGAGAAATATCAATAACCTCACATATGCAGATGATACCACCCTTACGGCAGAAAGCAAAGAACTGAAGAGCCTCTTGATAAAAGTGTAAGAGGAGAGTGAAAAAGCTTGCTTAAATCTCAACATTCAAAAAACTGAGATCATGGCATCTGGTCCCATCACTTCTTGGACAATAGATGGGGAAACAATGGAAACAGTGACAGACTTTATTTTCTTGGGCTCCAAAATCACTGCAGATGGTGATTGCAGCCATGAAATTAAAAGACACTTGCTCCTTGGAAGAAAAGGTATGACCAACCTCAGTTCAGTTGCTCAATCGTGTCCGACTCTTTGCGACCCCATGAGCTGCAGCACACCAGGCCTCCCTGTCCATCACCAATTCCCGGAGCCTACTCAAACTCACGCCCATCGAGTCAGCGATGCCATCCAACCATCTTATCCTCTGTCGTCCCCTTCTCCTCCTGCCCTCAATCTTTTCCAGCATCAGGGTCTTTTCAAATGAGTCAGCTTTTGGCATCAGGTGGCCAAAGTATTGGAGTTTCAGCTTTAGCATTAGTCCTTCCAATGAATATTCAGGACTGATTTCTTTTAGAACTGACTGGTTGGATCTCCTTGCAGTCCAAGGGACTCTCAAGAGTCTTCTCCAACACTACAGTTCAAAAGCATCAATTCTTCGGTGCTCAGCTTTCTTCACAGTCCAACTCTCACAACCATACATGACCACTGGAAAAACCATAGCCTTGACTAGATGGACCTTTGTTGGCAAAGTAATGTCTCTGCTTTTGATTATGCTGTCTAGGTTGGTCATAACTTTCCTTCCAAGGAGTAAGTGTCTTTTAATTTCATAGTGGCAATCACCATATGCAGTGATTTTGGGGCCCCCAAAAACAGTGGGGGCTCCCCACAATTTCCCCATCTATTTGCCATGAACTGATGGGAAACAGTGGAAACAGTGTCAGACTTTATTTTGGGGGGCTCCAAAATCACTGCAGATGGTGACTGCAGCCATGAAATTAAAAGACGCTTACTCCTTGGAAGAAAAGTTATGATCAACCTAGACAGCATATTCTGGAGAAGGCAATGGCACCCCACTCCAGTACTCTTGCCTGGAAAATCCCATGGACGGAGGAGCCTGGTGGGCTGCAGTCCATGGGGTCGCTAGAGTCGGACATGACTGAGCGACTTCACTTTCACTCTTCACTTTAATGCATTGGAGAAGGAAATGGCAACTCACTCCAGTGTTCTTGCCTGGAGAATCCCAGGGATGTGGGAGCCTGGTGGGCTGCTGTCTGTGGGGTCGCACAGAGTCAGACACGACTAAAGCGACTTAGTAGTAGTAGTAGTAGTAGACAGCATATTAAAAAGCAGAGACGTTACTTTGCCAACAAATGTCCGTCTAGTCAAGGCTATGGTTTTTCCTGTGGTCATGTATGGATGTGAGAGTTGGACTGTGAAGAAGCCTGAGTGCCGAAGAATTGATGCTTTTGAACTGTGGAGTTGGAGAAGACTCTTGAGAGTCCCTTGGACTGTAAGGAGATCCAACCAGTCCATCCTAAAGGAAATCAGTCTTGAATATCCACTGGAAGGACTGATGCTAAAGCTGAAACTCCAATACTTTGGCCACCTGATGCGAAGAACTAACTCATTTGAAAAGACCCTGATGCTGGGAAAGACTGAAGGCAGGAGCAGAAGGGGGAGACAGGTTGAGATGGTTGGATGGCATCAGTGACTCAATGGACATGAGTTTGAGCAAGCTCTGGGAACTGGTGATGGACAGGGAGGCCTGGCGTGCTGCAGTCCATGGGGTGGCAAAGAGTTGGACACAACTGAGCGACTGAACTGAACTGAACTGACCATTGTGGACTGGAACAGTCATGGGATAGGGCTCTGGGCAAGGAGCCTGCAGGACTACAGGAGGGCAGGGAACAACGATAGAAAGCAGGCTGTCACCAGCCAGCAGGAGAGAAGGCATGTGGTTCATCAGGGGAGAAGTGACCATGCACATTTTAAGGCAGTTTGTCACTTCAGGGGGATGCAATGGAGCTGGGCCTGTGCGCCTAATAATCACAGTGACGGAAGGCGCCACCCAGCGGACTCCTCCCAGACAGCACTCCAGACCTTGTGACGTCGCAGCTAGCAAGCAGCCCAGAGCAGACACGCAACGAAAAACAACTCATGGCCATTAAAGCGAAAAAGGCCCTCCTGATGGGGGATATTGGGCAGTGAGTCACTTGAGGCCATAGAAAGCTGCAAAGGACGGAAGGAGCCAGAAGGGGAAGCCCCAAGGCAGAGGCAGGAGGAGAAGGAACCACTAGAGGGCAGATCTTTTCTACATATATTTTCTTCCAAAAACGAAGCTCTTTGGCCTTTCGTGAATCTCACTGATACAAAAGCAGGTTCCTTCCTGCTCGAGGTCACACACAGACACGACTGAGTGAGGACAAGCGCATCATGGCTGTGACACTTCCATGTGGCAAAGACTTCCACGCTGAGCAGGACCCCTCTTCCTCACACAGTGACTGCAAAGGACTTCCACGCTGAGCAGGACCCCTCTTCCTCACACAGTGACTGCAAAGGGCTTCCACGCTGAGCAGGACTGCTCTTCCTCACACACAGTGACTGCAAAGGGCTTCCACGCTGAGCAGGACTCCTCTTCCTCACACAGTGACTGCAAAGGACTTCCACGCTGAGCAGGACTCCTCTTCCTCACACAGTGACTGCAAAGGGCTTCCACGCTGAGCAGGACTCCTCTTCCTCACACAGTGACTGCAAAGGACTTCCACGCTGAGCAGGACTCCTCTTCCTCACACAGTGACTGGCATCTCTCTCTCTTTTCACATGAGCTTACGAGGACAAAACCCAAATCACGGCCAAAGGGGTCTGTGAGGCAAATACTCAGGCCCCAGAATTACAAAAGCAGACAAGGCCCTTAAAGGGCAGCTGGTCCAGGGCTTTTCAAAAATAGTATCATTTTAACTTTTTCCTCCCAAAGTTGGGCATATGTCCAGGAGGCGCAATACGTAAAAAGGATCAACGCAGAACCGTTCTGGTTAAATGAACAGGGCACTTTGGATGTCCTTTCATCTCTCGTCTTACTCAGGAAACGTGGGCGGGAGCAGACAAGTGGCTGAAAGGCGTTAGGAGACACAAGCTCGGTCCACCTCACAGCCAGCTGTGTGTTCAGGCCTGGGGACCGTGTGGAGCCCCCAGGTAAAGAGCACTGCTGTGCTCCACAAAACCCCTGCCAGTGAATGCATGTGGGGCGGGGATCCTGGGGGGAAAGAGAGCATAGGGAGGAATTCCCGCCAACTCCCTCGTGTGACTGATAAAAGTTAAATCCTCCTTACTCTTCAGCTTTCAAACTGTGGTCCGGGCACCTCTTTGCCGAAACCTTCCTGATGTTCCAGCCCAGCTTCTCTCCCTCCTCGCGTCTTCCATAATAAAAACCTTCAGTCCTTATCTAGCACTTAAGTTACAGTACAATGTCCACACGCCCCTGTGTCATCTCCCCAGGTCCCTCAAAGGACAAAGTTAAATCCTCCTTACTCTTCAGCTTTCAAACTGTGGTCCAGGCACCTCTTTGCCAAAACCTTCCTGATGTTCCAGCCCAGCTTCTCTCCCTCCTCGAGTCTTCCATAATAAAAACCTTCAGTCCTTATCTAGCACTTAAGTTACAGTACAATCTCCACACGCCCCTGTGTCATCTCCCCAGGTCCCTCAAAGGACAAAGGACAAGGCAGGGGTTTTACCACAAGCAGACGGGGGTGCTGGCTCCCAGGAGGTACGGACAGCGGCTGCAAGAATCCCCAGGCCGAAGCCTGCATTTGTTTTACTTCGTGTCCTGCTGATCTAGGATGGCGCCCCCTTCCTAGACCATGGGGTCCCAAAGAGTGACCCAGGACGTGCAGCCTGCTCCCGGAATACCTTCTCTTGCTGTTCATGCTCCTCACTCGCGTCCACGTGTCCGTCTCCGGGTTGTAGACCTCCACGGTGCTCAGCCGCAGCTGGCCGTCGTACCCGCCGATGGCGTAGAGGAGCCCATTCACCACGGCCACGCCGACGCGGCTGCGGGCTGTGCTCATGGGATGGCACTTCTCCCAGCGGTTGGCGACGGGGTCGAACACTTCCACCACATTCAGGGAGTCACCTGCATAAAAATTTGCTACTCAAATTAAAACAAATGAGACCGCTCGTTTAGATCACGGCTGCTGGGCAATGATTACATGGCATGTTCGACTTGATCTTATCAGCTCTTCCCACACAATCACTCAAGGCTGGAGGGCCCCCTGAGGAACTGGAGCCGGGGATAACCTCAAACCTAATTCTTTAAGGGAAATCAGAAGCAGACTGGAGGCACTTGTTTCCTTTCTAGACAGGGCGCTTTTAAGTGGCAAGGAGGTTCTTCACCTGCTGAAAGGCAAAGGTGAAGGCAAATGGGGTCCACTAGTTCCCCGACCCAGGCGGCATGCCCACAGAGCAGGGCATGGCTCCAGTGCGACTGTTGCTTCCTAGCAGGGGGCCTTGGGCAAGCTGCTTGGCATCCCCATCTTCTGTTCTCACGTATGAGATCATTTCCAGGGCAGAGTTCCCACGAGGATTAAATGACAGAACACCTAGCCGAGTTCTAGACTATACCCCGTGCTCAACAAATGGTAACTACGGCAGCAGGAGTAACTCCAACCCCGCCATTTTCACTGTTGTTTTTTTTTTTTTTTAAAAAGATCAAATGAAATAACCCCTTCCCTGTTTTATTCTGCTTTGGGACACTCAGCACCTGCCACGCTTTATGTTCACTAGTTGAGGACTTACCTTTTCCAGGTCATACAGTTAACAAGCAGCAGAGGCCAGGACCCATCTCCCCACGAAGTTTCAATCAAAAGCAAAACTGCCCAGGACTGCCCACCAGCTCCCCACCTCCCATCAGCCTGGCGGCCTCTGAAGAGGCCAGGCCTTCACATCCTAGGTGACAACTCCCTGTGCCTCTGCACTGCAAGGACTCAGCAGTCTCCACTGCCCTCTCCTAGAGTACTCCCGCCCGACAGTGACGCCTGGGGTGGGCAGGAGGGGCCTGGGCTCCAGGGAGCGTTCCTGAGAACCTGACTGTCTGACACAAGAGTGCCAAGAACATGGGGACTATAAGGCACGTGTATTTCACTAGAGGTTAAGAGTCCAAGAGTGAAAAGTACTGACAGTGCAGACCCTGTGTACTTGGAGAATCTTCCTTCTTACACGGTGACATGCTCAGAGTCTAAGCCCAGAGGGCCACACAACCCGATGTGATTAGCCTGGTAACAGAACTGGGTCTCTGATTATATCGTATCCAGAGCCGAGTAAATCCCGTAGCTGATGGGATATTAGAGAATGAGTGTGGGCCCAGGAGCCAGGCCCTTGCTCAGCCCAAAGAACTTGTGTGAACACAGATCAAGTTCTCTGAGCCTCAATTTCCTCACTGCGAAGGCCAGGCCTGTGGGACTTCTAAAGACCTTTTGTGCTCTGATATTCTGTTTCAAGAGTATTAATATCTGACATGCCCTAACAGCAGAGCAATGATATAAAATCAAGAGGCACCAGGGAGAGGAAGCAGGGAAACCAGGCTAGCTTGTTGGGTGCTTCTTCAACCACGGCGGCCAAGACGGGGCTCTATAAAGGGGAGCTGCAAGATACCTGCTGAGTTGAGGCCCCCCACAGCATAGATGAGCCCAGCGATGGATGTGCAGCAACGAGGCCGAGTTCTGAAAGCCGGCAGGTGGGGCCGGCGCTCCGGCATGAGGTGATAGTCCTTTGCTTCATCTACCAGGTCCCTGGAATAAAGTGCAAGAATCCAGGACAGGAAGGACTCTCTCCTCTTGCCCTACATTTTCAGGTCCCACCTACAACTGCAGGGGAAGCCTAGGAGGAAGGTTTGGTCTCAAAGAACGCAGGCGAGTCCAAGGGAAACTACACACAACCACTGAGACCTACTCGACACTGGAGGGACAAGATGAGTGGAGCCCACCTCCACTAGCTAAATAGAAGAAAAACAGTCTTTTGTAAACTAGCTGGGCTTGGGGAGGCTCAACAAGCTGCCTGCATCCTGTTGCCGCTCAGACCCAGCTCTTCCTTTTCTTTCCTGTAACTCACACCCTGTGATGAACCATCTCACCTGGACTGAGGCAGCAGAAGCCAACTGCTCCTGAGAGACCCCCTGCCTCCAGGCCGGCCTCCACCCTGCCGTCCAGGTTGGCTTTTTTTTTTTTTTTTTTTTTCAGGTTGGTTTTCTAATTAAGACCCTTCCGTAACTACCCACTGCCTACAGAACCAAGCTCAAACTCCCCAACAGCACCCTTGAGACTGCTCATCCCAGGGGCTCAGCTGCCTCCAGCCACACCTCCAGCCCAACCTGACACACACCTTCACACTGCTTGCCCCCCCACCCCCCGACTTCCTCCTGAGCCAGCTTCGAATGTGGAATGTGATGAGCAAGAAGGAAGACGCAGACGCTCCTCTGCTGCTCTACTTTATAACCTCCTCCCCCACGGCTGGCATCTCCTGAGCTGTTTTGGTGGCTCTGCCGCATCACAGTCTCTTTGGTTTACCCTGGGTACCATTTCTGCCTGCTCCTAAACATGCCCCACCCACCCCGCCCAGTACTGCAGCTGGACAAACCCACCCGAGGCCAGCACACTGACTAACGTTAACGGAGGAGGACAAGGAGCCCCAGGAAGTCACCACTAAGTCAGCTGCTGGTGAGGACAGGGTCAGGGCACGCAATACAGACGTCTGTAGGCTCATAAACAGCTTGATGGATGGCGATGCTAGAAAATCCTCAGATAACTTAGGGGAGGAAGACCCTTCTGCCTTGATGCTTCCACAGGGCACATTTCTCTGCTCAACGTGACAGACTTGGACCCTTCTAGGTTCTAGACAGAAGGCAGATCAACCTGTGTGCCACAAATTCAGAATGACCACTCCAAATGCTTCTTCCCCTGAACGAAGCAGCCAGGTTCTCTTCCCCGCCAGACCCTGGGCAGCATCCGTGTGCAGGCCCACCTCCGCTCACCTGCACTTGTGGCAGCAACGCACCAGGTCATCCTGCTGCACGCGGTCCGACAGGAACTGGGGCCGGCAGAGGGGCAGGCGGATATTGGAGAGCAGCTCGGGCAGGCAGGGCCCCCTCTGATCCCGGTCGTACCTGACCCAGGTCAGCACGGCCTCGAAGACCTGCCACGACAGAGAGGGGAGCGCTGGTAGTAACCCCCCCATCCAGAGCCTGCACCCCAGTACCCCCCAATCTCAAACCCTCCACTCCCTTGGGCCCACCCATCTTTCCTCCGACTTGCCTCCTGAATCCACTGCTTTCTCTCCACGTCCCCAGCTACCCCATCCGGTCCAGTCTCTTGAGGGGCAAGCCGAGGCTACTGGAACACCATCCTCGCTTTCATTATGACTCCCTAATGAAAACCTGCCCGAGGTTCCTTCTTCCTCTCTCTCCTACAACAAAGCGCTGTCGACCTTAATTCCCGCAGCTCCTGCATCCTCTTCTCTAGGCAGGCCGGCTGTCCCCTTCACCTAGAATGCCCGCATCTCTTCCTTTCCATCTGAACTCATTCCCATTTCTTTAAGGCCTGGATTCAGAACTGGGTTCTCCAAGGAGCCTTCCCTGGGGGCTCCAGTCACAAGCATCTCTCCCTCTGAAGCCCAAAGGCCCTTGAAGAATGTATCAGAGTAGATGCGAGCTGCCCTGGGCCATATTAACTAGTGGACGAATCAGGGGCAGGGCCCCTTGCTCCTGGGATGGGGCGTGCTCCTCCAAATCTCAGGGTCCATGTTACTGAGCTCAGGCTTTGCTTCTTTGATGGTCACTAACATGCAGGGGAGAGGACTCTTTGGACTTTAAGGAAAGGAGCTGAGCTGGGACTAACATCTCTGCCGAGTGTCTGATGGAGCCTGGGGCTCCTTTGGCCAAGGTACAGCTTCATGATACCCCCAGACCCGTGGCCAGTTGAGCAGAGGCCTTGCTGCCATGGTGCTCCGGCTGTCTGTAGTGCCGGGTCCAAATACACCTCCCCCAAACCCTGCAGCTGATGCCCTTCACTGCCCAGCCCTCATCGCCCTCCAACTCACTGTCCTCTTAAGACAACCTGCACCACACTTTTGTTCAACAGAAAGGATGACCTTCACTCCTCTCTGGCTACTAAAACCGTCCGCTTTCATTTAAGCTTTTCTTTTGTAATTAATTAGGCTGCGTGGGATCTTAGTTGCAGCATGCAAACTCTTAGCTGTGGCCTGTGGTACCAGTTCCCTGTGGTGCCGGCTCAGGGATCAAACCTGGGCCGTCTGCACTGGGGGTGTGAAGCCTTAGCTACTGATCCACCAGGGAAGCCCCTCATTTAAGCTTTTCCTGACCACTCTAAGGTGTTGTCTTTATCCTGAGAGGACCCTATAATCACCCACACCTCGCTTGGCCAGTACCTTCCATGATTTTAAGTGTACTAGCACCTGACCCAGAGAAGGCAATGGCACCCCACTCCAGTACTCTTGCCTGGAGAATCCCAAGGGCAGAGGAGCCTGGTGGGCTGCAGTCCATGGGGTCACGAAGAGTCGAACAGGGCTGAGCGACTTCCCTTTCACTTTTCACTTTCACGCATTGGAGAAGGAAATGGCAACCCACTCCAGTGTTCTTGCCTGGAGAATCCCAGGGACGGCGGAGCCTGGTGGGCTACCGTCTATGGGGTTGCACAGAGTCGGACATGACTGAAGCGACTTAGCAGGAGCAGCACCTGACCACTGCCTCCAGTCCTTCCAGCTCAGCAACCAACTCTACCTAGCCTTTGGCATGGCTCTCCCTCACCCCACACCTCCCTCTCAGGTCCCCCTCCAGCCCATTTCCTTAGCTCTCTCACCTACACGGGTTCCATGGGTTATCATGCCCATGTTAGTCTCCTATTTCTCTTAGTCACACTTACCTGGAAAAAACATGAGTACCCTGATGAAGCCCAGCTCTTTAAATGCAACCCACTCTCTACCCTGCACCAGTACATACAGCTGACAGACAACACACAACAGGGCCAACCAGCTTATGTGACATTTGAGACTGCAGATCTCACCCGGCTCTACCTCCTATCCAGCCCTCTCCAAGACCCGAGCTTCGTCTATTTACTCTCCCCTCTTTCCTCGATGCCTAGCTCGTACCTTTTCATCTCTCCTCAGATGTCTAACATTCTTCCTTCACCCTCGCTCTCAGTTGAGAACACAGGAACAAACCAGAAGACAATGTGAGCAGACTCTCTCAGCACCGCCCTTCCCACTGTGCTGGGCGTGGGCTCTCCTTTTTGCCTTGGACATGAGGGGCCCGAGCTCCTCTCAGACACCCTCCCTGTACCCTACACTCTGTCCATTCTCATTTACCCCAGGACAACAATCTCCCCTTTCTCCTACATTTCCAATTCTTCCCTCTTCTGGAAAATTCCCATCAACAGTCCAATTGTACTGTAATTTCTCTCATCTTAAAACAATCAAGACCCTCTTGACTTCATATGCCCCCTAGCCACTGCCCCATCTCTACTCACCTTTAGAGTAAGACTCTTTCAAGAAGTTATCTGTGCTCATTTCCAGTTCACGGAAACATTACTTCTAAGAGTAAATTTTGGAAAATAACCCAAACATCGAAGAATGAGGACCACACAGTTGATAAAATCAGCTGAGTATTATTTAGACGCTAAAATGTGTGGGAAAAAAGTTCTCATGAAATGTGCAGATGGTATGATAAAGTGAACCCATAAGCAGCAACGGGGCACACACACCACGATCTGCACTGTCTTCTGTTTTACTTTTTCCAAAGATGAGAAAGAACAGCAGCCCCCCATGTCACCTGCAGACTCTGCCCTACAGACCTGTTCCTCCGATTTCACGTTCAGCTCATCCCGAGACACCAGCTCGAGCACGTCCTCCAGGGGCAGGGCCAGGAACTCCTCTGACATGGACACCTCCACAAAGTGCTGGTGGATGAAGCTGTTGGCCGCGTCGTACAGCAGGGCACACATCATGGTCTCGGCAAACTGGCGCACGCCCAGGCAGTTTTTGGGGTGAAGCCTTTTGGCATAAGAGAAGGTGAGAAGAAGAAAGTTAAGAGGAGGAACGTGATCTTGCGTCATTCTCGAGTTGGTTCTGGGCGGAGCTACAGAATGGGGAAAATACACAAGCTTGGCCCTCAGCTTTGTTGGAAACTCCCTGGGTGACATAGGCGGAGCCTCTCTGGGACTCCACTTGTTAAAGGTATAAAACTAAGGCAGATTCTCCTCAAAAACGTCTGCCTCTTGGGACTCGGGTGTCGCCAGGGTGGAGAGAGCTCTATGGGAAGCCCTGCGAAGCACCTTTCGGGAGAGAACGGAGCACATTCTGAGAAACTGTGCTTTCCTTCAGGCGTTGACATTCTTGGTTGAAGGTCCACCTCTGGACATCGGGAAGGCCCTGAAGTTGTAGAATGAGAGTTTAAACCACATGGAGAATGACTTCTCTTACATCAGGCCCCTTCCACGTTTTTCCTTTTTTTCTTTTTTAATTTTTTTTATAAACACAAAGAGGCTCTCTGGGCCTTGGCTGCTCAGACAACAGTGAGACGCATTACTTATGTGGCGCCAGGCCTTCCATACATATTCTTTAGGATCTCTCTCTTTTTTTAAATATTTATTTGGCTGGGCCAGCTCTTAGTTGCATCATGAGGTTCTTTTTCAGTTGCAGCATGTGGGATCTAGTTTCCCAACCAAGGAATTGAACCTGGGCTCCCTGCATTGGGAGCAGAGTCTTAGCCACTGGATCATTAAGGAAGTCCCTCTCTAGGATCTTTTAAACAACACCCCAAAATAACAGTAATTGCGCTCATTTTTAGGTGGAAAACTGAGGCTCAGAAAAACAAAGAAATGTGCTCACAGTCTCTCTACAAGCAAGTGGGGATGCTGAGACTGAACGTTCCCAAAGCCCTCAGGCAGACGTGTGCTCATCAGAGCCAGGGAAACCCGGGGTTCAATTCTGGCCCTGCCACCCTGGGCGACTTGGGGGGATTCCTTAGGCTCCTCAAGTGTCAGTAGTAACCTCAACTAGAAAAGCTACCCACCTCCTGGGGCTGTGGCCATTAGGCAGGAACGTAGGAAATGCACTCAGCATGGTGTCTGGTATGAAGTCAGCTGAAGGTTTAATTTCTAGTACTTTCTAGTATGCTTGTTTTTTGAACTATTATTGCATCTGAGAAAATTCCCAGTGAGCTCAATGTGGTTCCGAAATCTTGATGGTACCAGTAGACCCTGAGGGACAAGGCTTTTCTTATTTTGATTTTGTTACTGATAGTCTTGTGGTGGGAGATGGTAAATATTACATTAAAAACTGCCCAGGTTGACCTTTCCTTGTGAGAATGCCTTCTCTCCTCTCCCACCCCTATTGATTTAAGGGTTACAGTAAGCTATACTTACCAACCAATATTCAGCACTGCCCCCCAGCAGCAGACCTGTCAGGGACTGAGAAGGCGGAGCATCTCGGGAGCCTGGTTTAAGACTAGACTAAATTCTATATAGTTGTTTTTTGTTCCAGCCTGAGCTGGCTCTGTCCATTGCTTTGCAAAGCTAAGCGTAGTTTCAAAGGCCAAGGAAACATGAGCACGGAGCACCCCTGGGCAAGCAGCATGGCCAGGGGGGAACACAGGGCTCAGGGTCAGAGTGTCATCTGTCAGATATCATTAGCCTTTCTCAGGAGGAGACCTGCTCAAAGCACCTCAAACCATTTGGCAGATGAGATACGAGGAGAGACCCCCTACCCCACTCCAGCCTCTATAAGCACATGCTCACTCAACTCCACTGCTCTGACATCAAGAGGGTTCAAATGCCATGGATGGGAGCTGGTAGAGTCCACAGACGTGGGAAAGGACGATCCACACTGCTGCCTGGGACACATGTCAACCCCTCCCTCTGGTCAGGATTCTTGCATCTCACCTTTGACTGGCTTGCCATGATACTGAGTGCAAAACACACCTTCCACTGAAGTGGGTTTTCCCATCTAAGAGGATGGGATGTGGGGAGCCCGTATGAAAGCCAACTGGTGGGGAAGGAGGAGGGAGAGCTGTGCAGGAGAGGGGGCCACTCAGGAGAAGGAGGGAGACAAGAGGGACAGTAACCCACAGGGCCGACAGAGGCCCACATCTGTCAAGAGCCGCTTCCCAGCCTCCTTCCAGGCTGACACAGTTTGACCAGGATAAGATGCAATGCTTTATCGGAGGCAGGAAGCGGCGACTTGAATTGAGTAAGTTACTGGCTTGGTTTACGGGTGCATCTGATGTTCCGATCCAGTTCTGAAAGGAGATTTTGGAAAATACCAACTTCTAATGTCCACCTAAAAACAAGGACGTCCATTCATCTGAAGGCTGGAAAAGGGGTCAAGAGAAAAAAATTAACCCCAATCTCATGGGGAAAAAAATATCAGCAGACTGCAGACCTCACAGGCAGAGCGGCCTCAGGAACTACTGCTCTAAGAACTCTGATGGCTTCATACCTTCTCTGTGCTCTGTCAAGCCCTGGCCTTTCCACTACCGCTCAGGATGGCTTCCCTCAAGTCTTTAGTAATCAGACCTTGAAAGTGAAGGGCCCACGTACTTGTCGTCAAGGGGGCAGCTGGGAGACCCCCTCACACTCTGCAGTCAGGCTCAGGGAGAATCACCCCCCAGAAACTCAGGCAGTGATGGCAGCCACTGAAAAGAAAACAGAAAGGAGGCCAAGCCTCTGGGGCCTGTGGCAGGGAATAAAAAACAGGAATAAGGTGTGAACTTAGGCTTCAGAAGGGGGCTCCCAGTGCTGAACAGAAAAATGTCAAGGATGGACTCAAAACATCAGGCTTTGTGTTTAAGCACCTTTTCCTGAGATGTCATTATTGGCGCATGTAAAAAGTGCACTGGTCTAAAAATCTTTTCAGTGACACTAATAGAGCCTGGATCCAGTGTTGACAGCAAGGATCTCAAAGGCCACTAGGTGGCGCTCTTGTCCCCTTGTGAGAATGGCCACCTTTCCTCCCTTCCAGAGGGCCTTAGTCAGTCTCCAAGTTCTGTGGGAATATAGGGATGAATCAAGTCCAGTCCGTGTCCTTAAGCTCACACAGGAGTAGGACAGACAGTGAGTGCCCCACGGCCTGCCACACGCAGCTTGACCCAGAAGGCATCTCAGGGCCGGTCAAGTCAGGCTTTGGGGCTGCACTCACTACATGGTCTCCACTCCAAAATCCAAACAGGACCACCCACCTCCCAATGAAACCAGCAAAGGGTGCCCCTGCGTGTTAGCATCATTCCCACGGTTGCTGAGACCAGCTGCACACACGGCAGTGCTCACTGATGCCCCTGAGCACCACATGGGCAGGATGTGGATAGCAGTGGGGGTCCTCAGAGCTGTTAAGTGATTTGGGCTTGTGGAGTAGAAATGGGAGAGGGAAGTGGGGGGTTTTCAGAGGGGATGAGGTTCAGGAGGGCAGGTGTGAGGCGAGAGGAATGCTGGTCTTGAGACTAGGGGCCCCGTGATCAGGGGAGCTCAGCTGGAGCCAGGCCCTGGAGAGACCACAGACAGAGGAGCGCTGTGGGGTGCTGTTCTGGCTTGTCTCTGCCTGTGTGTGGCCCAGCACTAACCCTCAGCACTGGGCCTCCAGTGTTCAGAGTTGCCTTTACTTTGTGACTAAGATCTCTGCCTCTTGAGGGAGAGGAAGAGCCTTTTTATCTGCTCAAGTCCTCAAAAGGTCAAGGCCAAGCGTTGGACTTAGGTAAGGCCATAATGCATGGCCCTTACCCTAAAAGCATACAATGATTGTTCCCAGGGGATTAAAGGTTAAAGGGGACAGAGAATTCTAGGAGGTGAAGTTTGGCAGGGGTATTTCAGAGCAGAAGGAAAAAGGAAGGCTAAGAAATTCAAGCAGGGGAAGGATCCACACAAAGACGGAGACAGCTGTGGAACAGTTAGGCAATGCTGACCAAATCTGGAGGTGGCTGGTCAGACTGCAGAGGACCAGGAGAGGACATACACGTCAGGCCAAGGGAGAGTGCAGGCAGGGCTCCATAAATCCTACTCCTCAAAGGTGCATCCCAAAGAACTGGGTACTGCTTCAGAATGATTTCAAGAAACGTCATTTCTGCAGAGTTATCTTCCCAGCTCCTCACTCCCTTCATAAGACTTTCCACGCCCCCAAGACTCAGCAAACTGGCAGAGGATTCCAGAAATGAGATGGTCTGCTCGCCACCACAGGCCACGCCCATCACATCACCTCACCGTTCTCGGAGGAACGTGCAGCAGGCGTCTTTGATGCTCTGCAGCTGCAGGAAACTTGCCCCCATCAGCAATGACTGCACATTCTGCTGGTCAATGGCGAGGTGGCCGTTGTAGGCAAAGTTGATCAGAGCTTCCAGGGCACTAGAGCAAAGAGGAAAGATGCTCTTCAGAGATGGGGCTTGGCTTACAGGAGACTCGTGCCCTCAGTGAGCTGACACCGTTAGCTGAGAATGGGTGGCCCCCTACTCGCAGATACAATTAGCCTGTGTCCTTTGAGAATCTACCTGAAAAGGATAATCATTTCACCATAGCTATACTTCTACTTCTTAGGGTGTCCTTACTGCCCAAATATTTTTATTACAGAAAGTTCTACAAAGAGAAAGCAACAACCCAGAATCTCACCACTGAATGAGTCAACTGTAGTCATTTCTAGGTTCATTTTCATTTCCTACTTCGCTGCATGCTGAAGTTGTATGGATATAATCATTTTGAAGCCCTTTCTGATGTTTCTACACTGTATTCATGGTTTTTTTGGCTGCACTGTGAGGCTTGCAGGGTCTCAGTTATGCAATCAGGGACTGAATGCAGGCCATGGCAGTGGGAGCACCAAGTCCTAACCGCTGGATCACCAGCAAACTCCCCACGTTTAACATTTTTAACGGGTGCTAAATAGTAGTCCAACACATAAATATGCTATAATTTCTTTCTTTATTGGTAAGCATAATAGCTATTACAAATAATGTTTTCCGATTATTTCCTTGGGATAAACTTTCAGCATGAGGCTTTTTCTGCCTTCCAGTTCACACCAAGAATGCAATCCAAGTTCTGTCTGTAGGGCTGTATGTGGTCTGGCCCCTCCACCTCTGACCTCATCACCTTCCACTCTTCCCCTTACTCTGTTCCAACATGTTGAACACACTCTGACCTCAGGGCCTTTGCACTGGCGGCTCCCTCTGTTTGGAGGGCTCCTCTCCTGGATGGCTTACTCCCTCACTTCATCTCAAATGTCACCTCAACACAGAGGGCTTCCCTGATCACCTTGAGATAGCATGGACCCCCACCATCATTCGCTAGCCTTTGTCTGCTTTTCTTTTTGCTTCCCAGCTGTATGTGGCTGTCTACTGCCAGATCGCAGCTACCAGAAAGCTGGCGTAATAAGAGGTGCTGTTTCCTCAACGTTGTGTCTCAGTGCCTACAGCAACACAGATCACAGGTGCTCCGTCTACCTGTTAAATGAGGCGCTTGGATGGCACGTGGCGATTAGCACGGCTCCATCAGACGCAGACCTCAGAGAAGAGCATGTTCAACTGCCCGTGGAGATAGACACGTTGCTGTGTCTCTCCTCACAGGTAGCTGGCCTGAGACTGCACCCCTGCAGTGGGTATATAAACCCTTGCCATGTGCTAGGGCAGGTCACCTTCATTTATCCACAGGATACCGCACAGTCTCCTAGCTGCTCTTTCGAGTTTTCACCGCTGGCAGATTAAGAAGTCGG
Source organism: Bubalus bubalis (assembly GCF_019923935.1). Taxonomy (NCBI): domain Eukaryota; kingdom Metazoa; phylum Chordata; class Mammalia; order Artiodactyla; family Bovidae; genus Bubalus; species Bubalus bubalis. Next base: position 52,184,982 of record NC_059177.1, read on the forward strand.
GTGACAAAGGATAGGTTGCTGGCTAATATTTTAGAGTCACTGGTTTGTTTCTCGTCTCCCCCAACAAGAGTCATCCTGTGTGTCCTCTTCGCTGCTATGTGCCCAGACCCCAGCACAACGCCAGGCAGAGTAGGTGCAATGGACCTCTGCATGTAGCCGAGGTTATGAACAAACAGCCCCCATTCACAGACTTGCAGTCCACTCTTTTACTTCATATAAATACGCCTTTTTCCTCTCAAGGCCCAAAAAAGGCATAAGAAAATGAAAGTCGATCAGTCGTGTCTGACTCTTTGCGATCCCATGGACTGTAGCCCATGGAGTTCTCCAGGCCAGAATACTGGAGTGGGTAGCCTTTCCCTTCTCCAGGGAGAAAAATAAAAAAGGCATACTATGAAATATGTCCCATCTAAACATCTTTCAGTGTCCCAGAAAGCCCTCCATAACAAAGAATCATTGTCCCCAGATGTCAGTAGTGCTGAGGCTGAGAAATTCTGCCCTAGATTAATTTTAGGGTCAGGAGGCAGAACTGGAAACACTGAAAGTGCATCATTTATGCACTTATTTAAAGTTGTCCTTACATCTAGATTCTCTTCATGGAAAAACTCTCCTGATCAGGAGAGTATTTAAATCACACATGGCTATTTAAAACTAAATTTATTATTATTTATTTATTTTTTTGGCTATGCTGTGTGGCTTGCAGGATCTTAGTTCCCCAACCAGGGACTGAACCTGGGCTCCTGGCAGTGAAAGTGTGGAGTGCTAACCACTGGACAACTAGGGGATTCCCCTAAAATCAAATTTAAATTAATTACAATTAAATAATACTTAAAATTCGTCTCTCAGTCCTACCAGCCACATTTCAAGTGCTCAACAGTTGCATGTGCTAAGGGCTACCATTTTGGAGACAACAAATAGAACATCTCCGTCCATACAGGAAGCTCTAATGAATAACGCTGTTCCTGACTTAGGAAAAGGGTAATGAACGAAGACACTTATTGGAAAGACTACTTTGTCAGCTTATAAGGCTGGGAGAAAAGTGAAGAGAATAATACACCACCATCTCTGTACTGAACCCTAGTTCCTATGAGACATGTTACTCTAATAGAGGAAAAACACATAAAAACTCCTTATTTTAACCCTGTCTCAGGCCAGTGGCTGAGGTTCTAGCTTGTTTACTGGGCACCTACTATGTGTGTGGAGCTGTGCTAGATCCTGGGTCCCACTGGAAGGCCCTCAAAGGGCACCAAACACAAGGCTGAAAGCAGGCTGTGGAACCTGAGGGACAAACTTCACACCTTGGGTCCATTCCTTGCATTACAATCTCATCCTGCTTGCACTCCATCATGTCATTTGTAAACATAGCATGGAAATACGGGATAGAGGCTGCTAAGACGATCCGGTGAGCACTGAATTTGTGGTCTCCGATCTGTGGGCAAAGGAAAATACAAAGACAGACATTGAGCAACGCAAATGTGAAAGCCCACCCTATTCCTTCCACAGGTCAACTGTCTGCCCAGTGGAGGGGTATTGAAGGCATCCCAGTACGTGATGGCCAAGGCGTTCCACAAAGACCCTGAAGTACTTTAAACTCAGCATACTCAGTTATAGTCGGAGAATGCAAATAGCACATTTTTAAGAGGTATTAAAGTAGTTAGAAGTTTTTATTTACACAGCAGTCTTCACTGCACCCCTCCACACATCTCCTAGCAACTCAAAGACCTGACTTCCTGAACCCTTTTTCCTGATCCCAATTTTCAGATGGAAGACACAAACTAGCCAAGAGCCCTGAAGCACCTAACAGGAGGCTCCTCAAGAAGAGTAAACACATGAGAAATAAGACCAGGCTTGAAAAGTGCTGGGGGGCAGGGGCACATGTGGGGATCAAGGACAGAGCACATACCATGGGCACAGATATTATGGGGTCCCGGGGTGCCAAGCGGGCTGTGGTAGACCACAAGGAGCCCAGAGTTCTCTTAGGAACGTGACCCTGGCAGCAGCTGGAAGGACTCGGGCTGTGGACTGGCTGGCGCTCTGCACAGCTCACAGGGCTCACAGGGACAGAGGCTGACTCTTTCTAATCTGTACCAAACCCTCACGGACACATCCTTAATCCTAGGGAGTTCTCCAAAGTGCTTTCCCACTGTCTGCCAAAAGGATATTCCTTTTAACAAGCTTTGCCATTTATAGCTCCAAGACACATAAACATTTCCACTTAAGAACTTTCTACTCATCAGAAAGAGCAAAACAGTCTGGTTTTTTCCTTCCTTTTTCATCCAAGTCCCGCATTAGTGAAATGCCAAAGCCATTTCACTACCTCATACTCATCTCTTTGGGTCACATTTATTCAAGGATTCTAGCTGAGGCTGTGTCACCGTGTCCTCTTTTTCACTGAACTTTAGGTTTATTATCTATTAACTGCTTCAAGAACAGGCACACCACCTTCTAAATACCAAAGGATCCTTAACCAGATTCAGATTCTACATGTTCCTCATATAATCCAGGTGTTGTTCTACTACCAGCGTTGGTGACATTATATGGCTGCACGCTGAGGGCTTTTCATAATTTAAAAAAACCACACCAATACACACAATACTTCTTAAAATTGTTCTACAAGGCTTGTAATGAAAACCAGAAGTTTCTGGTCCCCCGATTCCTGCTCCTAAGGGCAGCCTCTTTCTTGTGGTATTTCTCTCCACCTTTCTAAGTAATATGCCTATAATATTATTTCTTGAGGCCTCTCGGGTGACTCAGTGGTAAAGAATCGCCTGACAATGCAAGAGATGCAGGTTCCATCCCTGGGTCGGGACGATACCCTGGAAGGGGAAATGGCCACTCACTCCAGTATTCTTGCCTGCGAAATCCCATGGACAGAAGAGGCTGGCAGGCTATAGTCCATGGGGTCAGAAAAGAGGTGGACACGACTTAGCAGATAAACAACAACAATTATTTCTTGAATTTTCACTGCTAGTTATTACTTGTGGTAGTCAGCCTCTGAACAGCTCCTAACTGACCCCTGTCTCCTGGCATCCATGTCCCTGTGCAGGCCCCTCCCACAATGTCTCAGGGTTGGTCTGCATGACTGATGGAACGTAGCAGAAGTGATGACGGTAGGTCACATTCGAGGCTGGATCACAGAACACACTGGAAATTCTTCTGGTTGTCTCTCCTGGATCACGTACTCTCAGGGAAGCCAGGTAACAACATACCCAAAGGAGAGGTCCGGGCTTCCCTGGTGGCTCAGATGGTAAAGAATCCGCCTGCAATGCAGGAGACCTGGGTTCAATCCATGGGTTGGAAAGATCTCCTGGAGAAGGGAACGGCTACCCACTCCAGTATTCTGGCCTGGAGCATTCCATGGGCTGTATATAGTTTATGGGGTTGCAAAGAGTTGGACACGACTGAGTGACTTTCACTAAGGAGAGGTCCACAGGGGTATAGCCCAAGGTGGCCCAAGGTGACATCTGGACTGCAACCCCATGGGGGCTTCTCAACTCATGACCCACAGAAACTGTGAGGCAATAAATACCTGATATTTTAAGTCACTAAGTTTTAGGGTAATTTGTTATGCAGCAAAATATAACTATGATGTTATCTATTTAATTTTTATGATGGAAGATTAGGATTTTGTTCTAATGCTTTTGTCACATACTACTCCGCTTACTCTCAATTTTTCTATAGAATTATGACAAATTTTGATTAAATTAGCATTAAGAGTTGCCTTATTAGGTCTATGTGAATACTATTTGTAGCCAAGCCAAGATGTATACTATGATTGCATTTCTTTGTTGGTATAAAGCCTATTTCCCCTGAAGATAATAAAGTACTGAACTCCCTTTAATATGTTCCATCAACTACTCTATCAGTTTGTTCTTGTGATATATCTATACTAGATATATATAGGGGAATTCCTTTCCCCTAACCTGTACTGGAATCCCTGTTTCTTGGATCCCATTTAATTCTCTTTTAAATCAATCTCCTTTTTCTGGTGAAAAGTGTCTTCTAGCAGAGCGTCTTTAAAAAGGGTGTACTATGAACTGTTTTTAACTCACAGCATATCTGACACCAAATGTGTTGGCTCTGTTCTCACACCAACCAATTCTCCAACTTTCCAGACACCAACTGGTATCCTACAGTTCAGTTCAGTCAGTCACTTCTGACTCTACAACCCCATGGACTGCAGTACGCCAGCTTCTCTGTCAATCACCATCTCCTGGAGTTTGCTCAAACTCATGTCCGTTGAGTCAGTGATGCCATCCAACCATCCCATCCTCTGTCATCCTGCTCTCCTCCTGCCTTCGATCTTTCCCAGAATCAGGGTCTTTTCCTATGAGTCAGTTCTTTGCATCAGGCGGTCAAAGTATCCTACAATTGAATTCAAATCTGACACTATGTAGAGGTAGTGTGGACCCCTAACAGTTCCACCAGACTGCTCCTGCTTCAGATGCCAGCTGCAAGTCTGGGCCACTTGTACTTTTGACCAATCAGTTATAAGGTCAGAAGAGCGGTGGGGTTCCCCACAATCCCCCTCTTCAGGTTTGAGAATTTGCTAGAATGGTATTTTTAAGTAAGCATGACTGATTAACTCATTGCTCACTGGTGATTAACACCATCTCCAGTCCCTCTCCCCTCTCTAGAGGCAGCGAGGTGGTGCTGAAAGTTCCAAACCTCTAATCACACAGTTGGTTCTTCTGGCAACCAGTTCTCATTCTGAAGCTATGGAGGGGCCCACAAAGAGTTACCTCATTAGCATAAACACAGGCATGGCTGACTTCTCCTCTTACCCCTATTACTTAGAAAATTCCAAGGGTTTTAGAAGCTCTTGGGTTGGGAACTCAGAACAAAAGGCAAGTATTACAACAGAAGATGCTCTTATCAGCCCTACAACTCAGAAAGTTACAAGGGTTTTTGGAGCTCTGTGTCAGGAATCAGGGACAAAGACCAAATATATATTTCTTATTGTATCACAATATCTAAGGGCATATGCACAAAATGTCTGAAAATGTCTTTATTACCCTTAAACTTGGGTGGTATTTTAGCTGGCTATAAAATTCTGTGTTGAGAATTTTTTTTTGGGTGGGGGAGGGCAGTGCTGTGGGATCTTAATTCCTCAACCAGGGATCTACCACAGGATTCACCGTGCCCTTGACAGTCAAAGTGTGGAATCCTAACCACTAGGCTGCCAGGGAATTGCCCTCTTTCAGAATTTCAGAGGTGTCGTTCCACTGTCTTCTAGTTTGTTACTTTCAAGAAAGTTAATGCCATTTTGAATACTAACCCTAAGTATGTGACTGCTCTCTCTAGAGGCTTTTGGGACTTTCTCTTTTTCCTCAGAGATCTGAAACCTCATAAGGCTGTAACTTGGAGTCAATTTTCTTTTATTTACTGTGCAGCATCATTCTATAGACATTATTTCAGTTCTAAGAACACCTTTTCATACCATTTCTTTGATAATTTCCTCCTGTCTACTGTTTATTTAATCTCACATTCCCATTAGTTAGGTATTAGACCTCTTGGAATGATCCTCTATAATTTATCTCTTCTCCCCAATTTTTCATCTCTTTCATTTGGTCTGTCTTCTGGGAATCTACTTAACTTTACCTTTCAATATTTCTGTGTGGTATTTTTCATACTTGCTATCATACTTTTAATTTCTAAGAAGTCTTGTTTTCTGGAGGTTTCTTTTATTTATTTTTTAAGAATCTAGTTCATCTTTTATGAATGCAATATTTTCTCTAATCTCTCTCAAGATATTATAATTAAAATATTTCCTTCTCCTTCTCCCTGCTTTTACTGTTTCTTCTGAGTTCTCTTCTCTTCCATTTGTTTTAGACTGTCTTTTATGTCCTTTAAATGTCTTATAACACCTGGCTATCTGCTCAGACTTTTAAAGCTGCTGGAAAGCTCTGTTTATAATGGCTAAGCTCATCAACTTGTGCACTTCACATTAGTGTAATCAGGCAAGAAGAATCTGCCATTTTTTGAGGGTCCCTCAAAGTAGGCAGTATCTTTAGGACTTCTCTGGAACTATATTTATCAGAGAAAGATCTTTCAGTCTTTTGCATGGGAGCATCTGCCTGCAAATATTCTGAAAACTGTGAGAGAGAAGAATTGTTCTACTAATCACTATATTTATAACTTTGTCTTAAAGCCCCTATTTTCAGTTTTGCTCTGTACTCCATCCCATCTTCTGTGCTTGGTGTACCTCTGATTCAATACCTAAGACTAAAATTTTTGTCTCCTGCGAGAGTAGGGGAGGGGCTGCAGGCATCTGTTTTTTACACAGACTTTCAACTAATCTTCCTGTTTTCAGTATTTGGTTTCTCCAGTTCTGGAGCTAATCCAGGGTTCCGCATTACAAATCCTCTTCCTTGTTAGTTCTCTCCCCACACCTTCAGCAAGAACTTTCAATTCCTCAGGTCCACTAAGTTCATCACACTCACTTCTTGGCTTCAACATTCCAATGACCTCTCATTTGCTGATCTCTCTTCTCCCTCTTCTGTGTGCTGAGTCATGTCTGACTTTTTGCAACCCTATGGACTGTAGCCCACCAGGCTTGTCTGTCCATGGGATTTCCCAGGCAAGAATACCGGAGTGGGTTGCCATTTCCTCTCCAGGGAATCTTCCTGATCCAGAGATCTAAATGAGTGTCTCCTGCACTGGCAGGTGGATTCTTTACCACTGAGCCACCCAGGGAGCCCCCTTTTCCCTCTTACTATCATTTTAACAGTATTACAGGAAGGAATGGAGGATAAAATGTGTATTCAATTTGCTGTGTTAAAACTCCTGTGCATTTATTTTTCATGTAGAAAGGAAACAGAAGACAAAAGGACAAGCTGTATATGCGCGAACTGGGTGACCTGATTTCCCAAAAAAGCTCAGCTAAAGAGACGACAGGGCTATCTTGGGATATGCTAGCCAGATTACATCTGAATTCCGTGCTCAGTTAAGGGGAACAACTAATTTGTCTTTAGGTGATGGCACCTACATGCATTTGAAAAATAGCTGTACCTACACCTAAACAATATAATTTATCTGGCCCACAGACTGGTGCAGGTGTTGATTTGAGGGCCCTTTGCAACAATTCTGCAGAATCCCTTTAGCATGGGAACCCCTGCACCAGAGGTACCTGGAGATCCCTCCTAGTTAGTGGTGTCTGAGACCTTGACTGAGCAAATGCAATCAGAAATCCTGAGCACCTCAGCTCTACCTAAGTTGTGACTTGCTTTAACACACACACACACACACACACACACACACTTTCCCATTTTCTTCCTTGGAAAGACTAAGAAATCTTTCATGCCTGACCCTGCCCAGGTATCTTTGGATCAGCACACAGATAGTGTAGCATGATACCACGAACTCTGTTCCTGTCAAAGGCAGGTGAGACTCAAGATTCAACTAGTTGCTTGTTCAGGCAGGAAAAGCAGCAGGGCGAAATCTGAGTTGGAAGTAATCGGAGACAGGCGTCCCCAAAGAAAGCAAGAGCTACGCCTAGAATAGATTTCTGTCTGATGGGAAACATTTTGATACTATTCCTCCTACCCTCAAGGAGCCCACAATAAACATAAATAAAACAGTAAGTGAATAGTTAAGTGCCTTGCCTGTGCAGGCACAGAATCCCCTTGGGATCAGTGGGGTTTAAGACTAAGCTTTTAGGCAGTCACAAGAGATGCTGAAATTGCATGACAAGTAGTAATCCATAATTTCACTAAGGCACACATTTGAATCATAAAAGCTATGAATCTTGTGGGTAAGGATGAGCCTATAAAAATGAGTAGGCATGGGTTAATCTGTAACATTCCTTCTGGCTAGAAAGTCAATAATTGTCTCTTTAAGAGAGACAGTTATCACGGTAGATAAGAACGGATACTCTGGAACTAAATTAACAGCTAAATTATTAATTACTCTGGGTTCAAATCTAAGTTCTGCCACTTACTAGCAGTATAACCCTGGGCTAGTCATTTAACTTTACTGCCTCAATTCACAAATCTGCAAAAGTGGGGTAAACAGTACCTCCCTCATGGCATTATTGGGAGGATTATATTGGCATTTAATGCAAAGCATTTAAAAGTGCATGGCACATATGATGTGCTACATAAGTGCTTGTTAAAGAAAGAAAGAAAGAAAGAAAGAAAGAAAATGTCCTTATATTGAGAATTTCACAGAAGTTATTTTTAATTCCTTTAAAGAAGGGGTCAACAAACCATGGTTATGGGCCAAAATCTGGCCTGCCTACCTGTTTTTGAACTAAGTATAGGTTTTACATTTTTAAATGGTTGGAAAAAATCAAGCCTCAGATTTCATGACATGTGAAAATCATATAAAATCCAACTTTGAATCCAACCATATACAAAATTTTTGTTTCTGAACACAGACATGCCCACCTGTGATAGTGACCATTGGCCCGCAAAACCAAAAAACTACCTGCTTCTTTACAGAAAAAGTTTGCTGACCTCTGCTCTAGAGTCACAGGGAACAAATATTATGAAGAGGGAGGTGAACACATTCTCTAGAAAGGGAAAGATGCTGACCACTTATTTAAGACACCACCTCATGCCCCACCCACATCACACCTGATTTTCAGAGGTCACACCCTGCTGAACTAGGATGAACTGTCTACACCTTGTGGAATCCAACACTGAGATACAGTGTCTAATACAAAAACACTCGTTCCTTTTGAAAAGGAAGTGAGCTCAGCCTGAAATAGAGGCATTCACACAGGAGTCATGAATGGCCTGTATGGGCCTGCTACCCCAGTTGCCTTTTTTTTTTTTAAACTTCAGTTTCTTAACCATAGTTACACAATCAATCATCCTTTCTCCAACACCCCCATGGAGTTTCAGTGCTAATTAGCCTCAGCAAATAACGCAGCCTTGTCCACCAGCAATGCAGGAGGTGGACTGCCTGGAGATGCCCTGAAGCACTTGCCTTCAGACCTCAGGAACCTACCAATCCCCCACGTTATTCAGCAACCACCCAGCACAAAGCCAGTGAGGCCCAGCTGTCCACCCAAACCAGAATCTTATTCACGTGTCAGACAAGTAAGGCTACTGCATGTTTGAGATGTGAAGCCTCAGTCTTAAGCATGATACTTTTCTGTTCTTATCAGTCCAGTGGACTTCAAACTCCTTGAGGTAATAACGGTCTTGCACATCCCCTAAATAGTTCAGTAAATATGTATTGAAATTAAAATACCAACTCCATCCTTAATGGCTACCCAGAAAATCAACGAATCTTTGCGAAAATAAAGTAATATGGTAGGAAAAAAATGGCAGTTTCACTAAAAGTGATAGCCAAAATGGACCACAGTTTCCTTCAGTTAAATTTAGAGAAGGATATAGAAGACTGAGCAGGGGGCATTGTGAATTTTCTACTCATTTCATTCAAAACTTTTTTACATATATAAGTAGATACAGTAAGGCTTCCCTCATAGCTCGTTTGGTAAAGAATCTGCCTGCAACGCAGGAGACCTGGGTTTGACTCCTGGGTTGGGAAGATCCCCTGGAGAAGGAAATGGCAACTCACTCCAGTATTCTTGCTTAGAGAATTCCAGGGACAGAGGAGCCTGGCAGGCTACTGTCCATGGGGTTGCAAGAGTCGGACTTGACTTAGCGACTAAACCACCACCACCAGATACTGTAAATCTAGAAATAACCACACGCTTGATGGCTAGTACAACAACAATCATGAATATTCATTATCACCTAGATATAAGATGACCTCTATAGCGATGTAATATAAAGTTACTAACTACGTATGAATACTGTTTAATAATATATTTGCTATGAATCCTCTGTAATAGCGCAATGATGATGACAACAGCTCCCGGTAACAAGGAGCTGGCGGGGGCCCCACCAACTTCCGTGTGTGATGGAGCAGTCTGCGGTGGGAGGACGCTGACCACACAGGGCAGGAGCCTTGGCAGCACTTCAGCTTCCCCTCTTTTCTCCTGTTTGATTACATGAGAAACTGAATGACTGGTCTAGACTGCTGAGGCTGGTTCTGCTATTAAGAGTTAAGAGTTCTGAGCACTGTGGTCTGGAGAAAGCCCTGGGAAAATGCAAGAAAGGGGGACCTTCCTTCCTGGTCTTAACAAATGGGCTCTAACCAAAGGTGGTTTCAGCTCTGACTGGCCCCTGGTGGTTACCTGGAGGCTTCCACTCAGCTCACCAGTTAGGTCTTCAAGGACCCCAGGTATGAAAACGCCAGGGAGACGGTGTCTGCTGCAGGCATCAAAGGGCAGAGCAAACACAGCACTGAACTGACTGGGAACACTGCAGGGGACCCAGAAATGGTCGACAGCCATCTACCGCGAAGATAACTCACTTTTTGAATCGGGGAAAATATCCTGACTCTGGATAGGGATAAACAAACCCAGCGTCCGACTGCCCATCGTAACTGGAGCATGTGACCTCCCTGAGGTCAGGTGGACAGGAACTAGGGCCGCTTGGTGTCCTCCTCTGGAAGTGTGAACGGTGGATTCCAGAGCAATGTGACTCCTAGCTCACCTTCCCCTCTCCCTCACCCACCAAAATGAGATCATTATAATAGCCCTAGAGCTAATAAGGAAATTGATTTTGTAATTTTAAAAGTCTCGAAAAGAAGGTCTCCAGGCTGAGACCTGGAGAATTCCACCAAACACTTAAAAAAGAACTAATACCGATTCTAAACTATCTCTTATAGAAAATAGAAGAGAAGGGGACAACTCAAATTGAAGTCAGTATTAGGCTAATACTCAAAGTAGACAACAGAGAGTACAAAAGAGAGGAAACTACAGACCAATATCCCTCAGGAATATAGATGCAAAACCCTTTAACAAAATACAAAAAGAATTAATCATATACTGCAACCAAGTAGGGTTTATTTGGGGGATCCAAAGGAGATTCAATATTCAAAACTCAATCAATATAATCCACCATAAAAACAGGTTAGAAGAAAAATAAATCACATGACCCTCTCAATCAGGGATGTACAACAGAAAAAGCATTTGACAAAATTCAACACCTATTCATGATAAACACTCTAAAAAGACTAGAAATAGGGGGAATTGCCTCAACTTGATAAAGAACATCTACAAAAGACCATCAGCTACCTGCATAGTTACTGGTAAAAGACTGAATACTCTTCCCTGAGAAGAGGAGGAAGGCAAGGTTGTCTACTCCTACCATTGCTATTATGCATAGTCCTGGAAGTTCCAGCCGGTGCAGTGAGGTAACAAAACGAAATACAAGGAATACACATCAGAAAATAAGAAATAATAGTATCCTTATTTGCCAATGACACAATGGTCTAGGTACAAAAGCCAAGGCCATCTACCTCCCCACAAAAGAAAAATGCCAAACGCCACCCAGAAATAACCTAGAACCAATGAGTGAGTTCAGCAAGGTCACAGTATATAAGGCCACAGGACACAATATCATCATAGACAATCAACTGTACTTCCACATACTATCTGTTAACCTGTGTGAGTCAAAATCTAAAATATAATTACATAATTGCTCAAAAAAATTAAACGATGTGAATTTAACAAGTCGAGCTAACAGGACTGATGTGCTAAAAAATGCTGATGAAAGACATCAAAGATCTAAATAAACAGAGAGACATACTGTGTGCAAGGATTACAAGACTCAACACAATAAAAATGTTGTTTCTCTCCAAATTCGTACATAGATTTAATGCAATTCCTACCAAAATTTCAGCAAGAGTCTTTATAGCTATAAACAAGATTATTCCAAAATTTATACGGAAAGGCAAAGGAACTAAAATAGCTAAAGCAGTTTTGAACAAAAATTAAGTGCAAAGGACCAAACAAGCACATGAAAAGATGTCTAACATCATTAGTCATCAGGGAAATGTAAATCAAAGCTGCAACGAGATACCAGTTCACACTCATGAGTATAGCTATTATTAGAAGAAAAAAAAAAAGGAAGAAAAGAAAAAGAAAAATCCAACAGAAAATCCCAAGCGCCGATGAAGATGTGGCAACCCTGGGACCCGTGAGCACTGCTGGTGAGATGCACAGTGGCAGCCACAGCGGAAGGCAGGCTGGCTGCTTCTCAAAAAGCTAAACACAGAACAACAATACGACGCAGCAGCCCCGCTCCCAGGTACGCATCCGAAAGGACTGAACGCAGTCTCAAAGACTTATTTGTACACTCATGTTCACAGTGCCAGTATCCACAGAGGCCGAAAGATGGAGACAACCCAGGTGCCCGTCAATAGATAAGTGGATAAATAAAATGCAGCATATACATATAACAGATCACCGCTCCGCCCTAAAAAGGATGGAATCAAGAAAAAGATAAGCCACAGATTGGAAGGAAATATTTGTAAACACGTGTCTGAGAAAGGACTGTTTTTCAAAAGATGCAAGAAACTTTAAAAAATCCATCAATAAGAAAACAGCTGAATTTAAAAATGGGCAGAAGACTTTAACAGACATCTCCCCAATACAGATGGCAAAAAATAAGTGTATTAAATAAGCATATTAAGACACTCCACACCATGTCATCAGGGAAATGCAAATTAAAACAATGAAGTAACAACACATATCCACTAGAATGGCCAAAACCCAGAGCACTGCTGACACTGAATGCTGGCAAAGATGTGGAGCAACAAAAACGCTCATTCCTCACTGGTGGGAATGCAGAACGGGACAGCTACTGTGGAAGACAGTTTGGCACCTTCTGACAAAGCTAAACATATTCTTAGCATGTAATCTGGCAATCACACTCCCTGGAATTTTCCCAAAGGAGTTAAGAAAAGAGCTATCAAGCCTCATATGAAAAGACATAGACGACCCTTAAATACATATTTAAGTGAAAAGAAAAAAAATCTTTAAAAGGTATCTACTATATGCATCCAACTACCTAACAATCTGGAAAAGGCAAGAACTATGGCGATAGTACAAGGCTCACTGGTTGCCAGGGGTGAGGGAGGGACCAACAGGTGGAGCACAGAGGGTTTTCTGGGCCATGGAATTGCTCTGTGACACTGTAACGGTGGACATGTGTCATTCATTTCTCAAAAACCTTGGAACATACAACACCAAAAGTGAACCCTAAAGTAAAGTACGGACTCTGGGTGGTACTGACGTGTCGATATAGGCTTATTGATTGTAACAAATGTACCAGCTGGGTGCAGGATACTGATAGTGGGGAGGCTCCGTGTGCAGCACGAACAGGGAGTGTATGGGAAATCTCTGTCTTCAGTTCAGTTATGCTGCAAACCTAAAACTGCTCTAAAAAAATAAAAAGAAGACTTTTTTTAAAAGGGGGATGAAATTCTAATACACACTACAACATGGATGAACCTTGAAAACATACTAAGTGAAATAAACCAGGCACAAAAGGACAATATTATATGATTCTACTTATGTGAAGGGAGTGGAATCGTGAAAACCACATGGACAAGAGAATACTGAGTTCTGCAGTACGTTTGTTTGGGTTTTCCCATAAGATGTCATGGAAAAACTCAAACGAACTTTTTGGCTGGCTCTATAAAATGAAGGACACCGGGATCTGGGGGAGGGGCACCGGGGACTTGTTACTCAATGTTTATAGAGTTCTGCTTCAACTGATGAAAAAGTTTCCAAAACACACAGCTGCACCGGCTATCCCACACTGCGAATGCACCTAAGGCCACTGAACTGTATGCTTAAAACAGTTCAAATGGGGGAAACAGGTGAAACAGAACAAATACAGGGGGAGGAGTAGCTCTCCCCATCTCACTACTTGTCACACGTAAAGCCAGAGTGAGCACAGCCGTGCTGTACCGGAGCAGGGAGAGAGACGCTGACCAATGAAAGAGAACGCAGGACCCAGAAGAAGCTCCATCCAGGGACAGCAAAGTGATTTCTGACAAATGCACAAAAGCATCTGCGCACCTCACATGGGAGAAAGACAGGCTTTTTAGCAAATAGGACTGGAGCAATTGGACACCCTTAGGAAAAAAAAAAAAGAACTTCGACATACACCTCGGTTTTTACAAAAATTAACTGCTATCTTGAGAGCAAGCCAGCAAGTGGGAAATTCAGGAAGCATTTCTATGTTGCAATCTTGAATAATCGTTTCTTCTTTGGGAAACCTCAGTTTCTGCTCTTAAGACTGTCGACTGATTGGATGAGGTCCACCCCATCTTGGAAGGTAATCTGCTCTACTCTAAGTTTACTTTTTAAACATTAATCACATCTTAAAAAAATACGCTCAGAGCAACATCTAGACTGGTGTTTGCTCAAACAACTGGGCACCGCAGCCTAGTCAAGCTGACACACAAAATGAACCATTGCACTCAGACAAGCTGGCAGGAATGTAAGATGGCACAGTCCCTCTGCAAAACAAGTTGGCGATTTCTGCTAGAACTGAAACTCAATTCACCACGTGGCATGGCAATTGTGCCCTTGGGCACTTATCCCAGAGAAATGAAAACTGACATTCACACACAACCCTGTAAATGAATGTTCACAGCACCCTTTCTCGTAATACGTGAAAACTGGAAAGAAGCAAAAGGTTCAGCGAGTGAATGGTTAAACAAGATGTGGCACATCCATCCACACCATGGAACACTCCTCAGATCTATTAAAGAGCACACTACTGATACAACAAATTAGATGACCCTCAAATGCACTATGCGGAGTGAAAAAAAGCCAATCTCAAAGGTCACGTACTCGGTGATTCCATTTTATACACCATTCTTGAAATGAGAGGTGGGGAACAAATCAGCGGTTGCCAGCAATTAGGGATGGTGGGTGGGAGGGGGTAGATGTGATGATGAAGGGGCAGCATGAGGGACATCTCTGAGGTCAAGGGGCAGCTCTGCACTGAGGAAGCGGAGGTCACCGGTAACCCCGACAAGAGCAGATGGTGGTTCCCTGACATGAAGAACTTACTTATCCTGAGTTCCACCAAAGGAGCAATCTTTCTCATGTTTCCTGGGATTGTCTAAAAATTAACACTCCTTATATGTTAAATGAATGAAGCCTATGAATAAATCAACTCGATTTAAAATTGAGTCTGGTCATGTCAGTCCCCATTTTGTTGAGCTCCTTACTGCCTGCTGCTGCTGCTAAGTCGCTTCAGTCATGGCCGACTCTGTGCGAACCCATGGACAGCAGCCCACCAGGCTTCCCTATCCCTGGGATTCTCCAGGCAAGAACACTGGAGTGGGTTGCCATTTCCTTCTCCAATGCATGAAAGTGAAAAGTGAAAGTGAAGTCGCTCAGTCCTGTCCGACTCTTAGCGACCGCATGGATTGCAACCTACCAGGCTCCTCTGTCCATGGGATTTGCCAGGCAAGAGTATTGGAGTGGGGTGCCATTGCCTTCTCCACCCTACTGCCTGAGTCAGATCCGAATTCTAAACTGGCCCCCATCTACCTAACCAGTTTTATGCCTCACCATGGCCTCTTCTGGGCTTCCCTGGTGGCTCCGACAGTAAAGAATCTGCCTGCAATGCAGGAGACCAGGATTCAATCCCTGGATGGGGAAGATTCCCCTGGAGATGGGAATGGCTACCCACTCCAGTATTCTCGTCTGGAGAATTCCATGGACAGAGGAGCCTGGGAGGCTACAGTCCATGGGGTCGCAGAGTCAGACAAGACTGAGCGACTCACACTTTCGTGCCTCTCTTCTGAGCTGCTGCCAATTCCCTTACATGGCCCTATTCCCTTGCCTGGATCCTTATTCCTTACTTTTCTGCCTGGTTATTTACTCCTCAACCTCTGAAGACCCAGCTCAACTGCTCCCTCCTCTGAGGGGCTTCCCTGACCCCCAGGCAGTAGGCTCCCCCGTTCCCGCAGCATTTGACATGAGCCTCCAGCACAGAAGATACCACACTATGTTGCCCCTAATGAATGTCTCCCCATCCAGGCTGAAGAATCTTCACGGAAAGGAAGGATTGAATCCTAGCACTTAACACAGTGCCTCATTCTTGAGTCTGCAGAATGAATCCTAAAATGATTTCATTTAAAAGGTGAGAGCTCTCAGTCCTTCATCTGGGGTACAAGTCACACAACTTTTGATGAGTTTCACCTCATCTTTCTGGCTCAGGGCTGTGGGAGCCAGTGGGAGGAAGACACTGGCCCTTGACTAAAGAGAGCATAAGGAGCATTACTCTCTGACCTTATCTGAAAATTCGTCAGCTGAAGTAAAAGCCTCAAGAAAAAGAGGATAAAGCTTGGGGCCAACCCGTGGAGGGCTTGCCTTCCACACTAACAGCGCATCTTGGACCCTGGAAGAAATAAACAAGCCCCGCTGCAGTTGTCTGGTTCAGGGCTATGTCCAACAAGGGGGTGGGGCTGTGTCCCTGGATAGCTTGCCCACTGGCCCTGGACAGGGGCAGAAGGATGCTCATCCCACTACAAGGAAAAATGCTTAGTCCTCACAAACCCACGGGGCTGGGAATGAGACAAGTACAACAGAACGCACTGAACTGGTTCAGTCTGGGGGTTTGATGCCGTTTTAAAGCACATTCTGTGAATGGATAGCCAACAAGGAGCTACTCCAGAGCATATGGAACTCTGGTCAGCGTTGTGTGGTGGCCTGGATGGGATGGAAGTGTGGGGAAGAATGTATATGTACATGTATGTACAGGTATGTACATGTATATGTATGGCTGGGTCCCTTTGCCGTACACCTGAAACTATAACACTGTTTGTTAACTGGCTAAACCCCAATCCAAAAAATGGCTTCTTTGATAGCTCTGCTGGTAAAGAATTTGCCTGCAATCCAGGGGACCCTGGTTTGATTCCTGGTTCTGGAAGATTCACTGGAGAAGGGATAGGGTACCCACTCTAGTATTCTTGGGCTTCCCTTGTGGCTCAGCTGGTAAAGAATCCGCCTGCAATGCAGGAGACCTGGGTTCGATCCCTGGGTTGGGAAGATCCCCTGGAGAAGGGAAAGGCTACCCACTCCAGTATTCTGGCCTGGAGAATTCCAGGGACTGTATGGTCCATGGGGTTGCAAAGAATCAGACATGATTGAGCAACTTTCACTTTCACCAATACAAAATAAAAATTAACAACAACAAAAAAAGCACAGTGTGAAACCCTCTGTGATGAAGCTTGGGTCTCTCCGCTTTAGGGGGCCTCACTGGTTAAGTGATTCAGGAAGGGGGTGAGGGAGGAAGTGGTTGACCAGCTAGCACTAAAAAAAGACCTGGGGCTATGGTCCCACGGAATGAGCCAGTCAAGAGCTGGCTAAACATTCAGGCCTGTCCCCACCTCTTTCAAACCCACCCCCGCCTCACCCGCGTCCAGTAGGGAAGGATGGGAGGAAAAAGGGAGACAGGAGGGAGGAGCCCTCAGAAACCACTAAACATCTAACCATACCAACCACATTCGATCTGCAAATGTTTCTCACCAGCTTAGATGCCTGACCGTGAGAATTCAAGGACTTCAGTAGCATTCCACCCACCTTTCCAATCGTACCTTCTGCCTGGCTCCCCCATGTCTTACTTGCTCAAGAAACATCCTGCATACACTCCTGCAAGCCTGGGCTCTTGAACCGACTCTCCCCAGGCTCTTCCTACCATGTCTGTCTGTCAAAGTCCTATTCATCTTGCAAGGTACCAACGAGACACCATCCTCTCGACGAAACCATCACAAACCCTCTTAACTGGAAGTAACTGCCATCCCTCAGGCCTCTGGTGATATTGGTGCAGTTACAGAACTTACCACCCTCTGCCTTGTCTCACAGTTAACTGATGGCTATCTATTTCCCCTACCAATCTTTAAAGTCCAAAGAAAGAGGTTGACTCCCACTCATGGCAGGGTGCCTCACACACGCAGCAAAGCATCATGCACAGCTAAATGCACTGCAGCAATATGCTGACTGAAGGAGTATCTCCAACCTAACGCCAGAGGCCCTGGAGGGGCACTCAGCAAACACTTTTGAGAGCTTGAAACATGCCAAGAACAGTGTTAGATAAGAGATGCTTCCCATGCTTCCGAAGCTCAACGTCTAGAGGGGAGAAAGACGTTCTCACACGTCTCTGTGTTAGTGTGCTAAGCAGGGTTGGGGGGTGGCAGGTGCACAGGACACACCAGAGTCTACTCAGAAGCTCCAGGGTGGGGCCTGAGTCTGCACTGCTTACAGGCTCTTAGGCAAGGCTGAGGCTGATGCCATGACGCTACTCTGAGTAAGCAGGGGTTGAAGTAAAGTGGGAGAGATTAACTATACCTGGAAGGACATGAGAAAACTGTCATATTTCACACAACATCTCCCCACCGTGAGAGGGCAAAAGAAAGCAGACGGCACGGGTCTCTGCCCATACAGGTTGGCAGGGAGTCAGGTGTGCAAATTTAGGACCACAAGACAGTGCTGAACAGACCAAATGCAAAGTGTTTTAGGAGAAGAGAGGAAGGAGTGTCTGGCCGCTTCTCTCCCTTTGAGAAGGGAAAACTGCAAAAGGAGCTGTGAAGCATGGGTAGGACTCTGCTGGCCGAGGGGAGCGGATACTCCAAGCCCCGGGAATATTAGAGCGGAGGCCCAGAAGACGGAGAACTGACGTCCTAAGACACAGTCAGCAGCTGAGACCGTGGGCAGCTAGGAGAGAAGGGCAGAGAGGGGACGGGTCTGAAGGAACTGGAGTATTGAGAACACAGGTGGAGATCTAGAAAAGTTGTGCAGGGTGGCCGTAGACACCCCCAGAACATCCTTAAGCTTCTCCCTCTTAAAGCTCCCAGGAGGCAGCCACGGATTTCCGAGAGCAGCTTAGGATAATCAGAGGTTCAGTTAGATCAGCAGTCCTTCCATCCATCCTACGGAAAACCAGCCACCGCCTGCTGCTCCTGGGCTCCACCACCCCACGGCTCTCCCCACGTCTTGCCGACTTACAGTGACGAGACGGTCTACAGACACGCGGGACAAAAGATGAGCTTCACCCAATGTGGGCAGGAGCCCCTCTGAAACCCACCAAGAGCTGAGCAGCTCTGTTCTACTTTCCTGCTCCACCAACAAGTTTCTAACCTCTGATTTTCTTTGTGGTGTGGAAGAACAGACGCTCCTTCAAGAACAAGCCAGAACTGGTCTCTCTTGCTCTGGCCATTAGCATTCTCCCTCCTGAACGGGAAAAGAAGAGGAAAGTGCAAACGATACCGTGTGCTTGCTTCATGAATTGTGGAAAACGCATCCTACCTTAGATACACCTGCAGCCTTAGATACACCTCTAAGACCCACTCTGCCTTGCCTTCATTGC
The DNA here is from genome assembly GCF_019923935.1 of Bubalus bubalis. NCBI lineage: Eukaryota > Metazoa > Chordata > Mammalia > Artiodactyla > Bovidae > Bubalus > Bubalus bubalis. The sequence goes on from NC_059177.1 coordinate 52,204,175, forward strand.
CCCCTCATTCATTCATCCGTAGATAAATAAATGCTATCTGGCTTCATTCATTCACTTGCTCATTCAACACGCATCTGTGAGCCGGACTGTACTGTGCAAGGAACTATGCTGGGCTGGGGGCTGCCTCTCCGATCCCGCGTCCTTTTACTTTTCTCCTGGCCACTCTATTCTCATCGCACCAGCTGCCTGCTGTCCCCACAAACGCGAACTATGCTCCTGTTTCACTTGTGCTGATCATTCGCTCTGCCTAGAACACTCTTCCCTCAGATACGCTCATGGATTCCTCCTTCACTTCCTTCAGGTCTTTACTCAGAGAGACTGGCTCAGGTCCCTCCAAAAAAACCCAGCACCCAGTCCCCTTACTATTCTTCTTGACTTTTCTGTCAATGTCACCGCTGGACATTTTACACTGTTCATTTGTTCACTGTGCCCGCTGGGGAAGGTAGTAAGCTCACACCCGCAGGGGCTCTGCCTGCTCGGCTCCTGCCCCGGCACTTTGGACAGTGCTCGACTCAGGGAAGGTGCTGACATTATCTGCTGATACCCTGTTGAATGAGAATGGAAGGGAGGCCACTCAGGACAGACCTGTAAACCAATCCCCTGGCTGCACCAAGATCATCCCATAAAGGGTCTGCAGCGATTCTCAGCACGCTGCCAGAGTTAAAGAATCCCCAGGTTAGGAAAAGGTGAAGAGGGTCTGAATTGGGACAGTGGCTTACTGAGCACCTGCTCTGCAGACGCCTCACTAAATGCTGCACTCACAGCCCCTGTTCTCACAGAGTTATAATCCTGTAGATAACTATGTAATTATCATTACTGATAAATGTCACAAAAGGCACCTGAAAGAGAGAGGACGAGATAAAGCCAACCTGAGAGTTTCAGTCCTACACGACTAGACAGGTGGTGTGCCATCTTTAAACAAAGCGAACAGAAGAAGAGATGGTTTAGAAGAGGCCTCATTTCAGACTCAATGAGCGTAAAGGTCAACAGGACAAATGGGAATGCAGATCCAGTGCTCAAGAGAGAAACAAGAGGCTGAAACCTAGATCTGAAAGGCGTTTGTAATTTGTAGACTATGCCAAGAAAGATGCTGTTGGAAGACAGGTTAGCAAAATGTGTTTCACTGATCCTCTAGCTCTGTTAAGATGACACGACTTTTACATTTACAAATCGCCACAGAAATAAAAAGCTTATAACGTGTATGCCTCACTTAAATGTACATCTCTTAGAAGTTGATTCCTTTTAAGTGACCATTTGAAATGCAGTCATGGGGCTGAGCTAATAAAAAATGTGGTTCCTAATGAGTGAAGCGACTTATTGCAAACACTGAAGATTAAGGACGATTACTCCTTAGCATGAAATGTTTCTGACCAGTGGATCTAGCAAGAGAGACAAATTCTGTTTTTAGTGTCTTTCCAGTTACAAAGCACTGTAAGCAATCTCACTGGCCCACTAGCTAACAAGTCTTCAGCTTGTCTCTTTTTAAATTGTAGTAAAATATACATAAAACTTACTGTTTTAACCATTTTTAGGTGTACAGTTCAGTGACACACTGTTGCAGAACCATCACCACCACCTATCTTTAGAACCTCACCTTCCTAAACAGAAACTCAGTACCCATGAAACACTCACCCCCATTCCCTCCTCCCAGGCCCCGAGAAATCGCCATTCTATTTTCTCTTTTTATGAATTTGACTACTCTGGTTACCCCATTTAAGAAGAATCATACAATATCTGTCCTTCTGTGACCAGCTTATTTTGAAACTTAGCTTAATGTCTTTAAGGTTCATCCATTTGCGCTTAGGGTCGGAATTTCCTTCCTTTTTAAGACTGAATAAAAGATGGGCTCGATAAAGGACAGAAATGGTACGGACATAACAGAAGCAGAAGATATTAAGAAGAGGTGGCAAGAATACACAGAAGAACTGTACAAAAAAGATCTTCATGACCAAGATAATCACGATGGTGTGATCACTCACCTAGAGCCAGACATCCTGGAATGTGAAGTCAAGTGGGCCTTAGGAAGCATCACTACGAACAAAGCTAGTGGAGGTGATAGAATTCCAGTGGAGCTATTTCAAATCCTGAAAGATGATGCTGTGAAAGTGCTGCACTCAATATGCCAGCAAATTTGGAAATCTCAGCAGTGGCCACAGGACTGGAAAAGGTCAGTGTTCATTCCAATCCCAAAGACAGGCAATGCCAAAGAATGCTCAAACTACTGCACAACTGCACTCATCTCACACGCTAGTAAAGTAATGCTCAAAATTCTCCAAGCCAGGCTTCAGCAATACATGAACTGTGAACTTCCTGATGTTCAAGCTGGTTTTAGAAAAGGCAGAGGAACCAGAGATCAAATTGCCAACATCCGCTGGATCATGGAAAAAGCAAGAGAGTTCCAGAAAAACATCTATTTCTGCTTTATTGACTATGCCAAAGCCTTTGACTGTGTGGATCACAATAAACTGTGGAAAATTCTGAAAGAGACAGGAATACCAGACCACCTGACCTGCCTCTTGAGAAATTTGTATGCAGGTCAGGAAGCAACAGTTAGAAATGGACATGGAACAACAGACTGGTTCCAAATAGGAAAAGGAGTACGTCAAGGCTGTATATTGTCACCCTGCTTATTTAACTTCTATGCAGAGCACATCATGAGAAATGCTGGACTGGAAGAAACACAAGCTGGAATCAAGATTGCTGGAAGAAGTATCAATAACCTCAGATATGCAGATGACACCACCCTTAACGGCAGAAAGTGAAGAGGAACTCAAAAGCCTCTTGATGAAAGTGAAAGTGGAGAGTGAAAAAGTTGGCTTAAAGCTCAACGTTCAGAAAATGAAGATCATGGCATCCGGTCCCATCACTTCAGGGGAAATAGATGGGGAAACAGTGGAAACAGTGGCAGACTTTATTTTTTGGGGCTCCAAAATCACTGCAGATGGTGACTGCAGCCATGAAATTAAAAGATGCTTACTCCTTGGAAGGAAAGTTATGACCAACCTAGATAGCATGTTCAAAAGCAGAGACATTACTTTGCCAACAAAGGTTCGTCTAGTCAAGGCTATGGTTTTTCCTGTGGTCATGTATGGATGTGAGAGTTGGACTGTGAAGAAGGTTGAGCACCGAAGAATTGATGCTTTTGAACTGTGGTGTTGGAGAAGACTCTTGAGAGTCCCTTGGACTGCAAGGAGATCCAACCAGTCCATTCTGAAGGAGATCAGCCCTGGGATTTCTTTGGAAGGAATGATGCTAAAGCTGAAACTCCAGTACTTTGGCCACCTCATGCGAAGAGTTGACTCATTGGAAAAGACTCTGATGCTGGGAGGGATTGGGGGCAGGAGGAGAAGGGGACGACAAAGGATGGGATGGCTGGATGGTATCACTGACTCGATGGACGTGAGCCTGAGTGAACTCCGGGAGTTGGTGATGGACAGGGAGGCCTGGCGTGCTGCGATTCATGGGGTCGCAAAGAGTCGGACACGACTGAGTGACTGAACTGAACTGAATATTCCCATGGATATATGGAATATTATTCCACTGCATGTATGGAACAAAATAGACCGCATCTTGTTTGTCCATTCAACCACTGATGCAGCATGCCACTGGGCTGCTTTCGTCTTTTGGACATTGCAAACAATGATGCTATGAACTGGCTTGTACAAATATCTGTTCTTGAGCTTATTTTCCAAAAAAAGCATTTCTGTGTTCTCATCAGACATGCAGCACACGGCCCAGACATACTGAGCCGCACCTGAGCTGCTGACCTACCTGGCCTGCCACAAGCCCGCACTCTGGCCTTTACCTTCCCAGCCCTGCACACAGCCAGTCAGGTCCATGGGAACACAGGAGCCATCACGGTCTCCTCTGGCCTTCCCCTGTGTAAGGAGCTAAGCATCCTCAGCTTCCACTGAGACAGAAAGGGACCATGGTGTCCTTGGTTAATACTTCGGAATAGTCAGCTTCAAGCTTCAACAGAGCTGCAAGGCTTTAAAGATGAGATATTGGGACTTCTCTCGTGGTCTGGAAGCTGAGGTGCTCCCAACGCAGGGGGCCCAGGTTCGCTTCCTGGTCAGGGAACTAGACCCCACGTGCTGCAGCTAAAAAGATCCCTCAAGGAAGACAGAAGACCCATGTGCCAGACAGAGACCCAGCACAGCTCAATAAATAAATTTTTTTTTTAAAAAAAGATGAGATGCATAACGTAACAGTAGCTTCTCCTATGTCAGTTATCGGTCACAGACCAGGCCAGTCCCTTGATCAACTGCTGTGAGCTGGAAAACAAAAAAGTTTTCCATTTCTGGTTCACCTGTACTCTTTAACAAGAGCTGCTTCCAATCTCTGAAACCACAGAAGTAGACACTGGGGCAATAAAGCAAGTGTAACTTACTCCACATGTCTTAAACTTTACAGAGGCTGTATCAGTATACAATAGGGGTCAGCCAATGGGTATGGCCAACACCTGTTTTTATAAATAAAGTTTTACTGGACCACAGCCAGACCCACTTGTTTATATTCTAGGTACAGCTGCTCCTGTGCTGCAACACCCAGAGTTGGATAGCTGCAACTTAAACAGCGTGACCCACAAATCCTAAAATATTTACTATCTGGCTCTTTACAGAATATGCTTGCCAGCTCCTGGTTCACACATCTTGGTTCATTCTTTCTTCTCCCCAACTAAAAACAAGTAATGATGTGATCCACTGTTTGGGTAGAAAAGGCCTAAAAGGACTGTGAGGAAGTTGGCTAGTTTCTATGCCAAGGAGACAATGGGAGTGCCACCAGTCAACAAACCTAAAGTAGAAAGGCAGATGCCATACTTGTAATTCAGGAGGAGCTTGGAACACATCTTTGGAGAAAGGACATGGTCTCATTTTCCATCAATCAGCCCACAAGTTGAACCAGGTGTGGCCAAGGGGCAAACAATGGGATCTCATGTACAAAACAATAAAGGAACCACCTGCAGTAAGAAGCATCCCCAAAGACAGGCTTCTGACATTCACCCAGAAGGCTGGCCAAGCGCCAGAAGCCACAGGATGAACCCAGTGAATGTTGCTCGGTTAGGAACTGATTTTCCAAGATACCTCTGTTGGGCTGCACACAGCAGGCCTACAAGGCCTGTATGTGCCCAGCTTTAAGACCAAAGAGAGAACCTGAAGTCAGCAACAGAGCCATCAATGGTTTAACGGATAGCGGGGATCTTATATGTCTGAAACAAGGTCCTGGAGGGGCATCCCACTGTGTGCAGAAGGCAGGCAGGACATGGGGGTAGTCTTCACTCCCAAGTGGAAGGAGATGACCAGTAGTAGGGAACCTGATGTCAGGTGGGCTCATTAGTCACCAGGAAAACCAACAGAGGGCACACCCCAAACTGTGAGGGGTGAGGGGGGCAGGGAATAAGAGGGTGTAAAGGTCAGTCATGTGAGCAGGATATAGATGAAGCAGGTACTGGTTGGGCAGGAGATGTTCAGAGAGCAAGACAACAGCCATCTTGAGTAGCCTGACCATGTAACTCTCTTTCTCCACCTACAGTCAGGCAGCATCAAGCGCTTTCATTCATCTAAATCAGTGTCCAAATTTAACAACACCCCCGACATAACTCACAAAAGAGCAAAACTGACTTTTTGATGAATATGAATTCATAGCACAGGTGTCCACTGTGATATGTGAACATGTGCTCTAACGGAACACACTCTTCCCCTTAATTTTAACTACTCATCAAAAAGAGGCAAAGCTGAAAAGGAAACACAGCTACCTGAAAAAAGTGAGTAGAGAGCCCCGGTAATGAACAATATTCAGAAGCACAGGATTTCCCAATACAGGGTCATCTCCACATCAAGAGTCAAGAAGTCTTAGGTCCAGAAGACTAGCAGAAAAAGCCCGTGTCTGTCTCCTGTCCTGAAATAGAAGAGTGATACTGCACCTGGCTATACACATCACTGTCCTTTGTGCTCACAGAGGACGCTGCTGACAGAGGACAGCTTGTTTCCTGCTCTGCTTTATATGCCATTAGCAGGTGAGTAATCTGACAGAGGATGCAAAAGCATCTCTTCCACCAACCAACAGCTGTGCTGGATCTCAGGTAATACAGCTTTGTGCCTTAGGCAATCCCTTAATATCGCTAAGCCCCAGGGTTTTTTCATCTGTGAAATGGATGGCTTTGTTAGAAGACCTCGATGGCTCCTTTTAATATGATTATTCTAGCTCTCTAATGGGAGAAGGCAATGGCATCCCACTCCAGTACTCTTGCCTGGAAAATCTCATGGACGGAGGAGCCTGCTGGGCTGCGGTCTATGGGGTCGCACAGAGTCGGACACAACTGAAGTGACTTAGCAGCAGTAGCAGCAGCTCTCTAATTATACCGGTGTAACTCAGTAACGACACATGGCATAAAAATGGCGTGCACCAACAAGTCCTTACCTCACTTCCTGATATCCTCCTCCACCTACTCTTTCATCACAAAATCAGTATGACAACAAATTAGGCAAGATTCCAGACTCAAATGTGTGGCCCTTGAAGTCAGCTTTAGTGAAAATTGTGTACTTGGGTTTAGTGGGTTAGGGTGAGGGTTATGTAGTGTGACCATCTAACTCCATCACGTCCTTTTTGCATCTCTGTGTCTTAGAAGCTTTCCCTGGCTTACCCTTACAGCCTAAATCTCAATCCGAAAATTCACCCCCATTATTGCTTTTCACCAGTCTCTACTCACCCCAAGCATTACTGCCAAAAACAGATCATTCTCTTGCTTACAAATCTCTAGAACCCTCAACACCTGCTTCCATGTGATCACCGTGAACAAAAAAACCTCTCATTTATATTTATTTTCTGTTTCCTTTAGTCCAGCTCATTTTTCTCAAACCACTCGCTCCCCATGAAAGATGCTGTCCCCTTGCTGTCCACTTTACTCCTCTCCTGGGAAACTAATCTCCTTCAGGAGGGCTTTTTTTTCCCTATTAAAAAAATTTTTTTTAGTTTATTTATTTTTAATTGAAGGATAATTGCTTTACAATATTGTGTTGGTTTCTGTCTCAGAAGGGGTTTAGAGTGACGAAAACCTTAGGCTGGGCATTATGCAAAGAATACCGCAAGTTTTCTCATTTAATCCTCATATGAATACTAAGAATTAGAAATCATCCCTATTTTTACATTTGGAAAGCTGAAGCTAAGAGAGCTTAAGTAACTTGCCCAAGGATTTTAATCCAAATCCTTCTTCTATCTCCAAAGCCACACTCCTAACCATTCTACTTAACTGTCTCAGGAGGTCTGACTCAGAAATGTGGAAGAGGAAGTTTCCTTAACCCTGCGGAAAACAAGAAGAGCACAAAGATATCTGCATAGTTTTATTTTTTAAACAGGGGCCTTCGCAGATGCTAACATCCTTCTAGCCAAAGCCCAACAGGGAACAGGATTTCCAGCAGCATCTCCACCTGGAGAGCTCCACCTGGCTCAGCAGCTCGGCCGCAGAGCAGGACAGCATGCCTCCCCAGCAGGAATGGATACAAAAGCACGGGAGGAAGGCTGGGTCTTGTGCCCAGAATGCCAACAAGGAACAGGTGGTTAAGAGGGGGGTCTGTCCCCACGGGAGGCCATCAGTCCATTCTCCGGGACCTCTGCGGTGCTGGTAGCGTGCCTTCTAGTGTGGGGTCAGGGGAGTGGCCCACCTCAAAAGATTTCCAGATCCGATTTTAAAAGCTCTTATTACGAGACAAGGCAGGGGGAGCAATGACTCCTCAGGAAGAGCCCACGCCTCTATCACACCGCAGCTAACTAGGAGGTGGCACGTCTGTGGTGACAAGAAAAGGTGCTTTTCCGTGGTGCCCATCAAAGGTAGAAAGAGCCGCCGCCCCCTTCCTCCACAGAGCGGCTGCAAGTCCGTTTTTTGCTTTTTCTCGTCTGTGTGACAGAAAAAGGAGGCGGGTACCCCAAGGTTTCTACTCCGAGGGCCTCAGCGGCGCACCTCTTAGCGTTTCCTTCTAAGGTCTGAGACTGAGAGGCTGACCCTGTCCGTCTACCCCCTCAGCCCCAAGCCCCCTCTCCCGCTCGGCACCTCTCTTTCCCCGCCGGTCGCTCTCACTCCCATCTCGTTTCTCCACCCTTCAGCGCGCTAGACCTCTCTTCCCAGATCCCCCCATCTCTCTTCCCTCCCCGTTCGGCCCCCGGCCCTTTCAGCCCCGCGCTGCCCGACCCCTGGGACCTTGAGCGTCACGTCGCACAGCTTGCCCTGCCGCCGAATCTCCTCCATGACGCCGTAGCCGCGACTAGGCAACTCGGACACGGAGAAGTGCACCAGGTCCTCCAGCTCCTCCGCGCCGTCCTCCACCATCTTCCCCGGCCGCCGAGACTGCGCAGGCCTGGCTGTGCTGGCTCGGAACTAAACTGGGCGGGGCGAGGGCGCGGGCGGACGGCGGCCCGGGCGCCGGACCGGCGTCGAATGGGCCTGCGCGGCCGCCGTAGTCTCAAATTGCTCTGCGCCGGAAGCCGGGCCGCGGTTTCCCAGGTCTTGCGGCTCCGTTCCCCAGCTACCCCGACCCTGGCTTCGTGCCTGCAGCTCCCGCAGTCTTTCTGGATTAATCGGTCTCATTGCTCGTCCTCCTCTTTCGGCCCTGACCTTATTCGTATCGCAACAGAGGACCGCGGACTTCGTTTCCGCCACCACCTCGTACTTCCGGAATAGCCAGAAGCGGCCCGTTGCCTCGGCGACCGTATACACAGACTGGCAGCGGCGCTGCCGGTATTCCGTAGCTGCTAATGCAGCGGTCCGGCTGGGAGAGGGCTCCTGCCTCCCGAGCGGTGAGCAGGGGTCACGCGCGCTCGGGATGGGGAGAAGGGAGGCTGGAAAGGGGGGTGTCCGCCCGGTGACGGGCAGTTGCTGGAATCTGAAGACCGCTCCTCGCGGGAGTTCCCCGACTTGGCTCGCCGGTCTCCTCCACCGGGCGGAGGAGGGTGCGGTGTCGAGGGGATTCTTTCAGCCTTTTTGCCGCTTAGGGCCTTCGGATCTAATATTCCCTGGTTTCACGAAGGTCCTGCGTCGCGCCTGAGGTTCAGGGACCTCTGCTCTTCTGGACCCTTTTTTATTCGTCGGTTTTCTAACTCGGGAAGCCTGGCGTGCTGGAGTCTATGGGGTGGCAGAGTCGGACACGACTAAGCGACTGAAATGACTTACTAACTATAGAGAGCTTTGGGATTACCAGTTCCGACCCTTTGCTTTATAGATACAGAAACCGCTCCAGAGAGACACAGAAATGGTCCCAAGGCCCATTGCCTCCCAGACTCCATACAGAGGTCCAGCCTGTTGGGTTAGAAAAAGGAGAAAGGCCAGTTCGGCTTGGGTCCGAGTTTGGGGACCTAAGATGCTGCTTCCTTTTTGGTGGCTGTGATTGTTCTTGAGAGTCTGTTCTGGACAGGAGCGCTGAAGACAGGAACCCACCTGAACCTCTGCTTTTCTCCAGTTTTTAGGGGTGCTGGGTGGCAATCTGTTCATTCTCACCCCTAAAACAAGTGAGGAAACTGTGAGCCTCTAAGCAGAGAGGGCTCCTGGTGACTACTCAGAGGTTCACTTATTTACACCAGAGATATCTAAGGGTGGTGTCCATGAGGGAGAGGCATTCCCCACAAGATCCTAGAGAGAAGGACCCTACTAAAAGGGAGAGCGTGGTAAGGAGCTGAGATGGCTTTTTCCAAATGGTGCCTGGAAACCTAGTGTCCTCCTGGAAGGGCTGTGGGCTCAGGGGTTGGTGGTGGTGAGGGAAGGGAGTGACATCTTGTGCCCTTTGGGACTCTCTCAGTTGTGACTGAAGATGGGCCCACACATGGAGATTCAGCCAGCCTCTGACTTCCAGCCATGACCACCACCATCACCAGTCACCATTTCTTAAGCACATGCTCTGTGCTTGGCAGTGTTCTGGACTTAGAGGGGGGATTCAAACGAGATAAAAGGCACCATCCAGTCCTTCAAGCAGCTTGTTATTTAATTTGGGAGCTGAAACTGTCTCAAATGATGCGGTCTAAGAACAGTAACAAGCATTATTTCAGTAAGTGCAAGATGGCATGCATGGGGTCCCTAAATGTCTTGTGTTTGAGGGGCTGCTGGCTAGTGGACACAAAGGAGGCATGCAGTTTGGGGAGAATATAGCTCCTGGCATGCCTGGAGCAATGGCGTGAGCATGGGGAGAATTGGGAAGCACAGATAGAATGGCTGCATGTGCATGTTGGCAAATTCCTGGGCAGAAAGGGGGCAGGCTCTGAGGGGAGGGTGATGCTTGAAGCTGGCCTGTGCTGCTCCTGGGCTGTCCGTGGGTAGGGGCTGCCAGGAAGGAGTTTTAGGCACCTGCCCCCAGAACATGCTCCCTTTCAGAGGGCACCCTGGACAGCATCTTAACTTCCCTGAGCAGGAGGACGGGCCCTCAGACCGGAATGGGGAACTTTAGAGAGTGACACTGCTTGCCCAAGTCAGCACACCTCCCTCTACTCTCCACTCTCCCAATATCCGAGATCAAAGTGAACCTGGAGATGACATAATCTCTTCAGCTTTCTCAATTCGGCAGTCCTGTTAGAGCTACTTGGGACTTTTTATTTCTAGAGCTCAATCTTACAAACAAAATTTTTAGACCTGAAATGGGACAAGGCATGATGCTTACCCACCTGAATACCTTTCACATTCATTTTCTAAAAATGGAAAGATTTTTAGCGTTCCTTAGAATTTTTTGACATTTTCTCTCAGTACTTCATCTTTTGTCATCAGTGTATAAGAGGCACCTAAAGAGCTGATTACATTTTAAGTTCCCCCTTAAAGCAGTAAAAATCAGTGTGATTATTACTTCTATTTAATAACTTTCTTTGCTTTCCCACTCTTGATCAATGTTAGAACCAGAATTTACTAGGTGACAGTATTAAATATATTTACACAGACGTTCTCAGGAGAAGCTAGTGTGATTTGACCAATGAGACTAGTATCCAATAAAATGTGAGATTTCTTAGTTATCATTTGGAGGGTGGTACAATTCAGTTTTTTTAAATGTTTGTGAAATACTTTAGTCATACAAGATATTAGAGATCTAATTGACAACAGCCCCTTTTTTTAGCATCTCTGCTAACTGGTGTCTTGCTTTACTGTTTATGATGTTTATAGTCCTTATTTTGAGAGTCTTTTCCACTATAGGAAAATTCTACATAATAATAAGGTTATTTACCTAAATTTCCCTCCCTGTCACTTACAGCTTTTTTTTTTCTTTTTTTTAAATTTTTTTTAAACTTTACAAAATTGTATTAGTTTTGAAAAATATGGAACGCTTCACGAATTTGCGTTTCATCCTTGCGCAGGGGCCATGCTAATCTTCTCTGTATCGTTCCAATTTTAGTATATGTGCTGCTGAAGCGAGCATATGTCACTTACAGCTTTAAGCCTTCATCCTATTTGATGAAACTACATTTGGTGTTTAACATTTTATTATACATGGTAATTATTCATGATAGTATGAATGAAGGAATACAGACATGTGTGTCTACCTGAAAATGATGAGAATGCACATAATTAGGTTTTAGGAGAGGCAGAGGAGGTAGGAGACTGATTTTTCTCTCGATGGAGTGGTGGAGAAGAAAGAATATTTGACTGCAGGCTCCATTAAATATACTTCCAGGAAATCTTTTTTTCTGATCTATGTTAGTCTAATGGAGGTAGAGGAGGAGGTGCTACATCTCAGGTAAGGTATGTTAATGAAAAAAAATTAGTTCTAATGCATTTCATAGTAAGTATTTTAAGAGGAAAATACAATGAAGAAGGCAAAGTGTAGGTGGACTCTGATACGGAACGTTTCTAGAATCCACATCTAAACTTAGGCCCACTGAAGGGAGCATTCTTTTTGTTTTGTACTTTGGTCTCTTAGGGGGTCGGTGGAGAACGGTGAGGCACCTGAGAAAGTTGGAAGTACACAGACTTGTTGAGCAGGATCCTGTGGGCAGAGCACTGAGATGCTAGGGGGCAAAAAGGCTGGCTGGCTCTCTGAGAGAGGAAAACATGGACCACACATCATGCTTTCTGATCTTGTTGATCAGTGACATCTCCCTTCTAATGGTTGTTTGAGGATGACTACTGAAAATGTTGCTGTTTTCTTCTTTTTAGCTAAAATGGGTTCTAGGAAAAAAGTTCACGCATTTGTCCGTGTGAGACCCACTGATGACTTCGCTCATGAAATGATCAAATATAGAGATGACAACAAAGTAAGTACAGTTGTGTTTGCCTTCACCTGCCTGAGAATCTCTCAGTGCTTTCTCACTACACTGTTTTCAGACCACCTTGTAAGGACCAGGACAGAACTGGTAAAAGTTCAGATGGAATCTAGAGTCCTTCAAGTCCAGAGCACTCTCCCACCAACGCTGTCGATGAGGAAGCTCATGAAACTCCCATTTTTATTGGCGTTTTGATTTAATAGTTTGCCTTTATCCTTGTATCTGACACTGGAAGGTGACATTTGTCCACACTCATAAAACTTTCTGGTGATCAGATCTCCCACTGTACAATCTCCCAGGGAGTACAGTAGGAATGTCTTCAGTTGATTATTGTTAAACTTACCAAAGAGTGGGAGAAACTCTTACGGCAAGAACTCCCCATGTCCTCACCAATGTCTGAGGACTATTCTGAAGCCTGAGACAGATTGAGCACACCTTGAGAGTTATGGAATATTTTTATTCAGCAAACATTTGTGGTTCTACTATGGGCAGCATGGAGACATTGTTCAAGGGAGCAATTCAAAGGTCAACTTTTCAAGCTTTTAAAGTCCTAGCAGTCAGAAAGAAACTCAGGTGCAACCCTGTGAAGTGCACCCTGCTGGACGTGGATTCAGTGACCCTGAAGCACAGAACGTTTAACGTATGAATGGACCAAGCCCTGCTCTGTTGGTCTTATTTTTTCTGCGTGTGGCTGTGTCTTGGCTTCTGGATTAAGGCAGCCAGTGTAAGAGTCCAGTGAGAGTCCATTTACATCAGAAGTCCTCATTTCAAAGACTGGAATCTACCATTAAGCTGCTGCTGCTGCTGCTAAGGCGCTTCAGTCATGTCCGACTCTGTGCGACCCCATAGACGGCAGCCCACTAGGCTCCTGTCCCTGGGATTCTCCAGGCAAGAATACTGGAGTGGGCTGCCATTTCCTTCTCCAATGCATGAAAGTGAAAAGGGAAAGTGAAATCTAACCCAATATATTTCTAAACAAGCTCCTGCCACAGAGGCTTGCCATAGAGGGATCTAAAAATCTAAAAATAAAGTTTTTAGAAATCTTTGCATCTGAAAACGTGCTGATTACAAGTCTGCAGGCACACTTGATTTAGTGCCAGCGAGTTACTATGTCGGAATAGACCAGTGCCTTTCCTGTGGCTATCATTTATTCACTGCTCACCGTGACCCACAGTGTGTGAGGGAGTAGTTGCTCACCACAACGCTGAGGGAGGCCTCACCTCCAGTCACCAAGGAGCTAGGGCTCTAGCCCAGGCCTCCATTCCCAAGCACACTGTTCTCTCTGGCCTGTTTGAAGGTATTCCTGTGCTTATTGGACTTACCTAAAACTTGTTTAATGAGAATGTGATAAATGTGCTTCACCCCATATCACAGATGAGGGAACCCAGACAGCCAGCCCCCTGTCCACGAGGGTGAGATGTGCTGAAACCAGCATGTGCTCCCATCTCCTGCTCCTTCCACCCTGAGGGTGTGTGGCCTTCCTGAAGTGGCTCCCTTCCCCCCATCCTGAAGGTCTTCCAGGATACATGCAAGTCCCTGTTCTTCCTCAGGTTCACCTCCTCTGTTTCCTCCAGGTCAGGCCTTGGCTGCCGTTGACTTTTTTATACCAGTTTCTTAACAAGTCTTCGTTTTTTCCTAGACCATTGATATTCACTTAAAAAAAGATTCTCGGAGGGGAGTTGTCAATAACCAGCAGACAGACTGGTCATTCAAACTGGACAGAGTTCTCCATGATGCCTCCCAGGACCTGGTTTATGAGACAGTTGCGAAGGATGTGGTTTCTCAGGCCCTCAATGGCTTTAACGGTAATTTAATTAACTGTTGTTTTAACGTAAGAACCTGGGGAACACCCCCACCCAGGAAGAGGTACAAGGATTTTATGGTGAATAAAATAAACAACAATTTCTCTTACTAACTTTTGTTTGTCTCCATGTTCTTATGATGGAAAACTTTGGTGACATGGTGGTCATGGCTTGACCCATGGTCCTGGGTTCCTACCTTCATAGGACGATTTAATGACCCTGTCCCTCTATAGGTCATGGGGATTCAACTATTATCCTCTTTCACGTTCCTCGAATATTAGTTTTGGAACAATGTCTTTATGATAAATTTGATGGAGTCAAAACATTTTTCTCCTAGCTACCTGCTAGGAGCTATTTCCATTTATCCTACCAGCACAATCAATCTGTTCCATTCCAGTATTAAGTTATTTACATATATCACTAAAAACTTGAGTAGAGTTTGATATTCTTAAGGTAAAAGCTTAACAAAAAAAGCCATTTAGCAAATTAACATTTATAGGGAAATTTGTACAAACTTGTTCGGTCTAAGATTGTTTTAAAATCTTAAGAATCTTAAGATTTTAAAGTCCTTAGAAAAAATACATCATAGTCTGTAGACTGCCTGTCTGGCGGCTCCTGACAAGCATGTTCCCCGTTTGCAAGTTTTAGGTCTTCTGTTTAAAAGTCAGTTGAGTGTAGATGCCTGAACACTATAGCCTGTATGTGATATATAGGTGTGGTCCTCATTCGTCCTGAGGGGATGTGGCCCTGAGGAAGTAGAGACAGAGGAGCTAAGGCCCAGGGAGGCTGAGTCATGGGCGCTGGGTGCTGTGGAGCCACAAATGGGCTCTGTGTCCCAGCTAAACTGATTCCTTCCTGCACATTCCTGCAGGATTAAAGATACTGTTTCTGACTCCAGTGCAAATGCTGAATTCAGGCCCCTTGTGTTAAAACCTACCAATCCCAGGAACTAGAGCATCCATGTGGAAAAGGTGGACACTGATTTCCCCCACCCAGTGTTGCCTGGGCATTTCTGCTGTGTGAATACCTACAGAAGCAGCCTTTGGGTTGGGTCTGGTTCAGGCTGGCCGAGTCAGGAGGAAAAGCAGATGGGAACTGGGGCCCAAGGTGACTGGTTTGGGTCCCACAGCCTGGTGGTGATGGTAGACCTAAAGCACGAGTGAGTGCAAGTGAACATCTTTCCAGGGAGGGCACTGGGACGGATCAGGACCTAGTCACAGTATTCGGTTTCTGAAAGTGGCCTGGGACCAAGTTTGGTCTTGTGGGAATGTGCTGTCTACACAGAATTCTCACCAGTAACAGAAAATGCCCTTCCCACTCCCATCTCTTCCTGGGGATTCTGAAAGCTCTTCTTTCTTTCTGTCTGGGCAGCCTCATTGGGAGACCTAGCCCTGGGAGCCTAGCTGTCCATGGTCTTGCTGAAGAAGGGCTGAGTTCAATGCTCTCATCACCCTCATCTTGCTAGGAAAATTCCCAGGTCCTCTGTAGCCCAGAATTCTCTGCTCTCCTCAGAAGCCCTAGGATCAGATCCCCTCTTGGAAGGGGAAGCAGTAGAGCCCTCCATGGACCACAGATTCAGAGCAGCTGTCTGTGTTTGACCCTTTACATCCTGTTTCCCTGCTCAGCCACTCACCCTACATGGCAGGAATTCCCGATGTCCTTAGCTGCTCCTGATGGCCACCTTCACACCAGGGTTCTGGCTGGCGCTGGGCATGCTGGGGGAGGGAAAAGCTGTCCTTAGATATATTTTCCTGGATGTCACCAAAATGTGTTTTGAAATGTTTGCAGGCACCATCATGTGTTATGGGCAGACAGGAGCTGGCAAGACGTATACCATGACGGGGGCAACCGAGAATTACAAGCACCGAGGGATCCTCCCTCGTGCCCTACAGCAGGTAGAGTGTGGGCCCGTGGGCAGGATGGCACACAGAAGCTGCCCATCCCAGGCCAGCTCCTGGAGCCAGTGGGATCCAGGCCTCCAAGGAGCTGCAGCCTGTAGGGGAGACAGGTTATGCATGGTGGAGTGTGTGTGTGTGGGTGTGTGACCGACTCCCATGCTAAGCTTGTTTCCCATTTGGTAGAGTGAGTCAGATGTGCAGACTGGCTTCTTGCTGCTCTGTTGGTCTGTGGCCCTGTAACAGAGGATACGGAGGACCTAGTTCTGTTCCTTCCTGGTTTTAATGAGGGGGAGGGACCATTGCAGAGCTTCCTTACTGGCCTGCTCTGGCTTCTTCTACCATCATCACACGACATGAGCTTTCAGGACCATGTCAGCCCTGGGGGTCTGGGAAGTGTGACTGAAGACAGGACAGGAGGGCCTTCCTTTGGAGTCTGCTAGCCTGTGTTCTGTGAGGACCCTCGTTTTGGAAGTGGGAGGCAGAGGATTTTTCCCTAAAAAGCAACTTGAGGTTTTATAGCCCTGTCCAGTAGGAAGTGAAGTTGCCCCTCTTGTGCATAACCATCCATGCTATAATTTTTTGAAGCAATATCCTTAACATCCCACTGTCAATGCCTCAGCATCTTAGACCTTTTTTTTTCCCCTCTTTTATTTTATTATTATTATATTTTTTATAATTTATATAATTTATAATATTTATTATTATATTATTATTCAGTAGGCAGTGAGGGTCTCAAAAATCTTTCTCTTCATCAGATGTTTGGTCTCCTTGTAAAGCTTTGGGTTTTTGAGGTTGAACATGGAGCTTTACTCCATCAATAACATGATTTTCCTGTTGTAGTGTATTGTGAAGTTCTTCTGAAGAAAAATGAATCCAACCCATACCTTTGTGAAAGCCAGTCTCTTTGTCAAAAGGAACAGTGCACTTTCTTACATGGCCAAGTTGTGCAAAGTGTTCTCTCAGCTCACTTGAGGCCGCCTTCCCTGGAATTCTTCTGACAAACGCAACCGGCCAGCTGATATTTGTACGCAGCGCCATAGTGCCCCTCGCTGCCGAAGCCCCCCCATCTTTAGCATCTTAGACCTTGATAGTCTAGCTCGGTGCAGCCCAACAGAAATATAATGTAACTCACATATGCAGGTTTAGGTTTTCCAGTAGCCACATTTTAAAAAGTAAAGCAAATGAAATGAATTGTGGCTTAGCTGGTAAAGAATCCACCTGCAATGTGGGAGACCTGGGTTCCATCCCTGGGTTGGCAAGATCCCCTGGAGAAGGGGAAGGCTACCCACTCCAGTATTCTGGCCTAGAGAATTGCATGGACTATATAGTCCATGGGGTCGCAGAGTCAGACATGACTGAGCAACTTTCACTTAAATGATATATAATATATAATATTTTATTTAACTCAATATAGCCAAAATATCATTTCCATATGTAATCAATGTGAAAATTATTGAGATATTTTACATTCTTTTTCCTTACACTAAGTCTTTGAAATGTATTTTACATGGGCTTCCCAGGTAGCTCAATGGTAAGGAATGCCCCTGAAAATGCAGGAGATCCAGGTTCGATCCCTGGGTTGGGAATATCCCCTGGAGAAAAAAATGGCACCTGACTCCAGTATTCTTGCCTGGAAAATTCCATGGACAGAGGAGCCTGGCAGGCTACAGTCCATGGGGTCGCAAAGAGTCGGACATGCATGACTTAGCGACTAAACAACAACAATGTATTTTATACTTAACAGCCCATTTCATCCTTTTTTTGGCTGCACTGCACAGCATGTGGGATCACAGTTCCCTAACCAGGCTCGAACCCACATTCCCTGCATTGGAAGCATGGAGTCTTAAGCACTGGACCACCAGGGAAGTCCCCATTTCAATTTAGACCCTAAATATTCATCAGAAATAGTTTCTCTGTATTTATATTTCATACAATTGACAGTTGAAAGGGTGGACTAATAAACGCAAACTGTTCCAAACATACTTAAAAGTTTACCAGTAATTGAATTTAGTATCAGTTTTAATTATTTAGTCAAATAAAATTCAATTCCTCATTTTCGTGAGCCACATTTCAAGTGCTGAGCAGCCACCTGTGGCTAGTGTCTGGCATGTGGCACAGCACAGATCTAGCCTGTTAGGATAAGGGGGGACTTCAGGGATCATCCAGCCCAGCTTCCCATTGAACAAATAAGAAAGTTAAGGTCCAGAGACAGGGAAAAGACCAGCCCAAAGTCACCTGCTGATAAGCACTGGAGTTGAGAAGGCTGAGTTCTGGCTTGGCTTTTTCCCTTATTAGCCCAGCCACCACAGATGGGTGTGGCCCCTGCCCTGCTTCAGTCACAGTGGAGTTAGGAGGACACAATCAAATAATGGATGTGAAAGAAGCTTCTGTGTGGTAAAACTCCACAAAATGATATTTTCACTTCACAGTCTTTTCCGTTCATCATGCCTCTACTTCTTGAGACTGTATAATTATTAGCCAATCTGTAAGTCAGGCCTCAAAAAACTACAAGATGATAGTGAATATCACCCGATGAACTACTAGCTGTTGATGAAGACCATCACAGTAACTAGGCCGTAAATTCTTCCAGGGTGAGGATTCTCTCCTGAGCTAAGAACTCCCCTAATCCTGGCTGGTTGTTGGAGTTCTGCTCTTGGTGACGGCTGTCCAATCTCCCATCTAGGTCTTTAAGATGATTGAAGAACGTCCCACACATGCCATTACTGTGCGCGTTTCCTACCTGGAAATCTATAACGAGAGCCTGTTTGATCTCCTATCCACGCTGCCGTATGTTGGACCCTCGGTCACACCTATGACCATCGTGGAGAATCCTCAAGGGGTCTTCATTAAGGGCTTGTCGGTTCACCTCACAAGTCAGGAGGAGGATGCATTCAGCCTCCTTTTTGAGGTGAGATGATCAGGACCACAGGTGCCTTCTTCCTAACCTTCTCTCTCTCCCTTCTTTCCTTTTGTTCCCCTTTTCTTCCCTCCTCCTTAGTTTCTTACTTACTTTGATAACCAGAATTAAAGTTAATATATACTTGTTTAGCAAGTTCAGATAATAATGAAAAAATATAGAAGCAAAAAAGAATTCACTCATCTGTTTTCTACATATGGCAATAATAATGTGTCTTGTGTGTGTATATATATATGTGTGTGTATATATATATATATATTTATTTGGCTGCACCAGGTCTTAGTTGCAGAATATAGGATCTTTAGTAATGGCATGTGGGATCTAGTTCCCTGACTAGGATCAAACCCTGGGCCTCTGCATTGGGAGTGCAGAGTCCTAACCACTGGACCACCAGGGAAGTCCCAATAATATATATTTTGGCTTAATAAATTTGACTTCTAGTCTTTTTTTCTCTTGAAGTTTTTTCTTTATTGACACTGTCCTTTAAAAAGTTAACCATGGGCATTTGTGATATAGAAAAAATTAAAAATTAATGTCCTTGAAATATAAAGGCTCTTACAAATCAATAAAAAAACTCCCTGGGATTTGTTATTCTTTTTAAAATCATGTTTTAAAATAAGATTAAAATTCTTATGCATTGCTGGTGAACTATAAAGTGCTGTAGCCATTTTGGCAGTTTCCTAAAAAGTTAAACATTAATTTTTTCATTGAACCTAGCAATTCTGCTCCTAGAGATCTACCCAAGAGAAATGAAAATCTATGTGCACACAAAGACTTGTACACAGATATTCATAATAGCCAAAGACCAGAAATAACCAAAATATTCATCAACTGGAGAATAGATAAGCAAAATATGGTACATCCAAACAATAGAAAACTAGCGATAAACAAGAAATGGAACATTGGTACATGCTACGACATGGATGAAATTCCTCCTCCCTCCTCGGAAAAATGCTAAGTAAAAGAAATTTTAAAAGGTCACCTAATGTATGAGTCCATTCATTTGAAATGTCCTGATAGTCACATCTATAGAGACAGAAAGCAGATTAGTAGTTGCCTGGGGGAGGGGAGCAGGAAGTGACTGTAAATAGGCCTGAGAAAACTGTTTTGGAGTGATGCAACATTTTAAAAATAGAATTGTGATAGTGACACAACCCTGTAATTTTACTGATTTAAAAAATCACTGAAAAAAAAATCACTGAACTATAATACTTAAAATGGTGAATCTTAGGGTATTTAAAATATATGTCAAATAAAAGTTTTAAAAAAAGTCACTTAGGTGTCCTCAGAGGTGATTTAAACACAGATCCCTTGCAAGTACACAGAAGAAAGAGCCTGCCAGGAGGCAGCAAAAACACATTCTCATCTTATTGCTGCTCCTAACATTTCACCATGAAGAATGATGTTTGCCGAAAGTTTCTTGGCTTAAGGTTAAAGAAGGTCCAAGTTTGTGAAGAGTTTATCACGAATAAGTATTTATTCATACCCGTAGAAGTAACTGGGCTTCTAATCCAAAGAATCCACCTGCTAATACAGGAGACGTGGGTTCAATCCCTGGGTCAGGAAGATCCCCTGGAGGAGGAAATGGCAACCCACTCCAGTATTCTTGCTGGAGAATACCGTGGACAGAGAAGCCTGGTGGACTACAGTCCATGGGGTCGCAGAGTCAGACACGACTGAGCAACTAACACTGGAAGCAAGCACTCTCCTGACTTGTAATCATTTCCTTGGTCTTCATTAGGGCTTAACCACCTGTAGCATAACACTTATATCTCCTCAAACAGTATAAGTTAACCTTTTTGGAAATTTATATAAAAGGAATCATGTAGGATGAATTGTCTTATTTCTTTTACCTACTGTTTATGTGCAATTCATCTGGTATTCTACGTTTTTCACTTTTATCATATTACATTGTGTGAGTATACTGCAGTTTAGTTATCCATTCTACTTCAGATGGACAGTTGGGTTTTACTAATTTGGGGATATATCAGACAATGGCACTAGGAACTAGAACTGCGAATGTTCTTGTATGTATATCTGATGCACATAAGCATGCATTTCTCTAGGTAAAGCCAAGAACTGTAATTGCTGGGTCACAGAGAGTATGTGTCTTAAGCTTTCTTAAACGATACCAATAATGGCATACTCCCTCAACAGGTTGTCAGAATTCCCATTATTCTGATCCTAAAATTTTGACCAGTCTGGCTGGTGTGTATTATTTCCCATTATGGCCCCACTCATTGGGTTTTATTTCCCTGATTATCAGTGAGATTAGGGACCTCATTATGTGTTTATTGACCATTTGAATTTCCCTGTTCATGTCTTTTGATTATTATCTTTACAGATGTCTTTTTTTTCTCTTGTTTGTATAAATTCTTTATAAATTCTGAAAACTAGTTCTTTTCTCAGTTGTATGTATGACAACTGTTTTCTCTCTCCTGTGACTTGTCTTTTTTTCTTGATATGTCAATTTGATGAACAAATATTCTTAATTTTAGGTTAGTTGAATGTGACAATGAGACCTTGGGGATGTAGCCTGGGAGCCAGCCAGGCCTCCTCCACAGCCCAGGGCCTCCCCTCCTCTTTAGGTGCTCCACTCTCTGCAGGGGAAGGCAGTATCACTGATTGGGGGTTTCTTCATAGCACTTCTCAGGGTCCTTTAAGGAGACAGGAGTCCCTCCCGTACAAATCTTTTTCTCTAAGTACAGCCGTTTCTACATGTCTCTTTTTAAGTATATTCTGGTCATAGTGCCTAATCCTGTGGATTAGAGGCAGGGGCTGTCTGTTTAAAGATACAAATTACTGATTTTTTTCCTAATGTTTAAAAGTAATTCATGTTCACTTTAAAAATATGGAAGCATAACCTGTATATATAAAAGATCCACCTATAAACTCCAACCCAGAAGTGACCATTATTAACATCTTGGTAGCACCGTCTGTTTATTCCTTCTTCTATAAATGCTTCTGCATTCCTCAGATTGTACCATCATATGATTTTGTCCTTCATTTTGTTAATGAGGTGGATTACATTGATTGATTTGTGTATGTCAAACCATCCTTGCCTCCAGGGTAAATTCCATTTGGCTGTGGTGGATAGTCCTTTTATTGTGCTGTTGAAGGCAGTTTGCTCTGATTTTTGGATTCTGCATTATTGTTATTAAAAGCTATTTGTCAGCATTCTTCTGGTCACATAACATTGTTCTCCAGATAGATCATTCCTGAATTGTTGGATATGTAGGTTGGTTTTGACTTAATATCTATGAACATTTTTTAGGCTCATAATTTTTGTTGCCACTTTGCTTTTCAGAAAGCTATTATACAAATTCACATGTTGCTAGCAGTGAGTGAAAGTATAGGTCTGGACTCCAATTTGTCTTCTGTTCTACTAGTTTATAAATCAGATTTCCCTGGAAGGCCTGACCAAGGGCTGTGATGTAAAGATCATTTCTGTATAGTTAAAAAATGACTCAAATGCCTTGTTATTTCAATATGTCAAAATGTCTACATGTTTTCTCTCTTCTTTAGGGAGAGACCAACAGGATTATAGCCTCCCACACAATGAACAAGAACTCATCCAGGTCACACTGCATTTTCACCATCTATGTGGAGGTAAGTACAAGCTCTTTGAATAGCTTGGGAAGGGAGGTCGATTCCCATGGAGCCTGTTCAGTAAGAAGCTTCTCACTATGACAGCCTAACCTCTGTTTTGGGTGTTTCACAGGCCCGTTCACGGACCTTATCAGATGAAAAGTACGTCACTTCCAAAATTAACTTGGTGGATCTAGCAGGCTCGGAGAGGCTGGGGAAGTCTAGGGTAAGTGGGGGAGCAGGAAGTTCCTCCTCAACAAGCCATGGCCCTGTTTCCAGCATTTTGTCTGTGTGCGTGGACTGTCCCTCACTGGGCATTTGTGAACACTGTTCCTAGCTAGGCGCAGTTCAGCTTGGGGGACAGAACTAGCAGAGGTGAAACAGCTGCATCAGAGAGGCAATTCCTACCTGGCAGGACTGTTGTAAACGCTAAAGGAGATGATGGCTCCTAAATTCTTAGCAAAGTGCCTGGCAGTCAGTGCTCAGTCAGTGCTCCATGCTCATATTAGCATTTCTCTGTGCATGAGTGTTCATATGATGAATATTTACATGAATTTTTCATCTCACATACATATTCATATGAGTATTAGCATAAGTATTCACAAGAGCATTCAGATGAATGTTTGTATTTGTGTGTTGAATGAATGTTTGTATATTCCCAGGATTATTTGCTCAAATATCTGCACAAATATTCCCCTGTGTGTTCATAACAGTGTGACTCTTAAGGGAGTATTCATATGAATATTCACACAAGTATTCATATTCATATGAGCATTCACTCATATGAATATCTGCATCAGCATTCCTGGGAGTGTTCTTATTAGCCCAATGTGGAATACAAGGAAGAGAAGACCCTGCTTCTGGGCAGGAGGCTCTGGCCTGGCCACAGGCCTGCAGTGTTTTTTGTGGGGCAGCCTTTCCACTTGGCCTGAAGCAGAACTGACCTTTGGTTTGTAGTCTGAGGGCCGAGTCCTGAAGGAAGCCACCTACATCAACAAGTCACTGTCATTCCTGGAGCAGGCCATCATTGCCCTCGGGGACCAGAAGCGAGACCACATCCCCTTCCGGCAGTGCAAGCTCACCCACGCCCTCAAGGACTCATTAGGTGAGGGTGGCTGGTGTGCAGGGAGGAGGGACAGGACTGGTGTGTCTGCTACTGGTGGTAATGGACTTGCTCCCTCCCGGTGGCATGGACTTGCCTGCAGCCTTTTCACAGTGACCTCAGACACACCTGGAAAGGCAAAATCAAGCACAGTGCCCTCTCGTGTCCCCTATGCCATTCTGCTCCCTCCTCAGAGGCTTTGCCTAAGCTTTGGCCTCTACCAGGGGCACCCTCTCATGTCCTGCCATCCCTGAACCAGCGGGCAGAATCCTTCATCGCCTTGAAGCCCCAAGTGGAGGGCCTCTCCTGTGAGGTTTTCCCTTTCCTTCAGCCTCCCTGATTGAGGAGCAGGGGCTGTGTCTTGTCATCCTGTGTTCCCAAGCTTTTGCGTTGGGCCTGAAGGTGGGTGTGTGATTATTAACTGTGTGCCCCCCATAAGCAAAGCCCTGGCCACAGGCCTCTGCCCTGCCCCAGCCATCTCGCCTCTGCTTTCTCCCCAGCTCCTCTTTTAGGTACATTTGGCGGCCTCTCCCTCTTCTCTCCGTCTTCCCCCTGCCTCCCAGGCTTGTGCATGCTTTCGTGTGTCTTCTCTGGCCCTCAAACAGGTCAGGCTGCTAGAACAAAATACTATGGACTGAGGGGCTTACACTATGCAGACATCTGTTTCTCACCCTCCTGGAGGCTGGAAGTCCCAGATCAAGGTCCAGCAGGAATGGTTCCTGGTGAAAACTGTCTTCCTGACATGTAGATGGCCACTTTCTCCTTGTGTTTTTACATGACGGAGAGAGAAAGAAAAGAGATCACAAAGAGACAGAGCTCTGGTCTCTCTCTCTCTCTCTCTCTTAAGGGCACTGATCCTATCATGGGGCTCCACCCTCATGACCTCATCTAAACTTAATCACTTCCTACAGGCCCCACCCCCAAATGCCATCACCTTGGGCACTAGGACTTCAACATATGAATTTTGAGGGGACACAAGTGCTCAGATAATAACAGATCACCACCACCAGCTTCAAAGGAATGTCTTGGCAGAAAACCCATATGGTTCACGGACCTTCTGTGTCTTGCTTTCTGCAGGGGGAAATTGCAACATGGTCCTCGTGACAAACATCTATGGAGAAGCTGCTCAGTTAGAAGAGACGGTATGTAAGGACAATCAGTGCAGCCGGGTTAGCATCCATCCTCAGGCGTGCCGGACTGGGTAAACTGACTCAGTAGCCGCAGACATGGTCAAGAGTGGACGGATCCAGGGGATGAGTCTGAGCCAAAAGGGCTCCAGCCAGGATCCAGATACCAAGTCCCAAGGGGCAGAAGCTGTGTTAAGGGAGAGGCAAGGCAGGGGGCAAGCTCAGTGTGGAAGCCTCTGAGGAGACAAGGCTATGCGTCAGCTGGGTAGGGCAAGCACTGTGTTTTCTGACCCACGCAGTGGGAGGCTCAGGAAAGAGGAAGGAGAAGGTGAGTGGCTGGAGGGGCCCTGGTGGCCATGCTGGGGCCTTGGCTGGTCTCCTGAAGATGGCAGGGGTTGTCACGGGGCTTTAGTAAAAGAGGGTTGTGGCCAGACTCGTGACTCAGGGAGATGAACCCAGCAGCAGGAAACAGGTGATCTGAGGAGGCGAGAGGCTTATGAGAACCAGAGGCAGGAATACAAGCTGAGCTAGTGACACAGGAGAGTCCACATAGCTGGGGCTCCCCGCCTCTCCTCCCAACTCATCATAAGTGAGATAGGACTGGAAATCTCTCCCTAGACATTTTGCTCAAATGTGGATGGCTCAGGGCAAGCTTCAGTCATATGCAGAATCCACTCGGTGAAACAGGTCAGACACTGCAGGGTGAGACGCTCCTGCAAGGCCTCCCAGCTTTGTGCATTAGTGACCGTCCCAGCTTCCAGGGGGAGTTCTCCTGCTGCACACTCAGCGTCCTGGGACGTGGGAGGCCAGAGAGGGGAGCTCCAGCTGACGTGCAGGCAGCATCCCCAGAGGAAGGCTTCAGGACCTACTAGTCTCAGAGTATCATAAAGTGTGAGTGAACCCCAAGAGGAGTCATGTGACTATTGGGCCTTCTGGCTGCCTGGTTTAGAAATCTGTCCTCCTAGACCGTGGAAGACCCTCTCTCCCCGTACGCCCACCTCTGAGATGGTCACACAGGGAGCAGCTCTCCTGGCACCTGCTGTCCCCAGAGGCTCGTGCCCATACCACCTGGGATCTCTGCCCAGAACTGAGTCCACAAGAGCCCCAAGGAGCTGCTGGGAAGGGGTGTCGTGTTGGGACAAACGCAGATTGGCAGTGTGGAAGGTCATGATTCTCTTCTCCAAATTTTCTAACTTTAAAACAGTGCCTGTCGTGATTCGTGTTGCTTTATGCAGTGACCCTGCCTCTGTGTACAAGGGAGTCGTGGCCACACGTGCTGCTGTACTTGCAGCAGGAGTCTGGTTTCACCCCACATAGAAGTAACTCTAATGACAGGGGCCTCTTTGAGGGCTGACTGTGGGCCAGTTCTGTCCAGAGCACATGTAACACCTGAGCACTAAGTCTCCCAGTGACCCTGTGAGCCAGGTCTCCCTGATTTTACAGAGAGGTTATAAGACCCATCTGAGGATGTACAGTCGGTTAGTCTGTGCAGAGCTCTTAACCACTAGGCAAGACTGTCCAGTGGAAGAGGCCTTTCAGGCCTTCCTCAGGCTATTTCTGGGTGACCCATCCCTCCTCTGAGTCTGCCTCCCTGCTTCAGGCCCTGAGTCAGCCCAGCATAGTCTGAGGCTGGGATGTCAGGGCCTGCCCCATGTGCCTCTGGCTGCTCCTCACACTAGGGAGCAGCCCCCCACTCCTCATGGAACATCAGTGCTCCGGGGCTGTCTCCCAAGTGCCTACCCATGGGCCTCCAGCCATAACCACCCCTGGCTAGCTGTGCCCCTGGAGGGACACAGACAAGACCCCCCGGATGTCACTTCATGAGCTCATGGAGCATTCCTCTCTTTGGGGAGATTTGTTTTCTAGTGGACTCCTTTAGACGTTGTTTAGCAAATGTCTCTAGTCACAGGTAATTTGCCAAGAACATAGAGGTCTGTCTGATCTGTTTTTCAGTTGTCTTCACTGCGGTTCGCCAGCAGGATGAAGCTGGTCACCACTGAGCCTACCATCAATGAAAAGTATGACGCTGAGGTATTAAGGGTGTAGGCAGGTGTCTCCCTCTGGGGAAGATGTATGGGTTTGCTGCCTGGGTCCCATGAGCCTGGCTTCCCTTCCTGCTTCCACCAAAGATACCCATGCTATCCTGAGTCAGTCGCTTTCTGTTCTGGGGTAGGTCTCCTTGGGGGCTGCCACCAAGGTGAAAGGGCTAGGTCAGGCCCCCACCCAATGCATGGGGCCTCAAGGCTTCTGAGTACCCCGGGCTTCTGCATGGGAGTCCTTAGAGCTGCTTCTGAGCTTAATCCGTGTGGGCTGTCTCTCAGACTCATCTGGCTAGGTCACTACTGAACAGCTTTCTTCCCAGCCTGAGTGATCCCTCTCGGCATACAGCTGACCAATCAGGAATGCTCAGCATCAACACTAACCAGGGAAATGCGATTTAAAACCTTAGTGGAATTCCACCTTCAAACTAGCAAAAATTAGACATTTTCTGACAATGCAAAACATGGTGAGTATGTGCAGAACAGCAGATCTTATTTATTTCTGGTCAAAGGGTAACTGCCAACCACTTTGGAGAGCATTTTGGCAACATCTACTGAAGTAAAAATACATTTACCAATAATTTGCTTTTCCTTTAAGATGCTTATGCAATCATAGTTATTGGAGAGGAGCATATGTGTGCCCTAAACCCATGACAAATCACCTAAACTTTCCAGACTCTAAATCCTGAAGGAAAATAACAGTCCCAGGGCTCTGTGTATCTAAACCATGGTTTGGAGGTTGAGGAAGAAGTACAGCTTAAAGCTTACCCCAAGGGCTCATTGAACCACAGGTCACTGGACCCGTTCCCAGAGTTCCTGATTGCCTCGGTCTGGAGTGGGGCTGAGGGTTCAGACTTCTCCTAAGTGTTCCCAGTGCTGCTGTTCTGGGACCTCACTTGGAGAATGACTTGCACCGTAGTTAAGAGCCCTGGCACGTGCACTGGGCTATCCTGGTTCAGTAGCCTGTTCTCTTAGCTGTCTAGCCTCAGTGAGATACTTGTTCTTTCTAAGGGAAGAATAAGAGTCCACCCTCAAAGAGATGTTGTGAAGAGTAAGGTAATGAGTAGAAATCATTTAGCACAGTGCTGTCATGGCGTAAATGTTTAGGAAATGTGAGTTAGCAGTCCACTCAGTTCTGCAGACCAGCAGCCTCACTTCTAGGTGTACAGTCCAGTGGCATTCTCACGTATGCACAAAGAGACTTACAGAAAACGGTGCTGCACCGCTTACTGCAATGGTGAAAAGTTAGGAATGCAATTAATAGCCTTTAACGGGAGAGTAGCTAAATAGGTTGTGGAGGGAGGGAGCAGAGCTTGAGCTTTGAGCGTGGATAATCTCTAGGGAGAAAACAACTTGGGGATTGAAGTGGTGGCATCTATCATTCATACCAAGTATAAAGAACATAAAAAGCAATGCTGATTGTTCTTAGTGCATACGTGTGTGTGCAGTCAAAGAAAAAAATGTGTGGGAGTGAAAAGACCAAAGTGAGCTGGGGGTTCCCTCTGGATGTCAGGGTGGGGAATGGACTCAGAGTGGGGTCCAGGGGCTTCACATTTATCTTAAATGTTTTATTTCTTTTAAAAATAAAAAATACCTGCAGCCAGTATTTAGCATGTTGTTTAAAAGTCAGATTTTAGGGTGGTATTCCCAAAGTTTCATGGCATTATTCTCTATGCTTTTCTGTAGCTTGGAGCTTTTCTTATTTATTTTTCTTATTTTCTTATTTGGTATTCACTTAGCTTAGGACTATAACATTACCACCTGTGAACCTGGCTGGGTGGGCATTGCACCTGATGGCAAGGACTTTCATTTTAATATAATTCCTGTTCTGAAATCTGCACTGTTGGTCCTGGACAGCCAAGTTGCCATGTCACCAAATGCGAATGTGTTTATAATCTTTGCAATGAGCCTTTTCCTTTCTGTGCATGAGTTCTTGAGAGAGACCTGGCAAAGTATTTTAGTGCCGCCTTTCCTAGACTGTGGTCAGTATTCCCAGGTTGTCTCCAGCCTGTTTTCAAGGGGGTGGAATAGCTTCTGTAGGGTTCCTTGGCTGGCGGGGCTGGCTGAAAGGTGGGAGACTGAGTTCCTCCTCTGCTACCAGCTCTCTGCAGTGAGTTGCTCAGAGTCTGAGCCTCAGGGTATTCATCTGTGAACTAGGAAGTTGGACTGAAGACCTCCAGTGACCTTCCCACTATGTCTGTGATTCCATGAGGTGGTGGAAGGGTTGTGAGTCATGGGTATAAACAGACAGCAGAAAGACTTGGGGTATCCTAGTCTGCCAAGAAGAAATGCACTTACACGCTGCAGTGAGGTCACATAGGGCAACTGCTTTGGCTGAGAGCTGTTCCCAGCCTGATGTGAACTTAAGCAGAACTCTCTGAATTATCCTCATTACATTTATAATGGAAACACCCTAACCATCAAGGAACTTACGTGGGGTCTGTTTTGTCTCCAAGGTGTTTTTTTTTTTTCCATCCAGAAAATGCTCCTGTGTCTTACAAGGGAGCTGGTCTGCCAGAAGGTGCTGCCAGACCCTATTCTATGGGGTCTGCTGTTCCAGCTCTGTGTCTAGGCAGTTTCTTTCCAGTCAGTCAGTAGAAGAGGACAGATAGAGGCCACTAAGCCTGCCAGGCAGTAAGAAGGTGGCTTCTATGCTCTCAGGGTACAGCTTGGAGCCTGGTGACCCAGGGCAGCAGATGGCCCATTCCCGCCATCACCTGACTGGCTCAGAGGTCTCAGCCTGGCTCCTCACACCACGCTGGACGGAGGAGTCATTGAGCTGGAGGTCCCCTGCAGCTCAGCCAGTTTCCCTGGCTGGGTAGAGTGCATTTTCTAGAACTGAGATCCCTCAGCTGAGACGAGGGGATGAATATGAGTAGGGGCTGGCCACCAGCCCTCTCTCTTAGGAAGGTCTTCCTCAGTCACCTCATAGGAAGTCCACTGAAGGACTATCTTGAGGTTGCCCAGAGGGGCAGAGTCAGAATTTGGACCCTGGTCATGTGTCTTGAGTTCAGGCTTTGTGCTCTGATTTGCCAGTGAGCCACCAGGACCCCTTGCTATAGACTGGTCCCTGCTTTGGTCACCAGATGGACAGAGGACCCTGACAGGCTACAGTTCATGAGGTTGCAAAAGAGTCAGACATGAAGTGACCAAACAACTAAACCTGAGACCCAGCTGGCAGGGGCTCCCTCTAGTGGGCATTTTGGACAACTAAAAGAAGCCTGTTGTTCATACTGAAGGTTCTCAACATGAAGTCCTGGGCTTATATGAAAGACTCAAGGACAGTACCAGATGTAAAATGACTAAGCAATTCAGTTTCTAGAAATGTATCATTTATTCATTCAGCTAAAATTTATGGAGTACTTACCATGTGCCGGGCACTTTTTGAAGCACTTGGGACATGTCAGTGGACCAACAGAAACACAAATCTGTCTTGAAGAGCTGACAGTTCACTGGAGATGGGAGAGACAGATGTAATAAACAGAAGAAATCAGTCAGTTCTAGATTCTTCCATTTGCGACAACATGGATGAACCTGGAGACATCGTGCTAAGTGAAATAAGCCACATACACAAAGAAAAACACTGCATGATCTCACTTATATGTGGAACCTAACAAAGCCAAATTCACAGAAGCAGAAAGCAGAGCAGTGGTTACCAGGAGTGGGAGCAGGCAGGCTAAGATATGGGAGATGTGGGTCAAAGAGTACATATTTTAAGTCCTAAGATGAATGAGTTCCGGGGATCTAACATACAGCATGATGAATACAGTTAATAGTAGTGTGCTGTATACTGAACATTTGCAAAGGAAGTAGATCTCAGAAACTGTACCACATACACAAAAAATGGTGACTAGTGGGTATGTTAATTAGCTTGATTATAGTAGTCATTTCACTGTGTACATGTATATCAAAACATATGTTGTACACCTTAAATATATATAATTTTTCTTAAAACTAAAATAGGTTAAGTTCTAGAGCTTCACTGTCCAATGCAGTAGCCACTACTCACACATGGCTTCTGAAATCAGTAAAAAAACAAAAACAAAAAAAACTTTCTTTTTGGTCACACCTCATGCCACAGGGATACTAGTTCCCCAACCGGGGATCAAACCCATACCCCCGGCAGTGGAAGTGCGGGGTCTTAACCACAGGACCTCCAAGGAAGTGCTCTGAAATCAGTAAAATGAAATAAAATTAAAAATTAAAAAAAAAAAAACTCACTTCCTCTGTCCCACTAGTCACATTTAAGCGTTCAATAGCTTTATGTGGCTTGTGGCACAAACAGAACCTTTCCATCATTACAGCAAGTTCTGTTAGCACCGCTCTAGGGTATGTTCTATGAAAAAAAACTAGAGCAAGATTTTTAAAGAGTGGTGTGAGAGTGGGAGGGGATTGCAGTTTTACATGGGGTAACTGAGGGGCGCCTAATTTAGCAGTGTTTGAACAGAGACTTGAGGGAGGTGAGCTATGTGAATACCTGGGAGAAGAGTGTCCCAGGCAGAGGGGACAGGCAGCACAGAGGCAGGAGTGTGCTCATTTGGTGGGAGTGGCATGAGCAGGGGCAGAAGCGTAGGCAAGGAGTGATGGGGCAGATCACAGCGCATTGCTGCTGCTGCTGCTAAGTCACTTCAGTCGTGTCCGACTCTGTGCGACCCCATAGATGGCAGCCCACCAGGCTCCCCCGTCCCTGGGATTCTCCAGGCAAGAACACCGGAGTGGGTTGCCATTTCCTTCTCCAGTGCATGAAAGTGAAAAGTGAAAGTGAAGTCACTCAGTCGTGTCCAACTCCTAGTGACCCCATGGACTGCAGCCCACCAGGCTCCACCATCCATAGGATCTTCCAGGCAAGAGTACTGGAGTGGGGTGCCATTGCCTTCTCCGACAGAGTGCATAGGTCACTGTTATCCTACACAAAGATGTAAGAGCAAAGGTGTTCTGCAGCATTGTTTATAGCAGCAATAAATGGAGGTGGCATACCTGTCAGTTGGGAATGGTGATGCTTTGTGCAGTGGCTGGAGAGGATGAGGGTGATAACATCCTGGAGGCACAGGCTGCATGGAGAGGGCGGTGACCCTGGTGGATTGAAGTATGCTGGAGCTTCTGGAGTCAGGCTTTAGGGTGGCCCTAGTGGTGCCCATATTCACTCTGTTCTCAGTCTCCCCTGCAAGTAAGAGGCAAAGGACAGAGAAGTGCTGAAACCCCTTCAAACCCTAAACTCACCCAGTTGGGGAAAAGTCACCAGCTTGGAGGGAATCGTCCAAATGTTGAGATCACACTCCATGGATTACCTGCAAGGGCCAGGATGTCTGAGGACAGGGTGGGGGATTATAAGTGGCTTCTCTGACTGTCCTCCTTGCTACCCCCCACCTCAATATGCTTCCCTGGCAGAGAATGGTCAAGAACCTGGAGAAGGAGCTAGCACTGCTCAAGCAGGAACTAGCCATCCATGACAGCCTGGTAAGGGGCTAGAGGTGGTGGGCGGAATACTAGAGGGACTGGGGTCAGGGTACCAAGTGGGAAGAAGGACTATGTGGGAGGGGGCAGTGGGGTCAGGGCAGGGGTGGATCAGAGGGTGGGCTGGGTGAGCAGAGGGACTGGGTGGACAGGGGGCCATGTGGGTCTGGGGCTGAGTAGACAGGGCACTGGGGGAACAGAGACTGCAGGGGCAGAAGGCCTGAGGGATCAGGGATGTCTGTTGGGCAGAGACCCTGGAAGAACAAGATGTGGGCAGGGCTGTCAGATGGCCAGGGAGCAGAGCCAGGCAGTAGGCAGGGGGATGAAGGGCAGGGGCCACAAGCCTGGCAGGTGGGGGTACAGAGGCAGACAGCCTGATGACGGCTCAAGGTCAGGGAGGTGGACAGGCTGGATGGTTATTAGGGGCAGCAGGGAGCTGGAAGGTAGGGGTGGGGGGGCAGGAGACCTCCAGTGCTGGTCTGAGCTGATGCTCATGGTCCAGAGGGTCTCAAGGCAGAGGTGCCCCCTCCCTCCTGTGGCCCTCATCCCACAGTCTGCTGAGACTCAGCCAGCAGAGCCCCCCGGCTTGGAGGAGCAGGCCCTTGTCTGGCAGCCTTTCCTTCCCTGTCCCACCTGGTTGTCCCGTGCTGACCCAAACCTGGCCTGTGAGTCAGGCCCTCCCTACCAGGACATGGTGATGAAGGGAGTGGAGTGGCTTGGGTAGCCAGGCTCTCTGCCCAGCCTCCCCACTTTGGTCCTCAGAATGGTCCCTGCCACCCTGCTTGGGCTCGGGCGCTTGGAGCTTAACAGTACGTTCCTCTTCCTTCTCCAAGGCCAACCGTACCCTCGTGAACTATGACCCTATGGATGAAATCCAGATTGCTGAGATCAACTCCCAGGTGCGAAGGTACCTGGAGGGAACGCTGGAAGAGATTGACGTAAGGAGCCCCTCAGGACCACCATATCTGGCTGGCGCGGGCCTCTGTCTCCGTCTCCGATGTATGCTGTGATAGCCTGGGAACCTCACTGAGAGGGTGCAGGGGGTATAGGGTGGGTGGTGCTGGACTCCTGGCCTCAGGGCCCTTCAGCCCACTGAGGCTGCAAGGCTGTGGGTGCCCCACAGAGTGGCCTACAGCCTTGACCACAGGGGAGGTGGTCCAAGCCTTGACCACGTGGGAGGTGGTCCAAGCCTTGACCACGTGGGAGGTGGTCCAAGCCTTGACCACGTGGGAGGTGGTCCAAGCCTTGAATACAGTGGGGGTGGTCCATCATGGGGCCACCAATACAGATCCTAGAGCCAAGCTGCTCTGGGTCGAATCTCAGAGCTCAGCAGTCTCCCTGCTGAGTGGCCTCAGGAAAATGCTCAAGCTCGTGTACTCTGGTGGCCTGACCTGTATGGTGAGGAGGGAAACCGAGCTGGGATGAACTGAGATGCAACACCTCAGGGGCTTATCTGTGGCAGGCAGAGGGAGGGCATTAAAGGATGACGGTCATGCTGGTTGTCTACAAGGTGGACCCCTCCAGGGCCCATGCTGGAGTGGGCCAAGGAGGAATAGAGCAGCCACAAAGGGAAGGCTCTCAGGGGGAAAGAGGCATTGTTTTCAGAGCACAGGCTGGCAGACTTCTCATCAGGGGGCTCACGGACAGAGCCTTGTCCAGCCTGTTACTGTCAGCAGCTGCCAGAGGCAGGCCTGGGACAGCTGAGGGCTCTTCTGATCTTCCTAGGAAGGGCAGCCCCAGAATGACCGAGGCGTCAAGGCTAATGCTAGAGGGTAGTGGGGTCAAGAGAGGCTGATGGTCTTCCTTCAGCCGCAGGTGTGTGTATGTGTCTGTACCCACACAGAATGGTTCATAATGGATCCTTTTGGAAGCAGGAGAGAGCTGAGGACAGTTAATTTTATTTAGATGTTTTCTTAGTACCTTCAAGAATTAGAGTCATTTCAGTTTTATATAAATCTTCAGTCAGAAAAGGTGATTTTTTTATAGCCTCAATAAATAGTTTCCACACTACTCATCAAGGGTTTCTCTGTTCTTGAGGAGGGCTTGACTGCCACTTTGCTGAGAGGGTGTTGGTACATGTCCCCTTCTTGAGACATATGGTCCAAGGCTTAGTCAGGGGGTCCTGATTTCTCTACAGACACAGCCTTAGTTCCGTGGTGCCCCTGGTCTAACCTCTGCCTTGGTATCCTCTCCAGATAATCAACCTCAGACAGATCCAGGAGGTGTTCAACCAGTTCCGGGTGGTGCTGAGGTAAGGGACCCACCACACCCACCCAGTTCTGCATCAGGCTGCCATTCTCCTTTCCCATGGTCTGGGTGCCGGCCTCCAGGTGCTCTGCCTTCTGTCTGGTGTGCGCGGAGCCGGATCAGAGGCCTCTGGGTATGGCAGTCCCGGGTGACCCCAGCAGTCTGCCTCTGAGCTCTCAGGTCCTCCTACCCTTACCTTCCCCTGGAAGTGGGGACAGCCCCCCTTTTGAGGGTTATGCAGAGAGGAGGCAGTCCCTGGTTTCCTGAGTTTGTTCACTGGACAGGAGGTTTTTATGTGGCCAGAGCAGGGTGTTTTGATGCTCCTGGCACCCTCCTCCCCACCTCAAGAGGGATTTGTGGTTTTCTGGGGTACAGACATACCTGTAGCCTGACTGGCTCATGCTGGGTGTTATCACAGAAGCTGGGCACGTGATTTCGAAGGGCCAGTTAGAGACAGATCGGGATGCATGATGCAGGCTTGGGGTCCTTGTCAAAGGTTATCTTAGAGCAGCTGTCCTTGACACATAGGGTGACCCCTGTGGATTTGGAGACTGGACAGTGGGTACATGCTTTGGGGAGTGGGGAGCGGGAAGCGAGTGTGTTCTGTCTGGTCTGGTTCACGATGAGGGTGTGGCTCTGTCTCAGGGGCCACACACAAACAACTTCTAACTCCAGAACTTGGTGCTGCCCCAGGGAGCTCAGCTTGCCCCAGGTGCGAGGGGTTCTTTCACTCTGTCTCCCAAGCCAACAGGAACAGGAAGTGGAGTCCACTTTGCGCAGGAAGTACACCCTTATAGACAAGAATGACTATGCAGCTATCTCTGCTGTCCAGAAGGTAAGCACGCCTGCCTCTTGCCGACAAGACTCACATCAGAGTTTTGCATTCCCAGATCTTGCCAGAGGCAACGAGTGTCCTGCATTAAAGAAGATCTAGGGTTGTAACAGGTAAAGGTTAACAGCAGCATGAGCATAGAATGACCCATGCAAGAGTCAACCACGTATGAATTCAAAATGATCTCCATAAATTGGAGATGTGCCCAGCAGCAAACAAGACAATTCCCACAGTTAGGTTGGAAATGGGCCTCAGGAGTCTCAGAGTATGGATGAGACACCCAGCTATGAGAACAGTTGGTGTAGACACTGGATGTTTGGTGGGGTGATCAGAGACAGCTGACGTGGGGACAGCCTGAAGTGACATCCGCAGGAGCCACATCCTGGTGTGTGGGATGAACATGTCCACCGTTGGTCCATATACACCGGGGTCCCCCAAGGGCCTGAACACTTGATCTGACCTGCAGACCTGTGACTGGCCTCTGTCCAGGCAGGGCTCGTAGATGCTGATGGCCACCTAGTGGGTGAGCCTGATGGACAAGGCTTCGGACTCGGAGTCGCCCCTTTCTCTACCAAACCCGGGAAGAAATCCAAGTCCAAGAAGATGTTTAAAGAGCAGCTCAGGTGAGTAACGTTCCTGATGCTCCTGCTGATCAGCACCTTGCCCTCCTTGGCTGGTGAAGGGGAGGACACAGCTGTCCCTCCCTTCCCCCAGTCTTAGTGATGGGGTGGGGTGCTCACAATGGACATCACCCGTGCCAATACTAAGAGTGTCTGTTGGGCCCAGGCTGGGACTGCTCATCTGTCATGCTCACAGCGGTTCTGTGAGGTGGGAGTTGACGTCTCCAGTTTACTAATGAGGAAACCAAGGCTCAGAGAGGGGAGGTCATTCCAAGGTCACACTGCTGAGGAGTGGTAGAGTGGAAATGAGATGCTGGGCTGCCACTCGCCCATTGGTACTTCACGTGGAAACCCACCCCACCACCACGTTCCTTCTGTGACCCAGCTAATTGGCACCCATGTCGCATAAAAACCCCAGCTCACCTTGCAGGCAAGACACATTTGTGGGTGTAGGGTGGGAGGAATGTCAAGCTTCCCTTAATGAGCCAGCCTCTCTGGGAAGTGCTGTGTTGTGGTGGACATAGCCCCTACTCTGAGGGTAACTCCTGGGCTCACCTCCTTGCTGTGTACGTCTCTCACCCAAGAGGGTCACCTGTGAGGCATGAGAGCTTCTCTGCCTCGGTTTCCTCCCCCTAAGTGGGAATAATAATAATAGCATCAGTCACTGGGGTGGTTTTAAGGATAAGTGAGTAAACGCAGTCCCCGTCCCTGGAAGACCTCAATACCAACATGTTGTTAACCATCATTACCTTTTCCTTGGGAAAGGACATGGGTCAACGCTGACGGTAGCAAACCGTCACATGCAGGACTGGCGTCAGGTAGCGGGGCGTCCTGGCCTCCTCATGCCTCTTCAGGCAGGGCGGTCACCCCTCTGTGCGGCTGTCAGGCAATCAGTGTGACAGTAGATTGAGGCTTGGGCCCCAGGCCACACCTGTTGCAAGAAGACCAGAGAAGGAAGCAGTCACAGAGGGAGCCATGCATCCTTCCTTCAGTTCAGCCCTGCTCTCACGTGCCTCTCGGGAGGCAGGGCCCTGGGCGCCATCACGTGGAGAGGGATGGCTCTTTTCCCGGGAGCTGGTGTGGGCACTGATGGTAGGTGGGCGAGTGGGTCGTGGGCTGGTCAGAGCAGGGGTGCAGACGTGTCTGTCTTTACTGCTGGGCCTCAGACAGATGCGCCCAGGGTGAGGGCTCTGCTTTCCTTCCCAGGGGCACCTGTGTGACTCCCGCCTCAGCAGCCAGGATGTTCCTTAGAGCCTGTGGCCCACTCCAAGGTCCTCATGCTTCCAAACTGGAGACTCCGCGTTCCTCCCAGGTTTCTCCTGGGAGGAACGGGGAGTCTCCTGGGAGGTTTCTCGCCAGGAGACAAATGCTCCCCTCCTCCTCTCCACGTGCATGGCTTAGGGCTGTACTCTCCGCCCTTTGGAGGTGTGTGTTAAGACCGGAGCTGAGTGGGATGGGGCTCTGGTGTATGAGTGTTGAGCAAGATTACTCCCCTCAGCGTCAGAGACACTGAGCCCGGGGTCTCCCTCCCTTCTCCTTCCAGCTCCTCAGCAAGAAAGGAGGGTGCCAGCAGCCCTCTGAGTGGCAAGGACTTGGATGTTTCCACCTCCAAGACCCAGCTGACCCCGTCCTCCAAGGATGGGGATGTCAAAGACATGGTTGTGCGGGACCGGGAGACCTCCAATACTGAGCCCCTGGCCTCTGACTCCCCAAAGGAGGAATTACGCCCACCCAGGTGACCATCTAATGCTAGCTCCTGCGCCAGATCATACAAAACCAGACTATGACGTGGAAGGAGCACCTGCAGATAGAAGAGAGCTAAATGAGGGTGACAGGCAAAGACTAGGAGCACACCCCCAAGGAGAAACATGGTGGCTTATACAGGCACACACTGGCTCAACCTCAGGAGCCACCCAAGATGCAGGGACACGCGAAATCATTTTAGACCCTCCAAATAGCAATTATTTAAATAATTAAATTTGCACGTTATGGCTAAGTAATGTATTCAAAAGATACAAAATTCTCAAGTGTGAGACCCTTCCTCCAGCTACCCAGTTCCTCTCCCCGGTCAGTCAGTAATTGAGTTTTTAGGAATCTGTCCTGAGGAAATAATAAAGAGATTTAGACATAAATTTATATTAAAAGATTGTGTCATTAATTTAAAAAGCAAAAGGAAAATTTTTTTGGTAACACCTTCAATAGTCAACATTAGGGAAAGGGCACCAAGTGAATGATTCTCTCTGCCCTTGAAATGTACAAAGATGTACATGAAGAATTTTTCTCCAGCTTGTGAACATTTCCAAACATTCAGAGAAGTTGAAAGATCTGTATAGAGAACACCCTCTTGATTGTACTGTTACTGTAGTATTTCATCATGTGTCTTTCTCTCCATCTTTTCATCCATCTTTTCTTTTAAACGGATTTCAAACTAAGTTGCAGACAATCTACTTTTACCTACACGGCACTTCATCTTACATCTAGTTAATAATAACTAGGATTCTCAAAGAGTTTTTAATAGCATGAAAGAATGCTTCTGTGAAGGATGCAGAATTATATATACTGCATGATCCAAATATTAAAAAACATATCAAATAAATTCCTGAAGGAGATACATTAAAGTGTGGTTGCCAGTAGGTAATGAGTGGTATTTTGTTTTTTTATTTTTCCTTATTTTCATTTTCTGCAGTGGGCTGAATAGAACAGAGATGAGAGAATGATTCCTATACAGTTTACCTCTCATCTAGGGTAGGTGGTACCCAGGAATTCTGACCTCCAGCTCACAGAAGCCCCAGGGAAGAAATGTAAAGTGCCCAGTGGCTCCAAGACAGCTGCCCCTTTTCTTCCTTCATCTCCCTCTCCATCTTCAGGCCTAGCACCCCACCCGCCAAGCCTGTGGCCTTTGAGGACTTTAAGAATGAGCGGGGTAGTGAGATCAACCGCATCTTCAAAGAAAACAAATCCATCTTGAACGAACGGAGGAAAAGGGCCAGCGAGACCACACAGCGCATCAATGCCATCAAGCGGGAGATCGACATGACCAAAGAGGCACTCAATTTACAGAAATCACTACGAGAGAAGCAAGGTGAGCGTGCTGAGAAGGTAGTTGGGGGACAGTGGGATCTCATTCATCCTGCTTGGGATGGGCAGACGTGGGCACTGGAGGACCGAGTTGGAAGGGAGCTGCAGGGGATGCCGGGGTGCACCCTTCATCCCTGGGGCATCACTTGGCTCTGGCCAGCCCTGGGGAGCTAGAGTCCTTCTTTGTCCCTCTGCCCACACCTTCTTTGAATATGTGCTTAGTCACTCAGTCGTGTCTGACTCTTTGCAACCCCATGGATTGTGTGTAGTCCATCAGGCTCCTCTGTCCATGGGGATTCTCCAGGCAAGAATACTGGAGTGGGTTGCCACGCCCTTCTCCAGGTCTTTGAATATACAACCCCTTATTATATATTTGAACTCCGGGAGTTGGTGATGGACAGGGAGGCCTGGCATGCTGTGATTCATGGGGTCGCAAAGAGTCAGACACGACTGAGCGACTGAACTGAACATATATTTACATATTTTAAATCATATGCATATTATGCTGATATATCACTTACTCCTCAATATGCCTGGAAAATGTTTATTTTTAAAGGATGGGAAGAAGAAAAAATAAACAGTATTTTTAAATAGTTAAAATTTTATGAATATCAGAAAACATTTTTGCCCTTCCCTACCCCCCAAGCAGTTGTTTTCCCATTGGTTGGTAAAATACCAAGTAAAATAACTTTATCTTAAGGGAACAGATCAAGTAGTTCATTTTTTAAAATACCTGCTAGGTACCTTGACTGGCAGCCACTTGTCAGCCCAGAGTGATCATTTGGGACATTAGACATGAGACATGTCTTCCATGAAAGAAAAATGAAAATCATCTTAAGTTCAACTCTTAAGAAATTTTTTTCTTTGGAGATAATCAGAGAACTTCTGGGAAGTGTAAGAGATGCTATCACTCCCTATCTGAACAGAGTGCCGTAAAGTCTCTGTGATGGATTTTTGGGCCTTTCCTGGCAGTCCAGTGGTTCTTCAGTGCTTCCAATGCAGGAAGAGTGGGTCTGATCCCTGGTCAGGGAACTAAGATCACACATTCCGCATAGTACAGCTCAAAAAAAAAAAAAAAAGATTTGTGTCTATCAAGTAACCACACTGGGACTGGCCCACAGCCCGCTGATCAGGTTGCTCTGCAGTGAAGGTGAGGGCAGACACCTT
The DNA here is from genome assembly GCF_019923935.1 of Bubalus bubalis. Lineage (NCBI taxonomy): Eukaryota > Metazoa > Chordata > Mammalia > Artiodactyla > Bovidae > Bubalus > Bubalus bubalis. Next base: position 52,244,271 of record NC_059177.1, read on the forward strand.
GAATTGGAGCCCCTGCCTCTCCATGGATGGTGTCAGTGACATCTCATGTGCCTCACTTCTCCCCCGTAAACATCAGCAGAGGTGCTAATGCCTTCCCAGGTACTGGGGACCACCTCATGCACCCTGGCTGCACACCTCAGTCACACACAGGACTAACTCTCCAGGAGCCTGGGCTTGGGTACTAACACGATGCCTTTGCTGGACTTTCAAGTGCTATAGGCAGTAGACCACCAGGTGAGTGGCTCCACAGATAATTCTATCTTAACCCAACAACCCTCATCAAACTGACAGACCTTAAAAAGGACTGTGCAAAGAGACCGTGAGTGGAGGACATGACTCATAGGATGACCGACCCCTCCCTCCTGGAGCCCTCTTCCAGCCACCAGACACAATACAGATGTCTGATGCTTTCTAAAAGGTAGCTGGTGAATGCTGAAGTTAAGACAATCTGAAATTTGGGTTTACATCTACTGTTAATAAGGAATCTTGCCCAACTGCCTTGTGGTACTAGCCAGTCGTAGCAGCTTGTTTATATAACCTATGAAAAAGATAAACACCTGTATAATAAAGGTATTTACTGGATATTCTGGTTAATGGGGTTTAAGATCAAAATAACCATAGAATGTGGGCCATCTGTACCATTTCCTCTACTCGCCTCTCCTGTGGTCCCCTCACCTGAGCTCCCTCTCCCTGTGAGACCTGTCCTGGTAGCCCAGCCTTCTCATGCCTTGTCCACCTCTTCGCTGCACTGCCAGCCCTTCCCCTCGCCCTGTGTTCGTGCTTTGCCAGCACTGCCCTCTTTCTGACCACCTTCCTTCCCACACCCCAGGTGGGCCCCTATTCCCTGACCTCCTCCATCCCCTTGCAGGCGAGTATGAGAACAAAGGGCTGATGATCATCGATGAGGAGGAATTCCTGCTGATCCTGAAGCTTAAAGATCTCAAGAAGCAGTACCGGACGGAGTATCAGGACCTCCGTGACCTCAGGGCTGAGATCCAATACTGCCAGCACCTGGTGGACCAGTGTCGACACCGCCTGCTCACGGGTGTGCCATTTGGGGAGGTTGGCTAGCCACCTGGGGTTCCAGGAGGCTCAGGGCAGGGCCACAGCCTGGATTCTAGAAGTGGCTTCTGAACTACTCTGTGGCAGAGGCAGGGGGACAGGGCTTTAGATGTGTTTCCAGGACTCTGAGGGCAGGAAATGGAGATGGGAAAGGATGAGACCTGGGAGCAGGAAGTGAACAGCGGGCAAGCCTGTGACAGGCACAGGACAGGCACACATAACCTTGACCTGCTTCCTCGAGACTCCCCACCCTCATGATGCTCTCTCTGCATTTCCCTGCAGAATTTGACATCTGGTACAATGAGTCCTTCTTCGTCCCCGAGGACCTGCAGATGGCACTGAAGCCAGGTGGCAGCATCCGGCCAGGCATGATGCCTCTCAGCAAGATTGTGTCTCCGGTGAGTGGCACAGGGTAGGGGTGGGGATGGTGGACAAGCACAGAGCAGTGCCCCCTGCCCCGTCCACAAGCATAGCAGTGGATGGGCTCCTCCTGGCCTTCCTACAGCCGCCCCAGGCAGGTGGGCAGGCACAAATCTCTCCTCAGTTTTGGGGGATGAGGACCCAGGAAACACCACGTGCTGCTGCCAACCTTCCTGAGTGGCTCATCTTGTCCTGATGGCGGTTACAGGCATCTGTGATGACACTGGGAAACTTGGGGCTGAAGGACTGTGAGCTCTCCTGGTGGAGGTTTGCCAGCCTGATGAGGGTCTGCCCTGATGCCCACCACAGGCCCCGTCAGAGCAGATCCTGACGATGCCAGGCAAAGGGTCTGTGCTGAGTTGGGCTTCTTCTAGGGAGAAGACGACCAGGACAGGTTCAGCCAGCTGCAGCAGACGACGCTGCCCGAGGGCCCTGACTCTGTCTCCTTCTACAACGCCAAAGTCAAGATGGAACAGAAGGTAACTTTGGGGATCCAGGTCTCCAGGAGGGCAAGGCCTCAGGGACCTCAGTACTGGGACACCCAGGATGGCCCTCCTCACTTTAGAGGCAGAGGGGGAAAACACCAGCCCAAGGAAATCCAGTCACCCGAGTCAGTGGGTATCTTCTGCCAACTCCAGAGTGGCACACAGTAGTGGTCCCACAGACCTTGGCCAGGCATGGACATGGTCAGTGAGTGCCAAGACAGCCCGTGTGTGGTTCACATGCCAGGGCAGGGCCTGGGGCTCCCCTGAGGCCACGGCCTACTGGGGAGAGGCTCTCCGATGGAGGCCTCCGATGGAGGTGCAGGCCAGTTATGCTCTCCTTGTGTTAAGTGTGCAGTCTTGGTTCAATCAGCTGTGGCTTGGGGCAGGGTCACCTGCCCATCCTAGTTGCCTGGGCCCACTCCTTCAGCAAGAGGATGGCTTTTCCCAGGCAGCCACTTAGCCTTATGCTGTGAGCATTAAGCTTTATTAACCCTGGCCCTGAAGGGAGGCCCAGATCAGTGAACAGGGCCCTGCCTCTGTGGAAAGGCAGGGCTCTATGAGAGAGGATGGAGTGAGGTCAACTAGGCGTAGGCAGCCCAGCTTCAGAGATCATTTGATTGTGGCCACTATGCAGGAGCTTCCTTATCTGACCACAGAGAGGCCTACCCCTCTCGGCCCAGAGGAGGGGGCATATGAGGTGAGGCAGGGGTTCAACTTTATTCTTTTCCATGTGGATATTCAGTTTTCCCAGTACCAATTGTTGAAAAAATGATTCTTCTTCTGTTGAACTGTTTGGTACCCCTGTTGAAATTCAGCTGACCAAAAATGTGATTGAACTTAAAAACTCTAGGAGTCCTGAATAAGTTGAAATTACTTGGTTCCACTTAGATGGAGTAAGTTGAAATAAATGGTTCCACTTATATGAGGTAGTCAAAAATCATAGGGGCATGGAGAAGGAAATGGCAACCCACTCCAGTATTCTTGCCTGGAGAATCCCTTGGACAGAGCCTGGTGGGCTATAGTCCATGGGGTCGCAGAGTTGGACCCGAATGAATGACACACACAAAACAGAGGAGATGCTTGATGGCACAAGGGTATACTTTATCTACTCTCCCATCTCCTGCAGGAAGCAGGATGGGGCAGGCAGCACCTGGGAGGCAGGATGGCTTGCTCCCCCCATCCCTTCTGGAAGTCTTGGGGTCTCAGTGCCTGCAACAGCTGGCCTTGGACAAATAAAAAACTAAGTTGTTTACTGGAAAAAAAAAATCGTAGGGGCAGAAAATCTAAATGAACATTTCTCCAAAGAAGACATACAGATGGCCAAAAACCATATGAAAAGATATTCAACATCACTAATTATCAGAGAAATGCAGTCAAAAGTACACTGAGGTATCACCTCACACCAGTCAGCATGATCATCATTAAAAAGTCCACAAACAACATGTTCAACTCATAAAAACAGAGATTAGAATAGTGGTTACCAGGGAATGGGGGTGGAATGTGGGAAACGGGGAGATGTTGGTCTAAGGATACAAACTTCCAGTTATAAGATGAGTTGGTTCTGGGGGTCTAATGTATAGAATGGCTATTATAGTTAATAATGCTGTTAATAATATATCAATAGCTGAAAATTGCTGAGAGTAGATCTTAAAGGATTTCACCACAGAAAAAGAAATAGTAATTATGTGAAGTGATAGAAGTGTTAGCTAATGCTGTGGTTGCAGTCATTTAGTAATATGTAAGTGTGTCAAGTCAACACATTGTATACCTTAAACGTATGCGGTATTATATTCTATGGCACTTATATCTCAATAAAGCTGAGGCGGGGGAAGTCTACAGACAATAATGATAAATGCCAGAGTGCGTGTGGAGAAGAAGGTGCACTGCTGCACTGTTGGTGGGAATGTAAGTTGGTACAACTGCTGTGGAGAACAGTATGGAGGTTCCTTAAAAAGCTAAAAAATGTAACAACCATGTGATTCAGCAATCCCACTCCTAGTGGTATATCCAGAGAAAAACATAATCCAAAAGGATACACGCTCCCCAATATTCACTGCAGCACTATTTACAACAGCCAAGACATGGAAGCAACCTAAATGTCCATCGACAGAGGAGTGGATAAAGATGTGGTACGTATTACTCAGCCATAAAAAAAGAATGAAATAATGCCATTTGCAGCAACATGGATGGATTTAGAGATTATCACATTAAGTGAAGTAAATCAGAGAAAGACAAGTATCATATGATATCACTCATATGTGGAATCTAATTAAAAATGATAAAAATGAACTTATTTACAAAACAGGAACACGCAGATATCAAAAACAAACTTATGATTACTAAAGGGAAAACATGGGGAGGGAGTGATAAATCAGGAGCTTGGGATTAACATACACACACTACCATATATAAAATAGATAATCAGTGAGGACCTACTGGATAGCACAGGGAACTCAATAGTCTGTGATAACCTATATGAGAAAAGAATGTAACAAAGAATGAATATATGTATACATAATGTATAACTGAATCACTTTGCTGTATACTTGAAACTAACATAGCATTGTAAATCAAGTATTCGCCAGTAAGTTATTTTAAAAAATAAAACCGACTTAAAAATCATAAAGGGAGAAAGTATAATAGTGCTTTTCAGGGTCTAGGGGGAGAGGAGAATGGGGAGTTATTGCTCCACACATATGCCGTTTCAGTTTGGGATGATGAAGTTAGGGAGATGGGTGGTAGTGATGGTTGTACAACATTATGAATGTATTCAGTACCACCGCACTGTATACTTAAAGATGGCCAAGGTGGAAATTTTTATTTTATGTATATTTTACCACAATAAAAAATAATTCCAGCTTCAAGTGGAAGTTTCAGTTTCAGTTCAGATTCACCATGTGGGGAATCTAGGATTCACCCCCATACTCCAAGTTGGTGGGTTTGGCATTTGCTTGCTCACTGCCCTGCCCACTGATGTTGTTTCAGCCTCCTCTCCCCACCTGCTTCCCAAGAGCCTAGCAGTGCATTAAAAGGTAGGATTCATGAACATCTAGTTGATTTGCAGAGGGAAAGCCCTTCAGAGTACATGGGTCCCCATCCCTCTGGAGAGAAAGCCCTCTTCTTTTCTTTTTTTGAACCTAATTCTTGTGAGAAACTTTCAAGTGAGCCCTTGAAATATGCATGTCTGCTTTTCAACATTTAAAACATTTTATACACTTGAGAATGAAAGAATGATGAATGGAACATATTTTTTCCTCACAGAACTGGGACTCATCAAAGGGGGTCCTTGTCCCCAAACGGTGATATCTGCAGGAAGAATGTTGGGGTGGATATAGGTGGTGTGGCTTCTGAGGCCTTGCTAGGTCTGCAGGGCCTGATCAGTTGCTATTTTCTCCCCCTTTCTGTGTCCAGCACAATTATTTGAAAACCATGATGGGCCTCCAGCAGGCACACAGAAAATAGGTACTCACGGCCAGTGCATTGAAGGATGAGATCCCCAGTAAGTCTTGCCTGCTCTAGAGAAGCTGCCAGCACTCCTGCCCAGACTCCAACCCCTCTGCTCCAAGACTGGCACCCAGTCCAGGGAACACAGTGGCCTGCCTGATGGAACAGCCTTCAAAGGACACCCTTGACTACCTTCACAGAATGCTTTTGGTTTCAGTACGCTGTCTTATATGCAGGAACAGGATAAAACAGCTTTTTGGTTTCGACTTTCAGTGCTCATCCAAGAACTTTTATTTTTGGTCATGCAACATGGCACATGGGATCTTGGTCCCAATCCCATCCCCAGGGATGAAACTCGTGCTCCCTGCAGTGGAAGCACCTTAACCACTGTACCACCAAGGAAGTCCCCAAATACCTTTATTTCCTATCTGGGAGGATGTCTTCCCTATGCAGAGGTGGGGTCCTAATAAGTCTCCAGTTAGAAAGTGGACAAGTAGCCCCTGGCAGGCCTTGGTCCCACTGATCAGCGTCTTTTCCTTCCTGAATGGCTATCCTGGGGTGAGCTGGGTCTGAGGAGCCCTGGTTCTCATGGCTCAGGCCATAGCTCTCTGTGTTCCTGAGCCAGTTGAAGGCAGGACTCCCTTCTTCAGCAACAGGGAGAGGATGGGGTGTAGGCAAAAATGACTGAAAGGCAGGTTTTTATCACTAAGTAAGAAGAGGCTTAAAATGAGATCATTCCTGCCATGAAGTTAGTAGTGAGAACCCCATGGTGGGAGGCTGACAAGGAGACTGCAGAACCTGCACTATTTGCAAGACTGAACTAAATAGTACCTTTCCAATCAAAGGCCCCATGATTCTGCTCTTCAGGCCTTCAGTGAGCAGCTGGATGGGGGCTTCTGTTGAGAGAACGTTGAAAAGCTTTTCCTGAGGGCTGTCCTTTCTCTCCGGTCCAGCCCCTTTCTCTTTCACTGACTGGCAGGTGCACAGTGGTCCTAAAACAGATTCCCAGAACAGCTGTGAAGTCCCCAGACTTCATTCTCCTTGATGACACATGGGGGCTGTCACTGATTGATTAGCACTGACAGTGTGCACACAGCCTTGATGGTCAGTCCTCATGTTTCCTTTAAATGTGGCCAAATGACAGATGTGTCCAGGAAGTATGCATTGTCCCAGCAGCTGGAGGCCTTAGAGTTCAGATTCTTTCCCTTCTCTGGTTGCCCCTGCCATTACTAGGACCTGTTTGGGGTTCCTGGGTCTTTAGAACAGCTCAGAAAACAGAACATAGTAAAGGTGATTCAGTGGTAAAGAATTTGCTTGCTAATGCAGGAGACCTGGGTTCAGTCCCTGGGCCAGGAAGATCCCCTGGAAAAAGAAATGGCAACCCACTCCAGTATTCTTGCCTGGGAAATCCCACGGACAGAGGAACCTGGCAGGCTATAGTCTAGTTGGTTTTATAAGAGTTAGCAACTAAATAACAACAGAAAACACAAGGGTACATTTCGTTGGGTGCCAAAGGAAGTAGCCGTTTGTAACATTACAAGCCCCTCTCCTCTTCCCTTCATTTCCCATATGCTAGAATAGCATATGGTATCCTGAATGTCCATGGACAGAACTCCTGGGCAGCCAGACCTGGGGCCTGCAGGCCAGGCAGGCTTGGCCTCTGTCATGGCAGTTGATCCCGTTTGTTTCTAGCTCATTCATCATTACACAGGCCTCTTTGGTCAGTTCTGGCACAAAAGGAAACAAGTAATCATCAGTGTGGGCAGAGCCACAGGAATAAGCCAGGATGGTGCTCAGTTAATCACCCTCCACACAAACTCCTTAGAGGAGCAGATGCTTCCAACATGACAGAGAGCTAGGGGCATCAAGTCCACTCAAATGTGCCTTTTGTTCTAGAAAGTAGTTCCTTCTGAGCTAATCTGACCATCATGGACATCCCTGAAGGGGACTTCCAGTTCCATCAATATGACAGAATAAGATAACCTGAAGATACTCCGACTATGAACAGAGATGCTGTCTAAAGTATACTATTCTTTTAAATACAAAGCTAAATTTGTAAAAGAAAGGGAACTGCCAGGAGCTGGAGAACTGAAAACCAGAGTGGTCAGTGTCAACCAGCTGTGTCTGGGAGGTGTGTGAGTGGATGGTTGCTCTTGAGTGTTCATGTCCACGTAAGTGTGAGAAATAAGACTTGGCCCCTGGCAACCCACTTCAGTACTCTTGCCTGGAAAATCCCATGGATGGAGGAGCCTAGTAGGCTGCAGTCCATGGGGTTGCTAGGAGTTGGACACGACTGAGCAACTTCACTTTCACTTTTCACTTTCATGCATTGGAGAAGGAAATGGCAACCCACTCCAGTGTTCTTGCCTGGAGAATCCCAGGGACGGGGGAGCCTGGTGGGCTGCCGTCTCCAGGGTCTCACAGAGTCGGACACGACTGAAGTGACTTAGCAGCAGCAGCAGCAGCAGCATGCCTCATATGAAGATGGAAATGGAACTCCTTGCAGAAAGGTGTCGGTATCTGATAAAGAGGTAAGCTAGAAAAAATTTTCCCACTGCATGGAGAAATAATGAGAGAAATCCAAAAGGGACATTTTTTGTTATTTTAGGAGGCAAAAATGGAACAAGAGTTTTCCAACTGCAGAATGGATGATCTTGGTACAAACTGGGCTCCCAGTCCCTGGAGCAGATAAACTGAGAGCATAGAGAATGTGGTCACAGATGTGGCCAGGCACATGAAATACCCATTATTTATTTATTCCTGTTCATAACTTCCATGAAAAATTCTCTTTTAACAAGAGATAAATGGACATTATTCTTCAGTGTTGGAGAATCAACTGGCTCATGTTTTCTGGAGGACAATTAGGCAGTGTATTTCCAGAGCCTTAACAACATATACTGGTACACACTTTATGCATTAGTATAAACTTTTTGGACAAAAATTTGGCCATATCTTTAACAACTGTGTGTAACAGATGTGTACCATAAACATATTTGTTCAAATGCAAATGTAATTTATTTTATTGTAAAATTATTTCAAAATATTATATAGTATTTATTTTATAGATAATTATTTTTTTTATTGCCAGATTTTGTAAGTTTTACATTTTAATACTCAAGGGCACCATGATTTCCAAGTACCATGGGCTGGTCAATTACTCTGTGTACTTCTGAGATACTAGTCATTCATTTTCAGCATTGAGTAAAGAAGCCAGATTTATTTCTGTAGGTTCTACAGCAAAGTGTTCAGCTGACAGTGATGCTGTCATCAAGTTATTAAAGTTTCCTTCCTTTCTAATAGTGAACTGACTGGGTAAAGATTTATCTCCTTTTCAATTCCTGGACTTGATGCTAGGTTGATGATACAATTTCACTGAAGCAAACACACAAACTGAAGCGTTTTGCTTTACTTGAGGAAACACTAAATATCAGAGGTAACACTGCTGTTTTCACTTATATATTTTTATTTCTGATGTACAGATTCTATTGACTTTGGACCTAGAACTGTTGCTGTGGAGCAAGGGGATTTGAGTTTAAGAAAACAAAATTGTCTATGAATATCTACGTGGTACTCAGCTTCCATTGCATACACACCAACTGCAGCACGTTTCCTGGAGTGACAACACAGGAGAATCTTCAGAGCAGGGTTTCTGCCGCCAGTAAAGGAGATGCAAGAGATGTGGGTTCGATCCCCAGGTCAGGAAGATTCTCTGAAGAAGTAAATGACAACCCACTCCAGTATTCTTGCCTGGAAAATCCCATGGACAGAGGAGTCTGGCAGACCACAGTCCATGGGGTTCACAAAGAGGCGGACATGACTGAGTGCATGTGCACACACAGTAAGTAGACTAGCACTCTCAAGGTTACTTCTATTGATTAAGTAAGTGAAGTTGCTCAGTCGTGTCCGACTCTTTGTGACCCCGTGGACTGTAGTCTACCAGGCTTCTCCATCCATGGGATTCTCCAGGCAAGAATACTGGAGTGGGTTACCATTTCCTTCTCCAGGGGATCTTCCCGACCCAGAGATCGAACCCAGGTCTCCCACACTGGAGGCAGACAGTTTAACCTCTGAGCCACCAGGGAGTAAACCTCTCCAAAGGACCCCCTGAAAATCTGTTCAAGTAAAGTTAAATTTAATAAACTTCCAGCATTAAAGAGACTGCCAAAGTGTCATAACAATTTCTCAGAAGGGAAAGTCAGAGAGGGTATGTATAGACCTTTAGGGCCCAAACTTGGAGGACGGTGTGGCAACCCGATCCAATATTCTTGCCTGGAAGATCCCATGGACAGAGGAGCCTGGTGGGGTACAGCCCATGGGATCACAAAGAGTTGGACATGACTGAGTGATGGCTGAGAGGAGCTACCCCACGCCCGAGGTCAGGGGCGGCGGCCGGGAGGAGCTACCCCACACCCAAGGTCAGGGGCAGCGGCCGAGAGGAGCAACCCCATGTCCAAGGAGCGGTGGCTGCGCCGGCGCAGGAGGGCCAAGAGAAGCTACTCCACGTGCAACATCAGGAGGGGCGGCTGTGAGGAGATACCCCTCGTCCAAGGTAAGGAGCAGCGGCTGTGCTTTGCTGGAGCAGCCATGAAGAGATACCCCATGTCCAAGGTAAGAGAAACCCAAGTAAGACAGTACGTGTTGCGAGAAACATCAGAGGGCAGACACACAAACCATAATCACAGAAAACTAGTCAATCAAATCACACAACCACAGCCTTGTTTAACTCAATGAAACTAAGCCATGCCTTGTGGGGCCACCCAAGACGGGTGGGTCAGGGTGGAGAGGTCTGACAGAATGTGGTCCACTGGAGAAGGGAATGGCAAACCACTTCAGTATTCTTGCCTTGAGAACACCATGAACAGTATGAAAAGGCAAAATGATAGGATAGTGAAAGAGGTACTCCCCAGGTCAGTAGGTGCCCAATATGCTACTGGAGATCAGTGGGGAAATAACTCCAGAAAGAATGAAGGGATGGAGCCAAAGCAAAAACAATACCTAGTTGTGGATGTGACTGGTGACAGAAGCAAGGTCCAATGCTGTAAAGAGCAATATTGCATAGGAACCTGGAATGTCAGGTCCATGAATCAAGGCAAATTGGAAGTGGTCAAACAAGAGATGGCCAGAGTGAACGTCGACATTCTAGCAATCAGCGAACTCAAATGGACTGGAATGGGTGAATTTAACTCAGATGACCATTATATCTACTACTGCGGGCAGGAATCCCTTAGAAGAAATGGAGTAGCCATCATGGTCAACAAAAGAGTCTGAAATGCAGTGCCTGGATGCAATCTCAAAATGACAGAATGATCTCTGTTCGTTTCCAAGCCAAACCATTCAATATCACAGTAATCCAAGTCTATGCCCCAACCAGTAATGCTGAAGAAGCTGAAGCTGAATGGTTCTATGAAGACCTATAAGACCTTTTAGAACTAACACCCAAAAAAGATGTCCTTTTCATTATAGGGGACTGGAATGCACCAGTAGGAGGTCAAGAAACACCTGTAGTAACAGGCAAATTTGGCCTTGGAATATGGAATGAAGCAGGACAAAGGCTAATAGAGTTTTGCCAAGAGAATGCACTGGTCATAGCAAACACCCTCTTCCAACAACACAAGAGAAGACTCTACACATGGACATCACCAGATGGTCAACACCGAAATCAGATTGGATATATTCTTTGCAGCCAAAGATGGAGCTCTATAGAGTTAGCAAAAACAAGACTGGGAGCTGACTGGCTCAGATCATGAACTCCTTATTGCCAAATTCAGACTTAAATTGAAGACAGTAGGGAAAACCACTAGACCATTCAGGTATGACCTAAATCAAATCCCTTATGATTATACAGTAAAAGTGAGAAATAGATTTAAGGGACTAGATCTGATAGATAGAGTGCCTCATGAACTATGGAGAGAGGTTCGTGACATTGTACAGGAGACAGGGATCAAGACCATCCCCATGGAAAAGAAATGCAAAAAAGCAAAATGGCTGTCTGCGGAGGCCTTACAAATAGCTGTGAAAAGAAGAGAAGCGAAAAGCAAAGGAGAAAAGGAAAGATATAAGCATCTGAATGCAGAGTTCCAAAGAATAGCAAGGAGAGATAAGAAAGCCTTCCTCAGTGATCAGTGCAAAGAAACAGGGGAGAACAACAGAATGGGAAAGACTAGAGATCTCTTCAAGAAAATTAGAGATACCAAGGGAACATTTCATGCAAAGATGGGCTCAATAAAGGACAGAAATGGTATGGACCTAACAGAAGCAGAAGATATTAAGAAGAGGTGGCAAGAATACACAGAACTGTACAAAAAAGATCTTCAAGACCAAGATAATCACAATGGTGTGATCACTCACCTATAGTCAGAAATCCTGGAATGTGAAGTCAAGTGGGCCTTAGAAAGCATCACTACGAACAAAGCTAGTGGAGGTGATGGAATTCAAGTTGAGCTATTTCAGATCCTGGAAGATGATGCTGTGAAAGTGCTGCACTCAATATGCCAGCAAATTTGGAAAACTCAGCAGTGGCCACAGGACTGGAAAAGGTCAGTTTTCATTCCAATCCCAAAGAAAGGCAATGCCAAAGAATGCTCAAACTACTGCACAATTGCACTCACCTCACACTCTAGTAAAGTAATGCTCAAAATTCTCCAAGCCAGGCTTCAGCAATACGTGAACCGTGAACTTCCTGATGTTCAAGCTGGTTTTAGAAAAGGCAGAGGAACCAGAGATCAAATTGCCAACATCCGCTGGATCATCAAAAAAGCAAGAGAGTTCCAGAAAAACATCTATTTCTGCTTTATTGTCTATGCCAAAGCCTTTGACTGTGTGGATCCCAATAAACTGTGGAAAATTCTTCAAGAGATGGGCATACCAGACCACCTGACCTGCCTCTTGAGAAACCTATATGCAGGTCAGGAAGCAACAGTTAGAACTGGACATGCAACAACAGACTGGTTCCAAATAGGAAAAGGAGTACGTCAAGGCTGTATATTGTCACCCTGCTTATTTAACTTATATGCAGAGTACATCATGAGAAATGCTGGGCTGGAAGAAGCACAAGCTGGAATCAAGATTGCTGGGAGAGATATCAATAACCTCAGATACGCAGATGACACCACCCTTATGGCAGAAAGTGAAGAGGAACTAAAAAGCCTCTTGATGAAAGTGAAAGTGGAGAGTGAAAGAGTTGGCTTAAAGCTCAACATTCAGAAAATGAAGACCACGGCATCTGGTCCCATCACTTCATGGGAAATAGATGGGGAAACAGTGGAAACAGTGTCAGACTTTATTTTTTTGGGCTCCAAAATCACTGCAGATGGTGATTGCAGCCAGGAAATTAAAGGATGCTTACTCCTTGGAAGGAAAGTTATGACCAACCTAGACAGCATATTCAAAAGCAGAGAGAGACATTACTTTGCCAACAAAGATCAGTCTAGTCAAGGCTATATTTTTTTCAGTGGTCATATATGGATGTAAAAGTTGGACCGTGAAGAACGCTGAATGCTGAAGAATTGATGCTTTTGAACTGTGGTGTTGGAGAAGACTCTTGAGAGTCCCTTGGACTGCAAGGAGATCCAACCAGTCCATTCTGAAGGAGATCAGCCCTGGGATTTCTTTGGAAGGACTGATGCCAAAGCTGAAACTCCAATACTTTGGCCACCTCATTCGAAGAGTTGACTCATTGGCAAAGACTCTGATGCTGGGAGGGATTGGGGGCAGGAGGAGAAGGGGACGAGAGAGGATGAGAAGGCTGGATGGCATCACTGACTCGATGGACGTGAGTTTGGGTGAATTCCGAGAGTTTGTCATGGACAGGGAGGCCTGGCGTGCTGCGATTCATGGAGTCGCAGAGAGTCAGACACGACATCGACTGAACTGAACTGAGTGACTAATACACACACAGGACCCAAACTGGGTAGATTTAAGGAACATCTTGCAAAGCAGGAAACTGACTGAAATTTGGCAGAGTTTATAACAATAATTTTGGATTGATAGGCACTGTGAGGCAATAGCCTTTAAGCAAGTATTGATGAGTAAAATGCTAGTTTTGACAAGTAAGCTCTTTCTGTTAGTTCACAGTCTTCTAGGATCAAGTATTTACTGAAGCAAAGAGCCGAGTTATTTTTGCCTGTTCTCAGTGTATAAGGACAGGAAAGTATGCCTGGTCCCATTTTTTTTTTTTTTTTTCTTAAACCCAAAGAGAGGAAATTAAATTGGTTTCAGTTCCCTTTATCAGGTTCCTGCAAACTATTTTTGTTGTAAGCAACCATTGGTTGTTAGTAAGTCCTACTATGCTGGTATTATCAAAAAATAGTGATAAGGCTTCTTGTTATCCTGTTGCACCTAATGGCTGCAGTTTCTTGTTTGAGCAACTTGTATATGTATGACAAGACAGTTCCTGAATCTCAGACAGGTCAAGTAATTCTTGGCCTGAAGAAAAGTGATGAAAGTCGTCCATTCTCTGCCTTTCACCAACACATCCTTGTGCACTAAAGGGACTCTGAAGAAACTGCTGAAGGCTACAGACAAAACACTATATGCTTATGACTCCAAAACTGCCCACGATCTTTACCATGAGTGTTCCATTGTCGAGGACACTCATCAGATATTTTCTTTATTGATTTTCCATGATACTTACTTAACCAGATTTGCTGTTAGCTCAGAGACCTTTTGATCAATGTATTAGTTTTCTGTTGCTGTTGCAACAAATTGTGTGTGTGTGCTCTGTGGTGTCTGACTCTTTGTGACCCTACGGACTGTAGCCTGTCAGGCTCCTCTGCCCATGGAGTTTTCCAGGCATGAGTACTGGAACCAGTTGCCATATCCTACTTCAGATCTTCCTGACCCAGGGATTGAACCCACATCTCTTGCATCTTCTGCATTGGCAGGCGGATTCTTTATCATTGAGCCACCAGGGAAGCCCTGGTAACAAATTACCACAAACTTAATACCTTGAAACAATACAACTTTACTATTTTATAGTTTAAAGTCTGACATGGGGCTAAAATGAATGTAACAAAAGGGAAGAATCCATTTCTTTGCCTTTTCCAGTTTCTAGAAGCTGCCTATATTCCTTGGCTTGTGGCCCCTTTACTCCATCTTCAAAGCCATCTGTCTGACTGTTTTTCCTTAGTCTTGACTCCCTCTGACCCTCCTTTTCAGCTTCCTTCTTGTCCCCATCCAGATAATCCAGGATAAGCTATTTTAATATCTGATTAGCAAACTTGATTCTGTCTGCATCTTTGATCCCCTTTTGCCATGTAACTTACCATATTCACAGCCTTCAGATGTTAGAAATGGACATCTTTGGGGGAGGGCATTATTCTACAAATCAGAGTCAATAGTAAAGCAGGAATTTTGTTGACATCCAGGCTACCACTGATGAGAAGGTTAAGGAAATCAGAAGTGATCACAAGGCAAGCATTTTGATATTTGGCTAAAGCCAAACTTAAAAATCAGATTTTGGTAGAATACCAACACTGAGACCGAACTTCAGTACATTCCTAACACCTAGAAATCCACTTCTAGAAATTTATTCTACAGAATTACACGTGTGAAAGTTCTACTAACAAGAGTATTTACTGCCACCAAATTTATGAGAGAAAAATTGTAAGCAACTTAAATGTCTGTCCACACAGAATGGCTGACAAAATATACCTATATTCTGGAATGTTTTGCAACTTAAAATGAAGTAAACTTATACACCAGGAGGATGTTCATGATCTACTGTACTTTTTATAAAAGAGCAAGCTTTGGAACAGTATGCATAATAGGATACCGTTTTACCTTTTATGAGCATGTGTGTGTGTGTGTGCGCGTGCATACACATAGTGTGGGAACATGCAGAGAAAAAAGGCTGGAAGAGTATATACCTATCAACAATATAACTTCTGTATTGTTTGAATTTTCACCATGAGCAGGCATCACTTCAGTTTATCCCTTGAACCAGAAATTCTAATTCTAGGAAATTTACTAATGAAAACATCATGGTGGTGAACAGATTTCTCTGCAAGGATAAACACCCCTGTATATGAGAGTGAACAACTGTTAGCACCCAAAATGAAGAGGGGATCGATTAAAGGAGTTGTACATTTATACTACGGAGGAGTATAGAGCCATTAAAAATAAAGATAATTTACAAAACAGAAATAGACTCACAGATATAGGAAAAAAAAACTTAATGGTTACCAAAGGGGAAACCTGGGGGAGGGATAAATTTGGAGTTTGAGATTAAAATATACACACTACTCTATGTAAAACAGATAAACAACAAGGGCCTACTGTATAGCACAGGAGACTATACTCAATATCTTACGTTAACCTATAATAAAAAAGAAACTAATATATGGCTTCCCAGGTGGTGCGGTGGTAAAAAATCTGCCTGCCAACACAGGAGGTGCAAGAGATATGGGTTGTGGGTTCGATCCCTGGGTCAGGAAGATCCCCTGTAGCAGCAAACAGCAACCCATTCCAGTATTCTTGCCTTGAAAATTCAATGGACAGCGGAGCCTGGTGGGCTACAGTCCATGTTGCAAAGAGTTAAGACAAGACTCTGTGTGTGCACGCACATGTGCACACACACACACATATATATCTATATATATCTGAATCACTTTACTGTACACTTGAAACTAACACAACATTGTAAATCAATTATATTTAATAAAAATTAAATTACCCACACTATAAAGACTGACAGATATACTATTAAATAAAAATACTATAAAACATTATGTATAATGTATGCCATTTCACTCAAATATATACACAAATAATTATTATGCAAATGTGATCAGTAGCTATCTATGTAGGGTGGAATGATGGGTGATTTTTACTTATGATTTTTTTGGAAGAGAGGAGGATGTCAGAGATGGGGGCTCTAGTTCTACACTTCTCTCAGCGTTGAATTTCCAAGGACAATATACGTATTAAGGACCCACAGTTTTGAAGTGTGACTCATTTGAAAAGACCCTGGTGCTGGGAAAGATTGAGAACAGGAGGAGAAGGGGACGACAGAGGATGAGATGGCTGGATGGCCTCACCGACTCGACGGACATGGGTTTGGGTGAACTCCAGGAGTTGGTGATGGACAGGGAGGCCTGGCATGCTGCGGTTCGTGGGGTTGCAGAGTCGGACACCACTGAGCGACTGAACTGATACTGAACTGAGAAATCCTAGAGTAGACATTTTGTCCTGGGTTCCCTGGAGCAGCCACTTAGAAAGCCTGTGCAGCACTCAGTAATCCCTGAGGGCCCACCAACATGCCCCCTTCTACTTGGTTCCACCGCCAACATGGTGCTACATCCAACATGGTATTGCTGCCAACGAGGCACTCGGTCTAATGTGGAATTCCTTTCACATGCTGTCACCACCAGCACAGCGGTGCATCACAGGACAGCTGCACCACACCGTGGCATTCTATCCAACACGGTGCTACATCCAACATGACACCAGAACCAACAAGGCAACTGAGCTGCAGAGTAACTGTGGCTTGAGGAAATCTCCCGGGCAGTGGAGCTTGAGTTCAGCTTCACTGGCCAGCACATCCCAGTGAGGTGCCAGAACAGAGGCAGAATCCAAGTAGTATACATAGGTTAACAAGGAAGGACCATCCACTCTCCCATTCAAGCTTCCTTACCTAGGATCCCAGGAAGGAGGGTAAGAAGAGGAGAATCCTTGGGAAGGGGGCAAATGCTGTAACACAGAGGCAGAGATTTACACACATTTGATATGTGGTTGTTGAGCTTATATACACTACATTTCCCTTTGCCATATCTGGTTTTCTCCCTTTGTGTGTGGGGGGGAATGTCAAAATATTAAAGCTTATCAACAGCAACAGGTCCTTGGACCTGCATTCTACAGCTCTGTTGATTACTCTGGGAGCCTCTTACCTTGGCCTTTCTTGAATTTACCCTCAGGAGAGAGGTTTTTCGGGTCTTTTCTGCAGGCTTTTGCGGAATACATTTTTTCTATAACCAACTCTCCCTTTTATAACTTAAGCTCTTTGCCCTTTGAAAGTCCTTTTCTTTACTAATCAATTTTCAAGGAATATTTTAGTTTACTCATTAACAATGATCACTGCTCTTGACATACACTGCATATTTTTATTGTGTAACACATATTTTAACCACATTGAAGAAAACGATTTAAAGGAAAAATTCCTCATGTTTCTCCCAACTTAATATGTTAAATTTTTCCAATTCAACTCTGAAATGAAATAATCTGACTCACTCTGATCAGTGTTCTAGTTTCTGCATTTAAGATGCTATTTAAGCTTGGGATTAATATACACACACTACTATATATAAAATAGATAACCAACAAGGACCTACTGTATAGCACCGGGAATTCTACTTAACATTCTGTATTAACTTATATGGGAAAAGAATCTGAAAAAGAATGAGTATATGTATCACTATAACTGAATCACTATGCTGTACACATAAAACACTAATTTGTCAATCAACTATAAAGCAAAACAGTTTTTAAAAAAGATGCTATTGTGCAAGTCCATATTGTTTGCCTTCAACATTGCTGTTGACTGCATGGTATTTCATTATGTTGATAAATTAGCGTCTCTTGAGCCATTTCCCAAGTCTAATAGTTTAGGTAGATTGAGACTTTAAAAAGTGTTGGGCGTAGTCTCAATAAAGGAACTTAAAATCACAAAGTGATTACAGATCTTCAAACAAAACAGTTCTAAAGAGAAAATCAAATTTTGGCTAACTATTAAAAGAATTAAAAGATCTCTCTTAATAATTTTAATGTCAAATAAACATGAAAACCAGTGTGTATGAGCACTAGACATAAATAATAAAAGCAACAGTACATAAAAATAAAGTGTATTCATGAAAACCATGTACAAATTAAGAAGAAAGGTATTATTAATTACTCATTAAAAAGTCATAGTCCCTCCCTTTTGTGGCCGATGAAGGGACTTCTCCAATTCCTTCTGAATTTGCCAGAGTGAAGAGGCAACATCACTTCACCAGTTCCACTGTGACTAAGATGTATGGTCTTGCAAAGCAGGATCTGATTCCCCTGGGGGCATGAGAAGGCCTTCCTAGGGCTTTGATACATGTTTCCAGGTCCTCATTGCCCATAAATTTTCTAACATTGGTCAGATCTAGGTCTAGATCACCAACAACTCTTTGTCCCTTTATAAGAAAAAGACATACACCTTACCCTTCTCTACTCTTGGAGGGGGTTTCCTGTCTCTCTCTCTCTCTTGGGCTCATTTCTATTAAGAGTAAAGTTAAATTAAGAACAGGGCACTCTGCCCCAAGTTCTGAATTCAGATAAATGATAGAGTGAGGCAGTGGGAGTATTGGTAACTTTTACTAAATAATTTTGTCTCTTCTATCCCCTATTGCCCAAGAATGCCTAGCTCTTGTTAGATAATCACTTGTGAGCAGACCAAAAAAAAAGGATGAGCTAACGCTCATAAAAAGGAATGAAATATTGCCATTTGCAGCAACATTGATGGACCTAGAGATTATCATACTAAGTCAGAAAGAGAAAGACAAATATCATATGATATCACTTATACATGAAAACTAAAATATGATACAAATGAACAAACATATTTACAAAATAGACTCACAGACCTAGAAAAAAACTTATGGTTACCAAAGGGGATGGAGGAAGGAAAATGGGAGATTGGGAATGACATACACACAGTACTATGAGGGAAAAGAATCTGAAAAGGAATATATGTGCATATATGCGTGTGTGTGTGTTTGTATATATAACGGAATCACTGTGTTATACACTTGAAATTAACATGATATTGTAAATCAACTATACTTCAATTAAAAAAAAATAAGAAATTCTGTTCTGAATGCCAAAAATATCTTTCTTTATTTATGTAATGTAAGCAGGTCTTTAAATGATCATTTCTGAAAGAAAAAAAGCATCAACTATTGACAGTGATTCTTTTAAATATACCTGGAATGTTTTAATGGGACTACTAAGTCTCTTCAGATACACTGGATAAAACTCCCAGATAAAACTTTTAAGTGATTTATTTTAGAGTTGTTGTGCATTACTTGACTAAGTAGTTAAAATTTTTATCAAATCATATCATGAAATATTTGTTATTATGGTAAATCTTTGTTGTTTTAAAAACTGAGGGTTTTTTTTTGTTTGTTTTTTGGCCGGGGGGGGGAGAAATTACATGCTAGTTTAATCAGTTTTTAGTAATAAATACTTTTCTGCTTCATTAAATAGGAAAAGATCTCTTGTAATGAAAATAATCGAGTTATTTACTATTTTCATACTTGATTTTTTATTTTTTTAAAAGCTAAACGCCAGAATTTGCATCACATCCATATGTACATTCTACCCAGGGAAACCATGCATTTATCATACTCTTTGCTTCATAAGTGATTTATAATTTTAGCTATATATTACATTGTATTAGAAATTAGTTAAGAAACAATATAGTTATATATTTAAAATATTTTACCCCTTTACTTATTTGGCTGTGCCAGGTTCTTGGTTGGGGCACGTAGAACCTTTGGTGTTCGTTGTGGCATGCAGCATCTTTAGAACTCTTAGTTGTGGTGTGGGATCTATTCCCGGACCAGGGATGAAACCTGGGTCCCCTGCATTGGCAGCACAGAATCTTAATTACTGGACCACCAAGAAAGTCCTAAGAAATAGTATATTAATATATTATCTGGTTTTTAATAATTATAGAATGGACAACTTAATTATATTAGATCTGTATCACTTTAAACTAAACCTGATGGATTTTAAAAATCTTATAAGATTTATTTCCTAGTGGTTACTGTCATGTTCCTTGAAGTAAGTATTAACATATTTGTTTCATGTAAAAAATAAACTCAGATGTCTTCTGACAGTAAGTAATTCTGATTTAATGGCAAAGAGGAAAGTTGTTAACAACTGGGTTATATAGCTAGCATTTTCCATCTCTTAAAGGAACGAAAGTTGCAGTTCCAAGGTTATGAAGAAAACACACTGATGACATGTGCTGTATTTAGGCGCACAGTTCAGTGGCATTAAGTACCTTCACATTGTTGTGAAACCATCAGCACTGTTCATCTCCAGAACTTCTACAGTCTAGACACAGAGCAGCCAGGTTTTCAGTCTAAGAGCAGGAGAGCTTCCTAAAGGGAAGAAAGCAGATGCCAGGGTAAAGATAAAGGAAATTTTTGCAGTAGTTGACCCGTGATTCTCTGAGGAAGTAAAGGGAGCAAGTGAGTTTACAGTGTTCAAGGATAGGAGGATGAACCTCCACAATTTTAAAGGAGCACCACTGCGGTGATGAGGTCAAGCATGGAGCATGGTATGGAATTTCAGAAGCTCTATGTCCTGTGATTAGAACCCACGGGCTGCTACTGAGGTAAGTGCCTAGTAGGTCCAGAGGGGAATTTGGGTGATGTACAGCACCCTTTGTGCTGTTCAATTCATTAGCTTCATGCAGTAGATCTAAGCAGTTCAGTGCTAACCTCTCAGTTCTGATGAAAATTCCATAAAATCAAGTTTCAACACACATTATTTCTGTTCCTCCTCTGAATAAGTTCATGCTGTTTCTGTCTCCCAGAGATCTATCAGCCACTGGCAGGGTTGGAAGTATCTCTCATACTTCTTTCATAAGCAGTGTGGTCTGATGCTAATACTTGGACTTGGGTGGTAGGTGGCCCTGGAGTTGAGGCCAGGTCTGCCTCTTTCTGTGGATCTTTGGCAAAGGTGTCAGTCCTTCTCAGCCTTGACTTGCATGCAGACTCTCTATAAAATGGGATCGAATATTTGCCTCATTGGACTGTTGGGAAGATAAAGTAAGATGATGACTATTCCCCATTTCTATTAACCCATTCTAGAGCTTTCATGTAATTAAGATAATTGTGCCCACTTTACATGCTGTATCACTTGGCCTCTATTATTGATATTTTTGCATCCTATGAGGAAGGCTGGTTGTCTAAGAGCATCTCCACTGTTAGCCCCAGACTCCAAAGACCAGTCATCACTGTTTTTTCTTGATGCTAGTACCTCTCTCACCTGTGCATTCTTGACTGCTTTGATAAATGGAGTGTCCTCTGGGCTCGCCCATGAACAAGGTTAAATCAGAGGATGGGTTGAGAAAACAGTCCATGGATTAGACACAAGTAGATTCAGCACAAGAAGGAAATGAACGCCATCTGAGATGGGGAGAGTACACAAAACACTTTTGGTATCAAATTTAATAAAACACTGACAAATTCGTGGTCAAAAAGACTTATGCCTATGTTTTCATCTAAGAGTTTTACAGTTTTATTTAGGTTTTTGGTCCATTTTGAGCTAATTTTGTGAGGCAGTAGTTGAAATTCACTTTCTTTTTTGCATTAAAAATTTTTCATTGAAATATACTTGATTTATAATATTGTATTAGTTTCAGATATACTGCAAAGAGATTCAGTTATATATATATATATATATATTTTTTTTACAGTCTCTTCCATTTTAGGTTATTACAAGATATTGAGTATAGTTCCCTGTGCTATACAGTAAGTCCTTGTTGGTTATCTATTTTACATATAGTACAACAGTTTGTATATTTTAATTTGAAACTCCTAATTTGTCCCTCACCCCTCTCTCCCCTTTGGTAGGCTTGTTTGCTATGTCTATGAGTCTATTGCTGTTTTGTAAATAAGTTAATTTATATCATGTTTTTCAGATAAAACATATATATGATATTTGTCTTTATCTGGCTTACTTCACTTAGTATGATAACAAATTCATTCTTTTGCATTTGGATATGCAGTTTGTCCCATGATCAACTAACTGCCTGAATTAATGACCTTTCAGACTTCTTTTTGTGGTCCAATTTGCAAGGTTTTTTTAATTTATTGTTTTGCATCAAAAATTCAGTCAAAGCTGAATTTAGTCACTTTAAGTCTCAACAAGATATCACAAATTTCCCACCAATTGTACAAAATGTCCCCTAGGGCCAGTTTTAAATTAGGTTCACACAACAAAATGCACATTTCATTTGAAAGCTTTTGTGCAGGTGTGCCCAAGCCATCAAATCCAATTAAACAGGAGCAAATGCATTAATAGCTGAAGACTTAGTTTTACATCAGGCTGTCTCTAGAGATGTTCCAAGCAAATAAAATAGTGAAATCCCAAGAACCATTTTTTTTTTTTTTTAAGACTAGCCAAGATAAACTGGTACTAAGTAATTTGGAAGAGTGTCAAGTGGGATTCATTACAGCACTGATTCTGAGAAGAGGGTGCCAACTGCATCTGCCCTTGAAGGATAAGTTGTTTGATCTCTGGCAATGAACCTCAGGGTCTTTGGCTGATGGGACAGGGTGGGCAATAGCTCTAAAGTAGAAGAGAGTGGTATGCGTAGAGAGTAAGGGGTAGAAGGCAGTTCGGCTTACAAAGGCATGCTGGGACAGACGGGTTGGGTGGGATAAGACAGCTCAAACGCCTGGTTTTAGAAACATGAAATGTTAAGAAAAATTACTTGGAAAAAAGGCAAGAAGGTAGGTGGCACGTACTTTCAGTGCATTACTAGGAACTAAGAGGGCTGGTGGTCTCGACCAAGAGTTATTTCATTACCTAGCCTAAGGGAATAAAGCATTGTTATTACTATCAATTATGAGCTTAGAATCTCAAATTATATGCTTGATATTATCCAACAGAAAAAATAACCCCAAAGGGTACAGTTTGAATGCTCTCCTCTTTTATATCAAATCTAACATTTTAATTCTAACATTCCTTTTTTACTCTTAGTTTTCTTTTACAAATCTCTATGAATACCCAATTCTTCAACATGCTCTTATAACCAGCTTTAACGAACTGGCTCCCTTATTAATAAGTTATTACAATAAATCTTTGACACACATTCATTCTGTATTTGTATAAGTCATGTTTCCAACACTTTGAAAACTTTGACAAAATTCAACCGTGATGACCCAAACTATCCTTTAGGCATCCTTTGAGGAAAAAAGCAGCCCTCACTCCACCAAGGAGCCCAAGTACAAATGATCATTGGATTCCTCATTCTGCATGAATTTGTAAAAGACTAAAAAATTTTAAAGCTGTGAAAATGTATTCCAAGGGAATAGGAGGCTCATTCCTGATGCTGTGACACTACACCACAGTACAAACCCTAGGAAGCCAGACATGGCAGGTGAGCCAGACGCTCTCCCATGATGAGCATGTGTTAATATTTAAGAATGATTGCAGGTAGTCTTTCACCTTAGCTAGCTGCTGCTCCATTGTTGAAAGTCCATGTAAAGACGTTCAGATTCTCATCAAAGTGAAAGTCGCTCAGTTGTGTCTGACTCTTAGTGACCCCGTGGACTATACAGTCCATGGAATTCTCCAGGCCAGAATACTAGGGTAGCTGTTCCCCTCTCCAGATCTTCCCAACCCAGGGATTGAACCCAGGCCTCCTGCATTGCAGGAGACTTCTTTACCATCAGGGAAGCCCTCAGATTCCCATAACCTAGCATATAAAGCTGTCTAACCACTGCTTTGGTTCTTTATGGCAAAGAAAACCCTTCTTCAAGTATGATCCATACTTGGCTTTAAGTATGATCCAAAGTTACTAAGAAACTCATTAATGGGGCTAACGTTCACTGCCTAGATTGCCCTCATCTGCCCTCTTTTCTGTCAGATGATTATTAATCAATGCTCAGCGTATGTATCACGTCCTTTCTAAACTCCTCTAGGCATAAAGAGTTACTTCCTTTTCCCATAGCACTCTGGTTCCGTCTTTACAGTACTTTCAATACAGTACTGTCCCTGAACTATTTGAAGTGTTTTCCCAGTTACTCTGAGAGCCTCCCAAAGCCAGAGATTACTTTATCTCTGTATACCCTGTTTCTACCCACAAGTTTTGGCAGATAGAGAGGAGTCAAGAAATTGCTGTTCAGAGAGTACATTTTTGAAAAAGTCCTCTAGTGCCATCATAACTGGTAAACCAAAAAATAAAAACAAAGGATGTTCATAGAGGGAAGAAGAGATTACTAATTTCTTACTCCAGGCCTGGGATTAATTTCAACTTCCCTAGGTCCTTGGGTTAGATGAAACAGTAGCAAAGGGCATTTTTTGTGTAACTCAATACAAATGAGCCTTTTCAGTAGATCTGAGCATCAGTTCTCTAGACACAAACCATTTCTCAATTTTAAAAAAGCATGGAAAATTACTACATGAGTTTTCTCTCTGAGTCGTGAATGCTGTCTGGTGAGGCAGAAATTAGACTGTAAGGGACAAAATGACAAAAAAAAAACTGTCCCTACCATATGGGGTACTTGGCTATGCTGAATTCTGTTCAGTCATATGCTAGGGTTAAGTAGTATGAACCAAACGAACAGATGCTGTGCATATTACAATAGGGTTAAAAGAGTCTGTAAACATTGGACAATCTCTAATCTCAAAAACAGTTCACATTCATTTGAAATGGACAATGGTGCACATTTACAATTTTTCCCAAAGCTACTTTAACTCTTTGACTGTGGTCAAACTATAAAATGGAGAAATCCAAATAACATGGACATTCTTAAGAATATCACATTAGTTCACTATGTTGATGACATCATATTAATGGACCAAATAGGCAATAAATGGCTAGCATGGAGGAGTCTTCGTTATGTGCTACAATGACTGGAAGAATAATCTTATGAAGAATTGGGGGCCACCACATCAGTAAAAAATGTTAGGAGTTCTGTAGTCTGGGATGTCACCTCCAAAACAAAAGACAAATTATTGCATCTTGAACCTTCCACCAGCAAGAAGAAAGTAAAATGTATCTTTGCCCATATTGGAAATAGTCAACCTTTTTGACTTTAGCTGTTCTGATAGGTGTGTAGTGACATCTTGTTCCATTTTAAATTTGCATTTCTTCAATGGCTTCCCTGATAGCTCAGTTGGGTAAAGAATACACATAACAGTGCGAGACCGCAGCTTGATTCCTGGGTTGGGAAGATCCACTGGAGAAGGGATAGGCTACCCACTCCAGTATTCTTGGGCTTCCCTGGTGGCTCAGCTGGTAAAGAATCCACCTGCAATGCAGGAGACCTGGGCTCGATCTCTGGGTTGGGAAGATCCCCTGGAGAAAGGAAAGACTACCCACTCCAGTATTCTGGCCTGGAGAATTCCATGGACTATATAGTTCATGGGGTCGCAAAGAGTTGGACACAACTGAGCAACTCTCACTTTCAATGTCTAATGATGTTGAGCACTTTCCATGTTCTTCTTTGCCATCTGGATATCTTCTTTGATGAAGTGCCTGTTCAGAACTCTTACTCATTTAAAAAATTGTGCTGTTTTCTTATTGGTGATTTTTGACAATTCTTTGCATATTCTGGATTCAAGTTCTTTATTAGATATATGCGTTGCAAAGATTTTTCTCCTAGCTTGTGCTTTGTGTTTTCATTTTCCTAACATTGTCTTTTAAGCAGCAGAAATTTTTAACTTTGGTAAAGTCCATTTTATCAATTTGTTGTTTTATGGACTGAGCTTTTATTGCCTAAGTCAAGGTCACAAAAGGTTTCTCCTGTTTTTCGAAGTTTTATAATGTGAGGATTGACATTTAGGCCTATGACTCCTCTAGAGTTAATTTTTGTTTATGGTGTGAGATATGGATCCGAGTATATTGCTGTGGCCCGCGGGTTCTACAGCGCATGCTCAGTAGTTGTGGCGAATGGGCTAAGCGCTCTATGCATGTGGAATCTTCCGGACCAGCAGTTGAACCCATGTTTGCTGCACTGGCAGGCAGACCCTTAACCACTGGACCGCCAGGGAAGTGTTCTATAATGTTTTGAGTGTATCTCTTGCACAGATTTTTTTGGGGGTATTTACTCTAAATATTTAAATTACTTAACACAGTCTACTGGTTTTAATATTTTACCAGTTCAAATTAAGTATAGAAACTGTAGCTCCCTTTAAGTCCCTTTACCCTCCCCTATTTATAACTGTCTTAAATATTTCTTCTATAGTCACTGCAAACCAAATCAGATATTATATATAGAGAGATTTTTTTGTTTCAACCGTCAAACATAATTTAGAAACCTTGAGAACAGGAAGTATATTGTATTTAGTAATATTTTGTTCTATTGTGCTTTCCTTTTTCCTTATAGCTTAAACTTCCATCTTTCATTATTTCCTTTATATTTGAAGAACATTTTCCAGAAATTTTTATAGTAGGTTCAGTGGTGACAAATTCTTAGCTTTTCTAAGTTTTCTTTCATTCCTAAAGGATAATCTTCCCATATGTAGAATCTGGAATTGGCAGGGTTTTTCTTTTCCCATAGGTTTATTTTATTATTGTTGTTATTTATTTTGGTCGCACCAGGTCTTAGTTATGGCATACAGGACCTTTATTTGCCTATGTGGTATCTAGCTACCTGAACAGGGATCGAAGCCAGGCGCCTTGCATTGGGAGTGCCAAGCCTTAGCCACTGGACCACCAGGGAAGCCTAACAGTTTTCTTTCAGAAACTGGATAATGTTGTGCTACTTCCTTCTGACCACCATGGTGCTGATGAGAAATCTGCCATCCAAAAAATATTTCCTGTAGGTGTTATTGCTCTTTCAGTTTTCAAGATTTTTTCTTTTTTTAGTTTTCAGAAGTTTAAATTTGATGTACCTGGGTATAGATTTCTTTGGGTCTATTCTGTTTTGGATATGTTCAGCTTCTTGAATCTGTAGGTTTATCTATTTTGACAAATTTGTAAGTTTTCAGCCATTGTTTCTTTGAATACTTTTGAGCCTTCTCTTCTTCTGGGACTCTGACTCTGATTTATAGATAGGTTCATTTGTGTCATATTTTAGTACATGTAAGTGATATGTACATATTTAGTACATATCACTACATGTAAGTGATATGTTATTTGTCTTTCTCTTTCTGGTGTCAGCATCTTTCAAAATTGTATTTTGTCATTCAGTTTGTAATTCTCCTGATGAATGATTTTTTTAAAATGGCATCCTGGACTGTCAGAGCATTATGAGACTCTGGATCTTTTGTAAACCTTCTATTTTAGAATGACCTCTCTGACACTAGGCCAGATGGAATAGAGTGTCATGTCCTAAGTGCCAGGTGGGGCTGAAATTTCAGGTTTCCCATTTCACCTTCTATGATACCCCAGAGGGGAGTGGTGCCTTGTTCTTGTTGGATGGAAGTACAGATTTCTGGCTTCCCACTAGGCCTGACAATTGAGAACCAATACAAGGATAAATGTGCAAAGTAGCTGAGAGCAAAAAGCAATATTGCTTCTTAATTTTTTGTTAATTCATTTAGAAGCTTTCTTTTCATGGCCTCTATGTGGCCACACTCTCCTGTTTGTTATTAATTTCACCTGTGTCCCTTTGCTGGCTTACTATTCTTTATAACGTGTAAAGGCTAAGTCTCAAATGCTCAATCTTGAGTACTGTCCTTTTATCTGCTTTTCTTCTTTAGTTGTACTTTTCCCCTAGGAAAACTTGTGCAGTCCTATAGCTTTAAATATCACTTGTATACTGAGGACTCCAAAATTTCTATTTTCTTATGAGGAATCCTCTAAATTCCTGATGGGTATTTTGAACTGCTCACTTGATATCTCCATCTGAATGTTTATCAGCATTTCCTGCCTTAATACATTGAAAGCATAATTATTAATTCCAACCTCTTTCTCCTGGTCTCAAGTCTTCACCAGTTATCTAGGTGTTGAGGTAAAAATTTAGGATTCATCTTTGCTTTCTTTCTTTCTCTCATACCTCACATATAAAACACTGGTAATATTAACAAACTCATCTGTATCATTCTGCACCCTTCTCATTGTTTGGATATACTTACACAAGCACTTATTAATATATTAGTATGCACATCTTGGGCTTCCCTTGTGGCTCAGCTGATAAAGAATCTGCCTGCAAAGTGGGAGATTGGGTTCGATTGCTGGATTGGGAAGATCCCCTGGAGAAGTGAAAGGCTACCCACTCCAGTATTCTGGCCTGGAGAATTCCATGCCATACAGTTCATGGGGTCGCAAAGAGCTGGACACAACTGAGCCACTTTCACTTTCATGCATATCTTGGTTTAATAGACATAGACTCCAAATACTTACTTTTTAAAGTTAACACCCCTTTAAGCCAGTAGATTCACACTTTTTTCTCCTAATTTCTTAAAGGCGCCCTAAATATATACAAACATCTATAGATCAATATATATTTATCAGGGTGTGGTAGTAGTAATTTTTCCTTATTTTTTTTCTCACTCCCTCCTTCAACTCTCAAAACAACTTGACTAAATGGCATATATTTGTTCATATCTTTCATCATCCTCACAAAATCAAATAAATATATGTATGTATATATGTATATTTATATATAAGTCTAAAAATCTTGCTTTTCCCATTCAAAAAATCCCCAAACCTCATAAAAACTCCTCCAGAACATCTAGTACAGTGAAAATTCTTTCTTTTTAATGACAATATTCTTTGGTATAAATAGTCTATGAAGTAGAATTTCAGAAACAGAATTTGCTGAATCAAAAGATACACACACACACACACACACACACAGAGTTTTTATTAAATGGTGTGTGCTAAGTCACTTCAGTTGTGTCCAACTCTTTGTGACCTTATGGACTGTAGCCTGCCAGGTTCCTCTCTGTCCATGGGATTCTCCAGGCAAGAACACTGGAGTGGGTTGCCATGCCCTCCTCCAGGGGATCTTCCCGACCCAGGGATTGAACCCTAGTCTCTTACGCCTCCTGCATTGGCACACAGGTTCTTTACCACTGGCACCACCTGGGAAACCCTATATAACAGCTTGAAAGTGAATGTGTTAGTCACATAGTCCTATCTGACTCTTAGGGACCCCATGGACTGTAGCCTGCCAGGCTCCTCTGTCCATGGAACTCTCTAGGCAAGAATACTGGAGTAGGTAGCCATTCCCTTCTCCAGGGGATCTTCCCGAACCAAGGATTGAACTCGGGTCTCCTGCACTGCAGGCAGATTCTTTACCCTTTGAGCCACCAGGGAAGCCCATATAACAGCTCATTGATACCCAAATCATGTTTCTATTTTAATGTTAGGATGTACTTGTTTGTAGTTATGATGTTATGGTTAATGTGCAACTACAGTAACAGCGAGTTTTGTTTTTTCATTACAAATAATGAAAAATACATTTCTGGAATATGTAACACAATTCCTCTATTTAAAAGTACACTGGACTAGAAAAAAAAAAACTGATGATAGGATCATTAACACTAAGGAATAGATTCAAGGTAATAAATAATCAAGGAAAGTAATTAGGTGTCTTACAAACTGCTGTGATCTTCATAAACCTTGTATTGGCAAGTCTCAACTTTCAAGCATTTGATCTTGATATAACCCAGTCTTGTATATCATTCATGTATACTCCCAAACTGCCTCTGATATTAAATTCAACCTTTTATACACCAGCGGACCATTATTAACCACGGGCTATGGCCATTAAGAATGGGCCTAATTTTGCCAATGTGAAGATATCTGTGGGAGCACATGGGTAGAGACAGGGTTTCCCACATTGCCCTGGCTCACAATGCCCACACTGGATTTGTTGCCACTGCCAACCTTGTCCCCTCTTGGCAAAGACAGGAACTCTGGGGAGCCGTAGGACTGAAGGCCTAGTTCTTGTATGTCCTTCCCAAGTTGGCATTTCTCGAGGAAGTCTTCTGAGAATCCTCAGGTGGGGGCAGGATTTGCTGAAGGCAGAATGGGATGGTAGGAGATGAGGTTAAATAGGTAGGGGCAGCTTCCTCACTCAGCTCCAGCTACTTTGAGGGGGAAACAACCTTTTCTCTCTCTCTTAGAGCCTTAGCCAGGTTCTCATTTGAAGCAGCAGAGCTTTGGCCTGGCACACTGAAAAGAGGAACTACCCAGTGGTACCTCAGAATAAGCTGGCTGTCTTGATCTTATTGTTTCTGAGTTGCACCAGTCCTAAGAACCGCCTTGTCAACACATTACTTCAAAAATTATGTTTACACATAGTAGTTCTGGAAAATGTGCTCAAGCAAGCAATTGATACTCTCTTCAAATCCCAGGGACGGGGGAGCCTGGTGGGTTGCCGTCTGTGGGGTCACACAGAGTCGGACACGACTGAAGTGACTTAGTAGCAGCCACCTTAAAAAATGATTTTTCTTTTCCCATCCAGGTACCAAGAGCGTAACTGGGGGCAATGTCTGATCTTTGGCCTTCCACCTCCCCTAAGGCAAGAAATGCCTGAGTCAACTTTGTTTCAGGGTCACTACTGGCTTTGTTTGGGTTCCCTGAGATGGAGTGCTCTGGGTCTACAGGCGCAGTAATGGCAAGAACAATTATGAAGGATTTTATGGAATGCCTCTTATAATAATGTTTCATTTTAAAACTTTTGACATTTTTCCTTCAAACTTATTTGTAGGCAGTCTTAAACAAGAAACTGGGAGATGGTCAGTTATAGACCAAATTATTCCACAGCTTTGATCAAGAGGCCAGGCCTAAGTATGCGTTTTGTGAACGCATTCTCTTTGAATTTAAAATAGTTGTACAGAGAACTCCTAGTACAGTCATAGATGAGGGCATTTAATAGTATTCAATCTTGCCTGTAAAAACTTGGTTCATTTATTTATGTTTGGGACTTAGTATTTCCCACTGAACCCCACAGGTCAGCATGCTTGTTGCTTTGGTTTCTAACCAGACTAATGCTATCCTAAGACTAAGTATTAGAGATATCAACTGGTACCTCCTGTAAGAGAGCTATCTATTTTGTTACTTAGGAAACAGGAGACCTGTAACTGACTGCTTTTTTCTCATTTATCTCAGTTTAGGTCTTTGTCACCTCACACTTAACATTATTTCAGCCACCTCCACCTATATTTATAATAGTCCTTTCCGGTCTGTCCAACGTGAAGTGGCTCCCAATAGCCTATGTGGTACCCAAGGCATAGGGCTCCAATTTATTCCTTCAAAGCCTAAAAGATAACTTTACTCAGGGAGAGGCATTGTGCAAGCATGTTTTATACAATTTTAATAATCACAACACTCTGTGCAATAGATAATACCTCTATTTTACAGATAAGGCACTGCAAGCATGAAAAGTAACCATGCCTCACGTCACATAGCTAGAAAGTGGCAGGGCGGGTATACAATGCATTCTGGTAAGTGCTGACATTTATTGAAAGTTTAAAGCTTTACAGACATTATCTCATTGGATCCTCACAACAGTGAGGTCCTGTACACATTAATATTCTCATCTTACAATGAGAAAAACCAGAAAAATTAGGCAATATTCATAGTTTGTAAAGAAGTGGCCATGAGAGACTTGAACCAAGGGAGTCAGATGGGGTCTGGATATGCTGAAAAGCCAACAAAAACCCAAAATAATCCTCAAGTGAGAAACAATGATGATAAAGCACTAATAGACACTAACATATAAATATGTGTGTGTAGGATATATAGGATTTTATATCCTTTTATATAGGATATAAAAAAGAGCTAGGAGAGGCTTTATACTCTCATATACTTTGGTTGCTAAAACGGAATACCATAGAGTGGGTAGCTAGCTATAAACTACAGAAACTCACTTCTCAGACAGTTTTGGAGGTTGAAAGTTGGAGATTGAGCTGCCAGTATAACTGAGTTCTGACAAGGGCCACCTTTTGGGTTGCAGACTGAGTTTTCTCCTTATATCCTCAGAACAAACAGGAGAGGGCTCAATGGGCTTTTGAGTGAAGTGCAAATTGCTCAGTCGTGTCTGACTCTTTGCCACCCCATGGACTGCAGCCCACCAGATTCCTCTGTCCATAGGATTCTCCAGGCAAGAATACTGGAGTGGGTTGCCATTCTCTTCTCCAGAGGATCTTCCAGACCCAGGGACTGAACCCAGGCCTCGCTCATTGCAGGCAGATTCTTTACCATCTGAGCCACCAGGGAAGCCATGAGCAATGGGCTCATGAAGAAACAGGCAAAAAGACAGAAACTCTGAAAGGCTATTGCAAAAAAATCTATGTGTGCTCAGTCACTCAGTTGTGTCGGACTCTTTGCGACCCCACGGACTGTAGCCTGCCAGGGTCCTCTGTCCATGGGATTCTCTAAGCAAGAATACTGGAATGGGTTGCCATTTCCTTCTCTCAAGGGCTTTTTATAAGGCCACTAATCTCATTCATGCAGGCTCCATATATCCTGTCCTAAACACCTTCCGAAGGCCCCACATCTTGGGGGATAGAATTTCACATATAAATTTAGGGGATGGAGTACACATTCAGTTCCTAACACATACCTCCATCCAGTTGCTTGCTAGTAAAATCCGGTTCAAAATTACAGTGGAAAAAATAAAACTACAAAAAAATCAGACCTTATGAAACCCTCCCCACCCCCTTAGCCTTTAGCTAATGGCTTTATACACTCTTTATCCTTCCAAAAATAAAACCCACAGCCCTTTCAAGTTATCCTACTTAATCTTACTACGTCATTTGGGCAGGAAAGCGATTCATAACCTTTTCTTAAAGGACATTTCCTCCAAGGTCGTAAGAACCACGCAGAACACGGGAGCCACCGCTCCCAGTGGTTGGGGTGGAGGGTAGAGGTGGCGGGACGTAGTCGGGCGGTGGGCGGACTGAGCCCGGCCGACCCGGCGGGGGCGGGAAGGAGGAAGGGGCGTCCCCAGAGCTCGGCTTCAGCGCGAATCCCCGGCCTAGCTCTACTTCCGTGCTTGTCGACGGGACGAGATGAAGAGGCGAGAGGAAGAGAAGGCGAAGAGGAATAAAGGAGAGAGGGGCGAGAGACTAGGGAGAAGAGGCGCCCGCCTTACCTCAGAGCCCGCAAGCCCAGGGGAGGGGCCCTCGGCGCCGCTGAGGACTCCGGCGCTCCGGGAGGGCAGGTCTTCGAGGGCGGCGGGGCAGGAAGGCTCGTAGTGTCTGGGCGGGCTCGGGCTGTTCGCCCGCAAAAAACCCTGAGGCGCGCCGTGTCACACCTCAGCGCCCCAGCCGCCACAGCGAGCCCGAGGGAGGGGTTGCGGCGCAGCAGCTTTCGGCCCCGAGCTGGGCCGACAGAGCTAGGGCCCGGGGCTTATTGTTCCGGGAAGTCGCAGGCGAAGTCGGGCCGGGTCGGCGGGCTTCGCACAGCTGCTCCCCCCGCCGCTCCTCTCAGAGGACTACCGGCAGCTGCCGGCGCGCCGACTGGCGGCGGAGGCGCGGCGGGTGCGTGTCTCTTTAAGGGGCCGGGCCTGTGCGGCTAAGGGGCGGGCGGGGTAAGCGTCGCTCCCCGTGTGAGTGTGTGGGGGAGAGAGCGGCGGGCGGGCGCCGGAGGGAGGGAGCGAGCGGGCCAGCGACGCGGGCCGCCCCTGCCGCCGCCGCCGCCGCGGTCGGACCAGCGGCCTCCTCCCCTCCCCTCCCTCGCGTCGCCCTGCCGCGGGGAGGGGGCTCGAGTCGCGGTCTCCAGCGGCTCCCGATGAAGCAGCAGCTGCCGCCGCAGCCGCCTCCAAAGATGGGGGATTTCTACGACCCCGAGCACCCGACCCCTGAGTAAGTATCAGCTCCGCGGCCTCCCGCTGCCCTCGGCCGTCTCAGCCCGAGCCGAGGGCGGCGCGTCCTGGCGGATGGCGCGGGGAGTAACGGGCCCGCGGTGAACTCGCGCGGGCGGCGTGCAGAGCGGGCCCGCGCCGCCGCCACGGGCCCCTTGTCCGGGCCGCCGCGGGCCGGTGGTTGGGCCCGGCGTTGGCGCCGCTGCTCGCGTCGCCGCGGCGGTTGGGCCGGGCCGGTGGGGGAGGGGCGGCGCGGCCGCGACCGCCGCCGCCGCGTCTGTACCGATCCGGCCCGCCCGAGGATCGGCGGTCTTCCCCGGATCCTCGTGGCCCATTTGGGCTGCGCTACCTACGAAAGGGACCGAGTCGGAGAAGCAGCCGGTGCCAGACTCGGCGAGGGGGCACCGGCAAGAGTAGGCCGCGAATCCTCGGGCTCAGGTGGAAGCCCGGCCCGTCGCCCGGCCTCCCGGCGACGGCGGCTCTGACCGGAAGGGCCTACGTGCGTCGTTCGGCCCAGGGCGGCCGAGGGGCCCGCGCTGCACTCTCGGTTTTGATTTTTTTTTTTCTTTCCCCTCTTCTCCTGGAACTTGATCCTGGCCTGGTAGTGCTTCCGGCTTCACATTCTGCACCTTTGGCACTTCGGTTTTGTAATGGTGGCGAGGTTTGAGTGGCTCCAATGTGGAGGTGACACCGGGTTTGTTTTTCCGCCCGAAAATGAAAGCCTCCGGAGGGGTATACATTCTCTACCAGATTATGAGATTTGCACACTTTCGGACACTCAACTTCCTCGGTAACAGCAACCTCTTGCCGTGAATAGATGACTTTCTACTCCTTGTGAAGACTTTGTTAAGAAGCAGGAATCGCTTGAGGAGTCTCTAAAGAAGACAGTGGTCTTGAAAACCGAAATATCTAGAAACCAATAGTATATTTTAAGCCTGGGACATTTTTACATTGCTCTTGAGGGCCGTATCAACTACTGTATCTTGAGACAGCTTCCACTCCAGAGCTTGGATTCACTTCTTTCCCTACGTCCTCCCAAGACTATTGTTTTGAAACTTAAACTGCATTTGCTGGTGTTGGCTCAAGTCTGGACCTACAAATGTATGGCATATTTCAAACCTAAACAGTTGATAGAGATATCAAATGAAATTCACTTTTATGACCGGAATGCTTCCAAGATATTTGCTCTTTTGACACATTTCAGCTTAGTTCTGCTATGACTCTTTACGGGCTCTTGGTTTGAGACTTGGAAAACCTCACAAAAAGGAAAATTCTGTATCATGATCCAATAACTGCTCATTGAGCACTTGTCCTGTCCAAAATAACATGCTAGTTCCTGAGTGGTCTTAAGTGCTTGCTTTTCAGTTTTTTTACCAAGTTGTTTGGTGAGGTACAGAAGCCTTAAGGATCACATTCTTAAACTTCTTGAAAGAAAATACAGTTTTTCATATTATATGGAATAATGGACTCAAGTGCATCTTTGATGGACATGAATGTGGGGAGGAATCAGAAATGTTATTTTTTTTATTTAAGGTCTTGGAGTTTTTTTATTTTTATCGCTTTTCTATCTGTCCTGCTTCCTAACAGTGGAGATTTCTAATTTCTGTAGTGACTAAGTGCTAAAATATGTGTGGGGTGTGTGTGTGTGTGTATTAATCGACAAGGAGTGTGTAGAGAATTATAAAACGTTTTATTTTGTAATACTGTAAGAACTGGGAGGGGTCTTGGTAGGAAGCATCCTGAATGATATCACCTGCTTTAACAGATGCAAAAACAACTGAACAACAACAAGTGACAACAAATCCCATGAAGTAGTTTGTATAAGCTAGTTAGGGTGTATAACCCTGGAGAGAGAAAAGTGGTATAGTGGTTAAAGAACTTGGATTTCAGAGCCAGGCATACCTGGGTTTGAACATTCGTTGAACCTTGAACAAGTGACTTCATCTCTCTAAGTTTGAGTTTTTCTTATCTTTGAAATAGGTGTTGTAATGGAAGCAACCTCATAGGACTTTTGGGAGAATCAAATGAGAATAATATATGAAAAGCACTTGACACAGAGTGTGACACATGTAAGTGCTTCTAGCTGGGGTCATCAAGGAACGCTTAAGAGGTAGGATGTTAAGCATGAAACGATTAGGTGGGCTAGAGAGGTGGTGCCAGTGGCTGGGGGGGAGGAATGACCAAGTGCCCTTTTCAGACTGTAGCTGGTTTGAAATATTTCCTAGACACATGAAGAAATGAATCATGAAACTTAAATTCAGTTTGATTGAAGTAACAGTTGGAACTTGATGTTCTGTTTGTCTCCTACCAACTATTTAATGAGACACAGCTGTAAGACCTAGCTTTTCCTCAGGCATCTAGGATTATGTTTCAGGTGAAAGTGACTAATCACCTGAGTATCTGTGCATTAGGTGTCTGCTGTTGAGCAGACCCAGGGCCAGGTGTTGACACTGCAAATTAAAAATCCAGTTGGAGACGTCAAGGAGTTCTTCTAATGAGACACAGGCAAATCCTTAACAGAGATTGCTGTCCTTTGATTGTATGCATATTTACTTTGTGCCAAACATAGGCATGCTGGGGTGAGCAATGTACAAAACAATTTTGCTTGTGTTTGCACCCTTCCTAGTGAGGGGTGATAATATAGAATGTTCAAAGGTTATTACTTTGGAAAGTGGAGCACAATAAGGGGGATCCCGAATTTCTGGGGTAGATGTTGAAATGTAAAATGAGGTGCATTGGGTGAGCCTTCTTGAGAGTAATGTTTAGGCAGACTTAAAAGAGAGGACGTTAGAGGGAATAGTTTGTTCCAAGGCACTGAGGCAGACCTAGAGAGTTCTGCTCAGTATGGCTAGAATGGAATGAACAAAAAAGTAAGAGTATTAATACATTATGTTAGGATGGGGTACAGATTTCACAGGGCTTTGTAGAGTGTTTATAAGTTCTTTGCCTGGAGTTTTCAACCAAGGAGTGACACGGTCTGCTTTCAGCTTCCAAATGATCACTGAAGTTTGCAGAGAGGAACAAACAGTAGAAGCAGGGAGATACATATAATTATAAGGAAGCTGGAAATTGAGGAGAGAGATGCTCATGACTTCTATCAAGGTGCTAACAGGAGATAGTGAAAAATGGTTGAATTCTGGATATATTTTGAAGATCATACCAATGTGATTGTTGATAGATCAGATGTAGCATGTGAGAGAGGAGTCAAGGATGATTCCAAGAATTTGGGTCTGAGCAGTGAGAAAGTTGGGGTTGCCATCAACTAGAATAGGGGTGACTGTGAGAAGAGCACGTTTGGAGAATAGATGAGTTCAGTTTTAGAAGTGGTAAGTTTGAGATGCCTTTTAGATATTCTGGTTGAATTGACATTCAGGTGTGGACTTTAGGAGAAAGGTCTGGACTAGAGATAAACTTTGTAGTCGGCCACTTAGGTAGTATTCAAAGCCACAAGACTGGATGAGAGCACCAAGGGATCCAGTGTGGAGAGAGAAAAGGACGCAAGATTACTGTTGTTGTTCAGTTGCTAAATTGTGTCTGATTCTTTGCAACACCATGGACTGCAGCACACAAGCCTTCCCTATCCTGTAACAGTCTCCTGGAATTTGCTCCATTTCATGTCCGTTGAGTCTGTGATGATCGAACCATCATCCTCTGCTGTACTCTTCTCCTTTTGCCTTCAGTTTCCCCAGTATCAGGGTTTATTCCAGTGAGTTGGCTGTTCGCATCAGGTGGCCATAGTATTGGAGCTTCAGCATCAGTCTTTCCGGTGAATATTCAGGGTTGATTTTATTTCACATTGACTGGTTTGATCTCCTTGCAGTCCTAGGGACTCCAAAGAGTCTTCTCTAGAGCCACAATTCTAAAGCATCAATTCTTCAGCGCTCAGCCTTTTTTATGGTCCAACTCTCACATCTGTACATGAATACTGGGAAAACCATAGCTTTAACTACATGTTTTGGAGCCCAAGAAAATCTGTCACTGCTTCTACTTTTTCCCCTTCTATTTGCCATGAAGTGATAGGACTGGATGCCACGATCTTAGTTTTTTGATTGCTGAGTTTCAGGCCAGCTTTTTCAATCTCCTCTTTCACCCTCAACAAGAGGCTTTTTAGTTCCTCTTCACTTTTTGCAATTAAAGTGGTATCATCTGCATAAATGAGATTGTTAATATTTCTCCCAGACTGCAATCTTGATTCCAGTTTATGATTCATCCACCCTGGCATTTTGCATGATGTACTCTGCATATAAGTTAAACAAGCAGGGTGACAATGTACAGTCTTGACGTACTCCTTTCCTAATTTTGAATCAGTCTGCTGTTCAATGTCTGGTTCTAATTGTTGCTTCTTGACCTGCATACAGGTTTCTCAAGACACAGGTAAGATGGTCTCGTATTCCTATCTCTTTAAGAATTTTCCAGTTTGTTGTGATCAACACAGTCAAAAGCTTTAGTGTAGTCAATGAAGCATATGTTTTTCTATAATTCCCTTGCTTTCTCTGTGATCAGCAAATGTTGGCAGTTTGGTCTCTGGTTCCTTTTTCTTTTCTGAACCCAGGTTGTACATCTGGGAGTTCTTGGTTTACGTATTGTTGTAGCTTAGCCTTACTAGCGTGTGAAATGAGCACAATTGTCTGGTAGTTTAACATTTTTTGGCACCGCCCTTCTTTGGGATTGGAATAAAAACTGACCTCTTCCAATTCTGTGGCCACTGCTGAGTTTTCTGAATTTGCTGACATGTTGAGTGCAGCACTTCAACTGCATCATCTTTTAGGATTTTTAAGTAGCTCAGCTGGAATTACATTGCCTCTACTGTCTTTGTAGAAATACTTCCTAAGGCCCACTTGACTTCACACTCGAGAATGTCTGGCCCTAGGTGAGTGACCACACCACCATGGTTATCCTAGTCATTAAGACCTTTTTTGTATAGTTCTTCTGTGTATTCTTGCCACCTCTTCTTACTCTCTTCTGCCTTTGTTAGGTCCTTACCATTTATGTCCTTTATCATGCCCATTCTTGCATGAAATGTTCACTTGATATTTCCAAATTTTCTTGATCTCTAGTCTTTCCTATTCTGTTGTTTTCCTTTATGTCTTTGCGTTGTTCATTGAAGGTCTTCTTTTCTTGCTATTCTCTGCAACTCTGCATTCAGTTGGGTATATCTTTCCCTTTCCTTTGCTTTTTGCTTCTCTCCTTTCCTCAGCTATTTGTAAAACTTCCTCAGACAACTACTTTGCGTTCTTAAATTTCTTTTTCTTAACTGCAATGCTAAGAGGATTGATATAGAGGGCAGTGTTAACATGGATACCATCCATAAACTTAGGGGGAAAATTATGTCCTCACTAACCTCTAACTAGAAGTTAGCATTTCTTTTAATTACTAATGTAAACAGAAAACTATAGTATTATTAACCCGTGATTTTATTAGCTTGTAATATAGTACCTGTGATTTTACTACTAGTACAAATCACAGATTTTTTATATGTTTTGATTATTGTAAATACTTCATTATCTACGTTCATCATTACATAGAAATTTCAGTAGATTGGAGATCCACCACTAGATTGTTGAGAAGCATATACAGTACTGTATCATACATTTGGGATTTTTGTCCCAAAGGTAATTGGTCTCCTTTGTTTATTTCACATATTTAAAAATATTAAGCTGAAAAGGAATTTGCAGGCTTCACCTGATCCCAGAATCGTCCAAGGCACAAAACATGTTAAACCATTGGACTCTGTATCCTAACTCTTGGTTTAGAATCTCACCTCTTTTACTTAATAGCTGTATGAACCTGGGCAAATTTTGTAATGCCTTGGTGTCCTTGTAGGTAAAGTAAGAATCATAACAGTATTTTCTGCAGAGGGTTTTATTAGGATTTAAGAAATAGAACAGTGTTATTTTTTTTTGAAAAATCTGCTTATTTTTAATTGGAGGATGATTGCTTTAAACTTTTATTAGTATTGGCTAAAAAGATGCAGCTAGAAAGAACAGTACTTTATAAGGCACTGTGATATGAAAAGCATGGTGAATTTGGCAAAAATAAAGTTTATTAGCTGGCAAAAATACTTGAGCATGTTCAAATTAAATATAAAGCAGTGGCGATAGTCATGTTCTTATAACATTCTCATAATTCACCTAAGTTATGGTGGGGTTAGAGATGCCATAGGAAGCCAACTGAAAGATTCCACATAGAGTCTGGACCTTTAGGAGCTTTGCAGCCAGTCCATAATTCAGTTTTTGTTATTTTATAAGAGAAAAATAGCTTTATAGTGATTGAGGTATGTTCTTCAGGCCAAGGTATAGTTTTTGGGCTACTGAGGTATATGGGAGGCCAAACTACTGCTTGGAGGGTTTCCTGGTGATCACAGTAAGCCTGACAATGACTTTGGCTCAGAGGTTAAAGCATCTGCCTCCAATGCGGGAGACCCGGGTTCAATCCCTGGGTCGGGAAGGTCCCCTGGAGAAGGAAATGGCAACCCACTCCAGTACTCTTGCCTGGAGAATCCCATGGACGGAGGAGCCTGGTAGGCTACAGTCCACGGGGTCGCAAAGAGTCGGACACGACTGAGCAACTTCACTTCACTTCACAGTAAGCCTGATGGAGCTACTCTCTTGCTTAGGATAGAGAGAGTGTGTGTGTGTGTGCTCAGTCGTGTCTGACTCTCTGCGACCTTGTGGACTGTCCATGGAATTATTCAGGCAAGAATACTGGAGTGGGTTGCCATTTCCTACTACAGGGGATCTTCCCAACTGAGGGATCAAACCCACGGTTCCTGCATTGGCATACAGATTCTTTACCACTGAGCCACCTGGGAAGCTCAGGATAGAGTATATTTCTCCAGATTTCATGTCCCTCTTTTTGCTCTTGCTTCATCTAGATTTCCGGCCAACGAGTCTTCCTACTGACAGATTATATCTCTAAAAGGGTATCGAGTAACTGTTGATGAGCAGTTGCTGTGTTTCCCTAAGAAATGTTCAAACTGCCAAGACATACCTATCAGTTGTCCCTTTCTAGTTTTAGTGGAACTTTGGTGTTTCAAATCTTTTCTGCCACTTTTCACTGTAGTGACTAATTGATTTAATCTATAAAAGCTGATTCATTGGAAAAGACCCTGATGCTGGGAAAGATTGCAGGCAAAAGGATAAGAGGGCGGCAGAGGATGAGATAGTTAGATAGCATCACTGATACAATGGACATGAATTTGAGCAAACTCTGGGAGATGGTGAAGGACAGGGAAGCCTGGTGTGCTGGAGTCAGTCAGAAAGAGTTGGGCGTGACTTAGCAACTGAAGAACAACTTCCCCTTTAAATCGTAATGCATTGTGATTTACTGTTTAACAGATATTGATGATAATCTTTCTTAACCCTGATGTTTAGTGTTGTTCTGTGAGCATTGTCAGTTTTTGCAGAGAAGCAAGAATAGTCATATGCTAGAATAAAAAGTTGACCAGCTTCGTAATTTCTGTTAATTCTTGTGAGATACTGTAGAGTATCTTATTTTGTAATGTATGTATTGAGGGCTTTTGTAAGACCCTGAAAGACGATTCATATTAGAAACTGAAACATTTACACCTATAGTCACTGAAATTCAGGCTTAGAATTCTTTCTTTTCCTTTCTGAGAGAGATCGCTCTCTAGGGGGAAAGAATCTTTTATTTGGGGGAAAAAAAATTCAAACTTTCAGGGAAGTTCTAAGAATAGCATAGTAAACTCCCGTATTTTCATCTGGATTGACTGGTTGTTGAAATTTTGCCACATTTGCTTCATCTTTCTTTATAAAAATATATATACCTGTGTTTGTTTGTTTGTCTTTAATCTATTTTTAACTGAAGGATAGTTGCTTTACAGAATTTTGTTGTTTTCTGTCAAACTCTGTGTTTGTTTATTTTGGGCTAAGCC
Source organism: Bubalus bubalis (assembly GCF_019923935.1). Classification (NCBI taxonomy): domain Eukaryota; kingdom Metazoa; phylum Chordata; class Mammalia; order Artiodactyla; family Bovidae; genus Bubalus; species Bubalus bubalis. The sequence goes on from NC_059177.1 coordinate 52,286,042, forward strand.
ATATTCTTGCCTGGAGAATCCCATGGACGGAGGAGCCTGGGGGGCTACAGTCCACGGGGTCACAAAGAGTCGGACACAACTGAGTGACTTCACTCACTCACTCACTCATTCATTTGAGTGTAAGGTGCAGGCACCATGACCCTTTACCCCTACCTAAATAGTTCATAGTATAACCTGAGAACAAGAATGCTCTTAGGTATAACCAACTTGCAGTGATCAAATTCAGGCAGTTTAACATTTATAATACTACACTTGATATATAGTTCATAATTAAAGTGTGCCAGTTACTTCAACAGTGTCCTCTTTTTTTGGCCTGGGGTTATATACTGCATTTAATTGCCATGTTTTTTTAATCTCTGAAGATAGGGCTTTAAATTCAAGGTACTTTACTACTATTAACTCTTTGTACTAAACATAAATATTTTGAAAACAATAACAATGTCTGGTATTGGTTTGAACTGTTTTCATTTTTTCTTTTTATTTATTTATTTAGGCTGCACCCGGAGGCATGCGGGCAGGATCTTGGTTCCCCTAGCACAGAAAGTTCAGGGTCTTAACCACTGGACCACCGGGAAAGTCCAGAAATGGTTTCTTTCTTAATTACTAGAACAATAAATGCTTATTGCAAAAGGCAAGATAATATACTTAACAGAGGAAAAAGTAAAAATCTACCTTTAGCATCTCTTCTTGGCTCCATCTCTTCAAATCCAGCTCATCCTAGAGGTAACCACTACTCACAGTTCAGTGTATACATTTCCAGATCTTTTTGTCTACTACATATACTGCATCATCTGCCTGCTTGCATTTGTGTGTAAGATGTGCTTATCTTTTTTAATAGGGAATGCTCTATATTGTGAATGTGCCATGTTAAGTTGCTTTATTTTATATCATGTTAAGTAGTTTAAAAGCCTTAGGACATGAGCTGCATGGAAAGTATCTCCTTCCAAATGTTTTCCCACAGGGTGAGTTTATCTGGTAATTTACAATGGCGTTTTCGTGATTCTGTTTAGAGTTTGATTCCTACACTTCTCTCTTTCCTTTTCTTTTTTAAAAATCTATTTTAATGTCCATATTTACTTCTGTTTGTCTTGTCTGGTGTTGATGGATTAAAATAGCTTTTATTCCTGCCCTACTTTGATTAGTTGGTTTTTGCAACTCAAGGTATTTAAGCAGTCTCTTGAAAATGGTTAATTTGAAGCTAGCCAACAACCTAGTCAACTGAAGATTCAATAAGTTTTTTTTTTTTTTTTTTATAATGGGATTTATATTTGTAAGTGTACTTTCATGAATTCAAATGAGAGGCAATTATTTTGTATAATTGTTGGTTATTGTACGCTAATTGGGTGTTGTGTTTGAGTCCCTCAGCTTTGGAATTCATGTATAACATTGGTAGGTTGTTTTTTTTAATTAAGCTTAATGATTATTTCAGCGTCTTTTCCAACTGAACAAATATTTTGGTCATTTAGATGGAGGTTTAGAGTTCGTCTGAGGTTCTTAGGTGTTTTTATTTTAGAATGCCTTTTCTGTCCCATTTTAACATCTCACTAGTGAAAATATCCTTAGGATGGTGTGGGTAGTGATAGGGATTTGATCCTGCTGGCAGGCTTCTACCAGGTCTGCTTACTGGGAGCACTGCTGTGGGTGTATAAGAACCTGGAGCAAGTGGTAGTTTCTGATTGTAGCTCTTCCGGCTGCCCACTTCCTGCCAAATGCAGTTAGACTCTTTGGGGAGGGCTATACAGTAATCACCACTATTTGCTTCATAATTACCTCTTTGGAGACTCGTGGACTAACTTGTGTTTTGAGTCTTTTGCGTGATATTTCGCTTCTTGTTGATTAATTGTTAATTACATATGCTCTACTTTAGTAAGCAGAAGATGTCATGTTTAAAATTTTTATGAATTTTTGTATGACTGTAAAGTAGGGCTAATGTTTTTCATAAGTTATATAGATGACTGCAAAAACCCTTTCTTGAGAAGTCCATTTTTCTGATGCTGAACACACAGACTTTCTAAAATTGCCTGGTTAAATGTATATTTCTTCAATTAATTCCTCAATTCTCATATCTATATCAATTCTAAAACATAAGCTACACTTTTTGTGGTACTGCTTCTGTGCTAAAAATTTTAAAGATTATCTGTAGAAAGCAGATGAATTTTGAGGTACAATAAAACACTTTGTTAGAAATAGGTTAAAATGGACTCCTGAGGTTTTCCTCAGGGTCACCGTAATAGGTATCTTATTTTTGCTCAAGTTTATCATATCCATTAAAAAAGAAGTACGAAAGTATAATTATTTAGGAAACCAGTTGTCTAAATTATGAAAACTACAGTATGTAGTCTTCTTGGCAGATTAACGGCAGTTTGTATAAAGAATTAAGGTTAATAACTAAATAGTAAATTGAAACAGTGATAGTTAAATATAAAACCAGTATTTCCCCAATTATAGAATACTCTTGTGTATTATAGAGAGACAGTGAGTCTACCAAAAAATATTTGGGGCTCATCTTTCTTTGGCTACTTTTCTTGATTATTGGAGAGGATAATGATAGTGTCACAGGTTATGAAATTGGAGCAGAAGTTGGAATCTCTGATAGGAAATTTTTTTCATATATGCACATACTAGCTGTTCAATTTGTTAGTCGTGTACTTTTGTGACATGTACCTATTCAGTTCAGTTCAGTCGCTCAGTCGTGTCCGACTCTTTGCGACCCCATGAATCGCAGCACGCCAGGCCTCCCTGTCCATCATAAACTCCCGGAGTTCACCCAGACTCACGTCCATCGACTCAGTGATGCCATCCAGCCATCTCATCCTCTGTCGTCCCCTTCTCCTCCTGCCCCCAATCCCTCCCAGCATCAGAGTCTTTTCCAATGAGTTAACTCTTCGCATGAGGTGGCCAAAGTACTGGAGTTTCAGCTTTAACATCATTCCTTCCAAAGAAATCCCAGGGCTGATCTCCTTCAGAATGGACTGGTTGGATCTCCTTGCAGTCCAAGGGACTCTCAACAGTCTTCTCCAACACCACAGTTCAAAAGCACCAATTCTTCGGCATTCAGCCTTCTTCACAGTCCAACTCTCACATCCATACATGACCACAGGAAAAACCATAGCCTTGACTAGACGGACCTTAGTTGGCAAAGTAATGTCTCTGCTTTTGAATATGCTATCTAGGTTGGTCATAACTTTCCTTCCAAGGAGTAAGCGTCTTTTAATTTCATGGCTGCAGTCACCATCTGCAGTGATTTTGGAGCCCAAAAAAATAAAGTCTGACACTGTTTCCCCATCTATTTCCCCTGAAGTGATGGGACCAGATGCCATGATCTTCATTTTCTGAATGTTGAGCTTTAAGCCAACTTTTTCACTCTCCACTTTCACTTTCATCAGGAGGCTTTTTAGTTCCTCTTCACTTTCTGCCATAAGGGTGATGTCATCTGCATATCTGAGGTTATTGATATTTCTCCCGGCAATCTTGATTCCAGCTTGTGTTTCTTCCAGTCCCTATTAAGTATTTTTATTACTAATTTTTCATACGAATATTTTAAAAGATATATTTGTATGCATGTGTATTTTTTATAATTCTCTAACTTTAAGATACTTTGGGTAGTTCCTCATACAGACCATCAGAGAAAGGCTGACATTTCATTGGAGCCTATCTTAGCATTTATCTCTTCTGTTGCATGATTTAGACATGTTGGTTCTGTTGTTAGGACCTAAGGGATTTTGTAGTCCTGTGCTTAGTCATGTCCGACTCTTTGCAGCCCTATGGACTGTAGCCCGCCAGGCTTCTCTGTCCATGGGGATTCTCCAGGCAAGAATACTGGAGTTGGTTGCCATGCCCTCCTCCAGGGGATCTTCCCAACTGAGGGATTGAACCCAGGTCTGCCGCACTGCAGGTGGATTCATTAATGTCTGAGCCACCAGGGAAGCCTTTTGTAGTCCTAGTTCTAGAAAATCCAAGGACCATGATAAGTATGTTTTAGAGACTTACTCTTTTAAATGGAGGAATCCCAGTAAGTAGCGTCCGGGAACATAGTCATATGTGCTTAGTTAATGTTTGAGTTGATCTGATTGGTCATAACTCTGTTTATCCTGTTTTCCTCATAGAGTGAATGAGGAAAATTATAATCATACTAACATTGATGGTAAGACTGTCTTAAATAACTATTAGATTAGGAGAGGGGAGTCAGGGAATTGAGTTGTATGTGTTGAGCTTATGAAAGTGGTTGGTGCTCAAGACACTTTTTAGGCTTTTTCTGTTGATCTTGGTGAAGACAAACTAATGAAACCCAGAGATCTGGTGATGGTGGTCTGAGAGAGATTATGACTGCTGCCTTAGGTAGGACAGTGTATTGTGCTTTGTGTTAGAACTTACTTCATTTAGTATGGTAACTTTAGGTCCATCCATTTTGTTAAAAATGGCATTATTTCTTCTTTTATGGCTGAGTAGTAGTTCATTTTATATATATATATATATATATATATATATATATATATATATAGCGTGTATAAACACACACACACACACACTACAGCCTCTTTAACCATTCCTCTTTCGATGAACATTCAAATTATTTCTATGTCTTGGCTACTGTGAATAGTGTTTCTATGAATATAGGCGTGCCTGTATCCTTTTGAATTGCAGTTTTGTCTGGATATATGCCCAGGAGTGGGATTTTTGGATCATATGACAACTCTATTTTTAGCTTTTTGAGGAACCTCCATATTGTTTGCCATGGTGGTGGCACCAGTTTCCATTCCCACCAACAGTGTAGGAGGGCTCCCTTTTCTCCACACCCTCTCCAGCATTTGTTGTGGGTAGACTTCTTAATGATGGCCATTCTGACCAATGTGAGGTAGTAATTGTAGTTTTGATTTGCTTTTCTCTAGTAATTAGCCATGTTGAGCATCTTCTTGTGTACCTGTCAGGCATCAACGTGTCTTTTGGGGAAAATGTCTGTATTAAGATCTTCTGCCCATATTTTGATTGGCTCTTTTTTTAATCGAGTTGTTTGTATGTTCTGAGTATTAGCTCCTTGTCAGTTTCATTGTTTGCAAATATTTTCTGTGTGAAGAGTTTTATGGTAAATAGATGTTCTCCTTTCATTGTCTTTGAAGTAATTACAGTATTACTCTTTCAGTTCTTAGTATTGTAGTTGGTTTTCAAATCCAGTTTAACTGACTTTTCTGACTTTTAACTGACTTAACTGACTTTTGAGAGTCCCTTGGACTGCAAGAATATCAAACCAGTCAATCCTAAAGGATATTAGTCCTGAATATTCATTGGAAGGACTGATGCTGAAGCTGAAACTCCAGTACTTTGGCCACCTGATGCGAAGAACTGATCATTTGAAAAGACCCTGATGCTGGGAGAGATTGAAGGCGGGAGAAGGGGATGACAGAGGATGAGATGGTTGGATGGCATCACCGACTCAATGGACATGAGTTTAAGTTCCGGGAGTTGGTGATGGACAGGGAAGCGTGGCGTGCTGCAGTCCATGGGGTGCAAAGAGTGGACACGACTGAGCAACTGAACTGATGACTCTGTTATGCCTCTCCATCAGGTGTTTTGGAAACACATAAAGGGGGAGAAGAGGGATTACAGCATGCCTTCTGAACAAAAGGCCCTAGAAAAGAAAACTTTGGCTGAGTCATATAGTACTTTTTTCATTACACTGTACTAGTTACAGTGTTTACACAGTGTCAGCCTTGATTTTTCAGTGTTTCATAGGTGTTGATGGCAGACATGAAAACCCAATTGCCTAGTCGCACTTCTGGATATGGTATTAGTTACTGTTGTTAATTCCAAGTCATTGTCCTTCTATCCTTTTATTTTACTCTTTGTTGTTTCTCTGTAAGGTGGGCATCTCCCTTGTCAGTTTGAAGTATTTCTTTGTTATAGAGCATAAGTTTTGACCTCGTACAGTAAGCTGTTGACGGCACTCCCCGACCCTCTGTGATGACTAGAATATTTTGGGACTTGACTAGGGCTGTGGACCAACTACATTTTCAAAATTGTAATTTAGTGTAACTTGACTTTTGAGATATAAATTAAAACTAGAAACACATGGTATAGAAGTTATTATGCGTTATTATAGTATGTATCTGGAATTTGATATCTGGTAGTGGAAATTGTACTCAGATTTCTCGTTTGCAAAATGACATACAGAATACTGTTTTTATTAATAGATTTACTTTGAGAACTCAAAAGATAATTTTCACAGGAAGTGAAAATTTAGCACCGTGGTGCCTTATCCAAAGAGATTGGCAAATGGGTGGAAAATAGGTTCAAATATTCAGAATATTAGTATTCTCCTTCCCAAACACAAAATTGCTTTATATTCACTGTTGCTGGTCTTTTCTTTTTTTTTTTTAAAGTTTCTCACCTTAACTATTTTAAAATAAAATGACTCAAGTAGAACTGTGTATTGATGTTATTTGGCAAAAGTTAATATATAGAAAATATTTCCATCGAACATAATGTTTGCTATGGTTACATATTTATGATTTTATTTTGGTTTATTATTGAGGAGTTAAATCTTACAACCATGGAAATAAATTCTAAACCAGATGGGTAAATCCTGGTGATGACTTTTGCTTGGGTCAAGGGTTTAATGCTCAGCCACAGCCAGGTGAATAGGCCCTGATTGTGGGTAGATGGGTGATTGGATGGTAATGGGAATACATATCTTTTGCCAGCACTTTGCTTGCTACATGTGCACACATGGTTTCTTGTTTGCAGATTGGTTATCCTCTTTTGTGTTGCAGTTACACCTTAAGCATTTTTTATTATGAAAAACTTCAAACGTTTGTACAAGAGAGAATGGTATAATTAATACCCTTTGCTCTTCCCAGTGTACTCATCAAGCTTCAGCAGTTATTAATGTTTTGCCATTCTGGTTTCATCTGTCTCCTACTCTTCTGTTGTTGCTGCTGTTGCTACTGCTAAGTCGCTTCAGACCTGTCTAACTCTGTGCAACCCCATAGACGTCAGCCCACCAGGCTCCCCTGCCCCTGGGACTCTCCAGGCAAGAACACTGGACTGGGTTGCCATTTCCTCCTCCAATGCGTGAAAGTGAAAAGTGAAAGTGAAGTCGCTCAGTCGTGTCCGACTCTTAGTGACCCCATAGACGGCAGCCTACCATGCTCCTCCATCCATAGGATTTTCCAGGCAAGAGTACTGGAGTGGGGTGCCATTGCCTTCTCCGCTTCTGTTGTTACTGGAATATTTTAAAGCACCCCAGGTATTCTATCATTTCATACTTACAGAAATAAGACAGGCTTTAAAAATAACCACAATATCATTGTCATATCTAGTGCCCGTGCATACATTCTAAGTTGCTTCAGTCATGTCCAACTCTTTGTGACCCCATGGATTGTAGCCCACCAGGCTCCTCTCTGTCCATGGGGATTCTCCAGGCAAGAATCCTGGAGTGGGTTGCCATGTCCTTCTCTAGGCATATCTAGTGCAACTGGCAGTAAATATTTAATGTTATTTAGTATACTGTCCTTGCTCATTTTTTAAAAAAAAATCAGGATCTAAATAATCATATGATTCCTAGATTTCAAATCTCAATCTGTGATAGTCTCCTTATACGTTTGCTGCATTTTTTTGAAGACTGGTAGTTATATCAGGCCATTTACCCCACCTCCTTCCTGCTAGTAGTTTTTCAGTTACATATTGTATCATGTTGGCCGCAGGTAGGGGAGGGCAGGTACCTGGTTGGTTTAATTTTAGTGACGTCAAAATTAATCATCAAATTCTAGTGTAGTTGGCTTGATCCATTCATTACAAAAGTTCCTCATCAACCTTTCATCTGCTAGGTTTTGCTGCCATTGATGATTATTGCATTTATTAGCTAAAATTCTCCTATAAAGAACAGCTATTACTCACCATCTGTTTGATTGCCCTGAAACACAGACACACGATCAAGACTCTAGTTTGAACACTTCTGTTACTCTTTATTTCATGATGCAGCCCCGTCTGTTGCTAGGCAGATACATTTACTATTACACTAAATCAAAATATGTTTCTCTGAAACTTTTTATTCTTTTTCTCCCAGGTCTGTGTCAGTTCAGTTCAGTTCAGTCGTGCCCGACTTTGCTACCCCATGAATCACAGCACGCCAGGCCTCCCTGTCCATCACAAACTCCCGGAGTTCACTCAGACTCAAGTCCATCGACTCAGTGATGCCATCCGGCCGTCTCATCCTCTGTCGTCCCCTTCTCCTCCTGCCCCCAATCCCTCCCAGCATCAGAGTCTTTTCCAATGAGTCAGCTCTTCGCATGAGGGGGCCAAAGTACTGGAGTTTCAGCTTCAGCATCATTCCCTCCAAAGAAATCCCAGGGCTGATCTCCTTCAGAATGGACTGGTTGGATCTTCTTGCAGTCCAAGGGACTCTCAAGAGTCTTCTCCAACACCACAGTTCAAAAGCATCAATTCTTCGGCGCTCAGCCTTCTTCACAGTCCAACTCTCACATCCATACATGACCACTGGAAAAACCATAGCCTTGACTAGACGAAACTTTGTTGGCAAAGTAATGTCTCTGCTTTTGAATATGCCATCTAGGTTGGTCATAACTTTCCTTCCAAGGAGTAAGCGTCTTTTAATTTCATGGCTGCAGTCACCATCTGCAGTGATTTTGGAGCCCAAAAAAGTAAAGTCTGACACTGTTTCCCCATCAATTTCCCCTGAAGTGATGGGACGGGATGCCATGATCTTCGTTTTTTGAATGTTGAGCTTTAAGCCAACTTTTTCACACTCCACTTTCACTTTCATCAAGTGGAACTTTTGAGTTCCTCTTCACTTTATGCCATAAGGATCGTGTCTTCTGCATATCTGAGGTTATTGATATTTCTCCCGGCAATCTTGATTCCAGCTTGTGCTTCTTCCAGTCCAGTGTTTCTCATGATGTACTCTGCATATAAGTTAAATAAACAGGGTGACAATATACAGCCCTGACGTACTCCTTTTCCTATTTGGAACCAGTCTGTTGTTCCATGTCCAGTTCTAACTGTTGCTTCCTGACCTGCATACAGATTTCTCAAGATGCAGATCAGGTGGTCTGGTATTCCCATACCTTGAAGAATTTTCCACAGTTTATTGTGATCCACACAGTCAAAGGCTTTGGCATAGTCAATAAAGCAGAAATAGATGTTTTTCTGAAACTCTCTTGCTTTTTTGATGATCCAGCGGATGTTGGCAATGTGATCTTTGGTTCCTCTGCCTTTTCTAAAACCAGCTTGAACATCAGGAAGTTCACGGTTCACGTATTGCTGAAGCCTGGCTTGGAGAATTTTGAGCATTACTTTACTAGCGTGTGAGATGAGTGCAGTTGTGCGGTAGTTTGAGCTCTCTTTGGCATTGCCTTTCTTTGGGATTGGAATGAAAACTGACCTTTTCCAGTCCTGTGGCCACTGCTGAGTTTTCCAAATTTGCTGGCATATTTAGTGCAGCACTTTCACAGCATCATCCAGGATTTGAAATAGCTCAACTGGAATTCCATCACCTCCAGCTAATAAATATTTGACTTAAAGAGCAAGGGCTCTGCAGTCAAACAGCCTGAATATTTGGCTCTGCCACGTTACTAGCTATAACTTAAGTTTCTTTATTTGTGAAAATGGGAACACAAATATGTAGTATACTCTTCTTAGATCTGAGGATCAGATGAGCTAGTTGTATGTAAAGCATTTAATGAAATACCTGGAAAAATGGGAAATATTCTGTTAGCTACTTATAATGGTGCTGGCAGTCTAATTGGCTGTAAGATAGTAGTATACATAACATGGTCCGGTTACTAAGAACTTAGCCTTCAGCTCTTTCTGTTGTGATTCGTTGGCTAGTACTAAAAATGAATTTCAGCATTTATGCATAATGTCTTTTGAAGGTTATTTGGTAATGGTTATACCTTCTCCTACAATTTATTAATGAGGAAAATAAAACAGGTAATTTAAGAGATTTAACTCAAAACAGAGAAAAATGTAGTGAAACTCGTTTGTATATAATAAGCCCTAAAATGTTCAAATTACTGCCCAATTATGGGTTTTGGAAAACAGATTACTTTAACTGGAGAACATAATTCAGTTCATGCAAGTGTTGCTGGAGGCTAATTTGGAAGACCAATTTAGAAACATTTCAGGTATACATACTATTGTTAACATTTGGGATGATATTCTTAGCTTTCCTCACTGACTAGAAACTCTTCAGTGATACACTGGAGATCAGCTGTGTTTACAAAGGGATTTCTTGTTTAAAGAAGATAACTTTACTATCTATATAGACACTCCACATTAAAATAAAGTTTCAACTATTTGGGGATATAAGAGTAATTGATGAATATGACATGGGAGAGAGAAATACTGTTTTGATCTATATTTATTTATATAACCAGAGATAGCTTTGAAAAGATGCCATACTGTGAATATTCTTGCTGTAATTTTAATAACATTTAAAAAATAACATTTAATCTGTATACATGAAACTCTTATCAGTCAAAACTCTGTTTGAGATACTATGCTAGTTGAAGATGTGGGCTTTAGAGCAAATGAGAAATAGTGCCTATGTTTATCAAGTCCGTTGGCACTAGTTCAGGTTAGTATATTCATTCCAAACTGCTTTGCCTAAAGTTTCCAGGCCTTTGATTAAAAGCAGTGGTATTCATGGCTATTTTTTTGTCCACATAAATCATATATATATTTCTCATCAGTGTTTTTATTCACTTGTCCTCGTGAGTTCCATTACTTGGATGAGAGGATGGCAAATGTTACAATTTATGACTTGTATGGCTTGTTTTTTCTACAGGTCAGTTTTGAGGTATTGACCTCTTTTCCTTTGAGAATTGTTTAAAATGAGAAAGCTAAAACCTGATATTATTGTTAAGAAATTTCTTTGATTCAAAAAGTAATGAGAATTTATGCTAGGAATGGGACTGGCAAACCCAAGGAGATTGTACAGTAAGGACAAGATGTTATTGATACGTTTGTCTCTTTGTAATTTACACTGTTTTGAGGAAAACGGACACAATAAATGCGAATCAAGACTATATATGTGATTGTCATTCTGCAAAGTTTATGATGTAGGAGGAGGGTGGCTGGAGCTGTAAAATTTTGCTTCTTTCCTAATATTGGAGATAATCACTTAGTACTTGAGAAGGATTCCTTGCCAGTATTTCCTATGGCTCTTACTTGGGCCTTGGTGTGTATAGCAAACCAGTTTTCTCCTGGAGAGCTCAGAGTACCACTTGAAGTCAACCTCTGGGCTAAGATGTTACGAGCAGTGTTATGAAATACTAGCCTTCCGTTTTGTCAGTTATCTTCCTTCCCTTTGTTATCAGCCAGTTCTCTCCTTTCTCTTGAGTTTTCATCTCTTCACAATACTACCTCTGTAATTTGATGGAATTCCAGTTGAGCTCTTTGAAATCCTGAAAGATGATGCTGTGAAAGTGCTGCACTAAATATGCCAGCAAATTTGGAAAACTCAGCAGTGGCCACAGGACTGGAAAAGGTCAGTTTTCATTCCAATCCCAAAGAAAGGCAATGCCAAAGAGAGCTCAAACTACCGCACAACTGCACTCATCTCACACGCTAATAAAGTAATGCTCAAAATTCTCCAAGACAGGCTTCAGCAATACGTGAACCGTGAACTTCCTGATGTTCAAGCTGGTTTTAGAAAAGGCAGAGGAACCAGAGATCAAATTGCCAACATCCACTGGATCATGGAAAAAGCAAGAGAGTTCCAGAAAAAACATCTATTTCTACTTTATCAAGTCAATAAAGCAGAAATAGATGTTTTTCTGGAACTGCCAAAGCCTTTGACTGTGTGGATCACAATAAACTGTGGAAAATTCTGAAAGAGACAGGAATACCAGACCACCTGACCTGCCTCTTGAGAAATTTGTATGCAGGTCAGGAAGCAACAGTTAGAACTGGACATGGAACAACAGACTGGTTCCAAATAGGAAAAGGAGTACGTCAGGGCTGTATATTGTCACCCTGTTTATTTAACTTATATGCAGAGTACATCATGAGAAATGCTGGGCTGGAGGAAGCACAAACTGGAATCAAGATTTCCGGGAGAAATATCAATAACCTCAGATATGCAGAAGACACCATCCTTATGGCAGAAAGTGAAGAGGAACTAAAAAGCCTCTTGATGAGAGTGAAAGAGGAGAGTGAAAAGTTGGCTTAAGGCGCAACATTCAGAAAATGAAGATCATGGCATCCGGTCCCATCACTTCAGGGGAAATTGATGGGGAAACAGTGGAAACAGTGTCAGACTTTATTTTTTTGGGCTCCAAAATCACTGCAGATGGTGACTGCAGCCATGAAATTAAAAGACGCTTACTCCTTGGAAGGAAAGTTATGACCAACCTAGATGGCATATTCAAAAGCAGAGACATTACTTTGCCAACAAAGTTTCGTCTAGTCAAGGCTATGGTTTTTCCAGTGGTCATGTATGGATGTGAGAGTTGGACTGTGAAGAAGGCTGAGCGCCGAAGAATTGATGCTTTTGAACTGTGGTGTTGGAGAAGACTCTTGAGAGTCCCTTGGACTGCAAGAAGATCCAACCAGTCCATTCTGAAGGAGATCAGCCCTGGGATTTCTTTGGAGGGAATGATGCTGAAGCTGAAACTCCAGTACTTTGGCCCCCTCATGCGAAGAGCTGACTCATTGGAAAAGACTCTGATGCTGGGAGGGATTGGGGGCAGGAGGAGAAGGGGACGACAGAGGATGAGATGGCCGGATGGCATCACTGAGTCAATGGACTTGAGTCTGAGTGAACTCCGGGATTGTGATGGACAGGGAGGCCTGGCGTGCTGCGATTCATGGGGTCGCAAAGAGTCGGACACGACTGAGCTACTGAACTGAACTGAATTTTATACTCTATTTATTATAGAGTCGAGTTCAATGCCTACCTGAATACAAATTTAGAAAGATTTCAGGTAATGTTTTTCTAGCTGAGGCTCTAGGATCCCCAAGAGTCCATTAGTCTCTTTAAAAAAAAAAATTCTTAAAGGATGAAGTATTCTGTTGAGGATATTTAATATTTTTTCACATTTTATTATCTTATGTTTAAAAATAATTAAATTTTTGAAATAATTTCAGGCTTATAGAATGATTTCAAAAGGAATAGGGATTTCTTATATACCATTCATCTGGATCCCCCAAATATATATAGCACAGGGAACTCTGCAGAGTGTCATGTGCCAGCCTGGATGGGAGGGGGCTTTAGGGGAGAGTGGATATGTGTATATGTGTGGCTGAGTCCCTTCACTGTTCACCTGAAACTGCCACACATTGTTAATTGGCTATACCCGGATACATAATGTTTTCGGTGTTTAAAAAAAGAAAAGCAAAAAAAAAAAAATCTACTGCACTGAATGGAAAAGTAATACAGATTCACATGTAATAGCAAAGAAAAAAATATAAAGAGGCCCATGTGTCACTCAGATATGAGAAACACCAGCTTTAAGTATTTGAGGAATATTTGAGTTTTAGTAAGAAAGCATTAAAGATTAGGAAGGAGTCACTCTTTAAATCCTTTACTTATTAAAATCAAGATAAAATGCTGTATCTGATGTATGGTTCAGGAAATTCAATAAACTGAAATCCTGGATTGAGACATTCTAGGGCCTCACTTTTATAACCTTATATCTAGGATAAGAATTGTGTCTGATCTTAGGTTAAGTTCTTATCCATATTTTTCTTAAATGTTTCTGATGACAAGGAAACTAAAGTACGCAGTACAGAGGCACATTCCAGTTGCAGCTACCTCATATTTTGTTTTCATAAAGCAGTAAGAAAGACTAACAACTCAGTACCTAATCAGTGGCAAAGGAGCTGAAAAAAGCACTTCCCAGAAAAAAGAAAAAAATGCCAATGACCTATAGATATCTGTTAGGCTGGTAGAACTACAACTGGAGCTATATCTTAAGTACGTTGATGTGTAATTATATCCAGGGCTTTCAGCCCAGAAAAGGTAGAGAGGTATAATTTCCATTTGTGTATGTCTTTTCTCCTTTAAAAGCAATGTGTATGCCCATATAAGCACACACTTTTTGAAAGGATATGCAAAAGATAACAATAGTCGCCTCTAGGTAGATCTAATTTTAGTTGTATATCTTTTTGTAAATTTTATGTTTTTCCCTGTGTACATGTATTTTTCAAATAAAGGAAACTAATATGTTCTAACTTAAAATGAGGTAAAATCTGTCATTCTGTACTTTTGTTGGTCACAGGTCCAACTTTTGGAATTGTGCAAAAATAAGGCTATTTTATCTTCTAAGTTTTCTGATACTTTGAGATGCATTGCTATGGTCCTGTAACTTGTCTTTTTCCAGAGTAAATAAAATTATATCCTTTTAAGTATAACCATTTCCTGTGTAACATGGTATCTGAAATACATTTCCTTACTATCTGACTTGTTTATATTTATGAATCTTGTTGATATGGCCAAATCTCTCTCATTATACACGTCCTCCCTTTGGAAACTTCCTGTGTTTCCTGAGAAGTTGGTTAATTGGTCGATTTGAATAATCATGTCATTCTTTGGTTCTTTGAGCTTGCTCTGACAAAAAATGTTAATTAAATCTTTTTCCACGTGTGTCCTGTGACCTAACAGAGATTTGTCTTTGTGTTGACATGGATAGTCAAAATTCTTTAAATACAGTTCTTCAGTAAGCTGCAGATCTGCATACTGTACATTTTTGACAGAAAATTGGCTGCATATTCCTCTGGTTTTTCTTCTGTAGTAGATTTTCCAAAGAAGAAACAAGGCATTCTAGCATGATCTCATGCTGGAGAGTTAAATGCATGTTTTTGCATTATGTTTTTATGTTTTATGGCGAGGGCACAGGAGACTCAGTACTACCTGTGACTTCTTACCCCTATTCTATCAACTTTCCTTCAAACTTTCCTATTCTTTGCTCTTGACATTATATTATTTACCAAAGCAAGTGTTCTTCTATTAAAAACATTTGTGGCTGATTCCTACTATTAATTATGTCCTAACAATTTCATTACTGTCTTTAAAAAGATCTTTTAAAAACAATTCTTTGCATTCCTATCCTTCCACTGAACTAAGTTGCTTATCTTCCTCTTTGCTGTTATACTTGTGCATACTTCTATCCTTGTGTTTATTTGCTCCATTATGTTGGAGTTACTTTTAGAACAGTTATATTTTATGTTTACAGAGAACCATAAGAGCTGCTTGAGGGGAAGGACTCTGCTTTAATCACCTTTTCTCTCCATCACCTAGCACAGTGCATAACACTATCTTCATTGAATATTTGCTATGCTAAATGTAACTAAGGCTATGAAGGGACAGATAAGCCATATAGAATATACCTGGAGGTTGTATGTATCCTAAGCTTTAATAAAAAACTTACATTTCATTCCATTTTAAGTATTTATGATTTGTTTTTTATTCTTTTGCATGCTTTCTTGGCTGGATGACAATAGAGAAGAAGAAAATGAGGTAAGTGTAATTTAATTAGGTATTCAGTGATTATGAGATTGAAAACATTCAAAATTTAGCTATCATTTTGAATATGAAATGAAGTAATAGTTTTTGCTTAATTTTGTTTTTGGATCTGTAATAATTCATTCCTGTGAGGATGTTGTATATTTCATGAAAATGGTTTTTAAACTTTCAAGCTTCAAGACCTTTTGTCAAGGTAAAGGAAGCTGGCAACTTAAGACAGTTAATTTTTACTGTTTTTATGCACTGAGTTTCCGTGTAAGATTTAATTTGAACAGTGAATTCTCTTTCTTAAGAAATATTTGAAGACCACGGCTCTGTGATAATGCATGTAAAAATGTTTACTTTCCCACCTGAATGGTTACTGTATAATTTTTGAAAACTGATTTCAGATTTTTACCACGTTGAAGTAGAAAACTGTTCTCTTAAATAGCCAGAGTTGATTAAAGAACATCAATTAGAAAAATGTAGAGGGCAAGTGTACTATCTTTAATTTAGACTTGAGTTTGTTGCTGTAGACTTTTCTGATGTTTTGTCTACAACCGAGGTTAAGCCTTTAACTTCTGAAGCCCACCAGTTCCTTTGGTGGTTTGGCAAATAATGAAGGGTAGAGTCTTCTTAAATATATACTTTGTAGTTGTTGCTTATAGTAGGATAATACGATAAGTCTGCTTGGCCTGGGTATGTATGGGGTCCAGCAGATGTAGTGGTTATGTGCCAGGACAGTGATTTCCAGGAAGGCAGAAAGGCCTGGTTCTCATTTGGTTTGGTTACCTCATCTGTAAAATGAGTGAGGTGGGAAACTGCTCTGTACCAGCGGTTCCCCACATCTAGGAAGTCCCTCAGAATTGCCTGAGATGCTTGTTTTCAGAAAACAAAACAAACTTCTTTTTCACTTTAGAGCTATTGAATTGATATTTCCTGGAGTTTTGTCACAGATCTATATTTTCTACCAAGTACCCAAGCGACTCTCTTTTTTTTTAATCTATTTATTTGTGTGGCTGCACTGGGTCTTACTGCAGCACATAGGATATTTAGTAGAAGCATGTGAGCTCTTAGTTGTGGCATGCGGGATCTAGTTTCCCGATCAGGGATGGAACCTGGGCCACCTGCACTAAGAGTGTGGAGCCCTAGCCACTGGACCACCAGGGAAGTCCCCTCAAGTAGTCCCTTCAAGTGATGATTCTGTATGATGCCAGAAGACCACTAGTTGTAATGACTTAAGATGTTTCTTACAGGATAGGGACAAGAACAAAGTATTTTCATGATGGAGATGTTAGCTATTGCTGTCTATCCACATGTCCTCTTATAGTGTATGTTGAAATACACATTAGATTATTTTTAAAATTCTGCTTGGAAAATAGTTCTAAAACTGTAAAATCCTTTAAGAGACAATAAGAGTAGAAAAATATGGATAATTGTTGAAACTGGGGATGGGTACTTAGAGGTTTATTTAACTATTTTACCTATGGGTATGTTTAAAATTTTCCATAATAAAGAGGATTTTTTTTAATGCTTTTATAGCTTAATGAAATTCATGCTGTTTTTGTCATTAAAAAGGACTTTTCATTTCTCTGACATTGTAAACTGTGATGCTAGCCATTTAAATGTAACTTTATTGTAGTAGTAACTGCTCTTTTTGTTCATTCATAGGCAAAGATTGAAAATGTGCCGAAAACAGGTTTCATCAAAGGACCAATATTCAAAGGTGTTGCTTCTAGTCGATTTTTGCCCAAAGGCACCAAGACAAAAGTTAATTTGGAGGAACAGGGACGACAGAAGGTGTCATTCAGCTTCAGCCTTACAAAGAAAACTTTGCAGAACAGGTTTCTGACTGCACTTGGCAATGAAAAGCAAAATGATACTCCAAATTCCCCAGTTGTACCTCTTCAAGTAGACTCGACCCCTAAAGTTAAGACGGACATTGGAGATACATTATCTACTACAGAAGAATCTTCGCCACCGAAATCAAGGGTAGAATTGGGCAAAATCCATTTTAAGAAACATCTGCTTCATGTAACATCCAGGCCACTGCTGACTGCCACCACAGCAGTGGCATCTCCATCTCCTCCCATGGCACCATTACCAGCAGTCAGAGCAGAATCAACAACTGTAGACTCGCCACCCTCATCTCCACCTCCACCACCTCCACCTCCCCAAGCCACAACACCCTCATCACCAGCACCAGTAACAGAGCCAGTGGCCTTGCCACACACACCAGTTACAGTTCTGATGACAGCACCCGTAGATGTAGCTGCTAGAGCCTTGAAGGAGCCACCAGTAACAATTGTACCAGAATCATCAGAAGTGGACACTAAACAGGACCCTGTATCTAATAGTTCAGAAGAACACATAACTCACAGTTTGAATGAGCAAGCAGATATCCCTTCACAAAAAGAAGATTCCCATATTGGGAAGGAAGAAGAAACTCCAGATAGTTCTAAAAGTAGTCTGGGCTCTAAAAAAACAGGTTCTAAGAAGAAATCCTCACAATCTGAAGGCACCTTTCTTGGTTCAGAATCTGATGAAGATTCTGTACGGACTTCCTCAAGTCAAAGATCGCATGATTTAAAATTTTCAGCAAACATTGACAGAGAAAGAGATTCAAAGAAGAGCTTAGCAACTTTAAAAAGTGAGGATTTAGGGAAATCTTCACGATCTAAAACAGAGAGAGATGATAAATATTTTAGCTACTCAAAACTTGAAAGAGATACTCGGTATATATCTTCTCGCTGTAGAGAGAGAGAACGAAGGAGGAGCAGATCTCGGTCTAGATCTGACAGAGGCTCTAGAACTAGTTTATCTTATTCTCGGTCAGAACGATCCCATTATTATGACTCTGATCGTCGCTACCATAGGAGTTCCCCCTATCGAGAAAGGACTCGCTATTCTCGGGCATATACAGATAGCAGGGCGAGAGAGAGTTCTGACTCAGAAGATGAGTATAAGAAGACATACTCAAGGCGCACCTCATCTCATTCTTCCTCTTACAGAGACCTAAGGACATCATCATCCTATTCTAAGTCTGACCGAGACTGTAAAACTGAGTCCTCTTACTTAGAGATTGAGAAAAGAGGAAAGTATTCTTCCAAATTAGAAAGAGAATCCAAAAGGACTTCAGAAAATGAAGCAATGAAAAGATGTTGTTCTCCCCTCAATGAACTCGGATTCCGACAGGGGTCATCATATTCCAAGCATGATAACAATGCTTCCCGTTACAAATCTGCCCCTTCAAAACCTGTATCCAAGTCTGATAAATTTAAAAATTCTTTCTGTTGTACAGAATTGAATGAGGAAACCAAACAGTCTCATTCTTTTAGTTTACAGACTCCTTGTTCAAAAGGTAGTGAATTAAGAGTGATTAGTAAAATTCCTGAGAGAGAGAAGACTCGGTCTCCATCTCCATCAAATCGATTAAATGATTCACCTACTTTTAAAAAGCTAGATGGATCACCTGTTTTTAAGTCTGAATTTAGAGGACATGATAGCCATGATAGTATTAAGGAAGTAGACTCTTTATGTAAAGTGAAGAATGATCAGTTAAGAAGTTATTGTCCCACAGAATTAAATATAAATGGGTCTCCAGGGGCAGAATCTGATTTGGCAGCATTTTGCACTTCTAAACATGACACTGTTTTGATGTCTTCTGATGATAGTGTGACTGGATCAGAGGTATCCCCCTTGGTCAAAACATGCATGCTTTCATCAAATGGATTTCAGAATATTAATAGATGTAAAGAAAAAGACTTGGATGATACTTGCATGAAGCATAGTAAGTCAGAAAGCCCATTTAGAGAAACAGAACCTCTGGTGACACCACACCAAGATCAACTCATATCTTTGCCAGTTATGACTATAGATTATTCCAAAACAGTTGTTAAAGAACCAGTTGAGGTGAGAGTTTCTTACTGTAAAACCAAAGATTCAGATATATACTGTACTTCAAATGACAACCACCCTTCTTCATGTCATTCCGGAGCTGAAAATATTGAGCCTTTAGTCACGAAGATGTCTTCAAATAGCTTTATGAATGTGCATTTGAAATCAAAAACAGTTATATGTGATAATGGAAATCTAACTGATCAGCACTCAAAATTTGCATGTGGAGAATATAAGCAGAGTGTTGGTAGTACTAGTTCAGCTTCTGTTAATCATTTTGATGATTTATATCAAACTCCAGGGAGCTCATGTATTGCTTCATCTCTTCAGAGTCTTCCCCCAGGAATAAAAGTGAACAGTTTAACTCTCTTGCAGTGTGGAGAGAAGATATCTCCAGTTTTGGATGCTGTGCCGAAGAGTAAAAACTCAGAGTTTTTAAAGCATGCAGAGAAAGAAACAGTAATAGAAGTAGGTAGTGACCTTCCTGATTCAGGAAGGGGATTGGCTTCATGGGATAACAGGCATAATAATGGACTGTCTGAGAAATGTGTGCAGGAGGCTCACGAAGAAGGGAATTCTTTATTGCCTGATAGAAGAGGAAGACCAGAGATCTCTTTAGATGAAGAACGTGGAAGAGGACATGCACATACTTCTGATGACTCAGAAGTTGTGTTTTCTTCTTGTGATTTGAATTTAACTATGGAGGACAGTGATGGTATAACATATACCTTAAAATGTGACAGCAGTGGTCATGCCTCAGAGATTGTATCTACTCTCCATGAAGAGTATTCTGGTTCTTCTGAAAGTTCAAGTGATGAAAGTGATTCAGAGGATACAGATTCTGATGATAGCAGTATTCCAAGAAACCGTCTTCAGTCTGTTGTGGTTGTGCCAAAGAATTCTACTTTGACCATGGAAGAAACTAGTCCTTGTTCTTCTCGGAGCAGTCAGAGTTACAGACACTATTCTGATCACTGGGAAGATGAGAGATTGGAGCCAAGGAGACATTCATATGAGGAAAAATTTGAGAGTATAACAAGTAAAGCCTGTCCTCAAACTGAGAAGTTCTTCTTTCATAAAGCAGCAGAGAAAAATTCCGAAATTTCTTTTATACAGCCCAGCCGAAAACAGATAGATAATCACCTGCCTGAAATTGCTCATCCGCAGAGTGATGGGGTTGATAGTACAAGTCATCCAGACATAAAATCCGACCCTCTAGGTCATTCAAATTCTGAGGAAACAGTGAAAGCTAAAATAGTTTCTCAGCAGCAAGAAGAGCTACCAGTTTATTCTTCTGATGATTTTGAAGATGTCTCAAATAAGTCTCGGCAACAGACTGCTTTTCCTAACAGGCCAGATAGTCGACTGGGAAAAACAGACTCAAGTTATTCTTCTTGTGAGATCTCCCGAGTGGATGGCTTCCTTTCATCAGAGGAGCTCAGAAACCTAGGGTGGGACTTGTCTCAACAAGAAAAGCCTACCACCACGTATCAGCAACCTGACAGCAGCTATGGAGCCTGTGGTGGACACAAGTATCAGCAAAGTGCAGAACAGTATAGCGGGGCACGCAATTACTGGCAAGGCAATGGCTACTGGGATCCAAGATCAGCAAGTAGACCGCCAGGAGCTGGGGTTGTGTATGATCGAATTCAAGGGCAGGTACCAGATTCCTTAACAGATGACCGAGAAGAGGAGGAGAATTGGGATCAACGTGGAGGATCTCACTTTTCAAGTCAGTCCAGTAAATTTTTTCTGTCCCTTCAGAAGGACAAGGGTTCAGTGCAAGCACCTGAAATAAGCAGCAATTCCATTAAGGACTCTTTGGCTGTGAGTGAGAAGAAAGATCTTCTGAAAAACTTAGACAGAAATGATATGAAAGATAGAGGGCCTCTTAAAAAAAGAAGACAGGAATTGGAGAGTGATTCTGAAAGTGATGGTGAGCTTCAGGACAGAAAGAAAGTTCGAATGGAGATAGATCAGGGAGAGACAACAGTGCCTCTCGGCTCAGCGCTGGTTGGGCCTTCCTGTGTCATGGAGGACTTCAGGGACCCCCAGCGGTGGAAGGAATATGCCAAGCAAGGGAAGATGCCTTGTTACTTTGATCTGATTGAAGAAAATGTTTATTTAACAGAAAGGTAAGCCAAATTAATACTTGTCTGAGAAGTTTTAACCTCTTTTTGTAGGAAAAAACTTAGCTTTCAGAAGTTAATATATGAGCTCAATTTTATGAAATATGTTGTGTGATAAAATGTAAATTAAAAAATCTAAAAAGTATATTTTTCTATTTAGATTTGGTGGTGTTAGAGTCCCTCCCTCAATTTTTTTTTCCTCTCAGGGAGGGGATATCTGCTTTTTTTTTTCCTCCCTTTACCTCTTTGGTTCTAGAAGTACATTAAAACCAAAGTATATAGAGCAGCCCAGTTTTTCTTAAATTTCTTTTTACATGTGAACCTGGAATAGAAAGTGGAACAAAGCTCCAGCAAAATAGTCTGATCTTAGAGAAGAAAAAAGTTAGGTTGGATTTTTTTTTTTTCTTCATTGTGAAGATTTTTGAAAAATATCTTTAGGTACTTTACAAACTAGAACTAGATTGAAACACTGTTCTTTTGTCATATTTTTAAATCTGATGCTAATAGATTAAACTTGGCAATAAGATGAGTTTTTAGGAAATAAATGGTAAAATCCCTCACATGAAATAAGGTATAATGAGAATAGGCTAATGAAAACATAATTCTCTAGAGCAGAGCTTCTTGGTCAACTTTCTTTCACCTCTTTCTGATAGTCTTAATTTTCTCAATGTAAATATATGTTGAATATGTGTTTAAAAAGTTTATAGTCTCCTAATCACCTACCTCCTTTTGGAAATTTCTCCTCTAGTTGAGAATCAACTTAGCCATCATCCCTTTAAGCATTCAGAATTTTTTAAAATGAAGACATTTTCCACTGTGGAAAAGGTAAAAGACTTCATCTTAACGTTAGACCCATCAGAAGTTTTTCCTATTTAAAAAAAAACACTTTTTTTTTTTGAAGGATAAAAAGAGCCTCTTACAGTAAAATTCATTTGTATCTAGTTGTAAATTAGGTTTAACTTCAAAATATTGACTATTTTAAGTAGTACTCCTTAGGTATTTTGTGAGTAGAGTCATGCAACTTACATGATCTTTGTACAGGAATAGAAATAAAATTAACCCAACTCTCTGGATTTTATTTAGCAGTGAGTTTCAGATACATATAAGACTATACACAATAAATTTGGTTGGTGAGAGGCATTTGAGGGCCTTCTAGAGGGGGAGGCATTTATATATATACACAACATTTGAAATCCTGGAGAGGGGCATGGCAACCCACTCCAGTATTCTTGCCTGGAGAATCCCTTGGACAGAGGAGTCTGGCAGGCCACAGTCCATAGGGTTGCAAAGAGTTGGACACAACTGAAGCGACTTAGTACATATGCAACATTTTAAAGTGCTTGACATATGCTGGGCATTTGTAGAACCCACTGAGAAAACAAGTTACTGTCAAGTATGAGCATTCTTATGTCTAGTGAAAATAGGCTTACATGAAAGAAATCTGGGCTCATTAGTCCTCATCTGGCCTTTTGGAGCAATGCAAAATAAAACTACTGCTTTTATATATAGCTTTTAAGTAGTTGCAAGAAGGTATTTTGTTTATCTTTGGTCATCTTTCTTCAGGCAAAGCATATTCTTATGTGTATTAATGAGTTATGTCTTAAATTGATCCAGATGAATTATTATTGCAACTTGGTGAAAAATGAAAACTCTCATGACCCTGGTTAGGTACTTTCTAAAACTGGGACTGTAGAAGAACTAATGTTGAAGGTGAAAGCAGATTAGTTAGGAGATTAAGACAGTCGCCTAGAGCAGCAGCTGTGCTCTTCACTTGTCTGTTAGTTGAAGAGTAAATCATAGTTCCCTGATCTTAAGAAAGGGAACTTAGTCATCTGTCCTTGAATTTTTTTTAAACAGGATTTGCACAAAAATGATGTTGCTGAAGGAGTCTCTAAAGGGTTTGATTGAGGTAGATTCTTGATTAAAAACTGTTTTTGTTTTTTTAGTTTGTTTGTTTTGTTTTTTAGCAGCCCCTTATCTTCCTCAGCCTAGTATCTCAACTATTATTTGTATAACCATGAGGACTGATTGTTTGTTTTTTTTTGACCACATGGCAGCATACAGGATCTTAGTTTCCCTACCAGGGATCGAACCTGTATCCCCTTGCAGTGGAAGCATGAAGTCTTAACCACTGGACCACAAAGGAGTCCATAAGGACTGATTCTTAAACTTAACTTTAATTAATCAGCTGTGTTATTACCTGATACTCATGAGTTTTCCAATTTTCCTCTGGAGCCAAATATGAGTACTAACTTGAAACTGCTCAGAATTTGAGGCTTAGATGACAAGGACTAGGAAAGAAGACGGAGAAGGCAATGGCACCCCACTCCAGTACTCTTGCCTGGAAAATCCCGTGGACGGAGGAGCCTGGTGGGCTCTAGTCCATGGGGTCGCTAAGAGTCGGACACGACTGAGCGACTTCACTTTCACTGCATTGGAGAAGGAAATGGCAACCCACTCCAGTATTCTTGCCTGGAGAATCCCAGGGACAGAGAAGCCTAGTGGGCTGCTGTCTATGGGGTCGCACAGAGTCAGACACGACTGAAGCGACTTAGCAGCAGCAGCAGGAAAGAAGGCGATAGACTTGAGCTTATCCCATCTTCCCATTTGCCAAGGCTGAGGTTGCCTCTCATCTATTTTGTAACACAGTTCTTTGTGTTTTCAGTCTCATAAATGCTTAGTGGTTCGACATTTTTTCTTTTTAAATGATTGACTGAACCAGAATCATTAAAGGGAAAACAAATGAAATTTGGCATTTTTTGACTGTGTATATTGTATCATTGCTAGGACATTTATTTAACCAATTTTAATAAAATTTTACCTAATAGAAAGAAGAATAAATCCCATCGGGATATTAAGCGAATGCAATGTGAGTGTACACCTCTTTCTAAAGATGAAAGAGCTCAAGGTGAAATAGCATGTGGGGAAGATTGTCTTAATCGTCTTCTCATGATTGAATGGTAAGTAAATCAGAATGCTCTGCTTTTGCTCACTTATTCTATTAAATGTCTCTAAATATTGAGAAGAATTATTAAGAGTAAAATTTTGACTTTTCTCCTCCTACCTACTGTTGAGTATTTATGAGCCATGAAATCTCCCATGTGAAACTAGAGATGAAAACTCCAGTCTCCAGTTTATAAGGAGACAGATTTCCCTCACATTGTGCATTAGATTATGATACACACTGAAAGTGCTCTGTAAGGTAACCCTAATGCTGATATAGCAATATTAATTTTTACCGAGTCTCCTTTTATCTCTTGTAAGGTTCATGTCCTGAGAAGTCAATGTTGGTATTTTTAAATTTTTACTATAAAATGAACTAAAATCCTAACATTTCAAAAGTGCTTAAAGTAAAATGTCTTGTTGTAAGCCTCAATCCCTCTATTTGTATAGTTTTTCCAGGTAAATTTTATGCCTGTAGCAGCAGAGGTAGACATTTCCTTTTTTGTGTGTAAAAATGAAATTCTTACTGTATGTACTGATGAAACTTTGTTCCCCCTCACTTGCCACACACGCTTTTAATATGTTTTGGAGACCTAGTCAGAGCTACATATTTTGACCTACCCAAATCTTCCCCTTGACTATATTGTGTATTCTATTCATAGTTAACGTGTAATTATTAATCTTCTATTGATAGACATTTGGTTCAGTATTTTTCATGTAAATAGTAAATATCTTTACATTAAAAAATGTGATTTTTAAAAAACAATCAGAATGAAAATTGTATCATTTTTAACCATCAAAAGATTATTAAGGTGCTTTATAGTATAAGGGGGCTTCCCAGGTGGTGCTAGTGGTAAAGAATCCACCTGCCAGTGCTGGAGATGCAAGAGATGCAGGTTGCATCCCTGGGTCGGGAAAATCCTTGGAAGTAGGAAATGGCAACTCACTTGAGTATTCCTGCCTGGAAAATTCCATGGGCAGAGGAGCCCGTCAGCTTTGGACTATTAAGAATTCAGTAAATTTTTTATTTTATTCCAGAATCCATTATGGAAGAACCTTGCTTCTTCATGTAGTGCTTACTCTGAACAAGGATGTGTTTAACGATGACTTTGGTTTTGCTTACATGTAGCTCAAGTAGTTAGCTACATTCAAAAGATGAAATTAGTGATGACTGGAGTTGAATATAAGAGAAGGTGCACCGATTGAGAATAAGTTAGCTCTGCATAGTCGTCAGAGTGCCGCAGGCTTCCATGCAGTCTGGAAATGTGTCTTAACACTGAGGGAGGGGTAGTGACTAGTTGAGAGACTGTATTTTGGATACCATGTGTTTAACTAACAGTGTAGGCACTCAGTTCTAAGGAGTCCCTTCATGATGGGAAGAATTATTGACGAAGGGTCACTTGGAGGTTTACCACACATATGCTGATTATGCCATAAAGATACAGATATATTTACATAATTCTAGTGAATACGTTTTTGGTTCTTTTGCTGCTTTTAAGAATTAATTTTCTCGCTGTCTCTTTTCAGTTCTTCTCGGTGTCCAAATGGGGATTATTGTTCCAATAGACGGTTTCAGAGGAAACAGCATGCAGATGTGGAAGTTATCCTCACGGAAAAGAAAGGCTGGGGCTTAAGAGCTGCTAAAGACCTTCCTTCGTAAGTTAGGTTTAGGAAATTAAATAGAAATCTCTTCTCTATATATATGAGAGAGCAGTTTGTCCCTTGTGATGTTTGGAATAGGCAAGTCCTTCTTAGTCTGATAGTCACATTACCTTTAATTCCAGGTAATTACCAAGTATTTGTGTAGACCCCCAAAATCCCCATGAAATTCTGTAAAAAGGAGTTAGGACAGAATCTATAACAGTGAGTCTATGTAAGTTGGGATAAGAGTGGTGAAGAGTATCTAAGGATATTAGAATAGAGAATTAAAGCATACTTGATAAACAGTAAACATTTTTGAATGAATAAATGTTGCCTTCTGTCTAACTCATGTTACTTTTATATGTAATGTAATAAAACAGTTTATTTTCTACCATATTCAGTATTTCCTTTAGCCACTAATTTTTTCTACATAGTATATTTAAATATTCTTATGAAAGTTGATTGTCTTTTTCTTTAAAGTTAAGTATATATAGATTACATGTGTTTATGATGGAAGAATTTTTAAAAATACATCAAAGGAATAAAGGAAGAAAATAAAACAGTTGCTGGCTTCTGGTGACTAAAGCACAGCTATTCTTTCAGAATCCTAAGCATATGGCTACACTTGAATGGGAATTGGAATGGGGTGAGGGGTTTTAATCTTTTTGTTGTGAGGATTCAAAGCAACCAGGTACTTTAGTTTTCTGACAGGAATCCTCATGTATCTTTTGAAAGGTTGGAATTGATATTCATATCACTCTGTCTTTTTAAGAACCAATCAGAAAAACATGTTTCATTTAAAAAAAAGTAAATAGTAGAAACGTCATATTTCTCTTTTTACAAAGTATTATCACAATATCTTGGTTCATAACCATTTTTAAATTGTTTCTTTGAAACATATCTCACCGAATCATCTAAATATATTCCATATCCAAACTCAGTGGATCCATTATAATATTTTAAATAATAGACAAGCTTCTCTTGTCTATTATTAGACATCACACTCAGTATTTCCCAGGGCAGTCCAGTGCGTTTCTAAAGTCACTAACTCTGATCTAGATGCAGCTTTTATTCTACTGAAGCTAGCCAGGTTTTTCTTTTGGAGAATCTTTTTTTTTAAATGTATTTATTTTTTAAAGAAACTCCACTTTGTACATAAACTTCTGTTATGGGCTAGTAATGGATACTATTGTCTTCTGGCAGAGTCTGCACTAACATAGCTTCAACTTAAATATAAATTCTTATTATATGCAACAGAGACTATTCGTTGGCTCAGAAATCCATTTCTTTTATGAAGAAGGAAATGGGAGAGGAGAAAGTCTGTGACTGGTTCACATAGCAGGTTAAAATTTCCTGAAGCTCTTGAGCTTTCCTCAGCTACTCACAAAGAACCCTGCTTTGGTAAAATATATTGGGACTTAATGTTGCCATGTTTCTGACACCTTCACTCATGTAACTTCCATATGCTGATGGTAATACCAGTTTTATAAACTTCTGATTCCAAGCTATTTAGATGTTCACTTTTAGAGTATTCCCACTTAACAAGGACATACTGTCAGATGTGCACAGTGTAAGTAGGTATTTGGAACAAAACTACTAGTTAGTGTTAAAATATGACAGACTCCACCAAAAAAACAAGCAAATCCCTACCAAACCCTCCAGTTTTAGGTTGTAGGAATGGAAGACAATGCTGTCCAGGTTGAACTAATGTTGTTGTTGTTGTGTGTTTAGTTGCTCGGTCATGTTCAATTTTTTTTGTGACCCTTTGGACTGTAGCCCACCAGGCTCCTCCATCCATGAGATTTTTCAGGCATGGACAGAGGATCCTAGCAGGCTAGAGTCCAAAGGCTGGCAAAAAGTCTGATACAACTGAACAATTCAGCATCAGCAGATGTTGGGCAGCTTATCACCTTTGTCTAGTTACAGAAATTTCTGTCACCCCTAAAGGAAACTCCTTAACCCAATCAGCAGAATCTCCTTGTTGCTCCCTCTTCCCAACCTTTGGCAACCTCTAAATCTGCCATTTCTGTGGATTTAACTATTCTAAGTATTTGTTTCCGGCTTCTTAAAGAAAGTTTTAAGCATAGCATTTTTTTAGCATGGCCCCCCTCCCCAAAAAAAGAAATATACTGATTGCAAATACAAATGATTTGCATTTTTACATTTAAAAAGTCTCTTGGGTATTTGTTGCGGTTCAGTTGCTTAGTTGTGTCTGACTCTTTGCCCACCAGGCTTCTTTGTCATGGGATTTCCCAGGCAAGACTACTGGAATGTGTTGCCATTTCCTACTCCAGGGGATCTTCCTGGACCAGGGATGGAATCCATGTCTCCTGCATTAGCAGGTGGATTCTTTACCACTGAGCCACCAGGGAATGCCAGTGGTTAATGTTAGGGTATGTTCGTTTATTTTTTTGCTTTGTGTCTTGGGGGGATCTTAGTTCCCTGACCAGGGAATGAACCCCAGGCTATAGCAGTGAAAGACCAAGTCCTACACACTGGCCCAGGGAATTCCCAGGGCAAGTGTATTTTGCAAGGATTAGAGAAAACTTCCAGGTAGGTCATTTCTTGTCAGAACTTGGGAGTAAGGCATAGAGAAGTATTTGTTTACATGGAGGTAATACTTGAAATCATTGGTGAGAATGAGCTTTTATAAAGGGAGAGAGAAGAGACTGAGAATTAATACCTTCAATAGAGAAGAAACAGATGAGTAACTACTAAAGAACAATCAAGAGTAGAAGCTAACTGAAAGAAGCCAAGAAGAGAGCTTAATCATGACTATTGATAAATGTTAGAGAAAACTAACAGACTTCTTTTTCTCTTTTTGGCCAGGAACACCTTTGTCCTGGAATATTGTGGAGAGGTACTTGATCATAAAGAGTTTAAAGCCCGGGTAAAGGAGTATGCACGAAACAAAAACATCCACTACTATTTCATGGCCCTGAAGAATGATGAGGTAAGTGGCATGAATATGTTTGTTTTGAAGCAGATCTGGAAATTGTTGAGTTTGAAAGGGGTCATTGGTATGGACTATAATATCAATATAATATTGCCACTGAAATGTAAGTGGCAAAAATAAGGAGCTGAACAATGTGTATAGTTTTTTTCTATTTGCTTAAAAAAAGGATGAGGGAGAAATATTTGCATGTATATGTAAATGTAAACATGCATGTTTCATACTACAATTCTTAAAAATCATTGATGTCTCCTAAAGAGCTTTTGTTTATGTGGATTATATTTATCAATATATTAAAAGCTGAGAAGTTGAAAATATTTTTTTATTAAACCATTTAAAAGTGACAATAGTTCAGTTCAGTTCAGTCGCTCAGTCGTGTCCGACTCTTTGCGACCCCATGAATCGCAGCACGCCAGGCCTCCCTGTCCATCACCAACTCCCGGAGTTCACTCAGACTCAGTCCATCGAGTCAGTGATGCCATGCAGCCATCTCATCCTCTGTCGTCCCCTTCTCCTCCTGCCTCCAATCCCTCCCAGCATCAGAGTCTTTTCCAATGAGTCAGTTCTTCACATGAGGTGGCCAAAGTACTGGAGTTTCAGCTTTAGCATCATTCCTTCCAAAGAAATCCCAGGGCTGATCTCCTTCAGAATGGACTGGTTGGATCTCCTTGCAGTCCAAGGGACTCGCAAGAATCTTCTCCAACACCACAGTTCAAAAGCACCAATTCTTCGGCATTCAGCCTTCTTCACAGTCCAACTCTCACATCCATACATGACCACAGGAAAAACCATAGCCTTGACTAGACGGACCTTAGTTGGCAAAGTAATGTCTCTGCTTTTCCAAAATCACCATCTGCAGTGGTTTTGGAGCCCCAAAAAATAAAGTCTGACACTGTTTCCACTGTTTCCCCATCTATTTCTCATGAAGTGATGGGACCAGATGCCATGATCTTCGTTTTCTGAATGTTGAGCTTTAAGCCAACTTTTCACTCTCCTCTTTCACTCTCATCAAGAGGCTTTTTTTAGTTCCTCTTTACTTTCTGCCATAAGGGTGGTGTCATCTGCGTATCTGAGGTTATTGATATTTCTCCCGGCAATCTTGATTCCAGCTTGTGCTTCTTCCAGCCCAGTGTTTCTCATGATGTACTCTGCATATAAGTTAAATAAGCAGGGTGACAATATACAGCCTTGACGCACTCCTTTTCCTATTTGGAACCAGTCTGTTGTTCCATGTCCAGTTCTAACTTTTGCTTCCTGACCTGCATATAGGTTTCTCAAGAGGCAGGTCAGGTGGTCTGGTATTCCCATCTCTTTAAGAATTTTCCACAGTTTATTGGGATCCACAAAGTCAAAGGCTTTGGCATAGTCAATAAAGCAGAAATAGATGTTTTTCTGGAACTCTCTTGCTTTTTCCATGATCTAGCGGATGTTGGCAATTTGATCTCTGGTTCCTCTGCGTTTTCTAAAACCAGCTGGAACATCTGGAAGTTCATGTATTGCTGAAGCCTGGCTGGGAGAATTTTGAGTATTACTTTACTAGCCTGTGAGATGCGTGCAGTTGTGCGGTAGTTTGAGCATTCTTTGGCATTGCCTTTCTTTGGGATTGGAATGAACACTGACCTTTTCCTGTCCTGTGGCCACTGCTGAGTTTTCCAAGTTTGCTGGCATATTGAGTGCAGCACTTTCACAGCATCATCTTCCAGGATTTGAAATAGCTCAACTGGAATTCCATCACCTCCACTAGCTTTGTTCGTAGTGATGCTTTCTAAGGCCCACTTGACTTCACATTCCAGGATTTCTGACTATAGGTGAGTGATCACACCATCGTCATTATCTTGGTCATGAAGATCTTTTTTGTACAGTTCTTCTGTGTATTCTTGCCACCTCTTCTTAATATCTTCTGCTTCTGTTAGGTGCATACCATTTCTGTCCTTTATTGAGCCCATCTTTGCATGAAATGTTCCCTTGGTATCTCTAATTTTCTTGAAGAGATCTCTAGTCTTTCCCATTCTGTTGTTTTCCCCTGTTTCTTTGCACTGATCACTGAGGAAGGCTTTCTTATCTCTCCTTGCTATTCTTTGGAACTCTGCATTCAGATGCTTATATCTTTCCTTTTCTCCTTTGCTTTTCGCTTCTCTTCTTTTCACAGCTATTTGTAAGGCCTCCGCAGACAGCCATTTTGCTTTTTTGCATTTCTTTTCCATGGGGGTGGTCTTGATCCCTGTCTCCTGTACAATGTCACGAACCTCTCTCCATAGTTCATGAGGCACTCTATCTATCAGATCTAGTCCCTTAAATCTATTTCTCACTTTTACTGTATAATCATAAGGGATTTGATTTAGGTCATACCTGAATGGTCTAGTGGTTTTCCCTACTTTCTTCAATTTAAGTCTGAATTTGGCAATAAGGAGTTCATGATCTGAGCCACAGTCAGCTCCTGGTCTGGTTTTTGCTGACTGTGTAGAGCTTCTCCATCTTTGGCTGCAAAGAATATAATCAGTCTGATTTCGGTGTTGACCATCTGGTGACGTCCATGTGTAGAGTCTTTTCTTGTGTTGTTGGAAGAGGGTGTTTGCTATGACCAGTGCATTCTCTTGGCAAAACTCTATTAGCCGTTGCCCTGCTTCATTCCATATTCCAAGGCCAAATTTGCCTGTTACTCCAGGTGTTTCTTGACTTCCTACTGTTGCATTCCAGTCCCCTAAATGAAAAGGACATCTTTTTTGGGTGTTAGTTATAAAAGGTCTTTTAGGTCTTCATAGAACTGTTCAACTTCAGCTTCTTCAGCGTTACTGGTTGGGGCAAAAACTGTGATACTGTGATATCTGGGGCAAAATTACTGTAATATTGAATGGTTTGGCTTGGAAACGAACAGAGATCATTCTTTCGTTTTGAGATTGCATCCAAGTACTGCATTTCGGACTCTTGTTGACCATGATGGCTACTCCATTTCTTCTAAGGGATTCCTGCCTGCAGTAGTAGATATAATGGTCATCTGAGTTAAATTCACCCAATCCAGTCCATTTTAGTTCGCTGATTGTTAGAATGTCGATGTTCACTCTGCCATCTCTTGTTTGACCACTTCCAATTTGCCTTGATTCATGGACCTGACATTCCATGTTCTTATGCAATATTGCTCTTTATAGCATCGGACCTTGCTTGTATCACCAGTCACATCCACACCTGGGTATTGTTTTTGCTTTGGCTCCATCCCTTCTTTCTTTCTGGAGTTATTTCTCCACTGATCTCCAGTAGCATATTGGGCACCTACTGACCTGGGGAGTTCCTGTTTCAGTATCCTATCATTTTGCCTTTTCATACTGTTCATGGGGTTCTCAAGGCAAGAATACTGAAGTGGTTTGCCATTCCCTTCTCCAGTAGACCACATTCTGTCAGACCTCTCCACCCTGACCCACCCGTCTTGGGTGGCCCCATGGGCATGGCTTAATTTCATTGAGTTAGACAAGGTTGTGGTCCTAGTGTGATTAGATTGACTAGTTTTCTGTGAGTATGGTTTCAGTGTGTCTGCTCTCTGATGCCCTCTTGCAACACCTACCGTCTTGTGTTTCTCTTACCTTGGACGTGGGGTATCTCTTCACGGCTGCTCCAGCAAAGCACAGCCACTGCTCCTTATCTTGCATGAGGGATATCTCCTCACCGTTTCCTCTCCTGACTTTGAACGTGGAATAGCTCCTCTAGGCCCTCCTGCTCCCGTGCAGCCACCGCTCCTTGGACGTGGGGTTGCTCCTCCTGGCCACCGCCCCTGGCCTAGGACGTATTAATAAGTGACAATAAGCCCATTATATATTGACACAAATATGCTTTTATGAAAATTGTTTTCCAAAAAAGTTGTTTTTTAGTGAGGAGAACCATTTACAATTTCTTTAATGACTGACTTAATAAATTTAGCTAGATTCTCGTGTCTGCCTCTGTTCAGTCTGGAAATGCAAGTTGTAGGAACTTATCCTTGGATCTGCTGATTCTCACTGTTAGAGTGGACCCAGCAAGAGTTTTAACAAGCTCTCCAGTGGATTTAGATACATACCCAAACTTGAAAGCTACATACTGTGGTATTTCATGCATGCATTTTAAAATGAAGTTTTATACACGTGAAGTAAGTTTGCAGTATAATAGGATGTAAGAAATAGCTAAAAGAAAATGAGACATTGATCAATATGGAGATAATTTGACCCAGAGGTGAAATGTTGATAGCAGATCTCTTCAGAATTAAGAAGCTGGATATTTGACACTGTGATGTGTAAAGTTATGTGAGAGAGTTCTCTAAAGGAACAGGATATTAAGGGTGTTTAATTTGCCAGATGCTTTTCTTTTGCAAAATGCACATATATTTAAGGTCTCATTTTTAACTCTTAAATTATTCTTTTCCCTAGATAATCGATGCCACTCAGAAAGGAAATTGCTCCCGGTTCATGAATCACAGCTGTGAAC
This sequence comes from Bubalus bubalis, assembly GCF_019923935.1. Taxonomy (NCBI): domain Eukaryota; kingdom Metazoa; phylum Chordata; class Mammalia; order Artiodactyla; family Bovidae; genus Bubalus; species Bubalus bubalis. The sequence goes on from NC_059177.1 coordinate 52,319,514, forward strand.
CCAACTGTGAGACTCAAAAAGTAAGTTGAGGTAGATATGAGTTTGAAATATTTGTTCACAACTGCTGTTCTATTAATTTTAGATCTATATCAAAGATACCCATGGATATTATTTTTAATCATTTTTTCTTACTCTGTTCTTAAAATTTATTTTTAAATAAGTTTAGATTTATAGAATAATAAATAGTGAGGACTGAGTTCCTGTATGCTATCCTGCATTAGCTTCCCCAACTGTCTACTGAATGTAACCATAGTACAGTTACCCAATCCAGGAAATACTATTAACCATTAACTCTTTTAAAGACCTTGCTTAAATTTTGCCATCTGTCATTTTTCTGGTCTAGGATCCCATCCAGGAGCTCCAATTGCATTTAATTGTCACATCTCTTTGCCTATAAGTTTTATATATTGTTAAGGTGCCAAAATGAGAAACTAAATTTTAATTTTGATGAAGTCCAATGTGTAGTATTCAGATTTTATATCAATTATATATCCGTCTTATCCAGGTGCCAGATTTGGTGGTTTTAATATTTGTAAGGGACTGAGTGGCTGCAGATGAGAAAGATAATATGTGGTGTGCATGTAGGTATTCTTCTCACCCTCAACAAGGCCAGACTTTAGGTCTTGGTTATCTTTAGGTCCCTGTGCCTGGCACATAGTTGACATGCTTGATAAATCCATTTACTGAATTTGATAAAACATTTTGAGATAATTAATGATCTCCATACCCTCTGATTTGTGTTTCCAGCTTAGGAAACACACACACACACGTGTGTGTGTGTGCGTGTGCGTGTGTACATGCGCGCGTGTACGCACATGTATGTACATGTGTGTGTGTGAATATATACATATGTGTATATATTCACACACACATACGCGTGTTAGAATATTGTGGTTCTGTTTTAGGTTAAGAAAGCTATGGATTCACTCCCTAAAAAAAATACATCAATAATTTCCTCTCATATTGAAATAATGGTTTTGACTCTTGGATATTTTTTGCTCTTTAATCTCTGTACTAATAGATGTAGCTCTCCCAAGAGCCGAAACATATAATGAATAGGAGAACCCAGTGTGGATTTATTTAATTAAGTTCTGGTTCTAGTTTTGACTGTAGCTGGTGGCCACATGTCTAGCCATGAGACTCTAGTTTTACTGTGTCCCTTCACCTCTTTAAGCCTGGGTTTTTCATCCATAACATGCTCAGATGGTCTGGACAGGAGCTCTCCAGCCAACTTACATCTTAGATATTTTGGAATTACAAGGTCCAGTTCTGGCATATTTACCCCCAGTTTAATTGTCAGGTTTTATGCTCTTTTCTGATGCTTCACTTTCTGTACACTCAGCATTATAACCACGGCTTCATGCAGTTAAACTTTTGGCATTATTGTTTTCCTGTTTCCACACCCCATCTTAGCTTAGAAGATAGTTACTTTTTACATAGTATAAAGTAATACAAATTTGTCTGGTACTCAGTGATACCAAACATTCCCTATATGCCTGTTTTTAGTACAAGTGAATCCTTACTGTATGGAAATGTATTTTTAAACAAGTTAAAATAGCAGTTAATTTTATTAGAGATAAATTATAGATGATACTCTATTGGTAGCTCATTGAGTGGTAACTCATTAAGTGAGCTCATTAAGCTCATTCTTTTTTATTTTTTTTAATTCCTCCATTTGCTGTTTGGAAAAGCATTTATTGTCCAAAGAGACACATACATAATTAAGGCAGATAATGATGATCTTAAAAAAACAAAAGATTAACCAGTCATTAATTTATTTTCTTTTAAAAACAACACCTTAGTGGACTGTGAACGGACAACTGAGAGTTGGGTTTTTTACTACCAAACTGGTTCCTTCAGGCTCAGAGTTAACATTTGACTATCAGTTCCAAAGATATGGGTAAGTATTGATTCTGTTCTGTTTTGCTGCTTCTGATGGGGAAATACTGTTTAGATGTAGGAGTCTAAAACTTAGATATGAATTACTAAGAAGTTATATGTACTTTTAGTTCTTACCTATAGTGTTCTCTTTTAGTGTTTTCCTTTTACATGTCACATCAGGCCATTAAGGGATATTGTGCAGGAACTACATGTTCCTCTGAACCTCATTTATATAATTATGTTTCTAATGTAATTTTAAAACTTTTTATTATAGAAATGTCAACAGGGTGTGGATGTGTATAAAGAAAACAATATAATAAATCCCTGTGTAGCCATAATTCATCTGTCAATTATCAGCTCATGGCTAATCTTGTCTCATCTAGATCATATCATATACTCTGAAAAAATATTTTTGTTACCTAGTTCTGTCTACCAAAAACTGATGCAATAGCACTGAATACCCCTTGCGTTTATATTGTGGTCTTATAAAACCCCACTAAAAGAAAGGTGTCAAGTTTGTGACAGGTATTGACTCTGGATTATCTCCTCATGCCAGAAAACCAGTTATGAACGATTATGAGGGAATCTCACTTACTGAAAGTGGGAGAGTTTTTATTTAGACTTAAGCATCAATAAGAATAATAACTACCAGTGGTTTGAAACACAGTATATAAAATCCATGAGTTTAATGATTCTTTAAAACTGCGTTAGTCATAATTGAAAGGAACCAATTCGTGATTTTGAAAACTAATTTATGGTTTTTTAAATTGAAATATAGTTGATGTGCAGTGGTACAAAAGTTACGTGTGTACAACATGTGTTAAATCACTTCAGTCGTGTCTGACTCTTTGCTACCCTATGGACTGTAGCCCACCAGGCTCCTCTGTCCGTGGGATTCTCCAGGCAAGAATACTGGAGTGGGTTGCCATGTCCTTCGCCAGGGGATCTTCCCGACCCAGGGATCAAACCCACATCTTCTGCATTGGCAGGTGGAGTCTTTACCACTGAGCCACCGGGAAGCCCTTGTAGCCTATTTATTTTATGCATAATAGTTAGTACCTCTTAATCCCCTATCCATCTTTTGCCCCTTCCCCTTTATCTCCCCTTACTAGTAACCACTGATTTAAAAAATAAAAGAGGGAAAAAAGTCAAGCATTTATCCTTCCTTTCTTAAGTGAATTCTATTTCAGATTCAAGCAATTTGTGAGCGGAATTCTTTATAAAGATATTTTAGCTAATAAATGAGGTAGTGATGGTATCACCATTTGCAACACCTAATGAACTAATCGATTTAGGCAGTAGTCAGATATGCTGAGATTGACTGAGTTCCACGTAGGGCTCCATTTTTTTTTCTCTTGTATTTGTACTGTCCCCTTTGAAAGAAGGGAAACTAGAAATTAGATCTGTTTGTGATCCCCAGCTGTATTTATCAAATATTTTCGTGCCTCTGATCGTTACTGTTAAATACTAAAATCTATCAGTTTGCTTTTGGAATAGTCCTTCACGTTTTCCTTAGGTAGCTCTGGTTGCCAAGTAAATAGTTGGCAGAGGTGAATTATACCCAGGGCTGTAAACTTAGGCCTGTTCTTTCTTCCACTTTTTCTTGACTCCATGGTTACATTTATTTATTACTATATGTATTAGTAGTGTCTCATCCTTACATAATGATAATTTTTAATAGCCACGTGTTTCCTAAGTGTCCTTTACTAATTATGCATTGTATTATATATATATATGTATTCATAATAATACATTTTGTTCTGTGTGCCAGTTAAATATTCACGTATAAGTAATAGATACTGATCTATTTAAGCTATTTTGTTCTTAGCCCAAATAGATACATGATTTCTTATTTTCATACATTAGTAGGAGCTCTCATAAATGGAGAAATTACTTATTAACTTCTTGGCTGGTTTTGTCTAGCTAATAAAAGAAGATTGGGAAAAAATGAATTTTTTAAGAGCAATTTTCAGGCATTTCCATTAGCTAGTATCAGATTTGTTGGTATCTCAAAATAATTGTTTGGTTTTTTCCTTTAGGTTGGATTGACTTCTCTCTTATATGTAATTACTATACTACTATCAACAGTTTTTATGGTTTACCTTCACATAACAGACATCTTTCATATGTTCCTTGCACAGGAAAGAAGCACAGAAGTGTTTCTGTGGGTCAGCTAATTGCCGGGGTTACCTGGGAGGAGAGAACAGAGTCAGCATCAGAGCAGCAGGAGGGAAAATGAAGAAAGAACGATCTCGTAAGAAGGATTCAGTAAGTGTTGCATTCTTCTTTCAGCTTTCACCATACACATTTCAAGAAGGAAGGTAACTTTATTTATTGAACTTGGAAAAGTTAAACTACAACCAGAGAAAGTCAGGGTTAGTAGATGAGATAATTTTGGAAAAGTACAGTTGCTATTTTTAGTTCATAGAGATTACACTTGAATACTAAGAACTGTTGAAGTCATCTTGAAAACACATGGGCTAATAGTTTTTAAAAGCCTGTAAAATTTGTAATCTTACTATAAGTAACTTGTTAATCTGTCATGTTAATCTGTTCACATAAGTCTGATCTACATTCCTAATCTTTTAATACTAGTGTTTTCATTTGTTTGCAAGTGTTCTTAAAATCTCTAATCCTCTTTGGGAGCATAAGGTGAGCTTTGAGAAGTAACCGGTGACTCAGGAGTGAGAAAGGGATAGTCTCAGATGGTCTTTTTATTTAACCCATTATACCAGTGGTTGATAGCCTTTTTTCTACCTCAGTTCACACCTGAGACACTACTGGAGGTAAGTGGTATCTTGGTACTGAAGGGACTCTTAACTGGGACAAGAATTTTGTGTTGTTTTTCAAACCTCCCCTGTCTGAGGATCCCTTTGTGAGAGCAGTGTTTCTTCACCTCAGAACCACCTGCAGTGTCCATCCTAAAGATGCACATTTTGGGACCTAACCCTAGACCTGCGAATCTTCAGGGAGGGCTGGGTGAAGGAGCCAGGGAGCCTCAAATGTCAGCCAGCAAATCTATCTATCTGTGATTCTTGCAGCTAGCTCATTTCTAGGCTTTTCAGAAACCCATACTACTAAGAATCATAGATGACAGCCATCTTACTATTTAGATGAGCAGACAACAGACATAAGACACGGAAGGGATAATAGTTAAAAGGTGATTTCAGTAAGTCCAAATTAATTGCAGAGAATGAATTGAGAATCTGAATTCTATAAGAAGATTTAGATAGCAGGAAGCATTGAAAAGGGCTATTTAAAAATTCCCCAAAAAAGGGTCATTTAAAAAATGTAAAAAAGGAAAGTTTATAAGAAACAGTTAGGCTTGTACCACCCAGGATGAACAACTGCTGTTTAGAGTATTGTCATTCAGCTCTGTTTTAGAGAGCATACGTGTTGTAACTGTGTGTCAAGCACTCTTCTAATCACCTGACACCTTAACTCATTTGCTTCTCACAAAAAGTTCTTTTAAGTTAGGAACAAAGATTTTCCCTCTACAGATGAGAACACTAAGGCTCAAAGAGGTTACAGGGTCATTCAGTAGGCAATAGAAAAGAGCTTACCTAGTTCTTTTCTTTGCTCTTAACCATACTGAGTTCCTTTGTGTAGTTTTAGAAATGATATCTATGTATTTCTGCAATTTGTTTTTACTCTTATTTTAAAATTTGATCTATGTTGAGATATATACACACACATTTAACTGTTGTAAAGTTTTTCATCATGTAACTGTTCATTTACATATATTTGTACTCATGAACACTTGTGTTTTCAATTTTTTACTCCTCATGTCACCATTAAAGTCTTTGCACATGTCTCTTCTGTATATGTTTCTTTAAAGTGTATCCATGGAAGTGGGGTCACTGGGTTATAGCCCTTTAGCTTCTGGACTTTACTGTTAAGAGGAAATTTTTCTTAAAACTTCATTAATTATTTTTATTATTAAGGCTTATTTCATAGAATTGGTAGTTTACCAGAACAACCACAAAACTCATTAAACATGTTTCAGTTCATTTCAGTTGCTCAGTTGTGTCCAACTCTTTGTGACCCCATGAATCGCAGCATGCCAGGCCTCCCCGTCCATCACCAACTCCCGGAGTTTACCCAAACTCATATCCATCGAGTCGGTGATGCCATCCAGCCATCTCATCCTCTGTCGTTCCCTTCTGCCCCCAGTCCCTCCCAGCATCAGGGTCTTTTCCAACCTAAGCTAAAATCTACATAAAGGCTTTCATTTGGCTATTTTGTGTTTCCAAAACTTACATTAAAAACTGTCTTGTTGGTGGGGAGTGTTCTTATAATGTGATGGTTTCTTGGGTGGTATTATGCTGGCATCATAATGATAGAAGATGACTTTCTGCCTTCTTGATAAGATTCAGGAACCTCCAAGGGACCGAGATGTAGGTACTCCTGGTTTTTGCTTGCTTGTTTTTATTCTTATAGTAGTGTGTGCATATCAGTGTTTTGTATTGGTGTAGACTAAAGTAGATGTAACGTGAATCTAGTCATTTGGTGGGTTGAGGTCATGGGTTGCTCCTGATGTGAATTTGAAGCTATTCTCGAACAGAAATGTTTTGGATGAAACTTTACCCTGATAGAGGAAGGACCCAGAATGAATCTGAATCCCAAAAAGTTCATCTGTCCTTGACTCTCATGAAGAGCTTCACTCCACTTTCGGTTGGTTTGTCTGTTACTGAAATTCTGGCAGAATGCCCTGTTCGATTCTGAATTCTGGTCAGATATAGTTGAATAGAATCACAAAAATAGCACCTTTTGAAATTTCCAAATGTTAGGGCATTCCCTGGCATTCCAGCGGTTAGGACTCAGTGTTTTCACTGTCGTAGCCCTGGGTTCCATCCCTGGCTGGGGAACTAAGATCCTGCAAACCACATGGTACAGCTGTCACCCCCTCCCCACCCCAAAAAAAGAGAAAGAGAAAGAAATGCCCAAGTGTTAGTTTTTGGAAGTCTGTTGGATAGGGGATGCCAAGGAGAGGGAAAGAGAGGAGCAGTCTCAAACGTAGTTTTGTGCATTTTAACTGTTAACAGGGATATGTTAATGGCACTGTGATCTGTACCTGTCCACCCCATATTAGCCCTTGATTGGTGAACAGTTCTTATTCCTTGCTCTTATGATTGCAGCTATATACATATAGTTTATCTGCTTAACAAAACTGTAAGCTCTTCCAGAACAGATGATTGCCTTCTTTGGGTGTGTCATAAACTGCTGCTGCTGCTGCTAAGTCACTTCAGTCATGCCCAACTCTGTGCGACCCCATAGACAGCAGCCCACCAGGCTCCCCCGTCCCTGGGATTCTCCAGGCAAGAACACTGGAGTGGGTTGCCATTTCCTTCTGCAATGCATGAAAGTGAAAAGTGAAAGTGAAGTCGCTCAGTCGTGTCTGACTCTTAGCGACCCCATGGACCGCAGCCCACCAGGCTCCTCCGTCCATGGGATTTTCCAGGCAAGAGTACTGGAGTGGGGTGCCATCGCCTTCTCCAAATTTACACAATAAAGAGCATAAAAAGCCATGTAAGAGAGGAAATAGTTGTTTTCAGCAGCTAACAATCAAATCGTAGTGTCCAGAATATATAGAGAACTCCATCTAATCAATAATAATAAAAGAATAGCCCCAAAGGAAAAATAATTTCCACAGACACTTCAGTATTCCAGATAGCCAGTAAACATATGAAAAGAGGTTCAATCTCATTAATCAGAGGAGTACAAATTAAAACTACTCTCAGGTGTTTTTTGGGTACTCACCAGATCAGTACAAATTAATTCTGATGGTACACAGGAACAAGAGATCTCATAAACTAGTGTTGGAGGTGTAAATGGGTTTAGTCCATTTTGAAAACACTTTGATGTTATTACTAAAGGTGAATGTACGTATACTGTATGAGCCAGCAGTTGCACTCCTAGGTCTATAACCAGAGAGAGTTTTGTTTAAAATGCACATCAGGAGCCACAGCAGTACTGCTTATGTTAGAAAAAGTGAAACAACTCCTCATTAACATTAGTATGACTAAATTAAAATGTAATTGTGTGATGAAAATAATGTGGCTACATGCAACAGCATTGACTCCTAAAATGTAAAGTTGACTGCAAAAGAATCCTGGCACAAAAATTTTGTCCAGTGTGATTTCATTTCCAAAAAGTTAAAAATAGACAAAATTATAATATTTAGTAATTTATATATATGAAGTAAACCTATTTTAAAAATCAGTGAACTATTTCCTAAAAAGTTAGGAGACATTATCTCTAGAGTGGAGAAGAGAAGGTATTATAACAAGGAAGTGGCCTGCACAGCCCTTCAGGAACACTGGTGGTGTTCTCCCCATCACCCCACCCAACCCTTTTCCTGAGTGTTGGTTGCTATGGATGTTGCTCCACTGCTTGTTTACCTATTTAGTTGCTAATTGTTTATATCTTAGGTTGGTGCAAAAGTAATTGCGGTTTTGCTGTTGACCTTTGCTGTTTGATATTGGTATACATTCTTAAGTAAGTGTGGTTATGTTATACATCATTTTAATGAGCGTTTCTCACTTTTTTTTTTGCTGATAACTTATTGCTTGCTCTTTATTTTAGACTATGGAAATGATTTTAGACAAAAAGCAGATTCAAGTAATTTTTTTTTTTTTATCCAAGTTCAAAATGGGTCATAAAGCAGCAGAGACAACTTGCAATATCAGCAACGCATTTGGCCCAGGAACTGCTAATGAACAGTGCAGTAGTGGTTCAAGAAGTTTTGCAAAGGAGATGAGAGCCCTGAAGACGAGCAGCATGGTGATCGGTCATTGGAAGTTGACAATGATCAGTTGAGAGTAATCATCAAAGCTGATTCTCTTACAGCTACGCAAGAAGTTGCTGAAGAACTCAATGTTGACCATTCTATAACCGTTTGGCATTTGAAGCAAATTGGAAAGGTAAAAAAGCACAATAAGTGGATGCCTCATGAGCTGACCCTAGATCAACAAAATTGTCATTTTGAAATGTCATCTTCCCTTATTGTACGCAACAACGAACTGTTTCTCTGTTGGATTGTGACGCACAACAAAGAGTGAATTTTCTACAGCAACCGGCAGTTACCAACTCAGTGGTTGAATTGAGAAGAAGCTCCAAAGCACTTCCCAAAGCCAAAACGTGTACCAAAAAAAGATCATGGTCACTGTTTGGTGGTCTGCTGCTGATCTGATCCACTACAGCTTTCTGAATCCCAGCAAAACTATTGTATCTGAGAAGTATGCTCAGCATTTCAGTGAGTTGCCCTGAAAACTGCAACACCTGCAGCCAGCATTGGTCAACAGAAAGGACTCAATTCTTCTCCATGACAGTGCCCAACTGCACGTCGCACAACCAACACTTCAAAAGTTGAATAAACTGAGCTATGGAATTTTGCCGTATCAGCCATATTCACCTGACCTCTTGTCAACCAGCTACCACTCATTCAAGCATCTTGGCAACTTTTTGCAGGGAGAATGGTTCTACAACCTGCATAAGGCAGAAAATGCTTTCCAAGAGTTTGTCAAATCCTTAAGCATGGACTTTTATGCTCTAGGAATAAACAAACTTATTTCTCGTTGGCAAAGATGTGTTGATTCTGATGGTTCCTATTTTCATTACTTAAGATGAATTTGAGCCTAGTTATAATGATTTAAAATTCGTGATCCAAAACCCCAATTATGTTTGCACCAACCTAGTACTTTTCTATATGTATATTATATTTTATCAGAATGTATTAAAAATGGTGCCTGGGCCCATTAAAGATAGTTCATATCCCAAAATACTAAAGTATTACTAAAGAATAAGAATTTATAAATATTGATAAATTGTGTTGCATTTGGTTGCACTTGATTCCTTTCATTGTAGTATATTCCAGTATGTGAACATACCAGTTTATCCAGCCTGGCCATGGGCATTTGGGTTGTTGGCGGTGTTTTGCTCTTTTGAATGGCTTTTCAATGAACATTCTTCTGATTCTCTGATGCACAAGTGCAGAAGTTTCTCTTGGGTTTATTCATAGGTGTGCAACTGCTAGGCATAGAGGATACAAATATTTCATTTTTCAGGCTAATGCTTTATTTTTTCTGACCTACTTTTCACCTGATACAGTTTTTTTTCCTCCCATAAAGGCAGATTTTTTTGTTTTGCTTTCTTGCAGTGTCTTCAGCACTTAAAACTGTACTTGACATATAAGTGCTTGATAAGTATTTGATGAGTGAATGAAGCTTTTCAAATTGATCATACCAGTTTGTTTTCATTATTAGTGTATAAAAGTTCATTTTTTTAATTTAAAGTTCATTTTGATCCACGTCTTTGCCTAAACTCAGTATTATCAGACTTCTTACAGTGAGTATAACATGGTTTCTTATTGTGGTCTTAATTTTGTTTTCCTTATTACTGGTGAGGTTGAGCATCTTTTCAAATTGATTATTAGGTTAGTTGGAGTTTTGTTGTTGTTCTTGTCTTATAACCAGATTTTCTTCCCTTGTTGTGGCAGGTGGATGGGGAGCTAGAAGCTTTGCTGGAGAATGGCGAGGGTCTCTCTGATAAAAACCAAGTGCTCAGCTTATCCCGGCTAATGGTTAGAATTGAAACTTTGGAACAGAAACTTACCTGTCTCAAGCTCATACAGGTGAACACTTTGATATTACTTTATTTCTGAATTTGAGGTGGGACATTTAAACTACAATCCAGAATGATGAAAAGGAATAATTCTAATAAGAGTTACTCTTATTTTTAGAATGGTTTTGCAAGTTCTATATGACATTGAAAACTTGTACTCTTAAAAATGTCTTAAGAGTTCAGCATCACTTACTCTCTTAGTAGATACTGTTTTCTCTCTAGTCAAAGAACATGGTGAGATTTTTTTTCTGTGTGTGTGTGTGTAATAGTTCTTAATAGAGGTCTTCCCTCCTCCCTTGATTATTAGCATGCCAAGGCCATTTTTACCACATGATCTCAAAGCAAGGAATTTTAACAGGAATATGTTTATTCCAGTTTTTTTTTTAATTTAAATTTATTTATTTTAATTGGAGGCTAATTACTTTACAATATTGTATTGGTTTTGCCATACATCAACATGAATCCGCCACGGGTGTACACGTGTTCCCCATCCTGAACCCCCCACCCCCCACCCCCCCCCGACCGCCCTCCCCATACCATCCCTCTGGGTCATCCCAGTGCACCAGCCCCAAGCATCCTGTATCCTGCATCGAACCTGGACTGGCAATTAGTTTCTTATATGATATTATACATGTTTCAGTGCCATTGTCCCAAATCATCCCACCCTCTCCCTCTCCCACAGAGTCCAAAAGATTGTTCTATACATTGTGTCCATAAAAAATTGTTTTATAGTTTTAGCTTTTCCAGTAAAAATGGTGAATGTAGTTTTTTTCTTAATCCCTCAGAATTGAACTTTAGTAAAGTCCAGGTTGACATTTTAGGTATCAAAAGAGATTATAATCTTACTCTAAAGCATTTATTAATTGCACAATTCTAATTGAGTTAATCAAAACAGAATTTCTAGATTTCTTTTTGAATATAAACGAACTTTTCAGTCCTCTCTATGGGCCCTTTTTAATGCTGTTTCTGGTATTATTTGTCTCCTTCCTCCAATCCCCAATACCCTGCATCCTGCTTCCCATCCCCCATGGAAGAACACACACTCACAGTCTTGTCTGAAGTCCTTTCTGGAACGTCACGGGCTGTCTTTGTTGTGGATCTGGATGGCAGAACTAGGTGATGGCCGGGAAAGTAACCAGAAGCTTCAGGAAGAGGTCAGTTCACATTCAACCTGCTTGTTTCTTAAAACAACTAAATTTATTATTTAGGTTGAGGGCATTCTGATAATATCAGTGATAATGAATTTGTTGTTGTTTAGTTCCTAAGTCATGTCCAACTCTTTGAGACCGTATGAACTGTAGCCCTCCAGGTTCCTCTTGTCCATAGGATTTCCCAGTCAAGAATTTTGGAGTGGGTTGCAATTTCCTTCTCCAGGGATCTTCCTGACCCTGGGATCGAAACCACCTGTGTCTCCTACATTACAGGTGAATTCTTTACCACTGAACCACGTGGGAAGCCAGGTGGATAATGAATTTAGCTCTGTAATTATCACCCATATTAAATAATTGCATAAATTTTATCATCTCGGTATCATTTCTGTAACTGTAACTTTACACACACCTTCCTTGAAGTAAGTTTGCCCACTGGTTTTCCCTATGGTATCTTTTAAAGTTTAGTACTGCATAGTTGGGAACTGCAAGAGCAAGATACAATAACATCATTGTTACATGAAAGACCCAGTGTGTTGCTAAACCATAGTTTTTAAAAGTTAGGAAGCTATATGGAAGTTGAATTCTGAGGTTCTAAAAAATTAGTAAAAAGCTGAATTTTGATGACAAGAGTAAGAACATTTTGAGGAGTAATCAAGTGTTTTTAAACATCTAAATAAATGTTCGTTGATAGCATCATTAGACTTGTTATATTTATACCTTTCCATACAATATTTTCTAACTTGGTTTAAATGTAGTTCTTTTTAATCATAAGTTCTAATATAATCCCAAAGTCATTTAATAATATGCTTTTTAAAACAGAAATATGAGAGTGGTGAATTGAGTGATTGCCTTGCCTCCATCCTTCTCTCAAGAGATTCAGCAATAAATAGGAATTGGGGAAGCATTGGGGTTTCTATAAAACTACAGTGGGGAAATACTTTGGAAAGAATTCTTGAATTTCAGAGAGTGGGGATGGATGATTATCTTGGAATGAAGAGAGAATCTCTGCTATACAGCTGTTTGTCAAAGACTAAGGAAATTAAGTGATATTTGTGTTTTTGTGTGTATATAAGACATTTAAATGTATATTTTTTGTTGCATAGTTTCCAAGCATTTATCACAGTCACTTGGGAAATTTTTTAGAAAAACATACCTAAGATGAGGTCCAGTAGTGTTGATATTTTTTTTAAAAAATCTTTTTGGGTTTGAGAACTACTGGTGGAGAATATTAATCAAATTAGTCCTAATAATATGTGAGCAGTCACCTGCTCCACATTATATTTTTGCTGGTCAGTGTTACTAAAACACTTTTTCGGGACTTCGCTGGCAGTTCGGTGGTTAAGACTTTGTGCTTCCACTGTAGGGGGTGCGGGTTTCATCCCTGGTTGGAGAACTAAGATCTCGTATGCCTTATGGTGCAGCCGAAAAATATTAAAAAATAAAACACCTTTCCTTCCATACTAGAAGAAAGTAATATTATGACATGTAAATCTGTCTGTGATTGTAAGACCTAGATCTTGATTTAATAAGACAGTAAAAACCACTGTTTCTACAGAGTTGATCTGAGTCTCATGAAAAGTCAACTGTACAAAATGATTTTTTTTTATTGTGTTTAATTAGATTATAAAGACTCTGGAACATTTACCTATTCCTACTAAAAATATGTTGGAGGAAAGCAAAGTACTTCCTATTATTCAACGTTGGTCTCAAACCAAGACTCCTATCCCTCAGCTGAGTGAAGGAGATGGGTATTCTAGTGAAAATACATCACGTGCCCACACACCGCTCAACACACCTGATCCTTCCACCAAGCTGAGCACAGAAGCTGACACAGACACCCCCAAGAAGCTCATGTTTCGCAGACTTAAAATTATAAGTGAAAATAGCATGGACAGTGCAATCTCTGATGCCACCAGCGAGCTAGAAGGCAAGGATGGGAAAGAGGACCTGGACCAGTTAGAGAATGTCCCCATCGAAGAAGAGGAAGAGCCTCAGGCGCAGCAGCTACTCGTGCAACAGCTGCCCGAGCCTAAAGTTGACAGTGACATTGCTGCGGAGGCCAGCAAGCTCCCCACGTCCGAACTGGAGGCTGACGCTGAAATAGAACACAAAGAGAGCAGTGGCGCGAAACTTGACGAACCTATTGCTGAGGAAACACCATCCCAAGATGAAGAGGAGGGTATATCTGATGTGGAGAGTGAGAGAAGTCAGGAACCGCCAGACAAAACAGTAGATATAAGTGATTTGGCCACCAAGCTCCTGGACAGTTGGAAAGACCTAAAGGTAAGAGAACAGTTCTGTTCATTTTAATCTGAATTACCCAGGTTTAGAGTTCCATAAACTTTCAGTTGAATTACCTACTTTTCTAGCTGTGTGTACTTTTGAAAAATGGAATGCTATCTCTCTGTTAGCCAATTATAAGTGTTTCTATAAATAACGTCTTTTAAACTTTGACCAGAGATACCAGCCAAACCAATACACAGATATCCCCTTTTTCCTTGCTTGCAAAAGTATATCACAATAGTAAACTTAGTCATTCAAGTGGTCTTCACATTAAAAACAAAAATCCTTTGAGTAACAAACATGAGTCTACATTTGAAGATTCTATGTAAGGAAAAAAATGAATGTTGAAAATAGTTGGGAATTAATTTCTTGGATTAACTAGAAGTTAGTTAAAATTAATTGGAAAGCCATGGTACTCTAGCAAGTTCTCATCAAAAATGACTGAACATAAATTATCTGTTCCAGTAAAACAACTTTATATGGAGCTAATTCATATCAGTTTTATTACTGTTTCTGAACTAGGCCTAATTTTAAAAGCCTGTTTCTTTGGCCAAAAGAAAAAAAACAGAGTTCTGGAACCGTTTCATCTAATACGTATATAATCGTTTGTTCAAGTATGTAGCATGATGTGCAGGGTTTTCTTTGCAGAGAACCCAGTCTGGGTCTTGGATAAAACACAGAAGTGAATAACAGGATGAGCCTAGGAGAGGTGTGGTAAATTTGGATTGTAAGTGATTTGGATCTGGGATCCAGGTCTCGTGGACTCGTGTGAATAGGTTGCTACCCAGCCACTTTTTCTGTTCCTCCTGTCTTCTACCAGCGGTGGACAGCCAGATAAACCAGGAATCCTCTCAGTTCCCAATTGTATGACTACAAAACGCACTCGTTATATCCTGCCATTGGGCCTATAGGGAACTGTCCTTACACTGAGCAGAATGAGTAGTCAGTTGTTTGTGCACTGTGCTTATTTTTGCATTTGTAATTTACTGTGTTGAGACCCTTCTTTAAGGATGGTGTGGTTTCAGCTCTCATTTACCCATTTGAGCTCTTACTCATGCTACTCTCTTTGATCATTTACAGCTCAGCATAAACTCAGCCTTATGAAATCTGACCTTTTATAAATACAAAAGGAAAGATTCAAAGTTAATCTGTTTTTGATACAGCATGTGAACACAGGGACTGGAATTGCAGTTAATTGAAAGAGTTCCTGGGACAGTCATATGTGTGAACCTTTATTTAAGGCCTGCTTTGTTGAGGGCAAAGGAGTCCTTGGAAGAAGTCCCTCATGTGTTTGGAAACCACTATTAGAGCCTGTATGAAGACTGACTCAGTAAGGGAGGTGGAAATGGAGACAGGCACGCAGGTGAAGACAGGAAAGCCCTGACAGGCATAGCTTGTGAGAGTGGGCTTGCAGGCCTAGTAGTTCACTTTTGCCTGAGAAGACGCTGCTTGACGTAATTTTTTAAAAAAAAGACATAATCATCTTAATTTCTTAAAAACCTGTCTCTTCTTAAAATCTAGAATAAGTATTTTGTTTCTTTATATGGTAGTTTTTTAATTATAATCGTAATGATATAAATTATTCTCTGGGATATCTTTAACTCAGATATGACTGGTACTTTAAACTCATATTCCAGACATACATTTTTTTGAGTCCTACCAAATTATTTCTTCCCCTGCTTATTATCCTCCCATCTTAAAGATCAGTGTGGTTACACAGTACTATCTGGATTGATTCTCTTGACTTGTGATTTAAAATTTTACTTGTACCTAAAGCATATCCTTCTTCGCCTTCATACTTTGGATTTATCCCAGTTCTTAGCATCAAGGAAGTCATTAAATAAAATCTTCCTTCTTCAAACTTTATAATTTGCTCTGGAATCATTACCCATCTAGAATTGCAGTACTGAGAAATGTTTTTGCTTGACTGAACTGTGATGTTGTGGTATGCATTGGTACTGGAGTTCTTAATTCATCTGTCATTCTGATTAACATTTACCATGGTTCTAATTTCAAAACTGATTATAGTTGTCCTTAAAATATATATACTTTAGCTAGGGACCCATAATTTGAACATGTTTTAGAGAAACACCTTGCCTTGATGTGATTTGTATATATCCATCCTATTCCCGGCATTGAGAGAGTTAACTACTTCTGTCTGACTTCCACCTATATGTTCAAGTAAACATTGGCAGAAAAGAAAATGTTATTCAACCAACCTTTTTTAAGCACCTGTTTGCAAGCACGTGTTAGTTGCTGGTGTTAATTCCAAGATTACACTAAAAAGCCTTGCTCTAAGACTGTGGTTATGTTAGCTACTCCAAGCTTCCTTGACCTTCCTGGGCCACTGTAACATTGCTGGACGTGTGTTCCACTTGGCCTGTCTACGTACTGGATGGAGTGAAGAACTCAAAGAGGTTGCCTCAGGTTTCTTAGCCCTTTAGCTGTGAAGGCAGACAGTAGGGACCACCAGGGAATGAAAGAGGGTGGGAGGGAAGGGAGTGGAGCTTCGGGAATGACTCTTTGTCCTCGCAGGCCTAATGATGACCCCCCTTGTAACCTGAACCTTTCCATCCAGCTTCTCAGGGCAGCACGGAGCTTGTTAACATCACCAGCTGACCATGTGTCTCCTTTTCTCAACTCCATTTCCAACTTCGTGCTGAAGAAACACAAGAACCTAGCGTGCATTCTGTGAAGAAACAGGAAGATGGTTGGGAAGTTGGATGATGCATGAAAAATAAAATAGGTGAAAAGAGGACAGAGGTGGTTAACTCACTGGCGCCGGCGTTATTTTGGTGCGTCCATTGCCGACAATGGATGTCGTTCTGGGAAAATCCCGACTCCTGGCGAGAAAGGATTAAGTGAGCTACTTTTTCTATACCTCTATACACAGGACCACTGCCTTGGTTCCACAAGGCTTACACATTTTTGACTCCTAAAGTAGACCTCAACAAGAAACATCACTTAAGCACATTGCTACACATAAGCATGTATTCATTTTCACATGCAGATCAACTGGGCAACATTTTCAGCAGGGGCATGTGCATATATTTCTGTTTGTAAAAGGAATTCTTGTACATCACCCCTCATGCTGAAAATATACCCTATGCTTCACAGGGCAAAACAGCTGGTTATAAGTGATGATTAATTATAATTTGACTGGAAAATCTTCATTCATTTGGATCATGAGAAGAAGAGGTAAGGTTCCTGTGCATTTGGCAGTATCAGTTGCAGTTAAACAGCTGAGAGAGTGTGATGGCTAGTGATTCCAGAGCCTCTTTTATGAACACTTAGGTCACAGGATGTGTGTTTCTTTATGGTGAAATTTGAGTAGTTACTTACCTCGATTAGATGATTTAAGGAACATTTTGTATATGTGATAAGGTAGACTTTTCTTGAGGACCATCCTTATTATCTTCTTTATCTCAAGACATTATCTTTATTTATTTATCTTTTAAGTTTTGGTTTTCTGGCCAAGAGGCATGTGGGGTCTTAGTTCCCCAACCAGGGATCAAGCCTACCCTCTGCATTGGAAGGCGAAGTCTTAACCCCTGGACTGCCAAGGAAGTCCTTCAAAACATCTTTAATTAAACATTATTTTCCTAGAAAGTTAAGCATCGAACTCTCTACAGAAGTTTTAAATAATATAGAGTTACCCAACTGGAAAGTTTTGAGCTTGAGGGACTTCCCTGGCAGTCCAGTGATTAGCACTCCGTACTTTCACTACTGAGGGTCCTGGTTTGAACCCCAGTCGAGGAACTAAGATTCCACTAGCCTTGCGGCCAAAAAAAAGGTTTTGTCACTGCTTGCAATTTTGGTTCCTAACTAATATTATATGTGAAGTCTACTGTGCCACATTTCAAAATGAAATGATGTGCCCTGAATTTCTATAAATTTCAAAATACTTGGTAAAGATTATTCTGTTTCCATAAGGATCAATATTAGTTATCCTTTTCATTAAAATTCAGAATTGCCCCCAAAGAGCACTATTTTGGATACCACTGTGTTGAATTTTTGTAATAAATATCTGACTTGATAAAAGACAAGCATGGTTTAAAACTTATTAGTAGTCTAGGTTTTTTTATTATCAGATAATTTATCTAATTTATGGGCTGGCCCAATCTGCCACACTGCTGTTTTTTGTAAATGAAGTTTTAGGGAGAGCAAAGCCAAATTCATTTATTTACATACTGTCTGTGGCTGCTTTTGCACTGCACTGGTAGGGTTAAGTAGTTAGTTGCACCAGACTGGATGGCCAACAAAGCCTAAAATATTTACTGTGTTGTTCTTCACAGAAAAAGTTTGCCAACACCTAATCTAAATGACAGGAATCTGGCTGCTCTAAACATTCTGATTTTGAATGAAGTCATTTTGACAGTTTATTCTTTTATGTGAGCTCTTAATTCTGTTTCCCTAAAGACTTAATGATCATGTTTCCATAGCCTGTGAAGTTACTTTTTTAAAAAAAGCCTTGACTCTGTTTAGGATAAGTTACTTTGAGTGATTTGGATGTAGGACTTACCCGAAGAAGATTATATACGGTATAGAATCTCTGGGCTAGAAGACACCTGTAATGAATGTTGTTTTTCCCTCAGGACCGTGATCAAGTTAGTCAGAAACTTAAGAAGTTTTTCAAGTACAGATAAGTTGGTATAATCCAGTTTTATATATAACCATAATGAGACTATATAAATTTTCCTTCTTAATGTTCTTTTAATTCTGATGTAATTTCAGATTTATAGGAAAACTGAAGGAATACTATTCTTTATGTATTCTTCATGTAATACACATTCCAGTGACGAATGTAGTTAAAAACAGTAAAACATTCCTCTAAACCTTTCATTCAGATTCCCCAATGTTAGCATTTTACCAAATTTACCTCATTATTTTCTCTTTTTTTTTTTAACTTTTAAAGAGTAAGTTAACAGATCTGACACCCACTGTGCCTAGATATTTTTAGATGTTTATTTCCCAAATACAAGGATATTCTTCTGTATAACTTCAGTGTTACCAAAATCAGCAAATTGCAGTGACACAATACTATTAATCTTTTAAAAAGGCCTCATTCAAATTTTGCCAGTTGTGCATATACTGTTCTCTATAGAAAAAAAAGAAAAGTTGTGATTCAGAATGAGATCAAGTGTTACATTTTTATCTCTTTAATATCCTTTAGTATCCTTTAATCTGAAATAGTTCCTCAATCTTTGTCTTTTACAAATTTCACATTTTTGAATACTTAAAAATTTTTCTAGAATACCCCTCAATTTGGTTTTGTCTGGAGTTGTGCTTGGTTCATTTATCTCATTACTGGCATTGTCAACTTTGATCGCTTGGTTATGGTGGTGTCTCCTAGGTTTCTATTTTCCTCTGTATAAAAAAAAGTGTCATATAGGAGCACCTTTAGAAATTACAAATACTTTGTTTTTTGTGAAATTTATCCGCCAATTGATTTGGCCTGAATCTTGTGCAACTATGGTTTTTAACAAATGGTGATTTTCTAATCCAGCCTTCCTTTTTATGTATTTCTGTACAGTGGTAGCAGATTTACCAGGTTTCTAAAATTACTTGCTTAGATGCCTGTTTCTCCTCACAGGACCATGAGATCTTCAAGGGCAGAGACTGTTCTTTAATCTTTGTAATAAGAGTTTAAGAGTTACTCTTATCATGGTGTCTTTGTAGGAATAGTTGTAATAATGTTACCACTTAAGAATAGTGAATGATACTCTGTGCCCCTCCAGTCTGTGCTACATTCAGTCTCCAGAGTTATCCTTTTGGAAATATACCTGCATTCATGTCAAAGTTGTACTGAAAACTTTTAAATGGTTCCTTATTACATGGTTAAAGTTAAGTCCATTTTTCTTAACAAAGCTTACATACCATGGCATAATCTGGTCCTTATTTATTTATACATTCGCACCGCAAGCATTTCTGATCTTCCAGTGGGGATACTACTAATGCTCCATGCACACACACACACACACTCTCTGACTCATTTCTGAGAAGACTTTTATTTAGATGTCTGTTCTCACTTAAGTTTCCTCCTTTGCCCTGAAAGTCATTTCCTTTTCCTCAAAGATAGAGTATTCTGCCTTTCCTTTATGCTCTCATAACATCCTTTCCAGTCACAGCAGATACCATTTCGTAATTGCACATAGTGCAGAGGCAGGGACTGGGTCTGCCGTGGCCACTCGAGTCTGCCCAGAGTGCTGAGAGAGTGTAGTATATAGTTTGGCACTTCAGAAATATTTGAATGATGAAGGTCCTTTTTCCATGGAACCACACTGCTGCTTGAATCCATAGTATGTATATTTTATTTGATGGGTGGTCAGAAAATACTAGAATGAGTGTCATGTAATCTTTACAGCCCTGTAAAGTAAGTGGTGGTGTTTTTATCAACTATAAAATAGAAAGAAACATGCCTATGAAGTTGTAATTTAACTTTAAGCGACATAGTTGAAAATTAATTCAGGGGGTACTCTTTCTGCCCCCTTCTGATGCCTATGTCAGAAGCTTTCTCTATCTCCTTTATACTTTAATAAAACTTAAAAAAAAAAAATTAATTCAGGTCTTCTGATTTAAATCCTACATTCTTTCCACTCCTTTTTCTGATCCAAAAATAGTGATTGCTATATTCCTGGACAACCCATGTTATGTACCTTTGCTGAATACTTTTCAGACTTCCTTCAGTCCCAAAGTGTTAGTCACTCAGTTGTGTCCAACTCCTTGTGACCCCATAGACTCCTCTGTCCATGGAATTCTTCAGGCAGGAGGAATACTGGAGTGGGTAGCCATTCCTTTCTCAGGGGATCTTCCTGACCCAGGGATTGAACCCAAGTCTCCTGCATTGCAGGCGGATTCTTTACCATCTGAGCCACCAGGGAAGCCGTTCTTAAATCATAGAAATGACTGTTTTAGTGTTTTGTTCAAGTATCTTTTCTCCCTTAATGCTGCAGAGATCAAACTATGATCCATGATTGAATTTAAAGGAATTTTTCTTCCCTTTCCCTTTCTTTTTTCTCTCCCCTTTTCTCCCTCCCTTTAAAAATGTGCAAAGCCATTCTTAGCTGGGGTTGAAGGGATACTTAAAGAACCAGGCTGCAGGTCAGACCTTGGGGTGAAGTCAGTAAAAATAATACTGAAGAAGTTGGAAAAGAAATAACACAAGGATACTAGTATACGAGAAGCATTTTCAGAAAAAATAATGAAAAGATTATTTTATTGTTTCATTTCATTATTTCACATAATGAAAAGATTCTCATGTACTCTTGGGTAAGTGTGTTACATCATGTTATCAGTTAATTGTTTGGGAAAAGTATAACAAAAACGTCACCAATTGACTCATCTTTTCGGGGGAAGAGTTGTTGAAGTTTTCTCTCAACATAATGATTTCGGAATTACAAATAAATGTTCGTGAGCTGGTGAGTTTGCAGATACAGAATCTCTGGATAAAGAGGATAGATAGAATTATGAAATATGCGGCTTTTCGTGTCTGAGTGCTCTTACCTAGTGTAGTGTTTTCAGACTTCATCCACATTGGAGCATGTATCAGTAGTTAATTCCATTTTATGGCTGAATAATACTCCATTGTATGGATGCAGTTTTCTACCTATCTTAAAATGAGCCAGAATGAGATTGGGGGGAAAGGCAGCGATAAACCCAGACGCAGACTTGCTGCTAAGTCATAATCTTTTTGTTGCCTATTTGATTTATTGTTCAGTCGCTCAGTTGTGTCCGGCTCTTTACGACCCCATGGACTGCAGCACTCCAGACTTCCCTGTCCTTCACCATCTCCTGGAGTTTGCTCAAACTCATGTCCATTGGGTTGGTGATGCCATCCAACTGTCTCATCCTCTGTCGTTCCCTTCTCCTGCCTTCAATCTTGCCCAGCTTCATTTGATGTTCTTTGCCTTTTTAATCAGAAGTATTTTATATTTCTTTAATCCTGAAAAAAATCACCTTGATTGTTTCTCAAAATAGTTCCTTCTCTCCTAGAATTCCTTTTACCTGGAGTTGGCACTTTAACTTCTAGCCTCCATATCTCATAACTTTGCTTTCACATTTTCTTTTTTTGTGCCCTTCCATCAATAAAAATGGCATCTGGCTCAGAGTCTTTCTCTTTTTTATTCTTAGTCTTGCCATCATTTAGGAAGAAAGATTTGTTTAATGCATACTACACAATTCTGTCTGTACTTGCTAACAGGGAAAAATAGTTGTAAAAAAAAAAAATCTGTTATTACAGAATATATAATCTGATATCTATATAATAAAAGGTAAAATTTAATTATACTCTCATTGTAAAGTATTTTGTTCTCAAAGTCTTGTTTAGCTAAAGAACAGTCTAATCAGTGCTAAATTTTTATACTTTCCAGAAAAAGTAATCCTACAAAGTTTTGAAATTTTGTTTTAATCCTTTTTCTACAGTCTATTCTGTGAGTTCATTTGAAATGTGTTTAAAAAAAAAAAAAAGAATGTGCTGGAGTGCTTTGCCAACAAATTTCCCATGTGTACTTTTTGAGACTGTTGGAAGAAAATGACCTATCTGCAGTAGGTTACTTAGTCAAGGAGGAGGGATAGGTTGGAATGTGGTCTTCTCTAGGCACATGCAGCCCAAGAGGAGGAAGAGCCTAGATGGCACTGAACTGAGGGTGCAAACATAGTTCTTTTGTCAGATTCTCCCTTATGAGGGAGAAATGAGTGAGGCCTCTTAAGAGAAGCCAGTAGTTCAGTGGTTGTTAATCTTCTCTGGACTTCAGAATCATCTGGGGAGCTTCTAAAAAATACAGATGCCTGGGACTCATTCCCAGAATTTTAGGTTCAGTTTGTTTGGGATAGTACATCTATAAGTTTCCTGGAGTGATCTAATCATGCTGCCAGAGTTGAGAATCGCAGCTCTAGTGGAAATCCTACATAGGAAAGGCTAGGTGGATGGTGGATTTTTACTACATTTGTGCATAAATCCACAGAACGGCACTCCTTTCCAGAATATGCCACTTCGTCATATGGACAGATGTGCTCTGGAGTCAGAGCAAAAGTGCTCTGAAAGCATCAGTTGCTAAACTTTTTAAGTAAGTTTTCTCATTTGTAAAATGGAGATAACAAACTATGAGAGTTGTTTTGAAACTCAAATAAGATTATGTGTTTGAAATGCTTGGCATGACACCTGGCACACAGGATAAGTGCACATTTAATAATGTCATCGTCTTTATATTAGATAATTTGTCAGCATGCATGGAGTCTTATTAAAGGGTTCTCTTAAAAATCTATATTCTTATAGATTGCCATGTATGTGTATAGTCCACATTTGGCATTTTTAATGGCAGCTGAATATTACATCTTGACCTTTCTTCAGTTGTGTGATATATGGGTTATTTCCTTTTCCACAGATGTTGCTAGAACCAAAAATCATGTAGAAAGATTTTCCTTGGAGTACAGTTCCTTAAAAAAATGGGATTACCAGGTCACCTTGTATGTGGTCAGTATTTCAAAAAGACTCTAAAGCAAGGGTTTTATATGATGTACTATTGAGAATGTGTGGGAGTGCTGTTCCCACTCAGCCAGGTGACTGGATAAGGAAGAATGTGTCTAAGAGCTGCTTCATGGACTTAAAACAGAGATTTTCAGGAAACAGGTTCGTTTCTAGGCTCTAGGTTCATACAGCAAGAAAAGTTACCTCAAGACTTAGTTTATATTTCTCAAGAAGAATCTTGATAGAGTATTAGATGGTATTTGAAGAGCCACAATGATCCGAAACTTTTATTTTTAAAAATAACAGCAGGAGTGTAAGAGTAAATGACATTTAGCCATTAGCTAAATTGATTCTGTATTTGTAGGAAAATATACTGAAAAGCAGGAATTATCTTTACACATGTAATTTTTCTGAAATGTGAAGCTGTTATTCCTAACCTTGCCTTTCTCTAAGTAGCGATGGCAAGTGAGATGTTCCAGTTGTTCATATGAATACTCTCAGTAAAGAAACTATAGATGACTTCATTTTATATGCAGACAGTTTATGGAAATTAAGATTTTTCAGGAGGTGTATTTCTGCCAGAAATAATGCCCTAGTTACTTAATCTGCTCCTTGGCTAATGAGGTCATGCAAGCCTGGTAGATGTTTAAGAATAAATATGTATTTGTGTTATATATTTTTTAAGGGACCAGGATCTATTCTTATTTAAAGCCAAATATAAGTAAATTTTTGAAGAATAATTAAATACCAGACTATTCCTCCCCATTTCTTTTTTGCCAGTGTGAAATCAAAGCAATTAATCGCTTCCACTCATCACTAATAACCCTTCTTTTGGTTTGTGTTTTTGCAGGAGGTATATCGAATTCCGAAGAAAAGTCAAACTGAAAAGGAGAGCACGAGTAGGTATTCAGAGATATTTTGTGCATGAAAAAGGTGAAGTGAAAGTGTTAGTCGCTCAGTCATGTCTGACTTTGCAACCCCATGGACTGTAGCCTGCCAGGCTCCTCTGTGCATGGAATTTTCCAGGCAAGAGTACTGGAGTGGTTTGCCATTCCCTTCTCCAGGGATCTTCCTGACCCAGGGACTGAACCCAGGTCTGCTGCATTGAAGGCAGATTCTTTACCATCAGAGCCACAAGGGAAGCCCATTGATTTCCTATGTTACCCCTCAGCGTCAAGCAATTAAAAAGCTTAGAGCTGTTAACATTCGGAAGAATTGTGAAATACTTTGGGAAATACGTAGTCTAGCTTTTTTCTCATTTTAAAATATGAGGAAATCAGCTTCTGTATATAAGATGATTTCTCTGCTTCACATATTCAAAGGTACAGAGTCAAAATATATACTACTGCTATGATTCCTTTTCTTATTTTACACATATATAGTGAAGAAATAGCCACATTTTAAGGAAATTAACACAAGGGAAAGGAACCTAGATCTGAAGGAGGAAATAGTCATTGGGCAGATCAAAGTGAAACCAGATAATAATGCTTCTGAGTAGTACTTTAGGGCAGCTTTTGGAGCAGTGGCAGTGGAAGTGGGTGAGAACCATTCTAGAGACTGAGTGAAGAAGGTTAGCTTCCATCTTTGAGTAGCAAGCTGGCATTTGTTTTTTTGAGATGTAGCTCTTTGGCTTTGATAACTTCCTTAGTTACTGCTAATTTTTTTTTTCAATAAGAGACTTTTCTATTGAGGTGGTCATGCTTTAGCCTACCAGGCTGTTCCACAGATTGTAAATATGCAGCATTATAAGGGCAGTGGAAGGCTTTTGCATTTTGAATCGAAAAGCCTTATTAAAGGTATCAGGAACATCGTGCATGTATGTGTTCCACAGAACTTGTTAGAAATGATGAAAGCTTGAACTGAGACTTTGGTGGAAAAAGGTAGAAAAGGGCATTCTTGGAAGAGTCTTTTAGAGAGTAAAGCACACAAGCATACAAGACCTTATGTTTCGTCCAACTTCAGGACTGGGTATGTGAAGGAGAGTCCATTGATCCATTTGTTGGATAGAAATTTTATTATACAGTTATACACTATCATGTGGAGAAAAGTCTTCAAGTAAATTTTTTTAAAACCCTTTTCCCTTAGTAACCGAACGAGGAAGGGATGCTGTAGGCTTCAGAGATCAAACAGTTGCCCCAAAGACTCCTAACAGGTCGAGAGAGAGAGACCCAGACAAACAAACTCAAATTAAAGAGAAAAGGAAACGAAGGGGCTCTCTCTCACCACCTTCTTCTGCCTATGAGCGGGGAACCAAAAGGACAGATGACAGGTAAGTGGCTTCTGTGAGTTATTCTCTGTCTCGAGCAAGTCATTTTTTGAGAGCCCAAGCAACACACTTCTGATTTGGGGCAACATGGGCTTTTGTAATAAAAGTATTCATGGATATTGAGATAGTCTCTTTTGACAGTAATAATATTGTAAAGACTAATAGATTTTTGTTAACTTGAATGGCTTCGACTTCATAACATTTAAGTGCTATTTGAGGAGCCAAAGATTTGTTCTTTAAAGGGTTGTATCGGTTGATGGGAGATAACCTTTCAAAGATAATAGTAATTCTTCTAAACAAAAGTCAGAACTTTTGTTTTTTAGTGACTCTTGTGCCATACTTGTTCAAAATGTTTGATCCCTGTGGCAGAGGCTGTCTTTGTCCTGATGGTAAAAAAACAGGCCCCATGATCACCTCCTGCAAACTAGAAAACATTTGTTCACAACAAGTTCTTTTTAAATTAAATATTCTTAAAAAAAAAATTGAGATGCAGTAGTTATGTAATGGAGTTGTCAGAATTTTTTTATTTGTTGTTCATTCAATTTTGTCTTTTTAAGTTCTAGGGGTTCTTTTTCTATATTCTAAATATTCTGCAAGTATATTTCCCTAGTTTATGACTTATGTTTTGATTCTTTCTGTGTATTTAAATATTCAGGATGTATTAATTATGATGTTATTGAATATATCATAGTATTGTATGTTTCTTTTATAGTCAATGTTTACAATCTTTTAAGAAATTCTTCCCTACTTTTAAGGTGATTCTGTGTGTGTGCACTTTTTTTTTAAATGAAATTTAAGTTCTTAATCCATTGGGAATTAATTTTTGTATATATTTTACAGTAGGGACCTGGTCTCATTTTTTTCTAAGTGAATACCCAGTTGCCCCATTATCATTTACTTCTGAAAGTTCCTCTTTTTCCCACTGATCTGCAGTACCGCCTCTCTCCCAACAGGTCTTCACATATGGGAGGATCTGTGATGAGGCTCCTATGACTGTCTTATATTTAAGTCTTGATAGCAAGTAGAACAGATCCTTACTTGATCTTCTGGGATGTTCCTGTCTTTTTCTCACATTTATTCTTCCTTAGAATCTGCTTTGAGTATTTGCATATTCTCTGTCTAGTTATTCTTTAATATTTTTGTAAAGTTTTTCGTTAATGTTTTTAATTGTTTATAGTTTTCTTTAGGAAAACTTAAAAAATACACATCTTTTGGTGTATTTATTTCTGAGAAACATACCTTTTGTTACATATTCAGTTTGGTTTTAGTGTTCAGATATGCAGTTGACCATTGCATTTGTTGATCGTATGTTTGTTAAGCATATGAAATTCTTACTAATTTAAATAGTGTAGATTTTTTTTGCCCATTATGCCCCACCCTCTCCTTTTCTGTCCTTGTCAACAGTCTATGTCATACAAATTTGTTTTGGTTTTCCTTTCTAATTCTTAAGCCTTGTTCATGTTACTGTGCTAGTAATAACTTCAATGCAAATCATAGAATGAAAGCATTTTTTTATCTTGGTAATTGATTTCTACTCATATTTATCATGGAGTGTTGTTTTTTTTTTTTTTGTATGATTTTTAGCCAGTGTGAAATTGGAGTTGGGGTGGTTATTGGTTTAGCATTGAGTGACATAACATTTACTAGTGCTTTGGTTATGTCTCTGATTTAGGGAAATACTTCTTGTGGTGCTTTATTGTTTTCTTTCTAGATATGATACACCAACTTCTAAAAAGAAAGTACGAATTAAAGATCGCAATAAACTTTCTACAGAGGAGCGTCGGAAGTTGTTTGAGCAAGAGGTCGCTCAGCGGGAGGCTCAGAAACAACAGCAGCAGATGCAGAACCTGGGAATGACGTCTCCACTGCCCTATGACTCTCTTGGCTACAATGCCCCTCATCACCCCTTTGCCGGCTACCCACCAGGTTATCCCATGCAGGCCTATGTGGATCCCAGCAATCCGAATGCTGGAAAGGTGCTCCTCCCCACACCCAGCATGGACCCTGTGTGTTCTCCTGCTGCTTATGATCACTCTCAGCCCTTGGTGGGACATTCTACAGAACCCCTCGCTGCCCCTCCACCTGTGCCAGTGGTGCCACATGTGGCAGCCCCTGTGGAAGTTTCCAGTTCACAGTATGTGGCCCAGAGTGACGGTGTGGTACACCAAGACTCCAGTGTCACTGTCTTGCCAGTGCCAGCCCCAGGCCCAGTCCAAGGACAGAATTACAGTGTTTGGGATTCAAACCAACAATCCGTGAGCGTACAGCAGCAGTACTCTCCTGCACAGTCTCAAGCAACCATATATTACCAAGGACAGGCTTGTCCAACTGTCTATGGTGTGACGTCACCCTATTCACAGACAACTCCACCAATTGTGCAGGTAACTAATTTTGGAAACCCTCTTTTCTGTAAATCTGATGAAGGCGGGTGTCCTGCCTTTGAGCACTTTTAGGCTGCTAATTTTGAATATACAAATTATCTGTTTTGTCACAAGTTATTTAACAGCTTAAGACAATAAGTAATTATCTCATAGTTTCTGTGGGTCAGGAATTCAGAAGCACTTTTGCTGGATGGTTCTGGCTCAGAGTCTTTGATAGAATTACAGTCAAACTGTTAAGCAGGGCCGTAGTGATCTGAAGGCTCGACGGAGGATGGAACGTTTACTTTCAAGCTCACTCACATGTTGTTAGCTGCTCTTGGTTCCTTACTCCACTCTAAATAGGACTGCTGACAGTATTCCAGCTGGTTTCCCCCAGAGGGATTGGGGGTGGGGGGAGGGAAGGTGACTATTTTTGTGGTTTTTAATCAGGTCTTAAAAAATATTTTGTAAAACCAACACATTTTAAGTTTTTCTAAAAAAGCAGACTGTTTTAAGGCATCATCTTCATCACATTCCTGTGTCCCTCCCATCATTCCTTATCACCCCTTGAAGGTGAATTGCTGTGATGGCAGAGACTCCCTGACATGTTTCCTGTATACATACTTAGTATTGAAGTAAAAGAAGTAATTTTTACTTCTGTTAGTTTTTTTTGTGTATGATGAAGTTGTACCAAAATTTTGCTCAGAAGACTATGACAAAGTGTCCTGCTTTTTTTATTTCCCTTTTTAAAGTGTCCTGCTTTGATTATGAAAACCTAAACTGTATTACTGCCTTCATTTTTTATGATCTCTTTTACCACGTTTATATATTTTAAGTATTTTTGAATTTGGACGTTTTTTATCATGTTTTTCTGTGTAACATGATTCTTAGCCATTTTTCCAAATTACTCTGTATTTTTATTTGTATGTGTTTTGATGACTATATTGTTTATCCGTTTTCCTGGAGTAGTTGTTTAAATTGAAAGTTCTTTTTCATAATTATAAATATCACTGCACTGGACATTCTTATGCTTAGTTTTGTATGTGTGATTTTCCTTTCATGTTTGGCTTAGAATTAATGTTACCGTGCTAAATACAGCTGGTAAGAGAATGGGCATTATTGGTTTTTGGCTGTCAATTTTCTTAGCTTTTTACAAAAGATTGTTTTACAAATTTGTAGTAAAATACATTGAAAGTTTAAAAAAGTTAATGGATGTTTCTTCCAGTCAACATCTATGTCAACTTGAAGTCAGATACAGCTTTATTAGAGCTAGAAATGTATGAATTGTGAGTTTCTTCATTTTATCTTTTAGAGTTATGCCCAGCCAAGTCTTCAGTACATCCAGGGACAACAGATTTTCACAGCTCACCCACAAGGAGTGGTGGTACAGCCAGCCGCAGCCGTGACCACAATAGTTGCACCAGGGCAGCCCCAGCCCTTACAGCCAGTAAGAAATACTTTAGTTGATAAAACTGTCATCAGTAACACCTGTTGGCTTAGGGCCCCATTCTTATGACCTCATTTAACTTTAATTACCTATTTAAGGGCCCTGTCTCCAGATACAGTCACATTGGGGGTTGGGGCTTCATACGAATTTGAGAGAGGCAGAATTCAGTTTATAACAGTGATTATAAAGTTTTTGGGCTTCCGGGTGGCCCAGCGGTGAAGAAATCCTCCTGCAGTGCAGAAGATGCAGGCGACACCACAGGTTCGATCCCTGGGTTGGGAAGATCCCCTGGAGGAGGGCTTGGCAACTTGCTCTAGTGTTCTTGCCTTGGAGAATCCCATGGACAGTGGAGCCTGAAGTTTTTCTGGTTTTTCATAACGTAGCATTAAATTTTTAAAAGCTATTTGTTTAGAAAAAAAATTTTAAACTGGAGGAAAAAAACCCACCAACCTGGTCACCCATTTCTATATTTTAAAAATGTAAATATGAGATTTCAAACATAGAAAATAAATAATGGATAAATGTTAACATTCTATCACATGTGTTTATGTCCTAAATCCATTCAGCTAATCAGTACCCTGGAGTTCGTTAAATGCCATTTAGCATTGGTTTTTTTTTTAAGATCAAAAAATATTGTTCTAATGAGCTGCTGAATATTTTTAAATATGATGCATTGGATAGTGAACTTGGAGCCTGCTCTAAATTTTCTGATAGATTACTAAAAGCTCTTCATGTAAACCATTTCTGATCATTTCCCAAATTGTACCCTTTTTTTTTTTTTTAAGAATATATGTAATGTTTTTATTGAAACATACTGCTTAAGGTGACTACTTTTGTCCTTTTCAGCCAAATTAAACGAAATGTCACCGGGACTTCCCTGGCAGTCCAGCAGTTAAGGCTCCATGTTTCCAGTGCAGGGGGTGCGGATTTGATCCCTGGTTGGGGAACTAAGATCCTACAAGCCATGTGGTGTAGCTGAAAAGTGAAAGAAAAAAAAAAAAAAGGAATGTCACTGATCAACTGATCAAGACCTTGTATGTGTCTTTCTTTTTAGCCTGAAATGGTTGTGACAAATAATCTCCTGGATTTACCACCCCCATCTCCTCCCAAACCAAAAACCATTGTCTTACCTCCCAACTGGAAGACAGCCCGAGACCCAGAAGGAAAGATTTACTACTACCATGTGATCACCAGGTAAGAAAAGCTGCTGGCACCCCCACGTCGGCTTTCAGTTGGTCAAAGAAGCTGCCTCCACGAGGGGGGCTTTATGTTTATAGACTTGTCACTAGCTGTTAACTGTGCTTGAGGGCTGCTGGCTTTCCAGAAACACATCATAAATGTTGGAACATATGTTAGACTTCTGTCCTTTTTTGTTAACATTCTGGTGTTTTTAATCTGCAAGACTCTTGAAGAAAATTAAGGAATCTTTTTAAAAAATGCTAATAACTTCATCTAGCATAGTAGATTTCTCGGGTCATGGGCAGACCTTTTCTGTAAAAAGCCTGAGAGTAAGTATTTTAGGCTTTACATGCCTAACAGTCTTTGTCACAACTGTTCAATTCTTCTGTTGTTGCATAAGCAGCCATAGACAGTACATAAATGAATGGGCGTGTCTTTGTTCTGAGTAAACTTAATTTGGTTCGTGAGTCATAGTTTGACCCCTGCTGTATATAAAAAAACCTGATTTATCTTATTCTTAGAATTTAAAAATATATTTTAGGCAGATAGCTTTATGTGAATGTATATATGTTCTGTATACATTGGTATATAATGTAAGTTGTTGGGGTGCATGTTTTGTCATCTGCTTTATTTACCAGTCTATTTATAGAACTTCCCTTATCCATTAATATAAAACTACAGTATTTTTAATACTTGCTTATTTGTTGCAGGGGTCAGTAGACTATGCCCAGCCCATGGGCTTCTTGTTTTGGCAAATAAAGTTATTGGGAACACACCCATTTATTTAGGAATTGTTTACGGCTGCTCTCATCCTCCAGTCACGGTAGACTAGTTGTGAGAGAGATCATTTGGTCCACAAGGTCACAGATCCTTTATAGAAGTTCCCCTAACCTCTGCTCTTCTGTGTGACATACCAAATTTTATTTAACCTATTCCGATGGATGGATTTTTACTATTTTATATATAGCTCTAAAGCTAGACATTCTTACAGATGCTAATAATTACTGCCTTCTTCAGGCAGATTCTTAGAGGCAAAATATTTGGTCAAAAGTGATACACATTTTAAATTAACATGTATTATCAGCTTATCATTTAAAGAAAAAAAAATCATACCAGTTTTGACTCCCACATAATGTATATACAAAGGTACCTTTTTCTTCATGTAGGTTTTTTAACTCATGTAAGATAGTAGATAAGAAATCTTACTTTCATTTTCAGTTCTTTTATTTTTGAGATGGAAAGTCTTCATTAGATTATTAACCATTTTTATCTTTTGTGAATTGCTTTTTTGGGGCATCTACCATTTTCTGTTAGCATCGTTAGATCTCTTAATCCAAGAATATTGCAAGTTCTTGTTGGTAACGTGACAGAAGGAAATGAAAAATTTCATACACTCAAGTATTTTCCCTTTCTACTTAGGTCTTCATTACTTCTGTAAAAATATCTTTATAAAACAAGCTCTTGTTATACTGCTGACTGAAAGTGTTGTGACTTTAAAAATCAGTGTCTGCAGATTTTATCAGGACTTTGTTTTTTTCCCAATACCAAAGCAAACTTTATCACTTTTTTCCAGGAAAAAAAAATTTGTATTTCTTATTTATGTCTGCACTTTTCTAGCTTTTCTTCAGCTAGCACCTAAGAGCATAATACCTCCCTCTCTGTTTAATTCCCATAATAAAACCCACAACTGCATGTGGTTCTTTGATTACAATAGAAATCTTGAGCCCTTTTTTTAAAATTAATTCTGTCGGTTAGAGATACTTTCATAATCATCTACAGAACTGATTTACATCAAATGCTTTTAATGTTGCTGACTAAAAATTGCTGTGGGAGAAAAGCACAAGACTGTGACGACAGGATAGACCTGTCAAGCACGTTGCTAGCTTCTTGGAGGCTTTTGACATTTTAAGTGATTCCCCTTAACAGCATTTCTTGTGACAACTGACTTCTGACTCCTGAATATGAGTTTCCTTAATTCTACTTGTTACTTCACAGATCTAGGTTTTTTAACAAAAACAAAGCCACTCTGCCTGCTTACCTTCAAAACAACCATAAACATGCAGGGAGGTAATTTCCTGGCAATCCAGTAGTTCGGACTCTAGCCCAGGATCCCAGGGTTCAATCCCTGGTTGGAGAACTAAGATCCCTGCAAGCTTTGCAGTGCAGCCAAAAGAAAAAAGAAAAAAACATGCAAAGAGTTAACATGGTTGAACTCTTTTTCTTTTTTTCTTTTTTTTGTAGTCAGTTGAGACTATTTTTAGCAGAAGGCGCAAGTTTTTAAGCTGTTCATCACATCTTTTCCATTTTGTCAATCATCAAACCAGAGGAGCAAAACTATTATTAATAATACAAATAAGAAAACTCCTAAAGCAGGAAAGAGTTTTCTCACATGATCAAGGATTATGAGGAGGGTGTTGTGATTTATTTTCTTTTCCTCCATGTACATGCTAGGTACAGTTATGATTGATCTCTTCACCTGCAAAAGGGTGGCATAGGCAGGCGCCTACTGCATGTACTTTCCTTAGCCTTTGTTGAATCCTATTTGTAGGACATGAAGAGCCAGATGAGAGCCAGACAGAATATTTGGTTTTACTGTTGTCTTTGATACCTAGTAAACGTTGCCACAACGTTGGCTATGGAAATACAGTGGCCTAAACAACATGTCTCTGGGATAGAGTTATTGCTGTTGGGAAGCATGTCCCTCTCATGGAGCTGACTTACTCTGTGTTTCATTGCATGTTATATTTTTATGAGTATATGAGCAGAGATACCTATGCCAGTGTCCTCTGTTTTCTGGCCATGACAGCATAGCTGTTCTTACCTTCTTCTAGGCAGACTCAGTGGGATCCTCCTACTTGGGAAAGCCCAGGAGATGATGCCAGCCTTGAGCATGAAGCTGAAATGGACCTGGGAACCCCAACATATGATGAAAATCCCATGAAGGTGAGTGTGGCTTGTTTCCTGGTCATTTGGGAGTCTTTGTCTTGTCATTTTTTAATACCATTAGCCATGTTATCTTGGAATTCTGTTTTCCTTATTGTCCTGGAGAATTAGGCATGTGAAACATGCTTGGAGGTGGTAGGGGATCCACACAGGGCAGAAGTAGGTACGGTAGAACAAAACATAAAACCCTTAATTTCTTTGTATTGCTCCCGTTTTGTCATAGTCCCGCTCTGGAGATAAATACTGTTAGCTTTTTAATGCAGGGGTTCTCAACTAGGAGCAGTTTTGCTCCTCAGGAGACTTTTGATAATATTTAGAGACAGTTGTACTTGCTACAGCTGAGGGGATGCTCCTAGCTTCCAGTTGAATTAGGATTAGAGGTCATGTAAAATCAGTGTGACTCTGAGCAATTGAATTAACAACTTTTATCCTTTTTCACTTGGAACAGGACTCATTGTCTCCAAGGAGGTGGTGTCTTGAATGAAATCAAAGATAATATATTTGTGTTCTAAGATTTGAATAGTATTTAATTTTGAAAATAAGAGACACTTAACTAGTTAGGTCCGGAGAAGGAAATGGCAACCCACTCCAGTATTCTTGCCTAGAAAATCCTGTGGCCAGAGGAGCCTGGTGGGCTGCTGTCTGTGGGGTCGCAGAGTCGAACACGACTGAAGCGACTTAGCAGTGGCAGCAGCAACTAGTTAGGTCAGTGGAGAAACATGGGAGAGCAAAGTAGGGAAGGAAATTGGAGTGAGAGAGAATTAAAGTGGAAACAAATACATAGCTCATTTTATTTTTATTCACTGTGAGGGGTATGTTTTTCTTTGTTCAGTGTTATAGTTAGCATTCCTTTAGTCTGAAGAATTTCCTTTAATATTTCGAGTATTTTAGGTCTAGTGGTGATGAGTTCTCTAGTTTCTGTTTGTCTGAAAAGGTCCTTATCGTAACTCTTATTTTCTTGGTAGATTTTATTTTTCAGAGTAGTTTTAGGTTGCTATCAGCGTTGAACTGGGAGTACAGAGTTTCCATACATCTCCTGTCACCACACATGCACAGCGTCCTCCACTGTAACAGCCTGCCAGGGTGTGGTGCGTTTATTGCAATCTGAATGTACATTGGTACATCGTTATTACTCAGTCTGTAGTTTGCCTCCGGGTTCTTGGTACTTCTGTGGGTTGGACAAGCGTAGAGGCATGTGTCCCCTGTTAGAGTGCACTGCATGGTCTCACTGTGTTGAAAGTCCTCTGTGTTCCCCTCTTCATCGTGTCCTCCCTCCCCATCCCCCGTCCCCATCCACGACAACCTCTGAGCTTTTTACTGTTCTCCAGTTTTGCCTTTTATAGGATGTCATATATTTGGACTCGGTAGCCTTTTCAGATTCACTTCATTCACTTAGCAGTATACATTTAAGGTTCTCCGATGCTTTTTCATGGCTTGGTAGCCTATTTCCTTTTCGCATTGACTAATATCCCTTTGTATTAGATGTGCCACATTTTATTTGTCCATTCACCAATTGATGGACATCTGGGTTGTTTTCACTCTTTGACTGTTATGAATAATGGTATATGAACAGTGGTGTACAAGTCTTTGGACATGCATTTTCATTTCTCTTGGGTAGATACCTAGGAGTGGAATTGCTGGGTCAGTTAGACAATGTTAATATGTGCGTCTGAGTTCTTAAGCAACTGCCCAGCTGTTTTCTCGAGTTGCCGCGTCACTGTGCATCTGCCAGTAGTGCATGAAGTTTCCGTGGCAGAGTTCTCATAGAGGCAGGTGCGTGTGCGCTCAGTCGTATCCGACTGCGACCCCGTGGACTGCAGCCCGCCAGGCTCCTCTGTCCATGGGATTCCCCAGGCAAGAATACTGGAGTGGGTTGCCATTTCCTTCTCCAAGAGGATCTTCCTGACCCAGGGATCAAACCCGAATCTCCTGCACAAGCCATAGTCTCTATCATGGGGACCTGATCTGACTATATGATAACCAGGAACTTATTTGGATCTCACCTTCCTCACCGGTGTCCTGCTGTGTTCACCCAGCATCTCAGAAGGATGCCTGTGGGGCATGTGTTTATTCCTTCTGTTCTTTCCCCCCCCCCCCCCCCCATCTTTAGGGTCTTCATTTCGATTTTAAAGCCCTTGGAAGTGAAGACCATAATATTGTAAATTTTCATTAATTCATGAGGTATTACACATAGAAGGAAAAATAAATCTGAGTACTAGTCTTCATGAAGTTCAGTCTAAGAAAATAGCCACATCTATAAACTTGAAATACAATGGGATAATCGCTGTAGTTAAAGAATGTACAGAATGCTATGGGAATACAGTGGTTAATGGTCTTAAGAAAATGCACCAGTGATATGTCGTAGAAAACATGAGTTGACCTACAGCTAAGCTGAGCAGGAAAGAGGATTCTGGGCAAATAAAGTAGTTTTTGCAAAGTATAAAGTCAGTACAAGATAGAGCATATATATAGAGAGAGAACAATAAAAATAATTTGATTATGGTAAGAGTTTGGGTACATATTGGGTAGTGAGCCAGACAAAAATATGGAAAAGTATGTCAGATTTTAATGGCCTAAGATCTTGGTGTCCTCCCAGTGTGATTATTGTATGATTAAAAGTCATGGATACTTTTAAAGCAGTGAGTTCGGCAGTCATGTGTGTCCCCTGAGTGAAACAGGCCCGTTTGAAAAAACGAGGTTGGCAGCAGTGGAACCCAGATTGAGGAGTATTGTAATAGTTTAGGCAAAGTGAGGAACTCAGAATGGAGATGCTGAAGATTCATGCAGAGGCATCGGAGAGGCATCACTTGGGCCTAAGGACACAAGTGGATATGAAAAAGGCCAGGAATAGCCCCTGTTTGTTGAAAGTGCTGTGGAAACAATTAGTTCCTGTTTCCCCACTTCCTGCCCTCCTCCCCCGACGCCTCTTTTTAGTATATAGTGCCTGGTCTAGAACCAAACTGAAGTTCTTTTGCTCTTTTTGTTATCAAAGGTGGCAGGAACTTCTAAACAATATACTGAGTTCTGTATTGTTTTCAAGGATGTTTCTTTCTGAACCTTTGAATTGGTGTGTACAGGTTGGTGTGTTGCAGAATTTAGGTTGAATCACATGCAGTGTTTCTGATAGCTCAACTTCTTCTGGACCAGGCTCCTAGACAGAGCTCAGGAGATTGTGCTCAGTAATTGGTTTTAAAGCCCTGCAGCCTCACCAAGTCAGAGATTAAATTAGAAGTGCACTGGAATTATTTTGCTTTCTGAACACATACCCCATTCAGAGGGAAGCAGGACGTGCCTGTTTACACAGTGCCCTCACTGAGAGCCCGGCCTCCTCTATAGGACCCAGAGCCTTGAGGTAGTTGTTATACCTTGAGGAGTTTTCTGTACTTACTGCTGTTGCTACTCATTTCTGAGATCCACAAGAGAATTAGCTTAGGGTGTGATGAAATTATCTTGGCTTACTCAGGGTGTAGTTGATCCCTTGCTATGTGAGGTCTTATTGTGGAGCACACCTATACTCTCTACTGCTAGAAAAAAATAACCACAAAATCTCAAAGCAAAACATTTGAAAATTTGCGTTTTGTTTCCTGAAACCAGAGGTTGAATCTGTGTGTTCTTTCTACCCTGTCCTCCCTTTCCTGGTCCCACAGCCACAGAAAGTAGAAAAGGGGAAAATATGCAAAGCGTTTATAACAAGTCAGAGAAAGCTGATTTACAGAAGCCAGGGGGTGCGCCACCTTTCTCTGGAGCCAGTCCAGAACAGAGGGGGTTGAACTGTCCCTTCATCACCAGCACCTTCATACTGAAAAAGAGGAATCAGAACTGGTGATAGGCTGGGACTAGAAAAAACTGTGCTGTAAGCAGCCAGCTAAACCCTGAAGTACCTGTAATGCCAAGTGCAGCTCCTGCATCCACCTGAAGCGCGTGGTATTCGAAGGGGGTGCTCATAATCTTTTCCATGGACAAGTACACTTCTAGGAAGGGGCTTGATGACTGGCGGTGATCTAAAATGTGGGAAGATGGCCTTGCCCGGTGGATGCTCTGAATGCCAGGGCTTCCAGCCCCTTCCCTCTCTGCAGTGCCTGATTTCGGGGGGTGGGGGGGAGCAGGGACTGGCAGCTTCCCCGCTCGCAGTGCTGGAGGGAAGTATTCCTAAGTGTGTCATCATTTCAGCATCTTGAGACTGAGGATCTTCTGTCTTTGAATCTAGTCATCTGGTCAGTGACTTGGATAACTCTCATCTCCTCCCCTTCCCACCCCCAGTACCTTGATACCTCTTCAGTCTTTCCATTCCTGGACTGAGGCTGCCAACCTTGAAGGAGCCTCTCCTGCATGCTGAGACTGTCTCCTACAGTCTAGGAGACTAGGATGTGGAGCATGGTATTTGGACCACGATCGGGTGGGCAGCGCATTCTGCCTTTGTCCCAGAGTCCTGGAATGTCAAGAGATGGGAGAGGTGGAGTTGGTGAGCCTGGGGCTAACTTCGCAATGTGGGGTGCTGCATCTCACAACAGGGACCTGAGTGGTCCAAGTCACACAGCACACTCCTTTGCAGAGGTAACCCGGAAACAAATGGTTACCAGCTATACCCAAGACCTACTTTCTCTTAGGATAGAGAATTAGAACTTGCTTTATAGAAATGAGGCTGGAGCCAGATGGCTGGATTTAGACATGAAGTGCGAGTGGTAACAACAGCTCGGCTGACTCCAGGTTGTGTCCCGTTAGGATCCTATAAATAATACCAAGAGTTGGGTATCCCATCTGGGGACATCACTGACCCGACCTCTCATCCTTGCACCGTGGTGTTTTCTTTACCATTTCTAGACCTCAAAAAAGCCTAAGACAGCAGAAGCAGACACCTCCAGTGAGCTGGCTAAGAAAAGCAAAGAAGTATTCAGAAAAGAGGTAAGGTTGGCTGGGATGTGGGCGCTAAGCTTGGAAAACTTAAACTTGAGCACCATTCCTTCTTGTCCAAAGTGGGCACAGCTGTTTGCAGTACTAGGTGGCCCTGCCTTTGGGTGTTCCTTGCTTCTGTGACTGGACTGTGCAGTTGTTGTTGGTGACACATAGGTATGGTCCTTCGCAGCTGGATAATAAGCACTTTCATGTCCATTGTATCTTTTTACCCCTACAACAGCACTCAAGGTAGAAGCACCAGAATTGTCATTCCTCTTCTGCTTGTGGAGCTGCTCTTGAGGTTCAGAGAATACAGGCTCTAGACAGAAGACTTGAACTTGGGCCTTCTGGCTCAGAGTCCTGATCCCCGTGATGGCTCTTTTGGTGGTGATGGAGAGAAAGCAGCTCCTCTATATGCTGTTAGAAGTATATGTTTCCAGTTCTCAGAACACTAACCTTTCCTGCCTCGGGGCATCCAGATTCTAAACTCTAGTCTTCATTCATTGAAGGGGCTCATAGTCCATTGGAGGAAGCAGACCTGCAAAGAAGTGATGGGGCTCGGAGGTCACTACTCAGGGTGTGAGGAAGGGCTCTTGAGTCAGGGGTCGGGATTGACCGGATATGCAATGCAGGCAGAAGGTGGCATCCCTTTCCTGGACTCTGGGGGCTGTGGCTCAGGGTGTGGCGGGGGTGGGGGAAGATGAGGCTGAACAGTATTGTGCTGCTTCATACTGAATTACAGGGAACCACCGCATGATTTTAAGCTGGGAATAGTGAAATCCCTTGTTGTACTCAGGGAAACAGATTGAAGGGAGAGTATGGAAGCAGAAGACCACAGAAAAACTGTTGATCAAAAGCCTTCCTCAAGGATAAACCTTAGTGTTTCACTGTCACCGTGTAAAACGATCGGCAGGCGTTTCAGCTCAGCCAGCTAGCAGCTGTTTATTTAGTGCCAACCTGGTGACACAGCCTTGTCGTTTGAGTGTCTGAAAGCTCACTTTCAGGAATGGGTGGACCCTGTTCATGGTGCTCCTTGATGAAGCGACTCAACGCCTCACTCCCTTTGTCCTCGGGAGTCAAATTTGTGGCTTAGTGCCCCAGATGCTTCCAGAGGTCCTGCGCCTAGATCATTCTTGAGAGCTACGGGCTAGGACAGACACTAGAGACAGCTCAGGAGGACTTGGGAAGTTGTGTACTGACTGGGGTCTTATCCCAGATGGTCTCCAACCAGTTGCTCTAGCATACGACCATCCGTCTGCTTTACACTGATGTGTATAAATCCCATGAAGTGCAACACTTACAGAATCTAAGCAGTCTTCAGTGACAAAACACCTGCATTCCTGGGGTTACTGAGCCTCCTGGCAGCACAGAAAGGCCCTTTCTGCCCTGCCTGCAGGAGCCAGAGAATTTAGCTACAGTCTCTTTATGAGAAGGACAGGAGACTTCTTAGCTGAAACCTGGGGCTACCATGAGGTTCAGCGTGGAGCCCTGCTCTTCTGTCCCTCCATTGCCCAGCCCATCCGAGGGAGCCCTGTCCCTCTTGGGGCTACCCTGGATCCTTATCTCTTGTCCCACTGGCATACTAGACTCCTTCTACCCACACCAGCCAGCCCAAGTGAGGGAAAAGGAAGGACGGGCTGGCTCTGCTTGCTGCCTTTCTACATTTCCTCAGTACAACGTTCTTGCCTTCTCTTCCCCCTGCCTGCAGATGTCCCAGTTTATCGTCCAGTGCCTGAACCCTTATCGGAAACCTGACTGCAAAGTGGGAAGAATTACCACAACCGAAGACTTCAAGCACCTAGCTCGCAAGGTATTCTCCCCTGCTTGTGGTCTGACAACATTCTCGGCACACTAGACCTTCTAAAAAGGTCCCTTTCATCATAAAAGGGGAGGTTTTCCTTGCCACATGCCCAGGCTGGAGACCCAGGAACATAAGGGGAAGATTTGGGAAGGGAGGCAACCCTCCTGGAGGGTAGTGGTTCTCTAACAGCTGAGCTTCCTGTTTCTGATGACCTCAGCACCAGCCTGCCCCAACCTCCCTGCGTCTAATTCACCTCCCAGTCTCACTGAGAAGGGTCCTGGGGCAGAAGAATGCCTTCCCCCCTGAATCATTTCCACTCTGATTGGTGGCCTCTGGTCTCTTTCTATGTCCTGGACAGCTGACTCATGGCGTTATGAATAAGGAGCTGAAGTACTGTAAGAACCCCGAGGACCTGGAGTGCAATGAGAATGTGAAACACAAAACCAAGGAGTACATTAAGAAGTACATGCAGAAGTTTGGGGCTGTTTACAAACCCAAAGAGGACACTGAGTTAGAGTGACCTACGGGGCCAGGGTGGGAGGCCGGGCAAGCTGGTAGGAGAGACTGGGGGGAGAAGACATCCTGTGGGCCCTCTCCCCACCCCACCGTCAGGGCTGTGTGCTGCTGGTGACGCAACACCCTGGGGACTTCAAACCTGCGGATTAAACTGAAAGCGACAATACTGAGCTCCATCTACAACACGTGGTCCCTGGTTGTGAGCTGTTGGTAGAGGCCATCAGAGGCCAGGGGTTAGGCCCTTGAGACCTTCCCTTGTGAGACCTGCTCAGCCTGACCCCACTCCAACCTGGGTCTCCTCCTCGGCGGTGCTGTCAGCGCACAGGCTCATGCGCATCCCCACCCACGATCCCCGACCCTGACCGTCTGTATTATATTTTAATGTATATGTGAATATATTGAAAATAATTTGTTTGTTTTTTCCTGGGTTTTGTTTTTTGTTTTGCTTTTAAGCCTCTATGTGCTAGGATCACAGAAGACTTTGTAAGGATGGTTTAAGTTCTCCTGCAAGGTTTAATTTGTTATCATGTAAATACTCCAAAGCAGGCTGCCTTGTGGTTTTGGCCAGCCTTGTGCTATGTTGATAAGATTGATTTACTGCTTAAAATCACTTTACTTTATCCAATTTTTACTGAACTTTTTATGTAAAAAATAAAATCAATTAAAGAACTTGGCGCGTTTGTCTATAGTGTTGTGCTGAGAGAGAACGGAGATGGTGGCCAGAAGTGTGTGAAGTCCAAGGTTAATCCTTGAGATTGGACTTTATCCCAGGCCTTCCCCACAGGTCCTAGGCATCTTACCACGTGCATTCCCGAGCAAAGGAAGTAGACCTGCCACCTCTCTGGTGTTGGGCTTCTTTACTTAGGTTAATAGGCCACTCAAGAGAAAGGCACTTGTCTTTGCCGTTGTACCTTGTGGCTGGCGAGAAGTGACTTCCTAGCCATGCTCTTCTGATGTCTGGGTTCCCTGACTCCCCACCACGCGCCCCGCCACTGGGCTTGGGTCCTAGAGGGAGCCCCCATCAAAGGGGTACATCGCTGAGGTGATAAGAGGACACAGGGCTCAGTGGAGACACACCCACCCTTGATGGACCACTTGCCTGGGCGGTGAGAAGGGCCAGAGCGTTCAGCCTCTTTGCAAAGAGGCTGATCCCACCTCTTCCTCACTGGGGTGGTTTTGCTCAATGCAGCATGCCCTTGGGGAAGAGGCTGGGGCCTGCCAGATCTTGGGGGCGTGGAGCAGTTGGAACACTCACTGCCTGCTGGGCACTTAGCGCTCTGGTTGGGTTCCTTTGATCCTCTCAACCCAGAGGCACAGGAATTGGCACTTCCTTGGATAAGGAGACTGAGGTTCATAGAGGCTCAGTAACTCTTTGTATCAAAGGTTGTGAAGAGAGACATAGATCTATTTTAAAGGCATACCCATTAAATATGCTATTTAACAAGGTAGCCAAAGTATTTCCCGTGGGGTTACAGCCTTATACCATTAACCCTAACTCAAGCATGTTATATCAGATGGAGGAACCCTGATTTAACCCCCTTAACATTTTAGTGTTATTAAGGAAGATGTTTCAGCTAATGTGTTTGAGCACATTAAAAAGAAGTGTTTCTCTTTGGGGTAGGTTTCCCATGCAGAGGTGCAGCCATATGTACTGCAGCCAAGCCCAATTCATGCTTTTACACAAGGCTCCAGGTTTCACATTTTCCCAGGAAATCTAGGCAGCCTTTTGTTAAAGGGTGGTGACCAGGGAGTTGCCAGGTTTTAGAAAGGACCACTTTGACGAGGAATTCTGTTACTTCATTTCCCCTGGAGTGTTTAGTTGTTTTTGTTTTTTGTCAAAATCTTGCCCTTCCAGTCACCCTTTGAAACCTTTAGGCTCAAATCCCCTCAGTGGTGATGAGGGTTACCTGCTAATCCAGGGCCCGTTCATTCCTCTCAATGCAGGATTTCACACTCATTGCTGATCTAATCCTCCACAGTCCTCTGGCCAACTCCCTGCCGGTATGATGTCTGCAGTGCTTTGGCCTGTTTAAAGCTGACCGAACACCAAGCCTTTCTCTTCTGGGTTATTGCCCAAGGGTCATCTCCGGATGAGGGTGGCTCCAAACCTGCCCTGATCTTAAGGATAAGAGTTGCAGGAGTAAGCAGCCCTGGTAAACTCTGAGGAACAGCAGCTGCAGCAGTCTCCCAGCATAGCCAACGCTGGTCACATCTCAGCGAGGGGACGGGGT
This sequence comes from Bubalus bubalis, assembly GCF_019923935.1. NCBI lineage: Eukaryota > Metazoa > Chordata > Mammalia > Artiodactyla > Bovidae > Bubalus > Bubalus bubalis. The sequence goes on from NC_059177.1 coordinate 52,362,553, forward strand.
CTAGCCTGGGCACTTGGATGGTGACTGGATCCATGTCTGCTGAGCTTAGGTGGCTGTATTTTTTCAGCACTCTGATCCTGATGGATGCCAGGATGTAGCATTGTTCCTTCCTAGGCAGGGCCTGTCTGCTGTAGCAACACCCTGGAAGCACAGTGACGGACCTGCCGCTCCTGCATTCAGGGCGGCCATATGCGAGGGGTGCAGGTGGGCTGGCTGCAGCTGCCCTGTCCTCAGGTAGGTGGGATGACCTGCCTGTCCTTGGCTTGTGTGGAAGCATCTTTGGACCTCCCTCGCCCGAGTCTGGAGTGTGGGTCCTGAAAGGAGAACACTTTCTTCCTTTTTCTCACCTAAAGATGCCTGGAGGCCCTTGGGAACAGAGTCCTAGTTCCTCAGGACCAGTCTGCCTCTTACTGCCTGCCCAGGAGGGGGCAGGCTTCCAGCCTCCCCTTGAGGCTAGTCACAGCCCAGATGAGGAAAATGGTCTCAAACCTAAGGCCTGAGTGTCCTAGCAGGTGGGAGGCTTCTGAAGGTGCCAGTCTGTTGTTCTCCAGCTAAGGAAGTGTAAGTTCAAAAAGGAAAGTGCTTCCTAACACGCTTCAGCTGGGGAATGGCAGATGCAGGATGTGAGCTCGACTCGGCCCGCAGAACTCACCCATCTTCTGCGGGTACACACTCCGTCTCGGGTGCCTTTCACCTTAGGGAGCCCAGCCTTTTCCTAGGCCTCTGCCACATTAGCTACCCAACTGTCTCACAGGCCCACGGAGCCAGACAGAGCCTACAACAGTCCAGAGTTGCCTTTAATATGGGGTACAAAAGTAGAAAAAACAGTTGAGACTAAGTATGGGGAGGTGGAGTGGGGATCGGGGTGGGGCAAGACTGCTGCTCCCTGTCTGGCTGTGCCCCGCCCACGTCCTGATCCCTGTCCTGGAAGAAGGCAGGGGGAGGGGAGGTGACTGGTGTTTTGTGTGTCCCCCCAAAACAGAACAAGCTGAGGTCACCAATGCCAGGAAGCCTGTGAAGGGGAAGGTGTATGAGGTGGGGGTGGTGGCAGCACCAGAGCAGGTTCCCTGAGAGGCCAGGCTGTGGAGCCACGACTCACACCACGGAGCCACCCTCGGCCGGGGGGCCCAGAGCCCGAATCACGTCTTCACGGCCCATGGCAGCGAGGGCGTCCGCTAGCACTCTGAGGGTGGCGCCACTGCCTTCCTGGACAGCCCAGTCCCTCAGCAGGGCAGAGGCGGGCCCCGGGCTCCGGGCCATGGTCTCCACTGCCTCAGCCTGGTAGCCCAGGTGGCCCGCCAGGCCCCGCCAGCCGTTGGCCGGTTCACCTGACACCTCCAGGAGCCGTTCCACCTCCTCCTGCTGCTGCCGAGGAAGGTGGAGGTAAAGCCGGCAGCCAAGTTCAGGCGGCGGCCCTGGGATGGGAGATGTGAGGGGCACGCGAGGGTTAGACAGATTGTGGTACGACAGGGCTGGGCAGGTCTAAAGGGCGACAGGTAGGGGAAGGGGCTCACCTTGGATGGGGGCACAGGGCTCCAGGCCGGCTGGAGAGTCCCGGAAGACACTGCTGTCCCCATGTAGCTGGTCCCTGCTGAGGGCTCCCAGCTCTGCGGTCCGAGCTTTGGCCAGCTGCTGCCTTTGTTTGCGTGAGCGCCAGCTGTGGGGAGCAGGGGGAACCTGCCAGCCTGCTCCAGCCTTCACTGAGATGGCGAGCTGGCTGGGAGTCCAGACGGGGAGCGGGGGGTACCCCAGGGCAGTGCCCAGACCACCTACCACTTGAAGACCACGTAGGCGAGCAGACCAAGGACCACGGTGGCCAGGAGGGCACAGTAGACAGGGATGATGCTGCCTGAGTCCCCTGGGGGCTCAGGGGAGAATGGGGAGGAGGTGCTGGGGGCCAGGGCTCCCTCTGCCGCTGCCCACACCCCTTCCCTGTCCTGCTCCCTCCGGGTCTTATCTGTGGAGAAAAGGACAGACAGGGTCAGCGGCAAGGAATCAAGACCAGGGGTCGATTTTGCTGCTAGAAAAGCTGGAAATCATAGCCCGTACTATGGAGTGACAAAAGCTCATACCATGACAACCAAAGCTGACTGGCTCATTCCCTACCATCACCTCCCACAGCCTCCCCTTGGCTCGCCATGCTTGGAACCTAGCCCCGGATGTACCTTCTCCAGGCTTCCAGATGTCTGCCCTTGCTGGTTTACCTTTGCTCCCAGGCAGCAATCTCCTGCTCTGGGAAGTCATCCTTGGTGTCTCCCAGTCTCTCCCTTTCCTGGTTCCTGGGGCACCTCCTCTGTCTACAGTGGCACTAAACCGTGTCCTGTCGCCCCCAGCGAGTCTGGTCTGTGCACACACAGCCATTCACGCTAGTCCCTGTGGAAGCCTCTGTGCACAGGAGACCTTGCAAATTTTTACAAAATAAAAGTGAACCAGGGGCTTCCTTGGTGACTCAGTGATAAACAATCGGCCTGCCAATGCAGGAGGCATGAGTTTGAGCCCTGATCCAGGAAGACCCCACGTGCTGCGGAGCAACTAAGCCCATTGTGCACCACTATTGAGCCTGTGTCTAGAGCCCGTGCTCCACAACAAGAGAAACCATTGCAATGAGAAGCCCATGCACCACAACAGAGAGTAGCCCCTGCTTGCCACAACTAGAGAAAAGCCCTCACAGCAACGAAGACCCAGCATAGCCAAAAATAAAAACTGAACCGGAAGGCAAGTAAATGCTGCTGCTCACTTCTGCCGGCAAGTCAGTTGTCCCTACAATCCAGTGCAGGCAGGGCACCAGAAACAAAATGCTCCAGGGCTGTGACTAGACTTGTATGTGGTCTGCAAGGCCAGGGACCCATGGATACCTCCCATCCTACCCAGTGCCCAAAATCTGGATCAAAAAGTACTTACCCACATGGACCATGGCTTCCCTGTGGCTGGAGTTCTGCAGCATGGTTCTACCAGCTAGCAGTGCTCCCCAGTGGCTGCACTTCTTAGAGAAGGTTTTTAGAGTGTCTTGAGCAGCGCACAGAAAAAGGAGCTGGGAGACCTCTGAGTCCAGCAGGGGCTGTGTGTAGGAACAAGGAGGAAATCCCTCAGGCTGCAAGTCAGGAGTCCCTTGGGGTCGTCTGTCCCCTCTGCTGGCTCATGTCATCCTGATTCATTCCAGGGCTGCGCACCTCCCCATCTTTCCACTCGCCAATCTGGACCAGTTTCCTCCGATGTCAAATGGGGTGGAGCTGATACTGCTGGTCCCAGCTGGCCAAAGCTGGAGGAGACCAGAGTGCAGCTGTCTCAAAGACTTGGCAAACCCCGGGTCTGCGTCCAGAGCCAGCACAGGAAGGCCAGGGAGACTCCTGTCCCCCATAAGCCAGAGCCAGGCGGAGACTCACTGGCTGATGGAAGTTCCCCAGAGTTCTCAGAAGAGCACAGTTCCTGTGCTAACTAACTAACTCTCACTCCTGCCTCCAGGGTCAATGTCCAGCCCTTACCTCCTGGTCAGGGGCAGGATGGGAGGCTTCCTTGGTGGGTTCAGCAAACACAGAGGGTGTGTGGGCCCAGAGGTACCCAGGCCCTTTCTTATCTGGGAATTTGGAAAGGGCCTGCAGGCTGGAAATCTGAAGAACACACAGTCCCAGGACCCATCTGCCCTTACAGGGCTGATCCTGCTGGGACCTCCCTCCTGAGGCCTGGGGAAGAGAGACCCTGGACTGGGCAGAGAAGGGGAGCTTGCCTGGAAAAGGGATGGAGATGAGGCCTGGGCGAAAGTCCTGTAACTCCCAAACATCCACATCTGGCCCAACTCCTGCACTCCAAACTCACTTCCCTCCATATGACCAGGGGCGGATGTGGACAGCAAAACGCACACTAGACAAGTGGGTCTGGCATGGAGCCTGTGGCGACCTTTGCAACATGAAGGATGTGTACGTACAGTTGTGTCACTTACCACATAAGGAACCCTGCCTGGATCGGGGTTGGCGGGTGAGCCTGTGACTAACGCTAGCTCGCAAAGACAGCCAGGCCTTGTGCCCGACCCACCTCGAGCCGCAAAACTGGAGCCTCTACCAACCCCTCCTCCACACACACCCATCTGGAGGCCCACAAATATGCACACATGCGCACACAGGAACACCCTAAACGCCCACACTACCCTGACTTCCCACAGGCATCCCAACCCAGATGCTGGCACCACAACCGCGCAGGATTTTGGCTCCAGAATGGGGGAGGTACAGAGAGGCAGCCACAGCTCCCTCCTTCCAGGAAGACCCGACGCTGTGTCCCCAACCCGCTCCTGACCTGTGGTGGCTGACCCTCCGTCGGTCCCAGGATCGGTTCTGCCTGCAGGATGGGGCCCCCCCGGCCTTAAGCCAGCAGGGAACACGCAGTGGAGTCCCTGGAGAGGCCAGGTTTTCACCCGGCGGAGACGAAAGCGGGCGGCAGAGGACTGGACACCGAGGGGGCGGGGCGATGATGGGGGCGGGGCCGCCCACGGTCTGGCCCCGCCCGGACCAGGAACTCGCACATGCGTGGAGGTGAGCCTGAAGCGGGACTGGGCGTGAAGCTGCCAGAAAAACAGGCCCGGGCCCCTAGGGACAGGGGCGGCGTAGTTGGGGGGCTAGGGGCACGGTGCGGTGTGGATGCTCATGGACCAGGGGACGCCAGCCCAGGGCGGTGGCCAGTACCGGTTAAGACGCGCGCGCACATGCTCGGAGGCAGAACAGCTACAAAACTAGTCCATGTTTATTGCTGAGATGCGAGAGCGGGAGGGGTCGCCCTTAGGATTAAGGCCACAGCCCGGCCCCTGTGCTCCGCCAGGACCGGGGATCGGGAGCCTGGGCTCCCCACCCCAGACTGTGCAAAAAGTGCTGTGCGGCCACTGGGGCCAGTGCTGGGACTCCGGGCGGCCCCTCTGCCGGCGAGGGGCAAGATTTCCTGGAGTGACATCGCCCGCCAATCCCTGAGCTGGGCAGAGGTGGGGCCCCGCCCACCCCCGCCTGAGTGTGGGCGGGGTGTCTCCCCGCCCCCCGAGGGCTCTCGGGCGGAGCCTACTGGGGCAAAGCCCGCTGGGGGCGGGGCGGCGCGGCAGGACGAGGCGGGCTGTCAGCGCGCCTCGCCAGGGTTGTACTCTGTCTCCCCAGAGGACACCTGGGAGATGCGCCGGGAGGAGGACCGCCACAACTTCCGCGCAAACTGGCTGCTGCGCACCTAGTGAGAGCAGGCATGGGTCAGCCAGGATCAACGCTCCCACCCTGTGCAAGGCCCACCCTGCCCGCATTCTCACCTCTGAGGGCTGCCCTGCGCCCACCACGATAAGCTTGCCGTCTTCCAGCCCCACGAGCACGTGGCTGCGCTCTTTGGTCACAGCCACGCTGCGGATCGGCACCTTCATGGGCAGGGGAGGAGCGGCTGGCAGCAGTCTAGAGGGAGGGAAGGAGGTGATATATACAAACTTGCAACTGCAAGGAGTTTTGCATCCAGCACACAGTTGTCTCTTCATTCTCCCATCCACCTCCCCGTCCTCATCTGAAGGATGGCTGGAGGAAAATCCTGACAAAAGGGTCCCACGCAAGTGTGTGCCTAAAAGAGGCCCAGGGCAAGATCTCCCCATTGGGGGATGGGAGGACAGAGACAGGCCTTGAAGAATGTGTCTATAGGGCATTTAAAGGGGTTAGGGTCCACGGAGCACCTCCTAGTGTCCCTCTGCCAATAACTACCACCTGAGGGGTCACGTGACCAACCTAGACAGCATATTAAAAAGCAGAGACATCACTTTGGCAACCAAGGTCTGTCTAGTCAAAGCTATGGTTTTTCCAGTAGTGGATGTGAAAGTTGGACTATAAGGAAAGCTGAGCGCCAAAGAATCGATGCTTTTGAACTGTGGTGATGGAAAAGACTCTTGAGAGTCTCTTGGACTGCGAGGAGATCCAACCAGTCCATCCTAAAGGAAATCAGTCCTGAATATTCATTGGAAGGATTGATGCTGAAGCTGAAACTCCAATACTTTGGCCACCTGATGCGAAGAGCTGACTCACTGGAAACGACCCTGATGCTGGGAAAGATTGAATGCTGGAGGAGAAGGGGACGACAGAGGATGAGATGGTTGGATGGCATCACCCACTCGATGGACATGAGTCTGAGTAAGCTCCAGGAGTTGGCGATGGACAGGGAGGCCTGGCGTGCTGCAGTCCATGAGGTTGCAAAGAGTCAGACACGACTGAGCGACTAAACTGAACTGAACTGAGGGATCACAAACCCATAAACAGTGAGGCTCACTTGTTCAAGTGGAGGATGTGCAGGGCACACTGGGCCGTGCCCAGCAGAACAAAGTCCTCTGTCACCTCGAGGGCTGTGGGCTGCTCCACCAAGGGCAGTGAAGCCCGCAACCTCCCATTCACTGAGTACAGGTGCAAGGAGTAGGTGACCTGGAGGAAGCAGGACGTGTTAGCAAGGACAGAATCCCAACTACCCCTATCTTGGCTGGGCGCCCCTTTCCCATACCTGAGCCCCCAGACGCTCCCGCGCTGAGCTCTGCACCACAATCTGGCCCTCAGACCCCAGCACCAGGTGGGACACAGGTCCAGGCAACGTGCTTCCTGGAGGGCTGAGTGTGGCCACAAACTGGCCACGGCGTACAGTGTGGATGATCACAGTTCCATCCTGCAGGAAGGTGGCTTAGGGTGCTGGGCACAGGCATCTGGCTCCAGGGGCAGGGCCCAGCAAACAGCCTCCCCTGGGCACAGGCAAACACACACCTCAGATCCGGACACCGCCATGTCAAGTTCAGTGCTGATGGCCACACAGCTCACGGCAGCCTCATGCCCATATAGGATCTGCACAGGCTTTGATGCCAGCCCCACCGAGAGACCATTCTGTGGGGAACACCAGGGCTGGCGTAGGACTGGGGCACCCCACCACCTTGGCCCCAGAGTGAGAAGGCTAAAAGCTCAGAAAAGTGAAGGTCTGATCCAAAGTTAGACAGTTGGAGCCCCAGACTCGCTCACGGTAGCAGTGGGAAGGGGAAGAGAGCAGGGTAGGACTGGAGGCCCACTAGAGGGGCAGATGGGCCACAGATCTGGACCAGGGGGGCCCCACGGGCTGCTACCCAGCACACCTGCTGCATGAGCCGCCACACCATGCATGTGGTGTCTCGGGAGCCTGAGATGAGGTAGATGCCGCAGGTGTCCAGCGCAAGGCAGGTTACTACATCTGCACAGGAGAGGGGAGGAAATGGGACGCGGAAGAGAGAGGGGAGGGGAGAAGAGGGAAAATAGAGCAGTTACTCCTCCCTGGCCAGCTCCAGAGCCCTGCTCCCACCCACATAACCTGAGCTCCCAGGCAGCACGTACCGAGGTGGCAGCGGAGCTGGCTGAGCAGCCTGCCCCGGGGCAGCGCAGTCACTCGCAGGCTGCCATCCCAGTGGCCACCACTGAACAGCAGCTTTCCATCCGGGGACACTGCCAGGGCTTGCCCACTCACACCACCGCCTGGAACCCACGGGCCGCTCAGCAGTCGCTGCATCCTGACCCAGTGAGGAGGACCACAGGTGAGGCCAGGCTACACAGGAGACCCTCGCCTTCAGAGACCTTGGCCAGAGCATTTAGAGCCCACCCTGGCCCACAACCCTCTGTCCTACTTGGGGTTGCCCATGGTGGGGTCTTTGCTGAAGCTGAAGTAGTTGCTTATGTTTCGGTCATAGGGCAGCCAGCTGTGGGTCCCCAGCAGCCCACTGGCACTCACGGTCACCTGGGCGAGAGAGGACAGAGGTGGGTTGGGGCAGAGTCGGGGGTGGAGCTGAGGTGGGGCCCGGCCCGGTGCACTTACCAACAGGTCTGCGGAGCCCTGGGTGATGAAGGAGTGAGGTTGCCGGTGGGGAACCAGGGCCAGCACCAGGGGCACACCATCGCTGATGACCTGCGGGGGCAGGGCGGGACTAGCTACCCGAGCAGCCGGCTAGAGCCCCCACCACGCTACCTGCTTCTTGGCCCTCAGCCCCGGGGCATCACGTTACAGGCAGAGGTCACTCTGAGAGACATGCAGAGACCAGTGAGCCTTCAGGGCATCTCAGGAAGTGAGAGACCAGATGGACAAGGAAGATCCTTCAAGCCTGGTTTCAACCTTGGTCATCCCACCCCACTACTCCACATCTCCGAGTCGGCTAGCATGAGGAGAGGAGAGCCTGAACACCTTGGAGCTGGGGGCCTTCTGGGATGCAGGCAAGACGGTAAGGAGAGTATTGAGGCCAGACTCTCTCCTTCTGTTCTCCCTAAGGATGACCAGGTGAGTCAACCTGGCCTGACCCTCCCTCATGAAGATGGCACCCAACCCTCAGTGATGTTTACCTCATATTTCCTCTTATTTCCTCGATATTTACCTCTTATTTTTAAGATGTCTTAATATCAGGGACTTTGATTTAGGTTTTCCATCTCCAAGAGATTGGCAAGGACCGTGGAATTAAATGAACTTCACTGGGTAGGTAGTTGAGACCCTGCCTCCTCTCACCTCTGCAAAGAAGGCCTTCAGCTGGCCCAGGTGCTGGAAGATGCTAGGTGAGTTAGTGTCCAGACGTGCAAGGCGCTGGGCTGCTTCCTCAACGGAAAGCCGAGCTGGATGGGGCTCCTGTGGGCAAGGAACCATTCAGTACCGCGGCCAGGGCCTCCCTGACCACGGTCTTCCCAGCCGGCCTTACCTTCAGCAGCTGACAGGGTGTCTGCCCGAAGTTGCTGATGATGCCCTCCAGCGCCTTCCGCTCCCGCTCGTCTGCCACCTGGTCCAGGTCCACAGCCCCTGAGCATCGGCAGGTTGGGGGGGTGGGCAGTCAGGACTCCTTCTGTGCCCCCTGCACGCCCCATCCTCTGCACCCCAAGCCCCACTGGTGTCCAGGGCACTGCTCACCCTCGTAAGTGCAGTAATAGAAGACATTGAGGGCCTCCTCTGCAGCTGGCCCCCGCTGCTTGTAGCCAAAGATGAGGTCGATCCACTCATGCAGGTGGGCAGATACATACTCTGACTCCTAGGGGCAGGGAGGTGGCCGTCAGTCCAGGAACAATGGACCCTCCGCCTTGGCCCTCCCCTCTGGCCACCCGCTGGTATATGTGCGCACATCTCACCAGTGCCCGGCGGTGCTGCTGGATGAAGTCCTCAGGAGAGCTGGCCCATGGGGGCAGTACCACATCGCCCACCTTCTCGTTGGTCAGCTGGAGGCAGCCCAGGTCAAAGCCTGGCACAGAAGGCTGGGTCAGCTGTCTTGCTGTGCCTTCTTCACCAGCTCCCCGGCCACCATCCATCTTCACACCTCCCGCCCCCACCCAGCGCCTACCGTTCTGGTTCTCCAGGAAATCGGGGAAGTAGAAGAACTCTGGGATGAGCTCCTTCACATCAGCGGGACTCTCCAGGCGGGCCTGCCAGGCTGCTGCCACTGAGTGGAACTGCCGGTCCGAGCAGTCGAAGCTGGGGAGGGGCACGGGCCAAAGTAAGGCAGTGAGAAGGGAGACAGGGAATGAAAAGGTGCAGCCCTGGACAAGCAGGGAGCCAGTCTATCCAGGATGCCTGGAAGACCCACCCTTCCCTCATCCACCCTGCCTGCTGCCCCACACCATCTGCCTGCCCCTCCACACCGGCCACTCTGCAGCTGGACGTGCAGGGAGGTGAAGGGCTCCACGCGGATGAGGTAGTGCATCACACCCGCCGCATTGGAATAGTGGGTGCCATAATGGAACTTGTCGATGGTGCCCGCTGGGTCCTCGAAGCTCTCATACCTAGAGCCACGGTTGGAGGGAATCAGTTGAAGCCCTCCCTGGTCCACCCCAACCCCGAGCCCAGCCTTGCTCACGCACTCACTTCTCCTTCACAAGCTGGGCGTGCTTGGGGTTCACCACACCGATGGGCTTGGACAGGTCCCGGAAGACGGCTGGGTTGCTGAGGTCCAAGGTTGGGGACACGTAATCCTGTAGGACCCAGGGGAACTGGCCGCCCACCCAGGCAGGAGCTGCATGAGGGTCCTGATGGCCTACATGGCCAGCCTGCCCTGCCCGCACCCTCACCCTCAGGAAGATGGGTGGAGCCCACAGGTGGGGGTGCACCATGGGGAGGGGCTTCAGGGGAGCAGGAGGGACTGAGACAGGATTTCCTTCAAGAACAGAGACCAGGAGGGGAAGGGAGTGGGGCTGGGTGTGCGCGGGGGCAGCAGGGCGTGGGGGACTGAGCCAAGAACAGAGGCCAGGCCTCAGGCAGCATCTGCCCAGGACTGAGCTCAGGGCTTGGCCCGCTATCAGTACCCACACTTGGGTGGACCAGGGCGGGCGGAGCAGAGGGTGGGTGGAGGGGTAGCAGGCCCTCACCACAGGGTACTGAGACAAGTCATTGTAGGTCCGCCCCGCAATGGTGTTGAGCTGCATCAGGTACTCAAAGTTGGAGATCTCTCGCTGCACCCATTTCTGGGGGGGCAAGGATACGAGGTGAGCCAGTGGGCTGCCAGCACTCTCCCCAGTGGCGGGGCTCTGACCTCACCTGACCCCCACCCTCCAGGGCTCTCACCTGCGTAAGACCTGAGGCGCGCAGCATCTCCTGGGGGGAGCGGCTACTTAGGTAGCCTTGGGTAGGGGGTCGCAGACGCAGGAGCCAGGAGTACACCTGGTTCCGCACCTGGGTGTGGGGTGGAATGAGGGAGGGCTGGGGCCTGGGCACCGGGGAAGGGGATGAGGCTGCGGCTCCGCCCGTCTTGCATGGGAAGTTGAGGAAGTAGTTGGCCTGGTCAATGAAGAAGAGCTCGAGAGCTGAGCGGCGCAAGTTGAAACGCCGCAGGTGGACCTCGCGCAGCTGGGCCAGTGGGCGCCGGAAGTCATGGCCAATGCCTGTAGGGATGGAGAGCAGGTGCTGGAGCCACCCGCCCCAGCCCCACGAGACCCTAGCCCCCATCCCTGCCGGCCCTCCAGCCCGCTCCAGCAGAACACACCCTCCTCAGTTTCGACCCGCTCGGCACTGCCATCGTAGAAATACACGTGCTGCGTGGTGACCTCCAGCAGCCCTGGGACCACAGCCACCACGGTGACCAGTTGGCACTCAGCTGACAGCACCAGATTCTCATGCTGCTCATCCAGCTCTGCGGCCTCCAACCTGGGGGCCAGCACCCACTTTAGGCACTAGGCTCTGGGACCCCCATTCCCAACCAACCCAAGGACCACACTCTCAAAGTACCACTAAGTCAGGAGGCACGCTTCTCATGATCCCATAGGAGAAGGAGGAGCTGCCTATGGTCCTGACTGGCCCCAGTCCATACCCTGAAACCTGGGCTTCTGAAGTTCCTGCCAGGACACCAACCCCTGTCCCCAGCCTCCCCTCACTCAGCACCTGCCCACTCCCATGGGCGCACATCCTGGTCTGGCTTCTCAGTCCTGCTCTGGGGTGCCTGGCCATCAAACAGCAACTCTCCATCCTCTTACAGATCTGCCTAACCCTCCCACCTGACTTTGGACCGTCCCTTCGGGGTGGTTAGCCCCACAGCAGGAGGGCAAGTACACTGAGGAGTCCATCCCTCTGCCACTGGCAGGCACACATTGGACAGGCCCCCTTGCCCTGGGCAGCTCTTTCCCAGCCCCACTCACGGGGTCTCCAGTGCAGCCAGCTCATCCTCGCCCAGCTGGTCTTCCTGTAGCTCCTCTGGTAGGCTGCTGACTTTGGCCTCTTTGGTCACAGCGAGAGGCAGTGAGGCCTCCTCGGTGGGTGTCAGGGGGGCCTCACCTGCAATGGGCCCAAGGGTGCTCAGCCAGAGCTGGACAAGACAGGGCTATGAGGTTGAGTGAACACAGCTCGGCACACCCTCTCACCCAGGTTGTCGCGTAGGGCACTGGCCTCCAGGTGAGGGTTGAAGTGATGGTTGGGCACCAGCTTCAGACGCATGCGTGAGTAGGTCTCAGCACTGGAGAGCTTCCAGTGGGGGGTGGGCGGATCCCTACAGATATGACCCCACTTACGGTCATGAGTGGGAGGCAGCGGGTTGCAGACCCCTCTGCCTTCCTCCCCGGCTTCTCCTCAAAGACACTCTCCTGGCCCCTCCCTCCCAAGACCCACCCACCCTACCAGACTCCCCAAGCCCCGCCCACCTCAGGGCCCAGGCCCCACAGGGGCTGGCTAGCTGGCGCCACAGCGCCCCCCAGTGCAGCAGGGCAGTGGAGTGCTGCGCTGCCTGCTGCTTCAGCGCCGCGGCGTATCGCAGCCCCTCGAAGCGCGCTCGCCTCTGCACAGGGTCCAGCACCAGCTCCTGCGGGGTGGGGGTGGAGGAACAGGTGAGGCCCGCTGGGTGCTTCCAGCTCCTCTCTCTCCTCTCAGTCCCAGCAGCCGTCCTCTGGGCCCACAGAGGGCCCAAGTGTGGAGCTGCTCCCGGCCCCCAGGGCAGGCAGGTCGCACACCTGGAAGGCCCGACGGCTGTGCGCGCGCTCCCGCTGGCGCCGCTGCCCACTGCTCATGAGCATGTCATAGCAGGCGTTCCAGAAGCCCGACATGAGGTCGTGGCTCTTAGCGTAGGTGTCCATTTCGAACTGTGACATGGTGGGCTGCACCTGGAGGACCGAATAGGGAGAGGAGACCGCGCTCGATGTGGGCCCCCAGCCCCCACTACTTTGCCCGTGCCCCTGGCCCCAGGCACCTGCTTGTCAATGAAGTGACGCCATTCGGGGGTGGCACAGAAAGCCTGGAAGTCCTCGAAGAAGGTGGGGCTCCCGTTGGTGGGCGGCAGGGAAGGCAGGCCCCACTGTAGCCCCAGTGGGCCGTAGGCGCGGTCCAGCAGCGTGCGCACCAGCGGCACCAACCAGGAGCAGCGCTCTGCAGCAGCGGCGGCGACTGGGGGCTCCCCGTTCTCGGTGGGGGTCTCTGATGGGGAGGTGTTCAGGGCCCGCGCCAGCGCCGCCTCCAGCTTGGAGAGCACGTAGCAAGCCTCCTCTCGGCGCATGGGCACTGCGGTCTGCAGCAGCGCGTGCAGCTTCACGTAGGCTTGGGCGTGCAGCTGCGGACGGAAGAGTGGGGGTGTCACCAGCTACTCCCCGAGCTCCCTAGACCCGCTGTGCACCCTCCCCCCACAGCCGCCCTGCGCTCACCTGTGGGTCCTCCAGCAGGATGTAGCCGAGCACCAGGCGCAGGCCGATCTGCGCCATCTCTCGGAGGTCCGCTGTGCCGTTGGCCAGATGTGGCCAGGCTCCCAGGCGATCCAGCAGGCTACACACTCCTTCGAAGAGCTGCCGCACACCATATATTCCAGGTGGCCATCACCAGATGAGGCCAGAAGCCCGTGGGGAGAGAGGGAGGTAAGGTTTGGGCTGGGGGCCAGAGAGTGTTTCCACATACAGATAGACCTCTGCTCACAGATACCAGAGCTGAGGTCCCCATGACTGCATATGTGTACTCAGCCACTTTGCAGACCAGGAGCCCTCGGGGCATGTGAACACAGTGCTCCTGCCCCGAGCTGCCATACCTTCTCACTCCACAGCTCCTGGTTACCATGGCCCTCGGCGCACAGGAAGTCCTGCAGCAGACGCAGCAGCCAAAGCGCCTGCTGGGTAAGGCTGGCCAGGACCCCAGGGGGGGCCTCTTTGATGTCGGTCAGGGCTGACTCCAGCATCATCTCCAGGAGGCTGGAGGGCAGTGAGGGACTCTGGTGTCTACCTGACTGCCTTCTGGGCCCCCAGGCTTCCCCACGGCCTTGCTCCCTCACCTGCGCTTGATGCAGTCTGGTGGGCGCACCAGCATGGCTGAGGCCCCCAGCTGGGTGAGCACGGAGAAGACCTGGCCGCGCTCCCGCCAGGCGGCCTCGTCACTGCCATCCACACCCCGCCATGTCACCGAGAACAGCACGTTGGTGAGCAGGTTACAAAGCTCCTCCTCACAGGTTTGCTGTGGACGCAGGGGGTGTATGGAGTGCAGGCTGGGGAGGGAGGGAATCACTGCCCCAGCACCATCCCTGTCCAGCACCTCTGCCCACCCACTAGTAGGCACAGCAGGAGGCTGAGCCTTTGGCCAACGGCCCAGCCAGTGTGCTGCTGAGGGCCTAGACAAACAGTGTGGGACTCGACCACCACCTGAGTTCCGGGGAGGATCCTGGGGTTCCAGGATTCCTAAGAGGAGACGAGGCAGTTCACATAGTTACCTCACAGGCCTCAAGGACTGTCCCAGAACCGTCTGGAATAATGCCATTGAATAAGCAAAGGCCCCTCCCCAGATCCAGAAGCACAAGGCAGGACTCTTAGAGCCATGCCGCTCATCAGCCCTGAAAAGCCCATGTCCCACAGGCTCTCAAGGGCCTTCCAAAGCCTGGCAAGTGCCCCCAACTGTCTCAGCACAACTTGCCCTGTTCTGGAGTCTCCGCCACCCCTCAGAGAACACACTGCAGAGGAAAGCTATGAGGGGGCAGCGCTGGACCTGACTGGCCATCACAGCCCTGATGTCAAACAGTACCACACCTCTGGAAAAGCTCCACTGGCTGCCCTGGGTCCCCGAGGAGCCCTACCTCAGAGCCCGCCTCACCTGAGGGTTGCTGGTATTGGAGGTGTCATCCCCACTGATGGTGGGCTCCGGCAGGCTGCCGTCCTCCAACACGTTGGAGAGACTGGAGCTGTGGCGGCCCTGGGCCATAGGGAAGGGCCGGGGTCCATCGAGCGGGGACGGTGTGCCAGGCTGGCTGGCTGGAGTGACAGTCCCGCTGCCGCTGCCGCCACCGGCAGTATTCCCTGAGCTCACACTGGCCCGCTCCAGGCCCAGCTCAAAGGGGGTGGCGAATGGGGAGAGGGCGTGGTAAAAGGCATCAGGGTCAGGGGCCTCTGGGGGCAGGAAGACGTCCGAAGGCTCAGGCGACTCGGTGGGTGGCTTGTGTGAGGCTGGCTCCGGGGAGGTGGGTGGCTCAGGGGTAAAGGGCAGGGGACTGCCGGCTGTGACAGCTTCCAGGACAAACAGCCGGGTCAGCACATCCTGCCAGCCGGCCTGGCGGGCCAGCAGCCGCACTATGTCTGGCTGTCCGTAGATGAGGTGGAAGAGCTGCCAGGCCAGGGCACAGGAAGTGAGGGACTCACTCGACAGCCTGCCCCAGCACCTCCTCAGGGGGCCTTTGCACGGGAGGCCTGCAGAGACCCCTCATCCCAGGCAGGCAAAGCCCTCAGGGTGGAAGCCACCCCACACCCCCAACGAAGCTTTCACTTTCCACTCACCTGACGACAAATGTCCAGGCGGACGCTGAGGTCGGCCTGGAGGGACAGTTGCACCACAGCCAACAGATCAGAGAGGTTCAGGCAATCTGGGAAGATGGCCAGAAAAGGCCTGAGGGACTGACCCCAGAGGGGGACTGCGCCCCGTTGCTGGGTCAGCCTTGGCCCTTGGACCAACACCTTCCTGATTCCCACCTGCCCTGTCTCCTGGATCCATGTCATCCCTCTACCTGGCCTGCCTCTTGGCCCCACCCAGGTTGTACCTGCCCCCAGGAACAGCTTGTAGAGGCCCTGGCAGAGCTGGGGGGAAACGGCGCCCTCTGGCAGGCAGGCAACGAGACCCTGGAGACCACACTCTCGCAGCCGGAGCCGCTGACGGCTGCGCTCAGGTAAGCGCTCATTCTGTTGCAGTCTGCGCAGGATCTGTGTGGGGTCATCATCAAGGGGAAGGCGTTACTGTAGGAGGGGAAGCCACCACACAGGGGTGGGGCTCCAAGAGAGGCTTGCAAAGACAGCTCCACCCACTAGCCCAGGGCCTTCTGCCCATCCCTGGACTCAGGCAGGGGCCCCAGTGAATGAGAATGCAGGGTTGGGGAGAGCTAGATATACCTTGCAGACTCGGTCAGGCAGCAAGGGCATGGGCCTCGGCCTCACCAGAAGTGCCAGCAGCACCTCAAGGTTCCCTGGCTCCAGCAGGAAGACAGCCAGAGACTCCTGTGCTGGGGAGCCCTGCAGCAGCGCCAGCAGCAGATCGAGCGCACCCACCACCTGGGGACACAAAGGCTTACGCTGAGCGCGCCCAGCCCCAAGGCCCGCAACATGGTCCACGCTCCACCCCTCATCCAGGCTTCACCTCTGCCAACCTCTAGCCTACCTGGCCATCATCACCCAAGGCCGCCAGGAAGTTTAGCACCACCTGCAGGTCATCAGCGGTAGAGCTCCGCACCAGAAACTCCCGGGCCAGGCCCAGGAGTGACGTCTGCACTGTGCGCAGGTCGTCCGCGGGTAGGGGGCGCTCGCGCTGCGGACTGGGCAGGTCCCAGCAGAGAGGTCACCCAGGGCCAGGGAAACCACCGGGGCATGGAAGGGAGGCGAGAACACGGAGGGCCGGCAGGTGAGCTGGGGGGCTGAACAGACCTGCCCCCAAGGCCGGAGGCTGGAGCATCAGCACCCCACCCCATCTGTCCCCACCAGCCTCACCTGTAGTGGACACGCAGGGCATCAAGGATGAACTGGACCCCATACTTCTTCCGCAGCTTCTGTCTGTGCTCACGGACTATGCTAGACACGTACTGGATGTGGCCTGAGCGGGCATCAGCAGAGGGCTCAGCCCACCAGGCTGAGCTGGGTTCCCTCCATCATCCAGGACAGGGCCATGCCACTGCCAGACCCCCCACCCCCACCCCGACCAGGGGAGGGTCGTCGTCCCCTCAGATCAGCTACAGGGCTATAACCTCTGAGAACGTCCACTGCCACCCTGGCTAGCGGCATCTCCTCACCCAAGTCGGCACACCTACCCAGGCGCACAGCGAAGTCGCTGAGGGTCCAGAGGTGAAAGTTGAAGAGCAAATGCTGGTAGAGCAGGTACAGGAGGGGCCCACTGCCCTCGGCTGCTACCTGCTCCATCAGCAGCTGGGCAGACATGAGCACATTCATGTCCATGGCCCAGCTGGGGACCTGGGAGGGGGCAGGAGCTGGGGTGAGATATCAGGCCCTGTCCACCCACTATCAGGCCTCCCAGTTTCCACCCTGCCCAGCACAGGCAGATGGACACAAACATCCTGCCTGCTCCAAACCCTCTGGCGGCTCCCTGCCCTCTGAAGTACAAGCTCCCAGCCTACTGTGCGGGTGTCCTGCCCCAGCCTGTGCTGGTATTTCCCCAGACCCTCTTGGCCCAACCCTGCCCCGCCTTTCAAATGCCACCTCTCCCAGGAGGCCCTCCCTGACTGATGGCATCAGGCACCCCGGCTTGGTCCCTCCAACAGCCCCTTGGTCAGATGAGGGAGTCCCCTCCCTGCCTGCCCCAGCAGGCCTCACCTTGCGCAAGAGGGCCCCGATGATGGCGGGCCCCTGGCAGTGCATCAGGCTCTCCTGATTCACGGGGTGGCCCTGCAGGAAGTTCCGCAGCATCAGCAGAAAGGCAGCCACTGCATTCTTCTCCATTCGCTCCTCTGCCACCACCAGGAAGGGGACAGGTGTGCGTCAAAGGCCTGTCAGGGGCTGCAAGACCTCAAGCACTCCAGCCCCCTGCCAGGCCAAGGTCTTCTCTCACCAACACAGGCATCAGGGACACTTTACCTGAGGACTTGCCCAGTGGGAGAAGCAGGCCCTGGGCACTGTGGCCAGAGGTCAGTTCGGGCCCCACAAGGTCATGTGTTTCTGCTGGACCTGCCTCGGCTTCCTGGGGTTGTGCAGCCACTCGCTCCAGCAGGGGCAGCAGGGCACCCATGCCTCCCACGCAGTTCACCACATCCTGTGGGCAGGGGGCCTCTGTGAGGGCAGCACCCCATCATCTCCTGCCCCCTCCACCCTGCAGACCCTCCAACCTGGAATCCTGGGTCTCCTTAAGACCTCCCAGGGCACAGAGCCACTCCAGCCCACCCTGCACACAAGTGCCTGTGCTCACACTTCCTGCACACACTGTCCACGTGGGCACACACCTTCACGTCCCAGGTCTCCACTCTATGGCCCGTAAGGCGGCCATCCAGCCCATGGCCAGGGGACAGGTCCAAGCAGATGTTGTTTTTACAGGCCTGGGAACAGGGGGTGAGCAAGGCTCAGTGTGGGTAGGGGGAGGCAGGCGATAAGAGGGCGGGAGCCAGGGGAGATTGAGCCAACTGCCCTGCCCCCCATACCTGAGGTGAGTAATGGAGGAGCAGTTTGGTGCCAAGTTCATGCAGTTCACCCTCAGGCTTGAAGGGTGCTGTCTCATTGGGCCCTGGAGGTGGGCAGGGGGCTTCAGACCTGGCTGGGCTTGCAGCCAGACCCCACCCAGAGCCTGCCTCTTCTCTGCCTTATCAGAGGACAGACCCTTGGGGATACCTACTCCCCACTGGAGCCCCTACTTTCGGGCCTGGACACTTTGTGAGACCCAACCTCTTGGGTCCTGGGAACAGGGGTAGGGCTGGGCGGGGCGTGGGGAGCATGCTGCATACCCAGGGCACACAGGACGCGCAGGGCAGCCGCCTGCAGGGCTTCATGGAAGATGGCCACAGCCCCCAGCTCGCCCTCCAGGGAGGTGGGGCTGCCCCACCGAGTGTCCTGCGTGCCGGCAAGGGTGGAGCTGATGCTGCCCTCCTGCAGGGGGGCCACCAGCCCGGACCCCCAGCCAAGCCCTGTGGTGGCCGGGACTGACTGGGAGCGGGTGAGCGAGGGGTGAGTGTGAGCCAGGGCGGCGGGGCCCGGTGGTGCAGGCAGCCCCGTGGTGGTGGTCGTTGTGCGGTGCCCAGCAGACCCGATACAGCAAGACGAGAAAGGCTGTGGGGGCCAGGGTTGGGGGGCGGTCAGTCAGGTCATGTTACAGCCTGGGGTTCCACCTTCCTCAGGGACCCCCAAGGCTGCACAGACCCCAGAGGCTGAGGCCTGTGGGGTGGGGGGCGGGAAACAGGGGCTCCAGGGCCCACCCTGTCCAAGGCTACCCAGCTACCCAAACCTCCCCAAACCCTGCCTGGCACACCTCACTAAGGGAAGGGCAGCGAAGGGGTGCTGTCTTGACCAGATGGCCGTCTTTGTAGACATGGACCAGGTTCTGGCTGAAGGGCCGGCGGCCGGGCACATGGACTATGGCCACACAGTGCTGCAACAGAAGTCACGAGATCAGGTGAGGCCCTGGTGTCCCCTGCACCTCCCCGGGCCACGTGAGGATGGAGGCTCACCCAGGCAGAGTCGGCAAAGGACACTTCAGGCAAGCTCATGGTCAAGTATTCCTTCCGGGTGCACACAGCCACCACCAGGGTCCCAGCCGCCGTGAAGAAGGCTTCAAACCCCGAGCCACTGCTGGTGAAGAAGCTGAGGGCCAGCCAAGCCAGTTAAGCCTGCTGGTTCTCCCGCTTACCCTGGCAGCCTGCCCTGACCCCTGGCAGTCACCTACCTGTACAGCTGCTTCCGCTGGAGCGGCTGGGTGGGGGTGGGGGTGGGGGCGGGGGCAGGCGCTCCAGCCGTGGGGTGCAGACAGAGCCAGGCATGGAAGGTGAAACCAGGGCCTGGCCAGCGCTGCACAGGGGGGACCATGATGCCCGCCATACTGGGTGTTAGGTCAAAGTAGCGTAGGGCTCGTGCTGGGCCCTGGTGCCGGGCCATGCCAGAGAGCGCGCGGATGATGGCACCTGCGTGGCGGGCCTGCCCAGCCTCTGCTCCGCCTGGCCCCGAGTCCAACCCTGGCGGCGGGCGAAGCAAGCGACGCAGCTCCGAGGGCCTTAGCGACACGTGGCCCAGTGCTTGCAGCAGTGCCAACAACTGCTCCTGGCAGCGGGCCCCCAGGGCTACCCCCTCGCTGAGCGTCTCCAGAAGGCAGCCCACCAGACCGGCCTGCACGCACGTGGCACGGCTGGCAGGGCAGCTGTCACAGAGCCACCAGAGGCGCTGTGCTAGGAAGAGCCGCAGCTCGGCCGTGGGCAGGGTCGGCAGCCACCTCATCAGCACCAGCACTGGCTGCTCGTTGCGGATCGGCGGTGGGGGACACGTGCTGTGGTCGCCCTCCACAGCCTGTGGGGGGAGAGGATGGGCTAGCCCCAGGCAACTGGCATGGAACAGGCCACCCTCACAACAGTGGGACTTCCTGCATCGTCCTGGGACTTGCTAACAAGCAATAGCTTCTGGACCCCATGCAGCTCAGAATCCTCGCCCCAGTGACCCTGACACACAGGGTCAGGACACAGGTCACACTGTGTACGGGCCACAGTCAGTATGGTCCCCCAAGGTGGAGAGCTCATCTTCCGTGCTTGCCCTGACTCAGTCCTGGCTGCCCACGGGGACCCTGACCCCCAGCCCCTGCCCTCACCATGTTAAGCAGCTCTTGCAACAGCCGATGGGTGGGGGGACCATGGCTCTGCAGGACCTCGTGCAGGTGAGGGTAGCCGATGCGCTCCTTAAACACCTCCTGTGCCAGGATGGGTGGGAAAGGCACGAGCACGGATGTGGGCCCCAGGGCACGCTCACAACCCATGGGAACCTTGGAGGAGGTTCAGGGCTCCCTCGCCCAGCTCTGACTCTGGGTCACGGTGACAGTAGGGGCGGGGACCCATGGCGGGATGGGGGGGAACGGTTCTGCCTCGGAGGGCTGCAGATGGTGGTCGGCCACAAGCATCCGTTCCCCTCCAGCCAGGACACCCAGCTCCCAGGACTAATGACGAATGACCATACCTGCCCCATGGGCTGATCTGCACCCCAGAGGGCAGGATGGCCACCTCCCCAGCTCACTTGCTCTGACAGCCATCAGCCAGACCCGTTCTATTTAACTCCACCCCATGGCCCTACTGTAGTGCGACGGCAGCATCCTCACCTTAGCGGAGGGGGAGCCACTCATGATGCAGGTCAGCACTCTGACCACGTGGACTGCAATGGCGTCCGTGTCCTGGTCCAGCACCTTGGGGTGGGGAGGGGCAGTCAGGAGAGGCAGGTGCCAGGATGTCGCAGCTGGCAGCACCCTGCAGTGAAAGGGGTGCAGGGACAGGAAGAGATGCCCCCAGGCCAGTAGCTGAGTGGGCTTGGGGCCCCAAGAGGGTGGCACCCTGACACGGACACCAGTGTGTCTACCTTTGCCCAAACTACTGTGACCTTCACCCTGACCTCAGGGCCCCCGCTGAACCGCTTGGCAAGACCCACTCTGAGAGAGAGGCCGGAAGAAGCCGAGGCTGGGAAGATCACCAGTGAACGCTTTTGCTGCAGCCCTCTGCCCACCACAGTCTGGTGGGTTCATAGGCCTCAGTCTCCACCCATCCCCACCCAAGCTAGACACACGTGCAGGCAGGCTGGCAAGTGCCCCATCACCCATGATGATTGACAGGGGGTCTGGGGATTTAGGGACAATCAATCACAGGATGTTAGAACCAAAAGAACCTTCGAGACCTTTAAGTCCTACCCTGCCCCTTTCCCCTAGATCCAGGTTGGGGACAGAGGCTCAGCCTGGACAGACCCGACAGCCCAAGGTGTGTTACTCCTTCACCCTGCCCTACGGAGGCGGTGAGGGGTCAGGAGGGCTTGCACAGTGTGTCAGCGAGCGCTAGACCATTTCAGCTCCGTGGGGCCCTTGGCCCCAGCTCTGCCCGACTCCCCAGGGGATCTCAGGCAATCTTCTTCCCCTGTCCAGGCTTCAGATTCCTCATCTGTAACAAGCAGGGGTCTCACCAGCCTCGCCTGCTTTGTAGAGGAATGGACCTGCAGGTTCTCAGAAAACAGCCAAGTGCAATAGACACATGGGGCTGCTTCATGAGGCCAGAGCAAGGGCAGGGCTCCGGACATGGGGGCCCAGGTGTTGAGCCACAGAGGGGGTGCCCCATGAAGAGCCCCCAACCAACACCTTACAGCCTCCTGGAGCCCGCAGGTGAGGTGAGCAGGGGGCACGGCATGAGGTCATGAGGGGATGGGGAACTCCCAGGGACCTGCTTAGGGCAAGTTCAAGGATTCAAGCAAAGAAGTGGCCCCATGCGAGGGACCCCCTCTGTGAGTGCCCACAGCCAAATCCCTGAGTATCTGGCCTCCTGTTTCTGCTTTGGTGCAATGGAGGTGGGTGGTTGAGTATCGAAGGTTCCTTCCGGCTCAGCAAAGCCAAACCCCAGCTCCCAGGACTAACACCAGGCAGGGCACAGATCCCTCCTGTGCGGCTCCCTGGGCTGGGGATCTGGAAGGCGGGTGAGAGAGCGTGGGGGACCCAGCCCCATCGCTAGGATCCACCAGGCCTCACACAGATCTGCTTGCTCCCCCTGCAAACTACAGAAAGGCTCAAAGAGGGAGCCCCAAGGGGTACATGCCCAGGGACGTGCGTGACTGAGGTGGTGTCAGCCTGAGGGTGGTACCTTCTGGACATCGGGCTCAGTCAGTAACCGGGTAGCCAGGTCACTGTCCCCCTCAGGGGGCGCCCGGGCCTGCAGGTACAGCTGTGGGGATGCGGGAGGGCATAAGGTGGAGGGGGCAGAGGAGAGAAAAGATGGGGGAAGGGTGGGGTTAGAGCAGGACCTGGGGCGGCTGCCAGGGCTCCCCCTGCAGGCAAGGATGCGCCCTGAGCCCCAGGCCAAGTGCCCCCCAGCACAAGGGCAGAGCAGGAAGCTGAGCCACCCACACCTGCCCAGAGGGACAGCGCCGAGGGCAGATGAGTGGGCAGGAGTAGACACCGAATCCGAAACAGCTGAGCCTTCCCTCCTGCCCGACACCTGGGACTGGGGAGAAGGGAAACGGGGGGCCAGGGCAGCTCCCGTCCTTCTACGACATCCTCTTCCTATGGGGTCCAGAGCATCCTGACTCCAAGCCCTCCCACTGAAGAGCAAGCCACCCCACCAGCCCCAGCGCATCCAACCCATTTGCTCAGCATCCACACATGGTGCCCCCAGCCTCTGGTTCCAGGCCCCTGACCTGGGCCCCGCCCACCTTGCTGTTCTGGATGAGGCGAATCAGGTGTTCAAAGCAGTTGTTGCTGAGGAAGGTGGCCTGCAGCACTGGCCGGTCCTCGCATGCCAGCATCATGGGGATGGCATCTGTGGAGGAGTCAAGGGTCAGCCCCGTCAAGCCTCTTGCCAGCACCACCTCTGGTCAGCCTGAAACCTTCCTCCCATGCTGCCCAGGCCGGCCTTTCCATCACCACTTGGGGCTTCCCCTGCTAATGCCACCTCCCTGAGAGGCCATACACACCAAGCATGCTGACCCGCAGAGTGACATGGGCTTCTTCAGGGTCCGGGCTCGGCCCGGCTGGCCAGTCGGTATTAAGGACGCGGAAGTAGCCCTCCAGCAGGGCTCGGAGCTCTGGCCCCCGCGGGGGTGCGCGGCTGGCGTGCAAGACGTGTACAGCACCCACCAGCACCTCCAGGGCCAGCGGCACCAGGCGGGGGTCCTGGGCTGGCCTGTGGCCCCAGCCCCGCACCACATCCAGCAGGCCCTGCACAGAGCCGGCACTCACAGCCTTCTGCCCATTCTCCTGCAGGTGTGGGCAGAGATGGGGAGTGGGTTCACCCAGCAGAGAAACCCCCAAACAGCCACTCCCTGGCCCACAGGCTCCTCCCAGCCTACCTTCCCTCCCGCAAGAACAGCTCCAAAGAGGTGGATGAGACGCAGCAGGAGCACAGAAGGCAAGCGGTCTGCATCTTGCAGGCTCTCTGGACAGGGGAGGGGGCAAGACAAGGTCAGCAAACTTGCAGGGCTGTGGGTCCAGGGGCCATACAGGAGATGGGTGCCCTGGGGTGGCAGGGGGAGACTGGGAGATCACATCTCAAGGAGAAGACTGGTTCGGTGCTAAGTGTCGTGACTCTGTGCCAGGGGTTCTCAGGAGGACACAGCCCTTCTTTGGGGAGCTTGTAAGGGGCATGGCCCTGCCCTAAGAGCCTAGCCAGATCCCTGGATCCTTAATCCTGAAAGCGAGGACCCCAGGGTGAGCGCCCCCCATACACACTTCCCCACGGCAACCTAGGGTTTAGTTTCTTAGATGCAAATCTCCTGGTCCCTTTGCACTGTGACGGTTGGAGCTTGCCGCGAGCAGCTCTGGGGGCCCTGCAGTGTCTACTACACAGATGCCCCATACACCATCCCCCACACCCGCACTGGGACTTCTAGGGGCTTTCACAGCGTCATATCTGGGAGGCCCACCTGGCCCTGCTCCAGCCAAGCTGGACAGGATGCCAGGACATGAACTGAAACCCAGAGAGCAGAAAGGACCAGCTCTGGGTCACATGAGTGTGTAGGGGCTGGGACCACGCAGGGTTGCCTTGACCGGTGGGATGGGGTGGGAGGCTTCCCCAGGAACAGGACCATGGCTGGAGAGCAGAGAGTGAGTGGGGCTGGAAAGGAAGGCTGTGGGAAGGAGCAGGATGGGATTCTGAGGGTGTCAGGCCCCCATAGAGGAATTTACAGCACAGAGAACAAAATCCTGCATGTATTAAGAAGAGTACTCAGGCTGTGGAACAGCAGAGCCAGGAAACTCCCCAGGGGCATCTCCCCTCTTGGAGGTATTGCCCCCACTCCAGACCCAAGCCCACGGCTCCCTGGGGCAACCCAGAAACACTGAGATATTTTCTAGCCCAAAACACCACCGCCTTCCCAAGCTGGCCTGCCCTTGTCCAGGCAGCACCCTGCCCTAGTAGTGGCTTAGTGCAAGTCACTCAGTCATGTGCAACTCTTTGTGATCCCATGGACTGTAGCCCGCCAGGCTCCTCTGTCCAGGGGATTCTCCAGGCAAGAATACTGGAGTGGGTTGCCATTTCCTTCTCCAGGGGATCTTCCCGACCCAGGGATCGAACCCAGGTCTCTGATATTGCAGACAGATTCCTTTATCATCTGAGCCACCAGGAAATACCCTGCCCTAGGCCCATCTGAGATCCTGGCCAGTCTCCCTCCAATGAGAGGAGAGGGGAGACCCAGGGGCATAAGGTGCCCAGGGAGAACAGGTGCCCAGAGATGTCCTGAGGGGTTAGCAGGAAGGGGGGACACCTACTGTAGAGACTGTCATGCAGAAGTGAGGAGACTGGGTGGGGCTACAGGGACAAAAAGACTGGACCAGGCCAGAATGGGGTACAAGTCACTGGGGGGATCCAGGAGATAGGAGAGAAGCAGGGAGGCAAATCAATTCCCCCCTCAGAAAAGAAATTACTCATTTTGTGCAGACGTGCCCTTCCTCTCCTCTCTGCCCCTCAACTCCCATTTCCCTATAGAGGCCCATTCACATTCCTTCTCCCAGCACCAAGTGCAGCCACGGTAAGTGGGTCCTTACTACATGTGCGATGGGGAAACCACAGGAAGGGGCTCGGGTATGAGGGCGGGGCCAGATGGAGCCGAGTGGGATGGGGGTGGGGCCTGACCTCGGAAAAAGGCGCTGAATTCAGAGGGCAAAGCAGCTGGAGGGAACTTGTATTTGCTCTTCTCCTTGGCGCTGATGACTTCCCTGGGGGGGCGGGGATGGGGCAGGGGCCAAGGTGAGGCCAGCGCACTCCTCCTGGGTCACACCCCCTCAGGGGCCTGCACCCCGGCCCCTCCCACCCCTGCACCTGGGCCACCCCCATCCTCTCCCCGGTCTTCTCTGGGTCCTCTGCCAGTGGGCCACCTCTCACCCCCTGTGCTGGCGCCGCCAGGTCTGGTATGGGTCGAAGAGGCCCTCACAGAGGAGCAGGGCATGCAGGGCTACATTCTCTAGCTGGGGCCCACGGTCCTCCTGCGGTGGTGGGGGTCCTTTCAGCTGTAGGCAGACGGAGAGGGTGGAAGGGTGTTAGCTGGGCCGTGGCTACCACCTGCCACCCCCAGGGTAGAGGCCACCTCACCTCGGCCACCAACTGGGTCAGCAGCGCCAGCACCCGGGGCGCCAGCACCCGGCCCCAGCCCGCCTCTACGTTCTCAGGGTTCCTGATGAGTGAATGATGGGAGAGGTCCCAGTGATATGCCAGTACCTACCCCGGGCCCCAGCTCCATGCCCTCCCACCGTGGAGAAGACAACAGGGACCCACCTACAGAGGACGACGAAGAGCTTGAGCAGCAGCAGGGCTTGTTCCAGGTCCCCAGCATCCAGCTGCTCGGCCAGCACGTGCAGCGCGTCCAGAGGGAGCAGCGGCACCTCGGCACCCACCTCCTCTGGCCTGCGGGGGGCAGGGGGAGGCGTCACTGGGCACCGAGGACCCTCAGTCTCCCACCCTCTGAGGAGCTCCAGCCTCACCTGCGTGGCTCCAGAGAGGAGAGTGAGATGCTCTTCTCGAAGGCACCCACAAAGGCCTTCAGCCATTGCTGCAGGTAGCCCAGGTCCTTCTGCAAAGGAGGGCGCAGGAGGGGCACAGTGGACAGAGGCGGGGAGTGAATGGGGGTGGAGAGAGATTGCAGGCAGAGCAGGAGGGGAGGTTGGGGGTGGGGAGAGAAAGGGGGGAAGACAGGAAGTGGAAGGTCAACATCAGAGGACTGCCCGACATACTGACCACTCTCCCAGGCACCCCTGTCTGCACTTCTCGGCCTCCCAGTCTCTGCTCCCACTTCCTAACTCTTGGGGATCCAGGCAAGCCTGACACCAGCAGGGGAGGAGCTTAAGTGTGTACATGTCTAGAGTGTGGCTGTGGCCCACAAGGGTGCTGGGGCTACAGGTCTCCAACCCACTAGCCTCCCTGAACCCAAAGCTATGGGCTGGGCTCTTGCTTGCTACCTTCTACCAGCTTCGCAGGCACCACCTCCAGGAAACCTTCCTGGACTGTACATCTCAGGATGCATGTGCACCATCGACCAGGCAGAGCCATGCACACACAACACCCCACCCACATGTGCAGGTGCAATGCCTGACCTCGCCCCAGGAACCTCCACCCACCCTGGCTGGTTACCTGGACCCCAGGTCCCAGAGCTGGTTCCATGGGCAAGAGCGACAGCCGCTGAGCCCAAGTCTGGGCGCCACCAGCCAGGGAAACTTTGGTGTGAACGGGAAACGTCCCCTCCCGCCCTGGCCCCTGGGGCAGGAAGCGCAGAGTCACGGTGGGGGAAGGGGGCCGCTTCCTCCCGGCAGACCGCAGGGATGTGGGGGGGCCTGGGGCACCCAGGGCCCAGCAAAAGAAGCTGTGAAGGACCCAGCCTAGCGCCGGGGGTGGGGCCTGCAGCACAAAGGGGCGGGGGTCACACTGCCCTGGGTGGAGTTTATGGACAGAAACTAGTTGTACAGGCGTGAAGTCCGGCCTATCTAGGGACAGGCTGTGGTCCCTCCTACAATAGTGCCCTTCATTCAGGGCACCCACAGCTCCCTGAGCAGGGTCTGAGGCCTCTGGCCCAGGAAATGATACTGGAAGACTCATCCATACCTTTGCCCTGCCCTCAGGCCAAGTCTTGTCTTGGCTCCCCATTGGCCCTGCAGCTCTCTTTGCTTCAGGGACACAGGTAGCCCCAGACAGCCCTGACCTCTAAGCTCCTCCCAGAGCATAAAGTGGGCGGTAGCCTGGAACTAAGCTCCTCCTTCCATCCCTCCACCTTCCTTCCTTCCACGCTGGCGTCGTCTGGAGTTCCCATCTAACAGTAGGGCCCAGAAGGCAACTTTTGTTTCCCAGGGGCAGAGGGGAAGGACAGGGACTAAAGTGGAGAAACTTTACGGGCCAGGGACTTATCACAGGCAACACCCCGATACTGTTCCCCGGCTGCCAAGACCTCAACTCCAGGACCTGCACAACTATCTTTGCATGGACAGCTCATTTTTTGGCCACTTGTGGGCCTCAGACCACAGGGCCAGGACTGAACGGTCCCCAGGGAAGAGGGTCTGACCCCAGCAGACTGGGTCAGGCCCCCCAGAAACTGCGGCAGAGCAGCCTTCCACCCCGTGGTCGAACCCTCTCATACATTTTGTCACAGAGGTGAGACCCAGGCAGCTCAGAGAGAGGGTGCGGCCACCCAGGTGCACACCACCAGGACTTTCTGCCGGTCAGTTCTCTTTGGTGACCTCGCCACCCTATACTGCTGGCCACCTCCCTGCTCACCTACCTCTGTCCATTCCATACCTCTCCTCTCCACAGACCAGCAAGGACACCAGCATGCCCAGCCCTGAAAACACCAGAGCCGGCCAGGGCTCTCAAGACTATTTCTTCTGAACTCTTCCCATGGCAGATGGGAAAACGGGGGCCCTGAGGGGATGCCTCATGCACTACCACAGCTGCAGCTGTACCTCTGAGGATGCTCAAAGCCAGACCCATGCTCTAGGCCAGGCCCACTCACGGTGGCTCGAGTCAGTCAGCCCAGCTGACCACACAACTCACGACTCTGCCTTGGTGATCCCACACATCCCAGTCTACCTGCAGAACTCTCCCAACACCATCCTCCCTTCTACTCCTAAACCACCCCTAGTCAAGCCACCGTCTCTCCCACCCAAAACATGAGTCTCTTTTGCCCACTGTAGCTCTGATGAGCACCTATAAGCCACATATGATCATGTCCTCCCTCCCTGGACCAAAGATAAAGGCTCAGTTGCTAAGCCAGGCATCCTGGGTCCCTAGTCCAAGCAGGGCCTGCTTCTCCAGCCTGTCTGGCCTTCGTATCTGTGATGCATACTCTCCTGTGCAGGCCTCTGCTCCCCACCCAAGCCCCGCTGCCCATCTGTGACTTGTGCTTGTGGTACTTAAGCAGGAATCCTTCACCCTCTTCATGTCCATCACCTCGATCGGCCCTCCCAGACCCGGACAGGCCCCCTCAAACTCTGCACACCTCCTGCTTCCTGTCCCTAGAACCATATCCTCTGCCTGTCTGGTCTTGTAGACTTCCAGCAGGTCCAGGCTGGGCCGGGTTCAGGGCTGAGGCAATGCAGGCGGCAGCCTCGGTGGGTTCTGGAGGGGTCTCTGAAGCACAGGTCTAGGCAGGGGAAGGGGCAACTGCCTGTGTTGACTCTGTGGATCTCACCTCTTCACCCCTGGACGCCTCAGCCTGGCTCTAACCCGGGTCCTATGGCTTGAGGCTGCAGTGCTGGGGACTGGGAGGCTGAGCAGAGCAGGGGCCTTGTGCATGGAGGCAGTGCCACGTGCAGAAGTTTCCAGAGCCTGAAAGAGGCGGCTGTGCTGCCTGGGCTCCCGCACTCCTCTCAACACTCCGCCTCGCCGGCTCCTCCTTCCCACTCCAGCTCTGAACAGGAGCATGGGCAGGCCAGCCCAATCCCCACCCTACCTGCCTGGCCCAGGGTCCCAACCCTGCCCCTCCCGTCAGGAAGGTCAGGAGCAGCCACACCCCGCCCTGGGCCCTGCAGCAGGGAGAAACTGTGGTGTGGCGGAGGTCAGTTTCCCGGGGTGGGGGGGTGGTTCTCAGAGTCACCCCTGTAGGGACCCCAATTTATGCCCCACCAGCCTTGAGGACACTCAGTGCTGAGGGAGGGGAGCTCCCAAGGGCTGGTGAGGCCCTGAATGGGCAGGGAACCACCACTTCCTCAAACTCTGAGATAACCGGGAGGATGGGTGGGCACGGCTGTCTGTCGGGGGGACAGGGACCACTGAGCGCCTGGCGCCACGCGGAGACCTGCCTGCCCTACCCCAAGCCTGACAACTGCTCCGGCTTACTCTGTGTCCCAGGCCCCAGACTTTGCCCCAAATCCTCCATCACCATCAAACACAAAAGTTCCTTAAACAGCACCCAGCGCCCCCCAGGGCACATCGGTTACACCACTGTTGGGGCAGCTGGCCGGCCGCCCTACCACAAGCTCAGGGTATGTCCACTGCCGACACCTCCAACTGAAGCCCCACTGGCGTGGTGCCCACCTCACCTCCAGCCTCACGTGCCACATTCACTGGATGCCCCCTGGGTATTACTCACTGTCCCCACCCCCACAGGTCTGCATGTGTTTGGCTTTCTGTGCTTCCTCTGCCTGAACGTTCCCTATCAGACTCAGCACCTCCCACAAGATGCAGCTCTGTCTGGAACTTCAGAGGTCGGGGGTCCCACACTGAATGTGGGTAAGAGCATGGGTTCTGGAGTCCAGTCCCGATTCTTACACTTGGCAGCTTACTTAACAGTACTCTCTCAAAAGGGAACCCTCCTACACTGTTGGTGGGAATGCAAATTGGTACAGCCACAATGGAGAACAGTAGGGAGGTTCCTTAAAAAACTATAAATAGAGTAATCATATGGCCCAGCAATCCCACTCCTGGGCATATATCTGGAAAGGAAAAAAAAAAAAAAATTCTTTGAAAAAAATACATGTACCTCAGTGTTCACTGCACCACTATTTACCATAGCCAAGATAGGGAAGCAACCTAAATGTCCATCAACAGAGGAAAGATTAAAGAAGATGTGGTACATATATACAATGGAATATTATTCAGCAATAAAAAGGAACAAAATAATGCTATTTACAGCAACATGAATGGATCTAGAGATTGTCATACTAAAAGAAGTCAGGCAAAAAGACATATTATGTGATATCACTCATATGTGGAATCTAATTTTTAAAAAGTGATATGGATGAACTTATTTACAAAACAGAAACAGACTCACAGATTTAGAAAACAAATTCATGGTTACCAAAGGGGAAAGGTAGAAGCGAAGGATATATAGGAAGGTTGGGATTAACACACACACACATATATACATACATATATATATATATAATAGATAATTATAAAGGAGTATAGCCTAGGAAACTTTATTCAGTGCTCTAAAATAACCTACATGAGAAAAGAATCTGGAAAAGAATAGACATATGTACATGTGTAACTAAATGACTTTGCTACACACCTGAAACTAACACAGATTGTAACTCAACTATAATACAAACAAAAATCTAAAAAACAAAAAAGCCACAACATTAACCTGTTTCAGCTGCCTCTTTAAAAATCCTTGCTTTGTTTAACAGGTAAAGGCTCCCCGACCACACCCACCAGCATGTGGTAAGGTGAGTGGGCTCTGCCTTCCCAAGCCCTTGGCGTTCTACAGCATCCCTCTCTTCTCCCCACCCACCTCCATGAGTGACACATGAGAGGCAGACCTTGGCTCACTGGCTGAACCAAGGTCCCAAGGGCTACTCCTCAGCTGGGTTGTCCAGGCAAGTGGAATCGGAGGATCATGGTGGACCCTGGGTTAGTGTTAGGAGCAGGGTAGGGAGAGCAGACCAAGGCTCCACAGTGGTGACTCCTCCCAGTCAGCACCCCTTCTCCTGGAACAGGCAAACAGAAATGGGATAAGGTGGATGGAGCCCGATCAGGATGACCTCTTTCAGGCCTGGGCATCTTCCCAGTCAGCATCAGGAGGGGGATGGCAATGTCAAGCTGAAAGTGGCTTTGGGCTACACCAGGAAGACTGGAGGTCAGACTCGGAAGACCTCAGGCCAAGGAATGAAACGAAGATGGGGACTTCTCCAGGGCCAAGGCAAGTGAGACTAGTGGTCCAAGGGCCTAGGTGGCTGGGCCAGCCGCTCCCCTTACCTGGGGAGGGGTTCTTGAAAGGCATGGACCTTCTGGTCTCCGTAACACCCCTTGGGGCTTAACCTTCCCCTTGTCCTATCACTATGGAAACCAAGAATTTCCTTTCAGGGTCCCCATAGTAACCGACCTGTTTCCATGGGGACCCCACACTTCCACATCAGCTCCCCAGTTGCCATAACAACTCCAGTGATTACCAGCCCCTCCCCCAACTCTGGGCTCTGTGCTACTCTCCCCATTACCTCAGTCTCTCCCTCTTCAGTTGCCTCAGTAATGAAGGCAGGGAGGAGGAAACCCTGGTTGCCCCTATGAGGTATGGATGGGGATTGGTGCGGCCAAGCAGCAAGGAGGTCCTTTTCCTCATCTCAAGAGGGTGAACTGAGGCATAAGAAGAAATATGGCCCAGCTAAGGTCCCAGAGGGAGCAGAGGGCCTGACTAGGCTTCCATGATGCAGCAGAGCTCATCAGTCAGGGTGAGGGACCAGGAGGGGTGGGCAAAGCAAGGTCAGCTGGAGTTCTCACCTGACCTCCCTGGAGCCCCATGTCCTCAATGACATAAACGGAGTTCAGCCTGGGGTCCGCACCTGCACCCTCAACATCTGTCCCGACCTTTGGGTCCCCAAGTGCCCCTCAGCTCTCATGCACCCCAGTGCTCCCTTTCACTGGAGGGCTACCGAGCAACACTGCTGCTCCAGCTGCAAGGGGGCCACTCATCTGCATCTTTTGCATCACCTTTACACACCAGTTGCTAGCCTTTGGGTGCTGTCCCCAGTCCCCTTATCCTTGCACCCACTTCCTAAGCCCTCACTGGGGAAGCCCTTGTGGGGGGGTCCTCTCGGTGTGCTGCCACCCGTCCCTCTCACTCCTGACATCCTGCCTCTCATATTTCCCATGGCCATGTGCCTGATCCTCCCTGTCCTGCACCCTCAGATCTCAAGGCCCAAACTCCATCCTCTGGCACCACATCCCTGACCAGTAACTGCTCTGGGGCCTAATGCCTCCATTCAGCTATTCAGCTAATACCCAGGGAGCACCTACTAAATATGAGGTGAAACCGTGCAGCAGCAAGCACAACGAGGGTGCAAACGAGGACATGCCTGGGCTGAGGTCCAGCTCGGTCAGGGTTGGGGGGACAGGGCGCAGACCCACCTGAGTCCTGCCCATGGGGCTAGATCTTTCCTGGGCAAAGGAGCGCAGGACAGAGCTGGCTGGAGCTCTGCTGGACAACCTTTGTACGACCCTGCCTTGGTTTCTCCCTTAAGGCCCTGGGAGGCTCGGACTGAGTGATGTCTAGGGCGCACTCTGCTCCTCCTTCAGTAGCCACCCACAGCCCCCTCACCCACTCGTGGCCCCCAGAGGTACGGGGTGAGTGGGGCTGAATCTAAGGTCTGTGAGGGGAAAGGAAAGGCAGAAACGGGGGTGCTCCCTGGGCGGGCCCAAACCCACAACTGGGGAAACAGGTTTGCCAGCTGATGTCAGCTCTCACTGCTGAAGGGAGGGGTGAAAGTATTGGGGGACCTACTGGCTGGGTGGCTGGCCAGCTCAGGGTTTCTTAATAGCCTCTATCGGTTCAACCCCTTACCTATCTTCCCCTCCTCTGAGCACACACACAATAGGTCCCTGCAGGGCTCTGACGAGGACAGCCACCAACCACTCCAACCACTCCCTGGGAGCTCAGTGCAGAGGGTGGAGACCACGTTCCGGGAGCAGGAGCAGGACCAAGCCGGCAGGAAGGCCGTGCTGGGAGGCTGGCTGGAGCTTCCTCTCCCCAGGAAACCTGGCCCCTCCCGGCTCCTGGGTTCACACTCATATCCTGGATTTGTTTGCCTGGCCCCAGGCTGTCCCCTGCCTGCCCAGGCTTCCAAGGCTACAACCAGCTAGCCTGTGCCCCACACCTCCCAAATGAGGTGAGGAGCAGGAGGGGGAGAAGGGACTCAGCACAGGTGAATGCTAAACACCTGTGAGGGACTGACTGCCTGCAGAGCTCAGCCAGAAGGGGCAGCAAGAGGCACCCATGTTGGAGGTACAGTTCTGGGAAACCAAGACACACCTTCCCCAGCAGCATGCCACCCTGCCCGAAGACCCACCATTAACAGCCCTCAGACTCATCACCTCATTCAAGCCCTTCACCTGATCACGGAGAAGAAACTCACAACCAAGAACCCGCCCACGACCACGGGGACAATCAGAAGCACAATTAACATCCCTCAGATCAAGCCCCCCTTCACCTGGTTACAACTGAAGGACGTGAAGACCAAGAACCTGCCCGCAACCACGAGGGCAATGAGAAGCATAAGGGCCAGTGGCAAGTTTCCTCCTAAAGCTTTTCCCCATCACAAGGACCAGTCTTTGGACATAGAGACAGATAAGCCGGGGGAACAGGATCCAATGGAGCAGGGAAGCAGAAAACTTCTCTGGCCTAGACCAGTCATACTGGCTACCCCAGTCATACTGGCTACCCCTCTGCAGAGTCCAGGCCAGGATTGTGCCAAATTTACAGATATGGAAACGGAGCTCAGGGTGTAAACAGTATGCATGCCCTGAATCACACCAAAGATGGACTCTACTCCATTTACTGCCTCCTGCCAGATGCCTGGATTTCTCACCACCCAAGAGAGCTCAAGAAGCTATGGCCTTTGTGGCCTGGATTCCTGGTCCCTGGGGCCCCAGACCTAACCTGCAGTCCCGAGAGACAGTGGGCTAGCCTCTTCTCAGAGGGCCCGCTGATATGAGCATGAACTTCCCCCCAGTGCCCAGATCAGGAGCACACAATAGTCCATTGTGCCCAAGGTGCACCTGAGCCAGGAGTGTGATGCCAGGCAGGTGCAGGGAGGAAGGTTGGTGCTGGGTGAAGGGCAGAGGGGTGTTGCCCTGGGTTCTCTCCCTGCTGTGGATACAGAAGGAAAGTGGGGCCCTATGTGTTCGATACAGTTTGGGGGACACCTGTGTTGCTCCCATCACCTTGAGGCCACTTAAGGTAATCAATGAGGCAGGATGAGAATCTCAGGAGACAATGGTATCCCTCCATCCCTTTCAAACATCCCTCCCAGCTTGTCTGCATTCCCCGTCTCCACCCTCAGCATCCAGAGAAAATCTTTTCTTTGGGCTGGACCCCCGGTAACCCACACCCTCCTCCGCGCCCGGGGTTGGGGTGGGGCCGGCTGGGGTCAGGAACTCACCACGGTCAGTTCGCTGCAGCGGATCTGATGAGTTGACCCAAGACCGAAGTAGGGACCTCCCACCCAGCCCACTCAGACCCGTCGACCAAGACTACCCAACTGGGCGCAGTCAGGAGGAGCAAGCCCAAATGTAAAGTAAGCCTCCCAACCCGGCCAGTCTCTTTCCCGCCCCCGCCGGGGCCTCAGTTTCCCCATCTGTAAAAGGTAAAGGCCGGCTTGGTCCAGGCCTCTCTCCTCCGGCACAACCGATGCTACCCAGTCCGCACCCATGAGGCTCCAGTGTGGCGCGCGCCCGTAAGGACCGACCCCCAAGTGTAAACGCCAGAGGGACCAGCGGGCCGGGGGCGCACACGTGCGTGCGGAGCCGGAGCAACCCCGGCTCGCGCGCAGATACGCGGCCCAGGTTGTGCCGGGCGCAGGTGCAGCAGGCGCCGGGCGCGCGGAGCTGGGGGCCCGGCGGGCGCGGGGCGGGGCGGGCTCACCTGCGCGTAGTAGAGCAGCCACAACTCGTAGAGCCGCTCCGAGGCGGCCATGGCCCGATCGGGCTCCGGCGCTGCCGCACACCACCTGCCGCCACCGCCTCCTCCTCCGCGCCGCCCGCCGGTTGCCCTCGGCCAGGCCCATGAGCGGAGGGCGTCACTCCAGGGCGGAGCGGCGCGGTACTACTGGGGAAGTAGTACTGGCCCCCGCCGCGCTCCTCCTCCTCCCGGTCGGCCGCCGCCCGGCTTCCTGCACTTCGGCGGCTGCCACCGCCGCCCCACCCCTCCCGGGACCGAGCAGAAGGCGGGGAGCCCGGCGGGAGGAGGGGCCTGAAGTCAGGGCGGCCCGGAGGGCGCCCAGCGGCCCCGCCCCCTCCCAGTGCCTCGGGTAGGGCCAATCTGAGCCTTCCGGACTGGGGTCGCGGTCTGGGATTCCAGGCTTGCCCCAGGTCTAGACCTGACCGACACGCAGCCCGCCTGGCTGGAACGGCCACCATTTGTGCAAGGGAGAGGCTCGCGGGCTTGGGGGAAGGGGCTGCGGGCCGCGAGTAGATGGGCAGTGTCCTTCAACAAGTTGTGAGGACAGTAACCGTGACGACCACTTGTAGA
Organism: Bubalus bubalis; assembly: GCF_019923935.1. Taxonomy (NCBI): domain Eukaryota; kingdom Metazoa; phylum Chordata; class Mammalia; order Artiodactyla; family Bovidae; genus Bubalus; species Bubalus bubalis. Next base: position 52,398,036 of record NC_059177.1, read on the forward strand.
ACTTACTACGTGCCAGGTGCTGGTCTAAGTGCTTTATGCGGAGACCGAAGTGCCACCTTTTTTTAAATCCTATTGTTAGTGGAGCAGGCTAGTGTGACAGGAGTGTGGAGTGGGGCTCGGGGATAAGAAAACTAGGACAAAACTCAAATAGCTCTGGGCGAGCAGTTTCCTACACCTGTTTAGCAGTAGTCTTCACCTCGCCTGGATCCCCTCGTTCAGGAAGCCTTCCTAGATGCTCCAAGTGGAGGCAGCCTCCACTCCAGGGTTCAGCACTTGGTTCACATCTTTTAACTTCAAGAGGATAAAGGCTAAAGGGTGCCTCGTGTCTCTGTTTGACAGGCAGAGAAACTGAAGCCCCGATGGGCCAAATGAGGACCATTTGGGCAGCATGAACAGGGACAGATGCCAGACAGTTTTCAGAACCAGTGCCAACCATCACCTCGGGCCTCTTTCTTTCCCTACTTTCCCCAGCCCCAGCTCCCTGAGAAATGAGGAGGGCCCTTGTTGTTGGCCAAGGGTAAGGCCCTCTATTGGGGCTGCAGGGGGTGGGGTTGGGGTTGCAGGACCCAGAGAGTTAACATCAATTGGAGGAATTGACTAGTCTAGAGCCCACTAGACCCCTATGGCCAAGAGGAGACAGACTCTGTCTCCATACCCATCCTATTCTGTCCTCGTGGGTTCACGGGCATCTCCTCCACTCTGGCCTTTTCCCCTGCCCCATCTATCCTACTTCTGACATTTCCTGAGCACTGACTATCTTCATATTGTGTATCACCTGGATACCTGGAAGGGCACCCCACACAGTGCAAGGGAGAGAGCACCAAAAGGCCCAGGTTAGAGGTCAAGAGGGTCATTTGTGGGGACAGGCTAAAAAGGGTTATGTGGCTCTGGAGATCTCCGTTGGGAACTGGAAAGGAAGGAAGGAGTGGGTGTCCTGGGAGACCGCAAGCAGGGAACAGCCTTGTTGAGACAAGTCACCGGTGTAGGCGGGCGGGTTGGGGGGCATGGCCTCCTCTCCTCAGGAGATGGGAGGAAGTGTGGCTCTGGGAACCTGGATAGGCTATCAGAAGGTACTGACTTCAGCCAAAGAGGTCTGTCTGTTGTCGGTTGTCAGGGCATGTTAATTAACTTGAGAAAGGATACCGTGGCAGCTCCATCTGCGGAGCGGTGCACCTATTGGCCAAGGTCACACCAACTCTCAGCTTAGTTCTCAGGAACTAAGCTCAGGATGGTCTCTTGGGGCCCTTTGGGCCAAGCTGGGGTTTGCTCTTCTTCAGGTTAGGTAGTCTGGCTCTGGGTACTCTGCCACCCCATGAGGGGTTCGAGGTGGGAGGGGAGCAACCTTGAACCCAGAAGAAAATGGTCATTTAGCCAAGCCCTGCTCTGCTCAGGCTCTGTCTGAGCTGACAGCGGCCAGAGAAGGGCCCAGGGGCCCATGAACAAATGTATCATGGAAGCCACTGGTATCTTAAGAGGAAAGGAAAAGCAGACCACTTAATCTGGGGTCGGAATGGAGTCAGGGAAGGCTTCCTGAAAGCATTCGAGCCTTGAAGAATCGAACTGGACAAAGATGGGTCAGTTCAGTTCAGTAGCTCAGTCGTGTCCGACTCTTTGCGACCCTATGGACTGCAGCACGCCAGGCCTCCCTGTCCATCAGCAACTCCCGCAGTTTACTCAGAAAAAAAAGATGGGTCAGCGAATTGCAAAGTGGCGCCTAGGTAAAAACCAGAGAGAGCGATGCGCTCTATCCTCCTTCACTCAGGTCTGGCTGCTCTTGCCGCTTTTTTTCCTAATTGGCATTGGACGAATCGAGCCTTGGAGCCTTCTTTACCGGCCCCGAAGAGTTCGGAGAGTCGCGAGGGAGGAAGAAGGCGGGTCCATTGGTTGGCTTTCAGGTCTTCCTGCTCTCCCATTCTCGTCCCTGGATTGGCCGCGAGAGGCTCATCTACACCTTGGGCCTGCGCGCTGAGGGGCGAAAGAAGGTTGGGGGAGGGGGTTGTCTGTGGGCAAGATGGCGGCGACTGCAGCCGGTGTGGGCCGATTAGAGGAAGAGGCGTTACGGCGAAAGGAACGGCTGAAGGCCCTACGGGAGAAAACCGGACGCAAGGTGAGGAATGCCCTGTGAGGGCCGTGGCTGAAGTAACCAACGTTTGGATCCGCCATAGCGACGAGAGGGCAGGGGGCTGCTGGGAAAAGGCAACGGCCGAGGTCACGCATGCGTGCTGTTGGAGCATGCGCACTGCGTCTGTGCCGGCCCAGTCTGTGTGGCTTTGCTAGAGCTGTTAGTCCTTCGCTGGTGCTGTCGCGCATGCGTAGCCACGGGTAGGGCAGTGGTCGTCGCTCCGCAGTCCCTTTGGCCCCTGTGTTTTCCTTATGGGACTCCAGGGCCACTACGAGTTTCGCATGGTCATTGGTTTAGGCGTGGTTTGTTCGCGTCTGAACACGCTGAGTCTTCCGTTTTCCCATGACCATCCGGCCTGTGTGCCAGAGCGCTCGGAGAACGGCAGTACGGACTGTACTCTGGGCGCCCAGCTGAAAGCCTTGAGTGCAGAAACCGACAAGCAAGATCCATGTCTAGATTAGGGTAGACTTCGGGGAAAGAGGCGGGCGCTTAGTTGTTTACCAGGCTCTTCTTTGGGGCTGGAGTCCTGCTGGTTGCCAGACTTGGAAGCGTTGTTCCTTTGTCTTGTTTGACACCAAAATGGCCTGTTTCTGTTTCTACTTTGTTCATCTCTCGGAAGTAATCGAGGGAAAGGAGAACTCTGAGGCTCACTGCTTCTGTGCGAACCCTGGACCTGTCACTTGGGGTTGTGGGATGTGGGACAAATTGCTTCATCTCCATGAGCCTCGGTTTCTTCATGTCTCCAGTGGAGAGTAACAACCCCTAAACGTTCGTTCTCACTGGGTTATTTACTCTGTTAGATTATCTATATGCAAGAGCCCTGGAGACTGTAGAGTACAGAGGATGGACGTTGTTTATTCTGCTGTGTTTGGATGGGCAAAAACTTTGTCCTCAAGTGTGCAAAATACAAAGGATGTTAAATATCTAGACCTGCAAGGGATTGGGGAAAACAGGGAGGCCATTTTTCAACTTAAAAAAAAAAAAAGGCAGGTCCCTTTTGTTTGTTACTTTTCTGCATGGCTCTCTGATGTCCTGCTAGAAAAGAGGAAGGGGAAGTAATAGAGAGTGAAAGCCAGCAGAATTGCCTTCTGTGTTTATCGGCAACTTTTCGGTCCTGTCCAACAGTCAATCTCTGCAAACTTCATGGCCCAGGCATGCTCAGGACCTCAACTTTATTATTATTATTTTTTAGGACCTCAATTTTATAAACAGTAGCTAGTCGACTGGAGCTGTTGGCTTAGATTTAGGGCCCAGAAGATTGGAATTTGGGTTTGAGGGCAGAATACAAAGAACAAAACAGCATCCTGAGTGCCCATTACAATGGGAAGGAGGCCTAGGCTATCAGAAAACTGGCCTTTAAATACACTATATATTTATTTTTGGATGTGCTGGGTCTTTATTGCTGAGTGGGCCTATCTCTAGCAGCAGCGAGCTGGAGCTACTCTGGTGCGCAGGGCTTCTCATCGAAGTGGCTTCTCGTTTTGTGGAGCTCTGGGATACAGGCGCAATAGTTGTGGAACCCGGGCTTAAGTTGCTTCGCAGCATGTGGGATCGTCCCAGGTCAGAGGTTGAACCCATGTCTTTTGCATTGGCAGGCTGATTCTTTACCACTGAGCCACCAGGGAAGTCCAAAACTCAGCTTTTAAGAGGGATTCTCTCAATGGGCTGAAAATATGAGCCTATTTTTTCCCTTTGCTTTAAAAAAAAGTTGTGTAGAATATACATAAACACAAAATTTACCATTTTAAGTGTACAAGTCAGTGTCATTAAGGACACTCAGAATGTTATAAAACTATACTACTATTTCCAGCACTTTTTCATCATCCCAAATGGAAATCTGTGCCCATTAAACAGTGTCTCTTTCCCCTGTCTCCCCAGCTCCTGACAACCACCATTCTTTTTCTTTACTATTCTAGGTATCATATAAGTAGAATCATGTAGTACTCGTCTCTCTGTTCAGCAGCTTATTCATTCAGCATAATGTCAGGGTTCATCCATGTTGTAGCATGTGTCAGGATCTGTTAGCAGGCAGTTGGATTGTTTTAGCTGTTGTAAGTATGTAGGGGGTATACAAACATCTATTTGGCTCTCTGTTTTTGCACTTATATCCAGGAGAATTTGGGGATCCTACAGTAATTCTGTGTTTAATTTTTTGAGGAACTGCTGTGTTTCCCATAGCAACCACATCATTTTACATTCCCAACGGCAGTGCTTAAGGATTCTGGTTTCCCCACGTTCTTGCCAACACCTGTTATTTTCTGTTTTGTTGATTATATACATACTAATTGTGGTTATAGTTTTGATTTGCATTTCTCTGATGATTAGTAATATTGAACATCTTCACATCTTCTCATGTGCCTATGGCCATTTGTGTGGTTTTTTTTTTTTTTGAGAAGTGTTTATCAATCCTTTCCCCATTTTTTTTTTTTTTCTTTTTGCTATTGCTTTGCTCATTTTTTAATTGGGTTTTGACTGTAGTTGTTGAGTTGTAGGAGTTCTTCATGTGTTCTGGATATTAAGCCTATATCAGGTGATTTGTAAATACGTTCTCCCACTCCCAAGGTTGTATTTTTACTTTCTGATAATGTCTTTTGATGTGCAGAGATTTAAATTTTGATGGTCATTTTCCCTTTTTCTGTTGTTGAGGCTGCTTTTGGTATTGCACCTAATGAACCATTGTCAAATAGAAGATCATGAAGCTTTTCCTCTGTTTTTTTCTAAGAGTTTTATAGTTTTAGCTCTTTCATTTAGGTCTTTGATCCATTTCAAGTTAATGTTTGTATATGGTATAATGTACCTTCTTTTGCATGTGAAGGTCCTGCTTTCCCGGTACCATTTGTTGAAAAGACTGTCCTTTCTCTATAGAATGTTCCTTGTACCCTTGTTGAGAATCATTTCACCATGTATGCAGCAGTTTATTTCCGGGCTCTCTCTCCTGTCCCATTGGTCTGTTGTTTGTCCTTAGGGCTGTATCACACTGTTTTGATTACTGTAGCTTTGTAGTAAGCTTTGAAATCAAGAAGAATGAGTCCTCCAACTTCATTCTCTTTCAAGATTCTTTTGGCTATTTGGGATTCCTTGAGCTTCCATATGAATTTATTTTTATTTTTTCTGTTTGTGCAAAAAGCACCATTGAGATTTTGATAGGGATTGCTCTGAATCCATAGATCATTTTGAGGAGTATTGCCATCCTAACAGTATTGTCTTCCAGTTCAAGAGCAAGGGATGTCTTTATGTTTATTTACATCTTCAGTTCCTCTCAGCAGTGCTCTCTAGTTTATACTGTACAAGTCTTCAGCCTCGTTGGTAAATTGGTATTAGTGTTCCTCAGTATTTTATTCTTTCTCGTGCTGTTGTAAATAGGGTTGTTGTCTTAAATTCCTTTCAGGTTGCTCATTGACAGAAGTGCTGCTGATTTTCATCAGTTGATTTTGTATCCTGGAACTTTGCTGAATTTGTTATTGTTCCTGAGTTTTTTGTTTTTATTTTTATTCTTGTTTGTTTTTATCTGGCTGGGTTGTTTGTCTGTTTTGGTGGACTCTGGGGTTTTCTGCATATAAGATCATGTCATCATTGAACGTCCTTTTTTGGCAGGTCTAGCTAGGAGCTCTTGACTATTCCACTCATATAGGCCTTTTCCCGCTTACAAAGGGAAGTTAGAATTTTTAGTTGATTCTTCAGTTTCCACACAGTGGTGTCAATGGTTCAGCAGTGGTAGGTGATGAAATGTTGTTTGGTTTGTCTGAACATGGGTTCTTAGAGCTAGTACTCCTGTCGTTCAGCAGATGTCTATTGAACACGCACTGTGCACCAGTCATTCAGACGCTGGAGGTGCCACAGTGAACCAAGCACACAGAAGCCTGTGCCCCGGGCAGCTTCCATTTAGCTGGGGGAGCACACGGTCAAGCAAAATGTATCTCGTGTTAGATGGAGATGGTGTTACGAAGAAAAGGAAAGAAGGAAAGAGAGATGGGGCATGGATGGTGCTCCTGTTTTACTTGGTAGCTCTGGCAGTTTAATTTCTTTATTAAAGGCAACAGTATTTTCAGATTTAACATGGTTAATGATACCACCTGCCTGGCTTATCTTATCTGGTGTTGATGACAACCTTGAGAAGAAGGAAGAAGGAGGGCCAATTTGTAGGTAGAAGCACTGAGACCAATAAACATGAGGCGGTTTTATTTGTCAGGTAACGAGGAGGTACCTAAATGAGCGCCGGGGTGAGGAGGGACCACGAGAACGCGGTGGCTGTCTTTACTCACTGAATGGGACTGGTTTCTCTGAGGCAGAGTGGGGAAAGTTGAGAAACCTTCCTATGTATTTTGTGATTCCTTGAGGTTTTATGAATTACATCCCCCCAAAAACAACAGTGGCAAAAGAGTATAGACCTCAATCCAAGCTGCCCACATACCTTAATCTTTTCTGATTAAGACCCTGACTAGTCCTGATTCTGGCCCTTCTTCACACCAGCAAGGATGGGTGTGGCCTTACTTGCCACAGTTCCTTTTCTTTCTTTTTTTTTTTGATATATTTTTTTATTTTGGTAAAATCTGGGTGACCTAAAATTTGCCATTTAACTGTTTTTCATCGGCATTAAATATATTCACAAGTGTTGTGCAACCATCACCACTATTTCTGCAACGTTTTCATCACTCTAAACAGAAACTCTGCAGCCATTAAGCAATAACTCCCCATTCCTCTCTTACCCCAGCCCCTTGTAGCCGCTAACCTACTTTCTGTCTCTCTGAATTTGTCTAATGTAAATATCTCATATAGAAAGGAATCTTTCAGTATTTGTTCTTTTGTATTTGGCTTATTTCACTTAGTGAAATAATGCTTGTAATTCTGGGTCCATCCATTCCAGTATGTAACAGTTTCCTTTTAAAAGCTGAATAATATTCCATTATATACATATATGTATATATGTACACACGCACACTCACCTTATATATATACACACACAACACATTGTTTAGTCATCTGTTCATGGACACCTTTAGACAGTTGTGATTAATACTGCCATTGGTATATTGGTGTACTTTTTGGTGTATAAATCTTTGAGTCCCTGTTTTTAATTCTTCTGAGTATATATCTAAGGAGTGGAATTACTTGTAATTCTGTGTTTAACTTTTTGAGAAACCGCCAAACTACTTCCCACAGCAGCTGTATCATTTTCCACTACCACTCGCAATGCATGAGGGTTCCAACCTCTCTACATACTTGCCAAGACTTGTGATGTTCCTTAAAAAAAAAAAAATTCTAGCTCTCCTGGTAGGTGTGAAGTGGTGTCTCATTGTGGTTTTGGTTTGCATTTCCCTGATGATTATTGCTGTTGAGCACCTTTTTATGATTTTCCATTTGTATATGTTCTTTGGAGAGAAATAGCTATTCATGTCCTTTGCCCGTTTTTAATTGGGTGGTTTGTCTTTCTGCTGTTGAGTTGTGGTTGATTTCTTTACATATTCTGGATATTAAACTGTGGTCAGATATGGGATTTGCAAGTATTTTCTCCCATTCTGTGGGTTGTCTTTTCACTTTATTGGTAGTGTCCGTTGATCCATGACAGTTCTTAAAATTTTGATGAATGCCGATTTATCTTTTCTTACCTTTTGTTACCTGTGGTTTTAGTGTCATATTTAATCTTCACAGTTCTTGAGTGACGTTATTGTTGGGGTAGATGCCTGGGAAAAAGATAGTCAAGAGTCTACAGAGTTAATTTTCCAGCCCACAGTCATTTCCTGTGGGACCTGTGAGTGGGAAGGAAGTACAGCCTGCCTGCTGCTGGCAGATAGGAAGCGAGGGGTCTCCTCACCCAGAGAGGAAGTGGTGCCCCGCTTTTATAGTTCATTCCTCTGATGTGAGGACGAGGCCGCTCTGGGGCAGGCTCCAGGCTTGAGCACTGCCTCAGCCTGTTGGTGGAGAGTGCCTGTCTGCCCCTTAGGGCTGGCTTCCTGCTGGCCCCCTAGACTCAGTGGTACATCCTTCATTGATACCATCTGTGCGCATGGTTTTGCTGGAGGTATCATGGTTTCAGGCATGAGGTTGATTTTCCTCATGGTGTATCTTCTCCCTCACAAGACTGTAAACTCATAATGTAGTGTCGTCTGGAGGTTCCAGTCACAGAGTTTCCGTGTATTATTCAGTAGTAAAGCTCTATCATGGTTGTGCAGCTTGGCAGTTTTCCAGAGTGCTTCCTTGCTATCCCATGTGATGCCACTTATTTGAGAGGGGGCAAGACAAGATGGGGTTCAGAGGTGCTGGGATGCCCAAGGTCATGGAGCCTAAGTAACTCTGCTGGATTCTAGCTCAAGCAAGACCCTCTGCTAGAGGGGGCTTTTATTCAGGGCAGCCTCACTTGTAGCAGCATCCTGCAAGTCAGCCAGTCCAGGGTGACAGGTGGAGAGACCACATACAATATTCAGCCGTGCTCCTGGGGTTCCTGGGAAAGCCAAGCTGGGTTCAGAGATGCTTCACGGGAAGGCAGAATGGAACATGAGCTGAGTCGTGATGGATGGGACTGAGGTTGGAGTATTAAAGTAGCTGGAAAGGAATGTTCCAGGGGAGCATTTCAGAGGTGGGGACATCAGGGGCACAGAGAGGCCAGCAGGGGATGCTCCAGAGGGTTTGACAGCACGCAGTTGGCAGGAATGAGGTCTAAAAGTGCCGCTGGGCAGTCTGGTGGCCAAGTTCTACAGGAGCCAGGGCTTCCGGCTGGGAGGGCAGCCAGCCTTCCCCGGGCACATATTTCTGTATTGTAGCATTGGAACCTCGTATCCTGATGCTCATCCAGAGGTTCCAAGCCAGGTGAGCAGGTGAACAGTTCAAGGCTGTCGATTCCGTCCTGGCCACCAGGGCACCTTGAGGCTACTTTCTTCTCTAATCTCATCCTCATCAGCAGCCAGATGGAGGCTTCCAAAAGTGATTCAGTTGGCACAAACATTCGCCCCTTGGCTGTTGGTTCTTCTGACATTTGGCCCGGATTGGACTGTCTCTTTCTGCCCTGAGACTTGGAGACTGGTTGTCTACTCAGCCAGCCCCTCAGGGATTGGGTGTGACCCCAGGCCCAAGGTCTGGCTGTCAGCTTTCAGGTTCAACAGCAGTTCCTGTTTTTCTCTCTAGAGAGAGCAGAGCAGCGCTGTTCAGTGTTCTCCGTACAATCTGTGCCGTCTAGCGCTGCAGCAGCGAGCCACATGTGGTTCTTGAACCCTTGAAATGTGGCTAACATGCGTTAATTTTATTCCATGGGCTTCCCTGTTGGCTCAGTGGAAAAGAATTCACCAGCAATGCAGGAATCGCAGGAAACCCAGGTTTGATCCCTGAGTTTGGAAGATCCCCTGGAGGAGGACATGGCAATCCCACTCCACTATTCTTGTCTGGAGAATCCAATGCACAGAGGAGCCTGCTGGGCTACAGTCCATGGGGTCGCAAAGAGTCAGACACAACTGAAGCGACTTAGCACGAATGCAAATTAATTTATATTTAGACAGCCATCCTTAACATATGACTGCCTTATAGAACAGTGTATTTCTGGAGGGCTTGCTCCATTTCATCCAACTCATAAGAGACTGTATCTCACCTGAACTCCCATTTATTAAGAGCCAAGAGGGAGAGGGCAGGTGGCAACCCAGGTGACCATCATGTCAGCCTCGGGGTCTAGAGTTGGGGCAGAAGGCTTTGAAGTTGTCCGTCTTTGTGGCCAGCGTCTCCAGCCGATGTATATTCCTGACCTTTTGAGTGTGCACCCAGTGGAGTTGAATGCTGACCATTCGGTGGTACAGTTGTGATCTTCACACTCAAGACACGTGCATGTGGAGAGCGGAAGCAGTGCCAAGGCAGAGGGGAGCAAGTTGGAACTCTCTGACTTGGGTGTTGTGGGTAAAGTCCTAGCCAGTGTGGGGTGAGGGCATAAGAGGGAGCTGGAGGGAAGGGCTTGCATGGGTTGTGGGCAGCAGAGGGTGGCAGCAAGCGAGGGATGATGGAGGAGAGACGAGCGAGCTGGGGTGGCAGGGGTAGTCCAACTTGTCCGTGACCTGCTCATCTCTCAGGAAGCTGTCTCTGTCCCCACCCCATGTGACCGCATCCCCATGCCCAGCAGCCTGATTGCTAAGTCACTTGAGGCAGTCATGTCTCCTGGGTTGACAGCCTTTTGCAGGTTGGCAGACCCAACATTTACATGACCGCTTATAGGGTCTCATGACTTGTTCATTCCTGAAGGAGTCCTTTAAGATAGATGTTGATTACTCCCTATTTATTAGGTCAGGAGACCTGGGGCTGTAGGGACCTCTCATGTCTGTGCTTTGTCATGTTGTCAGTCTCGGGTGGTCCCTTAAGCTCTGGCCCTGTGTCCCTCTCCACTCCTCACCCCCTGAAGAAGAGGTCACCTTCCCATCACGTACAGAAATTGCCACCAGGTTGCCTGGAGGGATCCGCAAGACATAGCAGAGAGCGTGTGTTATGTGTGTAGACTGTCCGGTTCAAATCTCAGCTCCACTCATCACCTCTTTCGGATGAGAGCAAATCTTTAAAGCTCTAGACGTCCCTACCTCTGTCTGTAAAATCCAGACCTCGTCAGTAGCCAGGAGCACAGAGAAGGGGTCCAAAAGAGTCCATCTTAAAGTCTTGCACACGGGCCTTTTACCAATGTGGGCGTCTGTCCTGTCTCTACTGCCCTCCTGGAAGCGGGAGGTCAGGTGGTCCTCCAGCCCTCTCTGCTGGGTGACAGTGGGTAGAGCCCACCCTGTTTCCAGCGGAAGCAAAGAGGACATCCTCCTGGTCCCCTGACTTTACTCAGCCCAGCCCTGATTCCTTGAAGGTATCAATAGAATTCATTTTTAGTGCAGAAGGTTTAGATTAACCAAAAAAAGAAAAAGTGAATTTGCAGAGCTGCAACCTCAATGAGGTGTGCAGTGCCCATTCATCCTAAGGACCAATCTTCACTTCCCCACCTCTGCTCAGACCCCGAGGTCTTAGAGTCCAGTGAAAGGGAGAACCTCGTGGGTGAGCGGTTTGGGCTCCCCACACAGACACCTTTTGATGAACCAGTATTGAAACCTTGGATTGAGTTATCCCCTCAGAGGGCCCTGACTTGTTCATTTGTCAAATAAAGGTGTTGAATCAGTCAGAGGTCCTCACACCTACTGGTGCCCCAGGATCACCTGGGGACACAACTTGGCAGTTTCTTCCCTGGCTCCATTTGAAACCTCCTGTTGGGATCTTAGGATAGTGGCTAGAAATCCGAGCATTTTTGAAGTTCCCCCAGATGATTCTGATACGGTATTTATCTGGAAATCCCCGATCACTCCCTGGACATCCCCCCTTGACAAAAGGAAGTGGAACACTCCTTTTCCTGGAGCCCTTCCTAACTGCAGAAACTCTGCAGCCAGCCACCCAACAAGTATTGAGTACCAGCTGTTTGTCAGGCCCTGGGGATCTAACCTGTGAATAAGACTGCCTCCCTGCCTCCAGGGGCTTCCATGGGAGGGGCGGTTAAGGGGTGGGTACGGGCCCTTGTTCCTGAGATAAGTCCAGGGGAGAGTGGTCTTGCAGAGGAAATCAGGAGTCCAGTTTAGGCCACTTTAGTTCTGAGATGACTATTAGACACCTAAGTGGAGATAGACTGTCAGGCAGGCATCTGCTCTGCTGAGAGATTCTTGTGTAGGAGGATTCGAAGCCCTAGACGAGATCCCCTGGGTACCGAGCTTAGACAGCAGAGGGGGTTAGATACTGCCTAACAGTGTATAACTTTATTGCTACTTCTGTCTCGGGTATTCCTTTGGAAAAGGTGTATGGATTCATTACACATTCTAATGTATTATCTATAGATTATAAGATAAAGTCAAGCATGTATCTGCTGATACTTTTCAAGTTGACTTGTCTTTATACTTAGAAATGTCTCTTAATAGTAGGCTTCCCTGATGGCTCAGATAGTAAGGAATCTGTCTGCAGTGCAGGAGACCTGTGTGCGATCCCTGGGTCAGGAGGATCCCCTGGAGAAGGAAATGGCAACCCACTCCAGTATTCTTGCCTGGAGAATTCCATGGACAAAGGAGCCTGGCAGGCTACAGCCCATGGGGTCGCAAAGAGTTGGACACAGCTGAGCGATTATCACTTACTCAACAGTTTTCCAAAGTGCCTACACCATTTTACACTCCCACCAGCAGTGTATGAGAGTTCTTTCCAGTACTTGGTATGGTTAGTCTTTTTCACGTTAGCCTTGCTGATGGAAGTGTAGGAGTATCCCTTTGTGGTTTAAATTTGCATTTTCTTCCTAATAAAATTCTGTATCTTTTCATATATTTATGTGAAGTGCCTGTTTATGCCTTTTATTGGGCTGTTGTTCAGTTGCTCAGTTGTGTCCAGCTCTTTGCGACCCTATGGACTGCAGCATACCAGGCTTCCCTGTTCTTCACTGTCTCCCAGAGTTTGCTCAAACTCATGTCCATTGAATCGATGATGCCATCCATTGGGTTGCCTGGCACTTTTTCCTATTAATTTTGGAGAGTTCTTTATTCCAGTCCTGAGCGGGTCCTTTGTTCTATATTTGTACTATAGCTGTCTCTCTGGATCTGGACTTTTCTTGCTTTTAATCACAGTCTTTGATGAAGAGAAATTCTTCATTTAACACAGGCCAGTTTATGCATTTTTTCCGCTAATGCTTTGTGGCCCATTTAAGGAAATGGCTGCATACTCTGAGTCATGTTGATATTCCCTTGTGTTGTATTCTAAAAGTTTTATTGTTTTAGATTTATTGATTTAGATTTAGTTTTATCACCTTCAGATTGCTGATCCATCTGAAATTTATTTGTACATGGTTTAAAGTAGATGTCAAGATTTTCTCCCCATATGGATATCAGTGACTCAGCACTATTTATTATCCGGCATTTATTTTTTTAGAAAGAAGACTATTTTTCTCTGAATGGTTGGCATGCAGTATCCTTGATAAGACATACTGCTAATCTCCTGCAACTTCTTTTTTTAAAAAATATTTATTTATATGGCTGTGCCAGGTCTTAGATGCAGAACATGGGCTCTTTAGTTGTGACATGTGGGATCTGGTTTCCTGACTAGGGATCAGACCCAGGCCTCCTGCACTGGGAGCAGAGTCTTAGCTTCTGGACCACTAGGGAATTCCCCTGCAGCATCTGATAGTACTTGTAGTTACTATAATAATAGTAGTAGTGACTTTTTTTTTCTTTTTTTTTTTTCTTTAAATGTTACTGAGTCCCAGTTCATGCCAGCCCCCCAAGAGATAGGCAGCTCCTTGGAGCAGGGACAACTCAGATTTATTTTGACAAGGATTTAGACATTTCATGGCCTGGGCAGTTGTCCTGCGCGTTCTGTGTCCCATAACTGAGCCTGTTGGCTTTGTGCACAAAAAGGGACTTATTTCGGACTCACGAGGAGGGCGGTGGCCTGTCAACTGGCTCCCCAAAGCCACTTAGACTCCATCCACTCTGTCCATACTCTAGAGCAACTGGGGGCTGTTCTGACTAGAAATATGAGTTGCCTCGAACAGTTGCTTCTAGGTCAGTTGTCTAAACTTGGGCTTTGTGTTTTCCATTCACGCCTGCTGACCCTTGGAGCAGGATGTGGTTGCTCTGTGGTACTAAGTATTGTAATCCAGGATTGAAATGCGATCTGTGCTATTATTATTATTTTAAAAAATTTGTTTGTTGGAGTCTAGTTAATTTATAATGTTGTGTTAGTTTCAAGTGTACAGCAAAGAAAATCAGTTATGCATAGACATATGTCCACCCTTTTTTAGATCCTTCTCTCATATAGCCCATTACAGAGTATTGAGTGGAGTTCCTGTGCTATAGAGGAGGTCCTTATTAGTTACCTATTTTATATATAGTAGTAATGTGTATGGGTTTCTCTGGTAGCTCAGCTGGTAAAGAACCCCACTTGCAATGCAGGAGACCCCTGTTCAATTCCTGGGTCGGAAAGATCTCCTGGAAAAGGGATAGGCTACTCACTCCAGTATGCTTGGGCTTCCCTGATGGCTCAGACGGTAGAAATCTGCCTGCAGTGCGGGAGACCTGGGTTCAATCCCTGAGTCTGGAAGATGCCCTGGAGGAGAGCATGGCAACCCACTCCAGTATTCTTGCCTGGAGAATCCCCACGGTCAGAGGAGCCTGGCGGGCTGCAGTCCATGGGGTCGCAGGGTTGGACGTGACCGAGCGACTAAGCACAACACAGCAGTAATGTGTGTGCGTCAGTCCCGTTTTCCCAGTGCGTCTCTTTCCCCCTTTTCCCTCTGTGTTCTTGTTTCAGGAGAAGATATGCCCCATGTTTCATCCTGGGATACTGAAGAATACCTCCCCCCAACACACACCCTCATATTTTCCCACCCCCCAGATACCCCCAACTCACCTCCACATACACACAACAGTATACCCCCAAACCTCGCACCCCCATTGACTCCCTTGCATCATTGCACCACACACCTCCTCACACACCCCCAGCCCCCTACCCACACACCTCCCCACACACCCCAAACAGCAACCCGCCAGACTACGCCCACACCTCCTGTACTCCCAACCCTCAGTCCCCTCATCCCACCCCTGTACGCATCCCATAACTCCCCAAAGCACACACGCCCCACGCCCCACACCCTCAACACTGCCCTCCCCCCAGCACACACAACCCTGAACAGCTGGGAGGACTCGCGTGTCTAGCTTCTAAGCCCCCGCAGAGATTTGGGAGACCCCGTGGTGGAGCTCGCTGTGGCTAGGGGTCACGGTTGGCCCTGCTTCCTCCAGGGCCCTTCCCTCACTGCTGGGCTGCCTGGCTTCTCCCTGGTTTTGTTTTGGAAGGAAGCAACAGCTTGTACTCTTGAAAGAATTCCTAGAGGAGAAACAGTTGCTGTGGTAACGACGCCCAGTAGGGAGTAAAATCTACACTCCAGGGCTGTATTGACTCCAGGCTCTCAAGAGCTGCTCTGTCTAGAAAAAGTGCGAGTGACTGTCCTTTCAAGGACAGCACTCCGTCTCCCCCCACACCAACCCACCTCTCCTCGTGTTCAGGGCAGGGCTGCACGCAGGGTCTGGCAGGGCGATCTGAATGCTAAAGAAGAAGCGTGTGTGTGTGTGCGCACGCGCGCGCATGCACCATCTGAATACTAAATAAGAGAGAGAGAGAGAGTGTGTGTGTGTGAGTGTGACAGCTGGAGAGGCAGTTCTCCGCTGACAGCAGAGCCTTCCTGCCCTGGGTCCAGGAGTCCTTGCGAGCCAGGCTCTCTGGGGTGAGCAGCAAGTTTCCAAGCCCTCTCCTCACTCCTGCTGAGGAATGCCGGCTGTGTGTTGGGCCTGTGATGGGGGCCAATGTCAGCGAGGCTGGGCCCAGTGGGGCGATGAACCTGTGCACACCGGTTGCAATCCTGCTGACTGGCATGCACTGTCCTAGGGCCGGAGTGTGTGTTGGGGGGTGCCCCGACAGAACTGTGCGGGCTTGCAGGAGGGGTGAGCTGTGTGGAGGAGGGAGTCCTGGACCCAGTGTGAATCTCCTGTATCTTACTGGCTGGCCTGTGGGTCACATCTTCATTTGGGCTCTGTGCTCCAGGTGGCCTAACTCCGACCTGGTGGATGTGCTGCAAAAACCCTTGAGGAGGGGTGTGAGGGGCTGGCTGTCTGGAACCCTGGGAGAAGGAGGGTGGGGTTGGAGCAGAATAGGCCAGTGGGAAGGTGTCTGACTTCAGGGAGACCGCCTGTGGAAGCCCCCGCCCTAGCAACCCCGCACACTGCGGCTGGCTTTTCTGACCTGGACTCACATCCCCTACACGCATGATGGAGCTGCCCTTCTAAACCGTGGTCAGCTCAAGGGCAAAGCCTAGGTTCTCCTCGGGATGAAGGGAGGGGAGGGGAGAGGTGTGCGTGTGGGGTCAGTCATGTGCCCCTTTTCAGCGATGGGGTGAGGGGAGCAGGCCTCACTTGGGTGATGGAATTTCAGGGGCCTCGTGCTCAGGATGCAGGTGAGAGCGTGCGGCCCCATTGTCATCATCGTCGTGGTCGGCGCCTACTGTTCATGGTGCGGCCACAGCAGAGAGCTCCACACGTCACAGACGCTCCCTCATTTAACACCCCTCTGCACTTTTGGAAAGTGCTGCTCAGAGAGGCCCACGAACTCAGAGGAGTCCCACAGCTCTGCTTCCTTGTGCGGTTCAGCTTCTCAACCTTTCAGCCCAGCACACGGTTAAAAGAAAAACTGCTTTGCTTCCAGAGGAAATATGTGTAGGTGGAAACCGAAAGACCTTGTTCAAGCAATTTTTTCCCCCACAAATAAATGTGCCACTTCTGGCTTGTAGTTTAAATTTGGTTTTAATGAGGACTTTATCATTTGGAGATTACACCAGAGAGGAGACAGCTGTCTTCCCTGTACTTCCCAGACTGTGACACTCTGAGAAGCAGCTGATCAGAGGTTAAAATAGCTTCTAGTCTCCTAGGAGCTTCAGCGCACTTTGTTGCTCTGTAAACCGCTGACTAGCCTGGGAGTTGACTTGTCAAGAATTTGCTGTTTGAACTGGGGTGCCAGAGTGGGGGCCCTGCACATTTCAGGCTCAGCTCCAGGTTGGGATGAAGGGATAGTGAGAGGAACCCAGGTGAGACCCCTGGCTTGCCTGCATCTGCCATCGGCCTTTGTGGTGGACCTGGTGGGATTCTGGAAACACATCCACAGAACACTTTACATCCCGAGCCCAGCTGCTCCATTTGCAAACTGGGCCTCAGGACCTTTGCCTGGCTTGTATCCAGGGCCTCCCTGTGGATCAGATGAGTTAGGGTATTTAAGAAACTTGGAATGCTTAAAGTGATGGTCATGATGTGTTGTTGTGCTGTTCTTACATGTGGTCACATGAAGCCAGGGTACTTAATTGCAAGCAACAGAAATCTGTTCTGGCTGGTTAGTTCATTAAAGAAAAGAGAGCATACCTTGGAGATAGGCAGTCAGAAAGAAGCCCAGCGTTTCACAGGAAAAGGGCTTGCCCTCAAATGTCTGGACACTGCAGCTTGCTTGCTGCCAGCTCTTCCAGAGAGAAGTCTTGTTTGCTGGCCCCTCTCCCTGCTGGGACAGCGAGTAGTGGGCACTTTCAGCTTCTAGAGCATGAAGCTGGCTCGTCCTCTCCCAGGACTCCACATGGAGCCTTCCCAAGTAAGGGAAGGGTTTGGGTGGGCACTGGGCAGCCCATAGAATGACCTGGGAATTCAAGTTCCAGTCACCTTCTTGCGTGGCTCCAGGCAACGTGATAAAATAGACAACGTACCAGTCTGATTGAAATCAAGAGACCCCAGGTCTAGACCAGCCCAGCTCTTGGCCTTGTCATGCTGCGCTCTGCCTGGGTCTCTCGTGGCCCGTGTTTATGTTGTATGAGAGATTTCTCTATTTCTTCTCATCCTGTCTACTCTGATGCAGAGCCCACCCCGGTGACCACAGTAAGCCCTCAGGCAGCTTGGGGTGGCCTCATACAGGTCACTTCCCCCGCTGGTCAGCCTCTTTGAGAGGAGGGATGTGGTCTGACTCAGAGGCTCCTCAGCTGGGGCCATTCACTGGAATCGTGACCCCAGAGTGGGCCAGCTCTTGAAACATGCAGATTCCTGGGTCTTACCCTGCAAGATTCTGATTGAACGCGTGCCCTGGGCCTCTGGATGTAGTTCTTGTTGGACCGGGTGCTCCCTGAGGTCTTTGCAGGCCTAGAGTTGGTGGCTTTGTTACTTTTCTCATTCGGTAATGGACGTGGTCAGCCTTCGGTGGCTCCTGTGCGAAAAGCACTCCCAAGCCTTGAGGCTGTTTATTTGAAAGAGTTTTGGGGGCGTGGTGCAATCAGACACCTCTGTTTAAATGCTGACCTGTCTTTTATTAGCTGCAAACTGTTGAGTAAGCTCCCTAGCTGTTCTGAACCTCGTCGGCGTTGTCTGGATGGGATGATAATGCCTGACCCCAGGGGTGGCTGTGGGGGCCAGAGGCCCCGTGTGCATGGATGAAGCGTGGGCAGCTGTGTGAGCACAGCCTGGCACCGTGCGGCTGGCAGGGGCTGTCCCTCCAGACATACCCAGGGGGCAGCTGCCATCTGCCAGCCTTTTTGACCCATTCCTGGCTTGTTTTTCCCGTGGCCTCAACCAGTGACCGCTGCCCTTTCCTTTCTGGCCCTTCCCGAATGTTCTTTATGAATACCCCCATCACATTGTTGCCCCCTGCCTGTCCTCGACTACTCGCTGGTTTCACGCTGCTTGTGGATGAAGTCTGTAGCCCCCGGGGCAGGCCTTTCCCTGCCGGTTCCTCCTCCAAGGGCACCGTGGGGGTCTCTGCCCACCCCTCGGACACAGGGCCTAGCCTCACACGCCCACTATTTCCAGTAACTCTGGCACTCCCTGCGCTGCCCTGCCTGCTCTGCTTTGACTGACTGTCCCTCCAGGTCAGCTTGAATTTCATCTTCCGCCCAGCTGTTAGTCACCCCACATTCCCATGGCTCTGCGGGAACTCTCCATTCACCTGTCTGCTTCCTCTTTCACCTGCCCCTCAGCTCCCTGAGGGCAGCAAGTCATGTCTTAGTCACCTCTGCCAGGTTACAGGACTCAGGGCACTACATAAACATCAGAACGACAAATTGAAGCAGTTCAATGGGCTCATGATCTGGGAGTTGGCTCGGCTGAGATTTTCCCGGAAGAAAAGCAGGAGTTTGGGAGGAGTTCAGGGGAGAAGGCGATGGCACCCGACTCCAGTACTCTTGCCTGGAAAATCCCATGGGCGGAGGAGCCTGGTAGGCTGCAGTCCATGGGGTCAGGAAGAGTCTGACACGGCTGAGCGACTTCCCTTTCACTTTTCACTTTCATGCATTGGAGAAGGAAATGGCAACCCACTCCAGTGTTCTTGCCTGGAGAATCCCAGGGACGGGGGAACCTGGTGGGCTGCCGTCTCTGGGGTCACACAGAGTCGGACATGACTGAAGCGACTTAGCAGCAGCAGCAGGGGCTTATTTAAAAGTCTGCGGGCGGCAGCCATGCCAGCAAGATCAACCTCACGGTGTGTGAAGTCTAGTGAGTCTGTTGCTCAGGCATGGAGTGGGCTTGCTTTGACTGCTGTGCGCATGAAGAGCTGCTCGTTTTAGGGGGTCACAGGCTTGTAAAAAGCCAGCCACGTGACATTGGTAACAGGAGCCCTGATGTTGTCCTGTTGGTGGCCGTTGGGAGAACCATTTGGGGGCACCACCGTTGGTGTGAACGGGCATGTGTGCTTAGGTGTCTGGGGGAGGTGGGACAGTGTCATTTCAGGGGCCACTCCCGGTTTTCAGGCCCTGTTTCCATGGAATCCAGGATGGTGAACACACAGGAGATAGGCACCCTTGGGCCTCCGTCCAGGACTCCGCTTCAGAGCCCCACCCACCAGCCAGAGTTCAAGTGCAGACGCTGTTTGTTCTCCAGCCTGGCAGACCTGGAGAGGGTCAGACACCATAGGGTTCCGGGGGGCTGTTCCATTCCCAACAGCTGATCGGCTGGGCCTGGTGACTCTGACTGTCCCCTGTGGCCAGTCCCCCAGAGCTGCATGTGGCTGTCCCATCCCCGGGCAGGGGGCCTTCGGGGACCTTAACATTTGCCATTGGGATTCGCTTGCTCTGGCTTTAGCTGTGAGCCTCGCACTGTGAGGAAGTCCCGGGGGCTATGAGTTCTGCTTTGTGGCGGGGGAGGCGTTTTCCCCCTCCCTCCAAAAAAGGGAAATGGTGGGGCCAGGGAGGGGAGGGGGGTGACCTCATGGATCACCACCTGTTAACTTCGTAACTGAAATCTTCAGGCTGATTATTCACAGGGAGACGTTAGGCCTGATTGGAGGCGCTCGGCCTGCAGCCTGGCTGCTGGTTGGACCGCCGGGCCCCGTCCCTAGGCGCTTAGGGCCCCTGGTATGTGCAGGCCTCCATCTGCCCTCCTCTCTCCCCGGCAGTGCTGGGGGGTTTTGTTTTTGTTTTCAGCTTGAGAAAGGTCATTAAACCCTGATCAGGCTGGGTCGGGCCTGAGGGCTACCTATGGTTCCCTGCTGGCCCGCTGGGGCAGGTGAAGGTCAGGAGAGTCCAGGGTGAGAGCACAGGCCAGACAGGGAGCTGCAGGCAGCCGGGCTCCTCCGGTTGCTTATGTCTTTAAGTCATTTCGTAAGTCATTTGACAACAGTAGGAAAGGAAACGGAGGAAGCACTGCCCACAGCCTTGTCGTGTGACCGTCCCGCGTCGGTGTCGCCATGGCTTCGCTCACGCTCACGTGTGTGGCTCCACGCCCCCCGCATCCTGTCCTGTCTCACGGTGATGCCCGCTAGGTCGCTACTCCAGTGACCGACTGGCGGGGGGCGCGAGCCGCTGGCCTGCCTCCCTGCGCCCGCAGGTCACAGCCTCCTCCGAGCCCCACTGCTCCGTATCACGAGAGACACAGTGGGGAGCACCTCTGTGTACATCACCGTTCCGTCTCCCGTGGTGCTTTCCTGGGACGGGAGTTCCTGGCCCAGGAACGGCTGTACCTGGGACTCCTCGTGGTTTGCTTGTGTTTCCCAGAGATGACACCAGGAAGGGATGTCAGCCCTGTGATGTGAGGCGGAGTGACGTTAGATGCCAGTGAGACCCTCTGAGTGTTTGAGGTGGGCGGAAGGAGGGTCAGAGCCGAGGTTCTGTGGAGACCCCGAGGCTGAAGGCCCACCCTCCCCTTGGGGCGCCGGCAAGCCCGAGCAGCAGGACTCCGGGCGAGTTACTTCACAGCAACATCCCCGGGCCTCCAACTTTCTTATCTGTGAGAGGAGAAAGCAGTGCTGACCGTACTATGTTTTTATGCTGATGAAGTAAATAATGTTATCTCCATTCATTGAATAGTCAGTTGCCTGGCATCCTGTTATGACTGCTAGGAGATACAGTAGAACAGAGGTGAAGAACAGCTGGGTCCCGCCCTCCCCAGAGCTCACCTGCTATTGGGAAGCCTTCTAATGTTGTGTGGAACCTTGTTATATTCGATCCTTCCCACTCTCTTAGGAAGTGGGCACGGTTGGGATTTATTTGCCCTCATTCTCCAGGAAAGAAGAGGTGCAGATAATTGACAGAGGGGGAGGGTAGGACAGACAGCTAAGGGGTGAACAAGCAGATGTGTTGGTAGAAGGAACCATGTATGTAGCAGCAAGGAACCGGCTTCCAGTTGTCTGTCTGTCTCAAACTGACGGAAAGACCTTGGGGTCTGACATGCACAGAGACCTGTGTTAGGTGTCACCAGGCCTCAGACCCTGCATCCTTGGAGGCAAGGATAGTGATGCCTGGTGCGTGAGTGCAGTTTGGCGGCCCAGACCACGTGGGGAGGAGAGCCTTGTCTGTCAGGGGGTGAATTAACATGTGCATCCTACCCCCCACCCCAGGTTGCCCATTCATTCGTTCTCCATTGTCACCTGCTGCCATGTGTCAGGTGCTGGGGAACAGTGATGGGCAAGCCTTTTGTAGCTTAATCTAGGAAGACAGATGACAAACAAAATCTCAAATAGGCAAATCAAGGTAAAATTAAATGTCTGGGACAGTTATCACTTGATGGCCTTCCTGGGAAGAACGCCCTTCTGCTAAAAAGGGGTGTAACCTTCAGCCTGCCCACAGCCGGGGGAGACAGTGCCGCAACCTACCAACTGTCTTCCAGCTGCCGTGGAGCTCTGTGGTGGATGCAGAAAGAGGTTTCTGTAGGGAAGCCTCACAAATGTGGTGTCTGCTCTCCCAGCCTGGGGCCCCTGAGGGAATCAGACAGGCCATTCTTCATTTGAGTCTCAATTTTCAAAATGAACAGTTGGTCACTTACAGAAACTTGGCAGAAAATAAAGAAGCACTATCAGCAAAGGATACCAAGGGCGCAGGGAAGTGGGTGGTGGCGGGGAAAGGAGAGGATACGCCTGGTTCTCCAGGCCCCGCCGCTGATGGAGGGCAGGGCTCAGGACATCCCAGGATGCCAGCGGTTCTCTCCCACACTGGGTATCTTGTAGCGTTCTGCCCCAGATGGCGGATCCCGAGTTAGTGTCTTTAATCCTCAAACACCCTGGGACAGAGCACCAGCCCCACTTTAACAGAGTGGGGAGAGCCTCTAGCGGAGGCTCGGAGAGGTCCTTTAGGTGCCCATGGTCTCACCACCAGTAAGCGATGGAGAGGGATTTTCCGACCGCTGGTCTGTCCAGCCCTGCTGCCCGGCTTCCTGCGGACCACAGTGCATCCAGCCGCCGGGGGGCCGGGCAGGAGCTGGGAGCCTTGCCTCCCTGCGCAGGGGAACTGGTCCAGGCTGGCTGTGTGTGAAGGAAAGGAGGGGTTCGTCTTTGCTCTGCCCTCAGTGTTACGTCCCAGTGGCTTTCCTGCAGGGGCCGTGGGAGGGTCCTTGTTAACCCTCTGCACACTCAGGGTGCTCGTCCCCTCTGCTGCCCTCCTCCCAGCCCCAATTTCACTCAGCCTTTAAAGTGCAAGAAAAGTGGGGGACTTCCCTGATGGGCTAGTGGTTGAGATTCCACACTTACACTGCAGGGGACACGGGTTCGATCCCTGGTTCAGGAACTAAGATCCCAAATGCCACAGGGCCCCCCAAAAAAAAGAAAACAAGAGAGAAAGGTGGTATTTCCTTTGGCAAGCCTCCTCAGATACCTCAGGTGCCACCCAAAGAAGCCCCTGTGACCTTTCCTTTCCTCCTCTGGGCCACCGCCCCGCTGAGAATCTGAAGCACTGTGGATTCTTCCTCTGGAAAAACGAGCCTTTG
This sequence comes from Bubalus bubalis, assembly GCF_019923935.1. Classification (NCBI taxonomy): domain Eukaryota; kingdom Metazoa; phylum Chordata; class Mammalia; order Artiodactyla; family Bovidae; genus Bubalus; species Bubalus bubalis. The sequence continues at coordinate 52,420,884 of NC_059177.1, forward strand.
CACAGCGGGCCTGTATGTGTGTCTGATCATGAGATCCTGCCCGTGGACCCAGGCTGAGTGCCCACATTGGTCTGTGAACAGCCGGTACCTACTGGTTCTTTTTTTTCCTTCTTGGCACCCAGTGTGGAGTGCCTAGCAGAAGGGAGCCAGTCAGTATTTCTTGACTGGTAGACTGCTGGACAAAGGTCTGTATAGTCAAGGCTATGGTCTTCTCAGTTGTGAGAGGTGGACCGTAAAGAAGGCAGAACACCAAAGAATTGATGCCTTTGAACTGTGGGGCTGGAAGAGGCTCCTAAAAGTCCCTTAGACAGCGCAGAGATCAAACCAGTCAATCCTAAAGGAAATCAGTCCTGAATATTCACTGGAAGGACTAATGCTGAAGCTGACGCTCCAGTATTTTGGTCATCTGATGCGAACAGATAACTCATTAGAAAAGTCCCTGATGCTGGGAAAGATTGAGGGTAGAAGAAGAGGGTGTCAGAGGGTGAGAAGGCTGGACGGCGTCCCCGATACAATGAACATCAACTTGGGCAAACTCCGGGAGATGGTGATGGACAGGGAGGCCTGGCGCGCTGCAGCCCATGGGGTCACAGAGAGCTGGACACGGCTGGGCGACTAAACCACAACAACAGACTGCTGGAGGACATGCCGCCTCCTTTGAGCGTGACTAGTTCCCCGTTTGCACTTGTGACCAGAATAGGACCAGACTTGGCTTGGGGCCACCTCCCCATGCTTCTCTGCCACATGCAGGACGCCAGCGGTCGTCCAGGGCAAGGCTGTGCGCTGGAACCTCGGCCTGTGTCTGCGCCGACCATTGTCAGAGTCCAGGCATCGGGCCTCAACCCTGGACAGCCTGAAAGCCGCCGCACCCTTTCTCTTTGTCCCCTCAGCCCTGGCACCGTTTTTGTCTCAGGCGCCTTCATTCTCCCCCTGGTCAGGACCTCAGTCGTCTCTGACTCCTCCCGCTTCAGGCACCCCCTTGTTCTGTCTCCCCCCCACCCCACCCGCTCTGGCCCTGACCTAGTTCCGGGCTCTTATCGGCAGCCTTATCTCCCGCTCCCTTTCTGTCCTCCCAGCCCTCCGCTCCCCGTAGCTTTGTTCTCTCCGCTCACAAGCCTTTAGAGAATGTCCGCACCCTTAAAAGCTTGGGCGGCTCTGGGGCCGTTAGTCCCCACCCTCCCCTGCTGACCTCTGATTCCTGGTGGAGCCCTGAACCAAGGGGAACAGGAGATCTGTCCCCCCTATGCCCGTTGTCTGACACGCCTTCTGACATGTTTGTGAAGCAGACATTTTAATGCTCTGGGGACTGCAGAGAATGGCTGGTGGAGACAGTGCAAGTGAACAGTCCTCATAACCTCCGCAGGTGCCAGCAGTCTGGGCCTGTGGCTTCTCCGCAGCTCTTCCCTTCCTGCCCTCAGGGTCTGCTGACTTGCCACCCAAGCTGCAGGCCTTCCTCTTTCTTCCCTGATCTTTTCTTTTTTATAACAGGGCCATGATGTTGGTGTGATCATCACACTTCATAGATGAGAAAATCCAGACCAGAGAGGTTGAATGACTTGCCCAAGGTCACACAGCAAGGTGAAATCAAAGCCATGAGGTGTGCCTTCTGTAGGCGGTGTCAGGCCCAAGGGTAAGACAAGCATCTGCCTTCAGGGATCTCCCTGTCTCCTGGGCAGACAGTGGGCACACAGGCCAGGTGGTCCTAGCAGCAGGCTGAGTGCCAGGGCCCAGAGTCAGGGCCCCTACAGCCCACGAATATCACTGCCCACGAAACTCGGACCCTCCTGCCCACTCCGTTCCCCATCTCTGGGCAGTAGAGGGCTGTGCAGCGTCTATGTCCAGGCATGGTGGCTCTTATCACTGGCTCCGCAGGATGAGTCAGACTCTGGGTGACTGCCCTACCCTCAAGTGCCCTTGGCACACAGCTCCTGCTGCAGCTGCCCCTGACAGGAAGTCCCTGTGCCTTCCCCCAGGGTGCCCTGGCTCTGAAGATGTGTGGCAGGGTGGTGCAGTGGAACATGCCACATTCACCCTCCACGTTGTCAGTCCCCTTCTGCTCCCCAATCCTGGCATCTGGGCCCGTCTCTCTGTGACTTTTCCCCACCCTGGGCCAAGTCGGGGCTGGAACGGCTCAAACCTGGGCCCCTTTCCCCTCTTCCTAGGGGACTAAGGTTTGCGCCTATTTTCTTTCTCTCTTTTAAATTTATCTGCACCACATGCCATATGGGATTTTAGTCCCTCAATCAGGGATGGCCCCCAAATTAAGAACAACCCCCCCAAAGCACCAAGTCTGAACGTATCCCCAAATTGATAAATCTCTAGCTGGTCTAATAAGGAAAGAGAAAAAAATGCAAATTATCAGTATCAGTGGATATCACCACAGATCCTGCAGACATTAAAAGGATAATAAGAGGATATTATAAGTGACTTTGGCCAGTAATTTCAGTATAAATGGAAATTTCCTTGATAGACACTATATAATAAGATTGACTCAAGAAGAAAGAGGAAATCTAATGAGCCTCTTACCTAAAACCTCACAAAGGAAAACTTCAGGCCAAGATGAATTCTTATCATATGTGTAAAGAAAAAATAACACAAATCTTGCACAACACTAATTTTATTTGTAAAAGTGTTGTTCCTGGCGAAAGGATTTCAAGCGTTATGAAACAGGTTAGTCAGGCTCCGTTTGGGGCAGGGCTGTTTTTGAGAACCCCTGAAGTCCTGCCTCCGCGGCACCTTCCTCCTGTGGGCTCTGAGGAGGGTGAGAGCAGGGATGGGGCTCTCGTGTGGAAACCTGGGCTGGGGTCAGAAATGTGGGGCATCTCCAGGAACGGACTGGTGGGCTGTGGGGAGGACCCCGGACCAGGCCAGGACTTCCCTGCCCTGAGCCACTGGTGTTTTAAGAATTTGGCTCTTCTGGAGTTGGTGAGGAGAGTTGAAGAGTTGGTGAAGTTGGCAAAGAGCTCATGAAGGTGATCTAGTCCCGGCTCTAGGCTATGCCTGGAGGGAGTCCAGGAGACATCCCCCCACTGAGAGGGACTTGAGGAAGGGAGCCAATGATGAGTAGAAATGACCACAGGCCTGTGTCCTGGGCCCAGAGGGGTGACAGAGCCCAGTCACCTCAGAAGGCGGCCTTGAGAAGGTGGCCTTTGAGCTGGTGTCTAGACTGGCCAGAGGGTGGGCCGTCTTTGGGGTTATCAGAATGGACAGGACTTGAGACGAAGGGTCCAGTGTGTGGATGAGGCCAGTGCGGACAGGCTACGGGGAGTGGGCTGGGCCTGGGGAGGCTGCGAGGGGGATGCTGTAGTCCGGAGCTTGTCCGGAGGGTGTGGGGACCAATGAGAGCTTTCAGAAGAGCACACGCTCCATCCATGTGGATGGACAAGGTTCAGAGAGAGGTAGGGGAGGGGGATTAGAAAGACAAGGAGGAAACGCAGCAGGCCGCGGTGTTCTCCAAAGCGGAGGGGATGTAGCTGTGGGCTTGGCTGCGGTGGGGACCATGGGCGCAGGGTAGAACATGGGGTTGGAAGGAGGGGAAAGGGTGGGGTTTGGGGAAGGTGTGTGTTGGAGGGGCTAGGCGGTGAGTTGGATTTAAGGGTCTGGGGGGCGGTGAGGAGTCTCCAGATCCCCTGGGATGCCGTGCACCCTGGGCCGTCTGCCTGCACACCCTTGGGTGTCCTCCAGGGCGTGGACGTTGGCCCAGCTGGCTGTGACTGGTCTGATCTCACAAGGCCAGGTCTGATCTGCGGGGGGAGCATGGCAGAAGTGACCGAGGCCAGAGCTGTTTTTAGAAAGTGAGTGCCTCTCCCATCTCCTTGGCAGGATTGCAGGGCTGGGTTCAGGAAGACCTTGACCCAGACCCGCAGCCAGCGCTGACACGTTCTGTGACCCCAAGCCAGTCTTTCCTTTCCCTAAGGGCCATTTGTCAGCTTCCCCCATGGGTTGAACTGAGGGCTTAAAAGACGGCAGTCCCGAATCCTTCAGATCTGAGGGTCTTCAAGAGTCTCTCGGGCTGGGTGGACCATGAGGCTGGTCAGTGCCTCCTATCACCCTGCCTAGCAGTGTGAGCGTTGTGAGCCAGGCCAGGGTCTCCCCCAAGCCACACCCTTCTCATGGACGCTCACCGTGCTACCCGAGTTGCCTTGAATGGCCACTGCAGCGCACCTTCGTGTGGCCTGCTCACTTGTTCACCCGCTCCCAGCCCCCACACACACATGGGTACCATTCCTGAGCCCCTGCTCTCACATGGACCCTGCCCTCCCGACTACAGGGGGCTTCCCTGACCTCCGCAGCCCGCACCACTGCCGCAGCCGCCCACCAGACTGCGGGGCGTTTTCTGTAAATGTCATTTAAGATCGTTGGGTGTTTTCTCACTTATTAATGAGTAACTTGGCCTTTGCCGAGACACTTGAGCATCTCCGGGACCCCGGGAGGGTGGTGACAGACACGCTGCTGAGTTTGTTCTTGCTCAGGGCTGGGAAACAGGCATGGGATTTGCAAAGGACTGGCTCCCAAAGGCTGTTCCCGCAGCCCCCACCCTTTGCCCCGAGCTGGCCCAGGTTAGCAGAGCCCGCGGGTAAAGAGGTCTTGCCGGGGGCTTGCCCACCAGCCCCCTTGAGGGGCAAGCTGGGCCTTTGCTGTTCTCTCCTCTGTCCTTGCTGCCGGGTGTGTGTATCATCACCTTGTCCCCTGAGGCAGGCCCCCTGGCCATCTGGGAGTCCATTGGCTGCAACTAGGAAGGAGTTTGAATGTCCTGGCTTCTGACTTGTGTGCGTGTGTTCTTCTTTCAGTTACGTCCGACTCTTTGCAGCCCTTTGGACTGTAAGCCGCCAGGTTCTGCTGCCTTGTGTAATCACTAGCATTTGTCAGGGAGGGGTGTCCGCAGGCGGGAAGCCACACGGGGAACCCTGACTTCTGTTTTAATTAAGAGTTTATACTCTGCTCTCCCATCTCTTTCACCATCACCAAATCTGCCTCTGCCTCTGCACCTCCCTTCCCAGCCTCGTCAGCAGGCTTCTGGGAAAGGCCTCTGGTCCTTCCGCCTGTAGTTCCCACAGTCTCCTCTGGCTTCTGTTGCCTAAGAACCCTGGCCAGAGCCCTGTGTGACCGCCCCCCACCCCCCCCACCTTGACAACCTCACCTGTGTGTATGTGCTCCAACCACCTGTGTGTTCTTCAGACCACACCCGCTCTTTGCTCAAGCTTGTTCCCCTCTGGGAATGCCCTTCCTGCTCCTATCTCCCCATCCTATGACACCTGCATCCTGCCCACCCCTCAGTAGGAAGGTAGGAAGCCCCCCCACCCACCCACCCCACAAACCCATGTTGACCTCACTCAGGTAGCTGCTGTCATTCATTCCTGCCGCCTCCTCCCCAGGAGACTGAGCCACCCGGGTTGAGAGCCAGGTCAGCATCTTGCCCTGTTCACATCGCAGAAACCTTTCTCTGGGCCAGACCTCCCAGCCGGGGTTGGTGGCACAGTCTGGTTGCTCCCAGGGTCTCCACGACAAACACTGGCAGGAAGTGACTCATAATGTGAGTGCCACCCTCGGGGAGGCCGTGTCAGTAGCATAAACAAACCTCTAGGAGAGGTGACACGAGCAGCTGTTTTACTTAGACTTTATATGTTCTTATCTCCCTGGCAGCAGGTTCCCCGTGGCAGGGGCTTCCGATCGTCTCCTCGGAACATGCTCCAGAGAGTCAAAGGCAGGTCATGGCTGGTAATCAGGGGCACAGGGACTCCCTCTGGAGGGCCAGCCCTGGTGTGCAGGCAGACCCCCGACAGGGCTGTGTCCCAGGGCCTCTCAGGACAGGCACTGGGGGCGGGGGCCCGCGTATGCGAGAGCATGCTCCGTGTTCACTTGTCTGCGGGCACGTCTGATCCAGCGGTCGTGGTCTCGTGGTAAGGAAGGAGTGGAAACAGCACGGGGTGACTTTCTGCCATGCCCTCGCCGTACCTGGAGAGCAAGCGTACTCCGTCGGGGTTGAGATGAACGTGGCTTCTCTAGACCTGCAGAGAGGCTGGGGAGGATGGTGGTGTCAGGGAAGGAAGTCCAGGTGTGCCAAGGAAGAGAAAAGAACCAGATTTAGGGATTTCCCTGGTGGTCCCGTGGCTGAGACTCCACTCTCCCAAGGCAGGGGGCCAGGTTCAACCCCCGATCAGAGAACTAGATCCTACATGCTGCAACCAAGAGTTCACATGCATGCCACGGCGAAGATGGAAGATCCCATGTGCTGCAACTAAGACTCGTCACAGCCAAATAAATATGTTGTGTTTTTTTTTTTTAAAAGAACCAGATTTAGAAGAAATTGTTCCCATATAAAGTTCAAACCAATTCCCTTCCCCTCTGCCCCGCCTTAATACATTGCAAGAATAAACTTGTACAAGCCTGGTCCTAACTTGAATGATACTTCTCCTGCAGCGAGCCAAATAGATATCTCTGGAGAAGCCTCTGGCCTGGAGGGGTTTCAGGAGGCCTGAGCTTTTGTCCTGCCCTGGCTCCTGGTGACTCGTCTTCACTCTGTCCCTCCCGACTCCTGAGGGTGGCTCCATCCAGACCCATGAGGGTGGCTGGTGGCCTGCCAGTGTGGGCCCTCCTCGACCCTGACCGGCATCATCTCTCAGCACCCATGACCTTCCAGCTCTTCCTGCGCATGCAATCTGAGGGCTCCCCAAGTCTGGGCCTGGGCTGGGGTCAGGGGCTTTAAATTCTGCTGGGGGAGCCGAGGGGTGGAAGGGCAGCTCCAGCACTGTGCCTGTCAGCTACATCAGGCGTGTGCTTGGCTGGAACCCCAGGCTGGTCCTTGCCAGGCCGTCCTGTTCTCTGTTAGTTGCCTGGTTGGTGTGGACTGGAAGGAGGGGTGTTCATCTGAGCAGTGGTTTCTCTCCCTTCCTTGCAGGACAAGGAAGATGGGGAGCCAAACACCAAGCAGCTCAGAGAAGGGGAGGAGGAAGGCGAGAAGCACAGGTAACGCCTCGCACTCAGCTCTCTTCCCGTACCTGTCGGTTTCCACATCGTCCCGGCATCGTCCCATCCACATCTTTTCTGTTGCTGCCTCTCCACCCCATGGCCACCTTGTTCAGACAGGATGGTCTTCCTATTGGAACCTTTTCTGCACCCTTGCCCTCATTGGCTATCTGACTCTCAGCCACCAACCATTTTTTTAGCCACCAGACCCCTCACATTATGTCTCCTCACTGTATTCTAAAATACTTGGGGTGACATGGTTCTACAGCAACCCCAGAATCAGGTCCAGACTCTCCCTGGTGTGTCAAGCTCTGCTTCAGCCATCAGCCTGGGTTCCTGCTCCCTGCTGTGCATTGAAGGGTTGCAGCAGGAGGGGGGCACTGGGCCGGCGACTTCCCGACGCCGCAGCCTGCCCTGGCCTCCTCCGCCAGGGTGAGTGGAACCCTGTCCGGGGGCCGGTGCCTCGTCTGCGCCTCTGTGTTCAGGCGCCGACCGCAGACGAGATGGGGCCTTTTCAAGCCCACAGGGGCGCATGTGTGTCTGTGCGGTGTGACTCCACAGTTTGCAAAGTGTGCTCACACCGTCCCCACGGAGGCCCTGGGGCTCTCGCCATCTCACTTGTTTTCAGAGATGGTGACAGCCCGGCGCTGAGGAGGCTGGTGATGCTCCACGCTGGTGCAGGGACCCTGGTCGCCCCAGCTCCGGGCTCTGTGGTTTCTCGTTGGGGCTCAGCGCCCCAGCACGTTGTGCAGCCCACACTGGTGACAGAGACGAAGGCCGGGTCATCGCTTTTATTTGCCAAGTGACCACAGGCTCGGGGGCTTGGCGGTGGGTGCCTGCAGTTTCCCCCTTTCTGTGGTAACTGCTGAGAGACCCTTTGGTTTCCTCTGGGTTTGTCCTCAGGTTTTTGATTGCTGGCTGGAGCCTGAGTCATGTCTCAGATTCGGTCGTCTACCCAGATACAGTGCAGGGTCGGGGTGGTGGCTGAGGAAATGGGAAAGTCCAGTAGGACTAGAGGCAGGCACCCCAGTACCTCACCCCTCACCAGCCTTGCTGGGGAGTCACCCACCTTCCTCTCCGCCCGTCCTCTGGCCCATCTGTCCACAGAGACCTTTTTGGAATCATGGCTGATTTAGTTCCTTTGGCTTTCCTTATAAATTTTAGAGTCAGCTTGTTAATATCTATTTTAAAAGCTTGCTGAAGGTGACAGAGTAAATCGTGACCGAGGGGGACAGTGGCGCGCTGTGGAAAGCGGGAGAGGAAGAGGGGGCTGTCTGGATGTGGTACCCTCCCTGTTATTTTAACCCAGTCCTTAGTGGCCCCGTCTGTGGGTATTTCAGAGGCGGTGGGAGGGGCACATTGTCTCATGTCAGTTCCTCTTAAAATTTCAGAATGTCGTCATCATCTAAGTGTATGTGTCTATTGTTGCCTACCTATTAAAAATAATGATAAGCTAATATAAATAAAAAGTTTGCTAGAGTTTCCATTTGTATTACATGGAATCTATAGCTCAGAATACCTTAAAAACATTTTTTTTTCTTACTCTCTTCAGGATAAATCCTGCCCCATTCCCCTACAACCAAATCCCCATGTAGTGAGAGTCAGTTCCCCAAAGGCCGACCAGGCTCTGTGTGAAGGAAAGACATGTTCCCACCCCCAGGAGGACCCCCGCTTCTCCTCTGGGCTGGGTCTTTCCTCTCCCAGCCCTCCTTCCCTCATGGCCCACCTCTAACACAGCCCCGCTGCCTGCCGCCTAGAGGAGAGGTGATCCCACAGCCCTGGAAACCTGGCCTCAGAAAGGGACACTCATGTCAGTTGCTTGCGTTTTTCATAAGCCCTCAGTCACTTCCTCCTGATGGCAAGTCGGTTGGTGTGTGCCGTGGAGGTATGTCGAGGGTAGGGCTTGTGGCTGACAGTCATGGCCACCCGGCCAGGGGGGAGGGAACGGGTGGCGTTGCACACTCCGTTGGGCACGGGGCAGGGAAGCGTGTCCTGTTAAGTGTCTGAACAAGCCAGCCCCAAACCCTCAGCCCCCACAGCCCCTGGCTTAAGATCGTGGTCAGCACCCAGCCAGAGCAGTCACCGCTCGGGACGGCGGTTCACCCTGGGTGAGCGTCATGTACCGCAGACGGAACTAGGCCACTCACCTTCCTTCTTGGGGATGGAAAACCGGTTCTGCAACTTCCATGTGGAGAAAGGTCCCACCCCAGCTGAGGCCCGGCCCAGCTCTGGCCCAGTGCCCGAGCCCTTTAGGCTGGCCAGTGCCAGGCCTTCTCCCGTCTGCCAGTTGGGTCCCCAGGATGGTGGCGGTGCACCAGAGCGTCTCACAGACCGGTGACACGAGTTTGATTCAGCAGATGTTGCTCCACTGAGCAATGTGGCAATGTAGCAGTGCGGATCAGAGCGGCCCCCACCCACAGCCCCTGAGTCGCGTCACTCCCGCTCCAGCACTCGCTGGGGAGGCACATAGGAGGCTGTTTTCTGGCTGGCCTCAGCTGCTGGCCCGCCCTGCCACTTGGTGTGTGACAGGCACATCCCTGCCACGCTGTGGGCCACTTGCCACCTGCATGGGCAGTATTTCGAGAAGCCTCTGTAGGCTGTACATGTGTCTGCTGGGCTGTTCCTTCCCATCTGCCTTCAGGACAGTCTGCCTTCATCTCATCCTAACAGGCAGAGAGCACTCAGGGTTTGGGAGGGGGCTTCCAGGGCAGCAGTCGGACACCCCTGTGAGATTTGACCCCTGCTCTGCAGAGCACCACTCTGTTCGGGGTTGATGTCCACAGTCTATATCATCTACAGCCTCAAGAGAAATGAAATCCTTGATTTTCATGTGGAGGCCAGTGAAAGCATGAGCCTGCCCGTCCTGTCTCAGAAGCATCAGAGCTGGGCTTTGGGCCCAGGCTGGTGCCTCAGATGGTAAAGAATTTGCCTACAATGAGGGAGACTCGGGTTCGATCCCTGGGTTGGGAAGATCCCCCAAAGAAGGGAACAGCTACCCTCAGCATTCTCTGGAAAATCCCATGGACAGAGGAGCCTGGCGGGCTACAGTCCATGGGGTCGCAAAGAGTCGGACAAAACTAAGTGGCTTCCACTCTTTCACTTTCACAATGTTGGCAGAACGGGGCTCTTTTCACCCCCTCCCCTGAGCAGCTACTTCATTCTAAAATGGGGGTTACAAAAAATTTCTAAAAACATGACATTGGAGTAGCAGAACCAGCGTGTGCATCTAGTGGCCTTCAGAAGAGTGAATTCCGCACCCCCCCCCCTTTTTTTTTAAGTTGCAGAAGGAGGGAATTCAACCTTGGTCCTTTGTTAGAAAGGCTAGACCCTAGAGCAGCACCAACTGCCCCGTGAACTCTGTCCAGAGACTTTCGCCATTTGGCAGTAATCAGGGTGGGGCGGGAGGAGCAGTTAATTGGACATCAGTGTGGGTCAGTCTCCTCATTAGCTCTCAGCTGAGTGAATCAGGGCTTGAACCGCACTCCACAGAGCTCGACACACCCAGCAGGCCTCCTTGTTTACAAGTGTGGAAATCAGAGCTCAGGATGGGGTAGTCCTACAGAGACTGGGACCCAGGTGTTCTTGACCGCGTGACCAGCGCTCAGCTCTAGGGGAGGACAGGGAGCGGCGGGCAGCACAGCTGCTGGGGGCAGTGGTCGCTGAGCGGCCAGCCCACCAGCTGATGCCGCTCTTGCCTGTTGCCACTGGCCCCCGCGTCCCCCGCTGTGTCCCCCTCATGCCAGCCAAGGGGTGCTGGGGTGTGGGTGCTGTGATCTCAGGGCTCAGCTCCCACCGGCCACTCTTCTCTCCCCTCATCTTAGGGCCCTGGCCCCTGGAGCCGGTTTCTGAGAGTGGCAGGGTGTTTTTTCATTCTCACTAATCCCTGCAGGTTTCTTCCCATGCCCAGTTTCTCTTCCGCTTTTCTCCCCACCCTGTTATAAATGAAAGTCAGCATTAGCGATCCTGCCCCACTTTCCCCGCCGGTGCTTCAGTGACCTGGCATTTACCTCCTGGCCTGAGGCAGGCATTAGGGGATGGGGTTCAGGGCGGTGTCCCTGCTTCATAGAGAAGGCAGACCGTGGGAGTGGGCAGCAGGCTTCTTCCACACCAGCCCCGGCTGGTACAGCCCCAGGACATGGGGGTTTAGCCAAGCCCCAGGACTGCAGGTCATGGGGGCCCTGGCAGAAGGCAGGTGAGGCTCACAAAAGCCCCGAGTTGAGACCATGCCCCTTGCTGACTTGTGTAGCCACACACACCTTGTGGACTCCTTCACTTGAGCTTACCTGTGCCACAGCTGGAGAAATCAGCCACATTTCCCTGGCACGGACACAGGGTCCCCTAGATGAGAGACTGCAGGAGGCCTCCTGTTGGGGAAATGTTCCCAGGACTTCCGAGGGGCCAGCAGTGCAGAGAGGGCTCAGAAGAGCTTGTGGGGAAGAAGGACCCACATCTAGTCCCATCTGGCTGACAGGCTGGCGGGTGGGGGGCACTTCTGCCTCCCCCAGGGCATGGTGGGTCTGTCCCGGTGTCTCTGTCTTGCTTTTATTAAGCAGCAGCTCCCAGGACCTCTCTCTCTTTGCTGCCCTGTGGAGTTAGCTGAGGGCCCGGCCTATATGCGGGCTGCTGTATGTGGAGCTTGGCATTTGATGAGCTGCTGAGCCAGGGAGGCCTCCAGGGAGCACTTGGTACAGCCTGCCCTGCCCAAGGAGATGCAAGGAAAACAACCAACCACGGTGGGTGGCCAATCCCCGTGTGAGATTCTGGCTCCTCGTGGCTGCTCCCCCTTCATAGAGGTTGTGGGGTCCGCCCTGCTCGATTTTCAAGCCCTCGTGCAGGAGCGAGGTGTGTGAACTTATGGCTGCCCAGGCGGATCGTGGCTTTCCCGCCCTCGCACATTGCCATGCCTGTTCCCTCAGCCTTGGCTGGCCACTCCCAGCGCACCGCACCCTTGCCACATGTGTCTGAGGCTCCGGGGCACGAAGGCTGTGAGTGGGAGGCAAGCTTGGGGAACCAGTGGGTGACCGCTGGTTTCTCTTTTAGGAGTAACTCAGCCCAAGAGCTCTGGTCCTCGCTTGGAGTCATAGCTTGCCTTGTCTCCTGCTGCAGCCACTGCTGTGTGACCCTCTAAAACTGGTGCAAACTCTCTGGCCCTCAGTTCCCACAACTGTCAAGTGGAATATGCTGGAGAGACAAAGTGAGTGCTCTCCGCGTGCCCCTGGCCCCAGCTCTGTTCGAGAACCTCCAGTGCAGGTGGGGCTTTGGGAGAGCACACAGCCCAGCTGCTAACGGGAAGATGAGGGGCTGAGGCTCAGAGATGCTTCTATCCCCGTGCTGTCCGCCTGTCCCAGGTCGTCTGCAGAGAGAGCAAAGTCGGGAAGTGACCAGCTCCTGTGTCTCATCTCATGCCAGCCTGCAAGTGTAAGAGATGAACGAGACTGTGTCCAGCACGCACTTTACTTCCTCTGTGCTTGTCCTCGCTGCCCTTTAGGGAACTCAGGCTGCGGAACTACGTCCCAGAGGATGAGGACCTGAAGAAGAGGAGGGTGCCCCAGGCCAAGCCAGTCGCAGGTAGGTGGGCTCTGTGGCCCTATCGGCCGCCTCCTCCTTGGCAGGCATCACCCTCTCCTGGAGAATAACTGGCAGTGTCCGGGCTGGAAGCTGGGCCTCTGGGACCCTCCGTCACCATCACGGCAGATGGACAAATAGAAGCGGTCAGAGCACTGAAGCGGCCTGTCACGCCTGCTTCGCCCCGCTCACACCCTGCCTTGCAGGCCTTCCAGGGACTGCAAGGGAAGGTCCCTCAGAGGACTCTCTGAGCTGGGAGGTGGACATGGCCCTGGGCCCTTGGACGGCAGGAACAGGAGGAGGGGTCCTGTGGGCCCTTGGAGGGTCAGAGAGACCCTGAAGAGGGGCTGACTGTCCAGGTTCCTGGACAGCAGTGGGCAGGCAGACACCCGCCCAGCTCTGGGAGTGGCTGCACTGGGGTGCAGACGGTGGGGAGAGGTGTCCTCGCTGGTGGGCTGAGGGGCCTGGCCCAGTCACGCCTGGATGGGGAGCATCTGGCCAGCTGCGGCCTGTCCACAACCATCCACACGGAGGGTGCTGGGTGCTTCTTATGATGCAGATCCCTGACTCTGGCTTGGTTTTTATTCTTTGGTTTTTAATTTTAATAATAAGTACATTTATCCTATAAAAGAATAAAGTGTTAGCTACTCAGCCACACCCCGCCCCGCCCCTGCAGTCTGCTTCCCCATCTCCTTGGGCCCTGAGAGCACAAATCTAATCTTCCAGAGCTGCCTTGGCAAGGTCTTTGCCTCTAGGGAGTTAGGGGCTGAGGGGAGAGGCAGGGGCAAGAAAGCACAGACCCCCTGGCGACCTGCGGCTGCCGGCTGCCATTGGCCACATCGGGGAGTGGTGGCTGGTTTCCGACCGGCATCCGTTGGTGTCTTGCGCCCTCTAGTGGAAGAGAAGGTGAAGGAGCAGCTGGAGGCCGCCAAGCCAGAGCCGGTCATCGAGGAAGTGGTGAGTGCCGGGGGTGGCCCTGTCCTCTGCTGCTTCCGCGGGTCATTTTCTCCTCCCCACCCGCTCTTCTCACTCACCCTTCCTTCTTCTCACTTCTTTCTTTCCTTTCTACCTCCCTGCTTCCCCTCAGCCCTCTCCTCCCTCCCCCCTTTCCTCCCCTTTTCCTACCTCTGTCCCCCGTCTTCTCCTGAGCCCCTCCAGCGCTGACATGTGTCTGCTCCCTCCCAGGACCTGGCCAACCTTGCGCCCCGGAAGCCGGATTGGTGAGTGTTGCCCGTGTAGGACCAGTGCAGACTGACTGGATGTTCTTGGTGCCTGGCATGGGCTCGCAGCAGGAGGCAGGCAGTGGAGACAGACACCCCTGGGGTATAATTACAGTCTGACGTATGTGCTGAGAAGGATGTAAGTGGAGAATGAGGGACGTGGCAGGGCAGGACACCTGAGGGTGGGGAGTGGCTCAGGCAGAGGGGGTTCAGCAGTCCCCTCCAAAACGTCCCTTCCGAAAGGATGAGGGCCCACTGCGCCTCAGAGAGCTCCATCTGAACAAGGCTGACCCTCGTCCTCAGGGAGCCGTAGGGTGGAGGCAAGATGGCAGGAAAGGCAGATGTAGGCTTCTGCCCCACTTCCGCCACCAGCTAGCCTGTCCCCCTTCGATCCTGGTTCCCTCTTCTCTGAAATGGGAATCTTCACTGTCCTCGCGCCCCTGTGACTGGGCTGAGACAGAGGATGAGAGAGGGCCAGGTGTTCACCTTGGGCCAGAGGCACCGGTCCCCCACCCTTCTCGCTTGCAGTTCTGTGTCAAGTGGGCACCAGCTGAAGGTGTTCTAAGTAGACGAGACAAAGGATGGGGCGCATGTCCTCGGAAACCCCGAACCAGGGGGAAGAAGCTGTGTGTGCACTTGTGGAAGTTCCTGGGGGTGAGGGGAACTGGGGCCAGAGGAGGAGCAGGACCCCCCGCGGGCCGGGGCGCGTCACTCCCTGGCGGTGACCAACGGGAGCAGACCGGGAGGGGGCCCTGGGGGCCATCTGGCCTGCGTGCCTCAGCTTGGCCACCTGGGTTGGGCGGGCCGTGGTGCTAGCCGCTGTCTCCCTGGGGCTGCAAAGGGCGGCTGCTGCTGGGTTTTGGAGGATGCAGAAAGGGAGAGAAAGGAGGCACACCACCGTAGTTCCTAATGCCAGAGGGGCTGTCGGAGGTGAGGGAGCCCCAGGGCCGCACCAGGCCAGCCTTCAGCCTCCGCCTCCTCCCGCCTCCCTGCTCCAGGGACCTCAAGAGAGACGTAGCCAAGAAACTGGAGAAGCTGGAGAAGCGGACCCAGAGGGCCATCGCTGAGCTGATCCGTAAGTGCGGGGCCTGGCACGGCGGGGCCCCCTGCCCTCCGGGTGGTGGCGCAGGCGCGCGGCCCCACTCCACTCCTCCCATCTGCTCCCATCCAGGCGAGAGGCTGAAGGGCCAGGAGGAGAACCTGGCTTCTGCAGTGGCCACCACCGCCGCCACCGAGCCGGAGGCCTGTGACTCCGACTGAGCCGTGCCGTCCCCTCACCCGCTACCAGGCCTGTCTTACAGGAAGATGGTCTTGGGCCGGGGTGGGGGCTGGACTTGCCACCACCTCCAGTTTGCCTTCAGAACTGACTCCCTGCCTCAAGTCTGAACCCCACCCGTCCCACTGGGTGAGGTCAGCTCCTTGTCTCCTGAAGGGCCCCCTCCATGCTGAGTGGGGGCAGAGGCTACGATAGCCCTGTGGGCATGCTGTATCTGTGCTTGTTCTATGTATTTTGAACTTCTTTTTCTATCTGGAAATAGAAACACACTGACCCATGTGTGTGGCAGAAAACCGTCTGAATATTGCAGATGTTTTGAGTTTGGGCCCCAAGACAGGGCAGCTGCAGAGGTGATGCTTACTATGAGGAAGCCCTGTATTGGGCTCAGTGTGTTGAGGTTGGAGGGGTGGGGAGGGCCAGGCCTGACCTTCAGATGTCTAGGTCCTGGCCCAGTCCTTGGTTAGCGGTCATCATCTCAAAGCCCTCGGGTGACGGCTGTGGACCTCACAGTAATCTGTGGGACACCTTGGAGAGGTTCTCGCTGTGGTCCTCTGTAGAACCCCTGACAGTGAGAGAGAGAGAGAGAAGAGACTGGGCCCCTGACGGGTGTGCTGCATCCTGGCAAGCCTCAGCTCTGGGCTGCCACAAATTCCAGGTCCTGGCACTGTTCATTCACATCCACTCAGCCCCAGAAAGCCCTCTTCCCCCTTCACCCGTCAGAGCTGAACTCTGGTTTCCTCGGGACAGGGCCCCTGCATGGGGAAGACTGGCCCATTCTGCTCACCACTGGGGTATTATAGCCTGGATGTCGGGAGTGGCCTTGGACCCTGAGCCCTCAGGGTCCTGGCTTTAGGACCATGAGCCTCCCCTGTGGAGCTTAACGTCCAGAATGACCGGCTGACCACAAGGCTGACTCCAGGAACCTGTGACCATTTAGTTTCGTCTCCTCCAGGATCCTGAGTTTCCATCTGGATTACCCTTGAGCCTCCTGCCCCAGTCACGGGTCACATCCCAGTGTATTGCGCCCTCTGTGCTAGTTTTCAGGGACACAGCGGCCTGGCTCCGGTGGACGGTGCTGAGAAGTCGGGCGATGGAGGGCAATGAGCTTGCGCACAGACTGCCACACTCATACAATAAAGCAGACGCTTGAACGCACAGTGACGCAACTCCTCTAAGAAGGCAATTCTTAGGATGAGGGGCAGAAAGCCGCAGCTGTAGGTAAGGGCCGAAGTGGTAGGTGGCTAAGGCCAAGACGGATTCCCCCCATAATGAACGGGGATCAGACATGCCCCCCCAGGTGTCAGGGCTGGAGCCAGGCTCCCTCTGCATAGCCAGGGGTCTAGAGCTGTTTGCCTTCCTAGGCATAAAGGATGAAAAGATGCTCACACCTCCTGGGATTGCATTTGGAAGCAGGGTGTTTGTCTGTGGCAATGTAGGAGTCAGCCACCTCAAGTAGGCCCCCACTTGGCACCCTGTAGGTAGGGAGAAGGAAAAGCAGAAACTACCCATGAGGGGTACTCAGAAATGACAAAATGCATGAGAAAATCCAGCCAGTGCCATAAAGAATGGCCAGCAACCCAACAAGTGGGAGAATTTCTGCTGGAAGAAAGAAAACAGTAACATCCTCATGGGCTTTGAAATGAGCGTTTGTTTCATCACCAGAGAGATCAAAGAGGGACTGACTCCCCCCTCACAACTCAAGCACAGGGATTTGTTATAAGAACAACTGATGAGAAATCTTGAAAATAAAGAGTGTTTATTAAAATAAGAAACTCACTGAATGAGTTGAATGATAACTTATAGTCGAAGAAGGGATTAATAAATCAGAATTAAAGCTGAAGATCCAAAAGGTGGTAGAGAGAGAGAAATAAGGACTGTTTAGAGAAGCATCATGCACACGGAATGAGTGATCCAAAAGTGAAAGCAAGGGGCAGTTGTGACCAAGTCTTGGAAGTGGTATTCCTCCACAGTCTGTTTGTTGGAAACAAGTCACTCCATCCAGCCCACACTCAGAGGGAGAAGATGGAGATTACACCTCAAGGTGGAATCTTTAAGAATTTGAGGGTGTATTTTAAAACCAACACATACCTGGGCACAGTGTAAGAAACTGTCAGAACAAAAAGACCAAAAAACGATCTTGAAATTAGAGATTATATCATCTTGCAAAGAGCAAGCGCACAGCAGATGTCTCGACCACAGCCGGCGTGAACTGGAATGGTAACCTTCTAATATCAGTGTTGACAGACAAGGGTAATTGTTGAAAATTCTATACCTGACAAGAACATGCCTGACAAGTGCAAAATAGTTTTAGACAAAACCAGAGATTTTTGTCACCAGCAGACTAAACATCTGTTTTGAGGTAATGAAAATATTCCAAAATGGACTGTGGGGGTGGTTGTACGAGTCTGTGAATATGCTACAAGCCTTTGTATTGTGCCTTTAAATGGGTGAATTGTATGAGGTATGTATTATATCTCAATAAAGCTGGTTTTTTTTTTTAAATGAATGTCTTCAGACTGTAAAGCTGAAGATCCGTTTTTTTTAAATGCATGTCTTCAGACTGAAGGGCCACAATTCCAGGTGGAAGATCTGAGATATAAGGAGAACCTAAGAGAAAGAAAATATACATTTAAGTAGGCACTGACCTTATAAAACAAATAGGCATTGTGAAGTAAAAAAAGAGCTACTTAGAATACATAACAACCATGGTGTGTATGTCCCGAAGTGAGAGGTGACTGAATTCTAGCCATCAACCAAACTCACCCAGGAAGAGAGAAAAGACTCTAGTATACGGGCAGGCTGACATTTCTAGAATAAGCCTAAAAATAAACATAGAATGTGCTTCCTTCCAAAGAAATTGAGAAAAAAATAGAATGAGAAAAATTATCCAAAAGAAGGCAAAGAGAAAAAGAAGAGGCAAATAAATCCAAATATGTCATATATTATTATTAATGTATCTTACTGCTTAAAAAAAAAAAAAAAAAAAAAAAAAACAGAAAACCTCGGTCTGATGCTGTTTAAAAAGAAACCTAAAGCCAGTCTTTCAAAGGGAAAGACTGAAAGTGAAGGGCCTTTCGGGTAGCTGAAGTGATGCCGCACCTACCTGCATTTTCACTACAATGGTCAAGATGGGTAAGGGGAAAATCCTACAA
This sequence comes from Bubalus bubalis, assembly GCF_019923935.1. Taxonomy (NCBI): domain Eukaryota; kingdom Metazoa; phylum Chordata; class Mammalia; order Artiodactyla; family Bovidae; genus Bubalus; species Bubalus bubalis. The sequence continues at coordinate 52,439,063 of NC_059177.1, forward strand.
GCTACAGGAGGAAAACAAAACTAAACACAGATTGCCTACTGATGAGTGAGTTCTGCTTTCATCACTAGGAGAAACGGAAGGAAAAATTTTCCTAAGTGCCGAGGAAACATAAATGTCAATTATTTCATAATTCTCCATTGTAAATAATAAGGGCAAGACAGATGTTTTCAGGCCCATGACACTGTTTACTATGTACTGAAGTTTGCTGAAAGGATGCTGCATAGCAGGAGGAGCGGGGTGGGGGCAGGGAGAGACATGGGGATCAGGACGGCATTTGACAGGTGCACCTACAGATCTTGGGGAGAGCTCTGTTGTTCTTGTGTTACATCTAGTGACTCCTTGAGACCACCAAGGACATCAGTTCCTTCTGGGTCCCCAGCTGCCATCCTTAGCTCCCCTAGGAGCCTCCCCCACCTCCCTCCAGGTTCAAGCTCCAGGTGGGGGGCAGTGGTGAGGGGAGAGAGGGGAAAGGGCAAACCAGCTGAAGAAACCATGGCTTCAAGCCCAGTCCCCCATGCTTGCCTTCACGTCTGATCAGCCATCACTGTGTCAAATTCAGTCCTAACTTCAGACATGTGGGAGGAAGGGTATTTTAAGCTGGGCACATTGCCACTGTGATTGATGTTGAGGTTCCATGAGAAAGGAAGAAGGGCAGAAAGAGTGCTGGAAAGGCAGCCAGCAGTGCCTGCCACAGGATGCAGGAAGAAGTGGTGAGCAAAGAAAAAGTAAACCGCGCAGAAATCAGTAATCGACTAAAGAAAGACCAACAAAGAAAGAGGAGACGTACATTAGGAATATTAGCAAATGAAATAAGGCAATCACTGTAGACCCCATGGACATCAAAAGGACTATAAAGCGATACTGTAAATAAGTACCCACATAAATTTGACAGGTTGATTCAATGGACCAATTCCTTGAAAAGCACAAACTGCCACAACTCACCCCAGATGAAAAGATAAGTTGCATAGCTCTGTAACTATTAAAGATATTGAATTAATAGTTAATAATTTGAGACCTCTTGAAAAAGAAGTCTCCAAGCCCAGGTGATTTTACTGGAGAATTGATACACAGGTTTAATGCAGTTCACATCAGAATTTCAATAAGATCTTTATATATGGACAAGAATATTCTAAAATGTATCAGGAAAGTTATAAGAACTTGAACAGCTTAAACAATTTTTAACTAGATGAATGAAGCCCCTAATGGCTCAGACGGTAAAGAGTCTCCTTGCAATGCAGAAGACCTGGGTTCGATCCCTGGGTGGAGAAGATCCCCTGGAGAAGGGAATGGCAGCCCACTCCAATATTCTTGCCTGGAAAATCCCATGGACAGAGGAGCCTGGCAGGCTACAGTCCATGGAGTCGCAAAGAGTCGAACACGAATGAGCGACTAACGCTTCCACTTTCATAAAGCAGGAGGAGCCAATCTACCCATTTAAAGACTTACTGTACAACTATGGTAATCAAGATAGTGGTATTGGTGGAAAGATAGGCACATAGATCAATGGAAGGATACAGAGAACTCAAAAGTAGCTCCACACAGGTACAGCCAACTAATTTTTGGCAAAGGTACTCAATGAAGGAAGGATAGTCTTCAGCAGATGGTGCTGGACTGATTGGAAATCCATCCATAGGCCCCTCAAAAAGGAACCCTAAACTTCAAACCTTATTAAAAAAGTTAAAGTGGATCATAGGAGGAAAACTTTAGGACCTAGAGCTTGGCGAACAGAGTCCTCAGATGTGAGAAAGCATAATTCATAAAGAAAAAAAAGCAAATTTGACTTATGCTCCAACAAAGACCCTGTTAAGATGATTAAGAGAAAAGCTACTGAGACAATATTTGCAAACCCCGTATCTGACAAAGAACTCATATCTAGAATAATAAAGAACTCTCAATTGGAGAGAGAGGTGGGAGCTCTCAGGCCCCAGCAGCCCCTCTTATCGGGCAGAAGAAATGGGCTGAGTGGCAGTGCCCAGCTCTCTGGATGAAGCCTGGTGTGCCACTGCTACCCAGCCCACCAGGCACTCCTCTGGGACAGCCACGATTGACCTCCCAATGCTCCACGCCCCTCCTCCTGCTTAAAATCCTCAAGGACATCTGACCTCTGGGTCATTGCAGGGCAGGTGTCAGGCCTGAAATGTCCTGCAACAGCATGGATGCCCCTTCGCCAAGCAGTGGACAGGAGCACAGGGCCTGCTGGCCTGGAAACTCAGGCTGGGTGCCTCTGGGTGATGGGGGGAGAGGGGGGAGGACAGCACAAGGGCTGGGAGGAAGTCACACCTGGGATTGCAGGAACGGGACCCTAGAGGCCAGGTGGACATCCTGGCTGGTACAGGGCCTATACCTCGTGAGGAACGGCAGACTCTGGGTCAGAGAGAGGCAGAGCCTCCAAAGTTATAAGGGAAAGTTCTGTCCCGCCTATCGGGCTGCAGGTCAAGTGTGTGAAATTGGCCAGTTTGGGTAAATTGAGTCCCCTGGACTCCACCTGTACATCCTCAAGCCCCTGGCATCCTCCAGGCCAAGTCCCCTGTTGGGGTTCCATGCTGCTGCTCCCCACCTCTGGGCTCCACTGTGTGAGACTCCCGCTCACCTTCCAGGGGCCTCTCCATGGGACTCTGAGCTGCAGCTGGGGCCTGCTGCAGCTCCCCTCCAGGAGCTGGGGATTCAGGCATTAATTCATCCTGTTGCCTGAGTATCTGCCTTGTGCCGACGACTTCCCTGGTAGCTCAGTGGTGAAGACTTCGCCTGCCAATGTAGGCAACATGGGTTCAATCCCTGGGTCAGGAAGATCCCCTGGAGAAGGAAATGGCAACCCATTCCAGTATTCTTGCCTGGGAAATCTCATGGACAGAGGAGCCTGGCAGGCTATGTATGGTCCATGGGGTTGCAAAAGAGCCAGACACGACTGAGTGACTAAACAACAGCAGCCTTGTGCTGAACACTGTTCCAGTGAACCTGACGTTGCCTTGCTATCCGGGAGCTGACCTTCCACGTGGTCTTGGGGTCTGTGCCAGGAGCCATATCCCTTCCGTCAGACCAGTCTAAAAGACTTTCCTTTCCCCAGACCATGTGACTGGCATCACAGCCTTAGTGAGTAGTTAGGACCCCGAGGGTCCCGCAATTCTGTTCAGCCAAGAGACCTTTATGGAGAGTCAACCTGTCGTCTTCATTTCCCCGCACTGTCCTCACATGGCCGCTGGGGGGCAGCAGAGGACACCGACCCAGGGCCCCTGGCTCAGTGTGGGTCAGCACAGCCTGCTTTTCCCGCTGCTGAAGTGGGTCTTCTGTAACAAACCTCACCCCACCAGAGGAATCACCCCTGTCTTTTCCCTTGGGGCCTGTGTCATTTAAGGGGCTGGCATCAGAGGTGATCCCGAGAGTGGGGCTCCGTCAACCTGAAACCCAGAGTAGTGGTGGCTGTGTCCTGGGGAGCATCAGTACCCTCCACTCGCACCCCCATGCCAGCCTTCCCCAGGTCCCAGGCACTTTCAGGGTGTGGGGGCTCCAAGTGGAGGGTATGGAGTGCCCTCACAGCCCTGAGGGGAGTGCCAACCCTGTCTCATCCCTCCCGAGGGAGGGTCTGCACGTGTGTGAGGTGTGTGGACACACCCAGGGATGTCTGTAGCCGGGCTGGGGAAGGGGCCCCACCTGGAGACTCAGGTCCCCGTAGCCCCGGGACCTGTCCTGAAAGTCTGTTCCTCAGAGCCAAGCTTCTAAGATGCCTCGATCTGAGGCACGTGGGCACCCATAGAGCAGAGGGAGTGTGCACACTGGGTCCCTGGCTGCCTGCCTCAGGCCTGGCCTCAGGGCCTCTGGCAGCCGTGGGCTGGGCAGGGGTGTCCAGCCTATTTCCCGGCCAGCCTGCCCTTTCTTTATGTATTTACTGGTTTTCTTTAAATGTTCCCATTACTCAGGCCTCCGGTCGGCACTGAGACAGAAATAAATCCCACAAGGCCGCCCAGCCAGAAGGGCGGAATCCGATTCCCCCTCAAAGGCCGGAAGAAGCTCCTATGCGGAGCGTGCTCAGCCCGCGGTGGCCCACACATCCCACATGGCACGAATATGTCCACGCACCCCGTGTAGGTGCCTGCACACCCATGCATGCACACACCTAAACTCCTACATGCACAGATGCCTCACAAACATGCATGCACACCCATGTCCCCCACACACTCAGATTTGCCTAATACACACATGTACTCGTTTGTACATGTGCTCAGCCCAGTCACACAGATTGGCCTCCTATGCACACATGAACACACCCCATTGCAGAATGGATTTATACACACACATACACACACACCCCTACATACACACATGAAAACTCACCCCCCTCCCCCTAAACACACAGACACACTCATGCACACATTCCCTGACAGGCAGGCTTCTACTCAGTTGTGACCACAACACTCTGGGATCACAGCTCAGTCATCCTCAAGGTGCTGGTGGGCGAGACAAGTGGTGAGGCTGTGGAGGGTGGGAGGACGAGGCAGCTCCCGTGCAGCTCCGGAGGAGAGTGGCCTCATGGGAACACAAGCCCAAGGCTGCCAGGGCTTCTGAATTTTTAAGAGAAATTGAAAAGCTGAATTTTTATGTGAAATATCCTGATTTTTAAATGTTGGCTCGAGATGTTGAAAATACTCTGTGGGCCAAACCAAACACATCTCCAGGCCAAATTCCACCCACAGGCGGCGTTCTCAGACCACGGGTCCACACAGACACACACACAAATAGACACACATATATATACAGACATACACATGGATAAATACAAATAGACACACTGGTGCACACACGATACAGTCGCATACACACAGACACATGAAAATGCACACATGCAAATGGACACAGATACATATACAAACATGAGTGCATCCACAGCACACAGACCGGGTACAAATAGAACTACAAACTCACAATACAAATAGACACAACAGACACACGTAACTAGACGCATACAAACACACACGCAGGCAAAGACGCATGCACAAATACAATTAAGCACATAGACACAACACAAATACACAGGCACATATACCCACATACATAACAACAGACACACAACACGCCTCTCTTGTCTCCCTGGTGGGGGTGAGCTTGTGGGAGCAGGTATCCTGACAGTGCGGCCTCTGTGCAGGGCCAGGGCGCGGCTCACACCAAGGCTGTCCCCTGACTCATGTATGCTGCAGCAGGAACAGGGTGCCAGGGCAGAGGCCCCCAGGAGGGCTGGCTGGAGAGCGCAGTGTGGGGAGGGGAGAGGAGCAGGTGGTTGGCCTCGTGCGCCAGGCCCTGGGAGTCTGAAGCCACAGGTACTGAAGCTCTGAGAGGGGAGCTTGCAGCAGCCACAAGCCCAGCGGGCCATGCCCGGAACCGTCCTCCCAGCCTGGCCTCGCCCCCTTCCTCCTCACCGCTGGGAAGCAAGGCCAACAGGAGCCCCATGGGGCTGCTCATCAGCAGAGACCCCGCCACCAGAGCTTCTGGCCATGGACCCACCCCTCAGGCCTTCCAGGCAGGAGTCGTTTGGCGGAATTGAAACTCTCCTCTCTCCTCTCCCCTGCAGGTGGTGGAGGAGCATAATTAATGCAAGCACAGGAAGGGCCCCGCCTCCCCACCCCTGCCCCTCACTCACAGATGGAAGACGGAGGCTGAGGGATGGTTTTAGGCCTCTATTTTCTGCCTCCCAGCCCCTGGCCCCTTTCCTGACCCCCAGCCTTTGGATGGGGAGAAGCTGCACAGAACTTGCACCCACCCCCTTGGCCCGCCCCCCGCTGCCTGCATGACCGGGATGCAGAAGAAGGAGGGAGCCTGTCACTGGGGGGTGTCCTTGTTCTTCCGTGCTGAGGGCTCCTAATTGCCCAAGAAAAAGTCCTGGTACAGGAAGCTAAAACCCAGCCTGGGGACCCAAGAGGGGTACTGAGACCATGCGGGTCAAGAGACCTAGATGGGAGCCTGGTCTCAGAAGTGCAGCTGAGGCTCAGAGAGGGCAGGCAGCTTGCCCTGGATCACACAGCGGACACCGGGAGCCAGCCATGGCCCAGACCCCGGCCTGTCTCTGGAGTCCCAGCCCCTCTGCCCCAGGCAAGGCTTGTTTCAGTTGGCCACGGGAGCCTCAGGCCGGAATCATCCTGGAGTTGGCTAAGGAGACAACGGGAATACAGCTGAACACAACCCACCTAGCCTTCGTGGCGATGAGAGCCACCCCACAAGCAGCCTCTGACCAGGTCCCCACAGCCAGACCTCACATCTAAAAATGAAGGCAGACCCAGGACCCTATCAGAACCCCTGAGAGAGGGCCCATGCCACAGCTGGGCTGTGTCTCCTCAGACCGCCTCAGGAGGTCCATGCTCCTCAGGAGCCCTCAGTGTAGGGCTGTGCCCACTCAGTGTTTCTCTCCCCAACCGAGTCATGTCCCCTCATGCACACTCAGAACAGGGCTGTCTCCCCTCAGACTCCCACGGAAGGTCCATGTCCCCTCAGAAGGATTGTGTGTCCTTAGACCACGCAGGACCAGTCTCATCTCCTCATTCACCCTCAGAACAGGGCTGGGTCCCCTCACACTCCCCCAGGAGGTCCGATGTCCCCTCAGACGCCCTCAGACACCTGACAAAGGTGAAAGGTTCTGTCTCCTCAGGGCAGGTGTTGTCCCCTCACTCCCCCTCGGGGCAGACACCCACAAAAGGTCCATATCCCCTCAGTTGCCCTCAGGGGAAGATTGTGTCTCTGTAGCCCACACAGTGCAACTATCATTTCTCAGTCTTCCTCAGAACCCCTCAGGATGTCCAATGTCTCCTTACACGCCTTCCGAGCAGAGCTCTATTCCCCTCAGATCCCAGAGGTCATGTTCCCTCAGGTGCCCTCAGAGCAGGGCTTGCTCCTCTCAGGCTCTGTCAGCACATGCCCTCAGAGGGGAGCTCTGTCCCCTCAGGCACCCACAAAAGGTCCATGTCCCCTCATGTGCCAAGAGGGAAGGGTTGGGTCTCCTCAGAGCACACGGAGCAGGTCTTGTCACTTCCCTCACCCTCATCAGGGCGGCTCCCCTTGGACCCTCACGGAAGGTAAATGTCTCCTCACCCACCCTCAGAGCAGGTTGTGTTCCCTCAGACTCCTCAGGCTTAGGGGTCAGGCCCAACATAACCTTTGAGCAACGGTCAGGCCTCTTAGGGCCTCCTCACAGCAGAATTGTGTCCCCTCAGACTCCCCGGGCAGGGTCCGGTCTCCTCACTTGCCCTCAACGCATGGCCGCACCCCCTTAGTCCTCCAGGGAAGCCCACGTCCCCCTTGCACGCCGTCAGACCAAGGATCTCCTCAGACCTCTGGGCTGGGTCCTATGCTTTTCATCTTCCAGGGAACTGAGTCTCTGTTCTCCTCATTCTGTCTTCTCTGTTACCACCACCCCAGACTGAGTGCTAGTGGGAGTAGACAATGAAAGCTTGCTCACTCTGGGCTCACATATGGGCCCCGTTCAGTCATTTCTTCTCCACAGGCTTGCATGTGAGGGTCGTCAGAGGCCTGTCTTTGATACCCCTGAACACTTCAGACCTGCTCTGAGCTGGGAACTACTCTGAACTGGGACTCACCCAGCTTCCCCTTCAAGCCTGGCCTGTGTTTCAAGAGCCTGGGGGGTTGCATTCCTTTCGAGTCTTCCGAGGTACCCCTCTCAGCCTGGACTGGAGGCAGACAAGGCCAGAGAAGGCAGGGCCCGTGCAAATCCAAGACAGGTGGGAGCTGCAGCCCATCTATTACTGGCCCCAGTCGGAGTCCAGAGCAGCCCACGAGGTGCCCAGACACTGTGGCCGAAGAGACTCGACGAGTCAGGGTCTCCTGGTGTCCTCCGCCCTCCCGCCTGCCGCCCGGCTCGGCTGCTGTTTATGTGTTCCCTGCGGCTTGGCCGGGCTACGCAGCCTTGAAGGGAGAAATGACCACCTGGCTCCAGCCCTGTTCAAGGCAAACAGGGTCCTGACCGCCTGCCAGGCCCTCTGAGGGCTCCCACTTCCTCTGCCAACACCTGGATGCCCCAGGCGGGGCTCAGGGCCCCTCTGAGTGGGGAGGCCAGCCCTGGCCCAGGAGCTCCAGGTCTAGGCAAGGGGACCTTGTTCTGGACTAGGAGCTTAGACTGATGTCAGAAGTCCAGTTCTATCTTGGACATCCGGTTGAGGAGGAACATGGTGCCCAGTCTAGAGAAGGAGGCCTGGCCTTGTCCTGGGTGCGAAAGTCCTGAGGAAGGAGGGCCAGCCCTTGGGAAGGAGGCATTCAAGGGGATATGAGGGAACCCAGCCCTGTGTGGGGATACCAACTTGAGGGGGTACCCAGCACGTCTCAGGGACATTTAGTCCAAAGGAAAAGCTCAAAGCACTGGCGGTGGGGTTCATCTGAAGGGCCAGTGGTAACAAGTCTGAGGGGCGAGCACAATCTTGTTTTGGGGGGTGGCCGGTCTGTTGGGGGCAGGGCGTGGTGTGAGCCACCTAAAAGAAGAACACAGCCCAGTCCTTGGGGAGTCCAGTCCTGGGGTAAGCACAGCCCTGTCATGGGGTGGAACAGTTTCCCGTCTGTGGGAAGAGGCTTCCCCTGTTCAGAGGAAATCTGAAGGGAGGCTCCGCTCTGTGCTGGGGGTACCCCATCTGAAGGGAAACACGGTTTTGTCCCAGAGGTACCCAGTGTGAGTGTTTCGGGGTGAGGCCTTGTGGACTGCACTTCGGAAGCCTCCTGAGGAATCTGGGCTGGAAGATGGGGCCCTGAGGCCCGGCCAGCTGGGGGGTGAGTGACTCTGCTTGTGGGGTGGGTGGGGTGAGTTCCCCTGAAGGCCCAGTGATCTGGAGGTCCCATGGCTAAGCCCTGGAAGTAGTGGAGCTGGGGGGGCAGGCATCATAATCCCCTGGGGACAGGGGGCGGGAATGGGGCTTCTGTCCTGCTTAGGTCTCCTTCCCCAGCTAGTACCTCATCCAGGGCCCTTCCTAACAGTAGTACCTCTCACCCCTATCCCCAGCCCCCGGCAAGGGAACCTCTCCCCTGATCGCCGTGTAACCTCCTCGGGCCTTGACACTGGAGCACATTGCTCAGACCTTGCTGCTCTCCCTTCAGAACATCCAGTGGCTCCCAGCATTCACAGGAACCCTTGATGCTCAGCCTGGTGACTCAGTGGCCTTCAGGTCCTGCCCTGTGCCTCTCACACCATTCCAAGCAGATGGCACTCCATGGGCGCATCAGGCCTTTGGACAGTTGCTTGTCCTTCCCTTCCATCTAGACGGGCAGGCCAGCTGGACCTGAAGCCGCTCACAGCACAGCGCCTGCCACCTCAGGGAATTTCTGGTCGTAGCCTCATGACCTCTCTCCTAGCCCTTGATGGTGGGGGAAAGCAGAAGTGGGGATAAGAGACAGGGAGCACTCCCCAGATGCCGAGTCCATGGAGAACAGAGTTGGAGCTGGAGATGAGAGAAAGGGTGGGCTAGGCAGGGGCACCAGCTCGTGCACAGACCCAGAGGCAGGGGCGTCTTCGGGTCTGAGCAAGCAACTTGCTCCGGTCAGAACACGCGGTGGAGATGCAGTCGGGTCATTTCTCAGACTGTCAGGCCGAGCAGAGTCTGTGCCATTCTAGACCCCAGTACTGGGGGCGGGCGGCAGGGGCTGAAGGGGCAATGTGGTGGGTGGGTGGGTGTCAGGTGGGGATGCTAATGACCACGCTAGATCCATGGTGAGTGGATGTGTGGAGTCTCACAGACACCCACCTGGACTCCCACCCCAGCCAGCCTCTGGGCTCAGAGCCCTGGCTCCCCCCACAGTTCCTGCGCCAGAGCAGGGACCCCAGCCCGCTTTTCACCTGATGGCCTTGGCACTGCTCCTGCACCCTCTGTCTGGCGGCCAGAGGGGTGTCAGGTCCAGGGTCAGGGCTGGGGGTCACGTTTGGAGGGTTCCCTGGATGCTTCAGCCTCCAAAGGGCATAGTGTGGCCACTAGACTGGCAGAAGGGGGCCCTGTAGCAAGGTCCAAGGCTTGGGGACATGGCCAGGGACCCAAGGGGTCTACTGTCAGTGCTGGGTGACAGAGACTGTGGGCCAGAGCTTCTCTAGGCTTAGACAGTGGCCTCTCCTGGGCCCTTTCTGCCCCCTGCACCCTGATACCCCAAGGGGCTGGCCCACGGTTCCCAGACCCCACTCCTGAGATGAGACCAAGAACTCCCCCATGGCTCCCAGCCCCTCCCCTCCTGCAATGAGTCCCCAGTTCAGACCTCAGGAAGCCAGACACTGCTTCCTTTTCCCTTTTCTTGTTTGTTTTTTTTTTTTTTTTCCTGTTTTGTCCTCCCAGTCCCAGCCCTGAGTGGGCAACTGTCCAACAACCCGTCTCTTGGTCCGCCTGTCCACGCTCATGTCCACAGGTCCAACCCTCGGGTCCCTGATCACATAACTGTCTCCCACTCCTCCTGCAGCAGGACAGGTGGCCTCTCTGGCGCACAGGCCTCCTCATCCAGCCCCGAGCAGGAGCCATTGAGGAATCCATCTTCCTTAGGAGCAGCCACGGCAGGTGGTGTGGCCTGGAGAGCCGGGGACCCTGACTTGGTGTGGCCAGGCAGCGGGGGGTGGCCATTGGTGGTGGCCGCGGGCAGCAGGCGGGGGCTGAGGGGCAGGCCAAGTCCCGTGCGGGGCCCTACATTGGTCACGCTTGTGTGAGACACCATCGGACCGTAGCTGTAGCTGCTGCTCCCGCTGCGTGCCTTGCGCTTGAAGTCCAGTGCCAGTGTCCAGCGGCTCCAGGATTTCTTGATCTCAGCCTGTACCTGGGGTGTCAGTAGGAGGGCAAGCAGTCAGGTGTGCCCCAAGCCCTTCTGCCACATGTCCCCAACCCCAGCAGTGCCCGCATCCCTGCCCCTAACAACGCTCAGCACTATTACTGGAAAATTTCAAGGCCAAGAAAAATCCCGTCATTCTCAGAACATGGTGCCTGGCGGCAGGCAATTGACACACCCAGAATGTAGAAGGCTCAAATGACCCCAAGGGTAGCTGAGTGTTCAAACTGGATGACAGACAATTCAACCGTGGGGTTGAGAAAACGCTTGGCTGTGCCCACACATCCTGAGCCTGAATCATCTGGAAAGACTTCTCTCTGCCTTCAGAATGTCCTCTGGGATGCTCTTGGAGGAACAAAGTGAGAACCAGGCAGGAGAATGAAGGGACAGGACTTGGGCAGCCCCTGGCACTTCTTTTTTTATTCTTTAATTTCTTTTTTTAATTTTTAGATTTTTGGGCACACCACACGCCTTAGTTCCCCAACCACCGATCAAACCCAAGCCCCCAGCAGTGGAAGCGTGGAATCCTAACCACTGGACTGCCAGGGAGTTCCCCCTTCCCCACCCCACCCCTGGCCCCTGGAACTCCTGCAGCCTCCCCGTCTTGCCCCAGTCTGGCCCACCGCTTACCTCGCCATTGCAGAAACAGTATATGATGGCAACAAAAAATCCCTGTGGAGAGAGGGTCGTGGGTCAGGGCCCAGAGAGGCATCTGGAGAGGGTGGAATCAGCCTCCCCCACCCCACCCGTCCCTCCCACCCTCAGGGCTGCACACCTGGAAGGAGTTGAAGAGCATCTCGTAGTGCATCTGGACTTGCCAGAGCGTCCCTGAGACCTCGGTGTACGGCGTGGCCATGAAGACGATGTAGTGGACGCCGAAGAGCGGCATGAGCACCAGTGTGGATTTGAGCAGCTTCCTGGGCCAGTGGGGCAGGCGGGTCAGGGTGGAGTCACTTCGGCCTCAACAGGCACTGTGCACCTCGACCTGCCAGCCCCAAGCTCCAGAAGCCACTAAAAGGCCCGGAGCTCTGGCAGTTCACCTAAGCCAGTGACACTTTGCTGTCTCAGCAAAGAGTGAATAGGGCCCCTTGATTCTGAGGTGTCCCAGAGTGGGCCATAAGCTATGTTGTCCTGTCCCTGCACCTGCTGGTCACTCTGCTGGTGCTCCCCTCACTTATCCCATTGACCCTCCTCAGGTTTCAGCCAAACTTCCACCTTCTCAAGCTCACCCACTGCCCACCTGTCTCTCAGACTCCCTGGGACCAGCTCTCTGAGGAGAGGTCTGGGTTTGTCCTGCCCTCACAGACCCCAGCTTGAGTGCAGGGGCCTGGTACCAAGTGGCCCAGGCTGGCTTAGGGGGCGCCCCCAGAAGCCAGGCAAGATCCCACCACGGCTGGCAGGGCCAGCCAGGGAGACAGGAGCTGAGCCCTTCCTTGAGACAGGCTCATCCCTGGGGCCTCTGCCTGCTTTTGAATGTGCTGCTGGGCTCCAGCGACCCCTGGGCTATTAGGCGTCTAGGCACGGCAGACGTGGCTCACCGGTACTGCTGCCGCGTGTCACACCGGCCAGCATTGGTCTCTCGCAGCTTGGTGGCGAGAACCCGGACGATGTTGATGAAGAGGATGAAGTTGAGCTGTGGGAGTGACGCAGGGCTGCATGGGTCTTGAGGCCGCAGCCCCAGCAGGGAGGGGCGAGGACTCTGGGACCCACAGCCCCGCCCAGGCTCTGCTCTGCCGAAGCGTGTCTCCAGGTGGCTCCTGAGGTCCTTGGTTCCCCACGTGGACTGGGGTGGGGGTCAGCTGCCTCTCTAGCACTGTGGCTCTAACCTTGGGGTCCAGAGGCACCCCTATAGGTCCCCGTCAGGGGCTGATCACCGGGACCCAGGGACCACACTCCTGCCCGGCCCTGTGGCTCTAACCTTGGGGTCCAGGGGAGCCTATGTAGGTTCCCATCAGGGGCTGATCACCGGGACCCAGGGTCCACACTCCCGCCTGGCCCTGAGGCCCCTTGCTCACCACAATGGAGGCCAGGATGGGCACCTGGATGATCCACTTCTTGTTCCCGGAGCTGAGATCCCAGCACCTGAGAAGGCCGAGGCCGTCAGCCCCCACACTCCCCACAAGGAGGCTCCAGGGCAAGTCGGTTCTGACATCAGCTGCACTCCCCCGCCCCAGAGCACAGGACAGGGGAGTGGGGATGTGGTCGGGCCCGAGGCCACCCACAGAGCCCCTTCTGCAGTGGCCTCTGGTGACCCTGAGTGGGCACCCAGCTTGAAGCTGGGCTGAAAACTCCTGAAACTGGGGCCGCTTAGGGCCAGGGGCCAAGAGGTGCCCCCTCATATGTTCTACAGAGAAAGAGGGTACCAGGGGTGTCTCTGGCCTGTGTCCCAGCCTCCTGCTCCCTTCTCCAGCTGGACCTACCCGGTGTTGGCCAGGGTAGCTCTCACACCAACCCACACAGCCACGAAGATGGCAGGCAGACCTGTGGGCAGAGCAGGACAGAGTGTGAGGGGCTCTAGCTGCTGCCCACTTCTGTGCCATTCCCCTCATCCCTGGTGACCCCGGCTTAGCCCCCCACTGTCCCTGACCCCCCTCACCCTGGGCAAATGGGCTGCTTGCTGACACAGCCCTGCTCTTACATGTGCTGCCCTGCGGTCCCCACAGCCTCCCCTCAGGGCTCCAGCCCCCAGGACCCAGTTCAGCCCTCTGCCCTCATCTTGGTTCTGTATCTTGTACCACACACATGCACTCCTGTTGGGCACTTGGTGAAATAAGGGATCAATAATTTATCCACACCTAGTCCATTCTGCCCTCCCCTCCCCTAAAGGGTACTGTTCTGGGCTGGGGGCTCCCTGTGGAGGGGAGCTTACAATCAGGGGTCTTCTGTTCCAGCATACCCCCTGCTTTGAAAAGTCCCCATGGATGAGGATGGATAGCGTGAGGGTTGTTGATCCAGGAGCTACAGAGGAATCTCGGTGTGCCTAGGCCCGAGCCAGTTCAGATGGTACGTGGTACTTCTGAGTGAGTTTTGCTCTAGGAAGGAGCCCCATTCCCCACTCTCCACCCGCTCCCACTTCATTCTAGGTCAGGTGTTCCCTTGGGAGGGGCAGGGCATGACCTGGGTTTGTGCAAGGAAAAGAGCTGTGATGTCCCTGTGCCACAGAGTTCTGTCTGTTCCCTTATCTGTGTGCGGACACCCTCTACCCCAGAACCTGCATCAGCCTGCAACTCTGGGGCTTGCCACGGGTGAGGTCAAGGTCAGAGTGTCCACCAAGGAGCAGGGAGGCTAGGATTATCGATCTGAGGGCCTTGAGGTGCTGAACGCGGGGAGGGCTCCACCCACCCAGCCTGCCCCTCTGCAGTCTGGCCAGTTGCCCCGGAGCCCGGCCAAGCTCTGGAGCTGCCAACAATAATGGACAATTATCGGTAACTCAATCCCGGAGCCCGTCGGGGAGGAGGGCAGAGCCCCAGCAACCCATTCTGCAGAGGGGCTGTCGAAGCCCAGAGGATGCTATAGAGCCAGGGCCTCCAGTTCTGGGCCACAGACCCTGTGCACGGGGGTGGCAGAGGCCTGCATAGCTCCACGCAGTGTGGGGAGTGGTGGAGAAACAGGACTCAGGGTGGAGGGGGGTGTTCCGGATCCCAGCTCCAGTACTGGTGATACAGTGACAAGCATAGCCGCCTTCCAACTCCAGCCCCACGCTGACCTCTGACCCAAGGTCCGCTCTGATCCTGAGTGGAGTCTTGACCTGAGAATTGCCTTCCCTCTCCTGGCCTGAGCCTCAACTCCAGGTGAACCTGCCTCCAGGAGAGCCCCAACTTCAGGCTGAGCCAACCCCAAGTGAACCTCTGGCCAAGCCCTGCTCCCTGAGCCTGGGGAGTCAGCCTGGGGGGCATCTCCTGCCCCACATCCAGCACAGGATGTGCCGTGTGGGTGCCTTTCACGCAGTGGCACTCTCTGACCCTACTGTCCCACCCTGCCCGCGTGCCTGCGTACCCCAGCCGAAGACTGTGAAGCCCCAGAGGTACTTCTTCTCTGAGAAGAAGGCCATGAAGATGAGGCTGTGCAGATACAGCCCCTCCACCAGAATCCAGTAGTAGTTGGTGGCCAGGAAGTAAAGGAAGAAGGTCACAGCCACCCGGCAGCCCACCTAGGAGACCAGCTGGTGTTAGCCAGAGCGCAGGGCCTGCATCTGGGGAGGGCTGGGAGGGACTGAAGGCAGGCAGTGGTAGGGGATGCCGGTAAGATCAGACAAGATCCTCTAAGGGCAGGGGCTGAGGAGTGTGTGCTGAAAAGATAGGAGGACACTCAGAGCAGTGGTGGGGACGCGGGGATCATGGAGAACAGGTGGGGTGGTTGGGGGCCTGGGCTGAGGCAGGAGAGTTGATGAAAGTGCACGCAGGGCGGGGAGGGAATTCACAAAGCCCTAGGCAACAGGGCTTGGAGGGATGCAAAGGGTGGGTGTGAGCGGCCCGAAGCGCGCGCGTGGTCGCAGGAGACAGCTGAGGGTGAGGGTGCGTGGGGCTCCCGCGAAGCGGGCGGTGGCGAGGGGCCCAGGGCGGCCGGGCGCGGGCCGCCGGAGGGGGGCACTCACGTAGCCGGCGGCGGCGGCGGGCGGCGGCGGTGCCTGGGCGATGGCGCGCAGCTCTTCCTCCGTGAGGCGCTCAGCCTCGTCGAGGGCGGTGCCCGAGTAGAGAACCGCGTCCTTGACGAAGATGCTCACGGCGCGAAGCATGAAGGACAGGAACAGATGCATGTGGATGTAATTGCGTGTGCAATGCAGCCTCCTGCAGGGCGCGCGACAGCACGGTGGGTGGGGGGCACGGGGGCGCGCGCTGGGCGGGCAGGGGATACAGGGACGGGTAGGGAGGCCCAATTCTTCGGCCCCACCCAACCATGCCCTTGGCCCCGCCCACGTCCCCTCCCCACGGACCCCCGTCCCATTCCTCGCCCCGCCCACCTAAAGTAGGCCAGGATGAGGACCGCCACGGTGAGAGATGCCAGCGAGACGGAGTAGCCCACGGTGTAGATCATGCCCAGGCGGTCAAACACCTCCTGCGCAGGTGGGGAGTTACCGTCAGAGCCCTGGGACTCGGGTGAGCACCAGGTTAAGGGTCGGAGAGCGCAGGTACATTTGCTGGAGGAGTCAGGACTAGGTCAGAGGTCACCGGGGGTGGTGGTGGTGGAGGTGGGGTAGCCTGATCCTGGTCAGGTGAGGGCGGGAGAAGGGGGGCAAGACTCGCACCCGTTCGCGCGTCTCATTGGTCAGGAACTTGACGCACTCGCTGTAGTTGGCCCACGTGCGGTTGTGCCCAGGCACCAGCTCCCAGCTGCCATTGCGGTCACAGCGGCGGTAGGCATGGCCTGCAGGTCCGCAAGGGGGGTCAGGGCAGTCAGGTCTGGAACCCCTGAACCCCTGAGCTTCAAGTCCTGATGGTGCCCGGGGTCCCCCACCCTACTCCAGCCTGCCTTACCTTTGTGATTGAAGTCATAAATGTAGTCGGGACAGGGCATGGCCACCACCTCCCCTGGAGCCCCCAGCGGCCAGCACAGGATGTGGTCCCACTCCGGCAGGCAGGGGCGCCCTGTGTCCACAGAGACAGAAAAGGTGGAGGACACCTGTCTAGATCCAGTTAGTGACCCAGAGGAATACACACACCTGTGGTCGCTGACTCCTGCAGGGTGCAACCCTAAGACTGGAGAACTCAGGCTTGGAGAATTCTGGAGAGAATGTATTGAGCCCTTACTCCCGACTGTGCCCTGCATGCCCCGGCCTCCTAGAATTCACTACAGCCCCTCCTTGCGGGTGTTGGCAACGGCCCCATTTTCTAGATTGGCTAGCAGAGGCCAAGAGAGGCGAGTGATTTGCCAAGGTTATACAGCCCAGGGCTCTGCCCTCCTCAAGTTCTCAGCCCTGGACAGGCCTCCCTCTTTTCTGTTCTTGGTCCCACCTTCCAGGTGTCCCTGGAGAAGGGCAAGTTCCCAGAGTAACTCTCCTTCAGCTGAGAATGCTTCCAGCATGATCCATGCCCAAGGACCATGGACTGGAGGCAGGAACTCTCGTTTCCAGTGCCAGCTGGACTCCTGAAGAGCTGCCCACCTCATGCAGGTGTCCACCTTCTTTGCACTTCAGTTCCTTCACTGGGGAATCGGGATTGATACGCACTTCGCCACTACCCGAGATCCGCCCCGAGCACCTGCTCTCAGACTCTGGTGACCACTCATGGAGGGACATATAATCCCCCAAATCTATAAGTGCTAATTGTGGGATTCAAGGCAGGGGGACACATCCCACTTTGGGGCTCCAGCCTCACAGCAGAGATGCTAAGTGACCTTGGAAAGATTCCAGCCTCTGAATTTTCCACTTCCCACCCCCAGCTCCCTTCTCTCTCTCCACAGAGCTCCAACCACAGGACTCTCCAGCCACCCTGGAAGGTTGCCTTGATGGCTAGACCCACCCTGGCTTGGTGAAAGGCTCTCTGTCCTGGGCACCATATTCCCAGCCCCGCCTGGCCAGGCCTACAATTCCCTCTGATCCCTGGGGAGCCACAGGGTGACCACAGCCTCCCAGATGTGGCCCATCTGGAATCTGCTGCCCACCCAGCCGGTTCAAACTGGCCCTGTGGCTGCAGCCTGGGTTCCACGTTTGTCTCTCCTTACCTCCCCCAGGGACAATGCAGGCCACATGTCCCTCCCTCTCTTCTCTGCCCTCCTCCTCCCCCTGTCTGGCCCCACCCTATTCACAGCTACCTTCCTGTCCTGCCCCCCCTCTCCTTGCAACCCCATGTGTCTTGATGCACCTCCTCTGACATATTGAGTCCCCGTCCCAGTGCCTCTTGGTCCCCTCTGTCTCCCCCTGCCTCTCTTTATTTCTGTCTCTATGTCTCCATGTCTCTCCCAGCCTCTCCCTAGCTCCTCTCTTTCCCAGATTTCTCTGTCATCTCTCTCCATGGGAGGGGCCATAACCCAGAGTCTACCCCTGAGGTGTGTGGGTCAAGTTCTCTGCCCACCTCTCAGGGTCCAAGCCCATCCAGCTTGCCTGCCCACTCCGCTCCATCTCCTCCCAGCACCTCCCTTCCTCCAAGAGCCAAGGAGCGTGACGTCACATGGAGGCAGCAGAGCCATGGGGCAAGCGGGTCCAAGTTGGTCTCAGATGGTTGCATGGAAGCACAGACGTACCTCGGGGCCTGCTGCCAGTGGGCACCTCCCTGTCCTCCTCGGACTCAGGGTGGAGCTTCCCAGATGGCTTCTCTTTCTTGGGCTTCCCTGATGTGGACGCAGAGGCCCATCCTTTGTCTGATTCCATTATGTCGGCTGGAGAAATCAGGGCAGTTATGGCTGTCAACAGTGCCGCTACTGCAGGAAACCTGGGGTCCCCTCCTGCCTCGGACGCCCCCTCCACACGGTGAGGGCTGTCCCCTGCCCTGCTGACACCCAGCCTGACGACAGGTAGAGACGTGCTTTACAAACGGCAAAGTGCTTGCCAGGTACAGAAGTAATCAGCAGGCATGTAGACTGTCAACAAGGGGTTCAAAGAGGAGCGAACGCCATTCAGGTGTGGGATCAACTAGTAGTTTGAGCAGTAAATGCGGGCAGAAGTGTCTGATTCAGCAGTTGTAGCCAAAGCCCACCAGGGGGCGTATGGCAAAAGCAGACCGTGGTGGTTATGTCAGCAGAGAGGTTAGAGAGCAAAAAGGAAGTCTGGCCAGAGCGCCCCTGTAGGTCTAGAAGCCGGTGGTGTGAAAGACAAGAGCAAGAGTGTGCAGTTGTCAGGAGAGGGCTGATGAGCCCACCTACCCCATCCCCTGCCCTGGGATACCCGAATAAGGGGTTCACAGCTTCCACAAGGGACCCTGGAGCCTCTCCATCTCAGATGGGACCTGGCCTTTCCCTCTGTTAGAAGTCTGAGGTCTCTCTTCCTCGCTGAAAAGTCTTCCTCCTTATCTGACCTTCAGCTGCAGCCTCCTGGCCTTCCCATGTTGGGTTTTGTGGCAACAGTGGGATGATAATTGCAGACACCCTGGGCTGAGACAGAATGGCTGTGCCCATTTTCCCACCTGAACCTGAGGGCATCAGTAGGGTGGGGGTAGCAAGATATGATGGAGTGAGAAGGGAAGGCCTCCATGGTTCAACAGAGACAGCAGAGGGAGGTGCCTCCAGGCTTCCACAACCAGAAAGAGGGCTGGGTTCAGACACCCCCAGCCCCTGATGTGACTGGGGCAGGGGACCAGGGAGCCACTGGTGGGGCCAGTGTGGGCAGGGCTCTGACGGCAGAGACCATGTGAGTCCCTGTGAGTGGGAGCAGGGGCTGTGGGCTCCAGGGGATGTCACTGTGCGCTTGCGTCCGGGGTGTACATCACCACCTTCTCCCAGGGGTCTGAGGGCCAGTGCAGGGAGGCCAGTGCCCGCCAGTTAGGTGGGGTCTGGGTCTCTTCCAGGCTCGAGGGGATTAATGAAATAGAAGTCAGAGGCCGTGCTGGTTACTCATGAAGCCCCGTTTCCGCTTCCAGGAAATGGACTCAAGGAAGAGACCAGCTTGAGACTGGGGCGGGAGCTGTGAGGTCAGGTGACTGCCCCTCCCAGCTTGACCGTGGCTGGGGTTCCCTGGAGATGCCGTATTGGTAGGAGGGAGCGTTCCTACCCCTTCAGGAGACCTCTACTGGACAGTGACCATGACCGACATGGATACCCATCCGTATTCCTCTATTCTCCTTCCCTTCCAGCCCCATTCTCCTGAGCCTGGACACCCTGCCTTGCCCTGTGCCCAGGGGGCCTCTTTCAAAGATGTATTCAAGCTTCTGGACCGGCAGTGGGTACTGCTTCCTCCTCTAAGAGTCAGTCCTGGCCCACTCCGGCGCTCCTGCTCCTGGCGGGCCTCACCACATCTACCCATTAGAGATGATTCAGACTGTAGCTGCCTTCATGCCCTACTATCCCAGCCATGGGAGGGGTGGCTCAGGGCATCTCGGAACCTGCTGACTTTCAACTCACCTGACTCACCCCACTTTTGGTCCTCACTGTGGCCTGGCCCCCTTGACCTGGGCCCGCCCTCCCTTGGTGCCACCCGCCTTTGCCTCCTGGGCTCCCACCTTCCTCTGGCCCCTCTGTGTCTCCTGCCCTTGCCCCCCACACCCTCCTCCGGCCCCGCCCCCACCTGGCCTCTGCAGGACTTCTTTGAGCCGCTTCTCACATTGGGCCTGGGCACGGTGCAGCAGGAAGATCTGCTCCTCTTTGGTCATGACGTCATCTGCATCCACCTACCGAGCGGAAGGTCAGATTGCAGGCAGCACTTCCCCGCAGAGTGCTGGACGCCACAACTATCCCAGCCTCCTTGAGGGACACCCCCACACACACACACAAGAATGTGGGAAATCCGCCTTATGTAGCTCCATCTTACAGACAGGCAGCCTTGGCTTCAAGGGGAACGGCCTGACCTACCAGAGGGAAAAAAGGGGAAGGAAGAGGGGCTGTCCCCCACTTGTCCGATAGTAACCCCATAGAAGGCAGCTTCTGATAGTCGCTGTCCAGTCTGTTCCCCAAGGGTGCGTGGGAAAGGGATGGAATGTCCCAGGATGGATGCTCACCGGATCTTGCCGTCTGTTGGGGGCCCTGGGTAGGGAGGGGGTGGGTAAGCGGTGGCGAACCCTGGGGAAACAAACGGGGGGCCTGGATTCCTGCAAGTCCTAGTGCCCTTGGGACCTTAGGAGTCACCGATTTCCATCCTGGCCCTCTCCCCAGTCAGTGCTTTCCCCGTGAATGGCGAGTGCCTCGGCCCCTCCCACCCTTGAGGTCCCAGGAGGGAGGGGATGGAGAAACTGCTGGCAAGTGGTCTGGGTTGGGCGGGGCACTCGCGTGCAGGCTGTGGGTGGGAGTCACCCACATCCATCACTTATCTGGAAGCTTTCCTCCATCCCTGTAGACCCTGTGTTCTGATGATGTGGACAGACCTTGGTTCCTGCTCTCCCCTCTGCCCGGGATGTCCTTCCTTCCTTTCCTTCCAACATTGCACACCCTGGGTACTGGCTGCCACCCGCTAGGTTCACTGGCAGTATTTTAAGGACGGAAACAGGAACATCATGGCACGGGGGAGTGGGGGCGGGACTCACTCTGACCCTCTGTTTCCCTGACTTAGGGTTGGGAGTCAGAGGTTAAAGGCAGCATCCTGCCCCGGGAACAACTCAGTGTGCCCCGCCACTGCCATGAGGGACCACAAGAGGTTAATACATCCCCTTAGGCCCCACCTTCTCCTTCCAAGACAGGGCCGCGTCCTTGCAGAGCCCCAGAACTAGGGGACGTGTCCCATGAGACTACTCAGACCCAGAGCTGGGCTGTGACCCCTCAGACTCCACAGGGCAGAGCCGGGTTCTCTTAGACCTTCAGCGGGCGGAGCTGCATCCATTCAGACATCCCCCGGGAAGCCGGGTCCCTCCAGTCTGCGCGGAGCTTTGCAGGGCGGGAGAGCCCAGAGGAGGAGGCGGAGGGAGGCGGCGGCCGGGGAAGGGGCGGGTACCCACGCTAGGGGGAGGGCCGGCCGGCCGGGCGGGTCAGGGAGCCCGCTGCAGGGAGAAGTTAATTGACCGAGTCTCTTGGTGGCAGCAGCAAGGGCTTCTAGAGCCAAGGAGTCTCCAATTGGCTCGGTCGGACGTGGGTTCTGCTGGTTTCACTTAGCGGAGGCGCGTGCGCGTCTTCGCGCGTGCGCGTGCGTGGCTGCACATCCTGAGTGGCCGCGCATACGCCGTCTGGCGATGTGTGCACTTGTGTGTGCCCCTGTCTCTGTGTATTCTCACGTGGGGATCTCCAGCATGCACGATTGGGACGTAAGCCTGAGGTGTCTGTGAGGGTGTTTCTGGGCAAAGGTCCGCCTGTGCGTGTCTGCGAGTGTTTGATAACGGTTGCTTATTAGCCTGCATGTTTGCGGGTATCCGTGCTTTTTGCGCCCGTATCACTGGCATCTGAATTGGACCCTGAGATCTCAGCTGGACCCAGTGCCCAGGAAGGGCTGGAGAGATTCTCACGTGTTTGCTGCTGGCCCCTACAGCTTCTCTCATTTCCCCCACCTCCAGCTATGACTGAGCAGACTAGGGCAGAAGTGGCCCTGAGAACTGGGGTTTGAGGGAGGCAACTCCGGTCTGCCCTAATTCGGGGAGCTCCCAGACTAACCTGAGGTTCTCTCTGTGCCTCTGGCATTGGGGACCCAGGCTGCTGAGGGGTCTGAGCCCACCCCCACTACAGCACCCTTTCACCACCATTTCCATTATTCCAACTGGCACTCTGTCAGCTAGCACCATCATCACGTTGACCACCAACACAACCACCCCCCACCAGCACCAACCTCACCACCAGCAGCAGCACTACCACTATTAACACTGGCAAAGCCACCATCAGCACCGTGACAACTGGTAGCACATCATGACCATCACCACCACCAATGCCTTTTCCACCAGCACAATGAGCACCGCGACCGTCACCACCACCTCCAGTATCACCACCTCACCAGCACCATAGCCACCAAAGGCAACATGAGCACCATCCTGGCCAGCAGCCCCATAGCCACTCAGTACCATCTTTCGGGTATCTTAGTCTTACTCCCTCAGCCCCCCTCCCCACCACCCCTTCTCCTTCTGTCCACCTTTATCTCTTTCAAGACGAACAGATACTCACCATACTTGTTTTTGTTTTCTCCTAGCTGAGAGAAACCTCCCGAGTAGCTGACAGACTTCCACCAGTCCCCAAAGCCTGGCACACGGGCTCTCTCCACAGACAGACTAGCCCACTGATGTGACTGAACGTCACAGCTGGTGCCCTGGACTAAAGGCAGGCAGGCAGTCGTGGGTTGAAAACTGCCCATTTGGCAGACTGACAGACAGACAGGTGTGCAGCTGGGCGAGGACCAGGAACTCACTCCTTACCCTCTCACAGGCCCAACACATCTGCTCAGCCTCTAACTACTGCACTCTCTCTGTGACCAAGAGGAGGCACATTCTCTGCCCTGAACCGCCCAGGAAGTGCCCAGGGAATGCCCAGGAAGGGGGAGGGTATGTGCTTCAGGCATCAGATAGCCCCCAGGTTCCTTCACCCACAGGGTCAGGGGCATCATCTCTGGCCTCCCTAAACTGTATGACCCATTTGCCTGTCATCCAATCACAGCAGAACTGCCACTGCCGCAAGAAGAATTCACGTCAGTCAAGAAAGCACTTTCAGGACTTCCCGGGTGGTCCAGCGGCTAAGACTCTGCTCCCAATGCAGAGGATCTGGGTTCGACCCCCGGTTGGGGAACTAGATCCCACGGGACACAACTAAAAGATCCTGCATGCCACTACTAAGACCTCGTGCAGCCAAATATATATATATATATATATATATATATATAAGCGCTCTCGCGCGCGCACACACACACATATAAGCATTTTCCCAAGGAACGGAGGGCAGCCCTACATCAAGTGCACCCCCACTTGCTTTAGAGCACAGCACCCCTACCTGGGATGCCATCACAGCTCCCTGCACCTGCACCCTCTCATCTAAGGAGGTTCTGCCACCAGCACTGGACCGTGAATCCCGCATCCACCACCAACTGGCTTTGTATCTTTGGTACAGTTGTTTAACCCGTGTGCCTTAGCTTTCCACCTGTAAGATCAGAACAATAAGAGGGCTGTTTCGGGGACTTCTCTGGTGGTCCAGTGGTTAAGACATTGCACTTCCACTGCAGGGGCCATGGGTTCGATCCCTGGTTGGGGGACTAAGATTCCACATGCTGTGCAGCACTGCCAAGGATAAAAATAAATAAATAACAGGGTTGCTGTGAGAGTTAAACAAGGCACTGCATGAAAAGCTCGGAGGTGGAGCTCCGTGCTCCACCTTCATGGAGGTGGAGGAGCTCCACCTTCACGGAGCTTCATGGAGGTGGAGCCCATGGAAAGCTGTTGGCTACCATTGCTACCAGGTCAGCAGCACCACCAAGTCGTGGCTTTCCAAGTCTGCTTATGGACCCCTGTGCTGTGGGACACCATGGGTGCCCCCAGGCTGGGGACCTAGAGAGACAGGGGAGATTGAGTAGATGACTGAGTCCACAGGGCCACAGTGAGGGGCACGGGCCGGGGATGGGGTTCCAGGGAGGATTGGGAGGCAGGGAGTACAGGACAGCCTGCAGGGTGAGGTGTGCCTCGCAAGCTTTGGGGGTGAAAGGCATTCCAACAACTCCAGATGTGGATTTCTGGATCCACCCTGGACTCACACTAAGATTCCAGGTCACTGCCAGACCCCCCACACTCGGGCTCAAGGGGCAGGAGGGCCCCCTCCTCTGCTTCTGCTCTGAGTGAGGAGGTTGTATCTCCTGGGACAGATTCAGAAAATGCTGATAGCTCTGATTCTCCTCCTGGCCTGGCCACTCCATCCTCTGCGCCCTCCTCAACCAGCCCCTTTCCCCCTGCAGAGTTCAGGTCTCCTTGGCCTGGCTCCTGGTAAGGAGGACTCAGACTTACATCATTTCAGATCCAGAGAGTCTGTGCATCTTGGGTCTCATTGGTGAGGACTGAGGGGCCGGGGGCTGCGTCATGGCCAGGGGTCAGTTAATCCATACGCACCACTGGTTGGGTCACTGAGCCCTGGGGACAGGTGTCCCGAATCCCCCTTCCTCCCACACCCCTCCTAGGGTCTTGGGTTAGGGCTGACTTCCCCTGACCTGACCACTGTAGAGCTTGGCTGCAGCACTCTCCCCACATTCCATGTTCCCACATGGAACCTTCCTGGGTGCACACATGTGCATGATCTGCAGTTTGTGAATAGGCAGGGAGAGAGGTGGCCTGGGAGCCCAGAGTTGGTATCTATGGGGCTCCAGGCAGGGTGCAGAGCGGGGCTGAAAGCCAGTATGTTATTTACAAACATAGAAGCTGCTGTCTCAGGGAGAGAGTAATGTGTGGTCAAGAAGCCCGGATGTGTTTCTCATTTCCTGAGTTCAGAAGCTCACAGGCAGAGAAAAGCCATCTGCTCAGTACCCCTCCCGCCGAGGGGTGGGGGCAAGCAGCTCCTTCTAACTCAGCTCCCGGGGTGCCCCCATGGAGGATGGTACTGGAGCTGGGAAGGCAGGGATGGTGGCAGTAGGGCTGATGCAGACAGTGAGTGGGGCAATGTGGAGGCCGGTGATGGCAATGGAGGTGTGATGGTGCGGAGTGGTGGAGAGCCAGCTCCATGCCACTGACCAAATGAGGGCTGCTCCTCTCGGTCCATCTCCTAACTGCCAAATTCCACACATTTGCTGTCTGTGATCCCAGACATGCCTACAATTCTCCTCCTTCGGGCAAAATGAAGGAGGAAATACAAGGGATCCTTCTTCAGCTGCTGACACCCCTGTCTCTGGGAAAGAGGCTCCTCTACTGATGGTATCTGCCTCAGGATGACCTTTTGGGTCATCTTATCCATCCCTCTGCCTAGGGTCAGCCTGGTTCCCTGCGGGGGCAGGCAGCTGCTGGCTTCTTGATCACCTCCAGAGAAAGCAGATCTACCTGCTGTTCATCACTGGGTGTGGCCAGTGCCTCCCACCCCATGACAGCCCCTCTGCAGGCTGGCACCCACCACTGCCCCTGGAGCTTTAACCACCTCTCCTCCACCTTCCATCACATCTCCGTCTTACAAACGCCGACACTGAGGGCTGAGAGCACAGTTAGAAAGAAGAGGGCCAGGAACGGAGCCAAGGTCTGCTTGATACCAAAGCAGCAGCAACTCCAGAGGATGGGAAACAAAGGAGGAGGTGCCCCGCCACATGGATCCGCTAGAGTCAGCCTCAATACCAGTTTTCCTTGGAGCCTTTCTGGATTGTATATTTCACTGTGTCAAGCAAGAGCCTCTTTGCAGAGCATCTAGAGCAGCTTCCATAGAGGTAATTTGGGGATGCAGATAGATGTGGAGGTGATCAGATGGTGATGGTGTTTATTGGTGATGGCAGCTTCCGCTCAGCTCTGACTGGGCAGAGAACAGCTGCTCGCTCACACATTAGGAGGAAGGGGAGTTCGCACCTCCAGAAAAGCCACAAGGAGAAAACCTTGGCTAACAGGAGACCCCCTGGTGACCTCCTGGCCTTCCTGCACCTCTTCTCCAGGTTCCACTACTGGGACCTGTGCTGGCACCCCTCGATGTCTCCCATGCCAGCTGGCTGGGGATTGCTCCCTGCCCCTTGCTGCCCTCCATCTGTCTGGCTGGCCAGAGCAGGCTGGGACGGGTTCCCTGCCGGGGACACTCCTGCCCCGCCACGCCACCGCTGACAAGTGCTGACTTTTCCTCCCCCTCGCCTGGCCTTCCTGAACAGGCTGCCTGTGTTCGGGGCTGGGAGGGGCTGGGGGGAGGCACTGTGACGCCTCTCATCCTGGCCAACGTGGACGCCTTCAGGGCAGGCAGTGGGATGGAGCCTGGGGTGGCAGAGTTGGCTGCTAGGACCCGGTGGATCTTCACAAGCAGCCTCTACCTGGGCTGGGGGAGCGAGGCCCAAAAGGATGGTATGAACTAGCCTAACCCTAAGGTGGTCAGCAAGACAGAATCCTTCCAAGTCTTACCTCTGCACAAGGCAGGTTCCAGAGCTGGGGGTTCTGAAAGGTTTGGGGGTTTCTGATGTCTCTTAGAGTCTGAGTAAAACTCTGCACCCTCTCCCAGTCGCACTGTATTTTGCAGACAATTTCTGGCGTCTGCAAATCCCCCACCCCACCCTTTCTTTTTCCTGGGGACTTTCTGAAAGAGCTGCCTTCCTGATGTGGTGGCCGGACCAGGGAGTGTCCCCAGAAGGCCCACAACAGGAATCTGGGGGAGGCCTCTTGACGCCTCATTAAAACATTCCGAAGAAAACCCAAATTCCCGGGAGGGTTCAGCCCCCTCCTCCTGCTCTGTCCACAGGCGCTCCCAGAGCTGCGGGTGGAGGGTTGGGGGTGTTTAAGGGCAGGTGATATAAAAAGCTTCAACAAATCAATACCAAAAAAAGACAAAT
This sequence comes from Bubalus bubalis, assembly GCF_019923935.1. NCBI lineage: Eukaryota > Metazoa > Chordata > Mammalia > Artiodactyla > Bovidae > Bubalus > Bubalus bubalis. The sequence goes on from NC_059177.1 coordinate 52,465,806, forward strand.
AACCCATAGAAAGAGGGGTAATGGCTCTGAGCAAGCTCTTAGAAGATGGACCGTAAACCAATGTACAAGTCCAGAGGCTCACTGGTCATTAGCGAATTAACATGACAAGAGACACCATTTTTCATGTCATTCTCGTTAAAATGACAAGAGACACCACGGCAAACGTGAGGAAAAGAATCTTCAGACTATCCCTTGAAACAGAGACTGTGCGTTAGAGGCCTGCTGGTCACTCCTAGGGCCAAGAGTATAAACCCGCAAGGGTGTTTTAGAGGGCCATTTGGCCATGTCTCTTGAAGTAAAAAAAAATATGCATGTTCTCAGACCCAGCAATGACAGGATCTAGAAATATCCTACAGGGAAATGGTTGCACAAGGGCATAGGAGGGCATTTCAAGGGGCTTCCCTGCTGCCGTCTGAAATCTCTCTCTCTCACACACACACACTTGAACATTATGCAGAAACGATCTAAATGTACATTTCAAGGGACTGCTAATGAATCTCAGGCTTTGGAAATACTACACAGCATTAAAAAAGACAGATTTATATTTATTGACATGAAGGTCTCCAAGATACACCTTTAAGTAGAAAAATGCATATGGCAGAGCCCTTATCTACAAACTGCCATCATTTACTAAAAAAAAAAAAACAGAAAATGACAGACTAAAACTATCTCCTTTGTATGGACACCAAAGGGACCTTTTTGGAGAAAAAGCTCTAGGAGAACATCTCCCACTCAGACTGTTTTAAAAAAAAGCTTTTTCTCTAGAACGGAGAATGGGGTTTGGGAGGAATCAAGGTTAACGTCTCTTTAATCTCTATTACTTGAATCTTCTATAAGAAAGAACATATTCAAGTATAGTTCTGAAATTAAAATAAGAAAATAAAAGTAAAATAGCCAAAGGATTCTACTAGAAAGAAAGAAGAAAGAAAAGGAGGAAAAAGGAAGCCAGAGGGAGATATAGGGGTCTCCTGCCAGCAGAAGCCCTCAACCTACTTTGGAGGAAGAAGCTCAGTGCAGGTGTCTGAAGACCTGAGTTGAAATCCAACCTGGGGCACAGACTCACTGTGTGACCCTCAGGGCCCTTTCCCATAAAATGGGTGGATGAACAGATGGAATGAAAAGCCTTGTGATGGTCTCTAGCTCAGAATCCAGGGATAGCCTCTGTTCAATACATGTCAGTTCCTCCCCATCTATAAAAGTGAGCCCCTTTGGCTAGCTGACCTTGGAGCATGCTAGGAGTGTTTCCGTGGAGTCCCACCCATCGTGCCCTCTCCTGAGTCTGACCCTGAGGTCATATCTCTACACTCTAAGCCTGCCCCTCCCAACCCCACAATGCCGACCTTCGGAGGCTCCCACTGCAGTTTCTCCTTCACAATATGCATGCAGAGGGTGTCCTTAGGATGAGGCATCCCCAAGGACAAGCCCACCCCTTTCCCCGCTCCCCCACTCAAAATCTGTTGGCCCATCTCTCCCTCCAAATGTCACCCCATCTGACCCTCAACCTGACAGCTACTCTTTTCTGGCACATAAAAGATGGAAGGCACAAGAGGGACCAGCTGAGTCTGGCCACAGCCAGTATCCTCCCACTGGGAGACCTCTTGGTCCTGCAACTGTGAGGTCCCTGGACTGGGGCCAACTGGGTGGGCAGTATGTCAGTTTGGTGATGGGAAGCTATCTGCTGAGGATGAAGCGATATCCACTGGGTGTAGGAGAGGATGTAGGCAGACTGAGTTTCTTGCTGGCTCCAGCTGAGCCCAGGGGGCCCACAGGCTGTTGGGGGAACCCTCAGGCCATATCCTCGACCCCCAGAACCAGGGAAGGTTCAATGTACTCATGTCCTGTGTGTCAGCCACAGATGTTCCAATAAGGTCCCAGGGCAGACCCAGCTCTGGCATCCTTTCTCTTTCCCTACCCTCAGCCGTGGGCCAGGGCTAAGCCAGGCAAATTCTTTGCATGTGCCTCAGCTTCCCTGGAAAACAGTGTGGGTCCCCATGGGTCCCTGATAGAGGCACAGGGCTTGACCATGGTGGACACGCAACAAATAATGGTCGTTATTGGTTGTGTGAAGGTCAGTTAAAGGAGACAAAAACAGAACCCTTTCTCAGAGGGTTGTTGGAAAGACTGAACTAGCTAATACTGTAAAGTGCTTAGAACAGTGTTTGGTAAGTAGACAGAGGTAGAGAAGCATTTATTAAATAAAAACAAGGAAAAAAAAAACAGACCTGGGTGCAAGTGTGATCACAAATACACAACACATACGTATGCACAACCATGCTCCTGCAGTCACCTGCAGACCCACAGCCTCAGACACACGTGAACTCACACAAGGACTCGGACACTCGCAGTCACACAGACCCAGAGAATACCACGCTCCGAGTCCCACTGTGCCCCTCTTGGAGACACAGATATACTCATAGGTCACCCACGCCCATGATCCCATCTATTCCTCAACAGTCGCTTGCACACATGCATGTCCACAGACCACGCTGGCTGGCTCTGCACAGTGGCTATGCTCATGCACCTTGGAAGGGGCCCTGGGAAGGGTGACCCTGGCCCGAGGGGAGGCTGGGAAATAGCTCTGGACCCTGGCATTCACCAGGGTTTTGCAGCACGCCTGCACAGGGTGCTGATCATCTCTGAACCTCGGTTTCCTCATTAACACATCCTTGTATGCAGCGATGTGTCTGGCTTTGGGGTGCCATGCTGTGTGGGCATGGACAACAGTGAATGGGATGTGCTAAAGCCAACAGAGAAGAGGAGAGCTGCAGATCAGGGAATTCTTAAGCAGATGTTTCTTTCTTGGTGTCTTTTTATAGACAGGGAAACTGAGGTGGGGACAAGGATAGCACAAGGTTACATAGGCTTTGGCAGAACTGGAAGAATCTAAGAGCTCCCGCCTTCCCACCTGGGGCTCCCTCTGGACAGGGAGCTGGGCAGGAGGGGGCCGTCTGCCTGTCTCTCTAGAAGGCAAATACCCGCACCTGGGAGGTGAGGGGGAGCAACTGAGGCCTTGAAGTCAGACGCACAGGCGGACAGTCTCCTCAGCAACGGCTGGTCCCCCGAGACAGGGCTGCTGTGGGATCCGACTGACGCCCCAGGAAATGATCCCAGACCTGGCCCAGAATGAGGAGGGTACTCACGCTTCGTGCCTCCAGCCCTCAGCCCCTGCCAGTCTTTCCCTATTTTTCTTTGCTATTCTTGGTCTGTCTACTCCTCCTGCCCTGGGGAGCTCTCTCTCCCACCCTCTTTGTCTCTGTCTCTCTCTTCTCTCTGTCTAACCTCATCTCCTATTCTGTCGCTTCTTCTCCCCCTGGTCCCATTGGCCTCTGCTCTCAGGAGGGTACAACGTGGGTCCCCTCACGCACCCGATCGAGTTTCTCTTGTGGGAGTGTTTTGTGAGGTCAGTCTCCTTCAGGGGACCTCCATCCCTCCTCCATATACCACACCATACCCGCCTCCCTGGGCAGACATCTTCCAATCTGGGTGAAGCTGGACATGAGTGCAAGCCTGCATGTGTGTGTGCAATGGTGCAAACTGGAGGGGGTCCCTGAACCCTACCCCCTGACGTCAGACCAACAGCCCTGTGTCCCAGATTGCAAACAAAACTTGCAGAAAACACAGGCCCCCAGAGCAAAGTCTGTGGGATCCTACCTCAGTCAGGGCCAAAGCCCAGTCTTCTGCTAGATCACACTGTCATCTTCAAGGGAGACACAGAGCAGAGATGCTCTTAGAAGCAGAAGACAGGAGAACCCCAAACACAGATTTCCAGACCTGGGACCCCAACCCCAGTCTTCAGAAATAAGGAAACGTTTATAGGCATCTGCAACCCAGAGTTCAGACATCCCAGAGACAGCAGGCACCAAGGATCCCGGGCTGGAGGGGACCCCCACCCAAAGTTCAGATTACTGGGGAGAACTCAAGCCTCTGAGCCCTCACACATCCCCCCTCCAGGGACCCCAGAGCAAGCCCGAAGCCTGTCCAGGAGTGTGAGCGGGTGACTTACCAGCGCGTATGCGGAGCTGAGCACTGGGCAGCAGAGCAAGAGCGCCAGGCCGGGCGCGATCCGGGCGGCCCCCATCGCCACCGCCTAGGGCCCCGTCCCTCGGGGCAGCCGCCGCCGCCGGCCCTGGTGGTGGTGGTGGTGGTGGGGTACAGAGCTGCGTCAGGCCGGGCTGCCCCGCCCACGCCACGGCCTAGGGGACCCCGGAGGCCCGGCGGCCCGAGGCCCCGGGGCCCGGCGCGGGGCCCATGCGCGGAGGGCTAGCGAGCGAGCGCAAAGGAGAGAGAGAGAGGGAGGGAAGAAGGGAGGCAGCCGGGGGCCGGGCGGGCGGCGGGCGGGCGCCGAGAGCTGCGGAGCTGCCCGTCTGCCTCCGAGCGGAGAAATCACATCCATATGGCCGGGCCCCCCGCCCCCGGCCCGCCCCCCTCCCCCCCCCCACCCCCACCCCGCGCCGCCTTTTCTTTCTTTTTTTTTCTTTTGGGGAACTGGGAGCTGTGGCTTTGCCCCCACGCCCAGTGGGGGAGGGGTCGGGGGAGGGGTTGGGGTCGCGGTCTGCGGGGGGCGAACGGGACTGTTATTTTTAGCTCCGCGGCTAGCGCAAGTCGGGGGGCGGGGCGGGGCAGGGGGCGCGTTTTGCGCAGCTCCGGGCGTGCAGCTTGGATACTCAAGCCCAACTTTGCAACGACGCTGAGCCCTTCGAGGATCAGGCCGCCAGCTCCTCGCCCCTCGGCCCCTTCAACCCCATCCCGTCGGCGGCGGGCTCGGGCAACTCCCTCTCCATCCTCGGCCGGAGCCCCGCCTGCGCCCGCGCCGCTAGAGCGCGCCTGCGGCCGGGACGCTCGGTCTGTCTGCCTGTCTGTCAGTCCGTCTCTAGCTCCCCCGGCCTTGGCCTCCGTTCCTCCAGCAGCCCCGAGCTCCGTTTCGGTCACTCCCTCGCTCCTTCCTTCCCCTCCCCCTTTTCTCTCTACGAAAACATTTGCAAGTTTCCAAAAAAGCCACGGAGCCGAGCGGCGCGGGGCTGACGGCTCCACGGGGCTTGGAAGAGGCGCCGCCGACCCCGAGACAAACCAGCCCTCCCGCCCGCCCGGGTCGGGCCGGGAGTCACCCTCCCCACCTCCATCCTCCTCCCCTCGCTGCTGGCCCCTAACCCCGACTTACTCCGAGCGCGCCGCCGCGGCCCCCGCCTAGCCATGGGTGTCGGGGATCCCCCGACAGCCTCCCCAGGACAGCGCCCCGTCCACGGCCCCGGGGGGACTTCATGGAGCTCTTGGGATCCCCCCTGGCCGGCCTGGCCTCCAGCGCCCCCCGCCCGGCCGCCGCTCAGAGCCGCCGCCCGCCGCGCGAGTCCCTCGCCTCGGCGTCTGCCGCTCCCCCTCCCCCCGCGGCCCGGGCGCCTCTTCCCTCCCCCGCGCCCTCCCTGGGCCTCTCCGCCCCCCGCTCCCCTCTGCCGTCTCCAACGCGGGTGTGCGGAGCGGCGGAGAGGAGCCCGCGGCCCCTGCTCCTGGACGATTCTCTAGAGGCCGCGGCCAGGGGTCGCACAGCGGCGGGATGTGAGTGTGCAGGGGACGGGGCCGGGAGCTCTGACATCGGGGCCCGAGAACGTGGCGCGAGCCGCTGCCGCCGCTTCATTTTCCTCTCCGGGAAAGCACAGACGTTATTTATTTTTTTTCTGATCGTCCGGCCCGGGCCGGTGAATAGCGGCCCTTAGCCGCGCAAACAGGCCCTCTTCACGGGCGGTACCCCGCGGGCCCCCGGCTGCAGCGCTGTCTGTTCGCCCGCGGGACTCCAGCTCAGGCTGGACCGGGATCCCCGGGGAGGCTGCTCGGCCGCCAGCCCCTAAGCCTGGCTCCGCCGCTGCCGCCCTCCCGCCCGCCCCGCCCTCTCCTGGACCCCCAGCCTCAGGCAGCTCCCGAGTGGGTCGGTGTGCTGTGCCCTAGGCCCGCCCCCGTCCCTCCCCGCGTTTCTAGCCTCACACCCCTCTCCCTCCCTCCCCAGTCTCTCTCCGGGGTCCGGGTCTCTCCGAATCTCTACCCATCCAGACGCCGGCCGGGCCTCTGTAGCTCCGCCCCTGACTCCACCCCGGGCGGCTAGAGGCTGCAAGACCCTAGACTCAGCTGAGCCCCCCACCATGAGGTTCCGCCTCTCTCTTCCACCCTTTCACACCCCCAAAAACTCTTGGCCGGCTCTGGCGCACTGGGGACCCTCGACTTGGGAAAAGGGCGGGAGGAGGCTTTGGGGGCGGGGGCCAGGCGGGGGCCGGGCTTATGTGCACCCGCCCCGCCCTGGAGAGGAGTGCTCAGAGGAGGGGGCCTTGGACCCCAAACCTACGACCTCGAAGTATACAGTGGGGAAGCTGAGTTTCAGGGAAGGCCGGGGGTGCCTGAAGCAGAGGGCTTTAGGCATCTTCAGGAGGAAGCTAATGTGACCGTCGGGACCCTAAGTGGCAACCCCAGATCACCCACTTACCAGTTGTGTAATCCTGGACACGACGACTCTCCTGCTGTCTGAGCCTCAGTTTCTTCATCTGTAAAATGGGAAGCTGACCAGCTGATTCAAAGGGCACTTTTGAGTTTATTGTTTTAGTGCCTCGGAGGTTGGGTATCTCTTGGGGTTTCCCAGAGACCGTGGACTCGAGGGCTCCCCAGGCTCACCCTGTGGAAATTGAGCTCCTCAGAGCCCTCAAACTGCCCCCATGTCTCAGGGTTGGCCCCTTTCTTCAAGATGAATGAGTGCACAAGCCCTAAGGCCACTGGAATCCAGTTGCTGCCAACTTTCCTGGCAACCCATCCCTGCTGCTGCTGCTGCTAAGTCGCTTCAGTCGTGTCCAACTCTGTGCGACCAGGCTCCGCCGTCCCTGGGATTCTCCAGCAAGAACACTGGAGTGGGTTGCCATTTCCTTCTCCAATGCATGAAAGTGAGAAGTGAAAGTGAAGTCACTCAGTCGAGTCCGACTCTTAGTGACCCCGTGGACTGCAGCCTATGCCTGCTCAAATTCACCCATCTCCCAGACTGTACCCACAGCGGTCTCCTTCACGTTTCTATGGCCACACTCTCTTCCATGCCCACTACCCTCAAGTTTCTCACCCTGGTGTTTAAGGACTGTGCTGTTGGAGGCAGTGTCCTCCAAAGGTGATTCTAGTTCACTAGACTCCTGGCCCTCTTTCTGTGTTCACTCCCCTGCGTTTGCCTTTGTAGTTTCCTCTTCCAGGCTCGTACTTCTTTGCCTGACATAAAGGACATCTCTGTCTCCTTGCATCTCCATCTCCTCCGTTATTGGGGAGGGTGAAGCCGCTGTGGTTTGGGGGCTGCTCCCTATGATGAATGGGCTCTTCTGGAACAAGAAGAGAGAGACTCAGGTGTCCAGAGCAGGCACCTCAAGAATACTCCAGAGAAGCTTTATGTCTCTGTTTCTAAGCAATTCGATTCCAAGTTTTATGATTGGATGACCCACAGCCCTTGATGATAGGAAAAGCACGTTCACGGAGAGACTGGAGGCACTAAGGGGTAGCTAGCGCTGGCGGCTGACGCAGGGAGTCCTTCTCAGATCTGACACCAGCAACCTTGAGATTGAGAAGCAACAGTATTTCTGCTTGGGAGGACCAGGATGGGCTATGGATAGGGCTGCAGAGAAGGATCCAATGGGCTCTGGGCCCCGTAAGGGTGTTTCCTTAGCTATAATTCATGCGCCTCAGTCCAGACTTCTGCTGGACATTCCGTCACTGTGGGTGGGGCCTCTGACCCCTCTGAATCAGCCCCAGACCTCTGGTTAAAGTGCCACCATGGGGGTGCGGGGTGTCACACATTAACTGGTAGCACCCCAGTGCCTGGCAGAGCACAGCCCACCCTTTTTGACAGGCAAGCCCCAGGGCCCCAGGGTCAGTTTCTGGTGAGTTTCAGGTCAGTTTCAATGATGTCTGGAAAGGCCTGGTTGGGGGTGGTAAGTGGGAATAAGTCCGGATAGGGTCTCCCCTCTTTGACCCCCAGGCTGGGGCCTAGGAGGAGGGGCTAAGGCCGGCTGGAGCTCAGAACAGGAGCAGGGGCCGGACTCCGGCTCAGCAGCCCTGGGCTGACAGGCCTCTGCTGCCGTCACTGCCACCATGAGTAGGGCTCTGGCCAATGTACACAGACCCTGGGGCCAGAGTGGGCACCAGACTCAAACGGGAAAAACAAAGGCTCTCTGAGACCTCTGCAGCCTGGCCTCACTCCCTCAGAAAACCCCTTGCCCTAGCCTGGAGGCTATCTGGGAGAATTAGCCCACGGACTGAAACACCCCCACCCCCATCTTTCTTCAACCCTAGCCCCAAAGTCAGCCTGAATCCCAACCTCTGACCTGACCCTAGAGTTAGCTTAACCCCCACGCCTTACCCCTGCATGCTTATCCCAGTCTGATCTCTAACCCCTGATTGAACCCTGACCCCAAGCTGAGCCTCCACCAGGCCTCAATCCCAGACCTCTTTCCAGGTTCCTAGGCCCCTCTGGAAGCTGTTCAATGCAAGGGGCTGGCTGAGGAGGGGATGGCCAGGCCATAAGTGAGCCGAGGTGCCACTTTTACAGCCATTTCGGCTGCTCATAAACACCCCCCACCCGGATGAGTCACTGGAGGCTCCCAGGCAGCTGGTTGGGCAGCCCCCTCCCCTTGCAGCAGAAGGCCTGGCTTTCTCACTTCTCAGGGAGGCGAATGGCAGGAAGCTGGGACACAGGGGGCTGGGCTGCCCCGTCCCAAGCAGAGAACACTCCTGGGGCAGGGGCAGGGGCAGGGGCAGGCGGCTGTAGTTGTGGGATTTCTGTCCCTTCTGGTCACATGATCACAGCCCCCTGCTGCAGTAACACCAGATCCATAGGTGTCTCCTAGTAGGCATACCTTGTCTGCCCCGCGGGCACAGGGATACACACGCTAACCAAACGAGGTGCCCCGAGCCCCCCTCTTCCAGCTACACTCAAGTCCCAGGGCTCCCCTGGACCCCACTCACCTGGAACCCATAAGACCATCCAAGTAGGGCCTGGACCCACAGAGTAGATTCAAATTGGCCATGAGAAGGTCATGGATAGCCCTGAGTAGCTTCTGCGGTTCAGGCCTAAGCAAGGATGTTGCTGTTCGGGACAGGAAAAGGCCTGAGTCAGAGCTTTCACTTGAAAAAAAAAAATTAATTATTTTTTTTTTTTACCAAACTCTGCACTAGCCCAGGACTTTGTCCCAGACCCCTGGTCAAGGAGCAGAGGCAGGTCCAAGCAAATCAGTGGTCAGGTGTCCTGGGCTGGGCCTCTCTGCTACTGTCCCCAGGTTTGCCTGCCAGGTGCCCAGGCTAGTTTAGCTCTTCAGGTGTGTGTGTGCCTCAGTGGTCTCCTTGCCTTGCCAAGCCTTCCTCTGATTAGCTGTCCTTCTGTCTGCTCCTGTGTACCCCCTGTCTGCCCCTTCCAGCCTTTTTCGCATCTCAGAAATTTCAGGGCTCCATGAAATATGAGCACAACCCCTATGAGTGACTTCATTCAAGTTTTGGACACCTGGAGAAATCAGGTGACGGCCCAGAGTGGTTCAAACCCAGGCCACAAGCAGGAAAACTGAGGCTGGGAAGGTCTGCCCTCCAAGCACTGGGCACCCAGTGTCCCCCAGCTAGGAGAGATGGGGACCCTCATTCTACCTAGCCCTTGTCTTGATCCCTGCAGACCCACGCCTCTCTCTCTCTATCTGACTCTTTACTCACTGGAACATGGGCTCCTGATGTGAAATCAGCCAGGAAGCCCTGACAGGCTGCTCGCTCCCAAGCCGCCCCCTCCCCGCCCCCGCCGGTCCCCAAGCAGGCCCCTGCCAAGGCTCAGGGCCTGCTTCTGCTGTTGCAGGTCACAGGGAGGTGGTGGACAGATGACAGATGACCTCCCTCTGTGGTTCTGCAGAACGAACTGTAGGAGAACCAGGGCTGGACCTGGATGCTAAGGGTGAAGACGGTGAGGAGGAGACCGTGCAAGATCCTGGAACTTCACCTCAGGGCTCAGAGGCTGCCCTTCTGCCGGAGCCCAGTCTGAGCTGGTTTGAGTCTGGAAGTCTCAGGCTCAGCCTGACGAGGTGTAATGATTCACGTGGTAGCTGCTGCTCCACACATTCCAGCCACAACCCCCAGTGCTTAGCACGTGAGACGACTGGCCCGGAACCACACTTAGTGGCTGGGGCATGTTCCTAGGGCCCCCCCACCTCAGGGGCGACCTCTCCCCAGGTCTTCCAGCTCCTGGGGAGGAGGGTAGCACACTTTATAGTTTCTAAAGTAACTTTCTAGTTCACAGGCTGGAAAGAGGGGTGGGGAGCTTGTCAATACCTGGTCTCCAGGTAGGGAAAATGAAGCTCGGCGGGACTTCCTGGTGGTCCAGGGGGTAAGACTCTGCACTGCCACTGCAGGGGGCATGGGTTCAATCCCTGGTTGGAGAACTAAGATCCGGCATGCCAAAAAAAAGAAGAAAAAATGAAACTTAGAGAGTAGACTTGGACTGGCCAGGGGCACATAGCGAGACTATGACAGACAGGGTTCTTACGGGAACTTACAGGGCTCCTGCTCCTGGCCTGGGCAACTCCCAGTGTCTGACTCCAAGGAGTATCCCAGGGCAAGGAGTAAGGCCATTGGAGGGGCAGGGGGCCGACTTCAGCTTTACAGGTCAGCGGGCAGCTGTGTTCAAGGGGGAAGACCTCCTGTGCCCTCTGTCTCAAACTTCCCAGCGCCCTGAGCTTTCCCCCATGGAGTCTGTCCACCCTCTGAGCCCCCACACACCCCCTGCTCCCATCCTTCCTGGCCAGGGAAGCGAGAGGCTGGGGCTCAGTGCCTGTTCTGTTCTGACCTGTGGATCCTGTTCATGGCCTTGGTTTCTCAATGTGTCATTAGCAGATGGGCAGTTCAAGGCCGGAATGGGCCACATAAAGTGCCGAAGCCCTCGGGTCCTGGATACAGACCTGGGAATCTGAAAACCTGAGGTCCCTTCTCCCCATCAGCCTTGGGGGCTTGCCTGTGCAGGTCAGGCCGTATTCCTCCAGTGGGCCCCAGCCCAGGGTTCTGAGGGGCGAGTCTAGCTCTCAGCTCCGGGGACAGGAAGTCGTATTTTGGTCCCGGGTCCTGAGGAAGGAGGCAGGGGGAGAATGGCAGCTCAGACCCAGTCATGTTTACTCGGGCCCGGCCCCCTCTGAGCTCAACAGGCCCATTCATTGGGAGCCCCATAAACCCTTCGGGGCTCCCTGAGGTGCACAGCGCCTGGACGCCAGGCCTGGCTGCCGCCCCCAGACCTGCTGGAGGCTGTGGGCAGCAGGTGGGGCATGAGGGAGGCAAAGCCAGGGATGGCCATGGGGGACCCAGACATGCCTCGGCTGCCAGAGTTTTGCCTTGGGATAATGGTTTCTGCCCACGCGCACTGTGGAGCAGTTGCGGAAATCGGAGGGGTCTTCATGGCTGTGTCCCCTAGAACCAGGCTCCCAAGAGCATGTCCTCCAAGCATATCGCCTTCAAGGCAAGCCTGATGCTACGGTGGTCCAAACCAGAGCTGACTTCCTGGTGAGGACCCCACGCCTGTCCTTGGGTTGTCCACAAGCCACGCCCTGGCAAGGTGGGCATGGGTGTGCAGCCCTCCGGGGTGGAGAGAGGCCCTGGTCGTCTCCAGCGCTCTCTTCCTCATCTATTCAAAGGCAGATCTTCATGAGAAGTGGAAAAGTGGGGACTGGATGGGTCACTGAGCGATGAGGTCCTAAGGTCTGCTTACTCGCAGATCAGGAGGGGTGGTTCATATCAAGAGTCCCACCACGCGATCCTCCCACTCTGCTTAATCAGATGAGGTCAGATATTGTCCTGTGGTCCCTTGAGATGGAAGGGATGCAACAGCATTTAGTGAAAACAACTGTGGGTTGGGGGTCTGATCCAACCTGACTCATGTGTGACCTTGGAAAAATCTCTTCTTTGCTCTGGGCTTGTGCTGACCGGACTCAGAGGGGATGCAATGCAAAACTCCGCTCAGCCGCCGGGGTTCCATGCTGGCCAGGGAGGGTGAAGGTGGGAGCAAGACTTCCCACCACAGACTCCTTTCAGTAGCTCCCGCACATGCATGGGGGCATCCTGGCCATCCGCTCAGGGACCCTGGCTGGGGGCAAGAGCGGAGTCTCTTTTTCCTGACGCCTTCCAGGTGGAGTGTGACTTCCCGCTCCAGCGGTTGTAAAATCCCCTGAAGCCTGGTGGGTCCCTAGTGGTGGTGGGGGTGGGGGAAAGGAGGGGGAGGTGTAGGGGGACGGGGGTCTGTGCCTCGGAATACCCCCCTCCCAGGCGTGTTTGACACGTGTTTCCGCCTCTCCCGGCATGGGCTCCTGCTGCTGCTATTTATAACCTTTAAGAGCTCCTGCCGACTGCAAAGTTTTCTTAAACTCAAAATATCGCTGAGGTCCTGGGCACGCGTTCCAGAGGCCGGCTGAGCCCTGCGGTTTGAAGGGACGAGGGGGCCGGGGAGGAGGAGGGAGGAGTGGGAAAGGGGTTAGCTCAGACCCTGGGTCTCGCCTGGGGGCAGTAGTGGGGAGGCCTGGGGTGGGGGAACCCCTAGTTCTTGCAAGTGGGGGTTCTCCTTGGCCTGGAGGGACCCTCTATGTGGGTGGTCCTTGTTCAGACAGCGCCATTTGAGGACTGCTGGGCCATCTCTCTCTGGACCTCAGTTTCCCCTCATCCTGAAAGCCTCAGGGCCCGCTAGCTGGGCGAAGCGATGAACTGGCAGTGACACTGGGAACATCTCGGGCTGCGACCAGGGCTGTGTCTGCCTGGCTGTCCAACACCCGGCAGGCACAGAGCCTGGCCCAGAGGCGCCGTGGACGTTGGCTGAACTGGCCAGAAGGGGAAGTACTTTGGGGAAGTTTATAAAACTGTGTGGGAGAGCGATGTTCAGAGAGGGACAATGGCAGGCCAGAGGTCACCCAGACCAGGTCCCCAAGCCTTCCCAGTACCCAGGGCCCTCTCGGGCTGTGGAAGAGGCTGAAGGGTCCCAGCTGGGGACAGGTAAGTCACCACCTTGGAGGAGAATCCAGGGGTGACCGAAGAACAGCTATGCGTGGCTCAGCGACCTCCCTGGAGCCTGGAGGGGGCACTGCTCACCAGCTGGATCCAGGGAGAACTGGATGCAGTTCAGAGCCACACACCCAGCTCCTCCTGTCCTGGGCCACTGTTCCATCTCTGGGGCCCCTCTGCCTCCTCAGGAGTGAATGAAAAGCTCAAGCCCTGTTTCCCAGGGGGAAAGCAGAGGCCCCGGGGACCATGGGCTCAGTCATGCTCTCCACCGGGAGGCTGGTAGTTAAGCTTCATCTGCCTCTGCGGGACCCCTTTCCTTTCCTACCTTCCTGAGCTGCTGTTGAGGGTGCAGAGGCAGGGAACAGGAGCACTGACCTCTGGGCCACCTAACATATCCCACCCCCCCTGCAATGCCCTTTGCCCCACAGCCGGCTCCAGAAGCCATTCCTGGCCCAGGGAGCAGAGCTGGGTCCCAGATGGAAGGGTGGCCACCCCCGCCCCTCCCACTGGGAGCTCCACATACATTTTCCAATTTAAGCATGACCACAGAGGGCTATTTGGGGATGGACAGGGGCAAAGAAGTGATGACCTAGCAGAGAGAGGAGCGGGATGGGAGAGAAAGGAAAGTATTTTTGAGGGTCAGGCCTCATGGAGCCTCTCCTTTGATCAGATGCCTTTCTGTGGCCCTCCTGAATCAGATCACTTACTCCTCAAACGCTTGAGTCCTTATTGTGTGTTGGGCTGGCTTCAGAGGCTTGGAGGCCCTGCCTTTGGGAGCCATTTCCCTACAGGCCTCACTGCCCCGGGGTTCCCATTGACTGAACCCTGAGGAGTCTCTGCCCCTTACTGCAGGACTTGCCCTCCTCTTCATTGCTTGGTGGTGGGGTTCATATGCTCTTCAATGTCCCCTTTTCTTCTAGGTCTTCCTGCATCTGCTTCTGTGAGACCTCAGGTTCTTGATTTTTGCCCCTCTCTTGAGAGACTGCAAGCCCTGAGAGCAGGGACTGGGTCATCTCTGTGGGTCATCTCTAAGCCCTGTCTCATCCTGTATCTCTGGGGGAGAGGAGAATTACTTGCTGGAGCTTTGGACTGCCCCTTGCCCCTCTTATCTCTCAGTTGCTATGCAGACGGCCTTCCTCTTCTGAGCCTCAGTTTCCCCACGAGGAGGAGGGAATCCCAGGATCTCAGAAGGAGCCTCCTCCAGCCTTTGGACACATCTCTTGTCCTGCGGTGTTAGAAAGTTCTTCTCCATGGAGTCTTATGAGATTAAACCTGATGGATTGGGGGGAATAAAGTGTTAGTTGCTTAGTCATGTCCGAGTCTTTGTGACCCCGTGGACTGTAGCCTGCCAGGATCCTCTGTCCATGGAGTTCTTCAGACAAGAATATTGGAGTGGGCTGCCATTCCTTTCTCCAGGGGATCTTCCCAACCCAGGGATCAAACCCGGATCTCGGCATTGCAGGCAGCTTCTTTACAATCTGAGCCATCAGGGAAGCTAGGGGACAGCCAGAGGGGCTGGAGTCCAACACCTCGATAGGAGACTGAAGCTTGGGCGGCCTGGGTCTGCAGGGAGTGTCCACTCCAGTGCTCCAGGCCAGACCAGCCCAGCTGAACCTGTGGCCTCTGTCCTCAGTACCTCAGTAGGAAGATGGGTCTGGGGAGACCCCAAGGCCAGCAGGGGGCTGTGGAAGGGGAGAGGGCTCCTGGCTGGAGCAATTGATGGTTCCTCTTGGTTCCTGACCCCAAACTGCATCTACATTGATTATGGGGATTTTGAGCACACTAGGTGGGAAGTGGGCTGAGGGAGGGGCCTGCTGCGCCTACCGGAGACCAAGACTTCAGAGGAGTGGGGCTTACAGGCAGGCAAAATCCCAAGGGGCACAGGAGCCCCCCAGACCCTTCTCTGTTATCTGCAGCCTTGGATGAGCCCTGTATTCATGCAGAATTCCAGCCGATTGTTCCCTTGTTGACTTGGTGCTAAGCTCTAAGCTCCCTCAAAGAAGCTCCAGCCTTCTCCGAGGCACTGTGATCTGGGCAAGGGGCAAAGGTTGGTGCGAGTGGGGGAAGGAAGAGACTCATGTCCAAAGATGCCCCAAACTGACTGCCAGAGGGGTTTGTGTGTCTGCTGAGCTGACCCAAGACCCCATTCCATTGTACAGGATGGGCAACACTGAGGTCTCCAGAGGGTAAGTGTCTCCAGTAGTCAGTGAGGGGCCAGGATCAGAACAGGGGTCCCTTGCTGGCTCTGATAACCAATCCCAGGACCAAAGCCTGGATCAGCTTTGGATGGGACATAATGCTTTGATGTTCCCAGCACTCCATCCATCACCCTCAAAACAGCTTCTCTAGCCAGCCAGGCTGCAGACTTCTCAGACAGTCTCTGACCATTAGCCCTGGCTCCAGAATATAAGAGGCTTCCTGGAGCCAAGGGTCTCAAATCTAGATTTTGCAGAGAGCTGGGGGCTGGGTATCCTCTCTCTGTCTCTGCTCCAGGCCCCCATGCTTGGAGGTCCCTGGGCTGGTTTGAGGGGGTCACTGCGCATTCCCGGGCATTTGTGAGTCTGAATCTGCCGTGGTCTCCCTGAAGCTCTGTAGCCCAGCGCAATGGCCCCTGCCTGTTCCCCGTCATCTCCTTCTCCCTCCCACTGCCTGCTCTGGGGTCCAACATCTGGGAAAGGAATGGGTCGGGAGCCTTCCAGAGAGTCCTTTCCCACGAGAGCCGAGCTCTGACCCCGGTCCTTATCTGGCCCGGGAGTTCCAAGAACAACACAGATGCTAAGGCTCGCAGGCCCCGAACCTGGGGACGCTGACCTCCCCAGGCCCAGCTGCTCTGCTCTGGCCTCTGTTTCCCTCTGTGAATGGGGTGGGGGTAGGGATGGCTCTCCAGGGGGTTCAGAGGGGAGGCCGTGGAAAGGTTCCAAGACTGTGGACACACTCAAACTCACATGCATGTGCACTCACACTGCCACCCAGACCTCATCATCAGGCAGGCCTGCTATGGGGCCCTCATTGCTCTCATGCTCTGCCTTTCTCCTACTTCCTAGAGCTTCTAATTCCTACCCAGAGCTCTTCCTACACCACAAGTTTGAAGGTGTGAGGTGTTAGGGGAGTGTGTATGCAAAGGCACGTGAATGAGTGTACACTCGCGTGCAAAGGGCATGTGTGGGCAAAGGGTATGTGCACCTGGGTATGAGGGTGTGTGCAAAGGCATCTACAGAGAGTGAGGGTTTGTGTTTAAAGGTGTGTGCTTAGGAATGTGCCAGGTCATGGTCCGAGCACCTGCGGACGGGCTTCCTGAGTGACTGTGAGCCTGTGAGTACGTACGTGTGCATCAGTGCACGCACACACTTCGTTGTGATTCCAGTCGGCCCCAGAGTTGATAGAAAGGGATCAGGTGGCTTAAGGGTGCGTCCAGGGACCAGTGGGTGTCTTCAGACAGACACAGACATACGGTGAGGGTGGGTTAGCCTGACCAGGGGACCCTGTGAATGTGTGTGTGTGTGTGTGTGGTGTGTGAACGCGCATGTGTGTGTTGTACTTCAGACATAAATACAGCGGGTAGGCGGGCCGCAGGTATATAAATACCCACACCAGCAGGTACGGGAATTGACCCTAACTATTCTTGGCCGGGGGCTTGGGCCATTTTTAATGCAGCTCCACACCCTGAGCCACAGAGGGTGTTTGTGTGGCCACTGGAGGCAAGGACACAGCTGGTGCTAGGTAGGTGGGGTGGGGACAGCCGGGGTCTGGTGGGGACAGCCGGGGTCTGGTGGGGCCACCAGCTAGGTGCGGTCTGCTAGGGGATGGGGAGGGCGGCCCTCCTGGCCACCACTGCCTTGGCTTCTCTCACCCCCACCTCACCTTCTCGTCACCGCCCTGCTTTCACCTGCCCCCACCATCCTTGTTCCCTGCCCTACAGCCCTATCACTGCCTCCTTGTAGCGCCCATCCCACCCTCTCTTCCTGCATCCCAGTTTGATGAGCACTTCTTGTCCACTTGGGGCTGCCTTAGGGGGAGTGGAAGGGAAGAATGAATCTGCCTTATACTCGGCGCAGGGCTGAGGTTGGGGGCGGGAAGGCTGTGTGCACACGCATTGTCCACAGGCTCTGGGGAGCTCCATCCTGCCCTGGACGCTCCCTTTGTCTCTGGCCGACCTCAACGACCCTCCCGCTCCTGTCTCCACCTCAGGGTCGTTGGGTCCGTCGCCACCTCTCTGTCAGCCTCTGTGGCTCGTCTCTGCCGCAGTCAGGGTCCCTGTCTCCAGTTTCTCCATGACGGCCCAGGGGAGCTGGTTCCTCCCCGCAGCCAGTGTGAACTGTTTGCCTGAGACAGTCGGTCCATCCAGTCAAACAACCACCCAATTCAGACTTCTCGTCTGACTGACAGGGTTTTTTTTTCCCCCTGCTAAATTTACTTGCATTTTTGACTGAATTGGCCATTCAACAGAGGTTGTGTCCACATGCCCCTACCCCGCCCCACGCCAACAGATGAACGGGTTCCCAGATGGACACGCACACAGATCCGGGCACGCCCAGGCATGCTTCTTACACACACGGGGTCACAGCCTCGTGTAACACACGTGAGCACACGAGACAACATACGCCCGCAAGATCACACCCCGTGTGTGTTCCCATCCTCGTGCACACAGGGATGCGTTTTGTCACACACAGACTGCACACATCTACCCTTTCACACACACGTTCATACCTCATGCTGTGGGGTCGGCGAATGTACCTCCTTGGACCCCTTCTGGGCCAATCTTGGGGAGATGGAAACCTGGGCAGAGCCCCCTCCCAGTAGCAGCCTGGGGCAGCCGGCCCCTCTCCCCTGAGGCCAGCTCACCCTCCTTCCTCCGCCCTCAGCCTCTAGGTGGTCATTTCGGGCCGCTGCCGAGCCCCTGCAAGCCTCAGTAGCAGCTCCCAGACCCTGATCCTAAAAGGGGACTCTTTTTTTTTCTTCCAAGGACAATAAATATTTGCTCTTTGGGAAGCTGCTGGTGGGAGGGTACAGGGTTTGGCCCAGCGGCGGGGAATGTCCAGGGCAGTTCAGGGAGGCCGCAGGCCATGCTGGGGGAGGGGCCAAGCCCCTCTAGAAGCTCCACCAGCAGGGAGAACGGGGGAACCAGAGCTAGGCTGCACCTCACTCCCTTCCCTGGGACCCCAGCATCAAGGCTCTGTTTTCTCCATCCCTTTGCGTAGCGTGTTGGCACCCTCTTCTCCTGTCCCTCCCACCTCAGACTCCTCTCTCCCAAACCTCACCCCGTGAAAGCCGTTTTCCCACTCCTATTCATCTTATCACCCCCCCACCCCTTTCTCACACACTCAGATTTCCAATCTACCTCCTTAGACCAGCCATTGAGGGCAAGGCTGATGTCCCCCAGGCTGGGTTCCTGACAGCAGAGCACACCGCCCCCCAAAGTGCACCCCCACAGCCAAGGCTGCACCCTCCTGCAAGAAGAATCAGCCTGGACAACAGTGTCCCCCACCCTGTCCCCCATGAGGCGCTGGTCCCTGGAGGCTGCCTCCCGCCCACCCCTCCCTCATCCTCAATTGGGCTCCCAAATATAGCGGCCGTGGCCACAGCCGGCCAGGACACCACAGCCCCAAGCGTCAGTCCTGGGCCGGGATCAGAGGGGCAGGAGCTGATTATAGGTCCCTGGGCCAAACCCAGGGCTTGCCTGCCAGCCCGCTGGGCCCTGCCACCCCCACCCCCAGAACCACAAGTTTGGAGCATCTGGTCCCCGTCAGCACAGTGGGCAGAGGGAGGGGCCTGAGGGGTGTGTTTGGCCTGCAGAGGACAGAGTTGTCTGTGTGTGGTGTGGGGGTGGCGGGGATGGGCTCATCATTGCTCAGGGCCAGTGACTGTCCTCCAACTCGGGATCACTGGGTCCCACCCACGGCCATTGCACAGATGGGGAAACTGAGGCCCAGAGGAACCAGGACCGGCCGGGGTGGGTTACAAGAGCAGCAGAAGTCTCCGGCCTCCCCCTTGGCCGCTGCTTCCCATCTTTCAAGGCCTGGGGCTGTGCCTCCGGGAAGCAGGCCACATCCTGTTGGTGGCAGAGCAACCCTGCTGGGAAGTCCTCCCTGGAGTCAGACTTTCACCCAAGGCTCCAGGAGCGTGGGATGGTGCACAAATTCCTCTCCTTCTCCGGGTCCTCGTGGCTGCCTCGTGCCGCCTCTAGCCAGAGAGCCTGAGCAGCTCCTCCTGCCCCTCCTGGGGCCTCGGTCGCCTCATCTAAGCAGCTGGGAGGGACTAGGGGCTCTGCTTAGGGTTCATGTTTATGCGCGCCCAGCACATTGCGGTGAGCGCACATCCGTGTGGGTACACGCGTGTGCCCTGGTGGGAGAACTGCCGCCCACGGGCCTGCCCCTGCCCAAATGGGGTCCCCGGGACCTGCTGCACAGCAACATTTGACCTACTTCTAAGGCTCTGGGTCTGGCCCAGGCCGCGTTCTTGACTCCTCCGGGAAGTTTGGGCCCACGTCCCAGCCCAGGGGCTGCGGGCCAGGAGAGGCGGTCCTGGGCGGGCCAGGGAGGCCTGTGGAGCCTGCGGCCTGGGGGACAGGGCACGTGGGGAGCCCGACCCTCCTTCCCTGCCTCTGGTTCCTGGCCCCCAGGGACAGCCAGGCCTTCCCCATCCCTCCCTCTCCCCACTCTCCACTGCTCCCTGCATGTGGCCTCCATATTCTGAGCTCACTAATTGGCTGTGACAGGATGAGGGACATTCCTCAAGCCCCTCTGAACACTGGCGGGAAAGTCTGCCAAGCTCTCCCCCTCTGCTGTTTGCCAGGAGCCCACCCCTCCCCAGCCCTGCCCCTGTCTACACCGGGCAGCAGGCAGTGTCCATCTGGAAAACCAGTGGCGCCTTTCATGGGTCTGGGTTCTGGGGTCTAGGTTTGGGTTTACAGGTCTGGAGTCTGGGTTTCGAGTAACTGGGTCCTGGGTATTGAGTCCTGGATCTGGACTCTGGCTTCAGAGTCTTGAGTCCTTGGCCTGGGGTCTGGGGTCTGGGTGGCAGGTCTGGGTTGGACACCCTGGGTTTTGGGGTCTGGGTCCTCAGAGTGGGGTCTGGTCATGGGTTCGGGGTTTCAGGATCTAAGTTTGGTCAGATCCTGAGGCCTGAGTCTGGGGTCTGGGCTTGGCATTCCAGGCTCCAGATTTGGAGTCTTGGGTCTGAGTTGGGATCCTGGGTTCCGAGGTTTGGGTTCAGGATCCAAAGACCAGTTCCTGTCCCTTCTACGCCCCCTGCTGGCTGGTCATCATGGTCAGGTCACCGCCTGTACCTTCCGACCGTCCCCACAGCTTCAGGCTCTTGAGGGGAGTCTCGGAATGGATGCAAGTGTCGTGAAGAGCAGGCCTGAGCTGAGGGGGTGGCAGGTGGGTTGAGGGGCAGCTGCTGGCTGCACTGCTGTCCGGGGCGCCCCCGGCAGACACCAGAACTGTCGCTCCATCAGCAAATCTCCCCTGGCCCTACTCCAGGGATGGCGTGTGGCTAAGGGTTCCAGTCTTCCTGTGAGAGGTCTGTAAATTGAGATGTTTGGGACATCGGCTTATCCAACATTTATGGAGTGCCTACTGTGTACAGCAGGCTCTGTTCGAGACCCTGTGGATATACAGCCCTGGAAGACCAAAAATTCTTCCTATGCCAACTGACATTCAAGGAAAGGGGCTCACATAAGAAACAAGGGAACAGCCTCATATTAGGGTGCAAGAATGGGGGGTCAGGGTGAGAGATAAGGCGGGTGGAGCTGGTCCAGAGCAGTCTGAAGAGGCTGCTAAGTGGAGGTGATATCTCACTGAGACCTGGAGGTGACAAGGAGCAAGTCATGGCCAGGGTCATAAACAAGGACACCAGGAGGAGGAAATAGCAAAGGCATGGGGGCTGGAAAGAACTAAGAAGGAAGCCAGTGTGGCCAGGGGTCTCTTGCCTCTCTTCATGGGCCCCTCAGAAGTCGGGGCCACGTGTTCCTCAACTGCGGGGCAGGGGGTGGGGAGGATAGTAAGGTGGCTGCCCCCAGAGAGGGCTCTGGTATGTGCCATCTGCACTGGATGGGCCACAGCTCAGACACTGGAGCTGGGGGAGTCAAAGGAGAAGGATCCAGACTCCCTCTCTTCCTGCAGCTCTGCCAGGATCTTGTCTGCTGGGCTGTCATTCTTGAAGGGCATGGCACCCAGGCTGCGGCTTGGGAGAGAGGAGTGAGTGCCAAGCCTTGTGTGGCTTGTCTTTACTCTCCATGCCTGTCTCTCCCTGTCATAAAGCCCCTGCCCCTGTTCACCTACCTGCCCACCGCCCACCTGCCTGCCCCGCTTTCCTCCTGTCCTCCACAGTCCATCTTGCTGGAAGTCAAGGAGGCTGATCCCTGCAGAGTCCCTGCTGGGGGCTGGGCATTGGTAATGGGTTGAGAGTGGCCCTCTGGGGAGAGTCTGGGCACCGCTGCTCCCAGGAAC
The DNA here is from genome assembly GCF_019923935.1 of Bubalus bubalis. Classification (NCBI taxonomy): domain Eukaryota; kingdom Metazoa; phylum Chordata; class Mammalia; order Artiodactyla; family Bovidae; genus Bubalus; species Bubalus bubalis. Next base: position 52,487,267 of record NC_059177.1, read on the forward strand.
CAGAGCTCCGACAGTCAAAGGCCCAGGTCCGGACCTCCATCTGAGTCCTGGGGAGGGAGTGGAGGATGACTCTGTATATGATCTCCCCACTGCAGGACCGTATCTGCTCTGGGCTTGAGAGAAGGGGACCAAGACCCCCCTTCCCTGACCCCCTCTCCAGGCAGAGGAAGGCGGTGCTGTGTGGCTCTGGTGGGCCTGCTGAGTCTGCACACCCCGTCACAGACCTGGGCCCCGAGGCTCAAGGAGGCGCACGTCACTCATCTCCTCCTGTGCTCGCTGGTGTTGGGAGGTTTCCGGGGTGTGGCAGTTGTGTACGGATGGATCAATGCGCTTGGGAGTCTGGGCGCCCTGTGTATGTCCGCCATGTTCCTCCCGCAATGAACGAAAGGGGGTTGGGCAGTGTCTTGTTGACTGTGCCTGTGGGTGTCTGGACTCCCCGTAGGACGTCCAGAGTCAGTTGTCCTGAGGTCAGCAGAGAGATCTCTCTCTGTGTGTCCCCCTCTGTCTGTCTTCTCCTCTTGTGGTATTTCTGACTGGTCTCTGAGGACCCTCCCCCACCCCTTTCTTTCTCAATACTCTTGCCAAACATCTGGAAGAAAAGTGAAAAACTTGCCTCCCCCCCAGCGCCGGATGTTGTCAGATTTCCAGATGTAGGGTGTTCTGTCCTCCAGATGAGGGGAGGACTGTCCCGTGTTCCAGCAAGGAGGGGACCCTGCCCCACCCCTGGACCGCTGTCCCCCCCTCACCAGGAGCCCGAACGACGGGATGAGAGGGGACCTGGGCTCCGCAGGAAGACCTGGGGCACCCAGGTGGAGTGAAGCCTCCCCTCCGGCTCTACCCCCAGCACCTCCCTACACTTGGGAAATCCCCGGGGGCCTGGGGGTGGGGGCAATGCCTCTGAAGTTTCTATCAAAGGCTCCAGGCATTTAAAAATAACAGGGAACACCTCCTTCCCCCGCCTCCCCCCGCCCCAGCACAGACTCCCGGCAAGGAACGGAGCCCAATGTGTTTGCAAGATGTCCCAGCGCTCTGAGTTCTGTGCCTGGAAGGGCTTCCTGCCACCTCCGCCCTCCCATCTCCCCCAGGGGTCACCCAGCCAGGCTGCCCAATGTCACCGCCATCCGCCGAGGGCTAGCACTTCAAGGTAGCACTAGGGGGTAGGACAAGGTGGGGCACCCCTCCCAGCCCCCTGGGGTCCTTCAGAGACACAGACCCTCTCAGGGCCCCAGCTAAAAGGTTGGCAGAGGGCAGCCTGGGGCGGTGGGACTGGGAGGGTGCAGTGAGGCCATGCCTTGAATGTGCCAACCAGAGGAGGGGCAAGGGCAGAGGGTATATGGTGTGTGAACGAGGGTCTGGTGGGGAGCAAGCCCTGAGGTGTGTGGGGAAAGGGGGTCGTGGAAGAGGGGCCGTAGGAAGCGAGGGAGAAACCAAGACGCTGACCTTGGGGCCAGGCAGGTGCTGAGGCAGGAGGCGGTGGACGCTGTTGGGCTGCTGAACTGGGCTGGGTGCCGGCCCTCGAGGGAGCAGACCCCCTTTTACTGCCATTTAGGGTATTCCCAGAGCCGGGGGCCGCAGCTGCCGGCGAGCCAGACGCTCACACAGACACAATAAACACCCAACCCAAACACACAGAAGCAACACTCACGGACCGGAATGGGCCCCACAGAGACACGGACCCTCCTACCAGAGATACGCGGAGACCCTCCCCACTGCATGCAAACACCCAGACAACGCACGTGGACAGATATGGCCCTCCCTCTCCGCCTCCTTGTAGACACAGGGAATTCGAGGTGCAGATGGGAAGTGTAACCCAAGGGGTGCCCTTAGGTAATCCCCGTCCTTCGGCATCCAGCACAACGCCCAACATGCCCCGGGTCCATCCTCCCGCACCTGTTCAGTTTATTGGCCTTCCGAGGGACAGCAGACCCTTGTGTGTGTGTGTGTGTGTGTGCTTTTCGGGGTATGCATGCGGGCTGAGCAGTGGCCTCTGTCTACCCTTCCCCCTTCTCTCCTCAACAGGTGACTGGGAGGCCTGGAGAGCCCTCCCTCTCCCCCACCCATTCCTGAGCTTGAACAATGCCCTCCCCAGGCCCCAAAATAGCCCCTGAGTCTATCCAATGTCCTTTTATGGCCCTGTCCCCATTGTGCCCTGCAGGGGTGGGGCCGGGGTCATGAGGTGTCCAGGCGGGATAAAGGCTGGTTGCAGGAGGCTCACCTACCCTGCTCTCGGCTTCCTTCTTTCCACCTCCGCCTCTGTGCTCACAGCCTCCATGGCTCCCAAAAGGCCGGATCCCAAGAAGGATGAGGCCAAGGCAGGCGCCAAAGCAGCTGCAGCTCCGGCTCCCGCACCTGCACCCCCACCTGCACCCGAGCCCTCCAAGGAACCTGAGTTTGATCCCTCCAAGATCAAGGTGGGTGCGGAGGCCGTGTTTTAGGTAGGAAGGGAAGGGTAGGTAAATGAATCCCAGAGTAGACCTACCCAGTGGGAGAGTGGGCTCCAGAAAGTGAGTACTGAGCTCTAGCTGGAAGCTTCAGCATCAGGAGGGCTGCAGCAGGAGAGACAGTGGTCAGACAGCAGGCAGGACTGCCCCAGTGTTGCTGAAGGGGCTGTCTTTTTGGTGGTTGGAAACTCACTTTCCCCTGTCCTTCTCCTTGGACCTTACATCCTTGAGGAATTCTGGGCCCACCAGTGTCCCCCACCCCTGCAGCCAGGCAGGGACTTTTCTTGTCATACTGTGGGGTTTTAAGTCCATGCCAAGTCCCCTGGGGGGAGACAGGGTGGGAAGCAAGGCTCCTGCCCAGGCTGGGTCAGTCACCCCCGCCAAGGTCCCTGAGCCCCAGAGCTGGTGGGGCCTCAGCTTTGAGGTGGCGACGCTGAGCCACAGTCTGGGTAGGTCATGGAGAAAGTTGGTCGTGGAGCTGTGACCAGTGGCCCCAGGAGCCCTTCCCCAGCTTGGCTTGGAAGTCTTTCTCAGAGTCTAAACTTGGAGAATGCGCCGTGACTGCCACCTGTGGCATCCACATAGTGGCACGCACCCGGCGTCCCGCCTGTGACTGTCTTGGCTGGCTACTGGCCACCGCTGCCCTGGCTACTGGCAAAGGGCCCCGTGGAGCCATCCCAGCCCTTCAAGGTTCCCAGCAAGACTGCAGCCAGTCCTAACAGATCCACCTCCACTTCCCAGATGGCGCCAGTGGTAAAGAACCTGCCTGCCAACGCAGGAGACACAAGAGACTCAGGTTCGATCCCTGGGTCAGGAAGATCCCCTGGAGGCGGGCATGGCGATCCACTCCAGTATTTTTGTCTGGAGAATCCCATGGACAGAGGAGCTTGGTGGGCTACAGTCCATGAGGTTGCACAGAGTTGAACACGACTGAAGCGACTTAGCACAGCACACAGGTTCAAATCCCAAATCTGCTCCATTGCCATCGCTGCTCTAAGGCTTGGTTTCTTCAGCTGTGAAGTGGGACAATGAGCCCTCCTCACAGGCTGTCGGAAACCATTCACAGCAAGTGATCCCTGAAGTCTGCCCCCACCCCGACCACCCTCAGACCCCAAGTTGTATCCCACAGGCAGAGGGGGTTGGACAACCCCAGGGCCCATGGTGGCTTTGTGTGGTCTCCCCAGATCTGAGGTTGCAGATTTGCCCTTGAGCAGAGGAACTCATGAGGTCTCTCCTGGGAACTCTGCAAAAAGCCAGGCCAGGACCCCAGGGCACCTAATCTCCGAGGGCTTCCTGGCGGAGGGAGCTTTCAGGTGGCCAGAAACAACTTGGTCAGGTCTTCCCAACTCAAGGTTGAGCTGGAGGGCTGGGAGGGGCAACCCGGCAGGGTGGCTAGGGCAGGATTCTGCTCTGCACTGGGGTGCGCTGGGGCGGGGACTCCACGGGAGCCTCAGTGGGCAAGATGCCAGTCAAGTCCCCCTCCCCCAAGCTCCTTTCCCTGGTGTGCCCTTGACCTTGGGCTGAGTGACTGCGGTGATAAAAATAGACCTGGTATCGAGTGAGGAGGGGGAAACCGGGTCCCAGGAGGCCTCTTGACCTCAGGTGCCCCTGCCATGGTTTTGTAAACGCTCAACAGCTCGGGCCCTGGCCCCCTCCTGTGCCACGCTGGGGGCTGCCCTGGGCTTGCAGATGGGGGTGTGTGAGACTCAGGTGTAGGCGGGGCCAGGTGAGTGACAGTGCTCAGCCTTGAGGGCTCTGGCGGGGGGGTGGGGGTGGGGGGGGCAGACACACGCAAACAGGTGCACACACAGGTGTGTGAACGCACATGTTCATCACACACACCCCTCCTGTAGATGAGCTCTTATGTTGCAGGGCTCTCTGGCCTGTACCCTCAGCTCAGCCCTTCCTGCCACCTGCCACCCGCTTCCAGTGAGATGAGGTGCCCCCATCTCATAGACAGACTTGCCCACTGGGCCCCAGGCCCAGCAGAGCTGGCAAAGCCAGTGTAGTTAGATTCTGTGGCTTCAGGCACATCTGTCCAGGACTAGGGGGTCTCAGGTAAGGCCCTGGGATGGAGATTCAGGGCACAAGGCTTCCCTCCGCATCACTTCCCCGGATGAGGCCTAACTGGTGTCAGGTCTGGGTATGCACAGACCCAATGCCGTCAGGTAGGACAGGGGAGGAGGGGTAAGGAGGTAGGGGGTGGGAGTCAAGGTGGATGGCAGGAGGTCCTGGGTGGTGAAAGCTGGGATCCTGAAATGTGGACAGGTTGGGGCAACCGAGGGGTTGAGGCCCCGGCTGGCCATAGAGTGGAGTGACCAGGAGGAGGCCTGGCCCCATCCTCTGAACTCGGCACTCAGAATTTGGGGGTCTCCTTTCAGATCGAGTTCACTCCGGAGCAAATTGAAGGTGAGTGTGTGTGTGGGGGTCTTGAGCCCCGGGGCTGCAAGGCTGGGTCCCGGGTCCCCAGGCTGAGAGTCCTGCCGGCAATGTGGGATGAGTTGGGTGGGCTGCCTCTGGAAGTGTCCACAGCTCACTCCCCCTCCCGGCAGAGTTCAAGGAAGCCTTCATGCTGTTCGACCGCACGCCCAAGTGCGAGATGAAGATCACGTACGGGCAGTGTGGGGACGTGCTACGGGCGCTGGGCCAGAATCCAACACAGGCCGAGGTTCTCCGTGTCCTGGGGAAGCCAAAGCAGGAAGGTGGGTGCACTCAGCCTGAGATGTCCCCATTAGCACCACTCCCTGGGGGAGACCGCCATCGCTGGTGGGGGGGAGCAACATGGGAGTCTCCCCACTGTGCACTCCTCTGACACCCTCCCGTTGTCTGGAGGAGGACCTGAGCCCAGCCTCAGGCGATGCTCACAAGCAGCGATGGCTCCTGTATCATCTGACCGCACGCCCATTAGCCAGGCTTCCTGGTCATAGGGGACTGACAGCACAAACCAGCTCCAGTGGAGGTGTGAGACCTGGCCTGGGTCTCCCACCTGCTCGCCCTGGCCCTCCTGGCCCCCTGGGCATCCCTCTGGGGAGGGGGCAGGGCCAGCTGCCCTCATCGCCTTGGCCAGAGACGGTTGCCCACTTTGCCCCAAGGAAGACTGAGACCCAAGCCCCCGCCGCAGGTACAGAGGCCCCAGACAAGGTCTCTGACCTGCCCAGCTGCTCTTGTCCCACCCTAGGTAGCGGGGAGAGTGGCATCTGTAAGAAAAATAACAAGGTGCTAGGAAGAACTGCTCCCCCAAAGGAGAACAGAGGGGCTAGACAGCCCACAGTGGTGCCGCTGTCCTTATGAACAGCAGAGGACCATGGCAGTCATGCATTTCTCAGCTGACTGTAAAGTGCCTGGTGGAGCGCTTGGTAAATGGCAAACTGGTGTAGAGTGCACTGGGGAGCTGGGTGAGGGGAACAGGTCCTCACTGTCAGACATGGCAAGGGGGCTGCCCGCCCATCCCTCAGAGCTGGGTGCTTGGCCATCTCTCCACAGAGCTCAACTCCAAGATGATGGACTTTGACACGTTCCTGCCCATGCTCCAGCACATCTCCAAGAACAAGGACACCGGCACCTACGAGGACTTCGTGGAGGGGCTGCGGGTCTTCGACAAGGAGGGCAATGGCACAGTCATGGGTGCCGAGCTCCGCCACGTGCTGGCCACGCTGGGTGAGGGCGGCCTCCTCCCCGCTCCCAGCCCGCCTTCCGGGGACATCTGGAAGAAAGCATGCTGTCCCCCGCCTGCTTCTCTCTTGTGAAATGGAGGGTGATGCCGTCAAGTTGCCTCCACGGCAGGAGACCTAGAAAATCTATGTGGGGAATTTAGAAATTTAGGTGGGGGATAAAGAAAGCCAGTGGGTGCAGCTCACAGAACTGGAAGGGCTCTGGGGACGGGGTGGGACGGGGTGGTGCACCCAAGGAGGGTCAGTCAATCCAGTCCTGGTGTTTGTTGCCTCAAGGTCAAATTCTGGAGCTGAGAAGGTACTGTGCCTGCCTTTTGGGCATCCTGACTCCCACCATCAGGGGCCTGGCTGGCAGGAATGTCCCCTTCTCAAAGAGAATTTTTCCTACAGCAAATATTCATTGAGCTCAGATCGTGTCTACTCAAAGCGACCCTTCCTGCATCAAATATTTATTGAGTGCAAATGGCAACCCACTCCAGTGTTCTTGCCTGGAGAATCCCAGGGACAGGGAAGCCTGGTGGGCTGCCGTCTATGGGGTCGCACAGAGTCGGACACGACTGAAGGGACTTAGCAGCAGCAGCAGCCGCACTGTGTGATCAGCCCTGTGCCGGTCGTGGAGGTTATGTATGTGTGTGCGTGTGTGCGTGTGTGTGTGTGTGTGTGGCTGGGGGAGGTAGGAGGTGTGAGGGATACTGCAGTGGGCGTTCCACTGGGGGGACCGGCATGGCACACCAAAGCACAGAGTCGGGAAAGGGAAGGGCCAGCCTTGTCTGGGCAGCAGTGGTGGTGTCTCTAGGGCTCCTCCCCGGTCATCCCCAAGGCCCCAGCTCTATCCTGAGCATCTTCCCTGGTCTCCTCTTGATGGAGGGAGACCCGCCAGCCTATTGAGGACAGGGGACAGTCTGTGCCAGGGACCGGAACACCAAGATGGTGCTGTTATGGATGGAGTCTAGGCTCAGAGCGGGCACCAGGCTTGCACCCCAGAGCTTGTTCTTTTTGACTTGTCACTGATTCTCCTGGTTTCAGAACTGAGGGATGACAGCTCAGGCTTCAGGGTATACCAATCTGAGGCATGGGGAATACTGGAGAGGCACACCCACCGTCCAGAGGCAGTCAGGGGTCCCCCCACCCTTCACACCTCGACGGTGCTGACTCAGCTTCCCACTCCTGCTAGGTGAGAGGCTGACAGAAGACGAGGTGGAGAAGCTGATGGCGGGGCAGGAAGACTCCAATGGCTGCATCAACTATGAAGGTAAACTCAGCAGGCAGGGAGTCTGCTGGGGGGAGGCATTGGGGTCCTAGGGTCCCACCCTTGGCTGCTGGAGTGGGGCGCCATCACCCTTGGCTACCCAGGGCCAAACCCTGCAGCTCACTCTTTCCTTCTTTCCAGCGTTTGTCAAGCACATCATGGCCGGCTGAACCTCTCACCCCAGGTGAGACCGCCCTACTCCCTTCCAAACCTGTGACCACCTTTGCCACCTCTGCTGATGTCGGTCCTGTGGTCCCCCTCCCACCTCTTTCATCCAGCTTCCCTGCTGCCCCCTCCCCAGCCCAGCAATGCCAGTTCTCAGCTGACATCCCGCTGCCTGGCTCCCCCCTCCGCAGTAACCTGTGACCACGTTTGTTCTCAGGGAGCCCCGGGGGAGACGGCGCTGGGGCAGCTCGTCTTCTATTCGTGATGCGGACACCAGAGGCTTGGAGTTGTGAAGGGCTGGAGGGGAGCACATGGAAATGCCTACACAGGCTCTCTCTGCACAACCCTGCAGACCACCCTGCAGGCCGTCATCACTGCCATCAGGCTACCTTGGCCAGTGATTGCATCGCTGTCTCCACCCCTTGGGCCTCATGAATAAATGGCTCCTTTACTTCCTCCTCCTAACTTCCTTGCTTTCTTCTTCCTTTCTTTCTCTCCTTCCTTCTTTCTTTTTTTCTTTTTTTTTTCCCTGGCTGTGCTGGGACTTCATTGCAGCACACGGGCTTAGTTGCCCCACAGCATGTGGGGTCTTAGTTCCCTGACCAGGGATCAAACCCGCGTCCCCTGGATTGGAAGGCAGACTCTTAAATCACTGAACCACCAGGGAAATCCCCACCCTCCCCCTTCCGCCCCCTTTCTTCTCTGTAGCCCTTTGGTTGACTTTTGTAAAATATCTACGCGCCACACAGGGTGAGCTCTGGACAAAATGGTGGGGGGGAATCATTTTGAAATCTCGCCTCCCGGCTTATCCCATCGAAACTGTGCCATCTGGTGTGCCAAACCCTCAGTGCCTGCCCACCAGGATGCCGGGCTGAGCTGGATGAGGACTGCCCCCCCTCCCCTTTCCCACTTCTGTAGATAGCAGTCATGCTCTGATCTCTAACACAAGGAAGCACCAGCAGCCTGAGAGCTCTGTGCGGGTTATCTAACACCGCGACCAGCCATCAGGGAGCTGCGGGGCGCTGGCCCAGAGCCTCCCATGTCACAGGTGGGGAAACCAAGGCCCAGAGCGGAGAATGGCTCTGCCTGACTCACAGTGGGAACGGGCGGAGGGGGAGGAGCCAATATTGTCCCCAGGCTTTCAGGGCCGAGGAGGCCTTAGACCCCCGCCTGACACAGATGGGAAGTTGAGGTTCTCTGCTTGTGGTGTGATTCTTGGCCAGAGGGGCAGCACCCCAGGGCCACCAGTGGGGCCGCAGCCCTAGGCTTCTCAGCAGAAGACAAGTGTGGAATGACAACCGGGGGTGCATATGCCACCCCCTCCAGTGCCAGCTCCACTGCCACCCCCTGTCCTGGGGTGAGGCCCTCCCCTCCTTTCAGAGCCTAGTGGGATGGGTGAGGGGAGGCTTCCTGGAGGAGGTGACCTACTCTGATCTGATGGGGAAGAAGAGCAGTGCTCTGCAGGGAGGGTTGGGGGCCCTAGAGATAAGAGGTGTGGGAGACATCAAGGGCCCAGAGTGGAGAGGGTGGGTCACACAGGGCGGGAAACAGCCTGCAGGCCAGGAGGACTCGGGAAGTCAAGGCAGCCCCCCGGGGTGCAGGTGGACGCTAGCGCACCTGCCTGGGAGGTGAGTGCAGCCATGTGAGAGCGGGTGAGAGGGCTTGCATGGATCAGGCTGCCTGGGGGGATCGCTGTGGTGTGGGGAGGATGGCAGGATTCTGCATGTGAGAGCGTGTGTGTGCGGGTGTGGGTGGCGACTGTTGGCAGTATGTGTGAGAGTCTGTGAGGGCCTGTGAGTGTGTGTGTAGGAGTCTGTTTCACCTTCCCTTCATCTTTTCAGCATTTATTGAGCACCCACTGTATGCCTTTAGGCCCTGGTTGTTGGCGCTCATACAAACCTGACAAATCGCCAAGCCATAAAGTGTATCAACCAGTGATCAGGGCTGGGCAGGGACCCAAAGCAGGGCAGGGGCTGTGCGGTGTGTGTGTGTTCAGGGTGTGCACGTGAGTGTCTGTGTTGGGAAGGAGGTTGGCCTGTTAAATAATCAGATCAGGGATTATCTGAGAAGGCAATGGTTGGGAAAAGACTGAGAAGAGAAGCGTAAATATCCTGAATATATAAAGGATTCCTACAATTCAATAACAGCAACAAAATGAACAGGCCAATTCAAACATGGGCAAAGGGTTTGAATAGACATTTCTTTAAATGAGATTGGATGCGTTTAGGGTGGTATAGCCATAGTCCTGAACAGACATTTCTTTGAAGAAGATATACAAATGGACAATAAGCATGTGAAAAGATGCTCAACATCACTGATTAAGGAAATGCAAATCAAAACCACAATGAGATACTACCTCACACCCGTTAGGATGGTTATTATCCAGAAAACAGAAAGTAACAAGTGTTGGCAAGAAAGGAGAGAAATTGGAATCCTTGGGCACTCTGGGTGGGAATATAAAATGGTGCAGCTGCTGTGGAAAAAGTATGCAGTCTTCAAAAAATTAAAAACATAATTACCATATGACCCAGAAATTCCACTTCTGGGTATATAGCCAAAAGAATTGAAAGCAGGGACTTGGAGAGGTATTTGTAAACTCATATTCACAGCAGCACTATTCACAATAGCTGAAAGGTGGAAACAACCCAAGTGGCCATCAACAGAATGCATAAACAAAGTGTGGTTGGTCTATACATACAGTGGAATATTATTCTGACTTAAAAATGAAGGAAATTCTGACACACGCCACAGCGTGGATGAACTTTGAGGATATTATGCAAAGTAAAAGAAGCCAGACACAGAAGGACAATTACAGCATGATCCCACTCCAAGGAGGTTTCTAGAATTCACAGAGACAGAGGATAGAATGGTGGTTGCCAGGGGTTGTGGGGAGGGAGGGATGGGGAAGTGTTGTGGAAGATAAGAAAAACAAGACCCATGGCTGATTCATATCAATGTATGGCAAAAACCACTACAATATTGTAAAGTAGTTAGCCTCCAACTAAAATAAATACATTTCAAAAAATAATAATAAAATAAAAAAAAAGAAAAACAAGAGAGGCGAGATGGTGTTGTCTTAGGCTGGGCTTTCCCAGCAGCAGAGATGAGACAAGGACTTGAATGCAAGTAGTGTTCCTGGGAGGTAGCCTCAAGGAGCAGGAGAAAGCAGCTGTGCAGGGAAGGAATTCCCCTGGGTATATGAGAGCAGATCATCCTGGGGGTTCGGCCCTGCTGGGGACCTCCAGGAGATGGTGGTGTTGTCCCACTGAGGGGGTGAGGGAACCAGACCACTCATTCACCAGCTCCCACCTTTGCTGCTTGGGGTGGCGCCCCAGAGGTAAGCTGGCACATCCATGTAGGGCACTATTTCAGCGTCTGCTCCAGGGAGCCATGAGGGCATCAGAGGGAAGAGACATTCCAGTGGAGACAGGAGCAGAGAGTGCGGTGGGACGGCGACAGGATGCGAAGGAGGGTCCTTGGGCCATGGGAAAGGCTTTGGTGTGTGCTCTGGGGAGATGGTCTATCAGCTGCCGTGTGGAGAACAGACTGGCAGACAGGAGCTGAAGCAGGGACCCCAGGTAGGAGGGTCCAGGAGAGATAAGAGGCACGCTTGGTCCAGTGGATATGGTGCAAAGAGATTCCAGGTTATTTTTGAAAACACTCTCAGCAACACCTTGGGCAGATTTTGAGGCTTTCTTCTTCCTTTCCTTATCTAAACACAATCCAGTCCAGCCCCGGATCTGGTGAGGGGTGGGGAGCATGGTCTGCCCTTCCATCATGCACAGTCCAGCTGGCTGGTGGGGCAGGAAGCAGAGGCTCTAGTGGGGGGTGTCCATATGCGTGTGTGACTCTGCTGGACTCTGGCTAGCCTCCTTGGCCAATGGATGGTTGAGGACCTCCACAGATGACAACAGGGTCTCCCTTTGGCCCCAGTCAGGGAAGAGAGCCCCCTGATTGGCTGATATCCTTCTGGGCAGACCCCAGCTCCTATCTGTCCTAGCCACCTTGCTCTTGGATGTCAAGTCCAGGAGCAGCTGAGATTCCCTTCAAAGGTCTCCAGAGGCCGCCTGGGTGAATGGTCTAGTTTCTTCTTTCCAGGGATGCCCGCCCTGGGCTGAGTCCTATCGGCAGGGATCACACCTGCTGTCACCATCCCCAGGCAGGAAGCGGTCCTGCATCCACGTTTCCAGGGGTGCGGGGTCTCAGGGGATATGTGTTCTGCTCTCCCAAGAAAGCCCGCCTCTCCTCTGGTTTCCAGGATGGTCCTGCAGGGCCCCAAGCCTTCTCCCAAATACACCCTCTGTCCTGTAGGCTCCCCTAGTTCCTGGGAGTTACTACCCTACTTGGCTTGGCCTGGAGGTGGAAGGGAATACCCCACACATTCTACAGGACACTTTGCAACTCCCACCCACCAGTCTTCCAGTGTGGGCTGAGAGTGGACAGGCTGCAGGCGCTGGCAGAGACAGAGCTGGGGCTATGGTGTCTGCTGAGCCCTGCCTGGGACTCTTTGGCGCCCTCTTGTTCGGGCTCCACTCCACTAGGAATGTCTCTGTCGCACTCATGGCCGTGGTGCCACTCTGGGGGCATTCTGCCTGTTGTATGTGGCTGTGCTGACCCCGTGTGGGTTTGGGTCACTGACTGTGGGTCTGAGTGTCAGAGTGGAGGGGGCCTGGAGGGTGGAACTCAGCTGTGGGGTTGAGGCTTCTCGCTCAGCAGCCTCCCACCTGCCATGGCCGGGTGACATGCGTGTGCATTTCTGTGTGTCCCTGTGTCCATGTGTGTGTGCGTCCACAACTGTGCCCGCCTACTTGTGTCTGGGACTGTGTCTGTGAGTGTGCGTGCATACCTGCGAATGCAGGTGCCTATGCGTCTGCGCACATGCACATGTGTGCTTACCTCTGTGTATGTGTGTGTGTCTGTTTGTGTGCACGTCTGAGTGTGTACGTGCTGGGGGGCTCTGCTGAGTCAGTGCTTGTGTTGGGCAGGCAGCGCTCCCTGCCAGGCTGTGGCCTCCCCACAGTTGCATAAACACTGGTCCCAGCTCCCCCCTCAAGCAGGGTGGTCCAGCCAGTGTCCCTGCGGCCAGTGGGAAGGGATGGGTGGGTGGCAAAGGACTTGCCCTTGGGTCAGCCTGGTCTCCTCCATACCTCAGGTGCCAGGTCATATGCCCTGTTTGGCTGGAATGTAGTCTGGGGTCTCTCTATGTCTTTCTTCCCCCATCTGGTCCGAGGCCTTAGCTCTGAGGTCTCTGTGAGGTGACAGGAGTATTCACCACTCCAGTTCTGGTCCAGGCAGAACCAGAGGGTGAGTGGGGCAATCAGGGGGCTGGGGAGCCAGGGGCAGAATTCAGCCTCAGGACCCCAGAGCTAAGCAGCCCTCTCTGCTCTGAGGTCTCAGCTCTCCGGGGTGCTTGGCAGCCTGCCACAGCTTGCATCTTCTCGCCAGACACCATCTGTAAGGATCTGGGGGCCACCACTGAGATGTGGGGCAGATAGCACTGAATGGGGGGCCAAGAAGATCAGAAATTCAGGCTGGGGCAGAATGAAGTCAGGCAGGGTCTTGAGGAAATCAGGTATCAGAGGAGACTCTTACCAGGTCACAAGGAGGAAGGAAGTCAAACTGTGGGCGTGAGACATTGGACTCTGGGGATCAAAGCACTGCGGCAGAGAAGCTGACAGAAAGCTGATAGAGATCTTAAGAGAAATTGGGTCATGGGGGGCGGGTAGGGTAAAAGGATCTAAGCGAAGGCATGCACAAAGTCAGATGTGGGGTGTGGAGAGGAGGTGGCGGAGGAGGGCTGGCAGCAAACGGAAATTGGGCAGCCCTCACCCTGTGTAAGGGCAGCTTGGGGTGCCAGGCTGGAGTGCTCTGCTATTGTTTCTGAGGTTTTGGGTGGTGAGGAGGGCTTAGGGGAGGGGGCAAGGATGAGCCTGCTTGGGTACTGGGTCAGCCACACCCCAGGGAGCCCAGGCACCTCAGGGAACAGTAGGCAAACCCCAGACCTTGAACCCCAGTGACCCAGCACAGAAGAGCCTCCCTGGGGTTCTCTCAAGCCCCTTCCAGCCAGCCCCAGGCCCGCCCTTGCCCAAGTTTAGGGGTTATTTGTTGCCGCCCTCCCAAAGCCACACAATCCTGGTTTGCCCGAATGCTGACAGAGCAAAGCTGGAATGTGGAGTGTGTGTGAGTGTGTACACGAGGCTCCCCAGGGTCGCCCGCCCAACAGGCCCCTCCACTCTCAGTGGCCAGGGCCCAGGTCCCCCACGACGGGGAAGGGCCCCTGCCCACTGCTCCTCCCCAGCCAGGCTGTGGACACCTGAGACTCCACCATTTTCTTCCAACCTCCAGTGTCTTCTTGGGTCTGTGGATCTGGATACCTGGCATGTCTACTGAGGCCTTGGTGAGCATGAGAGCCCTTCTGGAGGGCTGGGAATGGGGAAAGGCAGTGGAAGGCTCTGCAGCTCCCTAGGTGGGGTAGACAGTGCTTCCTGGGAAGTCTCACATCTTGGCCAACTTCTTAATTTTTATACTTTGGTCCAGCTGAACATGAGCACCCCTTTTCCCTACCACCCCTCTGCTCTGGGTCTGGAGGCCTGTCTTCTCTCCTCTCAGTACCTCGCCCATCACTCCCCTCCTCATCTCTTTCCTTCTCTCCCATAGTAGGCTTGCTTGGAAGCCACTTAAAGTTGCTCTAGAATGCCATCCTCAGCTCCCAGGTTAACTGGGAGGGGTACTGAGCACCCTTTCCCAAGGGGTGTGCAAGCAGAGGGGAACCAATTTCAATCAGAAAGGCTGCAGAAGGGATTCTTGCTCTGCTGGAGATTGGAAGCACTTGGGTGTTTTCAAGTCCCAGGGTGTAACACATAACAATATGCAAGACTGCTTTCACTGGAGAAAAATAAGGCCCATGTTGCATGTTATCCATGAAACTCAATTCATGCATCTTCAGGGCCTGGGTGTTTTTTGTCAAAGATTACATTCTGCCTTTTTTTTTTTTTTTTGCCTTAAGAATATTATTTCGTTTATAAACATCGGGGATGGTAGCTGGTAGCAGTTGTTTTCCATGTCTTAACTTGGCACAATAAGAACTTACAAGTCCATTTCTGAGTTTTGAGGAAATCTCAGTTTGTTGCAGTGAAAAAAATATCCTCCAATACCCAGAGAGAGGCCCTTGAATGGGACAGGTCCTTCTCAGGTTCAAGGCTTGTTTGAATCAGGTGCCAACTGGGCTGTACCGTGATGACTAACGGAGACCTGGCCAGTTGGGATGGAGTGGGGAGTGGAGGCTTGGCAGGGGCACTGCATGAGCCCTTGGGACAAGCAGGCACTGGTGAGGTTGGGGCTGGGGAGGGTGAGCACACAAGTAAAGACGCCTCAGCTCCCTGCATTGGAATATCTGGGATCCTGAGATTCCAGGTATTCCCAAACCGCTGGATGCCCATAACTATGTGTGCTTCTGGTGGGAAGTCAGCGTGGTAGTGACCTCACCTCCCTTGCTGCAGCTCAGGGCTGGGATGGTGGCAGCTGGGGCAGAAAGGCAAACACTGAAGGCCTTCCAGCTGGCGCAGAGCAGCAGTGCTCAGGGCTGAGGGGTGAGAAGGGAAGTTGGGCACATCCTGGGAGCCTCGGGGGGTTCCTCTGCAAGGCCGGGGCTGGGAGCCCTCGAGAGGGTGACACACCTGGACCCCACGGCTCTCGGTGGAGACGGCTTGGGCTGCTAGTAGCCAGCTTCTCCCTCTCTCAGGAGCTCAGATTCTGTGCCTTCCCTTGCCAAAAGGGTGCCTTGGTCTGGAGGGTAGAGCTGGAGGTGAGGGACACCCCCAGGCTTGCTGTGGCTCCAGGGTCACATGGCAGAGTGACTCCGACCATCCTGGGCACCTGGGGATCCAGCCATCAAGTCCTGGACTCAGGGTGGACAGGCCTCGCTCTAGGGTCAGCAGGGGCAAAATGGTGAGAGCATCAAGAGTGACCTTGAAATTCAGTCCCCAGCACCCCTAGGTTGCCTGCCCTGCCTGGGCTTCTGCCTGGGTCTCCCGTGTGGTCAGAGTCCCCCTCCTAGGAGGAGGCCCTGACCCCTGCCCCTGCCTTCCTCCCCTGATTCTCGCAGGGCCCATTTAACTCATCACTGCACAGTGACCACGCATCTACTGTGCTCCCTGCGCTTCACCAGGTGCCAGGACCTTGTAGTGAACTAAAACAATTCCCTGGCCGAGTCCATCTCTGGCTCTGGCCCAGCTTATGTGGCCTGTGATTTCCGACCTGAGTGAGCAGGGAAGGACCCTGATTCCATTTATTGGTGCCTGTCAGCCCTACTCCCACCTTAAAGTTGGGCAGGAAGGGGCCTCAGACATCAGAGCCAACATCTGTTCCAGGACAAGTCTGATGAGCTGCTGCTTGCTTGAATACCCCCAGCAATGGGGAGCTCACTCTCAGCTGAGCCCGCTCAGCCAGGTAGGCAGCTCTCTGATGTAGGGTGAAAACCTATCCAGGCCTCTCTAGTTCTCAGAAACTGGGTCTTTAGAAGTGTTCCCCATCCCACCTGACCCTTCTGTGATCCACTAGGCTGACCCCAGTCTTGCTATTCTCTAGGTTGATCCCTTGCTCCAGGATGGGCCTTACCCTCTGTAAAGCTGCTGGGGGCTCAGTTTTCTTGGGCCCCGAGAGCTGTCGGAGCACCTGCTCCAGGTGCCATAAGGCAAGGGCTGTTTTTGCACCACAAAGGGCTCTGAGGTCACCTCTGCGGAAGGAGGCCTGGACGGGTGAATCCAGGCAAGGAAGGCAGTGTTGTGAGAGAGGGGGTCCCCTGCAGGTTGCTCTGGGGCTTCTTCTTTGGGCCTGTTTCCCTCCTATATGGGGCTGGAGGTATGGGAACCTCAACTGTTCTGAGCCCTG
This sequence comes from Bubalus bubalis, assembly GCF_019923935.1. Taxonomy (NCBI): domain Eukaryota; kingdom Metazoa; phylum Chordata; class Mammalia; order Artiodactyla; family Bovidae; genus Bubalus; species Bubalus bubalis. Next base: position 52,503,682 of record NC_059177.1, read on the forward strand.
GAGAGGCTACTTCTGGAGTCTGAGCTTCGGGCTGGGGGGGTTTGGGGGCAGTCAGGAGCAAGGGTGAGAGGGTGTGATGGGGGTAGGGGAGGCGACAGTTGCTTTGAAATGTGGAGAATAATAAAGCAAGGAATGTCTGAGCTCAGGGGAAAAAATAACCCCCACCCACTGGGCCTCCCACCCTGCACATAATGAATTAAGTACAGGGAGGCACGTTTCATGTGGGGGTGCTGGCTGGGGAAGGCTAGAAGGCCCCTAATGAGAAACAGGGTCCTGAATGGGCCACTGGGAGCTCGGGGTTCGAGGTCACCTAACCCTACCCCTGGGAGTACTCTCACTCCCCAAGAGCTTCCTCTCAACCTCCCTTTGTCTGCATGGGTGAGGGGAAGGGGTCCTGCCCCATCTCCGCGCTGACCCCTGATACAGGGCTGCACCCCAGTGCTGGCCCTGAATGATCAGTGGGGGAGCTGGTATGGCTGACTTGGATGGAGCTTCTCATCCTCGCCCTTCTGCAAGCATTTACTGAATACCTGCCGGGTAGGTGTCTCCTGCCTGGAGGATGGTGGGGTCAACACTGCCTCCCTGCTGGACCGATCAAATCCACGAGCCCACCAGCATCCGACCAGCAAGCCCCCAAGCCCCAGGCCACTTCCTGTCTCCAGTCTCCACAGCCCTTCCCCTTGCTCTGCCTATTCCTGTTTCCTGTGGCCTCACCCCCGTCCACTCCTATGTTCCTGGCCCCAGCTCAGTACCACCCCTGGCACCTTCACCAGGGCTCGGACCTCAGCGGCCCTGGGATCAGCTCCGCCTTTCCAGCCCACCAGTCCAGGGCATTTGGCTTTTTTATGGGTCACCTCCCCCTACCTTCTCTCCCTCCCTCCCCAGTAAACTTAATGTTCCCCCAACAAGGTCTACACTCTCCATCTTCGTTCATACTGTTCCTTCTGTCTGATGGACCCCCACTCACCTACTCCCCAAGACTGCTTTCTTAAAAAAAACACCCCTTTCCTGAGGGGCCCAGGAAAACAGTGGGTAAGTGAGTAAACCGTCAAAGAAAGAGTAAACGCCCAGAAAGGGAGCTGTAGAGGACGAAGTCAGGTAGGCATGTTTTTAAGGCTCCCCAAGGATCTGGGCCTCTCAGCCTCTGCCAGCTTGGAGCAAAGACCCCGTTTTCTTTTTAAGAAGTCTGACTAGGGCCTTGGAACTTGCAGTCTTCTCCCCCAGCATCCCTTCTCTCCCCCACCCACTGTAATTAAAACCATTGTTTTTCAAGCACATGTTAATTAAAAAGCAAACATGTTTTGCTAAGTAATTTGGAATCTCTGGTTATGCAAACCAGAGTCATTCCAGTTAAAAAAAAAAAAAAAAAATCTCTCACCCAGCTGGCCCCAGTGTCTTGGGAGCTGAGGACCCTTGGGGACACAGTAGATGCACAGCCCTTTACAGTTTACATTCCCGTGGAGGCCTAGCCAGGGCAGGATGGCCTCAGTGTTAAACAGGTGGCAACACAGAGTGGTCACAGAAGCCCAGAGCTCCTAGCAAGCCCAGCATCACCAGCCCCCTGCAGATGTGTGCTTTGGGCCCAGGGAGCAATAGTGAGGAGGCTGATGGAGCCCTGTGCCCCGTCCTGCAGGCAGGGTCTTTGTTTCTGAGCCTCTGCCCAGCTGTGGGGCAAGGAGAGGAGGATGTGGGCACGACAGAGCTTCGAGCCCAGCCAGGAAGGCTGGCGGGTGCTGGGCCATGTCCCTCGTTTCATGCACAGCTGGCGCAATGACCACCCAAAGCTGGGACAGTAGGTGCCTGAGGTGAGGGCCCAAGGGAAGGACCAGCCTGATGGGTTAGGGGAACCCTGGATCCTCAGAGCTGCCTGCTCCAGCCCCAGCTTCCCCCTCCATCTGGTGCGGCCCACAAGTGCCCCCACCCTGTAGGGAGCTGGAGCCCCCAGGATGCAGGGTTCAGTGACCTCCAGCCCCTCCTGCTCCCTTGGTGAGATGGGGGCATCTCACCAAGAGGCCCCTCCGAAGTTTGTCGCCACTTTGCAACCTGCCTGTTGGCCCTCCCGGTTCGGGGGAGCCCTGACAACTGAAAGTTTTCTCTTATGTAGTGTGTGCTCCACGTGCGAGTCTGGACCTACGTGTGTGTCACTGTTCACCAGGGTTCTGTGTGAAGGAGTCTCTCCCTGCTTCCTGAAGGAAATGAATGCCAAGGTCCTGCGCGGATCGGGGTGGGCAGGGGATGAGGCAGGGACCAGGAAGAATGTCTTATGGGGGGAAGGAACCCCGCCCCCTGGCCACCTCCGGCACTGACCCCGGCATTGTGGGACACGATGGGCCGGCTCATCGCTGGTGCGCGCGCGCGCGCGCGCACACACACACACACACAGACACACACGCACACAGACGGACACAGGCTGAGGGGCGGGGCCCCTGGAGTCATAGCCATGTGTCACCCAGCCGGCCCTCTCCTCTCTCCCCTGCACTCAGGCTTCCTTTCTGTAAAATGAGGAGTATGTGCTGTGATGTGTGCAACTTATCACAGGCAATCTCTCCTGCGGGGACACACACACACACACACACACACACTACTGCCGCCCCGGCTCACACCCACATCACACCCACATCACCCCCACACACATCACACACACCTACCCACATCACATACACACACACACACACACACACACACACTGCCGCCGCTCCGGCTCACACCCACATCCCAGAGGAGCTCGGCTCCCGCCGCGCTCCCCCGGGGGGCCAGCGGCGCGGAGCTTCTGTATTCTGCTCCCTCCGCCGCGCCTGGAAACCGCAGCGGGCCGGCCGGGATGAGCTCACGCCGCCGCCGGCCGCCCAGGTCTAACGCGCTCCAGATGCCCGGCGGCCGGCGCCCGGAGCGCAGAGCACGGCCCTCTGGCGCCCCCTGCAGGGCCCGGCGGCTCGCAGCCGAGCGGGCGCCCGCGGGACGGGGGGCGGGGCTGCACCCGGAAGGGGCGGGGCTTAGCAACCCGCCCGCGTCTCTGGCGCTGCCGGCTCCCGGAGTTTGGAGCCGAGGTCCGGCTGCCGGGAAGCCTGTCACGTCTGCCTCGCGCGCGGTGTCAGGTCCCGGCCCCTGACCCAGCGGCCGTGTGCTGGGTGGCAGTCCCCTTACCGGCTGCCTTCGCCAAGACGTGGGAAGCCAACCCCCACCTCATCCCCGTTCCTCAGGCCCGCCTGGACCCTCCGCCAGGTACCGCGGCTCTGGCCCCTGCGCGGCCCTGCCCACTCTTGTTCCTGTTGGAACAAACAGCCTAGTTTCTACTGGGAAAGCAGCAGGGGCCTGACCACCGCCTGTTTTTAATAAGGAGCTGGTATTTCCCCGAAATCGCGGCCCCGTGGCTGACCTCACGGGGATGACGGCTGGCGGTGGGCCAGCGGGCGGGGGAGCCGCCTCAGGGTGAGCCCCTGACGCCTGGCCTTGCAGAGAGGAGGCGTTCTGGTTTCCAGCCCCAGCCCAGCGGCTGGCTCATCCAAAAATCTGTCCCTCCGTCTGTCTGCCGTGTTGTGCACCCCAGGCCAGTGCTGCCGGCGCCCCTCCTCCTCAGCCCTGCCCAGGGTCCCGCTTCCCTCCTGCCTCCTTGTGTGGTCCTGGCAAACCGCTTAACCTCTGACCTCTCATTTCCTCCCCTGTAGGATGGGGCTGTTGTGGGATTAGAGAGGGGACCAGCAAGGGGGAGCAAATGGACCCCAGGAACAAGTAATTTCCAGGGGGCTGGAGGCGGGGACTCTCGAGCTAAGGGGCCAAGGGTCAAGTCTAGGTCTTCCTGGAGCGGAGTTGGGGAGGTAAAGGAAGGGCCTGCGGGGAGATAAATAGGGCAGCACAGATGTCCTAATGGAATGAGAGTGCTCAGTGAAGGGCCAGCATAGACAGCTGAGGACACCCCGTGAGGGAAGGGTGTCAGGAAAGGCTTTGCAGAGGAGAAAGCGAAGAGTGAGGTGCAGTTAGTCAGGCTGAGAGATGGGGGCCCAGAATACTTAGGCAATGAAGAGGTGGGGTGGGGGCCAGAATGGAGAGTGGAATCAGACGGTTGGGTACCAGGCATCCCTGGCAGTGAGTAGGCACTCTGTTAGAGGCATTGGAGGGGGCGAGGGCCCCTGGGAACTGGTCGTGAAGCCCCGTCTGTAGCTGAGGGACAGAGAGAGCCAGAGGAGGACACAGATTTCAGTGGAGGGACAGGAGCCCTCTTGGGGGACAGGGAGAGGGGTTGTAGCAGGTGGATAGGTGAGCGATGGATGCATCTGGTGGCTGGAAGATTTGTTTGCTCTGGGGCTTACACTTTCTGGATGCTTGGGCCCCCGCTGAAAGGAACAACAGTAACACTAATACTGAGCAAAGCATGTGCCAGGCAGTGCTCTGATCTCTTACAGGTGCCTGATCTCAACTCTGCTCATTTCTCTTCCCCAGAGTTTTATGCATTCGTTCTTTGATTTAACAGATGCTTATTGAGTGCCTGCTGTGTGCCAGTCCTGTTCTGGTGCTGGGACTCCAGCAGTGACAAGACAGATAAAAACCCTGGCCCCAGAAAGTTTACATATGGAAGGGGAAGACAGCGCACATATACTGAGTAAAACGTATAGTATTTCAAATTGTGAGAAGTGCCACAGAGAAAATTAGAGGATAAGGGTGATCAAGAGGGCAGAGTAGAGGGGCACACTTTTTGAGAGGGTGTCCTGGGAAAGCCTCAGTGAGGAGACATTTGCTGCTGCTGCTGCTGCTGCTAAGTCGATTCATTTGTGTCCGACTCTGTTCAACACCATAGACATCTGGCAGCCCACCAGGCTCCCCTGTCCCTGGGATTCTCCAGGCAAGAACGCTGGAGTGGGTTGCCATTTCCTTCTCCAGTGCATGAAAGTGAAAAGTGAAAATGAAGTCGCTCAGTCGTGTCCGACTCTCAGCGACCCCGTGGACTGCAGCCTACCAGGCTCCTCCATCCATGGGATTTTCTAGGCAAGGGTACTGGAGTGGGGTGCCATTGCCTTCTGAGTACACCCCAAATCTGGTTCACCACCTCTTAGCCAAGAATAGTTTTTCCAGAAGAGCATTTGCAATCATTTCCATGATAGGGAACACTAATTTTGATGTTATCCCCCTAAAGAATTCCATTCTTCTTAGTAGACCTGTATTACCCCAACCAAAACCAAAAGAAAAAAAAACCCAAAACAAACCCAGTACTCAGTTCTTCTGGTTGTGTATTAAATTTCATCAATATAAATTTTGTGGAAATTCATTTTCTTTCTTGTTATCTAAGTACCTGCATACACTAGATTTTTGTCTCTCAACCCACAAAGCCTAAGATATTTACTATCTGGTCTTTTACAGGAAAAATTTACTGATCCTGGTATAGATCCAGGAGGTGAGGAAATAAGCTGTGTGGTTATCTGGGGGCAGAGGGAACAGCCAGTGCAGAGGCTAGGGAGGCAGGAGCCAGTGAGGCATACGGAAGAGGCCAGTAGGGTTGGAGCCCTGTGAATGAGGAAGAGGTAAGAAAGGGTCAGAGATACAAAAGAACTTACCTGCAAAACAAACAGACTCACAGACTTAGAGAATGAACTTGCAGTTGCCAGGGAGAAGGATGGGGAGAGGATAGGGAGTTTGGGATTGACATGTGCACACTGCTATATTTAAAATGGATAACAAAGAAGGACCTACTATATAGTGTGTGCAAGTCTGCTCACTGTTATGTGGCATCCTGGATGGGAGGGGAGTTTGTGGGGAGACTGGATAAATGTATATGGATGGCTGAGTCCCTTTGCTGTTCACCTGAAATTATCATAACTTTGTTAATTGGCTATATCCCAATACAAAATAAAAAGTTTAAAAAAATAAAAAGATCAGAGGAACACAAGCAGATGGTGCAAAGCCTTGTGCCAATTCCTAGGTATTTAAAAAAAAAAGTACATGGCTATCTTTAATGCAATATCTTTTTTTTTCTATTACATTTTCTAATTTATTATTGCTACAGATAGCAAGTTATTGATTTTGTATATTGATCTTTTCCCCCAGCCCTCTTAGTTTGTTTTTGTATAGTTTTATTAATTTTTCAGGTGCTTTGTTTGGATTTGTTTTAGAAAGCAATTGTATCTTCCGCAAATGATGCGTTTTGATTTTCCTGTGTATAAATAGCTCAGCTTCTTCCATTCTTTCCCTCCCTGCACCCCTTCTGCTTGCCTCCCTACTCTCTCCCCTTACATCCTTCCTCTCCCCTCTCCACAATGCACAGGGTTTCAATTTCTTCACATCCTTACCGACACATGTTATTTTCTGTGTTGTTGATTTCAGATTGTTTATTTTTAGCCATCGTAATGGGTATGAAGTAATATCTTGTGGTTTTGATTTGTATTTTCCTAATGATTAGTGATGTTGGGTAAAAGACATGATGTCTTTTCATGTGCTTACTGGCCATTTGTGTATCTTCTTTGGAAAAATGTCTACTCAATTTCTATGTTCATTTAAATTTATTTATTTTTAATTTTAATGGGAGGATAATTGCTTTACAAAGTTGTGTTGGTTTCTGCCATACAATAATGTGACTCAGCCATAAGTATGTGTGTGTATATATATATGTGTGTGTATATATCTATATCTATATATATATACTCCCTCTTGAGCCTCCCTCCCACCCTCCCCATCCCACCACCTATGTTGATTTTTGGATTGGGTTGTTGGGGTTTTTGTCATTGAGTTGTAGGAGTTCTTTATGTGTTTTGGATACTAATCCCATATCGGATATATGATTTACAAATATTTTCTCTCTTTCTTTGGACTATCTTTCAACCCTACTAATAGTGTTCTTTGTAAACCAAAAGTTATTTTGATGAAATCCAGTTTATCTGTTTTTTCTTTTGTGTCTGTGCTTTTGGAGTCATACCCAAGAAATCACCATCAAATCCAATCTCATGAAGATGTTTTCCTATGTTTTCTTTTAAGAGTTTTATAGTTTTACCTCTTACATTAAGGTCTTTGATTCATTTGAGTTAATTTTTGTGTATTGTGTAAGGTAAGGGTCCAACCTCATTCTTTTGCATGAGGATATACAGTCGTACCAGCGCAGTTTGTTGAAAATTCTATCCTCTTTTCATTGAATGTTCTTGACACCCTTGTTGAAAATCATTTGACTATATATGTGAGGTGTTTTTTTTTTCTGAGCTCTCAGTTCTATCTTCCTGTTCTTCAGTATAGGATGCCTTTCTGTTTAAATCTTTAATTTCCTTAAAGGAAGTTTTTGTAGCTTTCAGTATACTTTCACCTTCTTGGTTAAATGCATTTCTAAGTATTTTATTCTTTTTGATATAAATTGCAAGTGGACTTGTTTTTGTAATTTCCTTTTTTTATCCTAATTTTATTTATTTTTAAAAATGAATTTTAGCAAGGTGTATTTTTAAGTGCAGTAAATTGCACATATTTGACTAGCTTTGAGAGAGAGATATTTGTAAAGCCACAATAATCAAGATGCAGAACAATTCCATCCCCTGTAAAAGTGACCTCGTGTCCCTTCACAGTTCATTCTTCCCTCTGCCCCTGGCCCAAGGCAACCACTGCTCTGCTTCCTGTCACTAGTATTTGGCTTTTGTTGTTTTTACTGGGCCATTTGTCTTCTTACAGAGTTGTAAGAATTCTTCATGTGCTCTGGATACAAATATTTTGTCCTATAGATGTATTGCAAATATTTTCTTTCAATCTCTGCCTTGAATTTTTCATTCTTTCAACAGTAGTTTTCAAAGAACAGAATTCTTTAATGTTGATAAAGTCCAATTTATCAATTTTTCTTCTATCAATTGTTTCTGTGTCTACTTCACAAAGGGGCTTCCCCTGTGGCTCAGTAGGTAAAGAATCCGCCTGCAATGCAGGAAACACAGGAGACACAGGTTCAGTCTCTGGGTGGGAAAGATCCCCTGGAGAAGAGAATGGCAATGCTCTCCAGCATTCTTGCCTGGAGAACCCCATGGACAGAGGAGCCTGGCGGACTACAGTCCATGGGGTCGCAAAGAGTCAGACATGAATGAGTGACTAAGCACGCAGTACTTCACAAAAGTATTTGCCTACTTCAAGGTTACACAGATTTTGCCCTTATAATTTTTTCTAGGAGTATTACAGTTTTTATTTCTTTATTTCTGGCTGTGTTAGATTTTTGTTGCTGTTCGGGCTTTCTCTAGTTGCGGTTTGAGGACTTCTCATCGTGGTGGCTTCTCTTGTTGCTGAGCACAGGCTCTAGGGGGCACGGGCTTCAGTAGCTGCAGTGCGTGGGCTCAGTAGTTGTGGCACATGGCTTAGTTGCTCCGCAGCATGTGGGATCTTCCCAGATCAGGGATCCAACGCGTGTCTCCTACATTGGCAGGTGGATTCTTTACCATTGAGCCACCAGGGAAGCCCTAGGAGTTTTCGGTTTGATATTTAAGCTGTCATTGATTCCTGGTTAATATTTGGTTTAATTTCCTTGTTGATTGTTCACTATTAGTGTATAGAAATGCGACAAATCTTTGCATGTTGATTTTATATCCTGCAACTTTTCTGAATTCATTTGTTATCTCTATTAGGGTTTTTCTTTGTGTGGAATCTTTAGGGACCTCTATATATAAGATCATGTGAACAGAGATGATTTTACTTTTGCCTGTCCAGTTTGGGTGCCTTTATTTTGCCTAATTGCCTGGCTAGAACCTTCAATACTATGTTGAATAGAAGTGGTGGAAGTGGGAATCGTTGTCTGGTTCCTGATCTTAGGGGAAAAGCTTTAGGTCTTTTGCCATTAAGTATGGTGTTCATAGTGGGTTTTTCTTTTTTGTATATAATTTTATGTATTTGTCTTATTTCTGGCTGGGCTGGGTCTTCACTGCTGCGCGGGCTTTCTCTGGTTGCAGTGAGTGGGGCTCCTCTCCAGTTGCAGTGCTCGGGCTTCTCATTGAGGTGGCTTCTCCTGTTGTGGGGCACAGGCTCTAGGCACGTGCGCTTCAGTAGCTGCGGCACACGGGCTCAGTAGTTGTGACTCCTGGGCCCAGAGCACAGGCTCCGCAGTCGTGTCACACACGCTTAGTTGCTCCGCAGCATGTGGGATCTTCCTGGACCAGGGGTTGAACCTATGTCTCCTGCATTGGTAGGCGAATTCTTTACCACTGAGCCACCAGGAAAGCCCCTCATTGTGGCTTTTTCATATATGGCCTTCATCATATTGAGGAGGTTTCTTCCTATTCTTAGTTTACTCCTTTTTTTTTTGATCATGAAAGAGTATTGAAAAGTGAAAGTGAAGTCGCTCAGTCGTGTCAGACTCTTTGCAACCCCATGGACTGTAGCCCACTAGGATCCTCCATCCATAGAATTTTCTAGGCAAGAGTACTGGAGTGGGTTACCATTTCGTTCTCCAGGGGATCTTCCCGACCTGGGGATCGAACCCGGGTCTCCCGCATTGCGGGGAGACACTTCACTGTCTGAGCCACCAGGGAATCCAAAGAAAGGAATGTTCTTGCCTCAGTTGAGATGACATGTATGTATGTATGTGTATGCATGCTTATTTTGTTTTTCTTCTCTGAACATATTTAAAATAACTATTTTGAAGCCTTTGTCTACTATGTTCAACACATGGGGTCCCTAAAAGATAGTTTCTGTTATCTGCTTGTTTTCCTATGTATTGGTTAAACTTTCGTGTATCTTTTGTTGAAAAAAAAATTAATCAGTCAGTCTAAGAAAGAAATGGAAACTTTTGTTTAAGCCAACTTGAGGATTATAATCCAGGAGACAGTCTTTCAGAAAGTTCTCTGGATTGTATTGTTCTGCCTCTTAGAGGTCATTGCACAGTTATAGAAGATTTGAGACAAAGGTTTATGCATCAGAGTCACGTATTTACAATTTACGTAGTCCAGTAAGGTTAGAGGGTTACTGCAACCTCTTACAGGATTGAGAAAGGAATGTTATCTCCTAAGGAGTTACCTTCTGGTGGCAGGAGGAAATTGCTTTTGTTTTGGTGAGTAGGCATTCCCGTGTCTTCTAAATGGATTTAGTTATATGATGCAGATACACAGTGCACACTAAAGATGAGGGGGTAGTGGCTCAAACAGGCAGAGAAAGAAGTTTATGTTTAAAATTTTATTTCATCCCTTTGTATGTTTTGTAATTTTTTCATTGAATAGCAGACATCACAGATAATGTAGTACAAACCTGGATACTGATTGTGATCATTTGTTTACCCTGGTTACCCTGGATTGTGATCATTTGTCTGTTTGTTTAGTATTTGTGTGAGATAATTTTGTGAAGTCTCTTTCCCTCTCAGTTTGCAGCCTCTGATACCCCTGCTCATGTTTTTTTTTTTTTTTTCCTTATTTTTATTTTGTAGCCTGGCTTCCTAGTGTTAACTCATGGATCAGCATAAGCCTCTTATTGGTCACTGGTTGTGTATAAGCCCCTTTGGTTAGTTTTATTTTCACTGTTTACCTTTGGAAATGTGTGCATGTCTTGGAGACTATTTTCACCGTTTAGGGAATTTACTTTTCCCCCACATGTTCATCTGATGACTAGAAACTTGGAAATTCCCTGTCCATTCATTCCTAAAAGATACAGCCTTTGGTATGTGCACTGCCTCTCAGCCAACTATGGATGAGTGTGATTTTATTTTTAAGCTGGGCTTTTTAGGAGTTGCCTCTGGGTCAGAAAAGCTCATTGTGCAGGCAATATTTGGTCAGAGGCTGTGCTTTGATCCGTTGAACTAGCAAGGGTTCTGCCCTCTGCTGATAGATCTGTGTTTGGTTTGGGAAGCACATTTATATTTGCTCTACTTCGTGCCCTTATGTGTTTTTTTTATCATTTTATTTATTATTTTGGCTGTTCTAGGTCTTAGTTGGAGAAGGCAATGGCACCCCACTCCAGTACTCTTGCCTGGAAAGTCCCATGGACAGAGGAGCCTGGTGGGCTGCAGTCCATTGGGTCGCTAGGAGTCAGACACGACTGAGCGACTTCACTTTCACTTTTCTCTTTCATGCATTGGAGAAGGGAATGGCAACCCACTCCAGTGTTCTTGCCTGGAGAATCCCAGGGACGGGGGAGCCTGGTGGGCTGCCGTCTATGGGGTTGTATAGAGTTGGACACGACTGAAGCGACTTAGCAGCAGCAGCAGCCGCAGGTCTTAGTTGCTGCACGAAGTTTTCCCTAGTTGCCGCAAGGCGGCGCTACTCTTTAGTTGTGGGGCTTGGGCTTCTCATTGCGGTGGCTTCTCTTGTTGAGGAGTATGGGCTCTAGGGTGCATGGGCTCAGTAATTGCGGCTTCCCGGCTCTAGAGCACAAACTCAGTAGTTGTGGCGCAGGGGCTTAGTTGCTTCGCAGCCTGTGGGATCTTCCCAGATCAGGGATCGAACCTGTGTCTCCTGCATTGGCAGGCGGATTCTTTACCACTGAGACACCAGGGAAACCCCTACTTCCTGCTCTTATTGTTCCTGAGTTGGCGTAGCCTAGCACATGCGCAGTGTTTTAGACCCCCCCCCACCCCCCCCCCCCCCACCGGAGATGAGTGTGCTTCCAGAACTCTTCTTGGCCACCTTTTTCACTGGTTTTCTCTTTTCAACTTCTGGTTAATCTGCTGTTAATCTGTCACTAGCATCATGGAGCTACTGCCGCTCTCTTAATGCTCACCAGGAAGATCTCTTTTGTTCTTAACAACTCCATTAGGCATGAGTTTCTCCACCCTCTGTTCCAGATAATAAATTCAGTTATTTCAACCAGAGTCACAGAGCCTATTCTCCTGGGCAGGATGTTTGAGTTATTGCAGCAGAGCTAGGGAAGTGGATGGCAGCCTGCTTCTCTTGGAGTGAAACTCCTGTTTCAGGAGTGGGCACTGGAGAGTGAGATGGTATCTCCCTTGCTCCAGCTTGGAATCGCTGCTCTGGGAGGGAACTGGGAGGGGGCCACTGGGATTCTTAGCCTGCTCTGCCTGGACTAGAGCCTCTGCTCTGAGCAGGAATTAAGTGAGGGAAGGAAGGTTCTCTTAGTCGTGCTTGCTAGAATAGAGCTTCTGCAGTTGGTCTTGGGAGAGTGAAAGACAAAGCTATCTACTTCTGAGTGAAACCATAGTTGGGAGAGAGGGAGACCCGGTTGACTTGGCCACTTGCCCAGAGCAGACTTCCATAATATGAAGCTAAGGAGTGGGGATAGGAGCCGGTCATGGCTCACATACCACAGACTCTTGCCAAGAACTCTTCGTTCTCACCAAGATTTTTTAGATTTTCTTGCATAACTATTTCTCAATTTTCTGTGTCCTCTCAGGCCAATTTCCAGAGAACTTAAATAGTTATTTTTTAAATAATTTTCACCAGCTATAAATAGCTTGCTCTCTAAAGAGAGAATCAATCAAGTTCCTCATGCAGCCATTCTGGAAGTACAAAATTAAAGTTTTAATATCTGTCTAAACATTTTGCAATTTTCTAGATATTTTTATATTATTGGTTTCTAGCTTAATACTGTTATAATCTGAAGACATATTTTGTACAATTTTAATTCTTTTGAATTTGCTGCCATTTGTTTAATGGCCCATAATATGCTGTATTTTGGTGTATGCTACATGTGCACTCAAAAAAAGGTATATTCTGTTGTTGTTAGGATAGAGTATTCTATAAATGTCAATTAGGTCTAATTCACTGATAGTGTTTTGCAGATCTTATATATGCCTACTAATTCTCTGTATACTTTTTCTATCAATTATGAAAGACATGTTAAAGTTCCAAATTCTAATTGTGGTCATAATGTCTTTTTTTTTTTGCCCTTGCTCTGTAAATTTTGAAGATTTGTTACTAGCTCCATTTAGGATCCTAACATATTTAGATTTTATCACTATGCAATTAATGTCTTTATTTATCCCTGACAATATTCTTTGTTCTGATGTTGACTTTACCTGATAGTAATCTAGCCATTTCTTCTTTCGATTCGTATTTGCATTATGTATTATATTCTATACTTTCCCCTATAACCTGTTTATATTTAATGTGGATAAATAGTTGTGCTTTAAAAAAAAAATCTCGACAGTCTATCTTAATTCATATAATATGACATGAACATGAATTAATAAAACTACTAATTTAATCTAATAGATTCATTTACCTTTGGTGTAAGTACTGTTATTGTTGGATTAAAATCTACCAGCTTGCTTGTTTTTTCTATTTCTCCTGTCTCTTCTTTCTCTTTTCCTCTTTCCCCTTCTCTTTACATCGATGGAGTCTTTTTTGTGATTCTGTTTTTCCCTCACTATTGTCTTCATGCTCTGCTCAATCACTCAGTCGTGTCCGCTTCTTTCCAACCCCATGGACTGTAGCCAGTCAGGCTCCTCTGTCCATGGAATTTTTCAGGCAAGAATCCTGAGTGGGTTGCCATTTCCTCCTCTAGGGAATCTTCTGGAACATGTATCAAATCCGTGTTCCCTGCATTGCAGGCAGATTTTTACCTCTGAGCCATCAGGGAAGGCCCACTGTTGTCCTACGTATAGTATTTACCTTTTTTAGTTTCCCTTGAGTTTACAGTGGATATCTTTAGATGAGTCCTCTTCTTTCAAATAATGGAATTAGTTTTTCAGGTAGTGCAAGTACCTTGTGACAGTGTTTCCCAATCCTCGATTAATTTTGTGTCGTTATCTGTGTGTGTGTGTGTGCTGTTGCTCAGTTGTGTACAGTTCTTTGCGACCCTATGGACGGTAGCTCACCAGGGTTCTCTGTCCATGGACTTTTCCAGGGAAGAATACTGGAGTGGGCTGCCATTTCCTACTCCAGGGGACCTTCCCGACCAAGGGATTGAGCCCGTGTTTCCTGTCTCCTGCATTGGCAGGTGCATTCTTTACCATTGCGCCACCTGGGAAACCCATTATTATCTGTATTATGGTAAATCACTTTGATGATAAGTAACATTTTTTGAATCACAAGTTGTATCTAGCTACTTTATAAACTCCCTGTGCTGTCCAAAGCTAAAACAAGATATAAGACAGGCATTTCCACGCACATTTGCAGTAGACATATTTTCTGAGCTTTCTGTTACTGTTCCAGAGGCAGTTTTTGTACCTCAATGTCAGCGCAAAGGAGATTTACATATTTCAAAAATCTACTTAACATGGTGGTTGAGTGGCTTCCACCTAAACTTCAATGAAGTATTAATTTGCAATGTAATGACAGGATAAAAGGCAAATGACTGGAGAAGAATCCAAAAGAACTCAACAAATACCTTTCAAGTGAAGATTTTTTTGCTTCAAGCCATATGTTCATGGGTTAATAGCAGCATTTGGTGACACTTCCCCACCTGAAATGCTCTTAAACATGAAATGTGTAGGGACTTCCTTGGTGGTCCAGTGGTTAAGACTCTGCACTTCCAATACAGGGGGGCGAGTTTGATCCTTAGTTGGGGAAGTTAGGTAAGATTCCATATGCCATGTGGCAAAAAAAAAAAAAAAAAAAAAAAACCCAACAAAACGATGAAACACATAAAATATCATTGTAGTTCACCATTAATAGAAAATTTACAATTGGTTTTTCTGTCTTAAAATTAATTAATTTAGCTTTGGTTGCACTGCATCTTCATCGCTGCACATGGGCTTTCTCCAGTTGTGCCGAGTGGGCTTCTCAGTGCAGTGGCTTCTTGTGGAGCACGGGGTTTAGGGCTCATGATTTTTGGGTTTGCTGAATTTCAACATCAAGTGAATTAAGAGATTCATCAGCACTCTTATGAAAAAGTTAGGCCATAGATTTGGGAGTGAGACTCTGAAAATTTACAAGGGGGTATACATTTGGATAGATTTAGAACACCCTGACCCCCAGCCACATTGAACCTCTCTTGCTAACAGAAACAGCACCTCCTCCCATTTCATAAGGCTGGTCTCTCTGCCTTACAGACACCGTAATGACCTCATGTGAGTAAATTACATAAAAAGGGCACACCAGTTCTCTGCCATCATGGTCAACAAAAGAGTCCGAAATGCAGTACTTGGATGCAATCTCAAAAACGACAGAATGATCTCTGTTCGTTTCCAAGGCAAACCATTCAATATCACAGTAATCCAACTCTGTGCCCCAACCAGTAACACTGAAGAAGCTGAAGTTGAATGGTTCTGTGAAGACCTACAGGACCTTTTAGAACTAACACCCAAAAAAGATGTCCTTTTCATTATAGGGGACTGGAATGCAAAAGTAGGAAGTCAAGAAACACTTGGAGTAACAGGCAAATTTGGCCTTGGAATATGGAATAAAGCAGGGCAAAGACTAATAGAGTTTTGCCAAGAAAATGCACTGGTCATAGCAAACACCCTCTTCGAACAACACAAGAGAAAACTCTACACATGGACATCACCAGATGGTCAATGCTGAAATCAGATTGATTATATTCTTTGCAGCCAAAGATGGAGAAGCTCTATACAGTCAACAAAAACAAGACCAGGAGCTGACTGTGGCTCAGATTATGAACTCCTTATTGGCAAATTCAGACTTAAATTGAAGAAAGTAGGGAAAACCACTAGACCATTCAGGTATGACCTAAATCAAATCCCTTATGATTATACAGTGGAAGTGAGAAATAGATTTAAGGGACTAGATCTGATAGCTAGAGTGCCTGATGAACTATGGACGGAGGTTTGTGACATTGTACAGGAGACAGGGATCAAGACCATCTCCATGGAAAAGAAATGCAAAAAAGCAAAATGGCTGTCTGAGGAGGCCTTAAAAATAGCTGTGAAAAGAAGAGAAGCGAAAAGCAAAGGAGAAAAGGAAAGATATAAGCATCTGAATGCAGAGTTCCAAAGAATAGCAAGAGAAGAAAGCCTTCCTCAGCGATCAATGCAAAGAAATAGAGGGAAACAACAGAATAGGAAAGACTAGAGATCTCTTCAAGAAAACTAGAGATACCAAGGGAACATTTCATGCAAAGATGGGCTTGATAAAGGACAGAAATGGTATGGACCTAACAGAAGCAGAAGATATTAAGAAGAGGTGGCAAGAATACACAGAAGAACTGTACACAAAAGATCTTCATGACCCAGATAATCATGATGGTGTGATCACTCATCTAGAGCCAGACATCCTGGAATGTGAAGTCAAGTGGGCCTTAGGAAGCATCACTACGAACAAAGCTAGTGGAGGTGATGGAATTCCAGTTGAGCTATTTCAGATCTTGAAAGATGATGCTGTAAAAGTGCTGCACTCAATATGCCAGCAAATTTGGAAAACTCAGCAGTGGGCACAGGACTGGAAAAGGTCAGTTTTCATTCCAATCCCAAAGAAAGGCAATGCCAAAGAATGCTCAAACTACCTCACAATTGCACTCATCTCACACGCTACTAAAGTAATGCTTAAAATTCTCCAAGCCAGGCTTCAGCAGTACGTGAACCTTGAACTTCCAGATGTTCCAGCTGGTTTTAGAAAAGGCAGAGGAACCAGAGGTCAAATTGCCAACATCTGCTGGATCATGGAAAAAGCAAGAGAGTTCCAGAAAAACATCTATTTCTGCTTTATTGACTATGCCAAAGCCTTTGACTGTTTGAATCACAATAAACTGTGGGAAATTCTGAAAGAGATGGGAATACCAGACCACCTGACCTGCCTCTTGAGAAACCTGTATGCAGGTCGGGAAGCAACAGTTGTAACTGGACATGGAACAACAGACTGGTTCCAAATAGGAAAAGGAGTACGTCAAGACTGTATATTGTTGCCCTGCTTATTTAAATTATATGCAGAGTACATCATGAGAAACGCTAGGCTGGAAGAAGATTTTGCTGATCTACATGGGAACAAACAAGGGGTATATGGATACGACTGGATTCGAGGGATTCTTGATTGGGTAGGGTTGGGACCAAATTTATGAAGAGTGCACTTGCTAGAAATTTGGAATTCAGTTTGGTGGTTCAGGCAAGTAGGAATGCTTCTATGGATACCTGTTTATTGGGTTGTCTTAAACCTGAATGCAGTAGTGGACTGTACAAAAGGAAGTTGATATGCCAGAAATTTCCTGGCTTAATGTAGAGAGCAATGCAGAGAAAGAGGAATTTAGATAATAACCCCCTCAACAAGACACTGAAAATAAATTGTGAGAGGAACACCCACATCCTCAAAAACATTGTAACTGGCAATCCTCTTTTGGCTGGGGAAAAGTGGGAAGTACTGAAACTCAAACATTAGTATTGTTGTTTTCCTCCTGACTTCAACAGGAATAATGAAACCCAGAGAGGCAGAGGCCTGGTAGAAGCATTTAAGCAACAAAGACAAATAGATATCAGGGACATAGAGCTAATACGAATGGATTGACCCACAGGTATCTTTGTGGAGGCTCATTTTAAAAGGTATCCATCCTCATGATGGAAAAAGCATGGCAGCCAGGTCCTTTGTCCAGCCCACTTCATCTGCAGTCCCCCTACCTCCAAGTCTAGGTCTGGTGAATGAGCCTTGCCTTGAGGAACTATTATAGAGAATTAAGGCTCCTCAGCAAATTCCTAGATTGCCCATCCTCACCAGCTCCAGGTCAGGTACCACACCAAGAAGGGCAGGGGTGTCAGGAAGCACCTGCCTTTAAATTGTTGTTGTTGTTCACTTGCTAAGTGATGTCCAACTCTTTGCGACCCCATGGACTACAGCATGCCGGGCCTCTCTCCCTCACTGTCTCCCAGAGTTCGCCCAAGTTCATGTCCCTTGAATAGGTGATACCATCCAACCACCCATCCTCTGTTGCCCTCCTCTCCTTTTGTCTTCAGTCTTTCCCAGCATCAGGGTCTTTTCCAGTGAGTCAGTTGTTTGCATCAGGTGGCCAAAATATTGGAGCTTCAGCTTCAGCAGCAGCCCTTCCAATGAGTATTCAGTGTTGATTTCCCTTAGAGTTGACTGGTTTGATCTCCTTGTTGTCCAAGGGACTCTCAAGAGTCTTCTCCAGCACCACAATTCAAAAACATTAAATTGGCAGGCCCCTAGCAAGGACAGTCTCCTCAGATGGACTCTAACCCTTCGGTCTTGGGCTGATTTCTGGGTGGAGACTGTCTTGGATGAGGATCTGAGAGCGAGAGCGCGACTGCGCTCTCAGGATGGCTTGCAGCGGCGAGATGCGCCGTGGTCCCCATGCTGCTACTCAGCTGCCGGCCGCGAGGGGGCGCCGCAGAGCGCAGAGGCTATCGCGGAGCCCATGGCGTCCCCTTCTGGTCTGGCTTCTGCTCCTTCAACCCTGGCTCACGGAGGCCTCGGAGGATGGGTCGGCTATCCTTGCCTCCTCCAGCTCCCTCGGGAGGCGGCGCGAAGAACCGCAAGGTGGCCCAGCCACCCCCCAGAGGCGCTCCTGAAGTCCCCAAGTTGGTGGAGTTTAGCTTAGGTGACTCAGTGTTGGACGCCCGGAGGGGCGGGCTGAGGCGCCAGGGTGGGAGCTGCTGCTCCCCAGGAGCTTGGGAGGATTGGGGTCTGAATCAGCGCAGCCCTGCTGTGGAACCCAAGGCGGGGCGGGGCGGGGCGGGGGAGCGGTGGTGAGCCTCGTGTGCGGATCCAAGGCCTGCGGGTTTGGAAGCGCTGCCCTGGAGCCTAGGAGGACATGACCTTCTAGGCTGTGTCGGAGGCTCCCGGGAGTCAGGGCCTGTTTCTCAGAGGTTCTCCTTGCCACCCTGTCCTCACCCCAGCGTGCGGCCAAGTGTTCCTGAAAATCTTGGGAGGACACGACAGCGAGGAAGGGAAGTGGCCCTGGCAGGTGAGCCTGAGGGTCCGTAACAGACATGTGTGCGGAGCTTCCCTCGTCACAGAGAGGTGGGTGCTGACTGCAGGCCACTGTATTTTAAGGTGAGTAATGACAGTGGAGATGCCAGAGTCCTGCCCTCCTCAGACACCCTTTAGTTTCTATTGCCCTGCAAGTTGATAGAAAACCCAAACCAAACCAAAGCCCGCACAATCAAAATGGGAGAGATTCTGCATTTTGGTAGTCTTGTTACCAGGAATGCTAATTTGATGATCAAATCCAGTTGTAGCAAATCCATTTTGAGAGTCGTTAGGAGGGGTTTTTCGGGATAGGGGCATGGAGAGAGTGGTGAGGGAGGTTGGGGCCAGATTGGTAAACAGCTGATGTGTGTGGAAAGGCACAAAGGATGCTTCCCAGGGTCTCTATGGGGGACGTGTCCTCTTCCCACAGCCATTACCAGTACAGTGTAATGATGGGAGATCGGAAACTCCAGGGTACATTATTAGGGTTGGTGGTCCCTGTCAGTCACGTGGTCGTTCACCCTCAGTTCTCAGCAAGTGGAGCCGTTAAAAATGACCTTGCTCTTCTCTGGCTCCGCTACCCTGTAAATTTCACTGGCGTTATCCAACCTATATGCATCCCTGAGAAGACTTTCCGCGTGCAAGCTGGGACCAGGTGCTGGGTGACCGGATGGGGAAGGAAGCAAAAATTTGGTGAGACGGGGAGGAGGTAGTAACCTTGGGTAGAGGGGGGCAGCCTTATCCCTGGAGTAAGCAACAGCACTAAAGTGGTGGAGTGGGAGAGGCTACCACCTGGTGGGTGGGTAAGGGGGCAGCCAGGTTAATGGTTCCCAAATGGCTGGAGCCCAGAAATTGATTGAGATCTTTTGTTGCAACACAAATATTTGATGCCAGCCATTTATGAAAGGCACCAGT
The DNA here is from genome assembly GCF_019923935.1 of Bubalus bubalis. Taxonomy (NCBI): domain Eukaryota; kingdom Metazoa; phylum Chordata; class Mammalia; order Artiodactyla; family Bovidae; genus Bubalus; species Bubalus bubalis. The sequence continues at coordinate 52,523,292 of NC_059177.1, forward strand.
CCTGGGAACCGGAGCTGTCCTCTGAAGAAAAAATACATGGGCGAAGTCTCCTGCAGATTTGTGGGGAAGTGTGCCTGACTGGGTTGGGGGTATTTTTAGGTTCCTTGGGGATAGAACCGGATGCTCTGGAGTTCTCTCCAGGGTTAACTCTTCAGGGTGTGATGAGTTGTCTGCCAGTCAGAGCTGTCTGTTGCTGGAAGTACTTGCCTTGGTGCGTAGGGAACTTCCTGTCCTTGGGCATCTTGGCAGAGCCAGAAGACCCCTGTTGCTGAGGCTATAGGGCCTCTTACCTCTGGAAAGAGCCTGGATTGGTGCTTTTGGGTGTTCCTTGTCTGAGCATCTGTGATTCTGCTTTAAAGTAAAGGCACTTTGCTGATATATGCGATGCCTTTCATGATTACTATTGATACGCAGAGTGGCAGATGCTTGGTTATCATTTCTCACAATGGTCAGGCTTGCCTCTTCCTGTCCTGATCTGTGTGGCCTGCAGTGCTGTGCTGCGCTTCTTGGTCCTGTCCAGGCAGGCCTGTAGGCTGGGAGTTTGTTTTCTCCATGTGGGCAATGGTGCTGAGCCCCAGGCAGGACCTGGGCTCATGGAGGGGTGGAGGGGATCTGAAGCACATTGTCATCAGTTCTTGGTAACCGATTGCACTTGAAGATGGGAGTGAGGGAGAGCTTGAAGAGGACTCTGAGTTTCTGACTGAGCTGGTTGGTGGGGGGCACCAGAGCAGTTTTGGAAAAGGATGTGCAGTGTTTGCATGAGCTGGGATGAGTATGTGGGATGTCTTGAGAGTGTAGCTTAATATATGGAGTCAGCTGGCTGTATGGTCAGGAGCTCTAGAGAAACTTAGGCTAGGTGTACGGATTAAGGGGCTCAGTGCAGGGGTCGTATTTGAAGTGTTTAACAACCACTGTAGTGTAGGAGGGCTTCCCTGGTGGCTCAGTGGTAGAGAATCTGTGTGCAGTGCAGCAGCTGCAGGAGACCTGAGTTCGATTCCTGGGTTAGGAAGATCCCTTGGAGGAAAGCATGGCAACCCACCCCAGTATTCTTGCCTGGAGAGTCTCATGGACAGAGGAGCCTGGCGGGCTCGAAGAGCTGGACATGACTAAAGCAACTTAGCACACATGCACGTAGTATAGGAAATGCCAGTCATAATATCTTCAGAGGATACTAAAATTTTCCAATTGACTTTTCAGTTCTCAGTTCTTATCATCACAGAAATCTGGGCCTGGGAGATGTCTGGGGAAGGCTCACAGATGCCCGTCTCTCAGTGTCTTGCTGTGCAGTCAGCCTGCCCTGATGTGCGTGCTCTTCCAGTCCTGAAGTTTGATTTCTTTCTCTTTTTCAGGGAGATTCTGGGGGCCCTCTGGTCTGTCGGTACAGTACCACATGGGTCCAGGTAGGGATTGTGAGCTGGGGCGTTGGCTGTGGTCGTAACAATACGCCTGGAGTTTACACAGAAACTGCTGTCTACGCTAAGTGGCTAGATGCAGTGGTGAACAAGGCTGCCTCTTTGTATCCAGTGGTGCTCCTCCTGTTGCTGTGTGTGGTGTTGCCCCTGGGTCTCCTGGTGACCCTGTGATCACCCTGGTCCACACTCCCCCCTGTTTCTGAGTCTCACACCTAGCCCTGCCTCTGATCTCCCACTCCTATTTTAGTGCCAATTCCTGAATTCCATTTGGTATCCACTGATCTTGTGGAGATTCACATGACAGAGAGCTGGCAGCAAGAAGCCCTGGAAGTTTCCCTGCCTCATCCATGTCTACCCCTTGGCCGTGCTCTGCTTGCCAGGAAGGAGTGGGTGAAAACATCCCAGCTGGATGGACAGCGATCTGCCAGGTGGACATGATGCTTCATCCACATCATGGGGAACATCTGGCAAAGAAGAGACATCGTCACTGGTGAAGCAGTGTTAGATCTGACACTTTTATCAAACTGGTCTGTGTGGTGATTGTTGGGAGAGAGCGAGGAGGCCCTGCCATGTCTGCATGCGATTCAGTTATCTGGGTTTGGAAAAGGTCCCCTGCTCCCCAGCGTAGATCCACCTGTGAGTATCTGCCTCTGCCACACAAGCCCTCCGGGGGCAACCCAGTCTTGGAACCCCCTTCCCAGGGCTCCAGTGGCCACATCCAGGCTCACCCCAAGTTGTGTTGAAGTATTACAGAGTGTGGAGACTTCTGACGTCAACCCAATAAATGTTTGGAGAGTCGTGTGTGTGTTCTGCATCTCTACTGGTCTGGGGTCACTGAAGAGAACTTATCTCACATTTAGCTTAGAAAAGTATTCATGGTCTTTTAAAGCCCTGGAGTGAAGTGATGTGATGTGATGTGAGTGGACAGATGGCTTTAGCAGTTGGGTCCTGCTTCTGTGTCCCTCATAGCTATTAGCATCTCTGCAGGGACCTTTGCAGGTGAATTTGCTAGCCACTGCATCTGGGAAGGAGGGAGTGAGAGAGAAGCCTGGAAGCCAAAGAGGGGTCAGGGCGTTGTGCCTAAACATCACTCCACTTTTCTGTGTGATCCTGTTGCTCCCCTTCTAGGTATATGGAGCCTGGAGCACCAGACTGCCTTGGCCAGGCTATGGAGAACAGCACTGAGACTCAGGGAGGGGACAGTTTGGGTCGCTTACTGGTGGTTCAGACGGTAAAGAATCTGGCCACAATGCAGGAGACCTGGGTTTGATCCCTGGTTCAGGAAGATCCCCTGGAGAAGGAAATGGCCACCCACTCCAGTGTTCTTGCCTGGGGAATTCCTTGGGCAGTGGAGCCTGGTGGGCTGCACTCCATGGGTCGCAAAGCGTTGGACACGACTGAGCGACCAACACCATGCATGGTGTGTTTCTACTGGCCCGTTTCCCTCACTGCCATGTGGTCCCAGATTACCTCTCTGTCATTGTACAGAGCACTTCTCTGTTTCTTGATTTCTTTCATGAAAGCTTGAGTTTGCCTTCTTTTAGGAGAGGCTTGTGCATTTTGCATATGGGGAGAAGGTGCATATGAATAGTTAGGTGAATAAAAAAGTCAACTTGATGGTCTTATGGCTTCTTTCAGACACTTCCTTCTGGGCATATATGGTGTCAGGATAAAGAATACATTTCCAACCTTCCCACCTGTCTTAAGTTTGGTAATAAGTTCTGGTCAATAAAATGTAAGTAGTGATGTTGAGTATGAATTTTGGAAGGTATTAAAGATACCTTTTAAAGAAAGAGAACAAGCCCTTTGTCACTTTCTTCTTTGCTGGCTAGAGTATATTCATGGTGACTAGAGCTTGAGCAGCAATCTTGGAACATGAGGAACATGTTAAGGGTATAGAACAGAAATTCAGAAGGCACTTGAGTCTCTGGAACGTATAGAGCTGCCGTCACATCTCTTTATGCAAAAGAGAGAAATGAACTTCTCTCTTAATTGAGCCACCATCACCTTCAGTTTCAGTTCCTCATAGAAAAATCTCACTTTAACTAATTCAGTTGGTATTATAGCTTTATTTCTGGATTGTTATGAATAGAAGCTTTTAAAATCATTTATTATTTAGACTAAATTATTTTTATTCCTACTTTGCTATGTGCCATTGCTTCCTTCTCTCAGTTCAGTTCATTTGCTCAGTTGTGTCCGACTCTTTGTGACCCCATGAAGCGCAGCACGCCAGGCCTTCCTGTCCATCACCAACTCCCGGAGTCCACCCAAACCCATGTCCATTGAGTCGATGATGCCATCCAACCATCTCATCCCCTGTCGTCCCCTTTTCCTCCTGCCCTCAATCTTTCCCAGCATCAGGGTCTTTTCCAATGAATCAGCTTTTCACATCAGGTGGATCTCCTTGCAGTCCAAGGGACTCTCAGGAATCTTCTCCAACACCACAGTTCAAAAGCATCAATTCTTCTGCACTCCTTCTCTAGTCATATTTAAAATTGATAAGGTTAGAAGTTTATGTTGATGAATGACTATTATCTCAATGTATTTCTCTGTTATTATTTTCTTTATTGAGGTATAATTTATATATAGTAAAATGCACATATTGCAGTGTACTCTTTTATGAGTTTTAACAAATACGTACCCATGTTAACATCACCAAAATCATGATGGAGAACATCTCCATCGATCCAGATGCTGCTTTATATTCCTTTCTATCATCCCCTCCCAGAGATAACCTTTGTTCTGTTTACTGTCACATTAGAGTTGCAGGTTATTGTATCTCACATTAATGGAACCATACAGTCTGTTCTTTTGGGTCTGCCTTCCACATACTGTTTTTGTCTTTTTTTCTTCCAGTTTTATTGACATATAATTGACATATAGCACTGTATAAGTTTGAGGCATACAGCCTAATGATTTGACTTACATATGTCATGAAATGATTACCATATTAAGTTTGGTGAGCAGCCATCATCTCATAAACACAAAATTAAAGAAATAGAAATACACTTTTCCTTGTGAGAACTCTTATGATTTGTTCTCTTTCCAGCTTTCGTATGTAACATATGATATTGTTAATTATACTAATCATGTTGTACATTACATCCCTAGAATTTATTTATCTTATAACTGGAAGTTTGTACCTTTTGACTGCCTTCATTTAATTCCACATACTGTTTTTGAGATTAATCCATGTTCTCATGTGTATCATCAGTTGATTCCTTTTTATTGCTAAATAGTTACCCATTACATGAGTTTTCACAGTTCATTAATTCTCTTGTTGATGGACATTTGGGATGTTTCTAGTTAGGGGCTATTATGAATAAAGGTACTGATAAACACACAGGTACAAAACTTTTTGTGCATATATGCTTTTGCTTCTTTTGGGAATAAACATAGGAGTGGAATTGCTTGTTCATAGAATAGATGTATGGTTAACTTTATTAGAAAATTCCAGAGTTTTCCAAATTATTTGTAAAGAGGCTGAAGTTGAACAGTTCTGTGAAGACCTACAAGACCTTCTAGAACTAACACCAAAAAAAGATGTCCTTTTCATCATAGGGGATTGGAATGCCAAAGTAGGAAGTTAAGAGATACCTGGAGTAATAGGCAACTTTGGCTTTGGAGTACAAAATTAAGCAGGGCAAAGGCTAACAGAGTTTTGCGAAGAGAATGCATTGGTCATAGCAAACACCCTCTTCCAACAACACAAGAGATGACTCTACACATGGACATCATCAGATGGTCAATAGCAAAATCAGATTGATTATATTCTTTGTAGCCAAAGATGGAGAAGCTCTCTACAGTCAGCAAAAACAAGACCAGGAGCTGACTGTGGCTCAGATCATGAATTCCTTATTGCCAAATTCAGACTCAAATTGAAGAAAGTAGGGAAAACCACTAGACCATTCAGGTATGACCTAAATCAAATCCTTTACAACTGTACAGTGAAAGTGACAAATATATTTAAGGGACTAGATCTGATAGAGTGCCTGAAGACCTATGGATGGAGGTTCATAACATTGTACAGGAGGCCATGATCAAGACCATCTGCAAGAAAAAGAAATGCAAAAAGGCAAAATGGTTATCTGAGGAGGGCTTACAAATAGCTGAGAAAAGAAGAGTAATGAAAGGCAAAGGAGAAAAAGAAAGATATACCCATTTAAATGAAGAGTTCCAAAGAACATCAAGGAGAGATAAGAAAGCCTTCCTCAGTGATCAGTGCAAAGAAATAGAGGAAAACAATAGAATGGGAAAGACTAGAGATCTCTTCAGAAAAATTAGAGATACCAAGGGAATATTTCATGCAAAGATGGGCACCATAAAGGAGAGAAATGGTATGAACCTAACAGAAGCAGAAGATAGTCAGAAGAGGTGGCAAGAATACACAGAAGAACTGTACAAAAAAGGTCTTCATGACCCAGATAACCACAATGGTGTGATCACTCACCTAGAGCAGGATATCCTGGAGTGTGAAGTCAAGTGGGCCTTTGGAAGCATCACTACGAACAAAGCTAGTGGAGGTGATGGAATACAAGTTGAACTATTTCAAATCCTGAAAGATGATGCTGTGAAAATGCTTTATTCAATATGCCAGCAAATTTGGAAAACTCAGCAGTGGCCACAGGACTGGAAAAGGTCAGTTCATTCCAATCCCAAAGAAAGGAAATGCCAAAGAATTTTCAAACTACCGCACAACTGTATTCATTTCACACACTAGCAAAGTAATGCTGAAAATTCTCCAAGCTAGGCTTCAACAGTACGTGAACTGAGAACTTCCAGATGTTCTAGCTAGATTTAGAAAAGGCAGAGGAACCAGAGATCAAATTGCCAACATCCATTGGAATATAGAAAAAGCAAGAGAATTCCAGAAAAACATCTGCTTCATTGACTACACCAATGCCTTTGACTGTGTGGATCACAACAAACTGTTACAAGTCTTAGAAAGATGGGAATACCAGACCACCTTACCTGTCTCCTGAGAAATCTATATGCAGGTCAAGAAGTAACAGTTAGAACTGAACATGGAACGATGGACTGGTTCCCGATTCGGAAAAGAGTATGTCAAGGCTATATATTGTCATTCTGCTTACTTAACTTCTATGCAGAGTACATCATGCAAAATTCCAGGTTGGATGAAGCACAAGCTGGAATCAAGATTACCAGGAGAAATATCAATAACCTCAGATACACAGATGACAACACCCTTATGGCAGAAAGTGAAGAAGAACTAAAGAGCTTCTAGATGAAAGTGAAAGAGGAGAGTGAAAAAGCTGGCTTAAAACTCAACATTCAAAAAACCAAGATTATGGAATTCGGTCCCATCACTTCATGGCAAATAGATGGGAAAACAGTGGAAACAGTGATAGATTTTATTTTCTTGGGCTCCAAAATCACTGCAGATGGTGACTGCAGCCATGAAATTAAAAGACGCTTGCTCCTTGGAAGAAAAGCTATGACCAACCTAGACAGCATATTAAAAAGCAGAGACATTTCTTTGCTGACAAAGGTCTGTCTAGTCAAAGCTATGGTTTTTCCAGTAGTCATGCATGGATGTGAGAGTTGGCTCATAAAGAAAGCTGAGCACCAAAAAATTGATGCTTTTGAACTATGGTGTTGGAGAAGACTCTTGAGAGTCCCTTGGACTGCAAGAAGATGAAAGCAATCAATCCTAAAGGAAATCAGTCCTGAATATTCATTGGAAGGACTGATGCTAAAGCTGGAACTCCAGTAATTTGGCCACCTGATGCAAAGAAGTGACTCACTTGAAAAGATCCTGATGCTGGGAAAGATCCTGAAGGCAGGAGGAGAAGGACGACAGAGGATGAGATGGTTGGATGGCATCACTGACTCAATGGACACGAGATTGAGCAAACTCCAGGAGTTGATGATGGACAGGAAGGCCTGGCGTGCTGCAGTCCATGGGGTCTCAAAGAGTCAGACACGACTGAGCGACTGAACTGAACTGACGCTCCTATTAGCAGTAAATGGTGGTTCTGCCTGGTCCATATCCTTCCTCCTCAGGACCTGGTGAAGACTGCCAGTTCTAACAGGTAGGAAGTGGTCTCTCACTGAGGTTTTAATTTGCATTTCCCTGTAACTAATGATATTGAGCGCGTTTTCCTGTATTATTGCTCATATGTGTATCTTCTTTTGTGAATCAACTTTCTAATTCTTTTGCTCATTTTAAATCAAGAGACTTATCTTTTTATTGTTGGTTCCTAAGTCTGTGGCTTGCTTTTTTTCACTTTTTAACTTGTGGTTGCAAAGATTTTTCTTCTATTTTTTCTCCCTAAGCTTTATAATTTTAGCTTTTACATTGAAGTCTGAGGTTTATTAAATTTGGGGATGCAGTGTGAGATAGGGAACAAGGTTTTATTTTCTCTAATGTTTATCCAATACCAGTACCATTTGTTGAAAATACATTTATTTTCACATTGATTTGCATTGGTGCTTTATCAAAAATTAATTGACAGTATATCAGATCAGATCAGTCAATCAGTCGTGTCCGACTCTTTGCGACCCCATGCATTGCAGCACACCAGGCCTCCCTGTCCATCACCAACTCCCGGACTTTAATGAGACTCACATCCATCGAGTCAGTGATGCCATCCAGCCATCTCATCCTCTGTTGTCCCCTTCTCCTCTTGCTCCCAATCCCTCCCAGCATCAGAATCTTTTCCAATGAGTCAACTCTTCGCATGAGCTGGCCAAAGTACTGGAGTTTCAGCTTTAGCATCAGTCCTTCCAAAGAAATCCCTGGGCTGATCTCCTTCAGAATGGACTGGTTGGATCTCCTTGCAGTCCAAGGGACTCTCAAGAGTCTTCCCCAACACCACAGTTCAAAAGCATCAATTCTTCGGTGCTCAGCCTTCTTCACAGTCCAACTCTCACATCCATACATGACCACAGTAAAAACCATAGCCTTGACTAGACGAACCTTTGTTGGCAAAGTAATGTCTCTGCTTTTGAATATGCTATCTAGGTTTGTCATAACTTTCCTTCCAAGGAGTAAGCGTCTTTTAATTTCATGGCTGCAGTCACTATCTGTAGTGATTTCGGAGCCCAGAAAAATAAAGTCTGACACTATTTCCACTGTTTCCCCATCTATTTCCCATGAAGTGATGGGACCAGATGCCATGATCTTCATTTTCTGAATGTTGAGCTTTAAGCCAACTTTTTCACTCTCCACTTTCACTTTCATCAAGAGGCTTTTTAGTTCCTCTTCACTTTCTGCCATAAGGGTGGTGTCATCTGCATATCTGAGGTTATTGATATTTCTCCTGGCAATCTTGATTCCAGCTTGTGTTTCTTCCAGTCCAGCGTTTCTCATGATGTATTCTGCATATAAGTTAAATAAACAGGGTGACAATATACAGCCTTGATGTACTCCTTTTCCTATTTGGAGCCAGTCTGTTGTTCCATGTCCAGTTATAACTGTTGCTTCCTGACCTGCATACAAATTTCTCAAGAGGCAGGTCAGGTGGTTTGGTATTCCCATCTCTTTCAGAATTTTCCACAGTTTATTGTGATCCACACAGTCAAAGGCTTTGGCATAGTCAATAAACCAGAAATAGATGCTTCTCTGGAACTCTCGCTTTTTCCATGATCCAGCGGATGTTGGCAATTTGATCTCTGGTTCCTCTGCATTTTCTAAAACCAGGTTGAACATCAGGAAGTTCACGGTTCACATATTGCTGAAGCCTGGCTTGGAGAATTTTGAGCATTACTTTACTAGCGTGTGAGATGAGTGCAATTGTGTGGTAGTTTGAGCATTCTTTGGCATTGCCTTTCTTTGGGATTGGAATGAAAACTGACCTTTTCCAGTCCTGTGGCCACTGCTGAGTTTTCCAAATTTGCTGGCATATTGAGTGCAGCACTTTCACAGCATCATCTTTCAGGATATATGTGCACCTATTTTGGGACTCTGTTCAATTCCTTATCTATTTGTATATTCTTATGCTAACTTCACAGTGTCCTAGTTACTATAGCTTTGTAGTTAGTCTTGAAATTTGGTAGTGTGATATTTCCAAATTTGAAAAAATTTCATGTTTTTCAAGCCTGAGCTTTTGTTGTACAAATTGAAAAGTTGATTCTAAAATATATGTGGAAAAGCAAAGGGCCTAGAATAACCAAAATAAAGAACTACAGGATAGTCAAGACTTAATATATAGGCATAGTAATCAAGACAATGTGGTATTGGCATAAGGGCAGATATATAGATCAAGGGAATATAATCGAGAGTTAAGAAATAGATCCACATTTATATGGCCAGTTGATTTTAACAAAGGTGCAAAGATAACTCACCTGGAGATAGGATAGTTTTATTTTTACAAATGATGCTGGAACAATGGGACATTCCTATACAAAATAAATACAAAATAAAGCACCTCAATCCTTACCTTGAAGTATATAGAAAAAATAACTCAAAATGGATTATAGAACTAAATGTAAGAAACTTGGAAGAAGAATCTCTGTGACCCTTGAGTAGGCAAAGATTCTTTATATAGGGCGGGAAAAGCATGAACCATTTAGGAAAAAAAAAAAAGATTGGATTTCATCAAAATGAAAACCTTCTATTCTTTCAAAGACACTTAAGAAAATGAAAATAAAAGCCACAGACTAGAATAAAGAAGCAACAATGTGTAGTCAAAGACTTGCGAATGTTCACAGCATCTTTATTCATAATAGCTCAAATCCGGAAACAACTCAAATGTCTGTCAACAGATAAACGATAGTCACTAAAATACTACTTGGCAATAAAAGAGAATAAAGGGCTGTTATATACAGGAACATGAATGAAATTCAAAAACATTATGTTGACTGAATGAAGTCAGACCTGGAAAAGTGCAGTATTCTGATTCCACTTATGTGAAGACCAAACAAGCAAAACAGGTAAGCTGCAGTTGCCTGTGATGGATTTGAAGAGGGCACACAGACCCTCTCTGGGGTTTTGACAGGTTCTATATCTCTTTTTACGGTTACTTATTTACTTAGTATTTTTTTGGCTGCACTGGGTCTTCATTGCTGCAAGCAGGCTTTCTTTAGTTGTGGTGAGGTCTTCCCTGGTGGCTCAGAGGGTAAAGTGTCTGCCTGCAATGCAGGAGACCTGGGTTCGATCCCTGGGTCAGGAAGATCTCCTGGAGAAGGAAATGGCAACCCACTCCAGTACTCTTGCCTGGAAAATCCCATGGACAAGAGAAGCCTGGTAGACTACAGCCCATGGTATTGCAAAGAGTCGGACACGACTGAGTGACTTCACTCACTTCTCTTGTTGCAGAGCTTGGGCTCTAGGCACGCTGGCTTCATTAGTTTTGGCTCAAGGGCTCTAAATCACAGGCTTAGTAGTTGTGGTGCATGGGCTTAGTTGCCTTGTGGTATGTGGAATCTTCCCAGACCAGGGATCAAACCCGTGTACCCATTGGCAGGCAGATTCTTAACCATCAGGGAACTCCAAAATGTTCTATATCTTGATTGAGATGGTGGTTACAGGGTCCCATATATTCATTAAAACATTAAATCATGCATTTAAGATCTGTGTATTTCACTTTATGAAACTTTTACCTCCAGCTTTTAACAAAAATAGGGCTATGTGGCATTCTAATTAGCCCCAATATTCATTCTCTTCTCCTTTCGTAACAGTAGATGTCTTATGCAATGACCTGATGCCTTAGGTAATTCTCATAAGGTACCTGAAAATTTTTAACAAGTTGCTCTGTAGGGAAAAAAAGTCCTGATCTGTAACATTTGCACATTTCTGTGATAGAAATACTTCCATCCAGGCTGATTTCAAACTATTCAGTTCAGTTAAGTTAAGTCTCAGTCGTGTCCAACTCTTTGCGACCCCATGAATTGCAGCACGCCAGGCCTCCCTGTCCATCACGGACTCCTGGAGTTTACCCAAACTCATGTCCATCGAGTCAGTAATGCCATCCAGCCATCTCATCCTCTGTCGTCCCCTTCTCCTCCTGCTCCCAATCCCTCCCAGCATCAGGGTCTTTTCCAATGAGTCAACTCTTTGCATGAGGTGGCCAAAGTATTGGAGTTTCAGCTTCAACATCAGTCCTTCCAATGAACACCCAGGACTGATCTCCTTTAGGATGGACTGGTTGGATCTCCTTGCAGTCCAAGGGACTCTGAAGAGTCTTCTCCAACACCACAGTTCAAAAGCATCAATTCTTCGGTGCTCAGCTTTCTTCACAGTCCAACTCTCACATCCATACACGACCACTGGAAAAACCATAGCCTTGAGTAGATGAACCTTTGTTGGCAAAGTAATGTCTCTGCTTTTTTAATATGCTATCTAGGTTGGTCATAACTTTCCTTCCAAGGAGTAAGCATCTTTTAATTTCATGGCTTCAGTCACCATCTGCAGTGATTTTGGAGCCCCCCAAAATAAAGTCTGACACTGTTTCCACTGTTTCCCCATCTATTTCCCAGGAAGTGATGGGACCAGATGCCATGATCTTAGTTTTCTGAATGTTGAGCTTTAAGCCAACTTTTTCACTCTCCTCTTTCACTTTCATCAAGAGGCTTTTTAGTTCCTCTTCACTTTCTGCCATAAGGGTGGTGTCATCTGCATATCTGAGGTTATTGATATTTCTTCTGGCAATCTTAATTCCAGCTTGTGCTTCTTCCAGCCCAGCGATTCTCATGATGTACTCTGCATATAAGTTAAATAACATGACATTATTGAGTCTGGAGTTGGGAAGAGATGTGCACCATTATACAGAATTTCTACCATACAGCTACAGTAGACATAACCCCAAGAGCACAGGTAAATACAGTAAAATAATGCAAAAGTGATGGCTTTTGATTATTTATTACCTTTGTTTTTAATGTAATTTCTTTAACTGTAGGCTTTATACTTTAATTTTCAATAATAATAGTAATTTTAAACAACTAGCTCACAAAATTGCTGCAAATTAACTACTGGCTCTCATGAACTGGTACAAGCCAGCTCCAGCACCCACTGGATCATTTCTCTAGAAGCAAATTCTGAGACAGGGATTCATGTTCAAACACTTAAGAGGGTTATTTTCAGGGGAAACCTGTATGAGTGTGAAGGAAGCAGGATAGGTAAGGGGAAAAAGTTTAGTAAGAAAGTGATGATAGGTGAAGTCTATGCTTAGCATAATTCTGGGATCTGTGTTATACTAGAGAATTCTTCCAGTCTTAAGGCACAGGGCTGGGCTTTTGTGCCCTAGTACCACTAAATCACTGGGCACACTGGAAGCCAGGGTGACTGGAAGGATCAGAAGTAGGAATGCAACTCCTGTCACCTCCTGTAATGAGACTCCATGTTCCCAAAGGTAAACCTCCTGAGAATGATGCAGGTGTGAGTTCTTAGTAGCTGTAACCAGAGCAGTTTGGGGATGGGTACACCAAACTGGTAAAATGGATCCTGAGTGATCTGGGTGGTCACCCACTTAAAAATTACCTTTGTCAGCTTCCCTTGAAGCCTAGGGGGACCATGTATCTAATTTATGTTTCATTAGCAATGGCAACCCACTCCAGTACTCTTGCCTGGAAAATCCCATGGATGGAGGAGCCTGGTGGGCTGCAGTGCATGGGGTTGCTAAGAGTCGGACACGACTGAGCGACTTCACTTTCACTTTTCACTTTCATGCATTGGAGAAGGAAATGGCAACCCACTCCAGTGTTCTTGCTTGGAGAACCCCAAGGACGGGGGAGCCTGGTGGGCTGCTGTCTATGGGGTCGCACAGAGTCGAACATGACTGAAGCGACTTAGCAGCAGCAGCAGCAGACGTAAATAGAAGTAATGTATGCTGTTGGGGGGATGTGCCTTTCAAAGGGACATGTGCGGGGAGCTGGCGGGAGGCACTCCGCCCATGGCAAAGGTCATGAGGAAGGAGGCTCGACATACACAAAGGCGGGATCGAGCCTCAGGAGTCCCCCTGGAAATTCTCGAGCATCTACCCCCATAACCAGAGCCTGCCTACTTTACTACTTTGTGCTCTCACCTACACCTCTGACTTTACGGGGGGCTGTCCCCCACCACCTCTTTTGGAGAAGGAGTTAACTTAGAGCTCCAGTTAATAACAATTCCTGGGCGTGATAGGAGTGTTTCAACCTACAAACTCCTTTGAAGGTTCTCTAGCCTGCCTGACAGGCTTGTCCGGCCACATGTGATTGCTCACAGCCTCCCAACCGTGAGAGGCATGAGATGCTTTAAACCTTCTAAAAACAGGTTCTTTAGAGAAGTTAGAAAACTATTAGTATAAGTATAGTGAGCTGATTAGAAATTGTATTGGTGAAGGGTTTTTCATTTGTTGAGCCAATGTTTACTGCTAAGTCTCCACATCCCCTGCCCTTATACACATTAATGAATATATAGAAGAAATAAGTATTAACCTTTGATATTAATCACGTTGGACCTTAGGCTAAGTAAATTCTTTCTTTAACTAAAACCCACTACACCCTCACCCTATAGGAATGTAACTTTATTTGGGTGGCATCTGTTTCAAAAATAATCACCCCTGAAGAAATAAGTGTTCTGGTTGACTGACCACTGTCACAAGGAGAGGGTCATAAATTGTCAGCAGGCCCCCCTGGCCAGAAGATGATGTAACACCCCTAAGACCTCTGTATACATTTGTGTGAAGCACCTGACTTTAATAAAAGTCAGGACTGCTGTCCCCGCGTGACTTTTGTATAATATCTCAGTGTATAAAAACAGACTCTGGAAAATAAAGAATTGGGATCAGTTCCTCGAAATACTGGTCTCCCCATGTCTCTCTCTCTCTCAAACTCTGGCTGAGTCTCCGTCTGGAGCGCGGAGCCCGCCATGCTTACTAATTATGCCTGGGCTTCTAAAATCCAACCAGGGAGGCCTCAGTGTGTCCTCTCCTTCAGGAGAATGGAAGGATGCCTGCGGCCTACATAAGTGGTGCAAGCTTCTTGTCTTGAAGTTTTATTGGTTTCCCGCGTAAACCAAGCTACTCAGCCTCTTTTCTCCACTGAATTTTCCTGCTGAGCTATCCTCATTCTATTACTCTTTATATCTCTAATTAATATTTAATTAAAGCCAGTGTATTTGCCGACGCCATCCCCGCTTCGAATACCCTGGATCAGCCGGGGCTGGACCTCGGCAGACATGGGCAGACTTTCTTGGCTCTTTCCCCTTCCCAAAGTGGAAGATGAGAAAGATGGAGGTGCCATCTTGGATGCAGAGGTGTATGTCCATTTTAAGGGTGGCAGAAACTGACCTGGGTTGCCTATAGGTGGAAGGGTATGAGAGAAGTTAACTTTGTTTTTTTTTGCCACTGTATCTTTGGATATCTCTGTTACCACATTTTAGCCTGTACCTTAACAAATAAAGCGAGCAAAGAAGAAATAACAGATATCTAAAATCATGACTGTGTAAACAATTTATAATTTTTAGTTTTTTTTTTTAAAGCAAGACAGGACTAACCAAAACAGAATGAGAGAATGTTCAAGAAGAGCAAAGAGAACATGTTCATTACAGAAAAAATATAATTATTTGTACATAACCTGGTTGTCAGTATAGAAACCCACCAAAATCTACAAACTTTCCAAACTGATAAAGTAATTTGATAGCATTATTAAATAAAAGAATAACATAAAAATGCATTTCTGAAAGATGTGCATGACTTTATGGGAACATTTATGAAATTTTATTGAAAGATGTGAAGGAAGATCTAAATAGGAGAGATACCCCAAGTTCATGAATAGGAAAGGGTAATACCATGAATATGGCAGTTCTCCCCAAAATGGTCTTTCGATTTAATGCAATTCAAATAGAATGTTCAACAGTTTAAATAATTGTCGAACTTATTTTAAAACTTGTATGGAGTACCAAGAGTAGCCAAAACCCTAATGAAGAAGTTGAGGTAGGAGAATGCATTCTCTCATATGTTGATGCGCAAAACCTCTGGAGGTCAAGAAACCATAGTACTGGCACAGAGATAGGTAAATTGAACGATGGAAAGACTAGAGAGGCCAGAAACAGACTCAGTATCTATGGACATGTATATATATATATAAAAGAAGTGACACTGTTGATGAATTCGGGCATAGTAGGCCATTCAATACATAGTGTTAGGAGACATGGTTAAGTAGAAAAAAATAAAACTGAATTCCTGTCTCATGCTATGTATTTAATAACTACATGGATCAAAGACTAAACATGAGAAACAAAAGTTTAAAACTTTTAGAAGAAAATATAGGACAGTACCTTTAAAACCCCAGGGTGTGGAAGGCTTTTAAAAATAAGACCCCAAAAGCATAGATGATAAAGAAAAAGATGGTTACTTCTGACTGCATTATAGTTAAATAACTTTTGTTCATCAAAACATGTAATCAAGTGAAAAGACAAATCATGATTATGAATGATAATTGAAATACACATTACTAACAAAGGATTCAGTTCAGTCACTCAGTTGTGTCTGACTCTTTGAGACCCCATGGAGTGCAGCACGCCAGACTTCCCTTTCCATCACCATCTCCTGGAGCTTGCTCAAACTCATGTCCATCGAGTTGGTGATGCCATCCAACCATTTCATCCTCTGTTGTCATTTTCTCCTTCTGCCTTCAATCTTTACCAGCATCAGGGTCTTTTCCAATGAGTCAGTTCTTCGCATCAGGTGGCTGAAGTATTGGAGCTTCATCTTCAGCATCAGTCCTTCCAATGAATATTCAGGACTTATTTCCTTTAGGATGGACTGGTTGGATCTCCTTGCAGTGCAAGGGACTCTCAAGAGTCTTCTCCAACACCAACACTCCAACAAAAGATTAGGACGCATATAAAAAAACTAAACAGAAAGTACTTTAAAATCAGCTCAAATGTAAAACCGAGTAGATGTTATGAGCAAACATTTTATAGAAGGAAGGCACAGATGACAAGTAAGGATATGAAAATACACTGAACTTCAGAAGTCTATCTTTCACGTCTAATGGATCTTTTGAAACTATGCATAATTTTGTAAATCATTGAAAAATATTGGTTCACTTTGTTGTATAGAATTCCCAAATGTTGACACATTTCATTACATAATAAAAAAAATCACACTCATGTTACCACTACTGTTGTCAGAAAAGTATTTAATTATTGGAAATGTGTTGAACCCATGATAGCAAATATAAATTTTCCGAAACTTTTCACCTCTAAGCTCAAATCTTATCATTGGCAACAAATACTGTCACTTGTTTTCTTAAAAGTTGCAGACTCTTTAAAAAAACTTTATTCTTGATCATATGTCTGCCAAATATGCAAGTCTAAATTACCACAATTTATTAGTCACTCTTTTAAGTAAAACTGATGTCCCATGATAAAAGCTGATAATTCAGCTTAACAGATATACAGTTTGCTTGAGTGAACATCCTACTTTTTTTTTTTCCAGAGCTTTATTGATGGGTAATTTACATAAAATGCAATTCATATATTTTAAGTGAACAATTAAATGTGTTTTGACATATATAAAAACTCTGAAACAGTCTCCACCATTCAGATAATGGAAATAATCCATTATTTTTAAACATTTCATCTTGGACCTCTTTGCTGTTTGGTGTATTTCTGCTCTTTGGATTTATTTTTTTTTAATTTATTGTTTTTTTTCAGGTTTCTGAAAACTTTTATTGAGGCATAATTTACATATCATAAAATTTAATCACTTTTAGTGTACAATTCAATGATTTTTTTCCATTTATTTATTTTATTTTTTAACTTTACAATATTGTATTGATTTTGCCATATATCAACATGAATCCACCACAGGTATACACGTGTTCCCCATCCTGAACCCTTCTCCCTCCTCCCGCCCCGTACCATCCCTCTGGGTTGTCCCAGTGCACCAGCCCCAAGCATCCAGTATCGTGCATCGAACCTGGACTGGCAACTCGTTTCATGTATGATATTATACATGTTTCAATGCCATTCTCCCAAATCATCCCACCCTCTCCCTCTCCCAAAGAGTCCAAAAGACTTCTTTATACAGCAGAAGTGCTTTGTGCATAATTGTCATTTCATCACCCCAAATCTTAAATAAATGTGGACCAAAAGGTCACTACTTAATAAAATTAATCATTTTTACTTCCCCATCAAGGACATTTGAAAAGTGAATCTGGATTGATTGATTTCAGGAGTGGGATGTCACCCTTAACATTATGTGGCAATATGTAAAACTCTTACCTTGCTGAGGACTCATTCTGTGTCTTTCTCTCCCTGGCTAGCTTTGGAAAAGCAAGCTGCCCTGAGTCCCACAACAGCAGAAAACAAATTCAGGCAACAACCAACTGAGCTTGGAAGGAAACTCCTCTCCAGTCGAGTCTCCCGGTGGATGAGAACCTGGCCCTGGCTGACACCTTGACTGCAGCCTTACAGAAGGCCCAGGTAAACTGTGCCTGGACGTCTGGCCCACAGGAACTGTAAGATTGTAAATGTGTAGTAAATGTGTTTTAAGCCACTGAATTTGTATTTGTTACAGAACAGAGAAAACTAATACAGAGGCCACTCCAGTATTTGATCCATCCTCTAACTTCTATATAATGAAGTTTATGACTGTTCCAGTGATCCTTTAACCATGCACCTACTTGGCACCTTCCTGATCAAAAAGCAGGCCCCTGTATGTCAGGTGATGTTACTCAGGATTCCATGATGGCAAGTTACATGTTTCTTGAGTCCACTGAGAGTGGTGTCAGCAAAGGCATTATCAGCAGGCAATGCTGGCTATATAAAGAATGTACATGTGTATACGTACCTACTCAATGAGGTTCTAGTGCCACAGCTGTCTCTTTTCAGCTGGCACTAAGATTTTGAGCCCATCTGTGACCCAGGCCCAGGTTTTTTCTTCTTTCATCAACTGGTCATAGGATCCTGCCGATCAGGCTATGGGTGTGAACTGACGGAGAAGCTTCAGTTCAATACAGATAAGTGCCATGATGGGGGATGGTGGTGTCTATGCCTTTTCTTTGCACAGCTTACTTGTGTCTTCAGGACCTGCCATGATCTAATCCCAAATATATGGCTTCCAATGAGTGATGAATTTGCTTTTTCCAACTGAGTTTATGACTTAGTTTGGCTAAATATTCACCTTATGATAGGAGGCACTGGTTTCTTAGTCACATAATGTCCTGTGGTCTGGTATTTAGTTTCTTTTTAGGATTCAGTAGTGTGCCAGAAGTTGCTTTTCAAAGAATATAGTTTCTTTGCAGCAGAGAGTGTGGTCTTGCTTCAGAACTGTAGGGATCTATACAGTGACTCTCTAATTAGGACATAGCAAAGACTTCTTACAAGCATTTTAATTCACCACAGCAAACTCTAGCACGATAGGATTTGCCAGGTCATACAGACCAATACTTTGGCCACTTGATGTGAAGAACTGACTCACTGGAAAAGATCCTGATGCTGGGCAAGATTGAAGACAGGAGGAGAAGGGGACGACAGAGGATGAGATGGTTGGATGGCATCACCGACTCAATGGACATGAGTTTGAGCAAACTCCGGGAGTTGGTGATGGACTGGGAAGCCTTGCGTCCATAGGGTCGCAAAGAGTCGGACATGACTGAGCGACTGAACTGATAGACCAAATGGGGCTTCCAAGGTGGTGCTGGTAGTAAAGAACCCTCTTGCCAATGCAGGAGACATAAGAGATGTGGATTTGATCCCTGGGTTGGGAAAATCCCCTGAAGGAGGGCATGGCAACGCACTCCATTATTCTTGCCCGGAGAATCCCATGGCCAGAGGAGCCTGGCAGGCTGCAGTCCCTCAGCTCACAAAGAGTCAGACACAACTGAAGTGACTGAGCACAGCACAGCACGACGTGGCTGTTTTTATCACAGTCTGACTTTGCCTCTCTCTTTTTTAAAAAAACTATTGAGTTCTCTTCCTAGTGATTTAAAAGAATTATTTCATTTCTTTATTTTCGGCTGTCTGAGCAGTCTCCGTTGCCGTGCGGGCTTTTCTCTAGCTGTGGCGAGCAGGAGCCACTCTCTAGTCCCAGTGCATAGGTTTTCCATTGCAGCGGCTTCTCTGGTCGCAGGGTGTGGGCTCTACGACTCGCAGACTTTAGTAGTTACCGCATGTGGGCTCAGCAGTTGCAGCTTCCAGGCTCCAGAGCACAGACTCAGTAGTTGAGACACACATCTTGGTTACTCACGTCATGTGAGATCTTCCCAGATCAGGGATCAATCCCATGTCTCCTGCATGGGCAGGCAGACTCTACCACTGAGTCACTAAGGAAGCCCCTGATTTTGTCTCTTGACAGGAGGAGCTGCAAAGCATTGTGGCCACTTTTATATATGCAATCTAGGTTAATCTTCTTTTCTCCAGAGTTTTAAATTTTATCACATTCTTTTTGCCATGTAAGGTAATATAGTCACAAGTTCCAGTGATTAGAATGGGAATTTCTCTGGGAAGCCATTATTCTATTACAAGGTTGTTTCCAGATGTTGGCTACCATGAATTTAGCCACTATAAACATTTGTCAAAGTATTTGTGTGTTTGTGCCTGTACGAGTGTGTACGTAAATCTTTATTTCACTGGGATAAACGCCCAGGAGTGCAATTACTGAGTCATATGGTAATTGCACATTCTGTTTTATAAGAAACTGCCGATCTGTTTCCCAAAGTGGCTGTAATATTTTACATTCCTATCACGGTGTATGAGTGGTCCAGCATATCTGCATCTGTGTCAGTATTTGGTGTTGTCACAATTTTCAAAGTTTAGCCAGTCTATTAGATGTGTAGTGATATCTCACTGTGATTTTAATTTGCATTTTACCAATGGTTCTTTTCATGTGGATGTTGATTTTTAAAAAGATATCAGTATCATGCCTAACTCAGTATTGCTAACGTTCAGTGCAGCGTTTATATTGAGGAATTTAAATTTTTACTGCCAACAAGAAGGGGAGGGAAATGCCAGGAAAGGCCTAATCCAGCCCTACAGGGAGTGATGGACGCATCTCTGTGCGGCAGTGGCGTGGCTGTCACTCTCTGTGGCCAGGGACCTTGGCCAGGGGATGTCAGGCATCTGGGAGTCACTTATTAATGAGTCCGCTCAGAGCCGGGGAAGAGAAAGGACCCGCCTGAGTCACAGCTCCGTGGCGCCGCCTGGCCCAGGCCCCGCCCCTCTGATGACCCCATAGGTGGGGGCGGGGCGGGGCGGGGCGGGGCGGGGCGGGGCGGGGCGGGGCGGGGCGGGGCGGGGCGCCCCCCCGGCAGAGCCGTTTCCCCACCATCAGGAGGGCAGGCGTGCAGCCGCCGCGAGGGGGCGCCGCAGAGCCTGGAGGCGACTACCAGAGGTGCCATGGCGTCTCCAGGTGTCCTCCAGAGCGGCAGCGGCTCCTTGGGCCTCCTGGTCTGGCTCCTGGCCCTTCAACCTTGGCTCAGTGAGGCCCTGGTGGGTGGGGAGGGGGCGCAGGGCAGGTCAGCTCTGCCCTCACCCTCTCCACCTACCTTGGGGGGTGGTCGCGAGGACCCCGGAGCACGCCATTGGAAGCTGCCTCCTTCAGGAGCCCCGGGAACTTCCGGGGCCCCTGAATCCCGTATGACTTCGGTAGCCCCCAATTTGGTGGCGTTTACCTTAAATGACTCTGATTCATACAAGGCTATGACACCCCCACAGGCACCAGGAGAGACCCCAAAACCCCTCTTTCCTTCAGGTGATGTTTCCTGGGATGAGGGGCAGGTGCCCCTGCCCTGGGGGAGGAGACTCTCAGGGGGTACAAGTTTTCCCTGGGCCATCTGAGCAGACCCAACTCTGCCCCTGAGTTCTGAGAGGACATGGCCATTCTCTGAGGAGTCTTAGGGGAACACAGGGCGTGGGGCTCGGAGGGGATATGGCATTGTTTTGAGGGTTCTGAGACTTCTGAGGCTCATGGGGCTCTGGTGGCGGTGGTGTCAATGGCTTCACTTTCAGTCCTCTCCCTTCATTGACCTGCTCTAGCGTGTGGCCGTCGGACTTCGAGGATAGTTGGTGGAAGGCCGGCCGCAGAGAAGAAGTGGCCGTGGCAGGTCAGCCTGCAGGTCAATCGAAAACACATATGCGGAGGCTCCCTCATTGGCAGTCGGTGGGTGTTGACCGCGGCCCATTGCATATTTGGGTGAGTTTTGGGGGCTCTGGGCTTTTGGCTTCAGGTTAGAGCCAGTCCTAACCCCTTCCTGAGCTTCCTCTTCCTCATCTAAAATCAAGGGTCACAGTCCCTGACTATAGCTCTTCAGGCTATAGTCAGAGGTAGGTAATGTCAGGGCCCTTGATAGGCTGGAAAGTCAAAACCCCAAATCAGGTTCAGAGCTCCATTTTTTTTTTAAAAAGCCTGTGCGGATTAGCCTTCAAGTCAAGTGGCAAGACGTGGGGAGAGATGCCAGTTGGGAAAAAATATATGTGCAAAGACTTGCAAGAGGAAATATTTAAGGGGAATGGGCTGTAGCTGATCAATTTGGCTTTACTTTCAGTGGTTTCAAACTTTAATGAGCATGGGTACACCCATAGAACTTGTTAAAACAATAACTGTGTGTCTCCAACCCCAGAGTTTCTGATTCAGTAGGTCAGGAGTGGGACCTGAGAATTTGTGTTTCTACCAAGCCCCCGTGTGAGGTCAATGCTGCTCATCTGGGGACCAAACTTTGAGAACCGCTTTATCAGGGGTCTGGGAAGGGATGTGGTCTGGAGGGAGGGAGGTGACTGACGAGCGGCTTTGGAGATAGGATGAGGCTGGGAGCCTAGAAGATGTGGAAGGGGAGTGTAGAGCTTCCAGGATCTCTCTGCAGCCATGTGGAATACACAGTGAAGATGGGAATCACACAGTTGCAGCAAACCTCCACAATGGCAGTCACAGTCCCAGTCCAAGACATCGTTATCCACAAATATTACAATCCTATCGGAATAATCGAAAATGACATTGCCCTTGCTCTGCTCGCCTTCCCTGTGAATTTCTCCGCGAGCATCCAACCCGTGTGCCTCCCTGAAAAGGCTTTCATGGTCCAAGCTGGTACAGAGTGCTGGGTGACTGGATGGGGAAAATTAAAGGAAGAAGGTGAGACTTTGAAGCAAGATGGCAGCAAACTTGGGCTGGGGAAGGGGCTGCCTGGTGCCCAGGTGTGGGCCTCCAAACTAAAGGGAGAGACAGGCAATTTTCTAGTAAGTAGGTAAGGGAGGAGGGTGGAGAAGATGCTGGTGGGAGTCATTTGATGGTGTTACTAATTTTGGTAGTATGTCAGGACCTGGGGGCTTGAGCGACAAGCAAAGTGGGTTCTCTCCAGGGTGGATTATTAAATTCAGGGGATGTTGATCTGTCTGCTAATCTGAGCTGTCCCAACTGGAAGTACTGGTCTTGGTGGACAGGGAGCTTCCTGTGACTGAGAAGAGGCCATTGAATGCCTCTGAAAGAAACTGTAGAGACTTCTATCCCTGGGGAGAGGGTGGGTTTGGTACTCTTGGGGCACTATGTGTCTTGAGAGTCTGATCCTGCTCTAAACTAAAAATACTTTACTGATGGACAGGACACCTGTTGCTATTACTAGTGATGCTCAGAGTGACAGATATTTAGTTTTAATTTCTCAGGTTGCCTCTACTAGTTCTTCTCTACCTGTCTTGGTTTTGATTCTTTACCACTCTCGCCATATCAGCTCTGGGCCTTATGTCCTGTAGTGTCAAACAGGAACAATATCCACTGCCCCTACGAGGGTGTCTGTATGTGAACACATTGTATTGAGACCCAGAGTGGGTACTGGGGGCACCTGTCTTGTCCCACTAGGCAGATCTAAACTACTCCTAAATTCTCTCTACAGACGTACCACAAGCTTCTACACAACAGCTTCAGGAGGCTGAGCTAAACATTCTTCGCTATGAGACTTGTAATGAGGTGCTCAGCGAAAAGTTGGAAAGTCAGTTTGATGTGGTCAAGGAGGGGACTGTCTGTGCTATCAGCTCCAAAGGAAAGGATGCCTGCCAGGTGAGTTCAGGGGCCCTTTGCTGCCTTTGCATTTTGGCTGTCCTCCCAGATGTTCCTCATCCACAGGCGGTAGGACCTACATGATCTGGCAGTGCCTGTGACACCGGTCTTCAACTTGAGGGTTTAAGGGGACAAGCCACCAAGGCTCTGCTGGGCTGGTCTGACCTGATGCTTCAGGAGAGAGGTCCTGATGCTGCCTAGAGGGAGACAGGGGAGGAGGGGAGAGTCAGGCATGAAATACCAATAATACAAGTCAAGTATTATAGCCTCTTCTAAGTGACAGGCAATATAAACAGGTAAGGATTTTATTCATTACTAATATCTCAGAGTGCATACATTTTCTTTGAGAATATTCAGTTTTTGGTGTGGACTGTATTGATGACATACACAACTTGGGTAAATGTTATCGATTCTCAGATCTCATACACATGGAAACCTAGGGCTGGTGGAGCCCTAGTGGTGCCTGGGGAGCCCCATGCATGTCCATCTTCCCACTGCCTTGCAGTGCTAATAGGCTGTTATGACGTTGTCCCTCTTCCATCACTGTGTTTGTTTCTTTCTCTTTAGGGAGATTCTGGGGGCCCCCTGGTCTGTGAATTTAATAATTCATGGGTCCAAGTGGGGATTGTGAGCTGGGGCATTGGCTGTGGTCGCAGCGGGTATCCAGGAGTTTATACAGAAGTGAGTTTCTACAAGGATTGGCTCATTGCTAGAGTGAGTAAGACCTCTCATACAGATTCAATGGGCTACTTCAGCCTGACTCTGTGTCTGGTGCTGCCTTGGAACATCCTGCTGACCCTGTGATCACCCTGGTCACGTTTCTTCCAGTTTCTGAGTCTTGGACTAGCGCTGCCTCTGACCTCTGACCTCTGACTCCTACTCAATGCCCTATCCTCAGTTTAATTTGGAATCCATTGACCACGTGGAGGTCCACGTGACTGAGAAATGGAAGCAAGAAACCTTGAGAGTTTTCCAGCCTGCTGCTCCAGGAACCTACCGCATCTTCACCTACACCATGGTCGCATTTTGTCTGCTGGGAAGAAGTGGCTGAAACAATCCCAGCTGGATGGAGAGTGACCTGCGGTGATGCTTCAGGATACTTCACCCACATCTTGCAGAACATCTTCACATCATCTCTGGCAGCAGCATTATCTGACACTTTATCGTATCAGTGCACATGGTGATTGTTGGGAAAGAGCGAGGCCTCAGCACGTCCGCATGAGACTCAGTTGTCTGGGTTGGCCAAAGGTCCCCTGCTTCCCGACGTGGATCCATCTGTGAGGGTCCAGCCTCTGCCACACAAGCCTTCCTGGGGCAGCTCAGTCTTGGAACCCCCTTCCCAGTGCTCCAGTGGCCACATCCAGGCTCACCCCAAGTTGTGTTGAGACATTAAGGAGTGTGGAGATTTCTGATGTCAACTCAATAAATGCTTAGAAAGTCTCTTATGTGTTGTGAAACTGTGCTCTTCTGAAGGTTGTGGTGTTGCATATAATATGCTGTAGAGAACTAGTTTCCCATTGAGCTGAGGATCTTTCATGGTGTCCATTACTCTCTAGAAGGTGGGAGATGAGGAGCCTGTCTACCTGGATGGAAGTCTGCTGGTGTCTTAGGCAGTGGGTCCAGGGCCTCTTGTAGGCATTAGTGCTCCTCTTGTAGGCGTCAGCATCACTCCAAGCGGGGCTGTTGGAACTGAGTTTGCATGGGAGCCTGGAGGCAGGAGGGTGGAGATGAGGGTGTGATGCACTCACACAGCCTTGTACCTCCCGTGCCGCCCCTCAAGGGACATGCCTGGAGCTGAGTTTTCACGGGGTTAGGATGGAGGGTCTGGTTCTGTGTGTGTGTGTGTCTTCTCAATCAGCAGGCCTAGGGTCCCATAGTCACCTGGACTGGCTGCTGATCTTTTCCCAGGCTCTGCATCCTGTCCACCCATCCTTCCTTGGTCTGTGTTCAAGCTTCCAGATATAAATGGACCTGAGAGGAACTATGGGCTTCCCAGGCAGCTCACTGCTAAAGAATCTGTCTGCCAGTGCAGGAGCCGCAGGTTAGATCATGGGTTGGGAAGATTCCCCTGGAGTAGGAAATGGCAACCCAGTCCAGTATTCTTGCCTGGGAAATCCCATGGACAGAGGAGCCTGGCAGCTACAGTCCATGGGGTTGCAAAGAGTCCGACATGACTGAGCACACACAGATACATTCTAGTACATTTATTTATGGAAATATACAGTCGTGCGGACTCGGAGGCCTGAGTCTGGCTATTCCATGCTGTTCTCACCCGCAGCCTTCTTTCAGAACAAGCTCCGCTGCTCTGCCCAGTGATGTTCTGTTGCTGAGAATGCCAGTATGGCTCCTCATTTCCCGTTCTCTGCCTCCACTACGAGCACTGAGTCCTCCCCAGAGTGTCACCTGTGGACGACCCAGGGCTGTGAAATGCGCTTTCTCCTGGGCTCCCCTGACTCTGCTGGCCCTGGGAAGGTTCCCTACTCTGCTTTCCTCTTGGTGGCATTTTGTGCCCAAGCTTAAGAGACTCTGTGTCTTCCCGCTTCCAGCTCCAGGTTTCAGATAGAGCAATTTCAGGAACTGTTTGGTGAGAGTGAGTAAATGGAAAGTGAACTCTGACGTCTCCTCTGTCACCTTACTCCTTTCTCTCAGGGCCTCTCAGCTCATTGCTCTGCCCTTCTTTTCCTGCCCAGGTTGTCTTGTCAAAGAGGGAAAATCCCACATGGGAAGCCGATGTTCCAGCCCCTGCTGGAGGAGAAGTCCCAAGCCCTGGGAAGGCTACAGCCTCAGTGTGGGTGCATTTTGTTTGCTGGCAGTAGAATGTTCTTCCTGTGGTGGGCAAGGGATTTCAGTTCAAGTAACTCAGATGTTGAGCATCAGCCTCTAGGTCCTAGAAACGTCAGGCATGGCCTCTCAAAAACGAGAGCGGCAGCCTCCAGTATAATGGCAGCCATTTTTGCCCTTTCTGGCAAATATACATGGACTTTCTGTTGTGATTAGGAACTAGGCTCTGAGCAGGAATAAGATGTGGGGCTCAGGTGGGAGGGAAGAGGTGGTCATTAGGATGACCCTTAGGTCAGGGCTTGGTGGCTGGATGGAACCACCCTCTGAAAGAGCTAGCTAACAGGGATAGGAGGAGATTGACAGGTAGGAAGTGAGTTCTAGTGAAAATATTGGACTTCAAAAGACAAGGACACAAAACCCAATAGAAAATGCTGCAGACTTCCAGTCATTAGGAGTAGTGAGGCATACCGATGTGAATTTCTAATGCCCAAATTGTGGTTTGAAATAATAATTTTCTACCCACAGAAGCCAGGGCTTCTTGGAGAAATGGTTTGAGTAGTATCCAGGAATGGGCCAGGAATTGTGTGAATTCACCCTGAAATATCCTGTCACACCAGATGGTGAGCAAGGTCTCCAGATGACAAGGATCCTAGGATCATGTCCAAAGGACTCAGGAGCTCAGTAGTGAAGTGTGGCATTTCTGCTAAGTCACACGTGTTCTCCAGCATCTGTGAATACAGTCATAACTCCCTCACTGGCAAGCGCTACACTCAATTCACTCAAGATGCCACCCTTTCACAGCAGGTAGCCCATGTTAAATGTCTGTCTGTCAAGCAGGAATGTGAAGGCCCAGCCTCCTTGCCTCCTTTTAGGACAACTTGGGAAGGGCTTCTTGAGGATCAGCTGAGACCTCAGTTGCAACCCCATGACTGCTAAGCTTCTCCTATTGCCCAGCTCTGCCTCACCTGCTCCCTTCCAGGTGTGAATCCTCCCTAGAGCACTCCTCAACAAACCCTGGCGTACAGATCTGTCTCAAAGTGTGTTTCCAGGGGACTGATCTAGGACCCTTGGCCAGGCCAAGGTAGGACAATCTGACTTTCAGTAAGTGCGTCAGTTACCTATTGCTGTGTGACAAAGCACCCTAAGCCCTCATGGTAAAATCATCAGGTTTTGTGGTGATATGTTCTATGTAGCAGCTCTGAGCACTGAATTAGCCAACTCCAAAGAGTTGCTTCTCAGGCAAATGCAGGATTAGACTCCTGGGAACCTCTGATCACAGCATTTTCACTAAGTGATAAAAAGGCAATCTTTTTTTATGTTTCTTTTTGCTTAAAAGCACTTTATTTAATACACTCTGTTGATTCAGTGCCATTGAACTCGTGGCCAACAGCAGTGTAGTTCCTACCTGTGTGGAGGTGACCTAACCCATCTCTTTTCTCTGCAGTGTGCATCCCAGGCTGGAGCCCTCAGGAGTGCTAGATAGCACTCCAGCATAATGGGTGGAGCCTTTTAAAAGAGGGAAATCACCAGCCAATAGCACAGAAATGCAGAAATATGGCACTGAGTAGGACATCTGTTTATAATATGAGAGCTGAAACAAGAAAGCCCAGCAACACCTTTGGTGACTTCAACTAAGCACATTACTTCCACTGTATCCGCTACAAAATGTCCTGTCATTTTCATTTTTTTCCTCTTATTTTTTTGTTTTGAGGAATTTTCTGATATGGTACTTTGATCTTCTTGTCTTCATGTTTCTTTGTTTGATGTTCATTGAGCTTTTTAGATCTCTGGAGTTACAGCTTTGATCATATTTGAAGAGTATTTGCTATTTTTTCTTACAATATTTTTGTCTCTCTGAAACACTTTGGAAGTTCCGTGACCCATATATTAGTCCCCAGCTCACAGTGCTGTTTCTTTATACTTTCTTACTGGTGTTTCATCTATGTTTTTTTTTTAATTGTCATGCCTCTGAGTTTGTTAATGGCTTCTTCTAGATGTTTATTGTGGTGTTAATCCCACCCTACTGTATGTTTTTCATCTCACACATGCCGGGTTTTATATCTAAAAGGATGCTTGGCGTCCTTTTCCATCTTTAGCATGTCTACCTAAAGTTTGCGTGTGTATGTAGGACTCAGTCCGAGTGGTTGTTTCACTAGTCTTGCCTGTGCATTTAATGTTTGTGTCCGTTCTGGGTTTGTTGTGATTGATTGACTGTTGCCTTGATGGGTTGTATTTTCTTGTTCCTTGAGTGGTGAGTATTAGGTGATTAGATACCAGACATTGTGACCTTTCCCTGGTGTCTGATATTTTCCCAGAAATATTCTTGGGCTCTATTTTGGGGTGCAGTTAAATTCCTTTGAAACTCTCCCCACTGTCTGTCTGCAGTCCTGCCTCAGGCAGTCAGCAGGGGCAGTAGTAGGCTCACTCCCTCACTCAGCAGTCCGTCCTTTGCGGCCTGGTGTCCAGTGTCTTGAAAAGGGTTGTTTCGTATTTTTGTCAGTTTTTGGCTTTTTGAGGCAGGAAGGGCAGTGCCCATTGTTCTATCTTGGCCATAGGAGAGTTCACAGAGGCATTTAGTAGTATTCTTTAAGGATTAAACATGTGGTTAAGTTGCTTCCCTTTTTTCATTTTGTAATACGTTTTTTCTCTTGTTTTCTAAAACATTCTCTCTTATTAAGCTTTTCAAAGAACTGAGTTCAGATTGTGTCAATCCTCTCTTTAATTTTTCTCTATTTTTTCCTGTTCCTGTTTTTCATTATTTCCTCCTTTCTCCCAAACTTTCTCACTGAGTTTACTCTATGGTTTTTTCCCCATTTTTAGTTGAGTTAGCTCATTTGTTATCAGTTGTCTTTGTTTTCTGATATAGTCACGGCTATAAATTCCTTTCTGGGACTACTACTATGGCTGTATCTCATGCAATTTCATAGGTAATGCTTTCCGTGGTATTGATCCCAAAATGTCAAATTTCCCTCATGATTTCCTAATTTTTTAAAAATAATTTCCTAATTTTAAAAGGAGGATCATTATCTATTTGGCTTTGTTTCAGGAAGAGTTTTTTTTTTTTCAAGTTGATTTTCATGTTATTGATGTGTGGCTCATGAACAGAATCAACACATTGATTCCTTGAGATTACTGATTTTCTTGAGGGCCTTGATTCTGAAAGTTCTCTATGTGTTCAGTAAGAGTGAGTGTTCTCTGTTGGTAGTTGTAAAATTCATCATAGTGCAGTTAGGTCTAAGTGATGAGTTGTGAGAGTGAAATAGTCTATATATTTGCTTAATTTTGCCCATGTAAGTTGTCAGCTTCCCAAGAGTAGTATGTAAGAAGCCCCAGTTCCCATAAGTTGGTCTCATTTGCTTTACCTTTTTAAGGTTTGTCGTTGCATCCCCTTCTTCATGTCTTGTTCTTACTGTAATTCCCATTGTCCCTTATACAACCTTTGCCTGAAATGCTTCATCTAATTACCAAATTG
This sequence comes from Bubalus bubalis, assembly GCF_019923935.1. Classification (NCBI taxonomy): domain Eukaryota; kingdom Metazoa; phylum Chordata; class Mammalia; order Artiodactyla; family Bovidae; genus Bubalus; species Bubalus bubalis. The sequence goes on from NC_059177.1 coordinate 52,552,889, forward strand.
TTACTCCTAGCTTTTTTTTTTTTTTTTTGCACCAGTGTGACCTGGTATTTCCCTTTCTATTCCTTTATTTTCCATGTTCTGTATCTCTTTGTATAAATTTGTCTCTTCAGAGAGTCTCTTGCATTTTCCTCCAATATGAAAGTCCTTTTGTTGTTTGGTATGTTTTACTCATTCACATGTATTGCAGATGGTACTATATGCAGACTCAAAACTGCTGTTTTCCCCTGTACTTTATATTTACCATACTTTCTTCTTTTTAAAAAAAATCTTTAAATCATTCATTGGGCTGGATGCTTTTCTTTCTTTTTTTAAAGGGTTCCTGTGGTTATATCACGCTGAGGGATAGAATCCAGACTATCTCTAAGGCGAAGGACTTAATTATATGTTCAAGGGTCTTAAGAACACTGGCTAGAATATGTCTTTGTTGAATAAGCTGGAGGGGAAGATCTTGGAGGAGCCTCTTTGGGATTCGTCCGCGGTCTGGTCATGTGATCCCGCCAACATGAGGGCAGGCACGGAGCCTCCGCGAGGGGGCGCTGCAGAGTGCAGCGGCGAGCAGAAGTGCCCATGGCGGCCCCAGGTGTCCCCCGCTGTGGCGGCGGCTCCTTGGGCCTCCTGGTCTGGCTCCTTGTCTTTCAGCCACTTCTCAGTGAGGCCCGGGCGGGCAGGAATGAGAGGAGACTGGTCTTGGGCTCCTCGTCTGGGGGTGGGGATGGGTCATGGGATTTGGCGGGTGGGTCGTGGGGGATGGGAGGTGGGGTTTGAGGGTGAGCAGGGTGCCATGCCAAGAGCCCAGTGGTGTGTGGGGTGCATTCTGGTCAGCTCCTCTTCCCATTGTTCTTTCATCTTCTCCAGGTGAGGGTGATGGATCCAAGGGGGCTTCTACAATGAGCCCCACATTGCAGGGGGCCCCCTCAACTTCAGGATACCCGACATCCGTGAATGTTTCAGCACACCCTGTGTCTCCTGTGCCTCCCATAACTCCAGTGGGAGAGACTTTGAAACCTGCACAGACTCCCGCTTTTGAACCGCTGCCTCCTCAAGGTACTGCGTCTGTGCGGGACGGCATAGACCTGCCTGGAATCCCCTGAGGCATACTGCCTGGCTGATGGGGGTGCTGAAGGGTCAGGCTGTCCTGGCGGAATTGAGCGGGGCGGGCGTGGTGTCGCTGATGTTAGAGGAGGCGCTGGTAGTAGTGGGGGTGGATCAGGAGGGTGTGGTGGGCGTGGTGGGGGTGTTAGGAGGGAGGCAGCAGCGTCACCTCCAGTCCTTTGTACCGAGCACAGGAACATGTGGCCGTCGGGTTATGCGGATAGTTGGTGGAGTGCCATCCCCTGAGAGAAAGTGGCCCTGGCAGGTGAGCCTGCAGATCAACGGTGTCCACAAATGCGGAGGCTCCCTCATTGCGCCACGTTGGGTACTGACGTCAGCTCACTGTGTAAGAGGGTAAGTTTTGGGGCGGTAGGCTTGGGCTGCGGGTCAGGCTGCCTGACAAGGAGCCAGGCTTGCCTCCTACCTGAGCCCCTACCCGATCTCTCCATTCTTTACCTTAAAATGAGGTCACAGCCCAGAGTTTGTATTCACTCTGAGTGAAACACGAGTCTTGCATTTCTACCAAGATCCTGGGTGTTGTTCTGTGGTCCTGGGACCTCACTTGGAGAATCACTGACTCCAGTGGTTTGGGATGAGGAGGGGATGTGGTTTAGAGGGAGGAAAGGCTGATGGCTGGTAGGAGATGGGAACAGGCTGGGAAGAACCTGGAAGGGGTGGAGGGGAGTGTAGCCCCTCCAGCATCTCTGTGAGGGGCATGTTGTCTTCCCACAGCCATGAGGAATATACAGTGCGCCTAGGAGACACATTGTTACAATCGAATTCCCAAAATGCAGTGGTCATTCCAGTTCAAGACATCATTTGCTATAACTACTATAATTATCAGACTATGAGGCATGACATTGCCCTTGTTCTGCTGGCCCTCTCTGTGAATTATTCTGCGTACATCCAGCCAGTGTGCCTTCCTGGAAAGGATTTTGAAGTGAAAGCTGGGACAGTGTGCTGGGCGACTGGATGGGGCCGAACTTTACAATTTGGTGAGACTGGCTGGCAGGATCTGAGGGGGGATGTCTGATGCCCTGGGGTTGGCCTGCAGGCTGAAGGGAACCCGTGGGCACTACCTGACCCAGAATCTGTGACCCTGCCCTGTACAGACACCTGTCACTGCTACTGCGGATACTCAGAGCGACGGCACTTGCTTTTGTATCAGGCCTTGTAAGAAGCCTTGTCTTTGTGTTGATCTGTCCCTCCTTCTGACTTGGCTTTGCTTCTTACCTCATCTGCTCCCCATGTCAGCAGTTGGCCTCAGGTCCTTCTGTGTCAAATGGGACAAAACCCACTGTCCTTCCTTCTCTAAGAGGGAAAGACTGCGAATGCCCTGATCAAGACCCACCGTGGGATCTGGGGGACCCTGTCATGTTCTACTCATGCAGATCCACTTATTACTGAATGTCTCTCTGTAGGGCCGTCACGTGTACCCACTCTTCAGGAGACTGAGCAAGTCATTCTTCACTACACGACATGTAATAGGATGGTCAAGAAACAGGAAAAACCATTTCCCAAGGTCGTTCGTAAAGGAATGGTCTGTGGTTATCATGAAAAGAGTGGAGGCCCCTGCAAGGTGAGTTGATGGTCCCTCGCCACCTCTGTATTGAGGCTGTGCAGTTTCCTCATCCCCAGCAGCAGGGCCTGAGTTATTTCTCACCGCTTCTTTCAGCCTTTACTTAAGGAGATTACCTGGGGAACCCCTCAAGACACCTCTAGCAAGCCTGGCCTGTTCCTCCAATAGGTAGCAGCCCTCCCATCCGGGGGGTGCTGCCAGAGTGTGGTGAAGTTGGGGGTGATGATGATAATCACGTAGTTCCTATAACTGATTTCTTTCTGTAGTCACTTCCTGTGCCAGTGTGAGCATTCACCCACATTAGCTCAGTCTCCCAGCTCACAACCCTGCCACCTGGACATTATACATCTTATTATACAGATGTGGACCCTCCAGAGACATGAGTTCCAGGTCCCTTTGGGAGTGCCTGTAGGAATCCTGGGCCCACAGCCTCCCCTCTGCCCCGAGCAGCCTTCCTGAGCAGGGGACAGGGGACAGGTCTCAGAGGATGAGTGTTGGGATTCTGGCAAGAGGAGAACATCACCTGTGGGAGAGGGAGCAGTGAGTCTGAGACTCAAGGTCTGAAGCACCGGTCATGTTTAGGGAATGGGTTTCAGGTCTGGAGCAATGAGGAGGCCAGTATGGCCAGAGTAGGGGGCTGGAGTCAGAATGTGTGGCCTGCAGGCTGTGCTGTGTTTCTTGGTCCTGTCCAGGCAGGCCTGTAGGCCACCAGAACAGTACTGGGGAACAGCAAGCAGTGTACATCACTCCTTGGTGTGCAGTGTGTGTGTGAGCTGGGGGTTTAGCAAGTCTGGATGTGTTTGGAGAGAGGGGCCGCTGGAAGAGGATGTAGTTGAATGTGTGGAGCTGGGACTGGGAGAGATTTCAGGGTATAGGTGAGGAGTCTGGCGCCCCCATGCTGGATGATAGTGAGAGAATGTCGCAGCTGGGAAGGCCCAGGACTGACCAGTGGAATAAACTCTGGCCTTAGAGCCCGAGAAGGGCTCTGGAACTCTGGAAGCTCCACACAGTGCCAGGGGATGCTCCTTTAGTTGCTGGGTGGTGGGAGGCTTGGAGAGGGGCAGGGGAGGGTTAGGGGCACTGAAGGAGAATTTGCACATATCCGGCAGGACTGATGTTCAGGGCTTACTGGCCTTATAGCTCCTGTAGGTTCCTGAGCACCTGGGAAGGAATAGTATTTCTCAGATGATATTGAAGTTTTCAGCTCTCAAATGTCATTCAAGGAAACCTGGGCCTGGTGGGTGCCTGAGGAAAGACCTTGGTGCCTATCTCCCTGGGACCTTGCAAACTATCAGCCCTTCCGATGATGATCCCTATTCATTGCTGTGTTTGTTTGTCTCTCCTTTTTCTCCAGGGAGATGCTGGGGGTCCCCTGGTCTGTCAGTTTAATGACAGATGGATCCAGATGGGGATTGTGAGCTGGGGTGTTCACTGTGCTTTGAAAGAAGTGCCTGCAGTGTACACAGACGTTAGATTCTACAAGGATTGGGTTTATGGTACAATGAGTCAGGCTTCTATTCTGGATTCAGGAGGATTCTTTATCCCATGGGTGTGTCTGATGTTGGCCCTGAGCATCCTGGTGACCCTGTGATCACCCTGGTCCATACCGCCTCCTGTTTCTGAGACTCATGCCAGCACTGCCTCTTCCCTCCCACTCCTACTCAATGCTATTTCCTCAAATCCATTTGGGATCCACTGACCCTGTGGAGATCCACATATCAGAGAGTTGGCAGCAGCAATGAACTGTGGAGGTTTCCCAGTCCACTACTCCAGGAACCTTCCTCATTCATGCTACACCATGGCCGCACTTTGTCTGCTGGGAAGGAGTGGGTGAAAACATCCCAGCTGGATGGAGAGTGACCTGCGGTGATGCTTCAGGATGCTTCACCCACATCTTGCAGAACATCTTCACATCATCCCTGGCAGCAGCATTATCTGACACTTTATCGTATCCATGCACATGGTGATTGTTGGGAGAGAGCGAGGCCTCAGCACGTCCGCATGTGACTCAGTTGTCTGGGTTGGCCACAGGTGCCCTGCTTCCCGACGTGGATCCATCTGTGAGGGTCCAGCCTCTGCCACACAAGCCTTCCTGGGGCAGCTCAGTCTTGGAACCCCCTTCCCAGTGCTCCAGTGGCCACATCCAGGCTCACCCCAAGTTGTGTTGAGACATTAAGGAGTGTGGAGATTTCTGATGTCAACTCAATAAATGCTTAGAAAGTCTCTTATGTGTTGTGAAACTGTGCTCTTCTGAAGGTTGTGGCGTTGCACATAACATGCTGTAGAGAACTAGTTTCCCACTGAGCTGAGGGACCTTTCATGGTGTCCATTACTCTTTAGAAAGTGGGAGATGAGGAGCCTGTCTACCTGGATGGAAGTCTGCTGGTGTCTTAGGCGGTGGGTCCAGGGCCTCTTGTAGGCATTAGTGCTCCTCTTGTAGGCGTCAGCATCACTGCATGCGGGGCTGTTGGAACTGAGTTTGCATGGGAGCCTGGAGGCAGGAGGGTGGAGATGAGGGTGTGATGCACTCACACAGCCTTGTACCTCTCGTGCCGCCCCGTAAGGGACATGCCTGGAGGAGACCCAAAGAGCTGAGTTTTCACGGGGTTAGGATGGAGGGTCTGGCTCTGTGTGTGTGTGTGGCTTCTCAATCAGCAGGCCTAGGGTCCCATAGTCACTTGGACTGGCTGCTGATCTTTTCCCAGGCTCTGCGTCCTGTCCACCCATCCTTCCTTGGTCTGTGTTCAAGCTTCCAGATACAAGTGGACCTCAGCGGAACCATGGGCTTCCCAGGTGGCTCACTGCTAAAGAATCCGTCTACCAGTGCAGGAGCCGCAGGTTAGTTAGATCATGGGTTGGGAAGATTCCCCTGGAGTAGGAAATGGCAACCCAGTCCAGTATTCTTGCCTGGGAAATCCCATGGACAGAGGAGCCTGGCAGCTACAGTCCATGGGGTTGCAAAGAGTCCGACATGACTGAGCACACACAGATACATTCTAGTACATTTATTTATGGAAATATACAGTCGTGCGGACTCGGAGGCCTGAGTCTGGCTATTCCATGCTGTTCTCACCCGCAGCCTTCTTTCAGAACAAGCTCCGCTGCTCTGCCCAGTGATGTTCTGTTGCTGAGAATGCCAGTATGGTTCCTCATTTCCCGTTCTCTGCCTCCACTACGAGCACTGAGTCCTCCCCAGAGTGTCTCCTGTGGACGACCCAGGGCTGTGAAATGTGCTTTCTCCTGGGCTCCCCTGACTCTGCTGGCCCTAGGAAGGTTCCCTACTCTGCTTTCCTCTTGGTGGCATTTTGTGCCCAAGCTTAAGAGACTCTGTGTCTTCCCGCTTCCAGCTCCAGGTTTCAGATAGAGCAATTTCAGGAACTGTTTGGTGAGAGTGAGTAAATGGAAAGTGAACTCTGACGTCTCCTCTGTCACCTTACTCCTTTCTCTCAGGGCCTCTCAGCTCATTGCTCTGCCCTTCTTTTCCTGCCCAGGTTGTCTTGTCAAAGAGGGAAAATCCCACATGGGAAGCCGATGTTCCAGCCCCTGCTGGAGGAGAAGTCCCAAGCCCTGGGAAGGCTACAGCCTCAGTGTGGGTGCATTTTGTTTGCTGGCAGTAGAATGTTCTTCCTGTGGTGGGCAAGGGATTTCAGTTCAAGTAACTCAGATGTTGAGCATCAGCCTCTAGGTCCTAGAAACGTCAGGCATGGCCTCTCAAAAACGAGAGCGGCAGCCTCCAGTATAATGGCAGCCATTTTTGCCCTTTCTGGCAAATATACATGGACTTTCTGTTGTGATTAGGAACTAGGCTCTGAGCAGGAATAAGATGTGGGGCTCAGGTGGGAGGGAAGAGGTGGTCATTAGGATGACCCTTAGGTCAGGGCTTGGTGGCTGGATGGAACCACCCTCTGAAAGAGCTAGCTAACAGGGATAGGAGGAGATTGACAGGTAGGAAGTGAGTTCTAGTGAAAATATTGGACTTCAAAAGACAAGGACACAAAACCCAATAGAAAATGCTGCAGACTTCCAGTCATTAGGAGTAGTGAGGCATACCGATGTGAATTTCTAATGCCCAAATTGTGGTTTGAAATAATAATTTTCTACCCACAGAAGCCAGGGCTTCTTGGAGAAATGGTTTGAGTAGTATCCAGGAATGGGCCAGGAATTGTGTGAATTCACCCTGAAATATCCTGTCACACCAGATGGTGAGCAAGGTCTCCAGATGACAAGGATCCTAGGATCATGTCCAAAGGACTCAGGAGCTCAGTAGTGAAGTGTGGCATTTCTGCTAAGTCACACGTGTTCTCCAGCATCTGTGAATACAGTCATAACTCCCTCACTGGCAAGCGCTACACTCAATTCACTCAAGATGCCACCCTTTCACAGCAGGTAGCCCATGTTAAATGTCTGTCTGTCAAGCAGGAATGTGAAGGCCCAGCCTCCTTGCCTCCTTTTAGGACAACTTGGGAAGGGCTTCTTGAGGATCAGCTGAGACCTCAGTTGCAACCCCATGACTGCTAAGCTTCTCCTATTGCCCAGCTCTGCCTCACCTGCTCCCTTCCAGGTGTGAATCCTCCCTAGAGCACTCCTCAACAAACCCTGGCGTACAGATCTGTCTCAAAGTGTGTTTCCAGGGGACTGATCTAGGACCCTTGGCCAGGCCAAGGTAGGACAATCTGACTTTCAGTAAGTGCGTCAGTTACCTATTGCTGTGTGACAAAGCACCCTAAGCCCTCATGGTAAAATCATCAGGTTTTGTGGTGATATGTTCTATGTAGCAGCTCTGAGCACTGAATTAGCCAACTCCAAAGAGTTGCTTCTCAGGCAAATGCAGGATTAGACTCCTGGGAACCTCTGATCACAGCATTTTCACTAAGTGATAAAAAGGCAATCTTTTTTTATGTTTCTTTTTGCTTAAAAGCACTTTATTTAATACACTCTGTTGATTCAGTGCCATTGAACTCGTGGCCAACAGCAGTGTAGTTCCTACCTGTGTGGAGGTGACCTAACCCATCTCTTTTCTCTGCAGTGTGCATCCCAGGCTGGAGCCCTCAGGAGTGCTAGATAGCACTCCAGCATAATGGGTGGAGCCTTTTAAAAGAGGGAAATCACCAGCCAATAGCACAGAAATGCAGAAATATGGCACTGAGTAGGACATCTGTTTATAATATGAGAGCTGAAACAAGAAAGCCCAGCAACACCTTTGGTGACTTCAACTAAGCACATTACTTCCACTGTATCCGCTACAAAATGTCCTGTCATTTTCATTTTTTTCCTCTTATTTTTTTGTTTTGAGGAATTTTCTGATATGGTACTTTGATCTTCTTGTCTTCATGTTTCTTTGTTTGATGTTCATTGAGCTTTTTAGATCTCTGGAGTTACAGCTTTGATCATATTTGAAGAGTATTTGCTATTTTTTCTTACAATATTTTTGTCTCTCTGAAACACTTTGGAAGTTCCGTGACCCATATATTAGTCCCCAGCTCACAGTGCTGTTTCTTTATACTTTCTTACTGGTGTTTCATCTATGTTTTTTTTTTTAATTGTCATGCCTCTGAGTTTGTTAATGGCTTCTTCTAGATGTTTATTGTGGTGTTAATCCCACCCTACTGTATGTTTTTCATCTCACACATGCCGGGTTTTATATCTAAAAGGATGCTTGGCGTCCTTTTCCATCTTTAGCATGTCTACCTAAAGTTTGCGTGTGTATGTAGGACTCAGTCCGAGTGGTTGTTTCACTAGTCTTGCCTGTGCATTTAATGTTTGTGTCCGTTCTGGGTTTGTTGTGATTGATTGACTGTTGCCTTGATGGGTTGTATTTTCTTGTTCCTTGAGTGGTGAGTATTAGGTGATTAGATACCAGACATTGTGACCTTTCCCTGGTGTCTGATATTTTCCCAGAAATATTCTTGGGCTCTATTTTGGGGTGCAGTTAAATTCCTTTGAAACTCTCCCCACTGTCTGTCTGCAGTCCTGCCTCAGGCAGTCAGCAGGGGCAGTAGTAGGCTCACTCCCTCACTCAGCAGTCCGTCCTTTGCGGCCTGGTGTCCAGTGTCTTGAAAAGGGTTGTTTCGTATTTTTGTCAGTTTTTGGCTTTTTGAGGCAGGAAGGGCAGTGCCCATTGTTCTATCTTGGCCATAGGAGAGTTCACAGAGGCATTTAGTAGTATTCTTTAAGGATTAAACATGTGGTTAAGTTGCTTCCCTTTTTTCATTTTGTAATACGTTTTTTCTCTTGTTTTCTAAAACATTCTCTCTTATTAAGCTTTTCAAAGAACTGAGTTCAGATTGTGTCAATCCTCTCTTTAATTTTTCTCTATTTTTTCCTGTTCCTGTTTTTCATTATTTCCTCCTTTCTCCCAAACTTTCTCACTGAGTTTACTCTATGGTTTTTTCCCCATTTTTAGTTGAGTTAGCTCATTTGTTATCAGTTGTCTTTGTTTTCTGATATAGTCACGGCTATAAATTCCTTTCTGGGACTACTACTATGGCTGTATCTCATGCAATTTCATAGGTAATGCTTTCCGTGGTATTGATCCCAAAATGTCAAATTTCCCTCATGATTTCCTAATTTTTTAAAAATAATTTCCTAATTTTAAAAGGAGGATCATTATCTATTTGGCTTTGTTTCAGGAAGAGTTTTTTTTTTTTCAAGTTGATTTTCATGTTATTGATGTGTGGCTCATGAACAGAATCAACACATTGATTCCTTGAGATTACTGATTTTCTTGAGGGCCTTGATTCTGAAAGTTCTCTATGTGTTCAGTAAGAGTGAGTGTTCTCTGTTGGTAGTTGTAAAATTCATCATAGTGCAGTTAGGTCTAAGTGATGAGTTGTGAGAGTGAAATAGTCTATATATTTGCTTAATTTTGCCCATGTAAGTTGTCAGCTTCCCAAGAGTAGTATGTAAGAAGCCCCAGTTCCCATAAGTTGGTCTCATTTGCTTTACCTTTTTAAGGTTTGTCGTTGCATCCCCTTCTTCATGTCTTGTTCTTACTGTAATTCCCATTGTCCCTTATACAACCTTTGCCTGAAATGCTTCATCTAATTACCAAATTGTTACTCCTAGCTTTTTTTTTTTTTTTTTGCACCAGTGTGACCTGGTATTTCCCTTTCTATTCCTTTATTTTCCATGTTCTGTATCTCTTTGTATAAATTTGTCTCTTCAGAGAGTCTCTTGCATTTTCCTCCAATATGAAAGTCCTTTTGTTGTTTGGTATGTTTTACTCATTCACATGTATTGCAGATGGTACTATATGCAGACTCAAAACTGCTGTTTTCCCCTGTACTTTATATTTACCATACTTTCTTCTTTTTAAAAAAAATCTTTAAATCATTCATTGGGCTGGATGCTTTTCTTTCTTTTTTTAAAGGGTTCCTGTGGTTATATCACGCTGAGGGATAGAATCCAGACTATCTCTAAGGCGAAGGACTTAATTATATGTTCAAGGGTCTTAAGAACACTGGCTAGAATATGTCTTTGTTGAATAAGCTGGAGGGGAAGATCTTGGAGGAGCCTCTTTGGGATTCGTCCGCGGTCTGGTCATGTGATCCCGCCAACATGAGGGCAGGCACGGAGCCTCCGCGAGGGGGCGCTGCAGAGTGCAGCGGCGAGCAGAAGTGCCCATGGCGGCCCCAGGTGTCCCCCGCTGTGGCGGCGGCTCCTTGGGCCTCCTGGTCTGGCTCCTTGTCTTTCAGCCACTTCTCAGTGAGGCCCGGGCGGGCAGGAATGAGAGGAGACTGGTCTTGGGCTCCTCGTCTGGGGGTGGGGATGGGTCATGGGATTTGGCGGGTGGGTCGTGGGGGATGGGAGGTGGGGTTTGAGGGTGAGCAGGGTGCCATGCCAAGAGCCCAGTGGTGTGTGGGGTGCATTCTGGTCAGCTCCTCTTCCCATTGTTCTTTCATCTTCTCCAGGTGAGGGTGATGGATCCAAGGGGGCTTCTACAATGAGCCCCACATTGCAGGGGGCCCCCTCAACTTCAGGATACCCGACATCCGTGAATGTTTCAGCACACCCTGTGTCTCCTGTGCCTCCCATAACTCCAGTGGGAGAGACTTTGAAACCTGCACAGACTCCCGCTTTTGAACCGCTGCCTCCTCAAGGTACTGCGTCTGTGCGGGACGGCATAGACCTGCCTGGAATCCCCTGAGGCATACTGCCTGGCTGATGGGGGTGCTGAAGGGTCAGGCTGTCCTGGCGGAATTGAGCGGGGCGGGCGTGGTGTCGCTGATGTTAGAGGAGGCGCTGGTAGTAGTGGGGGTGGATCAGGAGGGTGTGGTGGGCGTGGTGGGGGTGTTAGGAGGGAGGCAGCAGCGTCACCTCCAGTCCTTTGTACCGAGCACAGGAACATGTGGCCGTCGGGTTATGCGGATAGTTGGTGGAGTGCCATCCCCTGAGAGAAAGTGGCCCTGGCAGGTGAGCCTGCAGATCAACGGTGTCCACAAATGCGGAGGCTCCCTCATTGCGCCACGTTGGGTACTGACGTCAGCTCACTGTGTAAGAGGGTAAGTTTTGGGGCGGTAGGCTTGGGCTGCGGGTCAGGCTGCCTGACAAGGAGCCAGGCTTGCCTCCTACCTGAGCCCCTACCCGATCTCTCCATTCTTTACCTTAAAATGAGGTCACAGCCCAGAGTTTGTATTCACTCTGAGTGAAACACGAGTCTTGCATTTCTACCAAGATCCTGGGTGTTGTTCTGTGGTCCTGGGACCTCACTTGGAGAATCACTGACTCCAGTGGTTTGGGATGAGGAGGGGATGTGGTTTAGAGGGAGGAAAGGCTGATGGCTGGTAGGAGATGGGAACAGGCTGGGAAGAACCTGGAAGGGGTGGAGGGGAGTGTAGCCCCTCCAGCATCTCTGTGAGGGGCATGTTGTCTTCCCACAGCCATGAGGAATATACAGTGCGCCTAGGAGACACATTGTTACAATCGAATTCCCAAAATGCAGTGGTCATTCCAGTTCAAGACATCATTTGCTATAACTACTATAATTATCAGACTATGAGGCATGACATTGCCCTTGTTCTGCTGGCCCTCTCTGTGAATTATTCTGCGTACATCCAGCCAGTGTGCCTTCCTGGAAAGGATTTTGAAGTGAAAGCTGGGACAGTGTGCTGGGCGACTGGATGGGGCCGAACTTTACAATTTGGTGAGACTGGCTGGCAGGATCTGAGGGGGGATGTCTGATGCCCTGGGGTTGGCCTGCAGGCTGAAGGGAACCCGTGGGCACTACCTGACCCAGAATCTGTGACCCTGCCCTGTACAGACACCTGTCACTGCTACTGCGGATACTCAGAGCGACGGCACTTGCTTTTGTATCAGGCCTTGTAAGAAGCCTTGTCTTTGTGTTGATCTGTCCCTCCTTCTGACTTGGCTTTGCTTCTTACCTCATCTGCTCCCCATGTCAGCAGTTGGCCTCAGGTCCTTCTGTGTCAAATGGGACAAAACCCACTGTCCTTCCTTCTCTAAGAGGGAAAGACTGCGAATGCCCTGATCAAGACCCACCGTGGGATCTGGGGGACCCTGTCATGTTCTACTCATGCAGATCCACTTATTACTGAATGTCTCTCTGTAGGGCCGTCACGTGTACCCACTCTTCAGGAGACTGAGCAAGTCATTCTTCACTACACGACATGTAATAGGATGGTCAAGAAACAGGAAAAACCATTTCCCAAGGTCGTTCGTAAAGGAATGGTCTGTGGTTATCATGAAAAGAGTGGAGGCCCCTGCAAGGTGAGTTGATGGTCCCTCGCCACCTCTGTATTGAGGCTGTGCAGTTTCCTCATCCCCAGCAGCAGGGCCTGAGTTATTTCTCACCGCTTCTTTCAGCCTTTACTTAAGGAGATTACCTGGGGAACCCCTCAAGACACCTCTAGCAAGCCTGGCCTGTTCCTCCAATAGGTAGCAGCCCTCCCATCCGGGGGGTGCTGCCAGAGTGTGGTGAAGTTGGGGGTGATGATGATAATCACGTAGTTCCTATAACTGATTTCTTTCTGTAGTCACTTCCTGTGCCAGTGTGAGCATTCACCCACATTAGCTCAGTCTCCCAGCTCACAACCCTGCCACCTGGACATTATACATCTTATTATACAGATGTGGACCCTCCAGAGACATGAGTTCCAGGTCCCTTTGGGAGTGCCTGTAGGAATCCTGGGCCCACAGCCTCCCCTCTGCCCCGAGCAGCCTTCCTGAGCAGGGGACAGGGGACAGGTCTCAGAGGATGAGTGTTGGGATTCTGGCAAGAGGAGAACATCACCTGTGGGAGAGGGAGCAGTGAGTCTGAGACTCAAGGTCTGAAGCACCGGTCATGTTTAGGGAATGGGTTTCAGGTCTGGAGCAATGAGGAGGCCAGTATGGCCAGAGTAGGGGGCTGGAGTCAGAATGTGTGGCCTGCAGGCTGTGCTGTGTTTCTTGGTCCTGTCCAGGCAGGCCTGTAGGCCACCAGAACAGTACTGGGGAACAGCAAGCAGTGTACATCACTCCTTGGTGTGCAGTGTGTGTGTGAGCTGGGGGTTTAGCAAGTCTGGATGTGTTTGGAGAGAGGGGCCGCTGGAAGAGGATGTAGTTGAATGTGTGGAGCTGGGACTGGGAGAGATTTCAGGGTATAGGTGAGGAGTCTGGCGCCCCCATGCTGGATGATAGTGAGAGAATGTCGCAGCTGGGAAGGCCCAGGACTGACCAGTGGAATAAACTCTGGCCTTAGAGCCCGAGAAGGGCTCTGGAACTCTGGAAGCTCCACACAGTGCCAGGGGATGCTCCTTTAGTTGCTGGGTGGTGGGAGGCTTGGAGAGGGGCAGGGGAGGGTTAGGGGCACTGAAGGAGAATTTGCACATATCCGGCAGGACTGATGTTCAGGGCTTACTGGCCTTATAGCTCCTGTAGGTTCCTGAGCACCTGGGAAGGAATAGTATTTCTCAGATGATATTGAAGTTTTCAGCTCTCAAATGTCATTCAAGGAAACCTGGGCCTGGTGGGTGCCTGAGGAAAGACCTTGGTGCCTATCTCCCTGGGACCTTGCAAACTATCAGCCCTTCCGATGATGATCCCTATTCATTGCTGTGTTTGTTTGTCTCTCCTTTTTCTCCAGGGAGATGCTGGGGGTCCCCTGGTCTGTCAGTTTAATGACAGATGGATCCAGATGGGGATTGTGAGCTGGGGTGTTCACTGTGCTTTGAAAGAAGTGCCTGCAGTGTACACAGACGTTAGATTCTACAAGGATTGGGTTTATGGTACAATGAGTCAGGCTTCTATTCTGGATTCAGGAGGATTCTTTATCCCATGGGTGTGTCTGATGTTGGCCCTGAGCATCCTGGTGACCCTGTGATCACCCTGGTCCATACCGCCTCCTGTTTCTGAGACTCATGCCAGCACTGCCTCTTCCCTCCCACTCCTACTCAATGCTATTTCCTCAAATCCATTTGGGATCCACTGACCCTGTGGAGATCCACATATCAGAGAGTTGGCAGCAGCAATGAACTGTGGAGGTTTCCCAGTCCACTACTCCAGGAACCTTCCTCATTCATGCTACACCATGGCCGCACTTTGTCTGCTGGGAAGGAGTGGGTGAAAACATCCCAGCTGGATGGAGAGTGACCTGCGGTGATGCTTCAGGATGCTTCACCCACATCTTGCAGAACATCTTCACATCATCCCTGGCAGCAGCATTATCTGACACTTTATCGTATCCATGCACATGGTGATTGTTGGGAGAGAGCGAGGCCTCAGCACGTCCGCATGTGACTCAGTTGTCTGGGTTGGCCACAGGTGCCCTGCTTCCCGACGTGGATCCATCTGTGAGGGTCCAGCCTCTGCCACACAAGCCTTCCTGGGGCAGCTCAGTCTTGGAACCCCCTTCCCAGTGCTCCAGTGGCCACATCCAGGCTCACCCCAAGTTGTGTTGAGACATTAAGGAGTGTGGAGATTTCTGATGTCAACTCAATAAATGCTTAGAAAGTCTCTTATGTGTTGTGAAACTGTGCTCTTCTGAAGGTTGTGGCGTTGCACATAACATGCTGTAGAGAACTAGTTTCCCACTGAGCTGAGGGACCTTTCATGGTGTCCATTACTCTTTAGAAAGTGGGAGATGAGGAGCCTGTCTACCTGGATGGAAGTCTGCTGGTGTCTTAGGCGGTGGGTCCAGGGCCTCTTGTAGGCATTAGTGCTCCTCTTGTAGGCGTCAGCATCACTGCATGCGGGGCTGTTGGAACTGAGTTTGCATGGGAGCCTGGAGGCAGGAGGGTGGAGATGAGGGTGTGATGCACTCACACAGCCTTGTACCTCTCGTGCCGCCCCGTAAGGGACATGCCTGGAGGAGACCCAAAGAGCTGAGTTTTCACGGGGTTAGGATGGAGGGTCTGGCTCTGTGTGTGTGTGTGGCTTCTCAATCAGCAGGCCTAGGGTCCCATAGTCACTTGGACTGGCTGCTGATCTTTTCCCAGGCTCTGCGTCCTGTCCACCCATCCTTCCTTGGTCTGTGTTCAAGCTTCCAGATACAAGTGGACCTCAGCGGAACCATGGGCTTCCCAGGTGGCTCACTGCTAAAGAATCCGTCTACCAGTGCAGGAGCCGCAGGTTAGTTAGATCATGGGTTGGGAAGATTCCCCTGGAGTAGGAAATGGCAACCCAGTCCAGTATTCTTGCCTGGGAAATCCCATGGACAGAGGAGCCTGGCAGCTACAGTCCATGGGGTCGCAAAGAGTCTGACATGAGTGAGTACACACAGTTACATTCTAGTACAGTTATTTACGGAAATGAGCAGCTGCGTGGACTCGGAGGCTTGAGTCTGTGTGTTCCACACCATTCTCACCAGCAGCCTTCTTTCAGAACAAGCTCCCCTGCTCTGTCCAGTGATGTTCTGTGTCTGAAAATGTTAGTACGGCTCCTCATTTCCCGTTCTCTGCCTCCACATTGGCTGAGACTCAATACGAGCACTGAGTCCTCCCCAGAGTGTCGCCTATGGACGACCCTGGGCCGTGAAATGCGCTTTCTCCTGGGCTCCCCTGACTCTGCTGGCCCTGGGAAGGTTCCCTACTCTGCTTTCCTCTTGGTGGCATTTTGTGCCCAAGCTTAAGAGACTCTGTGTCTTCCCGCTTCCAGCTCCAGGTTTCAGATAGAGCAATTTCAGGAACTGTTTGGTGAGAGTGAGTAAATGGAAAGTGAACTCTGACGTCTCCTCTGTCACCTTACTCCTTTCTCTCAGGGCCTCTCAGCTCATTGCTCTGCCCTTCTTTTCCTGCCCAGGTTGTCTTGTCAAAGAGGGAAAATCCCACATGGGAAGCCGATGTTCCAGCCCCTGCTGGAGGAGAAGTCCCAAGCCCTGGGAAGGCTACAGCCTCAGTGTGGGTGCATTTTGTTTGCTGGCAGTAGAATGTTCTTCCTGTGGTGGGCAAGGGATTTCAGTTCAAGTAACTCAGATGTTGAGCATCAGCCTCTAGGTCCTAGAAACGTCAGGCATGGCCCCTCAGAAACGAGAGCGGCAGCTTCCAGTGTAATGGCAGCCATTTTTGCCCTTTCTGGCAAATATACACGGACTTTCTGTTGTGATTAGGAACTAGGCTCTGAGCAGGAATAAGATGTGGGGCTCAGGTGGGAGGGAAGAGGTGGTCATTAGGATGACCCTTAGGTCAGGGCTTGGTGGCTGGATGGAACCATCCTCTGAAAGAGCTTGCTCCTTGGAAGAAAAGCTATGACCAACCTAGACAGCATATAAAGAGCAGAGACAGTACATTGCCAACAGCGGTCTTTTGAGGCAAAGCTATGGTTTTTCCAGTGGTCATATATGGATGTGAGAGCTGGACTATAAAGAAAGCTGAGCACCAAGGAATTGATGCTTTTGAACTGTGATGTTGGAGAATACTCTTGAGAGTCCCTTGCACTGCAAGGAGATCCAACCAGTCCATCCTAAAGGAAATCAGTCTTGAATATTCATTGGAAGGACTGATGCTAAAGCTGAAACTCCAATACTTTGGCCCCCTGATGTGAAGAATTGACTCCCTGGAAAAGACCTTGATGCTGGGAAAGACTGAAGGCAGGAGGAGAAGGGGAGGAAAGAAGATGAGATGGTTGGATGGCATCACCGACTCGATGGACATGAATTTGAGCAAGCTCCGGGAGTGGTGAAGGACAGGGAAGCCTGGCGTGCTGCAGTCCATGGGGCTGCAAAGAGCTGGACACACCTGAGTGACTAAACTGAACTGAACTGAAAGATTTAGATAGCACAGGGAGAAGATGAGATTGACAGGTAGGAAGTGAGTTCTAGTAAAAATATTGGACTTCGAAGGACAAGGACAGAAAACTGAACACAAAATGCTGTGAATTTCCAGTCATAAGGAGTAGTGAGGCATACCGATGTGAGTTTCTAATGCCCAAATTGTGGTTTGAAATAATGATTTTCTTCCCACAGAAACCAGGGCTTCTTGGAGAAATGGCTTGAGTAGTATCCAGGAGTGGGCCAGGAAATGTGTGAATTCACCCTGAAATATCCTGTCACACCAGATGGTGAGCAAGGTCTCCAGATGACAAGGATCCTAGGATCATGTCCAAAGGACTCAGGAGCTCAGTAGTTAAGTGTGGCATTTCTGCTAAGCCACACGTGTTCTCCAGCATCTGTGAATACAGTCATAACTCCCCCACTGGCAAGCGCTACACTCAATTCACTCAAGATGCCACCCTTTCACAGCAGGTAGCCCATGTTAAATGTCTGTCTGTCAAGCAGGAATGTGAAGGCCCAGCCTCCTTGCCTTCTTTTGGGACAACTTGGACGGGCTTCTTGAGGATCAGCTGAGACCTCAGTTGCAACCCCATGACTGCTAAGCTTCTCCTATTGCCCAGCTCTGCCTCACCTGCTCCCTTCCAGGTGTGAATCCTCCCCAGAGCACTCCTCAACAAACCCTGGCATACAGATCTGTCTCAAAGTGTGTTTCCAGGGGACTGATCTAGGACCCTTGGCCAGGCCAAGGTAGGACAATCTGATTTTCAATAAGTGTTTTAGTTACCTATTGGTGGGTGACAAACCACCCTAAGACCTCGTGGCCAAAATCATCAGGTTTCTTATGGCGGTATGTTCTATGAAGCAGCTCTGAGCACTGAATTAGCCAACTCTGAAGAGTTGCTTCTCAGGCAAATGCAGGATTAGACTCCTGGGAACCTCTGATCACAGCATTTTCACTGAGTGATAAATATGTGACATTATGTTTCTTTTTGCTTAAAAGCACTTTATTTAATACACTCTGTTGATTCAGTGCCATTGAACTCGTGGCCAACAGCAGTGTAGTTCCTACCTGTGTGGAGGTGACCTAACCCATCTGTTTCCTCTGCAGTGTGCATCCCAGGCTGGAGCCCTCAGGGCCACTAGAGAGCACTGCAACAGTCTGGGCAGGGCCTTTTCAAACAGGGAAATCACCAGCCAATAGCACAGAAATGCAAAAGCATGGTACTGAGTAGTCTCGGATGAGGACGTCTCTTATCCATATGGGAGCTGAAACAAGAATGCCCAGCAACATCTTCGGTGACTTCAACTGAAGGACATGCTTCCCCTGTTTCTATGTCCTGTCATTTTTACCTTTTTCCTCTTACTTTCTCATTTGTTTTGAGCAATTTGCTTACATCATATGTTGATCTTCTTGTGTTCATCTTTCTTTTTTTTCGTGTTCAGGGAACATGTTGTAAGATCTCTGGAGTTACAGTTCTTACCAGATTGGAAAATATACAGCACTATTTCTTTGACTACTTTTGATCCTTCTGCCCTGCTATACTTTGGAAGTTCAGTCACATGTGTATTTGTCCCCAGCTCACAATGCACTTTATGCTCTGGTATCGGTGTTTCATTATGAAATTGTTTTTAATAAAACTGTCCATCTTTGACTTGCCCAATCAGTTCTTCTAATTGTGTATTATAGGGTTAAACCCATCCTCAGTGTATCTTTTTCATCTTCATGCACATTTTCATACCTAGGGGGAGCCTGGCGGGCTGCCGTCAGTGGGGTCACACAGAGTTGGACACAACTGAAGCGACTTAGCAGCAGCAGCAGCAGAGTCTGATTGGAGTCCTTTTACATCTTCAGCATGTCTACCTAAAGTTTAATTGTGTATGTGGGACTCAGTTGCAGTGGCTGTGCTACTGTTCTTGCCTGTGCATTTAACGTTTGTCTCAGTTCTGGGTTAACTATGATTGTCTGATTAATCCCATGATAGGTGGCTAATTGAATGTGGGTGTTAGGTGATTAGATACCAGACATTGTGACCTTTACAATGGTGTTTGATATTTTCCTAGAAATATTCTTGGACTTTCTTTTGGGGTGCAGTTAAATTCCTTGGAAACTGATGTTCTCAGGTCTTGTTTTTACCTTTTTTGGCAGGCCTGGAGTGATTCTCAGTGTAGAGACTATTCCCTGTTGCTGAGGCAAGACCTTCCTAAATACCCTAGGGAATGTTCTGTGACTCGAGGTTTTCCAGTCTGGCAGATGGACCAGGCACTATTCTCGGTCCCATGTGGCCTGCAGGCGTTCTGATTCGAATCTTCTCAAGAGGCTGTTTGTCTGGCTTTGGGTAGCTTCCCAGCCCACATTCAAGGAGGTGCCCTCACTGATCTCTGGAGTTTCAGCTTCAGCATCAGTTCTTGCAATGAATATTCAGGACTGATTTCCTTTAGGTTGGACTGGTTTGATCTCCTTGCACTCCAAGGGACTCTCAAGAGTCTTCTCCAACACCACAGTTCAAAAGGATCAATTCTTCAGCTTTCTTTAGAGTCCAACTCTCACATCCATACACGACTACTGGAAAAACCATAGCTTTGACTAGATGGACCTTTGTTGGCAAAGACATGTCTCTGCTCTTTAATATGCTGTCTAGGTTGGTCATAGCTTTTCTTCCAAGGAGTAAGTGTCTTTTAATTTCATGGCCACAGTCACCATCTGCAGTGATTTTGGAGCCCAAGAAAATAAAGTCTATGACTGTTTCCACTGTTTCCCCATCTATTTGCCATGAAGTGATGGGACCGGATGCCATGATATTTGTTTTTTGAATGTTGAGTTTTAAGCCAGTTTTTTCACTCTCCTCTTTCACTTTCATCATGAGATTCTTTAATTCCTCTTCACTTTCTGCCATAAGGGTGGCATCATCTGCGTATATGAGGTTATTGATATTTCTCCCGGCAATCTTGATTCTAGCTTGTGCTTCATCCAGCCTGGCATTTTGCATGCTGTACTCTGCATATAAGTTAAGTAAGCAGGGTGACAATATACAGGCTTGACGTACTCCTTTCCCAGTATGGAACCAGTCTGTTGTTCCATGTCCAGTTCTAATGGTTGCTTCTTGACCTGCATACAGATTTCTCATGAAGTAGGTAAGATGGTCTGGTATTCCCATCTCTTTAAGAATGTTCCACAATTTGTTGTGATCTACACAGCCAAAGGCTTTAGTGTAGTCAGTGAAGCAGAAGTAGATGTTTTTCTGGAATTCTCTTGCTTTTTCTATGATCCAACAGATGTTGGCGATTTGATCTCTGGTTCCTCTGCCTTTTCTAAATCCAGCTTGAACATCTGGAAGTCCACTGTGGCTTTATCATATACAATTTCATAGGCAGTGCTTTCATTGGCATTGATCTCTAAAAGGTCAAATTTCCCTCATATTTCCTAATTTTTAAAGGTGCACCTTTGTCTAGAGTTTTGGCCTTTTTTCAGGAAGAGAGTATTTTTTAAAGTTGGTTTTACTGTTATTGATGTGTGGCTCATGAAGAGAATGTGTATCACATTGGTTCCTTGAGGTTATTGATTTTCCTTAGGGCTTTGATTCTGAAAGTTGCCTATGTGTTCAGTAAGAGTGTTCTCTCTCAGTAGCTGTAAAATTCATCACAGTGCTGTTAGGTCTAGACGATGAGTTATGAGAGTCAAGTAGTCTATATTTTTGCTAATTTTGCCCATGTAAATTGTCAGGTTCCTAAGAGGAGTGTATAAGAAGTCCCTGTTTCCCGTAAATTGGTCCCATTCGCTTTCTGTTTTAAAGGCTGTCATTGTATCCTATCCTTTGTGTCTTGGTCTTACTGTACATGACTCCCTTTGTCCCTTGTATCATTTTTGCTTTAAACGCTATGCTCTAATGACCATATTGCTATTCCAGCTTTTGTTTGTTTTGCACCAGTGTGACCTGGCATTTCCCTTTCTATTCCTTTATTTCCCACGTGTGTGTATCTCTTTGTGTAAGTTTGTCTCTTCAGAGAGTCTATTTCTGGACCTTGGCTTTTCCTCCAATTTGGAAGTTATGCTGTCTGGTATGTTCAACTCATTCACCCTTATTGCAGATGCTACTATATTCAGGCTCAAAACTGCCATCTGTTTCGCACTTTCTATTTACCTTGTTTCTTTTGATTTTCTTCTACGTTTCACTGGACAGATTGCATCTGTGTGTCTGTTTCTTTCTTTCTTTTTTTTTTTTTTTAAGGGCTCCTGTGTTTAGATCACGCTAAGGTATCTAACCCAGAATATCTCTCCTTTAAGATGTAAAATCAATCATAAGTCAAGGGCCTTAAGAACACAACCAGAATAGACTGAAGCTCATGGCTGAGGAAGAAGGAAATGAAGATATTGGAGGAGCAGCCTTGGGATTTGGGCCCTAGCCCTATGTTCCTGGCAACCAGAGGCCAGGTGCGGGGATGCCGCGAGGGGGCGCTGCAGAGCGCAGAGGCGGTTAGAGGTGCCCATGGCTTCTCTGAGCGACACCCGCAGGGGCGGAGGCTCCCTGGGCCTCCTGGTCCGGCTCCTGGTCCTTTGGCCGCAGCTCAGGGAGACCACGGCAGGCAGGGGTTGGGCTTGGATGGGCTAGGCTGCTTGCGTGGTGCTGAGGGTGGGGGTTACTCGCAGGGGGCGCGGGTAGGTACTGGGAACTGGGAGGTGGGGTTCGGGGGTGGGGGTTAGGAATTTGGGTTTGGAGATGGGACGGTTTCCTGGGAAGAAGCCGGTGATGAGGGTCCTTGCTGCAGCCAGCTGCTTTTCTCATTGGACCCTCA
Organism: Bubalus bubalis; assembly: GCF_019923935.1. Lineage (NCBI taxonomy): Eukaryota > Metazoa > Chordata > Mammalia > Artiodactyla > Bovidae > Bubalus > Bubalus bubalis. Next base: position 52,574,554 of record NC_059177.1, read on the forward strand.
TGTTCCCAGGTGAGGGTGCCAGACCCAAGGAAGATTATGCAATGAGCCTGGCAACCCCAGAGGCATCATCAGCTTCAGGGCAACTGAAATCCCTGCAGGTCCCAGTACCCACTGTTGCTCCTGTGCCACCCACACCCACAGCGAAAGAGACTGTGGGATCCAGCCAGACCCCTGTATTGGAAGGGTTGCCTCCTCTACTGCCTCTGGACAGGGCTGTACTTCTGCTTGGAGGCCAACTGGGATCATGTCCTGGCCAGGGGTGGGGGAGTAGGGGTGGAGTGGGTTGCAGGGTTAGACCATTCTGGATAATTTGAGAGGAAACCTGGCTCTGCTTTGGGAGGCACAGGTGTTGGAGGTGGTGGAGGAAGTGGAGGTGATGGGAAAGGTGGAATGGAGACAGCAGCTTCACTCTAGTCCCCTTTACTGAGCCAAGGAGCCTGTGGCCATCGGACTTTGGGGATAATTGGTGGAAAGCCAGCCCCAGAAAGAAAGTGGCCCTGGCAGGTCAGCCTGCAGTTAAGAGGTCGCCACAGATGCGGAGGTTCCCTCATTGCCCCACAGTGGGGGCTAACGGCAGCTCACTGTGTAGAACAGTAGGTATCTGGTGCAGTGGGCTTGATCTGTCGCTTGGGTTATATGAAACAGAGCCGTTCACATCCCCCCTACCTGAGCGCGTACCTGAGCTTTCCTTTCTTTACCTTATAATGAAGCCATAGCTCCTAATTTGTGTTCACTGCGAGTGAAACATGAGTCTTGCATTTCTTCCAAGATCCCGGATGCTACTCTGTGGTCCTGGGACCTCACTTGGAGAGTCACTGACTCCAGTGGTTACGGGTGAGGAGGGGATGTGGTTTAGAGGGAGGAAAGGCTGATGGCTGGTAGGAGATGGGAACAGGCTGGGAAGAACCTGGAAGGGTTGGAGGGGAGTGTAGCCCCTCCAGCATCTCTGTGAGGGCATACTCTCTTTCCACAGCTTTCGAGAGTTTACAGTGATGATGGGAACCACATATTTATATTCACATTGCAAAACTACAGTGGTCGTTTCAGTTAAACACATCAAATCACGTAAGGATTTTGATTGGAACCTTACCCCTAATGACATTGCCCTTCTTCAGCTGGCCCACTCTGTGAATTATTCTGCATACATCCAGCCAGTGTGTCTCCCTAGAAAGAATTTTGAAGTGAGACCTGGGACACAGTGCTGGATAACTGGATGGGGCCGCACTTTAGAATTTGGTGAGACTGGCAGGCAGGATCCGAGGGGGGAAGTCTGGAGCCCCAGGGTTGGCCAGTAGGCTGAAGGGAGGGACAGGGAGGCTGGTTCTCTACAGGTGGGCAAGGGAGCAGGTGGAGCTGAGGCTGCCTGGGAGTGACTGCAATGCAGTGGGGATTCCTCCTGTTGCGTTAGACCTGGGGGCGGGGTTCCGGGTATGGTGGGTCCTCTCCAGGGCGGACTTCAGCTCCAGGATGACGAGCTGTCTGCCAGTCAGAGCTGTCCTGCTCTGGAATTACCTGCCAGGTGGGGAGGGAGCTTCTTGTGCCTGGGATGTAGGTCTAGCCAGAGCAGCCCTGGGAGGCTGGGTTGGTACCCGTGGGCACTGCCTGTCCCGGAGTCTGTGACACTGCCCTGTACAGACACCTGTCACTGCTATTGCTGATACTCAGAGTGACGACGCTTGCTTTTGTATCAGGCCTTGTAAGAAGCCTTGTCTCTTTGTGTCCTGAGTCGTTCCTCCTTCTGACTTGGCTTAGCTTCTTACCTCATCTGCTCCCTGTGTCAGCAGGTGGCCTCAGGTCCTTCTGTGTCAAATGGGACAAAACCCACTGTCCTTCCTTTTCTAAGAGGGAAGGAGTGTGAATGCCCTGATCAAGACCCACCGTGCGATCTGAATGACCCTGCCATGTTCCACTCATGCAGATTCTCTTACTCCTGAATTGTCTCTGTAGACCCAGCTTCGATGTCACCTAAACTTCAGGAAGCTGAGCAACTCATCATTCCCCTAAAGCAATGTGCTGTGATGGCCGAGAAAACATCAAATAAATCAGGGAATCGGGTTCAAAAAGGAATGGTCTGTGCCCAGAACATAAACAGCGAAGGTCCCTGTAGGGTGAGTTGATGGGTCCCTTGCCACCTCTGTATTGAGGTTGTCCCCTGAAAGTTTCTTCATTCCCTAGTAGCAGGGCCTGGGTTATCTCCCACCTTCTTTTTCTCCTAAAGCCTTTGCTTTAGGAGATTCAGTAGAGAACCCCTCAAGACATCTGTGAGCTGGCCTGGCCTGTTCCTCCAATAGGGAGCAGCCCTCCCATCCTGGGGGTGCTGCCAGCGTGCAGTAAAGTGGGGGTCATGATGATGATTTGAGTATATCCCTGCAGGACCAATGTCCAGGGCTTACTGGCCTTATAGCTCCTGTGCGTTCCTAGAACTTGGGAAAGAATAGTATTTCTCAGATGATGGTAAAGCGTTCAGCTCTCAAATGTCATTCACAGAAACCTGGGCCTGGGGAAGGCCCTGGTGCCTGTCTCCCCAGTCCTTTCATAGTTGCCAACCTGTTATGATTATCTCCTCCATTCTTTTGTTTGTTTCTTTTTTTTTTTTTTTTTCCTCCAGGGAGATTCTGGGAGTCCCCTGGTCTGTCAGTTTCAGACATCATGGATCCAGGTGGGGATTGTGAGCTGGGGTGATCGCTGTGGTTTGAAAGAAGTGCCTGCAGTGTACACAGATGTTAGTTTCTACAAGGACTGGATCACTGCAAGAATGAGTCAAGCATCAGGTCTGGACTCTGGATTCCTTATTCTGCTACTGTGTCTGTTGCTGCCTCTGGGTATCCTGGCAACCCTGTAATCACCCTGGCCTCTGCCATTCCTGCTTCTGAGTCTCACATTAGCCCTGCCTCTGAGATGCCTCTCCTACTCAATGCCCTGTCCTCAAATCCATTTGGGGTCCACTGATCCTGTGGAGATCCACAGGACAGAGTGGCAGCAAGTGGAGACTGAAATTGTACCTGCCTGGTGCTCCAGGAACCTGCCTCATCGAGGCCTATCTGTAGGCCGTGCTCTGCTTGCCAGGAAGGAGTGGGTGAAACCATCCCACCTGGATGGACAGTGACCTGCCAGGTGATGCTTCAGGATGCTGCACGAGTCTTGGAGAACATTTTTCCATTGTCACCAGTGAAGCAGTGTTAGACCTGACACTTTATCAAACCAGCCCACCTGATGATTGTTGGGAGGGAGGGAGGAGGCCTCTTCATTTCCATATCTGACTCAGTTGTCTGGGTTGGGAGAAGGTCCTCTGCTTCCCAGAGCAGATCACTCTGTGAGTGTGCAGGCTCTGTCGCATAAACCCTCATGGGTCAACTCAGTCTGGAACCACCTTCCCAGTGCTGCAGTGGCGACTCTGCACTCACCACTCAGCATTTAGGAGAGTGGAAATTTCAGGTATGAAACTAATAAATGTTTGGAGAGTCTCTTGTATGTTCTGAAGCTGTGCTCTCCTGAAGTTTATGGTGTTACACATAGCATATTAGGAAACTAGTTTCCCATTTAACCGGGGGAGTTTTCATGGCATCTGTTACTCTCTAGAAAGTGGGAGATGAGGAGCCTGTGTACTTGGTTAGAAGTATGATGTGTTCAGTTCAGTTCAGTTCAGTCTCTCAGTCATGTCCGACTCTTTTCGACCCCATGAATCGCAGCACGCCAGGCCTCCCTGTCCATCACCAACTCCCAGAGTTTACTCAAACTCATGTCCGTCGAGTTGGTTATGCCATCCAGCCGTCTCATCCTCTGTCGCCCCTTCTTCTCCTGCCCCCAATCCCTCCCAGCATCAGGGTCTTTTCCAATGAGTCAACTCTTTGCATGAGGTGCCCAAAGTATTAGAGTTTCAGCTTCAGCATCAGTCCTTCCAATGAACACCCAGAGCTGATCTCCTTTAAAATGGGCTGGTTGGATCTCCTTGCAGTCCAAGGGACTCTCAAGAGTCTTCTCCAACAGCACAGTTCAAAAGCATCAATTCTTTGGCACTCAGCTTTCTTCATAGTGATGTGTTAGGCATTGCAAACTGGAGCTTCTTATATGCTCCTCTCAGGAAGGTGGTAAGTTGCTGCTGCTGCTAAGTCACTTCAGTCGTGTCTGACTCTGTGGGACCCGATAGACGGCAGCCCACCAGGCTTCCCTGTCCCTGGGATTCTCCAGGCAAGAACACTGGAGTGGGTTGCCATTTCCTTCTCCAATGCATGAAAGTGAAAAGTGAAAGTGAAGTCGCTCAGTCATGTCCGACTCCTAGCGACCCCATGGACTGCAGCCCACCAGGCTCCTCTGTCCATGGGATTTTCCAGGTGATAAGTTATGTAGGTAAAATTAAGCAAAAACACAGAGGAGTTGCCTCTCACAATTCATCATCTAGACCTAACAGCACTATGAGGAATTTTACAACTACCGACAGAATACTTATTCTTTTTGAATGCTCAGGGAACTTGCAGAGTAAAAGCCTAAAGAGGGACTTCCCTGGTGGTCCAATTTTAAGAATCTGCATTCCCAATGTGACGGGAGGGAGGGCAGGGCGGGAGGGGGGCCCCCCATGTGTGATCCCTGGTCAGGAACTAGATCCTACCTTTTGCAGCTAAAAAGATCACGTGTGCCACAACTAAACACTGCTGCTGCTGCCAAGGCACTTCAGTCGTGTCCAGCTCTGTGCGACCCCATGGACGGCAGCCCACCAGGCTCCCCCGTCTCTGGGATTCTCCAGGCAAGAGTACTGGAGTGGGGTGCACATCTAAACACAGCGCAGTTAAATAAATTTTTTAAAGAGCCTATGGAAAACCAATAATCTCAGGGAATCCGTGTGATTCACATTCTGTTCATGAGCCACATATCAATAATAGTAAAATCAATTTTTAAACATCCCATATTTCTGAAACAAAGTCAAAACCCTAGTGAATGGCCATCCTTTAAAAGGTAAATCACGAGGAAATTATAACTTTCCAGTTTCCCATAATTGGTCCCCTGTGCTTCGTCTTTTAAAAGCTTTTTCTTATGTATCTTATGTATCTACCTCCCTCTGTCCCTTACACAGTCTTCTCTTTATGCTCTCATTTAATAATCAAATGTTAAAATATCATCCCAGCTTTTTTTGGTTTCTTTTGCAGCAGTGTGTCCTGGCATTCCGCTTTCTATCTCTTTATTTTCCAGGTGTCTGTATCTCTTTGTGTAAATTTGTACCTTCAGTGGTCTACTTCTGGACCTTGCCTTTTCCTCCAGTTTGAAAGTTGTTGTTTGGCATGTTCAACTCATTCACGCTTATTGCAGATGCTATTATATTCCGGCTGGAAACTGCCATTTTGTTCTGTGGTTTTCTATTTATCATACTTCTTTTTGTTTTTATGTTTTATTGGGCAGATCGCATTTTTTCTTTTTTTTTTTTTTTAAGTCTCCAGTGTTTAGATCACGCTGAGGCATCTAATTCCTGATATTTCTACTTTAATGTGGAGAACTTAATTACGAGTTCAAGGGCCTTGAAACCACAACCAGGCTGGATTGAAGAAACACGGCTGAAGAAGCAGAAAGTGAAGATGTTGGAGCCGCAGGCCGTGGCTCTGTGTTCCCTCCAACGGGAGGGCAGGCGCGTAGCCCCCACGAGGGGGCGCCGCAGAGCGTGGAGGCGGCTAGAGGCGGCCATGGCGTCTCTGGGAGTTCCCCGCGGCGGCGGAGGCAGCTCCCTAGGCCTTCTGGTCTGGCTCTTGTTCCTTTGGCCACAGCTCTGTGAGACAGGGCCGGCAAGGACTGGAGGTGGCTAGGCTGCACTGCATGGGTGGCAGCTGGGGCTGACGGCTGGACTAGGGCTGGGGGACGGAAGCGGGAGCTGGGGATGGTCCCCTGGGCAGAGGCCGGTGCTGACAGGCCGCACTCCAGGCCGCTCCTTTTCTCACTGGTCCCTCGCCTCCCTCAGGTGAGGGTGCCAGACCCAAGGAGGATTCTGCAATGAGCCGGGCAAACGCAGAGGCCCCCTCAGCTCCAGGACACCTGAAATCTGAGGAGGTTCCAACAGCTCCAGGGCTGCCTACACCCCCAGCGGAAGATGTTCTGCAGATCCCTCCTCCCTTTGGAGGGTGGTTTGCGCAAGGTACTGCTTCTTTCTACGCGGGGCTCTACAGGCCCGCCTGGGATCTAGAGGCAGCACATGCCTGGCTGGGTGACTGTCCTGGTGGGTTTGAGAGGAAACCTGCCTCTACGTCAGCGGTGAGGCGGGTGGGGCGCAGATGCAAAGCTAGTGCTGGTGGCGGTGGAAGGTGGTGGAGGTATTAGAAGGGAGGCAGCAGCTTCACCTCCAGCCTCTCTTTTTAGTGAGCCAAGGAACATGTGGCCATCGGAAAATGAGGATAATTGGTGGAATGCCAGCCCCAGACAGAAAGTGGCCCTGGCAGGTGAGCCTGCAGATCAACAATGAACACGTGTGCGGAGGCTCCCTCATTGCCCCACAGTGGGTACTGACTGCAGCTCACTGCATATTTGGGTGAGTGTTTTCTGTTCTGGGCTTGGCCTGCTGCTCAGGCTGTGATGAAGTGGAGCCATTCCTGCCCCTTTCCTCTTCTTCATCTGAAAAAGAGGCCACAGTCCCTAGTTGGTGCTCACTGTGAGTGCTACATGAGTTCTGCATTTCTACCAAGATCCCAGGTTCTGCTCCAGTGGTTGTGGGACCTCAGTTGTAGACCACTGACTCCAGTGGTTAGGGGTCTGCTAGGGGACGTGGTTTAGAGGGAGAAAAAGGCCAACGGCTGTCATGTGTGCTAAGTCACTTCAGTCGTGTCTGACTCTGTGTGGCCCTATGGACTGTAGCCTAACAGACTCATCTGTCCATAGATTCTCCAGGCAAGCATACCGGAGTGGGTATCCACGCTCTCCTCCAGGGGATCTTCCAGACCTGGGGATCAAATCCGAGTCTCTTACATCTCTTGCTTTGGCAGGCAGATTCTTTACTGCTGAGCAAACCGGAAAGCCTTGATGGCTGTTGTAGGAGATGGGATCAGGATGAGAAGAACCTGGAAGGGGTGGTGGAGGGGGGGGTAGTGTAGCCCCTCCAACATCTCTGTGAGGGGCATGTTCTCTTTCCACAGCTTTGAGGAATATACAGTGCGGATGGGAAGCACATTGTTACTTCCACAATCGGGAATGGTCATTCCAGTTCGAGACATCGTTTGCCATAGCTTTTATGATGTTAGAACTTTGATGAATGACATTGCCCTTGTTCTGCTGGCCCACTCTGTGAATTATTCTGCATACATCCAGCCAGTGTGTCTCCCTGAAAAGAATTTTGAAGCAGAAACTGGGACACGGTGCTGGGTGACTGGATGGGGCCGACAGATGGAAGATGGTGAGACTGGCAGGCAGGATCTGAGGGGGGAAGTCTGGAGCCCCGGGGTTGGCCAGTAGGCTGAAGGGAGGGACAGGGAGGCTGGTTCTCTACAGGTGGGCAAGGGAGCAGGTGGAGCTGAGGCTGCCTGGGAGTGACTGCAATGCAGTAGGGATTCCTCCTGTTGCGTTAGACCTGGGGGCGGGGGTCTGGGTATGGTGGGTCCTCTCCAGGGTGGACTTCAGCTCCAGGATGATGAGCTGTCTGCCAGTCAGAGCTGTCCTGCTCTGGAATTACCTGCCAGGTGGGGAGGGAGCTTCTTGTGCCTGGGATGTGGGTCTAGCCAGAGCAGCCCTGGGAGGAGGCTGGATTGGTACCCGTGGGCACTGCCTGTCCTGGAGTCTGTGACCCTGCCCTGTACAGACACCTGTCACTGCTATTGCTGATACTCAGAGTGACGACACTTGCTTTTGTATCAGGCCTTGTAAGAAGCCTTGTCTCTTTGTGTCCTGAGTCGTTCCTCCTTCTGACTTGGCTTAGCTTCTTACCTCGTCTGCTCCCTGTGTCAGCAGTTGGCCTCAGGTCCTTCTGTGTCAAATGGGACCAAACCCACTGTCCTTCCTTCTCTTAGAAGATAGGAGGGTGAATGCACTGATCAAGACCCAGAGTGTGGGACTTCCTTGCAGTCCAGTGGTTAAGACCCCACGCTTCCACTCCAGGGGGTGCAGGTTTGATCTGTGGTTAGGGAGTTAAGATCCTGCATGCTGCACAGTGCAGCCAAAACACTCAAACAAACAAAAGAGACCCAGAATGGGATCTGGGGGCCCCGTTCTATTCCACTCAAGCAAACGTTTTATTTCTGAGTTGTCTTTCTGTAGTCAAAGTGCTGCCAGAAATTCTTCAGGAGACTGACCAAATCCTTCTTCGCCACACATTATGTAACAAGAAATTGCAGGCACACTTAGGATATCGTCGTACATTAGTTCGAAAAGGGATGATATGTGGCTATCACGAAGATCTTAAAAGCCCCTGCAAGGTGAGTTGATGGGTCCCTCGCCACCTCTGTATTGCGGCTGTGCAGTTTCCTCATTCCCCAGCAGCAGGGCCTGGGTTATTTCCCACCTCCTCTTTCAGCCTTTACTTAAGGAGATTCAGGGGAGAACTCCTCAAGATACCCATGAGCTGGCCTGGCCTGTTCCTCCAATAGGGAGCAGCCCTCCCATCCTGGGGGTGCTGCCAGGGTGTGGTGAAGTTGGGGGTGATGATGATAATCACGTAGTTCCTATAACTGATTTCTTTCTGTAGTCACTTCCTGTGCCAGTGTGAGCATTCACCCACATTAGCTCAGTCTCCCAGCTCACAACCCTGCCACCTGGACATTATACATCTTATTATACAGATGTGGGCCCTCCAGAGACAGAAGTCCCAGGTCCCCCTGGGAGTGCCTGTAGGAGCCCTGGGCCCACAGCCTCCCCTCTGCCCCGAGCAGCCTTCCTGAGCAGGGGACAGGGGACAGGTCTCAGAGGATGAGTGTTGGGATTCTGGCAAGAGGAGAACATCACTGTGGGAGAGGGAGCAGTGAGTCCGAGGCTCAAGGTCTGATGCACCGGTCATGTTTAGGGAATGGGTTTCAGGTCTGAAGCAATGAGGAGGCCAGTATGGCCAGAGTAGGGGCTGGAGTCAGAACGTGTAGCCTGCAGGCTGTGCTGTGTTTCTTGGTCCTGTCCAGGCAGGCCTGTAGGCCGGGAGTTTGTTCTTCGTTGTGTGGGCAATGGTGCTGAGCCGCAGGCGGGACCTGGGCTGGTGGGGGCTGGGAAAGGGGTTGTGTTCGTGTCATCACTTCTAGTCACCAACTACATGGAGGATGGGGTGAGGGAGAGCTTGAGGAGGACTCGGAGTTTATGATGAGCTGGTTGGTGAGGGGCCTACCAGAACAGGGTTGAGGAAGGATGTGCAGTGTGTGTGTGAGCTGGGGTTTTGCAAGTCTGGATGTGTTTGGAGAGAGGGGCTGCTGGAAGAGTATGTAGTTGAATGTGTGGAGTTGGGACTGGGAGAGATTTCAGTGTAGAGGTGAGGACTCTGGCGCCCCCATGCTGGAATGATAGTGAGAGAATGTCGCAGCTGGGAAGGCCCAGGACTGACCAGTGGAATAGTCTCTGGCCTTAGAGCCCGAGAAGGGCTCTGGAAGCTACTCACAGTGCCAGGGGATGCCCCTTTAGTTGCTGGGTGGTGGGAGGCTTGGAGAGGCGCAGGTGCGGGGGAGGGTTAGGGGCACTGAAGGAGAATTTGAGTATATCCTGGCAGGACTAATGTCCAGGGCTTACTGGCCTTATAGCTCCTGTGGGTTCCTGAGCACCTGAGAAGTAGTAGTATTTCTCAGATGATGTTAAAAGTATTCAGCTCTCAAATGTCATTCAAGGAAACCTGGGTCTGGTGGGTACCTGGGGAAGGACCTTGGTGACACGAGCAAGGTCCCTAGTGCCTTGCTAGAAATCAGCCTTTTTTGATGATGATCCCCTTCCATTCTTGTTTTTTTTTCTCCAGGGAGATTCTGGGGGTCCCCTGGTCTGTGAATTTAATGACACCTGGGTCCAGGTGGGGATTGTGAGTTGGGGCATTGCCTGTGGTCGCAGTGACTTGCCTATAGTTTATACAGAAGCTAGCCTGTACAAGGACTGGATCATTGATCACATCATTAAGGTGTCCTCTTGTGCCTCAGCTGGATTCTTGATCCTATCACTGTCTCTGGTGTTGCCCCTGGGCCTCCTGGTGGCCCTGTGATCACCCTGGTCCACACTCCCCACTGTTTCTGAGTCTCAATTAGCTCTGCCTCTGACCTCCCACTCCTACTCAGTGCTGTTTCCTCGATTCCATTTGGGATCCACTGACCCTGTGGAGATCCACAGGACAGAAAGTGGTAGCAAGGAAGGAACCCTGGAAGTTTCCCAGCCTGCTGTTCCAGGCACCTGCATCATCCATGCCTACCCCTTGGCTGTGCTCTGCCTGCCAGGAAGGAGTGGGTGAAACCATCCCAGCTGGATGGACAGCAACCTGCCAGGTGATGCTTCGTGAGTCTTTATCTACATCTGGGCATCATCTAACAAAGAAGAGACATCATCAATGGTGCAACAGCATTAGACCTGACACTTTATCAAACCAGTCTGCGTGGTGACTGTTAGGAGAGACTGAGGCGGCCTCACCGTGTTCACTTCTGATTCAGTTGTCTGGGTTGGCAGAAGGTCCCCTGCTGCCCAATGCGGATCTGAGTCCCCATCCTCTGCCACACAAATCTTCCTGGGGCAACTCAGTCTTGGAACCCTCTTCTCAGTGCTCCAGCGGCCACATCCAGGCTCACCCCAAGTTGTGTTGAGGCAGTTATGGAGTATGGAGATTTCTGATGTCAGCTGAATAAATGTTTATTCTTTTGTGTTCTGATGCTCTTCTCTCCTTGCAGTTGTGGGGTTGCATATGACATACTCTGTAGAAAACTAGTTTCTCATTTGGCTAAGAAACTATTCATGGTTCTCATTAAGCTCTAGAGGGGGAGGTGAGTCCACATCTACTCATTGATGAGTCTAGGAATGGTTTTAGCTAGCAGGTCCCTGCTCCCTGTACTCCTATTATAGTTAACAGCATGTCTGTGGGGAGCTTTGTACCCTAACTTCATAGCCTTTATAGCTTAGAGTAGAGAATCAAGAGAGACTGGAACTGGGAGTAAAACTTAACTCAGGCAGGGGCATGAGTAATATTATTCCTCTTCCCCTGCTTCTGCTTACTGGTCACCTCCACTTTATTACCAAAGGTCTGCATTCCCATCAGTTCAGTTCAGTTCAGTCGCTCAGTCATGTCTGACTCTTTGAGACCCCATGGACCACAGCACACCAGGCCTCCCTGTCCATCACCAACTCCTGGAGTTTACTCAAACTCATGTCCTTTGAGTTGGTGATGCAATCCAGCCATCTCATCCTCTGTTATCCCCTTCTCCTCTCTCCTTCAATCTTTCCCAGCATCATGGTCTTTTCAAATGAGTCAGCTCTTTGCATCAGGTGACTAAAGTATTGGAGTTTCAGCTTCAACATCAGTCCTTCCAATGAATATTCAGGACTGATTTCCTTTAGGATGGATTGGTCGGATCTCCTTGGAGTCCAAGGGACTCTCAAGAGTCTTCTCCAACACCACAGTTTAAAAGGATCAACTCTTTGGCGCTCAGCTTTCTTTATAGTCCAACTCTCACATCCATACATGACTACTGGTAAAACCATAGCCTTGACTAGATGGACCTTTGTTGGCAAAGTAATGTCTCTGCTTTTTAATATGCTGTCTAGGTTGGTCTTAACTTTTCTTCCAAGGAGTAAGTGTTTTTTTATTTCATGCCCGCAGTCACCATCTGCAGTGATTTTAGAGCCCCAAAGAATAAAGTCTTTCACTGTTTCCACTGTTTCTCCATCTATTTGCCATGAAGTGGGACTGGATGCCATGATCTTTGTTTTCTGAATGTTGAGCTTTAAGCCAGCCTTTTCACTCTTCTCTTTCACTTTCATCAAGAGGCTCTTTAGTTCTTCTTCACTTTCTGCCATAGAGTGGTATCATCGGCGTATCTGAGGTTATTGATATTTCTCCCACCAATCTTGATTCCAGCTTGTGCTTCTTCCAGCCCAGTGTTTCTCATGATGCACTCTGCATATAAGTTAAATAAGCAGGGTGACAATAAACAGCCTTGACGCACTCCTTTTCCTATTTGGAACCAGCCTGTTGTTCCATGTCCAATTCTAAGTGTTGCTTCCTGACCTGAATACAGATTTCTCAAGAGGAAGGTCAAGTGGTCTGTATTCCCATCTCTTTCAGAATTTTCCACAGTTTATTGTGATCCACACAGTCAAAGGCTTTGGCATAGTCAATAAAGCAGAAATTAAAGCAGAAATAGATGTTTTTCTGGAACTCTCTTGCTTTTTCGATGATCCAGCAGATGTTGGCAATTTGATCTCTGGCTCCTCTGCATTTTCTAAAACCAGCTTGAACATCTGGAAGTTCACGGTTCACATATTGCTGAAGCCTGGCTTGGAGAATTTGGAGTGTTACTTTGCTAGCATGTGAGATGAGTGCAATTGTGCAGTAGTTTAAGCATTCTTTGGCATTGCCTTTCTTAGGGACTGGGATAAAAACTGACCTTTTCCAGTCCTGTGGCCACTGCTGAGTTCTCCAAATTTGCTGGCATACTGAGTGCAGCACTTTCACAGCATCACTTCATGGCAAATAGATGGAGAAACAGTGGAAACAGTGATGGACTTTATTTTTGGAGGCTCCAAATATAAATATAAATATAAATAACCACTGCCAATGGTTACTGCGGGCATGAAATTAAAAGATGCTTGCTCCTTGGAAGAAAGTTATGACCAACCTAGACAGGATATTAAAAAGCAGAGACATTACTTTGCCAATAAAGGTCCATCTAGTCAAAGCTATGGTTTTTCCAGTGGTCATGTATGGATGTGAGAGTTGGACTATAAAGAAAACTGAGAGCCAAAGAACTGATGCTTTTGAACTGTGGTGTTGGAGAAGACTCTTGGGAGTCCCTTGGACAGTAAGGAGATCCAACCAGTCCATCCTAAAGGAAATCAGTCCTGAATATTCATTGGAAGGACTGATGCTAAAGCTGAAACTCCAATACTTTGGCAACCTGATGCGAAGAACTGACTTACTTGAAAAGATGCTGATGCTGGGAAAGATTAAAGGTGGGACAAGAAGGGGACGACAGAGGATGAGATGATTGGATGGCATCACTTACTCAATAGACATGAATTTGAGTAAACTCCAGGAGTTGGTGATGGACAGGGAGGCCTGGCGTGCTGCAGTCCATGGGGTCACGAAGAGTCAGACACGACTGAGCAACTGAACTGATGTAAATCAAGTGAAGTTAAAACACAGCCTCACACTGTACACAAAAGTAAAATGGCTTAGAGACCTAAATATAGGACATAACACCATAAAACTCTTACAAGAGAACACAGGCAGAACTCACTGAGCTAAATCATACCAATGTTTTCTTTGATCATTCTCCCAAGGCAATAAAAATAAAAGCAAAAATAAACAAATGGGACTTAAGGAAACTTACAAGCTTTTGCACAGCAAAGGAAACCATAAACAAAATGAAAGACAGCCTACTGACTGGGAGAATATATTTGCAAATGATATGACTGACAAGGGCTTAATTTCCAAAATATACAAACAGCTCATATAACTCAACAGAGAAAACAACCCAATCAAAAAATGCGCAGAAGACCTACATGGACATTTCTCCAAAGAAGATATACTGATGGCCAACAGGCACAAGAAAAGATGCTGAACGTCAGCATTTTTAATTAGTAGAAAAACACAAATCAAAACTACAGTGAGGTATCACCTCACACCAGTGAGAATGGCCATTATAAAAAAAAATACACAAATAAATGCTGGAGAGGATGTGGAGAAAAGGAAACCCTCCTACACTGTTGGTGGGAATATAAATTGATGCAGCCTCTATGGAAAATATGGAGGGTCCCCAAAAAACTAAAAATAGAGTTGCCATAATGATTCAGTAGTCCCACTTCTGGGCATATACATGGATGAAACTATAAAAAGATATGCACACCCCTGTGTTAATAGCAGCACTATTCACAATAGCCAAGACATGGAAACAACCTAAATGTACATCAACAGATGAATGGATAAAGATGACATGGCACATATATACGACGGATTATACTCAGCCATGAAAAAGAACAAAATAATGCCATTTGCAGCATCCTAGATGGACCTAAAGATGATTATATTAAGTGAAGTTAAGTCAGAAGAAGACAAATACCATATGATATCACTTATATGTGGAATCTAAAATATGACACAAATGAACATATCTATGTATCAGAAACAGGCGAACAGACACAGAGAACAGACTTGTGGTTGCCAAGGAGAGGGTGAGGGAGGGATAGATCAGGAGTTCGGGATTAGCAGATGCAAACAATTATATATAGAATGGATAAACATGCAGATTTTTTTTTACCAGCTGAGCCACCAGGGAAGCCCAAGAATACTTGAGTGGGTAGCCTATTCCTTCTCCAGCAGATCTTCCCAATGAGGAATCAAAGCGGGATCTCCTGCATTGCAGGCAGATTCTTTACCAACTGAGCTATCAGGGAATCCCACTGTATAGCACAGGAAATATATTTAATGTCCTGTGATAAGCCATAGTGAAAAAAAAATGAAAAAGAATGCATCTATATAATCTCTGTACTCTGTCACTTGAGTCATGTCTGACTCTGCGACCCCATGGACTGTAGTCCGCCAGGCTCCTCTGTCCATGGGATTCTCCAGGGAAGAGTATTGGAGTGGGTTGCCATGTCCTCCAGGGGATCTTCCTGACCCAGGGATTGAACCCGTGTTTCTGTATCTCCTGCATTACAGGTGGATTCTTAACCCACTGAGCCACCTGGGACACCCCATATAATCTATGTATCTATATAAATAAATAATTTTGCTGTACAGCAGAAATTAATGTAATGTAAATCAACTATACCTCAATAAAATTAAAAAAAAGAAGTCACTGAATATTCACGGGTTAACAAAATAAATTCAACTTCTTGTTCCTATATCATCCCAATCAGGTGTTCTTGGTCAGCAGGTGGCTTTTCTCTATATTATGATTCCTCTCAGCCTTGTGGTTCATGCTTACCTACCTCAGAATTCCCTGGAGGGCTTGTTAAACTACAGATAACTGATTCCACTCCCAGAGTTTTACATCCTGTAGGTTTGGGTGGGTCTTCAGAATGTACATCTCAAGTTCCCAGGTGCTGCTCCTGCTGCTCTGTGGACCACACTTTGAGAGCCATTGTTCTGCATCAACACAGTAGAGAAGTCAATCTTCTCTTTACTGCCTTTGCATCGAAGTGGCACACGTCACCTCTCTTCACCTCCTATTAGTGGAACTCATATTCTGGACCACTGCAGATGCTAGGGTGCAGAATGTGGCTCCCAGAGTTGGGTCCCCCACACTTGACGGAAGCAGCAGGAATCTTGGTTGTCATCTCCCAATCCGGGATACACCAAGCAGATCCCCAAACAGCATTCTTCTACAAATCATCCTGTGAAAGCCCAAGGTTTCATAACTGCCACCATTTCTTTCAGTTTCTACCATCCCACTGGTGGTTTGTGAAAGTGTATAAATGCCTTTCTGAGGTCTCCCCAAGATCTCTTGTTCAAGTCTTAGGTCCAGCTTAAATGCCACTTTTATAAGGACATCTTCCCTGGTTCCCTAGCCTTAGTGTTCTTTTCTGGTACTTTCTACATCTTTCCAGAGTCTCAAAACAACATAAACTGAGAAACTCTTCAATGCAAGGGAAACAAGGTTGTGATCAGAGGCTGGACGACATGTCGCCAACACCAGTCTGAGGATTTGGATGTGCCTTCACTGGCCAGGTTTGGGGGTACAGTCACCAACTTAAGGCACTTGGGTGTACTTCCATGGCACCGGCCACTGAGGAGGCAACAAGAGGCATCTTCACGGAGCCTGCAGGAGGTGGGCCTACGTGTTGCTAAGCGTTCATGATTCCAGGTGCACCATCGCACGTCATCGACGTCATCACGTGCTGGACGGGCCGTCACGTGTCTGAAGCTCCGTCATGTGCGTCAAGTGCGGGTGAAGTCGTCGCGGCGTCCGGGGTTCACGCGCGCCGCCGCTGCTGCCGCTAGAGGCCGCCTCAGGGGCCTATGGCTGCCTCGCTGTCCTGCCTTAGCGCAGGGCTTGCAGCCTCGAGGCCGTTAGGCCTGAGCCGCAGCTTCCTGCTGCTGGTACTGCTGCTGCTGAACTCGGGTGAGGGCGGCGTCTGTTCCGCGCCACTCCCGCTCCGGGTCGTCCTCCCCCGACGCTGCCCTCCAACCCGCGGGAGAGGCCGGGATGGGCCCTGCGCCGCCCGCCAGCTCGGAGCCCCTTGTCTACGGAGCCTTCGGGCCTCTCTCAGGGCGGTTCCCTTGTTCCTGGGCTCGCAAACTCCCGCCCTCTCTGCAGCTACCCTTAGCCGCCCCAGCCCTACAGCCTCCTGAGGCCTTGTGGTGCGAGGGTAGTCCCCTCTGCTGTGAGGGCTAAGCCCATGGTCTCCCCACACTTAAACCAGTGTGGTCAACTTCACTTTCTTCTCAGACCCTCTGTTCTTCGGAGAGTGCCTCACTAGCAGTGGCTTCCTTCCCTCAGGAAACGCAGGCCCTCAGGTGCTGTCTCCCTTGACTCCCTCAGCCCAGGCGGCCCCTCCAAACCTGACTGTTAGCCTTTCTTTAGGAACCAGAGCCAGGCCTCCTGTTCAAGGCCAGCCTGCTCTGGACCCTGGGCCCTCCGTCTGCTCTCGTAGATCTGTATCCTCTCCCTTTCTATTTACTGTGTCATCCCCTCACTGCCAGATTTCTCGCAAGTTTTCACTTCATCTTTAATTCGGTGCTTCCTCATTTCTCACTTAATCCTTAGCGCGTTCCTGGCATGTCTTTGCCCTGTCATCCCTGACCTTTCCACTCCTCCCTCTTTGATTTTCTCTAATCCCTCCGCTTCTCTCAGGCCGTGCCTCCTGAGTCTCCTCTACCTCAGAGTGACTCCCATGCTCTTCTGTGTTCCTCCCAGGCCCCCCATGTTCGGTCATCCCTGACTTATTGGTGTTCCCAGAAGTCTTGTCTGGGTTCCCTCTTCACTGCTCCCTGAGTGAACTCATTTGCCCTGGGTATTGAGCTGCAGCTGCCATTTATGTGATGCTCCCTCACGAAACAATGTGCCTGGATGCACAGCAACATACTGGGCATCTGTTCTTGAATGACCTAGAGCCATCGCAGCTCCTTGGGTTCCAAAGTTGAGATCCTTTTCTTCCGATAAACTAGGTTCTCTTTTTCTGTCCTCTTACTCAGTGGATAGTAGTCATTTTTCTCTAAAATTAGAAATTGGGGAGTTTTCCCTAGACTCAGCTGTCTTCCTTAGTCCCACATCCAGCTCATCAAGTCTTTTGCCACTGCCACTTCGTTCAGCCCTCCTCATTTATAGCCTGGCTTCTGCCAAGTCTTTGGTGAAATCTTACTGTGTTCATCCTTTTCACCTTCCTATCTAATCTGCATACTGCCTTCACAATACAAGCCTGACCATGTCACACCTCCACTGGCCTCCCTCCTCCCAGAGTCTCACTCAGGCTTCTTGGTCTGACTTAGGAAGGCACTTCTGATTGACTCCTGACTGTCTTCCCTGGTGTCATTTCTTGCCATCACAGGCTTTGTCCTTTATCCTCTAGAGTCTCCAGCTTACACCATGATGTTTCTTTCATAAAGAATGTCATTGTCACTTTTCATTTCTATTTTACTATCTCATCTTTAAGATCTGGCACAATAACCCCTCTTTCCAGAATCCTCTCTGTCTTCTTCTGGGCTTACCTGACACCTGGAGCCTTGTCCCCACATTGATCTCACATGAGTGACTGTGTGTTTACTTGTGACTTCTCTGCTGGACAACCTGCTCCTCAAAAGCACATACAGGATGTGTCTGTCTGATACACCTCTGTCCCTTGATACAACCCCCAGCCCCTTGGCCTTGGGCTCCAGGGCTGGGAACAGAGTGGGAGATAAGGAAATAATTGGTGAAGGATTGAATGAACTAATGAAAAATGTACTTCTTCATTGTCATCCTGTTACAACCTCTTATTTCATCTCTGTTCCCCGTTTCTCCTCCAGGTTACAAAGGAGACAGCACCAAACCAGGTGGGTAGGGTAAGACCCTGCCTCAAGAAAACCTTGGATCCTGGGAGGGTATATTCTGAAGAGGGTCACAGAGATAGTGTTTCTGGGTCTATAGCAAGCAGAAATTCAGTGTAAATGGCCTGCTTTCTAAAGAACAGCCTGTGCCTGCCAGGAAGTACAGACTCAACAGCGCACAGTGAAAGCATATCTTGGCCTCCTGTGAGAATGCAGAGCCTCTTCAAGTTCAACCCAAGCTGTATCCCATCAGGGAACATGCCCAGGAAGAAACCTTTTGAGCTCTGAACTGTTCATTTGCAAATGGAGCCTCTTGGGCCTTATGGAAGTGTCTGCAGAGCCTGGCTCTTCTGGGTTCTTCCTGTCTTTTTCCTTAGACTTTTAAGGGTGGAGGGTTGTGTTGCTCCTGTTTGTTCATAGGTTTCCATTGTAACAGGTGCACCCCGGTTTATTGTGGATTGTTTGGTTAAGTTAGTTATTTCTTCTTATATCTTTGCCCTACCCCTATTCCTTCTCTTCACTCTCCTCCCAACCTTTCTTGTATGTTCGATGCATATCTTTGTGTTTTGGTATAATTACATATTGTGGTTTTGTGTGCATGTATTTTTAACTTACATAAACAGTATGTGCTCTAGATCTCTTTCTGTTTCCTCCTCTTTTCATTTAGCTCCATTTAAAAAATATTTTCCTTGGAAATAATTTTAAACATACAAAAGACTGAAAATAGTACAAGGAACACACACATATACATAATTTTTTTCAGAATCAGTTGAGAGTAGCATGCAACTCTTTATCCCTGAATAGTCTGATGTGTATTTTCTAAGGATATTCTCTTAGGTAATCACAGTACAACCTATGAATTTCAAAAATGTACATTGATATCGTATTTTTATTTACTGTCCATATTCTAATTGAGTCAGCCCTCTGCATTCCTACCAGCAATTTGTGAAGGTGTATATATTGTTACAGACCTCCCACCCCTTGGCTTCATCCAGCTTTTGCCTATCTAACAGATTAAAAAACTGACTCTTTAGTTTAATTGAGATTTTTCTCATTACTAATGAGCATGTCTCATTGTGCTTTTGGCCTCTTGAATTTCATCTTCTGATAAATTGTCCTTATCCCTTTGTACATAGTCTATTGTTCTTTTTTCTTGATGATTTCCTAGAGTTCCTTGTATATTCCTAACAAAAGCATTGATTTTAGACATTGCAGATATTACCTGCTAATCTGTCATCTGTCTGTCAACCTTGTTCCTGGGGTCAAAAATCCTTGATTTTTATGTAATCATGTTAATCAGTTTAATGCCTTTATGGGTTGTGGTTTGAGGTTTGTTTAAAGAGTCCTTTTCCATCCCATGTCACATGTTTGGCTGTTAACTTTACAGGTTTACCTTCAAGGTCTTCAAGTACTACTAGAGAAGAATTGAGTTTTGTTTTTCTTATTTTATAATGAGCCAGTTTTCCCAGCACCATCTGCTCAACAGTCCATCATTTACTCAGATTGTGGTAGCGCCTTTATTTACATTAAGTTCCTGTATTCTGAGGAACAATTTCAAGTTCTCTGTTCCTTTTTTGGGGTCCTCTTGTCTGTGCTTGTCAGGACCACAGTTTTTGTTACTATGGCTTTGTTGTGCGCCTTAGTATCTGCTAGGACAAGTATCCCTTCTTTGCTCTACTTTATGGACCTTTGTTTTTCTATTTCAATTTTAAAGTAAGTTTATCAAATTTCTTAAAAATTTGAAATGGGAAAGTGACTTTACAGATTAATTTTGGGAAGAATTACATCTGAAATATTTATTCTATTTTAAAACAATGGGTCTTTCTCCATTTATTCCAGTCATTTTCGTGTCCTTTATTAGAGTTTGAAATATATTACCACAGACATCTTGCTTAGTGTTGAATACTTGAATTCGAGGGTATTTTATAATTTTTAGCTATAAAGTGTATCTTATTTTGAATACAGTTGTGCTATATTCAGGTCGGTTGGGGTAGAGAAATGTTACTGATTTTACAAATCAGCTATTGAAGTATTATATACATGCCTGCAAAAAGTGCACAAATCTTGTGCCCAGCTCATGAAATTATCACACAGTGAATGCATCTGTGCAGTCTCCACCCAGTCAGAAAGTAGAGTGGTACCAGCACCCAGAAGCTCCCTTCTGTCGTCCCAGTTACTTCCTTTGCCCTCCTCCCACAAAGTATCATTACCACTGGCTTCTGAAAGTGTAATTTATTTGGTTTGTTCTCTAATGTTGTATAATGTTTCCTGTAGATTTTCTTACTGCTAAAGTAAGAGTTTGTTTTGTTTTTAGTCATAAAGCTGTGTTGAATTTTTGAAATGCCCTTTTCTATATCTGTTAAGAAAAGCACATGATTTTTCCTTAGAGAAAAAGAACTGTTTGTGTGGAGAATACCCCAAGAGTGCTTCCACTGTGGACTACCCTTGTGCCCTGGGACAATCTCTACATGATCATGGTTCATTATTTTAAAAAATATAATATCGGCTAATATTTTATTTACAATTCTGCATGTATCTTCACATTCATACAGTCATACAACTTGATTGTTGAAACTACTTGCAGACTAACAGTGTGTAAGCTGTGAGTGGGAGGCCTCTGTTGGCTCCATGCTGGGGCTTTTTCTTGAATCGTCTGTGTAAAGATTTCTGACATAGAAGTCTGGAGATCTTCTTGACTCTGAGTAGTATGGGGACAGAGGCCTTTTGCATTTAAGAGATGCAGAAAACCTTTTAGGAACATGGCCTGAGAACATAAGAAAATACATTTCCTGTCTTGGGGCTCCTTCTATGCTTCTCCCTAGTTTTGAAGTTTTGTGCTTTTCGCTCCCTGTGTGTCTCAGTATCTCTCTCTTCCTATCATGTCTTTGTCTTGATGCTTTTTATCTCTGTTATTGTCATTTTCTGTCCAGCTCAGTGCCTTTGGGTAGGCCGCTGCTCTTCTCTCACCTTTAGTTTCCCCTTCTTTGAAATGGAAGCAAGTCCCCGAGTTTACAGCCTTGTGCAAATTCCTCTGGGGGCATCTTGGTCTTAGTCATCCTTAGCCTCCTCTGTGTGGCCACTGTATCTCCCTGGCACACTGTTCCTGAAGCTTGTGGCCAACCTTGGTGGCCGAAGAATTTGGACCTGTCTCGCCATTGGCCCTGGGAAGTGAGCCTCCGAGTGGGAAATGAGCACGTGTGTGGAGGGGCCCTCATTGACCTCAAATGGGTGGTGACTGCTGCCCACTGCATCCAAGGGTGAGTATGGCCTCTGGAGACCCAAGACTGTAAAGGACCCAGCCTAGACTCCTTGTTTCCTCTGTGAAATAGTGTGGGGATATAGGAGGTTGAGGGAGCGGGAAGGGATTTCCAGAATAGGAGAGAGTCACTCAGGCAGGACTTCTATTAATGGGAGCATCCTTGGTGGAGGTAGGAGCATAGTGTTGCTTGAGAACCTGAGATCCACCAGATGGGGCTCTGTGTCTCCTGTAGCACAAAGGAGTATTCAGTGATTCTTGGCACCTCCAAGCTGAAGCCCCCGAACTCCACAAGAACCCTCTTGATCCCTGTGAGGGACATCATTATGCACCCCAAGTACTGGGGCCGGACCTTCATCATGGGTGATGTGGCCCTTCTCCAACTTTACAATCCTGTCATCATCAGCAAGTATGTGCAGCCCATCTGCCTTCCAGAGCCCAATTACAGCCTGAAGGTTGGGACACAGTGCTGGGTAACTGGCTGGGGCCAGGTTAAACAGCGCTTCTCAGGTAAGGAGGAAGGGGTTGGGGGTGAGGTATGGCACCCCAGAGGGTACACTCCATTCTGTTGGGGTCTTGCCTGCTGAGCCCCTTCATGGTGCTTCTCACGAAGCTGTTACCTATGACCCCTGGTTCTTTGAATGTGTTAGGATTGCTCCTCACATGATAACTGTTGCCATGGTTGACACCATTGCACTTGCTGTGGGCCCTTCATTTAGACCTAGGAAAGCCTGATCATTTGCTTCTTTCAGCAGCTTAGAGTTAGGGATTCATAAATTCATTCACTTATTCGTTTACCTGACAAATGTCAATGTTCAGGCATCTGCCACATGCCAGACCCTTGGCACTGAGGATGTATGTCCTGCCTCTTGGGAACCATTAACTGGAGTGTGAGTAGGGGCACAGACTCACAAGGAAAGAGGCAGAGACTTTATCAGGTGATCCTGAGAGTAAGTGAGGAGGAGTCTGGGATGAGCTCTGGGCAGAGGGTCTGCCTGAGGTGCCAGAAGGAGGAGTGAGTGTCAATCAGGTGGCAGAGGGCACAGCCAGTACAAAGCTCAGAGGCTGGAGAGAAGCAGCATGGTGTAGGGGTCTCAATTTCAGAGTAGTTGCACTGAAACTTGTATCCTGCTTGGTTCAAAAGCAAAATTTTCCCAGAGAAAAGGGTTTTAGAGTAGAGCTTTAGAGAGTTAGGTGCTTGTCAGACATGGTCCACACTGCAGGGGAAGGGACAAGTGAAGGAGGGCCTGGAGACGTGAAGGGCTGTGGCCAAGTCTTGATGCTGGAGGGACAAACCCTGGGGAGAGGCAGGGTTAAGTGGAGTGAGGAGTCAGTTCTCACCACACTGGACTCCTCCACAGCCAACTCCACGCTGGCCCCAGAGCTGCAGGAGGCCGAGGTGTTTATCATGGACAACAAGAAGTGTGACCAGATTTACCGCAAGAAGTCCCACATCCCCCGCGTTGTCCCCCTTGTGCTGGGGGATATGATTTGTGCCACCAATTACAGAGAAGACTTGTGCTCTGTGAGTTTCTGGGAGGTTCTGGTAGCTGTCCTTTGGTTGGGATGACTCCAGATAGGGGGGCAGTTCCCCAGGGAGGGGTTTGCTTGGCCTCCCTCTTTGTCATCATCATCAGGCAGAGCCCTTCTCCCATCTTCCTTCCCCGTGACTTTGATTTTTGCCTGATATTCTGGGATGGGGTCCTCAACTGAGGAGTGAAGGAAGATTCCAGGTAGTGAGATCCTCAAGGATTGAAACAAGCTTCCAAGCAGAACTCAGAGGGTGGGCATTCTGGGTCCCCCAGTCCCTTGGGCCCCAGCTGGGCTGGGAGCCTTCATCACTCCTTTCTCTTTGCCTAGGGGGATTCTGGGGGTCCATTGGCTTGTGAAGTCGAGGGCAGATGGATTCTTGCTGGGGTGTTGTCCTGGGAAAAGGCCTGCGCCAAAGTACGTAATCCGGGCGTGTATACCCGTATCACCAAATACAGCAGATGGATCAAGAAGCAAATAAGCAATGGGATTCTCTCAGTTCCCTGCACTTCTGCTTGGCTCCTACTCCTGTTCTGGCTGCTGCATCCCCAGATGGGCCCCTGATCTTCACTCTCCCTTCTCCATGCTTTGCCTTTGCTGAATGAGGCCAGATCAAGATTAGATCAAGGTCATGGGTCTGTATTCAACAAGAGTCAAGATGGGGAAAAAGTGGCCCCTGGGACTGAGTCCGGTTTTGGCCTCCTGGTGGGGAGGGAAGTGGTGGATGACTAAGCCTTGAGTGACCAGGAGAAAGAAGTGTGGCCTAGAAGCGCTCTGGAATTGGGGATCAGGATAGCAGGGATTAAATTTGTGAAAACATAAGCTGACTCTGTTCTCTTTTCTGGTTGGCCCTGAGGATTGGGGATCGGTGGGTGGGCAGGGCCTCCTGGAATTAATTCTCAGGAGGCTTCCCAGAGTGGAGACTGTTGTTTTTGCTAAGCCACTTGTGCTGCGGCTTTGGGAAAGGGCTTGGGCCTGAGGCATCAGTTTTCTCAACTGTAAAGTGGGCGTGAGGGGAGCAACTGAGACACGCAGTATAGGTGGCAGTAGGAAGGACCTATCGTGCTCCAAAATCAGCTTTCTTTTTTTTATAACTGGCATATAAAAAAATGATTACAAAAGTCCTGATCCTATATTTTTTAAAAATTAAAAATAATTAAAAGCAATATTTGGATTTTTGTTGTGATTTACCAAAAAAATTCAGAAATACACATAAAGATTCCCCCTTGCTCATTAACCCCCCACCAGTAATGCTGCTCCCCTCCTCAAAAGTAGTCATTGTTAGCATCCTTAAATATATCAATGATTTTTTAAGCAATTAGACTCATATATATATTACTAATAACCTACATTAAAAAAACTATATGCCTTGAAAACCTTTCTATGTCAATACCTAGAGCTGTTCATAATTTTACATCATGTCACGTGTACCATGTGAGTGTGTGTGTGTCCTTTAACCAGCACCAGGGTTTGGGCGGTTTCTGAACTTGTCTGCATTGCAGCAGTGTTGCCATGAATGCGTTCCTGCACACTTGGGGTGGAGTGGGGGACACACTGCAGCATGTCGCAGCGTCTTCCCAGGAGTGTACTCAGGGAGGCCCAGCAAAGGCAACGCAAATGTAGGAACTTTGGATGAACACTGTTGGTATAATTTACTCCTCCCAAAGCTGAACCAGTGTACATTTATACCTATAGTATACAAGAATGGGAGAAGGTAATGGCACCCCACTCCAGTACCCTTGCCTGGAAAATCCCATGGACGGAGGAGCCTGGTAGGCTGCAGACCATGGGGTCGCGGAGAGTCGGACACGACTGAGCGACTTCACTTTCACTTTTCCCTTTCATGCATTGGAGAAGGAAATGGCAACCCACTCCAGTGTTCTTGCCTGGAGAATCCCAGGGACGGGGGAGCCTGGTGGGCTGCCGTCTATGGGATCGCACAGAGTCGGACAAGACTGAAGCGACTTAGCAGCAGCAGCAGCAGCATACAAGAATGTTTCTTCTTTTTTACTAAAAAATGGATATTATTAATCTTCAAAAATTTTGCCTATCCAGTGGTAGAAAGTTAAATCATTGCTGTTTTTATTTGCATTTCCTTGATTGGAAGAATACCTTTTCATGTGTTTATTGGAAAAAAGGCATATCTTTCCCCTAATAAAACCTTTGCTCATATGCCTATTTTAGTAATTGTTTATCTTTTTCTCATGGAAGGTCTTTCTCTTTTCTAAATATTTTTTTTTTGTTGCTGTTCAGTTGCTAAGTCATATCTGACTCTTTGCTACCTCATGGACTGCAGTCTGCCAGGCTTCCCTGTTCTTCACTATCTCATGGAGCTTGCTCCCACTCATGTCCATTGAGTTGGTGATGCGGTCCAGCTGTCTCATCCTCTGTCACCCCCTTCTCCTCTTGCCCTCAATCTTTCCCAGCATCAGGGTCTTTTCCAGTGAGTCGACTCTGAATAATTAGCTTTTTAAAAAATCATTTATGATTGTGCTGGGTCTTCATTGCTGTGCACAGGCTCTCTCTAGTTTAGATGAGCAGGGGCTACTCTTGGTTGTGGTCACAGGCTTCTCTTGCAGCGGTTTCCCTGGTGAAGAGCACAGGCGCTAGGCGCATGGGCTTCAGTAGTTGTGGTGCTCGGGCATACTTGCTCTGTGGCATATGGAATCTTCCCAAACCAGGGACTGAACCTGTGTCTCCTGCTTTGGCAGGCTGATTCTTATCCACTGTACCACCAGGAAAGTCCTGAATATTAAGTTTTTGTCGATTACTTTACAAATATTTTCCCCAGTTGTTGCCACTTATCTTTTAGAAATATGTAGAATAGAAGGGTAATCCTCCTGTAAAGATTTCAAAAATTATTATTGAATGCAGCCAGTCAGTCTTTATTTTCTTTATGAATTTTGGTGCTTGCTTAACTTGGCCTAGTCCACCTCCAGATTATAAAGCTGTATTCACATATTTAATATTTTGATAAATTTGTTTTTCATGTATAACTGTAATCCATTTGAAATTTATGTATAGTGTGAGGTCAACCTCTCACACTATTTACTGTAGAGTCCATCCTTTTCCTGCTGAATTGAATGTCCACATTTATAATAACAAAATTCCAATATATTTGTGGGTAGATTTTTTTGAAATCTCTGTTATTTCCCACTAATTTGTCTGTCCCTGGGCTAATGCTGTACTGTTTCAACCAGCTTCATGTTATGTTTAGTTAAATGGTAGCAAAAGCTCTCTTCTTTAAAAAAAACAGCTTAATCTACAAAGTTTGCCTTTCTTATAAACTTTATAATCTGTCAGTTTTCATTAAATTTTTTTCTTTAATATTTTTCATTAAAAATATTATTGGTATTTGAATTAAAATTAAATACACAGAATAACTTGAGGAAGATTGTCATTTTTACAGTATTGAGTTCCTAGCCAGAAATATAGTATATGCCTCCATTCATTCAGCTCTTCTATTCATGGATGTCTGGAAAAAAACTGAGTTTATTTCTGAGTAGTTTACAAGTTTTGATTATGTTTTTTAGGAATAGTATCTTTTCCACTACATTTATAAAACTCCATTTATTAGGTATTTTAAAGCTGTTGATGGAGTAAAAGCATAATGATCTTGATTCCTGGTCATCTTGCAAAACTGTGTATTTAATTCAGTGGTTTTTCAGTGATTCTCTTGGCTTATTTTGGGGTAATCAAATCAAAATGGTCACAGCTACCTCTTGTCTGTTTTGAAATTCACTCCATTTATTTCTTTTGCTGTCTCATTGCTGGAGACTCTAGCGCAATATGAATTAGTAGCAATAATGGTGGAAGTGTATGTGCTGAATTCTTCTTCTATTCATTTCATAGATACTTATTGGGACTTTGCTCTGTGTGAGGCACTGTTTTGGGCCCTGGTGACACAGTTGTGAGCTTTTAAGATATTATTTTTATTAAATTTGTTCACATAATGAAATACGTTACTAGATTTCCACCAGATTGCTTAGGTAAATTTATAATATTCTCTGGATTCATTTTTCTACCATTTTGTTTAGAATTTTTGTTCCAGTGTTGGACTGGCCTACAGTTTTCTTTTTTGTTCCACTCTTGGTATCATTACTATACTGGCCTCTTAAACATGTTGAGGAGCTTTCTTGTATTTTCCTGTGCCCTACAGCAGTTTGTATAACACCAGCATTATCTGTTCCTTACATTTGATAGATAGTAAACATAAAATTCACTGGGCCTGATGCTTTTTATATGGGGTAGATCTTTGACTGTTTAAAAAAACCTTTCATAGTTATTGGCTTAGTTGGGTTTCCCACCTGTTTTTGCATTAATTTTAGTAAAAAAGAAGCAATTTAGCTTAGATTTTAATATTTCAAACTGATAAGTAAAATTTGAACCTATGGCTCCTTTCCTATTTTTAATTGTTACTTACATATGTACTCTGTCACTTTTCTTAATTATTACAGATTAGATTTACCAAATTTTTGTCTATTTCATAGGTATTTCTCACAAAACCTGATGTAGTATTACTGGTTAGCTTTATGATAGCCATCCTTCCTTCATGTTACTACCGATCCAGACAGCAGCTCACACTCTCTGCCATGTTGCTCATCATCTTCAGGGAGAAGCTGTCACACTCCCATCTCCAAAGCTGGGTGGCCCATTGGCTTGATCTAATTAGCATAGCCAGTGCTTGGCCACCTGACCCCAGGTGGGTTATCCCAGTCAGCATAAGGTATGGTTCCATTACTTCATGGCAAATAGATGGGGAAACAGTGGAAACAGTGACAGACTTTATTTTTTTGGACTCCAAAATCACTGCAGATGGTGACTGCAGCCATGAAATTAAAAGACGCTTGCTCCTGGGAAGAAAAGTTATGACAAACCTAGACAGCATATTAAAAAGCAGAGACATTACTTTGCCAACAAAGGTCCGTCTAGTCAAAGCTATGGTTTTTCCAGTGGTCATGTATGGATGTGAGAGTTGGACCGTAAAGAAAGCTGAGTGCAGAAGAATTGATGCTTTCGAACTGTGGTGTTGGAGAAGACTCTTGAGAGTCCCTGGACTGCAAGGAGATCCAACCAGTCCATCCTAAAGGAGATCATTTCTGAATATTCATTGAAAGGACTGATGCTGAAGCTGAAACCCCAATACTTTGGCCACCTGATGCGAAGAACTGACTGATTTGAAAAGACCCTGATGCTGGGAAAGATTGAAGGTGGGAGGAAAAGGGGATGACAGAGGATGAGATGGTTGGATGGCATCACAGACTCAGTGGACATGAGTTTGAGTAAACTCCGGGAGTTGGTGATGGACAGGGAGGCCCGGCATCCTGCAGTCCATGGGGTCACAAAAAGACACGACTGAGTGACTGAACTGAGACCTGAGAGGAGAGAAATACATCCTCTGTCTTAATGTGGATGATGAAGCAGAAGGATGCTGGCCACCATTTTTCAATAAGGGGACTGACTCACAATGAAGTTGCTATCACTGAAGTGAGGAGACAGAAATTTCAAGCCTGTTTAAGTGAACGTTTTACTTGGGAACTCCTAAATGGTACAAACTGCCTTTTGATTTTAGTGATCAAATACCCTTCTTTTTGTTTATTTCATGAAAATTCTTTTAGCTTTAGTAGTCCAATGTTCCCCCTTGGGGGGCTTTATTTTATTGTTCTTTTTCTGACTTCTTGAGTAGTATGCTTAATTCATTCATTATTTTTGGTTTCTGATATTTTCAGTTAATTCCATAAAATTTCCTGTGAGTCTCACTTTGGCCTCATTTGACATTTGACCTCATTGTCATTCGTTTCTTTGTCATTCATTTCTATATTACTTTTTAATTTCACACTGTATTTCTTACTTAACCCAAGAGTTCTATCTATGTGTTGTTTAATCTCCTGACAGATATTTTGGGAGAGGGATAGGAGAATTTATTGAGGTTTTCTTTGTGCCTAGTATTTGGTAATTTTTATTGAATATTTCATGTGTGTGTGAAATAAAAGTGTGTGTTTTGAAACAGAGTTCTAGCTGAAAGTGATTGCATCAGGTTTGTTGATTGTGTTATTCAAATCCTCTCAACACTTCTGATAGTTTATATCTATAAATCTGTTGATTTCTGAGAAGACTGTTTCTTTTTTGGAAGGTAAAGAACATTTATTATTTTTAAATAATCAATGGGAGTATTGATAATGATACTAAAAAGTTCTACAACTTAGGGGAAACTTAGAGATTGTTTTATTATTTTTCATATTATGCATTAAAAAAGTTTTACCTGATAAAGAATTTATATGTGAAAAAGATGACATCTATAAAAACATATGTATAGACAGGGACACCCACATTTGGGAACAAAGACTATTTCCTTCTGCGATTCTAGCTTTATTTTTTAAAGCTGTATTGTTAGGAGTACATTATTCATGCCTACTATACCATCTTGGTGGAATATATACTATCAGTGTAAAATACAGCTGTTATTGCATTTAATATTTGTTTTTACAGAGATCCAGATCATAGAGTTCAGTCCTAACTCTGCTGTAATAATTGATTAGAAGATAATTTTATATTTTGTATGTGTTTCTTATAAATTTTCCTGGGGGTTATTTTGTACATTCTACAATTTCTTGCTTCAAACATTTAATTCATTTATTTTCATTCTTTGTTCAGTTCAGTCTCTCAGTCATGTCCAGTTCTTTGCGACCCCATGGACTGCAGCACACTAGGCTTCCTTGTCCATCACCAACTCCTGGAGTTTACTCAAACTCATGTCCATTGAGTCAGTGATGCCATCCAACCATCTCCTCATCTGTCGTCCCCTTCTCCCGTGCCTTCAGTCTTTCCCAGCATCAGGGTCTTTTCAAATGAGTCAGCTCTTTGCATCAGGTGGCCAAAGTATTGGAGTTTCAGCTTCAGCATCAGTCCTTCCAATGAATATTTAGAAATGATTTCCTTTAGGATGGACTGGTTGGATCTCCTTGCAGTCCAAGGGACTCTCAAGAGTCTTCTTCAACACCACAGTTCAAAAGCATCAATTTTTCAGTGCTCAGCTTTTTTTATGGTCCAACTCTCACATCCATACACAACTACTGGAAAAACCATAGCTTTGACTAGACGGACCTTTGTTGACAAACTAATGTCTCTGCTTTTTAATATGCTGTCTAGGTTGGTCATAAATTTTCTTCCCAGGAGCAAGCATCTTTTTATTTCATGGCTGCAGTC
This sequence comes from Bubalus bubalis, assembly GCF_019923935.1. Taxonomy (NCBI): domain Eukaryota; kingdom Metazoa; phylum Chordata; class Mammalia; order Artiodactyla; family Bovidae; genus Bubalus; species Bubalus bubalis. The sequence goes on from NC_059177.1 coordinate 52,604,637, forward strand.
ACCATCTCCAGTGATTCTGGAGCCCAAGAAAATAAAGTCTGTCACTGTTTCCACTGTTTCCCCATCTATTTCCCAGGAAGTGATGGGACCAGATGCCATGATCTTAGTTTCCTGAATGTTGAGTTTGAAGTCAACTTTTTCACGCTCCTCTTTCACTTTCATCAAGAGGCTCTTTAGTTCTTCTTCACTTTCAGCCGTAAGGGTGGTGTCATCTGCACATCTGAGGTTATTGATATTTCTTCTGGCAATCTTGATTCCAGCTTGTGCTTCCTCCAGCCCAGCGTTTCTCATGATGTCCTCTGCATATAAGTTAAATAAGCAGGGTGACAATATACAGCCTTGATGTACTACTTTTCCTATTTGGAACCAGTCTGTTGTTCCATGTCCAGTTCTAACTGTTGCTTCCTGACCTGCATACAGGTTTCTCAAGAGGCAGGTCAGGTGGTCTGGTATTCCCATCTCTTTCAGAATTTTCCACAGTTTATTGTGATCCACGCAGTCAAAGGCTTTGGCATAGTCAATGAAGCAGAAATAGATGTTTTTCTGGAACTCTCTTGCTTTTTCAATGATCCAGTGGATGTTGGCAATTTGATCTCTGGTTCCTCTGCCTTTTCTAAAACCAGCTTGAACATCTGGAAGTTCACGGTTCACGTATTGCTGAAGCCTGGCTTGGAGAATTTTAAGCATTATTTTACTAGCGTGTGAGATGAGTGCAATTGTGTGGTAGTTTGAGCATTCTTTGGCATTGCCTTTCTTAGGGACTGGAATGAAAACTGACCTTTTCCAGTCCTGTGGCCACTGCTGAGTTTTCCAAATTTGCTGGCATATTGAGTGCAGTACTTTTACAGCATCATCTTTCAGGATTTGAAATAGCTCAACTGGAATTCCATCACCTCCACTAGCTTTGTTCGTAGTGATTCTTCCTAAGGCCCACTTGACTTCGCATTCCAGGATGTCTGGCTCTAGGTGAGTGATCACACCATCGTGATTATCTGGGTCGTGAAGATCTTTTTTGTACAGTTCTTCTGTGTATTCTTGCCACCTCTTCTTAATATCTTCTGCTTCTGCTAGGTCCGTACCATTTCCGTCCTTTATAGAGCCCATATTTGCATGAAATGTTCCCTTGGTATCTCTAATTTTCTTGAAGAGATCTCTAGTCTTTCCCATTCTATTATTTTCCTGTATTTCTTTGCATTGATCGCTGAGCAAGGCTTTCTTGTCTCTCCTTGCTATTCTTTGGAACTCTGCATTCAGATGGGTATATCTTTCCTTTTCTCCTCTGCTTTTCACTTCCCTACCTTGCACAGCTATTTGTAAGGCCTCCTCAAACAGCCGTTTTGCTTTTTTGCATTTCCTTTTCTTGGGGATGGTCTTGATTCCTGTCTCCTGTACAATGTCACGTACCTCCATCCATAGTTCATCAGGCACTCTGTCTATCAGATCTAGTCCCTTAAAGCTATTTCTCACTTCCACTGTATAGTCACAAGGGATTTGATTTATGTCATACCTGAATGGTCTAGTGGTGTTCTCCACTTCCTTCATTGTTTGTTACTCAGTAGTAAATACATTTAAAGTTATGGATTTGCCTTGACCATACCCAAGTTCAAGTAAGTTTTTTCAATGCATTGCTCTAATTACTAGTATTTTCTAAATAGTTGATATAATGTTTTTATTTCCTTGAAATAAGTTAACCAACTTTATTTTTAAGATTTTTAAATCATTTGTTTAATCTCACTTAATTGTTATTAAATCCTTGTTCATTGCATTATGGTTAAAGCTGTGGCCCAGAATAGTTCTGCTTTTAGGGAGGTTAACTGTGATTTTCTTAGTAGTCTAGTTTATGGTTGACTTTTATAGATGTTCCATCCCTCAAAGATAGGCAGAGCTGGAGAAGACTCTCCTACTGCAAGTGAGGTTTTTCTGTTTCTCATGTATCACTTGTGTTTGATGTCATGATATTACATGGTAATGGTGGCGGTTTAGTCTCTAAGTCACGTCTGACTCTTGCAGGCCCATGGACTGTAGCCTGCCAGGCTCCTCTGTCTGTGGAATTATCTTAGCAGGAATACTGGAGTGGGTTGCCATTTCCTTCTCCAGGGGATCTTCCTGACCCAGGGACCAAACTCGTGTCTCCTGCATTGCAAGTGAATTCTTTACTATTGAGCCACTAGGGAATCCCTTGCTATCACATAGTCATTATAATTTTTATCTTTTTTCACCGTAAAATAACTTTATTTTTTCTGTTTAAAGCTTTTATCCTGAATTACATCTTTAGAAATTAATCTTGTCATTTCTATTTTTGCTTACATATATTTACTGTATTTCGGCCCATCTTTTACTTTCAACTGCTTCATATTACTTTGTTTTAGGTGAGTCTCAAGTAGCACATGAGTGGATTTTTTTTCTACCCAGTATAAGAATTTCTGACTTATTGTGTAAGTAGAGGTTTTTCTTTGTATTCACATTGGTGGTCATGAATATGCTTGGTCTTTATTCAGTTATCTTTTATTCTTGGTTGATTATTCCCCACAGAGCATTACTTTCCACAGAGCCAGAAGAGTAGAGGTGGTTTTGCTTCTCTGGGTTTTCTTTCTTCTCTCTTTTCCTTACTCTTTTTTCTCAGAGGCAGTCTAATTATAGGACTAATCATTGTCTTCTTCTCTAGGGCTTCCCTCCTAGCTCAGTCAGTAAAGAATCTGCCTGCAGTGCAGAAGACATGGGTTCGATTCCTGGATCTGGAAGATTCCCTGAAGAAGGAAATGGCAACCCACTCCAGTATTCTTGCCTGGATAATCCCATAGACAGAGGAACCTTGTGGGCTACAGTCCATGGGGTCACAAGAGTCGGACACGACTGAGTGACTTTCACTTCACTAATCATTCTTTTGATTTTTGTACGATGTATTCCCTGATGGCTCCATGGTAAAGAACCTGCCTGCCAATACAGGAAACATATGTGGGTTCGATCCCTGGGTCGGGAAGATCCCCTGGAGGAGGGCATGGCAACCCAGTCTAGTGTTTTTGCCCGGAGAATCCCATGGACAGAGGAGCCTGGTGGCTCCCAAAGAGTCGGACACAATTGAAGTGACTTAGCAGTCCCTAAAAATAGTTTGTGCTGCCTGTTTTTGAACTTCATGTGATATGTGTTTGACTTCTTTCAACAATATGTTTTTATGAGATTTACCATGTTGCTGTGTTCTCATTGCTCCTGAGTATCCTGTGCATTCATCCTGCCTTTGATGACAGCTGGTGGGTTTCTAGTTGGGACTGTACTCAACAGTGCCACTGCCAACAGTCTCACGTGGCTTTCCTGCTGCTTACATGCATGATATTTCCAGGGCACACTGTAAGTAACGGACCAGCAGGTTGTGAGTTAGGCACATTTTCTGCTTTACTAAATGATCCCAAAGTTTTTCACAGTGCTGGTCCCAGTCCATCTCCTGTAGCAGTGTAATGATAGCGATCTCATTACTCCATGTTCTTGACAACACTTAACAGCAGGGTGGAGCAGGAGTGAGTCATCCTCCTGTATAGTATGAGGAGATGGGATTCTTGGGGTGGGACTTCAATGGAGTGATGAGGAGGGCAAGATGTCACTCTGCTGATTCATGAAGACCCAGGCTTGCAAACTGCTTCCTCTCAGGATTTCACCTTCCAGGCCCCAGACAGCTCACCTCCCTCCGCCCATGAGCTGTTCTCTTAAAAGTGAAGAGAAAAAGTGTGGGGAAAAAGGAAAACTCAAGTTCCAGCTCAATGAGTCTCAGCAGGAACTAGCCATCCCCTTGTTAGAGCCTCAGTTTCCATACCTCCAGAGAAGCCATGAGAAGGGCTTTGAGGCTCTTGAACTGGGTACTGGGGATGCCTCAAAGGCCAGGGAGTAGGCGCTGTCACAAGCCAGATACCTTGCACTACCACAGACTGAGTGTTAGGCATACAGGGGCACTGTCAAGGCCAAGGCCAAGCCCAGGAGGTACTGTCATGGGCCAGACACCAGGTGCTGTCGCAGGCCTTGGGCTTGGCAACAGGTGCACCATACCAGAGGGGTGTCTGGCAACAACATCACCTCACAACCCTGGCAGGTCATGACCCAGACCACACTGTCTCCTTAGCTTCCTGATTCTGCCACACTTCCTGCTATATAAACAAACCATGAGTTCTAGAATTCTCACACAGTGGAGATGCCCTGCCCCCAAGTCCCATTATGAGAACCAGTGAGAGCTGTTCACTTGCTTGCTATGGCCTGTGGGCAGGGAGCTCTTCAGGGCCTCGCACCTCCATTTCCTTCTGCCAGGGCTGACAGTCACCTCTATGCTGAAGGTAGGGCTTTGGGAACATGAGAGAGAGGCAGGAGGACTCTGCCTGGGTTCCCATGTCAGCCGTCCTCATGCCTGAAGGGCCTCCATTTGTTCTTGATGGGTACCTCCTCACCAGACTGCATGGTGTGCCAAGCGTGGGGACCCAGACAGTGGCAAGGCAGTTCGTGTGTGCGGGTGACTATGGACATGAGGAAAGAGCCTTATTAAAAGTGGAAGAAAACGAATAATCTATGGAATGGGTGAGCTCATTAGGGAGGCACAGTCTCAGAGCAGCGGGACTTGTGCCGAGGACAGTGTGGTGTGTAGGTGGCTGCTCAGCCACAGAAGGTATCATTCACATGGCATCATTCTCAGCAGTGTGGTATGTAGGTGGCTGCTCAGCCATGGAAGGCGTCATTCACATGCTTACGTCTCAGCACCCCATGAGGTGGGCCATTTCACCATGGGAACCTGCGGCCCAGAGAACTAAATGCTTATGGAGCCAGGATTCAACACCAATTTTCAATAGACTCTTTGGGGGTAAAAAGTTTGGACCCCATGTGACAAAGTCTGGGATCCCATCCTAACTGACCACATGTAATATTGTGGTGGCAGCCCTGGTTCAGATTACCTGCCCATTCTGCCCCTTGGCAGAAAATATGCTGGCATGGCATCTGGTGGTCGGGATGTGTCCCCCAACTTAGGGACTTTGTCCTTTTCCCTTAGTGTGACTTGCCTTCCCGGACCAGTTCCTTAAGTGAGGGACTGAATGAATGAGTGCCGTCCTGCTCTCTGCTGTCCTCAGGCGTCTGTGGCGTTTGGGGCTGGTGAGGATAGGCACTGCTCCTCGTTGCTGATGGCTGTGCCTGTGATGATGTGCGGGTGAGGACCTGCGACCTTGTAGGGATGGAGGTCATGAGCCAAGACAGGTGTCTCCATCACCACGTGTGAGGGCAGGTGGTGACATCAGAATACAGCTTGTGAGTGGAGTGCTTGGACTCTGGAACTCCAAGAAGGGGTGGAGGTGATCTGCAGTGGTCTCTTGGAGCCACTAAGTGTCCCCTGTGTGTGGAATAGTATCACTGTGCCTATGAGAAGATTGATCTGCAACATCTCATGCCCCCAAGTTAATCCATCCTGGTTCCCTAAAGATTCAGCTGCTGTACTTGGTGCTGGCATCTGGTGCTGGCATCTCCAAGCTGAATCCTGCAAATCTTTCATAAGCTTTTGGGGGAAGAGATCAGAGTCAGTGTTGTCCTGGACATGAGTTCTAGGAGTACTATTCTCTGAAACTGAAGAACCCACTACACTTGTGGAGCACAGAAGCAAAGCCCAACCCTTCCTCCTAGCTGTCAGTTCCTTGCCACTCACTGGCCCCAACAGCGGGAATGGGAGGAGAACGGGCTGCATTGAACTAGATATGAGATTTAGATTTTCAAGTGGTGAAGTTCATTCTGTGGGACCCTGGCTCTCCAGGGCCTTAGCCTTGTGAGAAAGGAAAGGGCAAGACGTTGGAAGCCATCTCTTTCCTCCCAAAGTCTCCATTGGGGTAGGCTGTAATCTGAAACAAGGTAGCCATAAACCAACCACAGTATATGAGAAAGGCTGGAAAATATAGCCACCCCACCTGGGGCAGACAGAAAATAGGACAGCAAGCCACTGGCCAGAGACATGGGCAAGAATGGAGCAATGAGAGGGCAAGGTAGACAAAACTCCGTGGAGATGCTGGGGCCTGTGTGGGTGCCTGTGGATCCCTGTAGGGAGCCACTGGTTGAGGGTAAAGGTGACCAGCCTCAGGTGTGGCAAAGAAACCAGCCACCCAGATCTGATAGCAGTACCAAGAGCCCTTGGACATGGTGGAACAAGACCAAACATCAGTGGTTGGGGACTCTGAGGGATTGCTATGAAGCATGGCCCAGCAGATGCTTCTGCTAGTGATGGGTCGCAAGAGATGATTAGCCTGGTCTGTCTGTTGCTGTACCCTCTCCACCGCCACCGTAATTCCCCTCCTGCCCCTTCCCCCCATTCGCAGGCAAGGACAAGCTTTGCTTGCTGCTGCTGAGTCCCTGAAGCTCTGGGTGGCACTGCACGCTGAACTACTTAAGGAAACACTTGCTGGAACCACGTCTGCTTGAGACAGTGTAAACACATGTCCAAGTTTGCATGTAATGAGGAGGTCTCTGGCTTCCCTGTGACGGCTTCTAGACCAGTCCAAACTTGACAGCAGGTTATACGTAGATAAAACATCTTTTTGTCTTTAATCTCAGTCTCCAACCTTTGCTGTAGAATTTCTCCTTTTCCTGTCCTCAATGATGCTGTTATTAAATACTAGTCCAGGAAGGTCCAGTTCAAAATCTCAGTCTCATAGCCAGTTCAATGCAGCCCTGTCTCCTCCCACTCATGCTGTTGGGGCCAGTGAGAGGCAAGGAGGGAACTGACAGCATCTTTACTCATTTCCTGTTATAGTCACAGAGAGCACACCTCCAGGGCTGGTGGTCCATGGAGCAGGTCCTGGAGTTGTACAATGCGACATGACTGTCTGTTGCTTTCTGGCTACAACTGACTAGCAGCCCTGCTCATTGTGCCCCATCACTTAGTGCTTGACTGACTCTCATCCCTCTGATGATTCTCTTTTCCCCTTCACTCCCCTAACCTTTTGCTTGTGCTAACAAGGGAGAAGGGATGACTCCTGGGCTGTTGGATCCAAACAAGCCCTGGAGAGGTTGTCTGGTCCCCGTTGTTTGGAGGCTCTCTTTTTAGCATGGGGCTCTTGCTGCCTCTGGACCTTTGGTTGCTACTTTGGGGGTGGTGAGAAAAGTCCCCCCCCACATGTGCATGTGGCAGTGGCTGCTTGTGACGGCCAGAAGCCTGAGGGCTGCCCCTTGCTGCCTGAGAGTCTGCATGAGGTTGGCATGGCCCCCTCTCTACCTTTTTCCTAAGGGTCCTGGTCCCGGGCTTGTGGTCAGACTAACATCTCCTGCAAGAATGTGAACGGAAAGCTAGTGGAGGTAGGCAAGTGGCCATGGCAGGTGAGCATCCTATTCCTGGGCATGAGCATCTGCAGTGGCTCCCTCATCCACCGCCAGTGGGTCCTTACAGCTGCACACTGCTTACAGAGGTCAGTCAGGGTGGCCAGCGGTCCCCAGGGCTCTGCTTTTTGGCCTGGGAGCCCCCACTGAATCTGGTGATCTGGGAGTAGGGGCCTGGCTGGGTAGCCCTGTGCTCAGCTTGTGTCTCTCTACCTGTTCCATGTTTGACCTCACTGCTGGTGATCTGCCTCCTACCCGTGACCCTGCAGATCCAAGGACCCCTTGTCATACTCCGTGAAGATGGGAGTTCAGAGCCTCTCGGAAAATGGTACCGAACGTCAAGTCGCTCGCATCATGATTCATGAGGATTTCACTAACCTATCCCAGGATCTTGCCCTCCTGAAGCTCAGGGACTCTGTCTTCTGGTCCCCACTCATCCAGCCTGTCTGTCTACCTAACCCCAAACTCAAGCCATCTTTTGGATCCCTGTGCTGGATGATCGGGTGGGGAAAAGTGAATATTCACGGTAAGTGAAAGCAGGCTGAGGTTCCAAGACACCTGCCTCTTCAGAACATAGCTCCACCAAGGGCTCCTCCATCCCATTCCTTTATTCACTCCATCAGCAAACATTTCCTGAGCACCTAAGTGTGCTGCACATTGTCCTGAACTCTGTTGATGGGAGAATATATGCAGCACCCTGGTGTAAAAGACACCCATGATGTCCATGGATCTCAGTTCCCAAAGTTAAGTTAAATCCAATGTCAAACTCTCACCTTGCAGCCTGGAAAGAATTAACTTTGTTACTGGGATTCCCTGTCTGCAGGTGGCACAGGGGCCATGGTCACAGGGGCTACCTAGACATTGGGTAGCCATTTACACACTTGTTGCCTTGAGCACCAAGACTTCCTGTCCCCTGTTGGTGTCACTCTGAGGTCCTAGAGTTGAGGAGCCTTTGTGGGGTCCTGCCTTCCAGGGGGTGGCTCCGTCTAGGCTTTAGGATCTTGCCATCTTGGCAGGTAGCAATGGAGCAGTGCTTAGCCATTCATGTTCATGAAACCTGAATCCTTGGCTTCATTCTGTGCCTGGATGTTGTTCTGAGCCCCTCAGGAGACTTTTGCTTGGACTTTTTAATGCGCTTGGGCATTTTCAAAAGTCAGACTGCAGAGTGGGGCCTTTGTGAATCACTATCCTAGGAAATGGCCCTGCCTCCCACATTATGAATCTGGATAGCTCCAAGATGGAGATGAGCTGAAGAGATAGTGAGGCAGGATCTCTCTCTCTCCAGCGAACCCACAGTCCCCCTACAGCCTTCAGGAGGTGGCTGTCAAGATCATAAATAATGATATCTGCAATCAACAGTACAAGTTCCTCTTCTTGACAAACCAGAAGAAGTTACTTGGGAATGACATGATTTGTGCCACCTCACATTTGGGCATGGACACCTGTCAGGTGAGCAGTGTCTAGACCTGGGCAAGAAGGTGACTGTTAGGGGTCATGCATTCTTTCCCACATGGCACTGGGGGATTAAAAATCGCCTTTCCCTGGGCTTCAGTTTTCCCACTCTGTAAAAACAGGGATGAAAATACTTTTTGCTCCTCTTACCAATTATAGTTAATCATGGCAGTACTTGCAGGGAGCTGATGGGTGATAGGCCGTGCGTACTTTCATCTTTAATAGTCATTGCCAAATTGTTTTCCAAAGTGATTGTATTAATCTATATTCTTACAGCAGTGTTTGAAAATTTCATTGCTCTATATCCTTGCCAACTTTTGGTTTTGGTCAGACTAACATGTTTTCCATTCTGAGAATGAGAACTAGAGAAATAGTATCCTATGTGGTTGCATGTACATGTTCTGGTTACTAGTGTACTTGTGCATCCTTTCCTATGTTTATTCACCATTCATGATTCTTTTTCTGTGAGTCACTTGTTCAGATATTTTATACATTTTCTATTGTTTGCTGTTTTATTTTTATTATATTTTGGATACTGATTTTATGTTCATTATATATATTGCAAATGTTTTCTTTTTGAAATCGTTTTATATATCATTTTATATATACTGTCTTTGCTGAACAGCAATTTGGATTTTTTTAAAATGTTTTTTTGAAATATAGTTGATTTACAGTGTTGTGTTAGCAATTTAGTTTTTATTTCAGTAAAACATATATCCATTTCTTCCCCTTTTGGCCTATGCTTATTTAAGAAATCCTTCATTTTCCTGAGGTTATAAAGACATTTTCCTATGTTTTCTTTTTTCTAAAAGTTTGGAAATTTTGGTTTCTACATTTAGGTCTTGAATCATGTGCATTCATTTCGTGAATAGTGAAAGTTAGAGGTCTATTTTTATTTATTTCTGTGTATGGACTACCAGTTTTCCCAGTGTCATTCAGTGAAAAAACCATTTCCTCTACTGGCTGTCACCAATAATCTCATAAGTCAAATTTCTGTATACACAGAGGATAATTTCTTGAGTTGGACATCTTAACTTTTTTTCATCTTTAATACAAGTGTTTCTTTTGGTTTTTTAAAATTGAAGTATAGTTGATTTATTGTGTTAGTTTAAGGTATATAGCATAGCGATTCAGTGTTTTTGCAGATTATATTCCATTATAGGTTATTACATGATAATGAGTATAATTTCTGTCCTGTACAGTATATGCTTATTTCTTATCTATTTTATATATATTGAATAGTAGTTTGTATCTGTTAATCCCATACCCCTAATTTGTTCCTCCCTGCGTCCCTTGTCCCTTTGGTAATCCCAAGACTGTTTTCTGTATCCGTGACTGTGTTTCTGTTTTGTGTATACATTCATTTGTATTCCTTTTTAGATTCCACATGTAAGTGATATCATGTAGTATTTGTCTTTATCTGACTTATTTCACTAAGTGTATTGTTCTCTGGGTTCATCCACATTGCAAGTGGCATTATTTCATTCTTTTTTTATTGACTGAGTTATATTCCATTGTGTGTGTGGGGATATCATATCTCCTTAAGCCAGTTGTCTGTTGATGGGCACTTGGGTTGCTTCCATGCTGTTAAAGTGCTGCACTCAATATGCCAGCAAATTTGGAAGACTGAGCAGTGCCCACAGGACTGGAAAAGGTCAGTTTTCATTCCAATGCCAAAGAATGTTCAAACTACCACACAACTGCACTCAATTCACATGCTAACAAGGTCATGCTCAAAATCCTCCAAGTTAGGCTTTAACAGTATGTGAACTGAGAACTTCCAGATGTACAAGCTGGATTTAGAAAAAGTAGAGGAACCAGAGATCAAATTATCAACATCTGTTGGATCATGGAAAAAGCAAGAGAATTCCAGAAAAACATCTACTTCTGCTTCATTGACTACACTAAAGCCTTTGTGTGGATCACAACAAATTAGGGAATTCTTAAAGAGATAGGAATACCAGACAAACTTACCTGCTTCCTGAGAAACCTGTAGGCAGGTCAAGAAGCAGTAGTTAGAACTGAACATGGAACAATAGACTGGTTCAAAATTGGGAAAGGAGTGTGTCAAAGCTGTATATTGTCACCCTGTTTATTTAACTTATATGCAGAGTACATCACGTGAAATGCCGGGCTGGATGAAGCATAAGCTGGAATCAACATTGCCAGGAGAAATATCAATAACCTCAGGTATGCAGATGACATCACCCTTATGGCAGAAAGCAGAAGAGGAACTAAAGAGCCTTTTGATGAAGGTGAAGGAGGAGAGTGAAAGTGAAAGTCGCTCACTTAAGTCTGACTCTTTGCGACTCTGTGAACTATACAGTCCATGGAATTTTCTAGGCCAGAATACTGGAGTAGGTAGCCTTTCCTTTCTCCAGGGGATCTTCCCAACCCAGTGACAGAACCCAGGTCTCCTGCCTTGCAGTCAGATTCTTTACCAGCTGAGCCACAAGGGATGCCTAAGAATACTGTAGTGGGTGGCCTATCCCTTCTCTAGTGGATCTTCCTGACCCAGGAATCCAACCAGGGTCTCCTGCATTGAGGTTGGATTCTTTTTTTTTTTTTTAATATAAATTTATCCAACTGAGTTATCAGGGAAGCCTGGAGAGTGAAAAAGCTGGCTTAAAACTCAACATTCAAAAAACTAAGATCATGGCATCTGGTCACATCACTTCATGGCTAATAGACGGGGAAACAGTGGAAACAGTGTCAGACTTTATTTTCTTGGGCTCCAAAATCACTGCAGATGGTGATTGCAGCCGTGAAATTAAAAGAGTCTTGCTCCTTGGAAGAGATGCTATGAGAAACCTAGACAGCATATTAAAAATCAGAGACATTACTTTGCTGACAAAGGTCCCCCTAGTCAAAGCTATGGTTTTTCCAGTAGTTATGTAAGGATGTGAAAGTTGGATCATAAAGAAGGCTGAGCACCAAGGAATTGATGCTTTCAAACTGTGGTGTTGGATAAGACTCTTGAGAGTCCCGTGGACTGCAAGGAGATCAAACCAGTCAATCCTAAAAAATATCAACCCTGAATATTCATTGGAAGCACTGATGCTGAAACTGAAATTCCAATACTTGGGCCACCTGATGTAAAGAGTCAATTCATTGGAAAAGACCCTGATGCTGGGAAAGATAGAAGGCAGGAAAAGGGGATGACAGAGGATGAGATGATTGGATGGCATCACCAACTCAATGGACATGAGTTTGAGTAAACTCTGGGAGATAGTGAAGGACAGGCAAGCCTGGCATGCTGCAGTCCATGGGATCTCAAAGAATCAGATACAACTGAGCAACTGAACAACAACAAATTAAATCTGTAGATTGAGTAGTATGGCCATTTTAATAATATTAATTTTGAAATCCAAGAGCACAGATTATCTTTGCATTTCTTTCAGTCATCTTCAGCTTACTTCATCAGTGTTTTATGGTCCTCAGTGTATAGGTCTTTCACCTCCTTGGTTAAGATTATTCCTAGGGTTTTTGTTTTTTTTTGACAAGATTTTGAACAGGATGTTTTTTTTACTTTCTCTTTCAGATATTTCACTAGGGTACAAAAATACAATAACTTTCTGTATATTAATCTTGAATCCTGAAAACTTACTGAATTCATTTATTCTAATAGTTTTGGATGGAAACTTTAGGGTTCTCAATATAGAGTATCATGTCATCTGCAAATGTGACAATTTTATCTCTCCCCTTTCAATTTGTGTATATTTTATTTCTTTTTCTTGTCTGATTTCTATGGATAGGGCTTCCAGTACTATATTAAATAACAGTGACCAAAAAAAAAACAAAAAAAAACCAAAAAAACAGTGACAAGAATGGCCATCCTTGTCTTCTTCCTGAATTCAGGAGGAAGGCTTTCAGCTTTTCACCATTGAATATTATGTTGGCCCTGATTTTGTCATAAATGACCTTTATCATGTTGAGATATGTTTCTTCTATACCCACTTTGATGAGAGTTTTTATTATGAATGGATATTGAATTTTATCAATGTATTTCTTGGCATCTACTGAGATGATCATGTGGGTTTTCTTTCATTTTGTTAGTGTGGTGTATCACATTGATTTGTGTATGTTAAACCATCCTTATGACCCTGGAGTAAACCCAATTTGATCATGGTGTATGATCTTTTTAATGTATTGTTGTATTCAGTTTGCTAATATTTTTTGAGGATTTGTGCATCTATATTCATAAAAGATGTTGGCCTGTAATTTTCTTTTCTGATCTTTGTCTAGTTTTGATATTAGGGTAATGGTGGCCTCATAGAATGAATTTGGGAGTATCCCCTCCTCTTTAGTTTTTTGGAATAGTTGGAGAAGGATAGGGATAACTTTTTTTTTTTTTCCTGTGTTTGATAGAATTCCTCAGTGAAGCTGTTCAGACCTGAACCTCCAGGGAAGTCTCTAAAAATAAACTGATTCTTTTTTTTTGCCTCATGTGGGATCTTAGTTCCAGGACCAGGGATTGAACCCATGCCCCCTCAGTGGAAGCACAGAGTCTTAACCACAACAGATCTGAACTTTTGTTTGCAGGCTATGTTTTTGTTTGTTTGTTTTACAGAATCTGTTTCACTTATAATGATTATGATTAGTCTATTCAAATTGTCTGTTTCTTTTTGACTCAGTCTTGGCAAGCTATAGGTTTCTAGAAATTTGTCCAATTTTGTCCATTTCTTCTGTATTGTCCAATTTGTTGACATTTAAGTGTTTATAGTATTTTATTATGATTTTTGTACATCTATGATATTTATTGTTATTTCTTTTCTTTCTTTCTTATTTTGTTTATTTGGGTCCTCTTTTCTTTTTGACGAGACTGGCTAAAGGTTTATCAATTTTGTTAATCTTTTCAAAAGAATCAGCCCTTGGTTTCATCCTTCTTTTCTATTTTTTTAAATCTCTGTTTTAATTATTTCATCTCTGGTCTTTATGATTTCCTTCCTTCTGCCAACTTTGGACTTTCTTTGTTCTTCTTTTTCTAATTCTTTTAGGTGGTAGGTTAGGTTGTTTATTTGAAATTTTTCTCTTTTTCCCTTGAGGAAGGCCTGTATCACTATAAACTTCTCTCAGAATGTTTTTGTCTTTGATATCATCATTGACTCATTGATTTTTAGTAGCATGTTGTTTAGTCTCCATATATTTGTTTTCCAGTTTTTCTGTAGTTGATTTCTAGTTTTATATTGTTGTGGTCGGAAAAATGCTTGATATAATTTCTATCCTATTAAATTTGTTGAGGCTGGTTTTGTGACCTAGTGAGTGAGATAACTGGAGAACAGTCCATGCTCACTTGAAAAGAGTGTGTATTCTATTTTTTTTTTTAATGTGGTGTCCTGTAGATATCAAGTACAACTGACCTTTGGTGTCACTTAGGAACTCTGTTGCCTTACTGATTTTCTTTCTGAATGATCTGTCCATTGAGATCAGTAGGGTATTAAAGTCTCCTATTGTTACTGCATTATTGTCAGTTTCTCCCTTTATGTCTGTTAGTATTTGCTTTGTATTTAATTGCTCCTGTATTAAGTGTGTGTGTTAACAAGTGTAATATCCTCTTCTTGTATTGACCCCTTTATCATTATATAATGTGCTTCTTTGTCTTTTATTATAGCCTTTGTTTTAGAGTCTGTTTTGTCTCATTTGAGTATTGCTACCCCCACCTTCGGAGAAGGCAATGGCACCCCACTCCAGTACTCTTGCCTGGAAAATCCCATGGATGGAGGAGCCTGGTAGGCTGTAGTCCATGCGGTCGCTAAGAGTCAGACACGACTGAGTGACTTCACTTTCACTTTTCACTTTTCACTTTCCTGCATTGGAGAAGGAAATGGCCACGCACTCCAGTGTTCTTGCCTGGAGAATCCCAGGGACGGGGGAGCCTGGTGGGCTGCCGTCTATGGGATCGCACAGAGTCGGACACGACTGAAGTGACTTAGCAGTAGCAGTACCCCCACCTTCCTGTCATTTCCATTTGCATGAATTCCATTTTCTGTCCCCTTGCTTTCAGTCTGCATATGTCTTTTGCCCTGAACTGAGTCTCTTGTAAGCAGCATAATGAAGGGTCTCATTTGTTTTTTTGGTATCCAGTAAGTCACTCTATGTCTTTTGATCAGAGGATTTAGTCCATTGACATTTAAGTTTTTATTGGCAGATATGTACTTATTGCTATTTTATTCCTTGATTTCCAGTGTGTTTGTAGTTCTTACTTGTTCCTTTCTTCTTCCTTTTGTGTTTCCAATGTGGCTTGATAATTTTCTTTAATAGTATGCTTGAGGTCTTTTCTATTTGGTTTTTGTGTATACACAACCTACAATAAGTATGCTTTTGATTTGTGGTTACCATGGAATTTATATATGTTGATCCATAATTATATCTAGTTGCTTTAAAAAGAAGTCATTCAAGTTCAAATACATTCTAAAAGATCTACTTATTTACTCCCCTTCTCCGGATTTTGTGTTTTTGATGTCATATTTTACATCTTCATGCTTGCCCCTTTACTGTTTATTGTAGTGACAGCTTACAGTGAACGGTGCCAGATTCATGATCTCCGAAGAAGATTTACCTTCAGGACCAGGGACCAGCCATGATCACTCAAGAGCTTTTGCATAGCAGAGTATTATTAAAGTGAAAAAGGGACAGAGAAATCTTCTGACATAGACATCAGAAGGGGAATAGAAAGTGCCCCCATTCCTATTCTTAGCAAGGGAATTATATATATTTTTAATTGGTTATTGCAATAAATTAAATAATGTCCCAAGGTTGTAAAGATCTTACTAGACCCACTCCCATAATATACATTTTAAGATAACAGGATTAGTCAGAAGATTTTCAGGAAGGAGAAACATGTCCTCAAGCAGGATACATTATTGTTATATAATCCTTACTAAGGAATGTAGAAAAAAAATTTGTCCTTTCCTTCTCCTTGAGAGCCCCAGACCCCTTTCTCCTCCTTGGGGACCCTGGACTTTTTAATCAACCTGCCTAGGAATTGACTGTCTCAGCAGTTATAGTTGCTTTTACAGTTTTTGTTTGTTTTTTATTCTATGTTTTGAATTATTTAAGTGATCATCAATGCTTACTATATAGTTTGCCTTTCCTATTGGGATTTTCCTTTCCCTATAGATTGTTTCTTTTTCATTTAGAGAAGATGCTCAACATTTCTTTCAGAATGGTTTAGTGTAACTGAATTCTTTTAGTGTTGCTTGTCTGAGAAATTTTTTCTCTCTACTTCTGTTCTAAATTATAATATTGTTGGGTAGAGTATCCTAGGTTTCAGGTCTTCCCCTTTTCATGAATTTGAGTATATTATGCCACTTCCTTCTGGTCTGCAAAGCTTTTGCAGAGAAATCAGCTGATAGCCTTAAGGGGGTTCCCTTGTACATGACTCTGTTTTTCTCTTGCTGCCTTTAGGATTCTCTCTTTAACTTTTGCCATTAAAAATATTTATTTATTTATGGCTGTGTTGGTTATTTGTTGCTGCAAGGACTTTCTCTAGTTGCAGCAAGTGGGGGCTAGTAGTTGTGATGCAAAGGCTTCTCATTGTGATGACTTCTCTTCTTGCAGAGCACGGGCTCTAGGGTGGGTAGGCTTCAGTAGTTGTGGTGGACAGGCTTAGTTGCTCCACTACATGTGGAACCTTCCCAGACTAGGGATCCAACCCATGTCCCCTGTGTTGCAAGGTGGATTTTTAACCACTGGACCACCAGGGAAGCCCTGATTTTTGCCATTTTAGCTATAATATGTATTGGTGTGGGAATGTTTTGATTCATTTTGTTTGGGACCCTCTGTGCTTTCTGTACCTGGATATGTTTCCTCCGTTAGGCTTAGGAAGTTTTTAGCCATAATTTCTTCAAATACATTTTCTTTTTGTAAAAATTATTTATTTGACTGTGCTGGATCTTTGTTAATGCATGGGCTTTCACTAGTTGCGGCGAGTGGGGGCCATTCTTCATTGTGGTATTCGGGCTTCTTATTGTGGTGGCTTCTCTTTTTGCAGAGCAGGGGCTGTAGGCACACAGGCTTTAGTGGTTGTGGGGCATGGGTTCAGTAGTTATGGCTCATGGGCTCAGGTGTTCCATGCATGTGGGATCTTCCTGGACCAGGGATTGAACTCATGTCCTCTGCATTGGCAGGCGGAATCCCAATCACTGGACCACCAGGGAAGTTCCTTCAAATACATTTTGAATCCCCTTCTCTCTCTTCTCCTTCTGGAATCCCTATTATGCATACATTTGCACCTTTATATTATACCCACAGATCTCATATTATGCTTTATTTATTTATTTTTTTGTTTTTCATTTGTCTCTCTGCTGTTCAGATTTGGTGATTTCCATTATTCTATCTTCCAGATCTCTTATGTATTCTTCTTTTTTATTTTGTTGGCTATTCATTGCCTCTAGAGTGCCTTTTATCTCAGAAATTGATTTATCTATTTTTGATTGGGCCTTCTTTGTAGTTCTGCTTTCTTGTTAAAATCATCTATGTTTATACTAATAATTCTTTCTTAATTCACTTAGCATTTTTATTACCAACTTAAAAAACATTTATTTATTTGGCTGCACCAGGTCTTAGTCGTGGCACAGGGAATTGTCAATCTTCATCTCAACATGTGGTATCTTTAGTTGGGGCATGAGAACTCTTACTTGCAGCACGTGGGGTCTAGTTCCTTGATCAGGAATTGAACCCAGGCCCCCTGTATTGGCCACGCAGAGTCTTAGCCACTGGGCCACCAAGGAAGTCCCTATTACCAACTTTTTGAACTCAGTGTCTGGTAGACTGATTATCTGTTTCATTATTTGTTCAGGGGTTTTCTTTTGTTCTTTCAGCTGGGAGTAAGTTTCTTTCAATTTTACTTAACTTTGTCTATGAATTTAGGTGAAACACAGGTGTCTGCTGTTGTCCTGAAGGGGTGATGTTTTTATGTGGAAGTGTCCCTTCGTAGACTGTGTGTGCTCAGTGTCTTTGGTGTGAGGGCTGGATTTGATGTAGATGCCAGCCAAGCCTTTCCTCATGGTGTGCTGGCCACTATCACCTTGATGGAAGGTGTGGCTGCTGTTAGAGGAGCTAGAGACTGTGCAGGGTATGAGCTGGGACTTCCTCTCTGCTCCCTCTGTGTGGCCACCCCCTCAAGAGTGGAGTTTGCTCCCACGTTGCTAGGAAACCCTGAGGTCAAGTTCAAGCTAATTCTGTTCCTTTTAAGTATGTGTTTTTCTTCTCCCTACAGTGGGGCTTTTGCCCCAGAGGAGGGGAGCGCAGGAGTAAATGGGGCTTGTGTGCTCACACAGGGCTGTTGGCTGCCAGTGTAGGCTTCTGGGGCTCTGCTCACACATAGCCCAAGACTGAGTCTTTTCCCCGGCTTGGTTGTCCCACTTCTGGTGCTGTGTCGTGGTGTGGAATGGGAGTGGGGATGGTGGTGTTGGTTGCCAGGGTTCAAGTGGCTGTACTGCCACCAGAGGCCCAGGCTGTCTCTGTGGTGCTGTTTGAGTAAGTGCCAACCATGGCCACTGTCCCCACATTTGGACCCCACCCCACACCCCTGTGCTGCCTCTGCCTTGCTAGACTGAGTCTTTTCTCAGGACCCGGCTGCCCTCCATTCTGTGCTAAGCTGAGGCATCACGTGAGTGGGGTTTAAGTTTAAGGCAGTAAGGCAGCAGTCATTAGGCAGACGTCTCTCTGCCTTGCCATTAAGCTAGCACTGGCACGTCCCTCGTGTGTGGCATCTAGGTTTCTCCTGCCTATCTGTCCCAGTGGTTCTCCCAGCAGCCAAGGGGGCTTGTCTCCTCCATGCAGGACCCCAGAACTGGGATGGCCAGTCTATGGCTCACTCCTCAAGGTGAGGTTTTACTGTGCAGTCTTTCTTCTCCTCTTAGACCCCTTCCAGGGGCACGGGTCCTGACCTGATGCTTTTTTTCCTGTCAGACTTGGTTACATGGGGATCCTTCTTGCAGCCTTGGTTGTCCAGGAGTTCTGTCAGTTCCAGATTTACCTTTTTTAGATTCTTTTCCCATATGGACCATTACAGAGTCTTGAGTAGAGTTCTCTGTGCTATACAGTGGGTCCTCATTAGTTATCTACTGAGAAGTTTGACTGTAAATCAAGTCTAGCTTTGTGCTTATTGTATGGATGTGTATATTCTGATTTCTAAACTGAGACATTTATATGACAGTGTAATCACAGTGATTATGATTACAATAATCACAGTGAGCAAAACATTCTGATTCTGCCCAGTTTTTACCCAGGATCAAGGAAATACATTTTAAAGGGACAAAAGAGGTTCAAATGAAGATGCTTATTGTGTTCAGTGTACCATTGACACTTTTCCCTGTCCTTTGCCCATGTTTTTCTATTAAACTACTTTTCTTTTTATTGATTTGTAAGAACTATAGCTATTATATGCTGTGGTAATTACTGGTAAGGAACATCATGTCTTTTTCAACTTAATTTTAGTGGCTTATAAAATATGTGTATATATACACACATACTAATGGATAGAGAAAATAAAACAAATATGGTTAAACATTAAATCAGTGGGTCTGAGTAAAAATATTATACTCATAACTTTTTGGTAAGTCTTTTTTTATTAATTCCTTTTATTGCTGGTTCCCCTGGGTCTTAGTTGCTGTGCTCGGGCCTGCTCTGGTTGCAGCGAGCAGGAGCTGCTCTTTGTCGCATTGGTGCGCCTGTTTCTTGCTGCGGTGGCTCCTCTTCTGCAGCACAGGCTCTAGGCTCGGGCTTTAGTGGTTGTGGTGCCCGGGCTTAGTTGCCCTGGGCATGTGGAATCTTCCTAGACCAGGGATCAAACTCATGTCCCCGGCACTGGCAGGTGGATTCCTATCTACTGCACCACCAGGGAAGTCCTGTAAGTCTTGAATTACTTCAAAATCAAAAGTTTGGCACTGGGACGACCCAGAGGGATGGAATGGGGAGGGAGGAGGGAGGAGGGTTCAGGATGGGGAACACATGTATACCTGTGGCGGATTCATTTTGATATTTGGCAAAACTAATACAGTTATGTAAAGTTTAAAAAAAAAAAAAAAGTTTGGGTTTTTTTTTAAACTTTGGAAACAGGAAGTTTTAACCCTTTGTGAAATGCTTTACAATTTCACCCTACTTGTTTACGATTTATCTTCTTTGGGTATGGATTTGTTCTCATAGAGTTAATTAAAATTTCCTTATGTTCACATTTATCATTATTTCCCTTAGTGATTGTAGTTTTCGTGCTGTGCTTAGAAATCTTTCCCACCCTAAGATTTTTAAACTTCTTTACTCATATATGTGCTTAATTATTTTCTTTAAATATTTTAATTTTGATTCATCTGGAAGGGTGAGAGAAGAAACCAGTTAGGTCAACAATTTTTATTGAATACTTTTTTGGGGCAATGAATTAGAAATGCCCTCTTTATTGTGTTATACATTTCCATCTTATTTTGTGTATTTCTGCCCTTTGCAGTCTCATTCCTATGCCACCACCACTGTTTTAAAATTATTATAGCTCTACAATTCCTTTTTGTGTGTGGTAAGGCAAGTCCTCCTTTATTACTTTTATTTTAAAGAATTTACCTGGCTGTCCTCCCATGTTCATTCAAATTGAACAATCTTTATCTCAAGGTATTTTCTAATTTCTTCTTTGATTTAATTAGTGACTCACTGGTGTTTTAGTAGCATATTGTATAGTCTCCATATGTTCTTTTTTCCCCATTTTCTCTTGAACAGTCTTAGTACAATAGAAAAGGAAAATCATGGTGATTTTGGTGGAAATTAATAGATTGATTTAGGGAAAAATAGACCCTATTTTGGTTTATTTCTTTGTGTCCCTAGAGCAACAGTTTATATAGCTTTGTCTATACAGTTATTGCATGCCCCCCTTCTTAAGTTTATTCCTAGGTGTTTTATATCACATCTCTATTGTGAGCAGTATTTTTTTTCAGTGTATTTTCTGTTTGTATTATATCAATATATTGATTTTTGTGTATTTACTTTGTAATAAGCAAGCTTCCTAGGTATAGTGGATTCTCTTTAATTTTGTAGGCCCAGAGACATATGATCTGCAAACAGTGATAAATTTGTCTCCTACTTTTCAATATTATGCCTATTTCTTTTTCTATTTTTTTGCAATGTCAAAAATCATATCCCAGAACAATCCCTCTGTCTTCCATGAGACACTGTGCTATCTTGTTTTAGTTATATGTCTTATAAACAATATAAGGCTCAGTGCCTTATACTTTCCAACACATTTGGGAGGCTTTCCTTTAACCCATTTACCAAGAAGAATGTTTCTTTTTATGCCCCTCACTTTATATACTGGTTTGATTTTTTTTCCACTCCACTTTTTCCCTGTAGTGGTTTAGAAGTTGTTGTATCTCAGGGTCATTCTCCTGTTGGTCACCTGATAGTTTCCACACATGTATTTAAATTTAACACCCAGGGTTAATCAGTGTCTACAGCTTCCTCAGAAGAACAAGAACCTTCCTTCCTTTTGACTTGCCCTACTTCCATCCACCAGACTCATTTTGTTGAAAACATCTAGGAGTTCAGCTCACTGAACCCTTTTATTATATTCCAAGAGTTTTTGTTGACTCTCTTGGGCTTTCCAGGTCTATGCCCATATGAGCTATGATTAGTGATGATTTTGCCTCTTTTGTTTTCATGATTTTTACTTTTTCCATTATTCTGGGTACTGTCCCTGAAAGCAGCCTGGAATTGTGGCTCTGCTTTTTCTTGTTGCTGACCTTCTTGGACGTGCTCCCCACACTTCATGATGAAGCATCTTGCTAACATGGCATATCATCTGTGGAGGAGAGAGTGACTGCTTTCTGTTTCACTGTGGCATTTTATTTCAGGAACGAACGCTAAACTTCATAAAACGTGTTTTCTGCAGCTATCAAGATGACTGTATACTCTTCAGCATGCTAAGTTGGTTCTGTGAACAGATTCCTCATGTCCATTTACCCTGCCTGCTAGGATCAGCTCTCCCTGGTCATAGTTGCCTTGGTTTCATTCATCTGCTGTATTCAGATTTATAATGTCCCTTTTTAGGATATGTTTAATTTCTTTCTTCATCCAACAGGCCACCCTGTACTGGGCCTTGGACCAGACACAGGATGGTGGCGGTGCGCAGCCCAGGAAAGGTGCGGCCAGGGAGCAGCAGTCCCGAGAGACGCCACACACGCAGTCTTTGCGTTGTGTTGGGTTTTCCTCCAGTGAGACTGGGCTGCATTTAAGGTGTGTTGAGAAAGGCACTCTCCTTGTCAAATTATAGAGTCACAACTATGGTTCACTTGAAAGTACAATCTATGTTCTAGAACATTTGAAATGACATAAATTATCTGCTCCTTGAACGCTAGAAAGAAGTTGCCTGTAAAACGACATAGACCTGTTCTCATTTGAAGGGGTAGTTCTTGAGCAGTATTTTATGTTATTTTGTCCATGGTTATTGGCTTATGATTTGTATTTTCTTAGGAATTATTCATTTCATCTAGAATTTAAATCCATAAAGAGAAAGGTATAAACAGTCTTCAGATCCTAGAAAGCGTATTTTCCCTGGATCTGACTTTAATCTCTTCTACTTACACCACAAAATATTTGCATTTTCCTCCTCTTTCAGTTTTCCTTGGTAGACCTTAAAAGGTATTTATCTATTTTGTTGTTTTTTAAGAAAAAGTGATTGATTTTATTTCTCAAGTCTATGATTTTTTTGCTTTCTAATGCATGACATCTCCTTTTTGCCTTTATTAATTCCATTTTAAGTGTCTTCAGCTGAATGTGCAGTGATAAATAATTGATAATAATTTATTTTCATTCCCTCTTGTTTGATGTTAAAAGTATTTAGACTAAGACTATTCTGTGTGCAATTTTGGCCCACATCCCGTGGGCTTTGCAATATATGGTATTCGTATTTTTTTGCATTCCAATTGTAGATTTTAATTCTGTTTTTATTTTAGCATTTTTGAAAGTTAATTTTTTTTCCTCTGATGGGGGTGTTTCACATTTTTTTTTATTGGGTTCTGGCTTTATTTCACTGTGGTAAGAGAATGTCCGCATAGGATCTTTCTTTTGCCCTCCAATTTTCTCTCTCTTTTTCTCTGACTTTTCTTTAACTCTGGATTCCCAGAGTCCAGTCAACCATCTCTCTCAGGTAAGGGTCCTCACACTATCATTACTAGCTTAATTATCACTGGCTTGATTTTCCCCTTCATCTTCCATTTTCTCTCCCCACATAAAGCCCCTACTGAAATGTGTTTAGTAATGTCTTTAAAGATGTTTGTATCTTTGAAAAATGTGTAGCATGATATATGGGTATTTTAATTTACATAACTGATGTTGTTCTACATTCCCCTCCTGTATTTGTTTGTTGAGGAATCTCAGTTTGTTAGAGAATCCACATTAGTTTTATGCTTTTGAGTCATTTCCCCCATTGCCCTATGTCAAATCTTTCTGTCTTCTCCATTTTGGGAGGAGCCCATAATTTTCAGTTACTTTCAGTTAGTAAATGCTTTGTCCTATTATAAGCCTCAATTTAAAAATCAGTTTGATTTAAACTTCACCAAGCCCGCTCTACCTCCCTGGAATTTTGTTATGGTAGGGTCCAAATTAATTTTTCTCTGTCAGTTTCCCTACCACCTACAACAGAGACCTCCTTTTCCACAGTCATGAGACTTTCTGGAGCATGTGCCAAGTTTCCTCACTTGCAGGCATCTGGCGGGCTCTCCATTGCCCCAGTGGTCTATTTTTCTATTTCTATGCTAGTGCCATAGTTTGTATAATTATAGCTTTGAAATATATCTAACTCTGGTTAGATATATCTCCAGTCCCCAGCCTCTCCAGTTTGCTCTTGTTTTCTCAAACTTGTCATAGAATTCATGGCCTTTATCCTTTAATATTAGTTCTAGAATCAGATTGTCAAGGTCCTGAAAAAATCCTGGTAGCATTTTACTTGGAATTGCTTGAATGTTAGAGATCAGTGCCAGAACTGACATTGTCACAATATTTTGACTGTTTTACTCTCTAATGAACAGAGATAAAAGATATTTATAAAATGTGTTTGGAGAACAAAGAATAACACAGTCAATACCCATACCTTCACCACCAAGCCTACAAAATAAATAGTGCATCACCAGAAACTTTAAGGCTCTCATGTGATGATTTCTGAACATCAAACTGTGAAGGCTTTGATGCTGCTTTTGGTTTTTTCTGCTGGCTGGCATTTGCTCTTGGTGCCTCAACTTCCCTGTGTGCACAGTGATGTTTTAAGAGTGATGACATGCTCTTTAGAGTGTTCTTCGTGGGAGTTCGCTGAAGCATGGCTTGAAAAGTGAGGTCCTTCAGACAGAATCTATATTGCTTCTGCCAGGTACCAGGGCATAAAACCAACCAAGAACCGCTTTAAACGATGTTCTTGGCTCAATTTTTTTTAATCACCCAGACAGTGTGAATTTGAATTACAAGTTCACATGAGGGCAGGTGTTCCCAGTTTATCCTCACGCAGAAAGTGTGGTCCTTTTTGGCAGGAATAACTTTTTGCAGGAGGTTTCCTCTTGAGCTCCCCATCTTGAGCAGGCTCTGGGTTTTGCATTTTGTCTTTTGCACCCATGAATAAGGCTGTGAAAACCAAAGCTCAGTTTCACTGGGTTTGGCCCATGGCCTTGGGGCAAAAAGTCATCTTCTGGGCTTTGCTGTCAGCTCTCTGGGTTTCAGCCCTCCCTTGGGTTTTGCAATCTGAGGAGTCTATTTTCTTGCCAGCTCACCCATGCATTTAAAATGATAATTAAAAAAAACTCACATGTTTTCTTCATTAAGGTGGGATAGGGGATCTAGCCTTCCATGCTGCAGGAAGCCAGATGCTGAGAACTGACAGTTTTACATTGTTTTAAATTGCCTCACCTAAGAACAATAGTATATCTGTACATTAGTGTAGGTCTTCCTTTATCTTATTAAGTATGATTTTGTTATTTGTCCTTACATATCTTATGCACTCTTCATTAGATTATATCTTATAAATCTTGGTTTGCTGCTGCTGCTGCTAAGTCGCTTCAGTTGTGTCCGACTCTGTGCGACCCCATAGATGGTAGCCCACCAGGCTCTCCCGTCCCTGGGATTCTCCAGGCAAGAATTCTGGAGTGGGTTGCCGTTTCCTTCTCACAATCTTGGTTTACATTACATTAAAATATATATGTATACATATAGGGAGGGAGGGAGATCATGGGCTATTTTTCTGATTTATAAAACTTTTCAACAATATTAAAAAGTATAGGATAGTTTAAAAAATCATAAACCCATCAGCAGCAGAAATAAAAGCTGTTACCTTTTGATGTTTGCTGTTGTAAACATGATTCTTACATTTGCCTCTGCTTTGCATGAAAAGAGGGAACAGATTTATTTGCATTTCAAATAGTTCATTATGCCAGCCAGATGGTAGGAAAGGAGAAAGTCAAGGGTAACACCTTGGAGGCCCACCACAATTTAGAGAGAGGGCAGAGGAGGGGACCAGGGAGTTATGGTCAGAGGGTTAGCAGGGGAGTGAAGAAAGAGGCCAGTGTGATCCTGAGCTCAGGCCCCAGAACAGCGCTTCCATGTCACAGGGCAGGCTCCTAGCTATGCCTCACTGTCAGGGACAGCACGGGCCTAATACAGCTCATGTTAAGGACATGGCCTGGGAAGTTGCAACTTTATTTGTCCAGGACCTGCAAGGAGGCCCTCCTGCTGCCTCTCTTATGCCACCCTTGCTCCCCTCCACAGAGTAACTCTGGCAATTCCCTGGTCTGCCAAATGGACAACACTTGGATTCAGATGGGGGTGGTGACCTGGAGCTTTAGCTGCAACCGGCGCCACTTCCCGGGTGTCTACACCAGCACCTCCTACTTCACTGACTGGATGAGGAAGCAGATTGGTGATGTGAAGTTCGTCAGCAGGGCCGGGCCTGCCTGCCTTAGCCCAGTCCTCCTCACTAGCTCCATTCTGCTGATCTCCTTGGGCTGCCAGTGGCTCCTGTGAATGATGTTTCCTGGGCATCCCTCCCCGATGCAGCTGCTTCCTCTCCTCTGTCTGTCCTGAGGAGAAGCGGAGACTGGAGGAACACAGGACATCAGGGCAAGTCCATGGGGGAGGGTTTCAGAGCCACTGTTTTTTCAATTGTTCAATGAAGATGCTCTTGAACTTTGTGTCACCGAAGTCATCATCTTTTTTCTAGACTCTGGCCAGAGCCTCCCCACCCACAAGAGGCCTGGCTGTCTTCTCAAGGGGAGCCTCCCTGATAGCCTTCCTTGTACTTGTACTCATCCTGTTCCCCTCTCTGGGCTGCAGTTGCCTCTTCTACCAATATGAAGCTGGGCTCTGTGTTCCCCACTCCCTGCTTAGTAATCCCAGCACTCCAGCAGTCCCCAGGTCCCCATGGCCATGCCCCGGGTCTCTGACCACAGTTTCCCCTCATTTCCTTACCATGAGGGTTGTCTTCTTCCCAGGAAACTCAAAATGACCAGACCTGCACTTGTGGGTTCAGCTCCAGAACTTGTGGGCCTCTCTCAAGCCCTCATATCACCCTAAGAGTCTACAGAGCTTGACCATTTCCTCCTCCCTCCCCGGCAGGAATGAGTGATGATGGGGGGCAGGGAGGGGCAAGGCAGAGTGCTGGCTTAGGTGACTGTGGGGGGTGACTGCACCCTAAACTCGCAGCTGCCTTAGTGACATCTGTCATACTCTGAAGAGAAAGAACAGGCCCCAGCTAGCCAGACTGAGAGGGCAGAGCCCTACTACCTCTGTGGGAGGTAGCATGGGAGCCCATCAGGCCTGGTGGGCCTCAGGTTCACAGTGGCCCCTATCTTTGCCCTCGGGCTCCACAGCATAGTAGGTGTGGTTTGCTGGAGACTGAAGTACTGAATGGCCAGCCGTACTGTTTGTCCCAAGAGAGCAGGCCTTGGCAAAAGTTAAATTGTTCTAGTCTGATTTAACTTCTACCTTTTATTGAGCTAGAATTTCCCAACAGCTTTGAATCAAAATTCATAGGATTTCCCCAGACTACCTTTTAACTGTATTATCCATCTGTGTCACTGAGCCGTCAAAATGTTCCCCGACTTCCAGTGTACCAAGAAGAGCCCCTTGGTTACCATCACTCTTTTACTGTGCTCTCTTTCTAAGAGGATGGATCTGTAAGGGAAGGGCATTTGCTGAATGGAAGTTGAGGGTGGGGGGTGGGGAACAATGCTTAAAACTATACACTCTTGAAAAATCGTTATTGAAAACACTTCAATCTGCTTAATTTCAGTACCCTGGGGCAAGGCCCCACTGTAGTTACCAGACTGAGGGGCAGAAGGGACCGCTTGGAAATCCCGGATGCCAGTCCCAGGGGTTGGGCCTCCATCTCACCAGGTAGGGATGGGAGTGGGATGCCAGAGGAGGTGCAGAAACTGGCGGAGGTGAGGTTAAGGGACTCCAGGAAACTGCTGGGCCAGACCTCCTGGGAATGACGTCCTCCCAGGAGGGCAGAGGCGTGGCCAGAAGCCAGGCAGTCCTGAGCCACCTGCAAGCCAGAGGGTGACTGGGACACCAGAAGCACCAATGCAGGGGGCCACTGGGGGGCGCCCGCGAGGCCGCGGATGCCCGCGCCCACCACACCACAGAAAGCCGTCGCCGGCCGCCAATGGGGGGCGCCTTCGTGGGGCGGGTCCCGGGAGCGCTGTAGCGAGAAGAGCGCCGCGGCGCAGTCGCTGTTTCCCGCAGATGGAGTTCTGGTGTGAGCCGCCGGCCAGCAGGCGCGGCCGCCCACGCCCTGGGACGTCCACCCTGGCCCTGGCCCTTGCCTCCGCCGGGCTCCTGCTGCTGCTGCTGCGGCCCCTGGGTAAGGCCCGCCCCCGCCCATCCCCCGACCCCCTCAGATCTGGCCTCCACTTCTGATTCTCTGCCTCCTTCCACAGGTTGCTTGGGCGCTGGCGACAGCCTGGGGGCACTGTCCACGGATGTCCCCGCAGACCCTGATGCTCCATGTGCCCCCAGTGCCACCTGTCCCTCGGGCAGACGTCGCTTCCCCCGGCAGGTCACTGGTGGTAGCCCGCCGCCCAGTATCTCGCAGTACGCTACTTCTAAAGCCTCCCACAGCGAGTTCCTTCCCCGTGAGTACTGTGGCCTCCATGCGGGAGGAGGTGCCCAAGCAGCCTCGAGGACCTTAAGGGACAAAGGAAGAAGGGGCAGGGAGAGAGAGGAGACCTTCCTTTCACTAGTGCTTACTGAGCACCTATTGGTGGAACCTCCCATGCTGCTGAGGTAGGAGGCAAGGAAGGTCGGGGGAGCCTGGGGCATGCTGTACATCCTGCCTTCCTGAATGGCCGGTAGGGACAGCATCTCTCCATCGGACCCAGGCCCTGATCCAAGCTCCCAGCCAAGGCCTCTGGGGGTCTCTAGCACCGCTTTCAGGGAGCCTTCCCTTGTGTGTTTGGGGGCACATCCCTAAGTGTTCTCTCTAGCAGTGCCTTCCAAGCTGGTTGAAGTAAGTCCCACATAAGGAATACTTCTTATCCTGGAACTCATTGCTCAGAATTTAAGTGTCATGGGAAGTCTCACACTGAGGACCCCGCAGCACTCCGCGGTGCATGCTGCCGTTCCCTCTCTTGTGTTAGCCTTTACAGCTGCGGGTGATGGCCTACTTACATTGATCTCACGATCTACTAGTCCATTTGGAACACCTAGGAGTGGGTCTGCTGTGGTGTTGGATACGTGCCTCTTCAGTTGAAAGAATTTTTCCATAAAAGCTTTTCCAAAGTGGCTGTACCCGTTGACCTTCCCTTGAGCAGTGAGTGAGCAGTCTGGGGCTGTGATCCTCACCAACTCCTAGTATCAGGGACATTTAGTTTTGCCTGGCAGGTGACGGTGAGCAGAACGTCACTGTGATTTAAGTCCATGCTCCCCTGAGAACTAATGGGGCTGAAGAGCTGCATTCATTGCTGTTGGGGTTTCATCCTCAGATGTGTGTGCGTTCATGCACAGTGCTCATTTTTCTCTTAGGTCATCTGCTTTTCTCTCACTGAATCACAGGAGGAGGGTCCTAGAGAAGGAGGAAAGGGTCTTTTTGGTTGAAGTAGGGGAACCAGATGGAAACACAGATGAATTTGTGAAGGGCCTAGCCTAGCCAGAGCTTAGGCATGCTTGACCAGGACAAAGGAGCCAGTGATGCCCAGACTGGTCAGCCCTGGGACCTGACGTGAGGGATGCCTGGGGGGTGCTGAGGCCCTTCTAAGGCTGGAGACCCCAATCCTCATGTGAACAACACCATTATTTGATGACCAATGAAGAAGGAGAATAGTTGGATGGGTGCAGGCCAGCTAGAGTGGTGGGAGCTGAGGCTGAGGAAAGGGAGAGCTGTGAGATGCAGCTGGAAAGGTCCACTCCTTATCAAGCTCCTTGTACTTCCCTCCTCAGCCTGCGGCTTCTCCTATGAACGGGACCCCACCCTCAGGGATCCGGAGTCCATGGCTCGGCGGTGGCCGTGGATGGTCAGTGTGCGGGCCAATGGCACACACATCTGTGCAGGAACCCTCATTGCCTCCGAGTGGGTGCTGACTGCAGCCCACTGCATGACCGAGTGAGTCGGGGCCTAGACAGACGGGTGGAAAGTCATATGGAGCCACCAGGGCCTCAGTCATTCTGCCAGCTGGCCCATCAGTGGCAGAACCCCATAATCCCAGCCTCACTCCAGCTCCTAGCAGGGTGGAGCTGAGTCCTGTAGATTCCTTCCTAGGAACTGGAGGCTTGCTCCCCTCATCTGATCCCCTAGTCCTGTGTAGTCGTTCCACAGATAGGAAACGAAGACTTGCAAAGCACTGTCCAGGTCTCCTTCCTCCTGTGCACAGAAAGAAGATTCTAATTCTTCTGTTCCATACCCTTTGTTTCACTTATTCCTTCCTTCATTCAACCAGTAGCCTTGACAGTCTTTTAAGCCAGGCCCTGGCCTGGGCACTGGTAGCAGAAGAGGGCTGCAGCAGTCCTGTCAGGTTGCTGGGGAAGACAGACAAGAATATAGATGCTCACAGTCTGGTCAGTGTGGGGACAAGAGAGCAGGCGTGCCTGTGTTCTGGAGCCAGGGGGCGACCCGAGGGTCACATCTGGCTATGAGGGCTGGCCAGAGGAGAAGTGATTTCCATGCCTAAGGGACACACTGAGAAAGAAAGCTAGAGGGAGGGTTGGATGATTGCACAAGACCTCTGTCACTTCTGGGACCCAGCATGGGTTACTGGACAGAGTCTAAAGTTTGGAACCAGAGAAAACTGGGTCCACATCCCAGCTCCACCACTTGTTAGCTGTGTAGCCTTGAGTCGGTCACTTGAGTCAGTTTCCCTCTCCATAAACTGAAGGGTTGTTGTCAGGACTGACCACACAGTGTCTGTGTGTGCAGGGCCCCATTCACACCTGCCCTGAGGAGTGGGCTTGGGGACTCTAAGCAGGTGGGTGGCTTGCCTGGATTTGCTCAGAGTACAACAGTGTGGTGGAGTTTAGGGGGGTGCAGGCTGGTGTGGGGTTCCTGGGACTAATGGAGGACTCCCCTTGCCCTTCCCCTAGGAGTGACGTTACCTATTCAGTACGGGCGGGGAGTCCGTGGATTGACCGGATAACGAAGACTTCCATCGACACACTGGCAAAAGAGGTCATTGTGCACAGCCGTTACCGAGCCAGTCGGTACTGGTCCTGGGTTGGCCGGGCCAACGACATTGCCCTCCTCAACCTGGTTCGGCCACTGCAGTACAGCAAGTATGTCTGGCCCATCTGCCTGCCTGGCTTGGACTATTCGGTGAAGGACTACTCGCTCTGCACTGTGACAGGCTGGGGACTCCCCAGGATTGATGGTGAGTCGGAACCTTCCTACCCTAGCAGGGTGGATGGTGTGGGATAGAACCTGGGTGCAGGCCAGGGTCTACCATGGACAGGTATTTCTGAGACGCCTTCCCCAGGGAGCCCACCACCCCTCTCCTGTCAGACTCTTATCTCTTTTTCCCTTTGAGGGTTTCAGCAGTGAATGTATCTAGGGGACCCAGATTGCCCTTGAAACCTTCAGGCCCAGGTCAGGGTATGTAAACAGGCCATCCCTGAAGGCATAGTGGGCACAGAGTGATATCTTTCTGTCTGCACACAATCCTACGGCATCATGTTTTGAAGCAGAACAGGCAAGGCAAGAGGACAAGGGGTCTATGTCTGTAATAGGGTCCCCAGAAGAGCCATGCATCTGGCTACGGGCAGTCTGCACCCAGAAGCTGGGAGTCACCGAGGGTTCCCCATGTTTCCCCCTACCTCAGCAGTGGCCCTCAATCCCTTATCATCCCAGTTTAGGAGCCCAATGAGCAGGAGTGTTGTCCCAGGGCCATCCAAGGGCCCATTTCCTTAGCCCAGGAATGTCCATCCTCTTCAGGGAACCCCTGCCCCTTTCCCACAAGAGAAGTGTTCTTCCCTGTGGTCTCATAGAGCCAGCATGCCTGAAAGCACCCAGGATCTCCAGCCCAGATGGGGTGGCTTTTTGTCATCCCTGCCATGGCCTGTCTGGTGAATAGTTGGGAACGGCTGGAAGTCACCTGTCCCCCGGAAGCTCAGACTTAGGGACAGACACACACTTGTGAGACTGGGGAGGGGAATGAGGAGTTCCTGGAACCACAGAGGCGAGTCTGGGGAAGCTCAGGGGAGGAAGAGGCCTTTTAGGAAAGCTTGAAGAAAAGGCAGGATTTGGACCTCAGGTACACTTGGTAGGCTTTGGGGATAGAATTAATGCAAAAGTCAAAATGCCGAGATCAGAATGGACTTGATGGATTGGACTCTGCCAGATGTGAGATCAGGCCCAGCAAAGCCAGATTTTGGGTAAACTGCTCCAGCGTCTCTATATTGAGGGGGCTTTTGGGAAGCGTCTGGAGTGGTAGGTGGGCTAATCCTGGAGAGATCTCCAGGGCTGCTGTGTGGCAAGGAACAAAGGGAGGATGGGCATGAGGCCAGTGGCTGTGGGCACGAGCTAAACAGCCAAGCCTGAATGGGGGCCCCTGTCCCACAGGTCAGTGGCCCCAATTTCGAACCATCCAGGAGAAGGAAGTCACCATCCTGAACAGCACAGAGTGTGACAGCCTCTACCGCAGGTTCTCCAAAATCCCCTCTCTGATTCAGATCATCAACTCCCAGATGATTTGTGCAAAGGACGTCGACAGGGAAAAATTCTGCTACGTGAGCATCTCTCGCCCTTGCTCATTTGCCTCTAAGGGCACCTGGCCAGAATTGGGGGAGGGGCACAGCAGAGGCAGGACATGTGGGGAGGAGAGAGGGGCCAGGGATGAGCAGGGGTAAGTGAGGAGGAAGATGAAGGAGGGGAAATTTGACAGGAATGGAGAATGGGGGGAATGAGATGAGAGTTGGGGAGAGAGAGATGGGGAGTGGAGATGGAGGTTGGAGATGAAGGAGGATGGGAAGGGTGGGAAGATGGAAGGTGGATGTTAAAGAGATGGGGGATGGAGAGAGATGGAAGGTGGAGCCTTTTAAGGAAGGTCTCCTGGGTCAGGACTTCGAAGGTACCTCTCAGCTATAAGACACTTGGAGGCTGCGCAGAAGGTTTGGTGAGGGCACCCTGCTTGTTCCTGAGCTGGATCAAGTCTCCTTTGGACCACATGTGGCCTCCCTTTTGTTCCCCACCCCTCCCCGCAGGAGATAAGTGGTGAGCCCTTGGCCTGTCCTGTGCAGAACATATGGCACCTGGTGGGAGTGGTGAGCTGGGGCCCAGGCTGCAAGAAGAGTGAGGCTCCGCCTATCTACGTCCACATCTCCTCCTACCAACAGTGGATCTGGGACCGCATCAGCGGGCAGACTCTGCCAGCCCCATCCTGGGCCCTGCTCCTGGCACTCCTGATGCTCCTCAGCTTCCTTGCTGCCCTCTGATGCTCTGCTGTCCCTGGGTCTGCCCTCTCTTGCCCAGGCCCCTCCTCACCCTCTTGTCTAGAATGCTGCAGGCGCAGTTCTCAGCCCTCACAGGCAGGGGAGAGATTCGATGTTCAATTAAATGGTTCTCTTCCCCATGCCTCCTCCTTCCTGGGCCTGCTGCAGTGGACGATGAGAGAACAGGGAAGGGGTGGGATGCGTGGCTCCCGGCAGTTGATACTGCAAAGTGCAGAGCCCCAGCTCCATCCGCAGGCTCGGGGTGGCTCCCGCAGAAGGTGGAGGGAATGTGTGGGGATGATACTAGGGTCAGATGATTCAGGGCCTAGAATGTACTGCCCAGGCTCATTCTGGGGCTGCCAGGACCCAGTGTGAGGCTGGGCCTAAGGTTGCAGCTCTGGGCCGCGGAGGTGAGTGTGTTCTCCTTGACTTTGACCCATCTTCTGGCCTGTGGCTGGAACATACTCTGTCATTGCCCTGAAGCACTGTAGTTAACTTTGACCTTCCAACCCTGTCCCCTGCCTGGACTTGGGGCAGATACCCACTCGGATCAGACATTATCCCCATGATTAGCAGATATGCCTGTCCTTAAATGGCTAGTGGAGACCCAAGTCAGAGGTCAGGGAGGCAGCTGGTAGGGGAGATGTGGCCCGGGCCTGGACTTACCCCAGGCATTGCCAGCTGCTTCTCTGACTTCTAGTGGCCCCCGCTTCCCTGGGCCTCTGCTGCGAAGCCAACAGAAGGATTCTGGCTTGTATCAGTAGAATGGTCTTTGCCAAAACCATATGTATGAGACGCCTACAGGCTGGACCTCTGGGCAGAGCCAGGGTTTCCACATGGTGACCCAGTGAGTACTCAGCTTGCACAGCAGGGCTTTCTGTAATCTCTGCCCCACCCCCCGCTGTGGCTCTAAGACCCCGTGCTCCTTCCCCCATGTCAGCCTGGTTCCCTTGCCTCGTGTAATAATGATTTGGGTCCAGGCTGGAATCCAGGCTTGACTCCTCTGTGTCTCAAGCACCCATCTATTGACACCAGGAAGTGGAGCAGAGGCAAGCACAGAACAGGCAGCTTCCTTCTTGGTCCTGATGCCCTGCCTCAGAGCTGAGCCCCACTGGCCACAGCTGACCCTCTTCCCCTTGGCCCACCACCTCTTCCTCCAGCTCATCTGAATTCAGAATGGGAAAAAAGTCAGGAAATGGAACGACAGCCTGGCCTTCACTGCCTATCACTGATCACTGTATCGCCCTCCACATAAATGCTCCAGGGACGGGGTACCTGAGCAGTCATCTCAGGTCGCTCGGGTATGAGAAGGCACTCAGCTTTATTTACAAATCTCTGCAGGCTGCAGAGGCAGCGTGAGCTTTGCCAGCAGCTCTCCCCAGCTTGGAAACCTCCAGTATCTCCTAAGTCTCCAGCCCCAGGTCTGAGTTCTTCAGGCGATGTTTGCAGCCATCTAGATACCCCTCTCTGCATGTCCCCTCCCCAGAGATCCAGTCCACAGGTCAAGTTTGAGCCTTCACCTTCTGGTCAGCAGTGCTGTTTCAGGAATCGTGGTTGAGAGCAGAAGAGGAAGCCGTGCTCTTATACTCAGCAGGTGGAAGGTTGGCTGCTACCTCCATCTCTAATTGCCCCCTTTGGTGGTCTCCTGGGGCCCTCCCACCACAGCTAAGCTTAGAAAGGGCCCCAGAACAGCCTCAAGTCCCCATTGGGTTATCAAATATTCCCTGGATTCCCAAGTTGGGTCCCAGGTGCCAGCTGTCTTCTCTTCTCTCTCTGGTCCACTGGCCTCAGCCTTTTGCACCCCTGGAGCCCCCAGTCCTGAGCCCTTGGGCCTCAATGCTAGGCCCTCCAGCAGCCTCAGCTACATCACAGTAAGTAAGACAAGTACGTCCACTGCCTGGAGCTTGGTATCTGCTGGTCTGGGGGTTCTGCCTCTGGTCCTTCTCTGCTTGCTGCTCTGGGCCAGAACCCATGCCAGACTTGGGGCAGCCCCTCACCAGCACGGCTGCTATCCAGCCAAGTCCGAGAGCCTCCTGCTGCCCCTGCTTCCTCCAGTGACCCTCTCCCTCCTGTGGGCAGCCTGGTGTGGCCTCACATTGGCCCATCAAGGCCGGCCATCCCCTTCCAGAAGAAAACCCACATCCCGTCATGCCTTAGCCACAGCTGTTCCTGGCAGAAGAGGAGACAGAGGCATGTCTGGGTGGGTAGAGGCCACTTTGCATCTATAGAGGGACAGGGTCTACAGACCACCTCTGCTGAGCCCCATGTGGATGGGGTGAAGGGAGCTGGCGTCCAGGCCAGGAGGTGGCACACCTGGTACAGTTTTGCCCTTGCTCCTGTAGGCTCTAGGACAGGGTCCTGGCCCCTGCAACTCCCTCTCTACAGGGCGAGGGCTCTCTGCAACCTCCTGGGTCCATGTGTGAGCTTGGAGTCTAAGATGTCTGGACTCTGGCAGGACCATGAGCCCCAGGGCTGGCCAGCCCCAGCCGCCACCTCCAGAAAGCTCTCCTCATTTCTCTCCTTTCTTCTTCTTGGCCTCATTCTTCTCATCCTCCTCTACCTTGATGGCCACTGTATCCACACTGTCCTTCTTCTTCTTCTTCTTCTTCTTCTCCTCTGTGGAATAGAAGGAAAAGGGTTCAACGGGAGTGAAACAGTGTCCTAGGACCCACACCAGAGCCTCCCAGTCCCACCCTTCATTCCTTTTTCCTTCCAAACCACTTCTACCTGCAAAATAGCTTCATGTTTTCCCTGCCTCACTCTGACCCATTTCTTTGCTCTGATCTCCAGAAACAGGGATGAGTCCCCTCCCTGAACCAGGTGAAGGGGAGGAACAGGGCATTCTGGGTGGAAGGATCAAGGAAATGGCCAGTCTGGCAGGGTTGGGGGTTTGCGGGACTGGGGGCCAGGCCTGCTCACCTCCAGGGATTTCTGTGAGCTCGTTGAGGGGCGGCACAGTCTCCAGTTTGTCTGTGTACATCTTGGCTGCCTTTCGCTGCAGATACCGGGCTTCAATCTCCTTCCGGGTTCGTGGCACGCGACAGTTGAAGACACAGCAAAGAGTGATAACTACAGGGAGGACAGAGCAGGCTTGGCAAGGGCCAGAGCTCAGACACCCCAGGAATGGCACCCGAATTCCAGTCCTGTCTCCATCTGTCTATGTGTGTCTCACCCAAGAGTCTCTTTCAGGAGGTTCCACATTTTGACAAAACCCCTGTGGGCTCTGAGATTTTCAAAATATCTTTCCTGAGCAGGGCTGGCTTTAGGTAGTAGGCCTATTCTCAGAAAGGCCTTGTGCTTGGTGTAATACTCTGCTGTCACTTTCTTGAAATTCTTAATAATCTTTGGACAGGGATCTCATATTTTCATTTTTCACTGGTCCCATATATTATGTCAGTGATCCTGGCTTGTTGGGCGGGGGCGAGGGGGGGGTCTCTCTAACTAGATTGAGAGGTCCTGGAGGGTAAGAAGTAGGCTACACCATGACTCAAGCTACAGCCTCCTGGAGGGTGTCCTGTACTTGCAGCCCAGGCCGCTGGGCTCCTGGTTCATCCTAGGTTTTCCTCCCCAGGCTCTTGAGAGGACCTCAGACCCCAGAGGACAGGCTGCATCCTCCTCAACCTCCCTGAGGACAAGCCAGGGCTCCTCCTGGCTGTGAGAGCCTGCAGGAGGACACAGACCTTGCCCTGGGGCGTTCACCTCAGACAGAGTTATTCCAGGAGTGGTTTTCTGGCTCAGGGCGGCTGTGCCCACGCAAGCTGGGCCAAGGCATGGAGCTGGCCTGTCCAGGACGGGCAGGGCAGGGCTGCCAGGACCTGGCTGGACTGAGTTTATTTTTCTAAGGCCCCCAGTCTGACCACCTTGGCCCCAGCCTCAGGGGGAGGGGACAGAGCTGCTTCCTATTATAAATCAGATGACCAGACATAACTTCCTGGCAGACTCCTAGAGGCAGGAGGGCCAGGCAGGACAGGCCAGGCCTCTTTTTGGGGAAGATAGATCAGACCTATGTGGCCTGGGCAGGAGCACCCTTTGGGGTCATCTTGTGCAACCTCGTCAGCCAGTATTATGGCCCCATTGAGTCTTCCCCAGACTCACAGAATGAAAAAAAAAATGAATGAGATGGTTTCAAAGCTTTTGCGACTCGGACAGGACTCCTGAATGAATGGACAGGGTGTCAGTAGCATCCAGGAACATACAGTGGGGGACAGTCGTGTGAGGGCCCTAAAAGTAGGTCTGACTGAGCACTGCTGCCCAGGGATGGACCCAGTAGGCCCTTCTTACCCACAGACCTGGCCTCTGGTCACCTCCAGACTCCTGTATGCCAGAGGTCCAGGGTTGGTCCCCCACCCCCACCCTACTAGCTTGAACCACCTCTTCTAGTTACCCCATCAGGTACCTTCTCAGGACCATGCCTGGGCTCTCAGTAAAGGCTGGTCCCAGTCCCTCAGAGCAGGATGGAGGCCCTGGCCCTCACTCCGGACCTGTCCCACCCAGCCTGGCCTGCTTACTTCTCTTCAAAGTAGAGAAACAAAGTTTCTTAGATGGAGTTCCAAGCCCAGGAAGAGGCTGGGGATAGGAGTCCCCAGGCTGGCAGGGAACTAAAGAGGCAACCCATCCAACTCCATCCTATCCACAAGGTTGTGGGGATGATGCTCCACTAGCAGTTGTACTACCGAGGTCCAAGCAGACAGAGAAGTGGGAAAAATGTTTCCTCCCCAGGACCCAGGGTCTCCAACTCCCTAGAGCCCTGCATAGAAGGTAACAAGTGCTGACTTGTTACTCAGAGGCCTTTGGGACTATCCCTTACCTTTTTCAGGAAATAGGGTTAGAAATAGAAGTCAGTCTGTGTAGTTGAGGTCCAAGTGCCTCTTTGGGCCTGACACTGCAGCTTTCCTATGTGGCCCTAGGCACTTCCACCATCTTGGGCCCAGCAGAGCCCGGGAGAAACCATTGTGTGTCTTGAGGCCCCATGGTGCCCTCAACCCTGCTCCTCGGGGTGCCCCTGAGCTGCTCTTTGGACCTGTACCCTGGACTGCTCCTGTGGCCCCTACAGGCAGATTACCTCCCCTAAACCTGCTTCTTGGTACTGGGGGGTTGCTCCACTCTCTGAACACCTGGCTGGGGCTGCAGCCACATCTGTCTGTCCGTGGGGCCTCCACTCAGAAGCCTGACTGATATCAGCCTTGGCTAGAACAGAAGGCAGCCTCTTGCTCACCTCCTCCTCCCACCCTGTGAAAGTTGCTTAGTCGTGTCTGACTCTTTGCGACCCCATGGACTGTAGCCTGCGAGGCTCCTCTGTCCATGGAACTCTCCAGGCCAGGATACTGGAGTGGGTAGCCGTTCCCTTCTCCAGGGGATCTTCACAACCCAGGGATCAAACCCAGGTCTCTAGCATTGCAGGCGGATTCTTTACCGTCTGAGCCACCAGGGAAGCTCTCCCACTCTAGCTGTGAAGACAGTGGGGGTGAGGGGTGGGGTGGAAGGGCACTTCTGGTGCTAGGAGAAGCACATGCAAAATTGATGTCCTTGTCTCCCTTGGAGCCCCTACATCTGGGTGGGCCCTTGTGGTCAGCCCTGCCTTCTGGGGAACCTCATTCCAG
Source organism: Bubalus bubalis (assembly GCF_019923935.1). NCBI lineage: Eukaryota > Metazoa > Chordata > Mammalia > Artiodactyla > Bovidae > Bubalus > Bubalus bubalis. Next base: position 52,642,889 of record NC_059177.1, read on the forward strand.
GATAGCTCCTGCTAGAACTTAAATGCCCTTGTAGCCCCTGAGCCAGGGTGCACTCAGAAACCGTCTTAGAGGGGTTATCTGAGACCTGTGTGGAGGCCGTTTTCTCCCACGTCCACCCCCACTGTACCTCTCTCCAGAATGCCTTGCTAGCTGCCTGACACAAACTGTCACCCATCCTATCCGTCTACAGCTTAGAGGACCCCTCCTCCACGAAGCCTTTACTAAGGGAGTGTGTTCTTTCCCTTTACTGCCTGCGCCCCCCTCCTCCCTATGGTCTGTGGGAACCTCTTTGTACCCTGGTGGCCTCTCCCATCCATTTGGCATTTCTCAGCCCCACTTTTCTCAACTCCAGACCCCAACTCTGGAAGGACAACTGAGAGGAGCATCCCAAACTGGCTTCTGTTGCAACTTCGCATAAAGCAACTCCCAGATCCAAGACAGGAAGGGCGAGGGTGGGGGTCTCCTGTTTTTAACTGAGGTGGGTGTGAATCATTCCAAAGAAATGGTATTTGACAATGCTGGGTTTGCAGCCTGGGAGACGCATCTGCTGGGCGTCTGGGGAGCTCTGGTGCTGAGCTGCAGCCAAGGGTGGCCTTGTTGGGGCCCCTGGGTGTGGGTGTTTTAAGCTAGCCAAGCTGCAGGAAAAGCATGAGGAGGCCAGCGATAGGGAAAAATGACACGTCTTCGTCCTGGTTCAGTGGAGTCCCCTGTAATTACCATAATTGCCATGTGGCTGCATCCCCCGTCGGGCAGAATACTTCAGGTCACCACCAGCCTGTCAGCCCTCCACAGGGACTTTGTGTGGATTAGGAGGTGCCAGAAACCACAGAGGGCCTCCTGTGGGCGCCGGGCCCGCTTGCACTGCCCGGAATTGCTGCTCTGAGCCTCTGGGGGGTGGTGCTAGGGGGTAATGGGGTGCTGTGCTCACACTATGGTGTGGCAGTGGCAGGGGGTAGTAGAGGGGGGCAGCTGCTACTTACTGATGGACAACACGAAAAGCGAGAAGATGCCCACCACGTGCCACAGACGCATGTCCCAGAACACCACTGTCTCCTTGGTCAGCGGGGGCGGCTTGGGCTTGGGCGGGGCTGTGCTGGGCTGTGGGTCGGGAGAGAGCAGAGTGAGACAGGCAGAAGCCAGGGGCTGGGACTGGACTGAGAGAGGCCCAGGTCTCAGCGAGGACTCACTAAGTCTGAATCTCCCAGGATCAAGGGTCTTAGACATTCATAACCAATGCCTTAGACCTTGGGACGTTCCAGCCTTAGAGCAAGAGAAGAGGGCAGAACCCAGAACCATGGAGCTGGGAACTTGGGAGTGTGAGGGTAGTTAGTGCTTGGGGAAACCGAACCCAAGGGGCAAATGTGGATGGTTTGTTTCAGTCAGGTTCAAGGCCCTTTCTCTCCTCCTGCTCCAGGCCTGGGCCCCACACAGGCAGATGGGGTCTCAGGACCAAGGCCAGAGACAATGTGAGTCCTGTACTGCCCCGCAGTATTTTTTCCTCATGGCCCCCTGGTGTGGGATAGGGTGTGGAACAGCTCTCAGGGCTTCATGACTCTCTTACTTGACCAGGATCCCCACCAGGTGGCTTCAGCAGTTGCCTGTCGTACCTGAGTCACCTCCTCTGACCAGAAAGCTAGGCCAGAATCCTCACCAAAAAAAAAAAAAAAAAAAAAAAAGGGACTAATTTGTCTGAAGTGCAGTAGCGACACCTGGAGGCCAAAAGTTGTAAGCACGGCTGGAGCGATCATGAGCACTGCGCGCCACTTCCCAGCTTCCCAGTGCCACACCTCCCTGTCCTGGGGTTCTGAGGAAGGAGATAGAGTCATATCCCTCTCAGCCCCCCAGGTCAGGGACACGGCCCTGCTCTGGAGGGTAGCAGCGAGACCTGTCCCTGACCTGGGAGGCTGAGAGGGATATGACCCTATCTCTGTCATGGAGCTTGGCTGAGGGGTATGGAGGGGTACTTGGAGGGAGAGGGGACCCCCCCTGGGGCATCAGTGCAACGCCTTGCCCCTCGATTAACCAAAGAAGGACAGGCAAGAGGAGTTTCTTCCAGCTCTCTGGAAAGGAAAGGCAACCCATAGCTCAACCGTCTGTCCAGTCTTTCCCCAGGTCCGTAAGCCTGGATGGAGCACCTACCAAAAGCCAGGTACGTCTTCACCTTATAGACGCCACCCCTCAGCCTGTGCTGGGGACACATGGAGAGGACCAGCAGCCTGTCCCAGGTAACCAAGGAGGTCTAAGTGCCCAGGACTGGTACATGATTCCCAGCTCTCTCCTCTTAACCAAGGTGAACTGGGGTAGGAGCCTTCTTTCCTTTAGTCCTCAGTTTCTCCATCTGTAACTTGAGTGGAATGGTTCCAGGGGTCTCTGAGAGGCTTCCTACACAACCTGAGTGGTAAAATGGACAAGGAGACACCCTTCCTCAGCATCATCCCAGGGGCCTGGACCCATCTGTGGGGTCAGACACGTGTACGTGGGGTCTGGCACATGTGTGTGGGGTTGGGGCTGGGCACTGTGGGTACAGGGCACATGTGGCTGGAGTACACGTGCCTGTGGCTGGGCACACATCTGTAGCGTCAGGGCTGAGGTCTGGGCAGTGGCAGGGTTCCATGGTTCTGAGGATCAGTGTGTTGACCCAGCTGGTTGTAAGACTGGGAGATTCTGGGGGCCATGGTAAAGATCTCAGACTCAGAGCTTGGGCAGCCAGGGGCTCACTTCTGACACATTCTAGACACACTGATAGGGCCTTGGGTAGGGGGAAGCAGGTAATAGTCGGGCATCTGTTTGTGGTGGACATTGCTGGGAGTCTGAACTCTGAAGCTTGGGGGCCTGGTCTCCATCAGGACTTCACAGGCTAATTGGAGGGTGATGCCTGTGGGTAGGGTGGGTGGTACCATGGACCCCAGCCCCACTTATCTTTCTGGCACTTCCTTGGATCGCCTGGGCTCAGCCAGGCCCTTGTTCAGGCTGTAGGCGGATGGTAGACAGAAGGACTCAAAATGCAATTTCCCTTGATGAAGTGGGAGAAGACGTTTTCCTGGGGACTGAGGGAAGAGTCCTTGACTCAGATCTGAGTCGACCCCCTCTGTCAGGCTTCTCCTACACCCAGACCAGCTCAGTTTCTGCACCTGAGGCCTCAGGACAACTGGTGGGGGCCTAAGTGCACTCCATGGGGCTCAAGCCAGCCCGACTCCCCTTACAGAGACACCAGAGCTGACATCTGACTCCAGCGCAGCCTTCTGATCACACCCCCTGGTCAGCAGCAGGCACAGACTAGCATGGGGGTACAGGGCTCTGTCCCCATATACCTCAGACCCACTAGTTCAGGGGTGTGTCCCCTCAAACCCCAAAGATGAGGCCCTGTCCTCCCTCTCCCATCCTGTTGCCCAGCACCTGCCTCTTGCGGGTTCTCCGCGGTGCTTGACTATCTCGTGCACTTCTGCTCTCTCCACTCTGCCCCTGTCTACACAGGTTCCTACCCCACTCTTCCCTGGCTCTACCTCTGGCCTTCTCCCTCTTGCTTGCTGCTCTAGAATCCTGGGTCTGGTCAGCCTCATCAGCTCCCCTTCCTGGCTCAGCAGGAATGGGGTACAGAGAGGCCAGCCAAGGGGGCTGCAGATGGCCCCCACCCTTCCCTTTCTGGCCAGCCTCTCAGCCATCCTTTTCACCTCGTCCTGGACTATCTCAGCAGCTCCTTCCAATTCTCCCGAGTGTGGGCCCTCTTCTAATTTATTCTCCTTCCAGTCCAGGACTCATCCTGATTCTCCTCTGCTCAGACACCTTTGCTAGCTCCCAGTTATCATCAGGACCAAGTAAGACCCTGAGTCCCTGGGCCCTGCCCTGCCTGCCCCTCCCTGCAGTGTGGAGTCAAACTCAACACATGGCTGCTCTGCGAAGGCTGTCCTCGTCCCCCTGCCTCCGCCCCCCACCTGCCCACCTCTGGACACCAAAGAGTAGAGTACAGGGGCTGAGTGCCCCCCATCAGACCGTCGCTGATGCCAGGCTGTATCTCCAATCAGATTGGAAAGTCCTAAGGTCAGGGTGAGTCTCCCCCATCAGAATAATGTTCCTGAGATCGGGGGCTGTGCCCGCCCATCAGAGCAAGGACACTAAGACTGGGGCTGAGTCTCCCTGCATCCTGGAAGCGCTTGGGATGGACTGTGTCTCCCCATTAAGTCAGGTCTCCTAGGGCAAAAGAAAAAGAAAAACCAGCTTCCCGTCAGAAAGGCACCGCCTGGCTCTGCCTGGACGGTGACAGCCACCCCGAACCCATCCGCGCCGGCCCACCTCACCTCCACCAGCTGCCCGGCGACCCCTGCGAGGCAAACCCCCAGGGCGGCGCCGCCCAGCCCCCAGAGGAGCCCCGCGCCTCGCCGCGGCCCCGCCATCTTCGCGCGCTCCGCGCTGCTCCGCCGCAGGTCGCAGGTCCGGGGAGCCGAGGGACGCCGGCCAGGCTGCCTTGGCCGGGTGACTGCCCCTTAGGCAGCCGGCGCTCGGCACTGGCGATCTGGTCGCAGGCAGGCTGCGAGTGAGCATCATTTATTCATCGTCGGTGTCCGGTTCCTGGGCTGCCAGCCCCTGCATCACTCCGGGAGGAGCGCCCGCCCCACTCCGGAGATCACACTCCAGACTCCCCATTCTCCGAATCCAACCAAGACCGACACTGGGCGGGAGTGGGTGGGAGGGGGGACAGGTTGGGGTCAGGTCCTTGGACAACAGGTTCCCCCCTTCCCTTCCCCACTCGGGCCTCAGTTTATTCATTTGGGACAAAGGGAGGGGCTGGAATCTGCTGATCTAGGAGGCCCTTCCCATTCTGACGTTCTGAATTTGAAAAACCGTACTGGACCCAGGTGGGGTGGGGGGTGGATGGCTTGACAGGCAGGTTGCTATGGTGACAGGCGCTCAGGGATGTCCTGGGCTTTCTGGGCTGGCTTCCTGCCCAGAGGCAGCTCTGGTCACCCTGGACACCAGAGCAAGGGGGAGGGTGAGGGGGAACGGGATTATATGGTCAGAGCAGCCAGCAGCGGGTGTGATAGAAGGTTCCTGAAGGAGTCAGCATCTGTGGCCCCACAGGACAGGGTGAGCTCCCCCTGAAAGGGCTGGAAGACCATGTTCTGTTTCTGATCTTCAGCGTCTGCCCCAGCCGGAGCTCTGACTCTCACTCCAGTCTGAGCCATGACCCTGACCTCACACTGAACCTGGCCCACACTGCACTCTGGTCCTGACCTCAGAGTGAGCCTTGACAACCCCGGGATTCAAGGAGGACTGGAGGAGCTGTGGAGACATGGGGAGGACTTTGGAAGAGAAGTGGGGAGGCCTGTGACAGAGAGATTCCTATGGTCCATCCTCCCCCTTCTCTCTTTCCTTCTTTTGTGTTTTATTAATCTCCCTGCTGAGCACTAGAGAAGCAGCCAGGTGTTAGACCCCCGCATTCCTCATCCCCAAGGACACCAGTGGAGACCTGTGCAGGCTGCGGTGCTTTGGGCCTTGGGCCTGCTGTTAGAATTGGGAACCCTGTAGATACAGAGCCTTTATGGCTCCTGCCTGGTGGTGCCATGTAGATGGGCAAGGACCAAGGCAAGCTGCAGCAGAGAGGAGAGGGCCAGCTGTAGATACCTACAGGCATCAGGGCTGGGACATGCAGGGCAGGCAGGAAAGTGGGAAAGCCAGCAGTGAACCATGATGGCTGTCCCAAGGGGTCCATCGAGAAGACCCTTGACAGTGGCTGGCAAAGTCTGGGGACTGAGTAGGCTGGGTCACCTCATCCTCCCCGGGTTTTTCCCTCATCAAGCAAACAGAAACTTCACTGAAGCCCAAACCACTTGCTGTAGCTCTCTGCCCACCATTTTGACCAACTAGGGAGGTTACCCTTGGGTCATGAGGTCAGAGAAGCCTTGGTTGGATTGGGCTGAGGTTGGTGAGCCTAACAGTGGCCTTGGGTAAACCGTTACTCCTCTCTGCTTCGATGTCCTCATCTAAGGAATGGAGAGGGCAAAACTCTCATCCCAGGGCTGATGGGAGGATTATATGATCTAATAATTGTGGGAGTGATGAGTACAATCTGGTTTGCCTTGATGGGATGGCTCAGCCCAGGAGGGAAGTGTGTCATTGCTTCTTTCCATCCAAAAAGTAGGGAAAGCCCAATGAAGAAATCTGAAAGGGAATACAATCATGTGTGTCCCTGAGATGGCCACTGCTCCAAGTGGGCTCTACCTCTCCTCAGGCTGTTGAATACAGCTGAAATCTCACTGTAAGCCATTTATCAATATACCTTTTTCCCAGAGGTTGTTCCCAGTACAACATCCTAGATCCCCACCTTCCCTAAACACAATGTCAGTACTGTCATGCAGGCTTTGGAGTCAAATGGACTTAAAATAACAATGTGGACCCGAAGGGTTAGTGTAGGTTTAAGCTTTAATAACCTCAGAAGTATAAAGCTATAAACTTACAAGAGACCCCATTTGAAAATTTATTTGAAGTTCCTTTTCTGCCTCTGAAGATGACAAAACATGACCAAAAATTAGTTATCCAAAGTTCACGATGAAATCAGCTTAAAGAAGATATGTGATGAAACTTTCAAATTGTTTTTTATAAGTTTGAGCTTTATATTTTATAACTTCTGAAGTTATTAAAGCTTAAAATGAAGACTTCTGGGTCATGTTCCTATTGACAGCTGCGAGCCTTCGGTGGGTTAGTGAATCTCTCTAAGCCTCAACCCTTCATCTGTAAAATGGGTATAACTACAGTATCGTGGCACCCGCACATTACAAACCTTCAGTAAATGCAAGTCACCATCATTATTGCTATCGTTGTTAAAGGCAGTCTGAAATTACACTGTATAAAACCCATGTAGAGGAAATTCCCTGGTGGTCTCTGTACCTCCTCTGCAGGGTGTACGCGTTCAGTCTCTAGTCAAGGAGCTTAGATCCCACATGCCCTGTGGTGCAGGCAGAAAAACAAACCCCCAAACCAAGCACAAATCCTCAGCTATACTTTATCAGTTCCCTATTCTCGAATACTTGTGTGTTTCCAATTCTCCAATGTTAAACACCATGGTGAAAGGAACATCCTGAAAGTTAAAGCTTTTCCCACCTTTTTACTCCTCTCCTCTGCTTACTTGTGAGAATTGAAGCCTAGGGAGAGGTTGTGTCCTACCTAAGGTCACTCAGGAACTGGGGCCTCAAACTCAGTTTTCAGCTTGTAATCCAGTGAGCTCTGCTCACTGTTCAGTACTGTTTCTATTTCTGAGGGGCCACACATACTCTATGCTCCACTCCCAGTTGGGCCCATCAGGTCTGGGGAAACAGAGCTCTGGACCCCTAAGCTCTCCAGCCTGGCTTCTCTGAAAGATAGTGTCCCCCTATACATGGTGGCATGAACGCTGGCCTGCAGAAGCCTATTTGTCCCTTGCGTATTATTTTTAGCTCCTGTGGGTTTCCTGTAGGGATCCAGTCCAGCCTCTAGGGCCTCTGGGTTGGAAGCTGTGGGCAGAGTCATTTGGCAGTGGCCAGGGGACCCTGCAGACATTCTCTTCTGGAGTCTGAAACCCCAGAGTTCCAAGTTCAGCTCTAGGGAAGCAGCAGGTAGGAAGGGAGGATCCCTCTTGTTACAGAGCCAGGCTGAGATCCAGTGCATCTTGGACTCAGCCTAGGCTGGTGTGGGGGCTGGGAGGCTGAGGCCTGTGACACAGTGGTTGGGGCCTGTTGGGAGCTGGCAGCCTCTGACCTTGTTGGCCTTGGGCCTGGCCCAAAATAGCTCTGGGGCTGAGCCAGGCCTGGGTGAGATCTGTGTGTTCATCAGCATTTACTTGTGTCCAGGGGCACTCAAGTACATTGGAGTACACAAGTATTCTGCACTGACCTGTCTGCGTGCATGGGTCTGAGTCTCAGTGTGTGTTCCGTGGAGCAGTGTATGAGTCTGCACACATGTGCCTATGGACAGAGCTGCCACCCAAGTTGTGCAACACAGAAGCCCTGCCAGTGGGTTCAATAGCAGATGGGTCCATGTGACACAGGTGAACGTACTGTGGAATCATGTGTGTGTAGAGGGGGAGAAGTTCAGGTGGGTATGTGCACATCCGTGATGGGATTGGGTAAGGGCCTTGGGGTACTGCAGGCGGCAAAGAGCAGGTGGACCCAGTAGAAGCTGTCTTTGGGGCACTGCCAGGGCATTTCAAATTACCCACAACCCTGGAAGGAAGGCTGGGCAGGTCTTGCCCCGTTTATGAGACAGTAAAACTGGGCTTGGGAATGCCTGTGATGTTATCCAGTGAGTGGGGAGTGAGTGAGGGAAGACCAGCCCACATCCTTTCTTCATTTCCACTGCCTGTCTCTGGAGGGGCCCTCTTGACCTCAGTCTTGTCAGTGACACGGTTATCCCCTAGAATCCTCAGGCTGCAGGAAGTGATTGGAGGACCCAGAGGAAGACAGCGGGCTACTTTGTTACAGGCTTGAACCGTGGGTCCTCCCCCTCCCAGGAGGTCCTCCAGGACAAGGCTTCCTGCCACCTTTCCCAAGGTCGCAGGCCCTGGCACGCAGACAACCGCTCGCTGACTTCACGGTCTACCGGGCTATGTTGAGAGTCGGGAGTGGGGGCAGGAGACTTCCCCAAGGTCATTCAGACAAGAGTGGCGGCTGGCCAAGGACATCCTGGCCACCAGGAGCAGCCTCGGTTTACCCTCCTCTCGGCCACAGGTTTCAGGAACCCATCCGGTGCAGCTAGGTACGCAGGGCGTCAGAATGGCGGGGCAGCGGGGAGGGACGCAGATGCGTGGAACAGGGAAAGACCCCTCCAGGATGTTTCCTAAGGCGTAGCTGGGCTCTCCTGAGCGTGAGCGTGTGCGTGTGCGTGTGAGTGTGCGTGTGCGTGTTGGCTGGGGCGGGCAATTTCCCACCTTCTCTCCTCCTTCTCCCACCCCGACTGCGTCCCAGACCCTAGAGGACGCCAAACTGAGACCTCAGCAGAGGCCTCGTGGGCGGGGCAGACTGACGCCACCTCCCGCCTCCTCCCTGCCGATCCCTGTCCTGGACCACGAGCAACATCCCGAGGCCGGGCGGAGGCAGGGGAGGCGGAGTTGCCTTAGGGAGCCGGGCCTGGAAGGAGTGGGGGCGGGGCCGGCGAGGGGCGGGGCCGGCGAGGGGGCGGGGCCGGCGAGGGGCGGGCGTCCGCGAGCAAGCAACCGCAGCGCGCTCCCCCGCGTGGGTTCCCGCGCCTCACAGGTAAGGGCGGGGTGGAGGTCGCGCGTCTGGGGCAGAGCCCTTTTGCTGTCCTCTCTCCTCGCTCCAGGTGAGACTTTCGTCTCTGCGCCCCCTCGGGCCGCCGCGCGCCGCCCCTCCACTACTGCTCAGTCCTCAGCGGCACTCACGCTCGCTTGGGGCCCGTCAGAGTTTGTCCGAAGGCGCCTCCCTCCCAGCGGGGTTCAGCTTCGTCCTCCCTGCCCCTTGGTCACCCTGTCACCATGGGACAGCCTCCCTGGTCCCGTGCCTGACAAGAGGGCAGTGCCCAGGGGCTTGGTCTGGGCTGTGGGGCGACCTCGTGGGCAGCACCCAGCTTGAGGGACTTGGTGCCAGGAGGTGACGCAGTCTAGTGTTGCCACAGGGAGAATGGCATGGGCAAACGCCTGGTGACTGGAACACGATCCCATGTTTGGGAAGTTCCAGTGACTGCGTGTGCCTGGCCAGGGAGAGGAAGGAAGGCTGTGAAAAAATGAGGGGTGGGGTCTAGGACAAGGTGCCTGGAGCCACTGAGGCCCAGAGGAAGGGTGTGGGGGAGAGGTCCAGGTGGGGACCTGTCAGCTATGACAGCTCAGCGCCCCCTCCCTAGGGCAGCTCCTCCCTCCTCTCTCTGTCTACTGCCCCAGCTTGCTGGATAATCAAGGGGATTCCAAGGCAGCCCAGGAAAAAGCCTCTGCAGCAGGCAGCACTTCCTTGCTGACCAGGAAATCACAGACAGGGTGTGGCCAAGGGGCCTGAGGGGCCAGGCCTTGGAGAAGGCAGGGGAGAAAGGGACCCAGCGTGGACAGAGGCCAAGAATGCGAGAGAGAGAGAGAGAGAGAGAGAGAGAGAGAGAGCGAGCGAGCGAGCCAGAGTGAGCTAGCAGGTCTGGCTGCTGGTTAGATAGCTGCAAGGACCAGCAGCTGACTCACCTGGGCATGCCAAGGCTAGCCAGTCTGTCCTCATCCTGCTCCATGGTGACCGTGAAAGTTGCCTGGGGCGCCTAGGTATTTGCTGTGTGCCCTGAGGTGAGTCGCCCAGCCTTTCTGAACTGCCTAGCTCAAGTGAGCTTCATGGGACTGGGAGCTGGAGGCCTGGGTCTGAGCCATGTATGTGCTCTATAGTTAGTGTCTTTGGGCCCTCCCGTTCCTTCCTGGGCCTCAGCTTCCCCATATGTACCTCCTGTGCAGACTCCTAAGGAACCTTAGAACTGGATGGAGTGAGAGGGTAAGAAGGCCATGCCCTTAACCAGCGAGCCGTGGCTTGGTGATGGGACTGCTGTTTGAGGGAGGAGACTCCTGCTGGGTCTCTGTGGTGTTAGGTTCAGCACCTCTTTCTCCTTCCTCGTACACACTCAGGCACACTCATGCCTGGCCTGGGTCCTGCCCTCACATTTCATTGCCCCTGGGATGAAGCCTGGGAGCTTCCTAGCCTGGGAGCAGAGGCTTTCAGGACTACCAGACCAGATGTTTTTAGCCTCAAATGCAGTTTTCTCCCCACCCACCACCTCACCAGCAATGCTTAGCCTCTGGCCTTTCCTTTGGGCAGTGTGACTCAAAGGTAGGAGATCCTTCTGGGGCCACAGACCTGGAAGGATCCCAGAATAGTGTTGCCAGTCTGGGTCTGTAAGACTCAGCTCCAGGGGCCCCAGGCTGCACTGAAAGGTAAGGGAAGCTGAGAAACAGGTCCCCATACCAGAGGAGCTCCCCTCCATCAGTTTATCCTTTCTGAAAGGGTTGATCACTCGGTCATGACTGACTGGCTGCAACTCTGTGGACTGTAGCCTGCCAGGCTCCTCTGTCCATGGAATTCTCCAGGGAAGAATACTGGAGTGGGTTGCCATTCCCTTCTCCAGGGGATCTTCCCGACCAAGGGACTGAACCTGGGTCTCCTGCATTGCAGGCAGATTCTTTACTGTCTGAGCCACCAGGGAAGCTCCTTTATCCTTTCTGCTGCTGCTGCTGCTAAGTCACTTCAGTCATGTCCGATTCTGTGCGACCCCATGGATGGCCCCCACCAGGCTCCCCCGTCCCTAGGATTCTCCAGGCAAGAACACTGGAGTGGGTTGCCATTTCCTTCTCCAGTGCATGGAAGTGAAAAGTGAAAGTGAAGTCGCTCAGTCGTGTCCGACTCTCAGTGACGCCATGGACTGCAGCCTACCAGGCTCCTCCATCCATGGGATTTTCCAGGCAAGAGTACTGGAGTGGGGTGCCATTGCCTTCTCCGTTATCCTTTCTAGGGAAGACTAAAAAAGCTGTGATTTAGTCAGAGTAAAAAGCTATAATTTAGTCTTCTCCATTTCATAGAGAAGGTGATTGAGGCCCAGAGATGAGCAAGGCTCTGGATAAGCTGGGAAATGGCCAAGACTGGGCAGAGGTCAGAAGGGGCCTGTGGGAGCTCCTGATGTGTGAGCCACGCATCTGGGGTTGGGGTAGCAACTGCCAGCCCCATGTGGCAAGGGGAGGAAACCTGAGGGGGAGAAGAGCATCTCGAATGTGGCATTGGCTGGGGTGGGCCCCAAATAGTATCTGGGATCTGATGTTCAAGGCCTCCCAACAGTGAGTTATATGCTGCAGGTCCCCAGCTCACCCTGATCTGGTCTCTAGTCTGTACCTCCTATCTTAACCACACCTTCCCCCCTTCACTTTTAGCCAGTGTCCTCACCTGTTAGCTCTGACCCTGACAGACTGCCAGCTAAGGTTGGAAAGGTCACCTTCCAAAGGGTCTTTCCTTCCACCAGTTTCTGGAGATGTGGGTGAGAGTCAGATGGGCCCAGGCAACACTTGCTGCACCTCTGACTCCTAGGCTGGGGTCGCTTGGTCTGTCTGAGTTGATTTGGAGCAACCTTCCCTTAGTCCTCCAAAGCAGCCTGGGGCTGCTGCAGGGCCAGCAGAAAGAGAAGAAGGCTGCTGCTGGGTGTCCAGTCATTTCTCCTTCCTGCCTCTCCCTCCCAAGGCCTCACCCTCCTGAAACAACAACAGGAGGAAAGGTGGGGCAGGAATGCCTGGGCTCGTGGCCAGAGTTCTGAGACACTTGTCTCACTTTGTTGCCCCAGAGCCAATTCCCTGGGAATCATAGGCTCTTCCAGGGGCCTGGAATACCCTTCAGTGCCTTTAGGGCTGGGAGGGGGGAGGTGATGAGACCCCTTCCCATTTGGTCTTTTGGATCTGCCAGCATTGCCTCAAATTATGTCTCTAGTTCCACCCAGGTCAACAAACTCAGCATGTCAGAGTTGGAGAGAGGCTGAGTCTGAGAGTCTGGGGTTAAAAGAGTATTTCATTTTCAATCCTAAGATGTATAGTCACGAAATCTGGGCAGATGACCTCGTTTACCAGGTCTGGTAGGAGAGGGCTGTGTCTGATTGGAGGCTGCAGCCTGGCTATGGTGGTGGGTTTGAACCTAGGCCCTTTGCTTCCTCTCTCTCCAGTCAGGAGGCTCCTTTCTCAGGTGATCCTGCCTTCTTGGTGGGTCTGTCTCTCCAGAGCAGGAGGTACAAAGACCTGTTCATCCCCAAAGCCCCCACATGTGGAGTAGGACCCGTCCTGCAGGGTCAGCCAGGTGGGGAGCATGGAGGGGCTGGCTCCTGCCCACACTGACCTCACCCTCTCACTGCTTGGCATCTTCTCGTCTGCAGCTGTCACCAAGTCCGTGTCCCCAAGTCTCACTTTGAATATCACCACTCCCCGACTCTGAGCCCCTCCATGGCTCCTCTGTCAGCCACTTAGACAGCTCTTGGTGGGCCCCCTGCCGAGCCTGGGTCTTCATGCTATCGAGCCTTTGCGCTCTTGGTTCCCTCACCTGCATGCCTTGTCCTCTCTGCCTCTTTTATTTCCTGTTCATCCTTTATGCTCCAGCAGGCAGTCCCCTACTTCCCCCAGACCTCTTCTTGTTTATAAGGCAAGACAGAGGGTCCTGAGTCATGACCTTGAGAAAAAGGCTGTGCCCTTCTGACAATATCCTTGTTTCCAGAGACTCTGTGGAGAGGGGGCTAGGTCAGATCACTACTAGATGTTACTCTGAGCCCTTGGGAGCCATGGTGGGTGTTTGAGCAGGGGAATGAACAAGCCAGAGGGCTTAAGGAACATCTGCCTTTTGGGTAAAAATAGATGTTTCTTTTGGCAATTCTGAGCCCTCTCTACTACTCCTTCAGGCTCCCCTCAACTGGGTCCAAGTAGAGCATAAATAGGAGTCACTGGTCTGTTTAGAACTCGCCTTTGGGGTGACCTGGGCTCCCTGCTCAGTTCTGAGGTGGGGTGGTCTTGGGCCTTGCTTTTGGGCATCTGGCCTGAGATGAGCACTGACCGTGCTCCCACAGCTGCTCTAATCTGTGCTCTGTCCACAGGCCTGAGTCTGGCACCCTGGCTATGTGCAGCCCAGAGGAGGCGGCCCTGCTGCGGCTGGAGGAGGTTTTCTCAGCCACCCTTGCCCGCATCAACAGCCTTGTCCTCCAGCCCCTTCTTGAGGCCGGTGAGTTGAGGCTCTCCAGTGAAAAAGGTGGGGGCCACAGGAACCATCCTCCTAGGGACAGGAGTCCTCCCTGGTTGGATCTTCTGAGCTACGGCTTTCTCAACTGCAGATGGGAGCGGTGGCATTTGAAGTGGATGGCTTTCGATGAGTCCAGGGTTCTCACGCCCAATTGTTGGCTGCTTCCTTCTCAAAGGGACCCCGGGGAGCTAGGCTCTGAACCCCATTCTAACCTAGGTCTGCTGTGCATGGAGACAGTATTCCATCTCTCCCAGGACACAGGTCTGGATTCTCTGCCCAAATTCTCATCTTGCTGTCACCCAGGGCGTGACTGGAAGGCAGGATGCCCAGTCTGTGAAGTGATCTTAGGCAGGTGCCTTCATCTCAGGAGCTGTATCGGCGTGTCTGTAAATGGCAGGGGATCACTGCACATTCTGGACCTGAGGAAGTTCTGAAACTCGGGGAATGTGTGTACTCAGTGGCCATAGATCATCAGTGCTGCCCCTATGTAATGAGGAGGTGGAAATGTGCCCCTGTTTAACCCACAAGGGTGCCACCCACTACTGCAGCCTGCCCGTCCCTTGCTGAGCTCCAGGGGGCACGTGGGCTTCCAGTCCTGTCCCAAGGACCTCCAGGGCTCGTGGGGCTGCTGCTCCTGGGTGACCAGCCAGGGCCTGTGTGTGCTCCCTGGACGGTGGAGCGGCCCTGTTCCCCCTCACAGGGTGCTTGTGCTCCTGCCCCAGGTCCAGAGGCCTCAGACCCCTGGGGCCAAGAGTGCCTGCAGCTCCTGCAGCAGCTGCACAGGAGCTCCCAGCAGCTGTGGGACGTGACGGAGGAAAGCCTGCACTCGCTGCGGGAGAGGCTGCGCGGCCCCGAAGCTGTCGGCCTGGAGTCCCTGCTGCTGCTGCAGAGCGCGGACCGTGTCCTGCAGGTCCACCTGGAGTAAGACAGCCCCGGTGGGCTGGGGGCTGGCGCTGGGACTCACCTGGCTCAGGGCTTCAGCAAAGATTTGCACTCGGCCCTGTGGCAGGCTCAGACACCCCAGATCTTAGCCTGGTGACCTCCCAGGGAAGAAAGACTGAGTTAGAATTGTCCAGTTGAGTCAGTGAGGACTCAAGATCAGCAGTGCCCAGAGCCAGGCCCCTCAGGGCTGTAGCCACTCAGCGGGTAGGATCTAGGAACCCCAGAAGGGCAGGCCCTTGGGTCTGGAGCTGAGGGTGGGGCCTGCAGGGTATCCCTGGTACTACCTACAGGTACATCGAGTCCTACACATGCTGCGTGGCAGTGCAAGCCTTTCAGAAGGCAGTGAAGAGGAGGAGGTGAGCACGGCACTGCGGTGGGCCTCTGAGAGGGGCGTGTCTGGGAGAGAGGACGTGGGGAAGCCACGACCCCAGAGCAGTGAGTGTCACACCCCAGGATTCATCCTGAGCGCTCCTGGCTCTGGCAACCCCACGCTGATCCACACCCGTGAAGAGGGGCAGGGAAGCCTCAGGAGGCTGTGAACAGAAGCCAGAGACACCAACTAGCGGGAGTGACCCTGGGGCAGGGGAGCATTCCTAATTCCTGCTCAGGGAGGGCTGCTGTCATCAGTGATCCCTTCAGTCTCTGAGACGCTCCTCCCAAACCTCAGCCACTGTTCTCATGGGAGAGAGCTTTGGGGTCTGGGATTGGTCCTGGGATCTGAGGGATTAGCCAGGGCAAGGGGGCAATGGTGGTGGGTGCGGGAACAGAGGAGGGGAGAGTGACGGGGTGCTGGCCCTCCCTCCACTCAGTGAGTACTGGCGGGGCCAGCGGAAGGCGCTGCGGCAAGTCCTGTCGGGCCTGAGCTCCGAGGGCTCGGTGGGCACGGCCCTGCTCCAGGCCCTCCGCCAGCCACTCGCCCATCACGTGCAGCAGTATGTGCTCCTCCTGCTGAGCCTCGGGGACACCGTCGGGGAGGTAGGTAGCAGGGGTGCCGGGGGCAGGGGGCCAGGGTGGTATCGATGCTTACCAGACCTGCCTCTGTGAGGAAGCTGACGGACAGGAGAAATGGGCCTCTGGCTCAGGGAACCCCTTACTCGGGAACCCCTTACTCAGGAACCCCTTGTTTGAAAAGGACCTGGCCTGCCTTGGGGATATCATCTTGTTCTGGGGGTTTGAAGGGCCATGTCCTTGCCCTGGGGTATCTGAGTTACATGGGCCTTCCCTGGCGGAGCCAGCGGAGACCCAGAGAGCAGATGTAGACTCATGTGCTGGGTGTGAGGACACGTGGCCCAGGCCCAGGTGGGGCATCATCAGATGGTCCTGAATCCCCCGGAGGCATCCTTCTGCTGACCT
This sequence comes from Bubalus bubalis, assembly GCF_019923935.1. Lineage (NCBI taxonomy): Eukaryota > Metazoa > Chordata > Mammalia > Artiodactyla > Bovidae > Bubalus > Bubalus bubalis. The sequence continues at coordinate 52,658,884 of NC_059177.1, forward strand.
CTCCTCAGAGGAAGAGCCAGCAGGGAGAAAAGAACAAACTCCTGACCAGATGGGCCAGGGCAGGGCTGGGGCAGTCATCCCAGAGTGGGGGAAGGTTCTGACGAGCCCCCGCCCCTGTGGCTCTGTCCCCCCACAGTGTCACCCCACCCGGGAGCTGGTGATACATGCCGCCAGCCTCTTTGGGGACTTGCAGTCCTTCATGAGGCAGGAGCTGGACCAGGCCACGGCCACGCAGGCCCTCTGGCCCACTCTGAGTAGCCGGCTGAGGGTGAGTTCCACGCCCGAAGAGCGCTCTGAGAAGACCCTCCCATCCAGTGGGGGCCCCCTGGGTGGCTCGAGCTGCCTGCTGCGTTCTCCATGCTTCAGTTTCCCCACCCAAACCGGGCAGTGGCTAAAGCAAGTGTCTGTGACACTTCTCTGGCCAGCCATCTTCACTCATTTGTTGAGCACCTCCTGGGCTGGGATGTGAGCTGCTGGCTCTGGAAGAGCGGTCACAGAACCGACCCTCTCTCCTGGGATGTCACTGAATGATTGCACCCTCAAGCCACTGCCTATACTGCCCCTACAGGGGGAAAATCCCCTGTGCTCTGACGAGGCATGACAGGCTTGGGGCCCAGAGCGGAGAATTAGGAGGACAAATGAAGGGGATAAGAATTGCCAGAGAGAGGCAGGGATTGTAGAAGCCTGGGTGAGAGTTGATGGGGGCTTGGTTGTGGCCATGGCCTGAGATGGGGTGGAGGAGGACAAAGCAGGGCTTCAAGAGAAGTTGTGACGTCTTGCTGGGAGTAGCCAGGAATGAAGCGCCACCAGCTCAGAGCCCCAGTGCCCATCACTGACCTGGGGGCCTCCAGGAGACGCTCAGAGTGTGGGTGGAGGTGCCTGGGGCAGAGGCAGGCAGTGGGGTGACTGGTGCAATGTCAAGAACGGGGGTCCCTGAGCTCTGCAGTTCCCTCCTTGCCTCACCAGGATGTACTCTGCACCCCTGCTCGCCGACTCTTGCAAGACAGCCAGGACGTCCCCGTGACAGTCACCCCACTGCGGGCAGAGCGCGTGCTGCTCTTTGATGATGCCCTCGTCCTGCTGCAGGTGGGCTGGGGCAGGCCAGAGGTCTTGGGAGTGGTTGAGAAAAGGAGGAAAGAGACAAGTGGCTGGGGGAGATGAGGGGGCTGAGGCATGGAAAGGGTGCTACTTGCCTATCCAAACCTATGTCTCCTGAAGCCTGGTTTGGGGGTTTTGATGCAGTTTGAGTTTTCCTCCAGCCCCGACTGCCCCCTCTGTGCTCCAGGTACACTGACAAGACACTCACTAAAAGGTGCCGAGCCCTTTCTCACCTCTGGACCTGGGCACGTCCTGTTGTCTCTGTGGGACCCTCGCTTGTCCTTGCCCATGTCTGGCACGCTCCTCCTCCCCTTCAGGCCTGGGCCTGGGGCCACTTCTCCTGTGGCTATTGCTAGGCGGGAGAGGTCACTACATAAGATGTTCCAGAGGAAGGGAGGTTTGGTCTGGCTCTCAGAGCAGGGATGACATTCCAGGTAGAAGGAGCAGCACAGGGAAGGTTCAGGCTGAGGAGAGTTTGTGGCAAGTGGAGAAAGGAGGGGGCACATGACCTGGGGCTGTTCTGTGTGGTCTCAGGTGTCAGGCTCGGCAGTAGGAACTTCAGGGAGGTTTCCAGAAGGGGCTCACAAGGTCCAAGCTGCATTTCCGGAAGACCACTCTGGTGGCCCTGATGGAGCAGGATGTGGGGGGTTGTGGGAGACTGATCCTGGGTCTTGGGTGGGAAGGGAGGTGGAGGGGCTGCTCTGGAGATGGGAACAAGCAGGGGTGGTGGGGGACTCAGGGCTGGGCATGCTGAACCGAGCAACCTGGGGACACCCAGGGGCGTGCTGAGCTGGTGCTTGGGAGCAAGGCCAAACCAGAGAATAGGTGAGCATCTTGCCCACCTATGCCCCATCTTCTTTCAGGGCCACAATATCCACACCTTTGATCTGAAGCTGGTGTGGGTAGAACCTGGGCAGGACAGGTGAGCGCCCCTCTCCAGTGACACCTCAGGCCTTCCCTTCCTCTACCCCATGAAACCTGCCCACCCCAGGGCTCTGACTTGGACCCACCCGCAGCTCCCTTCTGAATGGAACTGGGGCCGACTCATCACCTCCATCTGTCTAGGTGCATGTTTCACCTCCTCACACCCGAGGAAGAGTTCTCCTTTTGTTCCAAGGACCCGCAGGGCCTGGTGAGTGTGGGTGGACTGTGAACTCGGGGACGAGGATTGGGGGAGGAAGGGAAGGCGACAGGAGGGTAAGGGGAGGGCATAAGTATACTGCCCTGGAGGCTCCTTGGGAATGTCAAGCCTCTGGAGCCATGGCCAGAGTGAATCAGGTGTCTGCCTGGATGCAGGCATAAGACTGCCATAGAGAGCAGGTATTTTTCTCTGTGAAGCCAGTGTTGAGGCCTGCTTGATGGTTTTGTTTGGCCACTCTGGGAAGGCCCCAAACTTCAGGTCAGTATCTCAGATCTGGATGAGGCCCTAGGGAGCAGTGTGGAACTGTTGGAGGTTCTCCCAGGTGACAGAGTGGGGTGTGGGGGGTGGTACCTGGAGCCACCCCAGGAGGCTTCCTGGAGGGGCTGCCTCCAGCAGCAGTGACCTGTCCTGTGTTTCCCCTGTCCTCCCCCAGGTGGTCTGGCAATGGAAGGTTACCCAGGCTGTGTGCCAGGCCTTGCGTGGGAAGAAGGACTTCCCGGTGCTGGGAGCGGGCCTGGAACCTTCGGAACCCCCCACCTGCCGCTGTGGAGCATACACCTTCCGTGCAGAGGGCCGCTTCTGCCAGGCCACCTACGAGGGCGAGTGGTACTGGGGCAGGCCCCATGGCAAGTGAGTGACCGAGGCTCTGGGCCAAGCAAGGCAGGGGTCCTCCTGGGAGTCTGGGGGGCACATAGGACCGGATGGACCTTATTGCCTCAGGGCATGAACCAGAGGCTGTTACCCTCTCTGGTCAATTCTGTCAATTCTTAAGTCCTCTTGGACAGCAGTGGCCCATAATAGGTTTGTGCCAAATAGTCTTGATGTCAGTGAGGCTGGAGAGCCCGGGACAGGCATCAGGAGGCCGGACTGCAGGGTCCACAGTTACTGTTCTGTTTTCAAGGCGGGTGAAAGAACAACTAGTGTCTGTGTAGCATTTTCTGGTGGCCCTTACAAGAATGGCCTGAGGGAGTGTTAGCATGCCCTTTGTAGATGCAGAAACCTTGACTTTCTCCAGGCCTCAGGGTAGGTTCTAGGGGGAGCCTGGCCTCAACTGCAGATCTATACGACTCTACAGGCAGATAGGCTTTTGAAGAATGTGGCCCTAATTTGTGCCACAGCTGGCGAAACTAAGGCCCAGAAAGCAGAAGGGACTTGCCAAGGTTTTGCTGGCAAGCATTCCACTCATTTCTGATACCCTGCCTACTTCCAGAAAGGGCTTCAGGAAGCCTGTGAACAAAAACACAGAAAAAGCAATGCTGTGTCAGAAGAGGAGATGAGGATGGTAGAAACCCCACTGACTCCTAGTGCTTGGCTTGAACTTGAAGGTTATCTCTGAGCTTCCTGTTGGTCAAGGGAACAAGACAACCTGGATGCTTCCAGAACTTTCCCTTCTGGGTGTAGAGTGCCCTCCGTGAGGCTGCAGGGGCAGCTGTGCCAGGAGTAGGGAAAGGCTGAGAGCCCGTACAGGGTCGTAGAGCTTAGGGAAGAAGCCCAGTGGGAGCAGAGAGTCCAGTCCAAGGGCAATCGAGGCCTCTGAGAGAGTGTACGGTGGAGGCCGGCTGGGGGACTTGTGTATGCTGAAGGATGGTCTGGTGGGCCTGACACCCATGGACCTGTGACTGTGGACCTCGACTGTGTTCCAGGGGAACCCTGAAGTGGCCAGATGGGCGGAATCACGTGGGGGATTTCTGCCAGGGCCTGGAGCACGGGTAAGGCTGGGGCTGACACGGGGCTGCGTGGTGGGGGTTCCCACCCCCATCACTGTCACCGGCCTGGCCCCACCCTAAATTCCCAAACCTCCAGCAGAAACTTGGAGGCCGTCTGGTTCAGCTCCACTCATTGTCCTAAAGGGGAAACTAGGCTCTGAGGAGAGGGCAGGTCATGGAGGGAGTGGGCTAGGGCCAGAAGGCCCCTCAGGATCATGGGGGTGGGGTGGAGGTGGGGTATCCTGAGAGGCCCTTAGGAAGAAGAGGGACCTGATCACCTGTAAGATTCTCCTCGTTGTCTGCGAAGGCCCCTCGGAAGCAGGGACACTCCTGGGCATGGAGGGGGTGTGACAGGTGTCTGGGGCAGGGCCGTGGCCCCAGTGCTGACCGCCCTCTCTGCCCACCCACACTGGCAGCTTTGGCATCCGCCTGGTGCCCCAGGCCTCCGAGGATAAGTTTGACTGTTACAAGTGCCACTGGCGGGAAGGCAGCATGTGCGGCTATGGCATCTGTGAGTAAGTGACCCTCACCTGACGGGGGGCAGCCTTGTGGGCTGGGCACGTCCTCTGGGAGGCAGGGCCAGCCATTGGTGACCCTCCTCAGGTACAGCACCAGCGAGGTGTACAAGGGCTACTTCCAGGAGGGCCTGCGCCATGGATTCGGGGTCCTTGAGAGTGCCCCACAGGCCCCTCGCCCCCTGCGGTACACAGGCCACTGGGAGAGGGGCCAGCGGAGTGGCTACGGTGTCGAGGAGGACAGCGACAGGTGAGCACTCTGTAGCAGCCCCAGCAGGATTGAGGGGAGAGAGGACCCTCACCCTCACAGACCAAATGCCTCTAGGCGTGGGTTCCCTGTCATCAGTGGGTCCATTCTGTCTGTCTCCCAGAGTCTTTCTGAAGCCCCTCACTGCCGCTCCACGCCCTCAGTTGCTGCTGAGGCTCAGGTTGAGGGACCCTGACCTTGACTGCAGATGCACCCCCCTGCCCAACTCCAGCCCTTTGCTCTGTCAGAGAGGAGTTTGTGCCCCCAAGATCTGGTCCCCTCAAAGGGTCACAGCCCTTCCAGGTTCTCTGGGCTGAGACAAAGCCCAGTGTCCTTGGCCTGGCATCCGAGGCCTTTCCTGCTCCTCTGAACTCATCCGTGCCATGACACCTGTGTACCCCCCAGCCTTCTAGACCACTGAAGTGAAGTGAAGTGAAAGTCGCTCAGTCGTGTCTGACTCTGCGACCCCATGGACAGGCCAGAATACTGGAATGGGTAGCCGTTCCCTTCTCCAGGGCATCTTCCCAACGCTGGGATCGAGCATTAGCAGGCGGATTCTTTACCAGTGGAGCCGCCAGGGAAGCCCTCTAGACCACTGGACGTCCCCACATATCTGACATATACTGGTACCGCCATGGCTTTGCATGTGTCACAGTGGCACTCTCACTCCATCTGTCCTTCCTGCCACCTCTCCCAAGAAGCCTGCAGGATGCCCTCCCCCAGGCAGGCCTCCTTTCTCCTCCACCCTCTGTTCCTCTTGTCAGTCGTAATCTCACCTCCCCATGTCTGACTTGAGTGAATTCATGTCCTGGCTCCTTATCTGCCCCTTGCCCCCCCACCCCTGGTCCCATGCCAGCAGAGCACACAGAAGGTACGTGGGAACAATTCTGATCCAACTCCGGCCATCTTCTCTCCCCCCCACCCCCCAGGGGTGAGCGCTATATTGGCATGTGGCAGGCTGACCAGCGCCATGGCCCAGGGGTCATGGTCACCCAGGCGGGTGTCTGCTACCAGGGCACCTTCCAGGCAGACAAGATGGTGGTGAGTACGGTGACCCACATGTGTCCTGAGCCACCCTCTCCCTGCTCTGGGGCCCCAGAGCTGAACTGAAGCTGGTCAGGGGTGGATGGGGCAGGAATCAGGGTTCTGATGTGCTAGAGCGAGCCCAACCCTGGGCCAGAATCCAGTTCTGCCACCTGCCTACCCTGGTCTTGGCTGAGTCCCTGCCCCTCCCAACCTCAGTTTTCTCTTCAGCAGCTCAGGTTACCTACTTATTATAATGACTCACTGGAATAGCAATAATGAAGTGAATGGTAATGAGAATGCCAGCAGCCTCCTCTGCCCACATTTATAGACCACTAACTGGGTGCCTGAAAAAAAGAAAGTGTGAGTGTTAGTCACTCAGTCATGTCTGACTCTTTTGTGACCCCATGGACTATAGCCCGCCAGGCTCCTCTGTCTTGTCTGGAATTCTCCAGGCAAGAATACTGGAGTGGGTTGCCATTCCCTTCTCCAGGGGATCTTCCTGGAACCCAGGTCTCCTTCTGCATTGCAGGCAGATTCCTTACCAGCTGAGCCACCAGGGAAACCCTGGTGCCTACCTCTGGGCTAGGCCTCCCAGCGTGGTCTCGTGGGATCCTCCCAGTAGCCCTGGGGTTCGTGTCGTCGTCTCTAGTGTACAAGTGACAAATGTGAGGCTCAGAGAGGTCAGAGAACCTGCCTAGTGTCACATTCTGTTGAGTGACAGAAATGAGTTTCAAGCCCAGGTATCCTGAGCGTGGGCATATCAACCCCTACCTTCTGTTTCACCTACACCCTGCCAGGTGGTTGGCACATAGTATGGCTCGGCCTGATGGCTGTTATTGATATTGTGGCTTGTTTGTTTAGCTACACTTTGTTCTGGAAGGAGTTGAAGGAGGAAGAAAAGATAAGAATAGGCACATAAAATAGATTTAAAAATAAGAACACAAATTGTATCCCATTTGGCTCTGAAGCTTCCTGGCAACCAGAGCCGCAAGGGAGCCTGATGAACTCTGCTGCCCCTGGCATCAGTGACAGGAAAGTGGAGATGGTTCAGGAAAAGCCCAGCACTTCTTGAGCTGTAGGTGGGAAGGAAGGGTCCCCCAGAAAACTTCCTGAGAGGCTGCTGGAGGGGAGAAGCCAGGTCTGAGGGTGTCAGTCAGAGTAACCCAGGATCGAGGTGCATGGGGTTTGTGCAGTCCAAGGGCTGGCATCCCACCTGGGCACAGTCCTAGGAGGTGTGCCAGGGCTCAGGACCCTTCTCCTCTCTCTACCCCCAGCCTTCTGGCCCTTCCTAACCCACTGTTCCTACCCTCCCCACTCCTTCTCTAGGGCCCAGGGATCCTTCTCTCTGATGATGACTCCTTATACGAGGGCACTTTTACCAGGGACCTGACCCTCGTGGGGAAGGTGAGAGCCACTGAGACCTTCCTCCACTCTGTGCTGTGACCTTGGCCAGAATCTATAATCTCCTTGCTTAGACCCAGGACTGAGGGTGGGTGGAGAAGGTAGGGGGCCCTCTCCCATCTCCACTATATCTAAGGGGCATGTGCAGCGACCTTTCTCTGCCACAAAGGTACAGTTTGATTGGGTTTGAGTCAAGAGGGCATAGGCAGGCTTGCCTTGGGTGCAGAGGGCCTGGTGGTCTCTTGTTCCCCCACTGGCTCCAGAATTAGGGATCTGCCCCCTCTACCACCACCATCCGTGCCTTGAGTGGGATCCCCTGAAGGCATTGTCCTTCAGGAAGTTTCTGCCCGAGCTGACCCAGGAGAAGGCAGTTGTATCCCTCCTGGAGCCTTTGGACATATGGGGATGTTTTCTCTTTGTAATGACTGGAGGGTACGGTGGCATCTAATGGATAGAGACCAAGAATGCTGTGAATGGGACAGTCCGGTGCAGCAAGGAATTGCCCCTTCTTGGGGCCAGTAATACCTCACGCCCTCCCTAAGGCCACTGCCTACTTCTGGACTTATTCCCTGCTCCCAGCCTCTGTGGTGGTCCCCCTACTCTGACCTCTGAGTCCCTACTCTGACTCCCTTACCATCTTCTACCTCAGAGACAAGTCCCTTGGTGGTGGGCACAGCTCTCGGTCAGAGCTCCTGCAGGGGTGAAGGATTATGAGCCCCTTGGGGTGGGGCAGATTGAATGGATGGTGGGAAGGCCATCCGTCCATTTCCAGCCTTTGTGGCCGAGGATGATGGGCATGAGTCCTGTCATGATTGGGTGAAAGGGCAGCTGAACAGACAAATGGACAGATCCCTGCATTCCTCTCCCGGCTTCCAGGGCAAGGTCACCTTCCCCAATGGCTTCACCCTGGAGGGCTCTTTTGGCAGCGTGTCAGGGAGAGGACTGCATACCCAGGGTGTGCTGGACACAGCTGCCCTCCCTCCAGATCCAAGCAGTACCTGCAAGAGGTGAGAGCCTGACCATCTGGCCTGTGCATTCTGGAGCCTTTCTGGGGGTTGTGCTTGTGGGTGCCTGTGTTTCTACCCCAAAGACTCAGGTCTCGTTAGAAGGGCTTTTCTGTACCTCCTCTTAGCTCTTTGGAGAGTTCAGAAAACTCAGGTCACACAACCCTTATCAGAGACTCTGGGAATCAAGGGCTATGTGGTGATAACTCCACATGCCACAGAACTGAAGAAAAATGCTATGTATAGCCTTTGCTTAGACTCTGCTTTTTTTCTAGGAAAGTACAAGATAGTTAAGCAAAGGAGAATAAAATAGACAACTAAAGTATGAGTTGAGCTTAAAAGAAAAGGAGGTGCAGATAGGCACTATAATTGAGCATTAGCCTGACTCTGAGTTCCCTGGAAGCCAGGGTGAAAAGGGAAACTTGGAAGTGGATTCACACTCCTTATCATGGGGTATTTGAGAAGTGGATAGACTTCTTCCTTCTGGGGACAGAGTTCTTCCTTCGGAAAACAGGTGTTCAAGTGGTGACTCTTGTAATGTCTGTTGAGATGTGGTTGGTGGTTCTAATGGTGCCAGCCAGCATTTCAGAAGTTGATTTACCTGACATGTCATCCCAGCATGTTTGTTTTTCTCTGATAGCAGGAGCTAGAAGTGGATGGCATACCCTAGGGGCATGAGCCCAGGTTAGGTACAGGTGTAGGGATATCTGTCAGTGTGACAGGGGAGGGCAGTGCTCACCAGACACGCACACAGCCAGACTCCTGGGCCTAGTGACCAAGACAGGATCAAGCTCAGGAAGGAACCAGGTGTGGGAGGAGGGAGAGTTGGGGAGCCCTGGGCTTTGGGCCCTCGCCTCTCTTAGGCCAAGACCCCAGTCTCTGGACTTGGCCTCCAGCTCTCCAGATCTTTCTGTTTCCTTTCCAGGGCTCTGTGTGCCCCTGTCTCTTTTCTCTACTGTGGAGTAGATTCTCTCTGACCCTTCTCTGCCTCCCGTTTCTCCTCCTGGAGTCTTGGAGGTCAGACCCCTCTGCATACCCCAGTCCATCCACCCCACCGGGGCTCTAACTCTGGCCAGGCTGGATATCCCCACCTTTCCAAGGGCTGGACAGGGTCCTACATGGCTCCCTCCCTGTCCACATTTCCCACCACCTCCATCGCAGGCAGCTGGGTCAGGGCGTCTTCCCCGTGGAGAGCCGCTGGCAGGGTGTCTATGGCCCCTTCCGGGACTTTGTTCGTGCCGGCTGCCCTGGGGACCTGCGGGAGGCCCTGCTGGGCTTCCATGTGCAGAGCTCAAGGGAGCTGCGCAAGTCGCAGGAGTACCTGTGCTGTGAGAGGTGAGGCCCAGGCGTGTGGGGTGTGTGTGCCCACGGGGTGTCCAGACCCAGGGCTGGGGGCAGTGGGCTCTGGGTGGGTGGGGAGGGGGAAGAAGGCTTTCTGGAGGGGGTGGGCCCGGGCATGGGTGAGACATTGTGTGTGGTGCCCCAGGACCTGCCCCGAGGACCAGGCGGGCAGGATGGAGGACCTCCTGGAGGAGCTGCTGCAGCACCGGGAGCCTGAGGCCCTGCAGCAGTGCCTCAGGAAGGTGAGGCCGCAGGGGAGGGTGCTGACCACAGGGGACAGGCCTTGCTGAGAGGCCGCGGTGGCTCCTGTCTGAGAAGCGGGGTCTTGCCCTGGTGCTGAGCATCTCTTTGTGGCCGTCGCCCCTGCCCAGGCTCTGAGCAACTCTCTGCATCCCCTGGGGAAGCTGCTCCGGACGCTGATGCTGACCTTCCAGGCCACATACGCAGGTATCGGGGCCAACAAGCACCTACAGGGGCTGGCGCAGGAGGAGGTGAAGCAGCATGCCCAGGAGCTCTGGGCTGCCTACAGGTGAGCTCGGTGGCACTTGGGGACAACCACTGCCCTGTCCCCAGGGCGGGGGGCTCTGCCCTTTCTAGCCTCAGCTCTGCCTGCTGCGCTGGGTAGGAATGGTGCCTCTGCCTTGGGTCTGGATTGAGAGAAACAGAGGATGGGTTGTTTAGTGTGCCACTGGTGAGCATATGAGTGAGACGGTGGGGAGGTGATAACAAGGCCTGATTGCAGCCAGAGTCCAAGCCCCAGCCAGGCTCTGGGCTGGCTTTAACCCCACTGCAGGCTGATCCTGACCTGGACTCACACCCCATCTCCTGTCCTGTCCTGGCTGAGCTGTGGCCCCATCAAACGTTATAAACTGAAACCTTCAACACTGTAGTTCGTTCTGTCCGGGTTCCAGGAGACTCCCGTGGACCTCCTGTACTCCCATCCCCCTCACTGCTGAGGTTTGGCAGCTGGGCTCTGCTGGCCTCGTGCTTCATGGTTCTGGGAGCAGAACCCACCTGCCTGGCCTTGGGGACGTGTTCTGTGGGAGATGGCAGCCACACCGCCCCTCTCTTTGGTTCTCAGGGGCCTGCTGCAGGTTGCCTTACAGCGCAAGGGCCAGGCCCCAGAGGAGGATGAAGATGCAGAGACAAGGTGACTGCCCCCAGGAAGTCTGTGGGGTCTTCTCTGCTGGTGCAGCCAGGCTCAGGTCCAGGGGATCCTTGTACCTTGCTTCTGGGACTTCCCTCAGGGAAGAGAGGTGTTTCTGAGGCAATGTTGGGGATTCATGCTGTTGACCACACCCTGTTCATTGACCATTCAGGAATCATAAAGACCTGTGATCTCTGTTCCTTGAGCAGCCTGGAAAGGGACACTGTCACAATGCATCAAATGCACCTTTGTTCTGAACACATTATCCCAGCTTCATCTCTTAGGTGCCTGGAGGGTGAGCCGCTCCCTCAGGCACCTCCTTCTTCCTGTGCACAGATGGGGAAACTGAGGCCCGGCAGAGGCTGAGCCTGAGGTCACACAGAGCAGGAATTAAGTGGGTCATTAAATCTCTTGGCCCAGTACCCCCGAGACCAAACCTCACAACTTGCCTTCAGATCCCAGGCCCTGGGCTCCTGATCAGAGAGGGATTTCTGTTACTGCATTGCAGGAGGCCTGGGAAACAGGGTTAGACCTTAGGGAGAACTTCCCCCTGAGTCCTAGCAAGCACAGAAAGCTAGGAGGCCGAATTGGACTAGCCTGGAATGACTGCTGACAGCTTTGCTGCAGGTCACCCATCTATCAGGGCCAGGTTTTGCTTTCAGTCAAGTGCGGATCAAAACCCAACCTCGCTTGCCATGTTGGTTCTCAAAGCTGAATGAGAGCATGAGGTGGTCACAGATGTCAGTTGATTGTGAGATGACTGAGAATGGGGCTGGGAAGGGTTTTCTCAGGGATGGGGGAGGCTGGAGGCAGGCACGCTGAGGTGGAATGCGGATTTCTGTGGGCTCTTGGGGGCAGCCCAAGTAGACGCCCACACGCGCCCTGCTGACCCTGAGCCATCTTGGTGGCTCTCACTCAGGGACCTGCGGGTGCACAGCTTGGTGCTCCCGCTCATGCTGCCCAGCTTCTACTCGGAGCTCTTCACCCTCTACCTGCTGCTTCATGAGAGAGAAGACAGCCTCTACAGCCAGGGCATCGCCCACCTGAGCCTCTTCCCTGACGCCAGGCTGCTTGAGTTCCTGGACGTGCAGAAGTAAGCCTCCCCACCATGCCACCTTGGCCAGAGTTCTTACGTAGCAGAGGATGCAAACTCAACTCCAGTAGTCTTCAGAGAAAAAGGGAAGAGGTTAATTGGCTTATGTACCCATGAAGTTCTAGGGTGTGGCCAGGACGGCTAGATTCAGGTATGGCTGGATCTAGGTGTTCAGCTGCATGAAAAAGGAAGCGACCCCTCTCTCTCTCTGTTGGTGTGTCTCTGGTTTCCCCGTGCGGTGACAGACAGCACTAGTCACTTGAGGTTTAGACTCTCCCAGCTCAGTCCCCACAAGGAGTTGGAGTCTCCTTCCCAACAGCTCTAGCAGAGCCTCTAAAGTTCCTCCCTGGCATGGCTAGGTTCTTGAATGTACCCCTGAATGCCGGCTGTGGCCCAGATTGGCCAGGCTGACCTCAGTATCTACTGCTGGGGCTGGGGTAATATCACCTGCTCCCAGCTCTTGGACTGAGAGTGGGAGAGGGATGATCCTCAAGGGGGAAACCGAGGACTGTTCTGGAAGCAGGTCAGGGCCTCCCTTCTACCCTCAGTAATCAGAGCATCCTTTATCCTCCATGCCCCTTTGATCTGAGTGTTGAGGGTATGAATGCACTCCTGCCTCCCATACCTGGTCCCCCTTTTCTCAAGGTAATGGTGCTTCCTATCCCCCCTTCCCCCAAAACCCTTGTTCCCCTTTCTGTTGTGGTGAATGTTTCCTGCATCTGCCCAGTCATCAGCCCAGAGACCTGGTTGTCCACAGCTTCCCAAGGGTTTTCCTCTGCCGCCTCAGTGCCACCTCCTCCGTGCTGGCCTCCCTGCTTCATTGGCTCTACTTCCCTTGAATGGCATCCCTACTTCTCGCCAGCCTGTGCCAGCTCACCGAGCCCCTGGATCAGTCTCCACAACTGAGCTCTCTGGATGGACCCCCAGGACTTTGTGCAGGAGGGTCCCCTGGCCTGCAGCACCATCCCTCTCTCTGCTCACTGTGTTTTGGGGCTGCATGGAGGGCTGCCCTCTCAGGGAATCCCTCCTGGCCTCCTATAGCCTGGGCTCCACACAAGTCCTCCCAGATGCCATTGTGCATCCCCAGCCCCTTTCCCGTGCTCCGCCCTCCTGGGGGACATGGGGATGCAGGGAATTTGCCCTCTGACTCGGAGGGCAAAGCTTCCCATCTCCCGTCTTATTTCAGGCACTTGTGGCCCCTCAAGGACCTCACACTGACGACCAATCAGGTGAGAGGGTGGGCCGGTTACCTGCCCAGGAGAGGGAGGCCTGAGCCTCAGCTGGGCCCTGGGCTGCCCTCATAGTCACGGTCTCAGGCCGCAGAGGTGGGTGAGGGAGAAGACGGCAGGCTTTCTGCACTGTTCTGCTTTTCCATGTGGGTGAGTGTGCAGCCACAGTGACCAGCCTCAAGCCCAGGCTCCAGCCTTTTACTGTATGGCTGTGGGTGGAATATTTGATCTCTGTCCCTCAGTTTCCCCATCTGTGGAAGCACCTACTGCTGCAGTACTAGTCCTGCCTCATGCGATTGTTGCGGGAGGAGGGGGCAGGCTGGAACAGAGGAGGCACTGGTTTTCAGTGTGCTTGCTGGATTGGCAGCATCAGCGTTGCTGGGAACTAGTTAGAAAGACCAATTCTTGGACCCACACCAAAAGTACTGAGTCAGAAACTCAGGGAGGGAACTTGGAATTTGTGTTTCAACAAGCCCTGGGATTCAGCAGCTGTTGACCAAGGCACTTAGAACTGGGCAGCACCCAGTGACCATTGGCTGTTACGATTCTCCTCTATCCACCTTGATGCTCCCACCTCCTGGAGACCGTTTACCCCACTTTACAGTCAAGTAAACTGACACTTATAGTGGAGCTGCGACTTGCCCTGGCTCGCTCAGCCCTCTGGGCAGAGCTGTGCTGAAGCCAGTGATGAGGAAGGGGTGGGTGGTCAGGGGCCTGGGGACCAGCCCCAGCCCTGGGAAGGGGAGGCCTCATCTAACCCCCTCCCTCGACCACACAGAGATACTCCCTGGTCAGAGACAAGTGCTTCCTGTCGGCCACAGAGTGCCTGCAGAAGATGATGTGAGTCCGCAGCCTGGGGAGAGGGGCGTGGGAGGCAGGAGTGTGGGGACCCCGTTTGGGACTGAACCTGAGGGCCTTGATCTGGAGCCAGTTACCCTGCTGCAGCACCACGGTGGACCCCCGGGAGAAGCTGGAGGTGCTGGAGCGGACATACGGGGAAATCGAGGCCACTGTGTCGCGGGTGCTGGGCCGGGAGCACAAGCTGCCCATGGACGACCTGCTGCCGCTGCTCATCTACGTGGTGTCTCGTGCCCAGTGAGCCCCAGCTGGGGGTGGGCCCAGGAGCTTCCCTTCCCACCCTGCCTGCCCCCAACCAAGACATACTGCAAAGCCTTTGAACACTACAGTCTATGGGCACAGCCTTTCTTGGGACAGATGGGGAAGCTGAGGCCCAGAAAGGCCCACCCAGGGTCCCATGGGTACGACTCACAGTGGGGACCACAGCCCAGGTGTCTAGCCACCCAGACTAGGGCTCCTTCCCAGCTGCTGGGCGCCTGTCCTGATGAGTCCCCTTCTCCCTCTTGTGGTGGCGGTGGCGGTGCTCCAGAATCCAGCACCTGGGAGCCGAGATCCACCTGATCCGTGACATGATGGACCCTCTCCACACGGGAGGCCTGTATGACTTCCTGCTCACGGCCCTGGAGGTGAGGGATGGAAGCGGTTGGCCAAGGCAGGAATGCCCTGGCTTCTGGGGAAGACCCCTTTTGCCCCAGACACCATCACGGGGATGCGCTCAAATTCACAGCTAGTGTGTGTCTCCGTGGGAGGGGTCCTCACAGAGCCCCTGCTCCAGCCCTCGTTAAAAGGGGCTGAGTGGGGGAAAGTGGGCAGAGCACATCCCGGCCCTCGGCTCCCCAGGGCTGAGTGTGTTCCAGGCTGCGGCCCTGAGCACAGGAGGAGAGGGAAGGGCCCCTTTCCTTGCAGACTGTGGCTGAGGGCTGAATTGGAGACAGTGGTCCAGACCTGGGAGCGGGTGCACCCGTGTTAGGCCCTAAAGCCTCTGCACGCGGCTGGGGGCTGGCAGGCCAGCTGGCTCCAGCCTCGCCTCTCTCCTGCCAGTCCTGCTACGAGCACATCCAGAAGGAGGACATGAGGCTGCATCGCCTGCCCAGCCGCTGGAGCTCCAGGGAGCCATGGTAGCTCGGCTTCTCCTGGACACACCGCAGTGCTGAGAGGGCTGATGTGGAATGCCCTCGGCCCGGGCCTGGCCCAGCCTGGCCCAGGGGGCAGAAGGCAGGATGGGCCCTGGAGGTGACTCTGACTCTTTGAGGAGATGAGGTCCAGTTTCTCCAGGGAGATGCTGCTGGAGTCCTGACTGGGGTGAGGGTGACGGGTGTGGCCCTGGAGCTGGTGGTCTGTCCCCCACCACTCTCCAGGCCAGTCTTGGATGACCTCCTCGACGCTGAGGCAAAGAGACCCTGACTTCTCCTTGCCTGAGCCTTGCCTTCACGTGCCTGAGCCACTCTGGGCCTCAGTGTTGCCATCTGTAAAATGGTGGACTAGGGGATCTGTAAAGAGCCTTCCATCCATCTTGCTGACTTCTGGCATTCTTCCGTAAGTCTGACTTTGGTCTGTTGGGCTGTAAGTGAAGATCCTGTGTCGTGGGGGAAGTCATTCCATTTCTCCTGTCCTGGTCAGAGGCTCCAAACTGCTAGTGACCGCTTTTTTCCCCCATGAGTCATCTTCCGTGGACCTGCTTCTTTCCCAGCTCTGCCCCAGGGCGGTGCTGGCCTCTCTGGGCCTCAGGGTAGGAACTGTTCCAACTCTACCCTGCTGGGTGGCCTCTGGTGACGCCCTCCCCTCATTGGGTATGCAACTGAGGGAGTGGGCTTGGGGGTCTCTGAACTGCAGTCCACATACAGTGGCCATGCTGGAGCAGGCTGGAGGGAGAGGGGAAAGAAACTCACCTTGCTTGCCTCACTGTCAGCGGGTGCCAAGGGAACTGGCCTCTGGACCTGCATGCAGGAAGGACAGCAGGGGCCCAAGGGTTCCCGGGGGACTGTGCCCAAGGATTCAGGGGGCCAGTCCAAGGACCCTCAGAGATTCTAGGGAGCATTGAGCAGAGGGCCGCAGGTGCCTCCAGAAGAAGGGGCAAGGCTGAGCTTCCCTGACTGGTTCCACCACGTGAACAGCTGGAATGGAGAACGGTTTTGGGCTCTGGTTGTGCCAGACATGCCCGTGGTGTCTTCACAGAGGTCCCTGGAAGAGGATTGAACCGGTGAAGAACAGGGATGCCCAGGATGCCGTGGGCACGCCCCTCCCCAGGACTGTGGTGGCTCTCCAGTTGTCAGCCGGTTCTCCTTTAACGAGTGACAGCAGCCTTGCCCGAGGGCAGCCCTGAGCTGGTGTGATGCTGCAGCCTCACTCCCCGCACACTCCCTGGCTTTGTCAGCATCGGTGCCCACTCACCACAGTTCAGATTCACCAGGGCCCTTTCACCCATCCTCTGGCTGGGCCTCGCCCACACCTACTGAACTGGGGCCTCCTGACAGGGCTTCGGGAGATTCCCAGGGCAGCTCTGCTGTCAGACCCTTTCCGCACAACTGCAGAGCCAGAAGGGGCCTTCAGATTAGACAGCAGATTGACGGCTAAGGTCAGTGCTTCATTTACAGACAAGACGCCTGGACCCAGGTGACCACCTGCCATGTAAGTCCCCTGGGGAGGTTGATGGAGATGGCTTGTGGGCAGGCATGTCCACCCTCAGTGATGGTGTCTCCCAGCCGCTGCTGGAGCCCTTTGGCTCCAGTAAGAGCACTGGTGTCCACTCTGAGTCTGGTTGGAAACCAGGGACTCTAGCACCTTGAGTGATCCAGTTGATGTGAAAAGCAGCCTCTGCCCCCCGTCTTTCTGGTCCCCATCTCCTCTCCAGAATGAGGATTCTGCTTTCAGCAACAATCGCGAGGAAGTGGTAGAATTCTTCACAGTCTGTCTCAATCAAGACTCGTGATCACCAGGGCTGGAGAGGAGAGAGGCCAGGGGAGATGCTTCCCACTGATGGGGTTCTGACAGTCTCCAAAGGGCCACACTGGCCTTCAAGGGCCTGGACTTGGGGATGAGAAAGACAGAGACACTTGAGAGTTAGTAAATGGCCTCTCAGTGAGCAGATGTGTCCGAGTCACACAACCCAACCCCCCACTTTTCACTGCAGCCCTGACTCTGCAGACCCACCTTTGCCCTGGCCCTGCAGGCAGTCTCTCATGCAAGCTCTCAAACCCTGCTTCCCCCTGCCCCCCGCCCCACCCCAACTACTTCCCTTTGACAGTCAAACCTGTCTGCTGCCCTCCCTGCTCTCCAGCTCCTGCCCCTCTTCTCACCCATAGAAATGTCCTCCTCTGGTTGCACTGGGTCCCAGTCTGTGCCATCCTCACAGGCCCCGCTCCCATGAAGCCCCGTGTCCCAAGGCAAAAGTCTCCCTGCTCCCCAGCCCTCTCTAGTGCCCCTTCCCCTGCTCCGTCATGTTACTGGTGTATGACAGGCGGGTGCCTGCTTCCCCCCAGTTCACCAGGGACATTGCTTCCTCTGCTTGCTACGTACAGAGAAGGGGGAGCTGGACCTGAGTTCTGAGTAAGTGCCCCTGGCGGAGGCCTCCCCGGCTCAGGTCCAAGGTGGGTGGGTAAGAAACCAGGAGAGAGGGAGAGGTGGTCCCACCAGCAGGACCAGGTAGGGGCTGGCATTGACAGAGCCAGCAACCAGTTCAGTTCTGCAAGAAGCATACAAGAGGGGTTTGTTTTTGTTTTGACAGTAGAGAGTAACCACAGGGCACCAGCCGTAATAAGGTGAAGCTAAGGGAGTTCACATCAGCAACAAAATATTGTTTTGTCATTTGATGGAAGCCATTCTGCCTCCCCAGTCAGTCCTAAGTTCAGAGTGTCCCAGGAGGGGGTGTCCAGGACTCAGATCGGAAGGCATGGCGATGGTCTGGGATGAGGTTGTCAAGGCATTCTGAGATGACGGGCTGGGCCAGGGGTCCTGCAGGTGACAGCCAAGTCACTAAATGCCGTACCCCCCTCCCCCCTCCCCACAACATCTTTGACCTCCAGAGCGTCCGAGGTCTCCTCCCACCAGCAGAACAGCTGTCCTTTCATGGCCCCATGGTCAGTATCTGTATGACCTGTCCCTGCAGCACGGGAGTTTTAACCCTTTAAAAAATCCTCGCCGTTTCTTACTCTGGATGGATTCATCCCTAGGAGATTATACATGGCATCTCAGATCATGCTGGCCATGCTGGCAGGACCACCCTAGAAGTTATCACCTTATGCTTATGCTCATTATGTCCCCAAACTGCCTGGTCCCCAGCTCTGCTTGGCCTCCCACAGACCCTGTGGCCTGGGTTCCTGCAGGTGGGCGCAGGAGGGGGAAGTGGAGGTGGGAGAAGTCTCATTGTGTGGCTGGGGTCTCTTGCAGGCAGGGTGGGCCTTTTCTCATCCTCCATCCTAATTAAATAGTGTACTTAAATGGTGGTACATTTCTGGAAAATTGCCACAATTAGGGTCCACGTATGATGTCCCCAGTTTTTAAAAAAGAGTCCACTTCATCTTTTCATGGCTTCTATTGTCTGTGGGTGATACTGGGCATGAAATACCACATTAATACCAGATGTTGGCACTCGTGACCATGAGGGAGGGATCGCTATCGGACTGGATGTGTTCAGGGAGTTCAGATATGCAGCAGCACGTTTAGGAGTTCTCAAATGGCATGTCCTGCGTCTGTTCTACAAGTGGGAATTGCTGTGTGGTACCCAGAAAGGGGATCACTGTATTTGACTCCCAGTGGTAACCCTGGGGCAAGGGTAAGGGGTCTCCAGAGTCTGGGCGATGGTGTGTGCAGGTGGCTGTGGTCTTTACCTGTGTGACGCAGAACTGATCATTGGTTCCACTGATGTTCATTGCCAAAGGGTCCTTTTCCGTGGGTTGTGAACAGAGCGTGTGAATCCTGAGCAGTCTTCTGCCACAGTTTGTCCCTAAGGGGTTGGGGCTGTATCCAGGTTGTTCAGTGGTCAGGTGCCACAACTGACGGCTGTTGGCTACTGGCTGCAAGTTGCTGAAAATATAACAAGGTGTGTTCAGGGGGTGTCATACAGGACAAGCACCAGTCTGCATCTCTGTTCATGGGCAGAGTTTTTTTGTTTTTTCGTTTTCCCCCTACATGCTTTAGCTCTTTCCCAGGCATTCTCCAGGACAGTGGTATACTGAAGACCCCACATCGCAAGGCCACACTTCCACGCAGGTGGGAGAGTCCGTTGATAGCTGGTTTACTCCTTTCTTGGACGTACTGTTTTCATTTAATAATAGGGGCTTGCTGGGCAGGGCTCATTTTATTCCATGACAGACATGCCAGGGAAGAACAACACAAGGGGAGCTAGTCTCTCACTGTCCACCAATGCCCAGTGTCAAGCCAGTAACGGGCCCTCAAATGGGATAGGCTGAGCCACAACAGTCAGGCAACTGCCAATCAAAACGCCAGGCGTCCTCTTCGCTGAGTGTCAGCTTCCTACTGCCCCAGGCTCCAGGCTGCATAATTCTCAGTCCCCCCCACTTGTCATCAGAAGGTCTCTTAGGACAGACCGGCCTGAGCGGGAGGCAGCCTGTGCAGCCTGCAGGTTGCTTTCTCTAAGCACTTCTGCGTCCACAGCTCTTCCGTTGATGTGCAGTGAGCTCCTTCCTCGTCCACCCTTGTCTTCTAAACTTCTCTACTGCCACCATGTGACTGGGCCGGGGAGCCTGGAGGGCTCCTATTGGGCAGTTGCCCCCATGTCACTGTCCTAACCATGGCCTTTCCCCAACGGCATCACCCCTCCCAGTGAGAAGTGGTTCTCATCCTAAAAACTCCGTTTCCTGGCTGTGTGAACTGTCCTTCACAGGAAACAACACAGATTAGTTTCAAGGACATGGTAGGGTTGGTGTTGGTGGAAGCTGCATTTTTGTGCCCTAAAAAGGACAGGCTGGAGCCCCGGCCTTGCCTGGAGAGGAGCCGTCAGAGATCTGATCAGGAAGAGGTGGGGCCATGGCCTCTTGGAGTGTGGCTATTTTCCCTGTTAAGGCAGCCTTCTGACTGGAGTTATAGATCCCACATACACTGACGGCTTCTGCCTCAGAAACACAATTTCTCCACTGTATGATGGATAGCAGTTTGAGGATTCTTTTTTTTTCTTCTTCCTTTCCAATGTGTGGTAGACAGAGAAACTGTCCTCGGAAGATGTCTGTTACCTAATCCCTGAAGCTGTGAATCTGTCACATCACTTTCATTGATGTGATTAAGTTGAGGACCTTGTGAAGGGAAGCTGGTCCTGGATTTTCTGGGTGGGTCCAATCTAATCACAAGGGTCCTTAAAAGTTGAAGAGGGAGATGGGAGAGTATCAAAAGGAGATAACGACCACTGAGGAATGACCCAGGAGATGCAGGGTTGGAGCACAAGAGTGTAAGAGCCTCTAGAAACTGGAAAAGGCAAAGAAATGGATTCTGTCCTGGAGCTTCCAGGAAGGAACACAGCCCAGGGAGAGCCATGTCAGACACTACCTACAGAAATGAAAGAGAGTGCATTTGTGTTGTTTTAAAGCCACCACATTTATGATCATTTGCTCTCGTGGCAATAGAGGGAACACACATGGCTTCTGTAATTCTCTATGTTACTGTAACTGTTGAGGTTTCATCCTCCCCACCCTGGGCTAATGCAGAGACTCCCTCCAACTCCCTCACATCCTGAATGTTCCTGTACCTCCAGAGGGTGGGCAGTGTGAGCTCAGGGCAGACTCCGCCTCTCCCGTCTCTATCTCTTATGCTGACTGGCTCTGAATTGCAGGAATTTCTTCCGTCTGATGCGCTTCTGTGTCTCTCTAATCTTGTGTGTCCTGTAACTGACCCCTGGGTGGCCCAGATCCCACAGGATTCCCAGGCTCCCAGGAAACTACGATTCTGTTCCCTCCTTGCTTATGACATCTTCAGCTTATAAACAGCCCTGTCATCATGTAGGGCCTCCCCAAAGTTGGGGCTTTGGACCCCAAAATCTCTTCAGTCTTTCACTTTAGTCACTTCTGTTCAGTAGACCTGACTCACTCAGAACAGATAGCAAACCACACCCCCTCCAGTTCTCTCTCTTAAAAAAAGGGACGGTGTAGCTTCCTTCACAAACCACAAAAACAAACACAGATAAACTGAATAGTTAAAAGGTAAAAATAAAACTCTAAATATATTAGAAGAAGAAATAGGGGGAAAAGTCCCCATATTAGTATGTGAAAAGCCATTTTATTTAGGGATGAGCATTAACTTCTATTGATGCTGCCTAAAGGTTTTTTGGGACCAAATTAAAATATTAATAGTAGACCACCTGGTAGATTGTACCAATTATCAGTGTCTTGGCTAGAAAATTCATTCAAGAACTGAAGGGTAAAATGAAGTTTTTGTACCTGTAAATAGATAATAGGGATAATAGATTTAATTTTGTAGAGTGGAATATCCAAAGTAACTTTGAAGTTTCAAGAACTGTTGACTGAGCATAGCTGTGCCCCTGGTATACTAGAGAACACAGGAGAAAAACCTCTGCTAACTGAGAAAGAGGTGAAATTATAAATTTGGTTTGAAATCACTATCTCTATAAAAATGGTGATTTTTTCATGTGTCTGCTACCTATCAATAACATCTTATTTGAGAACCATAAGATGAATGTTTGAAATGTTTATTGACTCCAGGGCCTGTTTTACTTCTTAAATAGACCCTAAAATAAACCCTGCAAGGTTTTCTCATCAGTACTCAGCAGAATATTGATGTAGCACTCAGGTGGCAAAGATGCAGCCTGGTAGTCCTGCACTGGAGGCCAAGAAGAAAAAGGTCTGCATGGTCACCATGGTGCTGTGATAGACAGGGAAGGAGGTGACCCAGATACTGCAGGACACCAGCATGCCTGAACTTGGCTTCACTGAAGGTGTCAGGTAGGTTCCTGACTGGGGAATCCACAGCAGTGCTTCCCAGGGCCAAGGATCCCATGCATTCCAGGACACGGTAGAAGGCAGTGACGGAGCCCTTAGTGCATCCATCGATGATATGTGTAGACTCAGAGTGTGTGTTCATTTCAGTGAAAAAAGGAGAGAGTCCCAACCTGATTCTAGATTCTGACTTGGATCAAGGCATGATGGGAGGGACAGTCAGTGCTCCTGATATAAACCACTGTCTTACCCTTCTCCCTTTATTTTGAAAGCCAAAACCACAGTCATGATTTTAGCCTAAACAGTAGAAATAACCACAGTAAACACAAATGGAAATGTCACCTGCTGAGCTATGCAGGTGCCCGTGTTGGGAGGGCTGATGGAGAGTAAGAGCAGAGGAAACCCAGGAGGAGGAAGGTAAGCGGGATGTAGCTGAGAGTCGGTTGCTGGCCTTGATGATCCAGTGTCTCAGTGCTTCACAGAGACCCCAAGGAGCACAGCTGTGAGAACAGAATAGCACAGAGCGGTGCTGGCCAGAGCCATCCTTAGTGGGTCTTGAGAATCCAGGAAGGTCACTTTCTTTGGGAGGCAGTGGTGTTGAGAGTTTGAGAACTGATGATCAGTGTACCTCGCACATTGGTGTGTATCTAAAGAGGAGAGGAAAGATATACTGTGTCTCCAGTTCAGGGACTCCTACTGATGCCCAAGGAAAAGAGTCCCCTTTGGGAACTTTGAACATCCTGTTCACTTTGATGCACACTCAGACAATAGCAATGAAATTTACAAGTTTCTGTTGATGCTGTCTAAAACTTTTTTGAACAAAATGAAAATTTCTGTCACTTTTTTCCCTTGTGTAAGGGAGCTATTTTGGTTCTTTCCACAGGGAAACTATTATAGAGTCTTAGATATATAAATATAATATCTTCAGGTTCTCTCCTGGGTTACAGTGTTTCTCCATCCATAGGTTGAGTAATTTATTCTTGAGAAATATGATTTTTACTGAGTAAAAAGTTTAAGGAATGACTATTGGTTTTGTTAGGTGTGATAGTTTTATACTAGTTATGTGGGAAAATGTCATATTTTCAGAGAAAATTTCAGAGAAACCTAAGGAGTGAAATGTCAATGTGTCTGTAATTTATTTTCAAAAACATTTGCAGAACAGTTATAGGTAAAGCAAACATGGCAGAATGTCAGCAGTTGCTAAATTTTGATCACATATGTATGCATATTCATTATACTTTAAATCTGAAAATGCTTGTAACATAAAGATCAGAAAAGGAAAGAAAAAAGCCTCATCTGGGGCAAATTCTCCTAAGTTACAAAACATAATTAAGTTTAATTTCAGTGGAAAATTGTTAATTCATTCCAGAGCCCCAAATTTAAGCACTAAGTTAAAATAACACAAAATTCCTTTAAAGTCGGAACAGATTTCCCTAGAGGTCCAATGGTTAAGACTGTGCTTCCAGTGCAGGGGGTGCAAGTTCGATCCCTGGTTGGGGAACTAAGATCCCTCATGCCATGTGGGGTGACCAAAGAGGGGGGAAAAATCACGCACAGTTATTCCAGTTTTTAGTGTTATCTATTGTAATCTGACATACTAAGATAGGCTCATTTTGTTAATTTATTTCATGTTTGTCTACCTACACTGCTTCAGGTCCTTTGTGCCTCTTACATATTATATACCTAAAATTTGTATAAATTATGCACTTGACTATCAGTGTATGTTACTTGAGTCTTTCATCCAAGAATCAATCAGAAAGCACAGGATAGAATTAAAGTCTACATAAATAATGAAGCACCAAGATCGCCACCATAGGAAACCATCAAGCCAGGAGTAAATCAATGAGACATAGAATACTGATTCTCCCATTCCCCCTATGTCCTCAGTGCAGCTCCTTTATGGAGTAAGATTCTTGGGGCAGAGGCCAGAGATCTTTATTTCCCCCAGAGAAATCAAAGGCCATACACGTCTCTTAAGTATGCTGGGGAAACTCAGAGAAGGGAAGGACTTAGGGCTCTGGGCTCTGTTTCATGGCTCATGGCTCTGTTGGATACAGACACTTGTCTCCATCGTGTCAGGCCCACAGGTGACTGGTATCTTGGGATTGTCATAAGAGACCTTTGAGTGCTTAACCACCGGCGGCTCCTTTAGCCCTGACAACTGCTGTGTGCGTGTACATGCCGAGTTGTTTCAGTTGTGTCAACTTGTTGTGATGCTATGAACTGTCTCCCCTGTCCATGGGATTCTCCAGGCAAGAATACTGGAATGGGTTGCCATGCCTTCCTCTAGAGGATCTTCCTGACCCAGGGATCGAACCCATGCCTCTTAAGTCTCTTGCATTGGCAGGCAGGGCCTTTACCAGTCGTGCCACCTGGGAAACCCCTGACAATTGCTGAGATCTCTTCAAAATAAGGTTACCATTGTTCGCTTAGACTCACTATGTATGTGGACCCTGAGGGCACTTTTCCCTCCAATGGGAATCATCCAGTTAGGAAAAGTGATGTGAAAACTTGCCCTTGATTTCAGCTGAAGTGATCAATGCCACTTGATCATTGCCACCACCTCTCGAAGGCATTCAGGGCAGCCTCAGCTCTCGGGCTGGGTCTGTTACAGAAGATAGAACCTCCCTAGGCTTCCTCCTTGCAGGAGAAAGTGGAGCCCGTAATCCTAATACACCCTGTGTACCTGGATAAATGCCTTGGGCCAAGAGGAAAGGTCAGCATAGAGGCTTAAGGAGAAAGCCCTTTGGCTTTCTAAAGTACACATCATTAGGGTTGATGGGATTTGTTTGGCTGATGGGTCCTGAACCCTGGGGGATGAGGTTGAATCAATACTGTCAGAGGGTTTCATCCTGCAACTTGAGGTCTTGTTCAGTCAGCTTAATTACCTGCTGTACGAGTCCAACAAAATACATTTGGCTGGCCTATTAGTGAGATGTATCAGATCAGGAATCAATTTTTCTAAACGCTTTGCAGGATTCTTTCCAAAAAACTGTACTATCTCTCATTCATGGATTTTACTTCCTTTGGTTTGTTCTCTGCCTTCTTTTTACCCTTCCCTCTTCTTGTCCCAAGTCCTCACTAGACTCTAGAGCTGTCCTCCAAGGTAGCCTTCTGGGGGTAGAAGGATCTGAATTGGGCTGCTGTCATGAACAAGGAACAGGGACCACCCATCGCTAAAGCCACTCAGGGCTTATATATACAATTATCTTTAATAGGAAGAAAGTACCAGCCAAGAAGCTGCAGGGCGCACCCAGAGGTAGGCCAAGGCCTGGCACAACTGGACTGGACCCATGTGAAAAAGTTCTAGAAGCACCACGCCACTGTAATGCCCTTCATTTTTTAGGCCGAATGGAACCAGTTGAACAGTTATAAAATAATGAAGTCTTCCTGGTCAGGAAGTGCCCTTGTAAGAAGGAGAAGCCTCTGAAGCTTAGCCACTGACATCAGCCTGTTTTATGTGAACTAATTCAGACAAGCTGAGTGAGTTCTCTGCTGAAAGGGGGAGGAAACAGGCCCGAGGTGACAAGTGTTCAGCCTCCCCAGCCCTACTGTGAATGGGGTGTTGTTGAGGAGTTTCTCGTAGAGCAATGTGCTTGTGTGAACGCTCCGTTCATTCACCCAACAGGTAAGTTGTATGTCTCATAACCTATTACGAGTGTTGTTCCAGACCCTAGGGCTGTACTGGATGCCAAGGCAGCCAAGGTTTCTGCTTTCACATTCAGCCTCAGAGCCCCCTGAGGTGGGCCCCAGGTCTTCCTGGCCCCAACTTATCTTACCCTTTCCCCACAGCCAGACCATGTAGCTGGAATCTTCCTTTCCTGGTCTTCTCCCACTGTGTTTCTCAAGTTCTCCCAAAGCTGGTCTTCAACCTGGTAGATGCATTATCCTGGTGACCTTTGCACAGATTAGAGAAAAGGAAGCAGTGTCTGCTCATTTCCAAAGAGCACCATCCAGGACTGTTCAAATCTCTGAGAGGACATAAGCCAGAGGGACAGAATGGCCTGGGAGCTGAGCTTCAGGGCCTGACTCACCCCTTAAGTCTCTTTCTTGACCTCAAACAAACTAATCCTATGTCATACAGGTATTATTTTCAAGCACTATACAAGATTCCATAAACATGTTTTTTCCTAGAAGAGAATTCCAGTGGAACTTCAAAAATGATAAGTTACATCCACATCAACATGACAAGTTGATTTTATGATCAGTCCTAAAAGAAGAATTTCATTCTACTTGTATTCACATGCTTCACAAAAAACTAAACTAAAACGTACCAATCAATAAAAATCTCTTCGGGACATGTTCAGCCTGGGAATAGGTTAGAGCCCCACCCAGTCAGCAATGCTCATGTATTTCCAAAGAGAGACATCCCTTTTTAATTCTCAGAGATGTGACATTCACAAACTGTTCCACCTGCCAGCACACCCATAAAACCTATCCCCATAGAAATGGGATCTCCAAGTCCAAGACCTCTTCTTCCCATTCATCACCACCTTGACTGTGAATTCATCATTCTCTCTGATGCCTTGTGCTGGAGACCAGCATGGAACTAGCCAAGACTTCTGCCAAGTCTCTATCCCCCATTTAGGAGGCCAGGTAGACACTGAAACAGAAGGTCCTACGATATCCATTTTTACAGATATCTAAAAAGTGTCCTGAGGAGGTAGTGCTCCTGAATATCTGAGCAGTGGCCTGGAAATATAATTCTCTCTCTGTTTCACACTCTATTTAAAAAGTACCACTTCCATCAAGCTTCCTGAGGGACCTACAGCTCACCAACCCTACTCCCTTGCACCCATCCTAAGTGAACCATCACTCATGGAAAGGGAACAGCACTTCCCAAAGAAGGTGTCCTTGGGGGGAGTGGGTGGCTCTGACCTCCTCTTATAAATTAGGCAGTATAAAGATGATAACTTTTAATTGTGTTAAAGTTACTGTCATCTTTGAACTAGGGTGTAGTGGTCTCATTCTAAACCTTATGAACTTAAGAACCTTGTGAATTTTGAAGGTAGAACTGGCAGGATTTGTCAGTGGTTTGGATGGAAGGCTTAAGAGAGAGAGAAGAGCCAGGGTGACTAGATTTTAATCTGAGTAACAGGACTGGGGCACTATTTATGGAGATAATGTGATTGGGGGTGGTAGAATATAGGAGTGGGAGAGGAGAAACTTTCTGGGAAAATCTTAGAAGAAAGAATACTTTGATCTTGAGCATTTAAATGTGGAAACAGCCTTTAAGAGCACTCACTTGAAGCCTATTTGTAACTCTAGAAATTACCATTCTTGGAAGTTTAGCAATCTATTCAGTTGCTTTACACCTCCATTTGCACCATCTATTTGCCTACCATCACTTACGATATGCCAGGCACTGTGCTTTACTTATGAAGAAAGTAATTTTTAACTGTATTATTATAAAGATGAGGAAACTGAAGCTCATAAATAACTAAGGTCATCTAGCTAGAATTATGCACAGTAGAATTCTCTTTCTGTACGCTTAATATGTTGTACAGAAAGTTAGCCCCACACAAATGATCAGGTGCTTTGTGGCTTCAGAACAAACAGCACCAGCTCCCTGGGCCCTGTGGAATGCATGCTGCCCTGTCCAGTAGCTTCTGATCACTAATTCCTGTATCCAGTGTACGCATAGTACTTACTTGCTGAGCCAAGAGAACCTACGAGAGATGTCTTTGAAAAATCCTTGGAATCCTGTTGGAGTATATTTATGGTGACCACATTTCTTCACCAAAAATGGTGACACAGGAGCAGATATTGGCAACACATTCGAAATCGGGACTGCTCTGGAGAACCCACAGTATTTAGGCTGCCCTTGAGATAGAACTGGGAGAGGTTTGTTTGCAGAATTTAGTCCATGAGTTGAGTGGACTCTGGGTGTTCTCCCAGTAAGCAACCTAGCACCAAACTTCTGAGACTGACTCTTTCCCCTATAGAGGTGTAACTTGGCGTTCTAGAGCACTGTGCACATCCGGGGCCTCAGGTCCCAGCAGACTTCACGGGTGATGTAGGAGGCCCGGTCTCTACAGAACAGCCCCGTTCCCTGACCCAGACTCTGAAATCTCCTTTAAATATATGTGTGTATATATTTATTTATTTACTTATTTATTTTTGACTGCACTGGGTTTTTGCTGCCGGGCTTGGGCTTTCTCTGGCGGCTACTCTTTGTTGTGGCGCTCAGGCTTCTTGCAGTGGCTTCCCTTGTTGCGGAGCACGGGCTCTAGAACAGGCCCAGTAGTTGTGGCACAAAGGATTAGTTGCTCCGCGGCATGTGGTATCCGCCCAGACTGGGGATAGAAACTGTGTTCCCTGCGTTGGCAGGTGGATTCTTAACCACTGGGCCACCAGGGAAGTCCTGAAATCTCCTTTAATCCGTATTGTTTGTAACTTTGTGAATAAGGGAAATGTGTAGGCAGCTTTGAAAAGGGAATTTATTCTTTGGATGCATCAGTAGCTCATGGAGCCCAAGTTGGGTAAGCAGTCAGACCCTGGGAAGGATGAGAACTGGGAATGGAAGGCCGCCGAGAACCCTGGAGGACACTTTTTTCACCCATATGTTTTTCTCCAGGCATCTGCTTCCTTCTGAGCAGCTAGACTTCTCTTTACAGTCTGAGGCCATGGTGGCCCCTGGAGCTCTCAGATTTCCATGGTATTCATTCAGATGCTCAGAAGGAAATGGATTCTTCCTTGATCCACCCCACCTCACCCTGGGGAAATGTCTGCTGGGTCTGCACCATGCTCTTTTCTGAACCCAAGTCAGGACAGGGCTCTGCGGTATAAGACTGGCTGCTGTGGGAACCACAGATTTGGAAAGGAAAGCCAGAAAGGAACTTCTCTGAGTTTAGCTCTGAGCAGATGCTGCTCAGAACAGCTAAGAGTGGGAATGTGACCACAGATCTGTTGAGGTCCTGTGGGTGTTTGCCATTTGGTCATGGTCCCCTTGGATTTATGGGGACAAATTATTTTCTGCTCAGTACACTTTCCGCTTTTTATTTGAGGAAGTTGCTCCTTCCCCATTCCATGCAAGCCTGGTGGGATACAGTATTTGTTCCTTTGTGACTAGCTTATTCCACTTAGCCCAGTGTCCTCAGGGTTTATCCACGTTGTACCATGTGTCAGACCTTCCTTCCTATTTAAAGCTCCATAGTGTTCCATTGTATGGCTATGCCATATTTTGCTTATCCATTCATTCGTTGATGGATACTTGGGTTGCTTCTACCTTTTGGCTACTGTGGATAATGCTGCTATGGACATAAGTGTATAAACACCACCTTAAGATCCTGCTTTCAATTCTTTTGAGTGTATATGCAGTAGAATTGCTGGCCCATGTGATAATTCTTCATTTAATTTTTTGAGGAACTGATACACTGTTTTCCACAATTGTACTATTTTTACATTCTTACTAACAGACAGGATTTCAATTTCTCCACATCCTCCCCGACACTTATTTTCTGTTTGTTGGATAGTAGCTGTCTTATGGATGTGAGGTGGTATCTCATTGTAATTTTGATTTGTGTCTCCCTAATGATTTAAGGATGTTGAGCATATTTTCATGGGCTCATTGACCATTTGCATATTTTCTTCAGAGATTTCTGTTGAATTTCCACTTAAATATAGCTATTCAACTACATTCCCCATTTTTGAATTAGGTAGTTTGTGTTTTGTTGTTGAGTTCTAGTTCTTCATATGTTCTGGCTATGAAACCTTTATCAGATATATGATTTGTATATATTTTCACCCATTCCATGGGTTGCCTTTTCACTCTATTGATTGTGTCCTTTTATGTACAGACATTTTTAATTTTGATGTAGTCCAATTGATCTATTTTTTCTTTTGTTGTCATATCCAAGTCAAACTCAGAAATTATTATCAAATTCAATGTCATAAAGTTACCCCTATGCTTTCTTCTAAGAGTTTTATAGTTTTAGCCCTTATATTTAGGTCTTTGATCCATTCTGAGTTTATTTTTGTAAATGGTATAATAAGTGTCCAACTTCATTCTTTTCCATGTCGATATTCAGTTTTCCCAGCACCGTTTGCTGAAACGACTATCCTTTCCCTATTGAATGGTTTTGCCACCCTTGTTGAAAATCATCCGACCACATGTGCAAGAGTTTATTTTTTGGCTCTCTATGTTATTACATTGGCCTGTGTGTCTGTCTTTATGCCAGTACCACATTGTTTTGATTACTTGAGCTTTGTAGAAAGTTTTGAAATCAGCAAGTATGAGACCTCCAACTTTCTGCTTTTTCAGGATTGTTTTTGGTTATTTGGAGTTCGTTGAATTTTGAATTTTACGGCAGATTTTTTCTATTACTGTAAAAATCACCATTGAGATTTTGATGAGATTGCATTGAATCTATAGATTGCTTTGGATAATACTGACATCTTAACTATATTAATTTTTCCAGTCCATAAGCATGAGATGTCTTTTCATTTATTTGTATCCTTTAAATTTCTTTCAGCAATATTTTGTACTTTTAAGTGTACAAAACTTTTTGCCTCTTTAGTTAATTTAATTCCTAAGTATATTATTCTTTTTGATGCTATTAAAACAAGTGGAATTGTTTTCATAATCTTTTTCACATAGTTCATTTTTGGTATATTAGAAATATAACTGATTTTTGAGTATATTTTATATTCTTCAGCTTTTCTGAATTCACTTATTATTAGTTCTGACAGTCTGTTTTGTATTTGTGTATAATCTTTAGGGTTATCTTGATATAAGATCATGTCATATAAGAACAAAGATAAACCTTTTATTTTCTTTTTCTTGGCTAGTTGCTTTCACTAGATGTCTAGTATTATGTTGAATAGAAGTGCTGAAAGTGGGCATCCTCTCCTCTTGGGTCTCCAGTGACACAAATTTTATATCTTTTGCTATTGTCCCATAGGTCCTGAGACTCTGCCACTTTTTTTTTTTTTTTGAGAAAACTATATTCAGGACTTCCCTGGTAATCCAATGGTTAAGCCAGGGGGAGTGGGTTCAATCCCTGGTTGAGGAAAGAAGATCCCACAAGCCATGTGACACTGCCAAATAATAATAATAACAATAATAATAATAATAAAACTGTTTTCTCTTTCTTATTCAAATTAAATAATTTTATCAACTATCTGAAACGTCACTGATCCTTTTCTCTGTATTTTCCTTTCTACCCTTGAGCTCATCCAATGTTATTTTTGTTGTTTGTTTGTTTGCCTTGGTTGTGAAAGCTTTCATTTCTAAAAGTTCCATTTGGTTCTTCTACATATCTATTGTTCCTTTGCTGGTATTTTTTTACTTTTTCCATTTGCCTAAAGAGTTCTTGTAATTTCTTGTTGAAGTGTTTATGTAACTGCTTTAAAATCCTTGTCAGATAATTTCAACCTCTATGTCATCTCAGTACTAAGTGTCTGTTGATTATCTTTTCACATTTGAGTTGAGATTTTCTTGGCTCTTGGTATGAGTAATTTTGGACTGTATCCTGGACATTTTGAGTACAAGGTTAGGAGACTCTGTTTTCCATATAACTATTTTAATAGGCAGTCAATCTATTTATGTTAAGAATGCATGTCCTGGCCCACTTTTGTGGGCTATGTTTTAAATATCAATTACTTTTCAAGCCTTTGCAGTGCTTTTGTGGTCTGTTGCTTGTGTGCTACCCAGAGGTCAATTTGAAACCTATGCCATTCCATGCTGTAGTTCAGTTATCAAAGTTTTTGCTGTTTGATCCTGATCAGTTTGATAAATGGGCTATGTCCAGGACTTCATACACAGATTGAAAGCATCCCATTCTGCTATGGACTGCAGTGTCCTCCCTATCCTCAAAATCCTACCCCTTCCCAAATTCATATCCTGAAGCCCTAACCCTTTATAAAGACAGGTATTTAGAAATGAGGCCTTTAGGGGGTTATTAGGTTTAGATAAAGTCATGCAGGTGGGGCCCTCATGGTAGGATTAGTGTCCTTGTAAGAAGAGACACCGGGCTTTCCTGGTGGCTCAGTGATAAAGAACCTGCCTGCCAATGCAGGAGACACAGGTTCTATCCTTGGGTCAGGAAGATCTCCTGGAGAAGGAAATGGCAACCCACTCTTAGTATTCTTGCCTGGGAAATCCCATGGACAGATGAACCTGGCAGGCCACAGTCCACAGAGTCACAAAGAGTTGGACACGACTTAGCTACTAAACAGCAAGAAGAGACACCTGAGAGCTTGTTCTCTCCCTCCCTCTCTCACCCTCTCTCTCTCCCTTTCTCTCTCCTTATGCCATGTGAGGACATGGTGAGAAGTGGCCATCTATAATAGAGCAAAGAGCTGTCATCAGAAACTAACCATGCTGCCACTTTGATCTTGGACTTCAAGCCTCTAGTACTGTGAGAAAAGGCACTCATGCTTCTTTGCCCATCTCTTTCCCCCCAGTCGCTGCTGCCAGGGCACTGAGGGCTTCGTGGGGTCCTTCTTGCCTCTTGAGAGGCATCTGCAGAAGCTCTTGGCTTTCCTTCCCAGCTTTGTCCTGACATCTTTCTGTGCAAAGTAATCCTCCTGAACCATGTCCGTTGTGGCACTCCCCTGGCCAACACCCTTCAGTGGCACCCTTCAGTGGCTGGCCCTTGGGAAAAGCTCAGGTACTCAGCCAGCAAGGCCCTGAATGCTGATTTCTTCAGATTCAGCTCTTGCTACATTTTCGCCTCACTCCCATTCTGGCTTAGCTAAATGTATTCCCTCAAGACACACAGGACCTGAGTCCTGAATTTCACCTTCACTGGATTATGCTCAGCTGGGCTTAACTAGCCTGTTCTTAAGAAGCCCTCTTTCGGCCAGAATGGGTCCCCATATCAGGTGGGCACCTTTGCTGCTGTGGCTCCCAGTGTTATTTAGTTCTTCACACTTATTACCTTGGCTTTTCTGCTATCTTCTTCCCTAGACTTGTAGCCTCCAGA
This sequence comes from Bubalus bubalis, assembly GCF_019923935.1. Taxonomy (NCBI): domain Eukaryota; kingdom Metazoa; phylum Chordata; class Mammalia; order Artiodactyla; family Bovidae; genus Bubalus; species Bubalus bubalis. The sequence continues at coordinate 52,691,519 of NC_059177.1, forward strand.
GCCATCACTTCTGTGTTTTTTTTTTTTTTTTTTTTTTTCTGCTGTATTTATAGCACAGTGCTGGGCATGTGATGAGTCAGAAAATCCACAACAAATTTTCACCTGCATTTTCTGCCTCCCTTGATTGCATTTACATTCCAGCAGCAGCATTTTGCAGTTTGTGATGGTAGGCCTTTGCTTCTAAGAGCCTCTCAGACAGAGCCTGCAAGTTCTGTCTTTTATTCTCCTTCTTTTTAACTTCTATTTCCCTCTTTGGGGCCTCCCTCATGGCTCAGACAATAAAGAATGTACCTGCAATGCATGAGACCAAGGTTCAATCCCTGGGTCAGGAAGATCTCCTGGAGAAGGGAATGGTAGCCACTCCAGTATTCTTGCTTGGAGAATTCCATGTACAGAGGAGCCTGGCGTGCTACAGTCCATGGAGTCGCAAAGAGACACGACTAAGTGACTAACACTTTCACTTTCCCTCTTATATCCAACAAAAATTCCTCTTTCATCAGAATGCTCTCAATGATCCCAACTGAGATTCATGGTTTATTCATTGAATTGAATCCCAGGTTGAATGAGAGACCATAGCAGGGAGAAGGGCTCTGAGCCCTGTTTCCTGGATCATATAAGTGTAATCTGAGGAAGTGCTCCCCTAACTCTTCTTGCCTCCCATTGAGATGGTGATTCCCATCTGGGCCCCCTGGGGATGTTAATGGAAGCACTTTGTGGTATATCAGGGCATTTAGAGGACTGGAACACATCACTTTCTCCGTTCAGAATTGCCTTGCCTTGTTCTCTGTGTCTCCTGGTAGCACTGCTGCTTGAATATGTAAGACTTTGCAGGTGCTAGCTACCTACAACCATGAAGTACTTTACAACATGCATCTACCTCTCTGCTCCTTTGCCCTGTTTGGGAAGTACACCAGGCCTAGTTATAATTTTCACTTTAAGAAGCAGCAACCCTGTAAGGGGATCTGAGGGATAGCTGGGCAGTGACAATGATATTTCAAAGTCCAGAATCTCTGTGACAGACACTTTGTTCGGGTGGCAAGATACACCTTAGCTGAGCTGCCAGCATGTGGAGATTTAAAGCAAGGAAATGAAGAGCACATGGGACTTCCCTAGTGGGCCTGCGATCAAGACTTCTCGCTTTCACTGTGGAGGGCACGGGTTTGATCCTAGTCAGGAGAACTAAGATCCTGCATGCCTGAATGGCCAAAACAAAGAGCACACATGCCAGCAATGGCATGGCAACCAAGTTAGACTAAAATTATCCTAATCTTATTGAGTGGTTCGATGTGAACGTGTTTTTGAATAAGCCAATTAAATTAATGTGAAGAAAACATAGTATTAGATCAATTAATTTATGAACCTTATACTATTGACTATTTACAATATTTTTATTGCTGCAGATAGGTGCATTTCTCTTATTAAAAGAAAACAAGAGAAAGGATTACATGATCTGTTTCTTAGGAGAAATGTAGAGCAACAGTACTGTGCAAATGTTTAAAGTATTGAGTTGGCCAAAAGTTCATTTGAGTTTTTCCATAAGATGTTATCAAAAAGCCTGAGTGAACTTTTTGGTCAACCTAGTATGACTATAAAAATCATCACCCCCCTCCCCTCCGCCACCGGGATTTCAAAATTAGAAGATAATAATACGGAAACAAAGTAAGCTGCATAGAGCTTTGATGTTAGATAATTCCATTTTTAGAGGTACTGGGAATAATATTCTGGCTCCCATGAAGAGAGGACTATCTTGGCTAATAATTCCCACTCAGCCCTGGAGAAGGATCCACAGGTAAATCCCCTCACAGGTGGGGGAAACAATAGTATGGGATATGTATGGTGTAGCAAAGGGACTAAGGGATTTGCACTGGCTTGTCCTGGCAGAATAACCTCAGTGCTTTGTATCCTCTGGTGTCAATGCAGCTCTTGGCCAACGTTAGCCTGCTTTTCTGTCTCATCTGGATTGTTGCGTAGTCTCAGCTTTGTTTCCACTTTCTGCTTCCATTCTTCCCTGAGCCTGAAAATAGAAACAAAATATACACAAATGGAGCGTTCCTCTCCATGACTTTTGGTTCAGGGAAGCTCCTGTCCCTTTTATTCTGTAGGTGTTTTAAGTATGCTTGTGTGTGCGTGTGTGTGTTTGGGCTTTAAAAGGTATGCAGAGGACTTGCAATTTTAAATATATACATATTTGAAATCTCATTTCTATTTGAGCCCTGGTGGCTCAGATGGTAAAGCGTCTGCCTACAATGTGGGAGACCCGGGTTCAATCCCTGGGTTGGGAAGATACCCTGGAGAAGGAAATGGCAACCCACTCCAGTACTCTTGCCTGGAAAATCCCACACAGGGGAGCCTGGTAGGCTACAGTCCATGGGGTCGCAAAGAGTCAGACATGACTGAGTGACTTCACTTTCTTTCTTTCTTTCTATTTGAGTACTATTTTAGTCTTAATTTCTAAAATTTCCTTTGAAAGTACAATATCTTTAAAGTTTAAGAGGGGGGAGAAGCCCTGCCAATCTAGAATTGTTTACCCAGCAAAGCTATCTTTCAAAAACCAGAGGTGAGATATAATTGTATTCATATGATTGCAAGGTTCTTACCCTCTACAGGAAATGATATATCACTTGAAGGTAGACTGTGATAAGTATATAAATCCTAAAGCAACCACTAGAATAACACACAGAGATATAGCTAAAAAGCCAATAGAGGAGATAAAATGGCTAGCATACACAGGCCCCATAGCCCCTGGCTACACAGTAGCTGTGGTCTTAGTGCACAGACAGCAACTGAACTGTTCCCTCTGTGGGAACAGACAAGCTGGCCTGTCCTTTCCTGTGGCCTGTAGGTGACTCCCTGCAGTCATCAAGAGGCTGTATGTGTGAGGGTGGTGAAGTGCCACTGTTTCCAGAGACAGTAACCCAGGTCTGCTCGTATGAGTCACTGCTCTCCACTCGACTTGCTTGGCTAGAACAGGGTTGTATACCAGAGGGCCAAGAGCCTCCCAGAACCGTGCAGGACATCCTGTGTCATTATCCAAATGAGCACTGACCATTAACTGGTCATTGTCTCCTTTGTTTGATTGTTATTCATGGATACATCTGTTGACACGCTCCACAAATTTAGTGTAACCCTCACACACTAGAAATGGTGACAGAGAGGAGAGATTTTTCTGGTTATAAAGATGAGAGCTGTGTACACTTGTTAACTTGGAAGAATTTCTTAAATTACTGCCCATAACCACAGATGGTGGCAGGACCACATGCAGGGAAAATTAAAATAATTGCATCCTCTAGGACTGGCATTTTTCTGGGGAAATTAATTTTGCTTTCAAAAAACACACAGGCGAAGGTCATTATGATGTATCTATGTAGGTTTATGAATTGTAACAGAGTACCCTCTGGTGGGGCATGTTGCTGGTGGGAGAGGCTGTGTGGCGGAGTTTTGCTGTGAACCTAAAACCACCCTAAAAATCAAAGTTTATTTTTAAAAATTAATAATAAAAAAGTAGACAAGGCACGTACTTTCTGAGTGCACTTCTTCCCAGGCGATGTTCTTCTGATTCTCGATAGTAAGTCTGTTTGCCAATTTCCCTTTCCCAGAAGCGTTTGAGCTCGTGACAGGTGTTCCGGCAGAAGACCTCCCGGCGGACGTACTGATTGTTCATCCCCTGAAAAAGTAAATATCGACTGAACCCCCACAGAACATGCTCGCTTGTACTCTGGAAGGTACAGACCTTGCTGTTTAACTCCCGAGGGAGACCCCAATCAGGCACAAAACCTCGTGCTAGGGACACACTGGTGTATTGATGAGGGATGTGACTGCAGAAGCCCCGCTGCAGCATGTCACAAGTGAAGTGAAAGGCGCTCAGTCCGACTCCTTGCAACCCCATAGACTATAGTCCATGGAATTCTCCAGGCCAGAATACTGGAGTGCGTAGCCTTTCCCTTCTCTAGGGGATCTTCCCAACCCAGGGATCAAACCCAGGTCTCCCACATTGCAGGAGGATTCTTTAACAGCTGAGCCACAAGAGAAGCCCCCAAATACTGGAGTGGGTAGCCTATCCCTTCTCCAGCATCTGACAAATACCTCTGTCCTTCCTTCCCCCTCACAAATGAATGACTTCTCAGCTTTTTATCAGCAGGAAGTATGAGCCAGGCATTTTATGCTATTGGTCCTTTTAGTTATCATATCTCCATGAGTCAACATCCCCTTCCTCCTTTTCTAGGAGAGACATTTGAGGAGTGATTAAATTTGCTCAAGGTCTCATGGCTGTAACAGGCAGAAGGCAGGCTGCACACCTCTGAACATTTTCAGGCTCTTTACTAAAGAGATGTGTCACAGAAAATAGTCCCAGCATCTGACACAACAGAGCAAGCAGCTCGTGCATGTGTGTACACGCACATGTGTGTATATGCACACTTATGTGTGGAATCATACATGTCAGATACTCAATAATGCTCACTTTTTACATGAAGAGACCACTGCCCAACTCCCAGACCTCGGTGGGTCCAGCAGACAGGTCAAAACAGGGGCTGAGGGGTGAGAGTGGGTGCAGGGAAAGGAGTTAATGGGCAACTGGAAATGTCCAGGGAGGCAGAGGCAAGGGTGATGGAGGCATTCTGAAGAGGTCAACTCCACGTGGTGAACGAAAGTGAGGGGTGTCAGTGCAGCTGCCCAGGCCACGCCTGTGCAGACAGGCAACCAGAGAAAGGGTTGTGCAGAGCAACCCTGAGCAATGCTGGACAGAGTTTGAGTTGTTTGGGCACTAACATCCAAGGGAACTCCTGAAGGGGCGTGTGGATACTCGGTCTGGAATCAGCATGAAGTTCTGGACCACAGCTCTCCCAGAGGGACGGGCAAGGACACTAGGGCAGGATGGAAGTGAGACAGGTTTGAAACCAGACATTTACTCCAGACCTATCAACTTGATGCACCTTCTGTTTGCCAATAATTCTCCAGGTCTCAGTCTCCTCATCTTTAAAATTTCTCTGAAGATTAAATTTGATCATAAATGTAAAAGTGTTTTGCAGTTTATGAGTTCTGATCTAAATATACATAGCCTTTTGTAATTCTAAAACCTCAAATTGTACAGGATATAGGACAATAATTAGCAGTAAGTAATCATCACAACCTCCCCCCAACTTTCTTTTTATAGACATGAAATAATTATACTTCTCTTTTCTTTCTGAATCAGTGTCTGTTGACCTTCACTGAACTTGGAGTCACTTGGGGAGCTTTACAAAAAATGGATGCCAGGGAGTCCTCCTTAAGGAATCTAATTTCATCAGCCTTGAAAATGTACTGGGTGTCAGGATTTTTAAAACTTCCTCCTGTGATTCTAACGTGCAAGTCAAGGTGAGAACTCAGTCTTTGATCTTGTCCTCTTGTGTGTTGGTCATGTCTGTGTCCAGAGCTGGCTCCAGGGAGGCTAAGGTAGTGAAGGTCGGGCCTAAGTATGTCTCAGCAACAGCTGCCTTTCAGGGTAGACACTATTTTGCAGGTAAGGAAGTTGAGTAGCAGTCTGACCTTCTCAAGGTCATATAGCTGGTAAGTGGGGCAGCTGTCATACTCAGGGCCCAGGCCCCACCCCCTGCCCAATTGTCCCCTAAGAAGGAGGAGAGTGATTTTCTTATCTCTTGGAAATGCTCAGTGATCTCACACTTTCCTGGCAAAAGAGCAGAGATCCAACTGCCTTTGCAGAAAGCTCCCAGAGCTTTTAGGAAATAAGATTATCCTATGTTTTATTTAAATATATTAAAGGGTGTACTGGTGCTCAATAAATATTTGTTGAATTGAATAAATGCCTCCCACCTCCAAGTTATCTTTATCCTGAAGGTCTGGCCAGGAAGGGGCAGTGGTCCCTGTGGCAGTGCTTCAGGCATTGAGGGCCAGTCTGTGGGGCCAGTGAGGGGCACCCTGAGGTCACCTGGCCTGGCCTGAGGGCCTCAGGGTGCTTCCCAAGGGTAGGGACATGCAGGATGAGTGGGTAGGAGTGCTCAGGGTGTGGGAAGTGGACTCTGCAGAGACCTAGGGTGAGAGCCCTGCAGAAACAGAGGGACAGAAGCAGATGGGGTGGGTGGCCTGGTAATGTTTTGGGGTTGTGGAAATGTTTTATATCTTCTTTCTCATCATGGTGACACAGCTGTATACAATGCTGAAACTTATCAAACTGTACACCTAAAACAGGTGAATTTTATTATACTTAAGTTATGTCTCAATAAATAGAGAAAAACTATCTTCTATCTTTGGACTAGAGATTCATCCAAGTTCCCCAGTTCTAACCTCCTTGGAGATTCAGCATCTCATTGTTAGGATTTAGCCCATTCCCTCACAGATAATACACATTTCCAGGAACATTTGTGTTTTCTGGCTTCTGAAATGAGGACAACTACTCTAGCTTGCAGAAGGGTGACACGGAAGATATCAATAGTCAGAAAGTCCTTTGAAAATGTGGAAGATCGTCCTCAATGACTAAGTGACTATTCATCTGTATCTGTTCAACAATGCCAACAATGCCATCCACCAGACTGCATTCCCAGGTGGCACAGTGGTAAGAATCTCCCTGCCAATGCAGGAGATGTAAGAGATACAGGTTCAATCCCTGGGTCAGGAAGATCCCCTGGAGCAGGAAATAAGGCAACCCATTAAGTGAAGAGGAACTCAAAAGTCTCTTGATGAAAGTGAAAGTGGAGAGTGAAAAAGTTGGCTTAAAGCTTAACATTCAGAAAATGAAGATCATGGCATCCGGTCCCACCACTTCATGGGAAATAGATGGGGAAACAGTGGAAACAGTGTCAGACTTTATTTTTCTGTGCTCCAGAATCACTGCAGATGGTGATTGCAGCCATGAAATTAAAAGACGCTTACTCCTTGGAAGGAAAGTTATGACCAAGCTAGATAGCATATTCAAAAGCAGAGACATTACTTTGCCAACAAAGGTCCGTCTAGTCAAGGCTATGGTTTTTCCTGTGGTCATGTATGGATGTGAGAGTTGGACTATGAAGAAGGCTGAGTGCCGAGGAATTGATGCTTTTGAACTGTGGTGTTGGAGAAGACTCTTGAGAGTCCCTTGGACTGCAAGGAGACCCAACCAGTCCATTCTGAAGGAGATCAGCCCTGGGATTTCTTTGGAAGGAATGATGCTAAAGCTGAAACTCCAGTACTTTGGCCACCTCATGCGAAGAGTTGACTCATTGGAAAAGACTCTGATGCTGGGAGGGATTGGGGGCAGGAGGAGAAGGGGACGACAGAGGATGAGATGGCTGGATGGCATCACTGACTCAATGGACGTGAGTCTGAGTGAACTCCGGGAGTTGGTGATGGACAGGGAGGCCTGGCATGCTGCGATTCACGGGGTCGCAAAGAGTCGGACATGACTGAGCGACTGATCTGATGTGATCTGATCTGATTCCAGTATTCTTGCCTGAAAAATTCCACTAACAGAGGAGCCTGGCAGGCCACAGTTCGTGGGGTTGCAAAGAGTCAGATATGACTGAACGACTGAGCAGATAGCACAAAGCATTCCTGTTGAGAGACTCAATAGTATTCCTTCCAGTCAATCACCACCAACTCAGAAAAGCCATAACTTCAATGACAATGATAAACTTTACCTCACAAAATTAATGCATGCTTAAAGAGAACAGCAGCATGTAACACCTTCATAGAATTCAGTTAACAAAGTGTGTTGAGTTTTTCACCATCCATGAGGCATCAGTGCTGCCCCGGGGGCCGATTGATCTTAGTGAGTCAGCTGAGACCAAGGCACATTTGCCCACTGTGAGTGCTAACTGCTGTGCCAATCATTTAACTTCCCAAGTCTCTGGTTACTCAGAGTATTCAACTCACACTGAGGGGTGTGAGAGCGATCTTCATAAGAATCCTATGACTCTCGGCTAGTTGTGGTTCACTGTGTCCCAGCTGACCAAGGAAATTCCAATACAAACACATTGCTGAGCTTGGCAGCAGCAATGGAATGGACCAGCGGCAGGGTCTGCAGAGATGCAAAACCCACCAGCTCTGATAGGAGGAGCTGTGGTCCCACTGGGTGGAGTAGACCCTCACTACTTTTCTCTCTGCCTTCTCAGCATGCTTTATTGACTATGCCAAAGCCTTTGACTGTGTGGATCACAACAAACTGTGGAAAATTCTTAAAAGAGATGGGAATACCAGACCACCTGACCTGCCTCCTGAGAAATCTGTATGCAGGTCAAGAAGCAACAGTTAGAACTGGATGTGGAACAACCGACTGATTTCAAATCAGGAAAGGTGTACATAAAGGCTGTATATTGTCACCATGCTTATTTAACTTATATGCAGAGTACATCATGAGAAATGCTGGGCTGGAGGAAGCACAAGCTGGAATCAAGATTGTCGGGAGAAATATCAACCTTAGATATGCAGATGACACCACTCTTATGGCAGAAAGAGAAGAACTAAAGAGCCTCTTGATGAAAGTGAAAGAGGAGAGTGAAAAAGTTGGCTTAAAACTCAGCATTCAGAAAACTAAGATCATGGCATCCAGTCCCATCACTTCATGGCAAATAGATGGGGAAACAGTGGAAAAAGTAACAGGCTTTATTTTTTGGGGCTCCAAAAATCACTGTAGATGGTGACTGCAATCATGAAATTAAAAGACACTTGCTCCTTGGAAGAAAAGTTATGACCAACCTAGACAGCATATTTGGAGAAGGCAATGGCACCCCACTCCAGTACTCTTGCCTGGAAAATCCCATGGACGGAGGAGCCTGGTGGGCTGCAGTCCATGGGGTCGCTAAGAGTCGGACACGACTGAGCGACTTCACTTTCACTTTTCACTTTCATGCCTTGGAGAAGGAAATGGCAACCCACTCGATATTCTTGCCTGGGAAATCCCATGGACAGAGGAGCCTGGCTGGCTATGGTCTATGGGGTTGCAAAAAAGTCAGACACAACTTAGCAACTCACCAATCAACAACAATGAATGCAAACTAATGTTCTAGCAAAGTCTGTACACCTAACCACAGTTCTATTTTTCATGCCAAAAAGTGGAGACAACCAACAGTCTTTGAATGTGTGAATAATGGTTGAACATCTGTAGGATGAAATACTGTGCAGTAATAAAAAAGAATCCTGTTGATATTTTCAATAACTGGGATGAACCTCAGAGGCATTCATGTTGAGTGGAAGAAGCCAGTCTCAATAAACTATATACCCTTTATGATTCTAGCTGTGAAGAGATACCCCACGTCCAAGGTAAGAGAAAACCAAGTAAGAGGTCGGCACTGAGAGAGGGCATCAGAGGACAGACAGACAAAAACGACGATCACGGACAACTAGCCAATCTGATCACACGGACCACAGCCTTGTCTAACTCAATGAAACTAAGCCATGCCGTGTGGGGCCACCCAAGACGGGCGGGTCATGGTGGAGAGGTCTGACAGAATGTGGTCCACTGGAGAAGGGAATGGCAAACCACTTCAGTATTCTTGCCTTGAGAACCCCAGGAACAGTATGAAAAGACAAAAAGATAGAACACTGAAAGATGAACTCCCCAGGTCAGTAGGTGTCCAATATGCTGCTGGAGATCAGTGGAGAAATAACTCCAAAAGAATGAAGGGATGGAGCCAAAGCAAAAAGAATACCCAGTTGTGGATGTGACTGGTGATAGAAGCAAGGTCCGATGCTGTAAAGAGCAATATTGCATAGGAACCTGGAATGTTAGGTCCATGAATCAAGGCAAATTGGAAGTGGTCAAACAGGAGATGACAAGAGTGAACATCAACATTCTAGGAATCAGCGAACTAAGATGTACTGGAATGGGTGAATTTAACTCAGACAACCATTATATCTACTACTTTGGGCAGGAATCCCTGAGAAGAAATGGAGTAGCCATCATGGTCAACAAAAGAGTCCAAAATGCAGTACTTGGATGCAATCTCAAAAACGACAGAATGATCTGTTTGTTTCCAAGGCAAACCATTCAATATCACGGTAATCCAAGTCTATGCCCCGACCAGTAACACTGAAGAAGCTGAAGTTGAACAGTTCTATGAAGACCTACAAGACCTTTTAGAACTAACACCCCAAAAAGATGTCCTTTTCATTATAGGGGACTGGAATGCAAAAGTAGGAAGTCAAGAAACACCTGGAGTAACAGGCAAATTTGGCCTTGGAGTACGGAATGAAGCAGGGCAAAGGCTAATAGAGTTCTGCCAAGAGAACGCATTGGTCATAGCAAACACCTTCTTCCAACAACACAAGAGAAGACTCTACACATGGACATCACCAGATGGCCAACACTGAAATCAGATTGATTATATTCATTGCAGCCAAAGATGGAGAAGCTCTATACAGTCAGCAAAAACAAGGCCGGGAGCTGACTGTGGCTCAGATCATGAACTCCTTATTGCCAAATTCAGACTGAAATTGAAGAAACTAGAGAAAACCACTAGACCACTCAAAGGAAAGTGAAAGTGAAGTCGCTCAGTCGTGTCCGACTCTTTGCGACCCCATGGACGGTAACCTACCAGGCTCCACGGTCCATGGGATTTTCCAGGCAATACTGGAGTGGGCTGCCATTTCCTTCTCCAGGGGATCTTCCCAACCCAGGGACTGAACCTGGGTCTCCTGCATTGCAGACAGCCGCTTTACTGTCTGAGCCACTGACCTAAATCAAATACCTTATGACTATACAGTAGAAGTGAGAAATAGATTTAAGGGACTAGATCTGATAGACAGAGTGCCTGATGAACTATGGACAGAGGTTCATGACATTGTACTGGAGACAGGAATCAAGACCATCCCCAAGAAAAAGAAATGCAAAAAAGCAAAATGGCTGTCGAGGAGGCCTTACAAATAGCTGTGAAAAGAAGGGAAGCAAAAAACAAAGGGAAAAAGGAAAGATATACCCATTTGAATGCAGAGTTCCACCTGGAGAAGGCAATGGCAACCCACTCCAGTACTTTTGCCTGGAGAATCCCATGGATGGAGGAGCCCGGTAGGCTATAGTCCATGGGGTCGCTAAGACTCAGACACTACTGAGCGACTTCACTTTCACTTTTCACTTTCATGCCTTGGAGAAGGAAATGGCAACCCACTCCAGTGTTCTTGCCTGGAGAATCCCAGGCACAGAGGAGGAAAAAAAAAAAAAAAAATGAATGCAGAGTTCCAAAGAATAGCAAGGAGAGATAAGAAAGCCTTCCTCAGTGATCAATGCAAAGAGATAGAGGAAAACAATAGAATGGGAAAGACTAGAGCTCTCTTCAAGAAAATCAGAGATATCAAGGGAACATTTTATGCAAAGATGGGCTCAATAAAGGACAGAAATGTAGGGACCTAACAGAAGCAGAAGATATTAAGAAGAAGTGGCAAGAATACACAGAAGAACTGTACAAAAAAGATCTTCATGACCCAGATAATCACAATGGCGTGATCAGTCACCTAGAGCCACACATCCTGCAATGTGAAGTCAAGTGGACCTTAGGAAGCATCACTACAAACAAAGCTAGTCGAGGTGATGGAATTCCAGTTGAGCTATTTCAAATCCTGAAAGATGATGCTGTGAAAGTGCTGCACTCAATATGTCAGCAAATTTGGAAAACTCAGCAGTGACCACAGGACTGGAAAAGGTCAGTTTTCATTCCAATCCCTAAGAAAGGCAATGCCAAAGAATGCTCAAACTACTGTACAATTACACTCATCTCATACGCTAGTGAAGTAATGCTTAAAATTCTCCAAGCCAGGCTTCAGCAATACATGAACCGTGAACTTCCAGATGCTCAAGCTGGTTTCAGAAAAGGCAGAAGAACCAGAGATCAAATTTCCAGCATCCATTGGATCATTGAAAAAGCAAGAGAGTTCCAGAAAAACATCTATTTCTGCTTTATTGACTACGCCAAAGCCTTTGACTGTGTGGATCACAATAAACTGTAGAAAATTCTGAAAGAGATGGGAATGCCAGACCACCTGACCTGCCTCCTGAGAAACCTGTATGCAGGTCAGGAAACAACAGTTAGAACTGGACATGGAACAACAGACTGGTTCCAGATAGGAAAAGGAATACGTCAAGGCTGTATATTGTCACCCTGCTTATTTAACTTATATTCAGAGTACATCATGAGAAATGCTGGGCTGGATGAAGCACAAGCTGGAATCAAGATTGCCGGGAGAAATATCAATAACCTCAGATATGCAGATGACACCACCCTTATGGCAGAAAGTGAAGAAGAACTAAAGAGTGTCTTGATGAAAGTGAAAGAGGAGAGTGAAAAAATTGGCTCAAAGCTCAACATTCAGAAAACTAAAATCATGGCATCCAGTCCCATCACTTCATGGCAAATAGATGGGGAAACAGTGGAAACAGTGTCAGACTTTATTTTTCTTGGCTCCAAAATCACTGCAGATGGTGATTGCAGCCATGAAATTAAAAGACACTTACTCCTTGGAAGGAAAGCTATGACCAACCTAGACAGCATATTAAAAAGCAGAGACATTACTTTGCCAACAAAGGTCCATCTAGTCAAGGCTATGGTTTTTCCAGTGGTCATGAATGGATGTGAGAGTTGGACTATAAAGAAAGCTGAGCACCAAAGAATTGATGCTTTTGAACTGTGGTGTTGGAGAAGACTCTTAAGAGTCCCTTGGATTGCGAGGAGATCCAATCGGTCCATCCTAAAGGAGATCAGTCCTGGGTGTTCACTGGAAGGAATGATGTTGAAGCTGAAACGCCAATACTTTGGCCACCTGATGCAAAGAGCTGACTCATTGAAAAAAAAACCCTGATGCTGGGAAATATTGAAGGCAGGAGGAGAAGGGGACGACAGAGGATGAGATGGTTGGATGGCATCTGGACATGGGTTTGGGTGGACTCCGGGAGTTGGTGACGGACAGCGAGGCCTGGCGTGCTGAGGTTCATGAGGTCGCAAAGAGTCGGACACGACTGAGCGAATTAACTGATATGACATTCTCTAAAAAACAAGCCTATAATAACTGCTTTCGGTTAGAGATAGGGGGAGAGCATAACTTCAAAGCCAGAGCTGAAGAAATTGGAGGTGAAGGTGATGGAATTGTTCTGTATCCCGACTGTGGCGGTAGTCCCACAGAGCTGAGTATGTGATAAATTCTTAGAATTGAGCACACACAGAAGAGTCATTTTGCTCTATGTTAATGTACAAATCAAAATTTAAAAATAGAACAGAACTGTTTTTGATTTTTCACTGATTTGATAAGATGCAGTCATTGAAAAGTCTAAAGATTATTTGCGATCCCTGAAACACCACAGAACCTTCTCAGTTGTTGCGTGGACCAGCTGCACCGGTATCACCGAGGAGTTGTTATGAAGGCAGAGGTTATCAAGACCAAAATCCGAATCAAAATCTGCATTTTAACCTGATCCCCAGATGATTCACACACATAGGAAAGTTTAAGAAGCTCAGCTTCAGAATTACAAAGACCAGAGTTTAGTACATCTTCTTAAGCATCAGTCTTCTGAGGAGCACTCTGTAGCTGAGCATCTCTATTTGAAAGGATGTTGATTCCTCTGAGGTTTAGCATCTCCCCCTCAATATGCACTGTTTTTGTTTACAGGAAATCATCTTATCAGAGCCTTGTTAAATGAACACTGGAACAGATTTCTGGTTCTCTCACAGAGCTGTTTTGAATGCATTACTTAAATATATAAACTAGATATGGAAAAGTCCTGTTGAGATTTCTAAGCAGTGGAATTCCACCATTCCCAAACAGGTGTAAGGTGAGAATTCAGAGGGAAAGATGAACCCCAGTGGCTGAAAAAGACAGGGTTACAAGAACTCTCTCCGTTCACTCTACCCTGAGAAGGGCAAGATGAACTTCCATCCCATGTACACTCAAGTTCAACATCCTTTACCTTTGTGATGAATCTGCTGCTGTCTTGATACAGTGTCAGGAGGGTGAGTATTGCAGCTAGGGTTTGCAGCAGCCCCGGTCTGGTCCTGAAACCTCAGGGCATCAACCCTTTATATGTGGAGGGGAGGTGTTTCAGAAACAACTCAGCCTTTCAAGGTTGCAGGCACCAAATTAGTAGCAGAATCACAGAGATATCATTCCAGGCACACAATGACCTCCTTCCTGGTGGAAAATAGCCCCCATCGCCTGTTCCCCCTACCCACCCCAGGGCAGGTAAGCTTCTGCTCTGGCAGGCCCTGCAGGGACCATGACTTGGCTAGAACCAGAGTTATTGTGCAAAATATGCTCTGGATTATCCGTGAACTTGAACCTGCTGTGCATCAGGCCACCCTCTGCCCTTCAGAGAGTAAATGAGCCCAGGATGGTGTGACAAGCCACGCTTTGGGGTCACTTTACAGGATGACTTAGAGCTGTGTGTTGTCCTTTGGAGCCGCTAATCCACTCAGGGAGCTTGGGGATGACATTTCACAGTTTGCTTAGTTCTCCCCCAGCAGGAGCAGGAACTGGACACCGATGACCATCTTCCAGCAAAGGCATTAAACTGAGAAGGGCTTCTCAGTTGAAAGGGGCCTTCAAGCAATTTCAAGGAGCTTGTTGTGTTCTTGGGTTAAACATCTGAAATGGTCCCTATCTGAGAACAGTCAGGTCATCTTCAGGCCCTGCTGGGCTACTAGTAAGCGTGCTTATAACTTAGTTATGTGAGTGCCAGTGTCAAAGCTCAAGCCTCCACTGTAAAATCCGAGCGCAGTGACGCAAGTGGAATTGCTGATGTTCAATCTGTAGAGGTATTTTAATAAATCTTTTCTCTCCTACTGTGAATGCCTGTTGGAATAGCAGAACCAGATCATGCAGTGGAGGTTTCCTCATCAGGGAAAAGAAGGAGCTAAGCATCACCTATTCAAAATGGTAGCAACAGCAACGCTGATATCACTGGACTGTATGTAAAGGTAAAGATACCCATTTTGCTTTTACTGTTTTTCTGCTGATACATGTTATATGCAAACAGAGAGGACAGGATAAAAAAGCTATTAAAATATTTATTCTGTAAGTTTTTAACTCCGTCTTCCTCTTTAAAAGAAATACACAATGGAACGACATTTAATAGGTGAAAGATTGTCTTGAAAGTTTTTTTTTTTAACTGACATGCCATGTACATATATTCCTCAGACCTTAGACAAACCATTAGCAAGTCCTTTAAGAAAAAATGTATCAACCTGAGCTTCTGAAGAGTTGCTGCTCCTTTGGTGCTCACAAGTGATCTGAAAACCTACTTAAGGCCCTAGCATGGAATTTCACAGTCTCCATAATTCATTTACTCCAAAGGACAAACATTTCTGATTTTTGTAGTTTGACTGAATTTTGAATTGACAACACAGAGTCAAAAGATTGACGGACCCATGTGACCCATGACGTTGCTGAACCACTGAATTCACCAGCCCTAGAGGCTTCCAACTTAGGAAACCATCATAAGTGAGAACATGAATTTCCTTCATAGTCCTAAGTCAGTTGAGATGTTCTTTCACATCTTTTTCTCTAGAATATAATCTATTCTTTCTCCTTTCCTGTTCTTTCTGAATTTTCCCTCTCCTCATCTTTCTGGTAAGGTTTCCATACACACTGGCTCAGACACGCACATGGGAAAAGGCATACATTTGGAGGCTCTGGGCTTCCCTGGTGGCTCAGCTGGTAAAGAATCTACCTGCAATGAGGGAGACCTGGGTTTGATCCCTGGGTTAGGAAGATCCCCTGGAGAAAGGAATGGCTACCCACTCCAGTATTCTGGCCTGGAGAATTCCATGGACTGTATCCATGGGGTCGCCAAGAGGAGGACACGACTGAGTGACTTTCATTTTCTCTTGGAGTCTCTGGGTTTGAATCTCAGCTCTGTCACTGGTTGATTCACACTAGTTAAGTAGTTTTGTTACGTCTCAGCTTCTTCATTGTAAAAGAGGAATGATAAAACCTATAGAGAGGGACTTTGCTGGGGGTCCAGTGGCTAAGACTCTGAGCTCCTAATGCAGGGCGCCTGGGTTTGATCCCTGGTCAAACTAGATCCCACATACCGTGACTAAAGATCCCACATTCCACAGTTAAGACCTGGCACAGCCAAATATATATATATATACACATATATATATACTGCTTATATATATATATTTTAAACCTGTAGAGAGATATAATAACAGTAAACAATTGTTTTATTAGTATTATAAATAAAAGCTAACATTTATTAACCCTCTTTAGGTGTCTGGTACTGTTCTAAGCTTTATAGGTACAAGCACAGTATGCTATACATTGTACACCTAAGACTGGGGACTATCGTCACTCCCACTTCATAGATAAAAAGACAGCGGTACAAAAGGGTAAGCATCTTATCTGAGGTCATATCGACAGTAAGTGACAGATTGGGGTTTGAACCCAAGCAGCGTGACTTCAAAGCCCTTAATCCATTGTGAGCTCCAGCATTGTTAAAGGTCACACCCAGATTTCTCTGGGTCTCTGCCCTGTGCTTCCATCGTCTGCTCCCCAGTGATAAGTTTCATGGGGATGGGGGTTGAAACTTCATGCAAAGCTGTGGGGCTGCCAGATAAAGTGAGAAGAGAGGACAGCACTCAGGCCAGACCCTTCTCCCTCAAGGGACATCTCTTGGGCACCGAGGTCATGTCAGTACCAGTAGGGCAGCCCATATAGGCTCTGTCGGGGTCTTGCTGTTTTCTTTGTTTGAACTGTTTATTTTGAAATAATTATAGATTCACAGGGAATTACAAAGAGATGGACAGGGTGGCGCTGCACACCCTCCACCCAGTTTCTGCCAGAGTTAGCACCTTGTATAACCACAGTGCAAGAGCAAAACCAGGAAATACCCTGGTACCATCCACAGAGCTTCTTCAGGTTTCCCTGGTTTCACAAGCACTTGTGTGTGTGTGTGTAGCTCTGTGTAGTTTTATGTGTGCGGATTTGCACGTCCGCCATCACAGTCAAGATACAGACTTGTTCCATGGTACGGATCCCCCGTGTTTTCCTTTTATACTCACGGCCACTTCCCTCCTTCCTTCCACCCCAAACCTCTGCCAACTAATAATTTTTCCTTCATCTCTGCAATTTTGTCATTTCAGTAATGCTATATACTGCAGAAACCATGCAGTGTGAACTTTTGAGGTTGACTTTTTGCACTCAGCCAGATTTCCTTGAGATCCAATTAAACTGTTGCGTGTATCAACAGTTTGTTCCTCTGCATTGCTCAGTAGTAGCCCATGATGTGAATGCATCAGCTTCTTTCATTATTTACCTATTGAAGGATGTTTTGATTGTTTCTGGTTTTTTGGATATTATACCCAAAGCTTCTATGAACATCCATGTACAGGCTTTTTGAGAATAGACAAAAATCCTTCTCTGGAATAAATACCCAAGAGCTCAATTGCTGGGTCATATGGTAAGTATTTGGGCTTCCCTGGTAGGTCACCTGGTAAAGAATCTGCCTGCATGCAGGAGACCCTGGTTCAATTCTTGGGTTTGGAAGACCCCCTGGAGAAGGGATACACTCCAGTATCCTTGGGCTTCCCCGGTGGCTCATATGATAAAGAATCCACCTGAAATGCAGGAGACCTAGGTTCGATCCCTAGGTTGGGAAGGTCCGCTGGATGAGGGCATGGCAACCCACTCTAGTATTCTTGCCTGCAGAATCCCCATGGACAGAGGAGCCTGGTGGGCTACAGTCTATGGCATTGCACAAAGTCAGACATGACTAAGCGACTAAGCACAGGGCAGTCCATGGTAAGTATTAATACATGTTTAGGTTTTTAAGAAACTGGGAAACTACTTTGCTTTGTTTTTAAAAACTATTCTTTTTAAAATAATTTCACGCAACAGAAATTTTGCTAGGAAAGAATAGTACAAAGAATTTCATACCGTCACCAAGATTAACCAAATGTTAATTTTGCAACATTTGCTATAGCATTTCCTACATCTCTCTCTCTCTCTTTCTCTCTACCTATCTATCTCTCTGTCTCTATTTATCCATCCATCCATCCATCCATCATCTCATTTCTGAACTGTTTTAAAGTGAGCTGCATACATCATGTCATTTTTCTCTTTGTTGTTGCTGAGTCGCTAAGTCATGTCTGACTCTTTGTGGCCCCATGGACTCTACCACACTAGGCTTTCCTGTCCTTCACTATCTCCTAGAGTTTGCTCAAACTCATGTCCATTGAGTCGGTGATGCCATCCAACCATCTCATCCTCTGTTGCCCACTTCTCTTCTTGCCCTCAATCTTTCCCAGCATCAGGTTCTTTTCCAATGAGTAGGTTCTTCGAATTAGATGGCCAAAGTACTAGAGCTTCAGCTTCAGCATCAGTTCTTCCAATGACTATTCAGGGTTGATTTCCTTTAGGATTGATTGGTTTGATCTCCTTATAGTCCAAGGCACTCTCAAGAGTCATTTTCCTCCTAAATACTTCATATTTCAGTCTGTATTTCCTAAAAACAAGGACATTCACTTATATAACCACCATATAGTGGTCAAAATGAGGAAGTTTAACAATTATTATCTCAAACACATGTTTTTCAGATTTTTCTCAATGCAACTGATAGCAGTTCTCCCCCCTGAAATCCAATCCAAGATCATACAGACATTGCGATCTCCATGAATCTGGAAAAATTGCTCATCCTTTTAATTTAATTAACTAATTAATTTAGGTCTTTTGTGACAGTGGCAGTTTTTAATACCAAGGGTCAGTATTTTATAGAATATCCTTCAGCTCGGCTTTGTGTGATATCTTGTCATCATTAGAATCAGATTATGGATTTTTGGCCTAAGTGCCACTGAAGTGATGTTTCCCGCTCAGGGCACCCTAGCAGGAGGCACAGATAGCCATTTGTTCCAGTGTTGGTGGTGTCAGTGTTGATCATTGGTTAACATAGTATCTGCCAGTTTTATCCACTGTAAAGCTATTATTTCTCCCTTTATAGTAAGTATTTTGTGGGGAACTAATATGAGAATGTGTAAATATCTTGGTGCTCATCAAACTTCTAGCCTCTAGGTTTAGCATTCACTGATGACTCCTGCCTGCAACATTTTTTTATAATAATAAACATTTTTATAAATCTAATTCCATCTTTCCTTCTACATGTATTAGCTGGCATTCTACAGTAGTGTTTGCTCTTCTCAACTGTCTGTCTGTCTATTGGTCAGTCTAGATATTGTCAGTATGGACTCATGGATTATTATTTTATTCAATGGATTATAATCTCTTATTACCATTTTTTATTTCAATGCCCAGACTACTGCAGATTTGCGAGGGGTAGCCTCTTCAAGCCAGCTTCTATGTTTTTTGACACATCCCCATCCTTCCCTGGTGGCTCAGACAGTAAGAATCTGCCTGTGATGCAGGAGATCTGGGTTCAATCCCTGGATTGGGAAGATCTCCCAAAGAAGGGAATGGCTACCCACTCTAGTATTCTTGCCTGGAAAATCCCATGGACAGAGGAGCCTGGCAGGCTACAGTCCATGGAATAGCAGAGTCTGACATGACTGAGTGACTAACAACAAAAACAACATCCTTCTTGAGGCCTTCCTTACTTTTTAGCACAAGACGTTCCAGGCTTATCTTGTACCTTTCCTGCCCCAGCCCTGGTATTAGCCACTTCTCTTTGAAGCCCTGGCTCCTTTTACTGAGAAAAGTGTTGATGCAGCAAGACCAGGGTGCTGGGTGTGCCTATTGCATTGGAGAGGTCACAGCTTCCAAACCCTCTCAGCATCTGGGTTTCGAGCTTTCTGAAGTTGAGTTAGGGGGACGCTGCATAACCTAATGCTGCTTGATTGGTTTCTAGTTGCATTCATTCCTAAGACAGCCCTATACACTGGAAATGGGATGTTTTCTGAGTTGAGGGTTGGAACAATGCCCTTAGTGAACTTGGCTTGGCCTAGCAGGGCAGCTGCGAGAGCTATACAGCTGAAGCAGTCCTTGGATACAGGAGAGAAGACGGGGCCACAGCCCGAGGAGAAGACCCCTGAAACAGCCACCAGACAGAGCATTTGGAAAATGCAGCTGCTTTGCTCCTCACGTAGCTCCTGTCCCAGAGGAGACCCTGCTAGATGGAGATGTTGTTGCTTCTGCTGTTGATTTTGTTGTTATTGTACATTGCCTTTCTCCTTTCTTAAAAACAAGGAATTTGTGGTGATTCAATTTTTGTCTCAAAATGGTGAAGGAGAATTCCAGGGGTTGCCAGAGCCCAGCTGGACTTGGTGATGTTGTGCTCAACATGGCATATACTCTTAGCTCTGAGAGCTGAGTTATCAGATATGGTGGTGGGGATGGGCAGAGAGAGAGCAAAATAAAAGCGTGAAAATAGGACTCTCCGACAGAAGATAACTACCCAGGTTTAAAAACCCTCCTCCAAATGGGCCAAGGGAAACCGATTAGTAAGACCAGCCTGTATACCAGGTATCCTAATCTTTAAGAGTCATTCAGCTCTAGGCCAGTGGGGACCTGGTCTAGCCAGCAGGCTCACAAATGGGACTTTGTGAGATCCTTTTTATAAGGAACAGGGCTGCTTTACTAAGCTTGGGGGCTTCGTGGAAGCAAAAAAGTTATGAATCTTTGGTTAGAAGAGGGCTGGCAGGAAATATACTTGCAGGCCAGACCAAGGAAGTGGAAGAGTCCCCAGGAAAGGCCATCCCCGACCTTTGCAATAGGGCTCTGAGAAGCCCCTCGTTAGAGGAAAGTACTTTCATTCAGCACCAAGATGCAAATACTGCCCCTCAACAATGTTAGGCCTTTTTCAGGCAAGTTCAAGGTCAGTAAGGCAGAAATCGGGGGAGGCCAACACAGCCTCTTACTAACCTGGGTTTTGCAACACTGCAAGTATTTATATGGGTTGCATGATATTTCTGGCCCTTAATTCAGCTGCTTTTCTGGGATAAGCTCACTGGAGCAGGAAAGGCCTTCCTAGGGCTGGTAGCACTGAACTTTCCTGTTAAGAAAATGGTTGTCCCTCTTTCTAATACTCCATGAAGTGAGTTTCATTCCCTAAAAAATTCACACTGCTTTACGCACGACATATTAGTTATCCCATTGTTTCATACTTGCAAAGAATGTAAAATTAGTAAGATGATAAAATATTTAAATTTAAGTAGAGGAGATTTTACTTTGCCGACAAAGACATTACTTTGTTGCAAAGGTCTGTCTAGTCAAAGCTATGGTTTTTCCAGTTGTCATGTGTGGATGTGAGAGTTGGACCATGAAGAAAGCTGAGTGCTGAAGAATTGATGCTTTTGAACTGTGGTGTTGGAGAAGACTCTTGAGAGTCCCTTGGATGTCAAGGAGATCAAACCAGTCAATCCTAAAGGAAATCAACTCTGAATATTCATTGGAAGGACTGATACTGAAGTTGAAGCTCCAATACTTTGGCCACCTGATGCGAAGAACTGACTCATTGGAAAAGACCCTGGTGCTGAGAAAGATTGAAAGCAGGATGGGAATGGGGCAACAGAGGATGAGATGGTTGGACGGCATCACCGACTCAATGGACATGAGTTTGAGTAAGTTCTGGGAGTTGGTGATGGACAGGGAGGCCTGGCCTGCTGCAGTACATGCAGCATGAGTCGCAAAGAGTCGGATGTGACTGAGTGACTGAACTGAACTGAGAGGAGGCTAATTTTCTATGAGTGGGACAGAGAAAGATGAAACTAATATTTATGTATGTTCTATTGTGAAGCATTTGATGCTGTATTGTAGTTCTTTACTGATTGTCCTCACATGAGGTTCTTGTCCCTATTTTATAGACATGAAAACTGAGTCTGGGAAAGACTGAACAACAAGCCTATGATCTCACAGCTGGAAATGGCAGAGCTGAGGCTCAAGCCTATGTCAGTCTGATCTCAAAGTCTGCAAGTGCTGTTGAAGCTGGTATGTTTGTACCTGGTTGAAATTGGCCTGTATATTAGGCACATAGGATATCAATGGTAAATATCCATGTAACAACATGATTAACATTGTGTAACCTGATCCGCACTTGAGGATGCCTCTACTTAAAGATTATTATCTGTCTTTTTTCTGCGGTTGCTCAGCAGTAACGAATCTGCCTGCCAATGCAGGAGATGTAGGTTCAATCCCTGGGTTGGGAAGATCCTCCTGGGGAAGAAAATGGCAACGCACTCCAGTATTCTTGCCTGGAAAATTCCATGGACAGAGGAGCCTGGCGGGCTGCAGTCCATGGGGTTGCAAAGAGTCAGACATGACTTAGAGACTAAACATACATGAAACGTGAAATATAGTCACCACAAGCAAGAGGTCTTTGGATGGCTGGGCCAAACCCAAGAGAAGTCTGGAAGCTGTGTTGGCAGTCCACAGCAGCACTGTGTCCCTGACTTTGTCATCCCTGGATGACTTTAGCCTTAAACCTGCGCTCCTTCACTGGGACCCGTGGGGTGGTTAAATAGGAAGTAGCTTACCATCTTTCATCTCCCTTCCTCTTCTCTCAGCAATTCTTTTTCCAGGGCTAATTCGCTTTCAGGCTCTGCCTGACCTAATGAAGAGGCTGGGAGCCCTGAGATATGACTGTGATCCTGCACAGCTGAACATTTAATATTGATTTTGTAGGACATTTTTTAATTTACAAAGTGCTTTCAATCACATTGTCTAATGAGTTATCAACAAGGGTTAGGAAAAGTGGTAAGAAGTAAGGTAAAGATGACAAAAAGCGTTAAGATGAGCCTGGGAATGAAGCTGATCCTCTGGAGATGGGGTGGAGGTTGATGAAGAAAGATTGTGTTGGTGAGCCAGCCCCTGAGCACCAGGCAGAGTAAGGACAGGACTTGACAGAATCACTGACCCACAAGCCCCATTTCCCAAGACCCTTGCCCACTGCAGACCCCAGCTGATAGAGAGCCAGGAACTGTAATTTCTCCAAGAGACAGCTACGGCGAACTCTGACAGAAGCTTCCCTCTGACGCTTCACATGCCTTCATGTGGTCAGGACCACAGGGCCATTTTGTGATGCGTTTATCTATGCCCTGGTGGCTTATCCTTAAGAACCTCATTTAGAATGGTGCTTTGCCAAAGATAAGAGTTGTGAAGTTGACAGGGCCTGGGACTGCGTCTCTCTTGGCCTGACCTTTTCTACTCCTTTATGAGTCTGATCCATATTCCATTACCTTCAGATAAGCTGTGCTTGCTTGGCGGGGAGTGGGTGCCAGTGAGTAAGCTGCCTGGATTCTACCAGCATTTTCACAGTCTTCCCTGCCATTCTGTACAGAAAAATGAGAATGGAGGCAGATTTTCCAGCAGTGCCGTGGGGAAAATTATTCTGGGCAAGGACTTTATGAACTCTTTCCAGCCACCAAAAATGAGGCTGCTGAGTCCAGGCGTGTCTGGCCAAGCACGTCCTTACGTTTCAAGGGTACAGCTTGGGAAGGCGGGGCGGCCCTCACAGCAGCCGCTCTCTGGCCAGCCCCGAGGCTGGCCGCATGAAGGGGGATTGGGTCGGTGCCCCTGTGATGGAGCTCCTCCACCACTCCCCGCCGGATGTGAGTGGGTGAAAACAGGTGTGCAGAGGATGGTATGCTGATGCCCTCTGTCAGGAGTGCAGCTGGTGGTCTGTGAGCCAGCTCCCAGCCAGGGCCGCCTCTGCGCAGCGGCGATACCAGCAGCTGGACCCAAGGGCCTCCCTCCACCCACAGTCAGGACCCTGTGCTCTCCAGGATTTCCTGACGATGGTCTGCTCACTCCAGTGACGAGACGTGACTTGGTGCATAAAGTGGGGATCTATTCCCCACAGAGTGATAATACTGTTGTTTCAGATTTGAACACTGAACCTGAGTATTTCCATTTGCTCCATATTTAGCACCACCTGCTCTGTACTTTTCCCCTCTGTGTAGTTGTTTCTCTATACCCCAGGCTATGGGCACCATGGCCTGTGGGGTTATGTCCTGTGCGTCCTGGTGTGTTTGCCCCAGGCATCTAGGACAATGCTTTGTTGCTGTTGTTCAGTTCCTAAGCTGTGTCTGACTCTTTGCAACCCCATGGAATGTGGCACATCAGGCTTCCCTGTCCTTAACTATCTCCCAGAGTTTGTTCAAATTCATGTCCATTGCATCAGTGATGCTATCTAACCATCTTATCCTCTGCTGCCTTCAATCTTTCCCAGCATCGCGGTCTTTCCCAAAGAGTTGGCTCTTTGTATCAGGGGGCCAAAGTGTTGGAGCTTCAGCTTCAGCATCAGTCTTTCCCAGTGAATATTCAGGACTGATTTCCTTTAGGATTGACTGGCTTGATCTCTTTGCTGTCTAAGGGCCTCTCAAGAGTCTTCGTCAGCACCACAGTTTGAAAGCATCAATTCTTTGTCACTCAGCCTTCTTTTTGGCCCAACGCTCACATCCATACATGACCACTGGAAAAATCATAGCTTTGACTATATGAACCTTTGTTAACAAACTGATGTCTCTGCTTTTTAATACACTATCTAGGTTTGTCATAGTTTTCCTTCCAAGGAGCAAGCGTCTTTTAATTTCATGGCTGCAGTCACCATCTGCAGTGATTTTAGAGCCCAAGACAATAAAATCTGTCCCTCCTTCCACTTTTCCCCTTCTATTGCTGTGAAGTGATGGGACTGGATGCCATGACTCTTCGTTTTTTGAATGTTGAGTTTTAAGCCAGCTCTTTCACTTTCCTCTTTCACCCTCTTCAAGAGGCTCTTTAGTTCCTCTTCACTTTCTGCCATTAGAGTAGTATCATCTACATACCTGAGGTTGTTGATATTTCTCCTGGCAGTCTGTGGGGTTGTGATTCATCCAGCCTGACATTTTGCATGATGTACTCTGCAGATAAGTTAAATAAGCAGGGTGACAATATTCAGCCTTGTCATACTCCTTTCACAATTTGCATACAGCAAGCATTTTTTCCCATACTAAATGTTTGTTAGCTCAAGAAAATCAGTAACAGTAGATTTAATTTGATTCAAACCCCTATTTGGGGAATGAGATGGGGCTAGGGATGGAGGATGGGGCTTAAGGACCTGGAATATGGAGTCAGTGTTGGAATCTGTCTTCACCTACCAGCTGTTTGGCCTTGGGCAGGTTAGTCACCCTCTCTGAGTCTCAGTTTCTTTTGCTGTGAAATGGAGGTAGTGATAGTTACTCAACACTATTGTTGAAAGCATCAAATGGGATCACAAGCATGTACACATTTTCTAGCAAAGTTCCTGGCGAAGCAAGTCCACGATAGATGGATGAGTATTGGAAACTGTTATGAAAACATTAAGAACCAAAAGGGTTAAATGAATTGCCCCAATTAATACAATGAGTACTATTTATTCAATTACACTACAGTGTGGGGTATGCGTACTTAGTCATATCTGACTCTTTGTGACCCCCTGGACTGTAGCCTGCCAGGCTCTTCTGTCCATGGGATTCTCCAAGCAAGAATACTGGGATGGGTAGCCACTCCCTTCTTCAGGTTCCAACAAAAGAAGCCACTGCAATGAGAAGCCTCGGTACCACAACTAGAGAATAGCCCCTGCTTGCCATAACTAGAGAGAAGTCTGCCTGGAGCAATGAAGACCCAGCTCAGCCAAAACCAAAAAACCCTATGGAAAAAAAGAGAAGATGATGAAGAGGCCAGCTAGGGCAGAGAGCTGAGTCCCAGGCAGCTGCTGTTCCTTCACCTCCAGCCTGGGAGCCAGGAGATGGGCCTGGTCTTTGCCCTCACCTTGGGGAAGGATGGACCCCTCTACCTGCTGGGGCTGCCACCTCGGGCAAGTGTAAACATTGTTTTCAGGCAAGAGCAACAAAAAAATGCTCTACTCCTGATATATTCAGGGAAATCATCTATTGGATTTTAGTCCAAATGTCTCCCAAGGTGGAGGCTGTGCACAAAAAGGCTTAGGGGAGTCTGGCCACCTCTGGTCATGCCAGGTGTCTTGCCCAGGAGTGGAACAGAAGGGTGCTGGGAGCTGAAGGAAATGCCCTGAAGTGTGAACTCAAGTTACTCAGTACTGCTGTGTGGGG
The DNA here is from genome assembly GCF_019923935.1 of Bubalus bubalis. Taxonomy (NCBI): domain Eukaryota; kingdom Metazoa; phylum Chordata; class Mammalia; order Artiodactyla; family Bovidae; genus Bubalus; species Bubalus bubalis. The sequence continues at coordinate 52,717,441 of NC_059177.1, forward strand.
GTTGAACTCTGAAATGTTTTGCCTTTTGCAGAAGAATAAATAAAGGGAAAGAAAGAAGAAAGGGATACACTCCTCTTAATGATCCCATTAAAATGGGAACCTCATCTACCAACTTTCTAAAGCCATTGTTTTAGAACCAGGCCAAGTGCTCAGCTCTGTTTATGTTTGGCCAGGGGTGTTTAGCACACGCTGCAGTGAGGCAGCCAGAGGGAAAACTGTTTGGAAGAGACTTACAGGAAGAGAGCTGATTCCTGGGAAGCGTGGTGGTGGGACCTCCCCGCCTCCCTTCCAAAACCTTTCTTGAGCACCACTCACATGCTGGCACTGGTGCCCGTGGGGACGACGATGAGCAGCCTGCCCGGGCCCTCATTCTGCCCACAGCACATGGAGGCTCAGGCCTTGAGACAACTTGCTGGCAATGGAGGGGGTGAGACTTGCTCCTAGGCCGTTGGAGTCCAAATCCACTGTGCTGGGAAAAAGACCAAGCTTTGGACAGCCAGCGCTTGGCAGCCTGAAAAGGTGTGTCTGAGGTTTCCTGCTCTTCTCCATCCTCTTTAAAGCCCCTTCTTTCTCATCACTCCACCTCTTCCCAGCAGAGGCCCCACCCAAGGAAGAGGCTTTTCTCCCCCGTGTGCAGGAAAGAGCTTGCTTGGCTTCTTCCAGGGCCAAAGGGAAAAGTGGCTCTTCAATAAGAATTATCCGATCTACTTCATGATCTCCAGGAGCATGTGTATTATTGAATACCTATGGCTCTGAGCCTCCTTTTGGCCATTTTTCAATGGGCGGTTGTAACAACTCACTTCCCAGTGAGAGCACATGCCTCAGTGATTGATAAACACCAGGGGAAGGGCCACATCCATTTCAAAGAACATCAGTCAGGTCTGCCCACCTAACAGTTTCAAGTTGGAAGGAAGCTAGGGACCAGTAACATGGCCATACGGGGAGAAGGTGCTGTCTTCCCAACTCCACACTCTAGATGTGGTCGCTGGCCCTGCAGACTAGTGTGCACCGGGCAGCTGTTATTCCTTCTCCTAAGAAGTGAGATGAGGCAAGGCTGAACTCAGAACTAGCTCCAGATAGCTGTGCAGAGTGACTCTTGCAGACAAAACAATGAGCTTCCTATATTTTCCTGTGAAAGGTTGTTGCTGAACCACGAAAGATGCCAGGATTCTTGGCCTCCAGAGGGGATGAAATCAATCTGGGGCCAGAGATGAGGCTTGATCGCTCAGAGCTTTTGTGTAATAAGGTTTTATTAAAGTATAAAAAAGATAAAGAAAGCTTCTGACATAGGCATCAGAAGGGGGCAGAGCCTAGAAATTGACTCTCTCACCTGGCTGGAGTGCACATCACCTATTGCTATATTACCTGGTGCTTCTATCTTGGGGCTTTTAGAAGCTCATGGAGTTACAAGGCAATTAGTTTTATCTTCCTTTGTGGACTTCTCTCCTTCCCCTGCCCAGAGAGAGAGGAAGGAATCTTGGACTTGGGGTGACTCTGACCCTTGGTTAGGCTATATGCCTAGGCTGTCAGAGATGAAGCCAAGACCATCAACAACTCTGAGTGGAGACAGAGCCAAAGCTTTGAGAGAAGGGTCTTAGGCGAAGAATCTAACCAAGGCTGTGTTTTGTTGGAAGGTGCATTTGACATTTCTGTTTGTAACTGGGATGTGTTTGTATAACTGGGACACCCTTCAGAGCGGGAAACACCTTTTATCCAAATATCTCCAAGTACCATAGAAAAATGAACATCTTACTTTTCATGATTCCAGACAAAATTTGATTTTCTTCTCATAGCACACGGGTTTTATTTTGATGGGCTAGTCTGGAAAATCTGACTGACATTTCTGATTGACATTGATTACATGCTGATTTATCTAGTCTGTAGTCCTTGGCTTTTTTTTTTTTTTTTTTTTCTGAATAAAAATAAACCAGAGTGATCTGGAATTAGATAATATCGCACTTGTCTTCTGATTCCTACTGCATGAGGGCTCCCTGTGCAACTGGGGTTAATCTGTGATGGGTTAATTTACATCATGCATTCAACATAAGAAATAATTGTGTGGCTTAGAAGTGCTATATCACTTAGGAGAAGAATTGTGACCTCCCTCTTCTGCTTTCTTTTCTTCATTTATCCGCCCACCCCCCCCCAATCAGAGTTGACCTAGTGGGTGAGGTGGGCCAATTCTCCTGGGAGTTGCAGAGGCTCCTGGAAGTGACCACAGCTGGGGAGGGCCTTCTTCTCTGAAGGAGCCACAGACCATACTGAGATCAGTTTTGTCACACAGCATGCTGCCTGTTCTTCCTGTCTTTATCATCTTCCCTCCCAATGGGGATGTAGGAGATGGTCTCCAGAAGTGTTAATTGTCTTTAATGCAGCTGTTAATGAGAAAGGAGATGATAAGGAACCAGTCCCCTTCCTGCCTTCCTCCCCCTCTTCTTCCCTCCCTCCCTCCTTCCCTCCCTCTTCCATCTACAGTAGCTACAGAGCAGCTCTAGGGTCCCTGGAGGTTTGGCACCCAGGGGTTGAGGATGCTGACAGACCAGTGAGACAGACAGGAAAACAAATCAGGGTGTTGGAGTGTTATGGGATCTATGAGAGACCTGTGGGGGGATTCAGCTCACAGAGTGGTCCTTCCCCCACAGTAGTTGGAGTAGGGGTGGAGAGACAGGAAAAGTAGAAGGGGAAGGAGGGGTGGAGGCACAGATCATATTTATCACCCTACCCTTGTGAGATGCTTGTATTATACAGGCCCAGCTGTACCTCTGCCAAGGTGGATATTGCATTTTTTTCTCTTCCATTTGTGGTTTATTACAGGATATTGACTATAGTTCCTTGTGCTACACAGTAGGACCTCATTGTTTATCCATCCTATATATAATAGTTTGTATCTGCTAGTTCCAACTCTCAATCTTTCTCTCCCCTACCCATCCCCCTTGGCATCTTCTGTATGAAGATGCATCTACTTGCATCATACAAGTCTTCTGTATGTCTGTGAGCCTGTTTTATAGATAAGTTCATTTGTGTTATATTTTAAATTCCCTATATAGGAGATATGATATGGTATTTGTCTCTTTCCAAATTATTTCACTTTGTATGATCATCTCTGGGTCCATCCATATTGCTGCAAATGGTATTGTTTCATTTTTATGGCTAACATCCCATTGTATTTATGAGTATATAGATATGTACCACATCTTCTTTATCTATTCAGCTGTTGGGCATTTTGGTTGCTTCCATGTCTTGGCTATTGTAAATAGTGCTGCTATGAACATAGAGGTGCATGTATCTTTTCACATTTTGTCCAAATATAGGCCCAGGAGTGGGATTGCTGGATCATATGGCAACTCTATTTTTAGCTTTTTGGGGAACCTCCCTAGTGACTTTTTGACTCAGGAGTCCAAAGATCTGGTCCCTTACCTCAACAGGAGACAGCTCTGAAGGGCCATCCCAGCCCTGGAGCTCCCACGGCATCCGTTGAGGCCTGTTACACACAGCATCTCTGCTGCACAGCAACCGTGCAGTTACCTTCTTCCAGAAGGCAGCTCCCTGAAAGTGTTGTTTTCAGGAGCTCCTCCCAGGAAGCTCCTTCTGAACACCCACAGCTCAGGTTCATGGGAACCTGACCAGGACTCATCCTAGAGATAACCATTTTCCTCTGTGCTGTAGTTTCCTCCAGCTTCCTTTTATTTATTGACGTTATCATCCCATAAATCTATCATAATTTTCACTGAAATAGAGACAACCCTTCTCCATCTAACCACTCATCTTGAAGTCGATTTTTTTCCCCCTGTAATTTCATAGTTGTCCCTGGCTAACTGCCTTGCTCTCCCATGAACACTTCCATGGACCTCACAAATCTGTAACCTCACAAATATAAACATTATAACTAATTCTTGCCTTTACTCTTTACAAAATCTTAACTTCCCGTTATAAAATCAATTATGTGCAATTGTAATTAGCTTAGAAAACAAGATGAAAATCTACCCATAATCCCTCTACTTGGAAATGACCATTTCAATATTTTCATGTTTCTTACCTTTTATGAACTCTAGTTGAAGCTACACTATACTCTGCTTTCTCACCTGACATTGTGTTTTACACATTTCAAGTCATTAAATATTCTAAAGATGGTACTTTAAAGGTGGTCGTATTCCAAGGTTAAGGTTGAGTTCTTATGCAAGTTCTTATGCAACCCTTCTCTGATGTCAGGCCTCTGGGTCAGCAACAGTGTTTTGAGTGAACCAGGGCAAGTCCACCCACTTGGAGTAACAGGGCCAGAGGGCAAAATGCTTTCCAGCTAGTGTGGACCCAGGTGTGTCTTTATTGTTTCCCATGTGGACACGTCAAGAAGTCTGTAAGGCTTTTGAGGGTAGAATCTAGAGTCTTTTGCATCCCCTTGAACACCATTTCTCAGAATATACTTTTCGTTCATGATTTTAGATAGCATACAGGTGAACATTATTATTATTCATTTTTGTTCTTTAAAATTTAGGGACTGGTATAAATTATTCAGGCTTCACAAATGCTATTGTTTTGGACAAGTAAAAAGCACTTAGAAAAAAAGTGGATAGATACTCAAGATCACCAATGACTAGGGAAATGCAAATCAAAACCACATAAGATACTACTTCATACCCATTAGGATAGCTATTATGAAAAAAATAAAAGCAGTGCCCAGAAAGCAATAGGGTGCAGGAAAATTGGAATATTTATGCCTTGCTGATGGGCATGTAAAATGGTGAAGCTGTTGTGGGAAACGTACAGTAGTTCTTTACAAAATTAAAACAGAATTATGATATGATCCAGCAATTCCACTTGTGACTCTATACATCAAAGAACTGAAAGCAGGGACTGGAAGATGTACTTATACACCAATGTTCACATCACATTATTCATAATAGCCAAAAGGTAGAAACCAAATGCCATTAATGGATGGATAACCAAATGTGGTATATACATATAATGGAATATTTATTTGGCCTTTTAAAAGAAATGAACTTCTGACACATGGGTGAACCTTGAAGACAGTATACTGAGTGAAATATGCCAGTCACAAAAGGATGTATATGACTACTTATGTGAGGTGTCTAGAATAAACTCATGGACACAAAATAGACTAGTGGCTGCCAGGGGCTGTGGGGAGGAAAAATGAGTTGTTATTGAGTTTCAGTTTTAAAAGATGAAAAAATTGTGGAAATGGATGGTGGTGATGGTTGCCCAATAGTGTGAATGTACTTAATGTCACTGAACTTTACTCTTTAAAAATGGTTGAAATGATAATGAGTGAATATAAATTACAATTTAAAGCACAGGTGATGTGGCCCAAATAAGGTGGAATGTGAATGTCCAAGTTTGGAGAACACAGTCCCAACCGTGTTCACATTATGGTTAGGGATCACAGCAGTTTCATGAAATGAGACAAAGCCTTATTTCAATACTCTGAGGTTCTTTTTTAATTTTTTCATTTCTGGACTAAAACTGTTTTAAAGCAATTTGTGGTAAATAGGAAGGTAGAGAAGAACTGTGACATTTGTTGAGGAACTTGTGCTAGAGTTTTAGTTGGTTCACTTAATTCTAACCCAGTGATGTAGTGACCATCAGACTAGGAAACTGGGCCCCATTCCAGTAAGTGGCCAGACCAGCCCTCCCCACTGGGCAGCCCCCTCTCCAGCTCTGAGCTCTCTTGGTGGGATCTCTCACTGCTTCCTTGCTTATCCCATTTCACCTTCTCTTACTGGACATTGCAAAAAACAAAAGAAAATTCCACTCTTCTGGAATTTTGCATCTGTAGGGCATTCATTTGGAAAACCACGAATTATGGATCCAACAGTATGTAAATAATGGAAACAGATCTTGTCCCTCACAGCAGAGCACACACACCAAAGCCACAAACAAAACTGGGCACCACCTTGCGCTCTTGGCCTTTCCAGTTCCCTCGGCTTTAAGCCTGTTGTGGTCATCACGGTCCATATGAAAACAAAAATAATACACCCTCACTGAGGAAAACAGAGAAGTGAGAGGAAAAATGCTACCACCTAGAAATAACCACAGTTCACACATTGGTCAACATACTTCCCACTTTTACTGGACAGATCAGATACATATTTTTAAAATTGGCTTTACAATATATGGTTTTATCACTGGCTTACAACTAAACATACTGTGAACATTTTCTTTATCACCATTGAAATAATTGCATAGTATAGAGAAATCATAATGTATTAATCAATCTTTATATATCAGGGGAATTTAGATAGTTTTTTTAAAGGAGACTTTATTCTTTTTACAAATCCGTCAGAAAACAGGTGCCCTTGTCTCATACAGCTTCCTATAGATGACAGAAACTTGCCCTTCAACTTAGCCTTTTAACTTGCTTCTCTGTAGCCGCCGGATCAACCAAAACATTAATTTTATTTTCTCAAATCTCTCCCATTTGCTCCCACTTTTCTACCTAGTCACCCAGGATACACGCACACCTCCATTACTCTAGCACCCTGTCTCTCACTATGGTTATCTGCCCCCTCCCTTCTCTTCTGCTCCTCTTACAGGTCCTTCCTTTCCAATATACTATCTTAACTGATGTCAATCAACTCCATTCAAAGCTTTATGCTCAGTTCCACATTGAGAGTAACCTTGAATAATCTAAATATAGAATTCAATTGTTTAAAGGAAATTATTTGTAAGCCCTTGGCACTTACCTGTATCAGAAACACAGGAGTTGGACACAAGATATGGCTTACTCTGTTTTTTTTTTTTAATTAGTTTTTGGAGAGGGCAGGGCAGAGGAAAGTAATTGGTGCTTCAAGGACATCTTTTTAGGGACCACAGGGAAATCTATTCACTATTTCAAGGCAACTAACAAATTATCATCTCTCAGTTGGGACATTAGAGAGACAGCCTTTACAGGTCATGAAATCTGCATGACAAATGTTGAAAACAAATGTGGGTCAATAATAACTTTGTATAGCAAGGCAGATGCCAGGTAGCACAAGAGCACACGCAGATGGTGTTAATTCTGGAGTCCTGGAAGCTGTGAGGTGCTCATCTGTCACATGGCCGTCTGGAAGATAGAGACACTTGGTCATTAAAGAAGATCCCTCTGGCACTTTATCCTGTTGCCCACACAGGTGACTCATCTACATGAGCCCCAAAGCAGTTAGGGTCCAAGATTGAGTACAATGTGTTTATGGGATCAACAGTACCTACCAATTATGTGCAGTCAGACTCCCCTGAAAAAATATTTTGACAGAAGATGCCACAGGCCCACTGTTAACTTGGTCTTTCTCAGACCTGGTAATCTAAGCCTGCCGGTGAAGCCTATAATTGCTGGCGTGTGGCAGAACTTGGTTGGGGTCTGATGATAAAGAGACAGCACATTTTGGGTCCCAAGTTCTGGGGAGAAAATATGGTCCCTACCTATCCAACTATTCCACCCACACCTTCTAATCACCTACCCTGGGTCTGATGTGTATGTGTATTTGTGTGTGTTCGTCACTCAGTCATGTCCAGCTTTTTGCAATCCCATGGACTGTTGCCGGCCAGGCTCCTCTGTCCATGGACTTCTCCAGGAAATCTTCCCAACCCAGGAATCAGACCCAGATTTCCAGCATTGCAGGCGGATTCTTTACTGTGTGAGCCACCAGGAAACCCCACCTGGGTCTGATACCCAATGCAAATAGAAAAGACAATCCCTGCCTGCAACGGTGTCCCATCTTGTGCTCAATGAAGCATTTGTTTTCATTTTCAGTTTGTTGAATATTTTCCATTTCTAACATCTGCAGGGTCAGGACTAGGAGAGGCCTCTGAAGTCTGGCTCAGGTTGGGGTAGGGAGCAAACCCTCTCCTCTTGTTCTCCTTTATGTCCTTGCCCTTCCTGTCATTGTTTTCCTCAAATCAGTAAAAATCAATAAGGTGAAAGGGTTCTGAGACCAATCACCAGGGAGTGCTGTACAGGGACCTTTTAGGATCCATGAAGAAGCTCCTATGAAAGGAGAAGGGGGCTCAGATCCTCCCGTGGAATTTAAGTATAATACTTGAAGTTGGGTTCTCCCACTCCCACTCTGGGCTTCCCTTGTGGCTCAGCTGGTAAAGAATCTGCCCGCAATGCAGAAGACCTGGGTTTGATCCCTGGGTTGGGAAGATCCCCTGGAGAAGGGAAAGGCTACCTACTCCAGTATTCTGGCCTGGAAAATTCCATGGACTGTATAGTCCATGGGGTTGCAAAGAGTCGGACACGACTGAGCGACTTTCACTTGCAAATTAATTAGCAAATGGCTGCCTTCACTTGCAATCCCACTCTGGGGTGAGCACTAACTGAGCTGCCCCCCTGGAGTCTGTCTGGGTCTCCCTGCCCAAAGAAAGGAACACCAGAGAGCATCTCTTGGTATTTAAGAGGCCAAGGCTTTTCTTGTTTATTTTCCTCTACAGAGTTTCACATCCTATAAAGTGTCAGGTAGACTCAAAGTAACTCTCCACCTGAAAGGTGGCACAACTAGCCATATACTGAGGAAGTAGATATCAAGGGTGCCAGGATGAACATCCAATCTGAGTCCTCGATGCTTTTACAAGCAGACCTTTGACTGACAGTTTCCAGCAAGCCATGTGGTAAAAGGAAAGACCCTATTAACTAAGTGTCCACAGGCCACTAACTAACCTGAGAGGGCAAAAGAGGGGACCCTCTGCTTACCACAACCAGGTAGGAATGACTGAGGAAAGCAGCGAAGCTGGCCATGCCAGCATTTACACATGGAACACTTCCTGGGCAGCCAGGTGTCATGGGGCACAGGCCCACAGTTCCTGAGGATGAATGGACATGCAGATTTTAAATCCCCACTTCTCCTCCCCTCTCCACCCCCAGCCCCTTTTAAGGACTTACTCTTTGCGAGAGTCATGCTCACAGTTGCGTCCATAGAAAGAGGGAGGGCAGGCACAAAAGGATCCCAGCATGCAGGTTCCCCCATTCAAACAGCAGGTTCTGTTCAGCTCCTTACCTGAAATGTAAGAAGAGGTGGCTGAGAGGGGTGGAGGGACTGAAAAGTGAGTTCTCTTAAAAGGTTAATATGGCGGTAAGGACTTAATCTCCCCAAAGTGTTTGCAGATGTCTAAACATTGTAAATCTCACTGAATAAGACTCTGCTTTTTAGTGTTCCTTTGACTACCTGTGCTTTTGAGCAGAGAAATCTTTTTTCATGCACAAGCCAGTGGTGGTACCTGGAATCCCCAGCGTGAAGTGGGATCAGGTGAGGGAAACTTGTGTTCTGCGAGAGAAACTGTGTTCTGTGGTGGGGTGGAGGGCAGTGTGAAGTGCGTGCCTGTATTGTCCCCAGAATCAAACCCAGCTCCAGAATCAGATGCTCTCTCTTTTAGGCGAAAGTGTCAAAAAGATGCTCAGAAAACACATAAAGGACCACGATAAAGATTATCACACTGTACATCTAAGGCGGGTACGTCTTACTCTTTTGGATTCCCATGGATGCTACAAACTGGGAAGGCTGGTGACGAATTGCAGGCTCCTCTTGGGACCAAAGGCCATCATCTCTGAAGGCCAGCTCTCCCTGTGATGGACCGGCAAGTTCAAGGTCACCCAATCCTGAATGACAAAATTAACTCCTTGAGTCTATGTTCCAGGCCACTTGAAAATTGCCAGTGATCAAAAGAACAAAGTCTCTTACCAGCGACTAATCCCAGTTCAAGTGCTCTGGAAAAGGCCATGATCAAAATCACACTAGGAAGAGGAAATCAGACCTCCATTAGCAAAACAAAGCAAATAAAATCCCTTTGAGTTAACACCACAGGCCGCTAGGGAGAGAAATCCTAGAGCACCACTTTCCTCCCCACCTCCTTTCTTTTTAAATAATTAATTTATATAACAACCCAAAGAAAGATGATGAGAATAAAGTCCAACTAATTTCCAACTCTTTCCAATACGTATCCTCGTATGCATATGAGGATTCTGCCTTCTATGTCACATATTTTTCTCCTGCACCTAGTTTTCATAGTAATTTTAAATGGCTGGATGACATTCAATGTCATTGACAAATCACATTTCACAAACTATTTCATTTACACCATTTAAAAGATGTTCAAGCTTAAAAAACATTTCCCATTATTCTTAACGGTTTCCAAATATTGAAAACCTGTCTATAACTTCAACCTTCTCAGAAGTATATTTTAAATTTCGTTGTAATATTGACCTGTTCTTACAAAAGACGAGGAAACCACTAGTCATGTCATAGGCAGAGCCAGTAACCTGACTGGAGATGTTAAAAGCCAATAACGCAGGTAGATGCAACTGTAAGTTCCAGGTCTTTTGGAAAAACTGCAGCACTGTTGGCAGCTCTTTAAGGTTTGAATGAGATGAATAGAACAACACAGAGGTACAGAACACGTTTCCTAAGCTGGCAAACTCTAGTAATAAAAGGTTCACAACTCAAGATCGGTTCATACCTGTAAGAGAAGCGCTCCATCTTCCTCGGGTCTGTGGCCCCTAACAATTTAGAAGGAAAAAAAAAATTAACCCGGCTTTAATTCACAGTCATTGCCAAAACACCCAAAGGAAAATGTTAATTTCTTGACGTGAAAAAGAGCATTTTAAAAGAAAAATATCCCAGATGAGAAATATGCTTTCCCCCAAAGTTCTTAGAAGCAGAAGTCGGGCGGTCCGGCGAAACTAGGGGACTCCTCACGGGTCTGTCCTAACAAACGCTTGGACTATAACCTTCAGGGAGATTCGCTTTCCTCAGTCGCAAGCCCGGGGGTTGTGGGGACAACCCTCCGGTGGGCGGGGAGGCGGCGGCCCGTTCGCATTACAATGCTTAAACACTCCGGGGTGGAGGTGAGAGGCTGCGAGGCGGCCAAACAAAGAGAGAATGGAAAAGGCCATTCTTGTAAAACTGTTGCTAATTAGCCCTAATGTCTATATCATTAGTTTCGGGTTAAAAATATCAGATTTGGTGTTTAAAAAAAAGGGGGGGGGGGCCCAAACCAATTACTGTATCGAGGTGGTGGAAAAGTATTGCTTTAATCAGGAAAACCGAAACACCAAGTTTGGGTCTCCCAAGGAGTTGATGTTTTATAAGTTTTATTTCCCGAAATTTGCTTTCATTTTTGGTTTTCCCAGGAAAGGTGTGTTGAGCCCGTGCTCCGAGAAGGGTGTGTCTCCGCGGGTGGGAGGGAAAGGTGAGGACTCAGGGAAAGTTAGGGTTAGGACAGAAGTTCAGGGTCAGGAAGGGGTTCCTGCCCCCGCTGGCGTGAATGGGTGTAAATTCCAGGCGCACCTGAATTGCAAGCGAGGCTGGAAGGAAGCGCAGCCGGCGCCAGGCGGGTGGGTGGGCTAGGGGAGGCGGGCAGAGAGGCGGAGTGTCCTGCCGGCGGGGCCTGCGCCTTCCTGCTGGACAGCAGGCTGGGGCGCAGCCGCTAGTGGTCTGCGCACCGGGTGTCAGGCCTGCTCCAGGAAAAGGATGTAGAAACACGGCCGTCTAGCCTGGGAGGCCATTTCAGCTTTGCCACTAGGTTTCATTGCATTTTAACAGTCTTCCAGTGCTCCGTGTGCAGTCTCTTCCATCCCCTTAGTCTGCCCTGTCCCCCCCCTCCCCCGACGACACCGGAATTAACCCGATTTAGCTGTGTCCTGTATTACCCTAAAAGTATTTATAAGTATTTATTTGGTGATTTCAGTAAGCTCCAGACGCTGCTGCTGGAGAGGCCTGTCCCTGAGCCCCGAGGCCTCTTGAAACAGAACAGGACCCTTTGGGGCTCTCCCAGGTATAAAAAATCCCTCCGTGTCCCTTGTCTCCTGTAAGTCACACAGGAGCAGGCTCAAGCAGTTAATGATTAGGACAATAGAGTCACAGAATCTTTAGTTCCTCCCTGAAGGAGGCAGATAAGTGTCTGATGCACATTCCTGAGCTGTATTGCAGATACCAAAATTGTCACCGAAGGGAAAAGGCTAACTGCACGACGACTGGACTATAGCCATGACATAAGTTGCTCCATCTTGAGCCGCACTGATTCTCTGAAAGTGAAAGTGGCTCAGTTGTGTCCGACTCTTTGTGACCCCATAGCCTATACAGTCCATGGTATTCTCCAGGCCAGAATACTGGAGTGAGTAGCAGTTCCCTTCTCCAGGGGATCTTCCCAACCCAGGGATTGAACCCAGGTCACCCACATTGCAGGTGGATTCTTTACCAGCTGAGCTACCAGGAAAGCCCTATGTCTGGCCAGCACAATTCCAAGAATTGGCCTCAAGAGAATGGGGAAAAAAACTGACCCTGGAGTTGAAGATTAACGGGGCTTGAAACAATCAAGATGGCACTGACACAACCTGCTACTTGGCTCCAACTGACCTTAGCCCACAATACTTCCCTATTTCAAGGTGGATGAGATTGGTTTACTAACCTACTTTCTTGAATTTCCTCTGGGAGTCGGTCAATGCTTGAAGGAATCCTTAAATTGGAATTTTATCTTCTAGTCAAGGGGATCATAATTGGCATGATGAGTCTTTGCAAAATGATTACTTAAAATGTTAATAATGAGATGCATCTTTTGGCGTCTCAGTGGGCATGTGAGGGAAGCAGAGAATATTTCTTATACCAGGTCAGATCCTTCCACTCTAACAGTTCTTTGTTGCCCATGTTCAGCTTGAAATTACAGAAGACTTCTTCACCCTTTTCCCCTAGACATGGAAGGAGAATCTGACAGTGGGGGTTGTCACTGAGGAAGTAAGACTCTAACTAGGGACTGTCAGCAACTCAGCATTCCAAGTCTATTTCTTTTTCTTTCTTTCTTTTCTCTGGCTGCACCGAGCAGCTTTGGGGCCTTAGTTCCTGATCAGGGATCAAAACTGTGCCCCAACAGTAGAAGTGTGAAGTTCTAACCACTGAACCATCAGGGAACTCTTCCAAATCTATTTCTGCATTGTTTACTATGCCTGACTTCTACGATTAGCTTGGCTTAGCTTGCTACAGATAGAGAAAGCTGTTGATGCATATCAAGATTGAAGATTAGTTTTTCTATAGGTCTCACTTCTGTTCCCTACTCTCCAGGATTAGCTGACCAAAGATTTGTTCCAACCGCAAGCAAGACCTGATGGCTACTTGGAACCTTGTGATGGGGACAGTCATCTCTGGATATAAAAGACTGCCCCCTTCCCTGCACAGAGCCCCTTCCTCTTTTCCCTGGGTAATCCCTGAGCAAACCTGGGGATTTGGTTCATTGTGACCTGAGTCTCTGTCTCTCCAGGGTTGCTGGCTTCCTTAATAAGGTTATCTTTCCTTTTACCTAACACTTGTCTCTCAGTATTGGACTCTAGAGCAAAGAGCTGCTGAGAGTGGGTTTGGTAACACTTTCACTTAATACCTGAGTGCTCCAGATAATTTAATTTGTTATTAAATACATCCTAAGTCATGAGTGAAAGTTAAAGTGTTACTCACCCATTTGTGTCTGACTTTTTGCAACCCCATAGACTGTAGCCTGCCAGGCTCCTCAGTCCATGGAATTTCCCAGGCAAGAATGCTGGAGTGGGTAACCATTCCCTTCTCCAGGAAATCTTCCTGACCTAGGGATTAAACCTGAGTCCCCTGCATTGCAGGCAGATTCTTTACTGTCTGAGCCACCAGGGAAGCCCCTAAAGTCATGAGTAGTTTTTAAAAATCATCTATGCCTAATTTCTAAAGTAAAAGCCCTGCATTTACCTAATATTGCCAGGCACACAAATGTGAAACTTTTATCTAGTGCTGAAATGGCCCAACTCATCTGAGGACTTAATGAAACTCAGATTCTTTACGTCTTGGTGCAGAAGGAATTCAGTAACAGGCAAAGTGTTAGGTAAGAAGTATAGATTTATTAATATACTTTGTAATGAAGTTGCAGGAAAATGGAGCCCGAAAGGATGGTTATGCCCCAGGTCTCAGGTGAGTTCCTGGGATGGGCCACCAAGTGAAGGTGCTTGGCTTTGAGTAGGAAGGAATTCAAGAGTGAGCCATAGGAAAGTGAAAGCAGAAATACATATTCCACAGGCAGAATGTGGTCCATCTCAGAAGGCAAGAGCGGCACCGAATTGTTGGGGTGGTTAGTAGGAGGATTATTTCACTTATTTTGAGCAATTAGACCACTGCCCCCTTTTTGGCCTTCCCTCTCAGAACAGTCATGGTGCCACAGGATGTGTCATTTCGCATATGCTAATGTATTTCAATGAGCTCATAATGAGGCTACTGGAAGTCAAATCTTCCACCATCTTGGGCCTAGTCAGCTCTAGCCAGTTTCTGTTGTCTGCAGTTTTTCTCAACGGCTGTGTCATTTTTAAGGACTGTGCTCTGCCCCCTTCCCGTGGCAGAACAAATCACAGCATCTGAGACCATTTCAGCATCCCTGTCTACCGTGTGAGTGTGACGAGTCCACAGGTGCTAAAGAAGAGTGGTTATTTGCTTCTACACCAGCAGTTTAATTCTTGGGGGAATTAAATTTTAAATGATTTTTATTGGAAGGTAGGTCCCCATCAGAGCAAAGGTGGAATGGGATGCAGCCTATTTACTTAAAGCTGGTAGTTACTCCACTGTGACTGACTAATTCCTGCTGTGCTTCAGCTCCCTGTGTGGCTGTCCAACTTGTTAAAAAGCTTCATGTGTCACTCTGAGATTCAGAGGGAATGAGGAACTTGGCCTGAAGCTCTAGAAGCTGGATGTGGGGGAGGGCAGTGCAGAAGAGAAGGCTAATCATCTAACTCAGGAACTGCATGGAGGCCTAAAGAAAGAACAGTACATTCTTAGCACAGCTTGTGCTTCACGGTCTTCAACAATCCAATGTGCTAAGCAGATAATAGCATTGGCAACGTTAGTCTCATTTTTTGGATGAAACAATGGCTCCCATCTGTGGACTTACAGGTCTTTTCCACAGAGGCTGGGCAGGTCTGTGGCAGAACTGGCAGAGGGACACCACCCCTGCCCTGACACTTCCTTGTTTAAAGGGGCTCTTGTGGAACTTTTGGAACTTGGAATAGAACCCCTGGAAATCACCTCTTCATTTTCAGGAGAGAATCAAGACCCTGAGTCTGGTGACGTTTGCATGACTGGTGTGAGTTCAGCCTGCAGCCCACACAGGGTCTCTGCATACCCCAAAACAGGAGCTCACTGAAAAGATCTGTGTTCCCCACAGGGACAGAGGGCAGATAAAGTCTAGTGTATGCAGTAGACAGAATCTGGGCTAAGTTTTAAGATAGGAAGAGGATAAGGGGAGGGGAGGGCTGAAGTGTTTGGCTAGATATTTGGTATTGGGCTGGGGACCCACAGGCTGTTCATTCAACAAGTATTTAATGAGGCTACTGTGTTGCTGGTCAAGGGGTGCGCTCTGGGGACACAGTGATGAGAGGTGACCCCACCGCTCAGTGGGGGAGAGAGGACAGTCATGATTGCAGTTGTGTTGCTGTCTCTGGGTGAGGAGTTGATTGACATCTCTGATTGACATCTCTGAGACAGTCACTGGACACCTCTGCTCGGTCACTGCTGAAATTGACAGAGGCCACCCAGCCTGTGGCCAGTAATTACTGTGTTAGAGACCCATGGAGGGTCTGGGGTTAGGAGACCCTGGAATGGGGGGTTCCCAGTCACTGGCAGCCCACATTCTCCCTTACGGGGGGCACTGACAGATGGTCTTGGTCTCAGGATGGTTCGCTACCACCCTCTTGTCGTCCAACCCAAGTCATTGTGCCATGCACAAGGAGGCCAAACAAACCTAAATGAGTATTGGGCACGTGAACTTGGGTTCGACAACACTCTGAGTTGTCTTGCATTAAAAACTGGGGCAAAAGAGAATTGTGTGTGTGTGTAAAATATACAAGTAAGAATTTGACTTAAAATCAATCAACCAACCAAGAATAGTCAAAGCAAAAAAAAAAAAAAAAAAAAATCCCAACAGAGATTTCCAGTGTCTGTCTCAATTTCAAGGAAGAAAACACCTTTGGAGGTAGGATAAGTTTTTAACTTTAAAAAGTCAATTCAGCGTTTCAGTGGTTGAGACAATTTAGAGTTAAACCTCAACTGAAGTGAAGTTGCTCAGTTGTGTCTGACTCTTTGCGACGCCATGGACTATAGCCTACCAGGCTCCTCCGTCCCTGGGATTCTCCAGGCAGGAATACTGGAGTGGGTTGCCATTTCCGAGATCTTCCCAATCCAGGGATAGAATCCGGGTCTCCTGTATTGCAGGCAGGAGCCACCATCTTTAAAGCCATCTCAGATGGCTTTACCATCTGAGACACGAGGGAAGCTCAAATAGTTAATAAAAAGAATAGCCATTTCTGCAGCACGATGATGAGGTTTAAAGTCAAAGCCTACTTTTTTCCTAGGACTCCTAGGAACAGTTGTGTGGTACCTCTATCATTGTCTCCTCAGGCCAGAAGAACAATGAGCCAGGCTGGGGAACTTCAGCTGAGGAATGTAGATGCTACCAAGCTCAGCACCCAATGGCTTCTGATAAAACCCAAGTGACACTCTGGCAGAAGTGGAGCCCTTACCCGTTCATCAACAAGTAAATGGCTTTCTCTTTTCACCAGTTAACTTAGCAAATAGCCACTGGAAACCTCTTCTGTATTTGCAGAGACCTCTATGTGGGGTTTAGAAGAATAGATTCTTGCTCTCAAAACTCTGCAGTCTCAGAAGGGAAGACTGTTCAAACGAGCCAATTTAATGCTATACTGTTATAGAAATTAGGTAAGAAGGACAGAGAAGGCCTTAGGAGGAGACTCCTTGTGTGTGTGTGTGTGTGTGTGTGTGTGTGTGTACGTGCGTGGGGTGGAGGGTATATCATATCAATTTCTATATAGACATAAACTATCTTATCAAGAAATACTTAGTGTGTTTCTACATTTACAGTGAGCTCCCTTGAATGTATATCCTGGTGACTTTTGGGGAATATATCTAGCCAGTTAACTTCTAGCACTGGAATTGTTTGGTTAAAGGGAGAACATTTCCAAATTTATTTTCCAAGAAGTTTGCGCTGGTTTCCTCTCCCTCCCTTTTCCTCCCTTCCCCACACGTCCCCCAGGTCCTTAACAGCTGGCTGCAACAAGCATCTTGTGCGAGGGTGCTGAGTCACTTCAGTTGTGTCCGACTCTTTGCGGCCCAATGGACCATAGCCCGCCAGGCTCCTCTGTCCATGGGATTCTCCAGGCAGGACTACTGGAGTGGATTGCCATGCCCTCCTCCAGGGGATCTTCCTGACCCAGGGACTGAACCCAGGTCTCTTACGTGTCCTGCATTGACAGGTGAGTACTTTACTCCTAGCGCCACCTGGCTGGCAGGATCTGCTTCCTGACTGAGGGTCAGACCCACACCCCCTGCCGCAGAAGCACAGCATCTTAACCACTGGACCACCAGGGAAATCCCACAACAAGTATCTTAATTTTTGCTGAATCTGTTTGTGAAAATACTATCCCGTTGTTGTTTGGATTTGCATTGTTATGTTTACTGAATGCTTGTATGTCTCTTCCTATGAACTGGCAGGTGGGTCTGAGAGGGCATTTGAACTGGAGTTTCCCTCATTTTGTCAACCCTGTTGTTAACGACCAGTTTTCTTGTCTTTCACCAGCCCCTCTCCTTATGCCTTATCCTCCACACCAGGAGATCTGGAAACCTGGTCTTCTGGAAATCTCACCTCTGCAAACCTCTAGAGCAGTGTCTGTCTGTCTGTGCTGGTTTCCTTTTGGCTGAATCTTGTTGTCTGCCGCCTCTGTGGCTGACACATCACCTTTCCGCCTTACTTTCTAAATGAGAAGGTGGGGTGGGTGTGGACTAGGTCTTTGAGAAGCTCCAAAGGAAAACAACTTGCGCCCCCTAGCCTGAGCTAGGAAATACAACAAAAAATACTCCCCGCAGACAACAGTGAAGGAAAAAATAAGTGAATCTTAAGTACTCTAAGCCGTGCTGAATTCTAGGCAACTTATTCAAGAGAGGTCACAATGTACAAGACGAAATAGTCTTGATGCAGTTACCAGAAACCATGTTAGGGTAGGGGGAATTCTGATTTAGACTTCTAAACATGGCTATGGTTTAGAATTCGCACCAAAATTTTTCTCTTTTCAGTCAAATTAGTCAAATAGTTACTCTGCTCAGCACACTAGAGGAGACAGGATCTCCTAGATTGGACTCCTGTTCCTTTCTCACTTCCCCCAGAAAAGATGAGCCCAGTAATGTATTCCAAGTACCATTTTAGTGTTATCAAAAAAACTGCTGATGGGGAAGGAGCCATCATTTCCTGATGGCCCCGTGACCAGGTCAAGGTCAGTGGCCCCGGACAGACAGACAGATAGATGGGCAGATAGACTTTTTGAAGGGACTTGGGAAGGTGAGCTGGGGTCCCACTTGGTTTCACAAGATGTGGAGGATCTCATTTTAAAGTGCTTCTTAAGTGGATTTTGTATCAGATTGCATTCAGGCATGCTTCACAGCTCTTAATGGTTTTGAAATGGGTGAAATGCAAGTGGAGGGACGGAGGGAGGCCAAAGTGCAAAACCCAGGCTGTATCAGAGATGGGTTAAAGTGCTCCAGGGAGAAGATTTCCTGTATGCAAATGACCCTGGGCACTTTGAGGTGCTCCCCACTCTGGAAACAGTTGATCCAGGATAGATATCTGAAGTACGGGAACTGTGAATAAATGATGTTCTACTAAGCCACTGAATTTGTGAGAATTTGATATAGCAATATAAGATGAATAGGTAAGAATTTTTTAATGAAATATGTTTTACACTAATAAAAGTCTACAAGTAATTAGGGTTACAGGTTAGTGAATTATTCCAAAGTCAGAACCATGGAACCACAACCCAGGTCAAGAAGAAAAATATTACTAGAACTCCAAAAGTCCACTTCCTGCTTTTTCACAACCACCACTCACTCCCTCTTCCTCAGAGCTTTTACTTTTTAAATTTCTAATCCCAAAGGTTGGGTTTCCATGGTTTTGACCTTTTTATAACCATCAGCATGCATGTATATCTGCTTCTTTTTGCTCTTCCTTGGTGAGAGTAATCCATATTGTTTGTAGAAGCTTGTTCATATTCAATTGCTGTATAGTGTTATTTAACTTATATGCAGAGTACATCATGAGAAACGCTGGGCTGGAAGAAACACAAGCTGGAATCAAGATTGCCGGGAAAAATATCAATAACCTCAAATATTCAGATGACACCACCCTTATGGCAGAAAGTGAAGAGGAACTAAAAAGCCTCTTGATGAAGGTGAAAGAGGAGAGTGAAAAAGTTGGCTTAAAACTCAACATTCAGAAAACTAAGATCATGGCATCTGGTCCCATCACTTCATGGGAAATAGATGGGGAAACAGTGGAAACAGTGTCAGACTTTATTTTTCTGGGCTCCAAAATCACTGCAGATGGTGACTGCAGTCATGAAATTAAAAGACGCTTACTCCTTGGAAGGAAAGTTATGACCAACCTAGATAGCATATTCAAAAGCAGAGACATTACTTTGCCAACAAAGGTCCGTCTAGTCAAGGCTATGGCTTTTCCAGTGGTCACATATGGATGTGAGAGTTGGACTGTGAAGAAGGCTGAGCACCGAAGAACTGATGCTTTTGAACTGTGGTGTTGGAGAAGACTCTTGAGAGTCCCTTGGACTGCAAGGAGATCCAACCAGTCCATTCTGAAGGAGACCAGCCCTGGGATTTCTTTGGAAGGAATGATGCTAAAGCTGAAACTCCAGTACTTTGGCCACCTCATGAGAAGAGTTGACTCATTGGAAAAGACTCTGATGCTGGGAAGGATTGTGGGCAAGAGGAGAAGGGGGCGACAGAGGATGAGATGGCTGGATGGCATCACTGACTCGATGGATGTGAGTCTGAGTGAACTCTGGGAGTTGGTGATGGACAGGGAGGCCTGGCGTGCTGCGATTCACGGGGTCACAAAGAGTCGGACATGACTGAGCAACTGAACTGAACTGAACTGATTCCACTGCAGCACCACTAATTGAAAAGATCATTCCTATAATACTGATCTATCAGGTTATTTCATTAGCAATCAGTTGTTCATGTGTTTGTGTGAAGTGGTTTTTTTTCTTTTCTAATGCCTTATTCTCTCTTCTTATACCAATATCGTTCTGTCTTTAATACTGTAGCTTTATACTTTATAATTAAAAAGTCCTTGATATTCAGCATAGTAAGTTATCTCCCTTCCATACTTCAGCTTATAGCAACTATTCTTGATCTTTTACATTTCCAATTAATTTTTAGAACATTTTATAAATTTCTAAAAATTTCTGCCAGGATTTTGATAAAAGCACATTGATCCTTTAGAATTACTATCTGTGTCATATTGAGTCTTCCAGTCTATGAAGATCTGTTTAGGTGCTGTTTAATTTCTTTAAAAAGTTTTTTATTAACAATTTCTATATAGAGATATTATAGAGTTTTGTTGGATCATTCCTAAATATTTATTCTTTTAATGTTAAAGTGAATGGTATCCTTTACTTCCATTTTTGTGGCACTAATTTTTATATTGATCTTGTATCCAATGCTCTTAAGAAATTTACTTATTATATTAGCTAGCACTGCCATAATAAATACCACAGACCAAGGGTCTTAAACAACAGAACTTTATTTTCTCACAGTTCTGGGGACTAGAAGTCCAAGATAAGATATTACGAGGTTTGATTTCTTCTGAGTCCTCTCTTCTTGGTATGCACATGGCCATCTTTTTGCTGTGTCTCCCAGAAATTTTACAAACTAAGAAATATGACTGATATGAGAGGTCAGATCATCAGTGATTATTTCATTATTATTTTTCATAACCCTCAGTTTTTTTGATTCATTGCATTAACCACAGTTTACCATTGGATATTTAAATGCTTATTTAGAGGACACTCTTCCAACAAACTGTGACATTCCAAAGGGCAAGATCCTGTTTAATTCACTACCAAATCCTTAATACCAAACATATTTCCAGGAATATAGTAGGCACTTAATAAATATTTGGTAAATTAATAGATGAATCCCTGTGGAAGAAAATAAGTATGTATGAGAGATTTCTTTCAGTTAGTTTTATGATTGTAATTTCCACTTTTGGTAATGATAGAAAAGGTAAATCAAATCTGCAGAAAACAATTAGAAAGTTGGACAAAATAATTTTGAAAATCTGGCTTAATAATCAGTAGATCACTTGGATTCAGTAACTAGTGCAGCCTTCCTGAACCCAGGGCGTTGAGCTCAGGCAGGACTGAGTGACTATGTCAATGTCAACTTAGTATACCATTTAAATGGTAGCTTAATTAAAATGCCAATAAATAGAAAATGTTCCATATAGAAAATAGTCCCTCAGAAATAAAACTTTTCTAATTAGAGTTCTTATGTATATACTAGACAAAGGTGTTTTGCTGTTTTAGGGTGAAGTGTATGAGGAACTGGTGCCATGAAGAGGCACTGAGAGAGGTTGTCTTGGACATGATTACTGCTTATTAAGTGACTATCACATGGTCCCAATGTTGGATATTAGGAAAACTTTGCCAAATTAGTAAAATCTCTAGACAGAACCTAAAATCACATATGTTTTAGGAAATTAATTTCTTAATTAAGAAAAAAATGTACCGTGAAACCAAGATTTTAGACATCTGTTGCTTCAAATACTGGGGCGGGGTAGAGGGGGAACCAGCCCTTACATTTCCTTGGTCATATGGCTTTCTTATCTTGCTTTTTGTTTGGTTCCTAGTTTGGCGGGCTAAGAACACGGCACCCTTGGCCTTCTCTGGCCTGTTTTGTTGAACATGCTTCAGGATTTCCAATGTCAAAAGGCCCGGCCGCCTGCAGGGAGGTGCAGATAATCCCGGGTTGTAGGGCTCAGATTGGCCGGCTCCTCGGCTGCCCTGTGCCAAACCCTCCCCTCCCAAGTCTGTTTTGTCTCATGCCGGGCTGAGTCACATAGAATAGATAGATAGTTTATCAGCACATGTCCTACAGATCATATTATCAGCTTACAAATATAGCCCGTTAGCGCACAGGCGGGCAGGCTCCCGTGGTCGGAGCGTTTCCGGCCGCAGCGTGCGGCTGCTGCGGTGTCAACAGGCAGGCTCGGATTCCGCTCAGAGAGCCGCGGCAGGGGCTCAGGTTCGCAGCGTGGTCACGGGTAGGTGGGCGTAGGGGGGTCAGTGCGCGGCAGCTCCTGAACCTGGGGGGATCTGTGCGGAAAGCGAGGGAGGGGGTGTGTGGCACCTGCGGAGGTGGGGGGCAGTGCCTCCTTGTTTATGTCTGTTCCTGCTGTGCCAAGGCTTGAACGTGGATGCAGGCAAAAGATTCCGCATCTATATGCGTTTTAGGGCAGGGCCTGGAATTGAAGGAGAGCCTGTGGGCGGGCCTGTCCAAGGCGCGGGTCTGTTGGCACCGGCTCCACACATTCCTGTTCCTGCTTAGTGAGTTACTCCCAGCGTCACCGTTGTACCCAAGGGTGAACTCAAAGCCTGCTGATCCAAAGTGCTGTCCAGGGGAGATAAATCATCTTTGTTTGTGCTGCTTAAGTGCCGGGGAGGGGATGATCAAGTGGCCGGGGAAGTCTGTCCTGCAGGAGAGGCTGGGGATGAGGGTGGGAAAGTGACTGGAAACCCAGAGAATTGCCTAGTTTTGTAAGCAGTTCCACTGTCCTGGTGGCTCTTCTAATGACCAGATCCTCTCTGTTAACTCAGAGGCTGGATGTTCTCCCAAAGAACCTTCATGGCCGATAGAGAAAAATCCCCAGATGCTCGTGTATTTTATCTCTTATGCTTATCTTATGTTTAATTGGGAACAATGTGTGTCTTAATTTCTTCTTTTCTTTAAATAACTGACAGCTTTTTGAGCTTTACTAGGTGCCAGGTACTGTCTTAAGCACTTGACACAAATGATCACTCGTGATCCTCCCACTAATCCTGTAGGCTCAGTGCTGCTGTTACAGCGTGTCCGCATGAGAACACCGGGGTTCAGAGAGGTTAGCGAACCGCCTCGGATGCAGGACTCCAGCCCTGCAGGCTGACTCTGAGACCGTCCTCTCGATCCTGCCTGGAGCCTCTGCCTCCCATGGCCAGATTTTCTAGCCTAAAAAAATTACCATAAAATAATGGGTGTCCCCTGGGGGGGAACTCTGATCAAGGGACATAAAATGTGACTTAATTTAGAATTTGTCTGCAATAGTGTGACTGTTGCGACTGACCTCGCTTGAAGATTTAGCCACTATTTCCCCCACTGTTTCTATCAGAAAACTCACTCTGTGTGCCAACTCTGGGGTCCAGGCCTTATGTGAGGATGGGAAAGAACTAAAGACCCTCGTCTGCCATGTTATTCTCCCACTGTGCCTTGGTGTCTCGGGAAGTTCCTGTTGATTATAGTCATTCCCTTGGATCCAGCAAGGCTGATGATAGGTGTTTTCTGCACACGGAGAATACACCTGGAAAAACACTATGGAAGGCCTGGTGCCGGTCAGTCCAAGGGAATGAGGGTCCCTGGAGGCTCTGAGGCGCAGGTGGGGAGGAGGCAAGCCAGCCCTCTCTCCCTGTGTCTGGTCCAGGTGACCCCTGACACCTTCTCCCTCCTCCCCTATTTGCTACTGTCCCCCCTCCCAGCCTCACAGAGGCAGCATCAAGACTGGCTTGGAACCTGAATTGTGGGGTTAGTTGAGTCTCCTCCCAGACTCCCCCAGATCCTCTCCACTCTAAATTCTCTGAGATGAAGCCCTGCCGCCTTCCAGCCCAGTCTGTCATTTGACCAAGAGTGAGAAGACTGGGTGACCCATAAGCCTCCCCTCCTACCTGGAACCCTGTCCTGTGACTCTAAGTGGACACTAGAGTTCTGGGCCAAAGGACATGTTCTTCCATCACCCTCTGGCTCCGGATAGCGGACGATTCTGTAAAGTGGTTCTGATATACCTGACTTGGGGAGGGAGCACGGAAAACCATTCAACTAAACCCAGAAGAATAGTCCTTTCCGCTCTCTCACAGTCCCTGTGGGACTATCCGCCCTCCTCCCAACGTACTTCAGGATATCCATCCCCTTCTGGCTCCCACAGCAGCTCCTTCAGTCTCTGTTGTCGAATCCACACGCCACACTGATATGTATCCCTTTAAACATCTGTTCATCCCTCCAGATTGAGAGCTCAGAGGCAAAGACGTCCATCTTTCTGCATTTAATGAGTGTCCCTAAATGTCAGTTATTTAGGGTTCCTGGGAATCAACAAGCAGAAATACACACCAAGTAAACAGGCTGCATAGCCGGGGTTTCTGTGTCGAGATTCAGAAGCAGGAGCCTGACGCCTGGAGCCCTCTCTAGTTCCTGTGTCTGTTACTGTGTCTGTGACTTAACGTCAAGGGCTGACTTGAAGGGTCAGGCTCTGAGCCCCAGTCTGGAGCCCCTCGGTGGCAGCTCCTGTCAGTAAACCATGTTTCTGTCCATCGACAGGCAGATAAAGTATAATTGAACAAATGGTCGAATGATTCAACTTGTATAATATGCTGTGAAGTAAGTAAGGAACAGTCTGAGAGACAGAACAGCAGGGGGCTCTGCCTTAGACAAAGAGGCCATGCTAATGAGAGAACAGCAGAAGCTGAGTCCAAGGGTGTAGGGGTTGGGGGAGTTGTTTGGATGGGGGAAACGTCTAGGCAGAGGGAGCTGCGTGTGCCGTCTGAGGGGGGACGAGGCAGGGGGTGGACGAGGCAGGGGGTGGACAGGCTCTGTAGAGGAGAGCAGAGGGGGCGAGTGGGGGTTATGGCTGAGGGAAGGTCACGCCAGGGTCTTATTGGGCCCTGTGAGGAGCTGGGATCTCCCTCTCAGCCCAAAGGGAAGTCTCTGGAGGACTTGGGCCAGGTGGCAGCATGGTCTGGTTCTCCTCAGATGGTGATGCCTACCATTGTATAGCAAATGGATTGGACGCGGGTAAGTAGGAAGTCAGGAGACCAGCTGTGAGGCTTTTGCACAACTGGGGCCAGATGTGGCATGGATTGGTGGTGAGAAACGCGTACCCTCTAAGACCTACAGGATAGATTGGATGTGTGAATGAGTGTGTGTGTTTGTGTGTGTGTGTACGTCTTCATAGTGGGTGATCAGGGTGAGGAAACAGAGTAAAGAAATGACCTCCAGATAAATATGAAGTCATTGTCAAGCTGGGGAATTAAGGCAGCCAGGGATGGATAGATTCTAGATGAGTAAGTTTGGACGGAATCATGTTTCTTTTGAGATATGTGTGAGAAGTGGGTATGTCAAGGAAGCATAGACACCAAATGTCACTATAAATTAAGACTAATTTTTATAAGTTCCTCCTTTTTACTATTTTACCATTTATTTATTGCTGCATAAAAATTATCCCAACGTTTAAAAGGATAAACATTTGTTTTCCCATACTTTTGAAGGGTCCAAAACCAGGAGTGCCTTAGCTGAATGATTCTGGCTCAGGGTCTCTCATGAAGTCTAGATTTTGGCCAGGGCTACGGTCATCTGAAGGCTTGACGGAGGCTTGAGGATTTGCTGCTAAGACAGCTTCCACTCACATGGCTGTTGGCAGGAGTCCTCAATTTCTCTCACGAAATTTCTCACACGGAATTTCTCTATACGGCTGCTTGACCACCCTCGGGACATGGTGGCTGGCTTTCCCCAGAGTGAGTGAACTGAGAGAGAGGGTGATAACTCATCTCAGAAGTCACACACCATCACTTTTACCACATTATAGTCATTAGAAGTGAGTCCATAAGTCCAGCCCAAGGTCAAGGAGAGAGGAATTAAGCTCTAGCTTTTTAAAGAGAAGAAAGTCGACGCATTTGTGCGTGTAATTTAGAGCTCTCACATCCACTAGAACTTTGTGTCCAGGAAAAACAAAGCCATTCAGGGAGCAGAGAGGAGGCTGATTTAGGAACAGGGGAGCAGGTGCCACTCAGTCAGCAGCCTGGGGGAATGAAAGCTGCTCTCTCTTATTGTTCACGAAAGCTGGGGTTGGCAAAGGATCACCCACAGGCTGGGCATAGGGGCACTGCCAGGGCAGCGTGAGCCATGGAGACCAAACCGGAGTAACGCCTTTTGTTCCCGTTCCCCCTAGACTCTCAGCACCTGTCTACCTGGCCAGCCATATCTCAGTGCTGCCCAGGGCCCACACTGGTTGCCATTCACATATTTGAGACTCTGCTGCTGGCAACTGCCAGGCCCCAAGCAGTCGACTCTCTGCTCGAGAGTTGGTGAGTTAGCGTGTCACTGACCTTCAGCCTGCTGTCCAGCTTGAGATGAGTGGGAGGGGAGGACACACAGGCATCACTGGGGCAGAGAGCAAAGCTGACTATAGCGGGTGCCCCCTCCTCTGCCCCATGCTCATGGCCTGCCAAGCCTTTTCCTCTTGGGTCTGTTGCTCGCTCTGGTCCTGAGAATGTGTCCAGTGGGCAGCAACTGGGCGGAAGCATAGATGCGAGCTCGTTGCTTGGGCAGGCCCATGCCAGACAAACAGGAAGACCAGGCATTTTCCCTTTTGTTATATAAGTACTTTCATAAAATATTTACTATCTTGCCTTTTACTAAAAGTTTGCTGATCTTGCAGTAAAGCAAATGGTTTTTCCAAGGGAAAAAAAATGTGTTTCCACTGTGAATCCAACCTTTGAGCATCTCTGAAGGTTGACCTTGTCACTCAGGGCCTGAAACACTGGAGGGGAACCTGACCACACTTTGTACCTGTGTCCTTTTCTGTCATAGTGAGGGACACAGTGGATCCCTCCCCTCTCACAGTCCCAAGTATTTTCTTCTCTGGAAGGTGCTCTGTGGTTGTAGACCCTATGGCTAAATCTAGGGAGACTTGTTCTCATGAGTCTGTGCTCACCTTGTGAAGCCAGATCTCCAGCAGAGAACCAGCATGAGAGTCCTCTTGGAACCATGAATCCTTGCTGTTAAGTTCACTGTGGGCCCAGCCTAAAGCTCTGCATTCTTATGCTGCCTCAGGAGAGTCTCCTTGGTTGTAGTGTTTTCTCTGAGAGGTTAATGTTTTCTTTGTGTTCAGGGTTTGCCGACTGGACCCTGAAGAGGTTAATTTTTCTCTGCTGCTATGGTATAGTATTGCTGTTGTTCAGTCGCTCAGAAGTGTCCGACTCTTTGCAACCCCATGGACTGTAGCCCGCCAGGCTCCTCTGTCCATGAGTTTCTCCAGGCAAGAATACTGGAGTAGGTTACCATTTCCTTCTCCAGGGATATTCCCGACCTAGGAATAGTGGATTCTTTACCACTGAGCCACCCAGGAAACCTTTGGTGTAATATACTTTGGTGATATTTCTATAGCTCTACAGAAAATTAATGCTTAGAAAATTGCATTTTATGTAATTACCTGAAAGAGTGGACTGAATGGAGGTCATGGTACAAAGAAGAGATTAGCTTTGTGAATTTGCCAGGGGACTCTCATTCCCCCCCAGGCTGCTAAGCAAGAGGCTCCTGCGTCCGTCCTTTAATCTGCCTCCTCTCTGGCTCCCCCATCCCTACTCTGGCTCCCCCATCCCTACCCTGGCTCCAAATGGCTTTTTATCCCTGGATGGAATGACTCATGGGCTCTTGTCTTAAAACCACTTTCCCAGTCTCAGCCCCACCCATAGGGCTATGACCTCCTGGGTTAAGGTCAAACCTGTCCAATTGTCTAGGGGCCCCTGGACTTCAGCCTGTCCTGCACAGGGTGCCAGCAGCTGGGCTGGACCTGGGACTCAGGAGCTGGTGTTCCTCCGCTTCCCAGGATCTCTGCTTCTTACAGTGTGGATCCCCAGCATACACAGTCACCACTTACTGTTCTTAGAGTTTCTAGTTTTCATTATGCACATTTGTAAGCGGAACATCTGACAGGCAAAACTTTGACTTAAATCCTGGCACATTCAGAACCCCCTTAGTTGAAGGATAGTACCTCTTTTTCTGCTTGGCAGAAAATGAAAATAAGTAACGTGGTTAGATGACAATCAGGATAGACACTTTCCCACCAAAATACTGAGACTAATGTTGGTTTAGTGAAAAGTGTTAGTCACTCAGTTGTATCCAACTCTTTGTGACCACATGAACTGTAGCCCACCAAGCTCCTCTGTTCATGGACTTCTCCAGACAAGAATAATGGAGTGGGTTGGCCATTCTCTTCTCCAAGGAATCTTCCTAACCTAGGGACTGAATCTGGGTCTCCCGCATCGCAGGCAGATTCTTTACTGTCCGAGCCACTAGGGTTATAACTATTTAAAAATATAACACAAAGGCATCAAGAAGAGGCAATCTCTGTAATTCAGGGACTTTAATTACATATCTCTAAATGCATAGAAATTAGTGTACAGATCTGGTTACTTTTTGTGGATTTACTGACCTAAGAAAATTAAAGAAATACCACAAAAGAATCAGAACCACGACTGGCTGATCTAGAACACACACCCTGGACAGCAGGCGAGTCTTCCAGCTTTGGTTATTCTTGGATGACTGGCTGTCTACACTACTCAAAAGCAGTTCACTTTACTTTGGCCTTCTGGTTTGCTTTTATTTGTAGACTTGGATTGTGTACAGAGATTTCCTCAAAGAAACTAGGCTGCCTGATTCTTTCTCTTTTAACAAGTATTCTCCATTACTGGCTATAGTCTTTAATTTCTTGTTTTCAGGCTGATGCTTGGCATTCCTTTATGAAAGCTTTTTTTTTTTTTGTCAAAAGTCAAAGCCTTAAGACTTTTTCAGCTTAAGGGAATTCCCTAGTGGTCTAGTGGTTAGGATTCTGTGCTTTCACTGCAGAAGATGTGGGTTCAATCCCTGGTTGGGGAACTAAGATACCACAAGCCACGAGGTGTGGCTCTAAAAAAACAAAAGTGATCCTGAGCTACAGGTAACAGAGTAAGGAAAGTGGTGAAAGGAAAATTAAATACAGAGTTTTCTGGTTTGGAGTAAGATGGAACTGCCTGAGTCAGCAGGGAAGCCCAAGATGGAGCAAGCACACTTAACCCATCCCTCCCCCTAAATGCAGCTTTAAAACCTGGACACACTGCACAGAACAGCAATATGAAGTCCCTGGAAAGTAAACAGTTGCAAGAGAAGAAGGGAAGGACACCAGAATTCAAAGTAGCACAGAACCTGTGGTCTCTTCCCCATTTTTCCCCCTCAAGTATTCCCCAGCCTGGACTCAAGGCAGCCTGAAACCCAGAATTAAAGACAAAGTACTTAATTTTGCTCCAGGAGTGAGAATGGGGCTCCTAATGCTCAGAGACTGGGGAGTAAATCCCTCTCTTTTACCTTTTTCTTTTCTCCTCTCTCTCATGCCTCAGCCCGCATAGGATTGTGTAGCAGGAGCTGTGAAGGGTGTTGGGAAAGATGGGTAGTGGAGGATGTCAGTCACCCAGACTATGAGAGGATCCTTTCTTTCTGATCGGAGAAACTGTGGTCCCCAGAGGGTGGAGGGAGCGCTCATTGAGTTTCCGCTCTCACTGTCCTCCTGCTGCTGGAACCAGTACACTTGTAGGACATGCACAGTGAAGCAGGGTAGCTAAAGTCTCAGGTCTCCCACCAGAGGACTGAAAAGGGAGCCCCAGGAATCTGGAAGGACCAGAGAGACATAAAGAGGGAGGGGCTGTGGAGAACAATTCTGAAAGGTTGCTTATGAACTCCTGGGCTCATCCCCGAGCTGCACCTCTTCGGATCTGACCCTAAACAGCATGTCCAAGTCTGTTAGAACTGACCACCAGGATGGACCAGCAGACCGTCCCAGGTGGCCACCAGGTGGCGCCCGTGGAGCAGCTGAATAGTGCTGCCGAGTCAAGAGGGATCTGTTGTGTGACTCACAACCTCAGGGGACAGGTTGGAATTCGAGGTCTGAACCCAACCGAACTGATCACCTGCTGTGTGAGCTATCACCTTATTGCCTCTCAGCTCAGACTGCATCCTTCAATGTGTGAATTCCGTGGTGTACGATGGAATTCCTCTAAGTATTTGTCCTCTGAAGTGAACATCATGTTAACCTTTCTCCGGAGAGGACACTGCAGGGACCGTGTAGTAGGAAGAGTGAAGTGAAGTCGCTCAGTCGTGTCCGACTCTTTGCGACCCCATGGACAGTAGCCTACCAGGCTCTGCCGTCCACGGGATTTCCCAGGCAAGAATACTGGAGTCTGCTGCCATTTCCTGCTCCAGGGGATCTTTTCAACCCAGGGATCGAACCCGGGTCTCCTGCATTGCAGTCAGCTGCTTTACCGTCTGAGCCACCAAGGAAGAGGTTTCCTGCTTTTCTCGTGGTGGGTGGCCTACAAGACGAGAGGAAGCTTTTTGCAAATCATACATCTGGCAAAGAACCAGTATCTGGAATATGTAAAGAATGGCCACAACTCAGCAGTAAAAAGACAAACAGCCCAATTTAAAAAATGAGCAGGGAGTCTGAATAGCCATTTCTCCTGAGAAGGTATACAAATGGCCAATAAGCACATAAAAAGATGTTCAGCATCATTAGCTGTCAGGGAAATGCAAACCACAAGACTCCCTTCACACCCACTGCGATGGCTGTAATACCAAGGGAGATATTAACCATGTCAGCGAGTATGTGGAGCTACTGGGATGCTTAGACACTGCAGATGGGAATGTAAAATGGTGCAAGTGCTTTGGAAAATAGCCTGGCAGTTCCTGAAAAAGTTAAACATAGAATTGACATAGGACTCTCCAGTTCTACTCCTGGGTATTTACCCAAGAGAACTGAAAACATGTCCACACAAAAACTTACATCATTTGCACCTTTGTCAAAAATTTCCTTTAGGTAAAAGGGAGACAAAAGACAGTCCCAGATGTCAGAAAGGAAAGAAGGGAATCAGTTGAGGTCAGTATTTTCAGCTCTTCAGACTAAACTCATGGACCTCAGATGTTCAGCTGCATAAACATAAGCCAATTTTCCCACTCATGTTGGCAAGCCATTTGTGGAGAGCACACACTTGAGGCAGAAGAGGAAATATTTGGTTTCGTATCCTCACTGACTGCTATTTAAAAAGTGTCTGGAATTGGAACGGAGAATATTCACAGCCATACTATTTGCCAACTGATGCTCTGTTATTTTGCAGATCAGGAAATGGATTTAGCCAGATTTCAATGCTGTAGGTAAGGGAAGTTTAAAACAATATCTAGAAACTTGTGTTACTTCAATAAGGAAGAAAGTATGCCTTAATGGAATGAATATTGAAATGTACCTTGATCTTTTTTTTTTTTTTTTTTTTGCAGTGAGCAAATAATCACTTAAACAGTAAAGATGAGGTGGGAAAATAAAAAGAGGAGAGAAATGTCACTGAGTGGGCTGAGAGTGAGACAACCTGGGTGCAAATATTTTATTCACTTTCATTCTTTCATTTACTCACTTATTCTTTCAATAAATATTTATGGAGAGCCTACTATGTGCCAGGTAGTGATGACCAAGATGTACCTGAGTCTGAATTTTCTTGCATTTAGAAAACCACATAAACAGAGATCAGCAGCTTTTGAGGGTTCATGTCATAGGAAAAACCTATAGGACAAATGCCCAGGCTGTGTGGCTAGTCCTAGGCAGGAAAATGCTCAGTGGGGTTTGGTACAATGCTTGGTTTGTTACTTAATGGTGGTTGGTGTTTAGCCTCAGATAACTGGCATGTGTGTTTTAATTAATTCATCAGACTTATCTTTGAGCATGTTACAATGTATTTGGAAGATCAGATTCCAATAAATTTAATAGAATGTAGAACCATGAAGCTTGAGGAATACCAAGGGGCTTTGGGAACCCATGTTTCAGCTGAGGGGTAAAGAGATAAGTGTGACGTTCTAGAGGAGATGACCTCAGTTGAGTGCTGAATTTTGACTTACAGACAAGAATCCTCTCAGACCTTAAGGACATTAGAAACTGCCATTCTGGAAGCAACAGGGCATTTCATCATTAGTGATAAAATTGATTCACTCATATTTTAAAGTTCAAGTTAAAACTATTTTCTTCTCTGTGTGTATGAAGCTGACATATATGTTTCTTAAACAGGTAATTTCATGCTTCCAAAATGGGACATAAAGTGGTCGTATTCGACATTTCCGTCGTCAGAGCCTTGTGGGAAACTCGTGTCAAGAAGCACAAAGCCTGGCAGAAGAAGGAGGCAGAAAGGCTTGAGAAAAGCGCTTTGGAAAAGTACGTGTTCTCTGTACTTGCCTTGCACTGTCTTCAGCGAATAGGGAGGCTGCAGTTATGCTGTGGAGGGGGTGCCTCTCCTCAGATTTCTCCCTGTCAGTGACATGTGCTCAGTGGACTTCAGAATCTGTTGCCCACAATGAACGTTCGATTCCTATAACAGTAACACGCATAGCTATAAGGACCCACACGCATTGCAGGCCATGCTAGCCATGGAAAGACAGCAGTGACACGATAAATGTCTCCATAGTGACTCCTGAGAAGACTGCTCACCTCACCTCAGCAGGCTGTCTGATGCTCTCCCCCTGTGTGGCCACGGGAGGGCTGCTGTCTGTCCTGCACTCAGCTCTCCCCTGTTGAGCTGAACACTAGATAAGGCTCATTGCGTCGATGCCTTTTTTACCTGGATTGCAATGATATGGTTTGACTGCTATCACACACTTATGAAGTATGAGTAAAAGAGAGTTATTGTGTATGTGAAAACTAAGTTGAGTGCTTTGGAAAAACTATGTATGTGATCAGTATGAATCACACAATTGAATTAACAAGACGGATACAAGTACAGTGAGCTAGAAAGTTTGCACATTCAGGTGGCTTTGCACATCTGTAATTTTTACTCCTTGTGAAGAAACTCAAACTAGAAGTCTTGGATGGTGTGTTATGGGTGTGGTTTATATAGCAAAGGCAGAGTGGGATTCTGATTGCAGATCCATTCTCAAAGGCGGTCCATGACAGCCATATCAAGTTGGCAAGTGGTGACATATGTTGATGCTTTAGGATAAAATCAAAACGTGAAGGATGTGAATGTCTCTTTATTCTTGGTTCTCCACTTCTCTGAACTATTTTGACCAAACAAATACCTATTCTGATCATGCTGGATAATGAAGCTGCTACGTGTAAACATCACTGTGAGGGGCTCTGTTACCTCACTTCATGGTGTTTCATTTTGTAACTGTGTTTGTCCCAACACTTCAACGTTATAAGTAGAGATAAAATACAGAACATCATTCTACATGAATGAAACTCAGTCATTTACAGGGAGAGCTAGAGATGTTATTGTTAGGCTCTAAGTGAGGAATTTTTCATCCAATGAGGCTATTGCCATCTAGGCTAAGACTGTGGGCTCATTGCCTAAGGAAAGAGTTTTTATTTGCACATTTACTGATTTAATTAATAGAGTCCTAATGACATTATTTTGTATGTTTATATTGTATTTGAAATTCTACCAAGATTGACTCAAGGGGGAGATTATTCAGTTACATGAGTGATAGAGTATAAAGACAGTGACATTTTATTTATGTTAGCTACTCTCAAGGAAGAGAATGGCATTGTAAAAGTAGTTTATAGTCTCATTGTGACTTTCCTCTCATTAGGTTTCAAAGGGACTAAGACATAAACATTTGAAAAAGAAATCCAAAGAAGATTAAGTATTTAAATATTTTTAAAGTCGCATATCTGATTTCCTTTTTTTCTCTGTTCTATGTTGACTACCGAGATACGTGAAATAGTCATATCAATTTGTAATTTGTGATATAGGAAAGATGTATTGGGTAGGACTGAATGGGTATCTTTTCACTGCATTGCCAGAATCTACTTTCAGGTTCAGCCTAAGAAATGAAGAAGGAAAAATTAGAAACATTAGTCTGAAAAGTGCTCAGTGCATAGAAGGCCTCGCTGTGGCTGTGCTGTTGGCTGTGAAATTTCTGGAGGGCTTCTTCTGTTAGTTCAACCAGTATCTTGTATCTAGGGTCTGGCCTGAATCCCTAAATGCTATTAGAGCTAGAGCTACAGGCAAATATTTAAGTTCATTTTTATCAGATGGTATTAAAATATTTAAATTATACTGAAAAACTAATAATGAAAAGCAAATCACCCCAACCCCTGCTAGTATTTCCCAGAGGAGTCCACTTCTAACTTTTTTCAGCATTTTCTTCTGGTATTAAGTTCCTATCTCTCCATGTGCTGGTATTTTTAAATGTATGTTTTATTACATTGTTTGGTGCAGTGGTAAAGAATGTGGGTTTGATCTCTGGGTTGGGAAGATCCTCTGGAGTCAGAAATGGCAACCCACTCCAGTATTCTTGCTTGGAAAACTCCATGGACAGAAGAGTCTGGCAAGCTATAGTCCATGGGGTCACAAAGAGTTGGAGATGACTGAGCACGCACGACATTATTTATAGACGTCATGTATAGATCCCAAAGCACCGGCTAGTTGATTACCCAGTGCTATTCTCCAGCTCAGCTCCCTGTGACTAAGACCTTCGTAGTAGTGTGCTAGCCAATGCCATCAGCAAGATAGTTTTCTCAAATGCTCCTGTTCTCCTAGATTAATGACAAAGCATGAAACTCCACTGATACCTGAAGTGGTTTCTGAAGAGCAAAAAGTCTGATTATGGGGGAAACATTTGCACATAGTCCTGGGGAACCAGCCCTGCAGAGATATGGGATCAAGAACTCCAAGCCGCCATAACAGCAAGTGCAAACACCCTCAGGCAGGGGTTTGCCTGGGTGGTTCAGGGAAAAGCCAGGAGGCTACAGAAAAAGTAAGGGAGGGAGAGAAGTGGATGAGGTCAGACAGGCAAGGGGAGGGCACAGACCTGCAGGGCCTTAGGCCATAGTGAGACAATTGCTTTATTGGGTGAAACGAGAAACCAGTGAGAGATGCGGCCAGAGGCATGACATGGTGTGACTGACACTGTCACAGGTCCACTCAAAATTCTGGATGAATGTAGACTGTCGGGAGGCAAGAGTGTTCCCTGCTCAAAGATGCTGGTGACTTGGACCAGGATGTGAGCAGTTAAGATGGTGAGGAGTGGCCAGATTCTGGTAAAAATGACCCTATTTGCTGATGGGCTTGATGTGAGATATGAAAGAAAGCACAGAGTCAAAGATGACCCTGAGATTTGGGGTCAGAGCACCTGGGAAGTCTTTTTACTAAAATGGAGAAAGAAGCAAGTTTAGCAGGTGCAGATAGGAGTTTGGGTTGGAACTTGTCAACTTTGGGATGCCTTTTACTTATTCAGGTGGAGCTGTTGGGAGGCAAGGAGGCTGGATTCACTGAGGACGCCTTGGCTGGAATGATATAATTGGGCCTCGTCAGCACATCAGATCAGATCAGATCAGTCACTCAGTCGTGTCCGACTCTTTGCGACCCCATGAATCGCAGCACGCCAGGCCTCCCTGTCCATCACCAACTCCTGGAGTTCACTCAGACTCACGTCCATCGAGTCAGTGACGCCATCCAGCCATCTCATCCTCTGTCGTCCCCTTCTCCTCTTGCCCCCAATCCCTCCCAGCATCAGAGTCTTTTCCAATGAGTCAACTCTTCACATGAGGTGGCCAAAGTACTGGAGTTTCAGCTTTAGCATCATTCCTTCCAAAGAAATCCCAGGGCTGATCTCCTTCAGAATGGACTGGTTGGATCTCCTTGCAGTCCAAGGGACTCTCAAGAGTCTTCTCCAATACCACAATTCAAAAGCATCAATTCTTCGGCGCTCAGCCTTCTTCACAGTCCAACTCTCACATCCATACATGACTACAGGAAAAACCATAGCCTTGACTAGATGGACCTTTGTTGGCAAAGTAATGTCTCTGCTTTTGAATATGCTATCTAGGTTGGTCATAACTTTCCTTCCAAGGAGTAAGCGTCTTTTAATTTCATGGCTGCAATCACCATCTGCAGTGATTTTGGAGCCCAGAAAAATAAAGTCTGACACTGTTTCCCCATCTATTTCCCATGAAGTGATGGGACCGGATGCCATGATCTTCATTTTCTGAATGTTGAGCTTTAAGCCAACTTTTTCACTCTCCACTTTCACTTTCATCAAGAGGCTTTTTAGTTCCTCTTCACTTTCTGCCATAAGGGTGGTGTCATCTGCATATCTGAGGTTATTGATATTTTTCCCGGCAATCTTGATTCCAGCTTGTGTTTCTTCCAGTCCAGTGTTTCTCATGATGTACTCTGCATAGAAGTTAAATAAGCACGGTGACAATATACAGCCTTGATGTACTCCTTTTCCTATTTGGAACCAGTCTATTGTTCCATGTCCAGTTCTAACTGTTGCTTCCTGACCTGCATACAGATTTCTCAAGAGGCAGATCAGGTGGTCTGGTATGCCCATCTCTTTCAGAATTTACCACAGTTTATTGTGATCCACACAGTCAAAGGCTTTGGCATAGTCAATAAAACAGAAATAGATGCTTCTCTGGAACTCTCTTGCTTTTTCCATGATCCAGCGGATGTTGGCAATTTGATCTCTGGTTCCTCTGCCTTTTCTAAAACCAGCTTGAACATCAGGAAGTTCACGGTTCACATATTGCTGAAGCCTGGCTTGGAGAATTTTGAGCATTACTTTACTAGCGTGTGAAATGAGTGCAATTGTGCGGTAGTTTGAGCATTCTTTGGCATTGCCTTTCTTTGGGATTGGAATGAAAACTGACCTTTTCCATCCTGTGGCCACTGCTGAGTTTTCCAAATTTGCTGGCATATTGAGTGTGACACTTTCACAGCATCATCTTTCAGGATTTGGAGTAGCTCAACTGGAATTCTATCACCTCCACTAGCTTTGTTCATAGTGATGCTTTCTAAGGCCCACTTGACTTCACATTCCAGGATGTCTGGCTCTAGGTGAGTGATCACACCATCGTGATTATCTGGGTCGTGAAGATCTTTTTTGTACCATTCTTCTGTGTATTCTTGCCATCTCTTCTTAATATCTTCTGCTTCTGTTAGGTCCATACCATTTCTGTCCTTTATCGAGCCCATCTTTGCATGAAATGTTCCTTTGGTATCTCTGATTTTCTTGAAGAGATCTCTAGTCTTTCCCATTCTGTTGTTTTCCTCTATTTCTTTACATTGATCACTGAAGAAGGCTTTCTTATCTCTTCTTGCTATTCTTTGGAACTCTGCATTCAGATGTTTATATCTTTCCTTTTCTCCTTTGCTTTTCGCTTCTCTTCTTTTCACAGCTATTTGTAAGCATATAGATGTATTAAATGCCAAGAGACTAGAATGTCTGCAGACAAGGATGATCTGTATTGCTATCAATTTTCTACAACTTCAATCCCTGCAGGGTTGTAAAATAGCTTAGTCTAGTCAATGACAATGGTGCATATCCCTATAGGATTGGATAAAATCCACCAGGGCTCTGGCATTCCAAATATCTACCAGTCTCTTGCTTTCTTGAGCCTTCCATTTTTTTTCTTACAATTGACAGTGTTTGGTAGTCAGGGAAAAGCCCTGGCCTCAGAGATGTTCCCACGTCAGACTCTTTGCTCTGTTCCTGCTCCTCCTGACCCCTTGGCTCCTGGGCTTGCCTGAGCCCCCAGAGCCGACTGTGATTTTAGTGCATTTCTCCTTCAGGTACCGCTTGAGAGTTTCCATGCTAAGACTGACCCTCTACTCCAGGGTTTTCGTCTGTTTGTTCGCTCAGCATTTGTGTTGCCTTGGGTCATGTAGACGCCGGGGCTGCACTCGCAGCCTGTTTCTGAAACAGCCGCCTTTTTAAGCCCGGGACCCCGCCTGCCACCAAGTCCCTGAGTTGGGCTAAGAAGGGCCCAGATGTCTTCCTGAATGTTTTTTGTACCAAGTTCCTATCCAAGGCAGGCTACTTATTTTGAGACAGTGTCTCTGTGTGATAGATTTGAAGGACAGCCACATCAAACCTTGTTTTGTATCACACAGAAGGTTAACCTATTAAATGCTCCAAGCAGATATCAAATCTCTAAATGGAGAAAGATCCCCCAGGTGCCCAACACTGTTCTAATGACCGTGTGGGCATCAGAAGGGCAGTGAGATGTAGTCCATCGTCATGGAGCTGATGACCAAGCTGGAGGACAAAGAAAATTATAAAGTGATAGGTTAGAGAAGTATTCTGGCCTAGAGAATTCCATGGACTGTATAGTCCATGGAGTCGTAAAGAGTCGGACACAACTGAGGGACTTTCACTTTAGGGAGGTAGCAACGAGAAGGTACTGGGAGTAATGGGGAGGCTGAGGAGTCCTGGGCCAGCTCCAGTGTCTGACTGAAACTGAGGTTTATGAATAACAGGTTCATCTGTAGGAGTGAAGTTTCCTAAGGTGGCTGGTGGTAGACCTTCTAAAGTTATATTTTATAAACTGGGGCTGTCTGTATATTTCTATCCATATGCTCCTGTGTGCGTGCTAAGTCGCTTGAATCATGTCTGACTCTGTGCGACCCTATGGACTGCAGCCCTCCAGGCTCCGTGGGATTCTCCAGGCAAGAATACTGGAGTGGGTTGCCATGCCCTTCTCAAGGGGATCTTCCCAACCCGAGGATCGAACCAGGGTCTCTTAAAGCAGGTTCTTTACCACTAGCGCCACCTGGGTTGATGGCTCCTGGAAGATCAGCAAATTCCTGCATTTTTAAAAGTTGCATTAAAAAAAAATTGGGGTTAGCACCTTATAATATCAAAAGATATTGTAATTAATCAGAGGAATAGGTAATTTTGGTAAAAATTCCAGCTGTGTAACTTCTGTATTTTTAAGTCAGATTTGCTAAAAATTCACAACTCTGAAGGTTTAAGATTCCTACCCACTTCCCACCCCCAGATCCCCCACTGCAGAGGAAACAGGAGAGGAGGGGCGGGGAGAGGGGATGGAAGTGGAGGGGAGGGCTCTTCTCCGGCTACTGGGAAACTGCAGGTGATGAGAAGGACTGCGCATGCGCCCAGGTGGCTTGCCCGACTTCTCCAGGCAGGTGACCGCGACCTCTGCCGCCCCGTTTTAGGATAAAGGAGGAGTGGAACTTCGTGGCCGAGTGCAGGAGGAAAGGCATTCCCCAGGCCGAGTACTGCAAGAACGGCTTCGTAGACACCAGCGTGAGGCTGCTGGAACGGATCGAAAGGCGCTCTCTCGCCGCTCAGAGCGCGCTTTCCAAGGAAAGAGACAAACGGAGCAGTGAGTTTGTGTTTGAACTTTCCGGCGATCACTGGAAGGTGAGTCCACGCGCTCCTGTCCCCGCAGCAAGTGGAGGCTGGTGCCGCGCTGCGGCCGACGTCTGCTGCTTAGGCTGAGCTCAGGGCATTGACCTTGGTCCAGCGCGCTCTTGTCTTTAGAGAGATTTTTCTCTGGATGCGGAGGATCCCTTGCCTGCTATAAGCTGAGTTCCTGCATCTTTTCTGCGGTGAAAGACTGTGTAGTCCTGAAAAGAGCAGCGGGATCCCCTTGGGTCTCTCTGTGAGGGACTGGGACCCCAGCGGCTCCCCAGGGTGGCGCAAGTCT
This sequence comes from Bubalus bubalis, assembly GCF_019923935.1. Lineage (NCBI taxonomy): Eukaryota > Metazoa > Chordata > Mammalia > Artiodactyla > Bovidae > Bubalus > Bubalus bubalis. The sequence continues at coordinate 52,756,771 of NC_059177.1, forward strand.
GTAAAATGCCTGATTCTGCCATCTTTCCCCACTGACATTAAAAAATAACTGTTTGCCTTTTTTTTTTTATTTAAAAACCCTGAGCATGTAACCTGCCTAACTCTGACTTTGCTGACTCGTCACAGAGTGCAGGGCTGCAAAGGAATTTTGCAGTCAGATTTTCTCTGAGATTCTGAGGCCAGGGCAGAAATGTCTTCTGTTTCTTTCCTCAAGTGTGCCTGGGTCCTTCCTGCTCCCACTCCGCCCAGGTTGCCGCTTGGCTTGGAGAGGCTGCCGGTGGTCTGACAGTTCCTGGTTGAGGCAGCACCTGGGGTGGGTATGCATGGGGTAGGGGAATGAACTCAGGCTCTCTTCCCTTCAGTGGGACAGGTTTCTCCGGACCTGCCCCCCGTCTCTCTGTATGCCACCGTTTTGTGGCCGAAAGGCCTCTGGACCGGAAACCGAGTATTTGGGGGTGATCCTTTATTGGCCCCATGACCTGAGGCAGTTTACTCCACTTGTGTGCATTGCAGCTCCTTCTCTGTCAAACGGTGCTGCTGCTTGCCTTGACCCCCTCTGAGGGCCCCTGTGAGGGTTAAATGAGCAGATACTCTGTGACACTGACCCATTAGCGACACATCCCTATAAAAATGGGAGAGACTATGACTGAAACCTCTTTAGTGGCCTTTCTCCTGCATCCCCATCACTGAGATTAGTGCTGCCTTTTCTGGGGCAAGAAGGAGGGCCTGTCTGGATTTCTAAGTAAATATCACTCATAAATCATTCTCATGTACCATCATCAGACCTGACCCCAGACCCCTGGGGAACCTGCTGAGTCCTCTTGACTCACAGCACCTTTGGAAACCACTTTACAGAGCATTTAGTGAGTGCCTGGAGTGGTAAGGGGATAGGAAGAGGGTTAAGAGCCAGGCGGCTCGGGACACTCCAGGGTGAACCTGTGGACAGTGTCTTCATTACTTACAGTCTTCCCGTCCCCTCCACTCTGCTCCCTGAGCTGGTACCCTATTCTCACTGGTACTCGCCCCGGGAGAGACTCTGAGGCCTCCAGCATTCATCGGTATGAATTTCAGTTGCTGTTTTCCCTCCCCAGAGAGATTTATGTTTCAGTCTTGCCTCTACATAAGGAGTGAAAAGCTCCATTAAGGGATTTTTGCCATGAGTATTAGAGTGCTTGTGGCAGCGAGGGAGTTCTGGCCTCTAGCATCACTCCGGGCAGCAGGCCTGGTCCCTGCAGGAGGCCAGCATGGAATGGACAGGGCGGAGGAGCTTCTGGGGCTTTGAGGACTGGGTGGGGAGGCTCGCCTGGAGTCCCTTAGAGCTGGCTGTGGGGCTGTGATCTGTGACTAAAGGTACCTATTTGGAGGTGGTACTAGGGGGCTAGTCATCCTTTGTGAGCTGGAAGCACCCAGGCCCTGGGCCCTGTTCTTTCAGGAAGATTTCTCCAACTTTATTCAACATGTCTTCAATAGAAGATTTCACTTCTACTGTCTGTCAAGTTTTCAATTTCCAAGAACTCTCTGTTTTGTGAATGCATGCATCCTGTGATGTGGCTTTATTTTCTACTTTTATATATATTATAAAATTTAAGATAACTTTAAAATTTTTTTTTCCTGTTTTCATGGGGCTTAAAATTTTTTTAATTTATTTGATTTTGGTTGCACTGGATCTTTGTTGCTGCGAGGGCTACTCTTTAGTTGTGGTGTGCGGACTTCTCATTGTGGTGGCTTCTCTTGTGTAACGTGGGCTCTAGGCATACAGGCTTCAGTAGTTTGGCTCCCAGACTCTAGAACACAGGCTCAGTAGTTGTGGCACACCAGCTTAGCTGCTCTGTGGCATGTGGGATCCTCCTGGACCAGGGACTGAACCCGAGTCCGCTGCATTGGCAGGCGGATTCTTATCTTTTACCCCACCAGGGCAGTCCTCTTGGGACTTTCTTATCTATCTTGATTATCAATAGCTTTTTGGATGCAGTTTCCATCTTTCAGGGTCTCCTTTTTCTTTTAGGGGGTTTGCATGTTTTAGGGGGTTTGCATGTTAGGGTGTTTGCATCTGGCATCTTGGGGCTGCCTGGGAGCTCTGGAGACACTGGATGTCGGGAGCACTGAGAAGCTGATTAGAAGGTCCAAGTGTGTTTCAGGTAGGGGCTTTGTTTTTTGAGGGAGCCCCCATATCACCAGTGTGCTCCCCTCCACCCCCGCCTCAGAAGTACATATTTATGATTTGTCTGCAGCTGGTGAGAGCCCACGGAGAGAGTACTCTCTCATCCTGCAGGTAGGGACAGGCCTGGCAGCCTGTGCTCTGGAGAGAGGAGGGCTGGGGGTTGAGTCTTGGTATCCATCACTCATCCTATGGTTTCTGCCTCCCCCCCGAAATGTGCCCGAAGGTCCCCAATCCAGGGACTCCGGTTAACCCCTCCAGTAGATAAGCCTCAGTCTCCTACAGGGACAGTAGCTCTGTGACGTGGATAGGGGCAGAGATCTGGTCCTAGACTTTGAACCTGACCTCCTTCTTTCTGCCCTGCCTTCCTCCCTCACCTCCGCACATCCCTGGCTCTTCTACTTTCTAACTTTCTGGGGCATCTGGTGAAAAGATCAGTTCAGTTCAGTTCAGTCGCTCAGTCGTCTCCGACTCTTTGCGACTCCGTGAACTGCAGCACGCCAGGCCTCCCTGTCCATCACCAACTTCTGGAGTTCACTCAGACTCACATCCATCGAGTCAGTGATGCCATCCAGCCATCTCATCCTCTGTCGCCCCCTTCTCCTGCCCCCAATCCCTCCCAGCATCAGAGTCTTTTCCAATGAGTCAACTCTTCACATGAGGTGTCCAAAGTACTGGAGTTTCAGCTTTAGCATCATTCCTTCCAAAGAAATCCCAGGGCTGATCTCCTTCAGAATGGACTGGTTGGATCTCCTTGCAGTCCAAGGGACTCTCAAGAGTCTTCTCCAACACCACAGTTGAAAAGCATCAATTCTTTGGCGCTCAGCTTACTTTATAGTCCAACTCTCACATCCATACATGACCACTGGAAAAACCATAACCTTGACTAGACGGACCTCTGTTGACAAAGTAATGTCTCTGCTTTTCAATATGCTATCTAGGTTGGTCATAACTTTCCTTCCAAGGAGTAAGCGTCTTTTAATTTCATGGCTGCAGTCACCATCTGCAGTGATTTTGGAGCCCAGAAAAATAAAGTCTGACACAGTTTCCACTGTTTTCCCATCTATTTGCCATGAAGTGATGGGACCAGATGCCATGATCTTCGTTTTCTGAATGTTGAGCTTTAAGCCAACTTTTTCACGCTCCTCTTTCACTTTCATCAAGAGGCTTTTGGGTTCCTCGTCACTTTCTGCCATAAGGGTGGTGTCATCTGCGTATCTGAGGTTATTGATATTTCTCCCGGCAATCTTGATTCCAGCCTGTGTTTCCTCCAGCCCAGCGTTTCTCATGATGTCCTCTGCATAGAAGTTAAATAAGCAGGGTGACAATATACAGCCTTGATGTACTCCTTTTCCTATTTGGAACCAGTCTGTTGTTCCATGTCCAGTTCTAACTGTTGCTTCCTGACCTGCATACAGGTTTCTCAAGAGGCAGGTCAGGTGGTCTGGTATGCCCATCTCTTTCAAAATTTTCCACAGTTTATTGTGATCCACACAGTCAAAGGCTTTGGCATAGTCAATAAAGCAGAAATAGATGTTTTCCTGGAACTCTCTTGCTTTTTCAGTGATCCATCAGATGTTGGCAATTTGATCTCTGGTTCTTCTGCCTTTTCTAAAACCAGCTTGAACATCTGGAAGTTCACAGTTCACGTATTGCTGAAGCCTGGCTTGGAGAATTTTGAGCATTACTTTACTAGCGTGTGAGATGAGGGCAATTGTGCGGTAGTTTGAGCATTCTTTGGCATTGCCTTTCTTTGGGATTGGAATGAAAACTGACCTTTTCCATCCTGTGGCCACTGCTGAGTTTTCCAAATTTGCTGGCATATTGAGTGTGACACTTTCACAGCATCATCTTTCAGGATTTGAAATAGTTCAACTGAAATTCCATCACCTCCACTAGCTTTGTTCGTAGTGATGCTTCCTAAGGCCCACTTGACTTCACATTCCAGGATGTCTGGCTCTAGGTGAGTGATCACACCATCGTGATTATCCAGGTCGTGAAGATCTTTTCTGTACAGTTCTCTGTGTATTCTTGCCACCTCTTCTTAATATCTTCTGCTTCTGTTAGGTCCCTAAGAAGTTCAGGTTGTGTCTTATTGTTCCTGCTGCTGGCCTAAGACTGAGCAGGTCAGGGGGCGCTGGGTTACCATCTTTCAGCTTTCTAGCTACCAAGACCTTGTTGCTACTGCCTCTCTTCTCTTTCTCTTTGCCCTCTTGTAAGATTTATGCTTTCAAAAAGGAATTCTTTTACTGTCTTTTTTCATAGAGAGGAGCAAAAGTATATGTGTGTGTTCAACCTGCCATCTTCACCCCGTTCCTTTTATTTTTATTTAATGTGCTATCTTAAGATTTTTCCCATGTTATTAAAAATGGTTATGGATATAATTTTAGAAGGCATTGTAACTTTTGCAAGCGTGCTGTTATTGGAAGAACAATATGAGAGAAGTTATTTATGAGGCACTTGACCATTGAAACTTCAAGAAAGAGAGCGTTATTATGACCTGGGGTCAGCTCCCTGATGCCCCAGCTCCTGTCTTGTCTGAGCTGCAGAAGGAAACCGTCTGGTCTGGTGTGGGTGGCATTCGGATCAGGATGAGGAGGTGTTGAGATGGATTTGCCAGGCCTGGGTGCTGGGGTCAGTCACGCAGGGCCCTATACTGGGAGGGGCCCTGGGCTTGATTTAATGCTCTGCCATCTCCATCTTGAAATTCCTAATAATTTTTAGAAGGGGCCTGCAATTTCATTTTGTCCTAGTTCCTGAAACTACGTAGCTGGAACGTACCCTAAGTAACCCATTTAAATGTCTTTGGATTTCAACATTCCTCTTTTATTTATTTTTAATAATTAATTAATTTTTTGGCTGTGCTGTCTTCACTGCTACTCGGGCTTTTTTCTAGTTACAGTGAGCAGGGGCTGCTCTCTAGTTGCGGTGCGTGGGCTGCTCTCTAGTTGCGGTGCTTGGGCTTCTCATTGCAGCGGCTTCTCTCATTGCAGAGTGCAGGCTCTGGGCTGCACGGGCTTCAGTCGTTATGGCTTCCGGGCTCTAGAGCACAGGCTCAATAGTGGTGGTGTGTGGGCTTGGTTGCTGCACGTCATGTGGGATCTTCCTGGACCAGGGATCGATCCCCTTGTCTCTTGTATTGGCAGACAGATTCTTTAACACCGAGCTACCAGGGAAGCCCTCAGTTTTCTTCTTTAAAATGGGCCTGAATCATGCCCACTTTGCCTATCTTGTACTGTTATCTGAGAGCATGTTAAAGATGAAAGGACTTCTGTAAGTTACAAGCTTAATCCACATATCCAAGAGCAGTTATCCTAAAGCCCATTCCAAGTACAGGTACCAAGCAAAGGGTCACTGTGGACGCTCTGATTGCTGCCTCCCCCCCCGCCCCACCTCTCCCCTGTACATTCCGGCCCCACTTTGCTGATGGTGCGCTGTGGTCAGCTCTATGAGGTCAGGGGACATGCATGTCCCGCAGTGCTCAGCACACCTTGTTGAAGTAGGCGCTCGTAAGCCCATGAACTGAAATTCTCCAGCTGGCCAAATAGCCCCTCTAAGGTCTAATGCATTTCTCAACACCTTTACGATTTTATCCCAGACCACTTGAGGCAGGGAAGATCCTGGATACATCTGAGTTGCTCTCTGTCACTTCAGAAGTGAGGGCCAGAAAAGGCGTGCCCTTGAGATGTGGCTCAGCATCCAGGTCTCCCCACTGTCCTTCTCGGCTCTTATCCTGTTAGACTCATAAAAAAATTCAGAAATTTGGCACAGCAAATATTAAGCCTTTATCAGATATTTTAAAGAGCAACTATCAGTAGTACAGAGGAAGGGAGATGGAGCACACATTTTAAAATCCAAGTCGTGGCCAGATTTTACTTTTAAACGATGTTAAATCCATATGTTGTAAATAAATAATATGGATGTGGCTTGCGGTGGGAGCCTGGTTGTCAATGTCCACCCGGCATTTGATTTTAATAATATGAATTCATGGCCCTTTTGAAATTGGGCTCATCTGCTACTGTGGAGTTACTGCCAGCCACAGCATCTTGCTTTCTCCTTGGAATGGCTGCAGAGCTGGCATGCGTGCATGCTTGCTAAGTCAGTTTAGGCGAATGCTCTCACCCACGCTCCCTCTCCTCTGGGTTTTGGAACGAGTGCATGTTTTCCTTGGCTTCATGCGTTCTGCCTCTGAACTCCTACACAGGGAGGAGCTAGTTCTGACCAACGGGTTCCCTTCTATTCTAGGAGTTCCCAGATTCTTTGAAGGAGCAGACACATCTGAAAGAATGGCACATCAGCAATACTCTGATTCAGATCATTCCTAAGTATATTGAACTGTTTCAAGCCATGAGGATTCTGGATCTGCCAAAAAACCAGATCTCCCGTCTTCCAGCTGAAATTGGTATGTTCCTTAGCTGGAACCTTCAGGCCCCTTGTCTGGGAAGTAGGTGACACGGAGAACTCTTCCTTCTCCTGCTGGCCCAGGACGTCGCTGTTCGGGGCTGTTTCATGTCTCTCCAGAGCTGCTGGTTCACAGTGTCCCCTCTGGGTAGTGATGCCAGGATCTCCCTGCATAACTCAGCAGTGCTGACATCTGCCACTTCCTTAGAAATGGCAAGACTCATGAGAGAGCAGTGCTGTGTTTAGAAACTTTTTGGTTTTTTTATTTTAGCTTTAGAAATACAAACATGCAATAATGTATTTATTATAAATATAATATATTATTGCCACATAAGAGTCCACTGATGAGTTTAGTTTAGCTTATGGTTTTATTTTGGTCCAGATTCTTTATTTTCAATCATTCCGTTGTTCACTCGCTTCACCATAAGTGAAGTCCATGATAATGATCGTCACTGCTTTTCTTTCTCTCGTGCGTGAAGCACATGGCTGTTCTGGGTACATAGTCGTTATGATTCTTCTAAGACACTCAAGTCTTTCTGGAGACATATCATCCCCATAAACCTCTGTCATGAGCAGGGCAAAATAATTAAACATTCTAGAAAGACATAAAATGTAGAGTCAACTCTCTCAACAAAGATTATTTCCTGGTATCAAAATTATACACATATCCAATGTTCTTCTAGAGCTCTACATTGTAGCCATATTTATAAATATATGTTAAAATATATGCCCATTAAATATATTTATATGTATGCTTATGTAAACATATATGCACACTAAACATACTTCCATAGAAGAGCTTATACCGTGTTCTCCAGCCTAAGCCTTCTTTTCCCTTATCATACCTTGAAGATGGGGATGGACTCTAGGGTCAGGCTGATTGGGTCTTTCACTTACTGAAAGGTCACCTTAGGCAGGTCACTCACTGGTTTTCAGTTTCTCTATTTGTAAAATGGTGATAATAATAATAATATCTACTTCACAAGGTTGTTGTAAGGATTAAATAGTTAATACAAAGAAAGCGTTTAGAACAGATCAGCCCTCAACAATTGCTAGCCACTGCCACTATCATTGGGCTTCCCTGGTGGCTCAGCTGGTAAAGAATCCGCCTGCAATGCAGGACACCTAAGTTTGATCCCTGGATTGGGAAGATCCCCTGGAGAAGGGAACGGCTACCCACTCCAGTATTCTGGCCTAGAGAATTCCGTGAACTCTATAGTCCATGGGGTCACAAAGAGTCAGACATGACTGACTGGGTGACTTTCACTTCACCACTCCCATCATCATCATCATTGTTATCTTTACATAAATGTTATTTTTCAATATCAATATCAATTTCTTCATTCTCCCTAATGGCTGAGTGAAGATTAGGGTATGCTTTATTTAACTTGTTCTTTAAATATTTTACATTTAAACTAAGTAATTGGATACTAGATCTAAGATTCTGAAGGCACAATTCTAGTCTGGGTAGCTTGGGCAAATACTTTCATTTCTTTGCATCTTTTATCCTCCTTTGTAGGATAAGGGGTCAGACTAGGTGATTTTTTAATAATATTTGCCACCTTTAAAATTCCCTCCCTAGTTGAGTGTTTTTGCATGTCAAAAACACTGTGGGAGGGGAGGGGAAAGAAATCTCAGAAACTTTACACATTCTATACTGGATATAAGTCATACATAAATATCTTATCCACCTTGTAACTTTGAGTCTATTTCAAGTCAACTGAATATAATTCAGCCAAATACAGCCGTGACTTCGGCAGAGTCACAAAAATTCTCCTCACATGGCTGAGAAATATATCATATCCCTAGTTTGAAGATTCTTGTGATGGATAAGTATAAAATTTTTATTGTTACATAGGGCATTCATAAGAAAAGTAAGGGTCAAATAATAAAAAGAGAGTCTTTAGGCGATGTAACTAGCCCTTGTTTTATTCTAGGGAGTTATTTTCTGTTGCTTGCTTGCTTCTTAGATGCTAGTTGAGTTATTAACTTGGAGTGTTTGGAATACATCTTCTTTTCAAGCACAACTATTGTGGACATTTAGGACAAATCATTCCAAATGTGCTGAAAAGAACTAAACATATACTAATTCAAGACATGATCTTTTCCTAGTGGAGTAGGTATAACTCCTTACACACTAGAGAGAAATTAAAAAAAAAAAAAATCAACAGAATGTGATAGGCCAGAAAGAGGACTGAAGAGTTGTGTGTTTTTCTGTGTTTTTTTTTTTTTTTTTTTTTAGCTCTTTTATGTTGAATGGCTCTCTTTTGTAAAGGAAGTGGAACTGGATCTCTTACAGAGCTGTTTTAGAGAATAACTGAGCATTGGCTGAGCAGAGTGGGTGAGGGGAAGTGGTCACCAAATGGGGTATCCTGTTTCTCGTTATCAGGACAATTATTTCTGACATTTGACATCAAGGAATTAAGCATGACAGTTAGCGGTCCTCTTAACTCTGAGGAATAATCATTAAATGGATTTAAAATAGCTAATTATTGAAGTAGTTTAAAACTGTTTACTCAACTAATTTAAAGTATGTAAATTCCTTAATGCTTTCTTTGGGCTCTAGAAGCTAGAAGCCTCTGGACAACAAATTGTACCTCAATTGGATTATATTTTGCTCACTGGCAATTAGGTCTGAGGGCCCTGGGAGAATGGGCTACATAAGTAGGGAGATTTCATTTCAGTTGGAAAAGATCCTGGAACATTGCAGGAAAGGATAGACTCGTTAGCTATTTAGAAATATAATATGCTGGAGCTATGATGCCTGTCTTAGTCCATTCAGACTGCTATAAAAAAAACAGACTGGGTGGTTTTTAAACAAAATAATTTTTTTGCTCACAGTTCTGGAGTCAGATCGGAGTGCCAGCATGGTGGACTGAGGGCCTTTTTCTGGGTTGCACACTTCTTACTGAATCCTCCCATGGTCGAAGGGGCCAGGGAGCTCTGTGGGATCTTTTCTACAAGACCATGGATCCCTCATGGAGCTCCACCCTCATGATCCTACCCAACCATAATTAGCTCCCAAAGACCCCACCTACTAATAATAACATCACTTTTGGGCATTAGGATTTCAACATATGAATTTTCAGACCATAGCAGTGCCTTAAAGGTTTTATTTTGGTTTTTGTGACTTGGGACCCTTGTCACACTGAAAAACTGTTTTTTCCCGGATCTTCAGGCTCATGGTGCTTGATGACAATGCTGTTAACTATCTCTGATGGGGACTACTGAGTTCATCTCAGATGAATAATGCCAAGTTCTTATTTGTTGAGAGAGGAAAAGTAGTGTTTGTATAATGAGGTCAGATATCATGAAAATGTGGCAAGGAGAACAACAATGTGAATACAAACACATACAATTTCTTTATGTCTGTAAATTATTAAAATGTTATATCTGAGGTAGACTTTCCAAAGCTACTACTTTTCTCTGCACTAGCTAGAAGGAACTTGTATACAGTTTTCTCTCCAGTTACCTCTTCTTCTCTTTGCATCCCCTTGCGATAAATGCATGTACGGTTGGTATAAATGTGTCCTTAATGTACTGGAGCAAAGGCCTCCACCAACCAGATCAGGTAACTCTTTAACAGACACATTTACTCTCCTGAGTCTGGAGACTAGACAGCTTAGAACATTCACACTATCTGTGCCAATCTTAACTTTCCTTATTTAAACTGAAGAAGGTTTGTGTCTTACAGAAGCTGGGCCTATGGAGAGCGTTAGTCTGATCACACGCTCCCCAGCCCTCCCCATAAGAGAAACAATCTTTTGTTATTTTATATTAGCCCCCGAATCCATCCTGCTATTTTGACACCAATACCTGACTGTAAGGTTGCAGGTGCAGTGTATACCAGGTGGGTAAGTTAGAGGGGCCACTGATGTTCACAAGATCATCATCATCTTTTAACAGTGAGACCACAAAAATTGACTCCAAAGTGGCTTTACCACCAATATACTGTCTTTCTTTGTTTCCCTTTCTCATTTATAAAATGGCAAGAAAATTTGTATTTTCAGTGCCTGCTCTGCAAAAGTAAACAATACTTTTGGTTTTCTAACTTTTAAACTTAGATTAAGAATGTTAAAGTAATGCTTTAGATCATGCGTGACATGATTTTTGGAATATTAAATATATTTACTCTTGTACTGGTTTCTGATTTGAAACTGGTCATACGTTTAGTCAATCAAGACAGAAGTGGGATGTGGTGTTTCTCCATCAATCTGTTCTTGCCTAATATTCTTAGTGTGTTCACTTCCTGCCTGTGAAAGGGATTTAGGCTTTTTAAAAGCACACATATTCTTTAGGAAGCACAATATGTCATAATTAATAAATGCAAATATGAAGTGAAAATAAATGAATTCCATGCAGCCTATGAACAGTCTCCTTGTTGAAGTCATTTACCATGTACATTGAGCTTTGTGTGTATTTCAGTACTTAGCTTGCCTCCCATCAGAGTCTGCCCCTAGGAACTGGACCACTTCAAAGCCATTGCCTGTTACTTCATTCATCATACGATTTTAGAGAGGTTTGCAGGTTTTGGGCCCTGACTCAGTCTATGTGGAGGAAAAATCCCCCACATCCCCCTTGCCTATAGTTTCACAAAGGATTAAACAGATAAAAAATAAGCAAAAAATGCTCTGATCTATGACCAAAATGCTTAAGATAAAAGATGAGCAGACATTTAATCAGAGTGCTTAGAAAACAAACACAAAATCATGTTTCATGCCTTCGCCACCATCATTTATACAAATGTTTTACATCTTCGTTTTGTTTTTTGTCCTTAAAAGACCTTAATGAACCTGCACCATGCCTGTTGATTTTTTCTGATAACAGGTTGTTTGAAGAACCTCAAGGAACTCAACGTGAGTTTCAACCATCTGAAGAGCATTCCTCCAGAACTGGGAGACTGTGAAAATCTAGAGAAACTGGATTGTTCTGGAAATCTAGAATTAACCGAGCTCCCTTTTGAAGTAAGAAAGAAACATTTTTGCATGGTGATTTACTTTTACTTGGTTTGTGACATGGAATGGTCTATAATATGGGGAAAAAGTTTTAGAAGATAAAATCCATCTTTACTTAAGTCACATTTTCATGACATTTTAATCATCCTAAACCAGCTAATATAAAGTCTTTAGAAATGTACTTACACTTGGCTACAACCCAAATTTAATTTCAGAGCTGCTATCAAAAGAAAACTAGGCAAAATAAATCCTATTTTCATGCAAGGTATTTTTATCTAATGTCTATTTAATATGTGATGCCTGATGTCCATAATGCAGATCCCAACTTGTTTACCCATAATGTAGAAAAAAATTGGAAATAAATAAGGTGGATAAAATTTTAAAAAATTTAAATGCAGATAAGTAAAAGAGCCCATAGATATGATTCGAGAAGTCCATTAATTAAAAAATATCCATTTGTTTCTTTTTTGTCTGTATTCATTGGGGAAATGATTTTAAATTATTTTCTGATAAAATGAAACAGATGAAAGTCAACAGTTTTTGTTGTTAAATAAAACTCAACAAGCTTCTTGTGCTTGAAGAGCAATAAGGATCTCACAAATCCTGCTGCTAATGAATAGGCTAAAAATAGTGTCGCTGGTAAGGCTCTGACAAGGCCCTGGCCACTGACTCTGTCTAGTCCTGGAAGGCGTATTCTTCTTTCCTGGAAACATCTGGGTGAGAGGGAGTGGCTGCTTAGCACCTGTGTGACCCAGGACATGCCAAGGGATGGTCCTGGTGAGGGGGCACAGCCAGGGCTCAAGGTTTTCCCACAAGCTTCTCGTTCCCCAGTGCTCCCATGTTTACAGAGAGGCCCAGTCCTCTCCCAGATGTGCAGGCTGGCAGCAAGCCAACTCACCTTTGACCTCTCTTGCTCCCGTGCCCCATGTCCACTCCATGAGTAAGTTCTGTTGGGCATGCCCTTCCGAATAACAGTGGAGATTTCTGATCGTTTGCCGTGTCTCTTTACCAATTCAAGTGTGAGGCTCCTGAAGACTTGCCAGAACCCATTAAGACAGGCTTCGCTACGTCACACTACTCTTTGAGGCTTACACTTTCTGTCTTCTCTGGCTTTGCACATGCTGTTCCCCTCCTGAGTGTCCTCCCCAACCTTTCCACCTGTCAAGGAACCTCAGGACCCAATTCAAACACTCCATTCTCTGTGACTCTTTCCTGACCCCTGACTCTCACCTCACTCCTTTTTCTGTGTTACTGAGTGTTGCAAATTGGAAACTTCTTCACACTAGTTCTTACTACATAAATTAGCCTTGCTCATTTATGAAAATACAAACACCTCAAGGGCAGCCGCTGTGAGCTATTCGTCTTATCACCCCTAGAAGGTAGCACAGTGAACAACACACAACAGGTGTTCAGAATATATTCTGTATTTATCTGTTTTGTGTATGTTCACATAAATGCCTTTGGAAAGAGACGTCAATCTAAAAATTATTAGTTGAACTTAATTCCCACTGTTAAAAACTAATTAGACACAACATTGTAATAAATCAATGCTACCCCAATAAATTAAAAAATTAAAAAGTAATTAGAATATTTTGTTATTCCTTCCTAGTTAAGTAATTTGAAGCAAGTTTCATTCGTAGATATCTCAGCAAACAAGTTTGCCAGCGTCCCGATCTGCGTCCTGCGGATGTCTAATTTGCGGTGGTTGGATATCAGCAACAATAACCTGAGTGACCTGCCACAAGACATAGACAGGTAGCTACTTGCATTCTGAAGGTGCAGTACATGAACTAGTCACTAACATTTCAAACATGCCCGACACATGAGTGTTTTCCAAGATCAACTAATTTTCCAGAGTTTCTTGGTTCTGAGAAATTAGTTTGGTTCTTTATAGAATAAGACAGTTGTCAGTCTACATCATACAGATACATGTACAGCTGACCCTTGAACAATGAGGGACTTAATCTGCATATAATTTCTTGTTGGTCTCTGTACCAGGGATTCCTCTGCATCTGCAGATTCAACCAACCACAGATCCATGCAATACTGTAATATTTACTGTTGAAAAATATCTGCATGTGAGTGGACTCACACAGTTCAGACCTATGTTGTTCAAGGGTCAACTGTGTGTATATATATATATATATATATATATATATGTACAGTTTAAACACAATGTATATATACACACACATATATATATGTATATGTGTGTGTGTGTAACACAATTTGAACACATCTTTGTTTTACTTTAGTCCTCAGTAGAATGGAAGTTTAGCTTTCCCTTACTCCCCAGGAGTAGAAAAGTAAATTCATTATGTATGGAATAGAAACATATCATTCTATATAGGATATAAGGATAATTTTTATCAGTTTCATTTATTGCTTTATTATACATAATGTTTCAAACAAAATTGATATGCTTAGTAAGGTTTTTAAATTTTCTCCTTTCAAATAGCTACATTTCATTTTTTAAAAAATAGCTATTATACAGAGTCATGTAAGATAGATTCATTCATTTATTCAATCAGCCAATATTACTAGGCTTCTGTATGGCAGGCCCAGGAAGTGGGCTGAGTTCAAGTGTGAATGAAACAAACTTTCTGGCCTCTTGGACTCCATAGTGTTCATCATAAAGTAGAATAGTAAGCTGTTGGGACACAGGAACTGAAAATGGCTTGGTCCTGAATGCTATCTCATGACCTTTCTCTACTCCTGGGACATGTGATGTATATGGATGCTTTCCTGGTTTATGAGACTAAGTGGGAGTTGTTTTAGTTTGAAACACAAGGGGAACTTTGTGAAATATTTTGTGGGATCAGTCAAAATTTTGCAGATGAGTGAAATAAAAAGCTAGAGAGGCAGGCATTGAGCTACAAGACAGTGGAAAAGAGAGAATAACATATTTGGACCATATTTTGCTCATTTCCTTCTCACTCTGCCAGTTTATTTATATTTTAAAGTTAAAGCATGATGAGAGAATAGTAACTGTGTTCTCACAAGAGGAAATATGTTACCAAAATTTGTTTATCCTCACTGCAGCTCTAATATGATTTCTTTCTCATATCTACCTGTGGGAACAGAGTAGATATTAGATAGAATGGCAGATACACTGATTTTATAAGTTCCATCATGGCCTACTGTATATTGTGTAATTTGCTTATCCTGCTGCTATATCTGTATCTTCCATTGCCAATTAATTCAGTAAAAACTTAAAAAACAAAAAACCCAAATCATGTCACCCGGTATGACTTTATTTAAATCGTGTAGCCAGTTTATTCTTATAAGGGTCATATATAAAAAATAAACTAAGTAGGGATTTCCTACTAGAATTTATCTGTAATTCACTTTTCTTGGCTGTGAGGCTAAGTCCTTGAGTTCTAATCTCTTTCACGTCTTCTTAGGCTAGAAGGACTGCAGACCTTTCTCCTGTACAAGAACAAGCTCACATACCTTCCTTATGCCTTGCTTAACCTTAAGAAGCTCACCTTGTTAGTCGTCAGCGGGGACCACTTGGTGGAGCTCCCAACAGCCCTCTGTGACTCCTCCACCCCTTTAAAGTGAGTAGACGGCCCAGTAGAGACCCATTCAGACACAAGGTAAGAGCGAGGAGCCCCTGGAGCCTGGGCCTCCGTCTCAGGAACCATGTTCAATGGTTCTCCTACTCGGAGAACAAGAAATTCTGGCGCTTTCATATGGAATTTTGAAGTTTTTGGCCAATGGCATGGGGAGGTATAGCTCAAAGGATTTCTGGATAAATGCTACCTGCTGGCTGAAGGCACAGAGGGATATGTGCCCAGGGCACAAATACACACACACACACACACACACACACACACATAGATAAATACATATAAAATCATAAGTAACATATAAAAAGGAATCTGGATTAAGCCACAAATTAAATATAGGAAGGAGGCTATAAAATGAATGAGAATTGCCAGGTTGATGATGATAACAACGATAGATACATGATGTATTTAACACCTGTCCATCTTGAGACCCCATTAAAATGAGGGGAGAAAATGTATAGACCCACAACGATGAAAGAAGCAGCTAAGGCCCTCACAGAATGAGAGGTCCCAACACATTTCTGGGAGATACTCAGCAGAGGCACACTGGTGACTGATGGAAATAGGATGAGATTGGCTGAAGCTCAGAGGGCAAACAGAGAGATGAGCCATATCCTGGAGGACTCCAAAGATGCATGGTAGTCGGATTTCAGGTATGGAAGGTGTAGACTGAGCCATGGTGCTAAAAACAGAAGGAGCAAAAGGAAAGCTTCGTACAAACGGGTGAACCCCTGCCTTCCAGATCTCCTCCTTGATTTCATTGGGCAGATCACTCAGCACCAAGAGTCTAGCCCACTGATCAAAAGTGTGAGGTTTGCTTTAGGGAGGCCCTGAGGGAATGACCCTGGACTTTTGTGTTTGGAGATTCCCCAGGGGACTGATTTGCTCCCTGAGTGGTCAGCCACAGCGGGGCTGTCCACTGGGCAGACACTGTCTGCATATAAAGATGCCCAGACAACATTTTGCTGTCTTATTTTCAAAATACAAAGGTATCTGTAAGACTTACCAGATACCAAGAGTACTGGAGTGGGTTGCCATTGCCTTCTCCCAGATAATTGTCACAAACATACAAATATTATAAACTGGTTTTCAATTCTAGAATCAAACTGCAAACAAGATAAAAAAGTTAAATGTGGTTACAGATTGGAACGTGGATGGTATTGACATTAACAATGTAAAACTACACAATGTCTGTGATGTGCTTTGAAAGGCTTCAAAAAATCAGGTGGCTTGATGGGTGGCTAGAGGAGTGGGTAGATCAGTGGATGGGTATGTGATAAAGCAAGTACAGTAAAGTGTTAAATGTGGAACCTAGGAGTGGGTACAGGGGTGTTCATTGTAACATTTTCCAACTTTGCTGAATGTTTGAAAAAGTTTCATAATAAAATGTTGAAAAAATAAAAGTATAGATAAAAATTGGGAGGGAGGAAGGTTAGGGAAATAGAGGGAGTTGAAGATAAGGGAAGGAATACCTTCACCTGATTGAACAACATTAAAGTATTTTTCCATGGTAAAAGATAATTTCAAATAGATTCAGTAAAAACAGTGATGGACCAATGACAAATTTCTTTGAGATGGGAGAGGAGCGAAGGGGTAGGGCTGCTTTACATAAAAAGTATCATTGTGCTATTCAAATTTTAAGATATGTACAGTGTTTACTTTGATAAAAAATGAAGGATGATAAAATATAGGTATATGTCTTATTTTTGGATTAAAAAAAGTGATAAAAATTCAATGAAAGAAATTGCAAATGAAAAGTTAAATGGATCTATGTATATAAGAAGTAAAGCCTTTTTGCTTTCCCCATATTTAGCTATTAAATAAAGTTAAAAGGAAAATTAACTGGGATATATATATATATATATATATATATAAAGCTAGCAGCTATGTGGCTGATATCATATATATACACATATATGTATATTCGTAATATAGGTATGTAACATCTCTTCTACAAACCAAAGCAAGTAGATTAAATTCCCCAAGACTTAGTAGGGCCTACAATTGCAACCAAAGACTGTTTGAAAGATTTCCTATTTTGAATAGATATATTTGTAGAATCTTTCACATCAAAAGATCTTTCAAAATTGTGAAGAAATTAGGTCAAATGCCATTTTGGCTTGTCTCCTTTAGCTTTTTTTTTTTTGTCACAGTAGTCCATATTTTAAATATTTCTTTGATGGGGATTTCATCTGAGCCCTTTTCAACATAGCCACAACATTTTAAGAGTTTGCTGCCACTAATTTGGAGTAGTATCAAACATAGTAAGGCATCATATCTGATGGAGAGGTTAAGTGTTATTGTTCACCTCATGCCCACTGTCCTCTGTCTGTGGCTAAGTACCTCTCATTTTCCCAACAAGCCTCTGCACAGTCTGGTATAAACTGAATCCAGTAATCCTATTGGATTTCTGGACAGTGAAATTCCACCGGTGACGCTATTATTATGTGGTCAGCTGTGACTTCCAAGAAGAAGTGAGAAATTGGGATTGAGTGCCACAGAGGTTGACTTCTGAGATTTTTGCACAATTACAAGTGCACAGGTGAAAGTGGTGGTATTTTCCATATTCTCTTGAATAGATTCGTAAGTCTTATGGACAATCCTCTTGAGAATACCCAGTGTCAAGATGGTGATGAAATGATGGAGAGTGAACGAGATCGCCAACATTTTGATAAAGAATTTATGAAAGCCTATATTGAAGATCTTAAAGAAAGAGGTAGGTTATTCATATGTAAAATTATTTAAAATGAGTGTATAGAATTCCAGTCACTCATGCAACACATTTATTGCTGTAAGCCAAACTAAAGAAAACTTGATTGGTTAGGGGCAGGGTACTTTGTAAATTATTTTCTATTTACCAAAAAAGAAAAAGAGAGAGATACATTTCCTTTCGTTAAATAATCAAAATTTCCTAGTGTATTAGCCTGCTTAATACATCCTCAACCATGTGACAGAGAAGCTGGGAAATATGCAAATGTGAAGGTTGCATTACTAACTTTATGTGGGATTGTAATGAAATGATATTGATAGAATAGTATTTTAATTAATAGAACAGAAGTTTCCATGTCAAAATCCATTTAAATTTAACTTCTAAAAAAGTCATCTGTTACATAAATCAAAGTACACCTGTAAAATATCACAAAAGGAAAAAACAAAATGACAGATTAGTGTGTGTATGGTAAGTTGCTTCAGTCGTGTCCTGTTCTTTATCACCCTACGTACTGTAGCCCTCCAGGCTCCTCAGCCCATGGGGATTCTCCAGGCAAGAATTCTAGAGTGGGTTGCCATGCCCTCTTCCAGAGGATCTTCCTAACCCAGGGATCGAACCCACATCCCTTACATTTCCATTGGCAGGCTGGTTCTCTACCACTAGTGCCAGCGGGCAGATTAGTAAGTAGATGCATTTAGTTTTGGTTTCGCGTAACTAAGTGATACATACAGAGGAACAGGGCAGTCACAGTGCCTCAGGAAAGGGTGGACATGTTTTCCCCAGTGGCTGTTTCCAAAGTGTTCAGAAGCCTTAGAACTCCTTCCTCCTGTCAGAAACATAGACTCGAGGAAAGGCATCAATTAGTCTTTGTTCTTCTTTTTTGCTGCCTCTTTTCTTTTTTTTCCTTTTCTGAGCGTGGGTGCCCACAAGTTATCTCTTATTTTTTCCAGTTCTCTTTTTTTTTGATAAGCTGGGTACAGACCTGAATGAAAGATGTCGTGCATGTGGATTTAGGGAGGATGTAGCCCTGGCCCCGTGACTCTGAAGACAAGCACTTGGGGACAGGTTCCCTCAGTCACTCTCAGAAAGTATCATACATGTGAGCTTATTGCTCCCTTGTTAGTGGGTATCTGAAGATGATAAGTCACATTCAGATATTCAGGTATCTCATGACATTAATGAAAAATACCATTTATTGGCAAAGTAAAATTTTTCCAGTTAAAATAAGAAAATTTCTATACAGTTACCTCTCATGTGTTTGTCCGTCCTTAATCCTGAATCCTGAAATGTTATGAAATAAATTAGAAATTTATATTAAACATGAAACTGAAATGCCAGAACCATTTATTTGTCAAAATTTATCTTTGGGTTGTATAATTTTCCTCTTGCAGAAAACTTTCTTGTATTTTATTCATTTGTTCATAATTCTGTTATAGTGCTATTATAAAAATGTAAGAATGGATTAGAGAAAACAGGTATTAATCTTTCCATCTATGTGGCCAGCAATAAAAATGGTTTGATTTTAAAAGTTAACTTTAGTGATAATAGGTTTTGAATCCATTTGTTTATTTCTAAATAATTATCATAATTCTATCCTTCTTATGGGCTTCCTGGTGGCTCGCGGTAAAAGAATATGCCTGCAATGCAAGAGATGCAGAAGATGTGGGTTCGAATCCCTGGGTAGGGAAGATCCCCTGGAGAAGGAACTGGCAACCCACTCCAGTATTCTTGCCTGGGATATCTCATGGACAGAGGAGCTGGTGGGCTGCAGTCCACAGGGTCGCAAAGAGACATGAATGAGCAACTGAGCATGCATGCACACACTCACACATCCTTCATATATTCATGTTAGGTTGAACTAAATGATATTGCCAGTATTCAGCTGTGTTTGACCTACAAAAATGGTGATTTCATAATAGATCAACCTAGATGTGGTTGGACATATGCTTTGAATTTTTTTAAGTTTCTTTCTTCTTCATTGTGCTCTTTTCTCTTTTCTCTCCTTCCCTTTCAGACTAATGTCTGAGTTAGAGAGTTCATCACTGTAAGGAAAAGAACATAGATTTAGTGGGACTTCCTTGGCAGCCCAGTGGTTAAAACTCTGCCTTCCCTATGCAGGGGGTGAGGGTTCAATCCCTGGTTAGGGAACTAAGATCCCACATGCTGCAGGGTGCAGCCACAATAAATAAATAAATAAATTTGTTTTAAAAAGTAGATTTAGTGAGTCTGTGTGGATGTCCAACTTTGTACGATTCAAGAATGTTGAAGAAGTGAGGCCCTTCCCTGGTCCTCACACTTCAATGAACATGAGAATCAGCTACAGGCTCCACTCAGAATTTTTGAGTCATCAGGTCTGGGGTGGGGCCTGAGAATGTGCATTTCTCAGAGGTTCCCAGGTGATACTGATGCTTTGAGTCTGAGAACCATTGGTGTAGACCAGCCTTTGAAAAAATTTGGCTGTGAAGAGAGAAAGAGTGTGCAGCAATCAGTGGGAAGAGCAAGAATGATAAAATGATTATTAATAAGATGGTGATTGGTTTAGGAATAGCCCAGACTTCTCTTATAAACCATATTCCCTTCTACCTGGCATCTATAGTTCTTGGCTGTATATTTCTGTTTTATAACCTTTTATTATTTTAGGCTCATACAGTTTCCAGTATGTTGATGTAGCTTGTGTAAGGTGGTTGGAAAGATTGCAAAAGAATGAGGATTAATAATAAGTTAATCTTCAGGACTTTCCTGATGGTCCAGTGGTTAAGAATCCGCCTTCCAAGGCAGGGGATACAGGTTTGATATCTGGTTGAGGAACTAGATCCTGTATGACACACAGCAACTAAACTTGCATGCTGCAACAAACACCCAGTGCAGGAAAAAAAAAAGAAAAAATATATGTAAATTTAAAAATTAAAAATCAATCTTAAATAATGCATTCTTCTATCTTAGGTCTAAATATCTCTAAAGCATGACTACACATTTGTTGTGATTGACTTAATGGTGATAAATAAATGCATTTATCTCTATACTTGGAGTATGAAATGGCAATAATTTGAATTTTGCTGTAGTTACACTTCATAATAAGATGTGGAGTGGTTGAGTATATATTTTTCTTTTTGTTGCAGAATCTGTTCCCAGCTATACCACCAAAGTATCTTTCAGCCTTCAGCTTTGATGCCGTCCATCAGAAGACTACAGAATTTTCCTGACCTGTGGAGCTGTAAATCTTCCTGCTGTGGGTTGTCATAGAGAAATAATGGCTTGGGCTTAAAGGCAAAGTCTAGAAACCACTGTCATAGTTATTAGGAAAAATGATTTTCAAATTTCAAATATGTGAATACCTCTCTCTGTGGACTGGAGAATCGATAAATGGGTTTATATATTGATATTTAAAGGTTCATTTGCATTTACTTGTTTCCAAATAATACACATTTAATATTTTAAAAAATGTGTTATTTTTAAAAATTATCACTTAAAAGACCAAATTTTGAAGTTGACTGCATTGTTTTTGGAGATCCAGGGATAAAGGGGTGTTGAAAAGAGTATTTATATTGAACTAGTCAGATGAGAGTTTATTTTGTTATTTTGAAAGAGTTTTAATGCATCATTTCTTTTACTGAGGATGGTTTTCCTTGGGTTTATACAGATTGCTATTTTCGTATGTTTTAAGTTGTATTTTACCAAGTTTAGGCTTTCAGGAAAGACTTTAGGTATAATCTGGGCCTTGAAGGTAGAAAGACAGGCTGGATTGTCTGTCCAGGCATTGGGCTCAGGTGGTGCTCTGGTGGCTGTAGAGGAGGACGTGTAGGCCTGGCTGGTCATGGGAAGCCTGGGGGGGCCCCCATGGATGGTCAGCCTGCCACGAGAGGGCCTCCTGGGGGTCCAAGGATGCATGCCAGAGCACAGAGCAGAGGCATTGCCTCCGGGGACCCGTCCTCCTGTACCCATCATATAAGGTAGCAGGAATGACTAGTCCACACTGATGAGGAGTCCCTCGCAAGGCTTCCCTGAGGTGCCACAGGAAGACTTTGCTCACAGGTGAGCCACTGCGGTCCAGAGAGAGCAGAGGAGACTGAGTTTACATGGGCAAAGAAGGAGTTCATTAGGGGGCTTTGAACTTTGGTATCACATTATAGGATTTGGAGAAATTATACAAATATCTATTTTTATACTATTATCTTGGGCTAAAATAAACAAGATTGTGAATATGTTGAAGATAAGTTTAAACAAGTAACTTTTGTGACTAAGATGGAAAAATTGCATATATTCATATGTGTTAATATCAATCCACTCCTTTGTGGTCTAGCCGAGCACTGTCCAGTAGAACTTTCTGCTGTGAAGGAAGCGCTCTGCATCTGTGCTGTCTACTTTCATAACTACAAATGTATGTGCTTCTTGAGCTCTTGAACTATGTCTGGTAAACTTTTAATTACATTTAAATTTAAATAGCCAAAGGTAACACCATGTTGGACAGCACAAGTCAAGTCAGTTGGGTTTTTTAGAAGTTAATCAGGACTAGAAGTGAGCAATTTTTATTTCTTTATCTGAAGAACCAAAGGGGTTAGTACTGACACTCAATATTTTGTTTTCATAGGTTTAATCATACTTCTAAACATTTTATCCTCAACAGATATAAAACAGGCAGAACAGTCTAAAGCCACATAGTAATGGTTCCATAGAGCACTGCTTCAACTTAAAGGCAAACTCTGAGAGGTAGGTTAAGAGATGAAAAGAGTAGGAGGGTCTCTTTTCTCAATTAAATGAGAAGTCACTTTAATTGAACCTCAAACAGTTGTGTTTTTATTTATAGCACTTTACAAATATAATGCAAATTTATCAGTTGTACTATGTGAATGATTTTGGAATTTTATTTCATGCCACAGCATATGTTACATAACAGCCAAATGGAAAATGTACCTCAAAAGGGGGGGAATGAGGGCTTTCACATAAATTGACTGTCCATAACTCATGTAAAATGTATTTCAATAAAACCAGTCTTTTGTGCAAAAAAACCCCCTTATATCGATGTTACATAAAAATAACTGAAAAAGTACTGAATACATTGATATGTAATTATTTCATATTATATAACATCCCATAATGTTTATTATGTTTAATAACATAATTAAAGAAATATAGCTTAAATATGAGGCTTGTAGAAATACTCTTTATGCATATAAATGTAAAAATGCAGAAAGATTCTAAAGTAGATTAAGCATCTTAGTGGAAATAAAAGCGATCTGAACATTTTACATGATGCATATGGATTGATTCATAATTTGGAAAAGTAATTTACATAGAATATAGGTATAAATATTAAAGCAATATGAATGAAAGAATATATAATTCTTAGGAGAAAAATGTTCAGGTTCCAAAAGCTTATTATGATACCCATTTTTCATATGTTGAAAGTAAAGGGGTAAAGACACTTTGGTGAAATCATTGAGTAGTGCATTTTAATTAATAACAAGACCTACACTAGATGTCTTGTCTTTAGCTGTCTAGAATGACCATTTGACATGCTTGCCAAACACCAATTTAGGGTAACTCAGGACTGTGAGGAGCAATCTCTGGAAATCAGTTACTGTCTTTCCCTCCTATTCTTTCCTGCCTTGATGCATCTCCCTACTTTTGAGTGGAAAGAAAACTTAGATACCTTTAGTGATTTTTTTTTAAATTGAAGTGTAGTTGATGTGTGATATTGTGTTAGTTACAGGTGTACAGCAAAGCAATTCAGTTATACATATATTTATTCTTTTTCAGATTCTTTATAGCTTATTACAGAATATTAAGTAGAGTTCCTGTGCTCTACAGTAGGTTATCTATTTTATAATGTCTGTATGTTAACCCCAAGCTGCTAATTTATCCCTCCCCCCACATTTCCCCTTTGGTAACTGAAAGTTTGTTTTTGAAACCTGTAGAGTCTGTTTCTGTTTTATAAAGAAGTGCATTTGTATTATTTTTAAAAATTAGATTCCACATATGAGTAATGTATGTGATATTTGTCTTTCTGTTTGACTTAGTTCTCTTAGTGTGATCATCTCCAGGTCCATCCATGTTGCTGCAGATGGCATTATTTCATTCTTTTTTTATGGCTGAGTATACACATACCACATCTTTATACTGTCCTCTGTCAATGGACATTTAGACTGCTTCCATGTCTTGGGTATTGTAAATGGTGCTGCAGTGAGCATTGGGGGTGCATGTATCTTTTAGAAGTATGTTTTACGTCAGATATATGTCCAGGAATGGGATTGCTGGATCATATGGTAGCTCTATTTTTAATTTTTTAAGGAAACACCATACCGTTATCCAGCTTTCCTGGTGGTTCAGTGGTAAAGAATATGCATGCCCATGTAGGAGACGTGGGTTCAGTCCCAGGGTTGGGAAGATCCCCTAGAGAAGGAAATGGCAACCCACTCCAGTACTCTTGCCGGGAAACTCCCATAGACAGAGGGGCCTGGCGGACTACAGTCCATGGGGTCACAAAGGGTCGAACATGACTGAGCGACCAAACACACAAACTGTTTTCCACAGTGGCTGTGCCAATTTACATTCCCATCAATAGTGTAGGAGGGTTCCCTTTTCTCCACACACTCTCCAGCATTTATTGTTTGTAGATTTTTTGATGATGTCACACTTTCTGACCCATGTGACGTGATACCTCATTGAAGTTTTGACTTGCATTTCTCTGATAATTAGTGATGTTGAACACTTTGTCATGCGCTTTTGGCCATATGTGTGTCTTCTTAGTTATTGTTCTGTGGTGTACATAGGTTTAAATGCTTATTTTATGGTATGTACATTGTTTTTATTTCTAAAAATTAGGAAATTACATCTGAGCTTTAAAATTTGAAATGGTGCCAAACTTCAGCGTTCGTAGGCAACTCAAATATCTCTGCTTAGAGTCTCCAGCTGTGTCATCAGAATGAAAAATTGAGATGCTTCTGTCATTTTATTGCAGTGTAATATAAATTACAGGAGAAGCAAATTACAGTTCAGTAGGCCTTAACTCATAATTCTTAGGAAGGAAAGCAGCAGAACCCTGGTGCTGGGACCAAAGAAGATACGATGGTACACAGATGAACTTGCCTTGACTGTGAAATTCACCAGGGGGACAGAGAGGACCCAAGGCTGAGCCTGCACCGGTAGAAGTGTGGCTTTGAGGGGAGGAGGGACACTGTCTGGGGTTAGGATTTCAGTCTTTACTAATCAGCTGCTACACCACAGTCTATTTTCACTTGTAACTGGTCAACCCCAGGTAGCTCCTGTAACTCAGGTACTAGTGATGAATTGGTCCAAAATAGATCTGGTTCTCACTGAGAGCACGTTTATTCTTGTGACTTTCTGAATATATTTGGTAACCTCCTGAAGGGACCGATAGTCAACACTGGAACTCAAGGAGCGGGGATTGCAAGGCCAGCTCTTTTACAAATGCACTGTACCGTCCTGAGAAAAATCACTTCACTTTGGGGGAGTCTCATTTTCCCCACCTGCAAAAAACAGAGGTGGAGAAGACAATCTTTAAGGCTGATCCCCACTTTGAGATGTAATGATTTGCTTTCCACTAGGAACCCCCTTTTTAAAAACAATTTTAATTAAAAAATTTTTGATTTTGTTTTTTGTTTTTGGCTGTGCTAGGTCTTTGTCGCTGCTCAGGCTTTTTCTCTAGTTGCGGTGAGCCGGGGCTACTCTCTAGTGTGGTGTGCAGGTTTCTCATTGTGGGGGCTTCTCTTGTTGTAGAACATGGGCTCTAGGGCACGCAGGCTTCAGAAGCTATGGCACGTGGGTGCAGTAGTTGTGACTCCTGGGCACAGGCTCAATAGTTGTGGCACAGGAGTTTTAGTTGCTCTGAGGCGTATGGGATCTTCCCAGACCAGGGATCGAACCAGTGTGTCCTGAACTGGCAGGTGGATTCTTTACCACTGAGCCATCAGGGAAGCCCTGAACCCCTTTTTATGTTAATGATCCAGCGTGCCTTCCCCACCTCACTGGTCACCCAGCTTCCAGGTGTTTATGGGCTGTGGGGCCCCCTCATTTCTCTTACGTGCTTGTTTCTTAGGCATGTGTTTTCTCTGTCTTGTCCTGCTATTTATTTAAAGTCTAATAGCAACTTGTCTAATACAGGTATGTAGACTGTGCTCAAGTCTGTGAAAAATTTACCCACACATTTGGGTTGTGTTCCCAGTAGTTATCTCTGTGCTGAGTTCTTACAAATATTATTTCTGATATTGCCTTGGAAGATTAAACTTTCATCATAAAAAAATGCATTGTCTAGAAATGCAAATCAAAAATACTATATCACCTTACACCATTGATATGGTGATTACATGTTAAAAAAAAAAACAGAAAATAAATGAAATAAATGTTGGCTAGAATGTGAAGACATTGGAATCTTTATGCTGGGATTGTAACATGGTGCAATTACAGAACAGTTTGGAGGTTTCTCAAAAAATTAAAATAGAATTATCGTATGATCTTGCAGTTCCACTTCTGAGTATATATCCAAAAGAGTTGCAAGCAGAGTCTCAAGAGATATTTGTGCACCAAGTTCACAGAAGCACTAGTTCCAGCATCCAAGAGATGGAAGCAACCCAAGTGTCTATCAACAGATGACTGGATAAAGAAAATATGGTACATACATAGACTGGAATATTATTCAGCCCCAGAAAGGAAGTGAAATCCTGTCACATACTACAACATGGGTGAACCTTGAGGGTATTATGCTAAGTGAAATGAACCAGTTACAAGAAGACAAACACTACATAATTCCACATATATGAGATATCTAAAGTCAAATTTAAAGAAACGGACAGAAGAACGTGGGTTAGCAGGGCCTGGGGGAAGGGGAAAGGGGGAGTTGTTGCTTAATGGCTACAAAGGTTCAGTTTGGCAAAGTGACGTAGTTGTAGAGATTGCCCCAAAGGGAGCAGCCTGCAGGCTGGGTTGGACCAGACCAACCCTGCGCTGGCGGGAACCACTGACACTGATGAGGGGGCAGACGGATGGAGAAGGGGACGAGGGTAAGGGGAAAGCAGCATTGGCTGTAAATGACTTTTGCTTTCATTTTAGCCACGTAAATGGGAGGATTCCTATTTCTACATTTAAAAGGAGATGTGAGAATGAGTCTTAAAATAGTTCTCATTAATCAGAACAGCAAACTTGTACAAAAGCAACTGGATTTCAGAATCTAGCTGAGAATCCATGCTCAGGCTTCCACCCTTGGTCCTTCAGAGCAGGGTTCCCCCACCACCAACCACCCTGATGATTTTGATTGTGCAACCCTGTCAGTGAGAAACTGAACACACACACCCCATGGGTGTGTATTTATTTATCACATCACTATCCCATTCTGCTAATAACATACATTACAAAACATGTGACAAGAAATAGTAAAGTACAAAGAATAAGTTAAATGGACCTTGGCAGGATAACTGCCGACCTTGGCGGAGCTTCCTGCCTCGCCCCTCAGCTGTGTGTTAGCTCCTCAGTGGAGACCTCTGACCTAGAATCTGGATTTTCAGGCAAATGCTTTGAACAGCAAATACCTCCACAGACTGACAACAGAAGGTCTGTGCAAAATTTTCTGGTGAGAGGGCCCCTGGGTTGCATGAGATTTCCAAATGGTTCCATGAGCCATAAATGCCTCAGTCTCAGTTCTGCAGAGAATGAATGAAATTGCCGTGTTTTTGTTTGTTTTTCATTGAGGTGAGCTTTACGTTAAATTAGCCATTTTTAAGTGAACAGTGCAGTGGCATTTGGTGCATTCACAGTGTTGTCACTCCCCCAAAAAACCATACAGATTATATAGTTGTCCACCATTTTTCCTTTCCCTGTGCTTTGATTGGCATCCCTAAATCTACTTCCTGTCTCTAGATTTACCTAATCTGAATATTTTGCGTCAGTGGGATTATACAGTAGATGACTGTGTGTCTGATTTTATAAACTCACCGATCAAGCTTTCGAGGCTCTGATAATGACTGCTACCACAATTACAGTTACGATGATGATTATAATTACAATTAAAGTTAGGATGAAACAGCAGCAACCAATGCCTGTGCTCCTGGGATGCTGGGCTGGGTGGGAATAGAAGCTCTGATCGCAGGAGGAATCCTGGTCTCTTCTCTCCCTCTGGAAGCTGGTGTTCGTTCTTGGGCTCCACGAAGTAGGGAGGCTCTCAGCTGGTGTGGGCTCAGGAAACCACGATCTGGGTAATACCTTGTTTTTCGTCACTGCTTCCCCTCTGGTGCTTCCACTCGTGGGAGAAGGCATTTCAGCGGTGATCCCAAGGGTGGGCGAGCTTATTGTGGGAAATGACAGGGCTATTGGTGACTGCATGGCCAGACCTATGTCATTCTGGACACAAACACCCTGCAGACATGCCTCGCAGTTGTCACGGTTATGTGGCCCTTTGAGAGCAGTGGCCTTAATCATAGGACTCTTCACGAACTTAATTCCTTCTCTATAGCATTTCTTCAGAATTTGCAACACCAGGTTGTTCAGGATCCTTGAGATGTTCTCTTCTGTGAACTCGGGAACCTCAAACGAAGGCTGGGAGCACTTCTGACAGCTCTGGGCAAAGACTCTCATCTTCACCTGCCCCCTGGATTCCCCCTCACTCCAGTGCATGTGGAAAAGGACCTGAACTTGGGCGGAGGCCCAGTTTCGAGAGCACAAGGAACACTGGAACCTGTGGAGACCAAAGACAAGACCCACAACTTGGCTCAATATGACCAAGTTGTGGGCTGTGTGGGAAGGACACACAGAGACGTGATTTGATAGGGGTCGTGGATTAGCGGGGAAGAAATCCCGAGCCCCATGTTCCTATCTCCATTGTGCCACCGACACACACTGTGACCCACGGGTATGTCTGCCATGAAAACAGCAAATCACAAACCCTTGGAGCTGGAAGGGACTTTGGGCAAATTCCAAGTCCAGTGTAATCATTTTAGAGATGAGGCACACCCTGGAAACGTGTCATGCCCGGAGACCCAGCAGGTGGAAGAGCCAGGACTGGAGCTCCAGTCTCTTGACCCCAAACCAAGGCTTCCTCACATGTAGATGTAAGTGGATCAGAGGCTATACGTACAAGAGCCCCAAGAACCCTGAACTGAAATCCACAAATAGATACAAGTGGATGTGGATAAATGCTGCAGTCTGAATGTTTGTGTACCCCCCAAATTTCCACGTTGGGATCCTAACACCCAAGGTGATGGTGTTAGAAAGTGGAGCCTTTAGGAGTTGATTAGGATGTGAGGGCAGAGCCCTGGGGACTGAGATTAGTGCTCCTACGGAAGCAAGCCAGCAGAGCAACTCAGCTCCTTCTGCCACGTAAGGACACAACAAGAAGCGTGTGGCCCAGAAGAGCAGCTGGCACCTTGATCTTGGACTTCCAGCCTCCAGACTGTAAGCAGTGAGCTGAGACTCTGCTCTGATGCTCCTGGCCCAGGAAAACATACACCACCAGGAGAGAAGAGCTCTGCTTCCTCTGCCTGGACCCTCTCCCGGAAAAGGGATTGAGCATGGGCCCAGTTCTGGGATGGAGTCCCAGGCCCCCACCCCCGACCCTTGAGGTTCCACTCTCCCAACTGGAAAAGAGAGGGCTAGACTTTGAATGGCCTCAGAAGGTCCTATATTTAAAAGATTCCATCAGACTTCTGCAGTGTTGCAGTGGATAGGAATCTGCCTGCCAGTGCAGGGGTCATGGGTTCAGTCCCTGGTTGGGGAAGATCCCACATGCCTCAGAGTATCTAAAGCCTGTGTGCCACAACTACTGAGTCCATGTGCTGCAAGTACTGAAGCCCGCGTGCCTACAGCCTGTGCTCTGCAACAAGAGAACCCACTGCAGTGAGAAGCCTGTACAAGAGCCGTGAAGACCCGGCGCAGGCAAAAATAAATACATAGATAAAATTAAGTTTTAAAAAATAAAAATAAGACTCTATCAGCTCGGAGTAGAGAGGGACAAGGTTTGCTGTGTGTTGCTCAGCTCCTCACCACCCTCCGCCCCTTCTCTGAGGGGGTCTTAGCACACAGGGCCTCTCCCCCACAGACTCCGTGTTGGATCCCAGGTGTCCCCAAAGCAGGGAACATGTGCCCTGAGCCTTGCTCATCAAGCTCTCGTGCAGTTGAGCGCAATAGCCTCCCTTCCTCCCCTTCTCTTTTCCTCACTGCTTCTCACCACTCACAGCTTGTTTTTTCTCTCTCTGGGCTTTAGCTCAGTCTTGCTTTCATTTTGCGGTTCAGTGTAATAAGGAAAAAAATTTTAATGAAGCTAAAGCATCTTGGATGATGGGCACCTTCCTGTAATCTCCAATTTACAAGCACGAGCAGAAGAAAAGTAATGAGTGTATGAAGTAAGAAGAAATGAGCAAGAATTTTCTGGAATATTACCATCGCACTCCCTACTCACCGGGCAAAGGTCTGCTGCTGGTATTGTGCCCACCCTGGCTTCAGGATGTTAGGAAGAAGGCCTTTGTCAAGTGTGAGTTGCCATGTGTGATACGGCTTCACCTCCTGAATTAATTCCTGGAACACTCGCTTCCACACCTTCATGTCCAGATCCATCTCTGCCATCTCTGCCATTGCAGTGAGCTGGGTGTGGCAGTGTCTCCTGCTGGGAGCCAGCATGGGAGTTCCCACCCATGACAAGGTCATGTGGGAGAGCCCTGATGGGCAAGGCAAGTCAGGGCTCGAGAGGCCCCCTGGACCTGCCCAAGCATCTACCCCAAAACCAAAATCTGTCTGTTTTACTATTTCACAACTTTCATTAACTCTTCTGACATTAACAGGGGGCTATCCCCGACCACCTTTCTCTGTAAGAAAATCAACTTAAAATTCTAGTTAATAAGTCTCCTGGGCATTATAGGAGTGTTTCAATTCAAACCCCTCTGATGACTTTCTAGCTTGCCTGACAGGTTTGTTCAGATTCCTGCAGCTACGCATGTGATTGTTCACAGCCTCCCAAACTCAAGAGGCACGGGAAGCTTAAGATAATCTAACAATGCAGAGCTTCTCAGAGAGTTAAAATTGTTAGAATAGAACTAGTAGAGGATTTCTTTGTTGAGCTAATGCTTGCTGCCAAGTTTCCATATCCCTTACCTACTGTGTCCCTGGGAGTGTATTGATTAATATAGTTGGTATATAGAAATGTAAGTAGTAGCTTTAATGTTTGTAACCTTGGACGCTTGAGTTAATTCTTTTCTTGTTATAGCCCACCACACTTTTGCCCTATAGGAATGCAACTTTATCTAATGCTTTCAGAGGGTGGCGCTTGACTTTAGAATAATCACCTTTAGAGAAAAATAAGTTTTCTGAAGAAGGGGTCATAAAATGTTAACAGGCCTCCTGGCCAGAAGATGATGTAAATCACCTAAAGCTTTTGCATATGATAAGCTTGCAGAAAGAAAGCCTGGCTTCGATAAGGATCAAGGACTGCTGACCTTGCATGACTCTAACCCGCCTCCCATTATCCTCTATGCACAACTTAAGGTATAAAAACTACTTTGGAAAATAAAGTGTGGACCATGCTCATCAGGCTTGGTCTCCCCATTTTATTTCTTTTTCCTTTTCCTTTTCAGGCTGATTCCCTGGAGCTCAGGGGCCCTCTGCATTCACTTTCCTGCCTGGGCTTCTAAGATCCACTCGAGAAGGTGCCTAAGGTGGGGCACCTTCAGCTATTTGAGAGGGTGCCTGCGGCCTACGTGAACAGAGCAAGTCCCGTGCTGGGGCTTTATTGGCTTTCTGCGTAAACCAAGGAATATCAGCCTCTTTTCTCTCCTCTATTTTCTTAACTGCAAAATTCTTTCCTTATCTCTTTCTCCCTTTATCTATCCTTTCGCCAACACCGTCCTCCCGAGGGAATCCCTGGACCCAACCGGGGCTGGACCCTGGCAGTCTCCCCGGCTCTGACGGATCTTGAGTGCGACATGAGGTTTCGTACTTTAGAAGAGCTCAGATCCACTCTCTCCTTAGGTCCCTGGACTGGGCTCCTGAACCAGGTCTTTGCCTCAGGGACAAAGGTCAGTTGATTCTGGCTCAGTTTCAAGTACAGGATGTGGTTCCATGGGGGATTTTAAAAGATGGAGAATGTGTGGCTTCATCCAGCGAAATATTACCAAAGGAGTGCCCTGGATTCCATTGGGAGGGGCGAGTCTCAGCCTGACTTTGCTGTTTGCTCACCTTTAACTGGGAACACACCTTTCTATCTCCAAAGCCCTATTAGTGGTGGAGACAGGCTCAGTTGCCCTTTCTCATTCTAACATTTGAAAGTCCTTATCAACTGGGCTGCTGTCCTCAGAATCCAGGAGGAGAGACACAAAGCAAGACACGGCCATCCAGGGCCCTCCTTCGAATGCCTGTACCTCTTCATCCTCGCTCTTGTTCTTCACTTCCTTGCTTGTGCCAAGCCTCTGTGGGACAGTGTTTCACAGACACTAAGCTGTCCCAGCCTACTCTTCCACCCACTGGAGACAAAAGCTCTTGCAGTTCCTGTGCCCTGGAGATGAGGCTACGAGGTCCCCATGTGGGTGGGAGGGCATGGCCACACCCTGAGGTGCTTCATCCCCTACTTCCTTCAGGAGAGGCTTGGGGCCCTCTGAGACCCAAGGTACCTGACTACAGAGCTCCCCACCTGCTCTGGCTTGAATATGGAGATCCCCAAAGTGGGCAAAAGTACTGGAGTGGGTTGCCACTCCCTTCTCTAGGGGATCTTCCTGATCCAAGAATAGAATCCAGATCTCCTGCATTGCAGGTGGATTCCTTACTATCTGAGCCGCCAGGGAAGCCCCTTTGTCCTCTCTTGGAGCATCTTTATTTGTGTTTTGAGTTTTATTTTTCCATAACTCTGTTAACATTGCAAAAAAAAAAAAGCGAAAAAGCAAACAACCATGATTTTTTATTTATTTGGCTGCACTAGGTCTCAGTTGGGGCACATATAGTCTTTTAGTTGTGGCATGTGGGATCCAATTCCCCGACCAGGGATCGAACACAGGCCCCCTGCATTGGGAGCATGGAGTCTTAGCCTCTGGACCACCAGGGAAGTCCCCTATTATTTTTTAATAAATGTTATCATTAAAACGTCGAACACAGCCCTCTGTGCTAAAGAAATTAAACAAGGATTCCATTAGAACGAGGTGGTCGTTCGTGCTGCCCTGGTAGCCTTAGAAAGCAAACTGAAACCTCAGCCAGAAGTAACACACTGGAATCCGAGAAAATGAAACTTAAGAACGACCAGTCACAAGCAGCCAAATAGACTTCACCGCACAAACTATAGCCAATCAGATAATTTCCTTGTTTAGCTTCTGTGTCTTCTCTATAAAAGCCCCCAGCCCCTGTCCATGGAGCACACCCAGCCATCTTCAGTTTAGTGCTGCCTGATTCCAGCTGATATGTGCTCAAAATCTTGAAAATGTTAATGTGCCTCAGTTTATCTTTTAACATGTCTCTTCCCCAGTAGTATGCACGTG
Source organism: Bubalus bubalis (assembly GCF_019923935.1). NCBI lineage: Eukaryota > Metazoa > Chordata > Mammalia > Artiodactyla > Bovidae > Bubalus > Bubalus bubalis. The sequence goes on from NC_059177.1 coordinate 52,790,024, forward strand.
AGATTCATCCATGTCATGCCATGTCGCCATCATTTTTTGATTCTCAATCTTACATATTCCATTGGATGAAAATTGCAGTGCATTTGGCCACACCAATATTTGCTTATTACAAATTATGGGAATGTGTGTATTCTTAAGATATGTTTTCTCATGCCTTTCTGTTGGTGTGTGGTCAGGGTGTTCTCTTGCTCTGTACATCCTCTCCCCAACCAGTGCCTGCTTCACCTGCGCCCTGCTGATGTGACTGAACTTCCTACATTGTTGTCTGCACTCCAACTGCTGGTTGCTCTTATCAAAGGCATGGTGAGGGGTGTACCTCTCCATTGGTTTCCCTGGTAATTAGTGAGCCCACCTGATGATCAGTCTTCCCCCTGGAAGCAAAGACTGTCACCACGTTCTGCCTGCCTTCCACCACACGCGGTGGGGTGTTGCTCCCAGATCTTGCTTCAGACAGGTAAGCTCCCCCATCCATTAAACTGGTGGTGTCTCTGTTCCCAACTCCAGGCTCTTTCTTTGGTATTGAGGTAGGGCAAGCACAGGCCTTGTAGGCCTGTGGGGTGCAGCCCACCAGTTGGGTAGATACACCAATATTTTTTTTTTTTTTTTTTTGGAAAGTTTATGAGTGTTTCAATTGCTTTAATCCTCACCAGCACTTGGAATTGTCCAACCACCAGTCCAGGGGCACGGCCACCAGCCTGAGTCTGCATTTCTCATCTCACTGGCCTTGGTCCCAAGGGGTCGTGATGGGGCAGCTTTATTAAATCAGGACCCATTTCTCTGGAGCCAGGGCAAACCATCTCTCCCCCAGGGAGTCCTTCTAGGGCAGCAGAAGAGTTAATAAACAAATAATCAATAACATAAGAATAATTCTAAGGTATAAGGAAACTACATAGTACTGTAGTAGGGTTCTGGGTCTTGCAAGGGGTCTGGGTCTCCCTGGAGAAGGTGTGGTCAGTCCAGGGATAGCAGAGATGGTCACCAGGGGCCACGAGGCCAGGAGGCCTTCTGAGAGCCTGGAGCCTTGCCCTGCGGCTGCAGCTCAGCGTGTGAGCCTGGGCTTGGAGAGGAAGTCTGGGTGCCAGCGCAGAGCAGGCCACACAGGCTGCGTGGGACTCCTGGATCTGTGTGGAGAGGGCTCTGGAAAAGGTCATCACCAGACCTAGGCTACGAATGGGCAGCCCAGACCGCCTGCACTCAGGCTCATCCTGTCCGCCCCCCCCCCCCACCCCCCCCCCCCCCCCCCCCCCCCCCGACTCCCCACCGCCAGCGCTGGAAATGGCAGGACGCCTTTCTCCTGCTGTGTTCTTCCAGCTCCCCCTGCTGAGAAAGCTTACCATCGCTCTCCCTCTAAAGGAATTCCAGCTCAGAGCATGCGCTGACCGCTGCCGGTGCATTCTGAGCTGGGAGGCAGTAAGCTGATGTCTGACACAAACTGTATACAAATGTGTGACAGGACCCTGTTGAAGCGGCTGACGGGAAAAGGGGCTGATCTGAATCATTGTAGCAAACAGTGTTTGGCCTGGAAATTATAAGGCTAAAGATGACAGAACGAGCATACTCTAATTGTAACTGGTAAACGTGTTTTCTAGAGGGCTGCAATTCCAAAATTGCCTCACAGGTGTGCTGAGATAGAAGGTTGATAGAAGGTTGTTTGTACCGCAGGAGAGGGAAGGTACATACCAGGAAGGAAGGCTGGAGTGAATCCTGAGGACGGCTTAGATTGTATGCAGCTCAGGACGCACTCAGTTGGTGGATACAGAAACAACGTGAGTACATCTGTGCATGTGATTTACACGTGTTACCTTTACCTTTTGTGCCTCACTCTGTTGAGATGGGCCAGCAGCAACAAGAACACCCAGTGTTAAGACTTTGGTTTCTGATTCTCATTGTTCAGTAAAAGGAAGGAAGACTCCTTGGTAAAATAGCTGATTGTAGGCTTTGGGCTGAAAACATACAAGATCAGCCTGTAGCGTCTTGTGGTGCCAGAAAATAAGGAAGTTCTCAAAAAACAAAAGGATGCAGGCATGCCAAAAGGATGTGGGAACCAACTTGAAACAGATCCCAGCTGGCCAAAGCTGGGACTAACATTTCTCTAAAGGGCCAGACACTGTGCCAAGTTTTTTTAAAAAAAAAAATATCGAATCCTGTCTACAGCCTTGGGAGGTTATTACTCCCATTTTAGACACGAGAAAACTGAGGTCCAGAGAGGTGAATCGAAAACGCCTCTCCTGTAGCCCAGGGGCACTGTTGGAAGCTGAAGTCTGCCATTTGTCTCATGGCTTGTTGGTGTGGCCCCCAGGTTCCAGGTGACTGGCCCATCTGAGACCATCCCTTCCCAACAGTGACATCATTTTTCCCTTGGGCCGCCCTCCCCACAGCCTGAAAAGGCCCTGCTGTGGGTGAGGAAGCAGGAAACCAGGCTGCTTCCTTGTTCCTGCCTGGCCTGAGGGTGGGGGTGGGGCGCCTGTCTGTGTGGCGTCCGGGGGGTGGGCTTTCCCTGCAGAGCAGCTGACCCCAGGTGGAGCGCAGCTGCTTCCCAAAGCAGCATCCGCTCTTCACAGAACCCAGACCTCTGTGCTCCCTCCTCCCCCTCGCTTCTAGAGGACCTGCCAGCCTTCTCCCCTTGTCCTTCCTCTTCCTTGGCTGTGACAAGCCTTAAAGGATTCTGAGGAAGGTGCACTAGGGCAGTTTCTCTTCTAAGACCTTTACGTGGAGGGCAGCAGCTGTGGTGTGTATCTCATTGACGCCTCCCAGCTTCAACTCAGTCCACTGCCTCAGCCCCCCAACCCCCATCCCCACCTCCCTGAGCCCAGGATGCCTTGGTTCCCAACCAGTCAATGTTAGCCACAGCTAACCTGACCTGCCTCTTGAGAAACCTGTATGCAGGTCAGGAAGCAACAGTTAGAACTGGACATGGAACAACAGACTGGTTCCAAATAGGAAAAGGAGTACATCAAGGCTGTATATTGTCACCCTGCTTATTTAACTTATATGCAGAGGACATCATGAGAAACGCTGGGCTGGAAGAAGCACAAGCTGGAATCAAGATTGCTGGGAGAAATATCAATAACCTCAGATATACAGATGACACCACCCTTTTGGCAGAAGGTGAAGAGGAACTAAAAAGCCTCTTGATAAAAGTGAAAGAGGAGAGTGAAAAAGTTGGCTTAAAGCTCAACATTCAGAAAACGAAGATCATGGCATCTGGTCCCATCACTTCATGGGAAATACATGGGGAAACAGTGGAAACAGTGTCAGACTTTATGTTTTTGGGCTCCAAAATCACTGCAGATGGTGATTGCAGCCATGAAATTAAAAGATGCTTACACCTTGGAAGGAAAATTATGACCAACCTAGATAGCATATTGAAAAGCAGAGACATTACTTTGCCAACAAAGGTCCATCTAGTCAAGGCTATGGTTTTTCCAGTGGTCATGTATGGGTGTGAGAGTTGGACTGTGAAGAAGATTGAGCACTGAAGAACTGATGCTTTTGAACTGTGGTGTTGGAGAAGACTCTTGAGAGTCCCTTGGACTGCAAGGAGGTCCAAGCAGTCCATTCTAAAGGAGATCAGTCCTGGGTGTTCATTGGAAGGATTGATGCTAAAGCTGAAACTCTAGTACTTTGGCCACCTCATGTGAAGAGTTGACTCATTGGAAAAGACCCTGATGCTGGGAGGGATTGGGGGCAGGAGAAGAAGGGGACGACAGAGGATGAGATGGCTGGATGGCATCACTGACTCAATGGACATGAGTTTGAGTGAACTCTGGGAGTTGGTGATGGACAGGGAGGCCTGGCGTGCTGTGATTCATGGGGTCTCAAAGAGTCGGACACGACTGAGCGACTGAACTGAACTGAACTGAACACGCTGCAAGTGGCCAGCATCACAACAGTGAACCCTGACCCAAAACTTTGAGGAAGATGATGTAGGAAGAACCATTTTACAAGTGTGACTGCCAACATACGTGGGAGAAAAGGTGCGAGTCAGCATGAGTGGGTTCTGTAAAGAGGCTGGACACAGGGAAGGTGTGGCTTGCTGGCTTCCTAGGGGACAGGTACCTCCTGTAGTCCTCTCCTCTGAGGGTGCCCCCTCCTCACCTTAGGAGCCACGTGAGTCCTCAGAGCTGCACTGCACCCCCACTGGGCTCAGCCCTGACCTTAGCACCCCTTTGTGATTGACATTAAGCCCATGGTGGTCCCTTGCTGCCAGCAGCAGGAAGGACAGGAGGGAGCTGTGGGACATGCTGCATGGCACAGCTCCCTGCTTCCCACCAGTTTTCCTTCTTTGCCCTGCACCCCATTCCTGTTCATGCTTGCTTGGAGAGCTCTGCTTCCCTCCCCAGTGGATAGTGTGTTGCAGCCCTTGTGGCTGGTCTGGGTGGGCCCAGAGCACAGCCGGAACCGAGGGGATCAAAGCCTGGAGCCCAGCCAGCAAACCTGGTCGTCACCCTCCAGGCTGCCTGCCTCTGACTCAGCCAGCCTGCAGCCCTGAACTCTGCTCCCAGCTTCCCGGATCCCTGTTTCAGCTGAGCACAGGACTGAGGTCGGCGATCAAGAATTTAATCCACAGAAAGAAAGGAGGAAGGCTGGCTTCCAGGGGTCTGGCCGGGGAGGAAGTGTGGCCGTGGGCCAGGCCCGGGGGTCATGGAGACTCTTTCCAGTCAGGAGCTTGCTCAGCAGCCCCCGAGGGCATGGAACAGTTGGCCTCTCTGCCCCAGAGTGGCAGGTTCTCGCCCTGCTGGACTCTGAAGTGGGCAGGGTGGGGGCGGGAGGTGAGACAGACTGTGAAGCTGGAGGTATCAGCCCTCACTGGGAACATTCCGCTCAATGATTCAGTTGTTTGCTTATTCCTCCTGTGGACCCCTTTGATGTCCCTGCTTCATATGATGTTCACAGCTCATTGTGATCAACAGCAGTGTGCTGGGGCCTCCAGAGTGGAGGCTCAGTGCCAGTGTGGGAGGAAGGTGGAGACGGCCAGGACACTCAGGCCCGTCTTGGCACTGCCTTCCCAGCAGGGACACAGTTTCCTAGAGGAGCGGGGGTGGAGTGGGGGTGGGGTGAAGAGAGCACACAGCCCCTGGGATCTGAGGCAGCCTAGAGGGGCTTTGGCGTCACCTTGATCCCAGGCCTCGGCGTCCTCATCTGTGAGATGGGCGGAATGACAGGGGGCCCACCTCGCAAGAATGGCTGAGGATCTGAGTTGTGCACACAGTGCCCGACACTGTGCTCGGGGGTTGGGCAGGGTCTGCCAAGCATGCTTGTTTCTTTTTCTCTCCCTCTCCTGCATCCTGCTCTCCCTTCACTTCTTCTCCAGAACCTGTTCCCAGCTCAACTCCATCACACTGTGACTTTTGTCCATTTGCAAATATTCTTCCCCTTCCTCTCCCCTGGACTTTCCCAGTGGCTCAGATGGTAAAGAATCTGCCTGCAATGCAGAAGACCCAGGAGACGTGGGTTTGATCCCTGGATCAGGAAGATCCCCTGGAGGAGGAAATGACTACCCACTCCAGTATTCTTGCCGGGGGAATCCCATGGACAGAGGAGCCTGGTGAGCTACAGTCCACGTGGTCACAAAGAGTCAGACATGACTGCAACTAACACTTTCACTTCACTCTCCTCTCCCCTATGGGCTTCCCAGGTGGCTCTGGTGGTAAAGAACCCAGTTGCCGATGCAGGAGACTTAAGAGATGCAGGTTCAATCCCTGAGTCATGAAGATCCCCTGGAATAGGAAAGGACAACCCACTCCAGTATTCCTGCCTGGAGAATCCCATGGACAGAGGAGCCTTAAGGGCTACAGTCCATGGGGTCGCAAAGAGCTGGACATGACTCAAATGTCTTATCAAGTTCTTCTCTCCACCTTCTCCCTTCAGCCACTGTCACAGGTTGCCATTTGAGGGAAGGAGTTGTTTTTCTTTTTTAACCTTTTTATTTTGTCTTGGAGTATAGCCGATTAACAAACAATGTTGTGATTGTTTCAAATTCAGTGATGGCCATCCACATTGATAATATGAAATCAGTCACCTTGGGAATTGGCAAATGCTACAAATCAGGGCTTGATAGACAGTTGTTTTTCAGTGACTGTCTTAGAGTTAGACTTAAGAAAGTGGCAGAGAAAAGCCCCATAATGCAGATTAAACTAATGCATGTGTCATCTCTACAGTTATAGCATTGTAAATAGCACAAAAAATTGAGAAAATATTTTTCCAGCACTGGAAAATGCTTATATATCTGATTCAGGAAAGATGTTGCTCACATCATTGACAAATAATTGAAGTTCTGTCATGGGTCTAGTCATTTCTCTTTCATCTTGCTCTTTAACATAAGAGAAATGTATCAAACAACTATGCTCCCAGGGCCAGTTAGTAAGCACTTTGTAGCCCAGCCCTGGTCATGGGGCGTACTGTGCTTCAACTCATACTGCCCAACGGGTCTCCAAGGGGGGTTGTACCTGTTTATATGTTCGTTGGTGGGGTTTTAAACAAAATTCAGTTGTACTTTGTAGTCATATCTCAGGACCAAAACTAAGCCCATGACTGAGCAAACTAGCTGACCCAGACTGGTTGAGAATGACCCGCAGTAGATTCCATAAGCAAAAGGTACTTCCTAGGGCCACTTGCTGATGTGGGGTCTGGGAAGGGTGGTGGGCCGTAGGAAGGAAGAGGCGACGCAGGTGCAGCTGCTCGGCTTCCTGGAGGGGGCTGCAGTTGGCTGGCCCTGATAATTTTTTATTTAATTTTAATTTTTTTTAGTTATAATTCCCCCATTTAATATTTGTTTATTTTTAATTGGAGGATAATGGCTTTACAAGATTGTGTTGGTTTCTGCCATACACCAACATGAAGCAGTCATAGGAATACATCTCTCTCTTGAACCTCCCTCCTGCCTCCCACCCCCCCAACCCACCCCTCTGGGTTGGCTCCGAGAATCTGAGTGGGGAAGGGAGGCTGCAGGCATCAGGGCAGGGGCAGCCTGTGAGCACTGCGGGGCAGAGTCCAGCTGGAACATCTTCCCACAGACCGTGGCAGAGGGCGTGGAGCCGGGGGCAGCTCCCCTGGCCATGGTGTCCCCACTGTCTGGGGCTCCTTTCCTGTGTGCATCGGCCACCTGGCCCACCCAGGAGGAAGCCCCAGCGAGGCTGTCCCTGGGGCAGAAGCCCCGGGTGAGGAAGCCGTGCTCTCCTCTTCAAGGCTTCTTGAGTTCAATTCATTGGTTTAATTCTCACATCTTATGGATCACTGCCCAGATCTGATCTCAATAAATCCTTTAGTGCCCTGAAGTCTGTGGGCAACACAGAGCAGCCTGTAAAATGATGGGTAAACATTGTTGAGAAACGCACAGAAACCCTTCGGGGGCTTGTGAATATGCCCATTGTTCTCCCTGCAGCCAGGGTGGACATTTCCTACTGTCTCCCTCTGGGAGAGGCCATGATGTGGTCAACAGTCATTACAAAGCAGGGTTAGTCCTGAATCTCCCAGAGGCAGGCTCTGTGCTAGGTGTGGACTGTGTGGAGAAACACTTCAACCCCGCTGAGTCCCTGTGCAAGGAAGGCACCCACATGCATGGAACAGCACGGGTGAGCCAAAGGCTTGAATGGGAGACAGTCTACACTCCACTGTTGCAGGCGAGGGCAGTGCAGGGGCAGAACGGTCAGGGGGAGCTCAAGGCGGCCATTAGGGAAGTTGTCCCAGACTCCCAACATGTAAGACTGAGCCATCGACACGATACCGAGTGTTTCATGAGCCCCTGATGCTGGACACTGTTTTGGGTAATTAGGCATCAGCATTATCTTGGAGAAGATGGATCCATGGTCCAAAAAATAGTTTTAAATAAAGCTCCAGACCACTCTGCCTTTGGCCCTTGTCGGATCATCATACTCTGGGCAGCTGCAAGTCAGGGAGCTTCCTCTCTCACAATCCACCTGGAGGTCCAAGGGTCTGTCAATACGATGGTGCCCAGGATGGAACTTCTGGTCCACCTACTCCCAGTCTGTTCCATCCATGGTCTTCCTCATTTCAGTTAATGCAAGTTCATCCTTTAGCTTCTCAGGCCAGGCACCTTGGTATTGTCATCTTCCACTCCTGATCTTCACATTCCATATCCTCTGGAGATGTAAGCAAATCCCATCATGTCCACTTGTAAATCAGACCTAGAGTTCAACTTGTCTTGCCGCTTCCCTGCTGCTGCACCCCAGATGAAGCTGTCTCATCTGTTTCCCTGATTATTGATGGTAACTGCTGCTCACTTACTTGTCTGCTGTCTTCGGGGCCTGGGACCAGGTCTGATTGACACTTGTGACCCCAGACCTTGACAAGCACCTGGACCACAATAAATGCTCCTTCAACTGAAGGAGACTCCCCTCTTCCCTTAGTGCAAGGAGTCAGGAAGCCAGATTCTACCTAGACCTACCAGGGTGGGAACAGGGCTCTGGGGTTAGAGACTCCATTTGTAAAATAGCATCAAAGGAAACATTCAGCTCTGAGAATGTCTGATTTTTTTTTTTTTTTTTTTTGGTCAGGTTATTTCACAGGAGCAACCGCGTGCCAGAATATTGCCAAATATCCTGGAAATTGCTTACTTCCCCGACTCTTTCTTCCATTTCCAAATAGCCATCAAGTTCTGCTTTGTGTAGCAGGTCCCCAGGCTTTGCTACCAGTTCTTCATTCTACGAGTCATCTGCCAGCTTTAAGCCCTCATCTTGGCCTCTGGCATCCGTGTGGCATCCCGCTGCTGCTTTCTCATCAAGGTGCCCCTTCCCGGATGACCAGGGAAGGACGGTTCAGAACGAGCTGGCCCTGGACTCACTCTCAGTCCCTGGTCTCTCCATGGCCCCTGCAAAGCACATCACCCGTCCTTAGTCACTAACGTAGTGACCCTCTGCTCCTGGCCAAGTGGCCACGTGGCCACATGGACCCTGGGAAAGCTCCTTTGTAGCCCAGAGAACTCTGGAGGCATCAGAGAGAAGATGCGGAGCAGAGGTAGGGCCTGAGAGTCAGGAAATAGCTGCCTAGGAGACAGATTAGAGATGCCAAGGTGAGCCACAGAATTCATAAGTGAATTCAATGAGGTTGCCAGATATCAGGATAATGTTCAAAAACAGATTGTATTTGTAATACTAGCAATTATTAGGAAATGAATAAGATTCAGAAAGTTGAAAAAAAAGGATGATCTCGCTAACATAAGTGTTGACTGAAAGGAATCAGAAACAAAAGAATACATACTATATGATTTACATAAAGTTCAAACACAGGCAAAAGTAAACTATAGTGTTAAATTAGGATAGTAGCTTTAACTTTGGGGATAAGAGAGAGGGTGTTGGTTTGAGTGGGGTATAAGGGGACTTCTGAATGTTGGCAGTGTTTTCTTTTTAGACCTGACTGGTGATTACATACGTGTTCTTTTTGGGATAATTTATTGAGCTCTACATTTATGTTTTTACACTTTCCTGTATGAGAGAGATTTTTTTTTTTTTAAGTTAAAAAAAAAGAGTACTCGGCCAGCTTGAGTAAGTGATCCACAGTTTAAGTTAGTTGACTGTAGCCAAATCAAAAGAGCCATGTGATTCAAAGGTAGCCCTTTCCAGGACAGTATGAGAGGGGAAGGGAGAGACATGGGGGAGGTGAGAGGCAGAGAAAGTGATCTCATTTCATGGGGGTCCCCAAGGAATAATGGGTTCTCATTCTGTGTGTGTGTGTGTTTCCCCCTATATCTGAACGTACACACCTGTGTTACTCAAAAACTTGGCTTGGCTGCTTGCTTTAAAACTAACTGGGTTCTTATTCAAAGTCATGACTTCATTGTTGTTCAGGAAGAACTCAAGCTCCCCATTTTTGACTCTTTGACCCATTGATTATTTAGAAGTATGACACTTGGTTTCCAAGTGTTTGAAGGTGTTCCTATCTCTTTGTTCTTGACGTCTAGTTTGATTTAGTTGTGATCAAACACATTTTGTACAATTTAAATTCTTTTAAAAGGGTTGAGGTTTGGTTTGCGTTCCAGGATGTAGTCTGTCTTGCTAAATGCTCTGTGGGTACTTGAGGAGAATGTGTATTCTGCTGTTGGGCAGTGTTCCACAAATGTTGATTAGATCTTGGTTGATGGTGCTATTGGGTTGGTCCTTACACATTGCGGATTTGCTATCTCCTTGTTCTATCAGTTGTTGAAAGATATACTTCTGACTATAATTATACATTTATCGGTTTCTCTTTTCATTTCTTTTAAAAAAAAACATGTATGTGTCTGTGCCGGGTTTTTGTTGCAACATGCAGGATCTTTAGTTGAAGCACGTGGGATCTAGTTCCCCAACCGGGGATTGAACCTGGGCCCCCTGCATTGGGCGTGCAGAGTCTTAGCCACTGGACCACGGGGGAAGTCCCTCTCTTTTCATTTCTAGAGCTCTGTTTTTTGGTGCATACATGTTTAGGACTGTTGTGATGTCTTGATGTGTAGACTCATCATTATGTAATATTTCTTGCTGCCTGTAATAATGTTCTTTACTCTGATTTGACTTTATCTGATATTAATATAGCCACACTTTCTTTTTTTTTTTAATTACTGTTTACACGGTATATTTATTTTTCCCATGCTTTTACTTTCAACCTAGCTATGTTGTTATATAGTTTAGTGAGTTTCTTGTAAGCAGTCAATGCAAGATTATTTTTTCAAAGCACTCCTCCAATCTCAGGCTTTTAATTGGGATGTGTGTGTGTTAGTTGCTCAGTCATGTTCAGCTCTTTACAACCCTGTGGACTGTAGCCCACCAGGCTCCTCTGTCCATGGGATTTCCCAGGATTTCCCAGGAAACCCAGGATTTCCCCGTGGGTTGCCATTTCCTCCTCCAGGAGATCTTCCTAACCCAGGGATTGAACCCTGGTCTCCTGCACTGCGGGCAGATTCTTTACCATCTGAGCCACCAGGGAAGCCTCTTAATTGGGATAGTTAAATTATTTATATTTGATGTAATTATTGACATATTAGAGTTAAGCCTGTCATTTTAGTTTTGCTTTTTATTTTCCCTGTTTTCACATTTTCACTGTTTTCTCTCACCTAATATCTTGTAGGTTGTCTAAACATTTTTTAGAATCCCATCCTGATTTATCTGTGGTGTTTTCAAGTGTATCTCTTTGTATAGTTAACCTAGTGGTTGCTCTAGGTATTATCTCATACACACAGTTTATCATTGTATACTGATCTGATAGGTTGAGTGTGGACCCCAAAGATATACACGTCCTAATTCTTGGAACCTGTAAATATGTTACCTCATGTGACAAAGGGACTTTGCAGGTATGATTAAATTATAGATCCTGAGATGTTTTTTACCCTAGTGGGCCCAATGTCATCATAAGGGTTTTTATAAGACAGAGGCAGGAGAGTCAGAGTGAGAGACTGGGCTATGATGATGCAAACAGAAGGGGGAGTGAGGCGGGGCCAAGGAAGCTGGGAAAAGCCAGGAAGCGGGCTCCCTGGGGCCTCCAGGAGGAGCACAGCATGGTGTTCTGTGGCCTCTGAGTCTGACTTCAGCCTCTGCTTTTACAACTATGAGATGATTCATTTGTGCTGTTTAAGCTACCGTTTCTATCATCTCCAGGGTTTAAGCTGTATTAGCAGGGTTGGCAGGGGGGATAGGGAGAGATGTGTCTTCTCCATTGTGGGCCAGCACTGGAAGCTGGGTATGCTGCTTTGGGGTTCTGGTGGGACTTCAGACAGAGTTGTCTGGGTCACGGCTGAGATGAGACCTGGGTGGGCAGTATGGTTCTGGGAGGTTTCAGCACCTCCCAAGGGGGAAGAAGGATGAGATTCTTCAGGGACAGAGTACAGGGACAGGAAACGGGGTCAAGCGGAGATGCCTTGGGACCGCTATTAGCTCTGTGCGTCTGAAAGATTGATTCCTTCTGGCACAGACTGTAGCGGGGAGTCGAGAGGCAGGGGAGAGGTCAGGAGCCCAGGGCCATCTTGTGACCATAGGATAGAAAGGAATGTGTGGGCACAGGGGCAGGATGAAGAAAGACCGGGTGCCGTTGGGCCCTAGACCACACATTATGGGTGAAGGAGAAGGGGAATCAAAAGACACACGAGTATTTTAACCCCGTGAGACTGAGAACCTGAGCCCAGCCCTGCCAGACTGGAGTGAAGAGAAGACCATGGGGAAGGGGAGTGTATAGAGAAGGGGCAGGAAAGACAAGCAGAGAAGCCCTTTGATCACTGAGTGTCCTTTACAAATGGGGCCACGATGGGCAACACCGCTACTGGTTCAGGGCCCTTGCTCTCCTGGCCCCCAGCCCCCTCCCCTCAGATTCCTCCAAATCCCCCACAAACACCATAGCTCCAGGGGGTCGGCTCTCTTTTCAAGAGGGCCAACCAGATGGCTGAACTTTAACAGTCTTTTCTCAAATGCATTTTTTGGAAATTAATTCTCACTGAAGGAAGATTTTGCTCAGGGTCAATCAAGATCAGTCTTGGGTGGGTGACAAAGAGGAGGCATCTTGCTACCCCCACCCCCACCCCACCCGCCCTGGGCTGGTGCCTGCGGAGCGACCTTGGGAGAGCGTCATTTCCGGAGTAAGACACGCTTGTAGGATAAAGGCCACAGTTCTCCGGCAAGCAGCTCCAAAAGGGCCCCGAGTTTGTGCTAGTTCAACTTCTGGTTGCAGCCACAGACCCTTTCCCCCTGAGCTCAGCATCGGGGACGTGGGGTAGGGGTGCCAGAGATGAGTTAGTAATTGCGATGACTGGGGTAGAAGAAAGCTCAGCCACGGTCACAGCAGGATCCAGGCAGCAGGGCATCCAGGACAAATGAAGATGTGTGTTTCAGGAGGGAAAGAGCGAGAGACAGAGCTAGACATGGAGAAAGAAGCCAAGGAGGGACAGAAAGTGAGAGGGGGAGGAGAGGAGGCAGGGGTTAGAGACAGAGACACGGAGAAGGGGCCAGAGAGCAGGGCAGGGTAGGACTGAACACTCTAGAAAATGGGGCACCTGGGCGCACCCTAGGTGGGCTGTTCCCATGTCTGTCAAGGCTCCCTGTGATACCTGTGTGTGTGTACCTCTCAGCACACACAGCCCCTCCCACCGGGCCCGGTGCCCCCAGAGGCCATTTCTACTTCCCTTGTTACCCTCTGTTTAGCTAAGCCCCACATGGCCGGGGCTGCTGAGTGTCTGTAAATATGGACAATAGCTCGCCTGTACTGAACCTTTGTAAACATCTCAAACATCAGGTCTGAACTCTGCCCACTTCAGGAACTGATATTATCTGTGTCCTTTTTTTTTTTTTTACATCTGGGGAAACTGAGGCTTAGGCAGGTTGAGAGATGGCCCAGGACCAGGTGGCAGTTTAGGCTGGAGCAGGTGGGAACCCCACGTCCAAGCCCACCTCTTGAGTTTCTAACCGCATCTCCCCTGTGCCCTCCAGCATGCCAGTCTGTCCAGGGAAGAAATGAATGGAGGGATGAGGAAGGGAAGCCTGTGTGGAGCAGCGGTCTGGGTGCTGGGCACTCCCAGCCTGGAGGAGCTCTGAGTGTGCGTCTCCAGCTTCTTCTCGGTGAAGGCCATCCTAACCTCTCTCCATGGGGTGCAGGTGGCAGACACAGAGGCCTCCTGAGCTGACTTGCTCAAGGCCAGAGAGCAGGCCCCCTCCCTGCCCGAATGCGGCCCTGGGAGGGGCAGCAGAAGGGCCCCCAGGGCTCAGGTGCTTCCTGCTTGGGGGTGTCCCTGGGCAAGGGGCTCATTCCTTCTGGGAAGAAATTTGTGTGGCTGGCCAGGGGCCAGCCCCCAGCTCCCTCCAGGCTGCCCTTGACTGGCACCTTCCTGGGGGACTCTCCCTGGGCCTGGCATGCTGCACATTCTCACCTCGGGGGATACCACAGTTAGTGCTCATGGAATCCGATTGTTGCCAGGAATGTGGGGTGCCAAAATTGAAACTTTGCAGCTGGGTAAACCTGGGGTGTTTCCACGGCCCCTTTGACTGCTGGGGAGACTGTTGTTCAGCAGGTCTGTGGGGTGTCTGCCCCGGGAGGGCTTGGCCCTGAGAGGAGAGGGTCCATGCCGGCCAAGGGTCCTGATTATGACGAGGGGCAGGGAGGAGGAGGAAGAGGTCTGTGCACAGAAATAGAAGCTCTTTGTCTCTGTGGGTTCTTTGTAAATTGGGCAACAATTGGCAACACAACGTGTTAGTTAACAGAGGCCCGGTTTTCCTGCCCACTGCCCTTCTGAGCTCCCTCCTCCTCCTGATGACCCCCCAGCACCCACAGGCACGTCCAAAGGCTCCCAGGGAACTTGGGCTCTGTGAAAGGGCCCAGAGCCAAGACCTGATCTGAAATCTCAGTCATCGCACTGGCCGGAAAGCTGGGAGCTCTCCATCCATCTCTTGCTCATTCTTGCTTACTTTCTGCTCTCTCTTCAAGGTGGTCAGCACAGGAACAATCAAACCATTAAGAGGTCATGGGGCAGGGGGCAGGGATCAGTGACAGATTTCTAGCTGGATGGTGGACGAGCTAGCTGCTTTGCCAGAGTCCCCACGTCTGGAAGGAAGACCAATAAGGCAATCACGGTGCTTCGGTGAAGCTCAGCTGATGTGTGAAGGGGCTGACAGTGCCTGGTCCCCAGTTCAGTTCAGTCGCTCAGTTGTGTCTGACTCTTTGTGACCCCATGGACTGCAGCACGCCAGGCTTCCCTGTCCATCACCAACTCCTGGAGCCTACCCAAACTCATGGTCCATAGGAGGGTCCAATACCACCACTGAGATCGAGGGCAGAGGCCATCCCTGGGCCCTGGTCTCACATCCGGAGCTCTCAGAAAGTTCTGGCCGAGTGGTAGAAAGTGTGCCTGGCTGCAGGCCTAATAGGAGACACTGGGTTAGCAATTTGGTCTCCGTCTTTCACTCACTGCGTGACCACAGGCGACCCTCAATTTCCCGCATTTTAGAGCAGGAACAGTGACTTTCTTAACTCAGAGTTTCTGTTAGAGTCACAGGAGACAAGGTGACTGACAGTGCTCTTTGGAGGAGAAAGTGCCATCTAACTGCTAGGCACTATTGTCTTCTCCCTGCTAGGATGACACTCCCCCCACACACACCCTTTACAACAATGGGCACTGCGTTCCTCCAAATAATGACCAGCACAGGCAGAGGTGTGCTGTCAACTGGCTCTCTTGGAGGGAAAAATGACCAGACATCTAGAATTCGCTAATTTCCATGGTATAAATATTCCCGCCATGACTGATTCCAAGCTACCAGTGGTTTGGAACCCACCATGACAGCCCTCAATATTTAACAAGTGGCTCTGTACCAAGCCAGTGACCTCACTAGCAGGGGCAGGAAGCAAGGCCTGGGTCTCCTGTCAATTAGGCTGGAGACCCCATTGAGTGGATGTGTTGGGAATTCCTGTTTTCCTATATCCCATGTGAAGCCGGTTCTGCCCAGCTCCCTCATTTCTTTCCAATACTCCTCTTGGCGGTTTAAGCTGGAGGACTCAGGAGAGGGCATGGGATTTACTTGCCCATCTGTGGGGAGGGCTTAGCTTGGACGGCAGAGGGTCACTGTGTGAATTTCAGGGGTGGAGAGAGGGTGGATCCTGGGGGAAGAGCTTCCCTCACAGGCCACGTCTCTTGTGTCTCCTGCATTGGCAGGTGGATTCTATACCACTTGCACCACCTGGAAAGCCCTGTTAAACACCAGCTCCTGCCAAAACACAGGGGTTTGTACCATAGCCAGCTTCTTTATGTTCCTTATATTCACGCTCTGCCACTGTCTCAGCATCTGGAAACCTGCATCCTACTTCCCTGCAGGCTCTTCAAGATCTGGTCCAGCTCCAGGCACATCAGAGGTACCCCATAGATGGATGTTGAATTAATGGGTAAACTGATGGCTCCAGGCACAAGGGCTCTGGGGTGACTGCCATAGCCAGCCCTGACCCTCATTGTCATTCACATTTGACACATTACAAGCAGGATCTTTTGCCGCCCTCCTGTCCCTTCAACAGACTGGTTCCAAATAGGAAAAGGAGTATGTCAAGGCTGTATATTGTCACCCTGCTTATTTAACTTATATGCAGAGTACATTATGAGAAACTCTGGGCTGGAAGAAGCACAAGCTGCAATCGAGATTGCTGGGAGAAATATCAGTCACCTCAGATATGCAGATGACACCACCCTTAAGGCAGAAAGTGAAGAAGAACTAAAGAGCCTCTTGATGAAAGTGAAAGAGGAGAGTGAAAAAGTTGGCTTAAAGCTCAACATTCAGAAAACTAAGATCTTGGCATCTGATCCCATCACTTCATGGCAAATAGATGGGGAAACAGTGGCTGACTTTATTTTTCTGGGCTCCAAAATCACTACAAATGGTGACTGCAGCCATGAAATTAAAAGATGCTTACTCCTTGGAAGGAAAGCTATGGCCAACCTACACAGCATATTAAAAAGCAGAGACATTACTTTGCCAACAAAGGTTCGTCTAGTCAAGGCTATGGTTTTTCCAGTGGTCATGTATGGATGTGAGAGTTAGACTATAAAGAAAGCTGAGCACCGAAGAATTGATGCTTTTGAACTGTGGTGTTGGAGAAGACTCTTGAGAGTCCCTTGGACTGCAAGGAGGTCCAACCAGTCCATCCTAAAGGAGATCAGTCCTGGGTGTTCATTGGAAGGACTGATGTTGAAGTTGAAACTCCAATATTTTGGCCACCTGATGCGAAGAGCTGACTCATTGGAAAAGACCCTGATGCTGGGAAAGATTGAGTGCAGGAGGAGAAGGGGACGACAGAGGATGAGATGGTTGGATGACATCACCGACTGGATGGATCTGGGTTTGGGTGGACTCCAGGAGTTGGTGATGGACAGGGAGGCCTGGTGTGCTGCGGTTCATGGAGTTGCAAAGAGTCAGACACGACTGAGTGACTGAACTGAACTGTCCCTCCTCCTCATTCATTCACTCATCCATTCAACCAATGTTAATCATTAAGTGCCCGGCACACATATAGGGCTCATTGGCCAGAGGATTTGAGGATGACTCCAAGGCTCTTCATTTGGTGGAAAGTAGTAGGAGGGATTCCCTCATAGGTCAGTTGGTAAATCATCTGCCTGCAATGCAGGAGACCCGGGTCCGATTTCTGGGTCGGAAAGATCCCCTGGAGAAGGAAATGGCAACCCACTCCAGTATTCTTGCCTGGAGAATCCCATGGACAGAGGAGCCTGACAGGCTGCAGTCCATGGGATCGCAAGAGTTGGACACGACTTAGCGACTAAACCACCATCACAGTAGGAGGTACGAGAGGAAACGTGGGGCTTGAGGGAGCAGAGGAGATCTATTTTTGATTCATTGACTGTAGTGCCTGAAGGAAATGCAGCAAGGGGCAGATAGACACCTGACGTGGAGCTCAGGATGGAGGACATGACTTTGTGGATCCTCCTTCAATGTGTTCCAGGTCGGAAAGCCTAGGGCAACTTTTGGTTGTCCGTTGAGGTCACTGAATCCATGTTCTCAAGCCTTTACCTGGCTATTTCCTCTACCTGAAGTTCTCTTTGTAGATAGGTACCCTTTCCTTCAGGTACCTAGGTCAAATGCTCTTCTTCAAAGCCTTATGGGCTCCTGATGATGCGAACCGGTCAAATGACCCTCCTTTGGCTCCCTCGCTCACTCTATTTATGCTGCCTTGCCTATTTATGCTGCCTTGCCTCTTCCGTGGCCTGTGCCCACCCCACCCCCGGTGTGCCATCAGCTCCTTAGGGCGAGGACGGGACCCCCTCTTCTCTGTGGCCCTCTTGGCACCCACCAGTTCTGGCTTGGATGAGTGAATGAATGAATGTTGATAACAGATCAGTGGAACATTGTCTTCTGGGCAGCCCCACCTCCTTTGTCAGCTTCCGCTTCAGATGGCCTTGGGGGCTGTTCTTTTGGCCTGAGGCTGGGACATTCCTTGAAGATACAGCATGAAAACAGTCTGCTAACTCCAATCCTGCCTCCAGGGCAATCCCTCAGCTCAGCCTCTCAGTTGTGGCCCCAGGTTCTCTATGTTCCTGCCAACTCTGTATCAGACATGAGAGAATCTGCAGGCATCTTACCTCCCAACCATCCTTTTTCTAATTTGCACTTGGAGATACAGACCTGGGTGGTGACATGTCTTAATTCTTTTATAATCACAGAAGGGCAAAGCCAAGTTGCTAATTTAGGTACAAAGATGCTTCAGCACTCCTGAGAATTAGTCAATTTTGTGTTACTTCATTATTTTTGTAATGGCTTATTGCAGTTATTGATGAAAGCAACTTTTAATGGTGCAACACTGTGTTTCCAAACCATGAGAGACCCTGGATCCGTCACCCCAAAAGCTGACTGGTGATTCTCCCACTGAACCTTGGATCCCACTCCTGTGCCCAGCAAGCGGGATCCCTAGTCAGACTCCACTCATGTGCCTTGGCAAGATCCACGCCCAGGATAGAGGGGCTCCACAGCCTCCTCGAGGGCCTCCGAGACTTGGGCTGGCTCTTCTTCGCCATGGTGCCAAGTGCTGCCCACTGCATATCCACCCCCAACAGGGCCACCTCCTGAGGTGTTGCCCCTCTGCTCCTGGAAACCCGTTGTGTACTCAGTAGTCTAAGCAAAGAATCAAGGCCAGCTTTTCAGGACAGACAGATTTCAGAATAACATACTGTCCAGACTAACCCACAGAGGGAATTTCTCTCGCTGTTAGTACCTGACTTCTTCACTTAGTATCTCCTGGAGCTAAGTGCTCATCAGTACTTGCATGGTGGCCCTTTCTCTCTGGGCCCCCCAGTATGTTGCAGAGCATCATGCTCTATGTGACACCCCCCCCCTTTTTTTTTTTTAACTTTTTGGCCACACCTCACAGCATATGGGATCTTAGTTCCCCCAAGTGGGTCTGAACCTGCACACGCTGCAATGAAAGCGCCAGGGAAGTCCTCCCCCACCCCTTGGTGGACACTTAGTTTGCTTGCAATCAGTGAACGATAAGCAGGGCTGCCCTGGAGACCCCTGCGTGGGAGTCGTTGTGCTTCAAGGGAGTGTACTTCAAGGATGCAGAGCAGAGTTCTAGCTTTAGAACTGAAAACCAGCCTCCTGAAACAGGGTCAGCCTGTGTACTGAGGACAAAATAGGACATTTATCAAAATGAGGTTCCTGTCTCCCACCTCATATTGCCACAAAACAACCCAAGCGGTAGGGTATCCTTTTCATTGGCAAATGAGGGACCAGGAGACAGCCTTTGAGCACTTAGGCCTCTGGTTCTGTTTTCTGGGAGCTGTACTGCGGTCTCAGGAGGACCCCAGGGGCAGTCTGGGTCAGACTCTGGGCAGCCTCTGCCAGCTGGACCAGGCTGCCGTGGACCCCGGGCCAGGCAGCGGGCCCTCTTTCAAAACTCCAGGCTGGCTGCTGCGTGCAGATGCAAGGGTCTCCGTCTGCCTTAACTGGTTCCCAAGCTCTTTAGATACCTTCTCTACAGTCAAGCTGATCCGCAAAGATTCACCTTAGGACCCCTGCTCTGGGTCCCGCTCTCTAGGAGGCAGAGACCGGAGGGGGGACAAAACTCAGGGACTGCCCCTCCCGAAGGGCTGCGGACAAGTGGGAAAGAAAGAGCATCCCCCAACTAGGCAGCGCTGGGGGACTTGAGAGGTGGGTGTGGGTTGGGTATTCTCTCCCCGAGCGCCAAGCCCCGCCCGGGCACCTTTCCCTCTCCCTCGGTCTCCGCCCCTCCTCTCCCCCCTTCCCCCCGATTTTTCCCCTCTAGGAACTTGCAGACCTCGGGAGGCGGGAGGAGGGAGGCTGGGGCGCTTATAGGACCACAGGGCGGGGCAAACCTCGTGAGGTCACCGAGCCCTGGATAAAGGGACGCAGAACGAGCGCAGGTGGCAGAGCCTTCGTTCCGGAGTCGTCCCAGGACCCCAGCCATGAAGCTCTTCGTCCCCGCCCTGCTGTCCCTTGGAGCCCTTGGTGAGTGCAGGTATGGGTGGGGGCAGGGGCATGCCCCTCCAGGTAGATGTCCCGGTCCCCACGCCCCGCTGTGGGAGCATCCCAGTCCCCTCACCCCTCAGTGTAGGCGTCTGGGTCCTCGCTCCCCGCCGATTGGGCCTCCTTGTCCCCCGCAGCTGGCAGTTTGACACGGGCACCTGCCGCAGAGGAGGCGCCCGGGAGCGGAGCGGGGCGGATCCCGCCCATTCGCCTGGGGAGGAGCCCGGAGCTGGGTTCCGAGAAGCCGGCGGGGTCCGTGCCCAGAGCTGCCGAGCTCCCCTAAGGGTCTTTCCCGGTCCCTGTCCCTTCTGTCCTACCCATAGCACTGGTGACAGGAGTATACAGAGGGAGGCTGGGGTGGTAATGAGATTCCGAGAGGGCGAGTGACTTGCCCAAGACACTCAGGAGACTGCAGATGGGGTTCCAGCCCCTGCAAGAACTGTGTAACTTGGGCAAGAGACAGTCTTTCTGAACCTCAGCTTCACTGAAAAATGGCTCAACCCTTTTTCCACAGGGCTGTGAGGAGGGCGCAGGGCCGCCTGCCCTGGTAGACGGAGGGGCACACAAGCCCTCCCACTGCAAAGGGGCGGGGGTGGGGGGAACAGACCCTGCTGCTGGGCCCCTTCTGTCAGAGGGTGCGAGAGGAATGCCTGGTGCCTGGTTTTTAATGTACCTGGACTAGAAGGGGACTAAGCAGAAGGAACTAAACCACCGTTCCTTCTGACCGCACCCCCCACCCCCTCAAGTGTCTGAAATGATTCCTGGAGTGCTCAGAAAACTCACCTGTGCTGGACGTTAGTGATGTAAATGTGAGTGCCGGGCTTCCAGCAGCGGAGGGGGAGGGTCCAGGACAGTGGCGGCAAGGGCTGGAGAGTGTCAGCGGTGAGATAGGGTGTGTGCAGGGCTCAAGTGAAAGCCCAGGTGTCACCCTCTGCAGCCTGTCCTGCCAGCAGCTCAGTGCAGCCTCCTTCTGTCCTCTGGCATCTACTCCGGGCTGGGAGCTTCCTGGATGAAAAGAGGTGTTTAGAGGATAACCGTGCGCTTTTGTTCCCTAACCTGTCCCTCTTTTCTGGTCCTCTTCTCCAGTTTCCCTCCCATGTTGCTGTTCAGTCACTCAGTCATGTCTAACTCTCTGCAATCCCATGGACTGCAGCATGCCAGGCATCCCCTGTCCTGTGGTATCTCCCAGAGTTGGCCCAAACTCATGTCCATTGAGTCGGTGATGCCATCCAACCATCTCATCCTCCCCAGGGCTGTGGATTATTTCTCTCTTCTCTAAGGCAGGACTGGACCTGGCCAGGACCACCAGCTCACGACTACCCTTCCTTCTGCTCCCTGACCCGTGGCCTCCTGGGCCCATAGCACAGGGTCAGGGCCACCTAGGAGAGGCCGGAGGGGCAGGAAGCCTTGCTTTCTTAGAAGTGGTCATGGGCTGCGGTCTGGAATCTGGCTCAGAGTTGCATCACTGGGTTCCATTCTCACTTGAATCTTTGGTTGTCTTGACCCCCACTGAGGTCTGCAGTTTAAATCCTGCTGTCCATGGGATGGTGGCCAACGTTCCAAAGTATCACTGAATCCCTTGTCCTACCCAGTGGAAGGACCGGCCACTGGCCTAGGGGGTTCCTGCCCTGCTCCCCATGGGTGTCATGGCAGGAAGAGGCTGGGTGGGCCGAGAAGAGTAACTCCACCCCAGCCCCTGCCTTTGAGAGACGGGCACTGTGTGTCCACACAGAAGGAATCTGAGCATGTGTCCTTTCAGGAGGGTGCCATCCAGGCTCAAGTGGGCAGCATGTGAGTGACTGAGACAGATCAGGGGCGGGGCTGGGGATACCGGAAGGGCCAGACCTAGATCTGCCTCGGGGAGCGTTTTGTCTTGAGAGAGACACACAGCTTCAGAGCTGGCTGCTGGGAGCTGTGGAGGGGAGGAGCAGAGCGCTGCATGCTGCACCCAGCACTGGTGTTTGGAGGGGCTGGGGGCAGTGCGTCTCAGAAAACCTCACAGTGGTGCTTTAGTTTCCTGGTTCACCCCTCTCAAGGGAGCACACAAGCTCGTCCCCTGGTTCCCTATTCCTGCCCCTGCTCATGCCTTCCCTCCAGCTTGACACACAGTCTTCGTTTTGCTCTCTCCCTTCACCCCCATCTTGTGACCCCCCCCAACTCCTGATTTCTGCTGTGTTCTCCCTCCTCGATGCTTTTCTGCCTGGTTTCCAGGTTTCAGCCCACCTGTCCCTGCCCTCCTGTGAGTCGCCGCTCCACAGCTTCTGAACGAGACCTTCTAGGACCAGCACGGGAGGCTTTCCATGACCTGCCCCCAAACCCTTTACCATCTCCACGGCACCCCGTCTCTAACCAGTCAGCTTACATAGGCAGGGCGCTTGGTGTCTGACTGCTTAGGTTCAAATCCTGGATCCAGACTTATTAGTTGTGAAGCCTTGGGCAAGCCATAAGTTAAAGCCACAATTTTCTCACCTAGGAAACGTGGATATCAGCAAAACTCTCAATAAAAAGGGATTGGGTGGATCGAGGGGGAACGGAACACATGAAGGGCTGAGGAAAGACCTGGCACAGATCGGCCTTGCAACCGTCTCTGTGCACAGGGCCCATTGTGCCCACTTCTTGGATTGCCTCCCCGCCCCAATTACTGGCTGAGGTCATGGGGACATCACACCTGGCTTGGCACTTGTTCTCTTCTAGGGCATTCATCACACTTGGTTGCACCCCTGGGGGCTTTTTGCCTCTCCCGATGAGACGGCTGCTGCCGTCTGCTTGCACGTTCCTCTGCATATCACCCAGTGCCGTGTATACAGAGGGCATCCAGGATACCCTGCTATATCCCAGTGGCTAAATCGGATAGTGCTGATTCTCACTTCAGAACAGATCCAGGAAGGCTTCCTAGGGTAGATTACAGCCCTAGAAATTTCCCTGGGACGGTGGCTGGCGAGGGGAAGGGTGTGGCAGCCACATCCTCGCCAGCTGTCTCAATACAGGTGCAGGGGGTGCTTATTAATAGGAGGTGGCAGAGAGCTGAATGCAGCCTCCTTCCCCACCAAATCACATCCAAAAGGGGAGTGGCTTTTGTAACCAAGAGGCTTTTTTTTTTTTTTTTTGGTAGCAGTTTTACTGATGTATATTTTTCTTATCATAAAATTCACCTCATCAAAGTATACAATTCAGCGGTTTTTAGTAACTTTATCAAGTGGTACAACCATCGTGGTAAATCAATTTAAGAACATTTCCATCCCTCCTTGAGAGTCCTCTTTTCGGTGCCGTGGTGAATGGTGTAACTCAGGCACACTGACCCATTTGGTACAGCACCTACGGCAGCTCAGCTCCCGACAAAGGGTGGGGTGTGTTTTCCTTCATTCCCTTGGCATCCTCTGGGGAGATGTCTGAAGCCTCAACAACCTAGAGGCACCCGGATTCCAGGCTGGACGTTGCCACTGCTGAGCACACTGTCACTCAGCCACCCTCAAGAGTCAGCTTCCGCACCAGAAAGACAGATGCAATACTTTCTCCCTGCCTACCTCCTGGGTTCCAGGGGATCAAAGCAGGTGGAAGAACTCCCTTAGCTGATGCAAGGGAGCATTGCTGGCTTTTTGTCGGGGGTAGGAAGTATGTCAGTCAGAGGAGGGAAACGATTCCAGAGGCTCTGATCATGTCCTCAAACAGCCCTCTGGCCAGCATGGAGTGGTCATTAGGCTAGCGAAACACCTCCATTGGAGGAGAGTGGCCTGACTCAGCCACAGAATGGAGAGGGAAGGGGAGGGCCCCTGCTTGAGAGGGCAAGGCCGTCTCTTCCACGGACAGTGATAGAGCCCTCGCTCTTTGGCCTCTTTCTCCCAGGACTGTGTCTGGCTGCCCCGAGGAAAAACGTTCGATGGTGTACCATCTCCCAACCCGAGTGGCTCAAATGCCACCGATGGCAGTGGAGGATGAAGAAGCTGGGTGCTCCCTCTATCACCTGTGTGAGGAGGGCCTTTGTCTTGGAATGTATCCGGGCCATCACGGTGAGTCCAGGCCATAGGCTGGGTGGGACCAGACTGAAAGGGAAGGGATCCAAGTGCCATGGAAAATGTGCTCGCCCTGCCCCCTCTGCTCTTCTTCCCGAGCGCCTGTAAGTTGGGAGCTGTCCTCTCTCCTAGGACACAGTGCTATTTTGGAAGCAGACGTTGCCATTCTAACATTTGAAAACCATCTGTAGGGAAACTGGCATCACCACACAAATTGAGAATACTGACGGCACAATGATGGTAGCTCAGACGGTAAAGAATCTGCCTGCAATGCAGGAGACCTGGGTTCAATCCCTGGGTTGGGAAGATGCCCTGGAGAAGGAAATGGCAACGCACTCCAGAATTCTTGCCTGGAGAATCCCATGGACAGAGGAGCCTGGTGGGCTACAGGCCATGTTGTTGCAGAGAGTCGGACACGACTGAGTGACTAACCCACCACCACCACACAACGAGGTGACAGGAGCGGTTGTATTGGGTGAATATGTAACACTGGCAAAAGTCAAGGTGACCCTAAAAGAAAATCTCCAGAGAAATTACCTGTGAACTTGCAGAGGAAAAAGCCCAGCCCATCATAGTCAGCACATCACACGCTGGGGCACGGCCTGCCAGGCCACACTGGAAAGACACTTGTCTAAGACGTTAGCAGAGAGAGAAAGGAAAGGCAGTCATGACTTGTGGATAACTTCAGATTCCTTTTGTTTTTTTCAGATGTAAAATCTATTGCCATCATTTTTATTTATTTGTTTGACAAGTATGTTGTGTGTCTGCCGTGTGGCATGGTAATGTGTATGTGATTTTAGCACAAAGTAGGTAATGTGTGTAAAGTTCCCATTAATATCTAGGGTTATTGGAACAGTTGCTGCTCCTGCCGCCAAGTCGCTTCAGTCGTGTCCGACTCTGTGCGACCCCATAGACGGCAGCCCACCAGGCTCCCCCGTCCTTGGATTCTCCAGGCAAGAACGCTGGAGTGGGTTGCCATTTCCTTCTCCATATTGGAACAGTACTTAAGGGAAAAATCTAGTTTGAATAATGTTTTAGACTGTTATTTTACGACTATGGCCTGTGGACAAATAACACCAGCATCTCCTGATGGCTTAAAATGCAGATTTGTAGGTCCTATTCGAACTTGTTCCATATCTGTGAATAAGACCTCAAAGTCTGCCTTTTTAATAAGAGCTCCATTTCAAATCAGTACTACATACCACAGACTTCCCTGGTGATTCTGTGGTAAGGAATCCATCTACCAATGCAGAAGATGTGGATTCAATTGCTGGGTCAGGAAGATCCCCTGGAGAAGGAAATGGCAACCCACTCAAGTGTTCTTGCCTGGGAAATCCCACGGGCAGAGGAGCCTGGTGGGCTCCTGTCGATGGGGTCGGAAAGAGTTGGACACAACTGAGCGACTACACAACAACAACTACATACCATACACCAAAATAGAGATAGATTAAATGCTTAAAAATGTGTATTATTGAAAACTAGAGAGGCAGATTCATTAGCAGAACTGTGGAGGGAAGAGAAGTCTCTTAGCTTTTAAAAAAGCAATGAACTAAATGACGAAGTAAAATGAATGATTAAAAATTTTAATTTATAGCCATTAAAAACATTTAAGCAAAACATTTGACAGCATTGCAAAGCAATTATCTTCCAATTAAAAAAATTTAGAAAGCACTGGAGTGAATACGCACCAGCTCTGACAAGTGACTGTATTCTATAAAGAACTAATTCAACTGATAAGAAATGCAAGATCACATAAGAAAAACAATATGGGGAGATGGAGGTAGTATTAATAAAAATACTATGAAATGTTCCCCGTAATAATCAAGAGACATACAAATCTAAGCAATTTGTTAGCACTTGAATTTTCTAAGTGATAGCACTTAATAAAATGAAAGCCTCTCACACTGGTGGTTCTATAGTGAGACTGGTCCTCACGGTAGGTGGCATTTCAAATTGGAAAGGAATGGCCTGGAAAGCAGGATGGCAATAATGGCCAAGGCCTTGAAGACAAAATGCCCATTGTCTGGGTGATCCTGCCCTCAGATGCCTGTCCCAAGGCAACAGGTCATCAGAAGGGAAAAAGTCTAAGAGGACAAAGCTGTCCATGCAAGTGTGATTTTAATAGCAAAAAGTTAGAAGGAGCCCAAGTCCCAAGTGGTGAACATTGGAGGGAATGTTTCAAATTTAGCTTAATAAATTAGAAACAGCCACATTATGATAAAATATCATGAAGTCAATACAATCAATAAAGCTGCTACAGGAGAAAATGTAGGCAGTTTTAGATGAATAAAGCAGTTCGGAAAATATTATTTCTACCAGGCTGCAAATATGAGAAATAAGTAAGCATAGGTGAAGTAATATGCCAAAGAGGATGAACATGGTTTATGATGATGATAACTTTAAGATATATTAATGGTTAAAATTTGTATTCAATAAAAACAATAGCTTAAATATAGAGGAAAAACAGGGGGGAAGCATCTGGAACTTTTTGTTTTTACTGAACTTTTAATTTTGTATTGGGATATAGATGATTGACAATGTTGCGGTAGTTTCTGGGGAACAGCAAAGGGACTCAGCCATACATATATATACAGGTGTCCACTCTCCCCCAAAATGCTCCCACCCAGGCTGCTATATAACATTGAGCAGACTTCCCTGTGCTGCACGGTAGGTCCTTGTTGGTTATCTGCTTAAGATATAGCAGTGTGTCCATGTCCATCCCCACAATTTATAATATAAAAGACAGTGAAGGATGCCATCGCGGAGTGATCTGAGGCATGTCTTGTGAAAAAGTGGCCACCTGGTGACTTCAGGAGTTACAGCAAAGGGGCTGGAGCTCATTACCCAAAAAGAGGGGCTCCGGGCTCATACCATCTCTCACGGCAACTGAGTGGGATGTGACTGGAAGCTGACCCTCTGGAAGATCCTTCCAGCCATGGAGCCTTCTGACATCCTGAGGTTCACTTGCCTGGCTTAGGGTAGGTTTTCTCCTGAAGCTGGTCTGGCCTGTGTTTTCAGGAAAAAAAGGCAGATGCTGTGACCCTGGATGGTGGCATGGTGTTTGAGGCAGGCCTGGACCCCTACAAACTGCGGCCAGTAGCAGCAGAGATCTATGGGACGAAAGAGTGTGAGTTCTCCCTGGGGACCCAGAAGTTGAGGTGGCCTGGACCTGGGCCCTGGGCTCTGTGGGGTCAGAGTGGACAAGGCACAGAGCTGAGGTCTCAGACAGTGTCACACGTCCAGAGAATGATGTCCCTGGGCTCTTTGGGCCGGTCACCAACACACTGGGGAAGCAGAGGAGGCTCTGGGCTGCAGTGACCAGATGGAATTCCCCTCCCACTAGGGGCTCATTCAGGGAGGGCTGTTTCTCTCTCTCTCTGGTTCAGGCTAAGAGCTCTCTATTGTCTCTGCCTTTTCTGCAGCTCCCCAAACCCACTATTATGCTGTGGCTGTCGTGAAGAAGGGCAGCAACTTTCAGCTGGACCAGCTGCAAGGCCGGAAGTCCTGCCATACGGGCCTTGGCAGGTCTGCTGGGTGGAACATCCCTATGGGAATCCTTCGCCCGTACTTGAGCTGGACAGAGTCACTCGAGCCCCTCCAGGGAGGTAAGACGCGTAGGGGTTCTGGTGATCTCAGGCTGGGGTCTCTACTCCAGTGTCACGTTCACACGCCACTTCGGGGTGTCCTAGGTGAGCATGTGGGGTGAATCCAAGGCAGGGGTCAGGTTAACTACTGTGAAGCCTGTGGGGATGGGGTCTTCTGTATCAGCAGCCCTGGGAGGTGGTAGCTGAGTCTGCTGCTGCTGCTAAGTCGCTTCAGTCATGTCCGACTCTGTGCGACCCCATAGATGGCCTCCTACCAGGCTCCTCTGTCCCTGGGATTCTCCAGGCAAGAACACTGGAGTGGGTTGCCATTTCCTTCTCCAATGCATGAAAGTGAAAAGTGAAAGTGAAGTCGCTCAGTCATGTCCGACTCTTAGCCACCCCATGGACTGCAGCCTACCAGGCTCCTCCATTCATGGGATTTTCCAGGCAAGAGTACTGGAGTGGGGTGCCGTTGCCTTCTCCAGGTAGCTGAGTCTAGTCTCAGCCAATGTACATCTTCTGAGCTCCTGGCTTTGCAAAGGCTATCAGGTGGGGGTGGACGGGAGGGAACACTGGGGGTGCCACTGGCTGTGGTCTAGTGAGCTCACACCTTGGTTCATTTCTCTCTGTTCAACAGCTGTGGCTAAATTCTTCTCTGCCAGCTGTGTTCCCTGCGTTGATAGACAAGCGTACCCCAACCTGTGTCAACTGTGCAAGGGGGAGGGGGAGAACCAGTGTGCCTGCTCCCCCCGGGAACCATACTTCGGTTATTCTGGTGCCTTCAAGTAAGTGAGACTGTCCTCTTCTCCCCAGTGGCCCACGTGTCCTCGGGCTAGGAGGCCCTTTCTCTGGGCCCAAATAGAGCTCAGTGAGCTAGTGGGGACCATGGAGGAGGTCCAGTTCTCCTGTGCAGAGAAACTGAGTCTGAAAAAGGTGCTGGCTCTGCCCAGTGCACGATCTCCTCCAGTCCCCTAGCCCCCCCGCAGGGCCCCCTCACCACTGCACCAGCCCAGCGAACAGTCACCTCGTCAGAGCCCCCTTCATACCTCCCCAGAGATCCCTGAATCTGGCTTTGTCCCTCTGCCGTCCTGGGCTCCTCCTGCTGACGGGTGTCCCCTCCCTAACTACCAAGGGACTGAAGGAGTCTTGTCATGAGCAGACCAGCCCCAGACCCCTGGCCAGGCAGCCGGACAGCCTGGTCCCTCTCCCTGGGAGGTAGTGATCTCTGCCTCACTGGGGAGCTCTCTCTTCCACCCCAGCTTCGCGCTGAAGCTGATGTTTCTCCTTTTACCCCATTTGCCTCTCGGACTCAGGCATTTTGTGTGTGTTGGGGAGGCCTCCCCGATTCTCTGCTGCTCAGGGCACGTTTGCCACTTAGCCCTGGGAGGGGAAAAAACCACGTGGCCGCATGTACTGCTTTTACCCTTTGGTGCAGAGGCTTGGAAACTCTTTTACATAGAAAGATGAAGTTTTGCCCTCTCAATCAACCCTTAAAGGGGAAAGTGGGGGTCTCTAGCCAGCATCCTCTGGTTCTTTCTTCCTCAGAATCCATCTGCAGGTGGCTCCTGATGCCTTCCCAGTGGGGGCCCCAGAGCTTCAGAGACCTGTCCTCTGCAGGTCAGGAGCCCACAGAAGACAAGCCCCAGGGCCCCGTTCCACAGGCAGGCTCGAGGAACAAGCCGGGCTGGCCGCTCTGTGCTGACCCTTCTGGTGCTTTCTCATCCCACAGGTGTCTGCAGGACGGGGCTGGAGACGTGGCTTTTGTCAAGGAGACGACAGTGTTTGGTAAGGGGAGGGAGAGAAGTAAGGGTACTGCCTCCTTTGCTTTGCTTTCCTTTCATTTCATTGTAAATCCAAGTAGTGAGCTAATTTGACTCCTCACTTCCTGGCACACGATTATCAAAGTTCTCTGTAGAGCACAGCTCTTATTTTTTTGTGACTTTATATTTTAAGCAATCAGTTTTCTTTGAAACTCCCGTGCCCGCTATCTTTCGCTTCTGCATCAAAGACACCCATGTCAAGGTATCTGACACACGTCCTCCGAGACAGATGTAGTCTTGCAAAGTGTATGGTGCTGATCTGTGTTTCTGGATTCTAAGCTCACAGAAGCTTTATTGATCGTTACTGATTATGACGTGATCAAGGTTTCCCACTCAGCATTCTGTTTTAGAGATTTACGTGTTGTTGTGCTGTACTTGTCTGGTTCAGTGGTTCTAACACTGAGACGTGCTCTGTGGAGAGCACACGGTACATTTATTATCTACGGTCGTAAAGCAGTAGATACGTCACTGTTGGTTTATCTTGCATTTCTCTGGCATCTGGTGAGTTTGATCATCTCAATATATTTGCTGGTAGTTTGGGCTTCCCTTTCTTCCTTTTTTCACCTTTGACTATCTTTCTATTGATTTTCATGCCTGTTTCTTCATGATTTTGATTCAAGGTGAGGCATTTCTCCTCTCTAGATAACCAGCCATGGTTGGTTCTAGACTTTAGGAAAATCTCTTCTCAGTAAAAAAAAAAAAATCTGTCAGTAACAGGTTTGTTGAACAGAAGTCCTTGATATTGATAAAGTCAAACTGGTCACTTTTGCCCTGCTGGCATATGTTTTGGAGTCTTTTATTTATTTATTTTTTAATCCAATAGCATTGACTTTTATTCATTCATGTTAAGTCACCTGAAATGGTATCTGTTGCATTCAAATGCTCATTAATGTAAATGGCTGAACAAATCCATTTTAATGGATATTCAATCCATTAAAAAAACTCAATATCCCACATAAAGTCACTTCAATATAGCCTCATGACAACTCCCACACCAAAACAGTACTTTATTTTGTAAATTTTGACCCATTATTACTCCCATGTTATGGTCTTTTCAGCTGTTAAGCGAACAAGGTGAAGAAAAGATTTAGTTAGATGGGGGTTGCACCTGGAAAATAAATTTCTTAAACTCCATATACGTGTTTCAAATCTGCTGGGTCCCAAGTGCATCTATGAATTCCCAGGCTGCCAGTATCATGTGCAGCATACTAAAGCTGCACTATCTGAATAGCTTATTAATTCTGCATAAATCAGGTCAACCAATGTGTCAACCTGTAACAGACTGCGCACTTTTAACTGAACATGGCAAAATATTCACTCTCTTGAACTTTACATCATCTTTGATATCAAACAATGAGGCAAATCCCAACAGTATATACAAAAAAACAACTTTGCATTTACAAAAGATTGTTTCCCATACTGATTAATCCAGGCAGCTAACTCATTGGTTTATGCAACTTTATTGAAGAAAAATAAATCAATTACTAGCAGAGCTATTAGTTGATCACTCATCCATGATGTTATTTTCCATCCAAATCATAAAGATTTTCTACAATACAATTTATAGACTCCCCTCCCTAACACATTCTTTTCTGTTCATATGTACCCTACCTAGGAAATTAGGTAGGGATTCCACTTCATTATTCTCCCCCTTTATAGTGAGACTATTTTCCTTACAATGCTGACTGTAAAAAATTCTACCGTTTTCCTACTGCTGTGTGGAGCCGTTTATACATAAAACTTGTTTATAATCATGGATTCTGAGCTATTTTGTATTACTCAGTTCAGTTCAGTTCAGTCACTCAGTCGTGTCCGACTCTTTGCAACCCCATGAACCGCAGCACGCCAGGCCTCTCTGCCCAAACTCATGTCCATTGAGTTGGCGATGCGATCCAACCATCTCATCCTCTGTTGTCCCCTTCTCCTCCTGCCCCTAATCCCTCCCAGCGTCAGGGTCTTTTCCAATGAGTCAACTCTTTGCATGAAGTGGCCAAAGTATTGGAGTTTCAGCTTCAGCATCAGTCCTTCCAATGAACACCCAGGACTAATCTCCTTTAGGATGGACTGGTTGGATCTTCTTGCAGTCCAAGGGACTCTCACGAGTCTTCTCTAACACCACATTAATTCTCTGGCGCTCAGCTTTCTTAACAGTCCAACTCTCACATCCATACATGACCACTGGAAAAACCGTAGCTTTGACTAGGACCTTTGTTGGCAAAGTAATGTCTCTGCTTTTTAATATGCTATCTAGGTTGGTCATAACTTTCCTTCCAAGGAGTAAGCGTCTTTTAATTTCATGGCTGCAATCACCATCTGCAGTGATTTGGAGCCCCAAAAAATAAAATCTGACACTATTTCCACTGTTTCCCCATCTATTTCCCATGAAGTGATGGGACCAGATGCCATGATCTTTGTTTTCTGAATGTTGAGCTTTAAGCCAACTTTTTCACTTTCCACTTTTACTTTCATCAAGAGGCTTTTTAGTTCCTCTTCACTTTCTGCCATAAGGGTGGTATTATCTGCATATCTGAGGTTATTGATATTTCTTCCGGCAGTCTTGATTCCAGCTTGTGTTTCTTCCAGTCCAGCGTTTCTCATGATGTACTCTGAATATACGTTAAATAAGCAGGGTGACAATATACAGCCTTGACGTACTCCTTTTCCTATTTGGAATCAGTCTGTTGTTCCATGTCCAGTTCTAACTCTTGCTTCCTGACCTGCATACAGGTTTCTCAAGAGGCAGGTCAGGTGGTCTGGTATTCCCATCTCTTTCAGAATTTTCCAGTTTATTGTGATCTACACAAAGGCTTTGGCATAGTCAATAAAGCAGAAATAGATGTTTTTCTGGAACTCTCTTGCTTTTTTGATGATCCATTGGATGTTGACAATTTGATCTCTGGTTCCTCTGCCTTTTCTAAAACCAGCTTGAACATCTGGAAGTTCATGGTTCACGTATTGCTGAAGCCTGGCTTGGAGAATTTTGAACATTACTCTACTAGCGTGTGAGATGAGTGCAATTGTGCGGTAGTTTGAGCATTCTTTGGCATTGCCTTTCTTTGGGATTGGAATGAAAACTGACCTTTTCCAGTCCTGGGGCCACTGCTGAGTTTTCCAAATTTGCTGGCATATTGAGTGCAGCACTTTCACAGCATCATCTTTCAGGATTTGGAATAGCTCAACTGGAATTCCATCACCTCCACTAGCTTTGTTCGTAGTGATGCTTTCTAAGGCCCACTTGACTTCACATTCCTTTGTATCACTGGTCTGTTTGTATTTTTCTACTTTTATTCTTCTGGTTTGTAGTGATTCTTAATAGCTATGGAGGTGGAAGTGGGAGGGAGAGAAAGAAAGAGAACCTTCCCCAAATAGTTTGCTATTTATTTCCTAACTAAGATTTTTGAATTATTTTCTTGATTGTTTAAAACATCATACTTTAAGTAGAATTGTATTGAATTTAAATTGATCCATGAAAAACTGATTTATGTCGAATTTTCTAATCCCTAAATCATAATAAATCTCTCCCTTTTGATCCCACCTCTTTTTAGGTTTTTTAATAGAATTTATAGAACTTAACCTTTTTCTGTTAGTCTCCTGCATTGTTTGTTATTGTCTTACTTTGGCTGCGCAGAAAGGCTCACGGGATCTCAGTTGCCTAACTAGGGATTGAACCCAGGCCACCACAGTGAAAGCACTGAATCCTAACTACCAGACCATCGGGGAGCTCCCTCCTGAATTTTTTTTTTTTTTTCTGCATTGTTTAAGGAAACTAATTGCAGTCACTCAGTCGTGTCTGACTGTTTGTGACCCTATAGACTGTAGGCCGCTGGGCTCCTCTGTCTATGGGATCTCCAGACAAGAATACTGGAGTGGGTTGCCATTTCCTACTCCTGTGGATCTTCCTGACTCAGGGATTAAACTCATGTCTCCTGCATCTCCTGCATTGGCAGGCGGATTCTTTACCACTGAGCCACCCGAGAAGCCAATGAAGCCAATTACCTGCTATTTAATGATTTTACCTGCTATTATAGTATATTATATTCTGTATTAGTTTCTGCTCTGTTGTTGCTAATGCGGGTAACACTTGATTTTTGTAGTGTTGCCTAGCCGGACTTTCTTGTTAGTTCTATTAGTTTTTTCTTGGTTTCACTGGCTTTTCTATGTAGGTGATTACATCATCTTTCAATGATTAAAATTTGTCTTTTTCCCTCCAGTGTTTATATCTCTCACTTCTTTAGTAAATTGTGAAATACAGGTCATCTGGTATTGTGTTGGCAATGTGACAACTGACATCTTTGCCTTGGTCCTGATTTTGAAGTGACTTTAAATTTTCTTCTTTTAGTATGATTTTTCTGTAGATATTTTGATAACTAGCATTTATCAAGTGTAATACCTTTGCCAAGTTCTCTATATTACTGGTTTTCCAAAACTGAAAAAAAAAAAGCACAAATAAATGTTGAACATATAAGTGCTTTTCTCTGTAGCTATTAAGATGATCTCATTGTTTTCCTTTAATCCATTCTTGTCATGAATGTCTTTAGCTTCTTTGGCATTCAGTCATTCTTTTGTGAATGGAATAAACCGATAAATGTAAGAGTCTGACCTATTAGTTTAAACATGTTCTGTTATATTGAGTTAGCTAATTATTTTAGATTCTTATGTTCATAAGTAAAATAGGTCTGTAATTATTCCCTCCTGTACTTCTTTTTCTGATTTTGAGATCCAAATTATACTAAGCTCATAAAACAACTTAGGTCAGTTTCCATCACTTAATGTATTCTGATGCAATTTACATGTGATATAGATCAACAGTTCCAAATCTGGATGGACTCACTCATACTGTCTTTCCTCCTTTTTTGGATACACCCAAGTGTTGAGAAGTGATTCAACTGTATTTTTTGCTTTAAAATTTTTACCATTTTTATTGTTTCTAGAGATGGGGGTTAAGGCAGCAGTCTCTGGGTTGTTTCCATCCTGCGTCCCTTTGTAGGTGGGGTTGTCGTGTAAACAGATAGGTCTGGTTCAGCCTCCTTGGCTTGCCAGGCAAGAGTTGCCACAATCCCAGAGCCTATATGATCCAATCAGAGGAACATGGGCTTGCCCTTAAGGCTTCCTGGGCACTGTCTTTACTTTTCTGCATGTTCTGGAGCAATCCACTGCCCTTCTGACCCCCAGTTTTGTCAACTGCATAAGATGTCTCCTCCAGCTCAAATTCTATGGGGAGAGGAGGGCCATGGCTCATGGCTACTGACTGGGGTCTGCTCATCTGGACCCTCCTCTGCTCCACCTCTCCCTTCCCCCAGAGAACTTGCCAGAGAAGGCTGACAGGGACCAGTATGAGCTTCTCTGCCTAAACAACACTCGGGCACCAGTGGATGCATTCAAGGAGTGCCACCTGGCCCAGGTCCCTTCTCATGCTGTTGTGGCCCGAAGTGTGGATGGCAAGGAAGACTTGATCTGGAAGCTTCTCAGCAAGGCGCAGGTACCCCACCCTCAGTACCCCCACCCGCTTCGGTCTGGTGGTGGGGAGGTTTCCTTCCTTCCTTCCCTAACTCCCTGCCACTCTGGAATATTCAGTGGCCTGCCTGTCTAGGCCGTACTCCATACAGCTGAAACAATGATGCGTCCTCTAGCATGACCCACTGGCGGTGTCTCCTGGGCTGGAACAGAAGTAGGTGGAGGATGATGCAATATTCTCAAGACTCTAAGGTGCTCAGACCCCAGCAACTTCATAAAGACGAAGCCATGACTGAGCTATGTCTCAGGGAGGCCATGAGACCCTCTACAGGAGGAGGTCAACCCAGGTTCCTGCTCTCAGAATCATCCCGGAGTTGCAGATACTCTGTTTCAACCTGGTGTTTCGGTTTCCTGTCTACCACTGACATCATAATTCTCTTTCCCTTAATTAGGAGAAGTTCGGAAAAAACAAGTCTGGGAGCTTCCAGCTCTTTGGCTCTCCACCCGGCCAGAGGGACCTGCTATTCAAAGACTCTGCTCTTGGGTTTTTGAGGATCCCCTCGAAGGTAGATTCGGCACTGTACCTGGGCTCCCGCTACTTGACCGCCTTGAAGAACCTCAGGGAAAGTGAGTGAGGACCAGGCCCTCCCTAAGGGCAGGCCAGTGTGGGCAGTGAGCCTTGGCTGGGGCCTTCGGGGAGCACCTCCCCACCCTCCACCCCCGCCCGCTATGGGCAGCTTGGCCCTGCTCTGCAGTGGTCCCTTGGTCACCTTCCAGCCCCTGGAGGTCTTCACCGTGGTAGGTGGGATGCGAATGTGAGCATCTTCTATGGACCAAATCGGGTGACAAGTGTCTCCAAAGGAGCATGTCGCCTGCTGATAATACTGCTGTAGGACGCCGTGTGCGTCAGGTTGCCCAGCCCTGGTAGAGCAGACAGTTTGCCTCTGGGGAAGTGAGAAGTACGAAGACACCCCGAGAGAGCCAGGGCCCTTCTGGGATGAATCCAGAGCCCTGGGCCCTGAACTTGGCCACGATACCACCCTGGGCCAGCTCAGCCGTGGCTCTTCCTCTGCTGAAGGCTTCAGGCGGACTCCGGGTGAACCGGGAGGCTGCACTGTTGTTCCAGCCTGTTGACCGCTGTGTCCCCGGGCAGCTGCGGAGGAGGTGCAGGCACGGCGCGCGAGGGTCGTGTGGTGCGCGGTGGGACCCGAGGAGCAGAAGAAGTGCCAGCAGTGGAGCCAGCAGAGCGGCCAGATCGTGACCTGTGCCACGGCCTCCACCACCGATGACTGCATCGCCCTGGTGCTGGTAGGGCGCCTGCCGCCCGCCTGCGAGCCGTGCGGGTGGGGGGCGCAGGTCACCGCATCTGGTTGGAGGGGAGCAGGGGCTTAGCGGTGCTCCGCCCCCAGGGGGGCAGGGTCTGCTTGTGCTGCCTGCCTAGAGTGGGGACAGACAGAGCTTTCTGTCCTCCAGAGTGTCTATTGTGGACTTACCACTCTTCTGACCTTAAGAACAACTCACAATGAATGCAGGTCCTTTGGAAAATTTAGAAAGATGTGATGTAAAAACAAACAGCAATGGAGACTCATACGGGGCTACCACAGTTCAGTGCGTGTTAGTCACTCAGTCATGTCTGACTCCTTGTGGCCCCATGGACTGTAGCCCTCCTCTGGCCATGGAATTCTCCGGGCAAGAATACTGGAGTGGGTTGCCATGCCCTTCTCCAGGGGATCTTCCCGAACCAGGGCTTGAATCTGAGTCTCCCCCATTGCAGACAGATTGTTTACCATCTGAGCCAGCAGGAAAGCACCTAGCACATAGTTAAAAGTTTCACTAATTCCTCACCCTAGGATTCATCAATTCATCTCAGTTTAGCCTCGAAACAGTAGTGGATTGTTTCGCTTATGTTGTTTTGAGTCCTTTTCACTTAACAGTATATCTTGGCTATTTTCCCATATGACATATGCTTTGAAAACACTTTAAAAAATTATTTCAGTGACTTTGCTGGTGGTCCAGTAGTGAAGAGTGCAGGAAGGCCTGTAGGGGGCCTTGATTTGATCACTGTTTGGGGAAGATCCCACGTGCTGCATGGTGGGGCCAAAAAAAAACTATTTCAGAATATCTTGTATATGGATGTGGTACAATTTAGCCATGACCCTATTCTTCTTTGTCCCCTTATTTTGATGTTATCAATAACCCTGTGCTGTGCAGCCTTGAATAGAAATCTTCATCAACATCTCTAATTACCTTCAATACAGTTGTAGAAAAGTTATTAGTCAAAGAGGGAGTTTCACAGTCTTGCTGAATCCATGTTCCAGTGCTGGAGTGAGGGCTTGCTCATTCTGATGGTGAGCGAATTTAATTGGTTCTGTTCACTTGCTGAATTCTTTGAGTGTAGTGCTAATGAGTGGAGACCAGACAAGACCAACCATTCCCACCTGTCTCCTCAGTGAGGGAGGCTGGTACAGGAGTACGTCCCAACAGTGCTCAAAGTACAGAAGGAGTTTTTGTTCCCAGTCTGGGGTTAAAGAATCCACCTGCCAATGCAGGAGACGTGGGTTCGATCCCTGGGTCAAGAAGATCCCCTTGGAGGAGGAAATGGCAACCCCCTCCAGTATTCTTGCCTGGAGATCCCATACACAGAGGAGCCTGGTGGGCTACAGTCCATGGGGTCGCAAAGAGTCATTCACATCTTAGTGACTACACAGCAGCAACGACTGGGCTGCCTGTTCCCGGTCTTTGCAGTGGAAGTGACAGCGTGAAAGGCATGCACGGCCGGTAGAGAAGTAATAGTGCACGTGGTGTTTCCTCGGGCTGCTCAGATCAATCTTTGCTGCTTCACTGGGGCACCTGACGTCCGTTCTCTTAGAGCTGTAAAGACAGGCAGGATGGGAAATAGCCTCACCATGGTGCTGAAGATATGCTTTGTCTTGGCAGAAAGGGGAAGCGGATGCCCTGAGCTTGGATGGAGGATATATCTACACTGCGGGCAAGTGTGGTCTGGTGCCTGTCCTGGCAGAGAACCGGAGTAAGTGGAGAAGAGTACCCTCTGGCTTATTCCCTCTGGGCTTCGAGGGCGGGGTGGAGAGCAGTAACCCCACTCGGTGGGTCATGCGGAGACATTAAAATGAACAGATAGGTTCAAACAGGAGAATCAGGAGAAAGAATAGATGAACATGGCTTAGTGTGGCAAGTTACCCACATGGCCTAATGTGGCGAGAACTGACGGAGCCCAGATTGATTTCCTCTTTTTGATTTTTAAAAAGATTTTAGTAAGTTATAATATATATACAGAAAAGTGCATGTAAGTGTACAACTCAAGAACATTTCACACACTGGTGCATCCCCAAGCCCTAGTGCCCACAGCGAGATACAGTAGGTTCCACAAGTCCTCTTGTGTCCACCAGCCCTTTTACCTGAGCAAGGGTAACGACTTCTGAAGTCAAACGGCACAAATTGGTTCTGCCTATCTTTGAACTCAATGTAAAAGGAGTTGCACAGCAGGTACCTTTTAAAAAGTCTTTTGCTCAGCGTTATATCTCGTTTTGTAGTATTCTGTTGTGACTCTGCTGCAGTTACTTATTTATTCTACTGTGGGGAAGCATTTGGGTAATTTCCAATGGATGGCTGCCGTGGATAGAGTTGCTGTGAACATCTGGGTCCTTGTCTTTTGGTGAACACATACATGCATTTCTGCTGCATGGAACTGCTGGGATGGTCTGTTTGGATTTGATTCTGGACTGCTGAGATTTAAAAGTTTGTGATTTCTCAGGTGGAGAAAGACAGATACCTTCTGATTTCACTCCTATGTGGGATAGTTAAAAAATAAGTGAATGAACCAAATCAAGCAAAAACAAATACACAGATTCAGGGAACACAGTGGTGGATAAGAAAACAGGGAAAGAGATGTGGGGGAGAGGGAAATGGGTAATGGGGGTAGGTGATGGATGGAAACTAAAGTTTTGGTGGTGAGCACACGGCAGGTAAGGGGCTTCCCCAGTGGTGTGTGATAAAGAATACGCCTGCCAATGCGAGAGAGTCAAGAGACATGGGTTTGATCCCTGGGTTAGGAAGATTCCCCTGATGATCCCCTGAAGGAGGAAATGACAACCCACTCCAGTATTCTTGCCTGGGAAATTTCATGGACAGAGGAGCCCGGGGGCTACAGTCCATGGGTCACAAAGAGCACACACACTATAGGTATAGTACTCATAAAACTTACATAATGTTATAAGCCAGTTACAAAATGTTTTTCCAATAAAGCAACACCTACATTCAAATTATCCATCACATGAAGTGGGGGTGATGAGACCTTTTCCCAAGGAGAAGCCAATTCCGGAGTCCAAAGGCATGGATGGAGAGTGCTGCAAGGATGTAAACAATTCCACTTTATCCTTCGCCTTTCCACAGGGAACCAGAAGAGGCCAGGTGCCCCGCACCTCCGACCGGTGGGGATTAGGTAGGAGTCCTTTGGTTGCAAATAACACCAAGCAGTTGCCAAGTGGCTTAAACAAAAAAAGATAGTTGATTGAGCTGTCCAGATGTTCGTTTCAGCAGTTCCACCCCTGGGTACATCCCCAGACATGTGTGAAGATGTCAATGACCACAACAGAAGCAGTGAGCTTAGGAGCCATAACTCAGCTCAGTGAGTTCCATACGACAGTAAGGCGATTCAAACTTAAAGTCACAGTATTGGGGCAAATATCGTATGATGTCTCTTATATGTGGCACCTAAAATATGGCACAAATGGACCTATCTACAGACAGAAATAGACTCACAGACATACTGAACACACTGGTAGCCAAGGCAGGTGGGAGGAGGGAGAGGCACGGACTGGGAGTTTGGGCTTGGTAGATGCAAACTGTTACTTTTAGAATGGATAAACAGCAAGGCCCTGCTGTACAGTACAGGAAACTGTGTCCGGTTTTCTGGATAAACCATAATGGAAACGAATATAAAAAGACAAATGTGTGTATGTGTTTAACTGAGTCACTTTGCCATACAGCAAAGATTGACACAACACTGTAAATCAACTATATGTCAGTTTAAAAAAAGAACTTAAAAACACAGCATTGGGTTGAATTGAAAACAAAAACCAGAAAAGGAAGAAACATAGTGAAGTCTATTCTACAATGCCATTTATTTATGTTAAAAACAAACGTATACAAAGCCATGCCAATATGCGTTTTTCAATATATGGGTACTTTGGAAAATAAATGAACACACTAAACGATGTGTTTAATGACATTTTGCTTCTCTTTATTCTTTCAGAATCCTCCAAACACAGTAGCCTAGATTGTGTGCTGAGACCAACGGAAGGTGAGTTCAGGGTCAAGGGTACATTCTTGTCCCTGGAGGAGGAGAGGTTGGGAACTTAAAAAAAAAACCTCACAGAGATGTAGCTATAGAAGCTGTGAGTTCTTTCACAGATGCCAGTCATTCAGAGATGAGAGTGGCTGGGATTTACGTTCACATGGATCCTCACACATGGCAGAGGAATCTTAGAGTTCTTCACTTTGTCCTGAGCACAGGGAGGAGGGGTGGCCCATCCGCATCTCATACAGATGAGGAAGCAGAGCCCCAGATCTCACTCACAGCCATGGATAATACTGTGCAGATCCTGGCTGGAACCAGGGTCCCTTGTGCTAAATCCTATGCCCTGTTCACCAGCCAGCCCACCGCCCTCCAGAGCTGGTGCCTCCTCGGCTTCGGTAGAGAGTGACACTTGCCGGCAGCAAAGTCTACCAGGCGTGGGCTAGCAGGAGGGGAGCTGCACCCCACTTAAGCTTAAGCTGTGTTGGTCTATTTGACACTGACCAGTCATCTGGAGGGATCGTTGCCTGGCGATGCTTCTTAACCTTTGTGGGCCTGGGTTGCACGCTGTGCAATAGAGTCCACGGACCAGGCCCTGGGAGGTTAAGACTTGCTCTTCCATTTGTCCAAGGGTACCTTGCCGTGGCAGTTGTCAAGAAAGCAAATGAGGGGCTCACTTGGAATTCTCTGAAAGGCAAGAAGTCGTGCCACACCGCCGTGGACAGGACTGCAGGCTGGAACATCCCCATGGGCCTGATCGCCAACCAGACAGGCTCCTGCGCATTTGGTAGGAATCCTGAGGCAGTCGTGGGGGTGGGCTGGGGTCTGCTGAGAAAGTCAGGGCAGGGAGGGGTGGGGATTTGCAGGCTGGCTGCGGCCCACAGGCCTCGTTCGGTGTAAACAGGCCCCTGTGGCTGCCTCCTTCAGTTTCTTCATACAACCTGCCCTACGCCCCGTGCACCCCACACGGAGGCACAAAACTGCAGTGTCTGTCTGCCTCTCTGCACGCTAAGAATGGATGCAGGTACTGAGAAGTCCAGAAGTCTTTTTTTTTTTTTTCCACCTCCTGGAGCTCCAGATCTAAATTCCTCCCAGGTGCTAGCTCCCTACTTTGGGAAAAGCCACCTGCCTTCCTCATAAAAGGTGTCTTCTGCTACTACACAGAACTGACTTACAGAGGAAACCCAGTAAGACCTCCAGACTTCTGCCTCAGCCTCCCCTCTCCTGCCCTGCCTACTGCACACCATGCTCACGCCTCACACAGGAGCCACACCCTGCCTGCCGTGGGCCTGGTGGTGGGGAGGTGTGTGCTCCGTTCCTGTTGTGGCCCACGTCCCGGGCAGCCCTCTGCTCTGGTGGGGCCCTGCTGCATTTTGAATGGGTCTTTGAGATCCCGCCTTGGCAGGCTTTCATGTGGCTCTGCTCCTCCCCAGGAGTGCACCCTGGTATGGCTCTTTCTGACCCCAAGGCTGCCTCCAAGCTGTGGGGAGGCTGCCAGGACCACGGAGGGACACTCCCAGCATCACCTGACTTTGGCACGTGGTGTAGCTTTTCCAGTGGCAGGGAATGCGCAAGTCAGATAAGGGGTGCTGTTTGCTCATTGGGGCAGGGCTTCCTTGTCACTTTTATTTCCTCTCTCTTTAACCTGTTTTAATCCATGTTAACTCCTTGTTGTTCAGTCGCTAAGTTGTGTCCAACTCTGCGACCCCATTAACTGTAGCCCGCCAGGCTCCTCTGTCCATGGGATTTCTCCAGGCAAGAATATTGGAGTAGGTTGCCATTTCCTTCTTCAGGGAATCTTCCTGACCCAGGGATCGGGCCTGAGTCTCCTGCATTGGCAGGTGGATTTTTTACCACTAGAGAAGCCCCCACTAACTTCTTAATGTGGGCTAAATCGCATGATGAGTTGGTCCAGGTTTGGTTCAGCTGCAAGGGCAGAGAACCCCCAGTAGAAGTGAATAGAGGCTTATTTCTCTCTCATGTGAGTGAAGCCCAAAGGTGGCTTGTCCAGAGCTAACAGGACAGCAACATGGTATCAGGGACCTGGCTTTCAAATATCTGGCTGTTTTAACACGTATGTGACTTCCATGCTCAAGGCCACTCACAGCTCATGTCACATCTGGTGGTCCAGCCCGCGCTTCTGCTTTCCACGTGCAGAATGAAGGAAGGGAAGAAGGGGCAGAACATGTGTGCCAGCTGTCTTTTGAAGATGTCAGGACACTGGCCCCCAATACTCCCGCT
The DNA here is from genome assembly GCF_019923935.1 of Bubalus bubalis. Taxonomy (NCBI): domain Eukaryota; kingdom Metazoa; phylum Chordata; class Mammalia; order Artiodactyla; family Bovidae; genus Bubalus; species Bubalus bubalis. The sequence continues at coordinate 52,832,390 of NC_059177.1, forward strand.
CATGTTTCAGGAGTGAGTGCCTGGCCACATGGCTTACTAGCCACAGTCTGATAAGGCTTATCTCTGTTTTACCGGGTACCAGGTGCCCCGGTAAAAAGCAGGGTTCCTATTACTGAGGAAAAGGGGAGAGCAGAACCTGGACATTTTGCAGCTTCTGATACAATGGCCATGGAGTTCATCAGGCTGAGTCCCCTGCTCGAGGCTGCGAGGATGGGACCCTTTGTACAGTCACAGACTCTCTTCTCCAGCCCTAGTTAGGTTGCCTATAGTCTCAAAGTTTTGCTGAATCCTGTTGGGGCCCAGGTTGGTGGTAACTTGTTACTATGTGTTATAATGACTGTGTTCTGTCTGCCTTGGTCAGACCAAGCTAAGTCTGTCACCTGTTAGGCTGCTGCTGCTAAGTCGCTTCAGTTGTGTCCGACTCTGTGCGACCCCACAGATGGCAGCCCGCCAGGCTCCCCCGTCCCTGGGATTCTCCAGGCAAGAACACTGGAGTGGGTTGCCATGTCCTTCTCCACACCTGTTAGGCAGAGACCACTTAATCTTGACACAAGTAGGAAGAGCTGGCTCCCCATGTTTCTTCTCTGCAGATGAATTCTTTAGTCAGAGCTGTGCCCCTGGGGCTGACCCGAAATCCAGACTCTGTGCATTGTGTGCTGGCGATGACCAGGGCCTGGACAAGTGTGTGCCCAACTCTAAGGAGAAGTACTATGGCTACACCGGGGCTTTCAGGTGAGTGCTGTGGCCAGGCTTCATCAGGACAGGGCCTTGTCCCTCAGCCTCCAGGATCTTGGCACATCACATTTCTTTTTTTTTGTAAAATATATTTCCTTTATTTTTAATTGGAGGATGACTGCTTAACAATGTTGTGTTGGCTTCTGCCATAGAAAATCAGCCGTAAGTACCATAAGTATATGCACATCGCCTCCCTGGCTGCCCCCCGGAACACCCCTGAAGGTATCGCTGAGCACCAAGTTGAGCTCCCTGCCTGGTACAGCGACTCTCTGTTTCACACGGGGTGATGTTTACATTTCAGAGCTTCTCTCTCAGTTCGTCCCACCCTTTCCTTCGCCCTGCTGTGCCCGCAAGTCTTTGGCACCGCATTGCTAAGGGGCCCGATGTGGTCTGTCGGGGGCAGCCTGGGGATCAGCTGATGGGCAGGCTAGGGAGGGCTCCTCCCACCACACCCACCATCCCGCGAGTAGGGACTGACTCCGGGGCTGTCTGACCTCAGCTCTGCTGGGCCCCTTCCTGTGTCCTGGAACCAAGGTCGATCTCAGTGGACCTCAGTGGCATGTTCAGAATCAGAAAGGGAGAGGTTGTGGTATAAGTCCTTTAGGCAACTCAGTTCTATGGGGAGGATTCTCTTTCCCGTAGGCGCCACCTTCTCCCCCAGCCTAGGTAGTTATGTCTCACGTTTTTCTGCTCTCTTTGATTTTGGTCTTAGAAATGGCAGAGAGAGAGTGTTGCAGAGTTATTCTCCACTAGTGAAAAATAAACCAAAAGTGTTCTCAGAACTCACAAATTATAAACACTTAGTGAATTACAGTTGGAGAAGGCAATGGCACCCCACTCCAGTGCTCTTGTCTGGAAAATCCCATGGACGGAGGAGCCTGGTGGGCTGCAGTCCATGGGGTCGCTGGGAGTCGGGCATGACTGAGCAACTTCACTTTCACTTTTCACTTTCATGCATTGGAGAAGGAAATGGCAACCCACTCCAGTGTTCTTGCCTGGAGAATCCCAGGGATGGGGGAGCCTGGTCGGCTGCCGTCTATGGGGTAGCACAGAGTTTGACACGACTGAAGCGACTTAGCAGCAGCAGCAGCAGTGAATTACAGTATCTTTTCACAGCCCTCATTTTTTCAATCCCATTCATGCAGCTGTTACTTCTGAGTGATACGGTTAGGGGTTTGAAGGGCAGAGTTCTCCCCCATCTGTTATTTTTTGTCTTTTCGCCAAGAATATATTTCACCACTAGGTGGCGTCATGTATCTGAGAAACACTGCTCAAACTGGTCTTGGAATTTTTTTAATGTAAATTCAGTAGCCCTCTCTCCAGTGATGGGATGATATAAAAGTAGCTTTTGCTATACTCTGAGTGACTTATTAAATATTTCATGAATGTACAAAAAAATTTTAAGGGGCTAAATTTTTGCACATGAAAAAGTTGTGATGTGATTCCACTCAGAAATACTGAACAGACAACTTGTTTGATAAAAAACCACGAGGTTTTCCTTTTCAAACCTATGTAAGGCACTATTTCACTGAAAACACATACACTTTAGAATTCCTATTTATACTAGAAGGAAATGCTTTGTCTTTTGCTCAACTCGAAAGTTGGAACTGGAAGTTCTGTTCATCTCTCTGTTTCTAACATCCTCATATATTGCTGGTTCTCAATTTTTAAATGCCAGCCATTTTCTGCTGACTTTTCATTATGAAAGAAGAAAATCTAGCCTCTGTTACTGCTCCTGTGCCTCTTCCACTCATAACCACAGGTTTCACCTCCTTTTAGTATCCAACAAGAGTATGACATATTTAGGGTTTACTTTATTATGAATATGCAAATATTAGTCTCATATTAAATATGTGATATAATACAATTATATTCCCCTTACTGTACAAAGTTTTAGTTTACTCTGGAGTTGATAAGTGTCTTATTAAACTTTGCTTAACTTTCTATACTGCTTTTAAAAAATCACTCATTCATCCCCAAACCTTCCACTCGTAGCACAAATCTCCTAACATCCTGTGTATAAACAGACTGGGTGCTGCCCCAGGTTCATCATTTACCTGCAAATGTTGCATCTGAAGTTTCCACCCTCCTTCCCAGTCTAGATTGGCCCTTTCTAGGCCCCCCGAACATCTGTGGTCCTGAGATTCCCCTGAATCATCATTGTGGGATTTTCCATTGTCTTACTTCCTGTTAAAGGACTTGTTTTTTGGATCCCGCATCTTTCGCTTTCTTGATTTTGTTGCAACAGAACATATCTTCTTGAGAAAGAGTGAGTAGGAGTTGCTGGTTTTTGAGTATTTACATGTTTAAAAACATCTTTAGTCCACCCTTGAAGGGATTTATAGTTTGAATAAGTAAATGTAGCCTAGAAAAAATTTTCCTAGGAATTCTGGCAGGATTTCCACATCTGGGAAATGGCAGCATTAACTGGTTTGATCAACAGTCCCACAAAAAACAAGGAAAAGTGTTGGATTCAGCACACACACACACACAGACATGCTCCTAAGAGCATTGAATAACTGACAAAGTAACAAGGGATTATTAGACTAAAATCTAAGGCAAATAGGGACTCAGGGAGCTAAGTGGAGCCACTTTGTCCTGAGACAAATTTACACTCAGAGGTTACATACACCTTTAGGGTAGGAGTGGACGAGAGGTAGCTTCCCCTCCAATCCCATAGGGCTTCAAGTTGCCTAGATGCTGAGGAAAATACACACCATCCCTGAAAAAGTGAAACCATGGGCCAGCTCTTACATGAATTTGCAGCTCCAACTTATGTCTCTTAGGATGGTTCAGAAATTCTCAACTCATAATTCCAAAAAAAGTGACCCTAGACTAGTGAGATCACTGCTCTAGGAACCTGTCTGGAAGACAGAATCTTCAGGTTAGGCCTCAAAGACTGCTCAGAAATAAGCTTTGAATAATAATGAGCCAGACACAGTAAAAGCAGTAACTATAACAATGTTAAACCAACACACAGGGAAGAAGTTGCCAGAAGTGGAAAACAGAAGAATCAGCAGGTTAGTGTTCTTCAAAGGAATAAATAGAACTTCTAGAAAGGAAAAAAAGTACAGCGATTGAAATTAGCTACGCAGCTGACCAATTTAACAGATTAAACGTAGGTAAAAAGAGAAGTAGTGATGTGGAAAGTATATGAAAAAATTATGCAGAATGTAACATAGAAAGAAAATAAGCAAATTCAGAAATTTAAGAGCATCAATCCATTGTCTTCTAAATCTAAAGTTTCCAATGAGAAAGCTGATAACGGTTTTTGATCCCTGCTGCTGCTGCTAAGTCGCTTCAGTCGTGTCCGACTCTGTACAACCCCATAGACGGCAGCCCATGAGGCTGCCCCGTCCCTGGGATTCTCCAGGCAAGAACACTGGAGTGGGTTGCCATTTCCTTCTCCAATGCATGAAAGTGAAAAGTGAAAGTGAAGATGCTCAGTCGTGTTCGACTCCTAGTGACCCCATGGACTGCAGCTCACGAGGCTCTTCTGTCCATGGGATTTTCCAGGCAAGAGTACTGGAGTGGGTTGCCATTGCTTCCTTAATTCTTTGTATATGACATTTTTTTCTTCTTGAAAAGAAAATTGTTTTTAAGTTTTTAGCAGTTTATTTTTGACTTCCTAATTCTGAGAGAGAAGTTTTAGAAAGCTCATGAGATGTTTTAGTAAACAGATCTACACAAAGAATATTTTTTTGAAGAGTAAATAAATCAGACATATTTGATGCATATTTATCTCTAAATTTCAGAGATTAAACAATGAATGAAAAATACTCTCTAGGAAAAATGAGTTCGGGGTTTCGTCCAATGCAAAATGCCTTGAAAGTTATTTTCTTGAAAAGTTTTTGATTTTAAAAAATAAAAGAAATAAGCAATAGTTGTAAAAATTATTTTTCAATCTCCCTCCAGTGTTCTGAAACTTCAAGAGGTTATATATGTGGGTCTTCTTTTAATCCATTGGATGCACATGTGTATTTACACTGCATGTATATAGGCTCTATTTAGTCCTCCTGTTCTCAGCTACTTTCAGTGGTACCTCGTACTTCTAAATGTTGAGTTTTTCTGGAGTTCTGCTGTGCACATCAGCTTTCTCCTTGGGTGTTCCCCACCCAAGTTGGACACTTGGGCGTCCAATTTATGTCACAGTTTTCTTTGCTCTGTTGGGTCAATTACCGCTCACACATTTGATCTCTGACTTCCAAATGACATTATTATCTTCCCTCTTTCCCTCTTGCCTTCCTCTCACTCATGGATTTGTGGCTTAAAAAAAAGAAAATCTCATTCGTGCCATGTTATTGGCATTTTACAAGGAGGGAGGGTACTCAGAAGTCTTTGAGCTACTATTTTAAACTCTAAAGTTCCTGGACATATTTGTCTTTCTTTTTTCTATTTGCTTCCATGTTGCAGTTTTTGGAATGTGTATTATAAATAGCTATGAAAATTCTAATAGTTTTTCCTCTCTGGCAATGTTTTATTCTCTGGAACAATTTAGGTGCCTGGCTGAGGATGTTGGGGACGTTGCCTTTGTGAAAAATGACACAGTCTGGGAGAACACGAATGGTAGGTAAAGGTGTTTTCCTTTCCCCTTCAGAGCACGATCCTTGCCGTCACAACAGAGCCTACTGTTGTGGCAGTCCCAGCGCGGGTTGGAAAAGAATTTCCTGACACCAAGTATTTCAGCAAGGAGTGACTTTATAAGAACAAGGAGCAGAGATAACGAGGGTGCTGCAGGCACAGCGGGCCGACCTCCTGACCAGGCAGAGTCGACCAAACGCTGTTAGAACAGCAACTAGGCTCAAGGGAGAGCTGACTCTTTCCTGGGTTAGTAGCCAACTTTTATAACCTCGAGACGAAAATTGCTGCTGGAAGGGTGGCATTAGGTGATTGGTTAGGGCGCTAGAGGGTGAGTATCGGGGTAGGCATTTTTTCCTGTTAATAATACGGGGTCAGGAAACTGGTCAGTAAGGATCAGGTGGGCTTTTGGCAATGGTTGCAGTGGGGCTCAGTCAGTTCCAGAGGTGCCCTTGATTCTGGGCCACAGAAGCACGCCATCTGCCTGTCTCAGCCGATCGGAAGTTGAAAGTGAATGATACTTAAAAAAAAAAAAAAAATTGAACATATGCAAGTAAAAGTTTCCCCTTTTTAAAAAGGAAGTAGAAGGCTTCATTCAGACCCTGTGAGCCTCAGTGGGGAGACTCCTTGGGGAGTGAATGAGGGCAAAATCACAGGCAGATGATCAAGAGAAGATCCACCAGCCAGTAGAGAACTAGCCACTCTCTCTTCTGACCTCTGGTGAAAATAATAATGATAAATTCAAGACTCTCAGCAGTTTGCTACCTTCTAAACTGCACCTCTGTGCTCACCTCCCATCAGCCTCCCCACCCAGAGGGAACTACCACTTCCTCCCCTGGAGAAGGACCTGCCTCAACTTTCCACCTCCCTCCTTCAGTGACAGCCACAGTCCTAGCCGCTGCTTCCTCAAGTCCCTGGGGAGAGCGACTGAGGCCAGACATGTAAATTTTGGGATGATCTGAGTATCGAATAGACAAAGCCAAGAGGTTGGAGGAAGTATTTTCTTGAGGGGAGAGGACAAAAGGAGAGAAGCGGCCGTGTGACGGAGGAAGCCGTATTTGCATACACACAGGCGATTTGCATACACACAGGCGGGCATGCACACAACTGCATTTCGAATTCAGGAACCTTGAATCTAAGTGATCTCCAGGGCTCAGATGAGTATAGTTTTACGCTTCTCTGGGATTTTGCAACTGTATTTTATTGAAATTGATTTAAATATATTTGATAAACCCATAAGAGAAGTTCCTATCCTTCTTCTAGTTACATTAACAGTGTTGGAATATGAAAGGAAACAATTTCTTCTTGAACACAAACCAGCACTTTTATTTCTGGAACTTGCTGGAAAATACGGATTTTCCATATTTTTATAATACACATTCCAATGTAACAGCTTTATGGAGATATAATTTACATACTGTAAAATCCACCCATTCGGACTGTCTGATTCAGTGATCTCCAGCACATTCACAGAGTGGTACAGTTGCCAACAAAATCCAATTGGAGAACGTTCACAAAACCCCTTAAAAAAGCTCTGCCCCTGTTAGCAGTCCCTTCCCCACACCCCCAGAGCTGGCAACCACCAATTCACTTTCTATCTCCCAAAAATAGATTTGCCTATTGTGGGCATTTCACAGAAATGGAATCCTACGATAAGTGGTCTTCTGTGACTGGTTTGTCTTACTTGGCATCATGTTTTCATCCACCTGGTAGCATGTGTTAGAACTTGGCTCCTTTTTGTTGCTGAGTAAGACTCCATTGTGAGCATATGGCGCTGGTATTTGATAGGTTTGAAGTCTGTATAACTTGAGGAGCTTTATTTGTTCTCCTTCACGTGTGTGCATTTCAAGAGGCCCGTGGGTGGTGGTCGCAGCCCCAGAAAGGAGGCTTTGACTCAGCCGGGTAGCCGTGGCTGATGCAGCCTCCTCTCTGTCTCCAGGAGAGAGCACTGCAGACTGGGCTAAGAACTTGAATCGCGAGGACTTCAGGTTGCTCTGCCTCGATGGCACCAGGAAGCCTGTGACGGAGGCTCAGAGCTGCCACCTGGCGGTGGCCCCGAATCACGCTGTGGTGTCTCTGAGCGAAAGGGCAGCTCACGTGGAACAGGTGCTGCTCCACCAGCAGGTAAGGCTCACAGGGCCTCCTGCCTGTGCTTACCTGCAGGGGCTCCCCTCAGGTGGGCAACCACAGAGCTCAGCAGATCCGCTCATCTCCAGCCATTCTTCCTCGTGCCCCCGCTTGAAGCTGGAGATGACAGTATTTGTCCACACCGTGGGGCTGCCCCGAGTCTCAGGCCCCTGGACGTGTGCTCACTGCCCAGCCAGGAGAGGCTGTCTCTCCTTGAGCCTCCTGTTGTTCTTCTGGCAAATGAGGGAGGCGACTGAGCCTTCCTTTCACAGCCAGGTAGAGAGTTGAGTTTCTTCTGCTGATGTCTCCAGAGCCTGGGCTGGCTGGGCAATGTTCTCTGACAAGGCCCCTGCATTTGTAATCTCTAAAAACAGCCGACCCAGAACCTCTATAGATTTAAGGCTATCTAAGTGAAGACGTTTGAAAGAAATCCTATAATTTCCTTAAAGTCTGGAATTTTTCTATTAGCTTGTCTAGTTCTGTGTTAAAACGGCATTTTTTTTTTTTAATGTGCTTTAAAGACAGTGACCCTAGGATGTAAAAATAGGCCCAATTACTGGCATGTATGGAGCTCCCACTATGCATAGTCACAGGTGCTGATAAGAGGTCTGCCACCATGAAGGTGCTTGGTCCTTGCAGCTCACCTCTGGAGGAGCCCTGGGCACAAAGGAGGAACCATGGTCGGGGGAGGCTAAGTGACCCACCCAAGGCAATGACCTGGTCTGTGGCAGAGAGGATTTCCCATGCAGACTGCCCCTCTGGGAGAGCTGGCCTATTAGAATGTTAGAGGTGATTAACCTTGAGGACGGATCTCAAACTCCTCATCTGGTACCTAGTCACTCATAAGAAGTTCTGAGGGCGGAGGCCACAGATTTAAGAAGCAAGGCAAGATGGTGGGAGGTGAGATCAGAAGTGGTGAGGCACCTGGGCGCTGGCCTGGGGCATGGAGCAGGGGGACACAGGGCAGGGGAAGGCCCAGCCAGGGCAGTAGATTGATTCTAGAACTCAACTCCTTTTGCCCCACGGTCTTCCTGCAGCTGATCCTGCACAGCAGAGATTGCCTCCCAAGTCCATAATCTCTTTTCCTCAGCTGGTCTCTTACTGTCTGCCCTTCTGACATAGGCTCTGTTTGGGGAAAATGGAAAAAACTGCCCGGACAAATTTTGTTTGTTCAAATCTGAAACCAAAAACCTTCTGTTCAATGACAACACTGAGTGTCTGGCCAAACTTGGAGGCAGACCAACGTATGAAGAATATTTGGGGACAGAGTATGTCACAGCCATTGCCAACCTGAAAAAATGCTCAACCTCCCGTAAGTGGAATATAAATAACATCACTGAGAAAGCGTCTTGCATGAAGGTCAAAGTTGGAGGGTCAAACATTTTAGGGGTGATGTGGGTTTAAAAACGTTAAGGCAATACAATGTCTCTGCACCTCAGAGATGGAGATGGTAAAGGACAGGGAGGCCTGGTGTGCTGCAGTCCATGGGGTTGCAAAGAGTTGGACATGACTGAGCGACTGAACAACAAATACCTCAGGAAATTATGCTCTCATTGATAAAGTGAAAGAATTAGAGAGTAAAATAAAGCAGTAGATAATATGCTAAATTTTTATAATGCTGATAGCAATTATAAATATATTTATGCATGTAAATATATCCATGTGCATAAATATATGTATGTATGCATATACATGGGCTTCCCAGGTGGTGCTAGTGGTAAAGAACCTGCCTGCCAATGCATATAAACATATGTACACATGTATATACATGTATATTGAGAAATGGCAAATTCTGATTTCTAGGCAAGTTACCATAAACAGTAACCATAGAGAATATAAATTCTCAAAAACCATTTTAGCCAGGAAAATGTATTGACAACAATTTTAAAATGTTTAGAAGACATAGCAGAGTGTTGTAAGGCTCCAGGCAATAATTCCCAAATCTTAGTGAGTTCTACTTCCTCTGTGCACTGGAGTCATCCAGGTTCCTGTTCCTGGTCCCTCCCCAGGGGAGTTGGAGGCATGGGGCTTGTGTGGTGGTCCAGGGGGAGGGGGAAGGCTGGGAATCTCTACATCAGTGGTTTTCAACCGAGGATGATTTTGTCCCTGAGGCATTTGGCAATGCCAAGAAGTATTTTTAATTCTGATAACTTGGGGTGGGGGTGCTGCTGGCATCTGTGGGTAGAAGCAGGGATGCTTCTAAACAAAGCACAGAACAGCCTTCACAATGAAGAATTCCCCAGCCCCAAATATCAGTAGTGCCAAGGCTGGGAAACCCTGCCGTATCTACAGATATCTCGGGGAATCGTGATGCAGGTGGATCTAGGGCTACACTTAGAAACCCTGCTCCAGGGCTACTCTCAGAGCAGCCCGTTCAGGACTGCACAGACTATGTGGCTCTGGAGGGCAGGGCTCCTCTGTCTGTGCTGAATCCCAAGCACTTAACAGAGACTTGTACAAAGCAGGTGCTCAGGAGGGATTCATGGATGAATGAGTGAGTGAATAGGTAGACACTATTGCAGGCAGATTTGCACGAAGATGATCAATTGCTCGCAAAAGAAATTTGAGGACCATGTGAACTTGAGAGTGTGACAGCTGGTTCACCTGCAGACAAGTGGGTGGGGGTCGTGTTACTCAGGCCAGAGCAGGAAATCTCGAAGCTCAATGAGGACCAGAGCTTCTGTGTGCTCCCTTGGGCCCTGCTGCTCTTAGCAGGAGGGGTCACTGGGAAATATGGGGATGGCAAGCTTTGACCTACAGTGGGGAAGAAGGGCAGAGGGAAGTCTGTTTTAGTGTCTTCTTTGATTGATGTATTGATTCCAAGAAAAAAAAAAAAGGAATCCTTTTCTGAATCTCTGGCTTCATTGTGTCCCACAGCGCTTCTGGAAGCCTGCGCCTTCCTGACGAGGTAAAGCCTGCAAAGAAGCTAGCCTGCCTCCCTGGGCCTCAGCTCCTCCCTGCTCTCAGCCCCAATCTCCAGGCGCGAGGGACCCTCCTCTCCCTTCCTGAAGTTGGATTTTTGCCAAGCTCATCAGTATTCACAATTCCCTGCTGTCATCTTAGCAAGAAATAAAATGAGAAATGCTGTTGATTTTCATTCTCTATAAAATGCCAATTATCTTCTCTCAAATGTCATACTGAAATCATGTCTGACCAAATACCTGCCCAGTGGAACCTTTCTTTCCCTGTTTTCCAGGTCGCACCCGCCTCCCAGTTTCCTGCAGTTTTGTGTTTGGTGTCTGATGGTCTGGAATCTAAGTTCAGGCCAAGAAACTATTTTCCTCTAGGGCACCTGGTCGGTCAGTTACATAGTTGTCTGTGTAAGTGTATGTTTGAGTGTGTACGTGCATATATGTTTGTTTCTAAGGTGGGGAAGAAATAGAGAGTAGGAATCAAGTGATCAGTGGAAGAAAGTGGGTGCCAAGAAGGTTTATGAGTATTTGGTATTTTGAGTAAATAGCATCAGGTGTAATAAATGTACAAATATAGACAAGCAGGGGAAAATGTGGAATACATTGGGCCCTCCATGTCCCTGGGTTACACATCCTTGAATTCAACCAACAGAGGACTGAAAATGTTTGAAAAATTTCAGAAAGTTCTAGAATGCAAAACTTGAATTTGCCATGAGAAGGCAATGGCACCCCACTCCAGTACTGTTGCCTGGAAAATCCCATGGACAGAGGAGCCTGGTAGGCTGCAGTCCATGGGGTCACTAAGAGTCGGACACGACTGAGTGACTTCACTTTCACTTTTCACTTTCATGCATTGGAGAAGGAAATGGCAACCCACTCCAGTGTTCTTGCCTGGAGAATCCCAGGGACAGGGGAGCCTGGTGGGCTGCCGCCTATGGGGTCGCACAGAGTCGGACACGACTGAAGCGACTTAGCAGCAGCAGCAGCAGCCAACTATTTACATATCATTTACATTGTATTAGGTGTTATAAGTAGCCTAGAGGTGATTTAAAATGTATCAGTTCAGTTCAGTTCAGTCGCTCAGTCGTGTCCGACTCTTTGCCACCCCATGAATCGCAGCGCAGCACGCCAGGCCTCCCTGTCCATCACCAACTCCCGGAGTTCACTAGACTCATGTCCATCGAGTCAGTGATGCCATCCAGCCATCTCATCCTCTGTCGTCCCCTTTTCCTCCTGCCCCCAATCCCTCCCAGCATCAGTCTTTTCCAATGAGTCAACTCTTCTCATGAGGTGGCCAAAGTACTAGAGTTTCAGCTTTAGCATTATTCCTTCCAAAGAAATCCCAGGGCTGCTCTCCTTCAGAACGGACTGGTTAAAATGTATAGGAGGAAAAAAAAAAAGATAAAATGTACAGGGGGATATGCATAGGTTGTATGCAAATACTACGTCATTTTACATAGGGACTTGAGCATCCTCGGGTTTGTCCTGGAACCAATCCCCAGGTATACTGAGGTACAAGGGGAAACTAACTGTGCATAACTGTGCATTTATCCCTTGACTTTATTGGTCCTCATTCTCCAGTTACCCTCTAGTCATTGGTTTATTCCTACTTTTCTCAGCCAAGCTTTTTCAAGTGTGGTCAGAGGGGGCTGCCTTCACTTCCTTCAGCAAGTAGGGTGGGTGGTTGGGTCATTCTCTCTTCACCTCCCTGTAATTTGATTCTAACCTATTCACTCCCTTGAAGTGAATAAGAATTCTGGAATAAGACAGAAGCTTAGTAGGGTTCCCATCTCTTTCCCCGAGCCCCTTACATCTCCGATTCTGTGGACCACGTGTTCCTTGAAGCCCTGTTTCCTGATCTTCCTTACTGTTCCTCCTCCTTCCTTTCTCTGCCTTTAACATTTTTAAAAATTTATCTTTAAAATTTATTATTATTGTTCTGTTAGTTGTACTGGGTCTTTGTTTCTGGAAGGACTTTTCTCTAGTTGTTGTGACCGGCTTCTCACTGCAGGGGCTTCTCTTGTTGTGGAGCATGGACTCCAGGGCTCATGGGCATCAGTAGATAACTTAAGTGGAATGAAAGGCCCATGAAATCCCCTTTTCTGGCTGAAATAAAGTTTCAGTCTAACATCACTATATCCATTGATGCTCAGTCATGTCTGACTTGTGACTCCATGAACTATAGTCCATGGAATTCTCCAGGCCATAATACTGGAGTGGGCAGCTTTTCCCTTCTCCAGGGGATCTTCCCAACCCAGGAATTGAACTGAGATCTCCTGCATTGCAGGCAGATTCTTTACCAACTGAGCTATCAGGGAAGCCCCTGTATCAATTAGCTCATGCTAAGTTATATCAACATCCCAGTGCCTTACATAACAAAGCCACATTCATGGGTCATGGGTCACATTCATGCCTGTCGTGAGTCATCAGAGACTCTGTTGTTCATCTCTTTATTCTGAGACCCAGGCTGAACCATCAGCTCCCACCTAGGGTGTGTTGGCTTATAAACAGGGGAAAATAAAAGAGTTGGAGGCACGACACAATAACTCTTAAAGCTTCCTCCTGGGAGAGGCCATATAATTTCCATTATTTCATCACCCCAAAACAAGTCAGGAGGTCATAGCATCACTGTGTCTGTGTGGGGGAGGGGTCTTTGGTCTCACATCCTTTCACTCTGACCCTGAATTGAGTGTGAACTCTATTTGGTGTCCCTGGTTTTACTTTCTGAAACCCCCAAGTTCCTTAAAATCTTCTAGGAAAGCTCGTGGCCTTGCATTCTGCATGGTTCCCACTCTAAGCTTTTTTCTGCCTGACACAGATATTAATGACCATCAGTTGTAATACATTTTAGCACATTCCACTTCAGATTGTACTGAATTAGTGTTTCCTCAGCTTTTTGGAAAATATTCTTGTCTATAGTTAACCATGCAGACTATTTACGGAGGCTAATTATTTACTCACTTCAAACACCATTAATTCCTCAGAAAGACAACAGTTTGCAGCATCTGTAACATCTGTTTACTCATCAAAAGCCAAGGAAAGCCATTCAGAACCATCTGCCTTGTGTTTTGACCATTGATATTGGTCCCAATGTCTTCAACTCTGTAAGCAAGAATTGTCAATGAAAGGTTAAGTCCTTTTTTTTTTTTAAATATTTATTTATTTTTGGCTGTGCTCAGTCTTAGTTGCTGCATGGGCTTTTCACTAGTTGCGGTGTTTGGGCTTCTCATTGTGGTGGCCTCATCCGTTGTAGATCATGGGCTCTAGGGCATGAGAACTTCAGAAGTTGCAGTTCCCTGACTCCAGAGTACAGGCTCAGTACTTGTGGTGCATAGGCTTAGTTACTCTGTGGCATGTGGGAGCTTCCCAGATGAGGGATTGAATTTGTGTCCTCTACACTGGCAGGCGGATTCTTTACCACTGAGCTACCCGGGAAGCCCTAACAGTCTTAAATAAGTTAATTTTCTCTGGACACATTTGTTTGCAGTTGCAATCAAATGATTTCTTTAATTCAACATAGTTAAAAGGCTTTTCTTGCTTGGTTAACAAGTGAGCTATTTAGAAACTTACTTTGCTTGTAGCCTTATTTCATTTTTTGTTCTGAAGAAAAAAATTTTTTTTCTTTTTTTGGTTTTGGCTGGACTGTACAGCTTGTTGGAGCTTAATTCCTTGACCAGGAATTGATTCTGGGCCCATAGCAGTGAAAGAGCCAAGTCGTAACCACTGAATTGCCAGGGAATTCCCTTGAAGAAATTCTGTTGTGATGAGATATTTCACTTTAAAATTTCTAAATTTCCTAATCATTTTTTTTCCCCCTCTGAGTTTGGAATGGTGCAATGAATGCTTAGACTGGAGATATCAACACATGTTGTATTCCTTTAGCACAATGACAGTTTCACTGTGTAATAAATACAGTGCTTTGTCATCTAATTTGATAACAAAATAATCCACAATTCATAGTGACATTTGAAGTTCACTTTTCTCTTTATTTTTGACATGCTGGATATGAACTGGTAATAAAAAGAAACTGTCTACTGAAAACATTTTTTTAAAAATTTACATTGTGTGTGTAAAGAGAAACTGTTTTCTCTACTGACAACACTTTTTTATATTGAAATATAGTTGATTTATGATGTGTCAATTTCTATTGTACAGCAAAGTGATTCAGTTATATATATATGTACATTATTTTACAAATATTTTTCCATTAGGGTTTATCACAGGAGTTTGAATATAGTTCCTTGTGCTGTACAGTAGGGCCTTGTTGTTTATCCATTCTATAGATAACAGTTTATATCTGCTAATCCCAAACTCCCAATTCATCCCTGCCACAACACCCTTGCCATTGGCAACCACAAGTCTGTTCTGTATGCATGTGTCTACTCAAACCATTTTGGATACTAAATATGTGGGTTTCTTACACCAAACAATTATCTAATTCTCTGTGGACACCAACTGTGGGTTTCCTGTAAGTCATTTCAAGTCTGACACTAACCACTTAGAGTTCACCACAGGTTAAAGGCCCAGGCCTACCAGACTGCCCTCTTCCTTCAGATGCCAATCACAAGTAGTGGGTTCCCAGGTTACATATACTTTTGACCAACTTGGCTATAAACCGAGGATTCCCACAACTTCCTCCTTACGTTTGATAATTTGCTATAATGACTCACAGAATTCAGGGGAACATTTTACTTATTGTTACCTATTATGTTAAAGGACCATATAAAAGATACAGAATAGCCAGATAAAGAGGTACATAGGCTAAGGACTGGAAGGGCCTAGAGCATAGGAGTTTCTGTCCCTGTGGAGTTGGGGTGTGCCTCTCTTCCAGCACATGAATGTGTTCACTAACCAAGAAGCTCCCTGAACCCCGTAGTATAGGGTTTGTATGGAAGTTTTGTAACATACACACAATTGATTAAGCCATTTACCTCTGGTGATTATCCAGCCACTCTGCCATCCCTGGAGGTTGGGAAGTAGAGCTGAAAGATCCAATCCTCTAATTACAAGTTGGTGCTGGGAACCAGCTCCCATGCTGAACTTACATAGGAAAGCAGCAAAAGTTACTTCACCAGCATACACTCAGATCTGACTGAAACTCAGGTATAAAGTTTATTATGAATAACAAAAGACACTCTTTTCACCCCATCAGTCTAGGCTGAAGATTGCATGTACATGTCATATTGTATTGTACCTGTACATGTACATGCCACTGTCGTATCACATCATCACAGTCTGCTACTTGAAGTGCTGCTGAATCATAACCACCTGACTGTGATTTGCAAGGCACCAAGGGGCAGCAGGAAGCCACGAGAGTTCCAGAAACCATCGCACAACCACTGGACTCAGCCATTACAGTGCAAAAAAGCCCACTAGCAATACGTATTTACAATGCCAATAAAACTTTGTTAATGGACACTGAAATCTTTATTTCATATGACTTACACATGCCATGAAATATTCTTTTGACTTTTTCCTAACTATTAAAAAAAAGGTAAAAGCCATTCTTTGCGCAGGTGCCCTGCCAAACAAAACAGCAGGTGGTAGGCTGGGTTTGTTCCAACGCTTGTAGTTTGCCAGTTCCTTTGGATGCCGCCCTTTGTCCTGTGGTAGGAACATCCCTGGCTCTTTCCATCTACTCTTACAAGTTAGGCTCTGCCTCTGTCGAGCAGGACAAGTGTCTGGAGGTGCTCTAGAAGCACAACAACGATGACTCTTGTTTCCACTGCACCACGTGTTGAAAGGGCCTAGAGCTGCTCTGGGGCAGCGAATTATCCACCACACCGATACCTGCAGCGCGGTGCTGCAGCGCTTGGTCAGTGCGATTGGGACTCTCGCTACCGCGCAAGAGTCCACGTGGCTGCCAGTGTCTGCGCCTGCGCTTGCGCAGTCCTTCCGTGGAGGGCTGCGCGGCAGAGGGCCCTAAGGTTATCGCGAGGGTTAGAAGATTCTCGCGAGGCCTCAAAAGTTCTCTGAAGGTCTCTAAGATTCTGTCAAGGGCTCGAAAGTTCCCGGGAGGGCTCGAAGGTTTTCCCTCTGGCTGCTTTCTTTGTTTTGTGGGTTTAGTTTGAGGGAAAAGCCCCTACCGTGTGGTGCCGGGAGCTTCCTCTCAGGAGGAGCGTCGTGTATTCTTAAGTTGGGAAACAGACTGAGGCTGCATAATTCTCTCTCAGGGAGTTAGCTGTTAGCCTTAGCGTATTTGGACTAGTTTAGCGCCGCATTGTTTCCAGAAATAATTACAAGTCAGGCCTGAGTGGGAAAGAAGTGGCCTGTGAGCAGGACATCTAGAGTCCAGGCCCAGCTCTGCTGCTGTGTGACCTCAGGTAAGTCCCTTAACTGTTCTTGCCTCAGCTCTATTTGTGGGTGAAATGAGGGGCTGGGCCTTGTTCTCTCTGACTCGAACAGATTGAGTCTCATCCCAGTCATGAGGGACCAGAAAGGAGACTTTTAAAATTTGTGCTGGGGAAGGGTATCATACTTTTTTCTTTGTTTTTACCTGTGGTGGTCCGTGTGCAGGTTAGAAAAGAATTTCTGGAAAGGCAGAATGAGAATACAAAGGCAGAATGAAATGAGAATATAATTTATTAGAGTGCACTCCTATTAAATAGAGTGTCTAATAGACGCAGCGGGCAGGCTCAGGGAAGAAATGACAACTAACACGGGTCATCTGCCTGTCTTTTCTAGCCGGGGAACAAGGAAGGGAATGGGATAGAAATCTTGCTGCCATTTACTAATTAGGTACCATATGTATGCTTTCCTTTTACGGGGGAGAAGAACAGGACAAATACCCTTCCTAATATGGGGTTAGGAAAGAGACAAGCTATACTCCCCAGGATGGCGCAAAAATTGCGACATGGGTGGGAGGGTGATAAGGGTCTGATGCTTTCTGTTTCTGCCTTCTGAGGCCCTTCTAGCTCAGCTTGTTCTTTTGTCCTCTGGCCACTATATTATCCAGACAATATCAAAGTTAGTTTTCTAACTAACTACCACTCGTGGCTCGGTGGTAAAGACTCTACCTGCTAGTGCAGGAGATATGAGATCCATCTT
Source organism: Bubalus bubalis (assembly GCF_019923935.1). NCBI lineage: Eukaryota > Metazoa > Chordata > Mammalia > Artiodactyla > Bovidae > Bubalus > Bubalus bubalis. The sequence continues at coordinate 52,849,789 of NC_059177.1, forward strand.
GGGTCCAGGAACGTTCCACAAGCAACTTAGTTGCAGAGCAACTAAGTCTGTGTTCCTCAACTACTAAGCCTGTTCCCAGAGCCAGGGAGCTTCCACTGCTGAGCACAGGTGAGAAGCCACTGCAGTGAGAAGCCCATGCACCACAACTAGAGAGCAGCCCGTGCTCCCCGCAACCAGAGAAAGCACACAGACAGCGGTGAAGACCCATTGTGGCCAGAAAATTTAAAAAAAATCAGTTTTCCTCTTCAGCTTGGTCTTAGGAACATTTCCCTTTGTGCAGTGAGAGTCAAAGAGGGCTCAGTGGACATCTACATACCCACCATGTGGAGCTGACAGGTGTTAACATTTTGATGTGTTTTCCTCCTCGTTTCCTTTATATGACCTGATGTGTGTGTGTGTGTGTGTGTGACATTAAATTATTTGAATGTGTGTTGTGACCACTGTGACATTTCATTCCTAAGTTGTTTTTTTTTGCATTTTTTAAAACAAATTATTTTTGACTGGAGGATAATTGCTTTACAATATTGTGTTGATTTCTGCCATACATCAGTATGAATCAGGCATATCATTCCTAAATTCTTGAGCATGCATTCTCTAAGAGTAAGGACAGTGTCCCACATAATCCCAATTTTATTGTTACTCTTGAAATGATAAATCTATAGCATCTGATATGTTGTTCATAGTCATATTTTTCAGATTTTCCCTGTAATGTCTTTAGCCTCTTTTTAAGGAAGTGTTCCCATTACCCATTGGTAGTCAACCCCTCCTTCTTACCTTCCCTCATGGGCATGAGTGTCACTTCTCTCTGTGGGAATAACAGCACCTGTGTTGGCTGCAGTCTTTTTCTTGGCCACCTCCTCATCTGTCACTGCATCCCATCTCCTCTAGTCCATTTGGAGATGAACCTGACCCTCTGCCTTGGAGTCTTTCAGAGACAGAGTGGAAACAGTGAATATGTGTGCAGATCATCGTCAGACAGAGCTGGCGTGTACTTGGGGACTTGGGTTGTGTGCTTTGCAGAGGAGGGCCGGCCTGTTTGCACGGGGCAGCTGGGGAAGGTCCTGAGCCATGGTGAGCAAGCTGGGTGCACCCCCAGGAAGTGTGCGGTAGGTGCGCTGCAAAGACAGACGCCCGAAGTAGCGTGTGGGCGAGGGCTTGGTGGGGAGGGCTGTCCACAGACTCACAGCAAAACTGTTGAGCTGACCATGTGGTTGAGGGCAGAGGAAAACACATATTGTCATAGGCGATACAAGCCAGATGGTCTGATCCTCCCTACCACTCCTTCAAACAAAGAAGTGGGGATGAGCCACATGTCCCCAGATCCTTTTGTTAAACATAGTCATTTACCTGGCAGTTGCAGGAGGCTGATATGGGGAGGAGGAGGCCCATGAGAACTGAAATTCAAACACCATCAAGGTTCAGGCAGCGTCTGTGGAGGGTGTGAGGAAAAGTGCTGTGTGGCAGCATCCAATGGGCCAGTCACCGTGTTGCTCACTAAGCCCTCATCCTGGCCATCAACCCTGCCTGGGGAGGAGTCTTATTCCCAGTTATCTGAAGGTCAGGGAGGCTAGGTGGCCTGTGTTGGGTCCCACTGGAAGAGAGAGACACCCCTTCTACCCTCTCTCCAAGTAGGCACGGCAGGGGGCTCTAGGGATGTGACTAATGGCCCTGGTAGATCAAAGGATTTAGAGTCTGAAATTTAGATCAAAGATTTTCTTCTGTTAGATGTGCCAGAGATGGTGGTTTGGAGAACTCTGCTTTTCTCAGTGTTGGTAAATGGTTGGCTGACGGGACCAGCAATCCTCAGACCCGCCTTCCCCCAATCACTTGGTATATTGTAAAAAATCTGGTGCAGTTATATACAGGAACTCACTCTATAAACCAGGCTCTAGAGACTAACCAGGAAGTACTGGGTGGAGGAGAGGAAGGAGCATAAGATTTGATATCAGAAAATGTCAAGCCCAGATTCTGACCCCTGAGAGCTGTGTGATTTAATTCTCAGTTTCCATACTTGCAAACTGAAGCTGATGATTCTCAGTTTTCTTTGACTTTTCTGTGGTGCAGATATGTCTGTGAAGGCAGTTGGTAAACAACAACAACAAAGTCTTATTGAAATTCCAGCTTGGTGGGGGAGCCTGAGACCAGCAAAGGATGAGCAGCTCTTAGGAAGGAGGATGATTGGGGCTGATGTGGCCCCAGAACATTTGGAAAAAAAAAGGGTATTTGTTGGTTAACCAAACTTCAAAATTAATTGGCATCCTATGTTTTTTTTCCAACCTCAAATTTTATTGCTTTCTCATTCACTGTATCAGTTGTTTACTATTTTACAATTTGTTCCATTTATACCCACAAATACATAGAATTGAGATGAACAAGAGATTTCTTGTGAGATTTCAGCCTTTCTCTCAAATGTCCCAAATCAGAATTATCTTGACTTGATAGGAAATTCTTTTTGCATTAGAAAATAATTTAATTTACAGGCAAAACATAAACGTCAATTTTTCTTAACTATGCTAACTATCTTCTCTTTGGCTTTTTAATGATTGTTAGTTTTCTAATGCAATAGTTTGTAGAAAAGTACAAAAGCATGTGTTTTTTTTTTTAATTGAAAGATAGTTGATTCACACTATTTTAGTAGTTTCAAGTATATAGCATAGTGATTCTGTATTTTTGCAAATGATACTCCTTTATAAGTTATTATAAGTTAATGGCTATAGTTCCCTATACTATGTAATACACCTTTGATACGTATCTATTTTATACGTAGTGGTTTGTGTTTGTTGATCCCATATCCCTAATTTGTCCCCTGCACTTCCCTCTCCCCTTTGGTAACTACAAGTTTATTTTCTATGTCCATGACTGTTTCTGTTTTTCATATACACTCATTTGTGTTATTTTCTAGATTCCACGTATAAGTGATGCCATGCAGTATTTGTCTTTCTCTGTCTGACTTATTTCATGCAGCACAATATTCTGTAGGTCCATCCACATTTCTGCAAATGTCAAAATTCCTTCCTTTTTATGGCTGAATAATATTTCATTCTGGGTGTGTGTACATTCGTCTGGTCTGCACTTGATGGGCACTTGGGCTGCTATCATGTCTTGGCTATTGTAAATGGTGCAAACCTGAATCATTTTTATCTTTAGAACAACTGTCCTCTGCTAGGGGAAGAAGATCTTGCTGGATTATCAGTGTTCCAAATATACTACATATGTGTGTGAGCTGTTGTAACTGGATCATCCTTCACAAACTTTTGATTTTCAGTAATGATTTCACTCTGAGTCACTGTCAGAATTTATATATGCCCATGTTTTCATTCTGAAAATTCTGAAAGGATTTGTTCTGTGAATTCAGCACTGTGTGTATGAACATCCAAAACCAATGTCATTTTGTCTGAGATTTCTGTTCCATATGTGGTAGAGGTGAATGGAGAGTCCAGACCTACTCATATCAGCATGTGAAGAGCATTCCCACATGCCTTCTCCTTCTCCTCTTTTCATATCTGCTGGGGTACTTTCTTCTGAGGTCTTGCTCTTAACTTGTCATGGTGTTTTTATTTGCTATTTAATGTCATTCAGGATGAGTCCTATCTTAGCTCAGGCTGTCACAACAAATACTACAGACTTGGTGGCTTAAACAACAGAAACTTATTTCTCACAGTACTCAAGGTTGGGAGGTCCAAGATTGAGGTGCCGGTGGAATTCTGGTGCAGGCTCTCTCCCTGGCTTGCCAATGGCCACTTTCTTGCTGTGTCCTCCCATGGTGCAGAGAGAAGACATTCTCTAGTGTCTTTTCTTAAAAGGCATTAATCCATTACTGAGGGCTCCACCTCATCTAAACCAAGTTACCCCACAAAGTCCCCATCTCCAAACACCATCACACTGGGGCTTGGATTGCAACGTATGAATATTTTTTAGGACACGATTCATCCATACTACCCTGTGAGGACATGGAAGATCCAGGGATTGGTATAGCTTGTGCTTACTATGAGATTTCTCCCAGGTGCCACCTCTTCCTCCTCCCTCCTCTGTAATGGAGGTGAGAGGTTGTTGTCCATAGTCATCCCAAATTTAAGCTGTCACCTCTACTTGGGATATGTAACAGAAAACGGGCACTAGATAGCACCCGGCAAACGTGTATTGTGGCATTTTGTAGTTACATGTGGTGAGGCCTAAGGTGTATGTTACACTGAAAAGAACAAAGCATGCCTTGTGTTAAAGATTTCTAGACACAGTCTTACATTTACTATTGTTAAATAGGAGGAAGTATTAGAAACCTTGGGAGGCTCAGCGGTTGGGGTTGTCTGGCCTCATTGGGGGTGTGGCAAGTAGCCAAGAAGACCCAGAGTACTTTCCACAGAGAAAGTCTGTTTTCTTCTTTTTATCCAGAGCCTCCAGCTAGCCAGCTCTTTCAATTACATGAAAGGAAAGGTGCCTGATAAATTGCTTCTGTGGGAGTAGGTTGCTTCTCTTTCAGAATGTGGTTCAGTTGGTTTTAAAAGTACATATTTTCTGTATGTATTTTCTCACCTGAATTTTGAAAGTTTGGTGTGCTGGCCACAGCATAGATTCTGGAGTGAATGGCACTGGGTTTGTGTCCCAGCTTTGCCACTCTCTAGCTGTGTGATCATAGACAAATTTCTGAGCCTGTTTCCTCCCCAGAGAAAGGAGACTAATTCCACCCATATCATGAGCAAACAGTGAGATGTGGAAGAGCTCGCGTTTGTCAAGAGCCTAGCACATTGCCTGAGACAGATTCAATGCTTGGTGGATGTTTGTTCACCACCCACTTTTCTCCCTGTATCCTATTTTATATACAGATGTGTAAAAAACGACTGGACAGAACAAGATGATGAGTGAAAAATCGATGTTTATTTATCCTGCCTTTGACAGGAGCTAGTTTCCATTTAGCTAGAAAGGTGATATTCTTCCCCTGAGGTGCCTTGGGCAGGTTCCTCAGTGGGTTGAGGTGCAGTGTTACAACACAGGTAGCAAAGATGGCAGAGGTGTTTCCTAAATGCCTTGTCAAGAAACACGTAGAGGAGAGGGTTGATGCAGCAGTGGGTGGCGGCGATGATTCTCGTGATCTGAACGCTTTTGTTCAGGTTGTAGCTACTCCCACAGCCATGCAGGGAGAAGTGTTTGTTGAAAGCAGACAGGAAAAGTACAATATTGTAGGGTCCCCACATCAGAAGGAAAACTGCCATTATGGTGAAAACAAGCTTGAAAAGGTCATAGTTCCTCTCCCTGAACTGGAGTGTTTTCCTCATTCGCACATAGCAATATACAAAAGCAAACAGTGGCAAAAGAAATCCCAAAATGTTCATCTTTAAGGTCAGAAAATGCTTCCAGAATGTCTCATTGGCTGGTAAGAAGTGAAGTCCGGTAAAGAAGCACTTGTATTTCTGGCTTTCCATCTGAGGTTTGTAAGAAACAAGTTCAGGCAAAGTGACCAGAGTGGCTGTGACCCACACTAGAACACTTATGAAGATGCTGCCGGCCACAGTCCTGCAGGCTGAGAAACGCCTTCTCACATGGAAAAACTCCTTGTACCTTTGCACAGTCAGAAGGACATTGAAAAATGCCTCACTGTACAGGCCTATGGAGTAGAGCACCAGGAGAATTTTACACAGAGGGTCATCAAAGCCCTCCCCGTGAGAGGCTGCGTAAGCCCAGAATGGCAGAGTGAGCAAGAAACCCAAGTTCGAAAGTGCCAAATTGAGGAAAGAGATATTTTCTGCTTGCTTGAGTCCTTTACATTTTACCAGGATAAACACAACCAAGATATTGTCCAGGAGGCCAACCAGGAACACTGTGGTGTAGAGGTAAGGCACCAGCTGGGCTGAGAGAATCTTGGGGTCGTATGGGGTGCATGGTTCTATTTTGTTATTACTCACATCATCCTTTATGAAGACATCATAGTCATCCTCTGGTGCTGACGTGTAATTAGCCATCTTTAGGCTGCCCTGGGGAGAAATGAAAGGTTATTTTCCCTTCATACAGCTTTGTGGTCCTGGATGAAACAGCACACAGGACTAGAGCTCCTGCAGCCACACTCGTCCTTTTCTGGTGTTTATTTTAGCCAGAGCAGGTCTCAACTCAGAAGATTTAAAATAAACATTTCTTTAACATGCCCCTGCATCCTGAGCACAGCTGCTATAATTCATCCCTTCATTAAGCACTTAGGTGTTTAGTAGTATGCCAGCTACCACAGGGAGACAAAAGTAAACGTTACCCTTCTTCATACAACTTCATTCTCTTGGTAGAAACAAGACTTGCCTACTTGAAGCTATATAAGAAAAAACAATTAAAGAGAACTAAGTACCTGGGTTTAGTTCCACAAAATTGGTGTCCGTCACAGTTCCTATGTGTTTAAAAAGTTTGCTCACCCTCTGTAAACAGCTTCCTGTGATAGGCAGAGAAGTCTGAGTTCTCTCGAAGGATATAAATAAATGTTTGCAAAAGTGAAACCACCCTAAGTATCAAATGGACACAACTGGTTAAATACGTCGATGACTTACCACTGACTGAGTTCCTGGGAGGGGAGGGAACAGCCTCCTGACCTACGAGTTGCTGTAGGAGCCGTCTGGCCAGATGAAAGACTTAACTTCCTTCTGAATAGCCGGCCCCTGACCCTTTGGGGCAAGAGAAACCACTGTTTATCCCCCTGGTGGCTGTGTCCCACCAGTCATAGGTCTCGGGGACTAAGCGAAATAAAGCAACTTGAAAGCTCCCACTAACCCCTAGGTAGTTTCTCAAGCTGCAAAGAGAAACCGGGAAGTTGTTTGCTCCTGCTGCTGCTCTCCCCACCCCCACCCCGCACCCCGCCTTTGATTTCCCTGTGGCCATCCTGCTGGCTGCCCCAGATAAGGAACTAAGTTATTGCTGCTTCTCAGTGATACTGAGGGAGGGATGGAAAGTGCTCTGATGTGCAACTCTGAGCAGGTAGTGGGTAGCAGCAGAGAAGTGTCACACGCAGTGACTGGCGGTGACTGTGCATCCGGACCAGGGGCTGATGCTCCCCTGGAGCATTTCATCAGTATTAGCATATGGGTCAGTCTTCAAGAACTTGTAGTGAGCAACCCTGCTTGGACTTGTACTGTTACTTTTGAAAGTAGCAGTAGCTGAGAGGAACAGTAACAGGGCTTTCTTCAGCTCAGCTGGTAAAGAATCCGTCTGCAATGTGGGAGACCTGGCTTCGATCCCTGGGTTGGGAAGATACCCTGGAGAAGGGAATGGCTACCCACTCCAGTAATCTGGCCTGCAGAATTCTGTGGACTGTATAGTCCATGGGGTTGCAAAGAGTTGGACACGACTGAGTGACTTTCTTTATTCTTTCTGAGAGACATTTTTTGTGTGTCAGATATTTGGCTGAAGAATGGGGCCCCAAGGGAGGATTTGGTGCCATTGGAAGCCACAGAATAATGTCATTTGGGAAGAGAGTGGGTTCAGAGATGAGACCTCAGTACCAGTGAGCCTGGGGGAAATCGATGTGATGGAACCAAGGAGTTAGGAAGGATGTTAGAAGCTGACCCTGCTCCTGTAAGAAGGGCCTAGTGCAGGAAGATTCCATGGTGAGGACACAGAGGCTCTATCAAGATGCTGTGCAGAGAATGTGAGGGGAACAAGTTCAACCCTAGACTGAGGCTGGGGTGGGTGACGTTTAAGGCCAGAGAGAAAGGAAGCTGAGAGTCCACATTTGAAGGGAGATGGGGGTGGTTGGGAAGAAAGATGAACTGAGAAAAATAACTTGAAATAACTGGAAAATCTGTATGAACTCCTGGATTGACTCTTTGTACCTGTGATGGACCTAATTTGGGGACCAGTCTTACATGTTGGCTTCCTGTTCATTTCACTGGTTAAAAGACTTCTGTTAATGCCAAAGATGTTTTTGAGGTGATAGTCAGTGCAGAATGTGGATCTGTCAGAAATATAACTGAGGGAACTATTAAGGGAAAGGAAAAATAAACAATAAAGGCCTGGACAGATATGTGACAAGCATTAAATTTAACCCAGAGGGAAACTCGTGATGTTCCTCTGTATGAAGGGGTTGGAAGGGGTTGGGAGAGATTGGTGCTGCTGGGAACCTGGGTTGTGAATGTTTCCCAGCAAGTCTTCCTCCATCATCCCCCAGTATGGCTTCTGTGAGTCAGTGAGGGTCACCGCGCCCTGGGGGTTCTGACCCCTGCAGCTGGGCTATTTGGAGACACATCAGTCCCCCCACAACTTTGACTAAGTGATGGTGCCTCATGGTGCCTTATTGCCTGATGCTCACTGGTCAGTCTCCCAGAGGGGAGTGAGGGTCAAGTCAAACTTTGAAACTTAAAAAACCCCATGAATATACACACTGCACATTGTGTGGTTAAGTGGAGGAAAATAGCAGCAAGCAGGTGCCTCATCTGTATCACAGAATCATGTGAAATTTGAAGTTTCCTAGAGAAAAGCATTGTTCGGTAAATTCCAGATCACCCTAATTTCCTGATATTCAAATGGACTTCACTTTTGGAATTATTTTATTTTGGCTTGATTCCCAGAATTCTGCTTATTTACACCCAGACCTTGGAATTCTTTTTTTTTTAAATTGAGATATAATCGACGAAAAGCATTCTAGAAGTTTAAGGTGTGCCATACTGATACATTTATATTGCAATATGATTGCCATGGTAGTGTTAGCTAACAAAATTACCAATTTTTTATGTGGTGAAAACAATTAAGTTCTGTTTTCTTAGCAAATTTAATGTTTATAATACAATTTGGTTGTCTATAATCACTATATTGTATATTTGATCTTGAAGACCATGGGATTCTTGAAAATTAGTAGGAAGGAGTGGTTTAAAATCTAAAGTTGAAGCAGGAGGAAGGTTTTATTACCATTTTAGTATCTGGAACTGTAATAGGGTCATCATTATTGGTGAAACTTCACTACATTCTAAGGTTTGTGAGCTGCATGCTCAATTAAAAAAAAAAAAAGAAATCCAAGGTCTGGGTGTAAATAAGCAGAATTCTGGGAGTCAAGCCAAAATAAAATAATTCCGAAAGTGAAGTCCATTTGAATATCAGGAAGTTAGGGTGATCCTTACCGAACAATGCTTTTCTCTAGGAAACTTCAAATTGCACATGATTCTGTGATACATATAATTAAACCCCAGTTTTTTAGACAATTGAAGTATAGTTGATTTACAATGTTATATTAGTTTCAGGTGCATAACATAGTGATTCAGTATATTATACATTATACTCCATTTAAAGTTATTCTTTAGAAGGACTGAAGGTTCAGCTGAAGCTGAACCTCCAATACTTCAGCTGCCTGATGTGAAGAGCCGACTCATTGGAAAAGACCTTGATGCCGGGAAAGATTGAGGGCAGGAGTAGAAGGGGGATGACAGAGGATGAGATGGTTGGATAGCGTTACCAACTCAATAAACATGGGTTTGAGCAAACTCTCAGAGATAGTGAAGGACAGGGAATCCTGGTGTGCTGCAGTCCTTGGGGTTGCAAAGAGTTGGACATGACTTAGTGACTAAATAACAGCAAAATTATTGCAAAATAATGGCTATATTTCCTTGTGTTGTGCAACCTATCAATGTTGCTTATTTATTTTATACATAATAGTTTGTATCTTTTCATCCTTTACCCCTCTCTTGGCCCTTCCCCGAATCTTCCCTCTCTCCACAGGTAACCACTAGTTTGTTCTCTACATCTGTGAGGCTCTTTCTGTTTTGTTATATTCGTGAGTTTGCTTTTTTAATTTAGATTCCACATATAAGTGATAACATACAGTGTTTGTTTTTCTATGATTTATTTAACTAAGCATAATACTATGTCCATCCATGTTGTTGTGAATGGCAAAATTTCATTCATTTTTACGACTGAGTAATATTCCATTGTACATGTATGCACCACACCTTCCTTATCCATTCATCTGTTTATGGGCACTTAGGTTTCTTCCATATCTTGGCTAATGTAAATAATGCTGTGAAAGTTGGGGTTCTTATATCTTTGAAATTAGTGGTTTCATTTTTTTCAGATGTATACCCAGGAGTGTAATTGCTGGGTCATCTGGAAGTTTTATTTTAGTTTTTTGAAGAACCTCTATACTGTTTTCCATAGTGGCTGCATCAATTTACATTCCTACCAACAGTGTACGAGGGTTCCCTTTTCTCTACATCCTCACCAACATTAGTTATTTGTGGCCTTTTTGATAATAGCCATTTTAACAGATATGAGGTGATAATACCATTGTGGTTTTGATTTGCATTTATCTGATGACTAATGATGTTGAACATCTTTTCATGTGTCTGTTGGCCATCTGTATGTTTTTAGAGAAGTGTTTATTCAGGTTCAGTCCCAGTTTCAGTATAGGAGGCTATCATGTTATAACTCTTACTCCCCCCATAACATGTAGATCATTCATTTGTTCAACGAATGTTTATAAAATGCCTAGCATGTGCCCAGCTGTGTTTAGTAGACAAACATCCTGACCTTCATGGAGCTTACGTTGCAGACAAAAACAAAATAAGTATGTAAGTTAAAGGTGGTAGGAGAGAAGTTCTGTGGCAAAAAGTAAAGCAGGGAAGGAGACTAGGAGGGGCCAGGGTGGTTTGGGGGTTCACATTTTATGTAGAATAGTCAGAGAAAGCCTTGCTGACAAGATAATCTCTGATGAGATCAAACAGCAAATGATTAGGTCCAATAATTTATACTCATCTCATTTTTTTCTTGTTACTGAGTTCTTGTATCAAAGAGATCAGAAAACACACTGAGCAAAGGCACACAAAAACACACTGGAAAACACACTTAGCAATAACTTTACAGGAGATGCGGAAATATTCTTCGTGTTACATTGGTTTTCCATTAAAAAAAAAAAAGCTGAGGGTGCAGTGCATCTGTTAGTAATTCATTGCCTTTTAGCCCCTAACCCACCTTCCTTCTTTTGCTTTGTGATCCTCAAGCTGAACTCTGTAAACATTTGTCCTTTGCCAGCTAGTACAGAAGGCGCTGAGAATCACAGGAAGAGGCAGGGGCTTCTCATTCTGGTTCCAGGATTTTGTTGTTTGTTTTTGCTCCTTGGGATGACCTGACAGTGCTGTGTGGAGACTGAGTGATGCCCACCCTCTTGTGTGTCTCGCTGGTACCCTTACAGGCAGTTTCCTACTCACCAGCCCCAAAGGGCAGCACCTTGACAAATTTCCTGACCATCTAGAGGGTTGCAGTCACCCTCTCTGACAAGGTCTGAATCTCAGATTTTCGAGGGAAGGCATCTTCCAGGTGTGTTCCTTCTTGGGTGCTTTGCCTCAGCCTGGAGGCCGCTCCCTATATCTGCTTCCTCCTCCCTTGGGTTTTCAGTCCCCTTTGACTGGTTAACAATTCTTGGTAGTGAATTTTCTTTGTTCAAATTGCTGGTATGATTCCTGTCTCTTAACTGGATGCTGATTGATTGATAGAACATTAAATTAGTTGAGTGAAGGGACGGGAGAGTGCTAGGATGCTTAATGCATCCTAGTGTGGTGGCATTTCAGGGGTCTAATGATACTGAGAAAAGGTTATTCAAAAATTTAGAATTACAATAATTTATCTATTTCTTAAAATGGCTTCAGCAAATATCGATGCTGTCAGATTATCTAATTTTTATTAGCAAATATTCCAGAAAACTTGATAAGTATAGGAAAAAAAATCTTTGATAATGATATTCCCAAATAGCAGCTATTATAATTTTTAAATAGAACTACTTCTTGATGGAAAGTTTGTAAAACCTATTTTTGGAAAACCATCAGTTTTCCTCTGGGTTCGTTGTTTGGTGCTGAGCAGTAGATTGAAGGGGAACATACCTTCATGTTGTAATTTTAGGGATTCTGAGAATGTCTCATCCTGCCCCCACATTTTCTCCCACATCCTGGCCAAGCTTACAGCATCACTTTAGTGCTTAGTCCTCGTACTACCTGGGCTACCTGGGAGGGCAGCAAGGGGGAGACAAGACTTCCAAAAAAACAATTGGATTGATGACCAACTCTGAAATACAGATTTTATATGTACTTACTGGAAGAAAAATAGTTAATTATATCCTTAAAAAAGACTCTTTCAACGTATGTTTGGTTTATTCTGCATTGTGCTAAAAAACGTAAAAAATGGGGGAGGGTGACTTTGCTCACAGATGTTTAGAAGATAGGTGGACTAAAAATATAAAGCAAGTCTTTAGTACAGTGCTTCTCAGAGCTCTTCAAGTGCTGATAAGCATTTGGACCCTGGAGAAAGTATGTGGCATTTCCCAAAGTTGTTAGATCATGGAGCCCCCTTGTTAATTCTCTTGCAGTTACGTATGGACTAACTGCTCTGTAGGACATGTTTCGAGAAATGTTACCTCAGACGTGCAAATATTGCTGTGCTGTGTGGATCAGATCAGATCAGTCGCTCAGTTGTGTCCGACTCTTTTCGACCCCATGAATCGCAGCACGCCAGGCCTCCCTGTCCATCACCAACTCCCGGAGTTCACTGAGACTCATGTCCATCGAGTCAGTGATGCCATCCAGCCATCTCATTCTCTGTCGTCCCCTTCTCCTCTTGCCCCCAATCCCTCCCAGCATCAGAGTCTTTTCCAGTGAGTCAACTCTTCGCATGAGGTGGCCAAAGTACTGGAGTTTCAGCTTTAGCATCATTCCTTCCAAAGAAATCCCTGGGCTGATCTCCTTTAGAATGGACTGGTTGGATCTCCTTGCAGTCCAAGGGACTCTCAAGAGTCTTCTCCAACACCACAGTTCAAAAGCATCAATTCTTCGGTGCTCAGCCTTCTTCACAGTCCAACTTTCACATCCATACATGACCATCCATACATGACCATAGCCTTGACTAGACAAACCTTTGTTGGCAAAGTAATGTCTCTGCTTTTGAAATGCTATCTAGGTTGGTCATAACTTTCCTTCTAAGGAGTAAGCGTCTTTTAATTTCATGGCTGCAGTCACCATCTGTAGTGATTTTGGAGCCCAGAAAAATAAAGTCAGCCACTGTTTCCACTGTTTCCCCATCTATTTCTCATGAAGTGATGGGACCAGATGCCATGATCTTCGTTTTCTGAATGTTGAGCTTTAAGCCAACTTTTTCACTCTCCACTTTCACTTTCATCAAGAGGCTTTTGAGTTCCTCTTCACTTTCTGCCATAAGGGTGGTGTCATCTGCATATCTGAGGTTGTTGATATTTCTCCCGCCAATCTTGATTCCAGCTTATGTTTCTTCTAGTCCAGCATTTCTCATGATGTACTCTGCATATAAGTTAAATTAACAAGGTGACAATATACAGCCTTGACGTACTCCTTTTCCTATTTGGAACCAGTCTGTTGTTCCATGTCCAGTTCTAACTCTTGCTTCCTGACCTGCATACAAATTTCTCAAGAGGCAGATCACGTGGTCTGGTATTCCCATCTCTTTCAGAATTTTCCACAGTTTATTGTGATCCACACACTCAAAGGCTTTGGTATAGTCAATAAAGCAGAAATAGATGTTTTTCTGGAACTCTCTTGCTTTTTCCATGATCCAGCGGATGTTGGCAATTTGATCTCTGGTTCCTCTGCCTTTTCTAAAACCAGCTTGAACATCAGGAAGTTCATGGTTCACATATTGCTGAAGCCTGGCTTGGAGAATTTTGAGCATTACTTTACTAGCGTGTGAGATGAGGGCAATTGTGCGGTAGTTTGAGCATTCTTTGGCATTGCCTTTCTTTGGGATTGGAATGAAAACTGACCTTTTCCAGTCCTGTGGCCACTGCTGAGTTTTCCAAATTTGCTGGCATATTGAGTGCAGCACTTTCACAGCATCATCTTTCAGGATTTGAAATAGCTCAACTGGAATTCCATCACCTCCACTAGCTTTGTTCGCAGTGATGCTTTTTAAGGCCCACTTGACTTCATATTCTAGGATGTCTGGTTCTAGGTCAGTGATCACACCATCGTGATTATCTGGGCCATGAAGATCTTTTTTGTACAGTTCTTCTGTGTATCCTTGCCATCTCTTCTTAATATCTTCTGCTTCTGTTAGGTCCATACCATTTCTGTCCTTTATGAAGCCCATCTTTGCATGAAATGTTCCTTTGGTATCTCTGATTTTCTTGAAGAGATCTCTAGTCTTTCCCATTCTGTTGTTTTCCTCTATTTCTTTGCATTGATCGCTGAGGAAGGCTTTCTTATCCCTTCTTGCTATTCTTTGGAACTCTGCATTCAGATGCTTATATCTTTCCTTTTCTCCTTTGCTTTTTGCTTCTCTTCTTTTCACAGCTATTTGTAAGGCCTCCCCAGACAGCCATTTGCTTTTTTGCATTTCTTTTCCATGGGGATGGTCTTGATCCCTGTCTCCTGTACAATGTCACGAACCTCATTCCATAGCTCATCAGGCACTCTATCTATCAGATCTAGTTCCTTAAATCTATTTCTCACTTCCACTGTATAATCATAAGGGATTTGATTTAGGTCATACCTGAATGGTCTAGTGGTTTTCCCTACTTTCTTCAATTAAAGCGCAGGCGGCTGCCATGGGCGCACTAAAGCTCAGGCGGCTGCCATGGGCACCCTAAGCATGGCTGAGAGGAGCTACCCCACGTCCGAGGTCAGGGGCAGCGGCTGAGAGTGCCAGACTGCGATGGTGCAGGAATGGCCGAGAGGAGCTACCCCACGTCTGAGGTCGGGGGCGGGGGCCGGCCGAGAGGAGATACCCAGCGTCTGAGGTCAGGGGCGGCGGCCGGGAGGAGATACCCCATGCTTTTAAGCCCCAGGCCAGAGGCGGTGGGTGGGAGGAGCTACCCCACGCCTGAGGCCAGGGGCAGTGGCCGGAAGGACCAACCCACGCCGTGGCTGCGCGGGCACAGGAGGGCCTAGAGGAGCTATCCCACGTTGAAGGTCAAGAAGGGCGGCGGTGAGGAGATACCCCTCGTCCAAGGTAAGGAGCATTGGCTGTGCTTTGCTGGAGCAGCCGTGAAGAGATACCCCACATCCAAAGTAAGAGAAACCCAAGTAAGATGGTAGGTGTTGCGAGAGGGCATCAGAAGGCAAACACACTGAAACCATACTCACAGAAAACTAGTCAATCTAATGACACTAGGACCGCAGCCTTGTCTAACTCAATGAAACTAAGCCATGCCCGTGGGGCAACCCAAGTCGGGCGGGTCATGGTGGAGAGATCTGACAGAATGTGAATGGCAAACCATTTCAGGATTCTTGCCTTGAGAACCCCATGAACAGTATGAAAAGGCAAAATGATAGGATACTGAAAGAGGAACTCTCCAGGTCAGTAGGTGCCCGATATGTTACTGGAGATGAGTGGAGAAATAAATCCAGAAAGAATGAAGGGATGGAGCCAAAGCAAAAAGAATACCCAGCTGTGGATGTGACTGGTGATGGAAGCAAGGTCCGATGCTGTAAAGAGCAATATTGCATAGGAACCTGGAATGTCAGGTCCATGAATCAAGGCAAATTGGAAGTGGTCAAACAAGAGATGGCAAGAGTGAATGTTGACATTCTAGGAATCAGCGAACTAAAATGGACTGGAATGGGTGAATTTAACTCAGATGACCATTATATCTACTACTGCAGGCAGGAATCCCTGAGAAGAAATGGAGTAGCCATCATGGTCAACAAAAGAGTCTGAAATGCAGTACTTGGATGCAATCTCAAAAACAACAGAATGATTTCTGTTTGTTTCCAAGGCAAACCATTCAGTATCACAGTAATCCAAGTCTATGCCCCAACCAGTAATGCTGAAGAAGCTGAAGTTGAACAGTTCTATGAAGACCTGCAAGACCTTTTAGAACTAACACCCAAAAAAGATGTCCTTTTCATTATAGGGGACTGGAATGCAAAAGTAGGAAGTCAAGAAACACCTGGAGTAACAGGCAAATTTGGCCTTGGAATACGGAATGAAGCAGGGCAAAGACTAATATAGTTTTGCCAAGAAAATGCACTGGTCATAACAAACACCCTCTTCCAACAACACAAGAGAAGACTCTACACATGGACATCACCAGATGGTCAACACCGAAATCAGATTGATTATACTCTTTGCAGCCAAAGATGGAGAAGCTCTATACGGTCAGCAAAAACAAGACTAGGAGCTGACTGTGGCTCAGACCATGAACTCCTTATTTCCAAATTCAGACTTAAATTGAAGAAAGTAGGGAAAACCACTAGACCATTCAGGTATGACCTAAATCAAATCCCTTATGATTATACAGTGCTGTGTGGGAACAAGCATAATTGACTGTGGAGCCCAGCTTCCTCACTCCAAAAGTACATCCTTGCATCCATGCCAAGGCCTTGCCTGCCAAGGGCTGCTCCCAGCCCAGTGGCCCTATTAGGGCCACTGGGATGGGCCCATTCCTAGATGATGGACTGGTGCTTCTCCCTCACTCCACTTCTTCTTCTGTCTTTGCTTTGGGTGAGACTTGCATGTGATCTGGTAACTTTCCCAGCTTTGCCCACCAGCCTTCGCAATCTCTCTCAGAGGTGTTTCATCTAATACATTTATTTTATGCTGAGTCACATATTAGTGTCTGTATCTTGAAAGAATTTGGGTAAACACAGCCTTGGAAGGGAGACATCAGTCTTTAGAGAGTCTTGAGTCCTTTGCTTACTGAAGAATGATACGTTCTGCAGCATCTTAAGTGTTAGTAGCTCAGTCATGTCTGACTCTTTGCAACCCCATGGACTGTAGCCCACCAGACTCTTCTGATGGAATTCTTCATAATAGTGGAGTAGGTAGCCATTTCCTTCTTCAGGGATCTTGCCAACGCAGGGATCAAATCCGGGTCTCCTGCATTGTAGGCAGATTCTTTACCAGCATCTTAATCCCTCCCTCATTTTTTTAGCCACTGTCTACCTGACTTCCCTGGTGGCTCAGATGGTAAAGTGCCTGCCTCCAATGCAGGAGACCTGGGTTTGATCCCTGGGTCGGGAAGATCCTCTGGAGAAGGAAATGGTAACCCATTCCAGTACTCTTGCCTGGAAAACCCCATGGATGGAGGACCCTGTTAGGCTACAGTCCATGGGGTTGCAAAGAGTCGGACATGACTGAGCGACTTCATTTCACTTACCTGTGCTCTGCTGGGGTCAATCTTTTTGAGACACATAAGGCCACTTGATGTCATTATGCCCCCATCCATGCCATCTTCAATCAGTGTGCCAGGTCAGTTTCTGATTGCCATTCTTCCTGTCTCCTCTGCCCTCACCTCCCTTCCTAACGCTCCCTTTTCTCCATTGCTCTCCTCTGTGCCCTCTGAAATCTGAATTCCCCTGCAGACAATCCTCCTGACATCCTCAACTGAATCCCAGAACATTCCTCAACATGTTCCTTGAGGATGCTCTTTCCCTTTCACACATGCCTAGTCCTTGAGGGTCAGAAGGTGATGTTCCTGGCTCCAGTGCCTCTTGCTGACCATTACTCCTGCAGATTTCAGTAGGTAGATATATAACAGACTGCTGTGGTCTTCAGCCCCCACCCTGCCCTCTGCTTATCATTGCTGATTACCACTGTCTGCCTGATTGCCTCTTCTTTTATTAAGACAAGGGTATGTGGATAAGGAGCTTCTCTTCACCTAGTTTTCTCCATCATCCTGGTGGCTTAATTGCCCATGTTGACTTCCACTCAGGACCCAGGGCTTTCAGCTCATTAACTCCACTGGCCTTCAGTTTCACTCCACTATCATCCACACTAACAGTCAGATGTGGGGTTTGTTAAATTGATTCCGCACTGAATTTTCACAGTAAAATTGCTCACTCTTCTGATCACAGCATCTACTCCTTAGATCTTTCTCACTGCATTTGCTCCTTCTGTACTGTTGTTCTCCTTCATCAAGCCCTCTAGCCTCTGCGTCTCAGCCCTTCCTATAGCCACATCCCTCCTAGTCTCGCTAAGATCCCATGGTCTATCATGTAGTCATTCTCTGGTCAGTACCTTGGGTGCCCTTAATTCCCAGCCTTAGATCCCATCACTCTACTTCTCCCTGCCATTCTTTCTTTGAGAATGTGTTTCTGAGAATAGCTGGTTAAAACCACTTAGCCATGAAGACAGAATTTGTGACTAATTTATGGTCTCTAGTCTCAACTGGCTTCCAAGGATTTTTCTAGTTTTCCTTCTAACTCTTATAGGTTATGAATGTCCCAAATTGCCAATTTCTCCTATTTTCTGTTGGCTACTTTGAGCAATTTAAAACTCTTCGATCTCTTCAAATGCCCATTCCTGTCACCTACATTTATGTTCAGGAAATGACCTCACCTTCTACCTTTCTTGAACTCCCTCAGCTCCCTGGTCCCCAGCTTCAGATTCTCCTTTCTTCCCTCTTTCCGCGGACTCAGTTGCTCCTCTTTTATCAAAGGCTGATGTCTCCTTCTGCACTCTGGCTTCTCATTCTGTCTGACCTCCGTTAGAGTATTCCATGTTTTGCTTTAGCTCCAACCTCTCTTTCTCTGTTGGTCTCTCCAGAATTTTTAAATGCTCAGGTCTCTCAGATAAAGACTGTAATCCTGCCCTTATCCTCACATGTTGCTCGAACTACTTATTCTCCCTCTTCCCAGACAGCTTTCATTAGTTGTCCAGCTGCTTCATGTTGTTCACTCCCTACTGAGTCCCCTCTGGCCTAGCGTCTGTCCCCACCATTCCAGTGAGGTTGGTTTCCCGGGGCCACCAGCAACATCTTGTGGTGAAATGTAATCGGTTGCTCTGCTGAGTCAGGACAGCTAATGCCCCATAAACAGGTGTCTAATATCTCCCTGCTGCCCAACTATAAACAACAATCCCACCAACCAAGCTCCAAAGTCAGCACACAAATACCACTACATACATCTAGGGCCACCCAAGCTGAAGCAGTGCTTAAGCTTTTGAAACCTCTATAGAAATCTCAAAATCGTTTCTGTGGGGCTTTCTAGTAAAGATGGCAGAGTGAAATAGGGTCATGAACTCTTCCTTCTCCAGTACCTTGTAAAATGACTAAAAGATAGTTTCAACAAAAATTCTAAAACATGGCCAGTAGCAACTGAACAAGAAATAGGGTATGATCTTGTACCACAACTTTGAAAGTGATGCATCTGAGCTGTGCATGTGTACTCAGTCATGTCTGATTCTTTGTGACCCCATGGACTGTAGCCTGCCAGCCTCCTCTGTCCATAAGATTATCCCAGCGAGAATACTGGAGTGGGTTACCATTTCCTCCTCCAGGGGATCTTCCTGACCCAGGGATCGAACCCATGTCTCCTGTGGCTCCTGCATCTGCACATGAATTCTTTATCACTGAGCCACCTGGGAAGCCTGAATTTGAGCTGTACATAAACCTAATCCTACCACAGATATGGTACTGAAGAAAGAAGGAAAATCGCTAAGTCCTGAGAATTATTTCAGTACTCTTCAATTAGCAGACAAGTGGACTCAGAAGGCATCCACTTGTGAATGTGTATCCCTGGGAAAAGAAAGGGAAAACGTCTACTGAGTAAATGTCCTCGTATTTCAGAGCGGTTTCTAGGATTTTTTGTATCTGAGATAGTATGCTGAGTTAGGGCAATAAGAAAAATTCCACAAGAGTAGCATATACTTTTATAACACTGTGTGGGTTCTGGTAATAATACTTTGTCTATGTTTTAGGATTTTGATTCCTCATAAAAATGCTTGTAATCAAATCATGATTTAATCAACCCTGAAATTCAGAGTTCTGATCATATTAGGATTAGGCTTGCCAGCTGTCACTCACAGAGGTCCATTTCCTTGTATATTTTGTAGTCTCAGTGTGAGTTCATATTTATTGGAGAATATTTTCGTGACCTGAAGTGGGAGCACTGCCTTCTGGAGGATTTTTGCCTTTGTTCCAGCCAAGAGCACTAAGAATATGGATGGCCTGAGACAGGGTTTCCTGGCCTGTTTGGGTGGGTGGGTGGGTGGGGGGGTCTCCCATTTTGAGGGTATTCTAAAATTAAACCTTAGATTTTCATGAAGCATTGGGTTTTGGATTCTTACAGATTTTTCACCAATCAGTTAGAGCCTAGGTGAAAACAAATAAGCTTCCTTATTGTCATCTACCTTTGAGAGAATTTCTTCTGGTTCACCTTTTCCCAAGCACTAGCTTTATGTCAGGACCTCTCAGCTGCAGAGCCTCATTTCACATAGCTTAAGGCTTTATTGTCTGCCCCCAGGTTGGAGTTATGCTTAGTGTCCTTTTTATGTGTGTGGCCTTTGATTTGTCTACCTGAGACAGTGATCAGAATGACAAATATCCACTGAGTAGTGTTTCAACACATATTTGTTGAAAAATGCTATTCATATATTCCTCTCCCAGGTATTTATTGTCTACTGATTATAAATCTTCCTTTTGCTCTGCTGTACCCACTCTCTACTCACCTCCACCTTGGTTTATGTCCAGGGAGCCTTATCTTATAATAGCAGTCTCCTCTGTCCTCTGAGTATCAGCTGCATTTGGCCAATGGGGAGTTTTAGGCAGGAGATAAGAGAGTGAGGTCAGGGGATTTAGCTCCCTGGCTCCTTCCTGGTGGTTCTCAGGGGTCGTCTTGCTGGTGGGACTGATGTGTCGCTTGACCTGTGAGTGGCTCTTGTCAGCCTCTACCCACGCCTGTGCCCTGCCCCTTGTTCCTAGCAGTGGGAATGGCAGCCTGCTCTCACTGCCACCAGGTACCACACTGTACACTGTGGTTTCCTCATGCCCTGTCTAAATCTTGTAAAGAGTCTTCTTACCAAACTTGCCTCAGTTGCCCTACTTGTATGTGCCGTTTATTTCCTGCCAGGACCCTACAGGACATGTCTCCCAAGTGCCGGGAGCTTTGCCAGGTCCCTGGAGAAAATGGCAAGCAAAGTAGACCCTTTCTCTGCCCTCATGGCAGTAACTTTTTGGGGGGAGATGGTCAGGTGCACACCCAGCTGTAATTCAGGGGGTCACGTGCTGTGTGAGGGGAGCACACAGGAGCTGTAGGAGCTGTCAGCAGGGGCACCGGGCCAGGTTTTCCAGTGTGGGAGTCTCTAAGCCCAGTCTGAATGCGAGTTAGCCAGGTGAAGTGTGTGGAGGCCTCTTCCCCTCTCCTCCCTTTTCCTCTTGGTGTCTTCTTTTTCAGGTTCCTGAGGGACCATCTACTTGGATCCCAGAGATGGAGCAAGGGAAGGGAAAGTAACAGAATTCAAGGTGGAGACATCTTATTACTTACTGGCATCTGTGACTGAGTTTCAGTGGAAGAAAAAGTTGTACCCCAGATCAGGCTATCTTAGATCACGTTCCTGGCAATCCAGAGCTCTCAGAGGCAGCGGTCCTGTTAGGGTAGCTTCTGGGACACTCACGTGTAAGGGAGTGAGTGAGGCAGGACTGGGCAGAGGGAGAAGCCACCACGACGTGGGTACAGCACACACCTCCACACAGTGTGAGGGCTCGGCTGATCTCTGTGGCGCCCTGGGGTGGTCCTTGAGCACCGTGCCACGGGGAGAGCAGGGGCCCAGCCTTTTCAGTCCCGCCTCAGCAGTCACTGGCCTTAGTCGCCCTGCAGACAGGCAGGTCCCAGTGGCTGAGTGTGGTTTCCAGTGATGGGGGCAGCAGCCCCATCCCTAGGACTGAAGTGGGCATCTGGGCAGAGTAGGGCACAGGCTGAGGGTTCTGCTTTTCTGCAAATGTCGTTTACCCTGGATGACAGGAAATGGAAACTGGAATTTTAAACACCATCATGTTGTAAGACTATGAAACCCACGTGTATGGTGGACGGAAGGAGTAGTCATGTGCAGAGGGAGGCCATGCTGCGCACTCACTCCATCTGACCGTCTCCCTGGTTCTCACCATTGTCCACAGGGTATGGAGAGCAGAGTGGAAGAGGAAGTGGCTCGTCCTCCCGCCCCACCCCCCAGCGCACCCTTCTCCTCCTCGCCTTCCCTGCTTCAGCTTTTGTAGGGTTGGTTATGCTGGACAGTCACTGTGATTGTATACTAACCATACCTTAACTAGATAAAAATATTTTTCTTATAAAAAAAGTTAAAGATAATTAAGTAGCATCTCACTTTAAGAATATTCCTTTAGAATTAAATCCTGACAGATTTTAACTGTGCAGGATGGGATTTGCCTTTGTCCTCAGCCTGGGTGATTGCTCTGGGCCCCTCCGAGGGCCAGCACCCATGCGAGCCCCCGTGTTGGAAACTGAAGGCAATGCTCCCTCCTGCCCAGTGCTCCCCCAGGCTGGTCCTTGAGGCTCCTCAGAGGCTCTGCAGCCAATCCCTTCCAGGCCCGGGGCCCTTGAGTGGGCTTTTATCTCTGCATCAGAGTCCATGGTCCCATCCCTTCCTGTTCCAAAGGAGTCAGCTACACCCTCTGGAAAGGGTCATTGGAAAGGGCACTTCCCTTTCCCAGTATACAGGACCTTCAGACCACAAAGGCCGGTCCTGTCCTTGAGAGAGCCCAGAACTTGGGGACAAAAACCATGCATTTCTGTGGGAAGGAGGAAATACGATTCTGTGCCCCTTTGCTACATGAGTTGGCCCAGGAAGAGACATGGCAGGAGCTTCTAAATTATTGTGCCTTTCTGATTGTGTCACAGGATCAGGAGATGTGTTTTTCTGCTCTTATCTTGCTTGGCAGTATTAAACACCACTGACATTTCCTGTTCCGCCCAGAGCTCTCTCCTCTGCAATTGTCTTTGTCCTGCCTAGTACACCTTCACCTTCTCCTCTGGGACTCCTTTGCTGCCTCTATTCCTCTGGGTCCTGTCTTGAGCCACTTTTCCATTCCCACAGTGTTCACTTCCTGTGACCCCCCAATGTGGATCTCCACCCATTTGCTTTGCTAATTCAGGGCCAGCACATCCAGCTTCTCTTGACACTGCCACGTCCAGGAGTTCTAACTCAGCCTGTCCTAAAAACAGAATTCCACATCCTGGAGTCAGTGCTCCCCATCCCTTTGGGCTGGGCCCAACCCTCGATCTTCCCCACTCCCTAAATTGCAGTCCTGATGAGTGCTTCTCTATGGCAGAGGGCCAACACAATACTGTAAAGCAATTATCCTCCAATAAAACAAACAACTAAAAATGTAGCTTTCAAATATGTTAATTTCTTTCCACACAGAGCTCTTTACCTTGGCAAAGCCCTCCATTGTGTCCCAGAAGGAGCACTGCCAAAACCTCTGCCCAGAGTCCCTGCCCCGCTTCTTGTCTTCCTCCAGCACATCCACCACTTGCCTGGGCCATTCAGGGCCCAAGTATGCATTTATTCCCTGGCTTCAACAGGCCCAGACTCCTTTGGGAGTCTGTCCTCATTTGTCGTCTACTCTCCAGCCACCAGTCCCATTTCTTTCCATTCCCTTCTCACTTTCCCTTCGCATGAAACCACTCACCATCTATTCTGTGAAGCTACCTCTTCTCTGTGACTCTGTTTTTTCTCATACACTGTTGCCACTGAAATTCCTCCATTCATCACACATATATACACTTTCCCTTATAATTTCTCCTCATCTAATAGCCCCCCACCGCCCCATCCCTTCCCATATGCGCACAGACTGGATTGCTGAGAAAGATAACCTAAAACTGCTGTGTTTTAAAGTCACCTGGCCGAGGAGGGTGGGGTAGGGAGACAGGGATCACCCCCCCCCCCCACTAGATCTGCACGTGCTGTGGGGAAGCGGAGAGCACCTCTGGTGGGACCCACTATGGGTTTGTCTTGCATCAGCAGGTGTGGAAAGGCTGTGGAAACGGTGGAGTGACAGGAATGGGTGTTTGTGGACAGCCTGAGTCTCCTTTGGCCATGTAAAGTATCTGGAATATTCCATGAGTCTGGAGTCAGCTGCAGCCATCTGGGTGGGGCCTGATCCAGAGTCGTCCTTGCTGAGATTGGAGGAGGGTTCTCTGCCATGGCACTGCTGACAGATGGGGGCTGGGGTATGGTTTTGTTGTGGGGGATTCTAGGCCTCTTTCCAAATTGTAACAACCTGAATGTCTTCAGACATGGCTGGATGGCCTCTGGAGGAAAGTCATCTTCTAGTTGAGATCTACTACACTAGAAGAATCAACTGTGGGAGTGAAGGGAAAGGGGAAAAGTTTTTGGCAAGGGAGCACTGAACAGAAAATGAATGGTATGTATCCTGAATTTGGCTGAAGAGTCATGAGGTTGGATTGAACATGCTAGGAAGGATGGAATGGGAACTTTGCATTCTGAAACAAATGTAACTTAGAATGAGGAAAAGTATGTCTGGTTATAAAATAGTTTCTTTTATGCTTCTGGGTGGGGGAGCTGATTTAATCCTGAGATGTCTTAAGGCCCTCCTTGATCCTCAGGCTTTCTCTGAGCCATCATCTCTGCCAGGAAGTCAGTTCTGACAGCCCAGCACCCGGCTGGGGAGTCCTCCTTGGTGCTGGAGCATGCCTCACTCTATGCTCTGGGATAGTCTGTTTATCTCTCTGGCTCCTGTCTCCAGACTCTTAAATCATTTGGTGAACACAGGAACTTCATTCCAAATGTGGTTTGTGACACTGCTCCTGCTCTGAGTCTCTCGTTTTGTCCTACAGACTTTTTCTGAAAAGCAAAGCTGAGGGTGTCTCATGGTATCAAGGATTTCCTGTGGCTGGCAGGATAGACTCCACACCTGAGAGCTGGATATAGATGTTGCATACAGTAGGCACTCATTAAATGTTGAATTAATGAGTAAATGGGGGATATGGAATCATAAATAGCTAATGCACTTGTGTACTGTGTTGGGGAGATTCCTGGCTCCCCATCACCTTCTGTTTTGCTTCTGCTCAAAGGAAGTGCCTGGAGGGGACACTACCTGGTCCTGCCCTCCCTCTGTACTGGCCACCACTCCTAACCTCCCTTGAGAGGGATGCCCCCCTCCCCTCCTCTCACACACTCACGTGGTTTGTCTTTACAATCCATCTAACCATCCATCTACCTCTCTCATCAAGTGGCTGTGCCACTTGAAGCCCCTGGCCTATGCCATTTTCTTGGTCGCCTCTGCGCACTTGTTCCCTCCCTGGTGATCTACTTGAGGAGCTTCTCTGCAGCCCTTGCTCAAGTACACATTGCCTCCTGTCAGCTTACTTCCCTGGGCTCCTGTGCTTGGGCTGGGAGAGCTACCCTCCTCTGACTCTTAGAGCCTCCTTCCTGTACCTCATTGCCTTCAAACACCAGGCCACTTTATTTGCTTGCCTTTCTCTCTAAACAGTGAACCTAGTGAAGGCAGGAACTGTCTTTTGTGGAATGGTTGCTATCTTGCATGTAGAAGGCCCTTGTAATGCTTGCTGAATGAATACATGTTGAGTTGCAGATGGTTAATGCACAGCTTTCTTCAATTTGGCAATAAGAAGTCCATGATCTGAGCCACAGTCAGCTCCTGGTCTTGTTTTTGCTGACTGTATAGAGCTTCTCCATCTTAGGCTGCAAAAAATAGAATCAATCTGATTTCAGTGTTGGCCATCTGGTGATGTCCATGTGTAGAGTCTTCTCTTGTGTTGTTGGAAGAGGGTGTTTGCTATGACCAGTGTGTTCTGTTGGCAAAACTCTATTAGCCTTTGCCCTGCTTCATTCCGTATTCCAGGGCCAAATTTGCCTGTTACTCCAGGTGTTTCTTGACTTCCTACTTTTGCATTCCAGTCCCCTATAATGAAAAGGACATCTTTTTTGGGTGTTAGTTCTAAAAGGCCTTGTAGGTCTTCATAGAACCGTTCAACTTCAGCTTCTTCAGCATTACTGGTTGGGGCGTAGACTTGGATTACTGTGATATTGAATGGTTTGTCTTGGAAATGAACAGAGATCATTCTGTCGTTTTTGAGATTGCATCCAAGTACTGCATTTCAGACTCTTTTGTTGACCATGATGGCTACTCCATTTCTTCTCAGGGATTCCTGCCTGCAGTAGTAGATATAATGGTCATCTGAGTTAAATTCACCCATTCCAGTCCATTTTAGTTCGCTGATTCCTAGAATGTCAACATTCACTCTTGCCATCTCTTGTTTGACCACTTCCAATTTGCCTTGATTCATGGACCTGACATTCCAGGTTCCTATGCAATATTGCTCTTTACAGCATCAGACCTTGCTTCTATCACCAGTCACATCCACAACTGGGTATTGTTTTTGCCTTGGCTCCATCCCTTCATTCTTCCTGGAGTTATTTCTCCACTGATCTCCAGTAGCATATTGGGCACCTACCGACCTGGGGAGTTCCTCTTTCAGTATCCTATCATTTTGCCTTTTCATACTGTTCATGGGGTTCTCGAGGCCAGAATCCTGAAGTGGTTTGCCATTCCCTTCTCCAGTGGACCACATTCTATCATTGCCAAATTCAGACTTAAATTGAAGAAAGTAGGGAAAACCACTAGACCATTCAGGTATGACCTAAATCAAATCCCTTATGATTATACAGTGGAAGTGAGAAATAGATTTAAGGGACTAGATCTGATAGATAGAGTGCCTGATGAACTATGGACTGAGGTTCGTGGCATTGTACAGGAGACAGGGATCAAGACCATCCCCATGGAAAAGAAATGCAAAAAAGCAAAATGGCTGTCTGGGGAGGCTTTACAAATAGCTGTGAAAATAAGAAAAGAGAAAAGCAAAGGAGAAAAGGAAAGATATAAGCATCTGAATGCAGAGTTCCAAAGAATAGCAAGAAGAGATAAGAAAGCCTTCCTCAGCGATCAATGCAAAGAAATAGAGGAAAACAACAGAATGGGAAAGACTAGATGTCTTCAAGAAAATTAGAGATACCAAGGGAACATTTCATGCAAAGATGGGCTTCATAAAGGACAGAAATGGTATGGACCTAACAGAAGCAGAAGATATTAAGAAGAGGTGGCAAGGATACACAGAAGAACTGTACAAAAAAGATCTTCATGACCCAGATAATTACGATGGTGTGATCACTCACCTAGAGCCAGACATCCTGGAATGTGAAGTCAAGTGGGCCTTAGAAAGCATCACTGCGAACAAAGCTAGTGGAGGTGATGGAATTCCAGTTGAGCTATTTCAAATCCTGAAAGATGATTCTGTGAAAGTGCCACACTCAATATGCCAGCAAATTTGGAAAACTCAGCAGTGGCCACAGGATGTTCCAATCCCTAAGGAAGGCAATGCCAAAAAATGCTCAAACTACTGCACAATTGCACTCATCTCACACGCTAGTAAAGTAATGCTGAAAATTCTCCAAGCCAGGCTTCAGCAATATGTGAACCGTGAACTTCCTGATGTTTAACCTGGTTTTAGAAAAGGCAGAGGAACCAGAGATCAAATTGCCAACATCTGCTGGATCATGGAAAAAGCAAGAGAGTTCCAGAAAAACATCTATTTCTGCTTTATTGACTATGCCAAAGCCTTTGAGTGTGTGGATCACAATAAACTGTGGAAAATTCTGAAAGAGATGGGAATACCAGACCACCTGATCTGCCTCTTGAGAAATCTGTACGCAGGTCAGGAAGCAAGAGTTAGAACTGGACATGGAACAACAGACTGGTTCCAAATAGGAAAAGGAGTATGTCAAGGCTGTGTATTGTCACTCTGCTTATTTAACTTATATAGAGAGTACATCATGAGAAAAGCGGGGCTAGAAGAAGCACAAGCTGGAATCAAGATTGCCGGGAGAAATATCAATAACCTCAGATATGCAGATGACACCACCCTTATGGCAGAAAGTGAAGAGGAACTAAAAAGCCTTTTGATGAAAGTGAAAGAGGAGAGTGGCTTAAAGCTCAACATTCAGAAAATGAAGATCATGGCATCTGGTCCCATTACTTCATGAGAAATAGATGAGGAAACAGTGGAAACAGTGTCAGACTTTATTTTTCTGGGCTCCAAAATCACTGCAGATGGTGATTGTAGCCATGAAATTAAAAGACGCTTACTCCTTGGAAGGAAAGTTATGACCAACCTAGATAGCATATTCAAAAGCAGAGACATTACTTTGCCAAGAAAGGTCCGTCTAGTCAAGGCTATGGTTTTTCCAGTGGTCATGTATGGATGTGAGAGTTGGACTGTGAAGAAGGCTGAGCACCGAAGAACTGATGCTTTTGAACTGTGGTGTTGGAGAAGACTCTTGAGAGTCCCTTGGACTGCAAGGAGATCCAACCAGTCCATTCTAAAGGAAATCAGTCCTGGGATTTCTTTGGAAGGAATGATGCTAAAGCTGAAACTCCAGTACTTTGGCCATGTCATGCGAAGAGTTGACTCATAGGAAAAGACTCTAATGCTGGGAGGGGTTAGGGGCAGGAGGAGAAGGGGACGATAGAGGATGAGATGGCTGGATGGCATCACCGACTCAATGGTCCTGAGTTTGAGTGAACTCCAGGAGTTGGTGATGGACAGGGAGGCCTTGCGTGCTGTGATTCATGGGGTTGCAGAGTCGGACAAGACTGAGCGACTGAACTGAACTGAACTGAATGCACCGCTGAATGGTACTAGGGTGACTCCCCTCATTTCCCATTTCCCCAGGTTTCTGGTTCTGGCCCAAGGAAGGCAGAGCCTCTGCCCATGTCCCTTTTCCCTGTCAGTGGAGGGCCAATGTGGACCCTTTCTCTCACCCCTGATTGTCCCAGCTTCCACGGGAGGAGTATGGGCTGGAGGGGGGGGGGGGGTCTCTCGATTGCGATTTTTTCCTACTGCTACACCTCTGGGTGAAGGTCCTGGATCTTCATGAGGACAGTGGTGAGAAACCCCATTGCCTTCCTGCCTAAGCCATATCTGCCCATGTTACTTTGCCAGAACTCATTGACTATTATCTAGTTCTTGATTCTCCTTGTGTATACGCTTCTGTCAGAATCCCAGGAATAGGGGAGAGGAATTGACCTGTCATCCACATCCCCATCTCTCACTTTGGTTTGAGCCATAGGGTTTGGATCCAGCCAGAAACCTGATCAGATTCGTCATCCTTAAAAGACTTTTCAGAGGAGATCCATAAGGTTGAATGGATTGAACATACTGCCACAAAGTTGGGAGGCCCTTTCTGTCTATTACTCTAAACCCTTGGTGTTTGATTTCACACCCAAAGAGCCCTCTCAGGTGTGCAGTGCTTCTGTTCCCCTGCAGAAAGCAACCTGGATCACCCACCATGGTGAAGAGCATTCTTTGCGGGAGTGGGATTCTAATCTAGAGAGCAAATAGCTATTATTAGGAAAGTAGCCCCGGAGAAGGCAATGGCACCCCACTCCAGTACTCTTGCCTTGAAAATCCCATGGATGGAGGAGCCTGGTGGCCTGCAGTCCGTGGGGTCGTGAAGAGTCAGACATGACTGAGCGACTTCACTTTCACTTTTCACTTTCATGCATTGGAGAAGGAAATGGCAATCCACTCCAGTGTTCTTGCCTGAAGAATCCCAGGGACGAGGGAGCCTGGTAGGCTGCCGTCTATGGGGTTGCACAGAGTCGGACACGACCGAAGTGAGCAGCAGCAGCAGGAAAGTAGCCCACAGTTACAAGAGGTTCCTTCTGTGTGCCAGGTACTACATTAAGTTGTTAGCATGCAGTTTCTATTTAATCTTCTCAACCAATCTATAGGGAAGGTATTGTTATTAGGCCCATATTACAGATGAAGACAGTGAAGCTTGGAAACATTTAGTAATGTGCTTGAGAATTTAAACATAGGAATCCTTGATGCCAGAGTCCAAGTAATACCGATATTTATGAGTATCTATTGTATGCCAGACTTGTACTGTCCATTAATGTAGTCATTGGCCATCAGTTCAGTTCAGTTCAGTTGCTCAGTTGTGTCTGACTCTTTGTGACCCCATGGACTGCAGCACATCAGGCTTCCCTGTCCATAACCAACTGTCCATCACCCTGTCCAACTCCGGGAGCCTACTCAAACTCATGTCCATTGGTTGGATGGTGATGCCATCCAACCATTTCATCCTCTGTCATCCCCTCTCCTCCTGCCTTCAATCTTTCCCAGCATCAGGGTCTTTACAAATGAGTCAGTTCTTTGTATCATGTGGCCAAAGTATTGGAGCTTCAGCTTCAGTGTCAGTCCTTCCAATGAATATTCAGGACTGATCTCCTTTAGGATGGACTGGTTGGATCTCCTTGCAGTCCAAGGGACTCTAAAGAGTCTTCTCCAACACCACAGTTCAAAAGCATCAATTCTTTGGCACTCAGCTTTCTGTATGGCCCAGCTCTCACATTCATACATGACCACTGGAAAAACCATAACTTTGACTAGAGGGACCTTTGTTGGCAAAGTAATGTCTCTGCTTTTTAATATGCTGTCTAGGTTGGTCATAACCTTTCTTCCAAGGAGCAAGCATCTTTTAATTTCATGGCTGCAATCACCATCTGCAGTGATTTTGGAGCCCAAGAAAATAAAATCTGTCACTGTTTCCATTATTTTCCTAACATTTGCCATATTAAAAAAATAATTAATTGAAATAAAAAGCCTAGTTCCACATTCGCATTAGCCACATTTTGCACTGCTCTGGTGGCCGCTGTTTTGAACAATGCAAATACAGAGCATTTCCATCATTACAGAAAATGCTACTGGACAGTGCTGGTCTAGACACAATATTCCAGCATAATTCCCAGTGGATATTAATAGTACACCAAATTATAGGAAAGGAATCTGACATCCAGAGTCTTTAAGTCACTTATGCAAACTCCCATAATAGTATTGAGGCTGAGCTGAAGTCTGTCTGATTTTTAAATACCTATTCTTTCATCTACCAGGCTCTTCTTTGTACCCTGCATGAAGGAGAGAGTTAACCAGTGAACAGAGCCCTGATTTGATCATATGTTGGAAAATGTTGTAATTTTCTTAAAAGGGATTTTTGAAGAATACTAGCTAAGTGGTAGTAAACATAAGTAGAGCAATTTGAGACTAAATAGGAGCAATGCTCTTCTAAAACTTTATTTCTCTGCAGAATTTTCATTGTCGTATCCAGGGTTGACCGGGACTCCCAGAGTTATCCAATTCTTTAGGGATGATGGTTTTTGCTGGACTTGGTTAAAGGTGGGGCTTACTGAAGGGAGATGGAAACGGTGGGGGCAAAATTCTTTTACCTAAGGAAGCAAAATCTATATTCACTTGCAAACCATCTCAGACAGACCTTGATGTGTTCTTTATTGAATTTGAAGCCGCCAAGCTCAGCATGGGCGCCAGACATCCCACTTTATTTACTTTTCACTTGGAACAGACAGGTCAAAACACAATCCAAAACCAGAAATGAAAGCAAAATATTTGGAGCCTCGAATACAGATTATTTTTATATTGCCAATTAAGTCTAGATTTACATGCTTTTAAAATCAGCCTAGGGGAAGACAGAGTCAGTGTTCTGCTATGAAAATGGAAAGATCTGAGTCCAGACTCTCCTGGGCCCACAAGTCGCCCACTCCGAGGCTGGGCAGCATCCTGTCCAGATGGCGGTCCTCCCTGAACCTGCTTTCGGTTCAACCGGCTGTAAGAAAGTGGTGTTCAAACTTGTGGCAGCACTTAGAATCACCTGGGGAATTTCTGAAAGAACCACAGGCTGCATCACAGACTTCAAATCTGAATCCCAGAAATTGGCCAGATCTGCAGAGATTGGTTCTGGGCAGCTGGGACCTTCACTACAGGCATCAGTGAAAGTTGCTCAGTTGTGTCTGACTCTTTGCGACCCCATGGACTATGGCCGGCCAGGCTCCTCTGTCCATGGGATTCTCCAAGCAACAGTACCGGAGTGCATTGCCATTCCATCAGTGAGGCCTCCACTGATGCTCCACTTGTTCTTCACAAATAACGAGTAGTGCATCATCCACCCCGACCTGTTGTGGTGATAATTCTTGTACACAACAGCTGTGGTGCCAGCAGAGACAGACATGAAATAGCTGAGTATAAGAATGCCCCGTCTGCATCTCTCTGATCAAGGATGGCTGCTGGCCACACTTGTTAGTTTGCTAGGTGGCCACAGGAGGGCAGTACAGCACAAGGTTCTTAATGGCTTTGCATTTAATTTGAAAACGACATATAAGCTGTACTTTAAAAAAATAGTTGCCACTTTATAAGGGACAAACATAAGTTGCTGAAGCATGACAGAATCAAAGTGACACAGAACTTATTCTCAAAGTAGTAACAGTATGGAGCCAAATATAAGAGTTACAAAAATGCTTACAATAAATTAAGGAAAATGAAAGGTGTGGCATAGACATATACATAATGTAAAATATTAAAGTTTGACAGTATTTTAGAAAAATACAAGCAAGATTTTTATAGTGAATTTTATTTAATTGAAAAGGACCTATGGAAAATGCCTCTTTCTGCCTCTTCTGTCTACCCTCACCCCAAGGGTTATATAGATGCTCTGCACAAACCCTGAATTGCTGGTAAAGGATATGCTTCAAGCTATGAGCCAGAGCAGTTAGGAAGTTCAGGAGTTGTTCTCTGGCTCACATCTCACTTCCGTGGTAAGTCTCCTGCCTTCATAAGAAGGGTTAACACTTGGACATCTATGTTCATGTGGGGGAATCTGTCCTTTGATTTTAAAGTAAATGACATTAATTTAGTCACTAGAAATACCAACGCATTTAATTTAGTGAGAGCTGCTGCTACTGAGAACCCTTGTAATACAGATGTCAGCAGAATCCTAATTTATGAATTTGCACATTATTCCTCCCTCTAAGGACATTCACCTTTTCTTTGACTTTCTCCATGGCACGTACGAAACCCCCTCCTTGACAGGGCTTCTGGGTTGAGGCATTGAGATAAGTCAGAGCCTGTGGGCCACAATGAATTAACATTCATTTATGATCTAAACAATGGGCAAAAAGTGGGCAGTGAAGGGGCCTGCAGAGCCAGGGGTGTGGAGGATCCAGGCAAATGAGTGGTGAGGAGTACACATGATGGGGGACAAGATGCACCCTGGGAAGGCCACAGACACGTTGGATAGCTTTTCTTCATGTTGACATTGGACTTGTTTTATTTAGCAGGAAAGAGGATGAGAAGTACATGTGTATCAGTCATAAAACTGACATCTTCCAAACTCCCTATGCAGCCACCTTCATCTTACAGGGGAGGCCTCCTTTCTCCCTGGTCCTTCCCTCTGCTTTAACCCCAGCCCCTCCCAGCTGACCTTGGTTCATGCTTCCTTGTGCCCTGTGAGATGGAAGGCAGTCCTTCAGTATTGTTAGGGAGAAGCTGTCCTTGTCACAGACCTCCAAGTTAGGATGGCAACCGACTCTAGGGTGTGCTTGGAAGAGGAGAGGGAAGCAGGGGGAAAACTGTGTGAATGTGTCCAGGTAGGTCACCTCTACCTGGAGCACCTGTCCTCCTTGACAGAAGGAGGCACGTGCACAGAAGTCTATGTGAACACTGTTGCCATCACTGCAATGGCAGCCAGGTTTTGGGGAGAGATTGTCAAATGAAACAAAAGCAATCTTTACAGCCACCGATGACCTTTTTCTGTAGCATGTGTCTGCAACACAAGATTACAGATGAATGACCAAGTTACAACATTATGTCTTTTCCATTGTCCAACCTAGACAGCTAACATGTGTTGAATCACACATTGATTTTCTCTGAAGAATCATGTCAATTCTTTTGCTTGAGTAGAGAATTAAGTTTGAAATTTAAAAGTTTTCAGGGTCAGTTGCTCAGGATCTCCACTCTGAGAGATAGCATCTTTAAAAACAAATTATTCTGGCAGTTTTACCCAGTGAGAGGGTCAACTATTTTTCAAAAACAATTAGAAAAAGTAATCCTCAATATGTGTGTTTGTATGTGCGTGAAATTTTCCAAATCAGCTACTTAAAAAGTTCTCTCACAATTTTATGTGCAGTATTCTAAATGTACATTGGCTGAAAGAACAAGAATACAGTCAATTATTTTTTAGAGTTTTTATTAGATGCATATTTTCTTTCAAGCAACTTGTAACTGTCTATATACATAATAATGTCACATATATGTATATGTGTGTGTGTATATATATATATATATATATATATATATATATGTCAGAATGTTTGAACTGACCCAGAGACGAGGCTCATATGCCACGTGTATACTCTCAACAACTTTAAGAGCAAGACAAAAGACCCTTCCAGTCACTTCCTATTGACAGCCACAACCCTCAAGTTTCACACTTTAGAGCTGGAGAAAAATCAGTAGTACCTCTTATTCTGACATCTTAATCTCTTGAGAGGTTCTCATACCTTTGTGTTTTCCCACCTAATCTTTATAGTGGTGGTCTTAGCTACCCCTGGACTCAAAACAGTCTTAGGCATATACAAAATAATAATATAACTAGCAAACTGCAAAAATCCCACACAATTCTTCCTTTGAAAGAAGTCTCTTAGTGTTTGGATAAGGTTTGTTCAGAAATGCATCTGAAATGTGTATCTCTAGCCCCCACACTCAGGTTGAAGCACAGAGGTTGGTAAATTGTGTATTCTGTGGTTTAAAAAGCTTGAAGCAACTTGTTTCCAAATGAGTGTGTCCTTCTTCCCTTTATCTATTGATATTAAATCCAGAAGACTGTACTTAGAAGCAGTCATTTAGGCTTCCTTCAGCTCTTCCGGGCCTCTTTACTCAGTGCTTATAAAGCTTTGGATTTTTGTTAACTATGTAATCAGTACCACCCAAATGTCATATCTGACCTGGAAGTGTTTCTGGACCTCAGACTCGTGCATTTATAAATCTAGTATTTGAGAGCCACCTGGGGATGCCTCATGGTTTGAGCCAGGATGGAAGGACTGCTCTGGTGGCTGGAGCAGTCAACGGCAGACAGCCCAGGGTCTGTCTGCCTAGGGTGGTGTTCAGCTTACGAAACCGGACCCTTTCTCTTCCAGCAACCCCTGTTTTGACCTAAACCTCCTCCTCCTCCTGTGCTTGATGTCTCTTTTAGGGCACTTCTGATGCTTGCCTCAAATCTAGGGAGTCTCTGATTCCTCTCTGCCCTTCACTGCCAAGCCAAATCCACCCCAAATTCTGCTGACTCTCATCCTCAATGCTGTGAGGAGGTATCCATCCTTCCCATCTCTGGCTTCAACTTCAGTGGAGCCTCCTCACTTAATCACATTGTTGCTGGTCTCCTTGACCTGAATGCTCACCTTTCCAGGCCATCCTTTGGTTACAGAATGAGCCTTCTGCAACACTGGCCAGGGCTCCCCACTCGGCTCTCGGACTTTGATGAATGATGCCATCCAGTTTTCTCATGTGCCAGCCTCATTTTTCATCCCAGGAGTTCCCCCAGCCAGTGCCTGTCTCCCCACAGCCAAGTTTTGCCTGCATCCTGGAGCTCAGCTTCCTTCTCCACCAACAGACCATTGACCTCCAGTCCCTTTTCTGTGAAGAAGCCTTCCCAGCTCTCAGCAGACCACAGGGCTCTTCTTTGGCATCAGTGTCTGTGGAACTTACTAACATACCTTTTGGGGGAGATCCCACATGGAAGATGTCATTCCTTATCTGATCACCGGCATGTCTTTTCTCTCCATGGCAAGAGAAGGACCTATTTTAATCACATTTGCAACCTGGCTATGGCCCTACCCAGAAAAGAAACTATACAATATTTTCCTCAGTTCATTTTGTTATTCCTGTTCAGGTAACCAAACTCAGGAATTAATGATTCTCTGAGAAATTTTTTTAAAGACATTGAACCTTTTGTAGTGAGGGGAGAGCTTTCCAATAAATTATTGTATGTGAAGGGGGATGGTGAGAAGATTGCTATTTCATCAGCATGTTTTGGTTTGGCTTTCTAGAATTGATGGGCTTGAAATATCTAATATATTTAGAGCTGATGCCAAATTGATGGATGAAGTCTTAAACCCTTGTTGACAGTAATTTCCTCTTGAAAAGAACTACTCCCCCACAGTTTGCATATATAAACTGAGTCAGATCACAAGCCAACAGAGATTTCCTGTTCTCCTGTGGATCGTGTATAAACGGAGCTTGGTCGCTCTGGAGCCTCTCCCTGGAAGACTGGACAGCCTTTGCAGAAGCGGCTGGCGAAGTACTTTCGGAAGAACCGTAAGAGATAGTTTCGGAACTTCTCCCCCACGAAGGCGTAGATGATGGGGTTGATGCAGCAGTGCGTCATCCCCAGGGTCTCTGTCACCTGCATGGCTTGGTCCAGCCTGTTAGAGCCACTGCAGTTATTCAAGCCAAAGAATTCCTGGAAGGTGCTCAGGAGAAGGACGATGTTGTAGGGAGCCCAGAAGAGAAAGTAGACAATCATGATCACGAAGATGAGCCTCACAGCCTTGTGCTTCTTCTTCTCATTGCGACACCGGAGCAGGGTTTTTATGATTCCCGAGTAGCAGACAATCATGACAAGCAGTGGCAGCACCAGCCCCAAGATGACTATCTTTAAAGTTTGGAAATTCTTCCAGAAATGATACTGACTGGATGGGAAATGTGGGCTGCATGTATGACGAGAGCCTTCTTTTTGGGATTTGGTAAAGATAATTCCTGGGAGAGAGGCAAACACAGCCACCACCCAAGTGACCACACTTGTCGCCGCCCCAAAGGTGACTGTTCTGGCTTTTAAAGCAAACACAGCGTGGACGATAGCCAGGTACCTATCGACTGTCAAGAGGATGATGAAGAAGATTCCACCAAAATAACCAATGAAATAGAACCCTGTGAATAACTGGCACATTGTATTTCCAAAGACCCACTGGTCTGCAGCATAGTGAGCCCAAAATGGGATGGTGATGATGAAAAGTAGGTCAGAGATGGCCAAGTTGAGCAGATAGATGTCAGTCATGCTCTTCAGCTTTTTGCAGTTTATCAGGATGAGGACAACCAGCATGTTACCCACAAAACCAAAGATGAATACCAGCGAGTAGAGTGGGGGCAAGAGCCGGGCTGCAATTTGCCTCACGTTGATTTTTTGGCAGGGCTCTGACATCCCATAATCAATGTCATAGAGGGGAGTTGATGTTTGATAATCCATTTTGCTTGACTCTGTAAATAAAGAAAAGCTCTTTTATAAAGTCCTAGAATGTCCTTAGCAGTCCATCATGAATGCAAACCATTTTACATACTTCAGTATGTTTTAAAAATTGATACATAGATTTCTACATTTAAATGAAGTCCCTTTTTTGGTCAAACAATGAACTTTTTATATTAGTTTGCTGCTAGCTTCTCTGCTTTGGGTTTCCATGGTGGCTCAGATGGTAAAGAATCTGCCTGCAATGCAGGAGACCTGGGTTTGATCCCAGGGTTGGGAAGATCTCCTGGAGGAGGAAATGGCAACCCACTCCAGTATTCTTGCCTGGAGAATTCCATGGTCAGAGGAGCCTGGTGGGCTACAATCCATGGGATCGTAAAAGTCAGACATGACTGAGCGACTAACACTCTGTGTTTACTAGACGGAGAGCATCAGTCATCTCACCAAATAAAATTGGATGTTGTGTAGCCATGTGTAGTGAATGAAGCTGTGATAACAATGTCCAGAAACTAGGTCAGGAACTGTCCAACCGTGTCTGTTCTTAAGCTGTCATTCCCTGGAGTTAGCTTACACATAGCATCATTAGGAGCTTGCTGGTGATAATGAACAGTTCTCAAGGGCACTCTGCCTGCCAAGCACTGTTCTAAGCTTCACATCATTCATTCAGTTAATCCTCAAGGTGACTTAGTGAGGCAGGTCAGGTTTATTGTCCCCGTTTTGCAAATAAGAACCTTGGAGCACAGAGAAGATGAGTAACTTCCCCAAAGACCCACAGGGAGTAAGCAACTAATTTTGAAGGCAGGCAGTGCAGACTGTAACTCTTATCTGCTATAGTCCCTGTCTTTTACTCCTTGGTGAGGGAACTACAAGCAGGATTGTCAGCCTGGAGCCTTGATGTAGTCAAAATAAAACAGACTGATGCCCAAGTCCCTGGAGAAGGTCATAGGAGCCAGTAGCCAGTTGTCAAGTCCCAATTGCCA
Organism: Bubalus bubalis; assembly: GCF_019923935.1. Classification (NCBI taxonomy): domain Eukaryota; kingdom Metazoa; phylum Chordata; class Mammalia; order Artiodactyla; family Bovidae; genus Bubalus; species Bubalus bubalis. Next base: position 52,887,600 of record NC_059177.1, read on the forward strand.
TTCTCACATTTTGTCTGAAGTTTGTGTTTGTAGTTTCTGAGCTGCTGTGATTAAGGACCCCCTCCCCTAATACATAAGAAATGGTCAAGTGGACAGTGTTTCATCTCCTAGCGTGCGTCCTGGGTTAGCTTAGTTCCTTCACAACCCACTAACTTGCCTGGTCTATTTAGGTCCCACCACTTGACTGAGAATTTTCTTTAATTAGTCCCTGTGAGACTCCAGCTCCCAGTACCTCAGATTAAGCAGCTGGGAAAAGCACACAGAAAAATCTCACCTTTAAATTCTGAGCCAGAAAAAGAATCAGCTAGATGTGCAATGAAAATTGATTTGATATTTATAACTTGTTATTAATTTGGACAATTTTCAGGCTTCCTTCTTTTCTTGGCAGAAATAAAAGGAGACTTAGACACAGCCTCTGGTTGGGCACATGTTCAGAGGGCATCCTGCTGAGGAGGTTTTATTTCTCCTAACCAAAAGATAATGTCTGTCAAAGTTTTGGCCAGTAATTATTCTCCGAAAATATCTTTCTTTTGAAAGGTGAGGGCTTTTTATAGTCTTTCATTCATAATCCTGTTTTGTATCTTTGATGTTATCACAGTCTGAAACTGATTCTAAACTCTAACTTTTTCCTTACTTAAAGATTATATTTTAAGATAGTTCAGTGAGCACCTGGTGTATTTCTGATGTTTTCTATGGTTTCCTGTAAAGGCTTTTACTCATCACTCGAGCTGCGCTAAAAAATAGGCAAAGTTAGCTGAGAGACGACTTACCGAGAGAGATTCTCGTAGGGGAACGGATGTCTCAGCTCCTCTGACCAGCTGAGCTGTGCAAGTCAAACATATAGACAGCATAAAAGTAGGAAATGCACAGTTTCTTCTGAGTTGGGGGAGGAGTTTTACTGAATAAGTATCTGGCCGTGCAAAAAATCATCAAAGAACGTCCTTTTTTTTTTCTTTCTTAAATTGAGCTTAAAATAGACTAGAAAATAGATCTCTAATCTGAAACTTTATTCGTGGGTTTCCCTGATTACGCAATTTCTTTTTGCTTCTTAGTTCACCCAACTACCCAAATGGTTAGAAAAAAGAAGGAATTAAAGGATATAAGAACTAGAACATTCATGAGCATCTAGTCAAAGGGCCATGTTTTACTGAAAGAAACTGCTGTCCAAGAGACAAATGATTTGTACTAGACTGCAGGGCTTATCAATGGGGAGGCTCAGAGGGTGAGAGATTCTGACCCACTTGCTATTTGTCTTCCACAGAAGCCAAATGAAACTGACTTTAAAGTGGGGGGAACATCTCACATTGACCCTGTGATCCCCCTTAAACCTGGGCTTCCCAGTTGGCTCAGTGGTGAAGAACCTCCTTGCTGACGCAGGAGATGTGGGTTTGATCACTGGGTTGGAAAGATCGCCTGGAGGAGGAAATGGCAAACCACTTCAGTATTCTTGCCTGGAAAATCCATGGATGGAGGAGCCTGGTGGGCTACATACAGTCCATGGGTTTGTAAGAAATCTGACAACTGAGGGACTGAGCATGCATGCCCCCCCCCCACTTTGTTCACTCCCTCACTACCCCCTCTTTCCTCCCACAACTCACACATACACTCACCACCCAATACTATTTTCCTCTGCAAACTAAAATAGCTGATTGCTTAAGGGTTTTTACTGTACGTTCACCTGTGAGCTGAACATGTTGCCCATCTTTCTCCAGATCAAGTACCTTCGGGGCACGTCATTATAAAATGTTAGCCTCCTTGTTCACCATTTTGCAGCCCTCCAAGGCAGCCCATGTTTGTGGGTAGCTGTACTGTGCCAGGGACATAGGTAGCATGTCCCACACTCCAAGGATACAGTCTATCTTGAATTTCTTTGAGAATTTTTCAACATGAAACAGGCAGCAAGTGGCAGAAGAAAAGGGTCAAGTTCAGGATTCTATTTCAATATCTCCAGTCACCCCAGGCTTCCTTGGTGGTTGGTTACTTATCTAAAAACCTCAATTGTTGACAACAGAACTGAGAACATAGAACAGAACTGAGAGCCAGCCCTGAGCCACAGGAGGGCCCTCTGCGTGCTTTTGTTTCCTCCACCACAGGCTAAGAAACACACGCCAACACGGACTTGTGATCTGAGAAGACCCCAAACCTGCTGAAGTGGCCTCTGCAGTCAGTTGCCTGAACTCAAAGCCTGGCCCTACCCTCAGCTTTCTCATTTGTGGAATGGGCTGAATAATGGTAGTTGCTCCTTGGGTTTGTTGGGAGGATTGGTTGAGACATCCAAGTTGAGAATGTAGCATATAATATACACTAAAAAAAAATCAGACTCGTACTCATTCAGTGATTCTTTCTTAGAGAGATTTATTATATAAAATTCTAATAAAATTGGTTTCCTGGGGTCCTTGTCAGCAAAGCAGAAGCTGAAAGGGAGAAGCTAATGGCTGGTGCTACAGAGTAGGGAGTTATGACTGCTGGGGAAAGCCAGAATAGGGCAGAAAGAACCAGCAACTGGCAATCAAAACCAGGGAAATGAATCATGAAAAAAATGTTCAAATTCATGCTGTATGTGGATTCAGGAGACAGCAGTTGAGAACTGGAGTCCAGCCACTAGGCTGGGCTTGCTGCTAAGTCACTTCAGTTGTGTACGACTCTGTGTGACCCGATAGATGGCAGCCCACCAAGCTGCCCCGTCCCTGGGATTCTCCAGGCAAGAACACTGTAGTGGGTTGCCATTTCCTTCTCTAATTCATGAAAGTGAAAAGTGAAAGGGAAGTCGCTCAGTTGTATCCAACTCTTAGTGACCCCATGGACTGCAGCCTACCATGCTCCTCCATCCATGGTATTTTCCAGGCAAGAGTACTGGAGTGGGGTGCCATTGCCTTCTCCAGGCTGGGCTCAGTCCTCAGCTTTACTGTTTACCACTTGATTTGTACAAGTTTCCGAAACTTTCCAGATCTTAGTTTTCTTATCTGTAAAATGAGGGCAAAAAAACCCCAATCACAAATGTGCTTGACAGATGTGTGGTCAAGATCAAACGACGGAACAAGTGTAGAGCCTTTTGTTGGTACTGGCTCTCTGTGGGCTAGTTAAGTGGTGTCGTACAAAGTATGCTTGAGAAAGCATTTACAAAATGGGTAGCAAATAAATTAATACAAAATTTCACAGGAAACGGAATATAATTTTGTCTCAATGAAGAGACCCTTGTGTGTTCACTGGTAATACACTGGGTAGAACTCTTAGATGCTGCAGGACAAACATAATGTTTCTGTGTGTGGCTTTGGTTGCTTTGTACTTTACCACATGGACCTGGGGTTTGTCTGCCCTGTCTTCTGTGGGTTGTCATTGGGGTGGTTGTAGACTTGAGGGAACGCTTACCCCCAGAGGGCAGTGTAGAGTAGTGAAGCAGGCTCAGAGTCACCCAGACTGTGCTGCTGACTCATTGTGTGCCCTGCCAGATCCTACCCCTCTCTGAGCTTCTGTTTCCTATTTTGTCAAATTATGTGCTAGACTTTAGGGGCCCCAGGAGACCTCCCTCCTGAAATACAAAATGACTCCATGGCCAAGTTGCTTTGGAAAAGACACATTTGGGCAATACAGGGTGAGGATTCACAGGCTGAAGCAAGGAAGCACAGCTTAGCAGTGTGTGTGTGTCCCCTTTTATGGGGACATTCAGGTCACCTTTTGGGATAGGGGTTCATTCCAGGGATGCTCAAGGAAGGGAGGACCCATGGGAACGTCTTCAGCATTTAATCAATGAATTGTTGCTCTGGATACAACAGCGAGGCAAACCAGTGGTTTATCATGCCATGACTTAGTTTTCCCATCTCTGCTTATCTTCTTACCTTGGCCCTTCCAGTTTCCAGGGCTCTGGTTCTGATATGCAGGCCTTCAGATTCTCCGTGAAGAATGATCTTTCGGCTGGTTTGCTGCTGTGGACTTGATGCCCAGCCCTCCTCCTGGGGTGCTGGCCAAGCTTTCACTAGCTGCTCCAGGTCGAGTCATTGTACCCAAGTTCTGAGGGCAGCTTCTCTGTGCTTGCCCACGCCATCTCTGGACCATGACTCAGAGCATCACACTCAAGATGGGGAGGACACCTACTCTTTTCTTGGGTTCAGAGGGCCAACTGCATGAGCTCAATAAACTGAAACCCTGGGGGCTCACACTGACTCTATCAATGTCAGCAGTGAGATGGGCTGAAAAGATAGCACACGAATCTCTTAGTTTTTAAATCATGTATCTAATTCTAAAACTAACACATCATGCTCATTGTATCAAGTTAGGAAAAACAGAAAAATAGAAAGTATAGAAAAGATTAGTCATTATCTCACAATCTCAAAACAGTCCCTCAACACATGATGTATTTTAATCCAGACCTTTTCCCATGCATACTTTTTGATTAATTGTTCTCACACACATACCCGTTCATTATGCTGCTCCTTTTTTTGGCTAAAAATTACAGTATAGGTATGTACCCATGTTATTAAAAATTCTTTATAAATACATCGCTTTAATTGTTACTTAGATTGATGTGTAACTTACATGTAGCAAAAACACACTAGTCCTAGGTGTACATTTTGGGGAAGTTTTCATACACATACATCCCTGTCACCAGATGATAGAGAGCAGCCCTGTCACCCCAGAACATGCCCTCACACCCAGCCCCACCTTGCAGGGGCCAGTCTGTCTTCAGTGCATGAATGAGATGTACCTCTTTTATAGCTCCACATAAATGGAATCACAAATGCTGTCCTCTTTCTGTCTGGCTCCTTTTGTTCAACCGAATGCAGTAACTGTATGTGACAGAGCTCTGTTGTTAGGTGAGCCCTTTGCCTGGGTCACTCACTTGGACCGCATGTTGTGGGTGTTGCTGTCAGTGCTCTGATATCTCCACCAAGGAGGAAACTCCTAGTGTCCCTGAAGCCCCCTTCACCAGCAGAGCCAGAGAATCCCCACGGTTCTCAAAGATACAGGAAGAACCCCCCACCCCCACCAGTATTACCTTTTGCACCTGTGTGCCTCAGCAGTGATGCTGGGGTCCCATGACTCCTCTTCCTCTACTGCTTCAGACACCATTCATGGTGAGTGGGAATGGGGGGCCACCATCCTGTCCTCTTCACTCCCACTGTGTCTGTCCATTAAGTTCAGTTCAGTCACTCAGTTGTGTCTGACTCTGCAAACCCATGGACTGCAGCACGCCAGGCTTCTCTGTCCATCACCAACTCCCGGAATTTACTCAACCTCATGTCCGTCAAGTCGGTGATGCCATCCAACCATCTCGTCCTCTATCATCCCCTTGCCTTCAATCTTACCCAGCATCAGGGTCTTTTCCAGTAAGTCAGTTCTTCACATTAGGTGGCCAAAGTATTGGAGTTTCAGCTTCAACATCAGTCCTTCCAAGGAACAGCCAGGACTGATCTCCTTTAGAATGGACTGGTTTGATCTCCTGGCAGCCCAAGGGACTCTCAGGAGTCTTCTCCAACACCACAGTTCAAAAGCATCAATTCTCTGGTGCTCAGCTTTCTTTACAGTCCAACTCTCACATCCATACATGACTACTGGAAAAACCATAGCTTTGACTAGATGGACCTTTGTTAGCAAGGTAATGTCTCTGCTTTTTAATATGCTGTCTAGGTTTGTCATAGTTTTTCCAAGGAGCAAGTGTCTTAATTTCATGGCTGCAGTCACCATCTGCAGTGATTTTGGAGCCCAAGAAAATAAAGTCTGTCACTGTTTCCATGGTTTCCCCACCTATTTGCCATGAAGTGATGGGACCAGATGCCATGATCTTCGTTTTCTGAATGTTGAGCTTTAAGCCAACTTTTTCACTCTCCTCTTTCACTTTCATCATTAAGAGGCTCTTTAGTTCTTTTTTGCTTTCTGCCATAAGGGTGGTGTCATCTGCATATCTGAGGTTATTGATATTTCTCCTGGCAATCTTGATTCCAGCTTGTGCTTCATCCAGCCCAGCATTCTGGATGATGTACTCTGCCTATAAGTTAAATAAGCAAGGTGACAGTATACGGCCTTGATGTACTCCTTTCCCAATTTGAATCCATACTGTTGTTCCATGTCCAGTTCTAACTGTTGCTTCTTGACCTGCATACAGATTTCTTAGGAGACAGGTAAGGTGGTCTGGTATTCCCATGTCTTTCAGAATTTTCCACAGTTTATTGTGATCCACACACTCAAATGCTTTGGCATAGTCAATGAAGCAGATGTTTTTTTCTGCAACTCTCTTGCTTTTTCGATGATCCAGTGGATGTTGGCAATCTGATCTCTGGTCCCTCTGGCTTTTCTAAATCCAGCTTGAACATCTAGAAGTTCATGTATTGCTGAAGCCTGGCTTGGAGAATTTTGAGCATTACTTTACTAGTGTGTGAGATGAGTGCAATGGTAGTTTGAACATTTTTGGCATTGCCTTTCTTTGGGATTGGAATGAAAACTGACCTTTTTCAGTGCTGTGGCCACTGCTGAGTTTTCCAAATTTGCTGGCATATTGAGTGCAGCACTTTCACAGCATCATCTTTCAGGATTTGAAATAGGTCAACTGGAATTCCATCACTTCCACTAGCTTTGTTCGTAGTGATGCTTCCTAAGGCCCACTTGACTTCACATTCCAGGATGTCTGGCTCTAGGTCAGTGATCACACCATCGTCATTATCATGGTCGTGAAGATCTTTTTTGTATATTCTTTTGTATAGTATTCTTGCCACCTCTTCTTAATATCTTCTGCTTCTGTTAGGTCCATACCATTTCTGTCCTTTATTGTGCCTATCTTTATTGCATGAAATGTTCCCTTGGTATCTCTAATTTTCTTGCAGAGATCACTAGTCTTTCCCATTCTGTTGTTTTCTTCTATTTCTTTGCAATGATCACTGAGGAAGGCTTTCTTATCTCTCCTTGCTATTCTTCGGAACTCGGCATTCAAATGGGTATATCTTTTCTTTTCTCCTTTGGCATTGCCAAAGCTTCTCTTCTTTTCTCAGCTATTTGTAAGGCCTCCTCAGACAACCATTTTGCCTTTTTGCATTTCTTTTTCTTGGGGATGGTCTTGATCACTGTCCTTTGGACCCTTCCCAGTTGGACCCCTTTACCCAGCCCATGCACCACGCTCCCCTAGCCCTGTGCAGATCATCAAGCTGAGTAGACACTAATAGGCTGTCCACTTCATCACTTTGTTAGATATGTCCAGACTTGGTGGAAACCCCATAAACCTGCTGAGAAGCCTGCTCTGTGCACTTTGGGATTTCTTTCAGATCAGTGTGCAGACATGAAGCTAATGCAACTTTATGTGTGGTGAGGTGTGGTTTAGTTGCTAAGTCGTGTCTGACTCTTGCGACCCCATGGACTACAACCTGCTAGGCTCCTCTGTCCATGGGCTTCTCTGGGCAAAAATACTGGAGTGGGTTGCCATTTCCTTCTCCAGGGGACCTTCCTGACCCAGGGATCGAACCTGGGTCTCCTGCATTGCAGGGAGATTCTTTACCAACTGAGCTATGAGGGAAGCCCCTAAGTGTGGTAACAGAAGTCTAATGTACGATTAAGGTGTATACTAGACCTAGCACAGTCTTCAGTGGGTCAGGTCACACCTTCACCTCTATGTTCTGCTTTCTGTATAACAGGATATTAGGTGGGACTTTTCCTGTTGCCCCAGAACTGGCAACTATGGCCTGAGGCTGAGGACAATGAGGTGTTTACCTTGAAATTCTACAAAAAACCACTGACACCTAGGATTGAACACCTCCTCCAGGGCTTTCTAAGTGTGACAGAATCAGCTCTGTGGCCCTAGTCACCATGACAACTCTTCTCACTGAGTCCTGTACAACGAGGAGACAGGTTTGGGCAGGAAAAGGTTTTAGAAGTGGATGAGGTTGATGGGAAAGAGGGTGGGGTTCCTCTCCTCAAAGCCAAAGGAGGGACCTCTGAGAGAAACATGTGAGGAGTGGGAACTTGCCGGAAGGGGAGGCCAGTACCTCGTTCCTGGGTGGGGCATCCACTGGGCAGCAAGCCCCCTGAGCAGGAAAGAGGAGATTGGGAGACAGGTGATGGTGGAGACGGTATGTGGCAGTGAGATAACAAGAATGTCCCAAGGATGTCTCGTGATAAACGTGGTGCCGGACTGTGGCATCTGGAGACATAGCCAACTCAGTCACTCACCACACCCAGGGCTGGCCCTCCCTGAGTTCATAGGCTGCCTTGTGGAGGCAGCTCACCAGCCCAGACCCTTTTTCACTAGTGTTGGGTTTCCTCTTGGTGGCCCTTGGTGGCCTTTGTCACTGGCTAATCTCACCTGAGGCCATTTCAATTTGTCAGAGAAATTTTAATAGGGAGAAAAAGTGAGGGCAAAGAGGTAAGGTCTTGATGGCTTACTTCCAGGAGATGGCAGGGCCTCTCTGAAAAATACTCAAACTGTCCCAGTTACCACAGATTGAGGAGGATGGTATGGGGTGGTCGGTGCCAAGTGCCAGCTCCACCAAGAGTCTTAAGTATGATACCCACACCTTGGAATGATCATCTTTCCTGACATCTGCTTACCTCAAACGGCCCACTTGAATGCTGTCCCTGGGATAAAGGAGACTTGGGGTTTCCACTTCTAGAAAATGGTTCTAGAGATGGTTGGCAGCTTTTAAGTGGCAGTTTGTTTGGTGGCAATAAAATCCTGCTGTAGCTGTTATTTCTATGCTGCAGGACTCTCACTTTCTCCTTGGGGCTCTCAAAAAATTTCACACACACGTCTGTTTCTGTGCCTTGCATACACTGCCTTGCATAATGTATTGTGATTATTCATACTCTATTGTGATGATTATTCTCCCCTGCTCCTCCCCATCAGTTGTCTCTGGGCTGGGAGGTCTAAGGGCATGAGAATAACATAACCATCTCTATGTGCCCTCCCCAGGCTGACACACACTGACTCCTCAGGTGTATTTGTCACATTGAATTCCATCATGGAAAAAAAATTTTCCAAATTTTATTTATGGAGGCACTATGTAACGTATGTATCAGTTAATTTTTGTGCTTCTTAGTAAACAACCCCCACAACTCAGAAGCTTGAAACAGCTAACGTGGACTGCTTACTCCCGTGACATGTGGCTGCTGGGTAGCTGGGGCCCAATTCTGCTCTCTGCGATTTCCCACTCACTCAACCAGGCACCTGGGCTGAGGGACTTGTGGTCTGGGATGGACCTCCCTGCGGCTGAGCAGGGAGAGCCAGAGACTCCACCCAGGCATTTCAGCACCCTGCTCGGATGAAGCAGGTGTCAATTGTGCTGTCTCCTGGCCGAGCCGCCTGTGGTCGGGCTGAGGGGTGTCCCTCCTGTAGGGTACGCTGCAGGTCACACATCAAGGACAGGCATGTGTAATCACGCAGGGGAACAGTGAGAAGTTGTGAACAGTGAGACAGTTTGTCACACCACCGCATAACAAAACTGGCAGTTTAAGATTTTTTTATTGTGGTAGAAATAGAATATGAGATTTACACTTCTAACAGTTTTTAAGTATGCAATAGAGTATTATTATTTATAAGCACACTATTTAGTACTTACTCATCCTGTATAACAATTCTATGCATGTTGATAAATGGATAAAGAAAACGTCTACACATTCAAGGAATATAATTTAGCCTTAAAAAAGTGGGAAATTCTGCAGTATGCAACAACATGGATGTACTTGGAGGGCATGATGCTAATGAAATAAGTGAGACATAGGACAGGAACTGCATAATTTCACTCATGTGTGAAATCTAAAATCGTCAGACTCATAGGTGAATAGAATGGTGAGTATCAGAGTCTGGGAGAAGAAGTACAGAGGAATTGGTAATCAGAAAGTTCTTAAAAAACAGTATAGTTAAGAGTGTTGATTCATTTTCCAAGTTATAGTTTTTAAAAAATTAATTTGTTTTAATTGGAGGACAGTTGCTTTATAATATTGTGGTAGTTTTCAGGTCATAGTTTTTTAAAACAATATTTACATTTCATCATCAAAACAAAATTTAATGCATTCATTAGGATAATACAGATATCTGAAGGTGAAAGCCGCCCCCCCCGCCAACACAACATACACTTCTTTCTGAAGCCTCTAAACATGAAGTAAGAAAGTAAAACCTTAGTAACTTCCAGTTCTCCAGTTGCCAGGTTCCAGGATCCCTGTGTTTCTTGCCTGCATCAGATTGGAGATGCTCTAACACGTAGGTATATTCTTAGCTTAGCTCAAGCCAAGACCAAAGTCTTTGCTTGCTTAGGTGAACTTCTCCAACTCCCTATTAGGAGTTCCCACTGGCCAAAGAGAGGACCCATCTGAGCATCAGTAAAGATGCAGCAAAGCATGAAGCATTCAAATAGGATTAAATTCATGACTTTCTAGACTTCATAACGAGGCAAAAAAGATTTTTGGTACAAAGTCAGAATAAAGACACACAGTTGAGATGACAGTTGTGGTGTGCGTGCTGTAATCTGAGATTATTTAGATGCTATATCACCATAAGCTAGTAAACCCATAGCTCACAGACCTCCAGCTCCCTGACAATATTTATTTATGTTGAACCAGCGGTCTCCCAAACACACCATGTGCTCCACCAATACCAGAATTGTCTCTATGACTAATACAGTATTTTTAGGCTTGGCATAATAGTAAGTATCTTAAAAATGATACTTTACCACAATTTTAGGTTTCAGTTTCCAGCTTTCATTTAATTTTTACTTAACGTTGAAATACATGTGTGTGTGTGGTGTCTGTGTATGTTTGTGTATCTGAACTCTCTGCCTGTGTGCAAAAATGAGTTGCCAGAAGGTAATTTGGAAAACTTTTTTTTCCAGTCTGTCTAGAGTCTTCCTCATCTAGGCCTGCCTTGCCTGGTAATAGACCCTGAGGTCACAGGCTGATGTTTGTTTTTCAGAACAGGCCCCTTCTCTGCTTTGAACACTCACCCCAGTATCCCCACTGATTGTCTTCCCTCTCCCAGGCCCAATAGGGGTTCTTGTTGCACAATTTCCTTCACATTCTCCCCACAGCTACTCTCCTGGACCTCTACAAACCAGCTTTTGGGGTGGGGCAATCCTACATGCAGAACTGTGATAAAGGCTGTGGGGAGACAGGTGGGCAAGGGCAGCAAGAAAGCAGGAAAAGCCACAAAGAAACAAAATACTATCAGATCCCTTTAGGGGTTCTGGCGCATCCTTCCTGACTTTTGCTCTTGACCAATTCTGGAAACATTCCTGCGCATCTGGTGTGAGCGTACCCCTCCACTCCTCATGGAGGGACTTTCTAGAGCCCACTCCTTTCTCATAATCACCACTTCCACCCCTCCCCTTTCCGTTTTTAAACAAAGGCTTTTATTTTTTCATCTCATTAAAGATTATGTGTATTTTATAAACAAACATTTTAATAAATTTTTGTACAGAGGGATGAGGCCTAAGAAGCATATGTACAATGGGGCAAGGTATTGAATAGATTTCAAATGTAGCTTGTGTGGTTGTCATAGTTAAACTGTAAAGAAGCAGAAACGTGTCATGCACTTAGCAGAAGAGGATCATGGGCCTAGCCAAAACTCCCAGAGAGTTCTTACAGTTCCCTTGCTCACCACAACCTAGGAAAGCCTCCAAAGTTAAATATGGTAGGAGGACCAGTGCTGCTGCCTGGCTGGGCAAGCGAACCCCTTACCTGCGTCCTTATAAAGGCTTAAACATGCTTACACTTTCACCTCCTTCCCCTTGGTCCGAACTCTACTCCCCCTCTTTCCATTCACCTTCACCTGACTCCTCTTCCCAATCTCCAGAGGATTAGGTTGATAGAATCAGAGAGTAAGCGAAGTGGTGGATTGGGGGGGAGGTGGAGGGAAGAGCACAAAAGCAATATGGCATTTTCTAGGAACTGAGATGAGCTCGTTGGAGATTCCAAGTCTCTGCCCACAGTTGTTTTGGAATATTCCCTGAGCACGGTGACTCTACAAGAGTAACATAAGTCTTCATTGATTCACATAATCCTGAAGTTCCTGGGCACTTACTCTAGAAACTTTAGACTCCTCTGTTCTTCAACAAGCCCTGGCGGCTTATCATATATGGATTGCTATCCCCTTTTGAAAATAACAGGTGAACTTCTACTCTTCTATAAAGCAGCTGAGACTTCCTGTTCCCCAGTGGAATGGGTGTATGTTGAACTCACTCGATCTCCTGTCTCCCCATAGAAAACTGGGCATTGTTTGCAGAGGTGTTTGGCAATATGCTTTCGGAAGAACGTGGAGAGATACCTCCTGAACTTCTCCCCAACAAAGGCGTAGATGATGGGGTTGATGCAGCAGTGGGTCAGCCCCAGGGTCTCTGTCACCTGCATGGCTTGGTCCAGCTGACTGCTGCTCTTACAGTTACTCAGGCCAAAGAATTCCTGGAAGGTGCTCAGGAGAAGGACGATGTTGTAGGGAGCCCAGAAGAGAAAGTAGACAATCATGATCACGAAGATGAGCCTCACAGCCTTGTGCTTCTTCTTCTCGTTGCGACACCGGAGCAGGGTTTTTATGATTCCTGAGTAGCAGATGATCATGACAAGCAGTGGCAGCACCAGCCCCAAGACGCTCCTCATAATTGTATGGAAATTCTTCCATCCTAGTGGAAAATAAGGGGCACAGGCGTAACCTGAATGTTCTTCGAGGGATTTGATAAAGATGATTCCTGGGAGAGAGGCGAACACAGCCACCACCCAGGTGACCCCACTGGTCACCACCCCAAAGGTGACTGTCCTGGCTTTTAAAGCAAACACAGCATGGACAATAGCCAGGTACCTATCGATTGTCAAAAGGATGATGAAGAAGATTCCACCAAAATAACCGATGTGATACAGCCCTGTGAAAAATTTGCACATCACATTCCCAAAAACCCACTGGTCTGCAGCATAGTGAGCCCAGAACGGCATGGTGAGGAGGAACAGCAGGTCAGAGATGGCCAAGTTAAGCAGGTAGATGTCAGTCATGCTCTTCAGCTTTTTGCAGTTGATTAGGATGAGGACAACCAGCAAGTTGCCCACAAAACCAAAGATGAAGACCAGCGAGTAGAGTGGCGGCAGGAGCTGTGCTTCGATTTGTCCCACACTGGTCTTTCGGCAGGGTTCACCGTAATCATAGTCATAACTGGTGGTGGGTTCTTCATCATTCCCCTTGACATTTGTTGTAAACAGAGAATGAGATGTGGGAAGCACATTGTGGCTGAATGTATCATTGCCATCCATTGTCCTCGGTCCTGTAAACAGAAGACAAGATGATGACATACAGCACAATGGCTACAATCCCCAGCCTTACGAAGGTCCCTGCTCCACTTAAGCAACATCCCAGGCTTTGTCTTTCCTTGGCAGCCATCTCCTTGAAAGCGTGTGTGCTAGTTCACCACTTCCCCTTATTCCTGATCACAGACACCAGTCATCTTTCCACAGCCATTTCCCAACACCTTGGCCTTCCTGCAGAACCTGACTCTCATTATAAGGCTGACCGTGCTGGACACTTGCTTTCTGTACTAGGCCTGTGACTCATTACTGGATGATAGTATATAAGGGGACTCCACTAGGGAGCTTCTGGAGATGCTCATAATGAGCCATTTTGAGTTGCATTTTCTGTTACTTGCCACCCAAAGTGTTCTGAACACTCTTTCAACTTTCTGCCCCCATCATTTTGCCCAAACTTCTCTTGCCAGGATTGCAATGACAGCCCAGTTGTAAACACCCTGGCTTTTAGTTTCATCTTCATCAAACGTTTGATCCTTCCGATGACCGCTTTCATTTAAAACTTTTGGTTTGGAAATTCCCTGGCAGTCTAGCACTTAGGACTTCATGCTTTCACTGCTGAGGGCCGAGTTAAATCCCTTGTTTGGGAACTAAGATCCCACAAGATGCATAGCACAGCCAAAAAGAAAAAAAATTTTTTTAAGTTAAAAAATAAAAAAACCTGTTTGGCTTCCAGTAGGCTAGTTCCTGGCCTACCACTTCTTTTTCATATTCTTTGTTGGTGTTTCCTCCCCATGCCTATGCTGTAAGGGTCCCTAGGCACCATCCTTGGCTCCCATTTCTTTACCATTTACCTCTTAACCCTTGTTCCAAAGTTCTTCCTGAGTTGTTTTCAGGTTCTAAGTTTCCTGTAGGCTAATGCTTCCTAAAGCTCTGCCTTCCAGCCCCACCTCAGAATTGAATTTTCCATTGCCTATTGTATATATCCCCATAGACTTATTTATTTAACCAATATTTATTGAGCACTTACTAGGAGCCATACTCTATTTTAGACAGACAGCAAAGTGGGTATCATATAGGTACCTCGAATTCAACCCACCCCAAACTGAACACCCCTGGAAAGTTGATTCAGCTTGTGGATTCTTTATCTTGACCAATGTCATGTACTCCATTATTTAAGAAGTAAGATTTGACATTGTCTTGGGTCCACTCTTTTTCAGAAGATTAGGAGCCAGGCCTTTGGAGCTAAACAGACCTAGACTTGAATCCTGCCTCCAGTGTCCAAGTTGTGTAATTTGAGATTAATTACTTCTTCAACTGTCAGTTTCTTTTTGTTTAATATAATAACCATGCTGAGTTACTGTGGAAACAGACAGTGCAGCATCTAGTACAAAGAAATGCTCTGTATTCTTGTTGTTATTATTATTATGTTATATGGATTCTACCTCATAATCACCTCTCAGAGTCATCCCCTCTGCACCTCTTTCAACTGCCACTCTCTTGCCTCCTATGCATCCTGGCTTTGCTAAGCTCTTTTATTTGTTCTTGCCTTTTTCCTTACCATGTTCTGTTTCAATCTGTCTTCTCTGAAACTGAAATTGGATCATGCTCTTCTCAGTTTAAAATTCAAGTAGCCCCATGATTTGTATATGGTAGGGCTTCAAAGGCAATGCCCAGGCTACTCATCATGGCTTTTCTAAGCTCCTTTCTTCTCAGCTTCATCTCTAATCACATCTCAAATCCCAGATCCTGTGGTCCAGCCATACCCATCTTTTTCCCACTTTTCCCAGGCTCATCATTTCCTTCAGGCTTCAGTGATTTTGCACATGCTTGCCCCCTTGCCTAAAATGTCTGGTGAGTTCCTGTTCATCCTGCGATCTGTGTGTGTGTGTGTGTGTGTGTGCGTGTGCGCCCGTGCACTCAGTCATGTCTGACTCTTTTGCGACCCCAGGGACTGTAGCCCACCAGGCTTCTTTGTCCACGGAATTTTCCAGGCAAGAATACTGCAGTGAGTTGCCATTTCCTACTCCAGGGAATCTTCTCAACCGAGGAATTGAACTTGCATCTCCTGCATTGGCAGGCAGATTCTTTACCACTGTGCCACCTGGGAAGCCCTCTCCCCTTCTCTGTGAACTCCAACCATCCTCCTCTGTCATATCATTCTTATCATCTCAAAACATTGTGCATGCCTTTATAATAAACACATTATCATGTACCCATTGTGTGCTCCTTGAGAGAGAGGACTAGGTTATGTTTCTGTCTTCAGCACTTATGATAGCACCTGGCTAAAGGAGGTACCAGTAATATGTTCATTGAAAAAATACATAAAACTCATAGCAAGTGTGACAACTAACAACATTAGAATTGTTCTCAAGAATGTTTATTTTTTTCCTGGCAGTGACTGGATTTGTTTTTAATCTGTGTACATGCCTTATTTTTCACTTTCTCTTGTGATTGATACATTTCACAGATTTTGAATTTCACAGCACTGAACTAGATTCTTTAAATGAGCAGAAACTAAATAATACTTCTGATCAAACTTGAGGAAAAAATGTATCCACCTAAAGAATTAACACTATAGTTGATTAATTGACTGTTCATTAGGCTCCATGTGCTATGCTAAATACTCTTCATATGTTAATTAATGTAATCCTTAACAACAGTTTTGTGAGATAAATATACATTTTAAAAGTGAAGAAATAGAAGCATGGATGAATTAAATAATTTTTTTCCCAGACTCACAATGCAAGTAATGGCTGAGCTGGAATTTGAACTGTTGGGCTATTCCATTTCAAAGGCCTTCAAGGGTTTTCATCTTCAGACTCTGAGAACAGAGATGAATATAGAAGAATGTAGAAGTAACCGATTTTTTGGTTGTTCTTCATGCCTTGAACAGAATGTCTTTGGCATTTAGCCTTAAAATCCACACACTTGCCCATACAAATGTGCTCTACCTATAAGTGCACAAGCACACAAAAACACACATACACGCACATTTCTGCCAGTAAAATAAGCTCCAAGAGGGTAGAGAGCTTTGTTTTTGCAGTGAACTCTTAGTGCCCTAGAATCCAGCCTAGTACATATAAATATCAATTGAGAAGTGAATAATGGAGAACTAGTAGGCTACAAGCTTCTGAGAGAGGGCTCCCCTGTGGGCTAGACTCCCAGGTAATCTAGTGGGAGCTGTTATAAAAACTAAAATATTGGGGTTCCTTGCACATAGCCTCTTAGCTGTAACAGGCCCTCTGGGCTGTTCTGTAGTTAGTCTCCTCATCTGTATGGAAAAGTGTAGACTGGATCAGTGGTTCTGAAATGCTGGCTTTCAGATTACACAGGAAGCCTATCAGTCAGAAATACACAGTGCAGACCCTTGTTCTGGTGATTCAGATTGGGGATGAACTGCCCCAGCCACTTCCACCGTGTGTTTCCTATGCTTTGTTGTTCACCTGCCTCTCAAGTGCCAGAAACCTTTTTTTTATCATCTACTCCCGTGTCACCTAGCTCCTACCACAGCAGACACGTAGCAAGGAGGCTGAAGAGCACTGGTTTAGGTGTCACTTTCAAGTGTCAAGACACATCAACCAGAATTGATTAAAAGCTGCCTCTCAGAAAAATGAACCCCTCACTTCAGCCTCTGAATTGAAGTAAGAAGTGTATTTTGGTGCAGGGCCTGTACTATCACATATATGGACTAGAGGGGGAGAAATTCAGGGTAGAAAGTTCCAGCTCTTCACAGTCCTTGGGGGCTGAGAGGGGCAGAGTGAGAGGAGCAGTATTTGAGAAGCCTGATTGTCCTACTTTCTTAATTGTCTTCTTTTAGCCCAACTCTCTCCTACCAACTGAGCTCTGATGGAGTTCTCACTCTGCTTTGTGCTTCCTTCCTGCCATTGGGATCTCTCTATCATTCCTGGGACAGATGCCACTCTCCACCCCTTTCTCCTGTCTTGATCATCCCCCAAGTTCCTGGGCAATACAGACTCCCAGTCCCTGCATCTAGCATCGAGATGCTTTGAGCCTTTGATTCATAAAGTGATGGAAAATGCACCCCCAACTCACCGGTAGATGGCTTCTTTTAAGTGGCACTGGTGTGTCAGGCTTCTCAGCAACTGAACCAAACAGATCTGGAGGTAGAAACTTGGCGTGCAGAAGTAGGAAATAAAGTTTCCTGCAGAAAGAGAAGGCGGAGATACAAGGGCAAGTAATGGTAAAGATTTGAAAAAAAGAATGATATAGTTCTTCTTTTCCAGCCAGGAACGATGTACACTAGGTTAAAGTCTCCAGAGTAGAATTAATTTTGAAATCTTGGTTATGCAACATTGAGGGTTTAAATCAGGCACACTCTGTGTTTGCTCCTGGGTCTAACGACTCTGGGCTTCTTTATCTTGTGGTTCTCTATATCTGGACATCTTTCACTCTCTTCTGCCAGTAATAATTTGCATGAAACGAGCACACTAGAATTTCATTTCCTAGAGGATAAATGCTAATGGGGGCTGTTGGTGATGGTGAAGGAAATTAGGTTTTGTTGACCATATGCTCTGATTTCAGTGGCATCAAGGATTTGGGACTTGGTTAGAAAACTTATTTAGACAGAACTTTTTAATGAAAAGGGAATGTTAAATGGTCTCTTCTGTCAGAGATGTCCTTAGTAAGAAGATCCTCAGCTGTTATAGGTTCCAATCTTGAGAAAAAAGTTTTGCTAAAAGAAAACACAGTTGAGATTTTGGGAAGATAGTAGGTTAGGAAGTACCGTGAGTCAGTCTCCTCACCTAGACAACAGTTTCACTGGCAGAAGCTGTCTAATCTAACTGATTTGGAACTCTGGAGTCTGTTGAGGGTCTTCAACTTTCAGGAGAAGGCTTGGATGACCAATTGCAGTTAACTATGGCCAATTTCAGCTCTTGGCACAGTAACCCCCACCTACTTCCCTACCCCAGGCACTTTTGGCAGGCAGTTCTGCATGTGTTCCTGGGGGCAGCTTGCACGTAGCTTGCGGAAGCCAAGGTGGGCACAAATTGGGCCCTGACCTCCAAATATCAGGGATCTGTGCTCTGATCACTCATGACTGCTTCTGATCTTAGAAATGCAAACAAAGAGAAGGGCAGCCATTGTCGTTGTATTCCCCTCATAGTTGTAAGCCCCTCCCCCTCTGGCTGAAGTGACTTTCAGGGTATTTAAAGAGCCAGTGCCCTTTATTTTTCTCTATTTGATTTTTCTATTTTTCCCTTTTTGGGAGTCACACATTAAAAACTGGGACCTTCAAAAATAGCTGCATTTCCAGGGAAAATTAAAAAGGGACGGCACTCGTAGCTCAGTTGGAAAGAATCTGCCTGAAAGGCAGGAGACCCAGGTTTGATTCCTGGGTTGGGAAGATCCCCTGGAGAAGGAAATGGCAACCCACTCCAGTATTCTTGCCTGGAGAATTCCATGGACAGAGGAGCCTGGCGGGCTACAGTCCTTGCGGTTTTAAGAGTTGGACACGACTCAGTGCCTAAACCACCACCACATATTCAGGGAAGAGCACAGGCTCTGAAAAGACCTGAGAAGACCTTAAGTTCACAGGCTGATCCTTGGCACAGAGAGAGGTTACAGCAATCAAAACAAAAACAAACCAAGAACAATTGTAAAAAAAAAAAAAGGCAAAAAACTTATATTACCATGTGTAAAATAAATAGTCAAGAGGACATTTGCTGTATGGCTAAGAAACTCACACAGGGGCTCTTGTATTAACCTAGAGGAGTGGGATGGGGAGGGAGTTGGGAGGGAAGTTCAAAAGGGAGGGGATTTATGTATACCTATGGCTGATTCAGGTTGAGGTTTGACAGAAAACAACAAAATTCTGTAAAGCAATCATCCTTCAATTAAAAAAAAAATCCTGAGAAGGGGAGAATCTGATTTCCAGAATTACCATGTTATTAGGTTCAAATGTCCAATTTCAGCCAAAAAAAAAAAAAAATCACAAAATATGTAAGGAAACAGAAAAGTATGTCCATTCAAAGGGAAATAATAAACAAAGAAAAACTGTTCCTGAAAAAGATGTCATGGTAGATCTATTAGATAAAGACTTAAAGAGTCTCAAAGACTTAAAAGGAGACGTGGAGAGAATCAAGAAAACCATGTATGATCAAAATGCAAATATCAGTTAAGAGATGGAAAATCTAAAAAGAAGCCAAAAAGAAATTCTGGAGCGGAAAAATACAATAACTGATATGAAAAATTCACTAAAGGGATTCAGAGGTAGATTCAAGCAGGCAAGAGAAAGAATCAACAAACTTGGAAGTTATTGAGTCTGCAGAACAGAAAGAAAAGATTGAAGAAAAGTGAGCAGAGCTTAAGGGACTTGTGGGTGTCCCAGGATAAAAGAGAGAGAGAAAAGGGCAGAGAGTATATTTGAAGAAATAATGTGTGAAAACTTTCCAGTTTTAAAGGAAGACATGAATATAAGCATCCAAGAAACTCAGTGAACTCCAAGTAGGATTAAGTTCAAAGAGACCCACTCCAGGACACATTATAATCAAACTTTCAAAAGACAAAGACACAGAAAGCAGCAGGAGAAAAACAAATGATCACAAACAGGAAATTCTAAATAAGATAATAAGCAGATTTCTCATCAGAAACTTAAATGGCCAGAAAGCAGTGGACCCATATATTCAAACTGCTAAAAGGAAAAAAAGCTGTAAACTCGTTTTTCTTAAAACCAGCAAAACTATACTTCAGGAATGAGGGAGAAATTAGGACATTCACAGATAAAAGAGTTTTTGTATGTTATTGAAGTTAAGCCGGTACAAATTGAAATTAGAATGTTATAACTTTGGGATGTTAAATGTGACCCTCATGGTAACCACAAAGAAAATAGCTATAGAATATATACAAAAGAAAATAAAAAGCAATAAACATTCCATTTCAAAAAAATCAACTAAGCACAAAAGACAGTAATTCAGGAAATGAAGGACAAAAAAGTTCTAAGGTGTATTGAAAACAAATAGCAGAATGACAGAATGTCATTCCTTTTAAGTAATTACTTGAAATGTAAGTGGATTAAATCCTCCAACCAAAAGATAAAGAATGATAGAATGAGTTAACAAAGCAAAACAAAAATATGACCTAATTAATTACCATCAATAAGAGACTCACTTTAAAAGACACAAAGAGATTGACAGTGAAGGACAGAGAAATATGTTCCATGGAACTATTAACCAAGAGAGCAGAGGTGGTTATGCTAATATCAGACAAGATAGACATGAAGTTCAAAAAAGTTTACAAGGGATAATGAAGAAGGACACTACATAGTAATAAAAGGCTCAGTACAGCAAGAAGGTATAATTATAAACACTTACACCTAATAACAGATCATCAAAATATATGAAGCAAAAACGGACAGAACTGAAGAAGTAATAATCACTGGAGACTTTAATAACCCGCTCTTAGTAATGGGAAAAAAAGTCATACAGAAGTAAGGAGATAGAAAACTTGAACACCACAATAAACCAATGAGATTTTAACAGATGTATATATACAACTCTACCAAATAGCAGCAGCATACAGTGTACTTCCCAAATGCACATGGGAAATTTTCCAGGATAGGCCATGTAGAAACAAGGATCTCACATAGCCTTGGCAAATTTCTAAGCTTTATTTTCCCCAACTATGAATTAGGAATAATAAGGTGTCTGGGGTCTCTGAGGTGTAAATAAACGTAAAGCAACTAGTACAGTGCCTGGTGCATAGTAGGCTCTCAATAAATAGTAGTGAAGAATAATAACAGTAAAACACTCAGGGAAGTTCAGGTGTCCTTTCTAGAGTTCAATAAGTTGTGACCATGTATCCTGCATACATGGTCAAAAGACCTGTTTTTCGTACTAAGCAAAGGGGCCTCAGGTTGTTCCTCTAAGAAACAAGTCTTTGCTTGAACAGGAATGGGGAAAGTTCCCCCAAATCTCCTAATGTGGTTTTTCTGAGATATCAATAACAAAACAGGTTATATTCACCCCACTGATACTGTATCCACTTCCACTTATGATATCTTGCAACTAGATCCTTTGAGTCAGTCTGGAATGGGGAAGGTCAAGACCCAGAAATTTGGCTATTGCTGATTAGGACCACTCTACATTTCTGCCTTCACACAAGTATCATTGACTCTGGGTCTGTCATTTTATAAACAGAGAGATGCTCAGAGGTAAGTAGTGGTAGAGCCTGAATTCAAATCTTTGCCTTATCTCTAGTGCAGGGAACATATGACACAGTTGGCTGACATCTTGAAGACTTTATAAGGATAAGTATATGTACATAGGCATTGACAGGATTAAAAGAACCAGCAAGGGTGTTGAGGTGCCCAGAGATGCTAGCAAAAGTGGGAACTGTTACCCCTGTGCTTGAAGAGTCAAAAGAATAAACAGTATTACCTAAGTCCTACTGAGAGCTGACAGTTGAAGGATACAGGCACTACTAGAACTGCAGCCAAGCAGGAAACCTTCTGTTCCCACTCTGATCTCCTGCAGCGCATCCCAGTAATCTTGGGTTAAACCCAACAAGAAGAAGGTGCAGTAGGGAGTCTAGGTGACGTAGCACATGGACATCTGCTTTCCAGGGCTCAGAGTGGATCTGGGGAAGAAGAGCAGATAGCCACACTGCTATCAAGTCAAATTTTTTTCTTTTCTTTTCACAGGGTCCATGTAGATAGTCGGAAAATTGGGAACCAAAGTTAGTACACCTTAGAATTCTTTATGCACATAGAAAGAGTTACAAAAGATACTTCTCCTTGAGTTTGAGAACCACACCCCTCACCCCCCGCCCATCTCCATCTACCTGTTGGCACTGGGTTCATGGTTTCTGAAATTCTCAAGTCTGGCAAAAGGAGTATGACCTTGGAGTAAGTCTGGAGTATGACCAGACTTAGAGGAAAACATGTCACTAGACTTCTGTCTCCAGTGTGACTGCTGACCAAGCAGGGTCATATAGAAGACATGGCTGTGATCATCTCAAGGTGACCTGGGCCAGGGTTGAGGAGGTGATCAATTCTTCTGTAAACCAATGAAATAGAGTTCATGCTCCCTGAATGAAGAGGGAAGAACCAGACCAACAACACTGGCCATGGAAAGTTTTAAGATTCTTAATTATTCATAATCTGAAGATCAACAGCTGAGTTGAGGGTTAGACCATTGAAGCTGAAAGTTACATTTGTTCCAAGAATCTCTCTGCCCCTCCATGGGTGGCAGTACTCAATTAAAACATGGGGAAAAGCATGGCTAGAGAGAATGGCTGCTGGAGCAAGGAGATAGGAGAGGTTTGTCAACATCCTGAGGTGCTTTGAGGATGTCCCCTTGACATTGTCAGTTGGATTTGTTCAGTTAACACCTTTAGAAGGTTAAACTCTTGTCATTTTTTTTTTCAACAGCGATGCTTTTGGTTGATTGTGGTTTCTATGGTTTGCCTGCTTCCTGTGACCTACTAAAATAGATTAGTGAGTTCTAGGATTTTACATCTTCAGTTCAGTTTTGGTTAAAAACAATGATCTAGACTAATACCCATCAAAGAAGCACAGTTTTATGTTCCTTCATGTTCTGGCATGTCTTTATGATAAAAATTGTACAAACTATCTTTATGATAAAAATTGTACAAACTATTTCCATTGTTTTTGTTCCAAGTGACAAAGTAATACAACAGGGCATATAGTCTAAGCAGGAAAGCCCAGAAACAACACATGATTTTTGGAAAGGAAAAGTGTCAGGTAACACTCAGAGGTGCGACTTGAATTTCTTCTTTTTTAACCCTCCAAGTTCAATAGCATCTCCAAGTAAACCAAGAACAGACTAGAATATGTGGTGAAGAATAGAAATAAAAATGCCATCAGAATGGTAATTTGAGTCTGTATTAACTTAGAGTGTAAAGGTAGCAGATTGATGTTTCCATACCTTTAGGCCAAATAAACCTTGGGGAAATAGTGTGAGGTCAGGATCTTTAATACATTCACTTGCTGTCAAGTGACTTAAGTTGATATCACTTGAACCATATAGTAGGGAGATAATGGGATGTTTTTCCATAGCTCAGATGCCTCAGACTACTCTGTGACTAGAATCAGATCTCAGTCTAGATGCCTCAGAGGTGGCCTTCTCTGGGGAGGAAATCTTGGCTGAGAATTGGTCAGAACAGAGTACTTAGAAGACATTTTCAGCTACCTCCCAGGACATGACAGCAGTGGGTTGGGGGCTGGTTCTGGGGAATGAGAAGCTAGAAGTCACTCTCACCACCATTACCTGCCCCCCACCCCAAGGCATGATGAGTAGGAGGAAGATGGAACGAAGTATCTACAGGATGAGGTTTCATACATAGCATTAGGGACCATAGGTCCACCTCTCCACCTCTGACATCATCTACTATTTGAGTGTGGCTTCTGAGGTGTCCCAGGGTAGAACACAATGTTATACCCAGCTGCAGGAAACCAAGACCATGTTCTTTGCAGGCACAGGTGGCATGAGAAGAAACCCACAAAGCTGGTATGGCAGATTCTGATTGGAGGACATGAATGAGGACTCATCCTGAGCTGCTGAGTGGGCAGTGGCTGATGGAAGATAGTGGATCAAGGGTCTAGTGGAAGTATATACCTATCATTGTGACTAGTTGGAAATATATACATATCAATGCTTTCAGCCTGTATATGTAGACATATACATGTGTGTGCTAAGTTACTTCAGTTGTGTCTGACTCCTTACAACCTTGTGGACTGTAGCCCACCATGGGATTCTTCAGGCAGTATTACTGAAATTGGTTGCCATGCACTCCTCCAGTGGACTTCCTGACTCAGGGATCAAACCCACATCTGTTTTATGTCTCCTGCATTGGCAGTTGGGTTCATTACCACTAGTGCCATCCGGGAAGCCCCAGACATATACATATGTGTGTGTGCATGTGTGCTAACTTGTTTCAGTCATGTCCGACTCTTTGCAACCCTTTGGACTGTAGCCTGCCGGAGACTCCTCTGTCCATGGCATTCTCCAGGCAAGAATACAGGAGTGGGTTGCCATGCCCTCCTCCAGGGGATCTTCCTGACCCAGGGATCAAGCCCACATCTCTTACGTCTCCTGCACTGTCAGGCAGGTTCTTTACTACTAGTGCCACCCGGAAAGCCCCATATACATATGCATATGTCTCTCTCTCTCCCTCTCCCCTCCCCCACCCTCTATATATATCATGTTGAAAACAAAAGCTTGTTCTTTGAAAAGATCAACAAAGTTGACAGACCTTTAGCTACACTGATTAAGAAAGAAAAGATATAAATAATATCAGATGAAAGTACTTATTCTACCAAATTTACAGAGATAAAAAAGGATTATAAGAGAACACTATGAGCAATGTCCACCAATAAATAACCTAGATAAAGTGGAAAAATTCTTAGAAGCACATAAATTATCCAAGACTGACTCAGAAGAAATAGAAAATCTAAAAAGATCTATTAAAAATTAAAGAGATTGAATCAGAAATCAACTGAAAGCATTCAGGACCAGGTGGCTTCACTGGTGATTTCTACCAAGCATTTAAAGAAAAATTAACATCGGTCCTTTTCAAACTCTTCCTAAAAATGAAAGAGGAGGGAACATTTTCTAATTGATTCTTTGTAACCAGTGTTACCCTGAGATCAAAGCCAGACAGAAACCAGTATCTCTTATGAATACAGTGCAAAACTAACAGCAAAATACTAGCAAACTAAATTCAACAGCACATTGAAAAGATCATACTCTATGGCCAACTGGAATTTATCCAAAGAATGTAAGCATGGTTCAGTAAAAGAAAATCAACCATTGTAATACATAACATTAACAGAATGAGAGAAAAAAATATAATCACCTCAGTTAACACAGAAAAAGCATTTGGCAAAATTAAATGCCTGTTCATAGCAAAAACACTAAAAAAATTAGGAATACGAGGAAACTTCCTCAATGTGATAAAGGTCATATGTGAAACCTCATAGTTAGTATCATATGCAAAGACCAAAAGCTTTCTCTCTAAGATCAAGACAAGAACACTCAACCTTTTCCACTGCTGATCAGCGCTGTACTGGAAGTTCTAGCCAGAGCAATCTGGCAAGAAAAGGAAATAAAAGTCATCCAAGTTGGGAAGAAAGCAGTAAAACTATCTCTCTTCACAGATGATGTGATCCTACATATAGAAAACCCCAAAGAAGTCACAAAAAAGCTTTGCTAGAGCTAATAAACCGGAGAAGGCAATGGCACCCCACTCCAGTACTCTTGCCTGGAAAACCCCATGGACAGAGGAGCCTGGTAGGCTGCAGTCCATGGGGTCATTAGGAGTCGGACACGACTGAGCGACTTCACTTCCACTTTTCACTTTCATGCATTGGAGAAGGAAATGGCAACCCACTCCAGAGTTCTTGCCTGGAGAATCCCGGGGACAGGGGAGCCTGGTGGGCTGCCGTCTATGGGGTCACACAGAGTCAGACACGACTGAAGTAACTTAGCAGAGCTAATAAACACATTTAGCAAAGTTGCAGGAAACAAAATCAGGGCACAAAAATCAGTTATGTTTTTATATGCCAGCAATGAACAATCTGAAAAGGAAATTAAGAAAACTATTTGACTTATAATGGCATGAAAAAGAATAAAATGCCTAGGAATAAATATAACTATAGAGGTTAAATGGAGAAGGCAATGGCACCCCACTCCAGTACTCTTGCCTGGAAAATCCCATGGATGGAGGAGCCTGGTGGGCCACAGTCCATGGGGTCGCGAGGAGTCAGACACGACTGAGCGACTTCACTTTCACTTTTCACTCTCATGCATTGGAGAAGGAAATGGCAACCCACTCCAGTGTTCTTGCCTGGAGAATCCCAGGGATGGGGGAGCCTGGTGGGCTGCCATCTATGGGGTCGCACAGAGTTGGACACGACTGAAGTGACTTAGCAGTAGCAGCAGCATAGAGGTTAAAGACTTGTATACCCTAACTATAAAACACTGAAAGAAATTAAAGAAGACTTGAATAAATGGAAGGACAGCACTTGTCAATGGATTAGAAGACTTAAATTGTTGAGACCGAAGTATTGCCCAAAGCTATCTAAAGATTTAATGCAATCCCTATCAAAATTCCAGTGGCCTTTTGTAGAAATGGAAAAACTGATCCTCAAATACATAGAAGTTTCAAGGGATACCAAATAGTCAAAACAATTAAAATGATGATAGCACCAGCAGAGCAACTTTGGAGAATTTCAGCTTTCCAATTTCATAACTTACTGCAATGCTGTAGTAATTAGTGCCAATTTATCCTGGCATAAGGATAAACATGTAGATAAACAGATTATAATTGAGAGAGTCAAGGAATAAATTTCACCCCCTTCTTTTCATGCCTTCAGGCTTTCCCAGCATCAGGGTCTTTTCCAGTAAGTCATCTCTTTGCATCAGGTGACCAAAGTATTGGAGCTTCAGCTTCAGCGTTAGTCTTTCCAATGAATGTTCAGGGTTGATTTCCTTTAGGATCGACTGATTTGATCTCCTTTCAGTCCAAGGGATTCTCAATAGTCTTGATTGACAAATACAATGTGCAATAAGGATCTACTTTTTGTCCTGTATGCTAATTAACTATATCATGAATAGTCCATTTTCCCTGATTAAAAAAATATTTATTGGAGTATTATTGCTTTACAATGTTGTATTAGTTTCTGCTGTACAGGAAGGTAAATCAGCTATCAGATCAGATCAGATCAGTTGCTCAGTCGTGTCTGACTCTGCGACCCCATGAATTGCAGCATGCCAGGCCTCCATGTCCATCACCAACTCCTGGAGCTCACTGAGACTCACGTCTGTTGAGTCAGTGATGCCATCCAGCCATCTCATCCTCTGTCGTCCCCTCCTCCTCCTGCCCCCAATCCCTCCCAGCATCAGAGTCTTTTCCAATGAGTCAACTCTTTGCATGAGGTGGCCAAAGTACTGGAGTTTCAGCTTCAGCATCATTCCTTCCAAAGAAATCCCAGGGCTGATCTCCTTCAGAATGGACTGGTTGGACTCCTTGCAGTCCAGGGGACTCTCAAGAGTCTTCTCCAACACCACAGTTCAAAAGCATCAATTCTTCGGCACTCAGCCTTCTTCACAGTCCAACTCTCACATCCATACATGACCACAGGAGAAACCATAGCCTTGACTAGATGGACCTTTGTTGGCAAAGTAATATCTCTGCTTTTGAATATGCTATCCAGGTTGGTCATAACTTTCCTTCCAAGGAGTAAGCGTCTTTTAATTTCGTGGCTGCAGTCACCATCTGCAGTGATTTTGGAGCCCAGAAAAATAAAAGTCTGACACTGTTGCCACTGTTTCCCCATCTATTTCCCATGAAGTGATGGGACCGGATGCCATGATCTTCGTTTTCTGAATGTTGAGCTTTAAGCCAACTTTTTCACTCTCCACTTTCACTTTCATCAAGAGGCTTTTGAGTTCCTCTTCACTTTCTGCCATAAGGGTGGTGTCATCTGCATATCTGAGGTTATTGATATTTCTCCTGGCAGTCTTGACTCCAGTTTGTGTTTCCTCCAGCCCAGCGTTTCTCATGATGTAATCTGCATATAAGTTAAATAAACAGGGTGACAATATACAGCCTTGACGAACTCCTTTTCCTATTTGGAACCAGTCTGTTGTTCCATGTCCAGTTCTAACTGTTGCTTCCTGACCTGCATACAGATTTCTCAAGAGGCAGTTCAGGTGGTCTGGTATTCCCATCTCTTTCAGAATTTTCCACAGTTTATTGTGATCCACACACTCAAAGGCTTTGCATTGTCAATAAAGCAGAAATAGATGTTTTTCTGGAACTCTCTTGCTTTTTCCATGATCCAGCGGATGCTGGCAATTTGATCTCTGGTTCCTCTGCCTTTTCTAAAACCAGCTTGAACATCAAGAAGTTCACGGTTCACATATTGCTGAAGCCTGGCTTGGAGAATTTTGAGCATTACTTTACTAGTGTGTGAGATGAGTGCAATTGTGTGGTAGTTTGAGCATTCTTTGGCATTGCCTTTCTTTGGGATTGGAACGAAAACTGACCTTTTCCAGTCCTGTGGCCACTGCTGAGTTTTCCAAATTTGCTGGCATATTGAGTGCAGCACTTTCACAGCATCATCTTTCAGGATTTGGAATAGCTCAACTGGAATTCCATCACCTCCACTAGCTTTGTTCATAGTGATGCTTTCTAAGGCCCACTTGACTTCACATTCCAGGATGTCTGGCTCTAGGTGAGTGATCACACCATCGTGATTATCTGGGTTGTGAAGATCTTTTTCGTACAGTTCTTCAGTGTATTCTTGCCATCTCTCCTTAATATCTTCTGCTTCTGTTAGGTCCATACCATTTCTGTCCTTTATCGAACCCATCTTTGCCTGAAATGTTCCTTAGTATCTCTGATTTTCTTGAAGAGATCCCTAGTCTTTCCCATTCTGTTGTTTTCCTCTGTTTCTTTGCATTGATCGCTGAAGGCGGCTTTCTTATCTCTTCTTGCTATTCTTTGGAACTCTGCATTCAGATGTTTATATCTTTCCTTTTCTCCTTTGCTTTTCACTTCTCTTCTTTTCACAGCTATTTGTAAGGCCTCCCCAGACAGCCATTTTGCTTTTTTGCATTTCTTTTCTATGGGAATGGTCTTGATCCCCGTCTCCTGTACAATGTCACGAACCTCATTCCATAGTTCATCAGGCACTCTATCTATCAGATCTAGTCCCTTAAATCTATTTCTCACTTCCACTGTATAATCGTAAGGGATTTGATTTAGGTCATACCTGAATGGTCTAGTGGTTTTCCCTACTTTCTTCAATTTAAGTCTGAATTTGGCAAGAAGGAGTTCATGGTCTGAGCCAGTCAGCTCCTGGTCTTGTTTTTGTTGACTGTATAGAGCTTCTCCATCTTTGGCTGCAAAGAATATAATCAGTCTGATTTTGGTGTTGACCATCTGGTGATGTCCATGTGTAGAGTCTTCTCTTGTGTTGTTGGAAGAGGGTGTTTGTTATGACTAGTGCATTTTCTTGGCAAAACTATATTAGTCTTTGCCCTGCTTCATTCCGTATTCCAAGGCCAAATTTGCCTGTTACTCCAGGTGTTTCTTGACTGCCTACTTTTGCATTCCAGTCCCCTATAATGAAAAGGACATCTTTTTGGGGTGTTAGTTCTAAAAGGTCTTGTAGGTCTTCATAGAACCATTCAACTTCAGCTTCTTCAGCGTTACTGGTTGGGGCATAGACTTGGATTACTGTGATATTGAATAGTTTGCCTTGGAAATGAACAGAGATCATTCTGTCGTTACATATACATATATTTTCACTTTTTCGGATTTCCTTTCCATTTAGGTCACCACAGAATACTGAATAGGGTTCCCTGAGCTAGACAGTAGGTCCATACTGATTTTTTAAAAGCAGTTTTATTGAGATGTAATTCACAAACCATAAAATCTACCCATTTAATATATAAACTTAATGTTTTGTTTTAGCATATTCAGAGTTCTGCAGCCATCACCATAAGCTAATTTTAAAATATTTTCATCACCCCAAAAGAAACCCTGTACCATTATCAGTCACTCTGCATTGCCTCTCCCAGTCTCTGTCCCCCTGCCATGCCAGATCTAGGCAAACTCTGTTCTACTTCTGTCTCTATAGAATTGTCTCTTCTGGACATTTCTTGTGAATGGAATCATACAGTATGTGGTTTTTCATGACTATTTTCTTTCACATAGCATACTGTTTTCAAGCTTTATCCATGTCATAGCATGTATTATTACATCTTTCCTTTTGTGGCTGAATAGTATTGTATAGATAAGCCACATTTTATTTATCTACTCATTAGTTGACATATTTGAGTTGCTTCTACTTTTTGGCTATTATGAATAAAGCTGATTTGAACATTTGTATACAAGTTTTTTTGTGGATATATATTTTCATTTCTCTTGAATGTATTCCTAGGGGTTGGGTTGCTGGCTCATATAGTAAGTGTATGTTTAAGTTTTTGAGAAACTGCCAGGTTGGTTTCAAAGCTGCTGCTGTATATTTTGCATTACTACCGGCTATATATTAGAGTTTCAATTTCTCCACATCTTGCGGGCAATAGTTGTTATCTGTGTTTTTTATTGTAACCACCCTGGTGTGAATTGGTATCACATTGTGGTTCTGATTTGCATTTCTCCAGTAGATAATGATATTGAGCATCTTTTCATGTGCTTATTGGCCATTTTTGTATATTCTTTGGAGGAATATCTGTTCATGTCCTTGGCCCACATTTTGTCGGGGTTATTTATCTTTTCAGTTACTGAGTTGTAGTCATTCTTTGTGTATTCTGGATATGTCTCTTATTAGATAAGCTATGTGTAAATATATTCTCCCATTTTATTAGTTGTGTTTTCACGTTCTTGATCTCATTTGCAGCACAAATGTTCTTTTAATTTTGATGAAGTTCAGTTTATCTACTCTTTCTTATGTTCTTGGTGCTTTTGGTGTCATATCTAAGAAACCACTCTAACCTAATGTCATAAAGATTTACTCCTATGTTTTCTCCTAGGAATTTAATCATTTTAGGTGTTACATTTAGTTCTATGATTCATCTTGAATTAATTTTTGCATATGATATGAGATAGTCATTCAAATTTGTTTGTTTTTTGAGGGGATGAGATTTGTAGATTGTCCCATTGCTGGCACAGCCCTGGGTAATGAAGCATCAGTAGTCTCAGTGGACCCTCACAGCCCAGTTGGCTTCAGGTTGGGACTCAGGTTCATTCTTTTGCATGTGGCTATTCAGTTATCCTTTCCATACTGTTCATGGGGTTCTCAAGGCAAGAATACTGAAGTGGTTTGCCATTCCCTTCTCCAGTGGACCACATTCTGTCAGATCTCTCCACCATGACCCGCCCTTCTTGGGTTGCCCCACGGGCATGGCTTAGTTTCATTGAGTTAGACAAGGCTGTGGTCCATGTGATCAGATTGGCTAGTTTTCTGTGAGTATGGTTTCAGTGTGTCTGCCCTCTGATGCCCTCTTGCAACACCTACCATCTTACTTGGGTTTCTCTTACCTTGGGTGTGGGGTATCTCTTCACGGCTGCTCCATCAAAGTGCAGCCGCTGCTCCTTACCTTGGACGAAGGGTATCTCCTCACCGCCGCCCTTCCTGACCTTCAACGTGGGATAGTGCCTCTAAGCCCTCCTACGCCCGTGCAGCCACCACTCCTTGCATGTGGGGTTGGTCCTCCTGGCTGCTGCCCCAGAACTGTACAAAAAAGATCTTCACAACCCAGGTAATCACGATGGTGTGATCACTCACCTAGAGCCAGACATCCTGGAATGTGAAGTCCAGTGGGCCTTAGAAAGCATCACTATGAACAAAGCAAGTGGAGGTGATGGAATTCCAGTTGAGCTATTCCAAATCCTGAAAGATGATGCTGTGAAAGTGCCGCACTCAATATGCCAGCAAATTTGGAAAACTCAGCAGTGGCCACAGGACTGGAAAAGGTCAGTTTTCGTTCCAATCCCAAAGAAAGGCAATGCCAAAGAATGCTCAAACTACCACACAATTGCACTCATCTCACACACTAGTAAAGTAATGCTCAAAATTCTCCAAGCCAGGCTTCAGCAATATGTGAACCGTGAACTTCCTGATGTTCAAGCTGGTTTTAGAAAAGGCAGAGGAACCAGAGATCAAATTGCCAGCATCCGCTGGATCATGGAAAAAGCAAGAGAGTTCCAGAAAAACATCTATTTCTGCTTTATTGACTATGCCAAAGCCTTTGAGTGTGTGGATCACAATAAACTGTGGAAAATTCTGAAAGAGATGGGAATACCAGACCACCTGAACTGCCTCTTGAGAAATCTGTATGCAGGTCAGGAAGCAACAGTTAGAACTGGACATGGAACAACAGACTGGTTCCAAATAGGAAAAGGAGTACGTCAAGGCTGTATTTTGTCACCCTGCTTATTTAACTTACATGCAGAGTACATCATGAGAAACGCTGGACTGGAAGAAACATAAGCTGGAATCAAGATTGCTGGGAGAAATATCAATAACCTCAGATATGCAGATGACACCACCCTTATGGCAGAAAGTGAAGAGGAACTCAAAAGCCTCTTGATGAAAGTGAAAGTGGAGAGTGAAAAAATTGGCTTAAAGCTCAACATTCAGAAAATGAAGATCATGGCATCTGGTCCCATCACTTCATGGGAAATAGATGGGGAAACAGTGGCAACAGTGTCAGACTTTATTTTTTTGGGCTCCAAAATCACTGCAGATGGTGACTGCAGCCATGAAATTAAAAGACGCTTACTCCTTGGAAGGAAAGTTATGACCAACCTAGATAGCATATTCAAAAGCAGAGACATTACTTTGCCAAGAAAGGTCCGTCTAGTCAAGGCTATGGTTTTTCTTGTGGTCATGTATGGATGTGAGAGTTGGACTGTGAAGAAGGCTGAGTGCCGAAGAATTGATGCTTTTGAACTGTGGTGTTGGAGAAGACTCTTGAGAGTCCCTTGGACTGCAAGGAGACCCAACCAGTCCATTCTGAAGGAGATCAGCCCTGGGATTTCTTTGGAGCGAATGATGCTGAAGCTGAAACTCCAGGACTTTGGCCACCTCATGCGAAGAGCTGACTCATTGGAAAAGACTCTGATGCTGGGAGGGATTGGGGGCAGGAGGAGAAGGGGACAACAGAGGATGAGATGGCTGATGGTATCACTGACTCAATGGACATGAGTCTGCGTGAACTCTGGGAGTTTGTGATGGACAGGGAGGCCTGGCATGCTGCGATTCATGGGGTTGCAAAGAGTTGGACACGACTGAGCGACTGAACTGAACTGATTCAGTTATCCCAGCAGCATTTGTTGAAAAGACTATTCTTTCCCCTACTGAATGATCTTGTCACCCTTGTTGAAAATCAGTTGACTATAAAGTTTTACTTCTGGACTCTCAGTTCCATTCCATGGGGCTTCCCTGGTGGCTGAGACAGTGAAGAATCTGTCTGCAATGCGGGAAACCCAGGTCGACCCCTGGGTCAGGAAGATCCCCTGGAGAAGGACATTGTAACCCACGCCAGTATTCTTGCCTGGAGAATTCCATGGACATGGGAGCCTGGTGGGCTACAGTCCATGGGATTGCAAACAGTAGGATATGACTGAGCGACTAACACTTCACTATACCATTTATCCATTGTCTTGATAACTGAAGCATTGTAGTAAGTTTTGAAATCAGCAAGTATGAAGGTTCCATCCATGTTTACTCTTCTTTTAAAGATTGTTTTAACTATTCTGGGTCCCTTGCATTTCCATATCAATTTTATGTTCAGTGTATCAACTTCTGCAAAAACCAGCTGAAATTAAATAGGGATTGAGTTGAATCTGTAGATCCATTTGGGGAATATTGCCATCTTAACATACTGAGGTTTATTATTACCTCTGTTTTTGCCACCCCACTGTCTCTAGTACAAAACTGCTATCCTCTAGGTCACTTGGTGGTCTAAAATGACCCAGCCATCTTGCCTATATTCAGACAGCAGAAAAGAGCAAGAGAGGAAGGAAAAAAAAAAAGGAACTCATCTCTTTGCATCTAAGTTTAAGGTTTGCAGAAGCTGTACACAGCACTTCTGTTCACTTCTCATTGGCCAAAATTCCATGATTCTTAGTAGCAAGGGAAGCTGAGAAAAGTCATCTTTTGACTGGCTATAGTTGCCTTGTCTAGGATTTTTTTACTAAGTAGGATAGAGTTACTAAGAAAGAAGAGCTATTAGAAGGCAACCAATAGTCTCTGTCAGAGTTAGACATTTGGATGTATTTCTACCTCCTCCCCCATCATTCTATCAGGCATGGTAGAACCTTGTCATCTGACTTAAGACCCTCTTAAGACAAACAGTCCTCTGACTTTAAGCTATAGGTATTGAATGTCTTTATTACCATTTTGTTTCTTTACAAATTGTGGAACTTTTACTTCTAAAAGAACGTTTGGTCTTCTCCTTTTATGCTTGTTTTTCCCTATCCAGCTATTTTGTGTTTGTCTTTGTCTAGTTCCCTAAGCCAGAACCAGACTTTGCGTGTTGGTCCAAACTGCTTGCCCTGTGAGGATATTGGAGCTGTAACAACAGGTGATGTGATTCATGCTCTGTTTCCAAGTGATTTCTGAATCCTCTTGCCTCCATAGGCCTGCTGCCCTGTATAAACTGTGCACCTGGGGAAGAGCGGGCTACAGCGGCCAGCCTTTGTTAAAGAGTTGTGGAAACTCATCCTACCTTTGATTTTGAGACTCAACATGGCTCCCATCTCCATCTCATGCATATCTTAATAACAGAAAGAACACAACCAAAGAAGAAGTTACTAACCCATGGATGAGAAATCAGTGTTTTCAAGGAACTGAAAGAAGACCAGTATGGCCAGAGCACAATCAGTCTGATGGAGTGTGTGTGAATGTTTTTTGGGTTAGAAGTAACCAGACTGTTGTTGTTCAGTCGCCCAGTCGTGCCTGACTCTGTGACCTCATGGACTGCAGCTTGCCAGGCTTCCCTGTCCCTCACCATCTTCTGAAGTTTGCCCAAGTCCATTGCATCGGTGATGCCATACAGCCACCTCATCCTCTGATGCCCTCTTCTCCTTCTACCCTAAGTCTTGCCCAGCACCAGGGACTTTTCCAGTGAATCAGCTGTTCACATCAGGTGACCAAAATACTGGAGCTTCAGCTTCAGCATCAGTCCTTCCAGTGTGTATTCAGGGTTGATTTCCCTTAAGATTGACTGGTTTGATCTCTTTTCTGTCCAAGAGACTTTCAGGAGTCTTCTCTAGCACCACAGTTTGAAGGCATGAAGTCTTCAGCACTCTGCCTTCTTTACAGTCCAGCTCTCACAACTGTGTGTGACCACTGGGAAGACCATAACCTTGACTATAACCAGACTGTACAATGCTGTATTAAGGACTTTAAGTATAATATGCTAAGTCACTTCAGTTGTATCGGACTCTGTGCGACCCCATAGACGGCAGCCCACCAGGCTCCCCCGTCTCTGGGATTCTCCAGGCAAGAACACTGGAGTGGGTTGCCATTTCCTTCTCCAATGCATGAAAGTGAAAAGGGAAAGTGAAGTCGCTCTGTCGTGTCTGAGTCTTAGTGACCCCATGGATTGCAGCCTAACAGGCTCCTCCGACCATGGGATTTTCCAAGCAAGAGTACTGGAGTGGGGTGCCATTGCCTTCTCCGTTAAGTATAATATAAAGTAGTAAAGGCTTTGGATCAGGAACATATAGAAGGGAAGTGAGAAATTGCATTTTCCCGAATCCCTCACCTTGTATGGATTTCACATGGCTTCCCTTCTCTGTGTGGTTAGAGGTCTCCAATGAGGAGAACGTGCCTATGCTTGGAAGGCAGAAGGGCAGAAAGGCCATTATTCTCAGAACTTTGTGGCAGCCAGATACAAGGATTTTTCAGACTTCTCTCTTATATCTTGCTTTACTGTAAAGAGAACCAGAAATTATACTATTCATGAAATATTATCATAGGGCATCATTTTATTACTGGAAATAGGGACTAGCTGGGGCTTTTCATAATATTTTATTATCTTTTTCTGTAAGCTCATTAACTTGGCCAATATTTAGCTGGCTTCGGGTGGATGAGCATTGCAATGTGTAATGATTAGCCCTTCATTTCAGTTCAGTTCAGTCGCTCAGTTGTGTCCAACTCTTTGCAACCCCATGAATCGCAGCACGCCAGGCCTCCCTGTCCATCACCATCTCCCGGAGTTCACTCAAACTCATGTCCATCATGTCCCCTTCTCCTCCTGCCCGCAATCCCTCCCAGCATTAGAGTCTTTTCCAATGAGTCAACTCTTTGTTGATACTTTTGATAAAGAGGTTTTTTGACATAATCCAGTAGTTTCACTGTGGCCAAAGTACTGGACTTTCAGCTTTAGCATCATTCCTTCCAAAGAAATCCCAGGGCTGAT
The DNA here is from genome assembly GCF_019923935.1 of Bubalus bubalis. Classification (NCBI taxonomy): domain Eukaryota; kingdom Metazoa; phylum Chordata; class Mammalia; order Artiodactyla; family Bovidae; genus Bubalus; species Bubalus bubalis. The sequence goes on from NC_059177.1 coordinate 52,923,719, forward strand.
CTCCTTCAGAATGGACTGGTTGGATGTCCTTGCAGTCCAAGGGACTCTCAAGAGTCTTCTCCAACACCACAGTTCAAAAGCATCAATTCTTCAGCGCTCAGCCTTCTTCACAGTCCAACTCTCACATCCATACATGACCACAGGAAAAACCATAGCCTTTACTAGACGGACCTTTGTTGGCAAAGTAATGTCTCTGCTTTTCAATATGCTATCTGGGTTAACCCTTAGAATGTCCCTATAAATTGTCCTCAGTGTTTGTTAATGACTTTGCACTGATCTTTATTATTTACTCTTTAGATCCGTATCAGGGAAAACTAATGATTCATGTGCAATATGACTGGAAATAGAACACATACATTCATTCACCAAATGCTGACTGAAGGCCCGAAGTGTTTTGGGTACTGTACTGATGAAATAGAAAGATGCATAAGGCACAACAAGGTGTTTGCCTTCAAGGGAATGGCAGTGTGACAGAATGGAGAAGTTTTAATGCAGGGCGGCATAAGATAATGGCCACCAGTGTAGATGTCTGTGCTTTGGCGAGCTCAGAGGAGGAAGGACCTCCCGCTGGGGGTTTTGGAGAAAAAAGGATTCATGGGAGGAACAGCATTTGAGATGAGCTCTGAAGAATTTAAATCTGGGGGGTTGGTGAGGGAGGAGATTTCCCTTAGAAGAGATGGCATAAACAAAAGTAATGAGAGAGAAAGAGGGACAAAGATGTGGTGAAGACATGTTACTGGAGATAAGGCCAAAATGTTAGGTTGACTCACGGAAGTCATGGAAAACCTTTAATGATAAGTTCAGGCCTTATATGACTTGGTGCTCTGACAAGGAAAATGAATCTGATGGAGGTGAGCAGAATGGATTGAGGCTAGTGCCAGGAGGCCTGGTGTTACCTGGTATGAGGTAACTGGAGAGAGGGACTGGAAGGGAAAGGAGGGATGGATACAGATGAGAAGCTGAAGGCAAAATGCATGGGATTGTGGGTACATTGCTGATTAGGACTGACAGTGAAAATATTAGACTCAGAACTTTGCTTCTTACTACTTTGGTGCATCGGCCTGGTCACTCTTCAGGCTAGGGAGTCTAGAGCCTTACTACTCAGAGTGTGGTCCACAGCATCAGCATTGCCTGGGAGCTTGTTAGAAATGCAGATCCGTCGGTCCCACTTCAGTCTGTGGAATCAGCAGCTCTTGGGGTGGGGTAATCTATGTTTAAACAAACCTTACAAACCTTACAAGTGATTCTGATGGATTTTATGTTTGAAAGCCATTGGTCTAGAGAGAAGTGATTTTCTATAGGTTTATAGGGCACTGCATTTAAGTTGAGAGAATTTAGTGTGAGCCCAGTACTGCCCCCTCATGCTCTGGATGACCAAGTACAATTCATGTAACCTCTGTGGGCGGGCAGGCTCTGGAGCCAAACACCAGCATCCTCATCTCAGCTCTTGTAGGCCCACCTGGTGATTAGAGTGGGCAGTGTTGTCTCTCTGAGACTGGTTGCTCCCCAACAAGATCCTATCTAAGTCCTCAGAAAATGGGAGCTCTTAGTATTATTATTTCCTCATCTGTACCCATGACACAATTGGCCTCGCATTGTATGCTTCTAAGAATGGTCTGAAAGTTGGCCCTAGTCCATACCATTTTATTTAGAAGTGATAAGTGGTAAGTTTTTTCGAGGAGCACCTTCGGACAACTATGCTGATTTTCAAGGCAGAAGACTCCCTTGCAGTTTTGGCTCTGCCCTCTCTAGACCTGCCATCTCAGTACCACTTACCCTCCTTTAACTTCAGCTCTGAGGCCATAAAACAGATATATCAGTACCTGACTTTCTACTTTCAGAGATTTTAAGAGGAAACCCCACCCCTTCTGGACAACTAAAATAAAGAAGAATGCAGGTTAAAGGCTCTTTAAATTGTAAAGAACATGTTTATCATTATTCATGTTATAATGAATAAAAGGGATGTATTTCTTGAACCAACAATTCTCAAAACTGAATGCATCAGAATTTCCCATTGAGCTTGTTAAACCTGGTCCTTACTCCCAGAGTTTCTGATTCTGTAGGACTGGAGGGCAGAGAACATGCATTTCTAACAAGTTCCCAGACAATGCTAGTGCTGCTGATACAGGACCCTACTCTGAGAACCACAGACTTAAGTGTAAACTTGGTCCTGAGGAAATGTCAAGGGAGAGATTCCAGTTCAGTGCAGTGAGTACATCAAATCACTATGGGAGTCCAGAGAAAAGAGCACAGGACAATGTCCGAAAATGACTTTCCAACCTGTCTTTGACCTTTGTTAGCTCTGTAACTCTGGTGGAGCTTCAGAGGCTTCTCAGCCTCAGTTTCCTCTCTGAGACAGGAGAGATGGGTGATTTTAAGAAGAGCCTTTTCATTTCAAACACACTTTTAGTCAAGAATTTGTCCAACTTTACAGGTTGCTTGAATTCTCAACTGTAATGGTGCAGAGACTTATTTTTCTCAGAGCTGTTTCCCGTTGACTATTTTTTCCCCTTTTTTGTTGGAGTAGTCAGGGAACAGGGGGAAGCTTCTGGACTTTCTTTGTAAGAAAATTCAATTTCCATTCCTCTTTTTTTTATAAGTAGAATTTTACCTTCCTCTTTTTGTTTCTTTCTCCTGAGCCCTGCCTTCTCTGAAATGTTTCAGTTCCCTCTCTTGTATTTTTAGACAAACTTTCCATCTTCCAATAAATGTAGCTGGGGTTCTTTTTACATAGCTTGTTGAGGGTCAGAACCCCAGAGGAGACTACTTCTGGAATGGACATGGAGTGAGTCCCCCAATTCCTTTTTCATTCTTCCAAGGCTTCTGATTTTAGGTGTTGAGTCTGTTGTTGCTGTCTGTTTATTTAGCTTACAGTCACGGATGGGGGCTTCTTGGGAAGTCATTCATGGATATAAACGCAAAGCCATTTCATTCAGTGATGCTCAGTCAACTTTGATTAAGACTTTTTGCCTCTCCTACTACCTTGCTTTATTTTTCATTCTTTCTTTTGCACTCTGTTTAATACTTATGGAAAATTAGAAGTATATACAGCCCACGCAAATCTATATACTCACCAGATACTTCTTATCCCTTCTCTCTCCTTTCTGATCTCTCAGCATTGTTGCCTGTTATGTTAATAAAGCGATCTCTTACTTAGCAAACTTTTGAAGTTCTTTAACCCCATGAATACATTAAAAAGCCTTTCAAACCATGAAAGACTGAAATCTTTCCCTCCAGGATCAGTGATGAGATTAAGATACCCATTTTCACCACTTCTGTTTAATAAGTAGTGGGAGTCCTAGCCAGAGAAACTAGACAAGGAAAAGAAAATAGACAAGGAAAAGCATCAAAACTGGAAATAAGAAGTAAAATTGTCTTTGTTTGCATATGACTTGATCTTATATGTGCAAAACCCGGAAGATTCTATATAAAATCTGTTACAACTAATGAATTCAGCAGTGTTGCAGGATATAGAATCGATACATGAAAATCAGTTGCATTTCTGAAAAGCGGAAAGGAAATTAAGAAAAGAATTCCATTTACAATAGCATCAAAAAGAATAAAATACAAGTAAACTTAAGCAAGGAGGTGAAAAACTTGCACACTGAAAGTGCAAAACATTTCTGAAGGAGATTAAAGAAGTTAGAACTAAATGAAAGATAATCTGTATTCATGGATTAGAAGACTTAATGTTGTTAAGATGTCAGTATTAACTAAAATAATCTGCAGATTAAAGTCTGTGCAACCCTCATAAAAATTAAAGCACTTTTTTTTTTTCACAGAAAACCAAAAATCCATCCTAAAATTCATATGGACTCTCAGAGGACCCTAAATAGCCTAATAATGTTAAAAGAGGACAAAATTAAAGGTCTCACATTTCCTGATTTCAACTTTATATAAAGCTACAGTAGTCAAAACAGTTGTTCTGGTGTAAAGAAAGATATACTGAATAAATTAGAGAGCTCAAAAATAAACCCTCACATATATGGTCGAATAAATTGTGACAGGGCATCAAGCTAATTCAATAGGGAAAATACAGTATTTTCAATGTGGTGTTGGGAAAACTGAATACCCAAATGCAAAAGAATTAAGTGAACTCTTACTATATATCATATACAAAGATTAACTAAAAATAGATAAAAGACCCAAATGTAAGAGCTAAACCTATAAAAACCTTAGAGGAAACATAGAGGAAAGCCTCATGACATTGGATTTGGCAGTAACTTCTAGGATCTGATACCAAAGGAACAGTCAACAAAAGTAACAGACAAACTGGACACACTCAACAGAATGAAAGAGCAATCCATTGAATGGAAACAATTTGTAAATCATATGTCTATGAGAGATTAATACCTAAAATATATAAAGAGCTCCTATAGCTGAACAACAAAAAAGCAAAGACTGAATTAAAAATTGGGTAAAGGGCTTGAACAGCTTATAAGTCCAAAAAAGAAAATGGCCAGCAAAGCCATGAAAAGTTGTTCTACATTGCTAATCATTAGAGAAATACAAATCAAAATCACAATGAAATACCACTTCACACCCATTAGGATGGTACTGTCAAAAAAACCCCCCAGAAAATAACAAGTGTTATGAGGTTTGGAAAAATTGGAACTTGTACTTTACTGGTAGAAATGTAAAATGCTGTAGTAGCCACTGTGGAAAACAGTTTTGTCGGTGCCTCAAAAAATTAAATATAGACCATGGGATCCAGTGGTCCCACATCTAAGTATATTCTCAAAAGAATTGAAAGCAGGACTTGCCCTAAACAGATGTTTGTACTCTCATCTCTGTAGTAGCATTATTCACAAAAGTCAAAGGTAGATGCCATCCAAGTGTTCATCAAGAGATGAATAGATGGACAAACTATGGTATATGTCTACAGTGGAAGGAAATTCTGACACAAGCTTCAATAAGGATGAACCTTGAAAACATTGTTTTAAGTGAAATAAGCCAGTCACAAATGGATAAATACTCTATGATTCCACTTGTATGAGATTTCTAGAGTAGTTCAGTTCATAGAGCCAGAAAGTAGCATGGTGATTGCCAGGGGCTGGGAGGAGGAGAAAACGGGGAGTTAGTGTTCAGTGGGGCCAGTTTCAGCTGAGGAAGATAAAAGAGTTATGGAGGTGGACGGGGTGGTGGTGACGGTTGCGCAACAGTGTGAATGTACTTCATAACACTGAACTGTGCACTTAAAAATGGTTAAAATGGTAAATTTTACGTTATGTGTATTTTACCACAATTAAAAAAAAAAAACAGAACACAAACTGTCTCCCAGACTAAATTTCACCACATCATGGGCTTGTAGCACTGAGGATGATCTTTCTGGTTATGTGTTGCAACCCACAGATGTTACAGATGAAGAGACTGAGGCCCTGAGAAATGACACAACTTGATGGAGGCTGCCTAGCCACAAGGAGCAGAACCAAGTCATGACAGTTGTCTTTCTGTCGCTCTGCTTAACCCCATGTGGCTTTTCCAACTAGCCTTCTTGTGCTGGACTTCCATGCCCTCAGCCCCACCCCTGTCTTCTCACACATCCTCTGCAAAACCTTCAGGCTGCTTATTTGAGACTCAAGTTTAGGTCTGTATTCCTGATTAAAATCTCCCATGCTGCCCTCCTGCACCCCATTGTGTGATTAAGACCAGATTCTCTAGTGTGGCATAGCAGACTTTCTGAAATCTGACCGTGTGCCTCACCTTCCTCTCCTCCTGATGCCACCTTGCACTCTTAAATTCACTCTAGTTCCCTGAGGTGTTACAAAGCTTCACACCGAATCTCCTGCCTGAGTATCTTACTTCCTCTCATTATCCTACAAAACAGCATTTCAGATCCCCTCTCCTCCAGCCAGCCTCCTGGATGTCCTGATCAGGATTGGGGCACCTGTGTTGATGTCAACACTGTACTGAGTACCACAGCTCCCACTTTCAATTATCATTGCCTTCACACACTGCGTGGCTGCGCTGTGAGTGTCCAGAGGACAGGGGTAATGTCTCTGATCTTGTTAACAAGTGTTTCTCAGTCATGGCTGTACATCAGCCCCAATCAAGGAACTTCACAAAAATACAGAGGCTTGGGCTGCTTTCTAGACTTGCTGAATCTGATTCCAGCAGCAAAGTGCTCACCATATTTAAAGGGAAGTCCAACTTCAGGGATTGGTAGGTCTATATAGGAAAATGCTAGGAGATAGGCCAGCAAATAAAGAAGGTTGGCATCCTTGAGAGCACCTGGTCCATGGGAGTGACACTGAAATACACATTCTATAAAGGGTAGTCTGGTGTAGTAGGCAGTGTGGATTGGGAGGATGAGAGGCTGTGGGCAGAGGCTTGAGCAACAACCTAAATGTTGTTTCAGATTTTTATTTCTGGTACCCAATGTGATACAGTGTCAGACTTTATTTTTTTGGGCTCCAGAATCACTGCAGATGGTTATTACAGCCATGAAATTAAAAGACGCTTACTCCTTGGAAGGAAAGTTATGACCAACCTAGATAGCATATTCAAAAGCAGAGACATTACTTTGCCAAGAAAGGTCTGTCTAGTCAAGGCTATGGTTTTTCCTGTGGTCATGTATGGATGTGAGAGTTGGACTGTGAAGAAAGCTGAGTGCCGAAGAATTGATGCTTTTGAACTGTGGTGTTGGAGAAGACTCTTGTGAGTCCCTTGGACTGCAAGGAGATCCATCCAGTCCATTCTAAAGGAGATCAGCCCTGGGTGTTCTTTGGAAGGAATGATGCTAAAGCTGAAAGTCCAGTACTTTGGCCACCTCATGCGAAGAGTTGATTCATTGGAAAGGATTCTGATGCTGGGAGGGGTTGGGGGCAGGAGGAGAAGGGGACAACAGAGGATGAGATGGCTGGATGGCATCACCGACTCGATGGATGTGAGTTTGAGTGAACTCCGGGAGTTGGTGATAGACAGGGAGGCCTGGTGTGCTGCGATTCATGGGGTCGCAAAGAGTTGGACACAACTGAGCGACTGAACTGAATGTGATACTGGCCACAAAATCAATGCTCAAGGAATGAATGAGTGAATGAATGAACTAGAGTCATGGTCGCAGGAACGGAAGAGAAAACTGTCCTGGATATATCTCAGGTGTAGAGAGAGAGAGTATAGACTTTTCTTCACCATTTTTTAGAATTCTTACTTTTTTTTAAAACATCTAAGATTATGTTCATTAAACTGTGGCTCAGCGGTGCTCTGCCAGGAATGAAACACCACATATACCACAACCCCCACCCCCAGTCCCCTCCAGTGACCTCAAGTGTAAAACAGTGGTTGTAGCTGAGCTCAGCAGATTTCTTCCCCACTTCCCCTGCTTCTCTGAGTCAACTACAGGGAAGGAAGAGTCATGTCTTTTCCTGGACACACACAGGTTTTGTTTGGGTCAGAGAAGAGTTAGAGTTTCAAGGTTTGTTGTTCAGTCGCTCAGTCTTGTCCAACCCTTTGTAACCCCATGGACTGTTGCACGCCAGACTTCCCTGTCCTTCACCATCTCCTGGAGCTTGCTCAGATTCATGTCCATTGAGTTGGTGATGCCATGCAGCCATCTCGTCCTCTGTCATCCCCTTCTCCTCCTGCCTTCAATCTTTCCCAGCATCAAGGTCTTTTCTAATAAGTCAGCTCTTCACATCAGGTGGCCAAAGTATTGGAACTTCAGCTTCAGCATCAGTCCTTTCAATAAATATTCAGGGCTGATTTCCTTTAGGATTGACTGGCTTGATGATCTTGCAGTCCTCCATCACCACAGTTCAAAAGCATCAATTCTTTGTCACTCAAGTCTTCTTTATGGTCCAACTCTCATATCCATGCATGACTACTGGAAAAACCATAGCTTTGACTATATGGACCTCTGTTTGCAAAGTAATGTCTCTGCTTTTTAAATGCTGTCTAGGTTGCTCATAGCGTTTCTTTCAAGGAGCAAGCATCTTTTAATTTCATGCCTGCAGTCACCATCTACAGTGATTTTGGAGCACAAGAAAATAGTCTCTCACTGTTTCAATTGTTTCCCCATCTATTTGCCATGAAGTGATGGGACTGGATGCCATAATCTTAGTTTTTTGAATGTTGAGTTTTAAGCCAACTTTTTCACTCTCCTCTTTCACTTTCAACAGGCTCTTTAGTTCCTCATCACTTTTTGCCATAAGGGTGGTGTCATCTGCATATCTGAGGTTATTGATATTTCTCCTAGCAATCTTGATTCCAGTTTATGACTCATCCAACCTGGCACATCACATGATGTACTTTGCATATAAGTTAAATAAGCAGGGTGACAGTATACACTTACTTCAGTTCAGTTCATTTCAATCGCTCAGTTGTGTCCAACTCCTTGCGACTCCACGGACTGCAGCACGCCAGGCTTCCCTGTCCATTACCAGTTCCTAGAGTTTACTCAAACTCATGTCCATTGAGTTGGTGATGCCATCCAACTATCTCATCCTCTGTCATCCCCTTCTCCTCCTGCCTTCAATCTTTCCCAGTATCAGGATCTTTTCCAATGAGTAAGTTCTTCGCATCAGGTGGCCAAAGTATTGGGGTTTCAGCTTCGGCATCAGTCCTTCCAGTAAATATTCAGGACTGATTTCCTTTAGGATGGACTGGTTGGATCTCCTTGCTGTCCAAGTGACTCTCAAGAGTCTTCTCCAACACCACAGTTCAAAAGCATCAATTCTTCGGCGCTCAGCCCACTTTATAGTCCAACTCTCACATCCATACATGACTACTGGAAAAACCATAGCTTTGACTAGATGGACCTTTGTTGGCAAAGTAATGTCTCTGCTTTTTAATATGCTGTCTAGGTTGGTCATAACTTTCCTTCCAAGGAGTAAGCATCTTTTAATTTCATGGCTGCAATCACCATCTGCAGTGATTTTGGAGCCCAAGAAAATAAAGTCTCTCACTGTTTCCATTGTTTCCCCATCTATTTGCCATGAAGTGATGGGACTGGATGCCATGATCTTAGTTTTTTGAATGTTGAGTTTTAAGCCAACTTTTTCACTCTCCTCTTTCACTTTCATCAAGAGGCTCTTTAGTTCTTCTTTGCTTTCTGCCATAAGGGTGGTGTCATCTGCATATCTGAGGTTATTGATATTTCTCCCGGCAATCTTGATTCCAGCTTGTGCTTCATCTAACCCAGCATTTCTCATGATGTACTCTGCATAGAAGTTAAATAAGCAGGGTGACAATATACAGTCTTGACGTACTCCTTTCCCGATTTGGAACAGTCTGTTGTTCCATGTCCAGTTCTAACTGTTGCTTCTTGACTTGCATACAGATTTCTCAGGAGGCAGGTCAGGTGGTCTGGTATTCCTTTCTCTGTAAGAATTTCCCACAGTTTGTTGTGATCCACACAGTCAAAGGTTTGGCATAATCAATAAACCCAAAGTAGAGTTTTTCTGGAACTCTCTCACTTTTTCAATGATCCAACAGATGTTGGCAATCTGATCTCTGCTTCCTCTACCTTTTCTAAATCCAGCTTGAACATCTGGAAGTTCTCAGTTCACATACTGTTGAAGCCTGGCTCGGAAAATTTTGAGCATTACTTTGCTAGTATGTGAAATGAATGCAATTGTGCAGTTGTTTGAACATTCTCAAACAATTCTTTGAGAATGCCAATTCTTTGGCATTGCCTTTCTTTGAGATTGGAATGAAAACTGATCTTTTCCAGTCCTGTGGCCACTGCTGAGTTTTCCAAATTTGCCAGTATATTGAGTGGAGCAGTTTCACAGCATCATCTTTTGGATTTGAAATAGCTCAGCTGAAATTCCATCACCTCCACTAGCTTTGTTTCTAGTGATGCTTCCTAGGCACACTTGACTCACCTAGAGCCAGACATCTTTGAGTGTGAAGCCAAGAAGTCAAGTTTTAAGGTTGCTGCTGCTGCTGCTAAGTCACTTCAGTCGTGTCCGACTCTGTGCGACCCCATAGATGGCAGGCCACCAGGCTCCCCTGTCCCTGGGATTCTCCAGGCAAGAACACTGGAGTGGGTTGCCATTTCCTTCTCCAATGCATGAAAGTGAAAAGTGAAAGCGAAGTCGCTCTGTCGTGCCCGACTCTTAGCAACCCCATGGACTGCAGCCTTCCAGGCTCCTCTGTCCATGGGATTTTCCAGGCAAGAGTACTGGAGTGGGGTGCCATTGCCTTCTCCGAGTTTCAAGGTTAGGGGAGTTAAAATCAGGGCTTTTTAGTCTTTCATGTTCTTGCACATCTTCTGGAAATCTTGTTAAAATGCTCTTTCAGGAGCCTGGGGAGGCCTGAGATTTGCATTTTTAACAAGGTCTTGGTTGATCCTGAAGCTGTTCATCCCCAGATCACTGTTTGAGTATTAGGGTTCTGCAGAGCATTCCAGCTGGTGTTCCCAGTGAATGAAAGCATCCTTGGTGGGTAAGAGTTTGAGTCCCCTGGCTGCAAGTAGCTTCATCTTGTTTGTTCCAATATGATGAATAAGTATCATGCTCTATGATGGTACAACATGAAAAAGGTTGATAAGCACTGCTGAAAAGTATTAGTTCTCCAGTTTGGGTTGGTGTTAGAATCATCTGGGAAAATTAGTGAAACTACAATGGCCCAGGCCCTATTGTATATCAAAGAACCTGGACCTCTAGATAATTCGAATCCACATCAGTTTGAGAACCGCTTTACTAATAGATAACTTTAGATGCCCCAGGTGGTAAGCTCTAGGCTGCAGGAAAGTAGTAAAGCAACTAATTGACTGTCAGAAAGAAGGAGCCTCATTTTTCCTCTCCAGCTTTATTGAGGTATATTGATAAAGTTTAGGGAGGCTCTTTTTGTGCTTTCATGCACATATGCATTTAAGTTACTCAGCAGACTCAAACTGAGTGCTTACTCTGTCTTAGGCATGGTTTTCAATACAGGGAGCATGTGTGTACCAAGATAAGTCAAACATGGATTTCACCCTCAAGAAATTCATGATTTAGTGAGGGAGACAGGTGCCCAACACATCATTGGAATAGTCTGCAAGAAATAGGAAAATAGATGCATGCTTATAGTTCAGCAAACCTTCAGGAAACAGCTCCTCTGGGTCCATTCCTAAGGTTACAAAGTGAATAGGACACAGTCCTGCCTCCTGCCACCACCACCCACTTCAGGAAACTCCTAGGCTAGTAGCAAAAAAAGTAATCTGGAAAGGTTAATGTGTTGGAGTTCCTTGGAGTCCTAGGCAGTAACTCAGAGAAGAGATGGTCTCTTCTGATTCAGGATTTTTAGATTTGATACCCATTGGTTACCATGGAAGTAGGTTGAGTTCTCATCCAGAGAAGCTAGCTCTCACAAACATTTTTAAGTGCCTACTTGGTAATATGTTCTCCAGCTTCATCCCAGTTTTGCCCCCATCAATGATTTGTAATTCACATCCTACAGGGAACTGGAAAAGAGGAGGGTTTTAATGTTTAATCTTACCAGGATTTCAACATTTGACATTCCATGGCCTACCATACCTCCAGTGTCATCCTCAATCTCTTCAGCTCCATAAGTCCTAAATTATACAGACTTTACACACTAGGGATGTACATATTGCTTTTCTTCATTAGAAGCCTGCAATTTGCATCAGGCAAAAATGAGTCACTTCCTCTGGCCTTTTCTCTGCTTTGATGTTTAGAAGGTCCAGAACTACATGGCCAAAGAGGAAAGTTCTGCTGGTAGGACCTTGTGTCTTCAGCTATAATCGCTCCTGTGATGAGCCCAGGAGAAGGTCATGCACCTGAAACAGAATGTGTTTACATCTCAGCCTTTGAATTGTTTCACCAAATGTAATCAATGAGAAGAGGAAGTCATCATCAGCAACCTCAGGAATGAGGAACCACTGTATAGTTTGCTTTCAATAAAGCTTTGTATTCAAACATGGAAACAGTTGTCATTTAAAAAAAAATGAAATTATTGCATTTGTTGAGTACCAAGGACACTCTTTCACATACTCTTTATTTTCACATGTGTAATTTTCCCTTGGCCCTATCTGTACAAAACTCACAAGAATTTCCTCTCTCTTCTATCATACAGAAATCCCTTTCTTCTCTTGCTTTTTCTCTAAAATAATTTGTGGACACACTTAATGTCTTATCTGTGTAGTGATGGGTCAGCAAATGTTGAGGACTAAGGGAGGTGCTGTGAGGAGAGAAATGTTGAGACTTCTGTCCTCAAGAAGGATGCCTTCTAATAAAAGAGGCAGGACTTAACAGACCTGGAAGGGCAGCCAACAATGCTGAATTGCTTGTATTTGTAGGACAGTGTGAAGTCTCAGTTTATGCCTGGGATATCTTATATTTCATTTGTATTCATGGAGCATATGGACCTGTTGCTTTCTTATACTGTCTTTGTATGATTTTGGTGTCAGGGTAATGCTAATCTCATAGAATGAGTTGGGAAGTATTTTCAGTTTTTTTTTTCCAACTTTTTTTTTAAGTTCTATAGAAGAGTTTGTTAGAACTGTTATTGTTTCTTCTTTAAATGTCTAATAAAATTGAAGCCATCTGGAGTTTTCTTTGTGGGTTTTTTCCTTAACCTACAATCTTTAATAGTTCTTAGTCTATTCTGTTTATCTGTTTCTTGTGGGGGTGATTTTTGGTTTTGTCTTTCAAGTAATTTGTTTTATTTTAACTGTCTAGTTTATTTGTATAGAATTCTCCATAATATTCCCTTAGTATCTTTAGGATCTGTCGTGATGTTATCTTCCTCACTTTTGATATAGGTAATTTGTAACTTCTTTCTTTTTTATGACTTTTTGACAATCTGACTAGAGTTTTATTAATTTTATTGATCTCTAAGAACTAGCTTTTTGTTGATTGTTCTCTGTTTTTATTAGTTGTTTTCTACTGCATTGATTTATGCTCTTTTATTATTATTTTTTCCTCTGTTTACTTTGGTTTAATTTGTCCTACTTTTTCTAGTTTTTTAAAGTGTAGGCTGAGGTCATTAATTTATGACTTTTTTCTTTTTTAATATAGAAGGTTAGTGCTTCCACTTTCCCTCTAAGCATTATGTTAGCTGCATCCCACAAATTGATTTCAATGTAGAGCAAAACAAAATCTAAATAAAAATAAAAATATATTATTATTGAAAACCCTTAGAAAGACTAAAAAGGAAAAATTCCTATTTTTCCTGTATTCTGTTCACAGCACTTCACCTAAAGGAAAACCCTGTTTCCTCTTCCTACACAATACTCTGATCCCACATCATTGGGGAGTTTTTCCCACATCAACCAATCATCATTATGTGTGTGTGTGTATTCTTATTATATCACAATATTGTGGAAGACAGATGTAGGAGATAATTTGTTGGTAAATACAGCAGAGTCATTCAGGACCTGTGAGAATGGTTGTGTGGTGGGTGTGCTACTGGGGACTAAGATGCAGCTCATTCTCAGTTCTAACTGAATATACCAACAATAGCATCTTATAAGGAATACCTTTTTCTGATTTTTCTGAAGGTGCACTTTAGCTGCTCTGTCAGTGTTTCCCTTCAAGTGTTAGAACAGATCAGTGGTTTGTTTTGTGTATGTGTTAGTCATTCAGTCATGTCTGACTCTTTGTGACCCCATGGATTGTAGCCTGCCAGGTTCCTCTGTCCATGGGATTCTCCAGGCAAGAATACTGGAATGGGTTGCCATGCCCTTCTGCAGGGGATCTTCCAGACCCAGGGATTGAACCCAGGTCTCCTGCATTGCAGGCAGATTCTTTATCATTTGAGCTACCCAGGAAGCCCAAAGTTTGGTTTAAGATGAAGTAGTTGGCTTGCTTTGAGGAGCCATGTTGGACAAAATAGATATCTTTATGTGGAGTTACTGTTATGATTTAAAGCTAAATAATAATCTTTGGTCTGTAAAATGTAGTAAATATTTACTTCTGTTTTATTGCCTGTATCTTTCAACTTGATTCATTGTGTCCAACTGTTTTCTTTTATTGCTGTGATTTTGTGTTTTACTTATTAGAAAGGGTTTCCCTATCCTAAAGGAATAAATGTATTCTTCTGTATTTTCTTCAGTTCTTAAAAAGGGTTTTTTTTTTTTACATTTATATATTAATCCACCTGAAATTTATTTTTTAGCTATAGTATGAAGAGTTAATTTTTTCCAGTGTAGAATCAATTTTTCTAACACCATTAATTGAATAACCCACCTTTTCTCACATGATCTGAAGTGCCACCTTTATTATATACTAAATCCCTATACACACATGAGTTGACTATTTCATTTCATTCATTTCCCTACTTCTGCACCAGAATCCCCCATTTTAATTATAATTGCTTCATAAAATATTTTGATCTCTGAAAGGATGAGATTTTATTCCTCTGTTTCAAATATTGTTTGGGGTCTTACATTTTATTTTCTTTGTAAACTTGGAATCATTTGTCAAAGTTTAAAAAATATTAAATTATATTGAATTTCTAGTCTAATTTTAGGAAAACAGACATCTTTACAGTAGCCTCTCTATCTAAGATATTAGGACTCCACACTTACTCATGCCCTGTTTTTTGGTCTTCTTATAGGAAACATTTCAGATGTACTGTGACATTTTGAATTTTTGCCACTACCCTGTGAGGTTATGTGATGGGATTCCCATTTTAAAGATCAGGAACTCAAGGCTCAAATATAGTTTATGTAATTGGTCTGAGGCCAAATACTGTCAGAAGCAAGGTACCAGTGCACTTTCCATTATCTGTCATTTCTTCATGTGAAAATAGTAATCAGATGCTTTCCTGAATGTATGTTTTGATCAGGAGAGAAAGAAGAGAATATGACCTCACTTGAGCCTTTAGGAGAAAGGTGGATATGTCATTGGTGGCATAAAATGAGCATGTATTATTTTGACTCCCTGGTATGAAAACACTCTTCGTATTTTCTAAAGTAACTCAGAAAAGGAATGGGAAGCTCTACTTTCCCTTGGGAAGACAAATCAGAGGAGAAATGCCCCCTTTTCACTCTGTGACACCTTGTAGATGAGCATGTGATCTAGGCCTGACCATTTGCTGCCATCTGGAAATTTTCATCTGGAGTAAGTGGTGTTCAGGTGGAGCTCATTCACAGTGGCTGTGTTGTCACTGACTAACCAGTGTTGGGTGACAGGGTCTTCATCAACAGCAGAAGTAGAACACTCATGTCATCAGGATAATGGATGTGCCTTAGTTTATGCCCAAACCTAGATTCTTAGTCTCCTCATCAATTATGGTAAATATTGATATCAATAAAATTATTTGCTCATATATCAATTGGAATTGTTTCTATTGCTCACAGTAAGAACCTTGACCAAATGGAAATTAGCATCTGTAGGGGCACAAACCACAGACCCTCAGGGAAATGAGGAGACTGGAATTGATTCCCTACCCTGTTTGGGGCTAAAGCTGGGGAAAATCTAGCTGGTATTAAGGTATGGGCATTTTAAACAGCTAATGAAATTATCATTTGTGTCCCCTACAATAAAATGTTATCTATTGTCTGGAATGTAAAACACTTCCGTTTTAAACATGTTGTATAGAGGTGTTATTTAGCTTTAATCCATTTCTTAGGGGCACTCCTTAACATTTGAAATACCTCAATTAAGAATATATCTTCAATCCCATTCACCATTGCAACAAGAAGAATTAAATATCTAAGAATAAACTTACCTAAGGCAACAGAAGAAATGTACACAGAAAATTGTAAGACACTTTGGCCACCTCATGTGAAGAGTTGACTCATTGGAAAAGACTCTGATGCTGGGAGGGATTGGGGGCAGGAGGAGAAGGGGACGACAGAGGATGAGATGGCTGGATGGCATCACCGACTCAATGGACGTGAGTCTGAGTGAACTCCAGGAGTTGGTGATGGACAGGGAGGCCTGGCGTGCTGCGATTCATGGGGTTGCAAAGAGTCAGACATGACTGAGCAACTGAACTGAACTGAACTGAACTGAATGAAAGAAATCAAAGATGACATAAACAGATGGAGAATATTCCATGTTCCTGGGTAGGAAGAAACAATATTGTAAAAATGACGATACTACCAAATGCAATCTACAGATTTAATGCAATCCCTATCAAATTACCAATGGTATTTTTCACAGAACCAGAACGAAAAATTTCACAATTCATATGGAAACACAAAAGACCCTGAAAAGCCAAAAACCGTCTTGAGAAAGAAGAATGGAACTGGAGGAATCAACCTTCCTGACTTCAGGTTAAACTACAAAGCTATAGTCATCAAGACAGTATGGTACTGGCACAAAAACAGAAATATAGACCAATGGAACAGGATAGAAAGCCCAGAAATAAACCCATGCACCTATGTGTACCTTATTTTTGACAAAGGAGGCAAGCATATACAATGGGGCAAAGACAGCTTCTTCAGTAAATGGTGCTGGGAAAACTGGACAGCTACATGTAAAAGAAAGAAATTTGAACACTTCCTAACAACACAAAGATAAACTCAAAATGGATTAAAGACCTAAATGTAAGACCAGAAACTATAAAACTTTTAGAGGGAAGCATAGGAAGAACACTTGATGACATAAATCAAAGCAAGATCCTCTATGACCCACCTCCTGGAGTAATGGAAATAAAAATAAAAGTAAACAAGTGGGACCTGATTAAACTTAAAAGTTTTTGCACAGCAAGGGAAAATATAAGCAAGGTGAAAAGACAACCCTCAGAATGGGAGAAAATAATAGCAAATGAAACAACTGACAAAAGATTAATTTCAAAAATATTCAAGCAGCTCATACAACTCAATACCAGAAAAACAAACAACCCAATCAAAAAGTGGGAAAAAGACCTAAACAGACATTTCTCTGAAGAAGACATAGAGATGGCTAACAAACACATGAAAAGATGTTCAACATCACTCATTATTAGAGAAATGCAAATCAAAACTACAATGAGATATCACTTCACACTGTCAGAATGGCCCTCATCAAAAAGTCAACAAACAATAAATGCTGGAGAGGGTGCAGAGAAAAGGGAACACTCTTGTACTCTTGGTGGGAATGTAAATTGATACAGCCACTATGGAAGACAATACAGAGATTCCTTAAAAAACTAGAAATAAAACCACCATATGACCCAGCAATCCCACTCCTAGGCATATACCCTGAGGAAACCAAAATTGAAAGACACATGTATCCCAATGTTCATTGCAGCACTATTTACAATAGCTAGAACATGGAAGCAACCTAGATGTCTGTTGACAGATGAATGGATAAAGAAGTTGTGGTATATATACACAATGGAATATTACTCAGCCATAAAAAGGAACACATTTGATCAGTTCTAATGAGGAGGATGAACCTAGAACTATTATACAGAGTGAAGTGAGTCAGAAAGAGAAAGATAAAGATATAAAAATCTGTAGTCTAACACATATATACAGAATCTAGAAAAACAGTACTGAAGAATTTATTTACAGGGCAACAATGGAGAAACAGACATAGAGAGTAGACTTATGGACACAGGGAGAGGGGAGGAGAGGGTGAGATGTATGGAAAGAGTAACATGGAAACTTACATTACCATATGTAAAATAGATAGCCAATGGGAATTTGCTGTATGGCTCAGAAAACTCAAACAAGGAGCTCTGTATCAACCTAGAGGGGTGGGATGGGGAGGGAGATGGGAGGAAGGTTCAAAAGAGAGGGGATATATGTATACCTATGGCTGATCCATGTTGAGGTTTGACAGAAAACAGCAAAATTCTGTAAAGCAATTATCCTTCAATAAAAATAAATTAATAAAAAGAAAAAGAATGCATCCTCTTGTAGTTGGTTAGTTAACTTTAGAAAACTTCAATTAAGAGCCTCATTCCAAAAAAGTATACATCTTTCTTCCACTGATTTGCAATGACATGTTTATTATATATTAAATTATCTTATAAGCCTGTTACTATATTCAGTTCTGTTGTTATATTTGTCCACTTTTGTACCAGCATCACAGTTTAAAAAAAAATTGTGGGGTTTTGATATTATAGTAGAAAAATACCCTTGTGCTGTTTTAATTCGAGGTGGACTGAACTGGTCCTGCCAGTCAGATTCTAGTTCCAGAGTAGCAGAAAAGAGAAACCACACCTTCTGGGGAATGTCATCAAGGATTAGTTCTGTAGAGATGTGCTCCATCTTATTATGGCATTTAGACTTTCATAAAATATTCTAGCTGTGAACTAGGCAAAGTAGAAGGAGATTTTTTTTTTTTTTTTACCTTGTTTGCTCAGTGTTCTGATTTCTGTTTGTGTAGATTTCTGGTTAACTCTTTCTTTGGGGACATAACTCTTCTTCCATTTAACATCTTTGACCCTAATGAAAACTATTGGGTATTTTATGACCATAAGCTGATATAAATTTAGATCTCTCTCATCCTGTCTTATACAGCTAAAAATTCATTACTTTATATGCTATTAAAGTAATAAGTATTAGAGGAGGAAAAAAAGTCACACAATATTCTAATAGCAATTGCTTTTATTTTGTTTTTATGCAATTCTTGTTCATAATTTTAGTCCAGAATATGCATAAGCACATATAATTTTGCAATTCACAGAATGGGAAATAATTTTATTTTTATCACATACTGCAAGCTTTATTTCTGATGCTATATTGTTTTTAGAATAACACTTCTTCCTTTTAAAATATCCTTAAAATTTTTTTTAATTAAGAAAATTTTTCCCCAGTACTGATATTAATTATATGCCCAGTAGTCGGATTGCTGTATCACATGGTACTTTTATTTCCAGTTTTTAAAGAAATCTCCATTCTGTTCTCCTTTGTAGTTATATCAGTTTACATTCTCACCAACAGAGCAAGAGGGTTCCCTTTTCTCCACATTCTCTCCAGTATTTATTGTTTGTAGATTAAAATTTCCCCTTTTAAGGCATATAATGTGGTTGATATGGTTCAAATATATGGTTCAAATATGTGGTTTGATATGTGGTTCAAATTCCCTGGTGGCTCAGATGGTAAAGAATCTGCGTGCAATACAGGAGACCCAGGTTCAATCCCTGAATCAGGAAGATTCCTTGGAGAAGGGAATGGCAACCCACTCGAGTATTCTTGCCTGGAGAACTCTGTGGACAGAAGAGCCTGGTGGTGACCTCACAGTCTGTGAGGTCTCAGAGAGTTGAACATGACTGAGTGAATACCACACACACAATGTGGTTGATGTATATCAAATTATTAAGCATTATCATTATTATTGTACATTTGTCTCTAGAGTTTTGCTATTATAAATAGTGCCTTAATGAGTTTCTTTCAGCATTTGGCATTTTCTTATTTTTAGATAATTTTTTTCAGTGTAAATCTCTAGGAATGGAGTTACTGTGTCAAAGAGAAAAAAGTAGTTTATGACTGTTGAAGCATTTACCCAATGACCTTCCAATAGTGTTATGTCAATTGATAAAATATAAATGGATCATGTTCACTATTAACTTATAATATTAATACTTTAGCTGTGATCATATTTGATATTTTTGAGATGTTAGTTTTTAATGCATTGAAAAATGAGACTTTATATACATTCCTATTAAATTTTATCCTCTTAGTTTTAACTGGTTATTTCAAGCTGTCAAGATGTTTTTGAAATCTTATTCTGTTATTTGTCATTAGCTGTCATTCCCAACTTTGTGCCAGTTATTCTAATAAGGCACAGCTTTAGTGCTGTCATCCCAGTAACTGCTAAATCATGGATTAGGAAACAGTTCACTGTCAGACATTTAGTTTACCCCTAAAGACCTTCTTTGAGGGTAATAGTAAGCCATTAATCAGCCAATGCTAGATACTATTGTTGAGCCAGTCTTCATTTCGCCAATGACTGAGCTATGCCTTAGGTCAATGTTAATTAAATCTATGTCTCATTATTTGAACTCCAAATGCCAAGATATGTACTAGGCAGTAGAGAGTCTGCCAAATATCTTGTCAGTAACGTTCATTGGCATTCTTGGATTTACCAATTAAGTAACTTCAGTAGAAAGGGAAACGTATTTGGTATAGCATGAATTGTTATTAGTGGATGTATGTTGTCTTAACAGTGGAAGAGTTGATTGCCCTGCCACGGGAGTATGATGGCACTCCGCAAAGGATTTAAGCAACAACAAAAAAATAGGGATGGGCAAGTAGGGTGGAACTGAAAAGTTGTTGCTTAAGCATGCACAAGAGGGGCTAAACAAGAAGTTCATAAGCATGGTGGACTAATTGCAGGGAAATTTAGGTCAGAAGTTGGAAGTAGAAATGAAAGTGTTATTCAAGATGTTCATGGACTTTGGACACTGAGTTTACCAGAGCAAATGAGTATTTGTTTTTAAATTCCTCTCCACTTCTCCACCCCTTCCTCTCATTTCTGTCATTTCTGGGGGCTTAACGTGTCCCTTGTCAGGCTCCTCATAATTAGTGTCTTTTAATATCTGTGAATTAGCTTCTAATTATTCTGCTCAGCATTTGTGAAGGTTTGGTACCAATCTCATTCAAGTAAATACTCCAGAATTTCTTCTTTTATTGATACATATAAATGAAGTGAAGCAAGGATATCTTACCAACTCCAGTCTTGGCCTCTTCTTTTACTCTGAATATCTTTGACAACAATTTTCCATTTATATCTGCAAATTCTTCCCAGACCTCTAACATGACTTATCTGAATCTGGAGAATAACTCTCTTTCAAAAAAAATGGATGCTTTCGATATATATTCACCAACCTTGAGCTTTGATTTCTTCTTTTAAAAAGCGAGTTGCCAGTCCAGGTTTGATGCACGATACTGGATGCTTGGGGCTGGTGCACTGGGACGACCCAGAGGGATGGTATGGGGAGGGAGGAGGGAGGAGGGTTCAGGATGGGGAACACATGTATACCTGTGGCGGATTCATTTCGATATTTGGCAAAACTAATACAATATTGTAAAGTTTAAAAATAAAATAAAATTAAAATAAATAAATAAAAGTTAAACAAAAGGAAAGAAAATAAATCGGGGGGAAAAAAAGCTCATTTCTTCCATTATAAAGGTGATAGATACTAATTTTTGAAAAATTTATCAAAGCTATGACAAACCTAGACAGCATATTAAAAAGCAGAGATATCACTTTGCCAACAAAGGTGCATATAGTCAAAGTTAAGCTTTTTCCAGTAGTCATGTATGGATGTGAGAGTTAGACTGTAAAGAAGGCTGAGAGCCAAAGAACTGATGCTTTGAAATTGTGGTCCTGGAGAAGACTCTTGAGAGTCCCTTGAACTGCATGGAGATCAAACCAGTCAATCCAAAAGGAAATCAACCCTGAATATTCATTGGAAGGACTGATGCTGAAGCTGAAACAGCAATACTTTGGCCACCTGATGTGAAGATATGACTCATTAGAAAAGACCCTGCTGCTGGGTAAGATTGAGGGCAGGAGGACAAAAGGGTAACAGAGGATAAGATGGTTGGATGAGCATCACTGACTCAATGGACGTGAGTTTGAGCAAAAAGCCTGGCATGCTGCAGTCCATGAGGTTGCAGAGTCGTACATGACTTAGCGACTGAACAATGTATAGAGAGAAGGGAAAAATCACTATAGTACTACCATCAAAAGTCTACATTTTAAAGATTTAATTCTACTTCCTTTTAGCACTTTTCTCTTCATATCACCTGGATATTGTGCCAGTTCCTGGAATTGCTATGATAAGCAAAATAGACATACCTCGTACAGTCTAACTGTGGGACATGGACATAAAATTAAACAAACAGGAACTTCCAGGAAAATGGAGTAAAAGTACTTTCCCCTATTCTTCCCACTGAATACAACTAAAACCCCTGATCATTGTATATAAAACAAATAAGAAAACTCTGAAAGGTGAAGAGAAGAAGCTAAACCAGCTAGAAGTTAAACCAAGTACAACATGGTGGTAAGTTCATTGGGTTTTCTTTGCATCTCATATATCCTGGGCTGGGTGCTGGAAAAACTAGGAACCTGGAACTGACAACAAGTATGGACAAAAACTAGCTCCAATGAAATACTACTCTCTCTAGCCAAGGACTAGAAAGACAGAAAACTTTCAGACGTTAAATGCTCTACTCCAGCCAAATGCCTCAAAGGGAACTGTGGCCCCAGCCTCACCTAGGCTGGCAAAGGCCAGTGTCAAGGCTTTAATGAGATTGCCCAGACTTCTCCCTTCCACCTGTGGCAGAATGGTGTCAAGAAAGTTATATAGGGAGTGGGGACTTTTATCCCCACCAGGTAATGAGGCTTACCCCCTCCTCCCTTCAGTGCCAGTGGAGACTATGTGAGGAACCTGTATTTCAACTTCCACCTAGCAGTAAAAAAAAGGGTCCCTCCCACTATCCAGTGTGTTACTGTCAGAGGGTAACTAGTGGGAAGGCCAGGACTTTTACAACCACTCATTAACGAGGCCCAGTGGTAATGTGGTGTCAGTGGAGGCCACATGGAGGAACAGGAATGAGGCATTCCCATCCCTCCCATCCAGAATAGTATTAGCAGAAACCTAGTGAGTACTCTCACTTCCACCTAGCAGTAACAAGAGCCCTCCTCCTTAAGTGTCAGTGAAGACCAAATGAGAAAATCTGGACATCTACCTTTACATGGCACTAAGAAGCCATAAACACCCTTTCCCCTACCAGAGCAGTGTCCAAGGAATCCAACTAAAACAAAGGGTTTAAAAATAAGATCCACAGTTTTGTATTCTACTCAGAATGTCCAGGTTTCAGTAGAAAGTCACTTTGTCATATCAAGAAGCAATAAAAACCTCAACTTGAATGAATAGAGACAACAAATAGCTCCTAATACTGAGATGATAGAGATGCTAGAAATATAAATAATTCAAAGCTGCCATCATATAAAGACTTCAGTGAGCAATTGTAAACACACTTGAAACATGAATAAGTTGAAGATCTCAGCAAAGAAATAGAAAGTCTCAAGCAAAATACCCAGAAAATATTAAGAAGAACCACATGGAGATTATAGAACTGAAAAATATGGCTGCAATAAAAACAACAAAAAATTGCTTCATGGGCTCAACAGCAGAAGTGGAAGTGACAGAGTAAAATAATCAGTGAACTTTAAAAGTGGACAATAGAAATGTTCTGTACTGAGCAACAGAGAGAAAAAATGAGGACAAAAGAAAAGAATAAAAGCTCAGGAATCTGAGGGATCATAACAAAAGAATCCAACATTCATTCATCATACTTCCAGAAGGAGAGGAGAAAGAAAATGAGTCTGAAAGGGTACTCAAATAAATAATAGATGAAAACTTTATAAGCTTAGAAAAATATATAATCCACACCAAGACACATCATTGTCAAACTGAAAACTAATGATAAATGAAGAATCCTGAAAGTAGTTTGAAACACATTACCTATAGGGGGCAAACAATTATGACAATGAATTTCTCATCTGAAGTCATAGTTAGTGGCACAGTCTTTTAAATGCTGGGGAAAAGGACTATTTGATCCAGAATCCTATACCCAGTGAAAATACCCTGGAAGAATGAAGAGAAAATTAAGACATAAGATGAGAGAAAAGAAGGAGCATATGGTTACCTCTCTTTTCTCTTAGGGAATGGCTAAAGCAAGTTCCTAAAACAGAAAGAAAATAAAATAAAAAAATCTTAGAACATCAGTAAGAGGGCAGGGACAACGGAAAAAGTTAAAATATGGGTAATAACAACACATCTTCCTCCTGATACTGTTTCATAACTGACTTTTGATGATTGAAGCAGAAATTGTAACACTGTTTGATGTGGTTTGAAACATGTAGAGGAAATATTTTAAGACAAAATATAAATGAGGAAGAGTAAAGGGAAGTAGAGGAGGTAAGTTTTCTGTACATCATTTGAATTCAGTTCAGTTCTCAGTCGTGTCCGACTCTTTGCGACCCCATGAATTGCAGCACGCCAGGCCTCCCTGTCCATCACCAACTCCCGGAGCTTGCTAAAACTTGTGCCCATCAAGTCGGTGATGCTATCCAACCATCTCATCCTCTGTCATCCCCTTCTCCTCCTGTCTTCAGTCCTTCCCAGTGTCAGGGTCTTTTCCAGTGAGTCAGTTCTTCACATCAGGTGGCCAAAATACTGGAGCTTCAGCTCCAGCTTCAGTCCATCCAATGAATATTCAGGACTGATTTCCTTTACAATTGACTAGTTGGATCTCCTTGGGACTCTCAAGAGTCTTCTCCAACAGCACAGTTCAAAACCATCCATTCTTTGGCACTCAGCTTTCTTTATGGTCCAACTCTTACATCCATACATGACTACTGGAAAAACTATAGTTTTGACCAGACGGACCTTTGTCAGCAAAGTAATAAAGATACTAAATTAATAATGTAAGACTTTCCCTAAAAAGAAAATTCCAGGTCCATATGTTTTCACTGGAGAATTAAAACCATTTCTATGCAGCATCTCCCAGAAGGTAGAAGTGGAGGGAACAATTACAATTTAATATAGCTGGAAGTATCTTTTTACGAAAACTAGGAAAAGTTAATACAATAAAAGAAATGCAGACCAATATCCCTCATGATTACAGACATAAAAACCCTTAAGAAAATATTAACAAATAGAATTCATCAGTATTTAAAAACTGTTATATTCCATGACCTAGGGGGTTTGTTCTGGAGGAGGACATGGCAACCGACTCCAATATTCTTGCCTGGAGAATCCCCATGGACAGAGGAGCCTGGCAGGCTGCAGTCCATGGGGTCGCAAAAAGTTGGACACAACTGAGCGACTAAGCACAGCACAGGGGGTTTATTACAGGGATGCAAGGTTGGCATATTTGAAAATCATGTAATGTAATTACTACATTAAAAGGCTAAAGAAGAAAATCAGAGGATCATATCAGTTGACGCAGAAAAGCACTGGACAAAATTCAAGATGCACTCATGAAAAAAATCTCAGAAAAGCAGGAATAAAGCAAAACTTTCTACTGCAAAAAAACCTAGATAGCATTATGGTTAATGGTGAGTAATTTAATGCTTTCCTTATAAAGTTAGAAACGAGCCAAGAATGCCCACTTTTGCCACTCTATTCAACATCATGCTGAGTTTTTATTGCCCAGTGCCATTGGGAAGAAAAGAAATAAAAATGTACAGATGCAAAAGTAAGAAACTGTCCCTATCTGCAGATAATATAATTGACTACATAGGAAATTTCAATAAATCTACAAGGAAATCTCCTAGAAATAATGAGTTTGATAAAGCTGCTGGATGCAAGGTAAGCAACTAAAAGTCAATTGTGTTTCTATATACTAGCTATGAACATGGACACATGGTAAAAATGTAACACAATTTACAGTTGCTCAAAAAGTGAAATATTTAGGTATAGCTCTAACAAAACTTGTACAGGATGATTATGCTGAAAACTACAAAACTGATGAAAGAAATTAAAGATCTTTAGAAGTCTCAACATAGTAATGATGCCAGTTATCTCTAAAGTAATATACTAGTGAAGTGAAAGTCGCTCAGTCATGTCCAACTGTTTTCAACCCCATGGAAATCTCCAGCCCAGAATACCGGAATGGGTAGCCTTTCCCTTCTCCTCCAGGGGATCTTCCAAACCCAGAGACTGAACCCAGGTCTCCCACATTGCAGGAGGATTCTTTACCAGCTGAGCCACAAAGGAAGCCCAACCTAATATATAAGTTTAATGCAATTTATTTCAAAATCTCAAGAAGATTATTGTAGATATAAGCAAGATTATTCTGTAATTTATATGGAAAGCAAAGGAACTAGAAAAGCTGTAGAAATCTTAGAAATGAAGAACAAAATGAGAGTGATTAGTCTCCTAGATTTCAAGACTTACTATATAGCTATAGTAATTAATATGTGGAATTAGTGGAGATTTTGATTTTGTTCAGTCACTAAGTCGTGTCTGACTCTTTGCAACCCCATAGACTGTAGCACACCAGGCTTCCCTGTCCTTCATTATCTCTTGGAATTTGTTCAAACTCAGGTCCATTGAGTCAGTGATGCTATATCCAGCCATTTCATCTTCTGTCACCCTCTTCTTCTGCCCTCAATCTTTCCCATCATCAAGGTCTTATCTAATGAGTCATCTCTTCCCATTAGGTGGCCAGAGGTATTACTGCTTTAGCTTCAGCATCAGTCCTTCCAGTGACTATTCAAGATTGCTTTCCTTTAGGATTGACTGGTTTGATCTCCTTGCTGTTCAAGGGACTCTTGAGAGTCTTTACCAGCACCACAGTTTGAAAACATCAGTTCTTCGGTGCTCAGCCTTCTTTATGGTCCAACTCTCACATCTGTACTGGAAAAACCATAGTTGTGACTATACACTCCTTAGGTTTGTCATAGCTTTTCTTCCAAGTATTAAGCATCTTTTAAATTTCCTGACTACATTCACCATCCACAGTGACTTTGGAGCCCCCAAAGTAAAATCTACCACTGTTTCCATTTATTCCCCATCTATTTGCCGTAAAGTGATGGGACCAGATATCATGATCTTCGTGTTTTGAATGTTGAGTTTTAAGTCAGCTTTTTCACCCCGCTCTTTCACCTTAATTAAGAGGCTCTCTAGTTTCTCTTTGCTTTCTGCCATAAGAGTGGTATCATCTGCATATCTGAGGTTGTTGATATGTTTCCCAGCAATCTTGATTCCAGCTTGTGATTCATCCAGTCTGGCATTTCACATGGTGTACTCTGCATGTAAGTTAAATAAGCGGGGTGACAATATTCAGTCTTAATGTACTCCTTTCCCATTTGGAACCAGTCAGTTGTTCCATGTTCAGTTCTAACTGTTGCTTCTTGACCTGCATATAGGTTTCTTAGGAGGCAGGTCAGATGGTCTGGTATTCCCATTTCTGTTAAGAATTTTCCACAGTTTGTTGTGATCCACACTGTGAAAGGTTTTAGCCTAGTCAATGAAGCAGAAGTAGGTGTTTTTCTGAAATTCCCTTGCTTTTTCTGTGATCCAATGGATATTGGAAATTTGATCTCTGGTTCCTCTGCCTTTTCTAAATCCAGCTTGAACATCTAGAAGTTCTTGGTTCACATACTGTTGAAGCCTAGCTTGAAGGATTTTGAGCATTACTTTGCTAGCATGTGAAATGAGTGCAGTAGTACGGTAGTTTGAATTTTATTCTTTGGCATTGCCCTTTTTTGGGATTGGAATAAAAACTGACCTTTTCCAGTCTTGTGGCCACTGCTGAGTTTTCCAAATTTGCTGGCACATTGAGTGCAGCACTTTAACAGCATCATCTTTTAGGATTTGAAATAGCTCAACTGGAATTCTACTCCTGTGTTCTTGCCTGGAGAATCCCAGGGATGGGGGAGCCTGGCGGGCTGCTGTCTATGGGGTCGCACAGAGTCAGACACGACTGAAGTGACTTAGCGGCAGCAGCAGCAGCAGCAGCTGGTATTCCATCACCTCCACTAGCTTTGTTCCTAGTAATGCTTCCTAAGGCCCCCTGGACTTCGGACTCCATGATGCCTGGCTCTAGGTGAGTGATCACACCATTGTGGTTATCCAAGTCATTAATAGCTTTTTTGTATAGTTCTTCTGTGTGTTTTTGCCACCTCTTCTTAATATCTTCTGCTTCTGTTAGGTCCTTACCATTTCTGTCCTTTATGGTGCCCATCTTTGCACAAAATGTTCCCGTGATATCTAATTTTCTTGAAGAGATCTCTAGTCTTTCCCATTCTGTTGTTTTCCTCTATTTCTTTGCATTGTTTGTGGAGATCTAGTCACATAGGTAAGTGAAACAGAATAGAGAATCCAGTAATAGACCCACATAAATGTGGGCAACTGATTGTTGACAAAGGCACAAAGGTAATTCCTGGGAGGAAGAAAAAACTTTTCCACAAATGGCACTTAAGCAGATAGTTGACCTCGGAAAGAAAAAAAAAAATACAAAAACAACTCAAAATGGATCATGGACTTAAATGTTAAAGGTATTTTACAGCTTTTGTTAAAGAAAAAATTTGGGATGTAGTATTAGGCAGAGATCTTAGACTTGATACCAAAAACATGATCCATAAAAGAAAAAGTTGATAAAGTTAAACTTTAAAAGCTTTTGGTTTATAAAATATTCTCTTAAGAAGGCAAAAAGGGAAAGTTCAATGTGGAGAAATTATTTGCAACACACATATCCAACAAAGGGCTAGCATCTAGAATGTATGGTATGAAGAACTCTCAAAACTCAACAGTAAAAAAATAATAACTAAAGAGAAGGACATAAAACATGAACAGACTTTTACTAAAGAGGAAATAGCCAAAAAACACATGAAAAAATGTTCAACATCACTGTCCTTTAGGGAAATGCAAATTAAGTCAGGATGAACTATTACTAAACACCTATCAGATTGGCTAAAGTCAAATGCTGGTGACAGTGAAAAAACTGCTCACATTGCTGGTCAGGATGTAAATAAAACTTGACAGTCATTCCAGAAAAGAAGTTGGCAGTCTCTTAAAATTAAATCTGCAAATATGATATGACACAGCTACTGAATTTCTAAGTATTTATTTCCAGATAAATGAAAATTTATGTTCATAACAAAAACTCGTAGATAAATGTTTCAGTTCAGTTGCTCAGTGGTGTCTGACTCTTTGCGACCCCATGAACCGCAGCACGCCAGGCTCCCTGTCCATCACCAACTCCTGGAGTTCACCCAAACCCATATCCATTGAGTTGGTGATGCCATCCAACCATCTCATCCTCTGTCAACCCCTTCTACCCCCGCCTTCAATCTTACCCAGCATCAGGGTCTTTTCCAATGAGTCAGTTCTTTGCATCAGGTGGCCAAAGTATTGGAGCTTCAGCATCAGTCCTTCAATGAATATTCAGGACTGATTTCCTTTAGGATTGACTGGTTGGATCTCTTTGCAGTCCAAGGGACTCTCAAGAGTCTTCTCCACCACCACAGTTCAAATGCATCAATTCTTTGGTGCTCAGCTTTCTTTATAGTCCAACTCTCACATCCATGCATGACTACTGGAAAAACCATAGCTTTGACTATACGGACCTTGGTTGGCAAAGTAACGTCTCTGCTTTTTAATGTGTTGTCTAGGTTGTTCATAGCTTTTCTTTTCTAGTATTCTTATATTAGGTTAGATAAGAGAAAATAAAGCAAGATGGCTAAAGCCAGATTATATCAAAAACCACAAAAAAGTAAAAAGTAAATGGATTAACATTATTCATTAAAAGCAAATTATTACCCATTGCTTATACAGGAACTCCTATAAGATCACCATATAGATTGAAAATAAAGGGGTCGGAAAGAGTTATTCTATTAAAAAAAGTCAAAAGATTACTAAGATCAAAATAGAATTTATGTAAAATCCTTAATTTGGAAAAGAAGACTATGTAGTATTAAAGCAACAGTCTATTAAAAAAGTAATTTTCATTTTGTTAGTATTAGAAGATGTAAAATTTATAATATAATAAAATACTAATGTTGGTTGTAAATAAATTTTACAAATAAAATATTTTCCCAATTTTAAATGAGAAAGTTTGTCCTATAAACATAAACCCTTATCATGTTTATGCTTGAAACTGCTGGATACTTTCAGATCAAGATTTTTGATAACAATAATTTCAAATTCATGCTAATCACAATAAATGGGAAGCTTTATTTATTTACACAAGTAATAATTTTTAAATAAAAATTAAAGCAAAATATTTACAACCATACAAAATTTTACAACAGTTAAAATTATATTTGAAGAATCTAATAGTTTTTCTCTTTCATTAACAAATATAATGTTGAAATGTCTTACAATGTTGAAGTACAAATGAATATCAAAGGCAATGAAATGTGTTAAGAGTTTAAAAACTGTGCAACTCTACAAAGCTCACAAATATTGTTAGAACAGTCACCCTGCAGTTAGTTTGGATGCCACTAAAAGGGTGCATCAAGCACAAATGGACACAAGTGACGAAATATGTAGAACATAGAGTGCACACAGCTGCTTAAAGCTGGGAGCCCCACCAAGCTTCCCCAGCCCCCGGTGTTAACCAGAAGCCTGTGCTCCATCTCCCAGGCACCTGGACTGTGAACCTCAATTCCGCAGACCCTTTGTCCTTGCTGGGCAGCCATGAGCTCTGCAGCTGGCTGGTGATGTGGGTGTCCCTTTGTCTGGGCTCTTAGCACATTATCATAGAGCACAGGGCCAGGTGGACATCATGAGTTTACTGTTCGTGGGGGCTACATTGTGCACTTCCCCGGGCAAGGGGCTGCCTTCCAGAAAACCCATGAGGTTGCCTATGAGAAGGCCCTGCCCAACTGTCCTGGGGGCTGAAGAAATCAATATGTTACAAAACCTACAGTCCATTCATGGCACACCAGTGGAGCAGCTCTGGAACCAAGACTGTGTAGAGACCTTGATAAATATTGACCAGATCCGAGTTCATAATAGAGTTATTAGAAAATAAGGAAGTGTTATGACACAGACCACAGTCTCTGACTACAGTTTATTAAATTAAAAATTGTGTTTGTATAAATTGTAAAAACCAAAAAAACATGTTTCTGAAACTGAAAAAATAAATTTCTAAATGCCTCATGAGTTAATAATGAAAGCAGAACAGAGGTGACAAAGTAATTAGAGCTGAATGAAAATGAAAGCATCAGTCCGCAATCTGTAAGTCCACAAGTCTGAAATCCAAAAGAATCTGAAAACTGAAACTTTTGTTCGTAACTTTATTTACCCGACCCGAGATCATTCACAGTCTCAGTGATCGCACCTCTAAGCAAGATGGATGAAGGAAAAAAGAACGAGAAAAGGCACAGAGAAGCAATATTATCAACAACAGCCACAAAAGACTAAACTAGAACAGAGATGATAGAATGCTTGCAGCAACTTTATGACAGTACATTTGAAAGTTTGGACAAAATGGATAATTTCCTAGAAAATTATACATTGGTGAAATTGACTCATGAAAAATAGAAAAACCGAATAAACTTTTCTAAGAAATTGAGTTACTAAAATCTCCTTTATCCCTTGGCAACTTTTCAGAATGAGAAAAACAAATGGCCAATAGACAGGAAAATATGCTAAATTTCCATCGTAATCAAGAAAGTGCACACTGAAACAGTATCGGGTTAACCGTTCCCATCCATCTGCTTAGTAAAGATGAAAAAGCCAATTTTCATTGAGGATTTGGAGAAACCAGCCCTCTCCCATAATGTGGGTAGGGATGTAAGTTGGCAAACCCATTTGACAAGCAGTTTGGCAATATCTAGAAAATGTAGAGATGCTCTGATTCAGCAGTTCCATTTTTAGATACATGTCTGGCCTGAAGAAATTTCAATACTTGCACACAAAGAAATAGCAAGGGGGCCAGAGTAGTTGGAGCAGAGAAAGTGAGGGGGAGTGTATGGAGACGCAGGGCAGAGACGTAGTGGGGAGCCCTGTATTGTGTGGGGCAGGTAGGCTTTCGGCAGGGATTTGCCTTTTACTGGGCGTGAGCTGGGAAACTATCTGAGGGCCCTGGGTAGCAAAGTGACTGATGTAGTAACAGGATCACATCACTCTGGTGGCTGCATTGAGCACAGCCTGTTGAAGCAGACACCAGCAGGGACAAGAAAGGCAAAGTTCCCATGACAGAAGATTTTTAAGGATAGGAGTAAGAGGTGGAAATGAGTGGTCAGATCCTGAATATGCTGGGGTCATGTGTCCGTCCTCTCCCACACAGTGAGTTAGAAATCTTCCAACAGCAAACAAGTCAGCTCCCTTTCATTTGTACTTGTTGGAATCCAGTTTCTTCCCAGGAGAGCAGTACTTCTTTCCTGTTCATTGCGAAAGTGAGGAGGCCACCACTATTACCACTTGTTTAATTTTTACCTTTTAAAGAGTTGATGTTGGGGAAGGATTTCTACAAGTGAGTCAATATGACCATTTTTAGTCACATAGAGTGTGGAGGTGTCATGGAATGAAGCAAGAAAGCAGATCCCTAGATATACGGTCAAAATCACTAAGATCTTGAGAAAAGACATTGCAGAAACAAACAAGATTAAAAACTTTACATAATAATAAGGGGAGTTATGACTCTGCCTCCAGAAGCAGTAACGACTGCACTGTATTTGGTGCCCCTTCCTAAAAGTAGATCTGCTCACGTTCTTCTCTGAGGGAAGATTCCTGCTTTGTCTGAACACCAGGATACTGATTCTGAATGATTCACTGGGTCTTCTATGTTTGGGAGTTTATGAAGAAAATAAGGGTGTTTGCAAAGAACCCATCATTTGTTTAAAGGTATGGGATGCTGGGAAAGATTGAGGGCAGGAGGAGAAGGGGACGACAGAGGATGAGATGGTTGGATGACATCACCGACTCAATGGACATGTGTTTGGGTGAACTCTGGGAGTTGGTGATGGACAGGGAGGCCTGGTGTGCTGCGGTTCATGGGGTCGCAAAGAGTCAGACACGACTGAGCAACTGAACTGAATACTGAATGGGTTGCCAAGCAGTTACTTTGAACAGACTTAAATGACAGATATTACAAGGCGGCCCAGCAACATGATTCTGTCCTTTGGTTTAAGAGCTTAGGAACACGTGTCACCCCGCACTGGTCTGAGCATGTGGCTGGGTGAGCAGAGCGCCACATGGGTTTTAGTTGTCACCTGCCCCTATAGCAGGAGCAGCAGGCTTGTTTAGGGAACAGCCTACAAAATTGTCCTTGCCTATCCCTCCTCCAGCCACATCTTGGTAAAACCCAGAGCTAAGAGCAACCAAAGATCTCCTTACTTCAGTCGGGCTCCTTTTTAAAATTCCTTGTTAATTTTTTGTTGTCGTCTGCTCACTTGGGCCCCACTTACCCCAGACCTACTGAGCCAGCAACTCTCTGGGTGGGCCAGTCAGTCTGTACTTCAGCAAGGACAAGCAGGAGAAGCACTGTGAGGGGAGGGCTCCTACACAAAGGCCACGTTGATTCACCTAACTCCAGCTGGGCTCACCACTTCTTTTTATTAAGACTGAGGCATTAATTTTCAAGAGTCTCTTTATTTTTGTAGTTTCACAAAATTTGGACTTTAAAGTAGATACTTTTTACAACCCTTTCTCTGTGTAACAGTTTAGCTATTTTCCCCTTTACAGTTCAGTTCAGTTCAGTTCAGTTGCTCAGTCGTGTCCGACTCTTTGTGACCCCATGAATCGCAGCACGCCAGGCCTCCCTGTCCATCACCAACTCCCGGAGTTCACCCAGACTCATGTCCATCGAGTTGGTGATGCCATCCAGCCATCTCATCCTCTGTCGTCCCCTTTTCCTCCTGCCCCCAATCCCTCCCAGCATCAGGGTCTTTTCCAATGAGTCAACTCTTTGCATGAGGTGGCCAAAGTACTGGAGTTTCAGCTTTAGCATCATTTCCCCTTTACAGATCCATTTAAATATAGGAACTTAGGAGCTATAGCTTTCTATTGTATGGCTCTGTAAAATGTCTCTTGCTTCCTTCTCCTCCTCATCCCTTCTATAATTAAAGCCTTCTGGATATTCTAATTTTGAGGTAGCAGTGGGTTTAGGCTTGCCTGGTTTGCTGTGTGTGAAAAGCTCTTACAATGGTGGAATTTGAGGCTTAACAGATGTTTGGTCAATAATTTTGGTTGAGGATTCTGCAAAAATGGTACTGTAGATGTACCCCTTCTGCTCGCTAACTCCACTGGCTCTTAATTATTCACACAGATCTCCTATAGCTTCATTTTGATCTACTTTATCAGTTACTTTCCTCTTTGACCAAAACAATTTCATTTTTTAGTCATCATAGTTTGAAGCTGGGAGGCCTGAGCTTCAGTCCTGACTCTGCCAGTGAATCTGAGACACTGACCATGGCTTGTTACCCCTCAACTTCTCCAAAAGTAAAGGAAAGAAGATCAGATTCTGTCACAGGTCTAACAGTCTGTGGAATTTGGGAAGTTGTCTCTTGTTCTGTTTAATAGCGCCTTAAAGGAAGAAGAGTAAAAAGGAGCCTCTGCCCTGGGTGTTTCTTCTTCTGATGTCTCTTTTGCTATTTCATTATGAGTCTAAGGAAGTGGGGTGAAAGACAAGGTTACGGAAATGATTCGGCTCTCTCCCCGAATGGGCTTTTTGCACTGTTTCCAAGCCCTCCCTCACAGTGCTTCTCCTGCTTGTCCTTGCTGAAGTACAGATTGACAGGCCCACCCAGAGTGTTGCTGGTTCAGTAGGTCTGGGGTGAGTGGGGCCCAAGACTGCTTTTCTAACGTGTTGCTCACACTGCTGGTTGGAGACCTCACTTTGAGCACCACAGCCTCCTCAACGTCTCTACTTGTGTGATAACAACTAGAGCTTCAGCTGAGCCTCAGGATTCCTCAGGTTTCTGTGTAGTGGTCTACATGTCTTAGCTTCTCGGTCTCCACCACAGCCCTTTGGGGAAAGGGAATGTAAAATTACTGTTGTGCAGAGGAGAAAGTTCTGGTTGTGACAGGTTAAGGAATATTCCTGATCCCCCTCTTTCAGAGAAGGCAGAGATGAAAGTCAAACCCTGGCTGTCTGACTTGGAGCTAGTGCTCAATTTCACTTCCCATTCTGTGTTACCACCCTGTGGACATGGCCCACACCCAGTCCTCTGTGCCTTTGCTTCACTGGCCCTGCCTGGAGTGCTTCTCTGCCGTGGGCTCTGCCGTATCATCCTCAGAGGCCATTTCAAAGGCTCCCTCTCCTTGAAGCTCCTCCAGATTTCCTAGTCTGTTACTACTCTAGTCCAGACTATTGATAACACTTTCCTCCTGTGAACATCCACTGTACTTTATCCTTGCTGTACTCTGTTCGGGCTTGTGTCTTAGCTCCTTATTTTCCCGGCTTCCTTGCACAAGCCTATGAGCTCCTTAAAGGTGGAGACTAATGCTTGTTCATGTTTGTATTCCCTGCCCCCTCCATTCCCAGCACCCAGCACAGGGCTTCAGATGTACTCACATTCATCACACACACGTGTTGGATTGAACTTGAAAGAAGTGGCTTATTCCTTGATGCAGACTGCACCTCTGGGAAATCATCCTGCTGGGTGTTTATCAGGAGTGCTTAGGATAACTCAGGTGGGAGGGAAAGACAGGAAGTAGATTGAGAAGAGGGAGAAACTGGGCTGCATGCAGTCTCAACAAAGGCCTCAGCTGACTCCATGGGGAGCTCTGGAGCTGGGAGAACCCTGTAGAGTTATGAAGAGGGGAGGCAGTGGATGAAAGCTGTTAAGGGTCTGTGACTCTTTTCAGCCAGAGTAATGCCCAGAGGGGGCTGACAGCTGTGTCTGTGTTGGCAGCCCTCCCAGCACTGGGGGAATGAATCCTTCTGATCTGAAGGGGAGCCTGGGATGCAGCACAGTGACCCTGGGTGCACCCCCTATTTGACTCTGCCCACCCTTTCAGCCCTGGTGCTTCCCCTCTAGTTCCTGCTGCCTGCTTTTTGTATCTTGTACCCAACTCAGGCATTTGGGGTGGCCTCTGGCGTGGATTTCTTCAAGAAAATTAGAGATACCAAGGGAATATTTCATGCAAAGATGGGCTCAATAAAGGACAGAAATGGTATGGATCTAACAGAAGCAGAAAATATTAAGAAGAGGTGGCAAGAATACACAGAAGAACTGTACAAAAAAGATCTTCACGGCCCAGATAATCACGATGGTGTGATCACTGACCTAGAGCCAGACATCCTGGAATGTGAAGTCAAGTGGGCCTTAGAAAGCATCACTACAAACAAAGCTAGTGGAGGTGATGGAATTCCAGTTGGTTCCAAATAGGACTGGTTCCAAATAGGAAAGGAGTATGTCAAGTCTGTATATTGTCACCCTGCTTATTTAACTTCTATGCAGAGTATATCATGAGAAACGTGGGGCTGGAAGAAGCACAAGCTGGAATCAAGATTGCCAGGAGAAATATCAATAACCTCAGATATGCAGATGACACCACCCTTATGGCAGAAAGTGAAGAGGAACTAAAAAGCCTCCTAATGAAAGTGAAAGAGGAGAGTGAAAAAGCTGGCTTAAAGCTCAACATTCAAAAAACGAAGATCATGGCATCTGGTACCATCACTTCATGGGAAATAGATGGGGAAACAGTGTCAGACTTTATTTTTTTGGGCCCCAAAATCACTGCAGATGGTGACTGCAGCCATGACATTAAAAGATGCTTACTCCTTGGAAGGAAAGTTATGACCAGCCTAGACAGCATATTCAAAAGCAGAGACATTACTTTGCCAACAAAGGTCTGTCTAGTCAAGGCTATGGTTTTTCCAGTGGTCATGTATGGATGTGAGAGTTGGACTGTGAAGAAAGCTGAGTGCCAAAGAATTGATGCTTTTGAACTGTGGTGTTGGAGAAGACTCTTGAGAGTCCCTTGGACTGCAAGGAGATCCAACCAGTCCATTCTAAAGGAGATCAGTCCTGGTGTTCATTGGAAGGACTGATTCTAAAGCTGAAACTCCAATACTTTGGCCACGTCATGCGAAGAGTTGACTCATTGGAAAAGACCCTGATGCTGGGAGGGGTTGGGGGCAGGAGGAGAAGGGGACGACAGAGGAGGAGATGTCTGGATGGCATCACCGACTTGATGGACATGAGTTTGAGTGACTCTGGGAGTTGGTGATAGACAGAGAGGCCTGGCATGCTGCAGTTCATGGGGTCGCAAAGAGTGGGACATGACTGAGCAACTGAACTGAACTGGCGTGACAGATCATACCAGCTTACTGCCCCACCTCTGTGTCTCTTCTTTCCTTTCTAACTGTGTTTACATTCAGGACAGTCTCCCTTCTAGCTAGGGACGGCTGTGTGGCACCGTCTTGGCCAATGAGACTGAAAGAGAAATCTACTAGAAATTCCTAGGAAATTGTTCTTCTTTCATATTCTTGCTGCCCTACCTCCTCCTCTTAATTTATCTCTTCGTTTTCCTTCCTGCTTAGAATGCAAATATGAGGCTGGCAGTGGGCCAGCCATCTGGAGCCCATGTGGCAGCAGGAGACGAAAGCATTACTCTAGAGATGCAGAGTAGAGAGCTGGATGCAGAAGCTGGGGTATTTGTGCGAGTGAGACAAGTCCATAATTAGTCAAGCCACCCCTGTGGCTGGGTTTCTGTTGTGTGCAGGTGGAGAGACTCAGCTGGAATTGATCACCCCTGTTATTATGGCTAGTGTCTGTGCTGACCACTCAGTACATTGTTCTCACATATCTGGTTATTTAGAAGTACATGTGCTGGAGCTATGAGACACAGGTTGTGGGTCTTGGACTTAGGGAGCCGATGAGAAGTCTTGGAAAATAGGGAAGGGATCCTAAAGTGTGGGTGTGGAGGAGGTTAGGCAGTAAGAAACAAGCAAAGGCAGAGGAAAGATTAAGCCAAATCCTTATTGTTCAGTAATGATCACTTCCTGCCAACATTGTTGCCAACACATCCAGGTCTTTCATGGGCCCTACAGGACTAGGAGGGTGGCCTAGGAGAATTTAGGCCTCAAAGAGGGGCAAAACTGAGGGTGAATCTTGAATTCCTCTCTGGTAAGCTGTGTAGATCATGGCATCTGGTCCCATCACTTCATGGGAAATAGATGTGGAAACAGTGGAAACAGTGTCAGACTTGATTTTTTGGGGGCTCCAAAATCACTGCAGATAGTGACTGCAGCCATGAAATTAAAAGACGCTTACTCCTTGGAAGAAAAGTTATGACCAAGCTAGATAGCATATTAAAAAGCAGAGATATTACTTTGCCAACAAAGGTCCGTCTAGTCAAGGCTATGGGTTTTCCAGTGGTCATGTATGGATGTGAGAGTTGGACTGTGAAAAAAGCTGAGTGCCAAAGAATTGATGCTTTTGAACTGTGGTGTTGGAGAAGACTCTTGAGAGTCCCTTGGACTGCAAGGAGATCCATCCAGTCCATTCTAAAGGAGATCAGTCCTGGGTGTTTTTTGGAAGCAATGATGCTGAAGCTGAAACTCCAGTACTTTGGCCACCTCATGCAAAGAGTTGACTCACTGGAAAAGACTCTAATGCTGGGAGGGATTGGGGGCAGGAGGAGAAGGGGACGACAGAGGATGAGATGGCTGGATGGCATCACTGACTCGATGGACTTGAGTTTGAGTGAACTCCGGGAGTTGGTGATGGACAGGGAGGCCTGGCGTGCTGCGATTCATGGGGTCGCAAAGAGTCAGGCATGACTGAGCGACTGAACTGAACTGAAGCTGTGTGACCTTGGGTGAGTTGCATAGCCTCTCTGAATTTTTGTTTGGAAAAAGATTTAATGTGATTTACATACAGCTAGGTCAAGAGAAACGTTTCAGATAAATCATTGAGGAAATTGAGGAAAACAAGTGGACAGCAGTGAGTCAGGCCACAGAGGGAGTGCTCCAAATTTTGGTATACTTTCTGGAGGCCTTCCAGTGTCTTTCCCTCAGCTCAGAAGCAAATGAAAAGAGTAAAACATGGCTAGTTTTGAATTGTCAGGAGTCACAAAATCAGCAGAGTAGTTCCCCAGGAAATGCCATTCTTGGTACTGAATTTGAGAAAAGTGTCTCTCGTGGGTCTTCTTTGAGACAAAATGAACATGGTGAAGTCTGTACAGACAAGATTGTCTTGAAAAAGGTGGTTAAATAAGTTTGGAAAGCCCCTATCTATCAGATCTTCTTCTTGGAGCGTTCCACATTAATGTATTAAAGACCTTGTGAATTTCACAGCAAAGAGACTAGCTTCCAGAGCTTCTGGAGCACAGAAGAGAATCTTTGACTTCTTTTTCCTTTTTCTCCTAATTTTCTGTCACAGCTGTTCACTGGTGTATCATGGAGCACGTGATGGCAGCTACTAGGGCACTGTAATCAATACCCTTCACAAGACCCATGGAGTAGATACAGCACAGCACTGCAAAGAGCCACTTTAAAGTGGAACCTCAATGTAGGTCAGGTGCTGAAACACAGTTCAGGAAAAGCTATTCTGGGTGGGGGAAATGTGGTGTGGAGGCTGCATCTGCCTCACACAAAGCATCCATTAAGAGTGCATGGATTAATCTCCCCTTTCTGGACCTAGAAGATAGTCCCTTGCTAAGGGATTAGGGCCATTCTTAACATATGAATTATTCCTTTCTTTGGATTGAGTTGAAATTTTCCCTTTTGTGGGTTTCGTAAAAGCAAAAGGCAGGCCCCTTAATAGGAAGGAAGTATATTACTTGTACCTAAATACATATTTCTCCCAACAGGAAGGTCACATGAGTAAGGGAGAGAAAGGCCTGGTACAGCAAGGTCATTCTGAGGCCCCTTGCAGAAACCCCATTCCACTTCTAGAGTGCAGTCAGAAAGCAATGGCAGAAGGGTATTGGTAGCCCAGGCCAGTTTCTTTGAGTGGGTCAATTCACACCTGATAACCAGAGCCATTGCTGGGCTTGAAACATCCCAGGGAAGTTTGCTGAGAAGAGGATAGACAGGGTGCATGTGTCATCCTGAGTTCACATGTGTGAAGCATTTGACGTGGGCCTTGAGGATACCTCCAGTTCTTCCCTCCCAGCACTCAGGATCCATACGCAAAATTGTCCAAGACCCAACTTATCCATGAAGCTTTGGGCAAAAGTTCCACCTCCAGGCAGTCTCTTCATTCTGCCTCATTGCCTGTATCAGTGTTTCTCAAACACGACCTCTGGGGAATCTTGCTACAGTGCAAATTCTGGTTCAGTAGGTATGGGGTAGGACTTGATATTAGGCTGTTCTGATAAGCTCCCAGGTGATGTGAATGTTGCTGGTCCACCCACTTCATGTCAGAGAAAAAGGTCCTACATCAAACCAGTCAGCACTGCTGTTGAGTGTCTTCTAATAGTTCACCCTGAGAGTAGGTCTTACATTTCGCCTCTATCTGTCATAAATTTTAGCTCAGGACTGCATCCATGGACACTGCTTCCTACATGTTTGGTGGGCACCATGGGAGCTCTCAGAAAAATTGCAAAAATCTGCCTGATTCTTCATGGACTTGAGCTAGGATCATGGGCCATTAACAAAAACATCTTTGCCCCTCTATCAGCCCAGGCTGCCTCAGTTTTGATCCCTGTGTTGAAATCCCCTCTTCTTACCTGGTCTTTTTGACCTTTTATCTTAACCTCTATAGAAGGATGGAAACTAACAACCTTTGATTTTAAGTGCTTAATTTCCTCCTTGCAGGTTTTGAATTATCTGCATGACTCATCTCTCCCCCTACTTTTTGAAAGTCTGCATCTCCCTGTCCCCTGCTAACCTCTAAGCCCACTCACTCCTGGGATGTGTCACAGTTCTGTGTCAGTTTCCCTGAGACACTCCCCACCTTGCTTTTGTCATATCCACCTTCTCTCTGGGGTAGAGAGACTGTAGATGCCTCCCCCATCCACACCTTGTTTACCCCTTCTTGGTTGTCTCCACACACTCCCTCTGCTGTTACTCTTAGATGGCTGTGCTTTCTGTAGAGGATTCACACAACCTCCAGGGCAAAGAGTGCGATTCCCAGGTCATGAAGGCTGTACACATGGGCTGGGACCAAGAGGCAGTTCAGAAACTGGTGCGTTGTGATCACCTCATTCATTGCTCTTCACCTCTGCCCAGGTCACTGTGTCATAACCAACAATGTGGATGAGTGGGGACTCACCTAGAACAGGGGCAGGGGAATGGCTGGACTGCTCTTTCACACCAGAAGAAGTGTCCCATGGTGCATCCTACACAGACTCTAATGGAGTATCTTGACCCAGGTTCTGATTCCATCCAAACTGCTCAGTCTGGTGGATGGGGCTTGGTGGTAAAACTGCAGACAACACCTAAATCTGCTTCCAAAAGCCAGGTGATGTGTCTTTCAGAGCCACACCACAGATCAGGAGTATAAAGAAGGCTGAGGCCATCCAGGGCCAGCAGAACCCACTCTGCAGCTCAGCAGGATTTCAGGGCCAACACATGTGAAGTAGAATTCACAGGGGTACTGTCAAGCTGGATTCAGGAATCAGTGCTCCAGAGATTTAAATGGTGCCCATGTTTCTCTTTCATCCACAACCAAGGCAGCCTGATATGAGATATAAGACTAGCATTTGAGGGCATACGATTTTAGGTGGTGATGGTGCGAGGAGGGTTTAAAGGAGGCTGTAATCTGATAGTTAATCTGACACAGTTTCCTTTGCTAGAAGCAACCATTTTGAGGGGAAACTTGCTTTCTGCGGTATAAAGTTTAGTTCCTTATCTCATCAAGGTGTGACTTTCAACACTTGTTTATAGTGGGGTTGTTTGTCTTTTGCTTGCAAATGTGTAAGAATGCTATATATTGTAGATATCAATACTTTATTGGTCTTCTTTGTTACAAGTGTATTTTCTCCAATTATTTTTATATTGGGTTTGCTGTGGTCTGTTCCAGTGGTCCCCAACCTTTTTGGCACCAGGAATCAGTTTCGTGGAAAACAGTTTTTCCACAGACCAGGGTGGGGGATGGTTTCCGTTTCGCCAGTTGTTTACCTTGTTCTGCACAGCCCAGTTCCCAACAGGGTATTGACCGTGAGGTTAGGGACCCTTGGTCTCTTCTCTCCTACAAAAAGTGGAAAAGTGTGTATGTTTACCTTTTCTTTTGTAGCATCTACATTCTTATTCCATATCATTAATATAAGGAAACACTGTTGATTAGTATGTGTTCCAGAAGTTTCTTTCTCTTGAATTTTCTAGGTATATGAATGTCCAGAGTTTTATCTGGACATTTATCTGGTGTTTGTTAAACCGGCTAAGGTAATATTGAATTATAATGAGGGTAGCAGACATTGATAGATGGTGCCTGACTTATTTGGCTAGTTTGGGGTGATACATTTTAAGGACTTTTGGTAACAGATGTCAGCACAGATAGTTTCATAATTTCCCCTATTTTGGAGATAATTGCTGAGCTTTTATCAAATAATTTTTTAGTATCTATTAATGCAGTTATTTGGTTTTTGTTCTTTAGTTTGTTAATCTAATGCATTAAGAGAAGAGAACTCCTAATCTGGATTCCTTTTCATGTTTAGCTATCATCACTTGACCACCATAAATTATTATTTTGATGTACTGCTAGATTTTATTCCCCAATGTTTTGACTTTTACTTATAAATTTATAAGTGAGATTGACATATAGTTGCACTTTCTCTCTTTAAAAATAGACCAACCTCACAAAATTAAATGGGAATTTTTCCGTAGTTTTCTATGAGCTACAACAATTTAAGTATCACAGAAATTATCTCTTCTTTAAAAAGGATAGAAGGTTAGATAGTATATCTGGTTCTGATATTTTTAAAAAGCAGGTATTAATTTACCTTTCTAATTTTCTATGTTAATCAGCTGATTTGTATTTTCCACCTCTTCTTGGGTGAATTTTGATAATTAAAAAATTTCTAGTCATCCTCTCCTTTTTCACAATTTTCCAATGAGTTGCCATAGTGTTGTATGTAGAATTCATCTATAATTATTTATCCTTCCCATCTTGGTGTGTCTGTTTTTTTATCTAATGAGTAGACAGCTCATGGAAGACCAAATCCAAGTGGCTAAAAAATATAAAATATGTTCAAACAAGCAAATTATATTCAAAGTGAAAAATCACTCTATGTCCATTGTACTGACCACATTAAAAAGAGTGGAAATGCCTGGTATAATGAGTTGGTAAAAGACAGGAAAAATGAGGGGTTTCTTCATATGCTGTCTGTGGAAAAGTAAATTATTATTATTGTTTTATAATATAATCTGCTTGGGGCTGGTGCACTGGAATGACACAGGGATGGTAGGGGGAGGGAGGAGGGAGTGGGATTCAGGATGGGGAACACATGTACACCCGTGGCGGATTCATGTTGATGTATGGCAAAACCAATACAATATTTTAAAGTTATTAACCCCCAATTAAAATAAATAAATTTATATTTTAAAAAATAAAAATAAAAAAATAAAATTTAAAACATATATCCTGTGCCCCACCAATCCCATACCTGGGAGCCAATGCCATAGAATTAGAAGTACCAGTGACTGGCATGTAAGGATATGTAAGTAAAAAATAATCTTGAAAAGTGATTAATGCTAAGTACTAGAAATGTTCAGGCTTCCCTGATGACTCAGATGGTAAAGAATCCACCTGCAATGCGGGAGACCTGGGTTCAGTCCCTGGGTTGGAAAGATCCCCTGGAGGAGGGCATGGCAACCCACTCCAGTATTCTTGCCTGGAGAATCCCCATGGACAGAGGAGCCTGGCGGGCTATAGTCCATGCTGTCGCAAAGAGTCGGACACGACTGAGTGACTAAGCATACACACAGCACAGAAAAGTTCAATAAATTATGGCCCAGCCATACTCGGGAATATTATTATGCCGTTAAACAGAAAGAATTAGAGCCAAACCAGCCAATTAGGAAGAATTTCCACAAAGTATTGTTGGGTTTGAAAGTAAGATGCAAAGAACAGTGTATTGTGTATTGTAAACAATGGCAAAAAAGGAAAACAAAACCCCAGACAACTGTGTATGGATATGGTGCATTAGGACAGAGAACAAGGGCCATTTGTGAGACTTGGGGGATATCAGATAGGAGAGGGCAGAGAGGAGATGAAAAGACTGGTAGAAAAAAAGGAGAGAAACAAAAAACTGTGCTAAAAAGATACCCTCAGACATGCATGTATAATATCATTCTATAAAAGTAAAATTATATACCTAATGTGTGTTTTGGAGGGTAGCCAAAGTCATCAAGTGCTGCATCTAGAAATGAGTTCCTGAGTTCAGTCATCCAAGCCCATGCTCTCCCAGTGATGTTAGTTTCTTTTGGACTTTCACTTCAGCCCAGCTGATCATCTGTAACCTGTGAACCAAATGTTACGTTTAAGCAGAACCAGCATTACTCAAACACAATAATGGGAGAAGTAAAGAGGGATGAGAACTACAGGCAGAAACAATACTTGTTTTTGTACCTGGTTTTTAAGACCTTCATCCTCCACTACTATTTAAGTTCCCCTTCTCTATGGCCACCACCTCCATGGATGGAGTCCTTTGAGGTGGCCTAGTCTGTCATCCCTCAGTCACCTGAGACATTCATAGATCTGTCTGTATAGGACTGGGGTTGTTTCTGTTAGTTCCTACTTTGGGGTATAAGGCAATGCACAAACATTCCCCTATGTTTCATATATTATACATACCCTGCCAGAATATGTATATACACATGTATATGTATCTATATGTTTTTCTTTGTTCACCATTTCTCTGATTGTGTAAGGAAATGGCAGTGGGGTCAGGTGGCATTCTCAGTTTCCAATTAAGAACTTTTTGGGGTCACTTGGGCTCTACAACCTTGAAACTACTGGAGCTTAGAGGTGTGAAGACCGGAAGCAGTATCTATGAGTGGAGCATGGGGTGAAAACATGACAACTGTCACAGCCTCCTGTCTCTCCACCCATCTTCACCTTGTGGTTCCTGGCTCTGCTG
The DNA here is from genome assembly GCF_019923935.1 of Bubalus bubalis. Classification (NCBI taxonomy): domain Eukaryota; kingdom Metazoa; phylum Chordata; class Mammalia; order Artiodactyla; family Bovidae; genus Bubalus; species Bubalus bubalis. The sequence continues at coordinate 52,967,996 of NC_059177.1, forward strand.
CAGAGGCTAGATCATCTCAAGCTTCAAGATGCGGTCTCAGCTGGTAAATGAGTTACATTTTTACATAATTTAAAAATAATTTATTGACTTTTCCGGCACGGTAAGAAAAAAGTGAAGAAGCAAAGCGAAGTTGCTCAGTCGTGTCCGACTCTTTGCGAGCCCATGGACTGTAGCCTACCAGGCTTCTCAATACATGGAATTCTCCAAGCAAGAATACTGGAGTGGGTTGCCATTTCCTTCTCCAGGGGATCTTCCCAACCCAGGGATCGAACCTGGGTCTCCCGCATTACAGGCAGACGCTTTACCGTCTGAGCCACCAGGGAAGCCCAAGAAAAAAGCATTACACTAATATATCTTTAGGATTCTTATAAGACTTCTGAAATTGCTATGGTTCTGGAAATAACTACACAGATGTTCTGTCTTTTTTTTCTCTTTAACTTCTCATGAGTCACAAGAGACAAAACGTAGATTTTGACCAGTACCCAGTACGGATATGGGCTTGCCCGGTGGTTGAGACGGTAAAGTGTCCGCCTGCAATGCAGGAGACCTAGCTTCGATCACTGGGTCAGGAAGATCCTCTGGAGAAGGAATTGGCAACCCACTCCAGTACTTGCAGGAGCATGGTAGGTTACAGTCCATGGGGTCTCAAAGAGTTGGATACGACTGAGTGACTTCACTTTCTTTCTTTCTTTTCAGTATGGATATAGTTGATGTAAGAATTAAATGCCATTCAAAAATATGGTTGAGGTAATATGAGACAGGTGAAAAAAATATGACTTGAAAGAATCTAATTTGGGCTTCAACTTTGACCTTACTTTAGAAGAGCAAAAAGCTAGTTGCCTGCATCAGTTATTTTTGGGATTTTGGAACTTTTGAGTGATCAATGGTCATGTGATTGTGCAGATCCACATCATATAAATATGTGAAACACAAGCATAAGTTTATTATAAATAACTGAATTCAGTTCCAAAGATATATAAGCATTTAGAAGTAACTTAAGAGTGAAAAGTGACCTTATTTGCTTTTATATGTTGAAATTCAGTTAACCAATTGAAATATAAACATTGAATATTCCAAGAGGGCTGCAAAAACTGATGGTAATAAACTGTCGATTTTATGTACAAAAGTAACATATTTCTATTGGTTAAATAAATAGGCAAACTTGTTTTTGTTCAGTCACTAACATGTCCGATTCTTTGTGACCCCATGGACTGTAGCACACAAGGCTCCTCTGTCCTCCATTATCTCCTGGGGTTTGCTCAAATTCATGTCCATTGAGTCGGTGACACTATCTAACCATCTCATCCTCTGCCATTCCCTTCTGTTTTTTCTTTCAGTCTTTCCCAGCATCAGGGTCTTTTCCAATGAGTCAGCTCTTCACATCAGGTTGCCAAAATATTGGAGCTTCAGTTTCAGCATCAGTCCTTCCAGTGAATATTAAGGACTGATTTCCTTTAAGATTGAGTGGTTTGATTTCCCTGCAGTCCAAGAGACTCTCAAGAGTCTTCTCCAGCACCACAATTCAAAAGCATCAATTCTTTGGCATTCAGCCTTCTTTATGGTCCAGCTTTCACATCCTCATATGACTGCTGGAAAAACCATAGCTTTGATTAGACAGACCTTTATGGGCAAAGTGATGTCTCTGCTTTAAATATGCTGTCTAGATTTATCATACCTTTTCTTCCAAGGAGCAAGTGTCTTTTAATTTTGTGGCTGCAGTCACTATCTGCAGTGATTTGGGAGTGCAAGAAAATAAAGTCTCTCACTGTTTCCATTGTTTCTCCATCTGTTTGCCATGAAGTGATGGGACAGGATGCCATGACTTTGTTTTGTGAATGTTGAGTTTTAAGCCAGCTTTTTCACCCCCCTCTTTCATCTTCATCAAGAGGCTTTTTAGTTCCCCTTCACTTTCTGCCATAAGGGTGGTGTCATCTGCATATCTGAGGTTATTGATATTTTTCCCGGCAATCTTGATTCCAGCTTGTGCTTCATCCAGCCCGGCATTTTGCATGATGTACTCTGCATATAACTTAAACAAGCAGGGTGACAACATACAGCTTTGGTATACTCCTTTCCCAATTTGGAACCAGTCTGTTCCATGTTGGTTCTAACTGTTGCTTCTTGGTCTACATATAGGTTTCTCAGGAAGCAGATAAGATGGTCTGGTATTCCCATGTCTTTAAGAATTTTCCACAGTTTGTTGTGATCCATACAGTCAAAGGCTTTAGTGTAGCCAATGAAACAGAAGTAGATGTTTTTCTGGAATTCTCTTGCTTTTTCTATGATCCAACAGATGTTGGCAGTTTGATCTCTGGTTCCTCTGCCTTTTCTAAATCCAACTTGAACATCTGAAAGTTCTCAGTTCACATACTATTGAAGCCTGGCTTGAAGAATTTTGAGCATTACTTTGCTAGCCTGTGAAATGAGTGCAATTGTGCGGCATAGTTAATTGTGTTGACTATGAGGGCTACTCCATTTCTTTTAAAGGATTCTTCCTATAGTAGTGGATATAATATTGTCACCTGAATTAAATTCTCCCATTCTCATCCATTTTGGGCTTCCCAGGTGGCTTGGTGGGTAAAGAATCCACCTGCAGTGCAGGAGAGCAGGAGACGTGGGTTCGATCCCTGGGTTGGGAAGGTTTCCTGGAGGAAGGCATGGCAACCCACTCCAGTCATCTTGGAGAATTCCATGGACAGAGGATCCTGGAGGGCTACAGTCCATGGGGTCATAGGAGTTGGAATTTCTGAAGCAACTGAGCACAGCACATGTTCCCATCCATTTTAGTTCACTGATTCCTAAGATGTTGATGTTCATTCTTGCCATCTCCTGCTTGACCATGTCCAATTTACCTTGACTCATGGACCTAATGTTACAGGTTCCTATGCAATATTGTTCTCTACAGCATTAGACTTTACTTTCACCCCCAGACACTTCCACAACTGAGTGTCATTTCTGCTTTGGCCCAGCCACTTCATTCTTCTGGAGCTATTCGTAATTGCCCTCCGCTGTTCCTTAGCATATTGGACACCTTCTGACCTGGGGGGCTCATATTCCTGTCTTATCTTTTTGCCTTCTCATACTTTTCATGGGGGTCTTGAGGCAAGAATATGGAATGGGTTGCCATTTTCTGCTCCAGTGGATCACGTTTAGTCAGAACTCTTCACAATAACCCCTTTGTCTTGGATGGCACTGCACAGCGTGGCCTATAGCTTCACTGAGTTATGCAAATCCCTTTACCATGACAAGGCTGTGATTCATTATGGGGAAATAGACAAACAGACTGGCATTAAAAACAAGAACTTCTTAAGAATTTGTTTTATTTGTGTACTATAGCAAGTATATTGTGTCAATTTTAGGCTGAGAAATGTTTATAAGCATATTAAAAGGTATGAATAGCATTAAAAGGTAGAACAGAAAAAAAGAATAAAGATTTTGGAGAGTCAGTTATAATTTTGATATTTATAGTTGCTTGACCTGCTAGAATTATTTGTAAAATTAAACAAAATGACCTTTAAGAACTGTAATTGAGTCTTAGTTAATTCAATTTTAGCCAGAAATCTTTGGATAAAGTTTTCTATTTGAGAGTTCTTCTCATCCTATGAAAATGAATTAAAAGCAAAATGTGCAGATTTTCACCTTAAAATTTTCCAAAAGGATGTCAGAAGAATATATGAAAATTTTCATGATAAATTTTCTTTGATCCTGACATAGAAAAGAATATGAGGTGTTTTTTTTAAAAGAAAATGTTGGGGAGAGAAGGGAAACATTTTGCTTCATTAATCAAACTTTGAGATAATCTACTTCACAAGAATGTTTTACTAGGAGGGAGATTCAAGAGGGAGGGGACAGATGTATACCGATGGCTGATTCATGTTAATATATGGCAGAAACCAGCACAACATTGTAAAGCAATTATCCTCCAATTGAAAAATAAGGAAATTTAAAAAGGAATGTTTTGCAAAGGCAGAATCTTTGTTTTCAAAAGACAGTTGAAAACAGAGGCTAAAATTGAAACAAAAACTTGTCAAAAGTATTTTTAGAGGTTCCCAAACATTTTCAGAAGTTGAAGAGTTTTGAAATTTGTCCAGGCTATGAATTCTAGATGCAAAGATCCTTCTAGAAAACACGGATTACTGATGATCCTAAATGTGCTGGTTTTGTGTACAATGCACCTGCTATTTGGATATGCAGAGACAACCAGGTATCTTTTTTTGAAACATTTTGTAACCACACAATTCTAGTATGCCTCTTATTTTGTTTGTCAAGAGATTTCTGGGTCTCATGCAGATAACAACTTAGTGAATCTGAAGGAAAGAAAAAACATGTATGGAGTGGAAAATCACCAGAATGTTCTGTAATTGTCACTGATAATGGAAGACACATGGTGAACCTGTGAGTGATTTAGGGATCACAAGCATGCAGTGTTTTGTTCACACCTTCAGCTGTGTTTTCAGAAAGTACCTATGACACTGCATAATGTAGCAGATTGCTGGTCATAAGCACAAAGGTAGACGACCACTTGTGTTATTCAGTGTTTAGCCAAAGATAAAATGTGTGACATATAAGGGATAGTGAAACTGCTTTGATACACATTTCTCCAAAATGCTTAGACAAATGGAATAGCATCCTTGATGTGTTAGAAAGGCTGCTTGACCAAAAGAAAGTGAACTAATACACCTTACAGTTAACAGTGCTATTACAGGAAAACTTGGTAATAATCAATAGTTGCTTGTGGAAAAATAACTGATATTCTGGACCCACTGAAGAAGTCATTTTGAAAGCACAAGTATTTCTGACCAGGTACGGCTGTGGAGATCCTGCTGTCCTTCCTCTCCATAGGTGTGCCTGTCATGACAGCTGAGGTGCAGGTGGAATCTGAGATGGTTTTTTAAAAAAATGTTTAGTGCCATTTGGATTACCTATGGCACCTTATTAGATTCAAGACTTAAGAACAACCCTTTCTCAAGTGCTTGTATGAAACAAGCATGGGAAAATATTAGATATTTAAAATGAAAGTGAAGAAGATAATTGTCATCTCTTGTCTTCACTTGAGTTTCCCACAAGGCAGAGCCTAAGATCAAGATTTATGTGCCAGAACTTCATCAGTGTGTGTGATTGCAGGCCGCAGAGGTGAGGGATGGGGTAGTAGGCAGGGAAATAGTAAGTGCATTGTGGCCACTACCACATGAGCTGGATGCTATGAGATGCTTCTCAAGATTGTCCATCTCGAGGGGTGGAGGCAGACACATTTCTCTGTCAGCTTCTGTTTTCCATTGGACATCAAGTTGCCTGCACTCCCAGCCTTCATGTACACGGTGCTGAGTGTCAGTGCCGGAGTCCTGGGGTAGGTGAGGAGAGGCACTGTACCAGCCCAGACCAGGCACCATCAGGCTACACCTGTTCAAAGCTGACTGGAGCCCCAGCAGAAAAGGCTGAGAGGATTGGAAGTGACTCCTAAGAGGCGTCCAAATAGTCAGCTTTTAAGAACACTCTTCAGAAGGCATCCTCTTGAAGCTGTCCACTAATAGTGAGATTGCATTAGCAACCAGTGATGGTATCTTTAATTCCAGGAGTTAAAGAGGAGACAAACTGTTCCTTTAGTTGATTACCATTAGAGATAAGGAAAGGAAAGCTTAATAAGTCCACAACAACATCACTGTGAGCACTTTCCCACACTGGCATGGTAAGCCCAAGACCTTGGTCCTCAGCCACCTTCAGCAGTGACCACAGGAGCTGCTGAATGTTGACAGTGCAGAGACGTGATTATCTCTGCACCATGATGTCAGACTTTAAAGATGAGAACACTCACCGTTAACGATACAGTTGAATTTATAATTATATTTTAAAGTAGGGTTTCAGATTGTATGTAAATCCCAGCAGTTTTTTCCTCTGAAAGTGACCATTTGGCCTTAGCTGTGGCCAGGTATTTTAGCTAACATTGGGCCATTCAGCGTTCACCCAAAATGTGTAATTGATTAGCCTCTAATTTACTATAGTTCCGATAATCTACATATGTTTTGGTTACTGTTTTGGACAGCGTTTTGTTAGTTGTTTGGGTTACTATTAATAAAAAACCAGCACACAGTCAAGTTTAAGCTTAGGTTTTCCAGTTGTCAGAGCCTTAGAGCATATAGAGTAAGGGATTCTGCTTATGGCTTAATCTTACTTTCCCATTCTTATTTTCCTTTTGCACTTATTTTCGCATATATTGACATCAAAATTTTAAAATTTGTTTTTATGAAAGTTATAATAGTGCATAGTTAAAAAAATTAGATGCTGGCCACAGAGGACAGGAAAAAAAAAAAAAAAGCAATTACAAATAGCATCTTCTGCTCCACTTCTCCCCACCTTTGCCCCACTCCTCCCAGGCAACCATTTTCATCTCTGTTGGTCAGTTCGCCTGCTGCTTACCTACAGTTGTTAAGTAATATGCTTCAGTTGCTGCCTTACAGTCTAACACCTTTCGGCCTTACTTACTGATTTCCTGTTCTTGTAGGGGAGGACTAGCTCGCTCACACTTCCTTCCCCTTTCTACATCTTCTCAATATGGTTATTGTCTGGTTTCTGGTTAAATCTGCTAGTTAGTGTTCATGCCATGATAGCTGCATAAATAGTATTCACTGTGGAGCAATGTATTGTGTTCCTGCAGTTGATTGGCTTCCTCCCATCTACTTTGTTTTATATCCGCCTTACCAGTTTTCCAAAATTCTTCAGTTTGATCTGTCAGTTATTGCCCAATAGTAATTTTTCAGAATGTCCAGACCCCACATTTTCTGTTTTGTCTTCAGGACCAGTCTGGACTGTCTCTGAGGGTGAGTTCCCTTTGTTGCTCTCCTATGCTAAACTGTGTTTTTAGGATCCTGAGACCCCCTTTTTCTTGCTTAGTCCTCATTTTGCTGAAGCATATCTTTTGTCTCTTCCTGAGAACAGGTAAATTGGAGGTAAATTTCAAAGTCCTTACATACCTAATAGTACCCATATACTACCTTCATACTTGATCAAAACTCTGCCTCTGTATAGATTTCCAGATTGAATGTAGTGGTTTCTCAGAATGGTGCAACTGCTGCCCCGCTGTCTTTTATCAGTCAGTGTTGTGTCTTTGCTTGGTCTATTTCTGTTCTTTTCTGTTACCCATTTTTCCTCCTTATAGCTCCCAGTATACTTACTTATTTCTTCTTATAGCCCTCAAACTTATTTATAGTTCGTAAGGATGTGCTGCGGAGAGTATCTCTACATAAGAGAACTGTTACGAGGATTAAATGAGTTAATTTATAAAACCCTTCAACCAGGTCCTGGGAAAATAGTAAAAATTGTTATTATGATCTATTTCCTATTAGTTTTTCTATTCAACTTTATCTTTCAACTTTGACTTCCCTGGTGGCTCAGACGGTATAGCGTCTGCCTACAATGCGGGAGACCTGGGTTCAATCCCTGGGTCAGGAAGATCTCCTGGAGAAGGAAATGGCAACCCACTCCAGTATTCTTGCCTGGAGAATTCCATGGACAGAGGAGCCTGGTAGGCTATAATCCATAGGGTCATAAGGAGTCGGACACGACTGAAGGACTTCACTTTCTACACTTTATCTTTCATACCTTCCGTTAACTTTTCTTTAAAATTTATATTTTCAATTTCCTCTTCTCTGAATGTTCTTGCTCTCTTTCCCTTTTCTCCTTGCTTCCAGAAGCCATACTTTTTATCTCTCTGAGAATTCAGAATGTATATTACATGTTTGGTGGGGTTTTTTGTTTGTTTAGTTTTAGTTTTTTTCATTTTTTTCCATGTCCCCATGTTTCCCTTGCCTCTGAGTTCCTTTTCTCCTAGGTTTTCATTCCAGATGCTGTCTCCCATGTAGGCTATTGTCCTCAATGTCTTGCAGTCCTTGGTATTCCATTTATATTTAAAAGTGAGACACCAAAGCTGGTGGGGAGCATTGAGTGGGCAGAGCTTGTCCACTGGTGGTGTTATCATAGTTGTTTAGATAGTGAGCTCATCCTTCTGTTGAGGGACCCCTGAACTGTGGCACAACCTGTGGGTATCTATCGCTGGGATCATTTGTTTCTGCAGAGGAGAATCTTCTCATCTCCTGCTCTTCCTGGCTGGAGAGATTTTTGAAAGTTGGTGTTTTTGAAGTGGGGCTAGCGGTGTCAGTATTTGGCATGAGATGGTGTGCTCTAATCTCTTTGGTTTGAGTCCAGCACTCACCCCTGCCTTCCACTGTGTGCCTCTGAGTGTGGAGAACCTTGAGTTTATTTACTCTGGAGACACATAAGGGTCTCCTGTGGGGATGAGTAGGATAATCACCTCTGTGCAGGGTGAAGAAGGGTGTGGGGACTCCTTTTGCAGATTTTTAACTTACTGCCCTGTTTTCAGCCTTGAGATTCAGTTCTAGCTTCCACAGTACTTGTACCCCTGAGTCTCAAGAATGGCTGAAGTTCTAAAGGGCTCAACTAGCTGCTTCTCATTGTTCTTAGTAAATTCTTCAATAGGCCTTCCCACCATTCTGCAGGTCCAGTTGATTCTAAATAAATGTGAGTTCATACCAGAACCAAGACCAAGAGGCCACACTGGGCATCAGCCTAAACCCTCCACTTTATGCTGTGAAATAAACTCTTTGCCTAAGGTTAGGGTACTGTGATGATGTATAAACCCTTCAGGAGGTATAAGGGTAGACAGAGTTAGCAGAGGCATGAGTAAGGGAAACAGTCCAGTTACAGAATATTTAGCCCACTGAAGACAAATCCTATCCCCCTCCATAATGCAGCTGGAAGCTGGCTGGTTTGCTCTGAGCATGGTGCCATATTGGAGTTTAGGTTGATTTTTTCCTGAAGGAAAATGGGCACACGGTCATGGTAGGAACCAAGGTAGCCTCAACAAGTAGAAGTCCATGTTTTTAAGTACCATTGTTTACTTTGTTCATGAGCCCCATGATAAATATGTTACAGGAGGGCAACCAGCACACCATATTATCAGAACCTCTTTTCCATTTGTTGAGCATTTATATGAGATATGAATGTTTTTAGGTGTTCCCATTGTCCGAATTCCTGACTCTAAAATAATAAATGAGTGCTGTTGTTCTAGGCCTTTGTGTTTTGGGGTAATTTATTTTATAGCCCTAGATAACCAAGACAATGCAACAACTTGTCCTTCAGAAATATTTGCCAACCCCTATTCTAGATGAATATCTGCATGGTAATTACCAGGACTGTAATGATTTGCTTCAGCAGTGGAACCAAATTTAAAAGAATGTATACAATTAAAGGCACTATCTGATTTAGTTGTAATATTTTACTGTTCTTCTCTAAGACCCATCCGTTTTTTATGTCGGCCAACTGGAGAATTATAAGGAGGTACTATTATAGGAATCACTATGCCTGCATCTTTCTTATCTGTGATGGGACACTGATTTCTGCTCTTTTCTTCATAGGATAGTGTTCTGGTCTTGATTGGGAGAACAGGAGGCCTGCAATTACTTCCACTTGGACCTTCCTCTCATAGTAACCATTCTCTACTGTCTGAAAGCCAGTGTGGGAATCCCACCTTTTGTGTATATCTCTTCCTACACAGCACTTGAGGTCTGGGGAAAAAAATCACAAGGTAGGCTCAGGGTCCTATCCAGTCCACAGTGATACAAAATTCATCAAAACTCTATCATCTGATTCTCATGAGCACTACTCTGAGGCTGACCTCAGTGATTCCTTGGGTCTTTTGGAATTACTGTACTCTACAACTGGCATCTACTAAAAAGTATATTTCTTTTCCTGGTAGTGGTAGAGTTAGTCGCTCAGTTGTGTCCAACTGTTTGTGACCCCGTGAACTGTAGCCCACCAGGCTCTTCTGTCCATGGGATTCTTCAGGCAAGAATACTGGAGTGGATTGCCATTCCCTTCTCCAGATGATCTTCCCAACCCAGAGATCAAATCCAAGTCTCCTGCATTTCAGGTAGATTCTTTACCATTTGAGCTACAAGGAAGACCTTGTTTGACTGTTTCTTTTCTTTTCCTAGTGCCTGTTATTCCAGAAAATTGGCTGAGGGTCCACTTGAGAAAGGTGAGGGTGAAGGTTTTCACAAGTGGCAATTTTTTAAAGCTTTTTCTCAATGGAGTGTAGTTTTCTCAATGAAGTCTAGTTTTCTTATCAATCAAGTGCCCCTGGTTTTGTAAAATTACTCACTTCTGAGAATTTGGACAGAGGATACATTCTCAGCTAAAGTAATCAGGACAGATCTGATTTTTGTCAGACTTGAAATTTTCTTGAGTAAGAGTTTTCTGGGTGTGTCAGATCCCTCCTTGGGCCCAGATCACCATCCTTTGCCTATTGACTTCCATAATGGCCATATTGACTTCCATAATGGCCACACCTACATTGTCTCTTTGGATGGTAAAACATCCACACTTAATATACTCCTTACCTTACTGAGATCAAGAATTGTATTAATATTTTAATTATAGCCCATCCTACCACCACTGCAGATGACCTTCTCTCTCCAATCATGTCTTCAAGACAAAAGAGAGAATGGTCTTCCCTGCTGTAGAGAGAAAGGGAGTGAGGCCGACAAGTCAGAATGCATGTGATAGAGGTGATATAATGTATAGTCTTCCTCTGGGTTCTTCCAGGGGATCCCTGGCCTAGCATGACACTCACCTAGCATGGATGAGCATTTGGTCTAAGTCTGTATTTGCCTAGTCAACAAACTCACAGAACTTCAGCCATTGAGTTTAGTATTTCTGATGAGTGCACATATAAATAAAATCAGTCCGATTAAAATTCTCTTCTGCTCACTTTTACTAAGTATTCTCAAAATCCAAATTCAGCATTTTGATAATATGTATTGAAATTTTTCTATAATCCCTTATGGAATTTTCTTTCCTACTCTGATTTCTGCATTTTATCTTCTGGGTTGTGTTGAATTCAAATTCTGTTTATTAGGTGAGCAACCTTAAAGTGTGGACATGGGGTGAACTGTTAACTTTGTCATGCTAAGGAAAAGTGGCTTTCTTTGGAAAGAAAGGTGTAGATGAGAGTGTGCCAGAGGGCAGTGAGGGTCAGGGCTTCCCAGGAAGCCCTTCTGCATCTGTCCAGGTAGTCCCATTCTTGCCTGTCTCAATTACTGCCTTAATATTCATTCATGCTTTTTGGCAAATGTGTGAATTCGGTTTACATTAAAGAAAGCGAAAGCGAAGTCGCTCAGTCATGTCCGACTCTTTGCGACCCCGTGGACTGTAGCCTACCAGGCTCCTCCCTCCATGGGATTCTCCAGGCAAGAGTACTGGAGTGGGGTGCCATTGCCTTCTCCAGGGGATCTTCCTGACCCAGGGATTGAACCCGGGTCTCCTGCATTCCAGGCAGATGCTTTAACCTCTGAGCCACCAGGGAAGGCCAGTTTACATTAAGACACCTGCCAGTTCTGGCTCTGAGTTGGCTTCCAATAGTCATAACCTGGCGACTTCAAGTAATAAGATTCCCATCCCACCTCCCCAACGTGGTCACAGAAACGCTGTTTCTCTCTAATTTGAAGATGAAAACTTTGGTATTTGAGTGTTTTTTTTTTTTTTTACTGCCCTGAGTTTCTCAGTGCCTTCAGAAGCAGCCATTCTACCCTCTGGTTCTGGCATCCCTCATCCTTCTAGGAGGTTGCATAGCAGCACCTTCCTGCCACCTGCCCCATCCCTGGCCAAGCTCTGTCTTCAGTGGGCCCACAGTGCAAGGTGATAGCCTGACTAACTGTTCACTGCTCTAGCCCATGGCCTGCCATTTTCTCGTTCTGGGATATGGATGTGAGTCTCGTCTCTCTGAAAGTCTTTGATGCCTGCAGCCTGCTTTCTAGCACTCATTTTTACGTCACTTTGTCTTGATTTATAAATGACCCACCTTGAGTCAAGAATGACTGTATGCCTGTGGTTTGGACAGTTCACGGAAGGTGAAAAGGTGAGAAGGACCTCAGAGGAGATCATGCAGCCCCACTCTAGGCCACAGCCACAGGAGCAGGCACTGCCACCCATCTCTTTGTGTCTTCGTTTGAGTTTTTGATTCTGATTGGCCTAGCTTAGGTCAGGCTAGGATCTATCACTCTTGGATCAAACAAATTAAGGAGAACCTAGGAGGAGCCTGGTGATGGTCACTGTAGGAGCCGTTATGAACCAAGCAACCCCCACCCCAGTCTGAATCTGTAGCGGTGTCACTCCGGTTGCCAGAAGGGTACACCAGACCCTTAGCATCAGCGTGTCCTTGCTTCCTCACTTGTTGATTACTCCCATCCACGTTGACTTAGTCTCTATTCCTTGAACATCTGTTGTTCATTCTCAACTTTGCCTTTGCATAACCCTTTCCTACAGCTTTCTTCAGAGGTGTAGTTTCCTGTACTTAGGGCCCGCTTCACCCCTCCTCTTTCAGGAAGTCTTCCCTGAACACTTAACCTGCATTTTCCATGTTTTTTCTTTTGTTGTCAGCTTGTTTTCATGTGCCATATATTGTCTTCTCATTGTCACTCAGGGTCCCAGCAAGAGACGACACATTCAAATTGGGCAATTTGAGAGGAATTTAATCAAGGGACCATTTACAAAGGTTAGCAGGGTGGGGGGAGAATGCAGTCCCCTGAGATGAGTAACTTTGTTACCAGCTGTAGGTCAAATTGCCAACATCTGTTGAATCATAGAAAAAACAAGAGAATTCCAGAAAAACATCTACTTCTGCTTCATTGACTAAGCTAAAGCCTTTAACTGTGTGGATCACAACAAATGGTAGAAAATTCTTAAAGAGATGGGAAGCCTACCTGCCTCTTGAGAAGCCTGTATGCAGGTCAAGAAACAACAGTTAGAACTGGATGTGGAACCACAGACTGGTTCAAAATTGGGAAAGGAGTACACCAAGATTGTATATTGTCACCCTGTTTATTTAACTAATATGCAGAGTACATCACGTGAAATGCTGAGCTGGATGAAACACAAGCTGAAATCAAGATTGCCGGGAAAAATATCAATAATCTCAGACATGCAGATGACACAACCCTTATGGCAGAAAGTGAAGAGGAAGTAAAGAGTCTCTTGATGAAGATGAAAGAGGAGAGTGAAAGAGCTGGCTTAAAATTCAATATTCAAAAAACTAAGATCATGATATCCGGTCCCATCACTTCATGGCAAATAGATGGGGAAACAGTGGAAACAGTGGCTGACTTTATTTTTCTGGGCTCCAAAATCACTTCAGATGGTGACTATAGCCATTAAATTAAAAGATGCTTTCTCCTTGGAACAAAAGTTTTGCTAAACCTAGACAGTGTATTTAAAAACAGAGACATCACTTTGCTGACAAAGTTCCATCTAGTCAAAGCTATGGTTTTTCCAGTAGTCATGTATGGATGTGAGAGTTGGACCATAGAGAAGGCTGAACGCAAAAGAATGGATGCTTTTGAAGTGTGGTGTTGGAAAAGACCCTTGAGAGTCCCTTGGACTGCAAGGAGATCAAACCAGTCAGTCCTAAAGGAAATAAATGCTGAATATTCATTGGAAGGGACTGATGCTGAGGCTGAAGCTCCAGTACTTTGGCCATCTGATGCAAAGAGCCAACTCATTAGAAAAGATCCTGATGCTGGGAAAGACTGAAGGCAGGAGGAGAAGGGGGAGACAGAGGATGAGATGGTTGGATGGTATCATTGACTCAGTGGACATGAGTTTGAGCAAGCTCCAGGAGGTGGTGAAAGACAGGGAAGCCTGATGTGCTGCAGTACATGGGGTTGCAAAGAGTTGGGCACAACTGAGCTACTGAATAGCAACAACAGGTAAAAAGGGGTGAGGGGTGGGAGGAATTGGGAAGATCCAGAACTAAGAAATGGATCTGCTGTGCCACCAGCCCCCAGTGCTGCTGCAGGGAGAGGGTTGGGGGAATAAACACTCTGATCTCACTCTTCTCCCTTCTTCCAGACTCCTGACAGTGTTCCCTATAGACCTAGTCCAGAGAACAAGGGAGAAAACTGGTGTGGTCCATTCAAGGCAGCTTTTCAGGCACAGAACAGGGTGGAGAGTGGATCTGGATGGGACAACAGAATATCCACACACTCCGTAACTTGATAAATTCTCATCTTCTTGAGACAAGCTACTATGTTTTTGTTTTGTTTTAACCATCCGCTTTATCTCCTTGCCTCCTTGAAATTAAAAGATGCTTACTCCTTGGAAGAAAATTTATGACCAACCTAGATAGCATATTGAAAAGCACAGATATTACTTTGCCAACAAAGGTCTGTCTAGTCAAGGCTATGGTTTTTCCAGTGGTCATGTATGGATGTGAGAGTTGGACTATAAAGAAAGCTGAGTGCCGAAGAATTGATGCTTTTGAACTGTGGTGTTGGAGAAGACTCTTGAGAGTCCCTTGGACTGCAAGGAGATCCAACCAGTCCATCCTAAAGGAAATCAGTCCCGGGTGTTCATTGGAAGGACTGATGTTGAAGCTGAAACTCCAATACTTTGGCCACCTGATGCGAAGAGCTGACTCATTTGAAAAGACCCTGATGCTGGGAAAGATTGAGGGCAGGAGGAGAAGGGGACGACAGAGGGTGAGATGGTTGGATGGCATCACCGACTCAATGGACATGGGTTGGGGTGGACTCCAGGAGTTGGTGATGGACAGGGAGGCCTGACATGCTGCGGTTCATGGGGTCGCAAAGAGTCAGACACGACTGAGCAACTGAACTGAACTGAACTTACCTCCTTGCATAAAGACTAGGATGATTATAGATGTTCAGTGAAGTGACCAGCTGAGGTTTGACCAATGAACAGCATCTTGATTGAACATCTTGTTCTGCTCATTGAGTAGGATGAGCAGAACATCTGTCCATCTGTCCCTTCTCACATGGCCTGGGTCAGAGGAGTTGCTGTTCTGATTTACAGATTTCAGAATATAGATTGGGCCATACTTACTAGCAGCTGGGGCTTTTGTATATTAAAAGGTCCCATGCGTGCCCTAGCAAGTCTAGTCTGTTTACATCCTCCAAGAGGCTGTATGTGGAATCAGGGTGGGCCCCATGAAGGCAGATTCTGCCATCCTCCTACTCTCTTCTGGTCGCACGTGTTTTCAGCCTACCCATTGCTTGCATGTGATCTCTGGCATTAGATCTGAATTTTTAAGAGGAGATAGTGTAATTTCTTAGGACTTGAACGATAACCAGCTTTACCAAAGCCGTACACTAGGGAACTGGGAATTAGCCCTGGTAATAACAAAGTGAAACTGTCTTTCTGTCTATCCTCTGTTTCTTCCTCTTGTGGCCACTGCATCGCACAATTCCTTGGGATATAAATGACATCTCCTAGAGTTTGGCGACTTCAGTCAGACAGAATCAGATATAGGCATTCCTGAGTTTCTTGCTGCAACATCATCAAAACCTCACCTCCCACCTAGCATATGGGCGTTTTTTTCTGCTTCACTGTTTTCTTGAGTGCTGCATGGGGCTAGCAGCAGCTCTGGCGTTGACGAAGGCCCCCTAGTGCTCACATTTCCCACTGCGACTAAGTGAAGCGGGCGTTAGCAAGTAAGGGGCAACCTGAGACCAGGGGTCAGTTTCCCGGGACCCAAACTAAGCCACGAAGAATCTTGTCCTGTCTGCAAACTGAGAGGCTTTCGTCAATTCAGAAAGTCTATATTACAAGAAGTAACCAGTCTTCTTTTCCTATTTATTATTTTTTAAATTTATTTTTAAATTAGAAGATAATTGCTTTATAACATTGTGTTGTTTCTGCCCTACAACAATGTGAATGAATCATAACTATATATACACATTCCCTCCTTCTTGAGCCTCCCCCAGCCATCCTACCCCTCTAGGTCATCACAGAGTTCATTGGGCAGTGGCCAGGGGATTAGCTCCTGCTTAGCCACGAGGCAAAATCTAGGTGTATAGAACTGTAAAGGCATTATTAAGTATTTCTCTACCTTAGCCTATATTAACATGTATTTATATCTCTCTATATGTATTACGCATCATTGCTTTTTTCTCTCTCTGCCTTATTTCTTAGCCAGGATCTGGGGGCTCTAACATCCATGTAAGTCCTGCAGAACAGTCCTACAAATTCATGGAAGCCCTCTGTGGACCTCAAGAGCTGAAATTTGGGGTCCTTGAATTTACCGCCAGTATGTTGAACCAATAGGGCTTATGAGAATCTACTTTCATGTCTCACATCCCTTCAAACTGAATTACAGGCTGAAGTTCTTCCAGCCCCAGTGAAAAGTTGCGCCCTCCCATGACTTCTGTCATCAAGCTTAGGTGCAAAAAAATCCCATAATCATTTGAACTCACTAAAAGGAGAGGGCTTCAACTCAGAAATTGAATGGTTGATCCCTGTATGAATAGCAAAGGTCAACTTGCTTTGACTTTTAAACCTTCCTCCACCTCCCAGCTGGCGGAGGGATGAACCACGCCCAGGGGCTGCCAGCCTGCTTGTCTCTCTCCTTCCTTGGCATTCCTGCTCCTCCCCCTGCTTGATAAACATGGTTTCTAGTCCCCCTACTGGTGGGCGCTGGGAGAGGAAGGAAAGTTCTTGATTGACTAACCCTACCATCAGGTGGTGACTTCACCCCCAGCTCCACCCGTGGGAGTGGCAGGTGTAAAGGTTGATTCTTTCTCTCATGGACTGCTTTTGTGGAGTCATTAAAGACGTCCCTGGGAGTATTCATCTTCAGCATAACAGGAGTATCCTGTTGTTTTGGCTGCCCACTGCACACATATTTTTCTCATCCTACAGACAAACTCCATCCAGGCAGTCTTCTTGGGCAAGATTAGAAATCCCCCAGTCAGCTCTTTCTCATTTGGTCTGTGGAAAACAATCCCACGTTCTTTGCCAAAATCAACTCTGAAAGCATAGATCTATCCCAAAGTAGTGGCAGTTTTTCTCTACTCCAGCCCCAGAGCAGTTGGCTGGCCTGTCTCTGGTCTCCCCATTTCCTGAATGAGAGTCAGATCTTCTTTAACCTGAGTGACTTGTATCAGTCTCTTTGTGTGGCTCCATTGGCATAGCTCTTAACAAGCTTGAGGTGAGAGATAGCACCCACCATGCCTTCCTTCCTCCCCATCCCTGAGAGAGAAGTGGTACCAGCAGACCTCAGCAGAGAGTTTCTTTTTAAGTGTCTCCCTAATTTTAATCAGTTCAATTTCTTTGTCCCGAGTAGAGGTGAAGTGTCTCAAGAGTTGTGAAATATGTTTTAACAGTTCCTATGTCCATTCTGCATATGGCCTGCTTTAGAACACCGCATCTGTGGGGTCTGGCTGCCCCAGCTGAAACTTTCAGTGTGCTCTCTTGGTATAGACTGTTAGCATTTTTTCATTAGTGACCAGCATTTGACTACTATACAATCTAACCCTATTTTGATTGTTTAGAACTGCATCCATGGTCAAGCTAGAACTAACCTGTGGATTTTGGCAGCTTGTCTACAAACCTCACATGCTGAGTAACCCCCCTGCCCCGCCCCAAATCTAGTCTCTCTTATTTTGGCTATGCATATCAGAGCCACAGATCCTGTGGGGCATGAATTATCCAGGTTCAGGAAACTTATTCTGTAGAGACAAGAAAGTAAACGGTGCAGGATTTGTGGACTGTGCGGCCTCTGTCACAGTCACTGAGCTGTATTATGGCAGCACAACAGCAGCCACAGACAGCTCATCAGCCAACGAGCATGGCTGTGCTCCAGTGACGCTCTACTCACAGAGCAGGCAGTGAGCTGTGTTTGGCCCCTGGGTCACAGTTCACCAAATCCTGGATTGGATCAGTGAATTGAGAAGAGAAATGGCGGCCTTAACTAAACCCGGGATTTATCTGGGCAGAAAGTGGCGAAAACCTCAGTGATTGAAAGCCCACAGACTATGAAGGACATAAACCTGCTTTGTTCAGAAGGTGTGAAGATTAGAAATTTGGCTCTGGAATTTGAAGAAAACTTCAAAAACTCAAGCTGGAAAAGGATCATATTTTTTAAACCACCAGGATATGATTCTCAGCAAAAAAAGAGGAGCGTCAGGAAAGTCAGCACTGAGGAGTGTTCAAGGTCACCTGCCATTGTCAAGGTCACCCTAGTCTTCACCACAGTAGACTCTCTCTAGTGCACTTTTGTGTCATCGTGGCTGCCAGTATATTGACCTACCTGCCTGAACATTGCTCCCGCTTCCCCTCTTTGGTACATGAAAAAGTCGTTCAAATATGTGGCAAACACTTTATCCCTCAAGCCTTAACTGAGTGTGCCCAGCTGGCTTCCAGCATCCATATCTGCATCTTGTTGCCGGGGAGCTTTTCCCAAAGCTAGAAGGGCTCTGAGAGCCAGGCAGGCTGAAAGTCCTGGTAAATTAGTGCCAATCAGCCAATGACCAATAGGAGTGGAATGTTAATACCCCAACTTTCTTCCCCCTCACATGGGATAATGGAGGACTGTGAGTTACACTGTTTCCCAACAGTTTTCTAGTGGTTTTGAGCTCCAGTTACCCCTCAGTGGAAGGTACACTGTAATGTACCCCTTTTTGGCATCTTCCTCTCCTGTTGAACTTCCCCACTCCCTCCTGGAGTTTCCTTTCAAATAAACTCTTTGTTCTCCACTTCCTGCTCAGGAATTGCCTTGGGGGGAACCCAGCCTA
The DNA here is from genome assembly GCF_019923935.1 of Bubalus bubalis. Taxonomy (NCBI): domain Eukaryota; kingdom Metazoa; phylum Chordata; class Mammalia; order Artiodactyla; family Bovidae; genus Bubalus; species Bubalus bubalis. Next base: position 52,986,595 of record NC_059177.1, read on the forward strand.
ATCAGAATATCATTTTCTCTGTGTACTTTTCTTCAATGATTTCATTCTGTTTCTGTTGCAGGGGCTTTTGGGCACCTGTCACATTTCATTATAGTCACTTGAGTCTATTCCATGGAATGGTGAGTTTTCCAGAAATGAATCTTATTCATCTTTGCATCACTGGCATTTTCCCTAGCCTGTTACACAGTGTTCAAGATGTGATTGCTGACCACAGGAGGCTTGATGCACAGGCAGAGCAGAGATGAAGAGGCAAGTTTGAAGAGGCTAGTGCTGCACCACTAACCACATGAAGTAGCCACTAGCCGCATGTTGGCTATTTAATTAAAATGGAATGAAAATGAAAACTTCACTTCCTCAGTCTCACTAGCCACATTTCAGGTGCTCAGTAAGTGCATGTGATCAGTAGTGATTACATTGGACAACACAGATGTAGAACTTTTCTATCATTGCAGTTGGTTCCATTGGACAGCATGGGGATGGGGAGCAGGGTGGAGCACACTGAATCCATGATTTGGTTTTGTGCGGCTTTGTGTGGGTCACAGAACTGAAAGCTTTCAGGATCAAGGGAGTATGAACCAGCACCTATAGATCCTGCACTTGCGGTTATCTAAGGGCAGATACTTCATAGTGCAAGAGAGAATCAGAGGTGTATAGTTTTTACATGATTGTTTCATTTACATTTTGGCTGAACCACAAAAAAGAGAAAAAGTAACTTCAGAGTTTCCTAGCCAAATTGAGATTCATGTTGTGCGGTTTAGTGTTCCACAGTTCATATCCTGTGCTGTCCATTTAGGGTTGGCCTGAGGTAAGACCTTTCAGACAGGGTCACATGAAGGTAAGAAACCTCAAGGCCACTCACCAGCAGTTGAGGCTGGATTGCATGGATAGCTAAGAGCATGTGTGTCATTTTTCCAAGCATTTGACTAGAATGTGAAATGTTCTGGACTTGGAGTGTTTTCTGGTCTTGAAGGCAGGAGAAGAAGGAGCTGACAGAGGGTGAAATGGTTGGGTGGCATCACCAACTCTATGGACATGAGTTTGAGTAAGCTCCGGGAGTTGGTGATGGACAGGGAAGCCTGGTGTGCTGCAGTCCATGGGATCACAAAGAGTCGGACATGACTGAGCAACTGAACTGAACTGGTCTTACAGTGGAAGTCTCTGTCATTTGGATTGAATTTAGGCATTGGCAGTTTTTAAGACATGATTTTGAACTTGGGCAGCATAGGACAAAGCAGTGTCTAATTCAGTCTGACAGTAGTTTCCTGAGGGGCTTAGTTAAGAACATGACATGTGCTCAGCAAATGTTTATTGAATGAATGGATAAGTGACCAGATGAATGACTAAACACGTGAAACCTGAGTATACCTTAGTGAGCACAGGAACTGCACTTGGTGTCATGGCCAGTAGGAGGTGATGCTGTAAAATTGTTCACTGTGTCACAACCTCCTTTTAAAACAACAACAACAACAATGTATTTTGTAGACTTTGAGCATCTACTTTCTAAAACTTTATCAAGATTAGAGTTTACTTTGGCTATAAAGGGTCTTAGAAATAATCTAACCAGGTCACAGGTTCATTCATGGCAGAGGACGTCTAATCTCTTTATGGCTAGTAGAATGGATACCATATATGAATAGTAGCCTAGTCTTTCATTTTTTAAATATAATTCTAAAATGTTTATTTAAAAAAAAAAAACAAAACACGTTCCCATGTTTCAGAGTCCAAAAGATGCAGAAGACTGTTCAGAGAACTATCCTCCTTCTCTTCTCTACACATGCTGCTGCTAAGTCGCTTCAGTCGTGTCTGACTCGGTGCGACCCAATGGACGGCAGCCCACCAGGCTCCCTCGTCCCTCGGATTCTCCAGGCAAGAACACTGGAGTGGGTTGCCATTTCCTTCTCCAATGCATGAAAGTGAAAAGTGAAAGTGAAGTCGCTCAGTCGTATCTGACTCTTCGTGACCCCATGGACTGCAGCCTACCAGGCTCCTCTGTCCATGGGATTTTCCAGGCAAGAGTACTGGAGTGGGGTGCCATTACACATGCCCCTCCCTAAAGACAACCATTGTTCCTCTTTTCCTTTATATCCATTTTAAGAGGATGGTCAGCGCATCTAAACACAATGAAAAATGTGTCTGTCTCTTTTTCTTTTTTTAACATTCTGTTTTGCCCCCACCTTTTTTTCCCGCATCAACCATATACTGCTCCTAGTGTTTTAACTCTTCCTTCACACTGTCTCTTGGCCAGATTCTCCTCAGGGTGCTCTTGGCACCTCTCTTGATCGGTCGTTGATCTTTCCTTGCCTCCACACTTGCACTTGTCTCCTAACTTAGCTCCCTCCACAGTTCTGGGGCCTCTGCTCCATCCTCCATGTGATACCAGAATTATCTTCCTGACACACCATTTTGATTTCCTTGCTCCCCATGCCTTCCCCAATAAAGCCTGAGGTACTCTGCCTAAACATCATCCCCATCCCAGCCTCCCCACCTCACTCTGCCATCCACCCACATTCATGCCTTCCCCTCTCCTCACTGGCCTTCCCCCCAAACCTCCCACTTCTTCAGAAACCTGCTCAAAAGCCACTTCCTCCATTAAGTCTTCCTCCTTCAGATTCCAGTGGAAATGGTCTTTCTTCCTGACCCAGGTGTAGCATTGAGTGTGTTCTTATTTGCACTGGAGTTATTTGTTTCTGTCTTACATCCTCTACTATAGGGAACGTTTCATGGGGGCAAGGATCGTGTTTGTCTAATACAGTTTGGCATCCTTCACTTAACCTAAGACAATGTTTGTGCATCCTGCCTGTATCACCTAACACACAGTTACTGGATAAACAGTGAGAGTGGGGTGCCGAGGTCCAGCCCCGGCTGATCCAGGGTATTCGAAGGAGAGACAGCCTAGGCGACTATTCAAATGTTAATTAGAGATATAAAGAGTAATAAAAAGAGGATAGCTCAGTAGGAAAATTCAGTGGAGAAAAGAAGCTGAGTGGCTTGGTTTACGCGGAAAATCAATATAACCCGTGACACCAGGTTAGCTCTGACCACGGAGGCCGCAGGCGCCCTCTCAAATAGCGGAAGGTGCCCCACCTTAGACACCTTCTCGAGTGGGTCTTAGAAGCCCAGGCAAATAAATGGTCGCAGAGGATATCCGCGCTCCAGATGGACACTCAGCTGAAAATTGAGGGGAAGAATGACATGGGGAGACCACGTATTGGTGAGCAAGGCCCATAGCTTTATTTTCAACAGGGGCTTATATACCCTAAGTTACACATAGTGGATAATAGGGGATGCAAAGTCAGCAGTTTTTGATCCTTATCAAAAACCAGAGTTTCTTTCCTGCAAATTTATCATATACAAATGGTTTAGGTGATTTACATCATCTTCTGGCCAGAAGGCCTATTAACATTTTATGACTCTTGACAAGGACTTATCAACAAAGACTTATTTTCTCTAAGAGTAATTATTTTAAGGTTTGGTGCCATCTTCCGAAGATAAAATTACATTCCTATAGGGCGGATGTGTAATGGGTTTACAACAAAGGAAAGAATTTATTACCTTAAGGGTCTAAAGTTACTAACACCAAGGCCACTACTTATTTTTCTACATACCAACTATATTAATTAATACACATTCAAGGATACAATACAGGGGATGTGGAAACTTGGCAACAAACATTGGTTCATCAATGAAATCTTTTACTAGTTTTATTCTGACAGTTTCTAACTCTCTGAGAGGCTCTAAGCTATTTGAATATCTTAAGCTTCCCGTGCCTCTCGAGGCTGGGAGACTGTAAACAATCATATGCATAGCTGTAGGTGTCCGGGTAAACTTGTCAGGCGAGTTAGAGAGCCATCTGAGGGGTTTGGATTTAAACACTTCTAATTGCCCAGGAACTTTATTAATTGGAGCTGTAAGTTAACTCTTTGACAGAGAGAGCGAGATGGTGGTGGGGGACAGCCCCCAGTAAAGTCAGAGGTGAGAGCACAAAGCAATAAAGTAGGCAGACTCTGGTTTTTTGGGGGTAGGTGCTCGAGAATATCCGGGGGGACTCCCGAGGCTCGATCCTGCCTTTGCGTATGCCGAGCCTCCTTCCTCATGACCTTTGTCACGAGTGGAATGTCTCTCGCCAGCTCCTGGCAGTGGGGTAAATTAAGACAGTGTCCACACATGTCAGGGCTCTGAGAAGTTTCTGTGAGCAGGACCTTTATTCTCTGTACCGCTGCTGCTGCTGCTAAGTCACTTCAGTCGTGTCCGGCCCTGTGCGACCCCATAAACCCCACCAGGCTCCCCCATCCCTCGGATTCTCCAGGCAAGAACACTGGAGTGGGTTGCCATTTCCTTCTCCAGTGCGTGAAAGTGAAAAGTGAAAGTGAAGTTGCTCAGTTGTGTCTGATTCTTAGTGACTCCATGGACTGCAGCCTCCTAGGCTCCCCTGTCCATGGGATTTTCCAGGCAAGAGTACTGGAGTGGGTTATTCTCTGTACTGAAAATGCCAAATTGCTCTTCTTCTATTCTCCCCCTTGCCTTCAATCTTTCCCAGTGTCAGAGCCTTTTCCAGTGAGTTGGCTCTTTGCATCAGGTGGCCAAAGTATTGGTTTCAGCTTGAGCATCAGTCCTTGCAATAAGCTGATTTATTACATTGTAATAATAAGAAGAAATGTGATTGATTTATTAATATTTCATTTGTTTATTATGTTTCATTTATATCAATAACTGGCTGAAGTTAAGGTTTAAGATATAAAAAGCTTGACTAGTTTATAGCTGCATATAGTAACCATCTAACATTCAGGTGCATTAAAATTATGTGACTCGAGTGAATCAAGCAAAGCTCTGCTTTTCAGGGTTCATAATAAGTCATTGTCCAGCCGTTGACCTTTGGTAATGACTTTGGGGTGCATAGATACACCGTCACCATTGTGTATATATTTTAATGGCTTCAAGAGCTGTGGCCATTGTGCTGGAAGTCCAAAGGACTGGTGAAGAGGTCGATGTGTTGGCTTCATCTGGTCTGTTCATCTTCTTTAGGCAATGTTCTGCATCTGACCTAAAATACAGCAGAGAGTTCCTGCTCCCCTGTTGATGGGGAGACGGAGCTGGTTCTTTCCAATTTTTCACTAGGAAGAAATGGCATGAATTTTCCCAGGTAGATGGCCACATGTCTGTGGAAAAAGTGGCGGAGATGCTTCCGGAACCTCTCACCAACGAAGGCATAGATCACGGGGTTGACACAGCAGTGCGTGTAGGCGATCACCTCTGTCACCAGCATGGCCAGGTCCAGCTGTCTGCTCTGTTCACAATCAGCCTTCAAGTGCATTTGAAAAGCAAACAGTAGGACAACCAGATTGTAGGGTGTCCAGAAAATAAAGAAGACCACCATAATTACAAAAATAAGTCGAATGGCTTTGTATTTTTTTTTACTGGGGCATCTCAGCAGTGTTTTAATAATTCCTGAATAGCAGATGGCCATAACAAGCAGAGGCAGGGCGAGACCCAGGATATTCATTCTCAGAGCGTGGAATCTCTTCCAGGCATTTTCATTATCCTCTGGGTAAAGAGGACTGCAGAAAGTCTGTCCAGCCTCCTCTTGGGTCTCATGAAAGAAAAATTCAGGGAGGGCTGCTAGCCCTGCCAGGACCCAGGTGAAGATGCTGGTAACAATACCAAAAGTGACTGTACGGGCTCGAAGGGCAAACACGGCGTGGACGATGGCAAGATACCGGTCTATGGTCAAGAGGATGATGAAGAAGATCTCACTGTACAAGCCCATGTAATAGAGCCCGGAGAGCAACTTACACATGCGGTGGCCAAAAACCCACTCGTTCCACCTAACATAGTGAATCCAGAATGGCAGCGTGAATAGGAAGAGCACGTCAGAAATGGCCAAGTTGAGCAGGTAGATGTTGGTCATGATCCGGAGCCGCTTGTATTTGGTGAGTATCACCACCACCATCACGTTGCCCAGCAGGCCGGTCATGAACACCAGGGAGTACAGTGGGGGCAGGAACTGGGCCGCCAGCTCCTTGACGTTGCTCTTCTCGCACGGCAGCGCCGCCTCATAGTCGTAGGGTGTGGTCCCAGCAACTTCCCCCACAGTTTCAATCCCATCAGCTGAGGTCGCCATTTCCCTTGTCCCTGTGATAGAAGCAGGCAGAAGTAACCCCACAGTTAACGGTGATTGCTCCTTGTGACCCACACCAGTCAGCTTATTCACTTACCCACTGAAACCACACGGAATAAATAGCCTATACATTCTTCAGCATATATTTCCAAAGGTGTATCAGATATGCCATGGGGTGGGGGAAATGTTAGGAGTGAAAGATGCAATGTTTTGAGAGTCAGCATGATCCGTCATGGGAAAAGAAACAAACATTGTGGATGGTAGTGAAGAGTGGAGATGTTGATCCTGAAAGCATTTGGAAGAAGAAATACAAAACAGGAAGAGATAGGTTGGGTAATGTTAACAATAATCTTATAATAATTATATTATCACTGTATTTTAAAATTTTGTGTTTTATGTTTTATAGTTTATATATGACCTTCAAAATCATCCATTTAAAAACCAAATGCTATTTAATAGTGATTATTGTCCTTAGAAATAACTACCCATTTCCATGGCTCCATAACATAAAATGCAAAATTTAAAAATACAGTAATGGGGAAATTGAACCTCAAAGAAATTTAATAATGAGTCTAAAATCCTTTAGTAAGCAATTTCAAAAGTTCAGGCTAGATCTTCAGTATCTATGCTCAATTCTGTCATCACTGGATTCAAGTACAGTGATTTTTAACTTATAATGATTATTATAATTAGCTGTTGTAGTAGTTACTAACTGTTGTAACAATTGTAAGCAGCATCCCCTTTTCCTGTTCCTGACAATGCTGACATAAGCCAGTCATGTGCTTACAACAGAGCCCTTAGAGTTTCTCCCTCATAAAGGGGCTGAGCATGTGCCAATGGGACTACTTCTTAGATTTTGGATTTTTTAGACCAGGATCCCTAGGGTCAGTGCCTGCTTTTCTTAGAATTACAGACTTGGCTGGAGAAGAAGGAAAAAGAGACAAGGGAGTAGTCCATGAAAGGCAGCTAATCCCTACCCTGCTTCCTCAGGAGTCCTGCTAACCTTCTCTTTTCTGTGAAAGCACAAGTGTGAGGTCATGAACGTACGTCAGCAGGTATTTCTCAAGGCAGGCCTTAGAAATGCAGTAATTGGAGCCGATGGCAAGGATTGTCTTTGCTTTCCTAAGAAAATACTGGGACCCTAAAGTCAGCACCTGTTGGGGTTCTGTGTGGTCCAAGTGACTGTAGAGAGGGGAGACATAGGAGCGGTTCCTGGCCATTCTGCTTGCCAGTGAGAAGACTCAGACAAGCCCTTAACTCTGAGCCTCGTTTATTCATCTCCAAAATGAGGATCATGATAGCCACCCATTTGATGTGGTGAGCATCAAATCAGAGAGTCTACATGAGATCATATTTTAAACTAGAAAAAGAAAAAGCTGTATGGTAGAAAGCAGAAGTGAAAGAAAGGCAATGAGAAGTGGTTTCACATGAAATCAGGAAAAAGTAGAGGCTCTTGGATAGAACTTGACCTATTTTCATAGCTCTGGCCTGGTCCATCATCTACTAATCAGTGACACATTCAGGCTTTCGAGGTTAAAAATGGAATTGAGTAGCAACCGACTTATATGATCTTACCAGCTTTTTTTTTATTCCCAATGGCATAATACACAGCAGCTGAGAAAAAATACCCATCATTTGGTCTGTTATGCATTTTCGGTCATGAGAGTATCTCTCTAAACCTTAATGTTTAAGGCAAGAGTGAAAAGAGCCTCTACTCATCATTAATTATTTATATTTTCTTTCCTTTTCTCACAGACTGATCTGAAAACAAGTCAAACTTTAAAAAAGAATTTCACTGAAGTGTTTTCCAACTTGAAGATCATCTTTAATTCATGTGTCATTTCCATAAATCCAACATGATGAGTGTAAGATTATAGAATCTTGTGAGGCGAAGGGGCCTAGACTGCAAAGCACTGGAAAACAAGTAGAGTTAGAAGTCAAGTCCTTGACCCCTAGTTACATGAGATCAGAGACACAAAAACAGATACAATTTTTACCTGTCTGCACTCCTAATCACAGTCCTTGCAGTTTGGAAAAATTATATAGTAATAGTAAACGAACAACATCAATCATAAAGAAAAGGAAAAAATAGTAAAAACCATCCCAGATCTCACCATGATGAGTTTACTACCATTAACATTTCTCTATGTATGCATATGTGGATACAAAGTTTTACATAAATTAACATCATACTCCTTTAGCTGATTCACTAAAATTGCCCATAGTACAATTCGGTTGTGCAATGTAAATGGAGTTTCTTTAGTTTCCAAAACTATTTGAATCTCTTACCAGCTTCCCACCTGCTGGGTAAAAGAAAAAAGTATTCACAAATTTTAGTCCTAAGTGGTTTAAATTTAGTCTTATCCTTCCATTCATTTGAATGATAACTTTAGGTTTTACTCATCCTCTGTTAATCAGCTTGTAATTTCAGTTCCTTGTCTCCTCTCATTGGGCCTTTCTAAGATGGCAGTAGAGAAGGGCCAGCATGACTCGATGCATGGGCAGAGGGAGAAGAGGGTACTCTAATCTCCTGTTGGTTCTTGATTGACGTGACTGGTGTCTGCTAAGGTAGGGGTCGACCCAGTCCCAACCCTGAGTCTTTGTGCTGGCATCTGCTGCAGTGTTGGTAGTAATGACCTCAGGATCCATTCATTCTCAGTCCTCCCCAGGCACAGTGACCTCTCCAAGGTGATGAAGTCTTCACTCAGCCCTGTAGAATGGAGAACCACACTGCCATTGAGTTCCTGGCCCAAGCTCTACTCTTTGTTTTGAACTGGCAGGTGCCCGTCAGACATGCTCCTCTTTGACTCCATGTGCATGTCCTGTACAAACCAAGGCACACGCAAGACTGCAAACCAGATCTTTTTTTCTGCCTGACCACCAACTTAACGGCTCTGGCCACCCCATGTGGGTAAGGAGATACTTTGCAGAGAGATAGTTTATCTTGAGAGTCCCCTAGTTTATCAAACAGCTCTCCAAACCCCCTAACTCTGGTCAAAGCCTGGATGGGAGAGATAGGACACACAGCTGTGACTGCTTCCTTCCAGAGTCTCTTTTCTTATAATTTCTGAAGTCAGAAGTCGGGGAGCCCTTTCCCTGCCATTCTTGTCTGGCCAGCTCCAATAAATATATATGCACCCTCCATCTATACTATGATAAATGGGATGAGGTGATGGATATCTTGAACTTCATAAATTCACATTCACCAGTGTAAAATTTTAGTGAGTGTTGCAAAGTTGAATTGAAAAAAAATATTTAGAATTGGGGATCCTTCTTTAGAAAATATATTTAAGTTTGAAATGTCATTCTAATTATATAAAAAAAAAAAAACTAATGGTGATGCTCAATGCTGGTGAGTTTGCAGTGAACCTTATTCATTGCTGGAACACTTACTCATTGCTGGTGCTATGTAACTTGTTTTAATAAATTTTGTATCTAACATGAGCCATCAAGATACACATGGCTTTAATCCACTAGTTCTAGTCCTGTGATTTTACCCTGAGGGGAAAAGGTCGAAAATGTATTACCAATACATAATGTGCACAAAGATGTTCGTTGTGGCATTGTTCTCATAGTAGAAAACAAGAAATGGGAGTGATCTAAATGTTTGACACATGAAGGATGTTTTGAGTAAACTGTAGTCCATTTAAAGAATAGATTATTATGTAGTCATTAAAAGTAGTTTTGGATACCAGATAAAATCACAGACAGATGTTTATAAGAACGAAGAGAATGTAAAATGTGTAAACAAAGATTGCAACAACGTGAAATTATATGTACATATAAAAGGCAACAGGCAAATAATCAAAATAGTTGTGAGAGGTAGGTGGATTATCATTTTTAAAACTGAAGATCTTAAATTTTTCTGTATTTCCTTATCAGTTAAACTGTCCCTGAAAGCTAATGTTTTTAGGCAGGCACTGCTAGAAGATTTGGCAGACATTTTCTAGGGTGAAAACCTAGGCAAATTACAAGATGAAGGGTTTACTCATCAGAACTTGAAACCACAAACTGAAATCTAAGGAACTTGAAGAAGAGGGCACACTAGGCAAAGCATTTGAATTTTGTTTTCAGATTAAGAGATCTTAGGGGCTAGGTTCTCCCCTTTGATCTTGGGTTGAGCTGGCATCCAACCATCTAGACTTGGAGAGGGGAGGCGTCTTTTCCGGTCTTGAGACCTGCATTGGCAGGGGCTCGGCCAGCCTCCACGGAAAGAGTGAGACGGCAGTTCAGATGACTGCAGTGGGCACCTGCGTGAGGACAGGTGGCCCGCGGGACACCAGCTCCCTGGATGCCTCCAAATTGTTTGTGTAGATTTATTAGATTATTTATGTATATTATCTGATTAAACAACTGCATTTCAGTATTCATTTCCAGTATGTCTTATCTTTTAGAACCATTTGTCCTATTAGATAAACTTTTGGATCCTGTAGTCAATACTTAGAAAAACATAATTTTGAGTGAAATTTTGTTAAATTTGTAAATAAGTTTAGGAAGAATTGATAACATTACATGTCAGGCTTTTATATTTGGGAACATACTATGTCTGATTACTCTGCTTACCATAGGGCTTTAAGTTTTTGGTGTTGCATGTTTCTTTTTACATTTTTATCTACCTTTATATTCCTCGGGTTATTGTGAATGAGATATTTTTCCCTAACAAATTTTCTAAACAATTGTTGGTAGTATGAAAGAAAATACATGTTTAAGCTGACTACCTTACCGACTTTTAAAAATAAATTCCTTTAGGACTACTAGGTAAATAATCAAATTATTTGTGAACCACTGACAGGATTATATCCTCCTTTCTGGTATTTCTCATTTGTTTCTCTCACCTTATTGCTTTGGTGGGAACTTCCACAGTGATGTTAAATAATAGTGGTGTTTCTGGTTCCTGATTGTAGTTAGACATCCACCCTCCAACCTTTCAAAGTCCCCAAAGTACAGAAAAGATATTATTAATTTGAAATCTGTTTTATTCTAAAACTTTACTAAAGTGGAAAACTGCCATGCCTGTGATGAAGAGTGCTGATCCTTGACAGTAGTGGGAGTTTGGTTGAACTCAGTCATGTCTGAAAGAGGGCCATGTGCTGAATGATATCCCAGTTTAGTAACATCACTAATCTGGTGTGTGTGTGTGTGTGTGTGTGTGTGTGTGTGTGTGTGTGTGTTTAAGTGTTGAGTCTCTCTGAGGGGGATCAGCCTCTCAGGTGAACTTGATGAATCTTCTAAAGTATATATAACAGGAGGGGAAGGAGAGGGTGGGACGATTTGAGAGAGTAGCATTGAGATATGTACACTAGGGTGAGTGAAACAGAAAGCTAGCGGGAAGCATATGTGTAGCACAGGGAACTCAGCTTGCTGCTCTGTGATGACCTAGAGGGCTGGGATGGGGTCAGGGAGGCTCAGGAGCGAGGGGACCAATGTATACTTACAGCACAAACCAATACAACATTGTATAGCGATTATACTCCAATGTAAAAATTAAAAAAAAAAAAAGAATATAGAGAAGAGAGGAGGTTGGGAAGTTACTGCCTACCATCCTGAATCTGCCTGTCCATCTAGAAAAGCTCTGCCCACAGACTCCAAGTGGTCAGCATTCCTGAAGGACCACCTGCTGTTAAGATCAGATTCCAAGCCTAAGGCCCTAGATACTCTTGGTTTCATGGGTGTTGGTGCCAGGGAATCATAGTCATAAGATTTTCTTGCTTATATATCCTTGGTCCTTTTCAGTATAGGATAATGATTGAATTCCTGAGTTTGAAGAAATGACTGTGTGACATAGAGCAAGTAGGTTACCCTCTCTGTGCCTCAGAATCTGTATGTGTAACCTGGTGATTAAGAAGAGTTACTGCCTCATTCATTCAGCAAATGGGGTTCTCCAGTCAGTCATTCAGCAAATAGTTAATAGCAACCTATGACATGCCAGGCACTGTTCCACTGATACGGCCACTGTTCCAGCAATACGGCACATCCGTGAACGAAATAGACAAAACTCTTTGACCTCATGAAGCTTATATTCTAGTCAGGGAATAATAGAAAGCCAAAAGCTACAGTGTCTCAGATGGTCATGAGTGCTGCAGAGAAAGGTAAAGGAGATGAGAGAAGGCAGCAGTAGGGTGGGATTGGAGAGGGGCAGTTTAAACTGGAGAGGGTCAACAAGAAACTCATGAGATGACATTTGAGAAAAGTCTGGAGGGAGGTGAGAGAGTGAGTTGAACAGGTTTCTGGGGGATAAGAGGAACACCAAGTGCAAATATCCTGAGGTGAGAGAGTGGCTGGACAGGTTCTTAGAGGAGCAGAAGGGTTTAGTACGGCCGAAAGAGAAATGAGGGATGGGTATTATGAGAGGGAGTCACAGAGACATGAGGAGCTGTGGGCAGGGGTTCTGTGGAGCTGTGCAGCCAGGAAGAACTTCAGCTTTTCTCTGAAAGGAGTAGGGACTGTAGGTAAGTTTCCATTAAACTTGACATTATCCTCCTCATATTCTGTAAGGATTGTTCTGGTTGCCATGTGGAGAATAGACTATGGAAGCACAATTAGAAACAAGGAACCAGTAAGGAGGCTGAAGCTCCAATACTGTGGCCATGTGATGCAAAGAACTGACTCCTTAGAAAAGACCCTGATGCTGGGAAAGGCTGAAGGCAGGAGGAGAAGGGGATGACAGAGGATGAGATGGTTGGATGACATCATCGACTCGATAGACAGGAGTTTGAGCAAGCTCTGGGAGTAGGTGAAGGACAGGGAATCCTGGTGTGCTGCAGTTCATGGGGTTGCAAAGAGTCATACACGACTGAGCGAGTGAACTGAACTGAAAGAGGCACTTATGATAATACAGGGAAGATGTGACACTGGGCAGGGCTTGGTAGTAGAGGTAGAAAGGGTGAGAATAGACGGATTCTCTATAAATGCGGAAGCTAGCCACAAGATTTGTTGACAGCGTATGAGTAAGTGAGAAATAGTCGACGACTCCAAGAGTTTTGTCTGAGCAACTGGAAGGATGGAGTTGACACCAACAGAGATAAAGTCTGGGGGAAAATAAGCCTGAATTGGGGCAAGCAAGTGTGAGATTGATTATATGCCATCCAAGTGGAGATGTGCAGTAGGCAGTTGGACAAACGGCTCCAGGGGAGAACTGTTGACTGAAAACACAAAAGTGACAGTTGTCATCACATAGATGTAAAGCCTTGATTCTGGAAAACAGCACCAGAGACATAGGTGTAGACAGCAAAGGACTGCATCCCCAGGCATGCCAAAAGTCGGAGGTCAGAGAAATGAGGAGGACACAGAAAGAGAGACTGAGAAAGGGTGGACAGCGAGATCAGAAAAAATGCAGAACTGGTGTCCCTGAAGCTGTGTAAAGAAAGTGTTGCAAGGAGGGGGGAGTAATGTGAGGACTACATAAGTCCTCACATAAACCCATGTGAGAACATCAGCACACAGTGCCAGGCAAATGCAGGCTAGTTCTTCTCCCTCTCCCTCTAGTCACTGCCATTCTCTATTTTTCCAAGTTTTCAGCCCTTTTCAGAATTTCTTACATCTTTTCCAAAATAGGATTTCCTCCATCTAAAGAGAAATTCTTAGCTTTCCACAAATCACCAGTCTGTAACCCATTACTCAGAGTTACAGAAAACACAGTGATTGGTATCCAAAATGTTTTAAAAAGGTATTTCAGCCTTCATTAAAATATGTAGTTACAGTAAATGAGTTTGAATTTCTACAAATGGTTTTGGATCTGTACCAAATTAAATAGCCTAATAGGAACCCAAGAATATATTAATCTATTTATTTACTGACATTCCAATGAAGAATTATTGATAATTCTTTCACAAAGAAATAATTATCTTTCACAAATATGACAGGAATAGAGAGAAAGAGAGAAGTGACAGGCTGTACTCTCCTAAAGTTTTTGAATCTCTTTACTATCTCTGAGTTACATACCTCCAAACTTTTTAAGTTGGAAGAAAAGAGGAAGCTTAAGAGTTGAACTAAGAGTATCCTCAATTGCAAGCTCTTTAGAAGCCAATCCCAAGAGCTGGTTCAGTCTTTATCAATATTAATAGATCATCCAGAACAAAGGAAATCTGCCCGTCTGATTTTCCATCCACCTCTCTTCTCAGCTACCTCTTCATGTATTCATCCAATTATCTGTCCATCTAGCACCTTGAATTGCTTCCCACGTACACAGTCTTAAGCCAATCCTCCTTCCCTTTCATTTCCACAGAAAACCTGGGTAGTCAGAAAAAAACAATTATTTGGTACAGCACTATCCTGTAGACCTTTCTTGCAGTGATGGAACGTTCTGTGTCTGTGCTGTTCAGGAAAGCACCTAATTGAGCACTTGAAATGTGGCTACTGCTGTTGAAGAACTGAGATTTTCATTTTATTCAAATTTTATTAAGTTAAATTGGAATGGCCACAGGTGGCAAGTAGCCACCTTCTTGGACGATGCAGGACTATTGCCCAGTACAATGCCTGACAAGTAATAGCTGCCTAATAAATGCCTCTTAAATGGATAGAAGGATGGAGCAGAATAATTTTACCTTTTTTCACTTTTCAGATTATGCGTTTGAAATGTTAGATTCTCTTCAGGTGCCACATCTTATGAGCATTGGTATCCACCTGCAGCATAGAACAGGCTAGGATGATAAAGGTCTAGAAACATCAACGGTATCTTGCAGAACTTGGAATGTTTTATATAAAAAATAAAAGTCTTCAGGTTTATTTTAATTTGTTTTCTTTTTATCCCAATATGTGTATATCTTTGATCTGGACCAAAGTTTTCTAAGGAGTCGGACATGACTGAGCGACTGAACTGAACTGAACTGAAAGTTTTCTAATCTTTTTTTAAAAAAAGAATTGGATTAGAATGTCCTAGGTTTCTTTGAGATGGGAAAATCTATAATGTGATAGCTTCTGCTGTAGAAAAAGGAAGCAGACTCTACAGAGAGCAGAAATTTGATGGTAGTAGAGGAAACTACATTCAGTCACATGTGGGAAAGAACTTGGTGAGAACCACATTGTGCAGGATGGAATGGGCTGCCTTGTGAGCCAATGAGCTCCTTCCCTGGAAATACACAAGAACCTCTGAAGGTTGAAATCTTGAATAGATGACGTCTTCTTCCCAGCTGCAGGCATCTCCCAGCTTTTATATTTTAGGGCAGCACATGGACTTCCTCAGCTTCCAGTCATTAATATTATTAGAGCAAAGATTATATTCCATTCTTGGAATGTAGTCAGTTAAGTGACTTGGTTTCATCCACCTGCAAAGTAACTTGGAATAGTTTTACCAACTTCTTTGTTCAAAGAGTAGATTTACTCACTATGTTCTAATACCAGGTCTTTCCAGTGTGGCTGATGTTTAATGTTTGTATGCAGGCTGATACATGATTTAATTGAAATAGATGATCCTGAAAAGTGTTTTATGGGGAAATTATGCCTGTGCAGTCAAAGTACACGTGGCAGGAGTGTTCAGTGTACTGAGGGTCAGTTTCCTGGCCCCTGGTATTTCCACCTCCACCTGTGTCTTGAAGAGAGAACCATTGCCTCTTTTCTAGGCATATTGGTTACAGTTGATATCACATTTGCACACCCTTTTGTATTCTGGTACTTAAAATTTTATTGTCGTTCTTCAGTCACTGAGTCATGTCTGACTCCTTTGTGACCCCATGGACTGTAGCCCTCTAGGCTCCTCTGTTCATAGCATTCCCTGGCAAGAATAGTGGAGTGGGTTGCCATTTTTTCTGCAAGGAATCTTTCCAGCCCAGGGATCCAACCTGTATCTCCCTGCATTGGCAGGTGGATTCTTTACCACTGAGCTACCAGGGAAGCCCCACCTGCATCTAATTCCATGTGGTTAAAAATTATATGAAAATATAATTTGTAATCACTTCAACATACTGTATATTTATGGCTTTTTAATCATTGTCTTACTGTCGTGTGATTAAGTTGTTCCCTTGCACCTTTACAAATAATGCTGCAGTAAACGTCTTTGTATTTTTATTAGTTTGTTAAAGTGGATTTCTCAAAGGAATATTTCTACCTCTAGTCACATTTGTAAGGCTCTTGGTGCATTTTGCCAAATTGTTTCCAGAAGTTGTATAACAATTTGTATTCTATTTCGTATTGGTGCCAGTCTCAACAAGCACCCATCAATACCAAGATCTAAAAGAAAAAAATTACTTGGCCAATTTTACAGGTAACAAGGGTGTCATTATTTATGTAACTAATACTTAATAACTGAGGGGGTTTTTTTAGCTGTAATTATTAGTCATTAGTATTTCCTTTTCTGTGAATTATCTGTTTGTGCCTTTTACCCTTTTTATTCTGCTGGATATATCTGCTTTTTTCTTATTGAGTCATGCAGTTCCTCCCTAGAGAAATAACTCAGCCTGCATAGTTCATGGTAATCGTCACCATTTTCTGAAATGAGTTGCAGATATGCTCCAATTCCTATGCTTCCATGAACCAACAACCCCATATTCCCACTCCCTCCCCTCAAAACACTTGCCGAACACAGTTAACTTTCATCTCCAACTGGTTGAAGGTTTCCCAGAAGATTAGAAAGACTTTCTATCCCTACCCTCTAATATAGATCCAAGAAAAGCAGTCAACTTCGTAGATCCAAACATAAAGAGACCAAATCAACCAATCAGCTGATTCATCTGACAGCCTGACTTAGAGTGGATTTTCAGTGAAATATAAAAATTTATATATATACAAATGTAAGATACATGTATGTGCACACATATGTCAGTTATACTTTCACTGCTTCTTACTAATCAATATTACGAACGCAAAACTACTAAAGAGGACCCTTTTGGAGTGGCCATCCTCTCAATAGTTGAGAATTTATGAAAGCACAGGGAAGACAACATGGACACAGTTGTGGACAGGTTGACTGAAGAGGGTAAAAGGCTGAGTTTGGATGAGTGGAAAGGCAAACACATCATGATACAGGTGAGAGAAAGGCAAAATGGGAAAAAGTGAGAAGAAAATGGACATATCTTACAATCAGCTCTCCCACTTTGGCCCCATACTACCTACTGCAGCACAGCCGACCTCCCTCTACACCCTGTCCATCCAAGAGCACTCCTGGGAGGTGTAACTTCCACCTGCCAAGACTCCTTGCTCCATCTCCTTTTTCCGAGAAACCTGACTGTCTTCCTGGAAACCTCTCCTGAATAAACCACTTCTGTTGCATTCAATAGGTTCTTGCCCAGATAAGAACAAAAAGAAGATGATGGTACCTGCTAATTTAGCAAAGTCCTTGATGCGTCCAGTGGTAGCTTAGGTCTTGCCACTCATGAAACGGAGATACCATCTGATACCACCAGAGACATTAGTAAGGTAGGAAACAACACAGCTTCCTGTTTCAAAGAGTCTTAGCTTCTCAGGTTTTGCAAGTTTTTGAAAAGATAATCAAGTCTGGAGCAGTTCTTCTTTTCTATGATTGAGATCACACACAAAGCAAGCACTCAGTTGAGTAATCCTTGAGAAGAATGCTGTTGATGTCAGTAACTGTTTGGGGGATTCTGCCTTCCCTTGGAATTGCTCATTGTTTTGGAAGAGGGATCAATTCTTGAATAAGCATGCATTGACCTGTCAGGAGACAGGATAAAAAATGAAATCGGGATTTCCTTGTAATTACTCTGCAGAGCTGAATGGGAGACTTAGATGAGGCGAGTTGTACTATGGGTTTAAACAACCCAAGACGACTCGAACTTGAATTTCAGTTAGGGCACCCACAGCTGCATGGCCTGGGTTAATCGTTTAATCTTGCTGGACCTCAGCTTTCTCATCTGTCAACTTAGAATGATAATAACTACATCATAGGGTTGCCATGGAACTAGCTAAGATAAATATGCAAAAAGTCTCTGAGGACTGTCCAAAGCTAAGCAAATGTAAGGGATGAGTAGAATACCACTGAGACCTAAGCCTCATGGGGAAGAGCCACGTGCCTGCTCCATGTGCTGATGTGTCCATGGCACCCAGGATGGTCTTGGGCACAGCGCAGGTGCTCATCCAATGTTTTGGGATGAAGTCTGACCATGGATGGTGCAATCTGTGATGCAGTGGCTAAAGTGGACAAGGCAATGAAGTTCACCAAGCGTTCATCAGACATCTGCTGTATATGCAGGAATGTGCTTTATACTTCAAATGAT
The DNA here is from genome assembly GCF_019923935.1 of Bubalus bubalis. Lineage (NCBI taxonomy): Eukaryota > Metazoa > Chordata > Mammalia > Artiodactyla > Bovidae > Bubalus > Bubalus bubalis. The sequence goes on from NC_059177.1 coordinate 53,004,874, forward strand.
AAAGAAAAGGTAGGAAGGAAAGACAACAACTTTGCTGGGAGGGCTCATGGGCATCCTGGGGCCCCAGTTTGAGGAAGCTTGATAGTCAGCATCTCGGCTCAGGTGGTCAGCAGAGTCAGAGAAGAGTTAGGAGAACTGGAAGCCTCTCTGAATATGAGAAAATAAGTCACCGTTGCTTTCTGTTATTATAGAATTGGCCTTTCCCATGGGCCAGTTATTCTCTGAGAATCATGATCACATAGGATTCTTGTTAGAAATATGACTCGGGGGCCTGTGTAAACTCTGGAAGGGCACTGGTGACTCTGAGAGATCTTGGTCAGATTTGTCATGTATGTTGGGAATTTCTCCTGTGGGGTTTGTTTTTTTTTTTTTTTTGGTATCAAGAGTATTCATTCTTCCAGGTTGTAGCCCCGCATTAACCCTTCATTGGTTAAATGTACTCATTTGTCTTTCCAGTCTCTTATGATCCAGGCATTAGCATTGGAGGTGACACCAAGTCTGACACCTTCATCCTCCTCTCAGGGATCATTGTGTTATCTAATATAGCATTCCAGCAAAGGGTGTGGTGTGGGAGCCCTCAGGGCCTCTCGGACACTGTGTGGAAAACACTCATGGAGATTGCTTCACAGGACGTTAAAATGTCTGAGAAAGCCTCAGTGAGGAATAGGTTTCAATTTGGTTAACCTTGCATTCCTCAAACCTAGTGTTAAGATAGAGAAAACATTGTGTGTGTTTTTGTGTGTGTGTGTATGTTTTTTTTTTTTTTCACATAACAACTGTTAATATACTTCAAGACTGGGGTTGGGTAGGAGAATGCTGCAGGCACTTGTCTAATGACTAGTCAACGTGTGGGCACAGGGTACAGTTGCCAACCCGCTTCTGGCCCATCTTCTCGTTTTGACAAGGGTCTCCTGAGCAGCCCCTCAAGGTATGTGGGGATGCTGTTGTAGACAAGGAAACTGAGATTCAACAAGGAACTTGGCAAATACCACAGAGACTAAAAGACAGAGCTAGGTTCCACCTTAGGGTTTTCTTTTTTTTTTTTTTTTAAGGTATTTTTATGTGGACCATTTTTTAAAGTATTTACTGATTTTGTTTGTTTCCTGTTTTGAGTTTTTGGCCATGAAGCATGTGCGATCTTAGCTCCCCAACCAGGGATTGAACCTGTACCCTTTTCACGGGAAGGCAAAGTTTTAATCACTGGACCATCGGGGAAGTCCCTTACCTCAAGAGTTTAGACTGTTCACTGGTGCTCATTTTTCCTGCCCTGCATCACCATCTGAAGGACTGGTGCTTTCAGCTGAAGATAAGGATGGCAGATTGTAAAGGCAGAACCAGAGTGACTTCCCTGAGGTCCAGAGTGGCTTGTTTGGTCTGACTTTTCCCAGGATGGGCAGGAGATTTTTGATGCTTCTTTCAGGCTACTTGAGACAGTCAGCTCATGAGTTTCCAAGGTACACAGAAAAACCTGACCCCGAACTCTAATACCTCTGATCTTTTCAGATTCTTAATGTAGATAAAACTAAAGCAGAAGCATTTTGGAGAAAACAACCAAAATAATGACATTGACAACAAACCAAACAGAAGACAGCTTAGGAATAAGGAACATCTGAGGGAAAAACAAACAAAAGATGTTCAGAAGCTATATGAAAGGGTCAGAAATTTCTTGCAGGCAAGCTCAGGTCAACTGTGGCTTTGAGCGTGTGAAAGGAAGTGGTTGTTGAGCATCAGGAAGAAGTACTTGGGTTCCTTTATCCTATCTTCAACACCAGCTCCTGGCTGCAGGGTCCTGGGGCAGGAAGGTGGGTTCCAGCCATTTACCTTCTCTTACTGACATGTTCCCAGGGGAACATTAACTCCCAGGGGAGTTAATGGAAGGATTCATGCAGTCAGTGGTGCCTGCCTCTGGCATTTGGTGGTCGAGTGTATTTCTGAGTTGTCTCCATTGACAGTACCCTGCCCTTCTGTAAACCGCCAAATCAGCAGAAGCAAACCTTTACAAAAAGGGCTCCCCCCCTCCAGACTGTTAATACAAGACAAGTTGGAGTGACCATGTGGAAGCTGTATTATTTGGGGAGGTAGTGGACATCTCAAGATTTGAACAGAAGAGCAGGGTCTACACTTAGCATTGGCCTGCAACTCAAATCTAGAATTAAACCAAGGATACAATGAGCCACCCACTGGACAGCTGCAAGCACCTGGCACACTTCCAAGTGCAGGGTGTGTGGTTGACCAAGCCCTACTGCTGGGCTATGAAACCAACACTCTGCTTTCCCCAAAGCCAAACTTCCTGTGGCTTGCCCCACCCCTGACCCAGCCAGCATGGAACCTGAGGCAGGCCCACTCCTGCGAGACAAGGCTTCCACTGATGGCTGCCTTTAGCTGGAGAGGTCCCAAGTAGACATGCTAAACTCCCCTTAGTCTACACAACAGGCTGGGAATCATCTGCCATCCTCCCCTTGCTCCCTGTTTCACTTGAGGCCTGACCATTCTCGCCCACTTTCCCTCATAGGTACCTCCTGTAATAAAGGTGTAAGACCTGCTGGGTGTTTGCTTTTCACTGTCACACCCTGCATATTCACACTAGCTTCAGAATAGAGCCCAGGTCCCTTTAGGCCATTTCCAGGAAAAATTGGGTGGTTGTTGATCTAACTATTTTGTATGTTTCATTTTGCACTTTTTATTTCTTTCTTGTCAACATTGAAAAAAATCTAGTATCAAAATTAGAAAATAAATGATGAAGAAAAAAGTGAACAATGATTTCGAAATGATGCAGAAAATAAGTTTTCTCCCCAAGATATGGGAAGTACCTCTTAATGAGGTGCAAATACAATGCATCTCTGCATAAACAGAAAATTCACCAGATGTCTGTCAAGTGGAGTAAATGACATCTTTTCTTCCACAATATCTTGAACTATAAGATGGGCCCTTGGAAATGTAAAAAGAGAAGAGAGAGCAAGAGCATAGATAAAAAGACAAGAGAAACAGGAGATACGAGGGATAGAGAGATAATAGATATTTAAGTTAGTCTCTTCCTTTTTTCCAGGTGGCAGCCAGAAATTTTCTACCAGATGAGAAAATTTAGTTTCTGCTTTGTTCACAACCATGTGACACAGTGTTATAGAGGCTTCTATAAAGCCCAGTGGCCAGAAGGACACCTAGAAGTGTAACTTGGGATGGAGAGGACTAGATGATTTGTTTTCCTCTGGGGTGTTGTTTTGCATCTCATCTCTGTAGACACAAAAAATGTTCACAACCTAAAAGTAGAGAGTTACATTTTATTTTGTGGGAACTTTTAGGACTTCAAGCCCAGGAAGCATCTCAAGTAACCCTGAGAGAACTGCTCTGAGGAGGCGATGAGGGGAGCTAGGTTATATAGAAGTTTGGCAACAAAGGGCAGATAGTTGGTACATCAAAAGATGATTGTTAATTAAAAAAAAAACAAACAAAACAAAAAACCAGATATCTCCAAGTTAAGGACTTTAGTGCTTTTCTGTGTATGGGCAAGTGCAGGAGTCTGGGCTTGCATCCTGGTTCCCTCAGGGCTCACCATCAGGAGTGGCTGCAGTCTTATGACTGCTACACGGCCGGTATTCTTTTCCTCCTAAGTTTCCTCAGGCCTCACTGGCTCACGTTCAGGGGTTGCAGGGCTGCAATCGCTGATGACTGTGACATCCTTTGTTTATTGATATGGCAAGAAACATTCCGTTTCTCACCCCCAAGATTAATCTGGGTACTTTCTAAACATGTCAAACCTCTGTTTTGAGCTGTGCAAATCCTGAACGAATTTTCAAACGTGCCAGAGCATCTACTCTGGGAAAGATAAGACAGCTAGTGAGGGGGTTGGAGGAAAGGTGTATGTATCATCAGTCCTGAGCTCCAGGCGGCATCAGTGAACTCAGACAGTGACCAGGAGTGACAGGGTGGGGGCTGCCCTGGGGGTGGGCAAGTTATGTGAGAGAAACCGTTCAAAAATGTAAACAACACTTCCTGCACACTTGTGTCACATGTCACACAAGGGATCTGCTAAGGGCTTTATGTACTTTGTCTCTTTTAAGCCTCTCAGTGACCCTGTGAGGTAAATGAGTTTGTTTTTTTTTACCATTTCTCAGAGGAGGAACTGAGACAAGTGGGTTAAGCAACAGCTCAGGATAACACAACTAGAAAATGGTGGGGCTTATTCTGGAACCCACACCTCTGTATGCTTCCATCTCTCTCCTCTGACCACTGTGTCCGCTATTCCTCCAGGAGTCTGCAGATGAGGCCCAAGGAGTGGGCAGTGGGTCAGTTGGTGCTGGCTCTTCAATTCACTCCAATGGTCCATGACCAAGATTCAACAGGTGATTTTTATGTCAGAACACCTTTGCTTTAATTCAACATTAAGAAAAAAAATCTGAAGAAAGCAGGCATATTACACTTCATTATAATAAGGAACAAGTTCTCCTTCTAGGAGAATATGACATATGTTGGCAGAGCTCTGCTGGATCCCCTTGAGTCCCTTTCCCATTTCTGGCTCTCCTTCCTCAGCCTCTGTGCTCTTTTGCTTCCAGCCTCGGCACCTGTGACTGGCTGTGGAGGGCTATCAGGCTCAGGAACCATCGTGCCCCCGACTCCCCCAGCCCCAGTCTCCTGCATAGAGCCAGGAGGAACCCCTCTCACTGCCTTGTACTGAGGCAGGACACACTGCGAGGCTCCTGTCCCAGGGCCCACTCAAGATCAGGCGGAGGCCCTGGGGATCTATGCCTGAGACCGCATCCTGCTGCTTGCTTCCTCCCTTCTTGTCCTGTTCCCTCAGTCTCTTGCTGGTGTCTTCTGAGAGCACCCACTGAATAAATCACTCACACATGAATCCTCCCCTCAGGGTCTGGGCCCTCGTAAGATAGGGCATTTAACATAGATGGAAGTTGCTTGATTTTTCAACAGCTTATTAAGATGTAACTTTTGGACAATAAAGTATATCCATTTAATGTCTACAGTTTGATGAATTTTGACAGTCGTATACCTTTGAATTACAACTGCCATAGTCAAGATATGAGTGTTTCTATCACCTCCAAGAGATTCCTTATGCCCCTTTGAAGTCCATCCCTCCCTCCAGCCCCACTTCCAGGCAGTCACATCTTTCCACTTCCTAAGATCAGTTGCTTTGCAGCCTGCTGCCTAAACTTTAAGCCAGTGCTATATATTTTTGATTTTTGTATGGCACTACTTAAAATTGCCAATTTCTATTTTAGCTTAGAAAATGCTAGCTGACACAAAACTCCAAAACGTACAATGAGCTTGAACGTCTAGAAGTGTATTTCTTGATCATGTACAGCAATCAGGTTTATTGGTGGCAGTCTGCCTTTAATCATTAGTTCAGGCACCTAGGCATCTACATACAGTGTCTACTATCACTGAAGTTGGCATTCAAGACCCAAATGTATACAGCTGCATCAACCAGAGAGGAAGGAGAAGAGTATGAAGGAATGGTCATGGAAGGATTTTTATGAGCTGGTGGAGAAATCGTTTACATCATTTCTGTCCACATTCCGTCAGCTAGGACTCAGTCATGTGGCCACCCATGAATGCGTCAGTAGCTAGAATGTAGTCTGTCTGTCTGTCCAGAAATTAATAATACTTAGGTGTAAGCATGTGTTAATTAATAACTATCTGACCAGAAAAGAACAAGCTCAAAAGAGGAAGATAAAAGACACACTGACAATGCCATTTTAATCATTAACAGCAACAACATAACTATGAAGTGACAAACAATAAGAGTGACTATCATCTTTTGAGGAGTTTGGTGCCACGTGCTTTATGACATTTATCCTGACAGTTCTACAGGTATGCAATTTCCTTATGAAGATCAAAGCAGTAGGAGATTATAAAGCTGTGGTTACCAAATGGCAGAGGACAAATTTGTGCCCAGGTCTTTCTTGATGCCTAAGTTTCTGCAGTTAGCATAAAGCAGAACAAATCAATTACAGCATTTTCCCACTTCAGTGAGAGCTATGAATTATCAGCAGCAGATTTCAACATAATCCAGGGCATCAAAAGTCTGTCATTATTCAGAGATTCTAGAAGGAGCAGTAAATAAACTTCCCACATCTTAGACCTCAGGGCAGATGGCCAACCAGGCACCTGCACCACAGATACAAGGGTGGGGTCACATTCAGCCCTAGGAGAGTGAGAAAGCTCTTTGCTGTTTACCATCCCCTCTGTGTTCTAAGGAGGCTGAATCACAAAGAAAATTCTTAATGTGATGATGGCAGGGGTTCAAGGAAGAGACACATTTTTTTTTAATAACTTGAGAGAGAAAAAAAAAAAAAGAAGAGAGAGGGTGGAATGCAGAGTGGGTGTCACATGAAGTCTAGGAAGAAAGATGAGGCTGGCACCAGGGAGACTGAAAGGGCTCTGTGGGGCCAGGAGGGAGAAGGAAAGATGCCAAGCAAAGGGGCAGTAGATGAGAAAGGATTTAGGAAAAGAAGACAGAAAGTTCAGCAGGATTTGAAGGTGGGTTTTTGTGCAGTGTGGGATGTAACCTTCCTATATCAGTTAGGGTTTGGTCATGAAAAAGGCTTCTCTAGGTATTTTGAGCAGGAAGGGAATTAATGTAGATTCCAATGCCTTGACAACTAGTAAATATTTTCAAGTGCTTATGGAACATTCACCAAGATAAACCATATCTAGAGCCTCAAAAAGTTTTTAAAATTTGCATTATATAGAATATATTCTCAGATCAAAATGCAGTCAATTAAAAAATAAAAACAGAAAGATGACAAACATTTCTAAACGTGAAAAATTAAATCACACGTCTATATAATCCACAGATCAGAAAGGAAGTCTCAAAGGAAATAAAAATGACTTTGAACTAAGTGAAAACAAAAATACAGCATCAAGATATGTGGGGTGCAGCTAAAGCCATTCTGAGGGGAACATATTGCCGCATTGAATGCTTGCATTAGAAAAGAAGAGCAGAATCAAGTCAATAATCTAAGTTTCTTCCTCTAGAAACTAGAGAAAGGGCAAAATAAGCCCAAATTAAGCAGAAAGAAGGAACCACAAAGATAAGAGCACAAAGTAATAAAATTTAAACCAGAAAACAGATTAAAGCACTGAAACAAAATGCTGATTCTTCAAAAAGTCATTAAAAATGAGTGATAAACCTCTAGCAAGATCTGAGAGATCAGATGTCACAATGTGACAATGTCACAAGTGAAAAAATGTCAAGAATGAATACAGATTCTTCAGCCATTAAAAGGACAGTAAGAGAATACTAGGAACAACTTTGGGGATTCCCAGTTGGCTCAGTGGTAAAGAATGTGCCTACAATGCAGGAGACGTGGATTCGATCCCTGGGTCAGGAAGATCTCCAGGAGAAGGAAATGGCAACTCACTTCAGTATTCTTGCCTGGGAAGTCCCATGGACAGAGGAGCCAGGTGGGCTACAGTCCATAGGGTCACACAGAATCGGACATGACTAAGCAACTGAGCACACACACAGCACGTGAACAACTTTATGCTTATACATGCAACATTTTAAAAGAAACAGACCAATTTGTTGATTATTAACAGAGATAAGACATTTGACAAAGTATTTCACCCCCTCATGATAAAAACCTTTGTGAACTGATAATAAGTATCTACAAAGAGCCTAGAGATAGCATCATGCTTAATAATGAAAGATGAATGCTTTCCTCCAAGATCATGAACAAAGCAACAATGTTCGTTCAGTCACTTTTCTCCAAACATAAGTCCTAGCTAGAGCAATGAGACTGGAAACAAAATATAAGGCATATAGATTGAAAAGGAGGAGATAAACTGCCCTTATTTGAGGATGACGTTGTTGTCTACATAGAAAATACCAAGGGATTCTCCCCAAAACTCTTGAAACTAACAAGTTTAGCTTGGTTGCAGGAAAAAAATCAGCAAACAGAAATCAATCACATTTTTATGTATCAGTGAACACTTAGAAACCAAAATTAAAATACCATTTATAATTGCTTCCAAAATCTTTTAGACTATACCTCAGTATAAATCTAACAAAACATAGTCAAGATTTGCAATGAAAACTACGAAATGAAGTTAGAAGAAAAAAAAAGACCTATGGTTTAGGCAGAGGGATATACACATAGAGTAATGGAACAAAATAGAAAATTACAGAACCAGACTCATAAATATATCCAACTGCTTTCTGACAAAGGCACAGTACCTTTCAACAGAAGAACAGGAGCCTTTTTCATAAATAATGCTGGAGCAATTAGATATCCATAGACAGAAAATAAATAAACTTTAACCTAAACTTTACATCATCTATCCTTCAATAAAATTTTTTAAAAATAAATATCAACTACACTTCAATAAAAAACTTAAAAAGACACATACAAAAATTGACTCAATTTATCACAGACTTCATTGTAAAATGTAAAACTATGAAACTTTGGAAGATAGCAAAGGATAAATCTTTGTAATCTAGAATTTGGTGAAAAGTTGTTAGAGTTGATGCCAAAAGCCCTATCCATAAAAAAATAGTTGATAAATTTGGCTTCGTGAAAATTAAAAGCTTCTCTGAAAGACTCAAATATAAGCCAGAACCTCAGGAAAAAACATCAATAAACAATATATCCAATAAAATATTCGCATCTAAAATATAAAGCATTCTCAAAATTAAAAAGCAAAAAACCAATCTGATTAGAAAATAAACAAAGATTTTTTTTTTCCAACAAGGTAGAAGTTTTAAAAGGACTTATCTCAAGCGAATAAAGAAATCTACAGATGGTTAGAAAGAAAGAAAAAAGAAAAAATGGGCAAAGGCATGAACCTCACTGAAGAGGACATGTATTTGGCAGCTAAGCACATGAAGACACATTCAGTATCATTAGTCATTAGGAAAATGCAGATTAAAACTGCCATCACACGTATCAGAATGACAAAAAGTAGTGACAACACCAAATGCTGGAGAAGATAAGGAGGAAACTGGATCACTCCTACATTGATGTTGGGCATATAAAATAATACAGACACTCTGAAAAAGAATATGGCAGTTTCCTATAAAACTAATGGCACTAATGGTAAAGAACCCACCTGCCAAAGCAGAAAACGTAAGAGACTTGGATTTGATCCCTGGGTCAGGGAGCTCCTAGGGAGAAGGAAATGGCAACCCACTCCAGTATTCTTGCCTGGAGAATCCCATGGACAGGGGAGCCTGGTGGGCTGCAGTCCATAGGGTCACAGAGTCGGACACGACTGAAGCAACTTAGCACACAATCAAAACACATGCTTACAACACAATCTAGCAGTCACATTCCTGGGCAGATACCTCAAAATAAGCATTTTTGAAGATTTTAGATTTGAAATGTGGCACGCATGTAATAAAATGCCTAAAGCATACTAATCCAAGTTTTTGCATGTATACACACCCGTGTAACCACCATGACTGGACAGTGCCAGAACCCCAGACCATTCCTTAGTGTCTCTTCCCAGTCTGTATCCACAGAGGTAACTGCTATTTTGTTTCTATTACTATAGATTAGTTTTGGCTGTACCGTGTGTAGTAATAGTAGATTGTTCTTTTACGTTATCACATAGCATTTTATTGTGTGAAGACACCATAGTTTGGGGCTTCCCTGGTGACTCAGTGGTAAAGAATCTGCCTGCAGTGCAGGAGACCCAGGTTCAATCCCTGGGTCAGGAAGATCCCCTGGAGGAGGGCATGGCAACCAACTCCAGTATCCTTGCCTGGAGAATCCCATGGACAGAGGAGCCTGGTGGACTACAGTCCATAGGGCTGCAAAGAGTTGCACACGACTGAAGCGACTGAACACACAGCACATAGCACCCCAGTTTACCCATTTTATTGTTGATAAAAATTGGGGGTTTTCAGTTTGAGACTGTTATGAGTAAAATTAGTAGCTACATTCTTGTGTATATCTTTAGAGTTCATATACACTTCTTTCTCTGGAGTATATACTTTGAGGTAGAATTTTGGGGTCATAGAGAAGGCATTGTTTAGCTTTACATGCTACTAAATGGTTTTCTAAGTGGTTGTACCAATTTATTATTCTTTTGCCAGCAGTACGTGAGAGTTCAAGTTCATCTCCATTCTCGTCAATAGTTGGTATTGCCTATTAGAGATTTTTCTTGTTTTCCTTTTCATTTTAGCTCTTCTGATGGGTATGGGCTGCTATATCATTATGGTTTTAATTTGCATTTCTCAAATGATTAATGATATTGATTATCTTTTCACATATATGTTGGTTATTTGGTTATCATTTTCTGTGCAGTGCCTGATCAAATCTTTTGCTGGTCTAAAAATAATTAGGTTGTTTGTCATTTCAATATTGACTTGTAGGAGTTTGTAATCTATTCTGTATATGAGCCCTTTATCTAAGAGAAGTATCTCTGATCTGTTTTTGGCTATAGGCACTTGTGCTTTTTTCTACCAGTCTTCTGGTGCACCCTGATCACTCCTAATAGTGATTCTATTTGCAAACATCTCTAGGCTTAAGTTTCCAAACCCTGCTGGAGTCACCAACCAATTCTCCAGTGCTTCTGTCAGTGTCTCAGATTCATACAGGCACACGGCTTGCCCTTGCCCAGATTCTGGGCCAGCCATAAACAAAATCTCTCTGTCTTTGATCCCTTCATCTCTCACTTACTTCTCAGAAGCAGGAAGATTTCTTGTTCCCTGAGGTAGAATGAAGTGAGGAAATAAGTTTATTCAAGCAGGTACATGATAATATCATACTCGGAATAAAAGATGTCAAACTATACTCTCACCTGTGGTCACACACACATCAAGGCATCAAACTTAATCAACCAGTCTCCATATCAGCTGCCTCTTATGCATGCAGCTCAATGCTGGGCACTGTGGGAAACCCACAAAGGAGGACTGGACATGGGTCCAGCTGTTGAAAAGCTTACAATCAAGTTGGGAAGAAAAGATGTAATGCAGGTTATGTGATTTAGTAAAATAATGCGTGTTAGATAGTACATAGCATAACTCTTCAGAATCAAAGAGTTTTAGAACTGGGCATGCAAGACCATAAGTGCTAATTCAAGCTGGCCCTGGATGGGACTTCCTTAAGATAGTCTCTCCTTCCCCTTTTCAGCATGGGGGTGGGGAGAAGGGGTTTCTTGGACAACTTTTTTGCATGTAGGAGATACTCAGCACATGTTGGCTGGTTTGAGTGAGGCTTAGGTTGCAGAAATAAATAGCTACATAACACCCATCAGCCAAATACCTACCAAGTACCAGGTACATAGTAAATCACATTTAATTCTTGCCACAATTGTGAGGAGGGAATTGCTTCTGTTTTACCGGTGGGAAAATGGAGGCTCAGGCAAAGAAAAGACATGGCATCTGATAGAGCCACGATTCAAAGCAGGTTGACATACTGGGGCACTTGTTGCTTGCTGTGAGACACCGCCATTTCCTGTTGCTTGAACAAAGGGAAGGGGACAGTGGGCCTAGCCACTCGATGTCAGAGATTAAAGCCCAGGTCCTAGGGTACCGGGTCTCTGAGGCAGGGCCCAGTAGAAGAGGCCAACCCTTCAAGGGAGGCCTAGGGTGGCCTGAGTGGTGACTTTGGATAGCAAGGCAGAAGCGAGAGGGAAGCAGATTAGATAAGAGAAAGTAACACAGCGAGGTGGTCTGTCACCCCTCCCCCCTTCCTGTAACTTCCCCAAAAATAATGCTCAATCTCTCATGTGCCCAGTTTGGCTGGATGTCCATCTGTCCTGTGAAACCCCACCTCCACCTCCACCTCCACCTTGCCATCCAGGAGTGCCCTAGCTATGCCATACCATGGAACTGTGGCTGCTGGGCTGCTGTGGCCTGGCAGTGCCATGCATTCCTCCTTCCTCTCGTCTCATTGTTCTGAAGCAGGAATTCAGACATTGGCCCTTTGTGCTTAAATCTGCCAGTTTTTCCTTCCCTGGTGGCCCAGTGGTTTAGAATCCACCTTGCAATGCAAGGGACACCAGTTTGATCCCTACTCAGGGAAGATTCCACATGTCTTGGAGCAACTAAGCCCATGCACCACAACTGCTAAGTTCTAGGGCCCGCAGGCTGCAACTCCTGAAGCCCGTGTGCCTAGAGCCTGTGCTCCACAACAAGAGAAGCCACGCAGTGAGAAGCCCACACACCAATGAAGAGTAGCCCCTGCTCGCTGCATCTTGAGAAAGAAGTGTGCAGCAACAAAGACCCACCACAGCCAAAAAATAAATAAGTAAATCTTTTTAAAAAATTAAAAACAGAAAAACTGAATCACTTTTCTGTACACCAGAAACTAACAACACTGCAAATCAACTATGCTTCAATTAAAAAAAAATGAAGGCCAGAAAACAACAAAATACCACCAACCACAGCTTACTCCCCTCAAGAAAACCCACAGAGGGAAAAGGAAGATAGTAACGAGACTAGAAAGTTCAGAAAAGGGAAGTATGAACTGAATACAAGATGCCTCACCCCACAGGCACAAACCCATGGTTTGAACTTCTGTTTGTGTGGCATGAAGCAGAGCCCACCCCAAGATGGCAGTGCGGCAAGACCCCTGCCTCCCTCCAGAAAGAGGACTGATCTAGCAGTGGTCTCATGAGCTGGTACATCCCAAGTGTAAGGGAATCCCCCTGCAAATAAGAAATTGAGCGCCAGCTAGCTGTATAAAGGGCAAGCATTTGGTTTCTGCCCAAACCAAAGATTTGTGGACTCAGATACAAAATCTGTTATGTTATTGGATCCCTTTGTCCTTGCAGATTTAAGATGAAAGAGATGGAAATACCTTTCCTGTACATTCATGGTGTGTAGATAGCAGTAATGTGCTGGTAAGTGTTTTAACAATCCACTAGGAAGAAAGAAACAAAAAAGGCATTGAAATGTTTGCTGGTTTCCAGTTCCCTGGTGCAAAGACTCTCCTTGTGGCCAAGTTCAAGCTGCTGACTTAAGGTTACTGAAGGTGGAGTTGGGCAGCCTGAGCTTACCACAGGGTTAAACAACCATAGTGTTGCATTTACCTTATGTGCTTTATGTGCATCGTTGGATAAATGTTCATAGATGAAAAAAGTGAGGCTCAGAAAAATAGATTACTTACCCTGTGTCATTAGCTACTTACTGGTGGAAAGAGGAGTTTAAAATAAATTAAAATTGATCTGCTCTAGACCAGTAATTCTGAAGCTTTTTTGATATTGGCATAAACAGCCTTTTTTTTTTCTTAGTCTTATGAGAGGATTTTATGAGCAATAAATTGGATAGCCTGTGTAAGACCCCTAGTATAGATTTATACAATTGATGATCAATAAATAACTGTTATTTATTACTATCAATATTGTTATTAGTATCATATCCTTGTTATGTATGAGGTAGAGGCTCCTTGCTTTGATGTGGAAAAAATGAAGCATTTGTTGACATGAACCTAGTTAGAGAAGAAGTGGCTATGCCTGCAGTTTCAATAAAATTCTTTGAAAGGCATTTCTTATGGCACAGACCTTGTAAGAAGCAGAGCAGGGCTCAAGGCCATAATTTCTCCATATATCCCAAAACAGATTTCATTGGCTTCTCTTAAACTCTGCTCTTTAAGCCAGATCATAGCATGTGTTGAGGTTTAGATAATACCACACCCATGGGATGCTGAGGGCAGAAACCTTGAGCAGGAGAGAATACCTTGCTGCCAAAGGATGTTGCCAAGCCAAGAAGTACATCTTCATGAGGCACTCAGTGGCCATAAACTCAGCTCCATTCCATGTTTTCCTCTCACTCTTATGTATTTTTACTTTAGAACACTGTGTACACATGGGTGTTGGTTTTATTCTCAGTGGTTCCCAAAATAGAAAACAGATAACAAACACTTACCAAATTGTGGTGCTGGGGAAGACTCTTGAGACTCCCTTGGACTGCAAGGAGATCAAACCAGTCAATCCTAAAGAAAATAAACCCTGAATATTCATTAGAAGGACCGATGCTAAAGCTGAAGCTCCAATACTTTGGCCACCTGATGCAAAGAGCCAACTCATTGGAAAAGACCCTGATACTGGGAAAGACTGAGGGCAAGAGAAGGAAGCGACAGAGGATTAAATGGTTGGATAGCATCACTGACTCAGTGGACATGAGTTTGAGCAAACTCTGGGAAATAGTGAAGGACAGGGGAGCCTGGTGTACTGCAGTCCATGAGGTCACAGAGTTGGTACCTCTTAGTGGCTGAACAACAGCAGCAAGTGCCTAACAAATAATTTTGTGAAAGTACATTATGACTCTATTTTCACAATAACTCAGACCAAACTAGAATCTTTATAGTAGAAAGTATTACATCCCTCACCCATGAGTCAAACATTTACAGATTTAGCAAATGGGCTCTGTGTCCTAAAACGATGTTTACTTGTAACTATTGTTGTTGTTTAGTCACTAGTTATGTCCAACTCTTTGGGACCTGGAGGCCCGCCAGCATCCTCTGTCCATGGGATTTCCCAGGTAAAAATATTAGAGTGGGTTGCCATTTCCTTCTCTGGGGATCTTCCCGACTCAGGGATCAAACTCATGACTCGTGCATTGCGGGTTTGCTACTGAGCCACCAGGGACTCATTTTCTTATTTAAATATGTGATTTTGAGTCCTGGCTCTATGACTTTTTTAACTGACTTGACTCTGAAACTTTATGGCATTGAGACACTCGAGCCCAGAGGGTCACAGGGCAGGTTGGTTTGGGATTTTGTTTTTGTATTACAGTTTGTGGTCATTTTAATTTATCAACATAAAATTCAAATAAATGGATATTCCCAGAAGTTCCCTCTGGGACAATTATTGGGAAAATGCCATTAGTTCCTAAAGTTTAAAATGTCCTACCTCAGAAAATCCCAAGTTGCACACATACCAAAAAGAATAATTTCAAACTCATAGAAAAAGAGGTCAGTTTTGTGGTTACCAGAGGTGGGAGTTGGGAGGTGGGGAGAAAGGGAAGGTGGAACTGGATGAAGGTGGTGAAAAGGTACAGACTTCCAGTTACAAAATAAAAAAATACTAGTCATGTAAAACATTTTGAATATAATTGACACTGCTGTTATAGGTGAGAGGTGTTAAGAGAGTAAATCCTGAGTTCTTATCACGAGAAAAAAATTTTTTTCTATTTCTTTAACCATATCTATTTGAAATGATGAGTATTCGCTAAACTTACTGTTACTTCATGATGTATGTAAGTGAAATCATTCTGTGGTACACCCTAAGCTTATACAATGCTGTATGTCAATTATATCTCGATAAAACTGGAAGAAAAAAGTAATAAAATATTCTTAGAAGAATGATTTGCAATGCCAGTTTTAATGGCTGGTAAGCATTGTATCATGTGCATATATTTACTGATTTTTCAGGTGGTCCATTATTATTAGATACGTAGATCGGGTAAAGTATTCCTCCGTCATTAATAAGGCTGTGATACACATCCTTATTCACAGAGTGTTGTGCACATCTCTGATTGTTTCACTGGACTTGCTACTAAAACTTTGTGCCCTCTGGAAGCTTTTGATACATTATTGCCAGATTTCTCTGCCAAACAGTTGCATTTAAGGTCTTTATTCCCAACAGCAGTTCATGAAAGTGTCTGTTTTTTTCACACTGTCAGCACATCAGATATTGCCATACTATTTCTTTAACTTCTTTAATGATTCTCAATTTTATAGGCAAAAAAAAGTGCCAACTTGTTTTTTTTAGTTTGTACCTCTTGGAAAAAAACATGATTTTTAAAAGAATCCTTTTAAAAAAGCCCTGGACCCCTCACGTTTCCCAGCATCGTGTTGGGGGCGCCACAGCCACTGCACTGGGGCTGCGTGGCCAAGTGACTCACTCTGTCAAAAGGCTAACAGAGTTCCCTGCGTCGGAGGTTCTGTCAGAGCACCACGTGGCTTACTTTTGACCCTAAATACCAACATCCTTTGTTCCGAGAGGAGGGGAAGAGAAAGCATCAAGTAAACATCCTAAGAAAAGGTAGCAGCTGGCAGGAGCATTTCTGCTTTCATTTGTCTGGATTGTTCGGTTCAGACTGAAGGGCAGATAGGAAAGCCCTTTAACAGGCAGGGAAATGGACCGTAAGGAGACTTTGTTTTGACACAGGTCACTCTCGGTGTTTTAATGCACTCACAACAGTTTCTCCTTCTGGTGTGGAGTTGGAACGACCCTGGACTCCACAGAGGCGTGGTGCCCTCCCTGTAGACTGAGCGAGTCACATTCTGTCGCTCCTCTGTTGCAGTTCTGAGTCGAATACGTTTGCCCTCATCTCTTTTCCCCCCTTCTGTTAGGAGCAGACTAAATCTAATACTGTGTTCTTAGCGTATGTTGAACTTAGTGAACTCTGTGATTCTCATGAAAAGGCTCGAGTGGAGAAAGGCCAGGTCTTGTAATTAAAGGCTTCTGGAAGCATCCTTCAGAGCGCATGCCATTGGCTCTTGTACCCTGTTGTCCACCAGAGTCTCTTCTCTGTGTATTTCGGTGTAAGTGTGATGTGGCTAAAGAGAGCTGATGCTTGAGATTTTTCACTGTGACAGTGCAGAATAACAAAGAAGGGGGAGACGTTGCTTTCATTTTATTTTTAGGTTAAGTTTATATTGACCTAGCTTCCATTGCTCTGAGAATTACTATATGAAAAAAAATTTTTTTAATGTAGTCTGTACTATTATATCATTATTATTGATGTAATGGGTTAAAAATTGCATATTGGTTTTCATTTTTAATCCGTCTATTATATATAATATGAACTTTCCAGATGGCACAGTGGTAAAGAATCTGCCTGCCAGTGCAGGGAGACACAAGAGATGCAGATTTGATCCCTAGGTCAGGAAGATCCCCTGGAGCAGGAAATGGCAACCTACTCTAGTATTCTTGCCTGAAAAATTCCATGGACAGAGGCACCTACTGGGCTACAGTCCAGGGGATCGAAAAGAGTTGGGCGCAGCTGAGCACAACACCCATACAGAATATATATTAAATATTAGTTTTATATCTGGTCAGCCTCAACTCTACCCCTTCCTAGGTTTTAACACTTTTTTTCACTTTATTCCAGACTGCAGCTTTTCCCTAAGCTCATATCAGGTCCTCATATATAGAAAACTGCCTTGTTTATTTGAATAAGAAAAAGTTTGAGACTTCCAGAAGAACATTAAACAGCTACATACATACAGAAACAGAATATAGAATATACATTTCTAATTTAACCTTGGTATAAGTCACAACTTCTCTAGACCTGTTTTTACATGATGAAAGGAGAGTTTATCATTAGAAGAGAGAACACAAGTAAACCCTTCTCTATTTCAGACCTGTCAGGGGAGTCAGGCCCCAAGTCTTTCCCAAACCAGGAGCTGTTTCCCCTTCTCCTCCTGAATCTTAGCTCCATTCCCCTCTAGCTCTTTACTTACTAATAGAACCAGACAGTAGGGTTAATAACCACCACTGATTCCTATTCTGGACCCGGAATAGGTGTATAAGGTTCAGAGGGTGGATTTACTTGCTCCATGAGGCACACAGAATCCAGGAGTGGTTGAACTTGAACTTAAACCCATGTTTTCAAGCTCCAGAACCATAATCTCAACCACTGAACTATGCTGTCCCAAAGTAGCCTGGTGGTTCTCCAACATTTTTTCAGCACTGAAACTTTTTAACTGATATCTTCCATAAAATTGCAAAAATAGGGCTGCCCTGGGTAAGAAGGAACCCAGTCTTATTTGCTTGGCCTCATTTACAAGCCTGGGTTGGCCCTATGGTGCTTTCACAGAACACTGAGCTGCAGGAAGTAGGAGAGGAAACCACTACATTCCCATGACTACACTGACCTTGATGGAGCAAAACCTACCTTGCCTCCTCTCCAGAGTCTCTGGGTGAAGACCAAGCAGTCAGGGTCCACAACAGCAGAGGCCCAAGAGCGTGAGTCACAGCTTAAGTAGCAGTGTCAACAGTCAAAGGGCCAATAGAGCTGCCCTATTTTAATACTTCCGCAGCACTGCAGAAAGGTTATCAAGAGACAAGCGGTGTCTGCATTTTCTCTGCCTTGACAATGGACATGATAAGGGATTTGAAAACTCATTTCCCCTGTTCTCTGCCAAGTAAAAACCAGAGTTATACTGAATAAAAATTGAATACCCTATGTGGCTGGTTTGGTAATCATTAATGCATCCTTAATATCTAGCCATGTGTGCTAGTCATACCAAAATCTGCTTTTAGATCTTTCAATTCAGTTCAGTTCAGTTGCTCAGTTGTGTGCGACTATTTGCAGCCCCATGGACTGCAGCACACCAGGCTTCCCTGTCCTTCATCATCTGGAGCTTGCTCAAACTCATGTCCATTGAGTCAGTGATACCATCCAACCATCTCATCCTCTGTCATCCCCTTCTCCTCTTGTCTTCAGTCTTTCCCAGCATCAGGGTCTTTTCCAGTAACTCAGTTCTTCACATCAGGTGGCCAAAGTATTGGAGTTTCAGCTTCAGTATCAGTCCTTCCAATAAATATTCAGGACTAATTTCCTTTAGGATGGACTGGTTGGATCTCCCTGCTGTCCAAGGGACTCTCAAGAGTCTTCTCCAACACCACAGTTCAAAAGCATCAATTCTTCACCACTCAGCTTTCTTTATAGTCCAACTCTCACATCCATACATGACTCATGGAAAAACCATAGCTTTGACTAGATGGAACTTTGTTGGCAAAGTAATATCTCTGCTTTTTAGTATGCTGTCTAGGTTGGTCACAGTTTTTCTTCCAAGAAGCAAACAACTTTTAATTTCATGTCTGCAGTCACCATCTACAGTAATTTTGGAGCCCCAAAAATAAAGTCTTTCACTGTTTCCCCATCTATTCGCCATGAAGTGATGGGACCAGATGGCATGATCTTAGTTTTCTGAATGTTGAGTTTAAAGCCAGCTTTTTCACTCTCCTCTTTGACTTTCATCAAGAGGCTCTTTAGTTCCTCTTTGCTTTCTGCCATAAGGGTGGTGCTATCTGCATATCTGAGGTTATTGATATTTCTCCCAGCAATCTTGATTCCAGCTTGTGCTTCTTCCAGCCCAGAGTTTCTCATGATGTTCTCTGCATATAAGTTAAATAAGCAGGGTGACAATATACAGCCTTGACATACTCCTTTCCCTATTTTGAACCTTTCTGTTGTTCCATGTCCAGTTCTAACTGTTGCTTCCTGACCTACATACAGATTTCTCAAGAGGCAGGTCAGGTGGTCCGGTATTCCCATCTCTTTAAGAATGCTCCAGAAATAACTCATGCTTTAATAGAATCTGACATGTCAGTGTCCTAGTGAAGAATATTGCTTTCATTGTCTCTTGCCTTCTGAAATACCTCAGTCCACTGGGGACCAGTGTATTTATAGTACCCACAAATTGTTTTTAAATTTCAACTGTTGAGTTAGGTGTGCTTGAAGGACTTGTGAGCACAGAACCGCAGCTACACTACCTAGTTGGCCCCAGGAGCACTTATCTTCAGATAAATGGGAGAAGAGAATTTATCTTGACTGCAGGGGTAAAAATCATAGTGCATAATCAATCCAAGCAGATGAGGGTTAGCAATGAACATGCAGAAGAAACCGATGTTGGTGAGTAAAGAGAAGGAGGCCAGAAGTTTTCCATAAGAAGTATAACCTAATCAGAACCCTGGCAACTTGAATGGGATTTAAAAGCATGTCCAAAAGAAGTTTGCCTTGTTGGCTCTCTGGTGGTAGTGGAGTGAGAGCGCTTGGAGCAAGTTCCTAGAACTTTCGGCCACAGTAGAGTGTAAATTATGCAACAATCAAATTCATTTATTGGTTTTATTTAAGCTGAGTTTTTCATTTTGGATTTTTTCTTTTTCACATTTTCAAATACTTCAACCACATGTAAAATCTTCTTTGGAAATGACCGATCAACCAGCATCGTTACAAGTACATGTGGACACAGCATACTTAGCGCAGGATCCTGTATGCACATCCGCTCTTCCATTTGCTGTGTAAGACGTTTCTGTTTCCTAGTGCAGAACACCCTTCTCTGAGCTCACCTACTTGGGACTGCTGATGAACATGGAGGCAGTTTTCAATCTGGGGCTGCTACAAATACAGCTGCTATGAACATCTGTAACATCTTTGTTTGAACATAAGCTTTCTTCTCTCTTGAGTAAATACCTAGGGGTGATATATGCCTGGACTTGTATAGTGGATGCATATTGAATTTTCTTAAAAACTGCTCAACTCTTTCCCAAAGTGACTGTACCATTTTATATCCTCATCAGTAGTGTGGGAGTTCTAGCTGTTCTACATCCTCACCAACATTTAGTAAATTTGTTATTTTTTTTTTCTTTTATTATACTGTTTATTTTTTTTCCTGGTGATTCTCATGCCTTTTAAGGATTTGCCTTCTTCACATCTTCACCTTCCCCCAACCTCTGCAGTATACTTTCTATTCAGTCAAGTCCTCCTTCCGCTGGAAATGACTTCTAAGAGCTCCCCATCCTTACTGTCCTGACCTGGATCCACTTCCCAGGCCACACCACTGTCCTCTGGAAGCTTATCTCCTACTGGGTGGGGCTCCCTGGCTCCTGGGCCCTCCATCTTCCTCTCTTGCTTTGCCTGAGTACAGACCTAAGTAACTTTCAATGGGGAGAAGGCAATGGCACCCCACTCCAGTACTGTTGCCCGGAAAATCCCATGGATGCAGGAGCCTGGTAGGCTGCAGTCCATGGGGTCGCTAAGAGTCAGACACGACTGAGTGACTTCACTTTCACTTTCCACTTTCATGCATTGGAGAAGGAAATGGCAACCCGCTCCAGTGTTCTTGCCTGGAGAATCCCATGGATAGAGAAGCCTGGTGAGCTGCAGTCCATGGGGTCGCACAGAGTCAGACACGACTGAAGCAACTTAGCAGCAGCAACTTTCAATGAGAGAACAATGATAGATAGAATTTCTGAATCCTCACACATCTGAAATGTTTTCGTCCTGCCTTCATACCTTATATACTTTGATAGTTTGATTGAGCAGAGAAATGTTGGCTCAAAGTTATTTTCCTTTAGAACTCAAAAACCATCTATCATCTTTTAGCGTCCTCTGTAGCTAATGATGTTTCATTATATTATTTCAAATCCATTCTTATTTTCAGAAAGAACCTTTCTGCATCCTTGGTTTTCTGAAATGTCCCCAAGAATGTGTCTGAGCCTAGGTGCTGTTCATGATACTAACAACTCAATAGACTGTTTCAATCTGAACACTTTTGTTCCTTTAATCTGGAAAGTCCTCAATCTCAATTTTGTATAATTCCTTCCACTCTGATTAGTTGATTCCTATTAATCACATTTTGAATCTCATCCATTTTTCCCTCCAGGTAGTTTGTTATTTTCTCCTTTATATTTTGTCTCTTTTGTGGTATGGTTTTCCATTTTAGTCACTCAAAGGAATAGAGGTATATCATATTTTAATTTGTATTTTTTAATGAATACTGATGTTATATGTTTCTCTTTTCTTTTACTTTTAACCAATCTATTTCTTAATATGTGAAGTTAGTATCTAAAGGCAGCATTTATCTAATATCTTCATAATAACTTTGCAACTTTTCTGTAAGTTTGAAATTACTCCAAAATTAGAAGTTTATGTTTTTTGTTTGTTTTATTTTATTTTTTAACTTTACAATATTGTATTGGTTTTGCCATATATCAAAATGAATCTACCACAGGTATACACGTGTTCCCCATCCTGAACCCTCCTCCCTCCTCCCTCCCCATACCATCCCTCAGGGTTGTCCCAGTGCACCAGCCCGAAGCATCCAGTATCGTGCATTGAACCTGGACTGGCGACTCATTTCATATATGATATTATACATGTTTCAATGCCATTGTCCCTAATCATCCCACCCTCTCCTTCTCCCACAGAGTCCAAAAGACTGTTCTATACATCAGTGTCTCTTTTGCTGTCTCGTATACAGGGTTATGTTTTTAAAAAGACTTAAATACTAGAGAAAAGATACTTTATATTTACTCATTTCCAGTGCTGTTCATTTCTTTGTGCAGATCTACATTCACTTCTCATATAATTTTCCTCTTGTCTGAAGTTCTTCCTTTAACTTTTTTGTAGTACTGTTCTGTTGGTGATGAATTAATTCAACTTTTGTTTGTAACCGTCTTTATTTCACCCTCAATTTTTTTGATAATTCTTCAGGGTATAGATTCTCAGTTGAGTCTTTTTTCATTACTCTAAATGTGTTTTTCTAGTATTTCCTCATTTGAGTTGTTTCTAATCAGAAATATCATCATTATGTTATGCTGCGGTGTAGTTTTCTTCAGGTTACTTGTACTTGGATATCAATAAGATTCTCAGATCTGCGGATTAATATTTTCAATTAAACGTGAGTTTTGAGCCACTACTTCTAATTGTCTTTTCACCACTGCTTATTTTTAGGGACTCTAATTATTTGTCCATTAGGCCACGTCTTAAAATTATCTCATTGATGATTTTTAAATTTTTTTTTAAATTCTTTTTTCTCAGTTCCATTTTCAATACTCTCTATTGATATCATCAAGTTCACTAATCATTTCTTCTGCAATGTCCCATGTACCATTAATCCTATTCTACTTTTCTATATGTTTTACATAAATTGCCTTTCCCTCACCTCTGGATTATACCCAATGATATTGCTAATGATTTTTTGTACATAAAATGTTTCTTATATTTTTATAGCAGTTCCTTAAATTGGCAATTTTTTCCACATTTCATGGATTCTGAGAAGCAAGTAAGGGGGTGATATTAATAGTATCTGTGTTTTACAGGTAAAGTAAATGAGAAATCAAGTGAGACTGCCAAGGTGTCTAGTGAGTGGAAATCACTGTGGTTGATCATAATCATTTATCTTTTCTTATATGATCATGTTTAATCGGGAACAATTTCCTATTTTTAAATTTGGTTGTTTTGGGTTACATAGACATATATTACATTATAGATGGATATTCAGTTCAGTTCAGTTCAGTTCAGTCGCTCAGTCGTGTCCGACTCTTTGTGACTCCATGAATCGCAGCACGCCAGGCCTCCCTGTCCATCACCAACTCCCGGAGTTCACCCAAACTCATGTGCATCGAGTTGGTGATGCCATCCAGCCATCTCATCCTCTGTTGTCCCCTTCTCCTCCTGCCCCCAATCCCTCCCAGTATCAAAGTCTTTTCCAGTGAGTCAGCTCTTCACATCAGGTGGCTGAAGTATTGGAGTTTCAGCTTCAACATCAGTCCTTCCAGTGAATACTCAGGACTGATCTCCTTTAGGATGGACTGATTGGATCTCCTTGCAGTCCAAGGGACTCTCAAGAGTCTTCTCCAGCACCACAGTTCAAAAGCACCAATTCTTCGGTGCTCAGCTTTCTTCACAGTCCAACTCTCACATCCATACATGACCACAGGAAAAACCATAGCCTTGATTAGATGGACCTTTGTTGGCAAAGTAATGTCTCTGCTTTTGAATATGCTATGTAGGTTGGTAATAACTTTCCTTCCAAGGAGTAAGTGTCTTTTAATATCATGGCTGCAGTCACCATCTGCAGTGATTTTGGAGCCCCCCAAAATGAAGTCTGACACTGTTTCCACTGTTTCCCCATCTATTTCCCATGAAGGGATGGGACCAGATGCCATGATCTTAGTTTTCTGAATGTTAAGCTGTAAGCCAACTTTTTCACTCTCCTCTTTCACTTTCATCAAGAAGCTCTTTAGTTCCTCTTTGCTTTCTGCCATAAGGGTAGTGTCATCTGCATATCTGAGGTTACTGATATTTCTCCCGGCAATCTTGATTCCAGCTTGTGCTTCTTCCAGCCCAGCATTTCTCATGATGTACTCTGCATAGAAGTTAAAAATCAGGGTGACAATATACAGCCTTGACGTACTCCTTTTCCTATTTGGAACCAGTCTGTTGCTCCATGTCCAGTTCTAACTCTTGCTTCCTGACCTGCATATAGCTTTCTCAAGAGGCAGGTCAGGTGGTCTGGTATGCCCTTTTCTTTCAGAATTTTCCACAGTTTGTTGTGATTCACACAGTCAAAGGCTTTGGCATAGTCAATAAAGCAGAAATAGATGTTTTTCTGGAACTCTCTTGCTTTTTCAATGATCCAACGGATGTTGGCAGTTTGATCTCTGGTTCCTCTGCCTTTTCTAAAACCAGCTTGAACATCTGAAAGTTCACGGTTCACGTATTGCTGAAGCCTGGCTTGGAGAATTTTGAGCATTACTTTCCTAGCGTATGAGATGAGTGCAATTGTGTGGTAGTTTGAGCATTCTTTGGCATTGCCTTTCTTTGGGATTGGAATGAAAACTGACCTTTTCCAGTCCTGTGGCCACTGCTGAATTTTCCAAATTCGCTAGCATATTGAGTACAGCACTTTCACAGCATCATCTTTCAGGATTTGAAATAGCTCAACTGGAATTCCATCACCTCCACTAGCTTTATTCATAGTGATTCTTCCTAAGGCCCACTTGACTTCACATTCCAGGATGTCTGGCTCAAGATGGATATTAAATATATTATATTACATTACTATTTACCAAGTTGTAAAGATACATCAATTCCTTTGTTTGTAACCCTATCTGAATTACTTTGCTGACAAAGGTCTGTCGACAAAGGTCTGTCCAAGCTATGGTTTTCCAGTGGTCAAGTGTGGATGTGAGAGGTGGACCATAAAGAAGGCTGAGTGCCAAAGAAGTGATGTTTTTGAACTATAGTGTTAGAGAAGACTCTTGAGAGTCCCTTGGACTGCACTTAGATCAAGCCAGTCAATCGTAAAGGAAATAAACCCTGAATGTTCATTGGAAGGACTGATGCTGAAGCTGAAGCTCCAATACTTTGGCCACCTGATGCAAAGAGCCAACTCATTAGAAAAGACCCTGATGCTGGGAAATATTGCAGGCAGGAGAAGAAGGGGGGGGATAGAGGATGAGATGGTTGGATGGCATCACCGACATGAGTTGAACAGCTCCAGGAGATGGTGAAGGACAGGGAATCCTGGCATGCTGCAGTCCATGGAGTCACAAAGAATTGGACATGACTGAGTGAACAACAACAATCTGAATTCTAGCCAGTGATTTTTTCAGGAAATGTGAAACCAGGAAACAATATGCTAGGTTTCTTCTGTAAATACTGATGAATATTAGTCACATAAGTGACTGAGAGGTACTCACATAACCAAAACGAAGTATAGGAGAGCTTGAATGAGTGGGGAAATTACCTGCTACTAGGCCCAGCTCTCTCATTAACTCACTTTCATGCCAACCTCCTTTCCTTATGCAGATAATAGAAGAGGAAAATCTAGTTCAGTAAATATTTATCAGGGGCTTACTATGAGCGAAACATTGACACATGACTTTTGATTTAAACCTCACCACAGTCCAGACGTCCCATTATATAGGAGAGAGAACCAATATCAAAGAGATAAGAAGGGGCAAAAGGAGAAAAGGAAAGATATACCCATCTGAATATAGAGTTCCAAAGAATAGCAAGGAGAGATAAGAAAGCCTTCCTAGGTGATCAGTGCAAAGAAATAGAGGAAAACAATAGAATGGGAAAGATTAGAGATCTCTTCAAGAAAATTGGAGATACCAATGGAACATTTCATGAAAATATGGGCTCAATAAAGGACAGAAATGGTATGGACCGAACAGAAACAGAAGATATTAAGAAGAGGTGGCAAGAATACACAGAAGAACTATACAAAAAAGATCTTCACGACCCAGATAATTATGATGGTGTGATCACTCACCTAGAGCCAGACATCCTGGAATGTGAAGTCAAGTGGGCCTTAGAAAGCATCACTACGAACAAAGCTAGTGGAGGTGATGGAATTCCAGTTGAGCTATTTCAAATCCTGAAAGATGATGCTGTGAAAGTGCTGCACTCAATATGTCAGCCAATTTGGAAAACTCAGCAGTGGCCACAGGACTGGAAAAGGCCAGTTTTCATTCCAATCCCAAAGAAAGGCAATGCCAAAGAATGTTCAAACTACCACACAATTGCACTCATCTCACACGCTAGGAAAGTAATGCTCAAAATTCTCCAAGCCAGGCTTCAGCAATACGTGAACCATGAACTTTCAGATGTTCAAGCTGGTTTTAGAAAAGGCAGAGGAACCAGAGATCAAATTGCCAACATCCGTTGGATCATTGAAAAAGCAAGAGAGTTCCAGGAAAGCATCTGTTTCTACTTTATTGACTTTGCCAAAGCCTTTGACTATGTGAATCACAACAAACTGAGGAAAATTCTTCAAGAGATGGGCATACCAGACCACCTGACCTGCCTCTTGAGAAATCTGTATGCAGGTCAGGAACCAACAGTTAGAATTGGTCATGGAACAACAGAAAGGTTCAAAATAGGGAAAGGAGTACGTCAAGGCTGTATATTGTCACCCTGCTTGTTTAACTTATATGCAGAGTACATCATGAGAAACGCTGGACTGGAAGAAACACAAGCTGGAATCAAGATTGCCGGGAGAAATATCAATAACCTCAGATATGCAGATAGCACCACCCTTATGGCAGAAAGCAAAGAGGAACTAAAGAGCCTCTTGATGAAAGTCAAAGAGGAGAGTGAAAAAGCTGGCTTTAAACTCAACATTCGGAAAACTAAGATCATGCCATCTGGTACCATCACTTCATGGCGAATAGATGGGGAAACAGTGAAAGACTTTATTTTGGGGGGCTCCAAAATCACTGTAGATGGTGACTGCAGACATGAAATTAAAAGTTGTTTGCTTCTTGGAAGAAAAACTGTGACCAACCTAGACAGCATACTAAAAAGCAGAGATATTACTTTGCCAACAAAGGTCCGTCTAGTCAAAGCTATGGTTTTTCCATGAGTCATGTATGGATGTGAGAGTTGGACTATAAAGAAAGCTGAGTGGTGAAGAATTGATGCTTTTGAACTGTGGTGTTGGAGAAGACTCTTGAGAGTCCCTTGGACAGCAGGGAGATCCAACCAGTCCATCCTAAAGGAAATTAGTCCTGAATATTTATTGGAAGGACTGATGTTGAAGCTGAAACTCCAATACTTTGGCCACCTGATGTGAAGAACTGACTTACTGGAAAAGACCCTGATGCTGGGAAAGACTGAAGATGCGAGGAGAAGGGGATGACAGAGGATGAGATGGTTGGATGGCATCACCGACTCAATGGACATGGGTTTGGGTAAACTTCGGGAGTTGGTGATGGACAGGGAGGTGTGGCATGCTGCAGTCCTTGGGATCACAAAGAGTCCGACATGACTGAGCAACTGAACTGAACTTGAGAAGGGGCAAGGCAGGGTCATGTTCCTTTCTGTGTACAAAGCCCTGCTTGCTATTAAGGAACCGGTAAAGATGAAAGAGAGTTCTTCTCCTCAGGTTGCTTTCAAAATAGCAGAAGTGAACAGATGCACAGACAGTGAGCAGGGAGGCACCAGTTAATAAGGAGAAGCAAGCGCTGCAAGAAATGGTGCTGAAGGCAAGGGAAGCACGTCGGAGGGAGAAATCACTTCTGCCTCTCATGGGTGGGTGAGGGTCAGGTGCTGATTTATCTTGAGAGTAGACTTTAATTTATATATCTAAGGGAGATGATGATTTTTTATAAGCAGAGATATCAATTCTGGGTGCAGGTATCATCAGTAAGCATCACCGTACACAGTGATGATAAAACTTGGAGTGTGTGCAGGACTCAACCAGCAGGTTGGTGTGGGTGGAACACAAGCCCTGGTGACTCAGAGTGTCCCCTCCAGACCTGCTCCATCCCTGTTAGCAGGGAGCTCCCTAGAAATGCAGGCTGTCGGGTCCCACTCCAGATGGATTGCAGTCTGCACAGGTGATTCATGTGCAGAGGAATAAAGGGACAAGTCACGCAGAAAGGTAGCTTCTGATCAGATTCATAGAAACTGCAGGATGTATCGATTAGATGAGGCCTTGGCATACGACCCAGCAATCTACTGCTGGGCATACACACTGAGGAAACCAGAATTGAAAGAGATACGTGTACCACCATGTTCATTGCAGCAGCTGCTGCTAAGTCGCTTCAGTCATGTCGGACTCTGTGCGACCCCATAGACGGCAGCCCACCAGGCTCCCCCGTCCCTGGGATTCTCCAGGCAAGAACAGTGGAGTGGGTTACCATTTCCTTCTCCAATGGGTGAAAGTGAAGTTGCTCGGTCGTGTCCAATTCCTAGGGACCCCATGGACTGCAACCTACCAGGCTCTTCCATCCATGGGATTTTCCAGGCAAGAGTACTGGAGTGGGTTGCCATTGCCTTCTCCGGTTCATTGCAGCACTTTTTACAATAGCTAGGACATGGAAACAACCTAGATGTCTATCGGCACACGAATGGATAAGAAAGTAGTGGTACATGTACACAATGGAATATTACTCAGCTATTAAAAATAACACATTTGAATCAGTTCTAATGAGGTGGCTGAAACTGGAGCCCATTATACAGAGTGAATTAATTTAGAAAGAAAAACACCAATATAGTATATTAATGAATATATATGGAATTTAGAAAGATGGTAATGATGACCCTATATGTAAGACAGCAAAAGAGACACAGATATAAAGAACAGACTTTTGGACTCTGTGGGAGAAGGTGAGGGTGGGATGTTTTGAGAGAACAGCATTGAAACATGTATATTACCATATGTGAAATAGATCACCAGTCCAAGTTTGATGCATGAAACAGGACACTCAAAGCTGGTGCACTGGGAAAACCCAGAGGGATGGGATGGGGAGGGAGGTGGGAGGGGGTTTCGGGATGGGGGACACATGTACACCCATGGCTGGTTCATGTCAGTGTATGGCAAAAACCACCACAATATTGTAAAATAAGTAGCCTCCAATTAAAATGAATAAATTTGTTTAAAAAAAAAGATGAGGTCTTGGAGCAAGACAGGGTGTCCATGTCTGCTCTGCCTTCAGCTCCATCACTTTCCAGCTGTGGGACCTCTGGAAAAGTTACTTCAACTATATCTAAGTTACCTGTGGCCTCATAAGATTTTTTTTTAATGTACTTTATTTTTTTAGATCCGTTTCTGGTTCACAGCAAAACCCAGGGGAAAGGACAGAGAGTTCCTGTTCACCCGCTGCCCCCACACACCTTCAGCATCCTCTGTTACTGACATCCCCAACCGGAGTGGGGCTGTGTTACAGCTGATGAACCTACGTTGACTCATCATCACCCAAAGTCCATAGTTTGCAGTAGGGTTCACCCTTGGTGTCATCCAGTCTAATGCATTTAGATAAATGTGTAGTAATAGGTATCTGTCACTATGGTATCACCTTCACAACCCGAAAAATCACCTAAAAACGTGCTGTGCCTTTCCATCTCTTCTCCCGAGTCCCTGGCAACTGCTGATCTTTTACTGTCTCTAGAATTTGCCTTTTTACAGAAAGTATTATAGTTGGAATCATACAATATATACCCATGTCATATTGGCTTCTTTCACTTAGTAATATGCGTTTTTTAAAGCTTCTTTGCATGGGTTGATAGTTCATTTCTTTTTAATGCTGAATAATATGCTTTTAAATTGTGATTCTGGAGAAGACTCTTGAGAGTCCCTTGGACAGCAAGGAGATCAAACCAGTGACTCCTAAAGGAAGTGAACCATGAATATTCACTGGAAGGACTGAGGCTGAGGCTGAAGCTCCAAACTTTGGCCACCTGATGTGAAGAGCTGCTTCACTGGAAAACACCCTGATTCTGGGAAAGATTGAAGGCAAAAGGAGAAGGGGGCGGCAGAGAATGAGATGGTTGGATAGTGTTACTGACTCAATGGACATGAATTTGAGCAAACTCCAGGAGATAGTGAAGTGCAGAGGAGCCTGGCATGCTGCAGTCCATGGGGCCACAAAGAGTCAGACACGATTGAGCGACTGAACAACAGCAGCAGCAATATTCCGTTGTCTAGATGTATCACAGGCTATTTATCCATTCACACCCGGGAGGGTATCTTGGTTACTTCTAGGTTTGGTAATTGTGAATAAAACTGCTCCAAATATCCAGGTGCAAGTTTTTCCTTAATATATATTTTTTTAGTTTTAATATTTTTTCTTGAAGTATAGTTGATTTACAATGCCATATTAATTACTGCTATACAGCAAAGTGATCCAGTTATACATATTCTTTTAAAAAAATACTCATTTCCAAATACTCAGTATGGTTTATCATAGAACACTGAGTAGAGTCCTCTATGCTATGAAGTAGGACATTGTTTATCCACTCTGTATATAAAAGTTTATATATGCTAACTCCAACCTTCTACTCCGTCACTCCTCCAAACCCCTCCCCCTTGGCAACTGCCAGTCTATTTTCCATCCATAATTCTGTGTCTGGTTCATAGATGGGTTCATTTGTGTTGTATTTTAGATTCCACATATAAGTGTTATCCTATAATATTTGTCTTTCTCTTTCTGACTTAACTTCGCTTAGTGTGATAATCCCTAGGTCTGTCCATGTTGCCCCAAATGGCATCATTTTGTTCTTATTATGGCTCAGTAATATTCCACTGAATATGTGTAACACATCTTCTTTATCCATTCATCAAAACTAGTGGTAATCTGGACTCAGGAAGATCAAAGATAATTATATGGAATTAAATGAACTGCTGAATGTGGTCATAATCTTGTGACTTGTCTCGCATATTCCTGGCTTCTTGATTTATTTGTTTTTCACTACGCTGGGTCTTTGTTGCTGCCTCTGGACTTTCTCTAGTCACAGTATGTGGGGCTACTCTGTAGTTGGAGTGCACAGGCGTTTCAGTGCAGTTTGGTCTCTAGTTGTAGAGCCCCGGCTCAGGGCACATGGGCTTCAGCAGTTGCAGCACACTGGCTCAGTAGTTGCGGTGCATGGGCTTACTTGCTCTGCAACATGTGAAATCTTCCTGGACCAGGGATCGAACTCTTGTCTCCTCATTGGCAGGCCATTTCTTAACCACTTTACCACCAGAGAAATCCATTGCTGGCTTCTGATCTTTGTTTTTAAGATATAGAAAAGCCCTCTTCCTCACACTACTCATGATTTACAACAATTTGGTAATTTACACCTGTGGGTAAAATTAAAATATTTTTCTTTTTTTTCTGTCTGGTTCCTCCAGAAATTGGAGACCCTTGTTCTAAACAACCTTATCAGGTGAATGGGAAAGGCTATCGCTTGGCATGTGCAGGAATCTATTAATAGATATTTTGTTGTTATTGTTCAGTCACTAAGTCATTTCCAACTCTTTGAGACCCCATGGACTGCAGCATGCCAGGCTCCTCTGTCCTTCACTATCTCCTGGAGTTTGCTCATATTCATGTCCGCTGAGTCGTGATGCTGTCTATCCCCTCATCCTCTGCCACCCTCTTCTCTTTTTCCCTTCAGTCTTTCCCAGCACCAAGGTCTTTTCCAGTGAGTCAGCTCTTTATATCAGGTGGCCAAAGGATTGGAGCTTCAGCATCAGTCCTTTCAATGAATGTTCAGGGTTGATTTCCTTTAGGATTGACTGGTTTGATCTCCATGGGACTCTCAAGAGTCTTTTGCAGCACCACAATTTGAAAGCATCAATTCTTCAGCGCTCAATCTTCTTTATGGTCTCTCACATCCATACATGACTACTAGAATAACTATAGCTTTGACTATATGGACTTTTGTCAGCAAAGTGATATCTCTGCTTTTTAGTAAGCTGTCTAGATTTGTCACAGCTTTCCTTACCAGGAGCAAGTGTCTTTCATTTTCATGGCTATAGTCACCATCCACAGTGAGTTTAGAAGCCAAGAAAATAAAGTCTATCACCGCTTCCACTTTTTCCCTTTCTCTTTGCCATGAAGTGATGGGACTGGATGCCATGAATCTTTGTTTTTTGAATGTTGAATTTCAAGTCAGCTTTTTCACTCTTCCCTTTCACTTTCATCAAGAGGCTCTTTAGTTCCTCCTCACTTTCTGCCATAAGGGTGGTGTCATCTGCATATCTGAGGTTGTTGATATTTCTCCCAGCAATCATGATTCCAGCTTGTGATTCATCCAGCCTGGCATTTTACATGATGTACTCTGCATAGAAGTTAAATAAGCAGGGTGACAATATAGAGCCTTGGTGTACTCCTTTCCCTATTTTGAACCAGTCTATTGTTCCATGTCCAGTTCTAATTCTTGCTTCTTGACCGTCATACAGATTTCTCAGGAGGCAGGTAAGCTGGTCTGGCATTCCCATCTCTTGTAAGAATTTTTCACAGTTTATCTCGATCTACACAGTCAAAGGCTTTAAGGTATTCAATGAGGCAGAAGTGGATGTTTTTCTGGAATGAAATTGTCTAGATTTTTGGGGGGGACCTGAAAAAGAGATAAATGTACCCAATCTGTAGATATCCCAGGCAGAATCTGAAGGCAAGACAAGCCATTGGCATGGCTTTACTGGCCTTGAGAGGCCTTTAAAAAGCTCAATCTGAGATTCGTAGTAAAAAGTTTCAGTGTAGTCAGTTTGGTTGGGCATTAGTCCGATGTGGCCTGCTTTGCCTGGTAAAGCAATAAAAGCTACTCTTTTCTACTTCACCCAAAACTCTGTCTCTGTATTCGCATTCAGCACTGGTGAAGAGAGGATGAGTTTTGGCGTCAACACCCTAGTCCTCTGCCTATTTCTCTGATAGACTCCTGCTCATGGTCTGTATCAGATTAAGTCTCTGCAAATGTGATGTCTCTGCAAAACACTTTGGACCCCGCCTACTTTCCTCTGTGCATCTCTTGAACCCAACCAGATTTCTGTCCTAACCAGACTGTGACTTTGTAGACAAGAGTGTCTCACACTGTAATATGCGAAGAAATCCCTGGGGACACTGGTAAAAAAAAATGCAGATTCTGTAGGTTTGCAATGGGGTGAAAGTCTGCATTTCTGATAAGCACTCAGGTCTTCATCACACTTTAAGAGCAAGGATCCAGCACTGATTCTCAGACTCCAGCACCAATAAGAAGCATGTGGAAAGCTTGTTCAACCATAGCTTCCCAATCCAACACCCCCACATGCTGAAATTCTGCAAGTCACAAGGTGGCGCCTGAGTGTCTTCATTTCCACCAAGCTCCCAAGGTAGTTGCTGCTGCTGGCCCACAGACCTGACCTTGAGTTAACACGAGTTCCAGGCCTTGATTAATGCAACTTTGAGACCGTTAACTGGCAGAGAAAGAGGGCGTTTGATAGGCATGTGAGAAATTAGCTGGATGGGAATCAGTACCAGCATGCATCAGCCATGTAATTAGAGCTTTCAGAGCAGATAGATGAGTCAGTGGGTGTGTACATACACATGTGACAGTCTGCAGCTTAGAACTGAAGTACAGAGGGTCATAGTCAGCCTCCTCTTTCCTCCCTGCCTTCCCACCAGGCTCAGCCCACAATGGGCCAGTACCCAGTGCTTGCGGGTACTTCGTTCAGGGAGCTGTCATGGTCTGGTTAGCAGCCCTTGGCCCCAGCTTTAATGGGCTCAGTGGCCACACCCTGGGCTCTATACCAGCAGGAACCACCCCCAGAGATCCTTGTGTTTATGAGCAGGTTGTGGAGGGGTGAAAAGAGGCCATGAGGAGATACAGCACTCCCCCTTTGTCCATAACTACTCAAAACCTGCCCACAGTGTCTGCTTCCTGCTGAGCAGCTCCTTGAGGCAAAACTGCAGAAAGGAGTACCCCGCCCCTTGTCACCATAGCCCAGTCTTGCCCCAGGATGCCGGGCCCAGGGACTGTCTCCTGGTTTCACTGCATAGAAACCATCTTTCAAGTTGCTATTTTCTCACAAAACGGCTTTGAGCTTCCTTATTTCTAAGAACCAACGACCGGAAGAGACAGCACTTTTTTCCGTTAGATGTCATCATGCCTGGATGAGCTGCACCATCTCATGGCCATGAGCAGAGCTGGTCTGTGTGTGCTAGAAAGATAGAAGTGCCCTGGGTCCTGGATAAGTCACAGAGCTGTCATTAACCAGCTCTGTGACCATCTTGACTCTATGTTTCTTATGATTCATCCATTCACAAATGTTTATTGGGGGACTTCCCTGGTGGCCCAGTGGTTAAGACTCCACCCTCCCCAAGCAGGGGGCACAGGTTCCATGCCTGGTGAGGGAACTAAGATCCCACATGCTGCACACCATGGCCAAAACAATGTTTACTGAGCACCTGCTGTGTGGGGCTACAGCAGTGGACAAAAGAGGGAAAATTCCTCAGGAAGCTGTCATTACACTGAGAGAAACGGTGGACAATAACTACATATTAAATATATGTAACCCAGGTAGTAATAAGTAAATCTGGGAAGGGGGTCATTGATTTCTAAGGTGGGAGAAGAGGAGATTCAATTTTAATAAGATGGTTAGAGAACACCTCCTGAGAAAGCATTGCACGCGTGTGGAAATGAAGGAGGTGAGGGAGCAGGCTTTCCGGGCATGTGGGGGAGGGGCATCTTGGCCGAGGAAACAGCACGTGCAAGGGCGCTGAGGTGGAAAGGCACCTGGCGTGTTCAGGGGCATCCTGGGAGCCAGTTTGGCTGGAACGGAGTGAGCGAAGGAGAAACTAATAGATGAAGTCAGAGAGGGGAGGAGGGAGGTGGTGAAGTGCCTTGCAGGCCACTGTAAGGACTTGGAGCAGGTGTGCCTGACCTGAAGCAACCCTTGAGGAATCCCTCCAGCTGCTGTATTGGAAAGAGACTGTGGTCTTGCTTGGTTTGGACCAAACTGGGGCCAGTGGGTGAAGCAAGAAGGGATTGAAGTCTTTGTATGTTCAAAGTGGAGTCAACAGATTCTGCAAAAAGATCGCAAGTCAGGTTCCAAAGAGTAGATTCAAGTGAGACTCCAAGGTTTTGTTAGCTTCCATCAGAAGAATGGAGCTGCCATTTACCTCCAGGTGTGGATGACAGTGACAATAAAATTTGGAGAGATCAGGAATTCTATTTGAAAAGCTTTCGAGAAAACCAGGTGGAGACATTGAGCAGAGTGTTGGGTATGAGCCTAGATTTGAGGGGTGGGGTGAGCTGGAGATGTACATTAGGGCGTCCTCAGTGTGAATGTGATGTTTGGACCCACGAGAGAGAATGGCGCCACCAAAGGCGTGAATGTAGATCAGAAAGAGGGGAGGATTCACGGACCATGCCTGGGGCATGCCAAGGTTAGGAAGTTGGAATATTGAGCAGAAGGCAGTGGGTATGGAGAAGGAGCTGCCTGCTGCCTGTGAATCATGGAAAAACCAGGGAAAACCTGTGTCCTTCATCCTCAGAGGAAGAGTATCAAGAAAAGGGATCAATTATGGTGTAAAATGTGCTGAGCAGTCAGGTCCAATGAGGCTTGAGAACTGACCATTGCATTTAGCCACCTGGAGGTCACTGGTGAGCCTCCCAAAATCATTGGTGGTTAGGGGGAGAGCAGGGTCCAGAAACTTTGGGTGGAGTGGAGCTGGATACAAATAAAGACAACTCTTTTGAGTATTGTAAAGAGCTGTGCAGAAATGAAGCAGTAATCATATGAGACTTCCCTGGTGGTCCAGTGGCTGAGACTCTTTGCTCCCAGTGCAGGGGCCCAGGTTCAATCCCTGGTCAGTGAACTATATCCCACATGCTGTGACGTGCAAATCCCACAGTGAAGATCCCATGTGCTGCACCTGTGATTCAGCACAGTGGAAAAAATAAACAATTAAAAAAGAAATGACTCAGTAGTTAAAGACAAAAGTGGAATCAAAGGAGACTGTGCTTGCTTACTTCTTTGTTTGCTTATATGTTTCAGATTAAGTGAGGGCATGAGTGTATACTGATGAGAATAACCTGACAAAGCAGGAAAAACTGGTGATACAGGAGACGATGACTAGAATGATGCCCTCGTGCTGATGAGAGAGGATGTGATCCTGGGTAGCGTGGACAAGATGGGCTTGAAGCATGGAGAATCCATCCTCATGGCAGGAGGGAGGCAGGTAGAAGGGCCAGGGAAGGGTGGATGGGAAGAAGGGAGGGGGGATGTGTAAACAGTCTCTTCTGAGCCTTCTGTCTTCTCACTGACGTGAGGAACAAGGTCATCAGCTAAGACTGAGGATGATGGAGGTGGTGCTGGAGGTTCAGGGGAAAGGCAGAAAGTGTGACATGTCTAAGAGGGGGAAAACCATTGATGGGCATGAGGGACCCTTTGCATGTGGCCATCAGTAATTCAGGGGGGTCCCAGTCAGTTCCATTGTATGGTTTCCTCCAGCCACGTTCAACTTCACGGTGCTGGTGGGGATTTGGATCTGATCAGGACTGGGTTTGTGCCAGGTGGACACAACCAGATCAGAAAAGAGTGAAGGTGTTGAGGATGTTGTACGGGAGGGACTGTGATGATGGCCCCTGGACTCTAAGGTGGAAGTAAGGGCAGGAGGAGGCTGAGGGTCAGGAGAAACTGACACGTCACTGGTTACACTGGGGTCAAAGCACCCCTGGAGCGGAGATGCTCGAGGAGTGAGGAGTAAAGGTGGGCGGGGCACGAAGGGCTGGGGTGTCGGGACCGGAGCACCACTGAAGCTGAGATGCTCGAGGAGTGAGGAGTAAAGGTGGGTGGGGCGCGAGGGGCTGGGGTGTCGGGACCCGAGACAGAAAGGACACAGATGTCGATGACGGTAAAATCCCGGGATTAGGGAGGGTCAATGGAGCGAGTGGCTAAGGATGGGGCAAGACAGGCCCATCAGAGGACAGGAATTCAAGGAACCCCGGGTGAGGGAGCTAGAGGAAGCCTGTGCTTTTGGTAGAAGATAAATATGGCTTCAGAGCCCTTCCATCTCAGTACACTGGCTTTTACAGTGTGACTTTATTGTTTCCCCTGAAAAGGCAGATCCCCTGAAAAGGCAGATTCTATTTCCTGACTGCCTTGTCTGTGGCTTGGCTCTGTGACTTGCTGTGAGTGATAGACTGCAGCATAGGTGATCCTCTGTGGCCTCAGAGACTTTTCCTTAAGATGCTTTATAGGTTCTTCTCATGCCTGAGACCGTCATGCATAAAGCCAGTCTGGCCGACAGGAAGACGAGAGCCACTGGAAAACTGAGGCACTCCAGTCAGCAAGCAGCGCCCACCATCAGATGTGGAAGTGAGGCTATGTGGGAACATCTAGCTCACAGAATCATAGAACAATCTCCTTGTGATTTTAAGCCCCAAAGTTTTGAGATTGTTTATTAGGCTGCAAAGACAGAGAGGTATTTAGATAGTGAAATGAACAATTGTATAAGAGAACTTTATAGAGTGGTACCAAACGAGAGCTACCATCCAAGGTTTTTAGAAAATTAAAGTTTCTTTTTATTTATGTATTCATTGGCCATGCTGGTCTTCATTGCTGATTGGTCTTTCTCTAGCTGTGGTGAGCAGGGGCTACTCTCTAGTTGCAGTGTGCAGGTTTCTCCTTTGAGAGCTTGGCTTGTTACAGAGCACCGGCTCTAGCACGTGGGCTTCAGCAGGTGGGGTAGGGTCAGTGGTTGTGGTGCACGGGCTTAGTTGCTTTGTAGCACATGGGATCCTCCTGGACCAGGAATCAAACCCTCTTCCCTGCTGAACAACCAGAAAAGCCCAGAAAATTACAGGTGGTAGTCATTCTAATTTTTGAGTTATTTTGAGTGATGCCTTGCTGTTTATTGTCCAAATGTCCAACCTATACAACTAGGTGTGAATAAGAGAAAATCTATCACCACCCCCAAAAAACTTAAAACTCTCCAAGCTCCAGCATCTACTTGTCATTAATGACTTCCTGCTATAGAGGGTCAGAAGGCTTCATGGAGGAGGTGTCCTCTTGGGTAATCCAGGCAAGATGAGAGGCATCATCAGGGACATGTCCAACACCCTCTTTTGCTTTGGGAGCAGACCCAGCACAAGGGGGCAACTGAGCAGAGCAGAGGGACTATTAGACCTTTCCCTGTGGTTTGTCAGGTTGGGGGTTGTAGAATTCTGGGGGCCTGCAAGAGAGCCTGGGAGAGGCCAAGTCGGTAGGGAGAGGCAGAGATTAAGGAGAGAGGAGAAATATGGAGTGAGGAAGGGTGGTGAAAAAGGAGACTAGGGAAGGAAATTAGACAAAGAGAAACAGGGTAGGAGGGCATGGGGATGAAATGAGGTGATGTGGAGGGGACAGGGGTGGGTTACGTCCGAAGATCCACTCTTGTGCCCCAAAGGCCCTCCTCTTCATCTGTGGGACACTCACCGGCCTTTGGAGTCTGAATGTGACCTGGGAGCAGAAGCCGCCTCCTTTCCCCACATAGAGAGTACATCCCAGGATTAGACAACAGAGAGCTCTCCAAGGTCATGACACTGTATCCCCTCTCTTGGAAATTAATCTGCTAGTGCAGCATTTGAATCTGAAAAGTGTGCCTCATTGATAAGTGGGCTCCCTGGAGCCAAGGAGCCTGGCCTCACCCTGTGTTGGTTACACAAAGCATAAGCTTTCTGGGATGTTGTTGTTATGACAGGAAAGGAGAAGCAGAAACAGGACTGTGTTAGGACTAGATGTCATGGTGAGACGTAAAAAGGAAGTCTGTGAGATCAAACTGGAGGGACCAGTGGGCCAGGATGGGGTTGACACTGGACAGGGTGCTGAAGCATGGAATCAGAGTCCTAGACAAAGTCAGAGTCAGAATCATGTGGTTTGTGCCTCACTGCTACTCTCTCCGTTTCCACTACAACAGGACCCTAAGTGCAGGGTCCTGTGTGCTGGTTGGGAAGAATCTCTTGGGTATGATGTTCAATGACAAAAGGAAGATGGAAAAAAATGTGTATCATATGCTCACCTGTGTTTTAAAAACAAAAAGACCGAGTGTGTGTGTGTGCAGATATGTATGTGTGTTTGCACTAATAAGTTTGCCTTTCAACTTTGAAAGGTCATGGGGCCCTGGGTGTAGGTGACAGGAAGAGGGAACAGAATGGGCCACTGAGCAGCTTCCTCTTTCAGCCTCAAGTTGAAAGCAAAAGAATTCTTCTCAACTCACATCAGGGCCAGTCCAGGTCTCCTAGAGAGAGATCATGTAAAACATTGGGCCAAATGCCTGGTGGAAAACCAGATCCGTGGTTCTCAAACATTCAGTCGAGGGCATACTAAAACACAGAATTTCTGATTCAGTAAGTCTGGGGAGGAGCCCAAACCTTGCACCACTAACAAGTTCCCAAAGTGCTGATGCTTTTGGTCTAGGGCCCTCAGCTTGAGAACCTCTGGTCTGGAAGGCTTCCTGCTTGGGACTTGAACCCACCTGTCTGGGACTCAAACCTGGCCAAAACCCATGGTCCCTGGTTTCAGGACCTAATAAAGTTCAGGTTCTTGATGTCTCATCACAGAAAGAATTCAGTGAGAGAGAAAGTTATAGGTAAGAAGTAGATTTATTCAGATTCAGACAGCATCACACTCCACAAACAGAGTGTGGGCCATCATAGAGGGCAAGTACGGCTCCAAAATTTGGCATGGTTAGTTTTTATAGGCTGGGTAATTTCATATGCTAATGAGTGGGAGGATTATTCCAACTGCTTTTGGGAAGGGGTGGAGATTTCCAGGATCCCGCCCACTTCTTGGTCTTTTCACAGTGCCTTGGAACTGTCAGGGCACCTCTGGGTGTGTCCTTTCACTTACGGATTGAGGAGCAAATTCTAGTCTTGTCTGCCATCTTGGTCCCATTTGATTATAACTGGTTTGTGTTGTGTCCTTGGCTATGTCATTCTTTCAAAAGCTGTGCCCTGCCCCTTTCCCTCCTGTTACAGTGTGACATGAAAATTATCAGAAGCCTGTATTTGTCAAAGGTGGTCCTTCTCATAAAGCTTCTTGAAGATGAATGCAATAACTGTTTATAAATGACAGAAAGAGTTTAAAAAAGAGGAGGAGGCATAGGTATACATCTGATTGCAATGTAATCTGGTAAAGAAACTTGGTCAAAATGTTGGGATTAAATTTAACTGATTGTAATTAATAACAGCAAGTAATCCTAGTTAAATATTTCTCTCTGAGATGACTCAGGGGTCCTCTGAAATATCTTCAAATGACTTCCAATCCTGGAAGTCAAAATTTTCACTTGGGCTCAGTGCTCAAGGATAAGTTGTGTCCAACTCCTTTCGATCCATGAACTGTAACCCTCAAGGCTCCTCTGTCCATGGGATTTCTCAAGCAACAGCGCTGGAGTTGATTGCCCTTTCCTCCTCCAGGTGACCTTCCCCACCCAGGAATCAAAGCCATAACTCCTTCAGTTCAGTTCAGTTCAGTTCAGTCTCTCAGTCATGTCCGACTCTTTGCAACCCCATGAATCCCAGCACGCCAGGCCTCCCTGTCCATCACCAACTACTGGAGTTCACCCAAACTCATGTCCATCAAGTCCATGATGCCATCCAGCCATCTTATCCTCTGTTGTCCCCTTCTCCTCCTGCCCCCAATCCCTCCCAGCATCCGAGTCTTTTCCAATGAGTCAACTCTTCGCATGAAGTGGC
The DNA here is from genome assembly GCF_019923935.1 of Bubalus bubalis. NCBI lineage: Eukaryota > Metazoa > Chordata > Mammalia > Artiodactyla > Bovidae > Bubalus > Bubalus bubalis. The sequence goes on from NC_059177.1 coordinate 53,045,225, forward strand.
CAAAGTACTGGAGTTTCAGCCTCAGCATCATTCCTTCCAAAGAACATCCAGGACTGATCTCCTTTAGAATGCACTGGTTGGATCTCCTTGCAGTCCAAGGGACTCTCAAGAGTCTTCTCCAGAACCACAGTTCAAAAGCATTAATTCTTCGGCGCTCAGCTTTCTTCACAGTCCAACTCTCACATCCATACATGACCACTGGACAAACCATAGCCTTGACTAGACGGACCTTTGTTGGCAAAGTAATGTCTCTGCTTTTGAATATGCTATCTAGGTTGGTCATAACGTCCCTTCCAAGGAGTAAACGTCTTTTAATTTCATGGCTGCAATCACTATCTGAACTGATTTTGGAGCTGAAAAAAATAAAGTCTGACACTGTTTCCACTGTTTCCCCATCTATTTCCCATGAACTGATGGGACCAGATGCCATGATCTTAGTTTTCTGAATGTTATTGAGCTTTAAGCCAACTTTTTCACTCTTCTCTTTCACCTTCATCAAGAGGCTTTTTAGTTCCTCTTCACTTTCTGCCATAAGGGTGGTGTCATCTGCATATCTGAGGTTATTGATATTTCTCCCGGCAATCTTGATTCCAGCTTGTGCTTCTTCCAGCCCGGCATTTCGCATGATGTACTCTGCATAGAAGTTAAATAAGCAGGGTGCCAATATACAGCTTTGACGTACTCCTTTCCTATTTGGAACCATTCTGTTGTTCCATGTCCAGTTCTAACTCTTGCTTCCTGACCTGCATATAGGTTTCTCAGGAGGCAGGTCAGGTGGTCTGGTATGCCCATCTCTTGAAGAATTTTCCACAGTTTGTTGTGATTCACACAGTCAAAGGCTTTGGCATAGTCAATAAAGCAGAAATAGATGTTTTTCTGGAACTCTCTTCCTTTTTCCATGATCCAACGGATGTTGGCAATTTGATCTCTGGTTCCTCTGCCTTTTCTAAAACCAGCTTGAACATCAAGAAGTCTATGGTTCACGTATTGCTGAAGCCTGGCTTGGAGAATTTTGAGCATTACTTTCCTAGCGTGTGAGATAAGTGCAATTCTGTGGTAGTTTGAGCACTCTTTGGCATTGCCTTTCTTTGGGATTGGAATGAAAACTGACCTTTTCCAGTCCTGTGGCCACTGCTGAGTTTTCCAAATTTGCTGGCATATTGAGTGTGGCACTTTCACAGCATCATCTTTCAGGATTTGGAATAGCTCAACTGGAATTCCATCACCTCCACTAGCTTTGTTCATAGTGATGCTTTCTAAGGCCCACTTGACTTCACATTCCAGGAATGTCTGGCTCTAGGTGAGTGATCACACCATCGTGATTATCTGGGTCGTGAAGATCTTTTTTGTACAGTTCTTCTGTGTATTCTTGCCACCTCTTCTTAATATCTTCTGCTTCTGTTAGGTCCATACCATTTCTGTCCTTTATCGAGCCCATCCTTGCATGAAATGTTCCCTTGGTATCTCTAATTTTCTTGAAGAGATCTCTAGTTTTTCCCATTCTATTTTTTTCCTCTATTTCTTTGCATTGATTGCTGAGGAAGACTTTCTTATCTCTTCTTGCTATTCTTTGGAACTCTGCATTCAGATGCTTATATCTTTCCTTTTCTCCTTTGCTTTTCACTTCTCTTCTTTTCATAGCTGTGTGTAAGGCCTCCCCAGACAGCCATTTTGCTTTTTTGCATTTCTTTTCCATGGGGATGCTCCTGATTCCTGTCTCCTGTAGAATGTCACGAACCTCCGTCCATAGTTCATCAGGCACTGTATCTATCAGATCTAGTCCCTTAAATCTATTTCTCACTTCCACTGTATAATCATAAGGAATTTGATTTAGGGTCATACCTGAATGGTCTAGTGGTTTCCCCTACTTTCTTCAATTTATGTCTGAATTTGGCAATAAGGAGCTCATGATCTGAGCCACAGTCAGCTCCCGGTCTGGTTTTTGCTGACTGTATAGAGCTTCTCCATCTTTGGCTGCAAAGAATATAATCAGTCTGATTTCGGTGTTGACCATCTGGTGATGTCCATGTGTAGAGCCTTCTCTTGTGTTGTTGGAAGAGGGTGTTTGCTATGACCAGTGCGTTCTCTTGGCAAAACTCTATTAGCGTTTGCCCTACTTCATTCCATATTCCAAGACCAAATTTGCCTGTTACTCCAGGTGTTTCTTGACTTCCTACTGTTGCATTCCAGTCCCCTATAATGAAAAGGACATCTTTTTTGGGTGTTAGTTCTAAAAGGTCTTGTAGGTCTTCATAGAACTGTTCAACTTCAGCTTTTTCAGCATTACTGGTTGGGGCATAGGCTTGGATTACTGTGATATTGAATGGTTTGACTTGGAAATGAACAGAGATCATTCTGTCGTTTTGAGTTTGCATCCAAGTACTGCATTTCGGACTCTTTTGTTGACCATGATGGCTACTCCATTTCTTCTGAGGGATTCCTGCCCACAGTAGTAGATATAATGGTCATCTGAGAGTTAAATTCACCCATTCCAGTCCATTTTAGTTCGCTGATTCCTAGAATGTTGACGTTCACTCTTGCCATCTCCTGTTTGACTACTTCCAATTTGTCTTGATTCATGGACCTAACATTCCAGATTCCTATGCAATATTGCTCTTTACAGCATCACACCTTGCTTCTATCACCAGTCACATCCACAACTGGGTATTGTTTTTTCTTTGGCTCCATCCCTTCTTTCTTTCTGGAGTTATTTCTCCACTGATCTCCAGTAGCATATTGGGCACCTACTGACCTGGGGAGTTCCTCTTTCAGTATCCTATCATTTTGCCTTTTCATACTGTTCATGGGGTTCTCAAGGCAAGAATACTGAAGTAGTTTGCCATTCCCTCCTCCAGTGGACCACATTCTGTCAGACCTCTCCACCATGACCCGCCCGTCTTGGGTGGCCCCAGCATGGCTTAGTTTCATTGAGTTAGACAAGGTTGTGGTCCGTGTGATTAGATTGACCAGTTTTCTGTGATTATGGTTTGTGTGTTTGCCCTCTGATGCCCTCTCGCAACACCTACCATCTTACTTGGGTTTCTCTTACTTTGGATGTGGGGTATCTCTTCACGGCTGCTCCAGCAAAGCGCAGCTGCTGCTCCTTACCTTGGATGAAGGGTGTTTCCTCACAGCCGCCCCTCTTGACCTTGAACATGGAGTAGCTCCTCTCGGCCCTCCTGCGCCCGCGCAGCCACCGCTCCTTGGACCTGGCGTTGCTCCTCCCCGCTGCCATCCCTGACCTTGGACGTGGGGTAGCTCCTCTTGGCCGCTGCCCCAACCTCGACTGTGGGGTAGCTCCTCTCAGCCGCCGCTCCTGTCCTTGGACATGGGGTAGCTCCTCTCAGCCGCCACCCCAACCTCGGGCGAGGGGTAGCTCCTCTAGGCCACACTTCTGCGTGGTCCATTGCAGCTGGCACGCTTCTGCCACACAGTCCATTGCAGCCACCCTGGCTGCTCCATAACTCCTTACTCATCTCAATCTTTATAAGTGGATTCTTTACCACTGAGTCATCTGGGAAACCGAAAAAGAACTTTTGGAAACTGCCAGACAATACTTAAATCCATTTACCCAACTACATTTAATCCTATTTTAGAAAATCTTGATCATGCAAAACTCTTAAAAACATGTACTTTATTATATCTCAGGGGGCCACCAATATCTTTGCTGCTGCTGCTAAGTCGCTTCAGTCGTGTCCAACTCTGTGCAACCCCATGGACTGCAGCCCACCAGGCTCCCCCATCCCTGGGATTCTCCAGGCAAGAACACTGGAGTGGGTTGCCATTTCCTTCTCCAGTGCATGAAAGTGGAAAGTGAAAGTGAAGTCGCTCAGTCGTGTCCGACTCTTAGCGACCCCATGGACTGCAGCCTACCAGGCTCCTCCATCCATGGGATTTTCCAGGCAAGAGTACTGGAGTGGGGTGCCATTGCCTTCTCCCCAATATCTTTAGTTTCTTACATACCTATGAGTCTCTCTGTGCCAAAGGAAGGCAGTATTCAGTAATTTTTCAGTATCTTATTTTGTTTAGAAATAACCTAGCTATTTGATAAACTTGTCATTTAACTTAACTCAAAATTTCTAAGCTACCAAATACCTGGGGAGATCATTCTTAAGTACACATTTCTAAAACAGCTATTCCTAAAGAGTTTACCCAGAAGCTTTTATCTCACTTGCATTACTTAACATTGATGACTCTAAAGACTGTTTTAGTCAAAGCAGCAAGCTTGCTGCTGCTGCTAAGTTGCTTCAGTCGTGTCCGACTCTGTGCGACCCCATAGACGGCAGCCCACCAGGCTTCCCTGTCCCTGGGATTCTCCAGGCAAGAATACTGGAGTGGGTTGCCATTTCCTTCTCCAATGCATGAAAGTGAAAAGTGAAAGGGAAGTCACTCGGTCATGTCCGACTCTAGTGACCCCCATGGACCTCAGCCTACCAGGCTCCTCCACCCGTGGGATTTTCCAGGCAAAAGTACTGGAGTGGGGTGCCATTGCCTTCTCCAAAGCAGCAAGCTTAATCCACCTTAAATAGCAGATAGCAAGTCAATACTGAATATTTACCAGATCATATGGTTCTAAAATTGATCTTGGTCAGTTTTTAGACATTTGATTTAATTTGTAAGAGTTTACTTTTAAGCTAATTAAATATAGATTATATACAAGTTCAGTCAGTTTGGTTTAGTTGCACAGTCGTGTCCGACTCTTCGAGACCCCATGAATCGCAGCATGCCAGGGCTCCCTGTCCATCACCAACTCCCGGAGTTCACTCAGACTCACGTCCATCGAGTCGGTGATGCCATCCAGCCATCTCATCCTCTGTCGTCCCCTTCTCCTCCTGCCCCCAATCCCTCCCAGCATCAGAGTCTTTTCCAGTGAGTCAACTCTTCACATCAGCAACTTGTACCTAAAGACTGAGCCAGAAACCTCACAGTTTTTCTGCTTGAGTTTAAGAAAGCCTTCTTTCCCCACCTTTTCCTTCAGTCTCAGGATCTATAGGTGGAGTAGATAAGTGTTCCGGAGGGCTAGGGCACAGGCAGAAAGAAATAGCAAATCCTTTTCATGGAGACATAGCTGAAGACGTCCCAGTTTAGTAAAAATACCCTGGAAGGCAGGGGGGCATTTACAGCTTGGAATGGAGCTCTGGTCACCCTTAACAAGAGGGAAAATTCCAACCAACGTTCCACCACAGGCGAAGCCCAACATTATAGGGAATGGTACCCTGGTATTGTCACAGTCAGTTCAGTCGCTCAGTCGTGTCCAACTGTTTGTGACCCCATAGACTGCAGCATGCCAGGCTTCCCTCTCCATCACCAATTCCCAAGCCTGTTCAAACCCATGTCCATTGAGTTGGTGATGCCATCTAGCGATCTCATCCTCTGTTGTCCCCTTCTCCTCCAGCCTTCAGTCCTGCCCAGCATCAGAGTCTTATCCAATGAGTCAGTTCTTTGTATCAGGTGGCCAAACTACTGGAGCTTCAGCCTTAGCATCATCCTTCCAATGAATATTCAGGGTTAATTTCCTTTAAGATTGACTGGTTTGATCTTGCACTCCAAGGGACTCTCAAGAGGCTTTTCCAATACCACAGTTCAAAAGAATCAATTCTTTGTTGCTCAGCCATCTTTATGGTCCAGCACTCACATCCATACATGACTACTCGAAAAACCATAGCTTTGACTAGACGGACATTTGGTGGCAAAGTAGTGTCTCTGCTTTTCAATATGCTGTCTAGGTTGGTCATAACTTTCCTTCCAAGGAGTAAGCGTCTTTTAATTTCATGGCTGCAATCACCATCTGCAGTATTTTGGAGCCCCCCAAAATAAAGTAAGCCACTGTTTCCCCATCTATTTCCCATGAAGTAATGGGACCAGATGCCATGATCTTTGGAGAAGGCAATGGCACCCCACTCCAGTACTGTTGCCTGGAAAATCCCATGGATGGAGGAGCCTGGTAGGCTGCAGTCCATGGGGTCGCTAAGAGTCAGACACAACTGAGCGACTTCACTTTCACTTTCCACTTTCATGCATTGGAGAAGGAAATGGCAACCCACTCCAGTGTTCTTGCCTGGAGAATCCCATGGATGGAGAAGCCTGGTGGGCTGCAGTCCATGGGGTCGCACAGAGTCGGACACGACTGAAGCGACTTAGCAGCAGCAGCAGCAGTCATGATCTTAGTTTTCTGAATGTTGAACTTTAAGCCAACTTTCTCACTCTCCACTTTCACTTTCATCAAGAGGCTTTTTAGTTCCTCTTCACATTCTGCCATAAGGGTGGTGTCATCTGCATATCTGAGGTTATTGATATTTCTCCTGGCAATCTTGGTTCCACCTTGTGCTTCTTCCAGCCCGGCATTTCGCATGATGTACTCTGCATATAAGTTAAATAAACAGGGTGACAATATAGAGCCTTGATGTACTCCTTTCCCAATTTGGAATCAGTCTGTTCTTGTTCCATGTCCAGTTCTAACTGTTGCTTCTTGACCTGAATACAGATTTCTCATGAGGCGGGTAAGGCGGTGTGGTATTCCCATCTCTAAGGATTTTCCACAGTTTGTTGTGATCTACCCAGTCAAAGGCTTTGATGTAATCAATGAAGCAGAAGTAAATGTTTTTCTGGAATTCTCTTGCTTTTTCTGTGATCTGGTGGATGTTGGCAATTTGATCTCTGGTTCCTCTGCCTTTTCTAACTCCAACTGGAACATTTGGAAGTTCTCTGTTCACATACTGTTGAAGCCTAGCTTGTGTTGTCACACGTGAACCTTATTATTTGTCTCAACCAGTCAGTGCAAATACTGTTGCACATTCATGCACACAACAAATATGGTCCCACAAACAAAAGATCAGACAAGGTGTAGCTCAAAGATTCCATTTCCACTCCCAAAGTGGCTTGCAATGAGCAAGTAGAATTTCCCATCATACAAAATGCCAGAGTGGTTCATCCCGAAACAATACATAGAAAAATACAAAGGACAGATAAGCTCTGTCCACACAGACAGAAAATCAGAGGAGGTACAGTTTAAAACTTCCAGAGAAAGGCTTCCAAACAGATTGGCTCAGCTATTGAAAGAAAACAAATAAACCCAGAGATGCTCTATGGGGGTTTAGAGTGACTCAGTTCCCCCACGGGAGTGAGACCAGAGTGCCTGGCACAGATGCAGTGGAGAGTGTTCCCAGCCTTTCCATTCCTGTGACAAAACAATTCTAGCTGAAGAATAGTATAATAATTTAGGCCACCTCTCATTACTTTTAAGAATGTGCATTGGTCAAACAGAATTACAGTAGGATCTCATTCTTCTAAGTGATAGATTCATAGCCATAGGTCGACCAGTGTGCCAGTCTTCCCTGGGGGAGTGTCAGATGTGGAAGAGGAAGCAATGGCCACAATGCATGGCATAAAACAGCCTTGTACACAGAACTGAAAGCAAAACCAAAATCCTCACCAGACAAATGGAAGCCGCATACACACAAAAAAACAAAGAGCCCTAGGCTCCAACGGACGTCCAAGTCCCGCTAAGCTGGTGGTGGCCTTGGTCAAAGCGGCACCTCACAAATGGGATGTTCTTAGTAGAAAATCCCCAGACGGGAATGAAAGGTTCTCCAAATGGACCAGGCCTAGTGGCCTTGGTGTGCAAGCCTGGCAATTTACCAGAAGTGCTGGCAGAGGAGTTCCAAAGTCCCAGATGCTACTTTTCTGCTTCCTGATATTAATTCCTTGATCTGGAAGTCCAGGGTGGTCGAGATAGGAGAAGAGAGGAATGTCCTTCAGACACACACCTCATGGACACAGTCCTCTGAAACCAGAGTGAGTGACACTTGTCTTTTCTGTGTTAGTTACTGGTGAGGGTCTTGTTGTTGGCATGTGGACAGGGCGGACTGTAGTCCTCCTATTGCAGGACATGACATGTTTACCTGTCTGTCTTGTCAGAAGTGGAGAATTCTTCAAGGGCCAGTCAGATGTCTGCCAGTCAGACCCAGCGATGTTTCTGAAGGGCAATGAATTGCATAGCAATACTGAGGATGCATGGATTTAAACAACTGCGTGCTCCAACATAACCTAAGGTGTTCTTTTTATTTTGGGGGAGATTATCTTTCTGCTAAAAACAGGATACTTTCTTTTACAATGGTTTCTGGTGAGTGATTAAGAAAGTCATCCCAGTATTAAGGTACTTTCTGAGGACAGTTATTCAAGACACTAACAACAGTCAAATTTCTCTATGGAAACAAAGCCCAAATGTGCCATAAGAAGCAATTTTAGCAAAAAGGGTAAGATTAATCAGAGATACAATTGCAGAGGCAAAGATGATTTGATACTGAGATACTTCCTGAAGAGGACTAGACACAAGGATCCTCAGAATTAGGACTGTGTGCTGTTTTAGGAGGAGGTAGGATCTCACCCGCCGGAAGGCAGGCAGCCATCCACGTGACCTCCTGGGGGAACATCCGTTCTGTTCTAAAGAACTGGAAGGTCAGAGTTTCATTCTGAAGGTGCAGGAACATGGGGGCTACTTGGAGGCATCTACTTCAGCCTTTCCTCCAGTAGGTCTGGAGGGTCCCAGACTTTCAAGAATAAAAATCCCCAGAAGTTTGCACAGCCGACCACCAGGCTCTGTGCCCCTCACTGACCCTTAAGTCCCCACTCTGGCTCCAGGACAACTCTAGGCTATTCAGACTGAAGGGTATGGATGCACTGGTAAGTGTTTATCAGCTAATTCTCCTGAGAAACGTGCCCTGATTCCTAGTGTTGGCCAATTCCCATGTGTAAATATTCCCAATCTGGTTGACTTTGAGTCACCAGCAGGCTGGATGCAGAACAGCTGCCCATGGCTGGCTCTTATGAACCAGTAGAAGCCAGCTCCTGCACCCCAACAGGTCTGGGTGTCTTCCACCACCACAGACAGCCCTTTGTCTGTCCAGAGGCTTCACCAACTCCTAGGATAAAGGGTGCTGGCGCTGGACCACTGGGGCAGCAGCCTGGGGCAGACGTTAGTAGCAGGCTGCAGACGGACTGGCACGTGACATGGCAACATGCTCCTTGGGTCTCGCCTCCAGGGCCTCACTCCAGTCCATCTCCCTTTAGGGACAACATGCCCAGGAGCTGTTTCTGGTGCCCAGCAAGTGCGGGAATAGTGACCTGGCTTGAAGGTGGGAGTGGGTGTGAAGGTGACTCTGTTCAGATGGCCCCTGACGGTGCTGACGCAGTTTGCCTCCACCTTTGCCAACATTCCCCGGAAACTGGGCTCACGGGCTCAGCCTCGCACCCCTTGCTGTCTGTGCTGCCCCTGCTAACACAGTAAGCCTGAGAACCCACCCGGAAGTGCTGACTGCCACGTGAAGTTGTCGGCACTGGCAGTGGCAGCAGAAATCAGAAATTGCCAGCACAGCTTGTTTAGTGAGTGGCAGCCTGGGTTTCTCCAGAAAGAGGCTTGACTGGCTGTATGCAAGTTCAGAGATGGAGGAGAGAGCCCTAAGGATGGATTGGATGGGAAATGACCGCCCCCCAGCCTGGGGGCCCAGCAGCACCTCACCCCTCTGTGCCTTAATCTCCAAATGCCACTGCAGAAATGTGAATTTTGTGAGCAGGAAGCATTCATTAAGCTCTGTGGAAGGAGGAGCACTGGACTCTCAAGATTTTATACGGGAATTATGATGTAGGTACCACTCACTTTCCTGATCAATGTTTAGATCAGATCAGTTAGATTGATGGCAGCATTTTGGAAATTTCACAGTGCAGTGAAGATGGAAGGGACTGTCAATGTTCATCACTCTCAAGCAGGATTCATTTTCCAGATTAACTACAGACAGACCTGTAGGGAGAGGGGTACATTGGCAAGAATAGATTGAAACCTGGGACATTCCTGGTGGTGCTGGCCCTCAGAGCAGGGCACCTGCAGGGAAGGAGGTCCCCTTGTATTTACTGAGGACCTGATAATATCCAGGGGAAGGTTCAGACATTCCCATACATCAGCCTTGGAAGGTAAGGGTACTTTTCCATGTTATAGATGAGGAATGAGGCTCAGGGTGGTAGGTTACTTATCTGAGGTCACAGAGCTGGTAGGTTATACAAAAGCTTGTGCTCTTTCGGGGAGGAGTCTTCAATAAGTGATTGGAAAGGATGGAAAGGAGAGCTGAAAAGCAAGGGCTGGAGATTTTCTGCAAAGGCAGGCTATCTAGTGGTTTTTTGTTTGTTTTTGCTTTCTGGCAACCCTCGTTACAAATCTCCTATAATTTGTTTTAGGAGAATTCCGGCCTCTGTCTGGTCACTGTGTGACACTTCCTATCTTGAGGCTGTTTTGAGCCTTTCTTTCCTTGGAGCCTCCTCTTCTCCTTACCAGGTCACCCCTACTCCTCCCAGTCTGTGCTTCCCTTTGACTCCTCCTCACAGCTGTCATGAAAGGTCTACAGAGTCACCTGGGTGACTACCGAGGACTGTGTAACATGGGCCAGGCTGGTGGGGCAGGTCGGCCGTCCAGTGTTTCAGTACCACAGCACTGTTGGTGTTTGGTGAATTTTACATTGCAGGGCATCCTTGGGCTTTCCTACCTAATGACAGTGGTGTCTCCCAGTCTTGGTGACAGGCAAATGCACATTGTCCTGTGCCCTCAGGGCACTGTATCCCTTCTAGCTGAGATTCTTTTTCACCTCAAAAGCAAGAAAGATACCTTGCATCTGATGCAGCTCAAGATACGGGTAGTTTAACTCCAACATTAGTGTTTCTATTTAACCTTTTCTATAAAATAAGGTTTCTCTAAAAGATTCTTTAAAACTTACAGCTATGACACCAATTCATGTGTTGCAAATGACACATTTTTTTTTTCTTGCCTAGGTAGTAACAGCCTCATCTAGTGTAGCACCATAGAAATTCTCCAATCATGATGAGTAAAATAGTTAGGGTAAACTTGTAGTTCATATTGAGTACTAGGAGGAATTGTTTTGAATGCAGAATGTAAGTGATCCTTAAGAAAAAACTTTTTGTTGTTATACTGTTTGATTCCTGTAATACAATGCTATTAGGTATGCCCTGAAAGAAAATAAAATGTTTGAAATCCAAAAACAAATGTTTTGGACTCTCAGGCAGGACTGATTTCCTTCCCAGCCTCCTCTGGGGACCCCACAGTGCAGAGTTACTGCCCTGATTGGGGGCAGGAAAGCCAGGGGTTTCAGGAATGGGCCTGAGAGTGGCACGCACCAGGGTTTGAGCTCCAGCTCTTGTTCTCAGCAGCTTTGTGTCCTGACTGCTCAGAAATTGTATGCCTTCACCTCTAAAGTGGGGAATGACCATGGTGCCCCCTCAAGGGCTGTTTAACACTGAGCCCAACGCTGAGTCCGTGGGAAGCCCTCAGGAAGCCTTGGTCATGAACATGCGTGAGGCCTCCCTTGTCCTCCCCTGTCTGCGCTCTCCATCCTCGGGACGTCTCCTTCAGGGCACTCACTGCCGGAGCACTTGGGTTAGCGATGTGTGCACGCCTTGCTTGTTAGTGTGGTAGACTACAGGTTGCATCAAGTCCAGAGGACCTGGGTCTCCCTTGCTCCACAGGGCGTGGTACACAGTAGGCACTAGTAAACAGCTGTCCAGGGGTGAAGGACGTATACTCACTGCCTTGTTTTTGTTGTCCAGAGCCCACTGCCTTTAACAGCAAATACATACGGAAACATTTCCCTTGACCCGTGGGAGAAGCCAGGATGGAAACTTCAACCACCGCAAAGGACTATGACATGACCACAGAATACGACTATGGGGACACGACCCCATGCCAGAAGGTACAGGAGAGGGCTTTTGGGGCCCAGCTGCTGCCCCCCTTGTACTCCGTGGTGTTTGTCATTGGCCTGATCGGAACATCCTGGTGGTCCTGGTGCTACACAAAAGGATAAAAAATATAATCAACATCTGCCTCCTCAACCTGGCCATTTCTGACCTTATCTTCCTCTTTATGCTGCCCTTCTGGATCGATTACAAGGTGAAGGATGACTGGATTTTCGGAGATGCCATGTGTAAGTTGCTCTCTGGGTTCTTTTTCTTGGGCTTGTACAGCGAGATCTTCTTCATCATCCTGCTGACCATCGGCAGGTACCTGACTATCGTCCACCCCCAGTTTAAACGTCAGTGTTGGAACATTACCTCTGGTACTGTCACCGGCACTGTCGTCTGGGTCCTGGCCACCTTGGCTTCTGTCCCCGTCTTGTACTTTTCCAAGGCCCAGTGGTGGCTCACCCACTACACCTGCAGTCTTCATTTTCCTCCTGAAAGCCATGGAAGAAAGTGGAAGCAGTTCCTGGCTCTGAAACTGAACATCTTGGGGCTGATATTACCTCTGTTGGTCATGATTGTCTGCTATGGACATATAAAGATTATAAAGATTATATTCAGAACTTGGAGTAAGAAGGCCAACATAATACGTCTGATTTTTGTCATCATGATCACCTTCTTTCTCTTTTGGACGCCCTGCAATCTGACTGTGTTTGTTTCTGATTTCCAAGACTCCCTGTGTGAGCACTGCAGCCAGCTGGACTTGGCCATTGAAGTGACAGAGGCAATTGCCTATGTGCACTGCTGCGTCAACCCCATAGTCTATGTCCTTTTCTGCAGGAGGTACCGCAGGGTTCTATGGTACTTGCTCTATCAGCTGACTTAGTGTCGCTGCTTCCTCTACAAGGAGGAAGGAGAGGGTCAACTCCATGTCTATTACACAGGCGAGGAAGAACGCTGTTCTGTGTACAGACTCAGGCCCCTCAGGTCCATCAGGGACAAAGTAACCAGAAGCTGCTAACATGCTGACTGGGGAGGAGGCAGCTTGGGTCTCCCAGCCAGATTCTGACACCTGACCTGGAATTGTAGCCCCATGGGGTTGAGGGAGCTCCAAGGTGTTCTAGACAAAATCACCATTAAGGTTTGATTTTTCTCCATGAAATTCTCTTTGGTGGAAAATGAGATGTATAGATGAGATGGTGGAAATGAATAAATGAAGTGGGACATCCCAGAAGACTGGGTCAAAGGATGACAGAGAAAGGCTTGGTACCAAAGAGGAGTTCAGATTGTTGAACAGTAGCATTTGTAAACCAGTCACTGAGCATCTGCTACCCTCACCCCCAAGACCAGTGATCTTGGAGATAGGGATTTCCATAGCTGCCTCCACTCCGAGCAGAGAAGCCAAGCAGGAGCCGGCAGCCACCTCTCACCTCCCCACCCCCACTCCTAGGGCAGTGTTTAGGCTCCTGGAAACCCTGAGGAATCTAGAACTCCTGATGGAAGAACTTGACACCTAATAGGAAATAGGATTGGGGAACTGCTTTTGGCAGTGAAGCTAAGAAAGCCCTTGGATGGAATGTTTATAGTCACTAAAATCAACAAATGCAGGCAGCAGGCTAGACACAGACAAAATGTATAATCTGCTGTACTTCTTGAAATTGCCATGGAATAGAGGTAGTCATTACTTCCTTTTACCATTCCTGTCTTCTGAATATTTTTCAGAATCTCCCTTCCCTGTCAGTTGAGGGATGCAGCAGTAATTTCTGACAGCTTCACTGCAGAAATCATTACCAGGCAAAAGGAGACAGGGTTGATTTTCTTCCTCTGGACTTCCATCCAGACCTTGTAGCTGAATGGATCAGAGTTCTGGCTGCCATCTTGGACCGATCAGCAGGACAGTGACCTGGTGTGCAGGGTTTGAGGCTGGCAGGGAGGGCAACATCTACCAGGAGGGGTGGGGACTCAGTCAGTGTAGGACGTCGAGGACCACTTAACTCAAAGAAATGCGTTTACCCTAAAGGTCCTTAACATCTGAGCTCTCACCTGAATTAAGAGAGGACCTCTTGTCCATCATGCCTTTCTTCCTTTTTCCCTTAGATGTACATTTCTCTAAAAGTGATTTTCCCAGTTATAAAAATTGTTTCCAGAAAAGCTTAAAATCACAAAAGGAGAAAAAAAAAACTTCAAAATTATTCATAATCCCCTACCCAGAGGCAGCACTGTACATTCTTTGATGGGTTAATATTTTCTTTTAGTTTTCTCTCTTCTGTACATGTTTTAAGTTTACAAATAAGATGAACTTTGACTGTAGTTATTCTTCTACTGTTGTTTTTTTAAGTAGCAGTATGTGGGGATCACTTTCCCAGGCAATAAATCATTTCAGAGCATTGGTTTTGGGCCCAACACTGAGTTCTTCCACTGGAAGATACCATAATTCACTTTGGGTAAATGACCTACCTAGACATACCTACCTTCCAAGAAGACATACAGATTTCCCAGAAATATATTGTAAGTGCTCAGCATCACTGATCATCCTGGAAATGTAAGTCAGAACCAGAGTAGGATATCGCCTCATACCTGTGAGAGTGTCTATTTTGAAATAAACAAGAGATTTCAAGAGTTGTGAGGATGTAGGGAAAAGGGAACCCTCGTGCACTGTTGGTGGGAATGTAAATGGGTGCAGTCACTGTGGAAACCAGTACGGAGGCTCCTTAAGAAATTAAAAATAGAGCTACTGTATGACCTAGCAATTCCACTTCTGTGTATGTAGTATCAGTTCAGTTCAGTTCAGTCGCTCAGTCGTGTCCGACTCTTTGCGACCCCATGAATTGCATCAAGCCAGGCCTCCCTGTCCATCACCAACTCCCGGAGTTCAACGAAATCAAGTCATTATCTCAGTGAAATGTCTGTTCTCCCATGTTTATTGCAGCATTACTCACAATAGTCTAGGTATGAAAACAGCCTAAGTGTCAGTGGACAAATGAATGGGAAAAATTGAATGACCAAGGCAGAAGTCCTATTCTAAGGTTTTTAATGTGTATTATTTTTTCATCCCCCTCCCCATTTTTATTGTGGTAGAATACACTCAAAATGTACCCCATTATTGATATTTAAGTTACAGTTAAGTGGTATTAAAAATGCATTCTTCTAGTGTCTGTTATTACAGTGTTGGCCTTTCCTATGGGCCAATTGATCTCTGAGAATCATGCTCACAGAGGATTCTTGTTATAAATGTGACTTTCAGGGGCCTGTGTGGACTCAGGAAGGGCACCGGTGACTCTGGGAGATCTTGGTCAGATGCATCATGCACATCGGGGATTTCTCCTGGGGTTTTTCTGGTATCAGGAACATTCTGTCCTCCAGGTTGTAACCCCACATTAACACTTCATTGGTTAAATGAACTCATTTGTCCTTCCAATCTCCTGTGATCCAAGCATTAACATCAGAGGTGACACCAAGTCTGACACCTTCGTCCTCCACTCAGGGATCATCCTGTTATCTAATACAGCATTCCAGCAGAGGATGTGGTGTGGGAGCCCTCAGGGCCTCTCAGACACTGTGTGGAAAACACTCATGGGGATTCACAGGACATTACCGTCTCTAAGAAATACTCAGTGAGGAACAGGTTTAAATATGATTAACCTTCATTCTGCCAATGTAGTTTTAAAGTAGAAAAAACTTTTCTCAAATAACACCTGTTATCATCCCTCAAAGATGCTTGCTCCTTGGAAGAAAAGCTATGACCAACCCAGACAGCATATTAAAAGGCAGAGACATTACTTTGCTAACAAAGGTCCGTCTAGTCAAAGCTATGGTTTTTGCAGTAGTCATGTATGGATGTGAGAACTGGACCATAAAGAAAGCTGAATACCAAAGAATTGATGCTTTGAACTGTGGTGTTGGAAAAGACTCTTGAGAGTCCCTTGGACTGTAAGGAGATCAAACCAGTCCATCCTAAAGGAGATCAGTCCTGGGTGTTCATTGGAAGGACTGATGCTGAAGCTGAAGCTCCAATACTTTGGCCACCTGATATGAAGAACTGACTCATTTGAAAAGACCCTGATGCTGGGAAAGATTGAGTGCAGGAGGAGAAGGGGACAACAGAGGATGAGATGGTTGGATGGCATCAGCAACTCAATGAACATGAATTTGGGTAAACTCCAGGAGTTGGTGATGGACAGGGAGGCCTAGTGTGCTGCAGTTCATGGGTTTGCAAAGAGTCGAACACGACTGAGCGACTGAACTGAGCTGATCATCCCTCAAGACTAGGGCTGGGTTGTAGAACACCAGGGGTGTTGGTCTAATGATCGGTCAGCACATGGGCAAAGCACAGTACAGTTGCCAACTGCCCATGGTCCATCCTGTCCTTTTGACAGCAGTCTCCATATCAACCCCTCGAGGTTGGTGGGGATGCTGGTGTTACCCCACGTGATAGATGAGGAGAGGAAGGGACTTGGCAGACACCACAGAGTGGTCAAAGGGCAGAGCTGGGCTCCACCCCAGAGTTTATTTCTTTATTTCTCAAAGTTTCTTTTTGAGGTGGACTATTTTTTAAATTCATTTTATTTCTTATTGAAGCACAGTGGATTTACAGCATTGTGTTAGTTTCAGGTGCACGAGAAAGTGATTCAGTTATTCATATGTATATTTTTTCACATTCTTTTCCATTATAGATTATGACAGGATATTGAATATGTGCTGTACAGTAGGACTTGTGTATCTATTTTATATGTATTTGTGTGTATCTAATTTTTTGAAGTTACCCTCTAAGCATTAATTTTCAAATTTGTTTTTAATTGGAGGATAATTGCTCTACAATGTTGTCTTGATTTCTGCTGTACAGCAATGTGAATCACCTGTAAGTATACATATATCCTCTCCCTTTTGAACCTTCCTCCCACCTACCCCCATCTCACCCTTTTAGATTGTTACAGAGCAGCGGGTTGAGGTCTCTGCATCACACAGCAACTTCCCACTAGCTATCTCTTTTACACATGGTAGTCTATCTGTTTCAATGCTACTCTCTCAATTTGTCCCACCCTCTCTTTCCTCCACTCTGTCCACAGTTCTGGTCTGTATTCCTCCCCTGAAAATAAGTTCATCAGTACTATTTTTCTAGATTCCATGTATATGCATTATTATGTGCTGTTGTGCTTGCTTAGTCACTAAATCATGTCTGACTCCTTTGCGACACCATGGATTGTAGCCTGCCAGGTTCCTCTGTCCATGGGATTTCCCAGGCAAGAATACCAGAATGGGTTGTCATTTTCTACTTCAGGGGATCTTCCCAACCCAGGGATGGAACCTATGTTTCGTGTCTCCTGTATTGACAGGCTAATTCTTTACCACTGTACCACCTGGGAAACCCTAGTTTTGATATGCATTTCTCTAGTAATGAGTGATGTTGAGCATCTTTTCATGTGTTTATTGGCCATCTGTATGGCTTTGGAAATATGTGTGTTTAGATCTTTTGCCCATTTTTTGATTGGATTGTTTGTTTTCCTGACTTTGACCTGCATGTGCTATTTTTATATTTTGGAGATTAATCCTTTGTTATTTGCTTCAATTGCATATTTTCTTTCATTTTGAGGGTTGTCTTTTCATCTTGTTTATAGTTTCCTTTGCTGTGCAAAAGAGTTTAATTAGGTCCCATTTGTTTATTTTTGTTTTTATTTCCATTATTCTAGGAGGTACGTCAAAGAGGATCTTCCTGCAATTTATGTCAATGAGTATTCTGCCTGTATTTTCCTCTAAGAGTTTTATAGTTTCTGGCCTTAAATTTAGGTATTTGATCCATTTCATCTGTAATCAGTGAGAGTTTTACTTCTTCTTTTCAAATCTTGATTCCTCTTATTTCTTTTTCTGTATGATGTGAACAGGTGTTCCAATTTCATTACTTACATGAAGCTATCCAGTGTTGCCAGCAAAATACTTATTGAAGAGGTTGTCTTTTCTCCATTGCATACTCTTGCCTCCTTTGTCAAAGATAAGGTGCCCATAGGTGCACGGTTTTATCTCTGGGCTTTCTATCTTGTTCCATTGATCTGTGTTTTTCGTTTTTCGTGCCAGTGCCATACTGTCTTGGCTACTGTAGTTTTGTAGTATACTCTGCAGTCAGGAAGGTTGATTCCTCCAGCTCCTTTTTTCTTTCTGAAGATTAGCTTTGACTAATAGCTTTGGCTATTCAGGGACTTTTGTGTTTCCATCCAAATTATAAAGTTTTTTATTCTAGCTCTGTGAAAAATGCCACTGGTAATTAGATAGTGACTGCATTGAATCTGTAGAGTTTTTATGAAAAGTATAGTCCTTTTCATGATATTGATTCTCCCCGTTGAGGAACATGATATTAGCTGCTTTTGTTTGTGTTGTCTGAGTTCTTTCGTCAGTGTCTTATAGTTTTCTGCATACAGGTCATTTGTCTCCTCAGGTAGATTTATTCCCAGGTATTTTATTCTTTTTGTTGCAATGGTGAATGGGATTGTTTCCTTAATTTCTCTTTCTGATTTTTTTGTTGTTAATGTATAGGAATGCAAAGTATTTCTGTATATTGATTTTGTATGCTGTTGGTTTACTAAATTCATTGATTAGCTCTAATAATTTTCTGATGGTATCTTTATGGGTGTTCTATGTATAGTATGTCATCTGCAAACAGTGAGAGTTTTACTTCTTCTTTTCAAATCTGGATTCCTTTTATTTCTTTTTCCTCTCTGATTGCCAAGGCTAGGACTGCCAAAGCTGGTTCTTTGAGATGATAAACAAAATTGACAAACCATTAGGCAGAGTCATCAAGAATAAAAGGAAAAAAAGTCAATAAGATTAAAAACAAAAAGGAGAGATTGCAACAGGCAATGCAGAAATACAAAGGATCATAAGAGATTATGAACAACTATATGCCAATAAAATAGAAAACCTGGAAGAAATTAGAAAATTCTTAGGAAAGTACAACCTTCCAAGACTGAGCCAGGAAGAAATAAGAAATTATGAAACAGACCAGTCACAGGCACTGAAATCGAAACTGTGATCAAAAATCTCCCACAAAAACAAAAACCAAGGGGCAGATGGCTTCACAGGTGAATTCTATCAAATGTTTAGGGACGCGCTAACTCCTATCCTTCTCAAACTCTTCCAAAAAATTTCAGAGTAAGGAACAGTCCCAAACTCATTCTACAAAGCCACCATCACCCTGATACCAACACCAGACAAAGATATAACAAGAAAAGAAAATCACAGGCCAATATCACTGATGAACATAGATGCAAAAATCCTCAACAAAATACTAACCAACAGAATCCAACAACACATTAAAGGAATCATACACCATGATCAAGTAGGGTTTATCCCAGGGATGCAAGGATTCTTCAATCTATGTAGTCAGTCAATGTGATACACCATAGTAACAAATCGAAAAATAAACATCATATGATAATCTCAATAAAAAAAGTGAAGGTGTTAGTCACTCTATTGTGTCTGACTGTTTGCAACCTCATGGACTGTATAGCCAGCCAGTCTCCTCTGTAGATGCATAAAAAGGTTTTGACAACATTTGACACCCATTTATGATAAAAACTCTTCAGCAAATGGACATACAAGGAACCTACCTCAACATAATAAAGGTCATATAGAACAAACTCACCACAAACATCATTCTCAGTGGTGAAAAACTGAAAACACTCTTTTCTAAAATCAGGAACAAAAACAGAGTTTCCACTTTTGCCACTATTATTCAACATAGTTTTGGAAGTCCTAGTCAGGGCAATCAGTGGATTCTTTTTTGAGTATGCCCAGAGTGCATTGAATTGAGGTTGAAAGTTTCCCCTCTGCCCAGTCAAGAGTATATTCTTGAGTTATTTCAAAGGGTCCCCAAGTGGGTCCTCACATGTGTCCACAAGTCAGTCTGTTAGATGCTGTTACCACAGCACTTCTGCCGCCGCCTCGGCCAGCCCCGACTCAGTCTGCCTGAGAAGCCTCTTGCTAGCGTCGTTGAAGCCTTCACTAATGGGCTTTATTGTGAGGGTGCCAGCCCTCTGGGTCCCAGGGTTGGGCCAGGTAACTCACAGACAATTCTGAGCCTACAGCCTACAATTCTTCAGACCTGTAAGAATCTCACAGTCCGTAATGAAAGCAGCTTAGTCCTCCAACATCGGGGCTCAGATGCAATTTAGGGAGCCAGACAGGGAAAAAAGACCACATCACCCTCCAGCCTCCTTTTCTGTCCTCCTCACCACCCCTGAGTCAATTAAATTTATTCTCTGTCCTCCCTTACAAAATAAAGGCGCTTGCGATCATAAGTCAATGACAGCAAACATTTGATGAGGCAACCGGAGAGATGATGAAGTATTTCATGCATTAGCAGTATCTGGGTGCAAAAGTCAGACAGCCCAAGTGCCCTGTCCCATAGTTGCTGCAGCTCACTAGCCCACCTCCTGTGGACATTGTGACCTTCAGAGCACAGAGGTCGTTAGGTCTGGAGTCTCAGTTGAAAGTCACAGTGGGTTGTTCCTGGATTATCCACCAGAATCTAAGAGAGAAAGCCATCCTCCTGGGTGATTTGGCATTCTCCTTGGCAGTCTAGAATAAGGTACCTCCCAGAGCCTCTACATTCCCCATCTTTAGAGAAGGCATGACCTCTCTGGCATCAGACACAGCTGTGGACTCCTTCCTTCTCCCACTCCTCCAGGCTTCCACCAACAGATTAGTATGGCAGAGTCCCATTTCCTTTGGTGTCCTAGTTCTTCCTTTCCACTGTGATTATAAAAACATTTATTAGAGAATACTTTATTCCTCAGGTCCCTTAATGAAGTCCAGATTCTGTTTGTTTTATACAGACATACGGATGTGCAGTTCTTTGTGCTACTTTTAGATGAGCAGTGCGGTTTACAGGGGATTTTCCTGAGTCCACACAACTCAGTTTGCATGTCATCTTCAGTTACTTCCATAGAAAAAGTTTAATAACTCAGTACCCTATGCAGTCTAGAAGATATAATACTGAAGGAATTTGCAAGCCTGCACTGCCAGTCAACGTGCCTACATCAGATAAACCATCTTCTCTTATTCTAAAACAGGGAAGGTGGCTCCAGAAGCAATCTGCTCTCTGACCTCCTCACACGTGTCTCATGTCTCATACCTGGAGCAGTTGGAGCAAAGACCATAAATCTAAAAAATAATAATAGTAGGCGAAATACTTAATCATTGGTCCTCCCCAAGACTTCTACCTTCTGTATATTCACATAAATTGCCTTTACCCCCAGCTCTGGATTATGCCCAAAGCTATTGCTAATGATGCTTTGCACATGGACAGTTTGCTATATTTTATAGCATTTATATAAATTGGCAATTTTTGCTCATTTCATGAACTATGAGATGCGAGTAAGGGGATTGGTATTAATAGTATCTTCGTTTTACAGATGAAGGAAATGAGAAATCAAGAGTTTGCCAAGGTGTCCCAGTTGAGCGGGAATCACTCTGGTTGATCATAATCATTTATCTTCTCTTATATGATCATGTTTAATCTGGAACCATTTCCTATTTTTAAATTTGGCTATTTTGAGTTATGTAGACATACCATTACATTATAGATGGGTATTCAATATATTATGTTACTTTAACATTTACCAAGATGTAAGGATACATCAATGCCTTTGATTTTTAAGCCTTATCTGAATTTTAGCCAATGATTTGTGCAAGAAATGTGAACCAGAAAACAGTATTCTAGGTTTCTTCTGTAAATACTGATAAATTTTAGTCACATAAATGACTGGGAGGTACTCACATAACTGAAATAAGGTCCCCCAGAGCTTGACAGAGTGGAAGAATGACTTGAATAAAGGTTGAGTTACCTGGTACTAGGCCCGGCTCTGTCATGAACTCACTTTCATGCCCACCTCCTTTCCTTATTCAGATAATAAAAGAGGAAAATCCAATTCAATAAGTATTTATCAGGCAGGGGCTTACTGTGGGCATTTAACATATGACATTTAATTTAAACCTCACTGCACTCCAAACATCCCATTTTACAGAAGAGAGGGCCAGTGTCAGGGAAATAAGAAAGGGGCAAGGCAAGGTCATGTTCCTTTCTGTGTACAAAGCCCTGCTTGCTGTTAAGAAACCTGTAAAGATGAAAGAGATAGACTTCCTCTCCTCAAAGTGCTTTCAAAATAGCAAAAGTGAACAGATGCACAGTCAGTGAGCAGGGAGGCGCCAGTTAATAAGGAGAAGCAAGCGCTGCAAGAAATGGTGCCGAAAGGCAAGGGAAGCCCGTCGGAGGGAGAAATCACTTCTGCCTCTCATGGGTGGGTGAGTGTCAGGTGCTGATTTATCTTCAGAGTAGATTTTAATGTGTATGTCTAAGGGAGATTATGAGTTTCAACAAGCAAAGATGCGGCAGTAAGACATTCTGGGTGCAGGTAGCATCAGTAAGACAGTGATGATAAAACTCGGGGTGTGTGCAGGACTCAACCAGCAGGTCGGTGCGGGTGGAACACAAGCCCTGGTGACTCAGAGTGTCCCCTCCGGACCTGCTGCATCCCCGTTAGCAGGGAGCTCCCTAGAAATGCAGGCTGTCGGGTCCCACTCCAGATGGATTGCAGTCTGCACAGATGATTCACGTGCAGAAGGAATAAAGGCAAGTCACACAGAAAGGTAGCTTCTGATCAGATCCATAGAAGCTGCAGAATGTATTGGTTTGGTGAGGCCTTGGAGCGAGACGGGGGGTCTGTGTCTGCTCTGCCTTCAGCTCCATCACTGTGCAGCTGTGGGACCTCTGGCAAAGTTACTTCAACTTTATTTAAGCTACCTGTGGCCTCATAAGATTTTTTTAATGGACTTTATTTTTTAGAGCAGTTGCAAGTTCACAGCAAAACCCAGGAGAAAGGACCGAGTTCCCTTCCCGTTCACCCACTGCCCCCAAACACCCTCACCCTCCCCTATTATCATCATCCCCCAAACAGTGTCACAGCTGATGAACCTACTACAGTCATTCATCATCACTCAAAGTCCCTAGTTTATAGTAGGCTATACTTTTGGTGTTGTACAGCCTAATGAATTTAGGTAAATGAGTAATAATATGTGTCCATCACAATGGTATCATTTTCATAACCCTAAAAATTGCCCTTAAAAAGGTGCTCTGCCTTTTCATTTTTTCTCCCTAATCCCTGGCAACTGCTGATCTTTTTACTGTCTCCATAGTTTTGCCTTTTTCAGAAGGTCATGCTTTGGAATCATACAATATGTACCCTTGTCAGATTGGCTTCTTTCGCTTAGTAATATGTATTTAAGCTTCTTTTCATGGCCTGGATAGCTCGCTTATTTTCAGTGCTGAATAATATTTCATTGTCTGGATGTATCACAGTCTGTTTAATCATTTACCCACTGAAGGGCATCTCAGTTTCTTCTATGTTTGGCAGTTGTAATTTACACTGCTCTAAAAATCTGGGTACAAGTATTAAAAATTTTTTTTTCAGTTTTCATACTTTTTATTGAAGTATAGTTGATTTACAATGTTATGTTAATTTCTGCTATACAGCAAAGTGATTCCGTTCTATACACATTCTTTTTTTAAAATATTCTTTTCCATTATGGTTTGTCACAGAATATTGAGTATAGTTCTCAATGGTATAGAGTGAAAGTGAAAGTCACCCAGTTGTGTCCGACTCTTTGTGGACTATACAGTCCATGGAATTCTCCAGGCCAGAATACTGGAGTGGGTAGCTTTTCCCTTCTCCAGGCGATCTTCCCAACCCAGGAATCGAACTGGGGTCTCCTGCATTGCAGGCAGTTCTTTACCAACTGAGCTATCAGGGAACCCCGGTGCTATAGAGTAGTATCTTGTTTATGCGCTCTCTCTATAAAAGCTTGTATCTGCCAAACCAGCCTTCCACTGCATCCCTCTTTCAAACCCCCTTGGCAACCACCAGTCTGTTCTCTGTCTGTGATTCTGTTTCTGTTTCATAGATAGGCTCATTTGTGTTGTATTTTAGATTCCACATATAACGTGTTAAACTAGGGACAGAACCTAGGTTCCTTGCATTGTCTTCAGATTCTTAACCACTGAACCACCAGCGAGTCCACTACTGGCTTTTTCATCTTTGCTTTAATATATAGAAAATCCTTCTTACTCAAGCTACTTATGATTTACAACATTTTGCTAGTTTATGTCTGTGGGTAAACTTATAGGATTTTTCTTTTCTCTCTGTCTGGTTCCTCTAGAAATCAGAGACCCTTTGGTTCTAAGCAACTTTATCAGGGGAATGGGAAAGATTATCTCTTAGCATGTGCAGGAATTTAAATATTCATAAACCGGGAAAGAGACAAATTTACCCAATCCATAAATACCACAGGAAGAATTTGAAGGCAGGCCATTGGCATGGCTATTCTGGCCTTTAGAGGCATTTTAAAAATTCAGTCTGAGATTCCTATTAAGTTCCAGTGCAATTAATTTGAAAGAGTTTATATGGGCAGTTACATTCATGTGAATAATTTGGTCATGTTTATTGAAAACAAACCTATTTTAGGTGAATCAGTCTTAATTTTGCTATATTTCAGAGAAATAAAGAGAATCTAGAGAAGAAAATTACATTTCAATATTAAACTCTTGTGGATCATGAAGTTTTGTATGTACTGAGGCTTTGTATTTATTATCTCTGTCCAGGATGGCTCCTTGTTGCTGTGTTACATTATTATAAAGTTTAATTGAATTAGTAAAAGAATATTCTAAGCTTGTTTCTAAGTCTGATCACAGTGATTTTCTTTGCATAAAGACCAAATGTCTTGTGACCTGCAGCTAGGAGATTATGTACACTGGAAAAGATATCATTTAACAAACTATCTCCAAGCTAAATAAAAGGACCTTATAAGTACTCTTAACTAGCACTTGTGCGACAAAACTGAAGGGAATTGACTCTTAATTCCATATTTCCCATTTAAGAAGGGCGTCCACATAGGATTATCTATAGAAAAGACTGTTAACCCCAAAGGATACCCACACCAGATGAAAAGGAGACAACAGCAGTAGAAGACAGCTGACATATAAGTCTGGACCAGGACTGTAAGAATTAGCCAACCAGTTCAGTTGCTCTGTTTACTGAATGTTTGTCTTCCTATCATCATGGAAAGTTATTTTACTTCTAAGCATACTTAGACCCCGATGTTCAGGATGAAAAGAAAATTCTGTAGTGAAGTTGTCAGAGTGTAACTATTCATGACATGTATCACTGTTTATTTTAAGTCTATTGCTAAAAGCACATGTACAATGCTATGTGACAATTAAGTGCAAGTGATAAAATGCGTAGCCTGCAAAGCATTTCCCCATTAATATGCCTCTGAGTTTGTTAATGATATCTGATTAGTTTTCCCCCAACATGGAGAACTAGGGGAAAAAAAGAGGCCTAGCATCAAGGTGCATAAATGGACCCAGAGGAGGCAACTTGGCCACTTTGGCAATGTTGGGAAACTATTTTGATTATCAGTGATGTTTATGGAAAGATTTGCAATTAAAGGGGGGAAAATGATGGGCGAAAATTTCACATGTTGAGGTATGGGGAAATTGTTCTGACTTGTATATAATTGAATTTGAACTTCAGGCTAATCAGACCAGCCTTTTGTGGCCTATTAAACATGCTTTAGCCATTAAAAAATTACATCTAAAAAATTGAAATGAAATAACTATGATTCAGACATCCCAAGTGGAACTACATGGCTATTACGAATGTGTGTTCAGACACGTTTCTAAGTTACTGAAAACCTGAATTCTCTAAACTTGATCATACTTTACAACACCATCAACCGTTTTCTAAACCATATGTACTAGCAGCTGCCAACTGCACCCATATGGTCTCAATGTCCTCTTTTTAAGTATGAAAATTCCTACTTTAAAAATAGTAATAGCAAATGAGACAGCTCAAGCTATATAGCCACTGAGCAAAAGGCTACTTGGTTACTAAATATATAAGTAAAAAGTAAACACTCCAAAACTTAATTTCCTGATTGCCATCTAAAATACAACTCTTTTAAAAAATATTTCGAAGGTGTGATTTAAACTTTTTCTTCATTGTAATAATTCTGAATGTTTCTCCATGTGCTACAACAAAGCAATCAAAGATAGAGGTAATGTTTTCTTCATACAAAATATTGATGCTAAGCTTGAAACTCAGGATTCTTTTCAACTCTGTCCCTTCCCCAGATTAGGCAGGACTATGCCCCCAGGTCAGTAGGAAGTAACCAGTGCAGTTTATCAACCCATTCTCTCAAAAAGTTGGGGAAAATTGAAACAAAGGGAACTAAAATTGAGTTTCCTTACCAAATTTATGATTAACCTCTCAATCTAAAACTTTGTTCCCTTTCTTGTTCTCTGTCATCAAGACTGAGGAATCTAAAGCTTTATTTCCTTTTCTGTTCTCAGTCCTCAAGACTGAGGAGTATCAAAGAAAAAGGGAGGTTAAACAAGCCTCTGTGTCCTTGAAATAAAATGCTGACTAAAGAAAGTGCTGCACTGAATAGCCCAGGAAATTTGGAAAACTCAGCAGTGGCCACAGGACTGGAAAAGGTCAGTTTTCATTCCAATCCCAAAGAAAGGCAATGCCAAAGGATGTTCAAGCTACTGCACAATTGCATTCATATCACATGCTAGTAAAGTAATGCTCAAAATTCTCCAAGCCAGGCTTCAGCAGTACGTGAACCGTGAACTTCCAGATGTTCAAGCTGGTATTAGGAAAGGCAGAGGAACCAGAGATCAAATTGCCAACATCCGCTGGATCATCGAAAAACCAAAAGAGTTCCAGAAAAACATCTATTTCTGCTTTATTGACTATGTATGCCAAAGCCTTTGATTGTGTGGATCACAATAAACTGTGGAAAATTCTGAAAGAGATGGGAATACTGGACCACCTGACCTCCCTCTTGAGAAATCTTTATGCAGGTCAGGAAACAACTGTTAGAACTGGACATGGAACAACAGACTGGTTCCAGATGGGGAAAGGAGTACGTCAAGACTGTATATTGTCACCCTGCTTATTTAACTTTTATGCAGAGTACATTATGAGAAACGCAGGGCTGGAAGAAACACAAGCTGGAATCAAGATTGCTGGGAGAAATATCAATAACCTCAGATATGCAGATGACACCACCCGTATGGCAGAAAGTGAAGAAGAACTAAAGAGCCTCTTGATGAAAGTGAAAGAGGAGAGTGAAAAAGTTGGCTTAAAGCTCAACATTCAGAAAACTAAGATCATGGCATCTGATCCCATCACTTGATGGCAAATAGATGGGGGGAAACAGTGGGAACAGTGTCAGACTGCTCCAAAATCACTGCAGATGGTGACTGCAGCCATGAAATTAAAAGACGCTTACTCCTTGGAAGGAAAGTAATGACCAACCTAGACAGCATATTAAAAAGCAGAGACATTACTTTGCCAACAAAGGTCCGTTTAGTCAAGGCTATGGTTTTTCCAGAAGTCGTGTGAAAAGTTGGACTGTGAAGAAAGCTGAGCGCCAAAGAATTGATGCTTTTGAACTGTGGTGTTGGAGAAGACTCTTGAGAGTCCCTTGGACAACAAGGAGATCCAACCAGTCCATCCTTAAGCAGATCAGTCCTGAGTGTTCATTGGAAGGACTGATGTTGAAGCTGAAACTCCAGTACTTTGGCTACTCGATGCCAGGAGCTGACTCATTTGAAAAGACCCTGATGCTGGGAAGGTTTGAAGGCGGGAGGAGAAGGGGACGACAGAGGATGAAATGGTTGGATGGCATCACCGACTCAATGGAGATGAGTTTGAGTAGACTTTGGGAGTTGATGATGGACAGGGAGGCCTGGCATGCTGTGGTCCATGGGGTCACAAAGAGTCAGACATGACTGAGCAACTGAACTGAAAGAGTTAATGATCAACATTAATGATCAACAAAGAGTTAATGATCTTCAATGTGAAGATGTAGAAATGAAAAATGACTGTTGAACTGGGGAACTGGTAACAGTTTAGACTATCATTCTACAACGTAGCAGATCACCAAACTCACAGTTCCCTGGTAAGAACGTGGACCCTAGACTGGCTGAAACCAGAAGGTTGAAGATGCTTGAAACTTCACCTTGTTGCCAACCACTAATCATCCACAAGCTGCTTACTCCCTGCTCCTTAAACACTGTACAAATTCTCACTACCCCCTCCACAAGCTTCCCACAGTCTTGAGGGCATTAGCATGTTGTGATCTGCTTTGCCTGGCAAAGCAATAACATCTCTTTTCTACTTCACCCAAAACTCTTATCTCTGTGTTTCCCTTTGGCACCAGTGAACAGAGGCCATTTTGGCAACACAACCACTGGTCCTCTGCCTACTTCTCTGATAGACTCCAACTCACTGTCTGTAGTCTCAGATTAAGTGTAGCTGTCTCTGCAGAGCACTTTGGACCCCTCCTACCTTCCTCTGGTGCATCTCTTGAACCCAAGAAGATGTCTCCACCACTAGACTGTGACCTTCTAGACAAGAGTGTCTCACACTGGGATGTGTGAAGAAATCCTTGGGGAGGCTAGTAAAAAATGCAGATTCTCCTCTGTAGGCCTAGGGTGACACATGAGAGTCTGTATTTCTGATAAGCACTCAGGTTTTACCATCACACTTTAAAGAGCAAGGGTCCAGCCAGGATTCTCAGACTCCAGGACCAATAAGAAGCATGTGGAAGACTTGTTCAACCATAGGTTCTGGATCCAACACCCCCACATCCTGAGATTCTGCAGGTCAGAGGATGGCATCTGATAATCTTCATCACCACCAAGCTCCCGGGCAAGGTCTACTGTAGCCAGCCCGCAGATCTGACCTTGAGTTAACACTAGATCCAGGCATTGCCTAACTCATATTTGACTGTGTGGATCACAATAAATGGTGGAAAATTCTGAAAGAAATGGGAATACCAGACCACCTGACCTGCCTCTTGAGAAATCTGTATGCAGATCAGGAAGCAACAGTTAGAACTGGACATGGAACAATAGACTGGTTCCAAATGGGAAAAGGAGAACATCAAGGCTGTATATTGTCACCCTGTTTATTTAACTTATATGCAGAGTACATCATGAGAAACGCTGGACTGGAAGAAACACAAGCTGGAATCAAGATTGCCAGGAGAAATATTAATAACCTCAGATATGCAGATGACACCACCCTTATGGCAGAAAGTGAAGAGGAGCTAAAAAGCCTTTTGATGAAAGTGAAAGAGGAGAGTGAAAAAGTTGGTTTAAAGCTCAACATTCAGAAAACGAAGATCATGGCATCCGGTCCCATCACTTCATGGGAAATAGAGAAACAATGGAAACAGTGTCAGACTTTATTTTTTTGGACTCCAAAATCACTGCAGATGGTGACTGCAGCCATGAAATTAAAAGACGCTTACTCCTTGGAAGGAAAGTTATGACCAACCTAGATAGCATATTCAAAAGCAGAGACATTACTTTGCCAACAAATGTCCATCTAGTCAAGGCTATGGTTTTTCCTGTGGTCATGTATGGATGTGAGAGTTGGAGTGTGAAGAAGGCTGAGCGCCGAAGAATTGATGCTTTTGAACTGTGGTGTTGGAGAAGGTTCTTGAGAGTCCCTTGGACTGCAAGGAGATCCAGCCAGTCCATTCTGAAGGAGATCAGCCCTGGGATTTCTTTGGAAGGAATGATGCTAAAGCTGAAAATCCAGTACTTTGGCCACCTCATGCGAAGAGTTGACTCATTGGAAAAGACTCTGATGCTGGGAGGGGTTGGGAGCAGGAGGAGAAGGGGACGACAGAGGATGAGATGGCTGGATGGCATCACTGACTCGATGGACATGAGTCTCAGTGAACTCCGGGAGTTGGTGATGGACAGGGAGGCCTGGCGTGCTGCGATTCATGGGGTTGCAAAGAGTCGGACACGACTGAGCGACTGACTGAACTGAACTGAACAGACAAAGGGGCGTCCCAGAAGGTGCTAGTGGTAAAGAACCCACCTGCCAATGCAGGAGACATAAGAAATATGGGTTCCATCCCTTAGTGCAATGGCAACCCACTCCAGTATTCTTATCTGGAGAATCCCCATGGACAGAGGAGGCTGGTGGGCTACAGTCCATAGGGTCGCAAAGAGTCGGACACAACTGAAGCAACTTAGCACATACAACAGGCAAGGAAAGAGGGCATTTGGTAGACGTGTGAGAAATGAGATGGAAGGGAATGAATACCAGCATGCAGCAACCATGGATTAGAGCTCTCAGAGCAGATAGAGTTGGTGGGTGCATACGTGTACATGTGATGGTCTGCAGCTTAGATCTGAGGTACAAAGAAAGGATCATACTCACCGTCTTCATTCCTTCCTGAGTTCCCGCCTAGCAGTGAGCCAGCACCCCGTGCTTGTAGGTACTGTTTCAGGGAACTGTCACCGTCTGGTTAGCAGCCCTTGGCATCCGCTTTTGTGGGCTCAGTGGCCATGCTCTGGGCTCTATGGACAGGAACCACCCCCAGAGGCCCCTGTATTCAAGTAGGTTGTGGAGAGGAGGAAGGAGGCTGGGAGGAGATACAGTGCTCCCCCTTTGTTCATAGCTTCTCAAATCCTGCCCCCCAGTGTCTGCTTCCTGCTGAGCAGCTCCCTGAGGCAGAAGAACTACAGAGAGGGGCTGATCCCTTCCCTGTGTCACTGTTGCCTAGCCCTACCCAGGGAGGCCAGGTGGAGGGACTGTCTCCTGGTTTCACTGCCGAGAATCCAGCTCCCAAGTGGATGTTTTCTTACAAAACGGCTGTGAGCTTCCTTGTTTCTAAGAACCAACAGCAGGAAGAAACAGCACTTTTTGTTAGATGTCATCATGCCTGGATGAGCTCAGCCATCTCGTGGCCATACACAGCGCTGATCCGTGTGTGTTAGAAAGATGGTAGTGCCCTGGGTCCTGGATAAACTGCAGAGCTGTTGCTAATGTGCTCTCTGGGTATCCTGACTGTAAATTTCTTGCAATTTAGCCATTCAGAAATGCTTACTGTGGGACTCCTGGCAGTCCAGTGTTTAAGAGTCCACCCTCCGCATGCAGGAGGCACAGGTTCCATCCCTGGTAAAGGAACTAAGATCCCACATGCTGCACACCATGGCCAAAACAATGTTTACTGAGCACCTGCTGTGTGGGGCTACAGCAGTGGACAAAAGAGGGAACATTCCTCAGGAAGCTGTCATTACACTGAGAGAAACAGTGGACAATAACTACATATTAAATATATGTAACCCAGGAAGTGATAAGTAAATCTGGGAGGGGGGTCATTGATTTCTAAGGTGGGAGAAGAGGAGATTCAATTTTAATAAGATGGTTAGAGAACACCTCCTGAGAAAGCATTGCACGCGTGTGGAAATGAAGGAGGTGAGGGAGCAGGCTTTCCGGACATGTGGGGGAGGGGCATCTTGGCCGAGGAAACAGCACGTGCAAGGGCGCTGAGGTGGAAAGGCACCTGGCGTGTTCAGGGGCATCCTGGGAGCCAGTTTGGCTGGAACGGAGTGAGCGAAGGAGAAACTAATAGATGAAGTCAGAGAGGGGAGGAGGGCAGGTGGTGAAGTGCCTTGCAGACCACTGTAAGGACTTGGAGCAGGTGTGCCTGACCTGAAGCAACCCTTGAGGAATCCCTCCAGCTGCTGTATTGGAAAGAGACTGTGGTCTTGCTTGGTTTGGACCAAACTGGGGCCAGTGGGTGAAGCAAGAAGGGATTGAAGTCTTTGTATGTTGAAAGTGGAGTCAACAGATTCTGCAAAAAGATCGCAAGTCAGGTTCCAAAGAGTAGATTCAAGTGTTACTCCAAGGTTTTGGTAGCTTCCATCAGAAGAAGGGAGCTGCCATTTACCTCCAGGTGTGGATGACAGTGACAATAAAATTTGGAGAGATCAGGAATTCTATTTGAAAAGCTTTCAAGAAAACCACGTGGAGACATTGAGCAGAGTGTTGGGTATGAGCCTAGATTTGAGGGAGCTTGGCAGGCTGGAGATGTACATTTGGACCTCTTCAGAGAGGATATGACATTTTCAGCCATGAGAGAGAGTACAGCCATCAAAGGTGTGACTGTAGATTGGGAGGAGAGGGGTTCAGGGACCATGGCCTGGTGTGTACCAGGAAAGAAGCCAGAAGATTGAGCAGAAACCAACAGTGGCAACTGACAAGGGGCTGCCTGTGAAATGAGGGAAAAGCCTGGAGACCGGGATCCTGCACTCACAGAGGAAGAGTATCAAGAAGAGGGAGCAACAATGGTGTCAAATGTGCTGAGCTGTCAGGTCCAGTGCAGCCTGAGAGCTGACCATTGGATTTAGCCACGTGAAGGTCACTGATGACCCTGACAAAATCACTGGGGGCTAGGCAAGAGCAGGTTCTAGAAACTGGGGTGAAGTGGAATTGGATGCAAATAAAGACAGCTCTTTTGAGTACTGCAAAGAGCTGTGCAGAAATGAATCAGTAATTAGATGAACTTCCCTGGTGGTCCAGTGGCTGAGACTATTTGCTCCCAATGCAGGAGGCCCAGGTTTGATCCCTGGCGAGTGAACTAGATTATGTATGTCACAACTTACAGATCCCGCAGTGAAGATCCCATGTGCCACAACTGTGAATCAGCACAGCCAAATAAATAAAATATTTTTAAAAAGAAATGCATCAGTAAATAGACTTGAAAGTGGAATCAAGGGAGACTTTGCTTGCTAACTTGTGTGTTTCTTTACTTATTTGTTTCAGATCAAATAAGAGCTTTGTGTGTATACTGATGGGAATAATCTGGCAGACAGAAAAAAACTGGTGATACTGGAGACGATGACTAGAATGATGCCCTCGTGCTGATGAGAGAGGATGTGATCCCGGGCAGCGTGGACGAGATGGGCTTGGAGCATGGAGAATCCATCCGCATGGCAGGAGGGAAGCAGGTAGAAGGGCCAGGGAATCGTGGATGGGAAGGGAGGTGGGATGTGTAAACAGTCTCTTCTGAGCCTTTTGTTTGCTCGCTGACATGGGGAACAAGGTCATCAGCTAAGACTGAGGATGATGGAGGTGGTGCTGGAGGTTCAGGGAAAAGGCAGAAAGTGTGACATGTCTAAGAGGGGGAAAGCCATTGATGGGCATGAGGGACCCTTTGCATGTGGCCATCAGTAATTTAGGGGAGTCCCAGTCAGTTCCATTGTGTGGTTTCCTCCAGCCACATTCAACTTCAAGGTGCTGGTGGGGATTTGGATCTGATCAGGACTGGGTTTGTGCCAGGTGGACACAACCAGATCAGAAAAGAGTGAAGGTGTTGAGGATGTTGTACGGGAGGGACTGTGATGATGGCCCCTGGACTCTAAGGTGGAAGTAAGGGCAGGAGGAGGCTGAGGGTCAGGAGAAACTGACACGTCACTGGTTACACTGGGGTCAAAGCACCCCTGGAGCGGAGATGCTCGAGGAGTGAGGAGTAAAGGTGGGCGGGGCACGAAGGGCTGGGGTGTCGGGACCCGAGAACCCCTGGAACTGAGATGCTCGAGGAGTGAGGAGTAAAGGAGGGCAGGACACGAGGGGCTGGGGTGACGGGACCTGAGAACCCCTGGAGCTGAGATGCTCGAGGAGTGAGGAGTAAAGGTGGGCGGGGCGTGAGGGGCTGGGGTGTCGGGACCCGAGACAAAAGGACACAGATGTCGATGACGGTTAAAATCCCGGGATTAGGGAGGGTCAATGGAGTGAGTGGCTAAGGATGGGGCAAGACAGGCCCATCAGAGGACAGGAATTCAAGGAACCCCGGGTGAGGGAGCTAGAGGAAGCCTGTGCTTTTGGTAGAAGATAAATATGGCTTCAGAGCCCTTCCATCTCAGTACACACTGGCTTTTACAATGTGGCTTTATTTCTTCCCCTGAAAAGGCAGATTCTATTTCCTGACTGCCTTGTCTGTAGCTTGGCTCTGTGTGATAGACTGCAGCACAGGTGATCCTCTGTGCCCTCAGAGACTTTTCCTAGAGATGCGTTATAGGTTCTTCTCATGCCTGAGACTGTCATGCACAAAGCCAGTCTGGCCGACTGGAAGACGAGAGCCACGTGGAAAACTGAGGCACTCCAGTCAGCAAGCAGCGCCCACCATCAGATGTGGGAGTGAGGCTAGGTGGGAACATCCGCCTAGCTCACAGAATCATAGAACAATCTCCTTGTGATTTTAAGCCCCAAAGTTTTGAGATTGTTTATTAGGCTGTGAAAAAAGAGATGCATGTGAAAAGTGAAATCAAGGATTATTACAAGAGAGCATTAGAGAGTAGTACCCAACCTGAGCTAACAGCCAACGTTTCTTTTTAGAAAATTATAGTTGCTATTTATTTATTTATTGGCTGTGCTGGGTCTCCATTGCTGCTCGGGCTTTCCCTTGTGGCAAGTGGGGGCTACTCTCTTTTTGCAGTGCCTGGGCTTCTCATCGCGATGACCTTGCTCATTCCAGAGCACAGGCTCCAGGGCATGTGGGCTCAGTAGCTGGGGTTCCCAGGGTCTAGAGCACAGGATCAGTAATCATAGCACACAGGCTTAGTTACTGCGTGGCATATGGGATCCTTTGGACCATGAATTGAACTCATGTCCCCTGCATTGGCAGGCAGATTCCTATCCACTGAGCCACCAGGGAAGCCCAGAAAATTATGGTTTCTATTCTTTTTCATTGTTGAGCTATTTTGAGTGGTGCCTTGCTGTTTATTGTCCAGATGTCCAACCTATACGATAAAGTGTGAATAAGGGAAACTCTACCACCACCACCCCCCTCAAAATCTTAAAACTCTCTGAGCTCCACCACCTGCCTGCCACGAATGACTTCCTGCTATAGAGAGTAGGAAGGCTTCATGGAGGAAGTGTCTCTTTGGTGATCTGGGCAGGATGAGAGAGATCTGCATGGATGACAGCACCCTCTTTGACTTTGCAACCTGACCCAGCACAAGGGGGCAGCTGAGCAGAGCAGAAGGACTACTGGACCTTTCCCTGTGGTTTGTCAGGTTGGGGGTTGTAGAATTCTGGCTGGAGGGCCAAGAGAGCCTATGGCGTGAGAAAGGGTGGCGGAAAGAGAGCCTGGGGAAGGAAATTAAACAAAGAGGAATGGAGTGGGAGGGTGGGGGAAGAGATGGGGTGATGGGGAGGTGGCAGAGGGCTACTGCCTAGGACCCACTTGTACACCCCAAAGGCCCTTCTGTCCATCTGTGGGACACTCACCCATTGGGCTTTGGTGTCTGAATGTGACCTGGGACCAGAAGCAACTTCCTTGGCCCTGGAGGGAGAGAGTGTGTCCCAGGATTAGGCAACAGAGAGCGCTCCAAGGTCAGGATGCTGCATCCCCTCTCTTGGAAATTAACCTGCTGGTGCAGCTTTTGAATCTGAAAGGTGCGCCTCATTGACAGACAGGATCCCTGCAGCCCAGGAGCCTGGCCTCACCCTTCTTGGTTACACAGAGCATAAGCTTTCTAGGATATTGACATTGCGACAGGAAGGAGAAGCAAAGAGAGGACTGGGTCAGAATCAATTGTCATGGATGAGACGCAAAAAGGAAATCTGTAAGATCAAAGAGAAGGGGCCAGACAGCGACAGCCATCCAACAGACCTGTACTCTCTCCAGGTGGGAGGCTCTTCCTCACAGAGCCGCTCCCTGGGGCTTGTGAGGCAGACTGGGGAGCAGAGAGGGGCAGTGAGCAGTTGCTGGCATAGGCACATAGGGGTGCCGAAGAGAAATGACCTCCTGCCCTTCTAGGGCTGGTAGAGCCAGATTGTTTTGAAGACCCAGAACCCGGATTTTCTGTTTAAATCCTTCCATTTGCAATCTTTTAAAAAAAAAAAAAGAAGAAGAGGAAGACTACTTACTGAGGGCAAGAACTCAATTGCTTCAGAAGCTCCAGAAACATTCATTGCCACCCACCTCACCCTGCTCAACTCCACCCAGCCCCACCACCCAATCCCCTTAGAGCAGAGCCGCCTGAGGAGAAGTACAGCTGAGTGAGCAGGAAAAAACCTTAGAGTGAACTTGGCGTTCAGGAACTGGACACCCAGCAGTACAAGAAAGAAGATCTTTGTCCCCTTCTTGTTGTTCTGAAAGCCTGAGACCCGGAGTTCTATCTCCATCATCACACAGGAAACTGACAACTTCCGACTCACTCAGGACCTTGACCTTGAATTCTTAAAGCATCTAAAAGCTTCAGAAACAAACACTTCGTGGACACAGTCCCCTGAAGCCAGAGTAAGTAGAATTTGTCTCTTTGGTCTTGTCAGTTATTTTTTAAGGCACCGTTGTTTGCATGTGGCCAGATTGGACTGTAGTTCTCCTATTGCAGGACATGACTTGTTTAACAGTCCGTCTCCACAGAGATGGGGAGTTCTTTGAGAGCCAGTCAAATGCCTAAGTAACCCACCAATGCATGAAAGGCAGTGCTTTGTATAGCAATACTGAGGATGGTTGGATTTATATGAGTGCTGAGATGTAAAATAGGGTGTTGTTTTTGTTTTGAGCTGATTCTTCTTTCTAAAAACAGTATACTTTCTTGTATGATTGCTTGTTGATGACTGATTAAAAAGTCAGCCCACTATTAACATACTTTCTGGCGAAAGCTATTCAAGACACTGACAATTGCCAAATTTCCCCATGTACTCAAAGACCAAACACGGTATAAGAGGAAATTGCAGCAAAAGGATAATACTAATTAGTAAAAGCTTTGCAGATGCAAAGATGATCTGATACTGAGACAGTTTCTTAAGAGGCTAGACTCAAGGAGCCCCAAAATCAGGACTGTAGACTGTCTTTGAAGAAGGTAAGATCTCACCCACCAGAAGGTAGGCAGCTGGCCAGGTGACCTCCTTGGGGGGGGGGGGGGCCTGCAGGGGAGGGCAAGGGGCATCCATTCTGTTCTAAAGAAGAGGAAGGTCAGAATTTTGTTCTGAAGAGAAGCGACACGGGGGCTACTTGGAGGTATCTACTTCAGCCTTTCCTCCAGTAGGTCTGGAGGGTCCCAGACTTTCAAGAATAAAAATCCCCAGAAGTTTGCACAGCCAACCACCAGGCTCTGTGCCCCTCACTGACCCTTAAGTCCCCACTCTGGCTCCAGGACAACTCTAGGCTATTCAGACTGAAGGGCATGGATGCACTGGTAAGTGTTTATCAGCTAATTCTCCTGAGAAACGTGCCCTGATTCCTAGTGTTGGCCTATTCCCATGTGTAAATATTCCCATTCTGGTTGACTTCAAGTCACCAGCAGGCTGGATGCAGAACAGCTGCACATGGCTGGCTCTTATGAACCAGTAGAAGCCAGCTCCTGCACCGCACCAGGCCTGGGCATCTTCCACCACCACAGATGGCCCTTTGTCTGTCCAGAGGCTTCACCAACTCCTAGGATAAAGGGTGCTGGCGCTGGACCACTGGGGCAGCGGCCTGGGGCAGACGTTAGTAGCAGGCTGCAGACGGACTGGCACGTGACATGGCAACATGCTCCTTGGGTCTCGCCTCCAGGGCCTCACTCCAGTCCATCTCCCTTTAGGGACAACATGCCCAGGAGCTGTTTCTGGTGCCCAGCAAGTGGGGGAATAGTGACCTGGCTTGAAGGTGGGAGTGGGTGTGAAGGTGACTCTGTTCAGATGGCCCCTGACGGTGCTGACGCAGTTTGCCTCCACCTTTGCCAACATTCCCCGGAAACTGGGCTCACGGGCTCAGCCTCGCACCCCTTGCTGTCTGTGCTGCCCCTGCTAACACAGTAAGCCTGAGAACCCACCCGGAAGTGCTGACTGCCACGTGAAGTTGTCGGCACTGGCAGTGGCAGCAGAAATCAGAAATTGCCAGCACAGCTTGTTTAGTGAGTGGCAGCCTGGGTTTCTCCAGAAAGAGGCTTGACTGGCTGTATGCAAGTTCAGAGATGGAGGAGAGAGCCCTAAGGATGGATTGGATGGGAAATGACCGTCCCCCAGCCTGGGGGGCCTAGCAGCACCTCACCCCTCTGTGCCTTAATCTCCAAATGCCACTGCAGAAATGTGAATTTTGTGAGCAGGAAGCATTCATTAAGCTCTGTGGAAGGAGGAGCACTGGAGTCTGAAGATTTTATATGGAAATTATGCTGCAGGTACCACTCACTTTACTGATGGATGTTTAGGTCAAATCAGTTAGATTGATGGCAGCATTTTGGAAAGTTCACAGTGCAGTGCAGATGGAAAGGACTGTCAATGTCCATCACTCTCAAGCAGAATTCATTTTCCAGATTAACTACAGGGAGACTTATAGGGAGTGGGGTGCATCCTGGTGGCACCAGGCCTCAGAGCAGGGCACCTGCAGGGAAGGAGGTCCCCTCGTATTTACTGAGAACCTGATAATTTCCAGGGGAAGGCTCAGACATTGCCTTACATTAGCCCTGCAAGGTAAGGATACTTTCCCACATTACAGATGAGGAACCGAGGCTCAGGGAAGTAGGTTAAATTATATGAAGTCATAGAGGTGGTAGGTTACACAAAAACCTGTGCTCCCTTTGGGGAGGAGTCTTCAATAAGTGATTGGAAAGGATGGAAGGGAGTGCTGAAAAGCAGGGGCTGGGGATTTTCTACAAAGGCAGGCTATCTAGTAGTTTTGTTTTGAGGCAACCCTGGTTAGAAAATATCTAAAGATTTTTTTTTTTAGGAGAATTCCGCCCTGTGTCTGGTCACTATGTGACACTTCCTGCCTTGAGGCTGTTCTGAGCCTTTCTTTCCCCAGGGCCCTCTCTCCTTACCAAATCACCCCACTCCTCCCAGACTGTTACTGACTCCTCCTCACGGCTGTCTCAGGGGGTCTTCGGAGAACCTGGGTGACGACAGAGGACCGTGTGGCGTGGGCCAGGCCGGCGGATGGTTGGCCTCCTAGGATCTCACTATGGCAGCACTGTTGGTGTTTGCTGTAGGGTAATTTTTACATCGCGATGCATCCTCCGCCCTGGCTACCTAATGGCAGTAGTGACCCCCAGTGTTTGTGACAACCGAAAAAACATTCACCTTTACCTGTGCCCCCACGACACTGTATCACCCCTGGCTGAGAATCTTTTTAGCCCCCAAAGCCAGAAAGATCTGCTAGTAAGTTTTGGACTTTCGGCCAGAACTGTTTTCTTTCCCAGCCTCGCTGGGGACGCCACAGTGCAGTCACTGCCCTGTGACTGGGGAGGAGAGCCAGGGGGTTCAGGAATGGGCCTGAGAGTGGCACGCACCAGGGTTTGAGCTCCAGTTCTTGTTCTCAGCAGCTTTGTGTCCTGACTGCTCCCAACTTGTGTGCATTCACCTCTAAAGTGGGGAATGACCATGGTGCCCCCTCAAGGGCTGTTTATCACTGAGCCCAACACCGAGTCCATGGGAAGCCCTCAGGAAGCCTTGGTCGTGAACATGCGTGAGGCCTCCCTTGTCCTCCCCTGTCTGCGCTCTCCATCCTCTGGACGTCTCCTTCAGAGCACTCACTGCCGGAGCACTTGGGTTAGCCATGTGTGCACGCCTTGCTTGTTAGTGTGGTAGACTACAGGTTGCATCAAGTCCAGAGGACCTGGGTCTCCCTTGCTCCACAGGGCGTGGTACACAGTAGGCACTAGTAAACAGTTGCCCAGGGGTTAAGGACGTATACTCACTGCCTTGTTTTTGTTGTCCAGAGCCCACTGCCTTTAACAGCAAATACATACAGAAACATTTCCCTTGACCCGTGGGAGAAGCCAGGATGGAAACTTCAACCACCGCAAAGGACTATGACATGACCACAGAATACGACTATGGGGACACGACCCCATGCCAGAAGGTACAGGAGAGGGCTTTTGGGGCCCAGCTGCTGCCCCCCTTGTACTCCATGGTGTTTGTCATTGGCCTGATCGGCAACATCCTAGTGGTCCTGGTCCTCATGCAATACAAGAGGCTCAGAAGCATGACCAGCATCTACCTCCTCAACCTGGCCATTTCTGACCTCATCTTCCTCTTCACGCTGCCCTTCTGGATCGACTACAAGGTGAAGGATGACTGGATTTTCGGAGATGCCATGTGTAAGTTGCTCTCTGGGTTCTATTTCATGGGCTTGTACAGCGAGATCTTCTTCATCATCCTGCTGACCATCGACAGGTACCTGGCCATCGTCCATGCTGTGTTTGCTCTGCGGGCTCGGACTATCACCTTTGGTATCATCACCAGCATTGTCGTCTGGGTCCTGGCCATCTTGGCTTCTGTCCCCGGCATGTACTTTTCCAAGACCCAGTGGGAGTTCACCCACCACAGCTGCAGTCTTCATTTTCCTCCTGAAAGCTTCACAAGGTGGAAGCAGTTCCAGGCTCTGAAACTGAACATCATGGGCCTGGTTTTGCCTCTGCTGGTGATGATTGTCTGCTACGCAGGGATTATAAAGATTCTGCTCAGAAGACCAAATGAGAAGAAGGCCAAAGCCGTGCGTCTGATTTTTGTCATCATGATCATCTTCTTTCTCTTTTGGACGCCCTACAATCTGAGTGTGTTTGTTGCCGCTTTCCAGGATTCCCTGTTCACCCATAAGTGTGAGCAGAGCAGACAGCTGGACCTAGCCATTCAAGTGACGGAAGTGATCGCCTACACTCACTGCTGCGTCAACCCTGTGATCTATGTCTTTGTCGGCGAGAGGTTCCGCAAGTATCTGCGGCAGTTGTTCCACCGGCTGGTGGCTGTGCACCTGGCTAAGTGGTTCCCCTTCCTCTCCACAGAGAGGCTGGAGAGGGTCAGCTCCATGTCTCCCTCCACAGGCGAGCATGAACTCTCTGCTGGGTTCTGACTCAGGCCCCTGGAGGCGGAGGCAAGACCCAGCAAGAGCGACCTGCCAGGCATGCTGGCTGGGGAGGAGGCAGCTTGGTCTCCCAGCAACTCTGTCACCTGATGTGGAATTCTAACCACATGGGGTTGAGGGGATTCCAAGCTGCTCAGGACAAAATCACTTCTGGCATTTGAATTTTCTCCATGAACTTCTCTTTTGTAGAAAGGAGATGAATAAATGAAATGGGACATCACAGAAGACTGGGACAAAGGATGATAGAGAAGGGCTTAGTCCCAAACAGGAGTTCAGATTTGTGAACATTAACATTAATTAGTGAACCAGCCACTGAGCATCCACCGCCTTCAACACCGGTAACCTTGGAAACTGATTTCCATAGCTGCCTCTGCTCTGAGCTGAGAGCCAAGCAGGAGTCTGCAGCCTCCTCCATCCCCTCCACCCAACCCCCATGGCGCTTGGAAACCGTGAGGAACCTCGAGCTCCTGATGGAAGAACTTGACACCTAGCGTTAAATAGGATTGGGGAACTGCTGTTGGTAGTGGAGCTAAGAAAGCCCTTGGGTAGAATTTTTATAGCTACTGAACTGGAAGAATTCAGGCAGTGGGCTAGACACAGACAAAACGTATAAGATGCTGTACTTCTGTCTTTCTGAATATTTTTCAGAATCTCTCTTCCCTGTCAGTTGAGGGATGCAGCAGTAATTTCTGACAGCTTTACTGTGGAAATTATTATGAGGCAACAGGAGACAGGGTTGCTTTTCTTCCTCTGGACCTCCATCCTAGGCCTTGTAGTTTATGGATCAGAGTTCTGGCTGCCATCTTAGACCCAGCACCAGAACAGTGACCTGGTGTACAA
Source organism: Bubalus bubalis (assembly GCF_019923935.1). Lineage (NCBI taxonomy): Eukaryota > Metazoa > Chordata > Mammalia > Artiodactyla > Bovidae > Bubalus > Bubalus bubalis. Next base: position 53,086,517 of record NC_059177.1, read on the forward strand.
GTGGACCGGGTTTGAGGCAGGCAGGGAGGGCAACGTCTACCAGGAGGGGTGGGGACTCGGTCAGTGTAGGAAGTCAAGGAGCCCTTAACTCAAAGAAATTCATTTACCCTAAAGGTCCTTAACAGCTCAGCTCTCGCCTGAAGTGAGACATGTCTTTATTCCCTTTTCCCTCAGTTGTACATTTCTCTAAAAGATAATTTTTCCAATAACATAAATTGTTTACTAGAAAAGCTTAAAAATACAAACAGAAAAAAGACAAACAAATGTCAAAATCATTCATAATCCCCTAGGCAGAAACAGCACTGTACATTCTTAGATGTATCTTTTAGTTTTATCTTCCCTGTGCATATTTATGTTTATAAGCAAGATGACCTTTGACTGTGGTTACTCTTCTACTATTGTTGTCTTTAAGCAGCAGCATGTTGGGATCACTTTCCCAGGCAATAAATCATTTCTAAGCTTCGGCGTTGGGACCTGCGCTGAATTCTACCGCTGGAATGAACCCTAATTCATTTGCCAGTGTCCTCATGATTGTTTGTGCAAATCAATTCAGTCCGGCAACAGTGACCAAGGACCTGCTTTGTTTAAACCCAGCGCCCTGAGACCCAGGAGACACGGGTGCAGAAGGGCCGTCTGCCCTCCCTGAGCTATTAGCACAGTGCAGTGGACAGGTGCATGGACGTCAGCCCAGCCCCGGCGGGCAGGGGGACCTGCCTCCGAGCCCATGGGCCCAGGACAGCAAAGGTGGGGGAGGACCCCCTCAGTCAGAAAGCAGCCTAAGTGAACGGGGGTCCCACCTAACAACACAGTGACACCACTGAGCGGCTTCTTTCTGGTGGACGCTAGAGTTTGGGGTTCTTATCAAATCGCTCTTTCACTCAGGGACCTACTGTGTTTTCCTCTTTATGCAAAGAAGATGTCATGAAGGTGTAAGGAATTTGTGTGCCAGGAGGAAGCGGTCAGTCTGCACTGGGCTTATGCTTCCACACAGGAAACGTGGGCGAATACAGGCCTCAGGGGTAAGGTCAGGGTCAGCTCTCCACATGTAACCCTGCCAGCCTTTTCTGCAGTGTGAAGAGGAGGTTTAATGGAATTAAGAAATATTTGTCTACTACTTTGGTAAAATAACACTGAATCAAAGTATAATATTTGATCCACTACAGTATCACAATGAGAACTATTTCACAACATTCTCCAATTCAAGTTTTGAAATAATACTTATTTTTAAACTTATTACAACGGCAATCTATGTTCTTTGTAGAAAGCTGGAAACAGGCAAAAAGCCCAAAGAAGAAAATGGAAGCACCTGTTATTCCACTATTCAAATGCAGCCTCTTAGCATATTAGTAATTTAGTGCATCACCTTCCAGTATTGTTTTCTAAATGCATGCACGTGCACACACACACAGACAACCAATCACACTTAACATTTGTTTTGTGTAAACTCAATGAAGTTTAACACATAGCAAGCTCGGTAACTGCTGGTTGAATGGATGACTGTTTCATTATAAAATAAGGATTAGAGTAGTATATACACTATGAGGCTATTCTGAGGATTAAATGAAATACAGGAAGGAAAGTGGGGGTGACCTTTCTCCAGCTCCATCAGATGAGAGATCTGACTGCTCCTGCCAGACACCTCCTTGGTCACTCAGGACACCTCCAGCCCTTCCCAACAGGGAATGCCTGTCTCCCATTCCCTCCCCTCCCCGCTCCTGTGTGATCAGAGCCCTGCCTCATTATATTGTTGTTCTTAACTCTTGTCTCCATTTCATCCTAGACAGAAAGATACTGTGTTTTCTCCAGAACTCTTTGAGTTCAGTTCAGTTCAGTCGCTCAGTTGTGTCCAACTCTTCGCGACCCCATGAATCGCAGCACACCAGGCCTCCCTGTCCATCACCAACTCCCGGAGTTCACCCAGACTCACGTCCATCGAATCAGTGATGCCATCCAGCCATCTCATCCTCTGTCGTCCCCTTCTCCTCCTGCCCCCAATCCCTCCCAGCATCAGAGTAGAACTCTTTGAGAGCAAGTTGCAAATAGGATCCTCATCACCTGTTAGCATAATACTTTGAGATAATTTTATTTAGACAAGGAAGCACTCCTGCACAGTAAAATCTAGAGACTAACATGGGTGCGGCGAATAATTACATGGATTACTCACCATGTAATCCACAGCCCTGTTTCTGATTTTGTCCACTTTGCAAACAATGTCCTTTAATGTCCCAGGATCTGGAACCACTTGTTCCGTGTAGTCACCTTGTCTTTCTAGTTTCCTTCGTTCAAGAATATGGGCCTTTTGTGACTTCATCACTTTGTAACACAAAAAACTACACTTTCACATTTTTTTTTTTTAACCTGACAGGTGGTTCCTTGTTTGGAATTTACTGATGTTCTCCCGTTTATTAGATTCACATTATTCAAAAAATCAGGAAAATCACAGCAGTGATGCTGTGTTCTTTGCAATATCAGGAGGCATATGGTGCCAACTCGCCTCACGACTAAAGATGTTAAACTTCATCAGTTGTTTTATAAGGTGTTTACCAAATTTCCCCACTGTATTTTGTACATGTTAATTCATAAGTGATTATTATTAGCTGACAGTCTACTCTAAATCTTTTCTATCCCACTTCTGTGTGTATTTACGTATATTATTGCCACCTCCTGATTCCCTTTTTTCTCCAGTGGCATACCATCTAATATTGTGTTTCTTTTGATGCACAGATTGTCCCAGATCTATCTAGTGAGGTTCCCTTTAAGCTGGATCTTCTATCCTTTCGCTGCCCCTCCCCCGCCCCCAGGGGTCTCAGTGCATTCACCAGAGTGCTGTGGAACTGTTTCCGTTTTCAAGAGCTGTAAATTGATACCTGACATTTCTTGGACACCACAGGAACTACCAGTGTGAGGTAGTTGACAATTCCAATATGAGATTGTAGTACATGCCTTTCGAAGTTGTCACGTCTTTTGCAGAGCGGGGTTTCCAGTTGTTTGAGATAAGCAGTGAGAAAGAGGAAATGAGGATGGCAGTGCCCAGTGGGATTCCAAGGTCTGAGAAGCTGGGCCACGCCCAGCAGCTGCACATATCCCACTGGTACTGACTGTTTAAAAATAAAATCAGGGCACTCCCTGGTGGTCCAGTGGTTAGAACTTTGTGCTGTCACTGCTGAGGGGCTGGGTTCAATTCCCGGTCAGGGAACTAAGATCCTACAAGCTGTGCAGGGTGCCCCCCCCCCTAAAAAAACTAACATTATTTTTTTCGATTTATATGGATTGTCTTTTCAAGCATGCTTCAGTTGTTTGGATCTAACCATATAAGAAGTGGAATTGTTGGGTATTTTGGTCCAGGACACTGAGAACAAAAAGTATGAAGATAATAAGGGCACCATGAACTGAGAAAGCTTGGGAACCTTTGGAGGTATGGGTTTGTTCGGGAATTGGAGTGTGTACCGCTGTGGGAGCTAGTCGGTGAGTCTGTGCAGGCTGTTGCCTCCACATCCAGTGTTGAGTCATCCCTGCAGAGGAGGGCTCCAGAGGGCACCACCAGAGCCCATAGGATACACTGGGACCTGCAGGGCAACCTGCGCTTTCAGCCTGGTGATGCCTCGGTGCCCCAGGACGCAGGAGCAGTGGACTCTGGGTGCAGACACTCCCCTACACACATCAGGGGAGCCTGTAAGCCAGCACACCGGCCCCTGCTATCACCTTCAGAGCACAGCACTGTGCCTGTTGCTTCGCTCTTGAAATTCACACGGCAGTCATTTCCTGCAGGCGCTCACCTGGACCCTGCAGGGGATTCTGGGCAATGGTCTTTCGGCGTGACTCTGAGGATGCCATACAAAGCACCACCTTGGGGGTTTATTTTGTTCTGTACCTTCTTTCAGCGCTCTCCAGAATTTCAAATGAGCACACCATAAGAATAACTATTCTTTGTGAAAAGAATTGATGAAGGAAAAGAGAGAGGGAAGAGAAGAGAGAAGAGCGGGGAAAGAGACAGGAAAGAAAAGGAGTGATGCTTCTTCCAAGAACATCCAGCATCAGCATTCCTGAGGCAGGAGGTAGTGCTGGGCGGGGATGGAGGCTGGAGTGGGAGCCATGAGAAAATGCTGAGTTTGAGTTTTCTGTTCAAGAGGGGCCCTGTGCACACAGTGAGCACAGTTTTAAAACACAGGTATATAAATACCAGAAGATGCCAGGTAAGTGCTTCACCATCTCCCTGAGCCTTGCTTTTCATATTAAGCAAAAAGAGTAGCTTCTAATAGTTATAAGTTATAAAGACTTGGTAGTTATAAAGACTTGGGATGAAGCTTTGTGGGGTAGTGGTAATTGCTCGGAACCTTCTTGGTACCACACTATTCAGTCCCCAATGTCCCCTGTCCCTCTCATCTCTCACCCTCCCCAGCCTCCCAGGTCTCTGCCCCTTCCTACTTTGTAACAATGTGCATTGCTTGCTTGCTTGCTAAGTCACTTCAGTCGTGTCCGATTCTGTGTGACCCCATAGACGGCAGCCCACCAGGCTCCTGTGTCCCTGAGGTTCTCCAGGCAAGAACACTGGAGTGGGTTGCCATTTCCTTCTCCAATGCATGAAAGTGAAAAGTGAAAGGGCAGTCGCTCAGTTGTGTCCGACTCCTCACGACTCCATGGACTGTAGCCCACCAGGCTCTTCCGTCCATGGGATTTTCCAGGCAAGAGTACTGGAGTGGGGTGCCATCGCCTTCTCCGAACAATGTGCATAGAGCTGCATAATTGCACAGAGCTCCAAACAGGGATTTAATAACTACTATATGAAGAGTATCTACCCCTCATTTTATTTTCACTTCTTAAAAGGTTTTCCTCAAAAGGAAGATTGGGTGCATTTTCTTTGAAATAGTGTCACACCCCAGTAATTTCCTCATATTACTCAGAAGCCCAGATGCCTTCAGGAAGCTGACACATTGTGGCCATTGACAATTGACATCACCTCAGTGCCTGTGAAGACCAATATTTGACTCTACCGCATTTGCTTAATTGGATACTTGGTTCCTAAGAGGGAGGAAAAGAGAAGTCAACCCCATAATTTAAATGTTGAATGTGTGTCTTTGCAAAATTGCAGAACTTCAAGCAGCTTTGTACTTCTGTTTGGTCAAAACTGAGTTTTCTTTATCTTTTTCAGGAAGTAAGGTGGGGACTTGTCCTGAAGGTGAATATGATGGGCATTATTAAATACGGCCACAGGAAGGTTGTTGCCGTAGTTGTGCTCATTGTGAGACAGAAGTAAAACTCTCTGGAGGGCCAGCATTCTTTTATCGCAGGGAATAAAACAGACTGCTGCTTCCTGCTTTGAGGGACATCTTTTATATACTGAAAAAAAACAGGAAGCAAACAAAACTCCTCCAATGACCCTGGTATTGATTAAATAGATTCAGTAATGTGCTGCAGCCAACTTGTAGCAGTTCATAAGAGCCAGTTGTGAGATCTGTCCCCAGCTCCATGATATTATGTAACATTGGTAACCTGAAATTGGAAATGTTTGGATTATATACACCAGGGGAATTCGTAAGTGCCACTTATTAGGGCTCTTGGGTTTTTTTTTTTCTCTTTGTTTTGGTTTGTTTGTTTTTGTTTCTTTTTAGAGACAGTTGTTAAGCATTTATCAGGATCTTGCTATTTAAAATATGTTCATGAAATGGAATAAGTTTCTGTCAACATTAATGTTATAGAAAACTATTTCATAATAAGACAGTTGTGTTTGCAAAAAAATGAACTTAGACCCTCACCTCACACTGTATGGAAAATCTAAGTCATACACTTAAATGTAAGAGAGAAAATAAGTAAACTTTTAGAAGAAAACACAAAAAATCTTTAGACTTTGATCTAGGCAAAATATTTCCTATGTGCAATACCAAAAACATAGTTCGTAAATGGGGAAAAAAAAATGGATAAAATGGATCTCTTTAAAAATCAGAACTTTCGCACTTCAAAAGACAACATTAAGAACATGTAAAGACGGATTTCCCTAGCGTTTCAGTGGTTGGGGCTCCAAGCTTCCACTGCAGAAGCATGGATTCAATCCCTGGTTTGAGAACTAGGATTTGGTGTACCGCATGGCACAGCCAAACAACAAAAACAAAAAAACACCTGTAAGACAGGAAATAGACTGATAGACTAGGAGGAAATATTTGCAAAACACATAGCAGATACAACGTGTAACCGGAATTTACAAAGAACTCATACAACTCAATAATAAGAATACAACGGACCCAAGCAAACACTAGGCAAAAGATGTGAGCCGATATTCCACCAAGAACATTTATGAATGGCTAATAAAGTATGAAAAGATGCTCAACATCTTTAGTCATTTCAGTTCAGTTCAGCCCAGTTCATTTCAATCGCTCAGTCGTGTCCAACTCTTTGCGACCCCATGAATTGCAGCACGCCAGGCCTCCCTGTCCATCACCAACTCCCGGAGTTCACTCAGACTCATGTCCATCGAATCAGTGATGCCATCCAGCCATCTCATCCTCTGTCGTCCCCTTCTCCTCCTGCCCCCAATCCCTCCCAGCATCAGAGTCTTTTCTAATGAGTCAGTTCTTCACATGAGGTGGCCAAAGTACTGGAGTTTCAGCTTTAGCATCATTCCTTCCAAAGAAATCCCAGGACCGATCTCTTTTAGAATGGACTGGTTAGATCTCCTTGCAGTCCAAGGGACTCTCAGGAGTCTTCTCCAACAGCACAGTTCAAAAGCATCAATTCTTTGGCGCTCAGCTTTCTTCACAGTCCAACTCTCACATCCATACATGACCACTGGAAAAACCATAGCCTTGACTAGACGGACCTTTGTTGGCAAAGTAATGTCTCTGCTTTTGAATATGCTATCTAGGTTGGTCATAACTTTCCTTCCAAGGAGTGAGCGTCTTTTAATTTCATGGCTGCAGTCACCATCTGCAGTGATTTTGGAGCCCCCAAAAATAAAGTCTGACACTGTTTCCATTGTTTCCCCATCTATTTGCCATGAAGTGATGGGACCAGATGCCATGATCTTAGTTTTCTGAATGTTGAGCTTTAAGCCAACTTTTTCACTCTTAGTCATTAAGTAAATGCAAATTGCAAATTAAAACCACAATGAGATACCAATTCACACCCATACCCACACAGCTCCCATCCTTCTTAGAACTGGTCATACAGTCAATTAGGAGTTTATCCTGTACTCTTCTTTTCCCACCCAGACACTTGATCCGTAGATGTCCTCATGGCATAGATTATTTTTAACATTTAAAAATTTATTGACAACTATTGAGATAAATGTTTCAAAACTAGGGTGAGAATTCACACTCATGACTTTCAGTTCCATGTTTGACCCTTTGGAGGTTGAAAGATTCCTTGGAAGGTCATTTCCAATGTGGTAATACTCTCTGCAAAAAGCCAGCAGAAGGTCATCCACCCCTTTTGCGTTTTTCCACTGACTGAGAACTTGTTTTCTTCCATGCATTCAGAAAGAGAGGGTGCCCTTGGTCAGAGTCAGCCAGTATTTGACCAGCCTGAGATCAAGAGCTGGACGTTGTATTCTCACCCTCAAAATTGGCAAACAGGAAATGCCACGTGGAACATGAATCTGTAAAGTATTATAAAATAATCACTATAAGAGAACTAAAAATTTGACAGGCATTGTTGAGCTGTATTCACTTCCTCTCCCTTGAGGAAGCCAAAGATCAATGCTGTAGAGATCGAAGTAGTACAAAGTTCACTGGGCACAGTGGCATCAGAGTAGTGGGTACAGGGCAGAGGGAGACGTGAATCCTGGCATGTGCTCATGTGTGTGTACGTGGGTGTGCAAAGGGCAAAAAGCTGAGGCTTCTGTGAGACTCGGTGAGAAAGACAAAAGGAAGGAGGCCTAGGAGAGCAGTACTAGTGCATTTGGATGAGGACAAGGAACAGCAAACACAAGATTCCCGGAGGTGTCTCGTCACGATTTCCACAGTGTTGATTTTGCTGTCTGTCTGCTCGGTTTCTCTCTTTCGACGCATGATGTTACTTGGAAATGCAGCTGTGCTTTTTCAGTTCCTGTGCAGTGAGAGGGTGGGGGGGAGCCTCAGCAACTCCAAGGCCCCTTTGCAGACAGGTCAGCTCAGGGAGAAGGGGAAACAGGTGATATGGGCCAAACCCAAAGCAGTGGAGGGAGGAAGGGCGGGCGGCTTGGAGACAAGCTCAGACCCTTAGGCAGAGCCGCCCCTGTCGCACACAGGTGGGGTGTTTTCTCCTCCGAAGGGGAGGCAGCGGGATGGAACAGGAAGCAGGGGTCTCTGCACTCCTGACTGCAGGCTGCTGACAGTCACAGCGCCGAGCGGGTACCTCCAACACACGAGTCTCTATTCGTTGTCATGTCTGCGCTCTACTACGCTGGTATATTAGGTTAGAATAACACCAAAAGAAGACCAAAGTATGATATAAAAATAAATATAAAGAGCAGTTCTGTTTTCTCCCCACCTCCCGGTGGAAGGTCTTATACTCCCTTGCCCACGTCTACCCCTCCAGGCATCTGCCTTTTTTTATATGGGGAATTATGCGGCATGTGATTTATGTATCAGTACAGCTGTTAGGTGAAAGAAAGGTAGAACACCAGCTGGCAGGAGATGGGGACATCTGGGAAGGCTTTATAACTCTAAGATGAGGTACAAGGAAGAATTTGTCAGCTTGTGTGTGGGGTGGAGTGAAGGCTGTGCCAGGGCAGCTGATGCAAAGACCTGGAAGTGAGAGGGGGCTTTCCTCAATTCAGGAACTGAGAGTAGCCCACAGAGACAGGCGCAGGATGGGGCGGGGCGGGGCGGGGCGGGGCGGGCGAGGAGGGCCCAGACCCCCAGAAGCCTTGTAAGTCAACTGAAGGAAGCTTAGCGAATGAGTGTTCAACCTGAGAGTGACGTGCCCAGGTTTGCATCTTAGAACCATCATCCTGGCTGCAGAAAGTATGGAAAAAGGATAAGAGGGGGACTCTCTTATCAGGAGCAGGTTGTCCTCAAGGGATGAAATGGTGGGGACCCAGCACCGGGGAGGGGCACTGAGGACAGAGCCAAGTGGGCAGGCTGCGAGGGCAGGCCCCCAGGTGTCTGTCTCAAGCTGTTCACTCAAGGGCATTGCCACTTGCTGAGATTGTGAGCCCAACCTGGGCAGGGAGCCTGCTAATGAATTGAGTTCTGGGGTTACCACGTGTGGCTACAAGACGCTCAGTGGGTACCTGGAGGCAGTGCTGCCAGAGATCGCCTAAATGCAGGCATTTAGTAACTATAAGATTTCAAACAAAAATCCAGCTTTCTGGCTTCTCTGCGAAACCTGACACTGGGAACTCTGGCCACTGTGGGTTTGTATTCACTCTTGTGCACAGCTCAGCAAACTAGTCTGAACTGGCGCAACACTCAGCCCTGGGCCTGTGTGACCCTAGACATAAGATTTCTTTGTTTTACATTTTTAGAAGGTTGTTCAGTTCAGTTCAGGTGCTCAGTCGTGTCCAGCTCTTTGTGACCCCATGGACTGAACCACGCCAGGCTTCCCTGTCCATCACCAACTCCCAGACCTTGCTCAAACTCGTGTCCATCCAGTCGGTGATGCCATCCAACCATCTCATCCTCTGTCGTCCCCTTCTCCTCTTGCCTTCTATCTTTCCCAGCATCAGGGTCTTTTCCAAGGAGTCAGTTCTTTGTATCAGGTGGCCGAAGTATTGGAGTTTCAGCTTCAGCATCAGTCCTTCCAATGAATATTCAGGACTGAAGAATGTATGGCAAAGATCGTGGCCCACAGAGTCTACAGTATTTGCTCTCTGGCCCTTAAAAAAGAAATGTTTTTTGCTGACCCTGCTCCTGGCAGGTGTCTGCTGGAGCTGAGTTGCTGCTGCCACCTTTCCATGGGTGCAAGGCCCCTGGTTGCTTCACTCCCCAGGCTCTGCTCCTGCCCAGCCTGACTCACTCGTGTACAGTTTCTCATTGGCTCCCTGCCAGGTCTTGGGGTCCTGAGAACATGTGACAAGAGGAAAGGGCAAGAAACCAAGGTAAGGACAAGCTTTAAGAGACAAGCAAAGAAAAGTCTGAAAGGAACAGAGAAGTAGGAGGGAAACTAAGATAGGGATGTTTTCCAGGTCAGGAAATAGAGCTTTTCAAGAAATGTGTGTGGTCAGGTTCTCTGGTGCAGCTGAGCAGCCTGGCAGGGGGAAGCCTTTAGAACCCCCAGTAGGTTTAACAAGTGACAGCGAGGTGATGAGCTTTAGTGGAGTGAAGAGTGCAGATGCCAGATTTGAGTGGTTGAGGAGCAGCTGGCTTCCAGGTCAGCTATGGAGGGAGAGGGAGACTGGGCAGCCACTGGTGGGACTTTATCAAGACTTGATCAAATGGGAAAGGCTTGAGCTACAGAGAGGGAGAGATGGAAGGTGGGGGCAAAGCTGATGGAGTCATGTCTGCGGAGGGAGTCAGGATTTGCCTTGGCCAAGCGTCCCTTGGGAACAGGGCCTGGGGATGTGAAAGTGCAGGTGGAGAGGGAGGTTTTCTAGCAGGAAGTTTGTGCTTTGTCCTATTGGCTTCTGTTTTCTTGCTGAAAAAGTGGTGGGTCACCTGCTGATTGTGGGGGTTGGGGGAAGGTAACAGAATTCTAGAGTGAGAGGGTCTGAGCTACACGCGGCACAGAATAGGGAAACTTGACAGTGTTGCTGGGTAGCTCAGGAGGCTGTGAGTCACAGAGGCATGACCATCTTCCCCTCCGTGCTCTCAGGGACCCTGTAGGTGTCAACTGGTGGCCCCAGTCACAGGACTAGGCAGATGCAAGCGCGTCAGTCCACACACTCCAGCCAGGACTTCCAGGGGAACAGGAAGAGTTCGAGTTACAATTTAAAAAACAGAAGAAAAGAAAAGCAGAAGGAGCCCTTTCATAAAACTTTGGTTTAAAACCAATACATTTCAACATGAATTACGATTTAGCAGCTGCAGAGTATCTCATCGTTTTAATGAGCAGTCACATTGAATTCCGCTCATGCGAACTGCACGGCAGTGACAGCGTGCCGAGCAGGGAAGGGCCAAGGGAGGCGCGCTTCATTTTTGCAAAGAAAAGGAGTGAAGTTCACATAATGTGTAAATGCCACGTCCAGGAATGTTAGGCTTTGGATAAGCCTAAGAGACATTACTTTGCCAAAAAAGGTCCGTCTAGTCAAGGCTATGGTTTTTCCTGTGGTCATGTATGGATGTGAGAGTTGGACTGTGAAGAAGGCTGAGCGCCGAAGAATTGACACTTTTGAACTGTGGTGTTGGAGAAGACTCTTGAGAGTCCCTTGGACTGCAAGGAGATCCAACCAGTCCATTCTGAAGGGGATCAGCCCTGGGATTTCTTTGGAAGGAATGATGCTAAAGCTGAAACTCCAGTACTTTGGCCACCTCATGCGAAGAGTTGACTCATTGGAAAAGACCCTGATGCTGGGAGGGATTGGGGGCAGGAGGAGAAGGGGACGACAGAGGATGAGATGGCTGGATGGCATCACTGACTCAACGGACGTGAGTCTGGGTGAACTCCGGGAGTTGGTGATGGACAGGGAGGCCTGGCGTGCTGCTATTCATGGGGTCACAAAGAGTCAGACACTACGGAGCGACTGAACTGAACTGAACTTATCCACAGGTACAACTACAACCAGAATTCTGAACTCATCCCGTGACGAAGGGGAAGGCACTGGGGCCCATTTAGTTAAGCTTGAGTTCAAATTCCAGCTCCAGTTTTCTTAGCCTTGTGACCGTGGGCAATGCTTCACCTCCTCTCAGTGTCGTTTCCTCATGAGGGAGGCAGGGTATTGACCACAGTCTTGACAACAGAGGGTGTAGAGCCTCAGTGGGGTCTTGGAGGGAGAGCCCCATGGAGCAAGCACGGGGCACAGGGGAATCCGTCAATAAGGGCTCAGGTTTCTAATTGTCACAGTTATGTGTCTTCCTGCACAGAAAGGAGAAGATTTCAGAAGACCTGGCCCTCAGTCTTGTTTCAACTGCCAGCTTTGTGACCTGAGAAGGTCACTTTTCTTCCTGGGGACGTGACCTCATCGATTAGGCTTCTGTACATTTCCTGCCTCATTCACTTGACCAGCTTAGATTATGTGCTGTCATTTGCTGCATTAAAAGAAAAACCTAAAATTTCATGGCTTAACAATAACAAAAGTGTTTACTCTCTGTTAGGGTTCTGTGAGTGACCAAGCAGTTCTTCTGCTTCGTGTGGCATTGACCAGGGTGCTGGGATGGCTAGAAGTTCCAAATTAGTCTCTCCATCAGCAAGTGGGCAAGCTGGTGCTGGCCGTTTACCAGAGTTCAGTTTCCCATGAGGCCTCTCTGTGCGGCTGCACTGGGCGTCTCACTGCAGGACACTGGATTTCAAGAGGCAGCAAGCAGCAACCGAGAGTGAACGTGCAAGAGGAAGAAAGCAGGAGCTGCCAGGCCTGAAGACCTGAGCCAGGAGAGTTCCAGAACATTAGGTCAAAGCAGTCACAGGCCAGCCTCAGTACGAGGGGCAGGAAATGCAGTCCACCCACCCACCAAGTTCCAAAGACAGAACTGACATGACCTCTTTGGAGATTACCCACCCCCCAGGTAGAAACACTTTTCTTCACCAGTTAATAGTTCAGGAAGATATAGCTTTCCTCTCTGAGGCCCCACCCTTCTCAAATTGTGGAAGAACCTTGGGGACTTAAAGAGCCTTAGTCCTTCTTCCAAACGCAGGCTGGGAGAGAACTTGAATGGGGCTATGGTGCGAATTGTGTTAGCACACCCGTCACTGTCGAAGCCCGAACGGGCTCGGCCTCGAGGACACTTGCCTGTTCAGGAAGTGATGTCCTCACTGCTCTGGCTCCATCCGGACCCCTTACAGGTGTCACACACTGGCCCCCAACACTGTCGCTCCTTCAGCTCACGCGTGCTCAGCCATCGTTCACAACGTGTGGCACCATGCCTGTCCAGGGCTGCTGGTCTAAGCCGCCAGCTATTCCAGAATCACTGCTACGCATGCACGCACACATGCACGCACACACACACACACACACACACACACCTCAAAGCCTTGGGCCCTGGAATCAAGCTCAGACCCCTTTCCCCCCAGCGAGTTTACCTTTGCCCATAGAGCCCTCGTCCTTTCTGATCACCATGGACCCCTCAGCCAGGTTCACTCAGCTTTTGATGTGTGCAGTCCTTTCCCTCCCAAGGCTTTTGGCTCCTCGTGTGAAATGATTTTTCCCTCCCTAAAGCTCCAGGTCACAAGGAGACCCAGGAGGGGCAGCTTTCATCACGCTGCACAAAATACATGGATGTTGCACTCTCTTCAAAAAGCAATTCAGTTCTCCTTGTTGCCATTAAGTTTAATCAACTAAATGGGACATTCAGGAAATACTGCTCCCAGGTGACCTTCAGTCCAGAAGCCTCTGGTCAAAAATTAATGATATAGAGAGTTTACTCTGTAAACCCTGTGAGAATCTTAGCAGAAGCTGGTCCTTGCCAGAGGGGAGGGAGTGAGGGCTTGGGCAAAATAGGTGTAAGGGATTAAGAGGTACAGACTTGCAGTTATAAAACAAATGCTGCTGCTGCTGCTGAGTTGCTTCAGTCATGTCCGACTGTGTGTGACCCCATAGATGGCAGCCCACCAGGCTCCTCCGTCCCTGGGATTCTCCAGACAAGAATACTGGAGTGGGTTGCCACTTCCTTCTCCATTGCATGCATGCATGCTAAGTTGCTGCAGTCATGCCCGACTCTATGCGGCCCCATGGATAGCAGCCTACCAGGCTCCTCTGTCCACGGAACTCTGCAGGCAAGAATACTGGAGTGGGTTGCCATTTCCTTCTCCAAGGGATCTTCCCAACCCAGGAATCAAACCTGGGTCTCCTGCATTGCAGGCAGATTCTTTACCAACTGAGCTACAAGGGAAGCTCAAAGGTCGATAATTATTATTAATAATACTTGAAGAACACATTTAAGTCAGTCTTTTCAAAGAATGATTCTAAAGAAAGCAAAAAACCCAACTTTGGTTCAGTTGCTCCCTTCACAAAGTTGAGTTTATTCTCACCCTGAGTTTAGATTCCAGCCCTAAGCAGAATCCAACCCTGACCCCTGCCTTTGCTTCTTTGTGAGTTTTAAATTTGATATAATTTCAAATTTATACACAGACATTTCAAAAATGGATCAAAGGACCCAAGTTCAGAGAACATTTTATCCATATTTGCCAGTTGTTAGTATTTGCCACCTTTTGTATTATTGTTCCCCTCTTCCTCTGTATTTAATACATATGTTGTTTTTCCGGGTTATTTGAGAGTAAGTTGCAGACACCATGTTCCTGAAGACCTCCTAAGTACTTCAGTGTGTATTTTCTAGGAACAGGGACATTCTCTTATGTAGCCATGGATCAGTGATCAAAGTCAGGAAACGTAACATTCATCCAGTGCTGTTTTCCAGTCCACAATCCATATTCAAGTGTTGCCAGCTGCCCGGTGAGCTATGTCTCCCTGTAATTCAGATCCAGTCTGGGCTCTTGCTTTGTGTCAAGTTGCCAAGTCTCCCCAGCTGCCCTTCATCTGGAAGAGCCCTCAGCCTTTCTTAGCCCATGTCTCCTCTTCAGGCAGGTGCATTTCTGTGCAAGAATTAGGAGTGTGGAACCCTTCACCTCTTCACAGTCGGGCCTGCTGCTTTCCCTCTTTGCCCCCTAGTCCTTCTTGGAACTGCGTTTCTTCTGTAGATTAAGAAGCCTCGCTGAGCAGCCTTGCCTTGGGGCAGAGAAGAGACAGAATGGTGGGGTAAGCATCTCTACTGTTTCTTGTGACTTCTCTCCATTCTGGAAAAAGTGATTCTGGTAACTCCATGCTTGTTCCCTTTTTGTTTTAACCATGTTCTGTTGTAAAAACAGTGTGCTGGTTATAACAAAGGAAAGTTACTGAAGCAGAAAGAGAACAGAATCCTGCTTTAAGAACCTGCTTATACTTACATGTACAGTCTACTACTGTATTTTATATAGTTGAAGTCATTGGGCTCTTTTTTTTTTTTTTTTTGGTCATCTGCTTTTTCACATTTTTTAAAAAATGTTAATTGTTCTCGACCACTCTCCTCCACCTAGGACATTCAGGCCAAGGTTCAGACAGGATCTAAGATAGTTTGTGAGGCCCCTGCCTGGCCTCATCATCCCTAGTATGCACCCCAGGCCAGGCCCTCAGAGGCCCCTGAACCCCCCAGGCCCTTTCTCTGCACTGTCCTTCAATCCCACTGTTGATGCTGACCCATGGTTCCCACCAGGCAAAGGTCCCTGTGATCTTGGGTGGCCTCGGCCTGCAGGGTCTTGAAGCAGGGGTTGCGATTCCCTGGCCAGAGATTGAAGTCCGGCCACAGAAGTTAGCGTGCTACATCCTGGCCACTGAGCCACCAGGGACAGCAGCCACCGACGGCGCCCTGGCCCGTCCGCAGGGTAGGAATGAATGTCCACATAGAGATGGGAAGTAGTAGAACGAATGAAATGTTTATTCAGAGGAAAAGGAGTCCATGTGGATAGGCACACCGGTGGGCTCAGAGAGGGAGCCACACCCTCATGGTAGGGTGAATCACTCATATGCGGCATTTCTTCTGAGTTTCCTTTGGCCAGTCATCTTGTTCTGCCTGGCTTTGAGTCCGTATTTGGTTTATCTCAGGTTCCTTCCATGTGGGCGCACATACACACCCCTTAGCCAAGATGGATTCTACCAAAGAGGCCTATGGAGTGACGCCCCTCCCTTTTGACCTTCAAGGAGCATTTCTGTGCATGTGTAGATGGTAAGATCTTGACTTCGAGAATGTGGAATACATGGTCTGTTTATCTCTTACTTGGCCAAATCTCAGCTTCTGTCTGGTTCCTATATCTTGGAGTATCTGTCCACAGGGGGCAAGCTCCAGCTGCTGAGCCTGGGGCTGGTCTCTCTCTTGCCTCCCCTGGAGGCAGCCTGAGCATCACTTCCTTGTTGCAGGTGCTTCTGACTCTGATCTTGCCACCCCAGCCCTCCCTGCAGCCCAAGACAGTCACTTGCTGCTGGTTCCAAACAGCAGTTAGCGGTTATCGTTCTGTTTTGAGCATGTGCTCTGTGAGTTTCCTGTGGGCAGCACCTGCTCCCTGTATTTCCATGTTCCCCGGTACCAAGCACAGCACACAGTCTGGGAGCGAACCCTGCAGATGTGAGCGTCAGTAGCAGTATCCTTCTTTCACCCTGATTTTGCTCTAACCAACACTTGTGTCCACTGAAAAGAAAGGCAAAACCTAAAATTTGAGAATTCTGTTTTATTCAGGGAATTTCTGTGGACTTAAGCCTGGAAGACAGATAGCTCTGAGGGACGATTCCAAAGAAGTAAGGGGGAGCCCAGGATATAGGAGTTTTGCAACAAAAACCAGGTAGTCAGAACATCAAAAGAAAGTGAAGAGGAACTCAAAAGCCTCTTGATGAAAGTGAAAGCGGAGAGTGAAAAAGTTGGCTTAAAGCTCAACATTCAGAAAACGAAGATCATGGCATCTGGTCCCATCACTTCATGGCAAATAGATGGGGAAACAGTAGAAACAGTGTCAGACTTTATTTTTTTGGGCTCCAAAATCACTGCAGATGGTGACTGCAGCCATGAAATTAAAAGACGCTTACTCCTTGGAAGGAAAGTTATGACCAACCTAGATGGCATATTCAAAAGCAGAGACGTTACTTGCCAACAAAGGTTTGTCTAGTCAAGGCTATGGTTTTTTCCTGTGGTCATGTATGGATGTGAGAGTTGGACTGTGAAGAAGGCTGAGCGCCAAAGAATTGATGCTTTTGAACTATGGTGTTGGAGAAGACTCTTGAGAGTCCCTTGGACTGCAAGGAGATCCAACCAGTCCATTCTGAAGGAGATCAGCCCTGGGATTTCTTTGGAAGGAATGATGCTAAAGCTGAAACTCCAGTACTTTGGCCACCTCATGAGAAGAGCTGCTTCACTGGAAAAGACTCTGATGCTGGGAGGGATTGGGGGCAGGAGGAGAAGTGGACGACAGAGGATGAGATGGCTGGATGGCATCACTGACTCGATGGACGTGAGTCTGAGTGAACTCGGGGAGTTGGTGATGGACAGGGAAGCCTGGCGTGCTGCGATTCATGGGGTCGCACAGAGTCGGACACGACTGAGCAACTGAACTGAACTGAAGGAAAAACTGGACATCTCCAGTTAATGAATTTAGCACTTTTCTGTGTACAGGATGAGGCAACAGTCTAGACCCACTGAAATCATTCCTTTGATATGCACCTTAGCCATCTAGGGTGAGTATCTGGCTTTCCTCCATCCTGAATCCCCTCCGGGTGCACAGCTGGGGTGGCTGCAGAGGCTGCTGCCGCAGCATCCTTTGTTCCCTAATGTAATGGTTATATTTTTCGTCCACCCTGGTAAAGACCCCTGTCTTTGGAGACTAATGGCATCTGCCTGGGCCCTCCCTCCCTCATTGTTCCCATTGTTCCTCATCCCCTTGCTTGTCAGCTCCTCCTCTCTGGGTTTTGAGTCTACTTTAAATCCGACCAAGATTCTTTGCTTGACCAAACTTTAGTCAGCCTGCTGAATCTTCTCCTAGGCCTATCTCTGCACTTCCTTGTAAAATCCAGTTTTAGCTAGAACCCTGCTAAGTTGGTTTAGTAGGAACCTCCATCCTCCATACCTGATTGGATTCCTCATCCTCCACCAGCTCCAGGTGGTGTCTGATCACCCTGGCCTGCCTACAGAGTTTACCTGTTTACCTCTGGCATTCCTGCTTAGTGATCATCATCCACTGCTCCCTCACTCTCTGTTCCTTGGCTATACATTTCCATTTGCTCACTCTGCTATTTGGAGTTGAGCCCCCAATCCCTACCCTACTGCAGAATTTCATTCCAGCAGGCCCTACACTGGTTTGTACAGCCTCCTCTTAAATAAAGTGTGCCTACTGTGCTTTAACAAGTATCCTTGAATTATTTTTTTTTTTAAAACAAACCCCATCTCTCTTAGTGGCTAGCTGAGTGATCTTGGGCAAGTGAACTTCTCCACCCTTGAGTTTCTTGACCTCAAATCCTTTGCCCTCCCCATCCCTCAGTCACCCACACTCTAAACATTGTCACCTCCAGGATCTGCTTTACCAGGAAATCTTTAACATCTCCCTCACTAACCACAGCTTCCTTTATTTCCTACTTTTCATGCCCTTGTTACCATTACTTCCACCTCCCTTCAACCCCATCAAGACCTCTGACACCTTGGACCTGCCATTTCCCTTGCTGTCTTGACTTAATTATTGATCCAATCAGGGTGCATGGTTACTGCCTCTGTCCGTCTCTCGTCAATACATTCTCCACACTGTCCTCTGACACCTCAGCCTGGAAGACCCCAGCCCTGCTACTATTCAGCAGTTCCACCTCTGTTTTTATGCCCAACTGCCTAGAGAAATTCACCCACATCTGAGGACTTCACAAGTTCATGGGCAGTCATTTCAGCCAGACCCTCAGCACCCAAGAAAGCTGTATCAATAATTAGACACCATGTGGACAAATCTTAGCTGTACTATTTCAGGCCTGGAAATGTTTGTCTCTTCATCTCCGTAAGGCTTGGTTTCCTCATCAGTAATTGGGAATCCCAAAAGTGTGTGCCTGTCATAAGGTTTTGAAAGGGTCAGAGCCTGGCAAATAGCATACCCTCAGTAATTGTTAGCATAACCAATTGCTGTTGCTGTTGATGGGTGCTGTTTACACATGAACACGAGGAGACTCTTCCAGAGTTCCCCATGGCAATTCCAAGCCTTCATTCTCCACCAGCCCATCACCCTACACTTCCATCATCACCTACCTCCCACCCTTTCCTGAAGGAGACAGAAACCACTGGAACAGTCATTCTGCCTCGTTAGCATTTACGTGTACCCTTGACCCATTCTTACCTCCATTTTCAGGATCTACACTTCCCTTCCCCAAGGCTAGTCCTCCCAGCCTCCAAAAATGCACAACTTTTCTCAGGACTTAAAGAAACTCGGGCTCTTTCTGTCTCAGCACAGAAGGAATTCGTGAGAGACAAAATGCTAAGTAAGAGGTAGATTTATTGAGAGATACATCTTCCATAGGTAGAATGCAGTTTGTCTCACAAGGTGAGAGTGGCCCTGAAGTATGAGGTGGTTGGTGTTTATGGACTCAGTAATTTCATAGGTTAAAGAGTGAAAGGATTATTTCATCTATTCAGGGAAAGGTAGGGGTTTTCCAGGAACTGGCCCACTTTTTGACCTTTTATGGTTGGCCTGGGCACTGTCATGGTGCCTGTGGTTTTGTCTTTGAGCTTAAGGTAATACATGACAATGAGCATGTAATGAGGCACAAGGTCTACCAGAAGTCAAATCTTCCACCATCTTGGACCTAATCAGTTTGAACCAGTTTTTTTTGTCTCCAATTTTCGTCACCAGCTATGTCATTCTTTAAGGGCGTGTACTGCCTGCTTCCCTCCTGTCTCAGAGAGAAGGCGGCAGACTGACCAGATACCCCAGGACCAAGAAGCAGCATAGCAGTGAGCTCCCTGGGTTCTCTTTTGGCCTCACGTATGCCAACATAGGAGCTGAAGAGGCCGGCAAACAGGAGACACCAGCAGGCAAGGAGGGAGAGAGCTCCCACCAGACCCTGTGCTCCTCAGCTTTCCTGCTGGGGTGGCATCAGCGGATGCCCAGGAGGAAGGGGGGCTTTCATCTCCACTGGGCTGTAATGAGATCCCCTCTCCTTAGAAGTCAGAAGGGACCACGTGGGGAGCCTTTACCTCCACCCCTTCTGACAAGAACCAGCTGCCCTCACCCATCCTGACAAAGGAGGGTTCTTGGGGAGTCAGGGCTTTCACCATTTTAAGGGGTAAAAAGGCCATCGCCGCATCCACCTTGTAGTCAGTGGAAGCCACTTGGAGGCAATAATGAGACACTCCTACCCTTTCTTGGCCAGGGGGTACCAGTGGAAGTCCTCGAGGCAGCTGGGACCCCCACCTCTGCAGGTAGAAATAAGGAGTCTGCCCACCCTGGGTGTAGCCTGACAGGAACCAGGTGGTATCCTCCCCGCTCCTGCCAGAGCCAGTTCAAACAGAAAGTTTAAATAAATTCCAAAGTTTTATAACATATTGCCCCAAACGTCCAGGTTTTTAAGATTGTCTTTAACCATTTTTAAGTGTGCAGGTCAGTGACATGAAGAACAATCACATATTTGTGCTACCATCGTCGCCATCCATCTCCGGAACTGTTTCATCTTCCCCAGCTGAAACACCATACCAGTTAGGCATAAAACATTAAAATGCCTTCATTATCAGGACTTACCTGGTGGTCTAATGGTTAGGACTCTACACTTGCATTGCAGGGGGCACAGGGATTTCAGTTCCTCTGGAAGGGGAACTAAGATCCCGCAAACCATGCAGCCAAATACCAATAAACCCCAAAGTCCCCATTATCAGTCTCTGATGACCACTACTTTAACTTTCTGTTTTTGAAGTTGCCTATGTATTCTAGGTGCCTTTTACAAGTAGAATCATACAGCATTTGTCCCTTTCTCTCTGTCTTGTTAAACTTAGCATAGTGTCTTCAAGATTCATCCTTGTCGTGGCGTGTGTCAGAATTTCATTCCTTTTTAAAGCTGTTCCACTGTGTGTATATACCACATTTTATCCATCCATCTGTTGATAGACATTTAGGTTGTTTTTACCTTGTATTGTGAGTAATGCTGCTATGAACATTAGTGTTCAAATATCTGAGTCTGAGTCCCTGCTTTCAGTTCTTTTGAATATATACCCAGAAGAAGAATTGTTCGGTCATTTGGAAATTCTATTCTTAATTTTTCTGAGCAACTGCCTTACTCTTTCCACAGCAGGTGCACCAAATTACATTCCCACTAGCAGAGCACAAGGGCTCCAGTTTCTTCATATCCTCTAAAACACTTGTCAGTCTCTGCTTTTTGATAACAGCTGTACTAACGGGTGTGAGGTGGCATCTCAGTGTAGGTTTGATTTGTAATTCCTAATGATTAGTGACAGTGAGCATATTTTTATGAGCTTATTGGCCATTTGTATATCTTCTTGGCAGAAATGTCTGTTCAGATCCTTTGCCCATGATTGGGTTGTTGTCATCATTAAATCTTACAAATTCTCCGTATATTGTGGCTATTAATCCCTTATCAGATATGTGAGTTGCAAATATTTTCTCCCACTCTGTGGGTTGCTTTTTCACTTCGTTGATAATATCCTTTGATGAACAAAAGTTTTAAATTCTAAGGAAATGCAGTTTGCCATATTTAGGAAATCGTTGCTGAATCCATTGTTATGAACATTTCCCTATGTTTCCTCTCAGAGTCTGTGAGCCATTTTGAGTTAATTTTTTTAATGTAGTGTAAAAAGTAAAGGTCCAATTTCATTCTTCTGCAGGTGGATATCTAATTTTCCAAACACAATTTACTGAGAAGACTGTCCTATCCTCCACTGAATGTTGTTTTAATTTTCTAGGCTGTCGTAACAAAATACCACAGATTGGGTGACTTAAACAACAGAAATTTATTTCCTCACAGTTCTGGAGGCTGGAAGTCTAAGAACCCAAGTTTCCTCTGAAGTCTCTCTTCTTGGCTTGCAGATGGCTGCCCTCTATCTCTTCACAAGATCATTCTTCTGTGCCCCCTGCCCCTGCCCCCACCATATATCTTCCTCCTTATAAGCATCAATCATATTGAATTAAGGTTCCACTCTAAAGGCCTCATTTTAACTTAATCACCTCTTTAAAGACCTTCTGTCCAAATATGGTTACCTTATTTTCGAGCGCATCGCTGGCGAGGCATCGCGCCTGGCGCATTACAACAAGCACTCGACTATCACATCCAGGGAGATCCAGACCGCCGTGCGCTTGCTGCTACCTGGGGAGCTGGCCAAGCACGCCATATCCGAGGGCACTAAGGCTGTCACCAAGTATACCAGCTCAAAGCAAATATAATATGCCTAGCCGCTGTTAACGGAGAAGGCAATGGCACCCCACTCCAGTACTCTTGCCTGGAAAATCCCATGGACGGAGGAGCCTGGTAGGCTGCAGTCCATGGGGTCGCTAAGAATCGGACACGACTGAGCATCTTCACTTTGACTATGAAGTACTAGGGTTCCAACTAGGGTTGGAACTTCAACACATGCATTTGTTAGGACACAGTTCAATCCATAACAAAGGGTCTTGGCTCTCTTGTTAAAAATCATTTGTGAGAGTTTAATTCTAGTTTCTGTGTTCTGTTCAGTTGATCTGTGTGTTTGTCTTTATTCTATTACCATACTGTTTTGATTATTGTAGCTTTGTATGTAGTAAGTTATGAAATCAGGAAGTGTGAGACTTTTTAGTTCTTCAAAATTATTTTGGTTATTCAAGTTTCCTTGAGATTCCACTTATATTTTATTGTGGATTTTTCTATTTCTGAAAAGAAATGTCATTGGGATTTTGAATTTGTAGGTCACTTTGGGTAGTATTGACATTTTAACAATATTAACTTTCAATATATGAACACAGGATATTCTTCCATTTATTGGTATCTTCTTTAATTTCTTTTAGCATTGGTAGTCTTCAGTTCACAAGCTTTTCATCTCCATGGAAGTGTTTTACTCTTTTTGATGCTGTCATACATGTAGCTGTGTTCTTAATTTCCTTTTCAGGTTGTTCAGTTGTTAATGTATAGATGTGCAACTAATTTGAGGGTGTTGATTTTATATTCTGCAACTCTGCTAAATTCATTTACTAGTTCTAACCATTTATGTGTGTGTGTGTGAGAGAGAGAAATTTCTATATATAAGATCATGTCATCTATTCAAGTGAAAGCCTCTCAGTCGTGTCCAGCTTTTTGCGACCCCATGAACTATACATCCATGGAATTCTTCAGGCCAGGATACTCGAGTGGGTAGCAGTTCCCTTCTCCAAGAGATCTTCCCAACCTAGGGATCAAACCCAGGGATCAAACCCAGGTCTCTGGCATTGCAGGTGGATTCTTTAACAGTTGAACCACCAGGGAAGCCCAAGAATACTAGAGTGGGTAGCCTATCCCTTCTTCAGTGGATCTTCCCAACCAGGAATCAAACTGGGGTCTCCTACATTACAGACAGATTCTTACCAGCTGAGGTACCAGGGAACAGCCCATGTCATCTGTGAACAGAGATAATTTTATTTCTTACTTTCCAATTAAAAAAAGTGCATCCAAATTGGAAAGTAAGAAGTAAAAAAATTTTTTTAAATGTCATCTGTGAACAGAGATAATTTTATTTCTTACTTTCCAATTTGCATGTACTTTTTTTTTGTTTCCCCTTGGTGGCTTCCCTGGTGGCTTGGACAGTAAAGCATCTGCCTGCAATGGGGGATACCCGGGTTCGATCCCTGGGTCGGGAAGATTCCCCTGGAGAAGGAAATGGCAGTCCACTCCAGCACTCTTGCCTGGAAAATCCCATGGACAGAGGAGCCTGGTAGCTACAGTCCATGGGGTCGCAAAGAGTCAGACACGACTTCACTTTTCACTTTTTTTTCCTTAGCTGTCTAAAACTGCCAATTCTAATGTTAAGTAGAAATGGCAGAAGTGGACATCTTTTTCTTATTTCTAATCTTAGAGGAAAAGCATTATTTTTTTCACCATTGAGTATGATGTTAGCTGTGGGTTTTTTATATGTGGCCTTTATTTTGTTAAGACACATGCCTTCTATTCCTAACTTGTCAAGTGTTTTTATCATGAAAAGATGTTAAAGAGTGTTGAATTTTGTCAAAAGCTTTTTCTCCATTAACTGAGATGATCATGTGGGTGTTTTCCTTCATTCTGTTAATGTGACATATTATATTGATTCAGCTTCATATGTTGAGCCATAATTGCATTCCAAGAACAAATCTCACTTGGTCATGGTGTATAATCCTTTTCAGTTCAATTCAGTTGCTCAGTCATGTTCGACTCTTTGCGACCCCATGAACTGCAGCATGCCAGGCCTCCCTGTCCATCACCAACTCCCAAAGTTTACCCAAACTCATGTCCATTGAGTTGGTGATGCCATCTAACCATCTCATCCTCTGTCGTCCCCTTCTCCTCCTGCCCTCAATCTTTCCCAACATCAGGGTCTTTTCAAATGAGTCAGTTCTTCGTATTAGGTGGCCAAAGTATTGGAGTTTCAGCTTCAACATCAGTCCTTCCAATGAACACCCAGGACTGATCTCCTTGAGAATGGACTGGTTGGATCTCCTTGCAGTCCAAGGGACTCTCAAGAGTCTTCTCCAACACCACAGTTCAAAAGCATCAATTCTTCGGTGCTCAGCTTTCTTTATAGTCCAACTCTCACATCCATACATGACTTCCAATCCTTTTAACATGCTGCTAATTTGGTTTATTAGTTTTTTGTTGAGGGTTTTTGCACCAGTATTCATAAGGGATATTAGTCTGCAGTTTTCTTGTCTCTTCATCTGGCTTTGGTATAATGGATAATGCTGGCCTCATAGATATAAGAATTTAAGAAGGATATGTACTAATTCTCCTTTAAATGTTTGGTAGAACTCACTAGTTAAGTCATCTGATCTAGGGCTCTTCTTTATCAAGAATATTTTGATTACTGATTAAATCTCCTTTCTAGTTACAGGTCTGTTCAGATTTTCTGTTACTAGAAGCCATATGCAGATCTGGGGGGAGAACATTCTGGGCAGATAGAAGAGTAGGTGCAAAGGTCGAGGTGGAAGTGTGGTTGAAGAGGAGCAGAGAGACTCATGACTGAAGAAGAGTGTTTGGGGTGGGGGAGGAGTAGGAGATGGGGTCAGAAACGTGGTGAGACCAGATCAGATAGGGTCTTGTAAAGAATGAGACTTCATGGCAAGTTATGGGAAGCTTTCCATGACCAGGCCCCTTTCTCCTCCCCATCTCCCTTCCACCAGCTCTCCACCTTTTGCCCTGCACTGTGGATATCCTGTAATTACCTAGAACTTAGGCTGCTCCTCTCTTTGCCTGGCTAAGCCCTGCTTACTCCTCACAGACCACCCTGGACACCCATTCTTCTGAGAGGCTGTCCCTGACATCCCAAGCTACATGGAGCACACGTCCCTGGGCTTTGATGGTGCCCTGCAGCTAAGTCCTATAAGACCTCTTATCTTCATGACTAGAAATTTTCTCTGTAGGCTGGTCATTTTTGGGTTCCCAGCCTCTGGCTAACAACAGACACTGATAAGATCGATCATCTGCACCCTCTGGTGCACCCTCCTGAGCAGAGAGGCTGATGCCCCAGTGTGTTCTTTTGCTCTGAGTATCAGCTCAGTTGGAATCCTTCCTGGGTCCCAAACATCTGATTCTGACTCTTGGTTCACGCTGTGTGTAGTGGGGCAGGGATGGCAACAGTGAACTGGGACAGTATCTTTGTCAAATAAATTTAAGAGGAGGAACTGAAACTACACATTCTCATTATCACAGACTTTTCCTTCTTGCTATGTACTTCTTCCAATTTTTGTGTTCTCATCAGAGTGTGATCTTGTTCTGACTAAATGAATCAGCTGAGTTTGGATTATTCATCTTAGCAAAAGCATGGGAATGGAGCATGTGGTTGGATGGACCTGCTCATCGACAGGGGGTGGAGATGGGTGGAAACTGACATAGCCTCTCTGGAGAGTATCTTTCACTAACTGTACATTAGCTCTTAAAATGGTTCTTACCTTTTCACCCAGGAACATTTCTAAATATGATCCTAAAGAACTGATCAGAGATATTTGTACAGGAATATTCAACACTGTACTAACATTCATACTGAAAAGTGGGAGACAGCCTAAGTGCCTAACAATATGTGCCTGGTTAAGAAATTACAGTATACCCATATGACGAACTGTATGTGGTCTTAAAAATTATTTTGGAGAACTGAAATGACATAGGGAAATGTGATGCAGTGCAAAGTGAAAAAAGAATGGTATTTCACCTACCCCTCTGAAAAAAGATCAGAATACCTCACCTCATAACATTGAAAATAGTTATTGCTAAGTTGTGTTACTATTGGTGAAGTTTTGAGTTTATTTTTGTTGTATCTCTCTAAATTTTCAGTAGTCACTATGTGTTTTTTAAATGACTTTCATATGTATTATGAAATATTTCAAGCATTCAAAAATATAGGAAGCAATGAGCAGATATATATATTAGCTCTTTACCTCATACAGAAAAATAATTCCAGATTGAGTATGGTACATTAGTGTGAAAAGCAAATTGGAGAAACTTTGAGAAAAGAATTATAGAATTCCCTGTAGGATCTCAAGACCGAAAAGACTCTCTTCAGCAAGACGTGTTTTACTTAAAGATTTCTGCCTAACCAACCAGTCCCAGACTTAACGGCTTGAAACACCCATCTTTTGTTGTTGATGATTCTGTGGATTGGCCGTTTAGGCCGGCCTTATCTGGACAGTGCTTATGGTCCTTGCGGGGCTCACTCATGAACTATGGCCAGCTGCCAGTTAACTGGAAACTGGCAATTGGCTGGGGCCACCGGGTCTCTGAGCCATATGATCTCATCATCCAGGAGGCCAGCTGGGGTTCATTCCATGGCAGCTGGCGGAATTGCAAGAGAGAGCCGCGCTCTGCGCTCACAACTGCCACAGCATCTCTTCTACTGCATTTCCTTGGCCGGAGCAAGCAGTGAGACTGACGAAGGATGGAGACAGAGTGCACCTCCTAACAGGAGAGGCTGCAGAGACACTGCACAGAGGGAGAATAATTGGATCAAAAATAGTGCGGCCGTTTATGCAGGCTGCCACAAGAAATAAAATGCACAAAGGAAATGCAAATCATAAAGGAAAAGGCTGATACACTCAAATACACTGAAACAAAAATCTTCTGTATAAAAACCGATACTTTGAGCATGTATTACTTTTAACATCACAGAGTAAAGACAGGTAGCTCAGGGTGCTGCAGCAGAACACGTTGTCTTTTTTAAAGCGCTGAAGAGCGTTAAAAAAAATCTAGTATGTAAACAGCTCAGCTTTCAAAATGGGGAAAGTATTGGATCAGTAATCCCATTATCCTTGGATGCTTTCTTCTCAAACAAGCATGTTAGAAGACTTAATAGTAGAGCCTACCTCCTGCATTTGAAAAGGAATTGCCCCCACAGAAATCGTTATTCTGGGATATATCTATTGTGTATAATAAGGTGTGCCCTTGAAATTGTGTTTCTTCACCTTAATTCTTGTTACTTCAAAAGGATCCTCAAAGCAATCACCAGAATTTTGAGAGGAAGTCCTTTTTCCTTTTTTTTAGAGAAGTGAAGAAATTGATACGTTCTGTCTTCATGAGAAAGTGAGAAGGAGCTGAGGTCAAGAACAGACTTAGGGGGTGACAATTTTTTTTTTCCCTGAATCTGTCCTCAAGAATGCATCCTCATCCTTGCGTATGACTTGGCATGTGACCAAAACACAGACCTCTCCCCATGGCCTCCTCCAAGGCCACATATGAATGATTTGGGGTCAGACCATGTAATGAGTTATCCTAGAGGCTTACGGCCCTGAATAGGGTGAAAAGAGGGGGCTAGGATTTCTTAAGGATGTTAACACAAGTGCACCTCCATGAGCAGCAAGAAGCTGTGTCAAAATGGCTCAAAGGAAAACCAAGCAGCCCTGGTTTCTCTCTGGATTATGCCCACAGAGGAAAGGAGAGAAAGAGAACAACAGTGAGAGAAGAAGAGGGTCCCAGAATCTTCCAGATGCCTGTGTCACCTGCCCTCCATTCTCGTTTACTCACTGTGCCAGCCAACATCCTGGAAAGAGCCAGGTTTGGGCTCAGAGATCTTTACATAAAGAACATCTTGGAGAGTGGGTCACCTCTGCCTTTGAAGGGCCAGCAAAGTCGACAGCTGAGCGCTGGTGTGGTCTCCTTACCCAGCCAGGCACAGGATCTTCCTGCCAAAGTGGAGGGTACCACAAAGCACACCTCCTTGCCACCTACTGGCCCAGCTCTCCAAGTGGGAGGGCAGGCTGGTGCCTCACTGATGTATGTCAGGGCCCCCTTGGCACAGATGCCCTAGCACTGGTGATAAATCTGGCAGCATCTCGGCCTTGGACAGCCCTGGCCAGAAAGGCCTGCAAGCACTGTGTGGCAGGCCTGTAAGACGGGAGAAGAGCCTGGTTACTAAACTCAACCCAGAGCTGCCAGCCTTTGGAGGAGGGACTGCTGGGGCAAGGGCCACTGTCCTATTCCTGTGGCGCCAGGAAGGTGGGACCTAGGGCTGCCCTAAGGGACAGCCAACAGAGAAAGGAAACTGTTCATTCCTCAGTGAAGGTGTCCTGAAGCATGAGCGCACTGCACTGGAGGGTTGCCCACGAGCCAGGATAACTAGTACCAGGTCATGGACAGCCTTTGAACCAGCTGCAAATCTGCTGCTCACAGATATTGGGGAAAATTAGACATTCTGCCAACCCAGAGAATCCTCTCCACGTATGTGGAAAGGAAAGAAAACAGGCTTACTATTGACTAAGTGTTAAACCGGATTACAGTATGTGCCACAGGCTCCCACTGATGAGATTACAAAGGCAGAAGGAAAGCTACCTAGTGGCTACACCCATTGTGAACTTGTGCCTAAGACGATGGCAGCTTGTCTTACGGGAGGAGGACCGGGCCGCACCATTTGCTATGCATTCTCTCATACTTCACCCAAGCTCACCTGCTAACTGGGAGGCAGGGGCAGCTGTGCTAGCTGATTGCCTCTATCTGAATTGCCTCTGTCTCTGTGACAAGCAGGATTCCCTAATAGTTCAGTTGGTAAAGAATCCGCCTGCAATGCAGGAGACCCTTGTTTGATTCCTGGGTCCGGAAGATCCGCTGGAGAAGGGATAGGCTACTCACTCCAGTATTCTTGGGCTTTGCTTGTGGCTCAGCTGGTAAAGAATCCACCCACAATGCAGGAGACCTGGGTTCGATCCCTGGGTTGGGAAAATCCCCTGGAGAAGGGAAAGGCTACCCACTCCAGTATTCTGGCCTGGAGAATTCCATGGAATGTAAAGTCCATGAGGTCACAAAGAGTTGGACACGGCTGAGCGACCTTCACTTCACTGTGACAAGCTGACAGGTACAGCTTAGAGCAGGTGCCCAGACTGAACTCCATGGTAACAAGGAGATAAGGGCGCTGTTTTCCTTGGTGTTTATCTTTCAAAGAGATCTCAAAAACATTGAGCACTTAAAAAACATTCCTGGGTTTTAAAGCTGCAAAAGGCTTTACTTAGCTCTTCCAGATACTTAAGTTCTATCTTAAGGGACAGAGGACGGATTTACCAACATCAGGTTTCTCATGTATCAAAGCAAGGGAGGAAGTTTCTTTGCTTTTTTGGCCACCAGGAAAGCTGAGTTTTAAAATTTTCCCTTACATAGGTGATGGCAAGGCACTAAGAACTGGGCAAGGCTTGGGTCTTCTTCCCTAAATTCTGCGGGAGATTCCACAGTTTCCAAAAGGAAATGATTAGGGAGCTGGTGGTGACCAATGGATGACACAAAGGGAATTTTTTCCAGACCTGAGAGATTGCTTTCCTGCTGGAGTGATTGGATGCCTTTCGTTCAGTTAGAGGTGGTGTTTTTTCAGTGAACCTGCCAGATACAGCTTGTCCTCGTCTCTGTGAATGATGTCTGAAGTTCTCTGTGGGGTCCAGAGCCCCTGAGATGCATTGCAGGGACTCAGCACACAGGGAAAGTATGCAACCGCCTCTCATCACAGGGCCAGCCCTGAAATGGCCACTCCATGTGCCCCGGGGGGTCTCTTTCTGTGGTCTCAGAGTACTCTTGGCGGGGGCCCCCTTTTAACACCTAAGCCATCTCACCTCTGTGTGAAGCACAGTCATTTCCAGCAGTGGAAGATTGCAGATGTTTCCAGAGTTGCTTCTGCAAACCGCAGGCATTTTCCACAGCACCCCATCCCCTGCCTCAAGTCGGGGGTGTCACGGAGGCAGTGCGGCCTGAGCAGAAGGACTCATTCTCTCTGGAACAGCACCGTGGAAACCACGGCTACATTGCAGACCCCTCCCCAAGAGAAAGGATGCAGGCGTGGCAGCAAAGAGACTGCAAGAAAGATTCCAAGAGGAGGCTGTGACTCCATGCCTCTAGGCAAAAGAGGGTTGCAGAGCAGCAGAGGGCCACCGTCATGTCCTTGGTTGCTTTCCTAGTGAATTTGGTGCCATTCCAAGGCCCAAACACCCCGTCTTTCATGATGCCTTCCTACTCTCCCCGAACCCCAACTGCCCCTGCTCCTTCCCGCCTCCCACCATTTCAACTGAATAACTAAATGACTGTGATCCTTCACATTTTTTTTTTTTTGCTTCAAAAGCAAGAAATAGTCATTATAGAAAATCTATGAAAGAAAAAAAACACAATCCCTCCATCTTGATGGACATTTTTCTATGCTTTCTCTTGTCCATTTTGTATATACCTTAAAAAAAGTAAGAATCAGACTGACTGTATTGCTTTGTAAGCCACTTTGTCATTTTGATCTTATCTATGTTTTCCTGTGTTCTTCTAGAACATCATTTTTTAAAATTTTATTATATTGAGGTATAGTTGATTTATAATGTTTTAATTTCTACTGTATAGCAAAATAATTCAGTTATATATATATATGTATACATTCTTTCCCATATTCTTCCCCACTATCGTTTATCACAGTATATGAAATATAGTTCCCTATGCGGTGCAATAGGACCTTGTTGTTTATTTATCCTGTATGTAATAGTTTGCATCTGCTAATCCTAAACTCCCAGACTGTCCCTCCCCCACCCCCATGTCCCTTCTTTGGTCACCACCGGTCTGTTCTCTATATCTATGAGTCTGTTTTTCTTTCATATTTATGTTCATTTGTATATTTTAGATTCCACATATAAGTGATATATGGTCCTTGTCGTTCTCGTTCTGACTTATTTGACTTAGTATGATAATCTCTAGGTTCACCCATGTTGCTGCAAATGGCATTATTTCATTTTTCATGGCTGAATAGTATTCTAGTATACAGCATATCGCATCTGCTTTACCCACTTACCTGTCAGTGGATGTGTAGGTTGCTTCCACGTCGTGGCTGGTGTAAATAGTGCTGCAGTGCACGCTGGGGTGCACGGATCTGTTCGAGGTATAGTTTTGTCTGCCTACGTGTTCAGAAGTGGGATTGCAGGATCATACGGCAACTCTTCTTTTTAGTTTTTTGAGGAATTTCTACTGTTTTTCCATAGTGGCTGCATCAGTGTGCACTCCCACCAGAGTTGTAGAAGGATTCCTTGTCTGCACACTCTCTTCAGCATTTGTTATTCGTAGACTATTTTTTTAATATTCATTTATTTATTTGATTGCACTGGGTCATAGCTGTGGAAGATCTTTGATCTTGGTTGTAGCATGTGGGTTCTTTACTTGCGGCGTGTGAACTCTTAGTTGTAGCATGGGGGACCTGGCTCGCTGACCAGCGATCACAGCCTTGTCACCTGCGCTGGGAACACAGTCTTAACTATTGGACCACCAGAGAAGTCCCCGGAGACTTTCTGATGATGGCCATTCTAACCGGTTTGAGGTGATTTGCATCTCTCTAACAATTGGTGATGTTGAGCGTCTTTTCATGTGCTTACTGGCCATCTGTATGTCTTCTTTGGAGAAATGCCTACTTAGGTCTTCTGCCTATTTCTTGACTGGGTTGTTTGGTTCTGTGTTATTGAGTTGTATGAGCTAACTGTATATTTTGGAAATTAAGACTTTGTCAGTCACATCAATTGCAAATATTTTCTCCCATTCCATAGGTTGTCTTTTCATTTTTTTAAAATGGTTTTCTTTGCTATATTAAGTTTGACTAGTTTCCATTTGTTTATTTTTGCTTTTATTTCTATTGCCTTAAGGGACCGACCTAAGAAAACAGTGGTACAATTTATGTCAGAGAATGTTTTGCCTGTGTTCTCATCTAAGACTTTTATGGTGTCCTGTCTTATACTTGTCTTTAAGCCATTTTGAGTTTATTTTTGTGTATGGTGTGAGGCTGTGTATAATATCTTTTTGATGCTTATGGACTGGGGTTTATTTGAGGAAGTAGAGAACAATGATTAAAACTGTGGGCTGTGCAGTTGGACCACCTGTGTTGAAATCCTGACTTGGTGACCTTAAGAAAATCAACTTCTCTGAGCCTCAGTTTCCTTATCTGTAAAACGGGGTTAATCCTCACTGGGTTCCATGAATAGTGAAAATATGCATAGTACTTAAAACAGTGTCTGGCTCATATAAGCACTATACAGACGTTAACTGTTCTTGCTTTATTCAAAGTAATGTAGAGCTGAGTGTTTAAGAGTCAGAGTTTCTCTTCTAAGTATCACTGCAGTGACCATCCATGATTTTTCCTTAGGATAACTGGAATTTCTGGGTTATAGTATTTACATATTTTAGGGTTTTCATATGTATGCCAAATGACTTTCCATCAATATGGAACCAATTTAAAATTCACCAGTGTAGGTATGTGTCACAGTGCATGGTAACACAGGATAAAGGATGACGAAGGTCAGATCAAACTTAAAACTTGTATAACCATGGCCCTCCACTTTCAGACAGTGTAACAAGCCAGTCGTATGTTATTCTCCCCTTGTTAAATCACAGGTCATGCACGCAACCGGCTCTCTACGTCCTCTCTATAAAGAGGGAGCGCTGAGAGACAGAACTGTGTGCCATTGTGCAGCTGTTCTGTCCAGAGGAGTAGTCAGTAGATGAGGAGGGAATTGAATTGACTGACTATTTTTAATGTTTTTAGAAGAAGCAAACTCGGCCCCTTAAAATCATAGCAAGTCTTTGTTGGAAGTCTAAATTTAAAGAGTTAGTGAAGAATTTCTCCTCTGTCCATTTCACATTAGCCTTTCTGCCACTAGACCTTAAGCCCAGCACAAACTCAGTGGGTCCCAAAGCGTTGTCCACTTCACCCCTTGAATCCAGCCTTATGCTGGCAGGTATAGGGAAGCTCTTCCCTCTGCACTGGAGAAATAATCACATAAAGATTATACAGAGGTGATTACAATCAGTCACGTCTACCTTTGGTCAAGTGTGTGGCATGAACACCACGTTCTCCATCCCACCAAGAAGAACCCAGTAAACAGACCACTTTTGTCGATACAAGTAGAATTGGGGCTGCAGACAAGAAACAACAGTTCTCACGCAGAGCAGACAGAAGATTCCCAGAGGTCTAGACTTTGATGTGATTGGGGCTTCTCAAGGCCTGTGGCTTCATCAGTGTTCACAAGAGCCAAGAAACAGGAGTGGGGAGTTTATCTCTGGCTCTGTGGAACACTTTGCTGTTACAAAGCATATTCTCATTAGAGCCTCAACACAACTCTTCAACATATGCAGGGGAAACAAGGCCAGTAAGCTAAAGGGGTATGTCCAGGGGTTGCACAGCTCAACAGAACAGAACTGGAACCTGAACCAGTCTTCTGGCTCCTAGTTGCCCCCTCCAGTATAGATGTGAGGTTTCTGCTTAGGCCAGGGGACTCCGGTCAGGACATCTCTGCACACTTTGTGAGACAGGCAGTCATGTGACTATCAGAGTTTGGTTTCATTTTGTAAATATGTAATACTGATATTAATTCTTCCTTGCATCTTGTGATGATTTTGAAACATGCGTGAATTCTTTGACACACCTCACGTTAAGGAGTAGAGTCTGTGTCCTCTCTTCTTGAACTTGGACAGGCCCAGTGGCTGCCTTAATGAATAAAACATGGGAGGAGTGATGCTGTGACTTCTAAAGTCAGATTAGAAAAGATCGTGCAGCTTCTGCCAGTGTTTCTTTAAGACACTCACTCCAGGGTTCCAGCTATAAGGAGTCTGGCTACTCTAAAGCCGTTTGGGGAGCCCTCTTAGAGAGACTAGAGAGGTGAATAGATCTATACATGGATACATGAATAGATTGAGCTCCATCTGTTCGAGTCTTCTAAGCCAAGGCTGTAGTCATATGAGTGAATAAGTGTTCACAATAACCATTGCCCCAGCCACTGTCTTTCTCCAGCCCCCAACAGAACAAAAACTGCCTTGTCCCATCACCTGCAGGTTGGTTTTGCTTTAAGCCACTGTTGGGGGTGGCTTGTTACACAGCTATAGCTGATCAGAACAAGTCCTATTGATTTGTTTAATAGCAGTTCATATTTATAGAAAATCATATCATATTCTCTAATCTGGGACTCCTTCTTCCATGCTTCTGATTTGAGTTCCCTATCCATATTCCAGGCAAAATCATTCCCTTGGTGGCAGTGACCCGAAGATTAGAAATTATTTCTGGCTCAGAAACATACATCGTTCTCATGAATGGTGGTTGCTATTTCCATTATTAATGAAACCATACTAAACAAACTAAGGCCTTCAAAGTCTTCCCCTTTACATGCTCTCCTGCCCCAGAGGAGGAAACTGAGGCTTTCACTTACCTCAGGTTGCACAATTGTCAATAGGGGAGATCAGAACCCTGGTCTCCAGGCAACCAGATGGATGTCCTCATTATTCCATTTCATCACTTCCTGCCCAGAACTTGAAATAGACTGTGCCATCTTTTGGACCCAAAACAAGAGTAAGTCTGAGGCAGAGGAATACTGTAGGCCAACAGGCCATACCAGAGTAGAGAGAAAACTAATTAATATCCTCCTCATTGACCTTCTAGTATGTTAAGAAGTAGTTGACTGTAGGTCAAATCAGGACCCCATTCAAGCCAATACATTTGTGTAAACAGCTATTAAAAACAAACAGAACCAAACAACATAAAGCTGAAAAAGCAGGGATCTCTTTTCACTGAAAGGGTGAAATCAGTGAGAGTTGCTGTGGCTTGCTTGTGTATTAATTACATGAGGAGGCCAGGGAAGATGTGGGAGTAGAAACAGCTCTGAAATCCTCCCTCCCTCACAAAGGTAATAACCACCAAAGTTTTGTGTTTGTGTTTTGTTGTTTTTTTTTTTTTAAAGACAAAACAAAACAGAAGTACATCAGCAGCTATCAAACCAATAAAGGAGCAAATGTCACAAGATGTACCGCTTTGCGAAGTGCTGTCAAAAGCAGAACTAGAAAATTCTTGACACCAGAGAGTGCCTTCCCCCAGAACTAGTGTGAATGGGAAATGGGTGGGGAGCAGGAGGATGTGGACTGGAAGCTGAGTGGACAGATTCTGAAAAGTATTACTTAAATCCCCAGTTTTAAAGAAGTAGATGGGGAAGGACAGTTGCCAGAGTAGAAACCCTTTCTACCAACATACCAAAGATTAAAAACAAACTCATCACAGGTATAAAGAAGAAAACAGCATTGCTTATAACCTCTTCTCTCACTGATAGCACTAATTAATATGAATAGTTATGTTTTATATCATCAAAATCATGTGATATATACAATTTTATGTCCTTTATCTCACTGAGTATTTCACCTTAAAAATTACCTCACATCATTAAAAATGGCCCACATATATCACTTTTGGGAACTGTATAGTATTTGTTGTTGGTGGTTGGTTTTAGTCGATCAGTCATGTCTGGCTCTTTGGCGACCCAATGGACTGTAGCCCACCAGGCTCCTCTGTCCATGGGATTTCCCAGGCAAAAATACTGGAGTGGGTTGCCATTTCCTTCTCCAGGGGATCTTCCCAACCCAGGGATCGAACTCTCATCTCCTGCACTGGCAGGCAGATTTTTTACCACTGAGCCACCAGGGAAGCCCCCATTTGTTTGGGAAGTATTTGTTGACTCAACCATAATTTAGTTATTTTCTTATTGCTGGATATTTCCCCAAATTTTCAATATTATAAATAATACATTATTAAACCACATTGTGTCCTATCTATGTTTTCCAGAGATATGCTTCTCTCTTAGCCTTCCCTTGTAAACACCCAGAAATAACTGGAACAGAATATGATAAAGAGAGAGAACATGGTGTTGTTACAAAAGTGGAGGTTAATGAGCTGGTAAAATGCAATATTATACCATATCATGTCATTAGAATATAATTTACCCCAAAGCTTAGGACAGTTGTGGATATTTGGATTATTTAATTATTTACCAGGTTATCTACCATGAATGTATATCACTTTATAACCAAGAAATTAAGCTTCATTTAAAATAAATTTTATTTTAAGTAATAGTTGACTTTTTTAAGTTCAAGATGACAGCCAACCACATTTATCACCCCTCTCTTTTGAAAACTTGTGGAAATAAGATTAAGAGTTCCAGGGGTGGATAAAATCACAACACTGTGTATAGAGAAGAGGGCAGCAGACCAAATGATGATGAATTTGTAAAGATGGCAAGTGGATGGAATACTGTCTGTAAAATCTGAATTATGGAGGCCAGTGCTTATAGCACTTCGGGAGCAGCTGTCAGAGTGAACATTAGTGACCAGGGCAGCATGGGGCTTTCTCATCAGTCCCCCAGAGGTGACAAGTACACAGACCAGAGTGTGTGTGAAAGGAGGTGACTGATGGAAAGCACCTAAAATGCTTTGAGAACAGCCCTCCCCGCCCCACTGAGCACCAACGCTGTGGACCAGAAGTGGCAGTTTGTACCACAAAGGTGAAGCTGGATAAATCATTTTTCCAAATAAATGAAAGCTGACAGGGAGCGGCTAGGGCTCACAGTAGGGTGGGGACAGGTGGAGCCCGCTTGCCTTCTCCCTGCTCTCCCAGCTGAACATGAAGCCCCCCAGTTCCCCTTCCACACCCAGAAGGCTCACCATCAGCCTTCTTGTTCAGAGGAGAGGAAATGATCTGCAGTTACCTCAAGTAACACCCAGCCTGGTGCAAATAAATAGGGATGGGCCCTATTCACACAGAACAGTAAAAAGGAAGGACTGAGACAGGTACTGAGAACAAATGAGCCTGGAGGAGGAGGGCCTGAGGAATGAGAACAAAAAGAACCCTAAACTAGACTTATCCTCGTGGGAAATCAAGAGTATGCATCCAGAAGACAACAACCGTCTTCTAAAAAGGAGCAGTTGGAAACTAGGAAAGAGTTTGTTTTAAATCACTTGTGAACTATATTTTTAATAATTATAATGCATGGAATAAAAAACAAAATTCAAACAAAAGACTACACTATAAAGTTTAGAAGATCTTGCAGAATAGAGAGTAAATTGACAAGTGGATAACTTGAAAAAATACACAAAAGGTCAATCCAGATGGGCAAATGTTTATGTAACAAGAGTTTCAGGAGAGAAAGGGGAAGAGTGAAAATGGAGAGGAGGAAATAAAGAAATAATTGAAGAATATCTCCCAGCATGGGAGAAAGACAGAAGTTTCGGTTTGAAAAATCCCAAGTACCAAGCATAATGAATAAAGAATAATCCATAGAAATAATCTCATGTAATTTCAGAGTACTGTGTATAAGAAGAAATGCTAAATGCACTCAGACAGAGACACGTAACCAACAAAAGTGTAAGATGATTAACATCATTCTTCTCATCTGCAACCAGTGCTTGAAGATGGAGCAGTTACCTTCAAAGATCAAAG
Source organism: Bubalus bubalis (assembly GCF_019923935.1). NCBI lineage: Eukaryota > Metazoa > Chordata > Mammalia > Artiodactyla > Bovidae > Bubalus > Bubalus bubalis. Next base: position 53,123,935 of record NC_059177.1, read on the forward strand.
AAATAATTTTGTACCTAGAATTTGATGCATTATCAAATTATTGATCCACTGTGGAGGAGAAAAGCATGCAGGAACTCAGACTCCCAGACACCTTCTGAAAAGAAAATTATTTGATGATGTACTGCCCAAGAAAGAGAAAGATATGAAAACTAAAACCCATAAAACCAAACTAGAAATGCGATTAAAAGAAACTCCACCCCAGATATGCAGTTAGCCTAGTCAAAAGTCAGTAGAGTTTGGTGCATGTAATAAATGCTTTTGAACTGTGGTGTTGGAGAAGACTCTTGAAAGTCCCCTTGGACTGCAAGGAGTTCCAACCAGTCCATTCTGAAGGAGATCAGCCCTGGGATTTCTTTGGAAGGAATGATGCTAAAGCTGAAACTCCAGTACTTTGGCCACCTCATGCGAAGAGTTGACTCATTGGAAAAGACTCTGATGCTGGGAGGGATTGGGGGCAGGAGGAGAAGGGGACGACAGAGGATGAGATGGCTGGATGGCATCACTGACTCGATGGACAGGAGTCTGAGTGAACTCCTGGAGTTGGTGATGGACAGGGAAGCCTGGCGTGCTGCGATTCATGGGGTCGCAAAGAGTGGGACACGGTGGAGCGACTGAACTGAACCGAATAAATAATATAATTAAAACTAGCTGTATTACAAAGGAGGCATATGCTTTTATTGTCAATCAACTAAAGATTTCAGAAGCAGTAAGTTGTAAAAATATAGACAGAGAAATATAGAGAGAGGTAGTTGATAGAGAATCTCATGGCCCAAATATAAAACTCACCAAAAAGTATGTTTTTGTGTATGTAGTTGGTGAAGTTCAAGAAAAGAAACCCCACTTGACCTTGATCTTGGAACATTCCCCTCTGCAGAACTCAACATAATAGCAGCTTCTGTTGGGAATAATATTTACATCATCTTTATACTTTAAATACTGTTGGTTCACTGGCTTTCAATGATCAGAATTAACTTACTGATAAAACATGGAGGACAACTTTACTAAACAGAAGTCATGTACTATAAACCTTGACAGCGTTAAAGAAGTGATATGGATGAGAGAGGGTATGGGAGTAGAAGCAAGAGAAGAGGGAAGTAAAGCAGTATTACTTTCCTATCTTACATGAAAAGCATGAATGTGAAACTCGCTCAGTCGTGTCCAGCTCTTTGTGATCCCATGGACTATACAGACCATGGAATTCTCCAGGCCAGAATACTGGAGTGGGTAGCCGTTCCCTTCGCCAGGAGATCTTCCCAACCCAGGGATCAAACCCAGGTCTCCCGCATTGCAGGAGGATTCTTTACCAGCTGAGCCACAAGGGAAGCCCTTCCAGTCTTACATAGTGGAGAATCTAGAATTACTAGCTAAAATTAATGGGTCAATAAATAGAAATTGAGCATGATGTAAAATCATAGTAAAAATACACAACAGTCTGTGATTTGGAGATGGGAGAAAGGGGGTGGATAAGTGAATAAGTTACTCACAAGTCAAAACAAAGTCTATAAACAGTGCCCCAAGCTGATAAATGAAGACATAAGGTGTAGTAGGTTATTTTAAAATATCAAGAAGAAATAGAATCAAAAAATGATACGTACTAGAAGAAAAGCTAGGAAAGGAGTGAGGAAAAAGACTTTTTGTCTTTTTTTTTTTTTTTACACTATTTTCCATTATGTTTTCTTTCCTGGGAAATCCCACAGACAGAGGAGCCTGGCAGGCTGCAGCCCATGGGCTCGCAGAGAGTCAGACACAACTGAGCGACTAACACACACATAAGACAGAGTACAGTTTCCTGTGCTATAAAATAGGACCTTGTGCTTACCCGATCTGTACATAATAGTTTGCATGTGCTAGTCCCAAACCCCAGTTCAGCTCTCCCCGTCCCTCTCCCCCTTGGCAACCACAGGTCTGTTCTCTGTCTGTAAGTCTGTTTCTATTTAACGAAAGTGTGAAAGGGCTAGTCACTCAGTCGTGTCCGACTCTGTGCAACTCCATGAACGGTAGCCTGCCAGAGGGGGACAGTGGAGGAATTCTCCTTGGACATGGAGTGGGTTGCCATGCCCTTCTCCAGGGGATGTTCCCAACCCAGGCCTCAAACCCAGGTCTCCCACGTTGCAAGCAGATTCTTTACTGTTGGAGCTACCCGGGAAGCTCAAACAGAAAACGTTCTGTTTTGTAGTTAAGTTCCTTTGTATCGTATTTTAGACTCCATGTATAAGGGATGTCATAAGGTATTTGTCTTTCTCATTCTGACTTCGTTCTCTTAGTATGACAGCCTCTAGGTTCACCCGCGTTGCTGCAAAGGGCATTATTTCATTCTTTTGAATAATGGCTCAGCAGGTGGGCTGCAGTCTATGGGGTCGCTGGGAGTCGGATAGGACTGAGCGACTTCCCTTTCACTTTTCACTTTCATGCATTGGAGAAGGAAATGGCAACCCACTCCAGTGTTCTTGCTTGGAAAATCCCAGGGACGGGGGAGCCTGGTGAGCTGCCGTCTATGGGGTCGCACAGAGTCGGACACGACTGAAGCGACGCCGCAGCAGCAGCAGCAGCAGGATTCCATTGTGTGTGGGCCACCTCTTCTCTATCCATGCACCTGTCGATGGCCATTTAAGCTGTTTCCACGTCTTGGCTGTTGTGAGTAGTGCTGCTGTGAACACTGGGGTGCATGCAGCCTTTTGAATTATAGTTTTGTCCAGGTATATCCCAGAAGTGGGATTGCAAAATCATATGGCAGCTCTAGTTTTCGTTTTCTGAGGAACCTCCATACTGTTTTGCATAGTGGCTGCACCTGTTTCCATTCCCACCAGCACTGTAGGAGGGTTTCCTTGTCTCCACACCCTCTCCAGCATTTGTTATTTGTGGACTTCTTAATGATGGCCCTTCTGACCAGTGTGAAGTGGTATTTTATTGCAGTTTTTATTTTCATTTCTGTAATTATTAGTGATCTTGAGCATCTTTTCATGTGCCCATTGATCGTACTAATATGTATTAAGAAGACTTACTTTTTATGGCTTTCTATACTGTTTGAATTTTTATTTCCAGATACCTATATTTTAATCATCAAAAAGCAACATTTTTTAAATGCCAGAAGATTTTATAGTACCAGTTAGGAATATGGGGTCAATATGAAATTGTGTGGGTGATTTGTCTTCCTCTGTTTTCCAATTATGCTGTTATATTTTCCAATTATACTGGTTTTTGTTGTTTCCATAATGGAAAAATTTCTAAAGGAAAGAGAGAAATGGTTAATAACATATTATTTTTATCACATGATGGATGTAAGTTGTAGATAATGGGAATGCTAAAGCAAAGCAATTAATCTGGAATATTTGTGGGATGATCCTATGATAAGCATGAAGGCTAGGCTAGCTGTGTGCCTGTGGGCAAATCATGTAACCTCTCTTGACTTTGGTTTCTACATCTGAATCATAAAGGAGATAGCTTCAAAAGTTCTCAGACTCTGTTCAGCTCCCAAAGCTTTTAAGTCTCTTGCTGCTGCTGCTACTGCTGCTAAGTCGCTTCAGTCGTGTCCGACTCTGTGCGACCCCATAGACGGCAGCCCACCAGGCTCCCCCGTCCCTGGGATTCTCCAGGCAAGAACACTGGAGTGGGTTGCCATTTCCTTCTCCAGTGCATGAAAGTGAAAAGTGAAAGTGAAGTCGCTCAGTCATGTCCGCCTCTTCGCGACCCCATGGACTGCAGCCTACCAGGCTCCTCTGTCCATGGGATTTTCCAGGCAAGAGTACTGGAGTGGGGTGCCATTGCCTTCTCCTTGAGTCTCTTAGGATCTAGCAACTCTGAGCATTGCCACTGAGATCATGTGACCCAGGCATTCTTGACTATCAAAATAGCTGGGTTCTATTCTCCATCCTTGTTGAGGGGCTGAAGGAGACTTCCACTTGAAATCTGAAGCTCTGAGGTGTTGAAAACCTCCTGTTTCTCTAACAGGTTTGCAGTTGTTCATTCCAACAGAAAGTAAAGTGCATATAGATTATATCCTGGGGCTCACATAGATAAAAACCAAAGGCCTCACACACTGAGGACCAAGGATGTGCCCAGGCCCTGCCCAAGCCTCAAAGAAACCATTGAGGTTTCTTTTAGGCTGTGGTCTGCAAGAGAGGGTAAGTCATCCTTTGTTTTGCAAGAAAAGAAGGAAGTGTGTTGAAAGACATAGCCACAGTAAAAATTGCCACATCAAACTGAAAGTTGTCCTCTACACATGGGGAAATTGCACACCACCAGGAACCAGACGGAACTACATCCTGTTACCTGCTGGGTTAAACATCATCTGTCAGTGCCATGGCCAGGATATGGGCATTTTATCCAAAATGAAGTTCTCCCGGTAGTAGGTTATTAACAACGATAACAAAAGAGAAACAGAAGGAAAAACCTTATGGTGAGGTCATGTAACAAATGGCAATTCCTTTGGTTTTTGTGGTTATAGTGTCTGAAATTGTGGTGTCAAGTTTGGAACAGTTGAGGGACAGTAACTGAGGAATATCCATAAGTCACTAATAAAGAGTCTACAGTCTTTTTTTTTTTTTTACTGAAATATAGTTTACGATGTTGTGCCAATCTCTGCTGTACAGCAAAGTGACTCAGTTATACACATATAGACATTCTTTTTTAATATTCTTTTCCATTATGGTTTATCACAGGATATTGAATATGGTTCCCTGTGCTATCCAGTACTGTGCTGTTTATCCATCTTATATATAACAGCTTGTATCTGCCCGTCCCAAAGCCCCAGCCCTTCCCTCCCCCACCCACTTTTCCCTAGGCAACCTCAAGTCTGATCTCTATGTATGCAAGTCTGTGTTTTGTAGATAAGTTCGCTTGTGCCATATTTTCGATTCCACATGTAAGTGATATAATATGGTATCTGTCTTTTTCTGATTTACTTCACTTAGTGTGATAATCTCAAGGTGCACGCATGTTGCTGCAAATGTCATTATTTCATTCTCTATGACTAGGTAGTATTCCACTGTAGCACATCTTTATTCATTTATCTGTCAATGGACATTTAGATTGTTTCCATATTTTGGCTATTGTGAACAGTGCTGCTATGAACATAGGGGTGCTCTTGAACTATAGTTTCATCAGGATGTATGCAGTCCGTGAGGTTGCAAAGAGTCAGACATAACTGAGCAACTGAACTGAACTGATGCTAGAGCATATGGTAATTCCATTTTTAGTTTTCTGGGGAACCTTCATGCTATTTTCCATAGTGGCTGTACCAATTCCCACCAGCACTGTAGGAGAGTTTCCTTTTCTGCACACTCTCTCCAGCATTTGTTATTTGTAGACTTTTTAATGATGACCGTCCTGACTGGTGTGAGATGTACCTCACTGTCGTTGAGAGTCTACAGTCTCACTGTGGGACATGTGGCCTCCAGAAGAGCAGCAGCATCCGCAGGGAGATTTTACATATGCAGAATCGTAGATCCCAGGCCAGACCTGCTGAATCAGAAATGGCCTTTTACCAAAATCTCCAGGTGACACATTTGGGCATTAAGGTTTCAGAGGCCCAGGGGTGTAAGACCTGAGAAGTCCACGCACCTACCCACATCAAAAACTGAGGATTCCACTGTGCACGAGGTCTAGAACCAGAGCCCACAATAACCCTTCAAAGAAGAGGTTGCACTTGCTGTTGTTATTATTTCTCCCGCATACAGATGGAGAAACCCAGATTGACTTCCGCAGAACTGAAGTTTATTAAAAGGCTACCAGAAGCTTGGAGAGAAGGCTTAGAGAGGTTATTAATAGAAACTTAAAGAAGTGAGGTCACTCAGTCGTGTCTGACTCTTTGCGACCCCATGGACTGTAGCCTACCAGACTCCTCCATCTGTGGGATTTCCCAGGCAAGAGTACTGGAGTGGGTTGCCATTTCCTTCTCCAGGGGATCTTCCCAACCCAGGGATTGAACGTGGGTCTCATTGTAGGCAGACGCCTACCAGGCTCCTCCATCCGTGGGATTTCCCAGGCAAGAGTACTGGAGTGGGTTGCCATTTCCTTCTCCAGGGGATCTTCCCGACCCAGGGATTGAACGAGGGTCCGCATTGTAGGCAGACGCTTTACCATCTGAGCCACCAGGGGAATAGAAACTTTTTCTACATGAAAAGGTAGTAAAGGGCAGAAAAGTGAAAAAAGTGTTACTCAGTCGTGTCCGACTCTGTGACCCCATGCACTGCAGCCCTCCTGACCCCTCTGTCTGTGGGATTCTCCAGGCAAGAATACTAGAGTGGATTGCCATGCCTTCCTCCAGGGCATCTTCCCAGTCCTGGGACTGAACTCAGGTCTCCCACATTGAAGGCAGATTCTTTACTGCAGAACTAGGGCTTAAAACAATATCTCCTTGAATCTCACCATTACTTTCAGTTGCCTGCCTAGGGTTGAATGTTTTCAAGGGATTTGCTTGAACAATGGCATCCAGTTGGTAGCATGTGGAGAAACATTTTCCAGAATGTCATCCTTAGGAGACATCCCAAGGAGGTTTTCACCTGATAGATAGGCTGGGAGGTACACTTCCTAGAGTTTTGTATCAGTGGGTGTGACCCTCCTAGGCAATGGAATCTGACTCACCATGGGCTGAGTGTGACAGTCAACCCCAGAAACAAAGTCTAGAAATGCCTCAGTTTAGAAGCAGAAGGCCAAGGCTTCCTGGAAGGATGATCTATTTTATGATGCCTTAAGGTTTCAAAATGACTGTGGGCCCCCCTCACCTTCTTCCTCTTAAGCTCCACCCTCTGCCACTCTTGGTTCTGGAGACAGAGTGGTTCGGGGTATGGAGGCAGTTGCCACTGACAGAAACCTTGCTTTTCAAGAACCTGGGCTCAGAATAACATGGCGCAGGCTCCCCAAACCCCTCATGGCGTGGCCTGGGGAGATGAGGGTTTGCTGGAGAGTCACGTGTGCTTTTTCTGGAAGAGGGAGAAAGTGGTGAGCTTCTCAGCAGCCCATTCTTAGCCCCACTTTCTAGATGACCCCACACAGGAATCATCTCCTCTGTGTGCAGGAATTAGATTCAGCTGCCCACAGCAAGTGAACAGTAATGATAACAGTGGCTTAAATTCGTGCTTCTCAGACCATCATGTGCACATGAATCTGCGTTTAGAAGGTTCGGCATTTCTAACCAGCTCCTAGGGGGAGTCACATTTCCGGTCCTTGACACACACTGAGTGGTGAAGTCTTCAACTAGACGGAAGTTTATTCCTCACTTAGCTCAAAAAACCTTGAGGCTGACCCTCCAGGCTCTTTGGGATCCACCGCAGATCCAACTCCAATGTCTCTGCTGCTCCAATTCAGCAGGTGGTCTCCACCCTGAAGGTCACTTTACAATTGAAGAGGGATCCTAGAGAATCAGCCCATCTGGGCTCTGAGCCAGCAGCAAGAGGGAGAGGGGGAAAATAATGTCCCTACCAGCCAAACCAGTTTCTCTGAAAAATTTCCTTGCTGTCCGTTACTTTCTGTTTAATCCCTTGACCACAGCCAAGCTGAAAGAAGCTGACATTTGGATTTCTTTTCCTTAAAAAAAGAGAAGAGACTGGGTGGCTGATAGGCAGTGGGATGTCTGTCTCATCTCTCCAGCTTGCTTGTTATTTTGAAACCGTAAGGAGAAGGAGCACAGCCTCTGCGGCCCCTCTTTGCCAGCAGTTTCCCCAAGGAGGAAAACGCCAGACTCCGCCGTGCCTTGTCTAGGCAGTCAGTGAGCCATGGCTAGAGGCCAGAGTAAGAACAGATGCAAAAATGCTGGCAGCAGGGCAGGAGGGAGGATGAATCGAGCAGAGTGGGAGGAAATCTTGTGCTGGAATTTGACAGAAAAGTGGAAAGACCTTGGGCAGACCTCACGTCCCGCTTTTGGAAACTGGCTTCGGTCTTGCTTCTGAGATTTCAGGTCTATCTTGTACCTGAAGGGGTGGGCTCTTCCCTGGGCCTGCCAGCCTCTTTTCATCCCCCTAAAACAAAAGTCCTCTCTGCAATGTTCTAGTTAGACTCTCCCCATCCTTCCCCCCTACTCAGAGATGGGGTACTGCCTGAGCCCACTCCAGCAGAAGCCTGGGGCCTCACTTTTGGCTCATGCCTTTGGCAGCTGGCCTCATCCAATCCTGGGTCTCTTCTCTTGCTTTGAATAGATCTTCCTCAATCCTATAATCTGCCAAAATCACCAGAAGTTGCTGCTAATTCCTTGATCTTTTAGGTGTTTTTTTGTCTGCGATCAGTGTCCCCTTGAGCTGAAACCGCCTGGCCTGCAGCACACACCTCCTCCATACACCCCTAGGGAAAGCAGTTCTACACACCTATCCCACCTTGGGCAGGGGTGACCATCTAGGGACTCAGGAGTGGATATCCTCCCATGCACTCCTGGTGGGTTATGACATGGCCTGATGCAGAGGGAACTGACAAACCAAGGCAGTAGCATTAACTAAGCCATTCAGAATCACTTACTACAGACTTTGATGTGAGATTGCAACACGGAAAGAGGCAGACCTGCGGCTTCTGTGGGATCAGACTAAGGGCCCTGTTTCTGACATCTGTGCTCCTTGTGCCCTTGGGCCTGCATTTCTGGCTATGCACCCTGATGGTTTTCAATCTTGCTTACCATCTAGGAACCCCCTCAGATTTTTTGGCAAGCGTAGTTGACATCCCTTTCTGTCATCCATCGACATCTTGTGACATTTGACTAATGCCATGCAAAGTCCTTATTTTGATGTCTGCCCTGCCATATTGTATGTCCCTTCCCAGAGCTCCTGGGGAAGCAGTACTAAACTACTCTGTGTGTGAAGGTGGCCACTGATTGGGTGAAGGGTGGGCACTGACTAAGAGAACCCAGCTATAGGCTTTCTGGTTCGGGTGGCCAGCTTCAAGGCAACAGCAATTTCCTAAATGTAACAATATCTCAGCTGCCATGAGAAAAACCCACTAACATGCCTAGAACAAGTACATGCTTCCTTTTTATCTCACGCAGGAGTCTGAGGTCACACGGAAGCTCTATTCTGGAAAGGTGTCAGGGCCCAGGCTCCTTCTGTCTTGTTGCTCTGTGCACTGAGGTGGTGTCCTCATCGGTGCTGCCTGAGAGGGCTCAAAGCATGTCTGCGTCCCAACTAGTGGGGGAGGAATAGGAACCCCAGAGGACAAGCCCCCGTCCCTTTAAAACACAACCTGGAATTCACGCAGATCACTTTCACTTGCATCGCATTGGCCAATGGAAGACTCAGATGTAAGGAAAGCTGGGCAATGTTAGCCCTATTCTAGGCAGCCACGCTGAACTAAACATCCAGGGTTGTGTGGTTTTGAGAGAGAATGAATAGTAGAGGGCATCTCCATTCTCTACGGGTCAGATGGAGAAAGACAGATGACCATCTCCCTCAGAGTAGGAGGTGGAGGGTGGCACACAGAAGGAGCCACAGCCGGGAGGCCCAGCAGAGAGGCTGGGGGCGTGGGCAGGCCCCACGCTCCTTGTGCCACCAGACGCTGCTCCCGGCCCTGCGCTTGCAGGTGGTGTCCTCCCAGGAAATCTCCTTCCTTTAAAGGGCCTAAGGTACTCAGACATCTTTGCTTCATGTCCAAGATGTTCAGTCCTCTCATCAATGAGGTCTGAGCAGTATTTTAATTGTGGTTCCATTCTCCAGGTGAGAAAACTGAACCTTCAGTGCTTCATCGTCTGTCCTCAGGTCCCCCAGCCCTAGTCAATCAAACAAGAAAAGAGGCATCAGAATCTGTTGCTTTCAGCCTCTTGATCAGTGAGACAGAAACAAACCACTGATGCACGATGCTATCTGGCTTCCTCTGTGAGGAAAGACAGATAGAGATCTTGAGGGTCTTGTTTGCTGAGACCACAGGCTCAGTGTGAGTCAGCCATATAATATAAAAATAGCAGAGATGTGAGACTGACATGTTTAAATGGGCACTGGACATACAGGCCCTTGCTGAGGTCCCAGGTGTATGAAGCACCCCTTGGAGATCACAGTTCAGTTAACCACAGTGCACAGAGGGGCTGGGAAATGTAGGCGAGGAGAGCGGGGCCAGGACATAACCAGCATGGAGGGGTTAGGATTAGCCTTCGGTCTTGGGGGAGGAAGTCCTTCCCAGACCAGCAGAAGAGGTTCTCAAAGGGGATGGCCAGGGCGATAACTTGCCTGGAGATATAACTTTTGAAAATAAGAATCTGAAATCACTTAACAGGCCTTAACTGATGTATAATATGCATGAGCCATTTGTGGGCAAGCTCAATTCAGTTCAGTCGCTCAGTCATGTCTGACTCTTTGCAACCCCATGAACTGCAGCACACCAGGCCTCCCTGTCCATCACCAACTCCCAGAGCTTGCTCAAACTCATGTCCATTGAGTCAGTGATACCATCCAACCATCTCATCCTCTGTCGTCCCCTCTCCTCCTGCCTTCAATCTTTCCCAGAATCAGGGTCTTTTCTAAGGAGTCACCTCTTCTCATCAGGTGGCCAAAGTATTAGAGTTTCAGCCTCAGTCCTTCCAATGAACACCCAGGACTAATCTCCTTTAGGATGGACTGGTTGGATCTCCTTGCGGTCCAAGGGACTCTCAAGAGTCTTCTCCAACACCACAGTTCAAAAGCATCAATTCTTCGGTGCTCAGCTTTCTTTATAGTCCACCTCTCACATCCATACATGACTACTAGAAAAACCATAGCTTTGACTAGATGGACTTTTTTTGGCAAAGTGATGTCTCTGCTTTTTGTAAAGTAATTAGCCTCAAATTAAAATAAATAAATTTATATTAAAACAGAAACAAAACATGCTGTATAGGTTGGTCATGGCTTTTCTTCCAAGAGAACCCCATGAACAGTATGAAAAGGGCAAGCTCAGAGGGGCAGAAATCCTGCTAACCCCAAGAATGGGCATCTGCCAGACACACTGGCCATAAGCCAACTGTACTGCAATAATGAGGGTCTCCATTCTGGCCTAGATGGTTCTCAAGTTAAGATCGGGCAGCATCAGGAGGACAGAGTGGGTGCTTGTGGTCCTTAGCGGCAAGCGCCAGAGGTACAGGTGGTCCTGTAGAGCAATTACTGAGCACTGATGGATAGGTTAATCAGAAACCTAATTCAGACCTGCTTGAGCCAAAAAAGGTCACTGTGGGCTGTGCAAGCAAACCACACAGAGTGTACACTTGGGTAGAGCTGGACCAAGTACAACTGGATTTAGAGAGTCAACTACTGTCAGGACTTCTCTCTCCACCTACATCTTAGCTGACCCAGGCTGCTGTAACAAAACACCATAGACTGGGTGGTTTAAAGAGCGGGCATCTATTTCCTGTAGCTCTGGAGGCTGGTGCATCCAAGACCAGGGCACTGGCATGTCTGGTTCCCGCTTCGTGGCTAGCAGACGGCCACCATCTCTCTGTCTCCTCACACGATCTCTTCTTCTGTGTGAGCGCAAGTGGGGAGAGAGAGTATGAACCCTGGTGTCTCTTCCTCTTGCAAAAAATGCATTAATCCCATTATGGTGGGCCCATAATTATGGGGGCTCTTTCACAGTGAGACTGGAGAATGAGCAGGCTTCCATGAGGGAGCGAGACCCCAGAAATGAGGCAAAGATCTGGTCCCAGAAGTGGAGTAGGCCTGCAGCCAGAGGACACAGGGGCCTCCATGGGTGTGAGCCCCGGGATCTAGGCTCTAGCCTCCTTAGAGTTGTGCTAGAAGGGAGCCAAAGGTGTGATGTCGGCTGTGGAAAGAAGGAGGCTGCAGAGGCGGAGAACTTGGCCAAGCCTCACAGCTGTCAAGCCATCCCAGCAACGCCCCCAGAACCACTACAAGGAAATGCAACAAGATTAGAACTTGTGGTGCCTCTCTCTCCATCAGCAACTTTGAATCATCGCCCCTTCTTTTCACTGATCAGCACTTTCAAGGTAATTGCAAGGACTCTAGAGGAAATTTTTTATCTTTGTAGCTGCTGGCATGAAAACTTCTTGAAGGAGAAAGGTCTTTGAGAAGTCCACTTTTCAAGGGTAGAAAGGGACCTTCCAGCCTGGCCTTGGAGCTGCTATCCAGTTTTCTGCAGAAGGAAGGAGATTCTTATGGAGCATGAAAGAGGAAGGAGAAGAGGAACTGGGTGCTGGGGCAGGAGGCCCGGGGAGAAGAGAGAGGCCACCACGCCCCAGAGGAAGTTCAAGGGGCTTGTTGGGTACATACGTGTGAGATTAACTTTGCCTAGTGCACTCTGCCCAGCTGAAATCTTTTTTTTTTTTTTTTTTTTTGACCTTGGTGTGCGTCCTGCAGAATCCTCGTTCCCTGACCCGGGGATCAAACCTGCACCGCTGCAGTGAACATGTAGAGTCTTAACCACTGGACCACCACGAAAGTGCCTCAGCTGAAATCTTCAGTCAGTTCTCCACTGCTCATTAATGCAGCTCCTATCCCTGCGGTTAGAACTGACCAAAATCAATTCCACCATGTATAATAGTACAGGTCCTTTTGGTTAATAACAGCAGCCACCAAGAGTTAAGGGAGTTGAAAATCACCTACTCCCTGTAACCTCACTCCATAAGGTTACCGTAAGAGCAAGTTTCAGGATGAATTAGGCCCTGAAAACACAAATTTGTGAGCAAGGAGGTAGTACTTTCAAGAGCAATCATTTGGGACCACAAAGAGGTGGTGAGGATGAAAATGAAGACTTCAGGCAAAGATGAACAAAACTTAGGGGGAACTACTATAAATGGGTTTTCTGCATGTTTATTTATATACATGTTACTTCATTCACAACCTCACTAGATGCAGTGACGACTTGTTTGGCTTTAAAAATCCCTATGTGACCTTATTCTCTGATCAGCAGGGAAGAAATACAATAAAACATGAATGGCATACATATGTGCCCTGTGCACTGAAAAGCATGAACAATTTTTGTTCTCCAAAGGTGTCAACATTGCAGATGAAAATCTAGGATGTTGTAGCTCTCAAACCAAGCATTCCCCTGCTGCTGCCAAGGAGGGTCTATACAGAGATTCCGTCCTGAAGACACAAAGGGAATTTTGGGAGCAGTCGGTTTCACCTGTCCAGCGCAGGTGCAGGGAGGAAGTCCAGTCCAGCAGGTGGGGCCGGGTGTCTGGAATCTAGTACAAAACCGTGCAAAAAGCAGACCGAAACCAAGAGAGCATCTGACACTGGGGTCCAGCCAGCCAGGCGCCGAGAGGGGTAGAACTCAGAAAACAACAAAGAGAACCCCGAGAGCAGTGGTCTTCCCAAATCCAGGGAGATGGGCAGCAGGTAGGAGGGCACCTGGGACAGCAGTAGCTTATAAGGCTGCGGTCACCGGAGTGAAATTTTGAAAGAGCCCTGAGCAGAAACTGAGAAAGACAGGAGTAATAAGAGAGGTTCTGGAGGGACTGTGCCACTGTGAGGTAGAGACTGCGTGCAGAGAGTGAGAGAAAAACCCCAGTTACTGAAGGCAGGTACAGGTGGGGGCACCTGATCCCACCTGAGGAGGAGGCCCAAGCGGTCAGCGAGCTCTCCTTAAATGCCACTTCTTAATGTTAGAATTAATCTCAGAAACAAAGAATATTTTAAATAGGATACATTCAGCTAGAAGTAAGCAGAAACTGAACTGAAAGTAGTGACACAATAGGAGGCTGTTGACTCATGGCGAGTTCGGCAGCACAAGGCAGTCGCTCAGAGTCCCCGTGCTGGTGACCTTCTCGACTCTGCCTCGCTCAGGCTGCAGGCGGAAGAATGGCCCCTGTCGTGTTGGCTTTGGGCGTGGGCAGAGCAAACACAGGGCGTATAAGCCATGCAGGCAGGGTGGGTACCTGCACGAAATCATCCTGTTAGAAAGAAGGAATGGGGAGCGAGGCCAGCAGCACATCCCAGAATCCACCAAGGGCAGGAGGTAGCACAGGTGAGCAGCAGACCAGATTATCCATGCTGTGGCATCTCTAACCAGCTGCATGATTGATCTGGGGTGAGCCACCTTGGCTCTTGAGGGCTCCATTTTTTTCATCTTATGTTAAAGTGATGAAACAAGAGGATGTGTAAGATTCTATCCAGCTCTAAATAATCTCTGACTCTGTGAGTTCTGATGCTCATGGCTTACTCAGTATATAAGCCTTCAGGTATGGGACATGATTCTGGTCTTTTGTAGAAGATTCCATTTTCTATATATGGCCAGAGTAATTCCTCCCACCCCACATGCCCCCCAACTTGGGACCTTGCCACTCCATCATCAGGATATTGAGTCTAATTCTCATTCCCTTGCATCTGTGCCAGCCTGATGACTTGATTGTATCCATAGCAGCTCATAACTAATAAACTATGGGAGAAGTAACGCTGAGAGACTTCCCAAAAGGCCATGCAGAATCCACTTGGTTCTCTCTGAACACTAGTTGCAAGGGAATCCAGCACCATATAAGAAATTCAACTATTCTGAAAATGCCACGCTAGCGAGGCCAAGAGTAGGTGCTCATGTCGACAACCCAGCCGAGCCTCCAGTCCACAGCCACCATTGGCTGCCAGCCATGAGTGTGCACCATCTTGGGCATCTATCCTGGGCTGACCTTCAAATGATTAAAGCCTCAGCTAACATCATACTGCAACCCCATGAGAAATAATACAAGTAGAGGGCCCAGCTGCCTTTCTAGAATTCCTCACCCAGAAAATCAAGAGCAAAATAGAAACAAGTGTTGCTGGTCTGTACCCCTATGTTTCAGAGAGATTTGTCAGGCAGCAGAGATGACCAGAGTAACCTTATAAAAGAGTGGGCATAAAGGAACAAGGAAGGATTTAGAGTCAGCTTTAAGAGATTGTTTCTGATGGTTGCAAAACACTGAACATATCTCAGTTCCTTTTTTCTTTTTTTTTTTAATTTTTTGGCTATTTAAGGAAGCAATGGAGAGATTCTTTGGAGACATGATCTGTGGGCATCTTACCAGGAGATAATAGCAATGAACTTTCACCTTAATTCAGCCCTTTGGAGCTTGTAAAAAGCAAACCAGGTCAATTGACTGTCAGAACTAAGGGGTAGGACACAACTCAGCCTTCATTTCGGCCCAGCAGCCCTCCTGGAAGTCCTGAGACTGTGACCCGCCTGCTTTCCTCAGAAAGAACACTTAAGGTTGAGCAAACCTCCCTTCCATGAGCACTATGTGTAATAGGCACACTGCCGGGCACTTTCCTAATTGTCTCCGCACCGTGCCTTCATACGGGGACAGCGAAGAGGCCTAGAGGCCTTGGAGCTACCACATTCCTATATTGGCGCTCCTGTACTTGTTATAGAGTTTCCTGTGATGGCCTCAGAGTCCAATCCCCAGCAACCCTTTTTACAGCTGTTTTTAGCTGCTGCTGTCTCAACTCTTACCAGATGCATCCTCTGGTTAATGGTTTTTCTTGCAGTGGGTATGCAAACAAAACTGCATGATGGCTCTGTGAGATGGGCACAGCAGATATTACTAATTACTACTAAGGTGGTAGGCAGCCTTCACAATGGTCCCCAGTGGTTTATACCTCTGGGTGTTCACATCCCTGAGCTGGCCTGACTTGGGTAACAGATGAGATAGTGCAGAAATGACAGTGCTTGACTTCAGAGGCTTGGTCATAAAAGATACTGTGGCTTCTGCCTTGCTCTCTTAGATTGCTCACTGTAGGGGAAGCCAGCTACCATGCCAGGAGGATACTCAAGCATCTCCATGGAGGACTCGTGTGTTCAGGAACCAGGGCCTCCGTCCAGCAGCCGTGTGAACAAAGCTGTCTTGGAAAGCAGATCCTCCAGCCCCAGTCAAGCCTTCAGATGACTGCAGCCCCAAAGGAGATCTTGACCTCTTTCCACCAAACACTACGAGCCAAAACCACCTCAGTGAGTTGGTGAGTTGCTCACAGATATTCAAACCACAGATACTGTGTGAGATAATACTTACTGTGTAACCCACTAGGTTCTGAAGAAATGTTTAAGACTGGCAGATAATTAATATACCCATTACACAAGTGAGAAACTGAGCCTCAGACACACAGAGTGACTTGCCCACAACTGCACAGCTTAGAGCTATGGGAGAACTGGGAAGAGAGCCCTCATCTTGTGACTGCTGATCCACAGCACACGGGTTCTCTTACAGCCCCATGATTCAGCAGTTTTCCAATCTGCGTTCGAAAGAGGCAGACAGGAGGCTGCAGGCACAGTGCAGCAACTCCCCAGGCAACCTCGGCCACACCCAGGGAGGGAGGGGGGCTGAGACCCTCTGCTCCCACGCATGTGCAGCCCTCCTGAGCAGGAGGCACCAGAAACAGGGACTTCTTCCCACCAAGGCAGACCCATACCCGTGCAGGCTCACACATGTGTTTTGGCCTCAAGCCCTGCTACAAAGCAAACTGCAGCCGACCCACGGTGCTGCTGGTCCTGCAGGGCTGCGGTGGGAAAGATCTGTGGTGTCAGGGCTTGCGTGTAAAATCCTGCCTGAGACACAGGGTCTGGCCTTGCCTCCGAGCTTCCTCCCTGCTGATTCATGCATCCACTTCAGAGAAGTCACCCCTCTGAGGGGCATTTTCAGTTCCATGTGACTCACCAGCCATGTGACCACCAGTCCCCCCTCTGCAAGCAGCACCCATGGGCGACGTGAGCCCTCTGTACTGACAGAGTGTGGTGGACACGGGGTCAGCAAGTGACAAGTCTAGCTGGTTCTGTTTTCTTATCCTTCCAGCTGGGTTGGATTTATTCCAGCAAGAGCTATGATGGTCCCCTGGGAGGCGGGCGGGACTGCAAGTGGGTAAGTCTGGAGGGTAGTTGAAGATAAAAGGGCAAGGATTATGTAGTCCCTGCTAGTCTCCAGGGTTCCTAGCGAGGCTGTCAGCCAGGAAGCAATGAGATAGAGCCCTAGGCAGGGCTGGGCTTCCCAGCAGAGACATGCTTATGGTGGGCCAAGGATGCAACAGAGAGTAGCCCCTGGCTGTGCAGGAGACCTACCTGTGGAAACGTGAAGGAGAGACCTGAGGTGGTGAAATTCCTTGATAAGGGGCCTTAAAGGTCCAGCAGCGAGTCTTGTGCCTATGTCCTCCTGTGGCGTTCAAAGACCTCCACAATAGGAGAGGTTTTTTAAGAACAGGGTATAAGACACCTGCATTCTAATCTAAACCCAGGATCATATTACCTGGATCACTTTGGTAAAGTTGTTGGCGCATGTGGGCCTCAGTTTCTTCATGAGCGGAGTCAAGTGAATGATTTTCTGAGTTCCTTGGAGCCCGAGGATTCTGCAGACCTCCCTTAGAGTTTGCCATTGGGAGGGAGCCTCTCAACCTATATTGTCCCACAGAAATAATAAGTAAGCCACACATGCAATTAAAATTTTCTAGTACACATATTTTAAAAATTCTAAGAATAGGTAGAATTAATTTTAAGAGTATCTTTTATTTAATCTATCTAGAATGTTGCCATTTCAACATGTGGTCGATTTATTACATTTACTAATAAAATATTTTACATTCTCTTTTTTTGTACTATATCTTCAATATCTGGCTTGTAATTTTGTACTTAAGCACATTTCAGTAGGGACCAGCTGCATGTCCCCTGCTCGGTAGCCCGAGTTGTGAAGAGGGAGGAGACCTCCCCCTGGTGGACAAAACAGGAAAGTACATGGGAGACTGAGGTCCTTTGGACTTGTGAACTCTCACGTCCATTTTCTTGACTCAGTAATCACGTGTGATGTCAGCAGTAACCGTATAGTGAGGGCATTTGGAGAGAGCACGTACCAATCAGAGAAGCAGGCTAAGGCCAGACTCCTGATGAAACTGTGAGTGAGAACTGATGGCAGCCTCCCTTGCTTCTGCGAAGAGAGTTGAGTGTGGACTGTTGTTTCAAGGAGTGTTACTCTGAAGGGGGATGGGGCACAGAATAGGAGGGTGTTTTAAGTGGGAGAGAAGGTATTTGGACAACAGTACAGGCCGAAGATTAACTGTCATGATCGGAGCAAAGGAGCCAGAGGCGTTCCAGAGGCAGACCTGCAGAGCTGGTTAGCAATGCAGCCCTTGCGGCCAGCTTCGCTGGCTCCTGTGACTTCAGTCTAGTTACTGACCTGCCTGTGCCTCTGTTCTCACATCAGTACAGTGGCACCTGTCTCTTGTGTTTGCAGCATGGTGAGCTGTGTTTGCTATGAGGATTGATTCATTCTTTTTTTCAAAATAACATATTCAGATGCTAACAGTAGACGTAAGAAAGTAGCTATAGTGACTAGAGGGATTCCTTCAGAGGGGTGACATTTTCTGTGAGTGCTCATACACCAGTCTACCTCTTCCTCAGTGAGTTGAAGTTCAGATGCTGTTAGATGGCAAGTCTGAGGATTCTCTACTCAGAAGTGACAGTATCATTTCAACAGGGGGCAGTGGCCAACAACATATTTCTCTAGCATCTTTAACCTGAAACCACCAAGACCAGCTTCCTGACCTAGCAGGGGCATTTTGAACCAAGGAGGGCCTGCCTCTTGTTATACGTCCTTCCCAGGGAAATAGAGAACTTATCAGGAGTCACAATTCTATTTTTTAACTTTGATGCTGATGAATTCAATGATCTCCTTTTTCTTTCTTTCTTTTTTTTTTTTTTCAAAATAACGGTTACCATCTGTTGAGCCACTAAGTGGCAATCGATGACCAATATCCTGTCTAATCCTTTCAGGTCTGCAAGGTGAGATTAATTTACAAAAATCACATTATGCCGTAAACATCATTCAGAATACTTTTTTTTTCAACACGATGTTTTTGAGCTACAACTGTGGAGCTGTAATAATAATTAACATTATTATTACTATTTCTGATTGCTGCTTTGTCTTACTGTGTGTGCATGTACCAACATTTTATGTATCCCATTTCCTAGTGACAGACACCTATGCTGTCCCCAGTCTTTGCCATCACAAACAGTGTTGCCGTGAGCATCTTCCCACCTGTCTCCTTAGGCCTGTGCAGAGTTTCTCTGGATGAGGAACCCAAGAGTGGAACAGCTAGAACAGAGGGTATTTGCAGCCTTACTGTCTCCAGGTTGCCCCTCCAAATGCTATACCAGTTTACTCTCTCACCAGCTTTGCCTCCAGGGTTCTCCCTTTCCTCTTTCTCATGAGTCCTTGATATTATGACTTTCTAATTTGGGCCAAAATTAGAAAATGGGCAAAAAATGATGTCTGGCAGCTTTAGTTTATATATGCCTGATTGCTCCTAAAGCCTCCTTATATTCCTTGAGCCATTCCAGACTTGGATTCAAAAGGCAGCTTCTGCCCAGGAACAGGTAATGTTTTCTGATAGACGTGCGGCTCTTCACCAGGTGACCTGGTGTATTTTGGTGTAGCTACTGCTCCCACCAGCCCTGGGAAGTACTCACAGCACAGGAGACTCAGAGAGCTTACTGACTGACCCTTGAATTTTCCAGACAGTTATTACTGGAACTGGGATGAGAATCAAGGTGTGCTGACCCCTCACCAAGGCTCTTCCTACTCGACTGTGTTATACCCGGAGCCCATCAATAAGAGATGGCCTGTCCCCCAAAGCACAGGGTTCATTTGTTTGTGAGAGAGCTGGGGGTTTTGTTTTTCTTGTTTCTTAAATCAGCTTCACTGAGGTATCATTTACATGCAATAAAATGCTAAATGGGTGTTAAGTGGGTGTCTCCACCAGTACACACCCGTACACAACCACCACCAACCGAGATATGAAACGTTCCTGACACTCCCAGAACCTTCCCAGATAATCACCCACCCTGGCAACTACTTATTTGCTTTTGGTTGTAAATTAAATCTGTTCTTACCCAGATTTTCCAAAGTTTTGTTCAGAATGTGTACTCTTTTGTGTTATTCAGCATAACGTTTGTGAGGTTCAACAATATTGTTGCAAGGACTACTAGTTTGTTCGTTTTTATTGCTGACTAGCATTTAACTGTATGTCTGTACCACAATTTATTGTTCCCTTCACTAGTCGATGGGAAGCTGGTTCCTTCACCAGCTTGGGGGTATAATGAATAAAGCTGCTGCTAAGACTTTAAATCCAAGTCTTTATGTAGAGAACAGAATCAGGACCAGGTGGAGGAACCTAAGATGAAAAATTTAAGAAGACACTCACTCTCAGGTTTAGGAAATGCAGTGTGTGTGTGCCGTTCCATTTTATCACATATGTGGATTCCTCTAGTCACCACCTTCATCAAGATACAGAACAATCCTATCATCACAAAGATGTCCCACCCCCCACCCTTACCCTTTCTAGTAACAACTGCCCCCAGCCTGCCTAACCCTGGCAACTACTGATCTGCTTTCCATCTCCGTGATTTTATCACTTCAGGAATGTCATGCAAATAGACTTGCTCAGTATGTGACCTTTTGAGATTGCTTTTTTTTTTTTTAACAAATCTTAAACCCCCTGAAGTCTATGCATAGCTTGCTCCTTTTTCTTACTGAGTAGTATCGCATGGTATGGAATTTAGCCATTTGCCCATTATGGGACCTCTTGATTGTTTCCAGTTTGGGGCTATTAAGAATTTATTTTTGTTGTTAAGTTGCTCAGTCGTGTCCGACTCTGTGACACCATGGGCTGCGGTATGCCAGGCTTCCTGGGTGTGTGCTCAATTTTTTAACTGTCACACCCTTTTCCAGAATGGCTATGCCAGTTCCCATTTCCTACAGCAATGGATTGTTGTTTAGTTGCTCAGTCGTGTCCAACTCTGTGACCCCCTGGACTGTAGCCCACCAGGCTCCTCTGCCCATGGAATTTTCCAGGCAAGAATACTGGAGTGGGTTGCCATTTCCTTCTCCAGGGAATCTTTCTGACCCAGGGATCGAACCCGAGTCTCCTGCATTGGCAAGCAATGTGCTTGTCATATATGTGGTTCGCAAATGCTTTCTCTCAGTCTGTAATGTATCTCACCAGTGTCATTTGCAGGCAGAGGTTTTTCATTTTCATGAAGTCTAGTTCTGTCTTTTATGTATGCTTTTGGTGTTCTGTCTAAGAATTTGTCAACAAGCTTTCAGTTCAGTTCAGTCACTCAGTCGTGTCTGACTCTTTGCAACCCCATGGACTGCAGCATGCTAGGCTTCCATGTCCATCACCAGCTCCCAGAGCTTGCTCAGAGTCATATCCATCGAGTTGGTGATGCCATCCAACCATCTAGTCCTCTGTTGTCTCCTTTTGCTCCTGCCTCAATCTTTCCCGGCAACAGGGTCTTTGCCAGTGAGTCAATTCTTCGAATCACATGGCCAAAGTATTGGAAATTCAGCTTCAGCATCAGTCCTTCCAATAAATATCCAGGACTGATCTCCTTTAGGATGGACTGGTTGGATCTCCTTGCAGTCCAAGGGTCTCTCAAGAGTCCTCTCCAACACCACACTTCAAAAGCATCACTTCTTTCATGCTCAGCTTTCTTTAGAGTCCAGCTCTCACATCCACACATACGACTGGAAAAACTAAAGTTTTGACTAGACAAACCTTTGGTGGCAAAGGAATGTCTCTGCTTTTGAATATGCTATCTAGGTTGGTCATAACTTTTCTTCCAAGGAGCAAGCTTCTTTTAATTTCATGGCTGCAATCACCATCTGCAGTGATTTTGGAGCCCAAGAAAAGAAAGTCTGACACTGTTTCCACTGTTTCCCCATCTATTTGCCATGAAGTGATGGGACCGGATGCCATGATCTTAGTTTTTTGAATATTGAGTTTTAGGCCAGCTTTTTCAGTATCTTCTTTTACTTTCATCAAGAGGCTCTTTAGTTCTTCGCTTTCTGCCATAAGGGTGGTGTCATCTGCATATCTGAAGTTATTGATATTTCTCCCGGCACTCTTGATTCCAGCTTGTGCTTCATCCATCCCGGCATTTCGCATGATGTACTCTGCATAGAAGTTAAATAAGCAGGGTGCCAATATACAGCCTTGACATGCTCCTTTCCCTATTTGGAACCAGTCTGTTGTTCCATGTCCAGTTCTAACTGTTGCTTCCTGACCTGCATACAGATTTCTCAAGAGGCAGGTCAGGTGGTCTGATATTCCCATCTCTTTAATGATTTTCCACAGTTTGTTGTGATCCACCTAGTCAAAGGATTTGGCATAGTCAATAAAGCAGAAGTAGATGTTTTTCTGGAACTCTCTTGCTTTTTCTATGATCCAACGGATGTTGGCAATTTGATTTCTGGTTCCTCTGCCTTTTCTAAGTCCAGCTTGAACATCTGGAAGTTCACCGTTCAGGTACTATTGAAGCCTGGCTTGGAGAATTTTGAGCATTACTTTACTAGCATGTGAGATGAGTGCAATTGTGTGGTAGTTTGAACATTCTTTGGCATTGCCTTTCTTTGGGACTGGAATGAAAAGTGACCTTTTCCAGTCCTGTGGCCACTGCTGAGTTTTGCAAATTTGCTGGCATATTGACTGCAGCACTTTCACAGCATCATCTTTTAGGATTTGAAATCTCTCAACTGGAATTCTATCACCTTTACTAGCTTTGTTCGTAGTGATGCTTCCTAAGGCCCACTTGACTTTGCACTCCAGGATATCTGGCTCTAGGTGAGTGATCACACCATGATGGTTATCTGGGTCATGAAGATCTTTTTTGAATAGTTTTTCTGTGTATTCTTGCCACCTCTTCTTAATATTTTTTCCTTCTGTTAGGTCCGTACCATTTCTGTCCTTTATTGTGCCCATCTCTGCATGAAATGTTCCCTTGGTATCTCTAATTTTCTTGAGGTGATCTCTGGTTTTATCCATTCTATTGTTTCCCTCTATTTCTTTGAATTGATCACTAATTCAAAATTTAAATTGAGGTTCTTTTTTTTTTTTTGACCTATAAATATCCAGTTGCTCTAGCACCATTTGTTGAAAAGTCTGTCCTTCCTCCAGTGAATTAATTTTGCACTTGTGTCAAAAATCAGATGGCCTCACTGGTGTGGGGCTATCTCTGGGCTTTCCATTCTGTTCCACTGATCTTCACATCCACCCCTCTACCGATACTACAGTTTAAATTATGACTTTTTTAAAATTTAATTTAATGAGTCCTGAAATAGAGTAGGGTGCTTACTCCCATTTCTTTCTTTTTTTCAAAATGTTTTAGTTATTTTAGTTCCTTTGTTTATTACATAAATTTTAGAATAAGTCTGACTCTGCCTGCAAAAAATCTTGGAAGATTTTGCTAGAAATTTCATTATAATCATATATCATTTGAGGGAGATTTGACAATTTTACTATGATGAATCTTCCAACCAATGAATGTGTCTTCATTTATATAGCTTTTTAAAAAAATTATTTTATCAGTATTTTGCAATTTTTAGTAGACATATTTTGTACATTTTGGTGATTTATGCACAGGTATTTCTTTTTTGAAAGCTGCTAAGCTGACAGACTGGTTCCAAATAGGAAAAGGAGTACGTCAAGGCTGTATATTGTCACCCTGCTTATTTAACTTATATGCAGAGTACATCATGAGAAACGCTGGACTGGAAGAAACACAAGCTGGAATCAAGATTGCCGGGAGAAATATCAATAACCTCAGATATGCAGATGACACCACCCTTATGGCAGAATGTGAAGAGGAACTAAAAAGCCTCTTGATGAAAGTGAAAGTGGAGAGTGAAAAAGTTGGCTTAAAGCTCAACATTCAGAAAATGAAGATCATGGCATCCGGTCCCATCACTTCATGGGAAATAGATGGGGAAACAGTGGAAACAGTGTCAGACTTTATTTTTCGGGGCTCCAAAATCACTGCAGATGGTGATTGCAGCCATGAAATTAAAAGACGCTTACTCCTTGGAAGGAAAGTTATGACCAACCTAGATAGCATATTCAAAAGCAGAGACATTACTTTGCCAACAAAGGTCCGTCTAGTCAAGGCTATGGTTTTTCCTGTGGTCATGTATGGATGTGAGAGTTGGACTGTGAAGAAGGCTGAGTGCCGAAGAATTGATGCTTTTGAACTGTGGTGTTGGAGAAGACTCTTGAGAGTCCCTTGGACTGCAAGGAGATCAGCCCTGGGATTTCTTTGGAAGGAATGATGCTAAAGCTGAAACTCCAGTACTTTGGCCACCTCATGTGAAGAGTTGACTCATTGGAAAAGACTCTGATGCTGGGAGGCATTGGGGGCAGGAGGAGAAGTGGACGACAGAGGATGAGATGGCTGGATGGTATAACTGACTCCGAAAGACGTGAGTCTCAGTGAACTCCGGGAGTTGGTGATGGACAGGGAGGCCTGGTGTGCTGCGATTCATGGGGTCGCAAAGAGTTAGACACGACTGAGCCACTGATCTGATCTGATCTGAAGCTGCTGCTAAGTCACCTCAGTCGTGTCCGACTCTGTGCAACCCCATAGATGGCAGCCCACCAGGCTCCCCCGTCCCTAGGATTCTCTAGGTAAGAACACTGGAGTAGGTTGCCATTTCCTTCTCCAATGCATGAAAGTGAAAAGTAAAAGTGAAGTCGCTCAGTCGTGTCCGACTCTTAGCGACCCCACGGACTGCAGCCTACCAGGCTCCTCCGTCCATGGGATTTTCCAGGCAAGAGTACTGGAGTGGGGTTTTTTTGAAAGAGAGGTTTCAAATATAATATTGTACTTTAATTTTGCTTTCCATGTGTTTCTTGCTAGTATATAAAAATGCCATTGATTTCTATGTTGATCTTATATCTTGCAGCTTTGCTAAGCTCACTTACTATCCTAGAAATTGTTTCCGTTTTGTTTTGTTTTTGGATGTTATTAGACCATTATGTCAGCTGCAAACAGAGATTCATTTATGTCTTTTCATCCTGTATGTCTTTTATTTCCTTTTGCCTTTTTGTGCTACCCAAGGCTTCCGGTACTGTACTGAACACAAGGAGTTAATACAGACACCCTTTCCTTGCTCCCAATCTTAGGGAAAAACATTCAGTCTTTCAACGTTAATATTTTAGTAGCTGCTGGTTTTTTAATAGGTACTTTTTTTTTTATCAAATTGAGGAAGTTCCCCACATCCCTTATTTTTTTTAAGTGTTATCATAAATAGTTGTTGAATTTTTTCAAATTATTTTTCTGTATTGATTGATATGATTATGTGGTTTTCTTCTTTAGCCTTTTAATACAGTGAATTTCATTGATTGACTTTAAGTATCAAACCAGCCTTGCATCTCTGGAATAAATCCTGTATTCTATTTGCTAATATTTATTAAAGGTTTTTTTTATTTGTATTTGTGAAGGATATTGATCCATGGTTATACTGTGTACTTTTTGGTACCATCTTTATCCAGTTTTGGTAGCAGGGTAATACTGGTCTCACAAAGTGAGGTGTGAAGTGTTGTCTCTTCTTCTACTTCCTATAAAAGATTATGTAGAATGGGGGATAATTCTTATTTAAACATTTGAAAGAATCCTCCAGTCAAATTATCTGGAAATTTCTTTCTCAAAAGTCTTTAAATTGTGACTTCAATTTCCTTGAAGGGCTATTCAAGTTATTTATTTCATATTGAGTGTGTTGTGATAATCTGTATTTTGAGGAATTTATGTACTTCATCTAAGTTATAGATGTTCATATGATTTGATTATTACCTTTGATGTCTGCAGAATCTGTAGTGATACCCAGTTTCCTTCCTGTTATTAGTGTTTAATAATTTGTCTTCCTCTTTTTTAAATACAAGTATTTATTCAATTAATTATAAAACAGTATAAAAAGTAAGGTACAATCACACCAAAATTCATCCAGAATGCCTCTTTATAAATTATGAGATTGACACACTACCTACTGCACTAACAAGGTGCCTGCCTCTTTAAAAATTAGTGCTACGTGTTCGTTTTACAGTGAGATTAAGCCTTCGTGTGTGTTAACTCAGATGTGAGTCTGTTCTTGGTGGTTCAGTTTACATGATTTCGGATGCCATTAATTTGCTTCACTATTTCTCTTATGTGCTCACCCTTCTCCTTCAGGATGGACTGAATGCATTTCCACTGGCAGGTGCTGAGAGTAATGGTGGGCTTTTGAGGACTCAGTACCTTTTCCATCTTTCGTTGTTGATAGTCTTTTTTCATAGTAACCCATTTGACAGCATTGCCCAAATGTCGAAGTTGATGAGGTATCAGCTATAATTCTTTCTTCATGTCTCTCTCACTGTCAGAGAGAACTGGGAGCTGAGACTGAAAACTGTGAAGTAATTTTTTCATTCTGTTCTGATGTCTTCTTGTTTTTCCTTGGCTTCCTCATATTTGTCAGCTAAGTGCTCAGCCATTTCCCGTAGACTTTTCCTCTCCTCTCGAGTAATTGAGATCTTCTAATTGTTTCTTTTTTGGTCACATAACAATTTGACCCTCCACTGAATCTCATTTGCCGGGTCCTGTTTAAGAATGTAGTATTCCCTGAACACCTGGGTGGCTCTGCTGATGAGCTGAAGACATTCTTTGGGAGGAGGAGCCGTATCTTTTCAGATGATTTCAAAAATGCTGGATTTGCAACACTACGTTGCAAATGCTTCTAATATGCTTTTCAAAGGAATCCGGGGTTTAAGCCAGAATACGGAGGGGAGACTCTGCCATTTCAACATCTTCTCGGGTACAAAGCAGGGGAGGAGACGCTGGATGGACTGTGCTTAGTAAAGGCCTGAGGAGGTATTCATAGGTACTGGTGATGCAGATCATTGTTGGCCCCAGGATGTCAGGGATGATCCAGAATCCTTGAAAAGGAGCTGGCTGACTGCATGGCAGTGGCTTGCTACAAAGAATGTGTTGTACAAAGCACTTCTGTTCTGTAGCCAGTTCCTGTAAACTGTCCTTGTCTTCTTCATCTGATCCAAGAAACTTGTGAAGTTTATGAATCCAAGGTAGCCCAACACTATGTACAGCAGCTTAATGAGTATAGTGGAATCTTAAGGGACACTTGGGATCTCTATGAAGTTTCATTGGACAAGAAAAGTCAGAATCAAAGGGCTCATTCTCTCCGGATGCCAGTTTCAGAGCAAGCTCCAATCAACACACTCAAACACATACAGTGATGGAATGAGGTCAGCCCTGGAATCCCAGGACTTTTCTGATGTGTGGTCATCTTCTTCTTCCCCCTCCAGCACAACGCAGTGATGAAGCATTCCTGAATTAGTAGTAATCACCAGGATGTTGGCGACACACGGTAAGCAAAGCACAGCACAAGCATGGTAGCCATAGTTATCTTCAGCAGCAGGATGCATGGGCAACGGGCCCAATAGCTTACCCACACTCCCAGGGCTGTGCAACAGACTAACAAACGTAAGGCAAGTCTCCTCATTTTCATATAAGATGTACAGGGAGTAAGCCACTACTTCTTCTTTGCCTTTTTATCCAAATATATGCTTTGGGACTGCTGACAATGGCCCAAAGTCAAATGCAACTACTGTCTCTCCCAGAGACGCGGTATACGCCCTTCCTTTGTTGAGTATGAGACTTTCCTCTTCTGCTTCTGAAAGTACGATGACCTTAGTCGGTGTCTGGGGCTCACGCAAAGGGTAAATTCTTATGACGTTGTCTGACGTTAACGGCACAATTTGAGTATCTAGCAACTCGCTCGGACACCAGGCAGCATGCTTCAGAGTCAGAGAGGTTGAACTGGTGAAAAATCTCTCAGCAACGGGAGTCGTGCTACAATTCACTGCTGATTTTCCACCTTCAAATTCAGAATTCTTTCCCCATCTTTTAGGTAATTCTAATATAAGTCCTTTTATTCCTACATGACGCTACATGATGTTGTGCTGGGCTTAACAAGGCTTGATAGATTTCAAACAGGGGTGCATTTATGCAAAGCCATCTCTGGTACTGCGAGAGGGAGGGCTCCTCACCGGCGCAGCTGGGGCCCCGAAGGCACATGACTAAGAAGGTGCTGTCTTCTGCACCCCACAGAAAGAGCTCTTTGAGAGGCCCAAGACCAGGTTTCTCATCAACAACTGAGGAGGCAGTGGCGGCGACGAAGGCAATGATGAAGCAGGCTTCTCGGTTTCAGCTGAGCTCTGGTTTTTCCGTCCCTCTCGGAGCCGCAAGAACACGGCGTGGTTGGGCAGCCAGGTATGCCACAGCTCACCGTCCCCGGGGCCGCCCTCGGCGCCCGCCTTCTTGAGCCCACAGCTCTCCGTGGCCTCGCCGCTGAGCGCGCAGCCAATCCGCTTCCAGCCGTCCACTGCCTCGGCCCCGTGGTTTTTTTTGTTAGTCTTTCTAAAGGCATACCAATTTTATTGATCTTTTCAAAGAACATAATTTTTTGTTTCGTTTCTCTGTTGGTTTTATGTTTGCAATTTTATCAGTTCTCTTCGTTTTTCCCGTCCTTCTACTTGAGTTTATTTTGTGTCTCTTTCTCTAGGTTCTTAAGATAAGTGCTTAGATTATTTATGTGAGATATTTTCTCTTTCTTAGTGCTAAAAATTTCCCTCTTGGTGCTGCTTTTAACTGTGTCCCACAAAATTTGATGTTGTGTTTTCATTTTTATCCCATTCATCGTTTTTGTTTTGTTTTGCCTTTTTTTTTTTTTTTTTTTTTGTAATTCCTCTTAAGTCCTCTTTGATCCTTAAATTATTGAAAAAGGGTGCTCTTTATTTTCTGGTAATTCACTTGTTGAAGATTTTTAGGCACAGTATGTGGGTTTACTATTTTTTATTATATTATTTTCAATTGTTGATTACATAGTGAGGATGGGTTGAAAGGAGACCCATCTTTATCATTGAGGGAGCCCAGAACTTTGTCAGCTAAGTTGTGTTGATATGAAAATCTATATGAACCACCCCACCATACACACACAGGGGCACGCAACCACACATATGCAAGCCCACACACATGCCCATGGCATACTTATACCCACACCTAACCAGTGGAGCTCAAGTTCTCATTTTCAAAAAACAAAGCTAATGGCAGGGACCATGATTTAAAAACAAAAAAACAGGAAAAGGAAGCTGTTTAGGAAGAAAAAAAAAAGCACCAAATCAGCATCATATCTCTGAAAAAATTAGGTCAAACCAGAACCCTCCAGCGGAAATAGAGGTATTTCAGGTTCTGGGTTGCCTGTAGGCAAGCTGAATTTCTTTTATGTTGGCAGCACCTGCCTTCCTGGTCAGCCTCTTCTCCCCTTCCCACCATCACTGCCCCCATCACAACAAGGCCAGTCCAACAGATTCTGCTTCGGAAAATTGAAAGGAAAGAAGACACCACACTGACTACAACAATGGAATAGAAATTCCAGGAACTGAAGATGTATTGAGAAGAGAGAAGGCTATGTTCTGCAAACCAGTTCAATGTCGGAGCCATAATAATGCCCTTCTCCAATGACATGTAATGAAAACTAGGTGTATATCGTATTTGTGTTTATATGTAATATATGTACATATGTAAGTATGTTCATTCCCCATCTGATAACTATTTCTGTCTTGCAGGTTGTTTAATTTTTGTTTCTTATATTTCAATCTATCTAAAAATTTATATGGTTGTAGCTTTGTAATACACAGATATATCTGGCAGTGTTTCAGGTCCCTCAGCAGCTGAACTGTGAAACTGAATCTTTGGGCAGGCTGTTAGTTCCAAAGGTCCAGTGAGGGAGGCAGATCCACCACCCCATATAAACTAAGGGCACTCAATCAGTTTAGACCAGGGTTTTTCAACCTCGACACAATAGCTGTTTTGTTAATTTTCTTTTGTAGGAGTTTGTCCTGTTTGTCAGCATCCCTGGCCTCTACCTGCCAGATGTCAGTAGCTTCCCCAAGCTAAGATGACCAAAAATGGCCACCAGACATCACAAAATTGCCCCCAGTGAAAAGCTGGTTGTTTAAACATGTTTCCTTATTTCCTGCCCTCAATGCTGTACAAAGCTGTGATACTTGGTACCGTAGCAGGCATCTTGCAGGCATGAGGGAATGATATTACAGAGGCACTGAGGCTAGTACATGAGGTAGCAGGGGCCATGGTTTTTGATGACATTGCCAAAGTACTACACCAACCCTAGCATTACCTCCCTATGGGAAATCAATAGCTGCCACCACTTAAGCCTCTTTGGCCCTGTGTTTTGTCACTTACACCCAAGACCATCCTAGTGAATCCAGTGATCATCTTACTCCTCTGCTGAAAACCCTTTGCTAGTTCTCCATTCAGGATGAATTCTAGACTCCTGAGCTTAGCACCCGAGGGCCTTTGTCTCTCCCTCCTGCTCATCTCCCACCGCCCTCTTAGCACATATCTTCCCCTCTTGAGCCTTAAGTAGAGTCCTCTGACCCAGCCTGGAGACTTCCTGTCCCCTGTCTTTACACTTGCTGGTCCCCGAATGGCACATCCTTCCTCCTCTGCTCTCTCCCTTCACTCCTACTCCTACCTTTCAAGACTTAGCCCATGTACTCTCCTTCAGGACCTTGTCCCCAAATCTCCATGTGGTGGTTTTGAAACATGGACTCCAAATTATTAATATTTGACACTTGTCTACCTGAGAGTTGCTGGGCAGGGATTTGGACCTCAGTGACTTTTTATATTCTGGACGCTGAAGTAGGGTGCTAACTGACTGATCCAGGGAAGTGTTATTCAGTGATACACAACGCAACCTTCATGATAAGGACGTGCAGTGCGTGAGATGAGCTAGTCAGACCTGCAGGTGTCGGGCAACCCAAGTCAACCCAAGCCTCTGATGCTGCTCATATTTCCAGCCTCAAACCCTGGCAGTCTGCCACTTCCACCACACACCTCTCTCGGTGTGAATCATTAGGAGGCTCAGAATGTGCCCCATTGCATAAGTGTTCCCCCACACCTGGCATTTAGCCACCTTTTCCTGCATAACTCCTACTCATCCTTCAGATCTACCTTTGACATCACCTCCTCTAGGAAGCCTTCCTCACCTCTCCAAGGCTGGCATGCCCAGAGCCTTTCCCTCACACTGCACTTAACACATTGCCTTCTACCACCCGTTTCCACCTTTGTGAGCCTGTGAGCATCTGAAGGGCAGAGAATGATTTATTCCTTTGTGAGCCACCAGCCCCTAGAACAATGCCAGAGGCTGCTATGAAAATTAATGTTCATGGCATGGTTGTGCCAGTGGTGTGGCTGGCTGTGTCCTGCTCTTGTCCTCCATTCAGCCAACATTTATTGAGCTCTGACCCTGTACTGAAGGTACAGCTCTCTGCATTTCGTCTCTTGCTACTCTCTGGGGAGCTGGAGCTCACAGTTATAGAGCACTCACTGGGGGTTATCCTCATACCTAACTCATCTGCTTTGTTTGATCCTCTTAACAAGCCAGTAAGGTTGTAATTATCTGCAATTGATGTTGCAGATAATTGTAATTCTCTGCAATTCATGTTGGAAACTGAGGCGCCAGAATTATTAAATGGGCACTGAATCCTGGAGTCCACGTTTGAACCCCTGCAGCCCAACTCTAGAGCCTGTAGTGTTAATCTCTACACTGCCTAGCTTCCTTATGAACCCCCAGACTTGTCACGAATGCAGAGGCCCAGGCCTCACCTGAAGCCCTTGTTTCTGTAGGTCTGTAGGCAGGGCCTGGGGATCCCCTGTCCTCATGAGCCCCACATGGTGCAAAAACGACAGTGGCCAAGAGCATCACGGAGGGGCTGAGGCTCCGTGAGGTCCAGCCCTGATGCGCCTGTCTCACTGCATCACAGACACCTCCTGTCCCCAGTCTTCTCCAGACCCTGGCTGCTTCTGCCAGGAGAAGGGTCCCCACCTCACCCACCAACCCATGTACTTGAGGAGCAGTGAAGCAAGTGAGAAGAGGGAGCCCTTGTGGCTCAGGATGGGCTGGCAAAGCCCCAGGGACATCCCAAGCGGCCCCTTCCAGAGTCCCTGGAGAAGGTCAAGAGGTCTCCCGCTCCTCAAATGTCTCTTTAGTCTGGTGCTGCCAGACTCGTCCAAACAGCTCCATCCAGAACCCTCCACACCTTCTGAGCACACCCTGGGGTTCAGTCCTCTAACCGCAGCCGGGCCCTCAGAAGCTCCTTGACGACAAGTCCTGGTGATGCCAGCGGAGTTTGCTGTACCCAGGACAGGCCTGGCCGGGGAGCAAGTCCTCAGTGAAAGCAGGGCAGCCCCGGCCAGTGGCTGATTTCCCCGACTCTCAGTGTGAAAACCGTCCACCCAGGCCTGTGGGTGAGCAGAGCGGACCTCCAAGGAAAGGGCCTCTCCCTGGGAGTTGGTGACTTCACCATCACAAAAGGTTGAAGGGATCAGCGGGAAAATTTGGCCCTTGACCCAGAACAACTCAGCTCTCTTCACTACCTACTAAACAGCCAGACCTGCTCTCAGGGGATTTCCCAGCCATGTTCAAATGGAAGCTCAATCGAGTAGGCACCTCTGTTAAAGCCACATCAAAGGTTAGTTTCTGGAGAGTTAGTAAAACTCCGGATGGTGATAGTCGTCAGGGGGCACGTAGAGCGTGGGATGGGCGAAGGTGGAATGGAAAATCAATGTAGGGATTTCCCCGAAACCAATATTACAAGTTCTGACTCTTGCTCTGTAATGAGGCACCCTCCAATACAGAGGTCTAAAATAAGAGCCATTTTACTGTGTCTCACAAATTGTGACTTGGAAGCTTGAGCAGCACTCAGCTGGGTAATTCTTTTTCAAGTGGCATCAGTGGGGGTCCCTTAATGCCACTGAGCTGGAAGATGGATTGCTCCAAGCTTCCCCACCAGGTCTGGTTCCAGTAGAGGAGGCCAGAAAGCTGGACTGGGCAAGATCAGCTGCCCCACATGCAGCCTCACCAGTGTGGTGGCCTCATGGAGCTGGACTTCATAAATGGTGGTTCAGGGCTATCAATGAGAACGGTTGGGACCCAGCTGAAGGCTGCTCAGCTTCTTATGACCTAGGAGTCCCAGAATCTCACGTCCACCAAATTCTATCCATCAAGCAAGTCACCAAGACCAGCCCACATTCAAGAAGAATGGAGTTAGACTCTGCCTCTCAATGGAAAGAATGGAAAAACATTTGTAGCCATATTTAATGTCCCTACTACAGAAGAGCTAGGAAACACTTGCTGCGCTTACTGAGGGGATTTTACTCCCCATGTTGGTCTAGCTCATACTGTGTTCCAGGCTGTGTCCTGGGCAATGGAGAGACAGAGCAGTGACCAAGGCAGAGACATGATGCCTGCCCTCTCAAATACAGCCATAACCCAGTGCCTGGCATGTGGGAAGTGCCAGGAAATCCGAGCTGCTGGTATTTTAATTGTTAAATGAATCATTCTTGGATTAAAAATAATAAGCACAGTGAGCATAAGCAGAGAACTCTTTTGGAGAATGACAAGGTGCAAAAGAACACAGTCAAGAGAGTCTGACCTGTTCAGGAGGGTGAAATCTAAGCCAAGGAGGAGGAGTAATGAACTGGGGGGAGGGGAGCGGAAGTAACGTGTGTGGCCACCGAGTACAGTGGACAAGGGAAGCGTGCATCCCACGAGCTGGCCAGGGTCAGGCCATCTAAGGCTCTTAACTGAGTGCCTTACATCCATCCTTCCAGGCCATGGCTGATGTCTAGCAACCTTCTCCAAGAGCCCATCTCACCAGGTCCTCCAGTGGCTTTTTCTTCCCCAGGCCTGGGCTCAGTAGCCACTGCCTGCCCTCACTGGTCCAGGGACACCTCCCCATCTCTGCCTGCATCCCACACCTTGTCCATGCCTTTGTGAAAGTCCATTCTTTGCATTATCCTCAGTCACTCTCTTGAAAGGACCATCTGTCCCTTCCTGGAATCCTGAATGATACCACTACACCAGCAAGAATAGGAACTTGGGACATTATCTCAGGAGCAATTCTAGGAAAATGATAACCTTCTATCCAGGTGGCCTGGTAAATTGTAACAACCAGCTCTCCAGAGGGTAAAGCCCTGATTTGCATTGACTTCCAGATTCCATTTTCCAGTTTCCCCCTCAGTCAGTCTCTCCCATCAGGAAGCTTCCATAAGCCTCTTATCCTTCTCCATCAGAGGGCAGGCATACTGAAAACCACAATCATAGAAAACTAACCAATCCAATCACATGGACCACAACCTTGTCTAACTCAATGAAACTATGAGCCATGCCATGTAGGGCCGCCTAAGACTGACGGGTCACAGTGGAGAGTTCTAACAAAACGTGGCTCACTGGAGAAGGAAATGGCAAACTACTTCAGTATTCTTGCCTTGAGAACCTCGTTAACAGTATAAAAAGGCAAAAAGATATGACACTGAAAGGTGAACTCCCCCAGTCAGTATGTGCGCAATATGCTACTGGAGGTCAGTGGAGAAATAACTCCAGAAAGAATGAAGAGACGGAGCCAAGGCAAAAACAACACCCAGTTGTGGATGTGACTGGTGATGGAAGCAAAGTCCAACGCTGTAAAGAGCAGTATTGCATAGGAACCTGGAATGTTAGGTCCATGAATCAAGGCAAATTGGAAGTGGTCAAACAGGAGCTGGCAAGAGCAAACATTGACATTTTAGGAATCAGCGAACTAAAATGGATGAAATGGGTGAATTTAACTCAGGTGGCCATTATACCTACTACTGTGGGCAGGAATCCCTTAGGAGAAATGGAGTAGCCATCATAGTCAACAAAAGAGCCCAAAAAGCAGTACTTGAATGCAATCTCAAAAATGACAGAATGATCTCTGTTCGTTTCCAAGGCAAACCATTCAATATCACAGTAATCCAACTCTATGCCCCAACCAGTAACGCGGAAGAAGCTGAAGTTGGATGGTTCTATGAAGATCTACAAGACCTTCTAGAACTAACACCCCCAAAAGATTTCCTTTTCATTTTCAGTTCAGTTCAGTCGCTCAGTCGTGTCTGACTCTTTGTGACCCCATGAATAGCAGCACGCCAGGCCTCCCTGTCCATCACCAACTCCCAGAGTTCACCCAGACTCACATCCATCGAGTCAGTAATGCCATCCAGCCATCTCATCCTCTGTCATCCCCTTCTCCTCCTGCCCCCAATCCCTCCCAGCATCAGAGTCTTTTCCAATGAGTCAACTCTTCGCATGAGGTGGCCAAAGTACTGGAGTTTCAGCTTCAGCATCATTCCCTCCAAAGAAATCCAGGGCTGATCTCCTTCAGAATGGACTGGTTGGATCTCCTTGCAGTCCAAGGGACTCTCAAGAGTCTTCTCCAACACCACAGTTCAAAAGCATCCATTCTTTGGTGGTCAGCCTTCTTCACAGTCCAACTCTCACATCCATACATGACCACAAACAGGGAAATTTGGCCTTGGAGTACAGAATGAAGCAGGGCAAAGGCTAATAGAGTTTTGCCAAGAGAACGCACTGGCCATAGCAAACACCCTCTTCCAACAACACAAGAGAAGACTCTGCACCAGACATCACCAGATGGTCAACACCGAAATCAGATTGATTATACTCTTTGCAGCCAAAGATGGAGAAGCTCTATACAGTCAGAAAAAACAAGACCAGGAGCTGACTGTGGCTCAGACCATGAACTCCTTATTGCCAAATTCAGACTTAAATTGATGAAAGTAGGGAAAACCACTAGACCATTCAGGTATGACCTAAATCAAATCCCTTATGTTTATACAGTGGAAGTGACAAATAGATTCAAGGGATTAGATCTGATAGAGTGCCTGGAGAACTATGTATGGAGGATCATGACCTTGTACAGGAGGCAAGGAGCAAGACCATTCCCAAGAAAAAGAAATGCAAAAAGGCAAAATGGTTGTCTGAGGAGGCCTTACAAATAGTTGTAAAAAGAAAAGAGAAAGACAATGGGGGAAAGGAAAGATATACTCATTTGAATGCAGAGTTCCAAAGAATAGCAAGGAGAGATAAGAAAGCCTTCCTCAGTGATCAATGCAAAGAAATAGAGGAAAACAATAGAATGGGAAAGACTAGAGATGTTTTCAAGAAAATCAGAGATACCAAGGGAACATTTCATGCAAAGATGGGTTCAATAAAGGACAGAAATGATATGGACCTAACAGAAGCAGAAGATATTAAGAAGAGGTGGCAAGAATACACAGAAGAACTATACAAAAAAGATCTTCACGACCCAGATAATCACGATGGTGTGATCACTCACCTAGAGCCAGACATCCTGGAATGCGAAATCAAGTGGGCCTTAGGGAGCATCACTACGAACAAAGCTAGTGGAAGTGATGGAATTCCAGTTGAGCTATTTCAAATCCTAAAAGATGATGCTGTGAAAGTGCTGCAGTCAATATGCCAGCAAATTTGGAAAACTCAGCAGTGGCCACAGGACTGGAAAAGGTCAGTTTTCGTTCCAATCCCAAAGACAGGCAATGCCAAGGAATGTTCAAACTACTGCACAATTTCACTTATCTCACAAGCTGGTAAAGTAATGCTCAAAATTCTCCAATCCAGGCTTCAACAGTTCACATGAACCGTGAACTTGCAGATGTTCAAGCTGGATTTAGAAGAGGCAGAGGAACCAGAGATCAATTTGACAACATCTGTTGGATCGTTGAAAAAGCAAGAGCATTCCAGAAAAGCATCTACTTCTGCTTTATTGACTACGCCAAATCCTTTGACTGTATGGATCACAACAAACTGTGGAAAATCATTAAAGAGGTGGGAATTATCAGACCACCTGACCTGCCTCTTGAGAAATCTGCATGCAGGTCAGGAAGCAACAGTTAGAACTGGACATGGAACAACAGACTGGTTCCAAATAGGGAAACGAGTACGTCAAGGCTGTACATTGTCACCCTGCTTATTTAACTTCTATGCAGAGTACATCATGAGAAATGCCAGGCTGGAAGAAGCACAAGCTGGAATCAAGATTGCCGGGAGAAATATCAATAACTTCAGATATGCAGATGACACTACCCTTATGGCAGAAAGTGAAGAGGAACTAAAGAGCCTTTTGATGAAAGTGAAAGAGGAGAGTGAAAAAGTTGCCTTAAAATTTAACATTCAGAAAACTAAGATCATGGCATCTGGTCCCATCACTTCATGGCAAATAAATGGGGAAACAGTGGAAACAGTGAGAGACTTAATTTTGGGGGGCTCCAAAATCACTGCAGGTGGTGACTGCAGCCATGAAATTAAAAGATGCTTGCTCTTTGGAAGAAAAGTTATAGCCAACCTAGACAGCATATTAAAAAGCAGAGACATTACTTTGCCAACAAAGGTCCTTCTAGTCAAAGCTATGGTTTTTCCAGTAGTCACATATGGATGTGAGAGTTGGACTATAAAGAAAGTTGAGTGCCAAAGAATTGATGCTTTTGAATTGTGGTGTTGGAGAAGACTCTTGAGAGTTCCTTGGACCTCAAGGAGATCCAACCAGTCCAATCTAAAGGAAATCAGTCCTGAATATTCATTGGAAGGACTGATGCTGAAGCTGAAACTCCAAAACTTTGGCCACCTGATGCAAAGAACTGACTCATTTGAAAAGACCCTGATGCTGGGAAAGATTGAAGGTGGGAGGAGAAGGGGACGACAGAGGATGAGATGGTTGGAGGGCATCACCGAGTCAACGGACATGAGTTTGGGTAAACTCCAGGAGTTGATGATGGACAGAGAGGCGTGGCGTGCTGCAGTCCATGGGTTCGAAAAGAGTCGGACATGACTGATCGACTGAACTCACTGACGAGATTCCAAGGTGTCAATACTTCCACCATGGTTGATTTCAAGCCACCAATGTGACAGCAGCCACTTCACAAAAGTCCTAAAAATAAAATGCAGGGTGGTAAGCTAGCTCCATCATTCCTCTGCCCAGATCAAATGCTAGCTCCAGTCTCTCCATTGGAGCCACCTCAGCCAGAGGCTAGATGTTCCAGCAGAGAGGTGGGGGGCCTCTGAATGCTGTTGGCCTCTTGCCTCCTGGGCCCTATGAATCCCAGTGAAGCCAGGATGCTCTCTCTAAAGGCTCCTAAAAGTGCAAGACCTTTCATGTGCCTCTGCCTGCTCTCATGTGCATGGGGCTGAGACCAAAACAACTATCCCTCTCCCTGGATTTGGTCCAATTAGGTCATGAGACCCTGGGGATCTAGAGTCAGCAGTTCTCTTATTAAAAGCAATTCATTCCCACCAAGAGCTGCACTCTGATGCTGATGCCAGAGACCTCTGATGCTGATCTCGGCCCTGAATCCCGCTTCCCCACAGAGGGATCCAGACCTTAACTGTGATAACCAGACCTCTAAATACTTTGTGCTTCACCCAGAACTGAACTTCCCCCTCTGTATGTTGAGTCTGTATGAGGCTGAACCTCAATTCCATCTGTGTCCAGCCCAGCCAGTGTTTTAGAACTTTCTGTTTAAGGTGAGAGCATGAAATTCTTTCATAATGAAACCAAATGTGAGGAAATGTGAAATGATACTTTCAAATTGTGTCTTCAGATTTAGGGAACAGACATTTGTTAAACACTTGCTGTATGAGTCCTTTCAGTAATTACCTACCTTGGCAAAGAGCAGTTATTATTACAGACATGCATACACACACACTCACACACAATTGGGAGAGTAAATTTGTAGAGAAAATTCCTAACTCAAAACAACAAAATTTGAATCAAAACAACATAATATTACAAGTATCCTTTCAGACTGACAAAACGTTTTAAAGTTACTAATACCTGATTTTGACTAGGTGTACACTATTGTGGAAATGTAAATAAATACAACCATTTTAGAGGACGTAAATAGTATTTTGGCAACACTTCAGTTCACTTCAGTTGCTTAGTTTTGTCTGACTCTTTCTGAGCCCATGGACTGCACGCCAGGCTTCCCTGGCCATCACCATCTCCCAGAGCTTACTCAAACTCATGTCCATCGAGTCAGTGATGCCATCCAACCATCTCATACTCTGTTGGCCCCTTCTCCTCTCGCCTTCAATCTTTCCCAGCATCAGGGTCTTTTCAAATGAGTCAGTTCTTTGCATCAGGTGACCAAAGTATTGGAGTTTCAGCTTCAGCATCAGTCCTTCCAATGAATATTCATGGCTGATTTTCTTTAGGATTGACTGGTTTGATCTCCTTGAGGTCCAAGGGACTCTCAAGAGTCTTCTCCAACACCACAGTTCAAAAACATCAATTCTTCAGTGCTCAGCTTTCTTTATAGTCCAACTCTCACATCCATTCGTGACTACTGGAAAAACCATAACTCTGACTAGAAGGACCTTTGTTGGCAAAGTAATGTCTCTGCTTTTTAATATGCTGACTAGATTGGTCATAACTTTTCTTCCAAGGAGCAAGCATCTTTTAATTTCATGGCTGCAATCACCATCTACAGTGATTTTGGAGCCTGAGAAAATAAAATCTGTAATTGCTTACAATGTTTCCCCTTCTATTTGCCACGAAGTGATGGGACCAGATGCCATGATCTTAGTTTTCTGAATGTTGAGTCTTAAGCCAACTTTTTCACTCTCCTCTTTCACTTTCATCAAGAGGCTCTTTAGTTCTTTGCTTTCTGCCATAAATATGGTGTCATCTGTATATCTGAGGTTATTGATATTTCTCCCAGAAATCTTGATTCCAGCTTAAACTTCATCCAGCCTGGCATTTCACACGTTGTACTCTGCATAGAAGTTAAACAAGCAGGGTGACCATATACAGCCTTGACGTACTCCTTTCCCAATTTGCAACCAATCTGTTGTTCCATGTCTGGTTCTAAGTGTTGCTTCCTGATCTGCATACAGATTTCTCAAGAGGTAGGTCAAGTGGTCTGATATTCCCATCTCTTTAAGGATTTTCCACAGTTTATTGTGATCCACACAGTCAAAGGATTTGGCGTAGTCAATAAAGCAGAAGTAGATGTTTTTCTGGAACTCTCTTGCTTTTTTGATGATCCAATGGATGTTTGCAAATTGGTCTCTGGTTCCTCTGCCTTTTCTAAATCTAGCTGGAATGTCTGGAAGTTCATGGTTCATGTATTGCTGAAGCCTGGCTTGGAGAATTTTGAGCATTACTTTGCTAGCGTGTAAGATGTATGCAATTGTGCGGTAGTTTGAACATTCTTTGGCATTGCCTTTCCTTGGGGTTGGAATGAAAAGTGACCTTTTCCAGTCCTGTGGCCACTGCTGAGTTTTCCAAATATGCTGGCATATTGAGTGCAGCGCTTTTACAATACTTGCCAAAATGTAAAATGCACATTCTCTATGATCCAGAAATGCATTGCTTCTAGTAATCCATCCTACAGAAATTCAATACCGGTACATTAAAAGTATATGTATTATAATCCTTGCAGCATTCTCATAATTTTAAAAATTGAATGCAAAGTGGATGTTCGTTGAAAGGAAAAGAAGCAAACCCTAACACCATAATGCAGTGGAACACTTTCTAGCCATTGAAAAGAATAGGATAGGCTTGGAGAGACTTTCATGCTGCTGCATTGAATGGAAAAAGGATAAATCAGTGTACATGATAGGATCATGTTTTTGCAGAGAAAGACTACAAAATTGGAGCCTTCATACATTATTGTTGGAAAAAAAAAAATTTGAAGCAGCTCTGTGGAAGACGATTTATCAGTTCCTCAAACAATCAAACAATCCTGCTCCTCAGTAAATACCCAAGAGAATTGAAAAAATTTATATGCATACAGAAACTTACAAATGAATGTTCAGAGCAGCCTTATTCATCACATCCAAAGAGTGGAAACAATCCAAATGTCATTCAATTGACAGCTGGTTGAAATGTGGTTTATCCATACAGTGGACTTTTATTCACCCATAAAGAGGAATGAAGTACTGACACATGCTGCAACATGGATGAACCCTGAAAATATTGTGCCGAGTAAAAGTATCTAGACACAAAAAGGATCACATACTATATGGTTCAACTCACATGAAATTTCTAGAATAGGCAAACCATAGAGGCAGAAAGTAGACCAGTGGTTGCCAAGAGATGGAGGGAACTAGGGAGTAAGATTGACTACTGGCAAACAAGCATGAATTTCTTTTGAGGGTGATGGAAATGTTCTGAATTGGGTAGTAATGGCTGTGTACAACACTGAATATGCCCCAAACCACTGAATCGTGCAGTTTAAAATGGTAAATTTTATGTTACATGAATTATTTCAATTTAAAATAATAATAGTCGTGCACTACTGGTATTTATACATTACTTTAAAACATTTAGCTATTTTTATTTATTTTTGGCCTCAGTGAATCACTGTTGCTGCGTGCGGGCTTTCTCTAGTGGCAAGTGGGGACGGCTCTTCGTTGCAGTGCACAGGCCTCTCATTGCGGTGGCTTCTCCTGTTGCAGAGCGCAGGCTCAGGATGCAATGGCTGCAGTTGTTCTGGAGCCATGGGCTCATTAGTTGCAGGATTCGGGCTCAGTAATTGTGGTATATGGGCTTAGTGGCTCTGTGGCGTGTGGAATTTCTTCTTGGACCAGGGATCGAAACTGTGTCCCCTGCATTGGCGGGTGGATTCTTAAACACTGGACCACTAAGGAAGTCCCAAATATAGTTTTTGATAAAATTTAAAATACCACTTTAAAAAACACATTACTTTTAAGATCCCTAACTGCAAAGTTACTTTATCTGCCCTTGGTGGCACTGAGGGGCTCAGATGACCTCTAAGTCAACAACTTAGGAAAAGACTCATTGGAAAAGATTCTGCTTCTGGGAAAGAGCCTAATGTTGAGATGGTTGGATAGCATCACCCACTCAATGGACATGAGTTTGAGCAAACTCCAAGAGGTAGTGAAGGACAGGGAAGCTTGGTGTCCTGCAGTCTATTGGGTCACAAACAGTTGGACGTGACTTAGCGATTGAATGCCACCACCACCTTCCTCTAGCCTACTGAGAGGGTGTCTCAGTTTCTTTGTGCAAAATAAGGAACAGAGAAGCACCATTTCTGCCTGAAGGCGCTTGTGCAGAGGTGCACATATAGGTGAGTTCCTTTACAGCCCTTTCAAACGTATGTTTTCCTCTACTTTTAATAGCTGATAGCTGGAATTCTTAAATACTGAGTAGGTATCAGAAGCACCTGGATACCAGGTAAATAACGCAGATTCCTGAGCCCTCCATCCAGAGGCTCTGATTCCCTGAATCTGGGTTTTCCCAAAAATCTGCAATGCTGCAAAGCATGTCAGTAGACCATGCTTTGAGTAGGACTGTCATACATAATCCTTTACTTTTTCTTGTGCTAAAGAAAGGGGAGGTGTTTGATTATAAATCTTTATGTAAGGCATTGTTATTATTAGTGTTTGAATAATTTAGAGCTGTATTTCTCAATGCAAATTATTCTGTGGACCAGAAAGCTAAAGTTACTCTGTTAGAATTGAAGTGGACTTCGGAGATCTCAAGGTGGGAGGGCAAGGACATGCAAAGGGAACCCCTAGGATGAAACTCTGAGAAGCTTGGGGTTTGGCACCATTCTCCTTTCTGTGCCCAAGGCCCACCATGCCCAGACCAAGAGCACCTCTGAAAACTTGAGTAAACGTATTAATAACTGACAAAACATGGAATGATTTGTTTTTGTAGGTGCCTGATATCCCTTTTATTTCTAGTTTGCTGAGTTTATATCATGAATTGTTGAGTTTTGTCAAATGCTCTTCTGTATTTGTCAAAAAGGATCATATAGTTTTGTCTTAGTATGATCACTTAAATTGATTGATTTTCAAATGTTAAACCAACT
The DNA here is from genome assembly GCF_019923935.1 of Bubalus bubalis. Lineage (NCBI taxonomy): Eukaryota > Metazoa > Chordata > Mammalia > Artiodactyla > Bovidae > Bubalus > Bubalus bubalis. Next base: position 53,166,358 of record NC_059177.1, read on the forward strand.
TCATACTTTTGGGATAAACACTTGGTCATGAGGTATTAACCTTTTAAAATATATTGCTGGATTTGATTTGCTAATATTTGGTTAAGGATTTTTATGTCTGTCTTCATGAGAAATATTGTTCTACTGGTCTATAGTTTTCTTTTACTGTAATTTTTATCTGGTTTTGGTATCAAGGTTACGTTGGTCTCATAAAACAATTGGAGAACTACTCCATCCTGTATTTCAGGTAGTTTGTATAAGATCAGTGTTATTTCTTCCTGATATGTTTGACAGAATGCACTAGAAAAATCTGGTTCTGGAGTTTTCTTTGTAGGATAGTTTCTTAGTTTTTTAGAGTTGACAAAGTTTCTGTAATAAAGGTAGGATTATGTCGTATCATTTCATGTCAGTTCTGGTAGGTTGAATTTTTAAAGAAATCTTTCTATTTCATATATGTTTTTGAATTGGTTAAAATTGATCATAATATTTCTTTGTTATTCTTTTAAAGTTTGTAAGACCTGTAGCAGTAACCACTCTTTCATACCCGCTATTGACAATTCATGTTCTCTCTTTTTGTTCTCAGTCTAGCTAGAGTTTTCAGTTCAGTTCAGTTGCTCAGTTATGTCCAACTCTTTGCAACCCCATGGACTGCTGTACTCCAGGCTTCCCTGTCCACCACCAGTTCTCAGAACTTGCTCAAACTCATGTCCATTGAGTTGGTGATGCCATCCAACCATCTCATCCTTTGTTGTCCCCTTCTCCTCCTGCCTCCAATCTTTCCCAGCATCAGAGTCTTTGCCAACGAGTCTGTTCTTCACATCAGGTGCCCAAAGTATTGGCGATTCCGCTCCAGCACCAGTCCTTCCAATGAATATTCAGGACTGATTTCCTTTAGGATTGACTGGTTGGATCTCCTTGCAGTCCAAGAGACTCTCAAGAGTCTTCTCCAACACCACAGTTCAAAAGCATCAATTCTTTGGCACTCAGCTTTCTTTATAGTCCAACTCTCACATCCATACATGACTACTGGAATAACCATATCTTTGACTGTATGGACCTTTGTTGACAAAGTAGTATCTCTGCTTTTTAACATGCTCTCTACGTTGGTCATAAGTTTCCTTCCCAAGGAGTAAGCGTCTTTTAATTTCATGGCTGCAGTCACCATTTGCAGTGATTTTGGAGCCCAAGAAAATAAAATCTGTCACTTTCCATTATTTCCACTTCTATTTGCCATGAAGTGATGGGTCCAGGTGCCATGATCTTAGTTTTTTGAATGTGGAATTTCAAACCAGCTTTTTCCCTCTCCTCTTTCACCTGCATCAAGAGACTCTTTAGTTCCTCGTCACTTTCTGCCATTAGAGTGGTGTCATCTGCATATCTGAGGTTATATTTCTCCCGGCAATCTTGATTCCAGCTTGAACTTCATCCAGTCAGCCATTTCACATGATATGCTCTGCACGTAAGTTAAATAAGCAACATACAGCCTTGTATATAAACAATATACAGCCTTGACATACTCCTTTTCCAATTTGGAACCAGTCCATTGTTCCATGTCCGGTTCTAACTGTTGCTTCTTGACCTGCATACAGATTTCTCAGGAGGTAGGTAAGGTGGTCTGATATTCCCATCTCTTTAGGGATGTTCCACAGTTTGTTGTGATCCACACAGTCAAAGGCTTTAGTATAGTCAGTGAAGCAGATGTTTTTCTGGAATTCTCTTACTTTTTCTATGTTTTAGTACCTCTTTTAAAACTTTTTCCAAATAACCAGTTTGGGCTTTGTATGACAGGAAGTGTGCTTAACAAACTCCCGTCCCAAAATATCTCCACTTAAACTTGTCAGGAAACTGTAAACTTCTTATAGATAGAAACTATTATGTTCGCATCCTAAAATCCAACATCTATCATGGTACCTGCTGTGTGTCACTGATCATTATGGGCTGTTGTATTGAGTCAGATAAACTCTTCTTTAAAATGTAAGCACTCAATTTCTAAATGTCAAAAAAATAAGACCATGAGACATGATTAAAAGCAGAATGGGTTGACCAGTTTAAGTAAAGGGCTCTTAAAATCCATAAGGAAAACAGCATTATCTCAAGTAGAAAAATAAATAAAATCCATAAGTACTTTTAAAATAAGAACCAGAAGTGGACAGTAAACATGCAAAACTATCTGTATCCCCCTATATAGTAAAAGAATACAAAACAAAACAACCATCTTAATATTTTCAGTTATCTTCACTTTTGTGTTTCAAGAGGCAAATTGACTTACCTACCTAAAGTAGGATAAATTTGGAGACTCCCTCCCCTCCTTATTAGTCCTCCTATCCCGAACTGGAAAATGGGGAACTATTCCTCCAGTTCTTCTCAAAATACAAGGACATAAAGTCTGGGTTCTAGTGTTGGCCTTCCTGGCTGTTTCCTGGCTTTATAACATTGAGCAGTTCGTTTTACCCATCTGAGCTGGTTTCCTCTTCTGTAAAGTGGAAATGGTCCCATCTCATGAGAGAGCGCTGCGGGATGAAGGGAGCAGATGAGCAGTGCGAGTCAGCACGGGGCCTGGCTCAGAGTGGACGCAGAGAACTCTTACAGTGCGCTCTGTTTCAGGCAGCTGCTTCATCCAGGTCTCCCATCCTCCTCTGAGGCCCTGCAGCTTCATCTGCCTCTCTCAGTGAAATTGCCAGCTCTTCAACCCCTTTTCCTGTCTCCTTGGCTTTCTAGTCTCACTGTTTCTAAAATCTCACTAACCCAGAGGACTGAGTCAATTTGCCTTTATGTTTTCCTAGCCACTCACCTTCTATTGGACATAGGTTATTTCCACTTGCTCATAAGATATTCTATAAACCAAACTCCTGGATGATGAAGCTTTCTGCTTTGGGAGTTAATCCTGTGTTAGTGGGGATCTGATCTCCCAGATTCTCAACATTCATTGACGTCTTGAGATTATTTCATAATTAGATTTACATGAAACAGATGTTTGCTTTGTTTGTGTCTTCTCTTTTTTGACTGGTTCCAAGAGACTGCAAGTGTCCTGAAACAATCCTGCTGTCAGGATTTCTATGCTTTCTGGGAATGAGGAAGGAAAGGAAGGAGCAGAGGAAGAAAGGAAGGGAGGGACAGAGGGAGAGGAGACAGGAAGGCAAGTAGGATTGGTAAATGCTTACTAGGTGTTTGTTGAATAAATGAAGGAATGACTCTGGGATCATTAGCCCTGCTTTGAAGATAAGGACCTAAGGTTCAGAAAGGTTAAAAATCATGTCCAAGAACACAATTTTGGGCCCTACATTTGATCTCAGGTTTTTCTCCAATATTTTGGCCACCTGATGTGAAGAGCTGACTCATTTGAAAAGACCCTGATGTTGGGAAAGATTGAAGGCAGGAGGAGAAGGGGATGACAGAGGATGAGATGGTTAGGTGGCATCACCAACTCAATGGACATGAGTTTGGGTAAACTCCAGGAGTTGGTAATGGACAGGGAGGCCTGGCGTGCTGCAGTTCATGGGGTCACAAAGAGTCAGACATGACTGAGTGACTGAACTGAACTGAACTTTGATATCCAGTTCCACTGTCTTTCTGTTACACCTCCTGGGACACTGGTCTACCTTAGTGCTACTGAAAAGTTCCTAATTCCATTATAAAGTTCACCAACCAGTAGCTGGGCCATGGATCACATCTTTTTGTACCTTGGGTCCTGTTGCTCTCTAGCCTAACCACGTGGCTTTGAACTCCATGTCTCTATCACTTCAGATGCTCTCAGCGTCTAGATGGAGCCCTCAGACATCCCGGAGTCCACCACCTCTTATGAGTATGATCCTCAGAGCTTTCTGTGTGAGAAGAGGACCTTTGTCTTCGCCACCGTCAGCACTACCATCCTGTACTGCCTGGTGTTCTTTCTCAGCCTGGTGGGCAACAGCCTGGTGCTGTGGGTCTTGGTGAAGTATGAGAGCCTGGAGTCCCTCACCAACGTCTTCATCCTCAACCTGTGCCTCTCAGACCTGGTGTTCTCCTGCCTGTTGCCCGTGTGGATCTTGGGGTACCACTGGGGCTGGGTGCTGGGAGACTTCCTGTGCAAGCTCCTCAACATGGTCTTCTCCATCAGCCTCTACAGCAGCATCTCCTTCCTGACCATCATGACCATCCATCGCTACCTGTCGGTGGTGAGTCCCATCTCGTCCCTGCGCGTCCACACCCTCCAGCGCCGCGTGCTGGTGACGGCCGCCGTGTGGGCAGCCAGCATCCTGTCCTCTATCCCCGATGCCATCTTCCACAAGGTGTTCCCTTCGGGCTGTGACTATTCGGAACTCGAGTGGTTCCTCGCCTCCGTCTACCAGCACAACGTCATCTTCCTGCTGTCCGTGGGGGTCATCCTGTTCTGCTACGTGGAGATCCTCAGGACCCTGTTCCGCTCACGGTCCAAACGGCGCCACCGCACCGTCAGGCTCATCTTCACCATCGTGGCGGCGTACTTCCTCAGCTGGGCTCCCTACAACCTGATCCTGTTCCTGCAGACACTGTTGAAACTGGGGGTCATTCAGAGCTGCGAAGTCAGCCAGCAGCTGGATTACGCCCTGCTCATCTGCCGCAACGTGGCCTTCTCCCACTGCTGCTTCAACCCCGTGCTCTACGTCTTCGTCGGGGTCAAGTTCCGCAGGCACCTCAAAAGTCTGCTCCGGCGCTTCTGGCTCTGCCGGCAGCAGGCGCCCAGCCTTCCTCCGTCACCTCACCCCCCAGGTGCCTTCACCTACGAGGGCATCTCCTTCTATTGAAGGGGAGTTCGGTGGGGCAGGAAGGAGACGGAGGGCACCAGGCTGGGAAACGCTACAGCTGCGGCTGGTGGATGACAGCAGTACGTTACACCAGGGGTCCTACGGGCCCCCTCTTCTGCGGGAAAGTTCCCACCTGGAAATCTTACATTGCCATCCAGAAAAATGCTTCTTAGATTTTGAGGAAATCTTTTCTTCTTTATTCCTTCATTCAAACATGGAGTTCTCATCCTTGCTGAGGTCAGGAGACTCTCAAATATGAAAGGCTTCCGGGAAAGGAGCGTCCTTCAGGACTTGATGAGGGTCTGGAATTCAGTTGTGCAGCTCTAGGCTGCTGGCGAGACGGTGTTCCCTCCCTGACTATAGGATTGTCCCCCAGTGTTGGAGGTGGTGGCTCTGGATGGGGCTGTCTGCAGAACAGAAGTGATCACACCTGCAAACAAGCACAGTCAGAGTGAAACATGGATTCTGAATTCCCACAGCTGGACCAGAGATGTGCCCTGTACCATAGCTCCAGCGTCAGGCACATGAACTGGCTACTTGCATATTTAGTCTGTAAATCATTTATTGAAAGAATGATTGCAGTAAGTGCCACCTTCTACAGGCGTTTATGTGGAAGCTATAAAGATGAATGAGATGCAGATACTACCCTCCAGTGCCAGCAGTCGAGCCCTGAGGGTCCAGATGACTAAACACCCACCTTGCTGAAGGCATCCAGGATGAAGATTCCTCCAGCACCTCCTCCTCTCCAAGTCCATATTGAACTGACGCTTCCGATCCATCACGTTCCACCTCAAGTGTTCCCCTGCTCCTGGTTGATGGTGCCAGCTTTCCCCACAAGCCGGGTTATCTTGGAGCCGTGCATTTCCTTTCCCTCTACGCCCACGGCCAAGTCCTGTTGATGTTACCTTCCCAGTATCTCTCACATGCCTGTGGCTTCCTCCCCAAACAGCCTCACATCCTCAGCGTCTTCTGCTGCTCATTTCTTTCCCCACCAAGTGTCCTCTGCATTGATATCACGGCACTTCAAAACCCTCACGTTATGTTCAGATAAAGCCCAAATACCATAGGCTTTATTTGCATGTAAATAAAGATCCCTTCAATCTGGTGTCAACTAACTTTTCCATTCTTTCTAATTTTTGTGGTCATTCAGTCGCTAAGTTGTGTCTGACTCTGCAACCCCATGGATTACAGCACACCAGGCTTCCCTCTCCTTCACTACTTCTTGGAATTTGTTCAGACTCAAGTTCATTGAGTCGGTGATGCCATCCAACCATCTTGTCCTCTGTCACCCCCTTCTCCTTCTGTCCTCAGTCTTTCCCAGCATCAGGGTCTTTTCCAATGAGTCAGCTCTTTGCATCAGGTGGCCAGAGTATCGGAGCTTCAGCTTCAGCATCAGTCCTTCCAGGGAATATTCAGGGTTGATTTCCTTTAGGATTGACTGGTTTGATTTCCTTGCAATCCACGGGACTCTCAAGAGTCTTCTCCAGAGCCACAGTTGGAAAGTATCAGTTCTTCGGCTCTCAGTCTTTTTTATGGTCCAGCTCTCACATCCAATTTTGATCCAACATAAATCTTCACCCCCAAGCAGCCTAGAACCCAATCACAAAAGACCACATTGGTCCTTTCCCAAACACCCTTCTCCCAGTCTCCTCTGGTCCTCTGTCATGCTGGGCCTTCTACTCCTTAACCGGCAGGCCCTATCTGAAACACCAGCACCCTCGGTAAGGCATCTGCAATCCGTACATTAGGAGAACGGTCTCTGTGGTGTCGAGGCACTCTGCCTGTTCCCTCTGAAATAGCACTTGTCACCTTCCAGTGTGTTGTAGTAGCACCCACGGATGTCTGATCTCCCTGCCCCATCACACTGGAAACTCCCAGATGGTGGGAACCTGGGCCTGCACCTGCCAAGCAGGGCCCCGGTGTCCGGTCACTGTACTGGGTGCAAAGAAACAGTGACAGCTGCCGTCCGTGTTCTGATGTGCTTGTGGGGGAGCCAGGACCAGGTGACACATTCTGCCTTGTTTGCCCCAGCCTGCTTCTTAACCAATACTAACTTCTTTGCTAGTCTCCACTCTCAGAGCACACTGCATCTCTCTCTCTCTCTCTCTCTCTCTGTGGCAGTGGCTTACCTTGCCCGTCCTTTTTATTTAGTGGTACACTGCCTATTTCTTACAATATCCCAGAGCTTCACATCAAAGGACATAGATGAAAACCACCCTCTAAGCTTTCCCCTACCCCACAGACCTGATCCCAGTCTGTGAGCCTGATTCACTCTGGAGTAGGGCGTTTGGAAAAGCTCCCTAGGTGATTCTGACATGCACCCCAGTTAAGAACATTTGGCTGCAACTCCTTGAAAATGGGAATTCCAGAGACTTCCACAGTCCCCTGAGCAAGACTTTGCACTCAGCAGGCATTCAACACATGCTTGTTGAATCTGCCTGCCAACGCAGGAGACACAGGTTTGATCCCTGGGTCAGGAAGATCTCATGTAGAAGGAAAGGACAACTCACTCCAGTATTCTTGCCTGGGTAATCCCCATGGACTGAGGAGCCTGGCAGGCTACAGTCCACAGGATCGCAGAGTTGGATATGACATAGCAACTAAACAACAGTATAGCCCTCACCTAGAGCTTAGAGAGTTTATACAGCATTTCCCCTGAAGTTCCTGCTCCAGTTTCAATGATCTCTTTGCCCCTGGGCAGCCAGTCTTGAAGGAGTTTGACCTGACTGGGGAAGAGTGAGGGTCTAGTTTTTAGAATTAGGCCTGTAGCATCTGTTGGGGAGGGCTGGCTGGTGCAGCTGTTAAACAACAAAACTCCCATGGACTTGCTAATCAATTGGTGTGGCTATCACTCACCATGAAAGAAAGGAAGAGCAGAGGAAGGAGACAGATAGCTATGGGGGCAGAGCTAAGCCTATGAGCTGGTCAGGCTCATCATTCCGCACTCCTTCAAGCTGATGTTATTAAAACTGTATTCAAATTCTGTTCAGAGGGCGGACTGAGCCCAGGGAGCAGAAGGGCAGAGGACTCCATCACCCACCTACTTTGCTAAATCAGAGCTGGTTTTGAGCCCACTCTTCTTAGAAGGCAGGTTTGGGGATCTTGCATCACCGCTGAGCACGGCCTTTGAGAACCTCACTCCATGGTTCCTCAGCCCATCCCATTCCTTCATATCCCAAGATACTTCTCTGAGTCAACACATACAGCCATATCCCTGGGAGCACTTCATCAGTACAATTATGTTTGTCTCTGCATTTCTAGTGATGTTTTAGGCCCTCCAGTAGTCTCGGGTAATCTTTAATCCAGAGTCTTCTCCTAATCTAGCTCCTAGAGAATACAAAGGAAGAGGCACAGGGAGAGAGAGAGAAATGAATGGGAAGATGGAGGGGCACCCATTCTACCAGAAAGGGACCCTGGGTTGGACTGCTGAAGGAAGCAGCCTGCAAGCCGCAACCCAGCGACCACACTCCATGTTCGTTGGCCACACTTTTCATGGACGACAAGCTCCTCTTTTCCCCTCCCTCTACCACTGAAACCACTATTGAACCTGAGCTGGGCCACTATGGGCCTGTCCCTTCTTATCCAGTCAAAAAAGAGATGCCCTGGACCCAGGGCTGCAGACCTCCTGCCATTCCTGGAGCATTAAAAACCCACAACAGCTCCAAGGGAAGAAACTCCTCACAGCATTTCCACCTCCACCCTCTCTCGGACAAAATCAGCAAGAGAGAAACCATGCTGATCTCTAAATAGGAACATGCCTCCAAGCCCAGGGCAGCCCCGGACCTCAGATGACTCCAGGTGACCCCAGCCAGAGTGGAGATTCCTTGAGGGCCCAAACCCCATTGTGCATATCTAGAACCTCCCTCAGTGCCCAGCAGTGTTTATGGTTGGTTAAGTGGATAGGAGATCATCTTTTTAGCTTTTTTCCACTTTTGTTTCTTCTGCCTACACTTGCTTACATTACATCTTCCACTCAACAACAGGCACCAGCCAATGGGCTTCCCATGAACTCTTCTCTTGGGCTCACCAGCCCAGACAGTGCCTGGTTTGTTCAACGCATGGCTTTCATTTGTGAAACCTGCCTGTAACAGAACAAATATGAATTACTCTTAAAAATCATCTCATAAAATATAGAAACCATCACTGTATCATGTATGCAAATAAAAGATTAGCATGTACTGACTTACCTTGGGCTGTTTATGTTCTCCTCATTTCTACCCAAGATGATTATTTAAGATTCTTTTATTATGTATTTACTTGTCTGTGCTGGATCTTAGTTGTAGCCCTCAGGGTCTTCAATCTTCATTGCAGCAATCAGAATCGTTAGTTACAGCACACAAACTCTTAGTGTGGTATGTGGGATCTAGTTCCCCGGCCAGAGATCGAACCTGGGCCCCCTGCATTGGGAGCATGGATTTATAGTCACTGATCACCAGGGAAATACCATTATTTAAGATTTTTAAAAGCTCTCTGTTTATGAGGGATCTGGGTTAGGTTCTTGGGTGAATGGAGTGATACAGAAGGAGGACTAGAGATAAAGCATGGAACAAGCTCTGTATGGGTCAGGATGGTAGGAAATTGGCTCCGCTCAGGCCTTAGGTGACATTGCCCAGGAGGCCAAATTTGTTTTGAATGCTCCTAGCCTCAGTTTTCTGTCCCTCCCTATCTCTCCCCTGGCCTAGCACTTGAGTTTTCCATCTTCAGTGTGTCTCAGGACCCACTGTGCCTGAACAGGGACCTAGCAGAGGTCAACCCTCCAATCAGAAGGAATGCTGGGAATTTCAGGCATCCTGAAAACTTGGTAGGATATATTTGACAGATTTGGAGGGACGTTTGGTACAGGGAAGAAAGTTATCCTAAATCCTCACCAAGTTATTCTAAGCACAGTCCCCTCTTCACCTTGGGGTCATCCCCGATCTTAGGTGTGGGGTTATTGCAAACCGTCCCCCCCATGCGACCCCCTCCACAGAAGAGTGTGGCTGGAAGGACCAAAGGATGACAAAGGTGGCCTGGCTCCTTGACTTTATCATTTTCAGAAAATTAGCCTTGAGCATCAGAGAGAACACATGGACAACAGATGGGCAGGTGGAACTGGGAGGTTGCAGGGATTAGAGAAGAGGGTGGCTAAATCCTGTGGGGTAGAAAAGTGTTTCAAGAGAAAATGGTGAGAACGGGCCAAGAGAAAAGGATGGTACTGCCAGGGCCAAGGAATGGAGGACAGTCACAGACTGAAGTACTCCACGTACTGTTGCTCTCCTCTCTTGTGCCCAGTCATTACTAATGAATGCATTTTGTTCTATTGAGTGTAGACTCAGAGTGCTTCACAACTTACCAATAGAAAATATACCATGAATAGAAATTGGGCGGAGAGCATGGAGAAGTTGGGGGAGGTAGTTCATTAACAGTTTTTGAGCACTGCTTTTAAGCAGGTCCCTGTGTTAAGTACCAAAGGGGATGAAAAGACAGACCATTAGGCCCAGCAATATATAATGATTTTTATTTAGCCCAATAAATTTTTTAAAAGTTATCATTTCAACATGGAATCAATATAAAAGTGTTTGTGAGCTATTTTACACTTTTTTGGAACTCAGGTGTATTTTGTACTTAACAGCACATGTACAGTTCAGCTCTAGTCACAATTCAAGTTCTTAAAAGCCACATACGGACAGCACTGCCTGCAGGATCCCAGGCATATGCTTATAGACCGGCATGCCCCCAGAGATTACAAGAGTTAATTTAAGGCCGGCTGCCCCCATAAGACCTGTGTGAGTAGTAAACAGCAACTCTGCGGGGCATGCTGGGAGTTGTAGTTTGCGCTCGTCTGCCCATGGAATCCAATGGGAGTTGTAGACAGCGGCCCTGTGGAGCACGCCGGGAGTTGTAGTCCGCGCCTGTCTGCGGAGGGGTCAGCGTATCATGGCCGCCTACGCTGAGCTCTCGTACTCTTCCGCTTGGCCGCAGAAAGTTTCGGTTCTGTCACGCCTTGGACCCACGAGCGAGTAAGTGCTGCCGAGGGCCGGCCAGACTCAGGGGGCACCTCTAGCTGCTGTCTCCGGAGCGGAGACCTTCCCTCCGGGCGCGACTTGTCACCTGTTGCCCTTAACGTCCCTTCCCATCCCGAGTCTTCCACAGACCCTGTCGGAGCCCCGAACCCTTGCCCAGCGGGCTTAGGAAGCACCTCGGGCTGATGGATCTGACGCTAGAACCCAGACCTCCTCTGATCATCAATTAGAAAGACAGACACCCTCCGCCCCCTCCAAGCGCCAGTTCCAAGACTCCCCTCGGCCGTGGGGTCGCCAAGGAGGCCACCATGTGTGGTCCCTAAACGAGTCTTGGAGTCTGTAAGCACAGGACAGGTCCCGAGTTTCTGCTTGCCTCGTCAAAGAGGCCGCTGACCTTAAGAAGCGTACTTCCTGCCTCAGCTGGGCGGGGACAGCCCACCCCTTAACTTTGCAAGACTCCAAAACTTAACTTTTGCCGCGGTCCCTCCTCCCGTCGGTCAGCGGACAGTTTATTGATCCTGGGCCATCCCAGGCCACGGCCTAGTCTGTTGACCCTCAGCGGCTTGTGTTCCGGTGCAGAGTTTCCAGATAACCCCTAGGTGATTGTTCCAGAAACACCTGTGGATTTATGAGTAGTGGGGTGGCTGCTCCGGACTCAGGCTAGAGTCCATGTGGTTAAAAACCTAGGTGGGAAGGCTGGGTTTTATTTTTGTGAGAAAAGCGTGTGTGGTTGGCACTTGGACCACGTGGCTCTCAGTGCATTTGTATCCTCCGATGCCCTTTGTCACTCTTCTCAGTTCCATCCGCTGTCCCGTCCGCAAAAAAAAAAAAAGGAGCGCTGCCTGCGCTGGCCACAGCCTCTCTGCTTCTGTACTTGTCTTACCACAGCAGTTTCCTTCCCAAACTGAGAAATGGGTCAGGGGCTCTTTGAGGGCAGAGGATCAGGCCTTAATCTGCTCGCTGCTCTCCTGCCACTTCCAGCCTTATGGTCGCCTCTGCACAAGCTTAACTGTGCCATCTGCCTAATGCGGGCTGCTGGGTATTGTAGGGGGTTGAGGGAAGAGCGGTCACGCTGAGATTTTCTGCTTTCAGTGGCTCCTGCCCTCTGAAGTGGGCCCATACCGAGTAAGTTCCACTTGAGCCTCCCTCCCATGAGAGTTACGCTCACAAGCTGTTGAATGTCTCTACCCGTTATCAGCCTACTACTGTTGTTACCCTGGAAATCCGAGGTAATTGTCTCAGTGATGGGACGTGGTCTTCTTTGATTCAAAGAATCTGAAAAGGCTTTAGGACAAATATTTTCTGCTTCTGTTAAAAGTGTTCTTTGTGTGATGCTTCATTTAGTTTTTATTTTCTTTTCAGTCACTTTATTAGGAAAATAAACATACAGAATCATTGAAAAAATTGTGCAGTGAATGTCCACTCACCTGTTTGAGTCTACAATTAATATTTTACTCTGATTATTGTTGTGTTGGTTTAGAGTCAGTCCTCTAGTTGCTCTTCGGAGGGTCTTTGCTCCTTTGCCTGCTGGTTTGGGGATACCAGATGGGTTCAGGAGCCACACTTTTAACCTGGTCCTTTGGGAATGAGATGGACCCCGCAGATGTGTGTTATGAGAGGAACCACCCAAAACAGTACAAGATCAGAGCAGCTGGTGATTTTGTCCCGTGTTGATCACTGAGGCTGTGGGCTGCTACCTCTAGAACATGCAGTAGGCACTCAAGAAATGGCAGGCCCCCTGTTCCCTTTAGGGGAGAGGCTTGGATAATGGGTAACCTGTGTTTTCAGGTGATTCCAAGGGCAACTTTGGTGACTCAAAACCAGAGTGTCTTCAATCCTGAGGCAGAGGCAGCGTACTGTCCAGCTGTGGTGCTGTGGTGAGAGTCACTGATGGAGCTCAGGCTGGAGCCGCACTCACTAGAGCAGGCCCAGGCAGCAGAGCAGGTAGGATTCATTAACCAGAAGCCTCCTGTGAGCACAGATGGAGTTTGGCCTTGTCAGCATCTGCTCATCTACTGATCTGCTCATCTGCTGAATGTTACTGTGTTGCTCAAAAGATAAACAGTATTTCCCATTTGTGATCTTAATGCCAGGTTTCTGTTTTTGTTTGTTTCTAAAGCTCTTGGTTTAATAGCATCTGTTTGAATAACTAAAGAAATCAATAGGGTGAGTTTTGAACTGTTTCCATGGTTTTGTGTTTATCCTGCTGTTTTTGGAGGTGTCACGATACTCTCTCCTTAAGAGCTTCAGCCTCCACGCACATGGGCTCCCTGACTTTCAGAAAATCAAGATGACAGAGCCGTGCTGCGTTGGGTAGAAGATGGTTTTCCCCTCTTCCTCACTTTGGAGTCAGTTCTCCTGTTAAGGTTTTAGTGGCTCCCAATGGTCCTTCCTGTTGACACATGTCTCTGTGGCATTTGAAAGAACCCAGGTGCCTGTTTCTAGTTGGGCCAGATCCTCTGCAGGGATGAGGATGTGGGTGTCAGTGTGTTTCCGAGGACAGACTTAAGCAGAATCTGTGGTCGTGTGGCTGGTTCCAGGGCCCAAGGGCAGGTACTGGAGTACTACAGCCTTGGCCTGGGGCAGAAAGCCAGGTTAGGGGAACCCTTGGAATCCAAAGGAAAAACTGAAGGGAAAAAGCATTCCAAGCAAGACATTGGTCTGCAGAGGGATAGGCCAAGAGGAGAATCCGTGTGAGAGGGGCAGGGTGGGCTGGAAGCTAAATCAGAGGTGGTGGCTTCATGCGGAGCTGGAAGGAACTGTAGCCCCACGTACCTTTTCCAGGGCATCTGCAGCCTGGGTCAAGAGCAGGGCTTAGAAGCCTCAACCAAAGGTAGCCACTGAGAATGTCTGTTCTTCTCCTTGCCCATCTTCTCTGTGGAGGAAGGTAAAGGGTAACACCTCTCTACACTGCACATGAAAACACACCCACACACACACGTACACACACACACACACACACGCACGTAGGAAGAGGTCAGAAAACTTCCCGAAAACAGATAAGCTAAAATTGCCTCAAAATAGTTTGAACCGAATGTACCATGGGTTTCCCACAGTCGTGGCATGATCTTTACTGCATGATTTGGTGCACAATAGGGAAAGGACATTTCACAAGGTGAACCCGATCCTGCCTTCCTAGTAGGGTTCTGGATGTTTCCTCTGGGATTTCCAGTGGCCAGACATTAGCCTTGCACCCCCAAATATGGATGTATGGCTCCTTCCTGAGCAACTGCCCACCTTCCTAAAAAAGACTGCTTTCTCCAAGCCCAGAAGCAGCACCTCACACCCCCAAGTCCCTCTTGACCCTGTTCTGGATCAGCCAACTAGAATTGGGGCCAGTTTTGTTCCAGGAGGAGTGACCAAGAAATCTGAAATTGTTGGTGGGAGGGAGGGGGCCAAGAAAGGGTGCAAGAAGTGATGGCCAAGGCTCAAGTCTTCATTTCCTTTAAGAAAAAAGAGATGACTATGAGGAATGAGTGTTTGGGCTAGATGACCCAGGCCCGCGGTTAGTCAGTGCTTCAACTGTAGGTCTTCAGACATAATTGAGTCACCTAATGAGGCTTTGTTCTCGTGTGTTGAAGCATCAGCCTCTGAACTGGCCTCTGACAGTCTCTCCAGCACTCTCCTAGGCACTGTCTTGAAGCCCCGGAGAGGGCAACTTGCCTGCCCACTGACTGCTTCAGCGCTGACTGACCCCAAGACCTCCAGGCCTTCACAGCCGCAGGTACCAGCCAAATGCCCCCCTTCCCATAGGTGGCAACTGGATAGATGCTGTTGGGTGTGCTGAAGCCAGTCAAGGCAATGGACTCTTCAGAAAGAGTTTTCTGCTTTTGACTGATCCGAACTGTCCTTGTTCACATTCTTTCCTGGTCAGGGTGGAACTGACAACTGGTATGCTCCACCTTGTCCAGGAGTCGGGGAGGAGCCCGCCATATGGTGCCCTGTCTGGGTCACATCTTAGCTGTTGTGTTGGGAGCAAGCAGAACAAATCTGGCAGGCCGGGCGAGGTTGTCTCCTGTGCCCACACCTTCTTCTTCCTTTCTCATCCGTCTTTCCCAACATGGCTACTCAGATGGCTGTTGTCGACTGAAACAATATATATACACAACGTGAGAGTTATGAGTTAAGTTTTACCTGGGGCAAAATAAGAAGTTTAGTCTGGGAGACAGCGTCTCAGGTAGCTCTGAGGAAGTGCTCCACAGAGGTAGCGGCTAAGGTCAGTACTAGACATGATTTTAGTGGAAGGGGGTGCATGCAGTTGAGCACGCATCTTGGCAAAGGCTTGCAGCCAGTCGTGAGCAGCAGATGTCACTGTGAACAACCTCGTCTTTTTCACTGTGAACAACCTCGTCTTTTCTAGATATGAGAAGATGTAAGATTTGGGCTCGTAAAATCTCCTCCTGAAAATATCTGTTGATACCTATCTGCAGGCCTGGTCTGCTGGTTTCCCAGAGTACAGAGCGCCTCATTCCTGATCTCCATCCTGAACTCCAGTCAGAGTGTGTTGAAGGTCAGTTACTGCAGTGGCTAGAGTGACTTAATCCTTGTAGAGGCAGATGGCAAGTGCCCATTTCCAGTTGGCATGGTGTTGTTCCTGCCAGAGTCAGCTTCTGAGCAACATTAGGAGTATTAGTCATTTGTACCATAGCGTGAAGAAGTTTATATGAGTCAGCGTCTTTGTATCTTAATTTGAGGTTGAACTGCTGTCTCTGTTGTTTAAGGCATTAGGGCAACTGGGCAGACGTGGGAGGACGAGGAAGGTCCTTCACCTCTAGAATAATACCTCGGTTGTGACTTGGAAGCCAGTCAGTAGTCCCAGGTAATAAATAAGAATTTTTAAAAATGTGTTTAGTCCCTTTTTGTCTTTATCAGAAGATTGGATGCTTTCAGACATTCTGGATAAGCTTCAACATAATTTTGTGTTGCTGGCAAGAGACTTCACTGTTCCCTCAAATTTTATAAAATAAATTTCTTTGGTATTTGAAAGAGCTTGCCAGAAACTAGTGAAGGAGGTGTTTACAATGTCATCCACAAGGACACTGGGTTCCTGGAGGTGATGTGCTCTGTGGGGGCCTTGCAAGGTGCTGGAGCCCTGGAGCCCATGGCGTGGACCGAGCAATCTCTGAGTGTCTCCCGAGTTAGGCGAGCAGTTTGCAGTGGGTTGTAGAGGTCAGGACCATGCTGGTTCATGCCAGAAGTCTGGGATCCCCATAATATAGTAGGAAACACATATTTGGTCTCTGTCCCTGGTTCCTGGCACAGAACTTCTAATACTGTTGGAATTTCCTGTGTAATAGGAGTGTCCTTTGTTATTCAAAACAAAACCCTTTCAACCACACAGGCAGTTTATGCTAGTAAGGTTGACTCTTCCTGGGCCCCTATAGGTGGTGTCTTGGTAAGGGCTGGTTGCTAGAGGACTTTTCAGCCCCATCCTTAGACCCCCCTTCAGAAAGGCTGAAGTTAATCACCAGTAGCCAGTGATTTCATCAGTCATATATTAAGTAATGAAATGCTCAAAATTTTCCAAGCGAGGCTTCAACAGTATGTGAACCGAGAACTTCCAGGTGTTCAAGCTAGATTTAGAAAAGGCAGAGGAACCAGAGAGCAAATTGCTAACATCCATTGGATCATAGAAAAAGCAAGAGAGTTCCAGAAAAACATCTACTTCTGCTTTATTGACTACACCAAAGCCTTTGACTGTGTGGATCACAACAAACTGGAAAATTCTTCAAGAGATGAGAATACTAGACCAGCTTACCTGCCTCCTGAGAAATCTGTATGCAGTTCAGAAAGCAACAGTTAGAACTGGACATGGAACAACAGACTGGTTTCAAATCAGGAAAGGGGTACGTCAAGGCTGTATATTGTCACCCTGCTTATTTAACTTCTATGCAGAGTACATCATGTGAAATGCCAGGCTGGATGAAGCACAAGCTGGAATTGAGATTGCCGGGAGAAATACCAATAACCTCAGGTATGCAGATGACACCACCCTTATGGCAGAAAGTGAAGAGGAACTGAAGAGCCTCTTGATGAAAGTGAAAGGGGAAAGTGAAAAAGCTGGCTTAAAACCCAACATTCAAAAAACAAAGACCATGGCATCTGGTCCCAGCACTTCATGGCAAATAGATGGGGAAACAGTGACAGAGTTTATTTTCCGGGCTCCAAAATCACTGCAGATGGTGACCACAGCCATGAAATTAGAAGATGCTTGCTCCTTGGAAGAAAAGTTATGACCAACCTAGACAGCATATTAAAAAGCAGAGACATTACTTTGTTGACAAAGGTCCATCTAGTCATGGAATAGATCCACGGTTTTTCCAGTAGTCATGTATGGATGTGAGAGTTGGACCGTAAAGAAAGCTGAGCACTGAAGAACTGATGCTTTTGAACCATGGTGTTGGAGAAGACTCCTGAGAGTCCCTTGATCTGCAAGCAGATCAAACCAGTCAATCCTAAAGGAAATCAGTGGTAAATATTCATTGGGAGGACTGATGCTGAAGCTGAAGCTTCAATACTTTGGCCACCTGATGTGAAGAACTGACTCATTGGAAAAGACCTTGATGCTGGGAAAGATTAAAGGTGGGAGGAGAAGGGGACAACAGAGGGTGGTCAGAAGTACAGGTAGTGACAGGTACTGGGACTTGTGACTGGTGTCTGAAGCCCGGGCAGTCTTGTGGACTGAACCCTTAACCTGTGGGGTCTGCACTGACTCCAGAGTTAGAATTAGAGTTAGTTAGAGTTAGAATTGAATTGAGGGACTTCCCTGGTGGTCCAGTGATTAGGACTCCGAGCTTTCAGTGCTGAAGGCCTGCATTTGATCCCTGGTCAGGGAACTAAGATCCCATAAGCCATGTGGCATGGACAAAAAGAAAACCAGTTGAATTGAATTGCAGGGCACCCAGTGGTGATAACTAGATATTGGTATGGGGGAAAAGCCACACATTTGGTGTCAGAAGTGTTAGGCGTAAAAACAGCTCATCGCTAAGCCAAAGGGCAAGCTCGTCTAGAGATACGAGGAAATAGAGTGGAGGGGGACTGCCCCCATTCTGTCTTTTGAAGTTCTGTAATAACCTCAGGATCAGGAAATGGGAGGCCAGAATACTGAGAGTCATTCTTTCAAATCCATGAAGCTAGCATTCCTATGGAGAACATTGGCTTCCTGAAACCCTGGGAGGTGTGACCCACAGCCATGTGGGGAAGCCTGCTGTGACCTATAGACCCAGGGCTTTTACCTTGGTGGTGACGCAGGCTCTTGTAATCAGTGCTTGGGCACAGCTCACCCCATGACCTGGGAGCCTGGCCTTGGCAGAGGGGGCAGCGCCAGGGTTCAGGCAGAGAAGGCCTCCTGGGCTCGGGCTGACACTTGCAGCTTCACCAAAGCACCAGGAGGTCCAGAAGGAGCATGTTTCTGTCTGTTCAGGCTCATCCTGCCAAGATGCCAGTTTGGTTTACAGATACTGTTACCCTTGTGCCAAGCTCCAAAGAGGGCTGGTTTCTAGGAAATCGAGGTTGGTTGTATGGTTCGTGCGGTATCCCAGCCAGAGCCTGGATGAGGTGACTCAGAGTGTGTGGTTGTCAGGACTTCCTTTCCAGGTTCCGCCCTCCCCCTCCTGTTTGGGTCTCCCCCTAGCTCTCAGTATGCACACAGACCCAGTGGACTCTCCAGGTCATCATCTTTCAAGGTTATTTCCCCCCGAAGCTACAAGGCTCTCTGTTGACCATAATCGAATAAGAGGCATGCAGGTACAGACGTGGCCTCGACACCTGTCACGCCCTTTCCTCCTCAGGTCTCTTCGATGACCTCCTGTTCATTTTTTAGGCCTTGCCCAACCCAGTCGCCATCGCAGAGTGTCCACCACACTTGCCCTTCCCCACGTGGAATGAACGTTCCCTTCCTCGGGTCCCATTGCATCTTGTTAAATTCATCCCAGTGCTGCTCTTTGTTTTGTTGAGATAAAATGCACAGTAAGTGAGGTCTGACACATACGTTTGTCAAATGTACACAGTCACGTAGCCACCACCATAATCAAGACAGAACAGAATTGGTCCCCAGATTTCTGCATGTTCTCCTGTAGTCAGACCCTCCCTTTCCCGTCCATCCTCGGCAGCCTAGGTCTGATTTCTCCCCAGAGCTTCCCCTTTGTAAGAATAGCACGCACGTGGAATTGTAAAGTAGATGGCTTTTCAGTCTGGCTTCTTTCACTTGGCAAACATCATGTGTTGTGTGTATCGCTGGTTCATTCCTTCCCCTGAGTGTTCATAACTTTTCGATCATATCTCTGCGTGGACCTCTTCTGCCTTATCTGCATATCTGAACGCTTTCCTGTCTGTCTTGTGGGCACACAGCTGAGCTCCTCCAGGGCTGGACGGTGCCTGCGTGCCCTGAAACCGCAGACTGAACTGGGCAGGGCGGTGCTGGGCAGCTGCGTGTTGACAGTGGTGGTCCTTGACCGGCTCCTCCTTGCTGGGAGGAGCCAAGTGTCTCAGGCAGCAGGGCCGCTGCGCAAGTCTGACCCGTCCTGAGCTGCTGCTCTCTAGGGCCCTGGCTGGTCCCTGCTTGGGCTTTGTGTTCAGCAGGGACCCAGAGAGCCGCCCAGGGAAGGGCAGGCTGGCTTCCGATAAACCAGCCTGCCCTCACTTTGATGGTGGGATGCCAGCACGTTTACTGGGGACTTTGGCAGAGTCTGTGGATCCCGTGGCCCTCCGGGTCTCTGTGTCTGAAATTCCTGGGGGTGTGGTGCTGGCGTGTGCCTGTCTAGTTCCTCTAGGCAGGAGAAGCCCTCTTTGGGCCTTGTTTTCCCTGAGTCACAGCCACGCCGGCTTGTGAGTTAAAAATAGGCCTCGGGACATCTGCGCCATGACAGCCCCTCCCTGGGCCCCAGGCTGACCTGGAATGCTTTTGTAAATATTTGGGAACTTGCAGTTCTCAACCGCTTTTCCTCCTGCCTAGTCTCCTGGGCCAGCTCAAGTTTGAAGCACTCAGGCTGGCGGCACATGTGGAGGCCCTGGGGCTCGGAGCCGCTCCCAGAAGCCAGTGGAAGTGGGAGCGTTTGCTGTAGGGACAGTGGCTGGGGGTAGAGCTAAAGGGGTTGAGTCCAGACTGAGCAGGGTTCCCCTCCCTGCCGGCCCGGCCGTAGACGAGTTACACAGCTTCTCTGCACCCAGGTTTTCCCTTGCACGTTGTCTGCCCCTCCCCCGGCCCCAGGGTACTGCCGAGGGTTAAAATGACTGAGTGTGTAAAGCACCTCACAGGCCCAGTGCACAGGTGGCTACTCTGGCCACCTCTCGTCTTGCCAGCCGATTTTGCCAGCAAACATTACACCTTTGCATCAGCCATCGAAGGCAAGGATTAGAGGTTCTGAAAGGAGGATTCGGTGGCGTCCACACCTCCTTCCGATGCTGCTCGGATTTCCTCCTCTGTTTTGGTCTCCTGCCACCACTGTGTCTTTACATCACTTCAGCAGCTGCCCAAGTGGCACTGGTAACTCGGGACTCACCAGCCGAGAGAGGACTGTAGCCATGCTTAAAATAGACACGTCCCGTGGCTCTGCAGGCCCCCGGTAGCCCGTGGTGTCTACCCTCCCCGGCTGAGCCGGACTCTGGGCGGCTGGAGGCCACAGACCTCCCCAAGAGGCAAGCCAGGCTCTCCTTGGTCCAGAAGCCCTGAGGGTATGTGTCCTCAGCCTCTCCCTCCATGGCTGCTGCTGGCCAGAGGTTACCAACCATTCCTCCGAAAGCAGCCTGGGAGGGTGTGGGGCCGGGCACGGAGGAGACAGAGCTGGAATGGCCGCACCTTAGGCCTAGCTGCAGTGAGTTGGGGGCTGGACTAGTTCTGGCCTTGGTGTAGCGGGGTGAGGGGAGCCGCTGGGAGGTTTTTAAAGGTGGAAAGTCAGGCAGGCCTGCCTAAGAGGGCAGCCTGGGAGGGGAGCTCGGAAAGAATAGATGGCTGTATTTAGTTGATCTCGTTTCTTCTGAAGCCCCAGACCAGGTCATTGTGCCTGAATGTAAGTGTCTCAGAGAATGTAAGTGTTTCAGAGCAAGGCTCTCGCAGAAGGGTTCAGCCCTTCCCATTCAGAGGAGACGCCCAGACGGGGTGACGTTGCTCCCGGAGCAGCGTCCCTCTCCTGCTGACTTTAAGTCTGTCTGTGACCCCTTCCTCCACGGCCTCCTCCCCCTGCAGGTGCCACCATGGAGTCTGACTGCTGCTGAGCGGCCCCGGGCAGGAAGCGCGCAGCCAGGAAAAGTGGCCCCAGACGGTCACGGTCACCATGGCGTCCACCAGCGCGGAGAGCCAGCTGCAGAGAATCATCCGCGATTTACAAGGTACGGCTTAGCGCTGAGGGAGCTGTGGTTGTGCTTTCCTGGGGCCAGCTGAGTTTCAGCCCTGTGATCTCTGTTTACACCGACGGTAATCGGAGCCCTCGGCACACATCACTGAAATATTTGGGGCTCAGATGTCCACCCCGTGTGAGGCTGGAGGAACTTGCCTGGCCCTCGTCTCAGACACTGTACAGGCAATGTGTAGAGAAAATCAGATACCCGTTTTTGTGTCTGACTGTAGTGTGTGTGTGTGTGTGTGTATACACACACCACTGGGCAATGCTGGAGCTGGCTCCTCTGTGAAGGAGGATTCACCCGCCCTCTGAGTAGGAAGACGACATACCTGCCTTTCTTGTTTTGCTCTTCCACCTGGTCCCGGGTGAACTCACTCCAGTTGGGCCTGCTGCCTCCCAGCCTTTCCTGAGCTTGGTGTTGCCCAGCGAGAGAGACTGGCTCGTGGGCCTTGGCTGCACAGAGGGAGAGTGGGCAGGGGTGCCTGCGAGGAGAGCAGGCTTGGAGAAGTGGGCTGTATTCTCTACTGACTGCGGAGTCCAGGGCCCAAGGCCACCTTTTGGTGCCGTCCCGAGGATCAGAGTTTTAGCAAGTTTTCCATCCCTCATGGATCACCAGGGCAGATCTTGTGAGCCTCTCTGGAGCACCAGCGCATGTGCTGTGCCCCCTTCTTCCACGTCACGGGGGCCCTGGTGACACTCCTAATAAACTCAAGGCCCAGGTCCCTTACTGCTCAGACCTGTGATGACCAACTGCAGTCGCTCCAGGCCAGCGGAGGCCGCAGGAGTGTTCATTGTGAGGTCAAAACTGGATGAGATAAAAATCACTTTCTCAGGCTTCTCTCCTATTTATGTAGAGCTTTGGGCCTCTACTAGCTGATGATTACGTGGCGTTTCACTGTGCCAGGCACGAGTCTCATAGATAATAACTCACTGGGTCCTCACGTTTGGTCCTGTGAGGCAGGAACCATTTCATTCCCATTTTGCAGATGTAGAAACAGACCCAGAGAGGCTAAGTGACTTGCTTAAGGTCACACATCCCGTCAGATAGAGCCTAGGTTTGCACACACAGCTGGTGCCATGGGCTGCGCTCTTAACCACACCAGTCTACATCCAGCTGCAATGTGAGATGCCTCTTTTCTTTTTAAATCTACACACACATATGCACACACACACATATGCGCGCACACACACAGAAGGTACAGTGACAGTCCCTGCAAATCCGAGTTTGCCCTGGTCTTCAGAGCCTTCTCCACAGAGTGGACCGTCTTCTCTGTGTTTCAGTCTCGGTTCTCTAGGATGGACTCTGGGACCTGGGTCCTGATTGGAGGGAAGAGAGAGGAAGGGAGGAGCCCGTGGCAGAGCTCGTGAGCCTGGGAAGAGGACAGGCAGCTGCTTTTGTTCAGTTGCCCTTCTCCACCCCGAGAGCTGTCCTTGTCTGTCATCCCCCACGTCCCAGGTCATCTCAGTGTCCAGTACACAGTGCTAAGAGCACCTCAGTGGGAAGTTTCAAAAGGCATCACACTTTGTCAAGACCCTTTCCTTTCATCTGTTGGTAACGGGCAGAGTTTAGAGCAGGAAATTTCATATTCCATATCCAAGGCTTCTTTCTGCATTTCAGGAGTTCCCACGTCAGATTGTGAGCTTTGCCCCTGCCTGAGGGTGGAGGAGGAAGGCTCTGTGTCCTTCCCAGTCCCTGGCCCCTGGCCCTTGGAGCCCCCACGGCAAATGCTTCTCATCGGGCACACTGGACATTGGTCATATGTTGTGAGACTCAGTCCCAAAGAACCTGTCTTTGCTGTTGGCTCCCTTTGCCTGAGGGGTCAGAGTTGGTTAACTTTTAACAGCTCAGGCCCAGCTTCAGTCCTTGGCACATCTGCTTTCTAACAGCTCCTTTTCTTTCAAGAATTGTCAGTGAAGGCAGTTTTGTCTTGCATATCTCAAACCATCTCAGCTGAGGATGTTTTTCTCAGGGTCTAAACCAGACCCAACTTCTGACAGTCCGTCTGTTCCACAGAAGAGCTGTGAGTGTCAGAGGGATTTCTCCTCTTTTTCTGCATTAGTAAGTAAATCGTCTTAGAAGTTAAGAGAGGACCTCTGGGGTCAGAACCAGGATTCTCTTGAGAGAACGAGGGTTCTTGTTCCAGCTCTGCCATTTGCCACCCTTAATCTTTGACCAAGTGCTCTGACCTCTCTGTGAGCTCCTTGTCTGTGAAGTGGGGATGAAAATGCCGACCTTTGTCAATTCTATTTTGTACCATTTTTTTTTTCACATTTTAACAGCTATGAAATTGGGCTCATCTTAAAATCAATTGCATCTTCAGTTCAGTTCAGTTCAGTCACTCAGTCATGTCCAACTCTTTGCGACCCCATGAATTGCAGCACGCCAGGCCTCCCTGTCCATCACCAACTCCCGGAGTTCACTCAGACTCAGGTCCATCGAGTCGGTGATGCCATCCAGCCATCTTATCCTCTGTCGTCCCCTTTTCCTCCTGCCCCCAATTCCTCCCAGCATCAGAGTCTTTTCCGAGCTTCGCATGAGATGGCCAAAGTATTGGAGTTTCAGCTTTAGCATCATTCCTTCCAAAGAACACCCAGGGCTGATCTCTTTTAGAATGGACTGGTTGGATCTCCTTGCAGTCCAAGGGACTCTCAGGAGTCTTCTCCAACAGCACAGTTCAAAAGCATCAATTCTTCGGCGCTCAGCTTTCTTCACAGTCCAACTCTCACATCCATACATGACCACAGGAAAAACCAACCTTTGTTGGCAAAGTAATGTCTCTGCTTTTGAATATACTATCTATGTTGGTCATAACTTTTCTTCCAAGGAGCAAGTGTCTTAATTTCACGGCTGCAGTCACCATCTGCAGTGATTTTGGAGCCCCAAAAAATAAAGTCTGACACTGTTTCCGCTGTTTCCCCATCTATTTCCCATGAAGTGATGGGACCAGATGCCATGATCTTCGTTTTCTGAATGTTGAGTTTTAAGCCAACTTTTTCACTCTCCTCTTTCACTTTCATCAAGAGGATCTTAGATTTGTTGAAATAAAGCAATTCCTGCCTCGCAGTTCTCTGTTGAATAAGGAAGACACACAGAGGTCTGGCCCCTAAGCGGCACTCAGTTGGCAGAAGCAGATGGTGGTGTCGCTCTTGCCATTGTCGTCATGACCACTGTTCGCACATTCTGGGTCCTCAGGAAGCCTGGATCTACCTGTACTGAGCAGTGGGGTTATGGTGAGGAACAAGAAACATGGTGGGGTAGAGGATAAAGCCCTCAGGAAGTCTGTGTTAGGGACTGCTGTAGGATTCGTCCATGCAGCGGGCGTTTTGTCCAAATACTGCTTGCAAATTATGAGGCCTTCTTGGTGGGCTTCCAGGGCCAGCCGAGAAAGGTGCCGAGTCAGCAGGCTCTCAGGACAACCTCGTGCCTTCTGACCCGGAGTTCCAGCCCATGGGTGTTTACACAGCACACACATGTGCACAGTGCTTTGCCATCGTGGACCACTTGCTCCTGCTTCCCCGGGTCATCCTGCTGCTCTCTCTGAGGCCAGACTCCATCTGGTTACATGTTCCTGTTTGTTGTCTTAAAGATGCTGTGACAGAACTAAGCAGAGAATCTAAGGAAGCAGGGGAACCCATCACAGATGACAGCACCAACTTGCATAAGTTTTCTTATAAACTTGAGTACCTCCTCCAAGTAAGTGACTCCCGTCGTGTGTTGCTTTCTGCTCTGTTGTCTCTTGTCTCCCTCTTGGCTGCCTCATCAATACACAGGATGCAGCTCCGAAAGCTTAGTGGAGCTGTTGAGCCCTCCTGGTTAGACTGAAGGTCAGAGCTATCCCCAGCCTCCAAGTGTGATCATCTGGTGAATCAGATTGTTGTCCCTCAGGATGGTGTTGGGAACTGAGAGCATTCTTCAGAGATTTTGGCTTCCCTGGTAGCTCAGCTGGTAAGGAATCCACCTGCAATGCAGGAAATACCGGTTCGATTCCTGAGTCAGGGAGATCCCCTGCAGAAGGGGACAGTTACCCACTCCAGTATTCTTGCCTGGAGAAGTCCATGGACAGAGGAGCCTGGCAGGCTGCAGTCCATGGAGTCACAAAGAGTCGGACACGACTGAGTGACTATCGCTTCACTTCAGAGATGTACGTCCTTTTAATGCAGGTCACAAGGTCTCTGTATAGCAGAGATCTTCACTTTGAGGCAATCCCATACCCCTTTGGCATCCCAGTGAAAGCTATGGAATCTCTCCCCAAACATAGTTATATGTACCTGGTCACATATTTTCCAGGAGGCTGTGGGCCCTCTGAAGACTATCCAGAAGTCCCCATTTTAGAGCCTTGCTCCTCAAAGTGTGGTCATAGACCAGAAACATCTGCATTACCTGGGAGCAAGGCAGAAGTGCCCTCTTGGTTCCCACCTTGACCTGCTGAATCAGGACCTCTGAGGGCAGCCCAGGAAGCTTTCTTTTAACACATCGACTGTATAACCGAGCTTTTATCTGCTCGGCTCAAGAAACACGGATCTAGAGAACCTGCAGATGTGGAAAAATATAGGCAACTACAATAGGTAGGAAGGAAATGGACCAATACAATAACAAAACTTATCTCAGGGTGATGGTGTTAGGCATTATAATTTTTTCTTTTCTATTTTAGTTTATTTTATCCAGACCTCCTAACAATGTATGCACATGTTTTATAATCAGAAAAAATGCCATAGAACGTTAGGTTATAGGAGGATACCCTCCATCATTTGAACACCGTAAGTTTGCATCATCACCTCCCACCAGAGCGAGTGGCGTGAGAGCCCACTGGAGGACGTGTCGCAGTGTCTTGAAGTCTCACCTTTCACGTGCCTTTTCAACTGCTTCTATTGTTTTACACTGTGGAAGTATTAATGGGCTTTTTTTTTTCCCTGAATTCACCTATTTTGGTTTGGGTTTTGAAATGACTCATGGCTGACATTTATTTGGACTTATTCTATGTATATTAAAACAGTACTGAAACTTGAGTTGCGTAACTGGGGTAAGATGTCACTAACGCATTTCCCTATGTCGAGGCACTGTTAATAACTCTTCATGTTGCCCTGGAACTTTTCTCTTGCATTTCTTTTCCGTGTGTTAATAGCATCTTTGGAGGCTTCCATCCAGCTGTATGCACAGAGGTCACTTTGGGGGCCTGTTATTCCTGAATCTCCCTGGTCATATGACCTTGAGCTAGTTGCTTAACCTCTCCTAGTCTGTTTCCTCACCTATAAACTGGGGACTAAAACACCCTCATTCATCAGTAAGTAAAAATAATGCCAATAAAGAGCCTCACTCAGTGCCAGGCAACTAAGCACCTGTTGTTATTACCCATCATTAAATGGTGGGATAAACAGCAGTGTGTGTGAACGTCCTCTCTCTCCTTTCTCTGCCCAGTTCGATCAGAAAGAGAAGGCCACCCTCCTGGGCAACAAGAAGGACTACTGGGACTACTTCTGTGCCTGCCTGGCCAAGGTGAAGGGTGCAAACGATGGGATCCGATTCGTCAAGTCCATCTCAGAGGTGAGTGAAACAACCAGCGATCTCACCTCTTCCCCTTTCCGGCTTAAGCCTCTCACAGAAGCCTGCCGGGTGAGCGTTTACTATGCCGAAGAGCGGCTGAGTCCAGCCTGTGTGTGAGACCCCAGCCCACACGTCACTCACAGGGTGGGCTGTTCACATTGCAGTCTGCTCGTGGTACCCCCAAAGAGATGGACAGCACAGGACACCTTCACCTTTTTTTTGAAGAATTGGTTTCTTAAAGAAAATCTTTACAGTTTGCTAGGCTACTTTCTCTACGCCCAGAAAACTTGGATTTGAGATGAAGAGAGTGTAGTGGGATCTTGAGAGACATTTCTTAAAATGCCAGCAATAAGCAGCTTCCCACATTAAGTTCTAAACCCCCCAAGAGCAGAATGCCATTGCTTTGCTGTTTTACAAAACTCCAGATCAATAACAACACACATTCTCTGTCTCATCAGTCTAGTCCATTTGTTAGTGAATGACTTTGCACGTTAGGGAATCCACCTAGATTTGAGACAGGAGGTTTATACATTTCATCTTTCTTTTCTGTATCTCGTCAGTAAGTCTAAGGTCCCTTTAAAATCAGAGCACATGCTCCTAGGCTGGCCTCCCACAAAGGCCACAGGGTCATGTGCTCTGGGAAGGACTCCCCAGCTGTAACACCTGGAGCTGGGTAGGTTTCCTCTTATAGAGAATGACAGCGTTAGACATGCGGACCCTGAGGGCTGGGCATCTTCCACCAGCTGTACCTTCCGACAGCTGAGAAAATGAGGGAAGATCCTGGCTCAGAGGAATTGGTTTAATGTCCACATGTACAGACAGGTCTTGTGAGATCGTGCCTGGTGGGACACTCGGGTACATGATGAAGTGTTGTATTGCTTCTCTATGTAGTGCAGTGAGTTTTGATTAGATGCTAACAAAACTTAAGGAATTGAATGATGAAAGTGGACCCGTGATCTCAAAAAGTTCTTAAAAAAAGGCTATGCAGTATCTTCATTTGATATACAAAGGAACTATTGTTGTTCCCTTCCCCAAAGGATGTTTAAAAAGACCTTTTAACATAACTCCTTTCACACATATAATGGATTCAGTTAATAGGCCTGACTTAAAATGTAGCCTCAAGTGTTTGCCTTTAAAATATTAAATGTTCTAAGTGCTGTTACTATGGCCATTTTATTAATTAGGACAGGCCCTTTCCTTGGGAGCTTATTGACACAAGCTGTTATGTGGAGTTTTTTTTTTTTTAGATTCAGCGGGACCTGGGTGTGGATGTGTGTACGTGTGATCGATACGCTTCACTTCACGATGCCTTGCTCAGCTGTTCTCAGCTGCCTGGGTCCCTGGTTGTCACCGCTAAGCACTTTGTTCTCACCTCACTCATAAGTGGAAAAGCATTTGGATGTGGGGATGTCATCTGTCAGGATCCACTCCCTGTGCACATGCCATGGTGGATTTTACAAAACCAGTGGGTCAGGCTGCTGCTACCACCTTCATTTCCAAACCCTCTGGCTGTACCCCAAACCCACAAAACTCACATGGAGAAATGTCCTACAGACTCTGACAGAAATGTCTTATGAGGTTTCACACCTTCTCATTTTTTAAAATTACCTCATGTTGTGGTATCATTTCCTCAAGTCAGCGATGAGAAGGCATGGAGCCCTGAGCTTAAAGGTGCTGGGAACTGAGATGTTTATAACATCGTGAGCATGCTGGTGCTGGAGGCCATACCTCATGTTTCCTGTCTCAGCCCAGCGCCGTGGTTAGCTTCTTAATAGGATGGAGGGTTGTTGTCATTGTTCAGTCACTAAGTCCTGTCCGACTCTTTGCGACCTCACGGGCTGCAGCACACAGGCTTCCCTGTTCTTCACCATCTCCTGGAGCTTGCTCAAACTCATGTCCATTGAGTCAGTGATGCCATCCAACTATCTCATCCTCTGTCATCCCCTTCTCTTGCCCTCAGTCTTTCCCAGCATCAGGGTCTTTCCCAGTGAGTTGGCTCTTCACATCAGGTGGCCAAAGTGTTGGAGTTTCATCTTCAGCATCAGTCTTTCCAGTGAATATTTAGGGTTGATTTCCTTTAGGATTGACTGGTTGGACCTCCTTACTGTCCAAGGAATGCTTAAGAGTGAAGTGTTAGGACCATCTTTTGGTTAGACCACTGCCACCCTTCCCCAAGCCGCCAAGGTAAACACTTCTGACCTTTGAAGAGATGAGAGGGAATAAGTCTTGGCTTACCCTGGTCAGAGCCAGTGGCTGACAGAGCAGGCGCATGTGGTAAGTTGGCAGGTTTTGAGCTCCTGCCTATTATCCTGAGCGTCTGAGGCTGGATCATCAGGAGCATGAACCCTGATTTGCATACTGATCTCAAGTGTCTTGCTAGGGCCGGGCTCTCTGACCAGTTTGCCCCACCTCTATCACAACAAGCCAGAAACCTCTTTAGAAGCCATGTTTTGTCACTGTGGCGAGAGGTTGTGAAGGCAGGCCTGTACCTGGACCCTCTATCCACCTCAGGGTTATTTGCACCCCCTCCCGCTTCCACATGGGCTCCAGCCAAGCCCCCTTGCCTTTTCTGCTGCCTCTCTTCTCCCAGCACTTCAAAACCCAGCCCAGACATGTGCTAAACAGAGACCATCTCTCGCTCCTCAAGGGTACTTCTATGAGGAGCCCTCCATTTATCTCCGGCTTGTTTTCTAAAGATTCCAGATTAAACCAGACCATTTTCATCTCTGACTCTAAACCCAGGGATTCTGAGGGAGCAGAGGAGGAAGAATGACCTTCCAGTAGATCCACAGTAGATGCTTGAGCCTCTCATGACTGTGTCTTCTATGGCACGTTTGTTGGAGTCCACAGATTATTCTCAGATGGAGGCCTGCAAGACGTCCACACACTTGAGGCCTTTTTCTCTGAAGCGACGTTCTCAAATGTTTTGTGTTCTTTGAGGGACTTGAGTGAAGCTTATGTGTAGGGAGAACTGGGTGGCATTTTCCGCCCTGTTTCTGTTTTCGCCAGGCATCCTTGGAGGCTTGTTTGGAATTAGGCTAACAGCTCTTGGTTTCTATTTTATCTACTTTTTCCAGCTCCGAACATCTCTTGGAAAAGGAAGAGCATTTATTCGCTACTCCTTGGTACACCAGAGGTTAGCCGACACTTTACAGCAGTGCTTCATGAACACCAAAGTGACCAGGTAAGTGCGTGGCAGTTCTGGCTTTACCCCGCGTGATTCAGAGGTGACCTGAAGGCCCCTCATGAGCAGTGCGGGCACTAGTTACAGTGGACAGAGAAAGACAAATACCGTATGTCTCTCATGTGGAATCTGAACAACAGTATGAATGAACGTATTTATGAAACTGTTGAAACAGGCTCACAGACACGGAAAACAAACTTCTGGGGGAGAGGTAAGTTGAGAGTATGGGATTAACACATACACAGTACTATATATAAAGTAAACAACAAAGATTTACTGTATGGTACAGGGAACTATATTCAGTATCTTGTAATAAGCTATAATGGAAAAGAATTTTTAAAATATAGACAGGTACATATATTGTTGTTGTTCAGTCGCTAAGTTATGTCCAACTCTTTGCGACCCCATGGACTAAAGCACGCCATGTTTCCCTGTCCTTCACCATCTCCTGGAGCTTGCTCAAACTCATGTCTATTGAGTTGGTGATGCCATCCAGCCATCTCATCCTCTGTTGCCCCTTTCTCCTTTAGCCTTCAGTCTTTTCCAGCATCAGGGTCTTTTCCAGTAGCTCGGCTCTTTGTATCAGGTAGCCAAAGTATTGGAGTTTCAACTTCAGCATCAGTCCTTCCAATGAATATTCAGTGTTGATTTCCTTTAGGATTGACTGGTTTGATCTCGTTGCAATCCAAGGGAGTCTCAAGAATCTTCTCCAGCATCACAGTTTGAAAGCATCAATCCTTTGGCACTCAGCCTTCTTTATGGTTCAACTCTCCCATCTGCACCTGACTGTTGGAAAAACCATAGCTTTGACTAGACAGACCTTTGTTGTCTATGTCTCTGCTAATTTTAATATGCTGTCTAGGTTTGTCATAACTTGTCTTCCAAGGAGCAAACGTCTTTTAACTTCATGTACATATATGTGTGTAACCAAATCACTTTACTGTACTCGTGAAACTAGCATAGTACTTGTAAATCAACTATCAAAGAAAATTATGATGCTGTTTATAATACACAAAGTGGAAACCGTCAATGTCCAATGATAGAGGGCTGTAAAATTACAGCAAATTAGTTTAAATGGCATAGCATGACATCATTTAAAATTCTAATAAGGAAGTCTATATAGCTGCTGCTAAGTCCGTGTCCGACTCTGTGCTACCCCAGAGACAGCAGCCCACCAGGCTCCCCCATCCCTGGGATTCTCCAGGCAAGAACACTGGAGTGGGTGGCCATTTCCTTCTCCAATGCAAGAAAGTGAAAAGTGAAAGTGAAGTCGCTCAGTCGTGTCCAACTCTTCGCAACCCCATGGACTACAGCCCACCAGGCTCCTGCGTCCATGGGATTTTCCAGGCAAGAAGTACTGGAGAGGGGTGCCATTGCCTTCTCCGGTCTATATAGCAACAGTGAAAATAACAATGTAACGATCAAGGGAAAAGAATGCAAATCTTATTTATTCTAATGACAACAATGAAGAAATTGCAAAAAACATATAAAAGGATTAGAAAGTATATGAGAACATGACATGATAAATAAAAGGTAGGAATATGTCATTTTTTTCTTTTTAAATTATTTTTTTTGCAGTGAACATTTTTTTTGAACACTTTTCACCAGGCATTAAAGTGTATGAGGCTTCTGAAACAAGTTCAGTTCAGTTCAGTCGCTCAGTCATGTCCGACTGTTCACAACCCCATGAATCACAGCACGCCAGGCCTCCCTGTCCATCACCAACTCCCGGAGTTCACTCAGACTTACGTCCATCGAGTCAGTGATGCCATCCAGCCATCTCATCCTCTGTCGTCCCGTTCTCCTCCTGCCCCCAACCCCTCCCAGCATCAGAGTCTTTTAAGGAGCCCTCAAACAAATGTGATAAACTAAAAGATGATAATAGCAATAATGCCAGCTGCAGTGGCAGTGCCTGTCTGTGCCACGTCCTGGCACAAGCAGAGGCCTCCATCTGTCATCCTCTCCTCCCCTTCCTGACCACAGTCCTTGGCGCACACGGAGCAGGAAGCCCTGAACTGTCACAGGTGAGGAGACAGAGGCCTAGAGAGGTCAGATGCCTCTGTCTGGGCCCCACTGATGCTCAGGTGGGAAGCAGAAACTGGGGTTCAGGTCTTAGAACTCTAATGCCAGGTGCTTTCACCTGGTAGATGGCATGTCCTTGGTGCTGGCAGACATGCCTCTCCGCAGAACCACCTGTGGAATTTTTAACACCAGCAAGCCTGGGGCCTCACCAGAGACACTGAGTCAGTGCCAGCCCCGTTGGTCTGGGCTCCCTGGAGCTTGTGACAGCAACCAGATGGGGGGCCTTCGGGCCCCTCGTGCCCCTTCCACCCCCTCAGCAGGGGGAGGAGGACAGGACGGAGAGCAGGACTGAGCACGTGGAGCTGGGAGAGGATGTCAGATTAGGAGCCTGTTAGCTGAACCTCTGTGGCTGGCCCGACTGCCCTGTCCACCTCTGCCGCCCTTCTACCTCTAGAGCTTCTTCCAGTTAATCAAAGAGATACTTCTGAATAAAAGAAAAACTATTGGGGGGAAGTATTTTGTTTCATTTTGTGTCACCTTTAAGATTGGTGTAAATGCGTATTTCTCTTGTAAGTGCTAAGCTTTGTGAATTCATGTGCGTTGAAACCTTGGCACGTTGGATTTGAAGGTGGTTGTGGGGTTAGTCACAGCTGCCATAAACCCACTTACAGTGTCTCCCAGTTCTCAGAGCTCAGCCACGTGGCTCCTTAAACTCATCAGTGTTGTCTCTTTCATTCTTACCGTTTCACATGAAGTAAAACAGCCACCACCTCAAAGTGGAGATATTTTGTTCTTTGACTTTTTTAATACATGTCTGGACAGAAATTAGCAGCGAGTTCAGTGTCCTGTATTGCATTCTCCAGAAGGGATAGAAGACAAGATGTTCTTATGGAAAGGAAGTGTTCTTTCCTTTACAACTGCCCTTTCCTGGACGGTAATTCAAATTTAAGGTTTCTCACATTCTTTGGGGGAATAGATAAGATATAAATAATAAACAAATAAGCATCTAGTTCATTTCAGTAATTCCTTGAAGAAGAGTGAGTTTAAGAGTTACATACTTCAGTGGTGAAAATCACATTGGGATGTGTATCTTTCTGTCTGTCTTTAATTAATTTAGTACCCTGAGTTGCAAGTTGATGAGGCAAAGCCGTGCTAGGAGGATGACTAAATGTACTCTTCCATTATCTTTATTGTTCCTGTACTTGACCCCTTTCCATATTTTTCTGCAGTGACTGGTACTATGCAAGGAGCCCCTTTCTGAAGCCAAAGCTGAGCTCTGACATCGTGGGCCAACTCTACGAGCTGACTGACGTCCAATTTGACCTGGCATCGAGGGGCTATGACCTGGATGCTGCCTGGCCAACGTTTGCCAGGTACTTTGAAGAATTAACTGCTTGGTTGAAAAGAGGGGAAAGAGGTGTTTGATTTTGAAGCTTGCCATCAGTCCGCTCAAAGCAGTTTTGCTAATGCAGTAAATGACCTTATGCTTGCTCCTTTTACAGACTTGGTTGCATCATGACTAGCGATAACATCTGAAGGCTCCAGCCTTAAACTTAACCTAGTTGGTTAGGTGGTATGAGTCAGTGGAGATGCATATGCAAAACACAGGGTTTTCAGATGTGTTAAGGAACTCAGTGTGGGAGCGAAGTGGAAGCAAGTGGGCTTTTCCCAGTTGTGTTCTCCTAGATACAGTTATTATCATGGACGCCAGTGAGAGGGATAGAAAGCTCATCACATAAGGGTTGTTGGAAAGTTTGCTTTGCTGTGTTTTCTTTTCCTACACCAGTACAGCGCCCACACAACTGCATTCACACAATACCCATTTCAGGAGTGAGGTGCTGAGGAAACAGGCACAGAGAGTGGAGGGACTTGCCCAGTGCCACACAGCTGGCAAGAACAGGGCCAGGGCACCAGACTTGAGTTCAACTCAAGCCCAGCACTCTTCATTTTTTTTTTTTGCTTTCTGTAAAAAAGGTGTGTTTTGTTTTTAATTCCAATTTTTTGAATTTCTTATTAGGGACTTCTTTCTGTGGAGGAAAAAGTACTGACTATAATGGAACCCATATGCCAACTACTGGGGCTTAAGAGCCAACATTTTTGCCATATTTACTTCACACGTCCTTTTTAGAATGGTTCAATTTTAAAATCATTTCAGAATTACAGAAAAGTTGTAAAAACAGTACGCAGTGCTCATCTGTCCTTCACCTCAGTTCTCTAGCTATCAGTGTTGTATTACAACTGTTTTTATCATTCTCTTTTCTTTTGACATTTTTTGGCTGCACCTCATGGTTTGGGGATTCTTAGTTCCCCAACCAGGGGTTGAACCTGCGCCTTTGCAGCAGAAGCATGGAGTCTTAACCACTAGACTGTCAGGGAATTCCGTATCACTTTTTCGCCTTATGTAAATGTGGTTTGTTTCCATTCTCATTTGAGAATATGTTACAGCCCTGATTGCCCTTTACTCCTAAGTATTTCATTGTATATTTCCTTAAATCAGGGACATCCTTTTATACAACCTCAGTACAATTGTTAAAATCGGGTAATTGACACTGATACAATACTGCTATCCAATCTACAGAACATACTCAAATTTTAAGAATTATGCCAGACACGTCTTTGAGCCAGTCCAGGATCACATCAGTGAATGGTCAGGGGTCTCTAGTCCTTGTTCATTTGGGATAGTTTCTCTTCTTTGTTGTTTATAGCATAGACATTTTTAGAAGTAGAAGCCAGTTATTTTGTAACTTATTCCTTGAATTGAGTTTGTCTAGTGTATTTTCCTATTACTGTATTCAGATTAAGCATTTTGGGAGAAATACCCCAGGCGTTGAGTCCCTCTCGGTGTATTGTACCCAGAGGTTTCATTACTAGTGAGGTTAACCATCATCGTTTGGTTATGCTGGTGTTAGCCAGGTTTCTCCTGAAGTTTTGTTTTTCTCTTTATAATTAATATGTATCTTATTGGAAGACATTTGAGACTAGGTTTTTTTTTTTTTCTTTATCCTATTTCTTTTAAATCTCTCTCCTGTTAACATCCATTGGTAAATCTTTCCTGAATCAATTACTGTCGTGGTTATCAGAGTGATTTTCTGAGTCCATTTTCCCTTCTGCATTAGTAGTTGGCATTCTGTTTGAAAAGGAAGATCTTTTCTTTCTTCTCCATCAGTTTATTCATTTGCTTATTTATAGCGGTATTGACTTGTGGATTCTTCTTGTATTCAATAGGTTATATTCATCACTGTAATAATTTTAAAGCTCAAGTTATCTCTTATTTGGCCAGTCAAAGCCCCTTCAAGCTGGTTCTAATACCTTTTTTTTTAGGAAATAAAATATAGATTCAAACAAAGCCCCACCCCATGGCCATCCTTTCTGATCTCTCCCTTTCTAGAAGTAATTACAACTCTGTAGTTGATGCATGTCATTCCCAGATATTTTTGTGTTTTACTGTGTGTTCTCATAAATGTATATATAGTTTTATTTTATAGATATATATTTTTTGCATTTGCATACATTGAATCGTGAAGTAGCTATTCTTTTGCAACTCGCCTTTTTCATTCCACTTTGTTTTTGAGGTTTTTAGCCAGTTGCACAGGGAGTTCTACAGATGTGGAATGGGACTGGCAGACCATGGCCCACAGGGCAGTGTGTGACACACCTTTATTTACCCCCCGTCATGGGTCTGCTTTCAGGCTGCGGTGGCAGGCTTGAGCTGTTGTGACAGAGCCCAAGGCTTACAGACCGAAAATACTCACTGCCTGGCGCTCTACAAAACAGGTGACCCGTGCGTGGGGAAGTGCTCCTCTGTGTGAGGAAAGAGGCTCTCTGTCTCTCCAGTGATACAGAGGCAGACTGGTTCTGCTTTCTCCACCACGATACACTGCCGAGAGCACCCACACATCACCTAACACACGTACGTGACTGTCTTCTGGGTAGACGCTGACAAGTGCAGTCGCTGGGTTGTAAACTGCAGCAGCTGTAGATTGAGGGACAGATTCTGGTTAAGTGAAAGTACCTTTCGTTCGCAGTGACTAGTGCCATCAAATAGAACTTCCCGCAGTGTAGAACGTGTCCGGTGTGGTCACTTGAACCAGAAGAGGTCTTCCCGCCACATCACCCGTGTAACGTACTATAAAACAGTGACCTCACGGCCCAAAGCACAGCGTGACCTCTGTTTACCAGACTGACTGCTGCTGGTTCCTCACTGGCAAACGAGTAATGGCTGGCACCAAAGTTTCTAGGAGAGCTTAAATCTCAAACTGGGAAAATAGTATATCGTTCCTTTTTGACAGTGGGAGCAGAGCCACCATGCTTAGACTTCAGCAGTGGAGTCCAGCTGGCACAACCAACCTGAATGTGTGCTTTGGTGGAAATTGTTGGACTTTGCCCCCTTACTCTACCCGGGTGGGCATCACCCCTGCCACCACCTGGTTGCCAGTTGACAACCAAGGCCTCCCCGAGTGTGTGTGTGTGTGTGTGTGTGTGTGTGTGTGTGTGTTTCCTGCGCTGATGCAGGCGTGTCTGTTCTGCGGCCCCACAGGAGGACCCTGGCCACCAGCTCTTCCCCTTACCTGTGGAGACCACCCAGCCGAAGCTCAAGCATGAGCAGTTTGGTGAGCAGCTACCTGCAGGTAATGCTGGAAAGGCTGGGGCCTTCCTGTCTGTCATGTCCCTGCCCCGCCCAACTCGGGACGTTTTCAGACACCTGATGTTCCAGTCCCAAGCCGCATAATCCCTCAGTCCTACCCGCTGTTTCCTAGAGTCCAGGTTTTTACAACCAAAAGGAATTTAGATCTTTTAAAAAGTAAGTTATTTTTTAAAACTTTTTGAAGTGTTTTAGAAGAAGTGATTTAGCACTGTGGTTAAAAGTGGCAAGATCATATTCTGACTGTCACTCGCCACCTGTGTGACTCTGGGAAGGTGACTTACCTTCTCGAAACTTGAGCTCTCTCATCTGTAAAATGGGATCATAACAATTATCCCAGCCCTTAAGATGGTTGTAGGGAGTAGACAAAGGTATGCACGTACTGTGCTTGAGGGCTTGGCACAAGCCTAGTGCTCAGTGAATGCTAGTGGATAAGGTCAGTTTGGTTAATTTTGTTATCTATGTGAATGGAATGTATCATATAGTTTAATGGGAAAGAACACAGAAATTATTCAGCAAAGCAAAATAAAGAGTAATCAAGACAAGAAGCATTCAGAGTAGCATCTTTACCCCATTTTGAGATATAATCGCAGCAGGAATTGTGGGTACAGTGCCGTGGGTGAGCAGTAGTTTACATATAACTTAATTTCTCTGACAGCCAACACCCGCTGTGTTACCGACACTAGCGGCGGCGGGATGGGAAACGTCGATTCTGGGTCTCGGGGGAACTCATGCATGTGGCATCGCATCTGCTGCTGACCTCTGGCAGCTGCTTTGAGCGAAGGGGTTCCAGTCCTCCGAATAGCTCCATAGACTTTAGGTCACCGAATTGCTGTAGTTTTCCTTCTGTTCGCATTAAATTCTAAAGCTTGACCAAACAGCTGTGTAGCTTCATCCCCAAGCCACTTATTTTCCATGTTTCTGCCCAGACTCAGGAGATGGCCTCCAGCCTGGACCTGAGCAACCCCTTAAACAGCGAGTCCCTGGAGGGCTTCGACGAGATGCGGCTGGAGCTGGACCAGCTGGAGGTGCGGGAGAAGCAGCTGCAGGAGCGGATGCAGCAGCTGGACAGAGAGAACCAGGAGCTGAAGGCGGCCATCAGCCTGCAGGGAGAGCAGCTGCAGGTGGAGAGGGAGAGGGGCCGCGCCACCGCCGAGGACAACAGTCGCCTCGCGGACATGGTGGCTGCGCTCCAGAAGCAGTGGGAAGTCTCCCAGGCCATGCAGAACACCATGGTGGAGCTGCACATGTGCCTGCAGGCCCTCGAGCTGGGGGCTGCGGAGAAGGAGGAGGATTACCGCTCGGCCTTGCGGCGGCTGGAGTCCTTGCTGAAGCCCCTGGCTCGGGAACTCAAGGCCACCCATGACTCCCCGCGCAGGAGGAACCAGGACATCCCCGCGGCCGATGTCCCGGAGCAGCCGGCCGCAGCCGAGCAGACGGCCGCTCCGGCTCTGGATGCAAAGGAGAGGGAAGAGCGTGTCTCCAGTGACTTGGCCCTGGAGACCCAGGAGCTGGCAGTGAGGCTCCAAGCCTTGGAAAGTGAGAATCCCCGCATCCAGGAGCTCAGCAGGCAGCAGGCACCGCAGCTGGAGCCGCTGGCTGGGGAACTACAGCTGAAGGAGGAGGCCCAGACCTGCCTGGAGCGCCTGGTGGAGGAGACAGCCCGGCTGCGGGACGAGCTGTACCGCAAGGGGCAGGAGGCAGCCCAGCTCCGGCGCCAGCTGCAGGAGTCGCTGGGCCACTTGGGCTCCCTGGAAGAGGAGCTCACGGAGGCGAGGCGTGAGGCACGGCGGCGGCTGGAGGAAAAGGAGCTGCTGGAACAGGAGGCCCGCTCGCTGACACGGCAGCTGCAGCTCCTGGAGACCCAGCTGGCCCAGGTGAGCCAGCACGTGAGTGACCTGGAGGAGCAGAAGAAGCAGCTCGTCCAGGACAGGGACCACCTCAGCCAGAAGGTGAGGATGCTGGAGCAACTTGCCGCGCAGCCAGGCCCAGGTCTGCCCGACGCGGCTGAGACGCTTGAAGCTCTGAACTCTGCCCCACAGCAGGCCTGCGAGATGCCAGAGGAGGAACAGCGGGGCCTGCGGGAGGGACAGACAGACAATCCCAGGGTGCATGGGACCGGCACGGAGGACCAGCTCCAGCAGGCCCACAGGGAGCTGGAGAAGGAGCTGCAGAATGTAGCTGAGCGCAACCACATTCTGGAGGAGAAACTTCAGGCCCTGCAGGCTGATTACCAAGCGCTGCAGCAGCGGGAGGCGGCCAGCCAGGGCTCCCTGGCCTCTCTGGAGTCAGAGCAGACAGAGGCAAGCCTGCGGGCCCATGTGGCAGAGAAGGAGGCTGCCCTGCGGAGCAAGGAGGCCGAGTGCCGGCGAATGCAGGAGCAGGTGGAGCAGGGCCAGCGGCTCACCGAGGCCCGGGATGGGGAGCTCCAAGCTCTTGAGGGCCAGTGCCAGCAGCAGACCCAGCTGATTGAGACCGTCAGGGCAGACGGAGGCCAACAGGGTCTCAGCCCACCTGAAGACCATGCGCCGCAGGAGCTGGCCGCCCAGCTGGCCCTGTCTCAGGCGCAGCTAGAGATCCATCAGGGGGAGGCCCGGCGACTCCAGGCCGTGGTGGTGGAGCTCCAGGCCAAGCTGCAGGCCGCCCTGGGGGACCAGGAGAAGGTGAAGAGCCAGCTGAGCGTAGCTGAGGCTGCTCTGACAGAGCACAAGGCCCTTGTGCAGCGACTGAAGGAACAGAACGAGGCCCTCAACAGGGCCCACGTCCAGGAGCTGCTGCAGTGCTCTGAGCGCGAAGGGGCGCTGAGGGAGGAGAGGGCCGAAGAGGCAGAGCGGAGGGAGGAGGAGCTCCAGATCCTGCGGGAGGAGCTGTCCCGGGTCAGGTGCAGCTCCGAGGAGGCCCATCTGGAGCACACCGAGCTGCAGGAGCAGCTGCACCGCGCCAACATGGACATGGCGGAGCTCGGCATCCAGGTCTGTGCGCTGACTGCGGAGAAAGAGCGGGTGGAGGGGGCGCTGGCCCACACCATTCAGGAGCTGCGGGAGGCCAAAGAGGCAGCCTCCAGGGAGCGGGAGGGCCTGGAGCACCAAGTGGCAGGGCTGCGGCGAGAGAAGGAGAGCCTGCAGGAGCAGCTGAAAGCGGCCGAGGAGACAGCCGGCTCACTGCCTGGCCTGCAGGCCCGGCTGGCCCAGGCTGAACAGCACGCCCAGAGCCTCCAGGAGGCCTCACGCCAGGAGCTCGACACCCTCAAGTTCCAGCTGAGCACCGAGATGATGGACTACCAGAGAAGACTGAAGGTAAGCCTCCCCCAGCCGTCTGAGCTGCACCCACCCCCTGCAGCAGGGCCTGGGGGCCCGCGAGTGAGTGGGAGGCGCCTTGGGCCATGTGGCCCGCGAGGGCCCGGGAGTGTCCTGTTGTCGCAGCTCACAGCGTCCTTGTCGTGCGAGAGCCTGTCAGGGACCCAGCACCGGGGAGGGTGCCTTCACTCAGACATCTGATGCCATTGCAGACAAGTTGGGCCCACACAGAATCTTTTTTTGTAATTAGCAGCCAACGTTTAAAGAGCAAGTTGCTTGTAGGTTTAGTTCGGGGGCTTCTTTTGAAATCTTAGGAGGCCTGTAAGCCTGTGCCCTCATTCCTGCATGGTAGCAGGAGCAGGGTGGGAGTGCCTGCTGTAAGGAAACATGAGGCCTCTGGTGTTTTCCTTACCCTCGTTTATGTACTTGCTGTCCAAGCCCTGTGGGCTTGTGAGTTCCTGACTGCCTCAAATCTTGTCCCTGGATTCTCTGTCCCTTAAGCTGCCTTCTGATAACAGTGCAGTTGTAATAAACCAACTCAATTCATTTTCACAAGATCCTGGGGTAGACGGGTTTACGTGCGCCCTAGCCTGCACGGGGGAGAGGGTTAGGAGTGAGGACACAGGCAAACAGACGGGGCTTCGGCCTCCGATGCTCGTCGCGTGCCTGTGCGCTCGCAGCCTACTCCTCTCGCTCAGGCCGCTGCTGCCTTTCCACAGATGTGCCTCCCACCCTGTGTCGCTCTATCCCGTGTAGCTCCACATGGCTCATGCTCCACCTTCCCTCATAGAAATGAAATGCTAAGCTCAGAGGCCAAGCTAAATCTCTTAGCTTGACAGGATTGTATTACCAGTGAAGCCCAAAGCTTAATTTAGTTTGAGAGAAAGAGAAGTGGCTTGTTTTTACCCACTTCGGTGAATGGGGCTGAAGGAGTCTCAGAACAAGGACCCCACTTTTCTGATCCCTTTCCCATCCTCTCAGACCTCCAGTGAAGAATGCAGGACCCTCAGGGGCCAGCTGGAGGAGCAGGGTCAGCAGCTGCAGGCCACCAAGGAGGCCGAGGGGAAGCTGAAGGTAGGCCCGAGCCCTGGGGCCCAGGGGAGGTGCTCCTGCCTGCCTGAGCAGGGCCCGGCCCCTCATCCGCCTGGTCATCCTACTCCCGGGCTGTGGGTCTGTCAGGGAGGGAATCTCACTTGTCTCTCACCAGACCATCAAGAGGCCTCCCTGAGGGAGATCCAGTGTCCTCACTGAAGCTGCCATCAGCTCACCTTTTTAGACACCCAGAGTCTGTGTCATGGCCCTGCCACTCCCTGGACACCTGGCTGGAGCTGCCAAGTGTGTTTTTTTATACCACCCCCCACCTTGTCTTTGGAGAAGGAAATGGCAGCCCACTCCAGTATTCTCGCCTGGGAAATCCCATGGACAGAGGCGCCTGGCAGGCTACAGTCCATGGGGCCTCAAAGAGTCAGACACGACTGAGTGACTAACGCGCACACACATCGCACATGTTCTCCAGGTCAGTGAGTCTGACCTGAGCTGGAGCAGGGGTGGCGCTGAAATCTGTCTTCAGGGCTGTGACATTTTTCAGAAACCCCCATACCCTACAACCACACCTCTATCCCCACCCTGGAGCCCCTACACCCACCACAACTGGCCCTAGTTGATGCTCAAGGGACATAGTTACAAACGGGAATCTGTCCTACTCCACACACGTACTAGTTCTTGGCCTCTTACACTTAAACAAAAGCCCCTCCTGTTAGAAGTGCGCTGGCCAGATGGGGTGGAGCAAGCCAGTCACCGGGTGGCACCTCGCACGGCTTCTGCAGCCAGGCGTCTTCTCCCTGCTGTCCTGTGCCAGGCTGCCCAGGCAGACGTGCAGGAGAAACTGAGCTGCGCCAGCAAGCACCTTGCCGAGTGCCAGGCCGCCATGCTGAGGAAGGACGAGGAGGGGGCCGCCCTGCGCCAAGACTTGGACAGGTCAGTTACACAGTCTGCCCGCGGGGCCAGTGGGAGAGTCCGCACGGAAGGGGTGGGTTTGGGCCAGTTGTTTAGAAAGTCAGCCACTCATTCAGCTTTAAAAAGTCCTTTTGCAAGAAAAGCTGTAGACCCAGGGAGTGCTTATGTCGGAAGCATGCCACAGAGCATCCTTGGAAAGCCACTGCCTTTGGGGACTAGTGAGCTGAATGAGAAGTGGCCAAGGATGGGCAGACTCTGGTTCAGCCAGCCCCTCTCATAGCCTGAGACTCTGCAGTACCCAGAGCAGGATTCCGTAGGCCTCGAGGCCTCAGGTTGAACTCCTGGCCATTCAGAGTTAGTGCCTGCTCTGTGCCCAGTGCCACACCTCATGTGTAGAGTCCCAGAGAAACGTGGGGGACAGATGATCCTCTGCCTGGTCACCTCCAGGAAGCTGCGCCTCAGTTCTTCCTGTTCTGACTCCTTTTTCCTCTGCATATCCACCCCCCATCACCAACCCATGCACCTCACCCATTGGGCTCCTTTCACAACCTCAGTTTTCTCCAAAGAAAAGTGGTACAGAGTTTGACCCACCTGGGGTGCTCTTAGTGACCTGAGGTCAACCTCCTCTCCTGAATGTCCCTTGTATTTGTTGTGGGGGGTAGCAATGTGTGAAGAGTTTGGGTGTGTGAGAGGAGGTTTGAAGGCTTAAGGTTTGAATATACACCCTGTGAGCGGAACAGTGCAAGGGGCTCCCCCAAGACAAAGGCTGGTAGGGCAGCGGGACTGCTTATTAGAGGCTGGGGTTAGCCCGGGGGAAGGAGGGAGCTGGAAATAGTGGGTGATCAGGACTACTTACCACTCCTCCACCAGGACCCAGAGGGAACTTGAAAGAGCCACCACAAAGGCCCAGGAATATTACAACAGACTCTGCCAGGAGGCGGCAGAAAGGGAGAAGAATGACCAGAAGATGCTCGCTGACCTGGATGACCTGAACAGAACCAAGAAGTACCTGGAGGAGCGGCTGATAGAGCTGCTCAGGTGAGTGTCAGGACAGACCAGGGGCCGCGGGCTTCCCCTGAGCTTGGCTTTTCTTGAAAGAAGTGTGACTCTTCTTGAAGGGACTGTTCAGGGAAGTGGGCCCCTGTCTGCTTGTGTTCTGTTGTAAGGGCACACACACGTGAACAGGGTCTACTCAGGTCCTTGGCAGCCTTAAAAGACAGGATTTCATTGTTCCCACTAGTGTGCGTCTGGTTTGTGTTTTCGTACTGCTGTGTTGATTGTTTTCAAACTCTCCATGTACTCAGCCACAGAGTGACAGTCAAAGACGATTAATATCCTCAGGGACTTCTCCACTCCCTTGCCCCTCTCTCATGAGTCCTTTTCTCCTTCTCCTCCATCCGACTCTCCCCAGCGCCTGGGGCCCCAAACTCCAGTGCATCAGGTAGCAGTTGTGTGCTTAGTCGCTCAGGCAGCAGACAGTGGTGTAAATGTGTGAGCCGGGCTGGAGGGGCTCTGAGAAACCAGAGGGCATGGCTGCGCTGCTACTGCCAGGTCCCCTCACTTCTTCAGAGAAGGTAGAAATCTGGATTTTTATGTGAAACTGATCTGAGTTTTAAATGTTGGCAAGTCATTCCAAAAAATTTGTAAAGCTTTTTGTATGGAAATCTTCTTTCTTTTTTGGCTGTGCCCTGTGGCTTGTGGGGTCTTAATTCCCTGACCAGGGATCGAACCTGTGGCCCCTGCAGTGGAAACCCAGAGTCTTAACCACTAGACCTCCAGGGAAGTCCCAGAAGTTTTCAAAAATACAAAAGTAGATAGCAGAATGCACCCCTCTGTACCTGCAGCCTCAGCATTATGCTCATTACCAAGTCTTGTGTTTCCTGGAGTCCTACCCATTTCTCCCACCTCCTCAGACTGTTTTGAAGCAAATCCCAAACTTCTTGTCATTTCATCCACAAGTATTTTTGTATGTGCCTTCCTAACACCGGGACTGCTTATTTTAAACAACCACAATATCATTACTAT
Source organism: Bubalus bubalis (assembly GCF_019923935.1). Classification (NCBI taxonomy): domain Eukaryota; kingdom Metazoa; phylum Chordata; class Mammalia; order Artiodactyla; family Bovidae; genus Bubalus; species Bubalus bubalis. The sequence continues at coordinate 53,210,106 of NC_059177.1, forward strand.
GCTTAAAAATATACTAATTCCCAATGTCATCAAGTATCTAGTCATTTTGAAATTTTTCCAATTGCTTTATAATTTTTTCTAGTCAGAATCAAAATTAGATCTGTGTGTTGCATGGTGATACGTTTCTTGGATCTCTCTTACTTAGGCATGGTTTCCCTACCATCTCTCTTCTTTTCCTTTGCAGTTTACTTTTAAAGAAAGCAGGCCATTTATCCCGTAGTTTCCTGTAACCTGGGCTTTGCTGATTACATCTCTATAGTGTCATCTAACATGTCCTTCCATCTTCTGTGTAGCCTATAAATTGATAGTTATAACCAGAGCAGTGGTTCTCAACCCTGATGCAAATTGGAGTCACTAGGGGAGCTAATGACTAAAGTAACACTCAGGTCTGGACCCCACCCAGACCAACCAGAGTGGAATTCTTGGGAGTGGGGTCCAGGTATCAGTGAGCAAGAGTTGAAAATCCCTGCTCCACTAGACAGTGGCTCAGACTCAAAGTTTTGTCCAAAAAACTCCATAAAATTGGTTTATAGTTTTGGGTCTTTCTTTCAAGAACCACATAAGATCTGGTTAGCCCTTTCTTTACAGCGTCAGCAGCCATGCATAAGCAATGCCTAAATGTACTAATTCATTTGGGGTTGCAAATTGGGAATAATAAATTTTGACTAATTTGGAAGCTTGAAAACTCTGCCCATGTGCCATCAATTTGTAGACTAGGGACTCGGCATTTGTGACCTCTGCGTTCACACACCTTCCAGAAGTTTGTATTGGAAAAGCCCAGGTCCTGACACAGTTGCCACGTTGCCAGGGCCTGGGTGCCTGGCCTCCCAGGACCAGACAGAACAAGCCATGGCCCAGTTTGGAGAATGACTCTGGTCGCAAGAATGAGTCTTTCTGCTTCCTGACAGTGTCAGGCATTCCTGAAAAGTCCATGTTCTCGTTTATATTTCAGGGGAACAGTCTTTGGTTGACTTGGAGTCCCTGACTGATGAGAGTGCCAGCTTCTCTCAGGGCCTGGGTGGCTCTGGTGTGGCTCTCAGTCATCAGTGGCTCACATGTTGCCAGGGCCATTAATTATTACTTAAACCGTAAAAACAAGAAGGGTCCCAAACATACTGAAGATTTGGGTGGGCGGTACATTCCTGGTTATTTGGCTCGCAGCGCACTGGCTGTCGTGTAATTGTGGCAGCACGTGACAGCCTAACCTCCCGGTGGCCGTGCACACTGTCATTTAGACCCCTGGGCAGCTGGTGGCCCTTGTTAGTGCTAGCAGGCCTCTGCAGTTGCCACCCCACAGGCCCCCATACCTTCACATGTGCCGTGTCAGATCAGGACCCACACTCTGGGGGACTCCTGCTGAGTCTGGATCTGCTGTGGGGTGACAGGTGACCTCAGTATCAATAAAAGTGAATTCCCCTCCTGTCTTGCACAATTCAGAAGCAGTGTTCTGAAGTGAATCCGGAGGCAGTTGCATCATTTTCATGGATGCTCCCTTCTGTTTTTCTGACGTGGCTCTGTCCCAGGGACAAGGATGCTCTCTGGCAGAAGTCAGATGCCCTGGAATTCCAGCAGAAGCTCAGTGCTGAGGAGAAATGGCCCGGGGACACGGAGGCGAGCCACTGCCTCGACTGCAAGCGGGAGTTCAGCTGGATGGTGCGGAGGCACCACTGCAGGTCAGCGGGCGGCTCGCGGGCAGGGCCCAGAGCCAGAGCAGAGGGCTCCGGGCGGGGAGTTAGGGCAGGCGTTGGCGTGGCAGCCACTTGTCTAGGAAGAGCATGTTGTCTTTTAGTTTTGAGGGAACCAATTGAGGAGGGGGTGTTAGGCAGGGTCCCAGCAGGACACTCAAGGATCCCCAAAAGGGAAGAGAGTTGAATACAGGGCATGTGGGCAGAAGTAAGGGGGCCCCCAGGGATGTGGGACACCCAGAGACCCAAGTCTCGATGCTCGCTTGGCCTGTGGGGATCAGAGGGGAGATGGACCATGGAGAGAGCAGGGGCCGAGGCTCTGCCAGAGGAAGCAAAGACCTCCCTGCCCCCAGGACCCGAAGATGGGCAGGCAAGAATGAATTTCAAGTTGGGACGGGGGCGTGGAGAATCATCTTTGCTTTTAGAGCCCAGCACCCAGGTGTGGGATGCCCACCTGCATCATAGTGTCAGGGAAGGGAGCTCAGCCTGCCTGCTAGGACCCTAGGAAGTAAAACTTCCTCCCATCAGGTGTCACCCAGGCGGCTTTCTTGGAGTCTTAGGAAAGGGGCCTTGAGGCCATGGTCCAGAGCGGACAGAGTTGGGTGTGATGAGCCGTGTGGCGTCCGGAGCCCAGTTCCAGCGCCGGGCAGGGCGCTCGCGGCCCCTGTGCGGCATCCTTACAGCCCGTGCCCATGTCGTCCCCAGGATATGCGGCCGCATCTTCTGCTATTACTGCTGCAACAACTATGCCGTGAGCAAGCACGGTGGCAAGAAGGAGCGCTGCTGCCGGGCCTGCTTCCGGAAGCTGAGCGAGAGCCCCGGCTCTCCCAACAGCAGCAGCTCGGGCACCAGCCAGGGGGAGCCCAGCCCCACGCGATCCCCGGCCCAGGCCACCGGAGGCCAAGGTCAGCTCCCCCACTGCCTCTGTTCCCCGGGGCCACCCTCCCCACCGCCCCACTGTGGCTGCTTAGCTGAGCCACGCCTAGTTCAGTACTTCCAAAGTGAGGCACTGAAACTTTCTTTTTGATGTAATTAGGATGGAAAGTGAATTGAAAAGGGAATAACTTTCTCCTGATATGATGCAGCATTATTATTTAATGTGAGGTCTGTTTGCCTCTTAACTCATGTACCACTGGTGGAATGCCACCCCACGCTTTAGAAAATGCTGTCTCCCAGGCCCCAGCCCTGAACTTCTGTCCCGGGATAACCGAAGGCCAGGCGTTGAATCTGGAAATGAGCGCATCCTTCCCTGTCTTCCCAGTAGCTCGTGTTCTCACTCAGTGACCGAGAAGGGCGCATTGTCTTTCACCTCCTCTCACTCAGCTCAGTAAAAGGAAGCGGGATTTGGTCCCTGCTGCTGCTGCTCGGAGCACAGCCTCACAGACCTCAGCCCAGGCCGCCCGCTCAGGACTGGACTGTGGTGTAGAGCACAAGGCGGGCAGAACTGCAGTGACTCGGGCAGCAGTGAGCGCCGTCTGTGCTCAGACACCTCTGCCTCCTGCAGCCAGAGCCCTGCCCTCCTCGGCTTCAGTCTGGATCCAGGCCAGCCAGCCTTCAGAGACACTGTTAGCTCCTCTGTTGTTTAAATGGATCATCAAGGAGGTTGGCCGGCGCCATTATTTATACTAGATACAAACAACTGCTCAAGGATGGGAAAGTGTACTTTGCACAGCATTAGTGTGTTATTTAAAATTTACTGAATTTTGAAAGCTCTTTATATATCCTGAGTATGATTTATTTATCATATATCTGTTTTACAAATGTTTTTTTCCCAACCTGTATCCTGTCTTTTAAAATTTTCTTTTGATGAGTATAATTTGGATAAAGTCCAGTCTATCAGTTTTTTTTCTTATGGGTCAATTTTTTTCTGTTCTTTTAATATCATATCTCTTTTTGTTTGACTCAAGAACTCAAAGGTCTTCTTTTGTTTTCTCCTAAAAGTTTTATAGTTTTAGATTCACATTTAGGTCTATGGTTCATTTTGAGTTAATTTTTTTATATGATGCAAGCTTTGCCCAAAGATTCATTTTTTGTAAATGCTTGTCCAGTTATTCCAACACCATTGGTTGAAAGGTCTATTCCCATAGAATTGCTTTTGTGCTTTTCTCAAAAATAAGTTGCCTTTATATATGATTCGGTATCTGGACTTTTTGTTCCACTCCATTTACCAACGTGCCTTTTCTTTCACCAATACCACACTGTTATGATTGCCATAATTTTATAATAAGTCTTAAAATCAGGCAGGGTGAGTCCTCCAATTTTCTTCTTTATTAAAGTTTGGCTATTCTAGGTTGTACGCTTTTCCATATAAATTTTAGAATTAACTAGTCAGTTTCTACAAAAACATCCTGGTGACATTTTGGTTGGGATTGCATTGAGTCTCTACAGCAGTCTGGGGAGAATTGCCAAAGTACCAGAGTTGAGTCTTCCAGTCTACACATGGCAGAGCACTCGATTTAGGGCTCCTTTGGTTTCTCTCAGCGGGCATCATTTTAGGTCCCTGTTGGTCATTTTCCCTTCCCTCCTCTTCCTTCCCCCTTCTTCCTGCCAGCCTCAAAAGGCAGGTTCAGGAATGTGGCTGGGCCTGTGGAAAAAAGCCAGTCCCGGTCCCCCTTTTCAGCCTGTGCCTCAAGCCACCCTCCATTATGCAGACTTCAGACCAGAGGAAGAACATCCCTCCTAAAGCCCGGCCCGTCCAGGAGCTGTGAGGCAGGGCCCACTGGGAACTTGCAGCCCACATGAACTCTTCTCCTGACACGCCTGGCTCATTCTGGGTGTTTCAGTGACAACACAGGGTGGCATGGTGCCAGCATGCTGAGGTTGCTTGTTTTGATTTCTGACATTTCCTGCCTCCTCCCCTGCCTGTCTTTCTGCCTTACTTGCCTTTTCTTCATCTCAGGCCTGCCATCACAGCTTCCATCACATGCAGGAGGGTGCTTGTTGGCGGGGTGGGGCTGACTAGAACAGCAGCATCCACACGGCGTCCTTCCGACCCAGTGCTCTGCAGGGTTGGGCACAATTCTGTCGAGCTTCAGGGGTTGGTGGGGTTGGGTGGGGTTGGTGGGGTTGGGTAGGGGGGTGGGGTCAGTTCTTTTCCACCCTCTAGTGGACTGAGATGGAAATGCAGGTCACACAGAATCCTGCTCTCAAAGAAGCATGCATGAAGTGTGTGTGTGCTGAAGCAAGGATCAGCAGCAGGGAAGTATGTTTATCTTTTTGTTAGGTTCTTTCCTGATAAGGTTTTGATAAGTTTTTTCTGTCTAAGTAAGGGGCCTCAGAGAACATGTTAGAGCTTAAAACCCCTCCACGCCCCTGCCTAAGGGACTTCAGAGAAAACACTTACTTTGTGCGTTCACTTTCACCTGTAGCCCCCTCATCTGCTTTTCTGAAACATCCCAACAGCCCTTTGTTTCCATCCCGACAGAGTTGCTGTCGGTTGAGCGAGCGCTGCAGGGTGCGTCCTCCTGGTTAGTCCTGTGCGTAGCTGCACTCCCTCCCCGTCCTGTGCATGACCATGCGTCTCTCCTCTCTCTCTGCTTGCATCTGTGCCCCAGGTGCAAACACAGACTGCCGGCCGCCGGATGACGCCGCCTTTGACATCATCACAGATGAGGAGTTGTGCCAGATACAGGAGTCCGGCTCCTCCTTGCCAGAAACACCTACTGAGACTGATTCTCTTGACCCAAATGTGGCTGAACAGTGAGTAGACATCACCTCCATCTTCTGAGTTCTCATTAAGTGCATGGTATTGTGCCTTCTTTCTTTTTTAAAAAATATCTATTTGGGTGCACGGGGTCTTTGTTGCAGCACTCAGGGTCTTCAGTCTTCGTTGCAGCATGTAGGACCTTTAGTTGTGGCGTGTGAACTCTTAGTTGCGTGTGAGATCTAGTTCCCTGAGCAGGGATTGGAGCCAGGCCCCCGGTAATGGAGCTTGAGTCTTAGCCACTGGACCACCAGGGACATCCCTGGCCTAGTGCTTTCTCATCGGAGGATTAGTAAAGCTCAGAAGCAGGGTCGCCTGTCTTTCATTAAGGGAAGGTGCCTGAGAACAGTGCTCAGGGCAGGTGGCCCTTGAACAGCACCGGGATTTGGGGAGTGGTCAGCGTGGAGCCTTGTCAGAGAGTTTCTGGGCGTTTCTGTCAGCAGTCCTCCTGATTTCAGCAACTCCATGAAGCCTTTTTTGTCTTGGGCAACTATATTAATCCACTTAGGCTGCCATGACAGATGCCATACACCAGATGACTTCAACAACAGAAATCTAATTTGTCAAGTTCCGGAAGTCCAAGGCCAAGGTGCCAGCAGGTTTACTTTCCCTGAGACCTCCCCTTGGTTTGCAGACGGCCGCTCTCTTCCTGTCTTTGCATGTGGTCGGCCCCGACCCTGGGCATGTGCACCCTTGTCTCTCTGGGTCCTAATCTTCCTTTCTTATAAGGACACCAGTCAGATTGGATTAGGGCCCACCTCATTGGCCTCATTTTAACTAACTTCTTTAATGGTCTTGGGCTTCCCTGGTGGCTCAGATGGTAAAGAATCCACCTTCAATGTGGGAGACCTGGGTTTGACCCCTGGGTTGGGAAGATCCCCCGGAGGAGGAAATGGCAACCCACTCCAGTATTCTTGCCTGGAGAATTCCATGGGGTCACAAAGAGTCGGACACAACTGAGTGACTTGTCACTTTTAATGGTCTTATCTCCAAAAGCAGCCCCGTTCTGAGGCGCTGGAGGTAGGACGTCAGCACGGGGACTGAAGTGCATGTGCTCGCATGCAGCAGAAATCCGGGATGACTTCTGCTGGATGATTCAGAAGAGCAGCCCTTCCTGGGCTGCCACAGCCGTGCTCAGAGCAACACACTGCTCTTTAAAAACCACGTCATAGAACCACTCATCAGGCCTGGTGATGGTGCCACAAGAAAGGAAGCTCAGATTAATTTCAGTTCTCTCAAGCGGTTTCTCTCAGAAGTTCCTCTGGCTTCAGCTAAGGCCTCTTCGAGCCCCAGAGTTCTAAAAGCAATAAAAAATATAGACAAGTCTGTTACCCAGCACTCCATGGAACCGAGGGACTTTCCCCCAACCAGCCTGGGCCCTGTCCCATCACCGTGACCCAGACCCTCCAAACCTTCCACTGCTGTAGATGGATGGCGTCCGGCACAGGGCCATCCATCCTTCAGCGCCAGCTCTCCATCGGCCTCCCCAGTTTTTCTGGGCCAGCTGTTTTCCAACAAAGCTTGTGAGGAGAGTGGTGCAAGGGCTCATTTCTAAATAAATGAAATAACTGCATCAAGTGCCACCGTACTCAAGCATCGAGAGTTTAAGTCAGGGGACCCCAGCAAAGGTCAAGTTCCCCTTCCTGGCAGCCTCACTTGGTGTTTCTCAGCCCCGGGGTCCGGCTGAAATGCAGTTTCTTGTGCGAAGCGCTGCCTGCTCAGAAGCTCGGGGGAGAATTGATGGCCCCCGTGTGGGGGGCACACACTGAGTGGGCACAGTTCGTGGCCCACTCTCCATCCAGGCAGGGAGCTTCGTGAGCTTTTGCCCACTCATGCTGAGATCTCTGTTCCTTTCTTCATGCCCAGAATTCAGAGGAGGGCTGGCACCAGTCTGTCAGATTTATCATCTGGGGTTTCTGCTGCATGGGAGGAGATGCACTTAATCTTGGGAGGCTCTCAGCTCAGGAGATTTTAGGCTCCATCGTGTGTCCCTATACTCGGTTATGCTCAGGCTTGAGGGTGAGTGAACTCGCGTCAAGGATACAGCCAACCCCATCACCCAAGCAAAGGTGCTCACTGTGACCGTGGGCCTTTGCTTTTCCTTCTGAAAGGCCCACCTTGAAGCCTTGCCTGACTGCGTGAGCCTGCAGTGTCCCCCCTGACCCCCATGGATTTGCACTAAGCCACCCTTTTCCTTTGTCACCTGGCAACTCTTCTCTGACTGTGCCTTGACTCCTGGTCAGGTGGGTCAGGGGTCAGGTGAGCCAGACCAGAACCTCAGGGCCTTGGAGATGGCCTCGGGCTCTCAGGTGCATGAGAAAGTACCCCCGTAGCTCCCCTGTCACATCACCCCTCATCTTCCCCTTTCCTAGTAGGAGCAAAAGCAGAAGGTCTTTTGACCACTGACAAACGTGTGTGTTTCAGTCGTGGGAAATCAGGAAGCGTTCCAGGGAAAGGAAACTGCCAGCATGCTGGCCTCAGCGTCCAAGGCAGATCTGGGGCTAATGGATGGGTCTGCAGTCCCATGCCTAGTCTGTTTGGGCGAAGGGTAAGCCCTCCCAGTCAGTTCAGGGCATGCCCCGTCTCACACCTTGCTTGTACATTAACTGGAGGCAGACACCCGTGTCTCCTGCAGCTTTTTCTTAGGTTTAAAACCACCAGGAGTCTGAGAAAGTGGCGGTGGGGAGAGGGGTGGTACAGAGCCTGGGTGTGTGTACACGCCCTTACCAAGAGATTTAGAGAAAGAAAACAGCAAGTCCAAAGTAAGAAGTGGTCCAGGGTTCTAATCCGGGGAACAGAGGCCGCCTGGAGGTTATGTTGCTGAAAGCCCTTGTTGGAGCTTTTTCCCTCTGGAGCTGCGTCTGCGCGCCCTCACTTGGTCCCCGCCCAGCCCTCCACAGGGTAGGGGTTATGGTCCCTGTTTCTTGTATCGAGGCACTGAAGCTCAGGAGGCCAGGTAACTCGCTCCAGGTCAGGGGGTTGCAAGCGTCAGAACCAAGCTTTGTACCCAGAACCCCTCCCTCTAGTCACAGGCACGAGATGCATTTTGCAGCGTACTGCCGCCTTCTTCTGGCCCCGTTTCCCCATCTTCCCATCAAAGAGCTGCCCTCCTTCCTTACCTTTCGTCCACTCCCCGCTCCACACACGTGTCCTCAGGACAAACACAGTTGTCTGCCCTGGCCCCTTGGCTGTGACAGGACAGGAAGAGGTCCTAGAACCCAGGCGCTCAGGGAGAGCTCGCAGGATGCCTCTGATCCCTTAGCAGCCTCCGAGTGGCCCCGGGGCACAGGCCTCACCAGATGGGAAGCTGACATTCTCCAGACCCCGCGAACATGCACACCCCTCTCCACAGTCATCCAGGCCCACCTTCAGCCATCTCCCTGACAGAGGCCCGGCTGTTCTCAGGCCTGAAGCGGGCTGAGAAGGAAAGAGAGCTCCTTTCGCCCACAGCAGGGCTGGCCTTGAGTCCTTGGCCTCCCCCAGGCCTGCCTCCCCTCTTGAGCAGACCATGTCAGTGAAGAGCTTGAGCTCCAGAGTCGGACGCTCCTGGTCAGGTCCTGATTCGCTGCCTCTAGGTTCACCACAGCCCCCTGAACTGAACTTCCTCCCTGGCACATACAAGATGGGGCTGTACCCACTCCCACGGAGTTAAGAGGCTCAGGTGTGTACCATGTGGGAAGCCTTCCATGCAAGTGCCTTGTTTTTGCGATGTTTTCCCTGAGCTGTGAGGTCAAGGATCACGCTGTGGTCTCTACTGCATGGGCCCTGGTTTGCTGCACCTCATAGCTCAGGTGTCTTTACCAAAGAACATCCTGCCTGATGCCCAGGATTACTGAGTCCAAACTCTAGAGACTGCGCCAACCCACAGAGTATCTTAGCTAGCACCTACTTTAGAACAGGTGCTCTGTGGTCAATGCTTCGGGGAACTGTTGTGGGTTTATCACCAACCAGGAGATCCAATGCCTGGTATTTCAAACAAAACGAGAACAGAAAATGGTGAACATGGTTAAGGTTAGAAAGCCACCTTTTGTTGTTGTTCATTTGCTCAGTCATGTTTGACGCCATGGACTACAGCACGCCAAGCTTCCCTGTCCTTCACTGTCTACCGGAGTTTGCTCAAACTCATATCCATTGAGTGGATGATGCTAACCCACCATCTCATCCTCTGTTGCCCGCTTCTCCTCCTGCCCTCAGTCTTGCCCAGAATCAGGGTCTCTTCACATCAAGGGGCCAAAGTATTGGAGCTTCAGCTTTAGCATCAGTCCTTCCAATGAATATTCAGGGTTGATTTCCTTTAGGATTGACTGGTTTGATCTCCTTGCTGTCCAGGGGACTCTTAAGAGTCTCCTCCAGCGCCACAGTTCAAAAGCATCAAATCTTTGGTGCTCTGCCTTCTTTGTGGTCCAACTTCCTCATCCGTACATGACTACCAGAAAAACCATAGCTTTGACTGTATGGACCTTTGTTGGCAAAGTAATGTCTCTGCTTTTTAATACACTATCTAGGTTTGTCATAGCTTTTCTTCCAAGGAGCAAGCATCTTTTAACTTCATGGCTGCAGTCACCATCTGCAGTGTTTTTGGAGCCCAAGAAAATGAAGTCTGTCACTGCTTCCATTTTTTCCCCATCTATTTGCCAGGAAGTGATGGGACTGGATGCCATGATCTTCGTTTTTTGAATGTGGAGTTTTAAGCCAGCTTTTTCACTCGCCTCTTTCACTGTCATCAAGAGGCTCTTTAGTTCCTCTTAACTTTTTTGCCATTAGGGTGGTGTCATCTGCATATCTAAGGTTATTGATATTTCTCCTGGCAATCTCAATTCAAGCTTGTGCTTCATCCAGCCCAGTATTTCACATGATGTACTCTGCATAGAAGTTAAATAAGCAGGATGACAATATACAGCCTTAATGTACTCTTTTCCCAGTTTGAATCAGTCAGTTGTTCCATGTCCAGTTCTAACTGTTGCTTCTTGACCTCCATACAGTTTTCTCAGGAGGCAAGTAAAGTGGTGTGGTATTCTCATCTCTTTAAGAATTTCCCACCATTTGTTTTCATCCACACAGTCAGAGGCTTTAGCATAGTCAATGAAGCAGAAGTAGGTGTTTTTTGGAACTCTCTTGCTTTTTTGATGATCCAATGGATGTTGGCAATTTGATCTCTGGTTCTTCTGCCTTTTCTAAATCCATCTTGCACATCTGGAAGTTCTCAGTTCACATACTGTTGAAGCCTGGCTTGAAGGATTTTGAGCATTACCTTGCTAGTATGTGAAATGAGTGCAATTGTGTGGTAGTTTGAACATCTTTGGCATTGACCTTCTTTGGGATTGGAATGAAAGCTGACTTTTTCCAAAAAGCCTTTCTGCACCTGGGTTAACCTGGCATCTCCGTCTTCAGATGAGTACAGAGTTGTCAGGTTCCCTGGTCTATCTTAGCCAACATTTGAGGGAAGAAAAGAGATTTTTCACCAGGGTTTTAGCCCCAGCTCTGCTGTGTGTGCTTTGTGAGGTAGTTATCTCTCTGAACTGTTTCCTCATCTGGAAAATGGGGTAGTACCAAACCTCCTAACAAAGGGCATTGGGTACCGTGGGCCACGAAGGAGTGGTGCGTGGAAGGGGCGCTGCCCCAAGAGGATAAGGGGAGCCAGCGCCCTGTCTCCGGTGCTCTCCACTCCACCTCTGCCCCTCCAGGACAGGCAGCTTCTGTTTTTTCTGTCCCGCAGCACCATTTCCTCATTGCAGGATGCCCGCTGGGCTTCGGGCTCCAAGTAGCCCCTGGAATCAGGGTCAGCCTGTGTTCTCCGCATCTCGGATCATGTGGCCCTGCCCTGCCCCTGGGCTGCAAGTGCAGGGAACTCAGTGGAGGGGGAGACCCTGAGGCCTCACCCAAGGCAGCCACAGCCCACCCGACCTCCTCCTGCCAGTTGCACCCCAGGCCCCTTAGGTCAAGCCATGGGTGTGAGTAGAGGCGAGCGCTGCAGGGAGGGGAAGGGCGGCTCTGAGACAGGGAGCCTGTGCTCCACGGGGCTGTCCTGTGGACAAGTGCAGAGTGAAAACCCTCAGGAAGCTGCATGGGCTGTGCCAGGGTATGCTGCCCAGGAGGGGGTTGGGGAAATGATCGCTGCTCCCCAGGGCAGCAGGTAAGGCCAGAGTGTGGGCCCAAGCAGTGCCTGGGGAGGCAGAGAAGCGGGAAAAGATGGAGCGGCCATGCTTTTCCTCAGGACAGGCAGGCAGGTATTCCTCAGCTGTGGAAGGGCTAGTGCAGAACCTTTTTGCGGGGAGCCTGGACAGAGGGCACATAACAGGCCTGGGGTGGCACGTGGCCTGAGGGGACTGGTCTTGTTTGACTCAGCCAGGCTGGCACCCAGGAGGGGAGGACCCAGAGGACCCAGCAGTCCCAGCAGCTGCCCTCCGTTGCCTGAGCAACTGCCCCCAACATGGCTCCGAGTGTGTGGTCACCGCCTCCCAGTGCTCCTGGACGGAGGGCGTCATCAGCCAGGGGTACGGGTGGTGAAACAGGCTTGGGCAGGGGGGTGCGCCTGCCTTGTCCTGGGGTGCACAGACATGAAGCTATACTCAAAGCAGGATCTGAGTCACCCCAGAGCCCTGCCTTTCTCCTCACACCACACTGCTTTCCTCTGTGTGGTCAGAGGCCCTAAACTGGGCCAGGCACTTCACCCATTCCTTCCCAGTTAGGGCCTCTGCTTCTTGTTCTGGGGGTATTATTGGGGAGGCCAGGGGCTCATGGCCTCTCTAGCATAAGTGCTCAGCATTAAGGTGACCGCACAGAGGAGGGTGACCAACACCCACCTCTCTGAAGCCAACATAAACAGGTTAAAGGTCAGCCTTGTCACAGTGAAAAGGTCAGCTTTTGGTGTTTATGGAGCACTAGATGGTCTCTGTGGCCTGAGCAGAGCTCTCTGCTCTCCTGCGCTCTCTGTAAAGCAGCTCTCCCCATGGGTGTATTTAGCGTGTTTATCAAACAGTTGGTGGGGCCCTGTGGGCCCTGCAAGCCCAGCCTTTACACAGCTGGGCCATGCCCAGCACCTCTGCAAGGCACGAAGCCAACCCTCCCACACCTCACCAAGGCACTGCCACCATCTGGGGGGCCCTTCCTCCCCAAATGCAAAGAGTGCCAAGTGTTTGCTGTGTGTCCTCTCCAGCCCTCCGCATGCCCGGCCTAAGAGGCAACACTGTTAGGGTGCACGCTGCCCCAAAGTGGAGGTGGCTAAGGCATTACCAACTGGTCTTAACCCGGTGGCTCAGCGGTAAAGAATTGAATCTACCCATCAATGCAGGAGACACAAGTTCGATCCCTGGGTCAGGAAGATCTCCCGGAGAAAGGCATGGTAACCCCCTCTAGTATTCTTGCGGGAAGTTCCCATGGACAGAGGAGCCTGGCGGGCCCTGGTCCATGGGGTTGCAAGGAGTCAGACACCACTGAAGTGACTGAGCAGCATGCAGCTGGTCTTAGCAGCCCTTGACTCAGGTCTCCCCAAGGCTCAAAACCTCACTGTTCAGCCTGTTCTGACCCCCTCCCCAAGGTCTCTCTCTAGCTGTTCTCAAAGTATTCTCCATGTTCCAGTGAGTGGTTTTGCAACATGTGAGTCAAAAAGGCCACTTTAAGCCTGTTGAGCAGGTGCTGGGGTACAATAAACGTACACAAACCAGTGACTGACATTTAAAACTCCGTCTCATCCCGTGACCACACTTCAGAGGTAAGACGTGCTCCTCTCGTTCTGGGCAGGAGGTTAGAAGCCGCAGTGAAGAAGCTGGTTTGTTACCATTGGTATATCGATAGACCAGTGCCCTCAAAGATGATAGTCGTAGACTTATTTCCTGTTCCCTGAGCCCACGAGTGATCACCTTGGTTTTATTCAGGAATACCGCTTTAAGGTAGAATGTGTCTGAGAGTAAAAGTAGTTTGGAGACATTTTAAAAGTTTTATTTCTCAGTCATAAAAATCATATGCTATTTGATATGCATGTATGTGTATAACATACACATTTATACATGATTTGTATGTGAGGCATTGAATAATTCAGATTTTAAGAGCAAACCCACTGAGGATCCATTTCAGAAGTGCTGCTTAGACTCCTGACAGTCTGCACCCAGCTTTGCACACTTTTCTAGCCTTCTGTGGCCCACTGGAATCTTCAGCCAACCCTGTTTTGCTTTAGCCCATTCGTGTTTCCTGGTGCTAGTCCTTCCAGGATCAAGCAAAGATAGCAGGATTAACCATCTATTTCTATAAAAACAAAATGAAAGATGTGACAGAACCTAAACTCATTTCTATCAGGCACCTGGTGATGAAGGCCTAAGACACCAAGATCAGCACTGGTTTTCATGGCTGCTCTAATGTCCCCTGCTTACCAGCCGTCAGAAAAGTTTTCGGAACTTGGAAACCCAGACTCTTACCTGCCTTCAAAACCTTTGTTGGCCATGTCCCCCTCATCAACTCTGTCCCAGTCCCATTCTCAGTGAAGGAGAACCTGGGGTCTTGAGAATCACATGTCATTTCCTGGCATCAGTATTGTTGGGGTGGAGGAAGGAAAGCCCGGGCAGCTTTCAGACTCCCCTTTGAGCTTAGGCTAGGCTGTGAAAAAGCAGATCTGTTCATGCCTGAGAAGCAGCAGCCCGCCCCAGCTGCGGTGTTGGGTAACCTCTCCGTGAGAACGCACGCGCTATACACAAAGCCTGCCTCATCCGGAAGACACAGCCGTGCTCCCGTGACGTCCGGGAGCCTCCCCGAGCCCTACAGGTGGAACATGCTGGTGGCCTCCACGTTGTGAGACGCTGAAGCACTCCTGGAAGTGTCCTCCGAACACATGTGTTGGCCTGAGACACCCAGGTAAGGGAGGCAGCCTGCGTCTTTCACGAGCTTCCAGAAATTCTTCCGAAACTTGAGGCCAACAAAGGCATAGAGCACAGGATTAAGGCAGGCACGCAGGTAGGCAATGGCCTCTGTCACCATAATGGCGTAGTCGAAGCTGGTCATGGTGTGGTACTCCCAGCTCGTGCTGCGGATGAGCTTCACGAGGTTGAAGGGCGTCTGGGTCAGCAGGAATACCGCCACCACCAGGAAGATGATCTTCAGAGACTTGTGCTTCCGGAAGCCTCGAGCCTGAAGCAGGGTCTTGATGATGACTGAGTAGCAGACAATCATGGCAAGCAGTGGCAGGAAGAACCCCAGGGTCATCTGGATGGCCAGCACCATGGTGGAAATCGCCTCGTGATAACCGCAGAAGGGCTTGTCGTGGTAAAGGACATTGCCATAGATGATCTGCGGCAAGGAAACCAGCAGGGAAACCACCCAGATGGACGAGCAGATGGCCTTACCCCAGGCCATGCGCTTGGCCTGCTGGTTGTAGGCCTTGGTGGCCCGCACCACCGCGACGAAGCGGTCCATGGTGATGCAGGTGAGGACGAGCATGGACGTGTAGAAGTTCAGCGTGTAGATGCCCAGCAGGGCTTTGCACATGACGTTGCCAAAGACCCACTCGTGGATGCCTGCGTAGGCCCAGAAGGGCAGAGTGCAGACGAACACCAGATCAGCCAGGGGCAGGTTCATCAGGAACACGTCTGTCAGGCTCTTCAGCTTCTGGTAGAAGATGTAGATGACCAGCACCAAGGAGTTTCCCACCAGGCCACAGGTGAACACCACCACGTACATGCACGGCAGGAAGAGCTTGCTGAACCGCAGGAAGTCTTGGTGCCCCTGGCTGCTGTCGTTGGAACCATTGAAGAACCCGAGGTCTTCGTAGTTATACTCGGCCATGTCGTCTGTTCTGCTGGACCCCTGGGAGTCAGACCACAGGAATTACATGCATTTGGGTTGAGGGTGACCCCTCCTGTCTTCCCACTGTCCCACTGCCCACATTCAGGGCGCAAATGTGCGTGTATGTGTGCTAAGTCACTTCAGTCATGTCCGACACTTTGCAACCCTGTGGACTGTAGCCCACCAGGCTCCTCTGTCCGTGGGATTCTCTAGGCAAGAATACTAGAGTGGGTTGCCATTTCCTTCTCCAGGGGATCTTCCCCACCTGGAGATCGAACCTGCATCTCTTAAGTCTCCTGCATTAGCAGACGGGCTCTTTACCACTAGTGCCTCCTAGGAAGCCCCCTTCTGTCTTCCCACTGCCCTGTTGCCCACATGTAGGGGGCGAATAGTCAGCTTCTAAACGCTCCCACTGTTCTGCTGGGTAACAGCCCAGGATACTGGGGACAGCCTGTTCTGGGAGGAAACTGCTCAGCCAGGGACCCTTAACTTGCAATAAAGTTCTCAGGACCCCACCCACATTCCAGAAAATCCTGTGCTGAATGGCCTTGGAAGCAGAGGTCATCACATGGTGAAATGGGGAGCGTGTCCTTTCGGAAGGACTGCACTGGTCTTCACTGGGGAGGCTGTCTTCATCTGCCTGGGCCTCACAGCAGGTACCTATACAGCCTGTGCCCCATGTTTTGTGAGGTTGACCCCTGGACCTGGAATTGTGAAAGCCATGGCAATATCCCCCTTAGAGGGGGGTCCACCTTGATGGGCCTGGAAACCGAGAGGAGTTTGGTCCTTCCTGCCCCAGGTGGCCTGTTCATCCTGCCTCATCTTCCTGTGATGGGGAGACAGGTCGGGGAAGAGCCCAGGCTGCCCAGTGCTTCGGCTGAGTGGCTTCCTGCCCAGGGAACTGGGCGGTTCTCCTCACGACCAACCCCAGCCTTCCCCCTCCTTGTCTGTGTATGATATTCCACCCTTAGGGCCTCTGGTCTTCAGGAATCTCTTCATGGTAGAGTACCTGAGAAGGGAACATTGCTCTAGCTTTTACAACCAACAGTGTAGAGCTGAGGGGTCTCCTTTAACAAACGGAAGAGCTGATGGAAATGGGATGTCAGGGGGATGGGCAGCCACAAACAGGGCCGATGGCCAGCCTTGCAGTGGGGCTGCTTATAGCAGAGATGAAATAGCTGTCTTTCTTGCCTGGGGGTCCTAGCCCTTCAAGATTATCACCCCCTGTGACCCTGCTCTGGGCCCTGTGTCCCCGCTGGGGACCACAGAGCAGCCCCAGGGGTGACGTAGTCTGGTGTGGGAGCAGGGGCAGCTTTGGCAGCATCAGCCTTGGGGGGTCAGGTCAGTGACCTGCAGACACTCAGCATGCAGGGGCTCGTGCAGTGACTGGTGCCATAACCCACTGGCACCTCAAGGAGAGCTTTAAGAAGAACAGGCCTTCATCCAGCAAAGGCAGAATATCAACCAGCCAGATAAGAGGGTGCAAGAGAGATGATTTCTCCTTTTGGTCTCCTCAGAGACTCGACTTTTCCCCATGCTGGGTCCTGACTAGAAGGGATGTCCACCTTAGCGCTACCACCTTGGTTGTTCGTGGAGTCAAAGCACCCTCCTGCTCCAAGAAAGGACCTTGCCTTTGGGCTAGGACTGCTTAGTGCTAAGCCCCTCCTCCTGGACCACAACCGTTGGCTCAAAGAGTGAAAGGCCGGCCCAGAGGCATTGTGCCCCACCGTCTCTGGGCTGTAGGTCAAGTGGGTCCAACAATGATGTGTCTGTGTTACTGCTTCACATGGGGGCAAAACCATTCATCATTTAGAACATGACATTGAAGGTAATGTCACATCTGCATTATTGCTGGACTTACTCTTCCCTTGAAAAATGCAGTACACTGGCATTGCAGTTTCCTCAGAGGACCCGTGCAGATCCATCTGTAACAGTTGGTAAACTTAAACAGTATTTAACAGATTGGGACTGCATGGTTGTGTGCAGATAGAGTATTAAAAATTACTTTCTCTTCTAGAAATGTTAAAAGCACTCATTTCTGTATTTTCTCTAACCAAAGTCCTAGGTTGATTTGTGAAAATTTAAAACAATAATAATATATCCAACTTTGGAAATAGTAAATATTTGATAATGAATAAAGAAAATATAATCTCAGCATAAAATAGAATATGATTGAAACGTTCAGGAAGCACCCTTGACTTTGGAAAATGCAGTGCATTAAACAGTGTTTTATTGGAGCACGGTTGGTTTACTGTGTTGCGTTAGTCTCGGCTGTACAGCAAAGGGAGTCAGTTACACATACACATATGTCCACTCTTTTTTTTTAGATTCTTTCCCCATATAGGCCATTACAGGGTATTGACTAGAATTCCCTGCACTATACAGCTATATAGTAGTGTGTATATGTCAGTCCCAGTCTCCCAATTTCTGCCCCCTCCAAAATACATTTAAATTGCTCAAAACAATGTAAGCACAAAGTAGATATGCGAAATACTATTTGGCTGTTACTATTACAACGAACAAATGACAAAGTGAATGTGAAATTGATCATGATCTCAACCTTCTTTGATAAGAAACCGCTTTGAGAGTCTCCTAAAAGCTGCACATCGTTTCCCTCAGTGATGATGTACATACATGCCTGCAATTCCGGGGATTCATGAACTCTAAATCCCTCTGTTCCATACTCTATGGACCTTGTTTAAGAACCTACGATTAGCTCTATGGTTTTGACAAAATTTTTTTTAAAACGAACAAAAATTACATTTCATCAGCAGTTCACCCCTGACTTGTAGAATTAGTAGTGACTTATTTCCCTTCCTCATTTAAAATTTTCTGTATTTTCAAAAGCTGTTACAGTTGTGTATTGATGTACATGGAGAAAAGAAAGTAGACCATAAGCTAACAACGGTCCTATAAAATGGGAAAGAAACAAAAAAAAAAAGGGAAAAGAGATTAGTCAGTGAACAAACACGGGTAGCTAGCCTCCCTTTATCTCCTGGGGAGGCGTGATTGTACCGTTCCTGTCAGCAGCGTGTTAAGTTTTTAGTTTAGTTGCTCAGTCATGTCCAACTCTTTGTGACCCCCTAGACTGTAGCCCACCAGGCTCCTCTGTCCATGGGATTCTCCAGGCAAGAGGACTGGAGTGGATAGCCATTTCCTTCTCCAGAGGATCTTCCTGACCCAGGGAATGAACCTGGGTCTCCCACACTGTAGGCACATCATGTTACCAGCATCATCTTACAGAAACAGATTAAGTCACAGTCCTCTACTCTAGCCCTGTGGCAGCAAGTGGCTGAGCTGGAGTTTGAGCCAAGAGCAGTTGAGCTTGAAAACCCGGGCACTTGACTGTACCGTGCTGCAGGCAGGACTCGGAGAATCCCCCCAAAATGTGGAGCTAGCCCCTCTTTTAACTATAAAGAAAAAGATAAATGACTCACCGGTAGAGCTGCCCTTTCAGTTTGTTGATCAGATGAGGTTGCTCACAGCAGCAAGGTCTGCCGTTGTCTCTGATGTGGTCCAGGTTTCCGTTGAGTAGTTGTGAAGAGTCCTCAGTTGGTGATAGGAGACCCAGCCCTTCCCCATCTTGCAGGTCAGAATCCACATGACCCAGCCTGCACATGTGTAATTTGGGGGTCAAAGAGACAAAGCAGTGGCTCCGATGCTGCACAACCCCCGCATCCTGGCTGGGGTCTTACCCTTTACCAGGATCTGAGAGGGTTTTAATTTGTAACCGAAGGGGAGCCATGCGCAGGTCTGGCAGTGCACTGAAGATGGTGGCCTTTATACCCTAAGATTATTTCATCCACTAGTTGTATGTTCCTTTGGAGGAGTTTGGGTCTGGACCAATGCAAAGTTGATGGTATGGCCTGGGTTCTGTGTGTGTGCACCTCCAACATACATGACAGCCCTGATCCCCGTAGCAACCCTGCAAGTAGGTATTATCCCATTTTATAGATGGGAATACAGAGGACCATAGCCAGAGAATAACCCTCACAGAGACTCACAGCCAATAACTGCCACTGCCAGGATGCAAGCCCGGGCGTCTATCATCGGCAGGCCAGTGGGCCAGATGGCCTCTAGAGATGGGTCTGCCAGAGGGCCTGATGTCGCCCTGCCTCCTAAACCCACTCCACTCGGGTGGTGCTCACCGCCCTGCTTCTCATGGCTCGGGTCACCAGGAACAGGCTGAACCAAATCCTGAAGGACTTGTCTCTCTCAACAAGACATCCCTTCACGGGGAGCCAGCCTCACATTTTGGAGTCTTTGAGCTTTGAGAGATGAGTTCCTCCCAGCGACAAGCCAACCGTGTCACTTAGGCCCAGTTCACAGGGTGATGACAGAAGGGCCTGAACCTGGTCAAACACACTGACTTGGCTGTGCTTGTCCCCCTCAGCGTGTCCTCCCTGGGGAGAAACAGCCCAGTGCCCTCCGTGACCGCGTCCATGTGTGGGAGGGAAGAGAGATGTGTATCTCAGAGACAGCATGACTGTACTTGTCATAAGCATTCTCCAGTGGAGAGTTCTCCAGTGGAAAAGTCACAACTAAATTAGAGCCCCTCCCAGTTTGAGGGCCAGAATTTTATTTCTGTTGTCTTCCAATTTGGAGTGTCGGTTGCTTTTCTTTGAAACAAAAGTGAACTTCTTGACGGCAAGTACCCAGTCATATGTCTTGGGTTTTCCCCCAGAACATGCAAACAGTTCCTGAACAGAATCAGGGAAGAATAAAAGGGCCGTGGCAGCTGTGTCCACCGCAGGCTCTCTTGGGGTCAAACTCTTGACCCATTCCCTTTTTCTGAACGCCTGACATTCTGGAGCCAGAGCCCTGGTTCCGGCAGCAGCCCTGGCACCAGGGATGGGGCAGTGGCTGCTGGGAGAGGAGTAACTGCCAGGCGGTGGTGGGTGGTGGGGGCTGTGGAAGATGAGTGGAAAGACCCTTAGAAAAGCAGCCTGCCCAGAGGACAGCAGGCGGCGGGCCAGTGGTGAGGACAGGGATGTGGGTCTGCATAGTTACCAAGTAATCAGACATCAAAACCAGAAGTGCCGTTCGTCACTTGGTTTTTCGGCAAAAAGGAAGCCAAAACCAAAAGAAAAACTGGTAAGAATTTAAAAGTCAAGTAAAAAGATGCACGCGAGCCCCGCAGTGAATGTGGCCCACCGTGTGGCTTAGCCTCTCCTTCCAGACCTGAGCTGTTCAGCAGAGCCTTCTGGAATGCTGGGCGTGCCCTGTGTCCACCTGTCCAACAGGCGAGTGTAGGCATCAGGCACTTGGCGTGTGGCCACTGAAACCATGGAGCCAAGCTTTGAGTTTTGTTTTAATTCTGATGAATTTAAGCAGCCACTTGAGGCCAGTGGTACTGTACTGTACTGGGCAGACCAGTCGTAAAGCAGAGACCTCTCCAGTTCACAGGAGGCCCCGTGTAACAGGCAGAGCGGCACTCCTAGCTGCTGGCCTGGCCTGGCGGAGGGCTGGATGGGGCCCTCTGAGGAAGGCTGTCACCAGACACGCAGGCCAGCAGGCTCTCTAGGCTCCATGCCTTCCTCAGACAACCTGAGCGTCCAAGAGTCTGCTCCTCAGGCAGTTGGCAGGATTGAAGTTAAAGAAGCAAGTGGCTGAGGCATTTTGATTTGTGACAGGAAAATACTGTAGATTGCAGCTGCAGATACTGAGCTGGAGAGAGCCCCACTGTGACCTCTCGTCCAGGCAGGCGTGGACCCTGGACCACCTTGCTGGAGACTTCCTCAGCGTCCTTGCCTGTGGTCACCAGTTCATTCTTGCTTGCTTCTGAAGTGGAGTGAGCCTTGCTCATGTCCTTGAGGACATTAGGGACAGAAAACCACATTGGCTGTGTGCAAGGCAGGTGCCCAGGCCAAATGTGGCAGGGGCGGCCAAGATGAGCACCCCCAAGAGGGCAAGGTGACATATATACGTGCCTCAGTACGGGTTCCGCTCGACTGACCACAGGCTCGGGGACGGGAACTCAGATGGACAGGATGGGGTGACGTGCCCTCAGCCACAAGAGGCCACCACAGCTGGTAGTCGGCTCCCACGGCCAGAGCAAGGGGAGGAGGAAAGTCACTTGTGGACAGTGAGCTTTTCTGAAACGTCTCAGTGGCAACGAAAGGAGAGAGGCTGCCCCCTAGTGGCCATGCATTTGTTCCGTCCTTCTCAAACTTCAAAATCTTTTGACATCTTCCAGCAGACTTGCTTGAACATTTTCTGCTGCGTCCCACAGGCAGAAATTTACATGACTACCCAGGTGTGTATGTGTGTAGACATAAAGTCAAACAAGAGCCTCTTAAAAACAATAATGCTTATCCTTACCACATGCAACGTGATGCAAAAATGTGTTGACATTTTCTATTTTATTTTTAATATGCATCATAACTTACTCAGCTGATTCGCAACTCACTGATTGGATTGTAACCCACAGTTTGAAGAGCCATTGAAGGGAAAGTCTGTGTCCCTAATCATCGCCTTTGAGACTGCATCACCCACCCATGCACACTCCCCCCTCCTCCGCCCACCCCACCCCCGCCCGTCACAGAGCTCCCCGACACGGGGCCTCAGCCAGGACTGGCAAGGGTCGTGGGACCTACTCTGGTAATACTTGCAGGTAATCAGGTTGTCTGTGTCATGATGGTCAGAGAGGTGAGATGGAGGAGGAGAAGAAATAATAGATTAAGACTTTTTTTTTTCGATCGCACCCCACGGCTTGTGGGATCTTAGTTCCCCAACCAGGGATTGAACCTGTGCCTCCTACAGTGGGAGCAGAGAGCTGCTACCACTGGACCACCAGGGAAGTCCCGGCATCTTTTATTTATTCACTTATTATTATTTTTTTAATCGTTTGGCTTTTTCTTTTTTAAAAATTCCTTTTTCGTTTTTACATTTAGGTCTGTGATCCATTTCTGAGTTAATCTCTTGTATATGGTGCAAAGTATGATCAGTTGTTGTCACTGCCCTTTTGCACAGAGGTGTTCAGATTGTTTTCTAGCACCATTATCTCATGGCATGTGGGATCTTAGTTCCTCAATTAGGGATTGAACCCGTGCCTCCTGCATCAAAAGGTGAAGTCTTAGCCCCTCGGGGAAGTCCTCTGATGTCTTTTATTCTTAATGCAGGAAAACTGAGAGAACGAACCACAGTTTTCAGCATTCGTTTTCCATGTGTTATTTATCTCTCATTTATGGCTCTTGCACTTTGGACAAGGTTGAGAGCAAATGAAACGAGACAGGCTGACTGGCCCTGGGACTCCCGACTCCTCTCCCCTGTCCCCCTGCTTCCCCAGCTATTAAGTGGAGGTTGGACTGGATGATTCTTTGAGCTGCTTCTCGCACTAACATTCTGTGGTGGGAATCTGGAAGCCAGTGGTTGAAAGATGAACAGGAAGGAGGTGTTGGACAGGAAGGTCAGAGGTGGGCTGGGCCAAGGAGGAAAAGGAGTGACAGGCTTGCCCTTGGTGGCAGCAGACACTTCAGGACATGTTCTTGCTGCACCTTCCCTGAAACAGTGCCCGCCAGAGCGAGCCCGGCTCCTCCCGGCCAGTGGAATGCCTTCTCCAAGTCCTTTGAAACTTACAGCCTTTGTAAGCCAGCAGAACTGGGGTCCAGCTGGTTCCTTCTCCTCCCTTTTAGAGAGGAAAACATGGAGAAGGAAGTGGCTCGCCCAGAGTCAGAGTTGGTCATAAAGCCAAGACTGGAACCGCCTTGAGTGATGCCCACCCCTTCCACCTGCGTGCCCCCCTCTCTCACACACACACAAGCCATACTCCCTCTGGATCCACTCCATGCCCCAGCCACAGGGCGCCCACTGCTCGGACCTCAGGGCACTCAGACCCAAGGGCAGGGTGTCTGCAGACAGGCTCTCCCACCTGTCGTGGGCTGATGGAGACTGCACAGACATCCCTGGCCAGACACCTGGGCGCTAGTGGCTGTCTGATTATCTCGGGAGCCCTGGAGGCCCCCTCCATGCCAGCCGCCACCTGCACCCTCACAGCAGCGCCCTGGGCAGCCTGTCGCAGTCAGTGGGCTTGGCCCCCCAGCAGTAGACAGGAGCGGGGAGGGGAGTGGGGCCATGTGGTGGGGCAAGCAGCGGCCCAGCCTTGTGGGGGGCAGGTGTGGCATCCAGCTGTCTGAAGGAAGCCAGGTCTTCTGCCAGAGGTCTCCTGAGGGGAGAGGCCCCTCGTGCTGGGCTGTCCTCCAGAGAGAGAGGCTGTGTAAGTTGGCAGGCTGCAGTCTGTTTTGTGTGTGAGAGGATCCCGTTCAAGGTGAAGGGGCTGCAGTTTGGCCTCAGGTGTGGCTCTGCTAACCCAGCACCCGCCACCCTGTGAGCCCCTCGGAGACTTCCTCCTTCGGGATCTGTCCCCGATTCTTCTCTTGACTTCGTCAGCTTTCCCTCTGCCCTCTCATCCTGAATTTACACACTAACGATTCACTCCCCTGTGTGTATTTTTTCACAAGTATCATGGACGTGCTTTGATTCCTGCAGACAGCCGTGGCCTGTCCTTTGGGGCAGGGACAGTCCCTCCGCAGCCCGTTTGCAAGATCTTGTGGGCCAGGGGGAGATGAGACCCCTGCGGATGGGCAAGGCCCAGCGTGCCCGGGGGTGGGGATGAGTATGCAGTGCAGGAGCACGGAGGGGTGGGAGCGGGCGGCGGCTGCTGCGTGTGTCAGCCCCTGGGGGAGGCACCGGGCACCCCCCCACAGACTCCCAGGGTGTCGTGGTTACTGCAGTGCACCACGTGTTGCACAGACATTCCTGCCCCCAGAGCCGCGTGAGAGCCAGTGAGGCCTCTGTGTCCCCATCAGTGACCTGTGGCCACTGACATCTTAACCAGTACGCGCCAAGGAGCGGCAACTCAGTAGGGTTTAAAAACGTTCCTTGGGAACACTAAATGTAAAATTCAGAAGGTGCCTTTACTGCAGGACACTTCAGAGCCTTGAATTTACTGTGTAAGAACACCGTGAGTTTCGGAGAAAGAGTACGGGGTTCCCCTCCCCAGGCACTGGTGTTCCACAGAGCACACTTTGGGAACCTCTTTCCTGCCAGGCAGCTCCGGCAGCTGGTTCTCTGGACAGCAGACCATGATGGGAGGGAAGAGGAGATGTGGCATGGGTCTGCCCCCCTTATACGAGGGGGCCCCCACCACCTCCCTCTCGGCCCGTGCCATTTCCTGCCCCTTCACCCTGTCCTTGTTCCTCGGGGAAGGGCCAGAGCAGGCTCGTGGAGTCAGGGACAGGCGCTGTGAAGTCGGCATCCGTGGTGCTGGGCACTCGCCCCACGGCTGTAACCTCTGGTGTGGGAGAGGAGGGCGGCCCATTTGTGCCGGGCGGACGCTGGGGAGCTCACTGCAGCCCTGCTGTCCCCCCGCACCTCGCTGTCCTTCCCACCCTAGCCTGGCCCCCGTGGCTCCCCAGACACAGGGTTTGCGGGCTCTGTCCCAGCGTCTGTGATCGGAAGGGCTCCCTGTGTGTTCTGGGGATGGCTACTGGACTCCAGCAAGACTGCGGGCCTATGTGCTGACAGCTAGCGGGCTGTGTTTGTGACATTTCAGGGACACCACGTCCACCTCCCTCACCCCGGAGGATGCTGAAGACATGCCTGTGGGGCAGGATTCCGAAATCTGCTTGCTGAAGTCGGGAGAACTGATGTAAGCCGTGGGCCCTCGCTGGCCTTGCTGGGGTGGTGGGACCTGGAGGTCACAAGTGGGGAGGAGAGGAGGGACGCCAGAGGAGGCCTGGCCTTTCCGCGCCCCCGGAAAACACCCCTGTGCTCGGACTGGGCACCCACAGTGGCTTTCAGGTGTGCGCTGCTTTTCCTTTTTCCCTTCTTCGTTTTTTTGGTAAGATTTATATACAGTAAGATTTCCCGTTTGTAGTGCACAGTGCTTGGATTTAGACAGATGATACGGCGTAGTCACTGATTGTCTGGCAGCCCCCGCGTCCTGCTGGGCCAGAGGCTTATACAGTCTCGGGCCCCCATGCCCAGCCAGCTCCACTCCCCGTTCTGCCAAAGAGGAAACCTTGATCCAGAAAAGAAAAATGACTGCCCCCGCATGTGACCAAAGTGAAGATGTAGAACAGTCCTGTCACCCTGGAAGGCTTCCCTGTCCTCTCGTAGCCATTCTTCCCGCACTTCTGTGCCCTGTGTATGTTGCAAGGTGGTGCTTACTATGGAAAAGAAAAGCACCCCTCAATTTTAAATAGAAAACACTAAGAAGGTAAGACTTGAAGGAGCTGCCATGCAGATATGTGAGGGAACAGCATTCAGGTGGAGGGAACAGTCGGTGCACAGACCTGGGGCAGGATGGTGTCTGGTGTATATTCAAGGAATCCAGGAAGGGCCAGTGTGACTGCAGCAGAAAGCAGGAGAGAGACTGTGCGAGGAGGAGACAGGGCCCACGTCACATCAGGCCTTCTGGGCCATTGTAAGGACTTTTAATCTGAGGGAAATAGGAGCTTTAAATTAGATTTGGGTTAGAAGCATGACTTAGCCTAACTTACATTAGAAACACGGTCACTCTGGTTGCCATGTGAAGAATGACTCTGCAGGGACAGAAGTAGGGAGACCAGTAGAATTTACGTTTGTAATGTGAGCACTGTAGACAACAGACTTTTTTAAGATTACATTTGAGCAGAGATGGCAAACCCTTACTATCTCGTCATTACCATCTCCCTTAGCGAGACTGAGTATTCTCCTCTCGCTGAGCAGGTGAGGTCTAGAAAGTGAAAAAAGATTAAGGGCACAGTCCAGTGCCGGGGTCCAGCCCCAGCTGATCCAGGGTATTCAAAGGAGAGACGGCATAGGCGAGGGTCAGGAAACAACTGCTTAATTACACTTTAATTAAGGATACAAAGAGTAATAGAATAAGGATAGCTCAGTGAGGAAATTCAGTGGAGAAAAGCGGCTGAAATAAGGATAGCTCAGTAGGAAAACTCAGTGGAGAAAAGAGGCTGAGTAGCTTGGTTTACGCAGGAGACCAATAAAACTTCAAGACAAGAAGTTTGCACCACTTACGTAGGCCGCAGGCGTCCTTCCGTTCTCCCGAAGGAGAGGAGACACTGAGGCCTCCCTGGTCGGATCTTAGAAGCCCAGGCATAATTAGCAAGCATGGCGGGTTCCGCGCTCCAGATGGAGACTCAGCCAGAATTTGAAAGAGAGAGCGACATGGGGAGACCAAGTTTCGATGAACAAGGCCCGCACTTTATTTTCCAAAGTAGTTTTTATACCTTAAGTTATGCATAGAGGATAATGGGGGAAGGGGTGGAGTCATGCAAGGACAGCAGTTCCTGGTTCTAATCGAATCCAGGCTTTCAAACTTATCCTATGCAAAAGTTCAGGTGATTGACATCATCTTCTGGCCAGGAGGCCTGTTAACATTTTAAGAAACTTATTTTTCTCTAAAGGTGATTATTCCAAAGTCAGGCACCAGCCTCCCAAAAAGTACTGGACAAAGCTGCATTTTACATTTCTATACACCCATTATATCAGTCAATACACTGCCAAGGACACAGTAGGTAAGGAGTATGGAGACAGCAGCAAACATTGGCCCAACAAGTGAAAAACCCTTCACCAATACAATTTCTAATCAATCTTTTAACTACTCAAAGGAATCTGTGTTTAGGCAGTTTAGAACATCTCCTGCCTCTCACAGTTGGGAGGCTCTGAACAATCACATGTGGCCGGAAAAACCTATTCAGGCAGGCTAGAGGATTTCCAAAGGAGTTTGTAGGTTAAACACTGTCACACCCAGGAATTATTAACTGGAGCTGTAAGCTAATTCTTTTTTCAGAGAGAGGTAGTGGGGGACAGCCCCCCGTAAAGTCAGAGGTGTAGGTGAAAGCACAAAGCAGAAAGTAGGCAGACTGTGGTTTTGGGGGTAGATGCTCAAGAATTTCCAGGGGGACTCCTGAGGCTCGATCCCGCCTTTGCGTATGCCGAGCCTCCTTCCTCATGACCTTTGCCATGGGCGGAGCTCCTGCTCCCAGCAGTGATAGAATTCCAGTTGAGCTATTCCAGATCCTGAAAGATGATGCTGTGGAAAGTGCTGCACTCAATATGCAATATGCACTCAATATGCAATATGCCGGCTCCTGGCAGTCCAGGTCACTGGGTGCAAGGGCAGAATTCTGGAACGTAAAATGATGGAGGACCCAGCATCGGTGGGGCATCCTGTCAGTGAGTGGTGCAGCAAGATCTCCAGGTTATGACACCTCTTTTCCACAATAGACTCCTCTGCCTACTCTCAGATTCTTGAAAACTGTTAATATTGGACAAGACCTTTTTTTTTTTTCTATCAGTTCAGTTCAGTCACTCTGTTGTGTCCGACTCTCCAACCCCATGGACTGCAGCACGCCAGGCCTCCCTGTCCATCACCAGCTCCCGGAGTTTACTCAAATTCATGCCCATTGAGTCAATGATGCCATCCAACCATCTCATCCTCTGTCGTCCCCTTCTCCTCCCGCCCTCAATCTTTCCCAGCATCAGGGTCTTTTCAAATGAGTCAGCTCTTTGCATCAGGTGGCCAAAGTACTGGAGTTTTAGCTTCAGCATCAGTCCTTCCAATGAATATTCAGGACTGATTTCCTTTAGGATGGACCGGTTGGATCTTCTTGCAGTCCAAGGGACTCTAGAGAGTCTTCTCCAACACCACAGTTCAAAAGCATCAATTCTTTGGCTCTCAGCCTTCGTTATAGTCCAGCTCTTAAATCCATACATGACTACTGGAAAAACCGTAGCTTTGACTAGAAGGACCTTTGTTGGCAAGTAATATCTCTGCTTTTTAATATGCTGTCTAGGGTAATTATAACTTTTCTTCCAAGGAGTAAGCGTCTTTTAACTTCATGGCTGCAGTCACCATCTGCAATGATTTTGGAGCCCCCAAAAATAAAGTTTGTCACTGTTTCCACTGTTTCCCCATCTATTTGCCATGAAGTGATGGGACCAGATGCCATGATCTTAGTTTTCTGAATGTTGAGCTTTAAGGCAACTTTTTCACTGTCCTCTTTCACTTTCACCAAGAGGCTCTGTAGTTCTTCACTTTCTGCCATAAGGGTGGTGTCATCTGCCTATCTGAGGTTATTGATATCTGTCCCAGCAATCTTGATTCTAGCTTGTGCTTTCTCATGATGTGCTCTGCATATAAGTTAAATAAGCGGGGTGACAGTATACAGCCTTGACATACTCTTTTTCCTATTTGGAGCCAGTCTGTTGTTCCATGTCCAGTTTTAACTGTTGCTTCCTGACCTGCATACAGATTTCTCAAGAGGCAGGTCAGGTGGTTTGGTATTCCCATCTCTTTCAGAATTTTCCGTTTTTAACTATAATCAGCCAAAAAGCTAATTTAATTTAACACATGGAAAAATGGTCCATGGAATTAAATTTTTCACCCGTAAATGAGCTGTATCAGAGCTGTTCTTTAGAGTATTTTGGATTTTTAATCATCAGTTAGTCTTCTCATCTGCAAAGCTTGGCCAAGTATTCCCAGCCACCTTTACACCTTTGGAACCTTTAGCACCACCCCTTGAACCCCTATGCAGTCTTAGGCAAGTTACCTACTCTCCGTGAATTTTGGTTTCCACCCCTGTGTTAAAGGGGCAGCAGTATTTTTCTTCACAAAGGGCAGGCTGGTATAGTGGAAAGGCAGTGGCTTTGGCTCAGACCTGTGTGAACCTAGGCAGAGTCTTTTTGAATCTTAGCTTCCTCGTGTGTTGACGAGAACAAACCCGAAGGTGGTGAGCAGAGTCGGCCCTTTCACGGTTGAGGACAGGAGAGGAAGGCCACAGGCTCCCGACCTGCAGCTCCTCGATGGAGGCCCCACCCTCATGGCCTTGACTCACCTGCTGCCTCTGGATTTGCAGAGCCGCAGGGGGCGCGGCCCTTAATGAGGGAGACTGCCCTTCCAGGCAGGTTTTTCCTCTGACATAATTCTCACACCAGCCAGAGGCAGGCATGGTCATCCCTGGCTGCAGCCTGAGGCTGAGCCCTCTGGCAGGAACCAGCACCACGCCCTCCGTCCCAGGGAGGAACTCACTGTCCCAAACCTTTAAGCTTTTGGAACTGGCTGTTAATCCAGCCAAAATTCTCCAAGCCAGGCTTCAGCAATATGTGAACCATGAACTTCCTGATGTTCAAGCTGGTTTTAGAAAAGGCAGAGGAACCAGAGATCAAATTGCCAACATCCTCTAGATCATAGAAAAAGCAAGGAGTTCCAGAAAAACATCTATTTCTGCTTTATTGACTATGCCAAAGCCTTTGACTGTGTGGATCACAATAAACTGTGGAAAATTCTGAAAGAGATGGGAATACCAGACCACCTGATCTGCCTCTTGAGAAATTTGTATGCAGGTCAGGAAGCAACAGTTAGAACTGGACATGGAACAACAGACTGGGTTCCAAATAGGAAAAGGAGTTCGTCAAGGCTGTATATTGTCACCCTGCTTATTTAACTTCTATGCAAGAGTACATCATGAGAAACGCTGGACTGGAAGAAACACAAGCCGGAATCAAGATTGCCAGGAGAAATATCAATAACCTCAGATATGCAGATGACACCACCCTTATGGGAGAAAGTGAAGAGGAACTCAAAAGCCTCTTGATGAAAGTGAAAGTAGAGAGTGAAAAGGTTGGCTAAAAGCTCAACATTCAGAAAACAAAGATCATGGCATCTGGTCCCACCACTTCATGGGAAATAGATGGGGAAACAGTGGAAACAGTGTCAGACTTTATTTTTCTGGGCTCCAAAATCACTGCGGATGGTGACTGCAGCCATGAAATTAAAAGACGCTTACTCCCTGGAAGGAAAGTTATGACCAACCTAGATAGCATATTCAAAAGCAGAGACATTACTTTGCCAACAAAGGTTCGTCTAGTCAAGGCTATGGTTTTTCCTGTGGTCATGTATGGATGTGAGAGTTGGACTGTGAAGAAGGCTGAGTGCCGAAGAATTGATGCTTTTGAACTGTGGTGTTGGAGAAGACTCTTGAGAGTCCCTTGGACTGCAAGGAGACCCAACCAGTCCATTCTGAAGGAGATCAGCCCTGGGATTTCTTTGGAAGGAATGATGCTAAAGCTGAAACTCCAGTACTTTGGCCACCTCATGCGAAGAGTTGACTCATTGGAAAAGACCCTGATGCTGGGAGGGATTGGGGGCAGGAGGAGAAGGGGACGACAGAGGATGAGATGGCTGAATGGCATCACTGACTCGATGGACGTGAGTCTGAGTGAACTCTGGGAGTTGGTGATGGACAGGGAGGCCTGGCGTGCTGCGATTCACGGGGTCGCAAAGAGTCAGACACGACTGAGCGACTGATCTGATCTGATCTGAGGGAGAACAGGGACACGGCCCCCAGAAGCCTCTCTCCCCAGGGCCCTCATCCTACCCTGCATTAGCAAGTCTAGGGCATTTGCATTTAAGAAGTGCACATCAGGGTGCCCCCTTGAAACCTGGAGGCAGGTCCCACTTTCTGCTGAAAAGAGATCACCTACAGAAAGGGCAGGAAGTTTCAGACGATGGGTGTGCATTCTGCGGGTACTAAGCAGATAAAAGCGGGGGAGCGAAGAACTGGAAGGAGAAAGAGAGAGTGAACCGCTGGGCAGAGGGCAGCCGCAGGAGAGCTGTGGAAGCTGAGGCCTCCGCACACACTTCCTGCCCTCGAGGGGCTCAGAGCAGCCCAGGCATCTCTCGTTCCCGCCAGCTCGCAGGGACCACACCAGCTCCTTGAAGACAAGGATTGTCCTCTGTATTTTTCACTCCTGTGTCCCCAGTGCCTCGAGCTGTGCCTCGAGCTATGCCAGGCATCTTTTAATAGTTAAGTGCTCAGGAAACAGCTGATGGCGTGGGCTGCACATCAGGGTTTCTCCCACAATTAAGCCATGTCAGTCATGGTGACCAAAGGCTTGGCCACCCTTCAGCAGCCTCCAGCTGTCTCCAGTCACCTCTGAGTTACAGGCAACATGGCCAGTGGACTCAAGCGCTTTCCCTGCTGTGTTTAAGCCCCTCTCTGCATTCATGTTTCAGGATAAAATTACCCCTCACGGTGGAAGAGATCACCAACTTCGGCGAGGGCAGCAGGGAGCTGTTCGTGAGGTCCAGTACCTACAGCCTCATCCCCATCACCGTGGCCGAGGCAGGCCTCACCATCAGCTGGGTCTTCTCCTCCGACCCCAAGAGTATCTCCTTCAGCGTGGTCTTCCAGGAGGCCGAGGACACGCCGCTGGATCAGTGTAAGGTGAGGCCGGCTCCCTGCCAGCAGGATGCCCGGACAGCCCTTCCCTGGACTGCTCTGAGAAGGACAGAGGGAAACCAGGGTGGAAAAACCCAGGGCCTGCGTCAGGCAGAGCAGGCGATGCAGCTGGGCTTGTCCAGTGGGGACGGAAGGGCCTGAGAACTGTCTCCTAATGTCTGAAGGCCTTTCCTGGGTCAGCTTCAGACAGATGTTGGGATAGGTCGGTAGGTGAAACTGAAAGGAATACAGATGTGTGACTCAGGTTAAGGATCGTATTTTAACAGAGTCGTGGAGAGCAAGAGTGAGTCATCACGGGAGGTGGTGACCAAGATCTCTGCTTCCAGTTTTGAGCTTAGGGCGTTCAGCATCTCACTTCAGACGTCAAAAGAGACTCATAGCCTTTGTGTCAGTTGGGTGGTTGAGTTGGGAACCTTGGTAGCAGACACCAGTTCATAAACTCCTAAGAAATCCTAAGCATGTGACATTGACTGGCTGGTACTGTCGTCCTCAATTTTGGTTGCACTTTAGAAACACCCGGGAAACATTTTTAAACACACCTCTGAGTCCATAACCCAGACGCCCAAATCAAAATCACTCAGGGGAACCCAGGCATCTCTGGGTGATCCCAGTGGGCACCAAGGTTGAGAGTCACTGGTCTCCATCAAGGGAAGAAGTCAGAGGAGAACGGATAGGGTGGAGTGCAGAGCCCAGGACAGTGGATAGGCCTCCGGCAGGGCTGACTCCTTGCGGGCAGCAAGCAGGTGGGGCGGGGAGGCGGGGTCTGAATTCCTCGCCTGAGTCTCTGCAGGCAGGGTGCGAGGGGTGATGGAGGGAGAGCTGGTTTGCGTGGACGTTTGAGTTCCATTGGAATCACTGGGAGTGGAAGGAATGAGGACAGACACACAGGCTGGATTGCAGCTCAGGGTGCATCCCAGGCTTTTAGTACAACGTGTCCATTTTCTAAGAATGAAGCTAGAGAGGAGCAATTCGAAGTGGTGTGAAAGAAGCCTTCTGTGAAGTTTCTGTGATGATATCCACCAGTCCCTCATGCTTGTGGTCCTCAGGGTGTCCTAAGGGGCTCACGTCACGGTCTGGGGAGGGCCCAGGGCCCCAGGAGGGCCAGGCTCTGGCGTGCTGGGTGCACAGATGGCCGCGCCGGCTCCAGCATCCACGTCTGCTATTTGACGTAGGGGGGACGTCAGCCCCTCTGGGCTTGCTCTCCTGCTGTCCCTGTCCTGTGGTACCTGCTCATTACAGATTGCTTTGTCATGTCTCTCCTCTTCAGATTCATGCCTAAAATTAAAATCTGGCCCCCTGAGTTGGCCTTCTTGAACGGAGTTTCATGCTCGTTCTTATTTAAAAACTGCCTTGCCCCTCTTTTCCTTTCGGGGGCTCATGACCTCGCTGCACATGTAGGGAGCCCTTCCTTCCTGAGCAATTCTGAACATCCACCTGGGAGGTCCTGGGCCTGTGGTTGGAGAGCAGTTACAGGCTCAGCCATGCCAGAGCAGCTTGCCTGGACAGTTAGTTGGTCGAGCAGCTTAAGCAGTGGGCTTGTCAGCTCTGCGCTAACAAACAGCTGCACTGCCCAGAACTCACCCCAGCACCTTTGCTGTTCACCTCACGTTCCTAAGGCCCGCTGAGCGCCTAAGCACTGCGTCTGCCCAGATTAGACACAGGTGGGTGTCCATGGTGAGAGAGGGAGGGGACAGATCCTGTGTCCACACCTGTCCCCTTGCTCAGTCACTCACCTGCCTAATCCTCATGGCCCTGAAAGACCTGGCTGGTTCCTCTCAGGATTCAGGAGCTCAGAGTCCTCATCTCGGGCTCCATTGTTGCCTGGAGGGTATGGCAGCCGTTGTCGTTCCCACAGTGGTCGCCAGGGGGCAGAAGAAGCTCACGGTGAGTGAGAGGGTGTCACTCTCTCAGGGGCTCCTCTGCCATCCCCAGCCCGCTGTGGGGTTGCTGTTAAATCTGCCTGAGGTCCTGGACAGACATCAGCCTGGAGAGTCTGTGTCCAGGCTCACTTCTTTAGCATTTCACCTGTGGACTCCCCGGGTGATGCCCTGACCAGCCTGGACCTTGTGGAAACAAGAGGGCATAGTGCACCTCGCAGCACTTAGGTTTCATGGTGACAGAGGCTCAGACTTCAGGAACTGGGCTAGGTCCTTGCACTCAGTTCACAACCATTCACTGAACTTCCGTGGTATAGTGGGCTCTGTAGGGCCCACTGAGGATCAGGAGAGAAGGGCCACGCTGGGATCTGCCCTTGAGGAGCTCAGAGTATCATCAGAGAGAGGCCCTGTGAAAGAAACAACTGCGATTCCAGGTAGTGACTGTCATGACGGGGTGGCACCGGGCGGGGGGTGGGGGAGCAGTAAGAAGGGCACCTAACCCAGCCTGGGGGGCGTTAGCAGACCAGGAGACTCCTGGGCCAAACCAGGAGAAGCTATTGGGAGGGGTGGGAGGGGGCACGGCTTACAGGAGAAGCGTCCAGGCAGAGGGAACAGCGTGGCAGCCCAGTGCCGTCTCTAGAGCATGTCAGATACGCCCCACCCGGGACCACCCTCTCTCCAGAGGGCCCCTCTCCATCAAGGCCGGGCCTGGACACTGAGATGAGAGATGGTGCGTTTGGGAAGCACTTAAAAGAAGCAGTAAATCACGGACCTGAGGCCACCCGTATGCAGACCACTGGTCTGAAGCCTGGGACTAGTCAGGGACCAAGATCCGGGCCCTGCCTGTCTCTTTGCCCAGAGAAGCCAGAGGCCTGCCTGGGGCTGTTAAGAGTCAGGGGAGGAGCAGGGGCAGGGAGCTTTTTATTTTTAAATAACTTTGAAGAGATACAATTTACATACATACATGTAATTCACCCATTTAAAATGTTCAGTTATCTTAGTTATCTTAGCAGTTCATCACCACTGTCTAATTTTAGATCATTTTCATCACTGCATAAAGCAAAAAGAAACCCTGTATCCATTTGCAGTCACTACCTCCTCCCAGCAACTAGCAGCCTGCCCTCTGTCCTTAACGGCTTTCCTGTTCTGGACATTTCATGTGAATGGAATCACGCGTTACGTGGCCTTTTGTGACTGGGTTTTTCCATTTAGCATAGAATCACGGCTCTGTACCAGGGCCCAGGCCACTGGAGTTTCTCAAGAGAGCAGTAAAACCAACTGGACTGTTGTGCAGACAAGTGGTGTAAATCAGGTCACAGCTGTCCAAGCAGGGGAGGCCGATGCGGGATGGCCCCAGAGTTCACACAGCAGAGACTGTCTTGCTCAGGTTTACACGGGACCCCAGTCGTCATCTGTCACCTCAGCTGTATGGGCTTTGACACCAATTGTTGTTCAGTTGCTCACTCATGTCTGACTCTTTGCAACCCCATGGACTATGTACAGCATGCCACGCTTCTCTGTTCTTCACTATCTCCCGGAGTTTGCTCAAACTCAAGTCCATTGAGTCAGTGATAGCATCCAACCATCTCATCCTCTGTCATCCCCTTCTCCTGCCCTCAGTCTTTCCCAGCATCAGGGTCTTTTGCAGTGAGTGGGCTCTTCACATCAGGTGGCCAAAGTGTTGGAGCTTCAGCTTCAGCATCAGTCGTTCCAGTGAATACTCAGGGTTGATTTCTTTAGGATTGACTGGTTAGATCTCCTTGTTGTCCAAGGGACTCTGAAGAGTCTTCGGCAGCACCACAGATCAAAAGCATCAATTCTTTGGCGCTCAGCCTTCCTTATGGTCCAACTCTTACATCCGTACATGACTACTGACAAAATTACAGCTTTGACTATAGAGACCTTTGTCGGAAAAGTGATGTCTTTGCTTTTTGTGTTTTTATTTTATTACTTTGTTTGTTTGTTTCTGCTTTTTAATACTCTGTCTTGGCTTGTCATAGCTTTTCTTCCAAGGAACAAGAGTCTTTTAACTTCATGGCTGCAGTCACCACCCACAGTGATTTTGGAGTCCAAGAAAGTAAAGTCTCTCACTGTTTCCATTGTTTCCCTATCTGTTTGCCATGAAGTGATAGGACCAGATGCCATGATCTTAGCTTTTTGAATATTGAGTTGTAAGCCAGCTTTTTCATTCTTCTCTTTCACTTTTATCAAGAGGCTCTTTAGTTCCTCTTTGCTTTCTGCCATAAGGGTTGTATCATCTGTATATCTGAGGTTCCTGACATTTTTCCCGGCAATCTTGATTCCAGCTTGTGCTTTATCCAACCCAGAATTTCACATGATACACTCTGCATGTAAGTTAAATAAGCAGGGTGACAGTATACAGCCTTGACATACTCCTTTCCCAATTTGGAACCAATCTGTTGTTCCATGTCCAGTTCTGTTGCTTCTTGACCTGCGTATAGATTTCTCAGGAGGCAGGTAGGGTCTGGTATTCCCATCTCTTAAAGAACTTTCCACAGTTTTACACCAGAGCCTTTGTCTCCCCTAGATGGTTTGGTTGATTAATTTAAAGTAATAGCGAGAAAATCTTACAGATTTTGACCATGGTGGAAAAAACAGCAGCTGGAATAAACAAAAAGTCTATAGACTGTTTTAAAGAAATAAAGAGTATTATCTTACATGTCCTCTTCGGAGGATACTGCCTTGACAAGCTCTTGGCTTTTGCTTTGTAATCAAAGTAGTGTGTGGGAAGGCTGAGGAGCGAGGCACACAGGCGTCCCCGTGTAAACCGCAAGCCTTTCTCCCCGGCGCTTCCTCTACATGCGCTTGCTGAAATTTCTCAGGCCAGGCTCAAAACTTTTAGGTTATGGATCACAGGAACAGAGCCAACCACTCAACCTCCCAAGAGTCTCAGTTCCCTGTAGAACTAGAATATTATAAACCATTAATGGAGCTCAATGAGATACCACGTTCTACTTGGTAGAGGAGCTGCTGCAGAGCCCACACGTAGGAGGTCCTCATGCATCTCAGTCTCCTCCAGGCTTGTCTTGGGCCGTCCTGCTCCCTCAGCACCACCAGCTTGCAGTCAGAGCCGGGGTACTGTGGTGGCAGGAGCCTGCTCTGCGCTCTGTCTCTCTCCCAGGCCTTTGAGGTCTCCCTTTTGACTTTTGTCTGACTCATGTGTTATTTAGTTTGGGATATTTGGGGATTTTCTAGACAACTGCGGTTTTTTTCTAACTTAACTCCATTGTCAGAAAACACACTTTTTATAGTTTGGATCCTTTTAAATGTAATTTTTCTTAATGGCCTAAAATGTGGCCCACCTAGCGATTATTCCAAGTATACTGGAAAAGTCTGTCACTGTTTCCATTGTTTCCCCATCTATTTGCCATAAAGTGATGGGACCAGATGCCATGATCTTAGTTTTTTAATGTGGAGTTTTAAGCCAGCTTTTTCATTCTCCTCTTTCACTTTCATCAAGAGGCTCTTTAGTTCCTCTTCGCTTTCTGCCATTAGGGTGGTGTCATCTGCATATCTGAGGTTATTGATATTTCTCCCGGCAATCTTGATTCCAGCTTGTGCTTCATCCAGCCTGGCATTTTGCAGATGTATTCTGCATATAAGTCAAATAAGCAGGGTGACAATATACAGCCTTGAAGTACTCTTTTCCCAGTTTGGAACCAGTCTGCTGTTCCATGTTCGGTTCTAACTATTGCTTCTTGACCTGCATACAGATTTCTCAGGAGGCAGGTAAGGTGGTCTGGTATTCCCATCTCTTAAAGAGGGGTGAAAACTGTGAAGCACAGTTTGTTGTGATCCACGCAGTCAAAGGCTTTGTCAGTAAAGCAGAAGTAGATGTTTTTCTGGAATTCTCTTCCTTTTTTGATGATCCAATGGATATTGGCAATTTGATCTCTGGTTCCTCTGCCTTTTCTAAATCCAGCTTAAACATCTGGAAGTTCTCAGTTCCCATACTGTTGAAGCCTTGCTTGGAGAATTTTGAGCATTACTTTGCTGGTGTGTGAGATGAGTGCAATTGTGTGGTAGTTTGAGCATTCTTTGGCATTGCCTTTCTTTGGGATTGGAATGAAAATTGATCTTTTTCAGTCCTGTGACCACTGCTGAGTTTTCCAAATTTGCTGGCATATTGAGTGCAGCACTTTCACAGCATCATCTTTTAGGATTTGAAATAGCTCAACTGGAATTCCATCACCTCCACTAGCTTTGTTTGTAGTGATGCTTTGTAAGCCCCACTTGATGTAAGGCCCTCTTGACTTCACAGTCCAGGATATCTGGCTCTAGGTGAGTGATCACACCATTGTGGTTATCTGGGTTGTGAAGATCTTTTTTGTCTAGTTCTTCTGTGTATTCTTGCCACCTCTTCTTAATATCTTCTACTTAGGTCCATACCGTTTCTGTCCTTTATTGTGCCCATCTTTGCATGAAATGTTCACTTGGTATAGTGACAGACTATTTTCTTGGGCTCCAAAATCACTATCGACAGTGACTATAGCCATGAAATTAAAAGCCGCTTGCTCCTTGGAAGAAAAACTATGACAAACCTAAACAGCATATTAAAAAGCAGAGACATTACTTTACCAGCAAAGGTCTGTCTAGTCAAAGCTATGGTTTTTCCAGTAATCATGTATGGATGTTAGAGTTGGACCATAAGGAAAGCTGAGTGCTGAGAATTCATGCTTTTGAACTATGGTGTTGGAGAAAACTCTTGAGAGTCCCTTG
This sequence comes from Bubalus bubalis, assembly GCF_019923935.1. Taxonomy (NCBI): domain Eukaryota; kingdom Metazoa; phylum Chordata; class Mammalia; order Artiodactyla; family Bovidae; genus Bubalus; species Bubalus bubalis. Next base: position 53,248,126 of record NC_059177.1, read on the forward strand.
GATAAGCCAAAAGTTCAAACCAGTCAATCCTAAAATAAATTAGTGCTGAAAATTCATTGGAAAGACTGGTGCTGAAGCTGAAACTCCAATTCTTTGGCCACCTGATGTGAAGAACTGACTCATTTGAAAAGACTCTGATGCTGAGAAAGATTGAAGGCGGGAGAAGGGGACGACAGAGGATGAGATGATTGGATAGCGTCACCAACTCGATGGACATGAGTTTGAGCAAGCTCTGAGAGTTGGTGATGGAGAGGGAAGCCTAGCATGCTACAGTCCATAGGGTCACAAAGAGTCAGACACGAGTGAATGACTGAACTGAACTAATACTGGGAAAGAATGCGTGTTCTGCTATTGTTGGGTGGAGTGTCCTATAAATATCAGTTAGATCAAGTTAATAGATAATGCTTAGGATTGTTATCCCTTGATGAATTGCCGTCTTTATCATTTATGATACTATCCCTGGCCATGTTCTTTGATGTAAAATCTACTTGGATATTACTGTAGCGTCTTTTGACCAGTGTTAGCATGGTATGGGGCTTCCCTGGTGGCTCAGTGGTAAAGAATCTGTTTGAAGTACAGGAGACTTGGGTTCAATCCCTGGGACAGGAAGGTCCCCTGGAGAAGGGCATGGCAACCCACTCTAGTACTCTTACCTAGAGAACTCCATGGACAGAGGAGCCTGGCGGGCTGTAGTCCATAGGGTCGCACAGAGCTGGACACGACTGAAGTGACTGAGCGGCAGCAGCATGGTGTATCTTCTTACATTCCTTTACTTTTAACTTAGTTGCTCAGTCATATATGACTCTTTGAGACCCCCATGGACTCCAGCCCACTGGGCTCCTCTGTCCATGGTATTCTCCGGCAAGAATACTAAAGTGGGTTGCTATTCCCTTCTCCAGGATGTTTTCCCGACCCAGGGATCCAACCTGAGTCTCTTATTTATTTTTATTCGCTGGCCACACCAGGCGGGGGGACAACATGTTCAAAAGCACGGGAGAATGGCTGAGATTTACCCTCCCAAGAAGTAACCAAAACAGACAAAATACGAGAAGCAACGGTTTTCAAGTCACTGCACAGTAGGCGATGATGGACAGTGATCTTTGCTAGAACAAGTTGAGCCCGGAAATTGCCCTAGTTTACTGCTTTGAGAGGAAAAGAGAGCAATCAGCAGGTGGAACAAATAAAAAACAGTGAGATGAGAGACTCAAACCTAACCTTATTGACAATCGCATTAATGTAAGTTAGATAAACATCCCAATTGAAAGGCAGGAATTGTTAAGTTGGATAAAAGTAAGCCCCAACCCCATCATGCCTACAAGCAATAAAATTTAAATGTAAAGATACAAATAAGTTAGACGTGTGTGCACTCAGTCGTGTCTGACTCTTTGAGGCCCCATGGACTGTACTAACTAAATTGTCCTAGCTCAGTGTTGCCTCTTCCAGGAAGTCCTCCCTGATTCTGCCTCTCCTGCCACCCACCGAAAGGCTGGGATAGGCACCCTCCCCAGTACCCCTACTGTGACAGCCTCACCCAGCACAACTGAGTGTTTTCTTATCTGTTATCACCATTAAACCACAAGATCCTTAAGGGCAGAGCTTTTTGTGGGAACTGACTCCACTTTGGGAACTTTGTGGCCACCGTGTAGCGTTTCAAGAAATAGGCAGCTATGTTCAGCCTTGAGGTGAAAAAGTAATCTCATCTTTGTGTTTTGGATTCAGTCATTTTACACAGGTTGACAACGTTCACGTGCAGGTTTTCTCTAGTTGCGGCAAGTGGGGGCTGCTGTTTGTCGTGCGCAGGCTTCTGACTGCGGCGGCTCCTCTTGTGGAGCCCGGGCTCTGGGCGTGCAGGCTGCAGCGCAGGCTTCTCACTGCGGCGGCTCCTCTTGTGGAGCCCGGGCTCTGGGTGTACAGGCTGCAGTAGTTGCAGCCCTGGGCTCAGCAGTTGTGGCTCGAGGGCCTAGTGCCCCTCAGCCTGTGGGATCTTCCCAGACCAGGGAACATACCCATGTCCCCTGCATTGGCAGATGGATACTTAACCGCTGGGACCAGCAGGGAAGCCCTCCCAAAAATGTTTTTAATTTTGACTGGCTCTGTGTTACTTCCTATTATATCTTCAGTTTTAAAGTATCTCACCTGGCCAGCAGTTTGAAGACTTCCCGTGGGGAAGATGTTGGCCATCCCAGGACCCCAGCCCTGGCCCTGGCCAGCTCACACCATGTGCTCAGACTTGGCCTCTGACAGTGAGGCCCTGGGAACAATGTTCTCAGAAAATAAGTGTCTCCTGGGATTAATTTATCATTCTCAGAGGAGATAGGAAGCTGGAGACCTGGAAAGATGAAAGGGCTCTGGGATATACGGACTGACTGGGGCCAAGTGAGAAGCCACGGGTGGAGCCGGGGCAGTCAGCCTGGAGGAAAGCAGACCCAGAAGCTTCACAGAGTGCCCGAGAGACATGGATGGAGGGCTTGGCCTGTCCTCTGACACCCCCAAGGGCAGCAGCATTAGCACCAACAGGAAGGGACCAGGCAGGATTTCACCTGGAGTAAGCCTCTGCTTCCTGAAGCCAGGAAGAAGCTGCTTCTCTGGACAGTAGAGCATTCTGGCACTGGCCATGGTCAGAGGAGGCTGGGGGGACCATTCTTTCAGGATGCTGACCTATCATGATTTTGGATGAAACTCATGTCTATACTGGTCCCCGCCCCTTTGTAAGTTATTGACAAACCCAGGGCATGTGGAAGGACACCGCCCGGAAGTGGGAGCTGATGAGGCTCAGCTGTGACCTCGGACGAGGCATTCAGCCTCCCTGGACCTCAGTTTCCTTCCCCAAATGAAGAGTCTGCCCAGAGGCTCTGTGGTGCCCTCCACTTCTGTGACACTTTCCCATCTGCTTCTCCTCCCAGGTGCTCATTCCCACCACCCGCTGCAATTCCCACAAGGAGAACATCCAGGGCCAGCTCAAGGTCCGCACACCAGGCATCTACCTGCTCATCTTCGACAACACTTTTTCCAGGTAGGCCGCCTTCTCGGTCAGCATCCGGATGAACCCACCCGGCACCCCGCCTCAAGGACAGAGGTGGACATTTAAAAGCAGTTGTTTAATTACCAGTCCCTGATTATCAGTGGTTCATTAATTTTAGACCTATACTCTGGTGTTCAGTGTCCTTTGTAGAGTGTGTAACACACAGCCTGATACTTACAGAGTCTCACCACAGGTTAAGTGTGTTCACTTTCCTCTGCTCTTATTAATACTACTCCCTTCAGCCGCACAGTAGCCCCATGCAGTAGGGACTGTCTTTCTCCTCGTGTTACTGCTAAGGGGCTGAGGACCTAGAAGAGGGGCACTCCCAATCACACAGCTGGTGGTGGGGCTGGATTTGAACCCAGGTGGCCTGGCTTGAGGCTCTAGGCTCTTACCCGGGATGCTCTTCTGCTTCTGCCGTCCTGATGCCCTCTGCCCAGGCCAGAGAAGAGCCCAGCAAATACAGTGGAAGGATTGGGCAGATGGGTAAATGGATGGATGGATGGATGAGAGAGAAGTGAAGTAAAAAGGCCCAGAGCTAATCAGAACTGGAGCTGTGAGGCGAGGCCCTGGGCCCCTCGTCCAGGGAGTGGAGCAGCAGGTACCATCTCTGGGGAGCACGATTTCAGAGCTCCAGGTGCAGGTCCAGGAGTGAGTGCAGGGTTGAGGGGTCAGGAGGATGGGAGTGAATGGAGATGAGGCTGGAGGGGCGTCCAAGAAAGGAAGCAGGACAGCAGACCAGTGTTGGTTGAGCATCTGCCTCGAGCCAGGGCCCTGCTTCATGGAGATGTGCGGCTGGCACGGTGAAGGCTGCTGGGCACCTGTCCCTCTTCTGGCTTCAGTGTAAGCCCTTAGTAGGGGCTCGCTTTGCTCATAAGACCTGTCCGATCAGCATTCAGCCACATCCTCACTGAGCGGGGCCCTGAGCTAGCGGCCACATCCCTCCCCATGGGTGCCCTTGCCAGCCCGCTGGGCTTTAAGCACAGTAACTTAATAGCTATTAAGTAGGTGAGAAGCTGGGGTGCCACCTGTTGGTGAAAGCCGGAGTGCAACCTCTCACCACCTCAGGGCCTTGAACTCCCAGGGCGTGTGGCTGAGGGCGTCCACCAAGGGAGAGCTTGGAAGAACGGGCTCCCCACCTTTCCCCCTCCCCACCCTTCCCCCACACATCCCCAGGAACATGAACACACCCTGCGTTAGCAGGATTCTTGGGCATGGGCTCTGCATGTCCAGAAAGCTGGTCAGACCGGGCATGGGCCTCAGCCCCTCAGGGCAGCGGTCAGGAGACGGGGTGGAGGCCAGCCCAGCAGAGGGTCTGCTCTCCCCTCTGGGTTTTACTGGAACCCCAGTGTCCTCTGTGGTGGCAGCCAGCATTGTTACTACCTCCCTGAGCCCCACCACAGGTTGACAGAGAGGCTGGGAGCAGCGTGTTGAGGGCAGAGGCAGCCGCAGACCGGCTTTGCAGTCGGCATTAGGAGCGGCCGTGGTGCTGAAACACACTGCAGCCCTCGCCACTGACGTCATCTCAGGGCCTACTCAAGGTTTTCAAAGCACGGCAGCGGAAGAGATCCAGATGTCCAGTCAGAATGAGATCCAGGCTCGCCTCCACTGTGTGTGTCCCCTCCACGCCTGCGCCACCCACTTCCCCAGGGCAGCCCAGACCACCGAGACCCCTGAGACACCCCCACCCCAGGGCCCCTTCAGAGCAGCAAGGCAAGGAGGGGTGCTTCACAGTGTGGGACTGAATGGGCATTTCTGCACCCAAGCCCAGGACAGTCCACGGAGGTGTCCTAAGACCCTGACACTTTGCAGGAAGATGTCTCTGCTAGAGAGACAGGAAATGGGGGTGAGGGGACCCGGAAGAGTCCATGCAGTCTGTGAGGGACCCCAGGCTCGGAGCAGAGGTCTTTGCACCAAAGCTTCCCATGCCAGCCAGCACCCACCCCAGCCAAGTCACTGCAGCTGCTTCCAGCCCTCGGAATAACCCCTCCTTCCCCATTTGTCTCCTAGATTTGTCTCCAAGAAAGTCTTTTATCACTTAACTGTTGACCGGCCTGTGATCTACGATGGAAGTGATTTCCCGTAACCTCAAGTACCTGGATTTTGCTAGTTTCACATTACCCACAGGAAACACTACTCCTCCTCACTTGTCACGTAAAGCACCTAAAAAACCCAGAAAACAAAAAATAGCTGCTCTAAAGCTCTCAGTATCCATTATGCAACTTTAGGAGACGGGCCCTTGGCTGCTCGTCAGAGCCACGTTGCTCCGAGCGCCGTGTACTCGGCACTGCGCACATCACTCTTAGCCCCGTGGCTCATAAGGGCTCAAGTGATGTTTTCCATTGTCCTCACACCCAGAGGGACACTATGCCAAAGGTTTAAACGCTCAGGAGACCACTGGCCTCTCCAGGGGGGCGCAGTTGGCTCCAGGCCTCCTATGAAGAGTTTCCTAGGTCAGAGGGGTCCCGACTTCCACCCGTGGAGAGACACAGCCCCCCTGTGCCCAGCCAGGCATCACAGGTGACCATGAGCTGGAAGGCCTGGCCAGACCCTGTGGGGCCCTCGAGTCCTCCCTGGGAAAGGACGTCAGGGCACCTAGGGGCCCGCCTGAGATCCCATCCAGCTTCCTCGATCATGCTCCTGTCCCCTCCTGCCCGGGGAGTGCAGGCTCAGAGGGGCCGCCAGCTGCACTTTTCTCCTGGCCCTTCTGTCTGGGCGAGTCTGTCTTGGAGCAAAGCCCTCCACTCAGCTGGGCCTCTCAACAGCTCAAAATACCACCCTAAGAATCAGAAGTGAAGCTAATCCAGGAAACAGAACCCACCGGCTGAGGGTCTGCAGTGCAGTCTACGTCCAGATGGCCAGAGCCCAGATGCTGGGTAACGTCCACGCCATGACCAAAAGGCTGGACGCATCAGCCTGTGGGGCTCGTTCCTCAGCCTGTCTTTGTTTATATTAACAAGAGCTTCTGCAGATACGTTTACTAATGATTACATTCAGGGTGGGAACCACTTTTAAAAATCGGGGGCTTCTTAAGAGAAGTCTTTGCTAACTCAAGTATACACGGGCATAATTCATGAATCGGCTCTTTGCTCACCTCTCGGTCCCTCCTCCCCACCTGCCTAGGTTCCCTGCACCCCTTTTCCACTTCCTGCTGCTCAGCCTGCACCTGACACCTGGGAGCAAATGAATCCTCTGTCCTTTTCCGGGACAAGAAGCAGATGATCTTCCTGTTCTCTGTGGCCCTTTTCTCCCACCACAGGGCGCTCACCTGTGATGGCCTCTCTGTGCCCTGTTCACAGGGCAGTCAGGACCCAGGTCCTTCCGCGGTGAGCAGAGATCTGACCAAGCAGCCCACCTTAGCTGTGGTCAGGAGAGAGGGTACCTGGCAAGGCAACTGCAAGTCCAAGTACCCCACCAGCCCTTCAGCTAGCCCGGTGACTAAGCCGAGTCACACCACGTCGAAGCTTCATCTCGTCATTCACGAGCCTGGTCTGACTGGTTTTGAGAACTGACGAATGGGTCAAGAATCCTTGGCCAAGTTCAGTTCAGACCCCATACCCCCAAGGCGCCAGCAGAGGTAGGAGGAAATGACTTTGGCAGTAGACTCAGAACTTCCATTTAAACAGGAGACATAGGCGCTTCCAGGCACTTGAAGTGGGGCTTGAGACACGGTGAACAGAACCTTCCAGAAAAGAGCTGGCCCTCTCGTGCTCTCTTTCCTGAGAGCAGCCGCCTGTGGCAGAAAGCCAGAAGTCTCTAGCACCTCATTGAGCAAGGTCCTGCCGGTGCTTAGCACCAAAACAGAAATGGCCAGGCCCCCAGAGACTTCCTGGATTCGTGCTTGTCCTTACAGAGTGCCACACTGCTTGAAAGCAAACTACCCTGCCTTTAAATCCATCTCCCCCTTGAAAAGGATAATCAGATGTAGCTGGCTCACCACTTGAGAGAAACAAAAGACCCTGAAGCATCTGGAATCTCGGTTTGAGTGCTTAGCTTTCCCAGGATACCCTGGAGACATGGCCAAGCAGACGGCCCTCTGCTCATGTCACCACCGTCACCTGCAGCTCGAATCAGCTTTTCTCAAGTAGCCGATATGTTTCCTGCGGAAGGCCTGAGACATTCCATCTGAGGCTTGTTCTGAACCTCTGTGACTCGACCCCCCAGGGGACCAACTGCAGCTTAAAAAAATCCCGTGGCTCTTGTGAAGCCAACCCAGAGCCACTCTGCAGGAGCTCGCGGGCCCCTAGTGCCAGCACCGCAGCTGGTGACGGCAGTGGCAGAGAGGCCTTCGCTGCCCCTGCGCCCGCCCCGCCTCTGCAGCGTATCTAGTTTTTTGTGCTGAATGGACTCTTGTTCTTCGTTACTTTGCTGTGGGAGCTCGGGTTTGCTGTGCAGCTAGAGATCATCTTGGCATATTTAAGTATAGCTTGTATAAACTGCTTTCTTATTTTAAACAAGTTCCCAACTTTACTGAAGTTTGGGGGTTGAGGTATTCTTTTCAATGCAAACGATAATGAAAAACAGCTATTGAAAGTGGCGGCCCAGGCCAGTAGACTGAATTAACACTAAAAGTCAACAAGTAGGAAGCATTCTTGGGATCCCAGATCACTATCTAAAAAAAAGAAAAAAAAATCCCCCAGCAGCCTCTTTGGGGGCTGGCTGAGCTCTCTGAATAACTGTTGCTGTTTAGTACAAGCTTAGTACCAGCCGCCTTGCTCACCACTGCCTTGGGAGCCACTGATCACCCTCACCCAGGAACACGAGGCCTCTGTCAGGCACCCTCATCCACCGCCAGCAAGCATGTTTGGGAGAAAGCGTAGCCCCTGCAGAGCACTTCTGGCTGGAGCCCACCTACTCCACATCCACTGGATCAAGAGCAGGCAAGGAAATTCTCAAACAGGAATCTGGAACTGAAACACTACATAGGGTCTGAAAAGTATGAATGCACAGCCACGCTAGATAAATCAGAGATAAAGGAGATGGTTTTTTAAAATTATTTTCAGTTGTCACTCACCTTCGGTGGTGAAGCCATTCCAGACTCATCTGAAAAGAAATCCCCATTTGGGGATGAAATCTCAGTCTGTGTTTTATCATTGTGGTTAGCTGTCGACCATACGTTTTTATAGGAGTTTCAGGTTTAGAAGCCCCCCTTGGAGACTCCACCTTGGAGAACCCCAGCCTCAGCCCACAGGTGTTGAGAACGAGAGCAGAGCCACCCTCTGCAATGCTCAGAACCAAGGGTCACCTGGCACAGAGAATGTTCAGTCACCATCTGCGTTTACAAAACACTTACCCAAAAGGTTCTTTTCAGTGGAACCCTGGGTGAATTCTCTGTTGTGGTGCTTCCAAGGAAACAAAGACAGTTAATAATGCCTTTTCTCTCTTAAGCACTTTTTCAAAATAACACAGTACATCTTTAAATTTGGGGAGGCATTTCTGATAAAAAGACTTCCTCAGAACCTGAGGACAAGGGCTGTCCAGAGATGCTCCTGTCCCCCCATGGCTGCAGAGCAACAGTGAAGCCTCAGTTGGGTGGCTTCCAAATCAGAATTGCACTTTAATTGACCAATCCTCAATGCTCGCGGCCTTACGGGGTAGTGGGTCTGGGAACCCATCTCTTTTTTATCTGCCAAATAATTACCAGAAGCACATCAAATGCCAACTCTCCACCTGCCCAGTGGGGGTGAGGAACTTTTGTATCCCAAAACATAGTCCGTATAGCATCTGCTGCACCATTTGGGAATGTCTTATTTTTAATCTCAGGATTTAAATAAACACTATGACATTGAGAGTGGCGTCACCTTTCATTCCATTGAGACATAAGGTGAGAGAGGAAGTTGCACACAGCAGAATGGGGGCAAAGCTGTTGGGCCATGTCAAGTCCTGTGACTTCAAAAGGGAAAAAAAAAAAGCAGCTGTTCTAAGAGGTTGCCAAATTGGCCTGGTATCTGGACCCACAGTCTGCGCTGAGGTCCGAGTTCAGACCTGCCTCAGCCAATGCAGTGCACCAACCCACTGCCCTCTGCCAGAAGAGCTTCTGCGTTCAGTGAAATTCCCCAGCCCTCCCCTGGTCCACGAAGAGCAGCCTGATTTACCAGAATGATGGAGTCGGGGAGGAGGTCACAGGTGGCCTAAAACCACGGTTAGTCAAGCTGGATCCAAATCTAGGCAGAGCTGCTAGAGGAGGCAACAGAGAGGGGCAGCGAAGACCCTGGACATGGGCCCCGAGGGCTGTGTCCCAGTCACTCCTCCCCTGGGCAGACTGAGCTTGGGCCAGGCAGTCCATCTGCACTCACCTCTAGAGCGCCCTGTGCCCCACAGGGTGCTCCCAGCCCTCCTTTCCTCCACTTCCCTTCTTGCAGCCTTCCTCCTGCCTCAGATTCTCCTGTAGCCTCTTCTTTCATCAGTTACTCAGGAGCAGGTGACACTTCCCGGAAGTGTATTGTTCCCTGCAGCTCCAGGACCCTGTTCTTCATCCTCATCTCCCTGCTCTGCCTCACCCCGCAGCATGGAGCACAGAGCACGGTGCTCACCAGCCTCTGAATCAGCGAGGACACGGGGCACCATGATCAGCCCTAGGCCATCAGGAATCCCACTGGCCAACTTGGCCAGAGACCAACCCCCAAAACCCCTGTGGTAGAGAAGGACAAAGGTCAAGCCCACAGGGGCGATTTAGGGAGGATGGAGGTGAGCTGGTTACTGGATCGGACACGTAGAGCCTCCTGTGCCCTCAACCCTCTCCTGTCCAGTAATGGAAGGGTGCTCTATCCAAGTGCCTAAAACAGCACCGCAGAAGGAAGTCTGTGTTCATAGGAAAGGCCTTGCAGAGAGGCCACGTGGACTGAGCCTAGGAGAACGGACCGGGACACACAGATACAGGCTGCTCTATCTGGGCTGGGATCCGGGCCTCCGTGCCGCACTCCTGGTGCCCTCTCCCCACCTGCTGAGCCGCCCCAAGGTGAGCAAACCAAATCTCCGCTCCTGGTTTTCCAAGCCCCCCACGCGATTCCGGGAATTCTGGCCCCTCTCGGTGTCCGTAGACGGGTGCCGCTGCCTGCGATGCCTGCGATGCCTCTTCCACCCAGAGGATGTAGCGATTCCCCGGGTGACTCAGAAGGACCCTTCAGCCAGGGTCAGACCTCTCGGTTTGAAGATGCGTGGGAAAAATCTGGCGAGTGGAGCCCACCACCCACACACATCTGCAGAGCAAATAGATAGTGAAACCTGTCGCCTGAAATGAGAAAACGGACTTTTGTTGAGAGAGCGGTTAAAGCTGAAGCTATCAAAACCCAGGAGAGAGCACAGCTATTGTGAAAGCCGCTCAAAGTGGGTTAGGGTTGAAAGAAAGGTCAGCTTTTTACTTTTCCCACACTCGCTGGTTTCTGAAGAAAGATAGTAAAGCCGATCCGAAGTATGATCACCAATCTCTGGGCTTTGATGTGTGTCCCCTTGTCCCTCCCCCATCCCTCGAGCTCCCGGGGGAGGCTGGAGGCTGGTGTGGTTTCCTCACCCCTTCTGGCAGGTTCGTGCTGAGGTTATCACAGACTTGGCAGCCCCATCTGAAGCCTGGAATGAGTTGTCTTAGCTCCATATGAACAAAGAGAGCCAGGCCTCTCCAAACCCGAGGTGCGTGAGTGTCCTTCCCCAGGGAAGGCCTCATTTCCAGAGCGCCTTTGGCTTCAGACCTGTGGCTCCGGCAGGATGCTCAAGGGAAAGGCGATTTCAGGGAGACCTCCCACTGAGCCCTGAGGAGAGAAGGACACCTTTTCTGGGAGGTCACCCATCCGTCTGCCAGGTCAGTGGGACAGGCGCTGGCTTCTCCTTGGCATGAGAAAGGAAAGCGGGAGGGGGTTGGGGGAGGCCAAAAGGCTAGCAGAGCAAAGGAGGGGTAACAAAGGCGGGTCAGCAGCAGGAAGGGCCTTCCCTGGGGCCACACCGCAGGCTCAGTGAGCAGAAGCCACCTTTCTCGTGGGAGGGAAGGAGTGGTGGGGGAACAGGTTTACCGAACAGACAACAAAGGCAGTGACTGCAGACCTGGAGAAAGGAATCCAGTTTGTTCTTCTGACTCTGAGGCTGACTTCAAGGCCCCACATGCTTTGACAAAGTGGCCACAGCATCAGCCCTCAAGTGGCCTTTGTACAACAGACAGGGTCTATGTGTGAAACCAGAGATCTTTGTAAAGACAGCCCTTCTGCACCAGCAGGGGCCCCCACAGACCTGTTGGGTGTTCTCGGAAGGACCACACATTCATGCCCCCAAGATGAACCTGTGGAAGATGGACAGGGACCCATGAGGCCCAGATCAGGTGCAAGGGCTCCTTGGTTATAAAGGGTTCAAGTGTTATCAGGAAAAGCCCAAGACTCACCCAGTGCTCAATTTTGCTCCAGAGTCAAACTGTTCATTTATTAAGTGTCAGTAAATACAAAGCAAGTAGCAGAGAGTTTCTTGGAAGAAAGTCCTCTTCTTTGGGTTACCTGGGGGCACATTAAAATACAGAGTCATGGGCACGCCGCATGTCAACTCTGGTTCATTGGGTCCAGTTCATTCACAAGTCTGCCAGATGAGGATATTGGTGGAGGTGATCCATGGACCATGCCAGAAAGTCCTTGATGATCACCGCTCTGTCACCATTTTGGTTAGAACTTGAGGAAAGGGGTAAAATCAGCTAATGGATCTGTCTCCTAATTCCACTTTGCCAGTGACCCTCAAATCTTGGAGCCAGGACCTCTCCCTCAGCTCATTGGTCCAAACACTGGGATGCAGTGATGGAAATGTCGTTCTTAGAGAGGAAGATATTTCCAAATGAACCACCTGGTATGAAACTATCCTACAGGTAAAACCTTTTTGCAACCGTAACTTTTTTATGGCTTATGTTCTTATTCAACGGACATGTTACCCAACTGGTCATTTGTAAATAGAAAAACATTCCCTTCCCCAAACCTGAAGTAGTTCCGTATGTGTCCACAATTTAAGATTTAGAGGAAGAAATATGAGTTTGGTATCAAAGGGTCTGGATTAAATAGGGATTCCTAAACTGGTCCATACACAGAATTCAGAAGGTCTTTGAACTTGGGAAAATAACACCTTTCCTCTACTATCTAGCTAAAATTTAGATCTTCTTCAATTATGAATATAGACTACATGCCACATGAGTATGCATTAGCAAGACCTGTGTCTCTGCCACTGGTGGAAGTGACAGATATTTTCTTGTTACTTAAAAGTTGTTGCAGACCCTTTAAATATCATTTATGCTCATCTTCACTGTGAAATGAAGGTTGTTGTTAGACCTGCTGTAGATTGTTTTTAACCGTGTTCATGAAGAGACGTGTATTACTAGTTCACAAATTTATCTTAATATAGAATTATGCTTCAGTGTAATTGGTTTCCCTTGTAATCGTATATATTTTATTCATTTTATTCATTCTAAAACATTCTGAGAAGGCTTTGTCAGATTGTCAAAGGGGTATATAAGGGAAAAAAAGGTTAAGGACCTTTGGGTTCTGGCAGGTCTTCATGGAAAAGAAGAGAAAGATCAGCTCATTGCAGCATTGGCTTATTATTTATAACATATAATTAATAGCAGCAGAAGTAATTTGATAGGCTCTTGCCATAGTCAGCCACCTGTTACAGATGAGGAAACCGAAGACCCAGGGAAGCTGGTAAGTCTGAACCATTTGGAGAACTGTTACTACAAGGCTGAGATGGCTGTGGGAGTAGTTTTCTCCAAACCATTCTCATTTCACTGGAAAGTAGATTCTCCAATGATTAAAAAAAAAAACCTTCCATAAACCAAGCTATGCTGTGGCAACCCTTGACGTGTAAACCCTTACTATGTATCATCCTCCCTACAAGAGGTTAACAGTTATGTGCTGAGAATTACAGCTCATGGTCCCACACCGTCTCAGCGGATCAGATCTCTTCTGGCTCTTAGGTTTTCTGGATTCCAAAAGATGAACAAGGGAAAGTGCTCGGGCTCACTCTGCCTTTGTTGGCCTTGCCAGAATATTCTGAGTTCCCTAGATTGTTAGTCCCACTGAGAAAGTGTCACCCACAGCGTGAGACCTTTTAGCGTCTGCTCACTCATTCCCAACTAGCTTTATACCTCCCTTGGTCCCTTTGGTAAGAGGGGGCCCAGCCAAACAGGAAGTTTCCATCAGGTGTTCATTCACTCATTTATATCTGGAGCTTTGTAAGGGTAAGAGCATGATTTTATTTTTATTTATTTTTGGCTGTGCTGGATCTTTTTTGCTGCACGCAGGCTTTCTCTAGTTACGGAGCATGGGCTCTAGGCACTCAGGCTTCAGTAGCTGTGGCAGCCAGGCTTTCTTGCCCCACAGCATGTGGGATCTTCCTGGACCAGGGATGGAACCCGTGTCCCCTGCGTTGCCAGGTGGATTCGTAACCACTGGACCACCAGGGAAGCCCCAAGAGCATGATTTTTGAGAGGAAGTATATGGTATCTTCGGAGAAGGCAGTGGCACCCCACTCCAGTACTCTTGCCTGGAAAATCCCATGGATGGAAGAGCCTGGTAGGCTGCAGTCCATGGAGTCGCTACGAGTCGGACACGACTGAGCGACTTCACTTTCACTTTTCACTTTCATGCATTGGAGAAGGAAATGGCATCCCACTCCAGTGTTCTTGCCTGGAGAATCCCAATGACGGGGGAGCCTGGTGGGCTGCCGTCTGTGGGGTCGCACAGAGTTGGACACGACCGAAGCGACTTAGCAGCAGCAGCAGCAGCATATGGTGTCTTGGATTTGCTTTAAAATACCGTAGCAAAGGGAGGAGCTAACGGAGAAAGGTAGGAGTGAAGGAAGAAAGGGGGGAAGGAGGAGCAAATGAAGGAAGGGAGGCAAAGGAAGCAAAGAGAGAAGAGGAAGGGAAAGAAGAGAAGGAAGTGGGTGTTGTGGGCGGGATTAGAATGCGGAGAGTGTTGATCACCGTCGGAGCTGAGTGATGGATATGAGGAGGTCGTTGTGCTATTCTCGCCACGTTTATGTATGTTTTTTTATTTAATTTTTTTTATCTTTTGACTGTGCTGAGTCTTTGTTGGTGCGTGGACCACCCTCCAGTTGCAGCGCACGGGCTGCTCATGGCAGCGGCTGCTTTCGTGGAGCGCAGGCTCTAGGGCACGCGGGCTCAGCCATTGCTGTCCCCAGGCCCTAACCAGACCGCAGCCTTAGTAGCTGTGGTGCACAGGCTCAGTTGCTCCAAGGCATGTGGGACCTTCCGGGGTCAGGGATTGAATCCGTGTCCCCTGCATTGGCAGGAGGATTCAGTACTGCTGAGCCACCAGGGAAGCCCTATGTGTGTTTTTTTTAATTTTCATATTTAAAGATTTTAAAACGAAAAGATCATGAGTGGTGATAACCTGAACTAACTCAGTGGCGGGGGCACTTAGCCTGGCAGTGTCGCACAGGCGTGGGCACCACAGGGCCTTGGCACATGTTACCCCCTCCTCCCAGTGCACCCTCCCTCCCCTTCCTCCTGTAGCTCATTCCTGCTCATCCTTCAGCTCTCAGCTTAATGCCACTTCCTCGGGGAAACCTTCCCTGCCTCTCATGCCCACAGTAGGTCAGAGCCTCTTGTAACACACTAGCATCTCGAAACCCTCTCTTCATGACTGTCTAATTGGCATCTGTCATCTGTGAACTGTGAGCTTTGTGGGTACTGGCCCCGTGTCTGCTTTTCCTTAGCATCACCTAAGCCCAGTGCCTGACACGTAGAAAATGCTCCATAAGTTGTTGTTCATTGAGATTGGTAAAATATCGTTATCAATTGCTGTATTTTCCCAAGACAACAGGATTTCGCAACAGTAAGTGCACTTCCAAGAACCAAATATTTGAAATTGGAGGGGCCGTTGATTCCCTTAACATACATTTACTGAGTGTCTGTCATGTGTGAGGTCTGTCGTAGGCACTTGGGACATAGCAGTGAACAGAAAAGAAGAACAGTCCCTGCCCGAGTTTATACTTCTTAAGCGTCAGGTGGTGCCAAGCGTGGAGAAGAGCAGAGCAGGGAAGGGCACTGTGGATGGGCCGGGATGGCCTGGAAGAGGAGGTGGTGTTTAAGCAGAGACCTCAGGAGGTGGCGGAGGAAGCATGTGGCTGGAGAGACCCAGCCAGAGTCACCTAGGGGACTGTGGGGTGAACTGTCTGACGCCTTGTCCAGACTCTTCTGTAACGCTGTCTGTGCCATGAGCTCCTGCAGGTTCAGCCTAGGTTGGTCACGTCATTGCGTTGGATTTGAAAGACTAATGGCAAAATTGTTGGCTCTTTGGTATGCTGTTTATCAACTGCTATGTAACAGATTACCCCCAAACTCAGTGGCTGAAAACAATAATAACCATTTTATTGTACCTCATGATTTTATGGGTCAGGAGTTTGAGCAGGGCTTGACACGATGCTTCTTCTGTTCCCTGTGGTATTGACGCACTTTGAGGTGGCGTCCAGCGGGCAGATGGACTGTTGGTGAGAAAGGAGCTAGGAAGACCAGCAGGGACAGCGTGGGGTGAGGGGGACAGGTGGGTGTCCAGGATTCTGGCCAGGTTTGGCGGCAGAGTCGTTGGATCTGCGCATCCTCAGACCTGCAGCGGAATCTGTGGCTCCTGCATGAAGAATTTGAGGCTCCACAACTGCACGTGTTTGGGGAGGAGCCTGTGAGAATCATGTCATCATCCCGTGGCCCACTTTTGACAGAGGGCTCAGCAGGGCCTCAGCTGTCCCATGTCATTGTTGAGAGTTTGTGTGCAGTGATATCTGAAGCAATGCCAGCCCAGTCTGTGCCCATGCATCTTTGCAGCCCCTGGTACTCAGCCTGGAACTCGGCACACTGTCGGTCAACCCTTCAAAGCAGCAGCTGATTTGTCTGACCGTGTCACACATGCAAGGTGGGACAGCTTGGTGGGCGGATGCCCAGGATAATATCCTAGCCTTGTTGGTTCCTACAGTGTGATGCTGGGTGGGTTCCTGATCCCTGAAGTGCTCAGCCCCTTCATCTATAAAATGGTTGAGTTACATACAGTATTATCTACCTGGCACAAAGCAAGCAAGCAAGAGATGACAGCTTGCTTGTCACAGGAAGAGGCAAGCCCATGTCTGCCTGGTACCCACGGGGCCTGGCAGGCTGTTGGTGTGCACAGCGGTCTGTTGATGGTTGAATTAAGATCAGTCAGGCCTCTGCTCCCCCGGAGAAGGAAATGGCAACCCACTCCAGTGTTCTTGCCTGGAGAATCCCAGGGATGGGGGAGCCTGGTAGGCTGCCGTCTGTGGGGTCGCACAGAGTCGGACACGACTGAAGCGACTTAGCAGCAGCAGTAGCAGCAGGCCTCTGCTCCCAGCCTCCTCAGATGAGTTCTGTGACGGATGCTCACAGAACACTGTAGCTCTGAGTACCCTGTGCTCTTTGCCCAACAGGTCTCAAATGTGCTTTTGCTAGGCCAGCCTCTGATGAAAAGGTTGTTGCAAGCTGACTTCTCTAGAAGCAGATGCTGAGATGGAATCTTGGGGGCAAATGTCTATTCAGGATTGCCAACTGTGAAGGGAAGTAGGAAATAGGATTGGGCAGAGAAACCTTGCCAGCCTGGCATGAGGCTGTGTGCATGCTAAGTCACTTTAGTCGGGTCCAACTCTCTGTGATGCTATGGACTGTAGCCTGCCAGGCTCCTCGTCCATGGGATTCTCCAGACAAGAATACTAGAGGGGGTTGCCACGCCCTCCTCCAGGGAATCTTCCTGACCCAGGGATTGAACCTGTGTGTCTTACATCTTCTGCATTGGCAAGCGGGTTCTTAACCACTTGCGCCACCTGGGAAGCCCAAATATGTCAAGAGTGAAGGGGAACTCACCAAGAGTCACACGTTGGAGAGAAACATTTGCTTGTCTTTCGTCAGTTTAATAATACAGACATTGAAAGGGACATTAGCTATTTGGGCTGTCTGTAACAATAATTACAGAACTGATTAGAGAGACATTCCCTGTCCCAGGAGGTTGCTGGGCTCAGACCACAGTTGGAACAGGAGGGCCATGTGGAGTCGGGCCAAGGAAACTGTTGCAGAACCACCAAGTCTTGGTTGCGATGATAATTCTAAAACCATGCTATCTATTAATCACTCATAGTAAACAATCAGTAACTACTTGTCAAATGAAGAGAGAGATTTCTTTGGCGCGTCTAAAATGTGTGAGGTGCAGATACTGGAGGCCATGATAATCTCCCTTTTGTCAAAGTCATTTAGCACCCCTTGACCAGACCTCACTTTGAGACAAGCTGTATTAGAGCTTCAGCATCAGCCTTTCCAATGAATATTTAGGACTGATTTCCTCTAGGATGGACTGGTTGGATGTCCTTGCAGTCCAAGGGACTCTCAAGCGTCTTTTCCAACACCACAGTTCAAAAGCATCAATTCTTTGGTTCTCAGCTTTATTTATAGTACAAGTCTCACATCCATATCTCACATTTTACATCAAAACAACATTCCCCTTTGAATGTACACATTGTGATGTGTTGACTTGAGATTAGTCTTAAAAAATTTTTATAGGTAAAGCAGTATCTTTTTTGATATATTTCATTCAGTTTCCTGATTTTTCTGACCTATAGAGTTCCTGTAAAATGTAATTATATTATAGTCCTCTTTTATCATTACTTCAGGAAAGTACTCACAGACATATTTTCTAGAAATGTTGAATGGGTGTCCTATGGGTGTCCCCTTGCTGATCCTTCCAATGTTTTTATCTTAGGATAAATCTGCTTCGAAGACCTAGTTTAATTTGAATGTAAAATGGTCCTATTTATGCAATCCTTTAAAAACTGATTTAGCAACAAAGGATAAAGTCTTTAAAATATAATACAGCTGCCGTGTATCTTTGGTCCTGCTTTGACGCTGCAGTAGGACTGGGACAGTCAGGCGGTGCTAAAGGAGGCCCTTGGAACTAGGGGTGGTCATCGCGCTCAGTGCAGGCTTCATGGTTCTTGTGGCATTCATCTCCTTTCCTAAAAATCAGAGGGGGGAAAAGTAGAGTCCGTGACATTTTTTTCTCAACTAATGTTCATTGGTCAAGGCCTTATCTACCTCTGTTGTTGTTCAGATGCAGAGTCATATCTGACTCTTTGTGACCCCATGGACTGCAGCACGCCAGGCTTCCCTGTCCTTCACTATCTCCTGGAGCCTGCTCAAACTCATGTCCATTGAGTCAGTGATGCCACCCAACCATCTCATCTTCTATTGCCTCCTTCTCCTCCTGCCCTCAATCTTTCGCAGCATCAAGGTCTTTTCCAGTGAGTCTGCTCTTCGCATCACGTGGCCAAAGTATTGGAGCTTTAGCATCAGTCCTTCCAATGAATCCGTAGGGTTGATTTCCTTTAGGATTGACTGGTTTGATCTCCTTGTAGTCCAAGGGACTCTCAAGAGTTTTCTCCAGCGCCACAATTTGAAAGCATCAGTTCTTTGGTTCTCGGCCTTCTTTATGGTCCAACTCTCACATTCATATATGACTACTGGAAAAACCATAACTTTGACTGATTGCACCTTTGTTGGCAAAACTAACATGTAGTTCAGTTCAAACTACCTCTGAACTACCACTTAATCTCCATCATGGTGTCCCATAAGTGACTCTAGGCTGGCGGAGATTGAACAAGCACAGTCGTGGCTCATTCCTCCTCCTTCCGTCTCTCCCCCAATCCTCAGCTCCAGTGGAGCCCCCAGGACATAGTACCAGAACCGCAGTATCAAAAGGGCACGGGATGGATAAACCAAACCCAGTCAAGTTCTTCCACTGAACTGCACAGGGTTATTTAGGTTTGGCCCATTCCTGTTGCTTATTCTAGGTTTCTCAAAGGATATCTGAGTCTTCTTCTGGAAAAGGTGGCCACATGGACAGCTCTGTCCATAGACTGCCTTGGGAAGGTCATCCTCCCCCTGACTGTAGGTGGTTCTTATTGTGCTGGGACCCATGTTGACCTGCTGGTCCCAGGCCAATGCTTGTTTGCCACCAACTGCCCACACATGGGGGTGGGTTGGCAAGGCTTGTGCATTTTCTCTTGCTCTCCTTGTTGTGGTCCACTTTCTGCTCACTTTATTCCTCACCGACGTGTAGTTTAAAAGTGGACGGGGAAAAGGATGCTGTTGTAGAGTCCAGCGCTTTGGTGTCCCCTTCAGAAGGGATGGCCTTGGAACTGAAACCACGGCAACTCACAGCCCACTGGGAAAACGAGATGCCTTCTCTGAAGCAAGTGGCAAAGCTGGGATGGTTCATGGTCCTGTTCTGATCATCTTCTTTGGAAATACCAATGGACTCACTGGAGAAACTTGGAAGATAAGTTTGCCCAGAGGAGAAACTAGAAACTGTTCAGCCAAAATGGTTTTATGGTATTTTGGAAGTGTTATTTCCTTATCCCAGTCTCTTATTCTTCATAATCTAATATGGCTGTTTGATCTCTATACACATTTAAAATATAGAGACAGGGTAAAAAAAAAAAGTGAAAAGTAATGGATATTTGTAAACAGTCATTTAAAAAGCACTTTTCTAATAAATGAAAATATTTAATGTGATAAATTTGCCAAATAGTAAAAAGAGACACAAAGGTAAGTTACATTTTTTTTTCAGCCTTATCTCTAAGTTGAAAGCTTTTTTTAAAAAAAAAAGTTAGTATTATACAATATGAAAAAGAGAAGCATGGAGGCAAATATCCTTCCAGTGGCCTCAGAAACAAGAGGACAAATAGGACCAGGCCATTGTATAGGGAACAGAGTGGACCACCATACCAGCCACTCGATAGAGTGAGCCCACAGTGGAGCCAGGTCCCCACCAACCCAGGTTCTTAATCTCCCTGCACGGGTTGTGAAGACCACTTCAATGGCACCAGGGGACAAGCTGAATCCTGCCCAGATCAGCGTGGCAGCCAGGTGAGGAATCACAGAGCCTCCAGAAGACGTGGGTTGGAAGCCAGCAGAATTCAGGTGAAATGCTCATACGGGCAATTGCCCAAAGGCTCACTGACCAGTGCTGCAGATAGTTTCAGAACAGGAACAAGGACCCTCACTGGCCCCAAAGAGATCAAGGACAGCAGAAGGGAATTGGATCTGAGGTTGTTTGGAAGGCTCTAGATCAACACCTGCCAAGGGTATCAGCCCCCAAAACCAGAGCAGAAATTCTCCAAAGACAGAAACTTTCATGAAGCCTTGTGGATTCGTGGACTGTGGCAATGGCCGATGCTTCTGTGTCTTCTTTTGGAAGAGATGAAGCCACAGCGATTCCCAGGGCTCCGAGAAATCAAACGCCTCCTCCAGAGCTCAGCTGCATTAATGCTCAGGCAAGTGGCAAAGCCACGGAGGCCTGCGGTGTCTGTCGTTCATTAATCCTCCTCCGAAAACCACAGGCTTTGCAGTCAGGAGCCAGGCAGCAGTCTCCTGGGATGGCCAGTCAGTTTTAAAGAGTCCAACTTGGCAAATCCTGACCAAAAGTAATAATGCTATTCAAATTCATCCCTTTCTGAGTTTTCTATTTCCCTTTTCTCACTCCTTCTCCTTGTCTACTTTCCCTCTGGCCTGTCAGTAAGGGAAGCTGTGTCTGAATTTCTGGACACTTCCAAAAGGACCGCCCACCTCAGAGAAGCCGCCTCAGAAGGAGAGAGCCCCCGAGGTTGTCTCCAGCAGCATAGATGACAGCTTCAGGCTTCCCTCTCTCCTCGTGAACGAAACCCACTGAGCCTGGCTGATGCAGCCCAGGTTCTTCAGGGTCTTCACAAGATCCCGGCGGAACCTCTCACCCACAAAAACGTAGAGAACAGGGTTCAGGCAACTGTGGAAAAAGGCCACAGTCTGAGTGACCTGGAAGCAGATGTCAATTTTGATGGAGAGGGCGCAGCTGGAGATGAACATGGCGTAGGCATCGATGGTCTGCACCAGCAGGACGCAGTTGTGGGGGAACTGAGACAGGACGAAGACGGTGAGCACAGTGATGGTCACCTTCAGGGCCTTGTGCTTGGAGGACTTCTTGGCCTGGATCAGGGTGTGGATGATGATGGTGTAGCAGCAAGCCATGACCACAAAGGGGAGGAAGAAGCCCAGGATGACCTTCAGGGTCAAGACAGCCGACTTGAGTTTGGTACTGTCGTCGCTGGAGTAGACCATGGTGCAGATAGCAATGCCGTGTTCCTCCTTGACTTGGCTGTACAGGAGTTCTGGGAGGCAGAGCGCGGCCGCCGTCACCCAGATGGTAAAGCAGACCATCTTGCTGTACAGGAGCCTTTTCTGCCTCCACATCTGCGCCCTCATGGCCTGCGCGATGGCGATGTACCTGTCCACGCTGATGCACATGATGAGCAGCACGCAGCTGTAGAAGTTCATCTTGTACATGCTGTTGACCACCTTGCACATGAAGGTCTGGAATTTCCACTGGTCCGCAGCGGCAATGGCCCAGAAGGGCAGCGTGGCGAGAAAGAGAAGGTCAGCGATGGCCAAGTTGAGAAGGAACATGTCGGTCATGGTCTTCACTCTCGTGCAGTACCAGTAGACCAGGATGACGAGGCTGTTGCCCACGCCGCCCACGATGAACACGAGCCAGTACAGGGGCGGGAGGAAGTGGCCCGCAAACTGCCTGACGTGGCTTTTCTCACAGAAGTAGTCCGTGAAGTTGCCGTCGTACTCCATGGGCGGCGTGCCATCGTAGCCGTAGTCATCTGACAGGTTGGGGGTTAGGCTCTGCAAGGAGACACAAGGCGACACTGGGTCAAGGGCTGGCTTCTGGAGGTTCTGTCTGATGGCAAAGGCACGAAGCCCTTGAACCTTCCAACCCCAAAAGGCTTTGAGAAGGCAGAAGAAGTGTGTGTGTAGGAAGTAGGAATTCCAAGAGCATCTGCTTAGACTGTAAATGATTTATTTATTCAACAAATGTTTATTAAGCAGGTGCTGAAGAGTCAGGTATGGTTCCCACTCTTGTGGAACTTTCCTCCTCTGGGACGAGACACGCAAGCAAAGGAACAGTCACAGGCCACATGACAGGTGCTCCATCGGGGTGGAAGGAGGGTCTCAGGGCCACTGGTGGGCGAACTTATCCAACTAAGTGAACGAGTCTGATTGTTCCTTCTCCTGTCTACTCTGCACTCCCTAAAAGGTCCTCAGAGGCTTTCACACTTGTCTGGGTCCAGATTCCCCTGAATCCTTTGAAAGCTATGGATCCTCTCTTGAGTAGCAACAGTCACGCATGTACCCACTTACATGTGTGCACACACATGAGCACGCACACTTATCTATACACCCTCACGTACATGGACATACACAGGAAACAACACAGGCTGCATGATTTCAGGGTCCCTTGTTGAGAATTTCTTACGAATTTCAAGACAGCAGAGCATTAAATCAAGCAAGTAACACTTCTAAGCATGAGGCCCTGTGCCACCCACCCATGCAGCCAGCCCTCACAAGCCCTCACATTTACAGACACACATGCACACAAGCGTGCCCACACGAATACACATACATATCCACATGTACACAACCCACACATACATGCACACATTCAGACACCTGCGCTCACACCCTCACAATGTGCACACAAGCACGCATGCACACACACACCCTTCGATACAGCTAAGGACTCTCCAGGCATATTTTCAGAGTGATTGAATTCGCACATAAAAAACCTGGAATTGAATGAATTTCGTCAAGACCACAAGGCCAGCCTGTATCATCCTTACAGGATCAGAGTGCTGGCCATCTTTATGAGTGACAGAGGAAGAGTTCGTGTCCTAGGCTAGGGGAAGCCTGGACACACCTGTCCACCTGTGGTCAAGACTTCTGCTCATAGCTTTGTCCATGACCGGTGGGTAAACACCCTTTGGATCTCAGGCACAGGATCCTCTGAAAATCTCCCTGCAAATATAAATGTCAGTTATTTGCCAGCTTATTTGTTTCCCTACTGTCAGAGCCCCAAGTGTGTGCCAGACCTTGTGTGGAGTACAGGATGTATGTGCATTTAATCCTGTACCTTCCAGGTAGGGATGGGCCCCTCTTCCAGATGAGGGGCAGCTGGCTTCCAGAAGGAATTCTGAGGTGGCCAAGCTATTTCTTCTGTCCTCTCTGCTCTCTGAGCCCTGGAGAAACTGCTCTTGCTGGAGAAGCCACCCACAAAGGCTGTTCTCAGGTCTGGGTCAGAATAAGACCTAGAGAGATCACTGTAAGGATCTGAAATCCACTCATTTCCCACTCACTTTCCATCCAAGAGCACACACTGGAGCCCCCTGGCTGAGCACTGGGTTGAGTGATTTCCCACAAGCTGCCCTGAGTTTATCCCGGGGACTGTGTCGAGGTGGCTTCTAAGGAGCTCGCCGTGCACCCCACCTCCAAGGGAGTTTTGGTCTAGCTCTGTGTCCACTCATCAAGACCTAGCTCAGACGTGCATTTGGCATTTACATATAAAAGAGATGTGAAGCAAGGCTTTCGTATTTCCTGAAGAACAAGTGAGTTGTTTTTAACTCATGAACCATATGAATTCTGTGACTGATGAGGATTCCCTTTGTAATTGGGAAGCTCAGTCAAACTGGTAGCCCAAGTATAGTAACCAAGTAAAACCCTTTGACCAGTGCTGCCTAATAGGAATATAAGGCAACTCCTTAATTTTGCATTTTCTAGCAGCCAAGTGAAGTCAAAAGAAATAGGTGGGTCTCACCTTAATAATGTGTTTTATGAAACCTAGCATGTCTAAAATATTATTTCGTTATGTAAGCAATGACTTCCCTGGTGGCTCAGACAGTAAAGTGCCTGCCTTCAATGCAGGAGACCCGGGTTCAGTCCCTGGGTCGGGAAGATCCCCTGAAGAAGGAAATGGCAACCCACTCCAGTAGCCTGGAAAATCCCATGGACGGAGGAACCTGGTAGACTACAGTCCATGGGGTTGCAAAGAGTCGGACACAACTGAGCGACTTCACTTTCACTTTCTTTCAAGCAGTGTAAAAGTTATTAAGATATTCCACATCGTTTTGTTGCATAGACTATTTTTGGACTAAGTGCATTTTGCAATCAAGGGACATCTTAGTCGGAGTGACCACATGTCAAGTGCTTACAGTCTCTGTGACTCGTGGCTACCGCGTCGGACAGCTCAGTTTTAGGCTGAAAACACAAGTTCTAAGTCTTCCTGTTTTCTCACTGTTCTGTCAGTTTGCTCTGACCCTGTTTGAATGTATGTCCTTTGTCTTCTGTTGTATGCACTCAGTAACTGCCTCATGCCTCTTATGGAACATGACAGGGGCCGTGTGGACAGAGTGAAACAGGGTGTCATTACTGCTGGGAAGTGCCAGTCTCTGATGGGGCTGACCATTCTCTTCCACATCTTACTGGAACGTCTAGAAGTTCTCTTTCCC
The DNA here is from genome assembly GCF_019923935.1 of Bubalus bubalis. Classification (NCBI taxonomy): domain Eukaryota; kingdom Metazoa; phylum Chordata; class Mammalia; order Artiodactyla; family Bovidae; genus Bubalus; species Bubalus bubalis. Next base: position 53,272,502 of record NC_059177.1, read on the forward strand.
AAGGTTTCCCTTGAAACATTTCTTAGCAAACTGTGTTGTTCTTAGACCCTTTTAAAACTGTGACATCGTCACCAACTAGACCACTGCTCACAGCCTGTGGTCCCCCATGAGCAGTGGTCTGAGCCAGATCTAGAATCTTCTCCCATTGTGAGGAGCAGCAATCTGTGGGGGTGGGTGGGCCCAGACCTGGCCAGGATGGATGGTGTTTGTGTGAAGATCCCACCATCTTATTCCTTGACTAAGAGGTCAGCGTGCTCACCTTAAGCTTGAGAAACAGCTCTTTATTTCTTGTTCGTTGGTGATGAATAACGTGATTTGTTCACTCATTCAGCATTTACTAAGCACAGAGTACATGTCAGGCAAGGAAGCCACTTCCAAAGGTCAGTGTTCTTGTCAGTGATGGTAACAGAAGTGGAGCGAACCATAAGAAAGGTCCTGGACTCACCTGTCATGGAACGGGGGGGAGGGTGGTCTGCCTGCATGTGGGGTCCTGAACTCCACAGCACAGAGGGGCCCTAGACAGGGCAGTATCGTGGGATGGTTCTGTTATTCCCAGGGGGCTACTTAATTGGAGTATTTATATCATTCGGATGATTTTTAGAATTTTGATCAAGAAGAGAAGTGCCTGATAGTCACAGATCTAAGTAAATGAGAGACTGTCTCACAGCATGCCCAGGGACTGGCCTGCAACTCAGTGGCGTGGGCCGCCTTCTGCTCACGTAGGCTTTGGCTTCTGTCCCAGACAGAGCTTTTAGAGGCTCAACAGGTTTTAGAATGATTTTCAGATGTTAGAGACCGTCTTATAGAGGAGGGCTTCCCTGATAGCTCAGTTGGTAAAGAATCTGCCTGCTATGCAGGAGACTAAAGTTTGATTCCTGGGTCGGGAAGATCCGCTGAAGGAGGATAGGCTACCCACACCAGTATTCTTGGGCTTCCCTTGTGGTTCAACTGGTAAAGAATCCGCTTGCAATGCAGGAGACCTGGGTTTCATACCTGGGTTGGGACGATCCCCTGGAGAAGGGAAAGGCTACCCACTCCAGTATTCTGGCCTGGAGAATTCCATAGACCGTATAGTCTGTGGGGTTGCAGAGTCGGACACAACTGAGTGACTTTCACTATAGAGGAGGAGACAGACCCAAGGAACAGAAGGTTCTGGCCCAAATCCTCACCCCCTGGGGAATGGTCAAGGCCAGAGCCAGGCCCCTGCCCCGCAGCCCCAAGCTGGGGCACTTGTAATCCCTGCAGACCCGGCACCTTGCTCTCCACCTCCTGATGTCGTCACTGTTACTTGTTGTTGTTGTTCAGTCACTAATTTGTGTCTGACTTTTGCCAGGCTCCTCTGTCCTTCACTGTCTCCTGGAGTTTTCTCAAACTCATGCCCGTTGAGTAGGTGATGCCATCCAACCATCTCATCCTCTGCTGCCCCCTTCTCCTCCAGCCCTCAATCTTTCCCAGCATCAGTCTTTTCTAATGAGTTGACTCTTTGCATCAGGTGGCCAAAGTATTGGACCTTTAGCTTCAGCATCAGTCCTTCCAGTGAATATTCATGGTTGATTTCCTTTAGGATGGATTGGTCTGATCTCCTTGCTGTCCAGGGGACTCTCTGAAGAGTCTTCTCCAGCACCACAATCCAAAAGCATCATTTCTTTGTTGCTCAGCCTTCTTTATGGTCCAGCGCTCATATCTGTACATGACTGAGTGGCCGCACCGAGCCTGAGCCTCAGTGTCTGGGCCCCGGCACCTGAGCTGAGTGGCTGTCAGATCCCCCACCTGCATCCTCCCCCCACCCATCCCGGAAAGACTGTGGGCACCAGAGGATGCCCTGTGGCTTCCTGTGCCCAGGGCAGCCGGGAACTGCCTTTTGCTGGGGGCAAACCTCAGTGCACAGCAGATAAGGGGCCTGCCCTGCCTGCCAGTGCCTGCCACCAGGCGCTCTGCCCAGTGGGACCCAGCTCCCGAGGCCGTGCAGGTGTGTCTTCCTCCCCTTGGGAGCCCTTGGCCCAGAAGCTGAGGCCCAGGCATTGAAGATGCTACAGCTCCTGGACTCCATCTTCCCCCGACTTTCCGGGGCCTCCCTCCTGAGTCTTGTCTCAGGATACCCTCCCCCAGCTCCAGGCACCTCTGGGGAAAGGCCACTGTGGAGGGCCAAGGCCATATCCTTCCCTGCTCCTTATACCAGGATGGGCACCTGGAGAGAAGAGACGGCCCGGGAGGGAAGAGGAGGGAGACAGGCAGGGAGGGACTTGGGCTGGTGGGAGTGGGCAAGTCCCTGCTTCGAGCAGGGGAGGCTTTCAGCCAGTGAGCCGTGTGGACACTCGCCTTCAGGGAGGAGCCCGGGAAGCCAGGACCAGACCGCCCCCAGCGCTCCTCTTCTTTGAGCCATTTGACCTTGAACCCTCCGTCCCTCCCCCAGCGTTGCTTTCCTCATCTGTTAGCGTGGCTCCGCCTTTACTGTGAGACTGGAGGAACACGGCGCCCTGGGTGGTGACTGGAACACGGCCGGCCCTCAGAAGAGTGGCCCCAGGAAAGTCATGGCTGTTGACCAAGCTCATAGCCACAGAGGTCACAGCTTGTCCCCGTGTAGGTGGTGCTGGACACCTCTTGACCACAAAAGGTCATATCTGAGTGCATTTTCTTCCTTTCTGGGGCTGCCTTGCAATGTTTGGATATTTTCCCAAGATCCCAAATGATAAAACCGAATGACTGACGTTATGAGCCCTGTTTCCAGCATCAGGGATAAAGAGCAGATTCTGTTTCAGGAGAAACTACGGTTCTAATTTTGGTCAGAAAAATAGAGACTTATTTTGTTACTTCAGCTTTCCAGGTGGTGCTAGTAAAGAACCTGCCTGCCAGTGCAGGAGACATAAGAGACTCGGTTCAGTCCCTGGGTCAGGAAGATCACCTAAAGGAGGGCATGGCAACCCCAGGCCCTAGCCTGGAGAATCCCACGGACAGAGGAGCCTGGCAGGCTGCAGTCCATAGGGTTGCAAAGAGTCGAACACAACTGAAGTGACTTACATGCACCTTGTTACTTCAGCAGGCCCAAAATAATTGTCTTTTTGTTATTGCTGTTGTTGTTACGGGAAACATGATGACATATGCAATGCTAAGTATCCTCAGCATGTGATAAATAACCTACTTGATGTTGGTGGCGGCAACCACCACTCTCCATAGGTGGGGGAACCTACAGCATGGAGGACATTTGTCGACTCCACTAAGAATGTTTGACTTCAATACCTACGTGTAAAACCCAGATTCTCCCTTTGAGAAAGCAAAATTAAAATCCTTAGATATTTTTGTGAGCATTTAATATAAGTAAAGCATAGGAACTTTATTTGATTCTATAATTAATTGTATTTGGCTATAAAATCATGAATGATTCTCTGGATCATAGCTGTACTCACTCATTTCTATTAGCCTCTTTCAGAGAAATATATATCATTATTTGCTTTTTTGTAAAGACTATAATGTTTGATAAGAAACACGACTAACATGCCCACCATGGGTCTTTTAAAAGCAAATGAATTCTCCCTTGCCCTCTTTTGTCTGAGTTTCAGAACAGACACATGGGACTAAGCACGTTGTAAAGATCATAAAACCCTCACCTATGAGTAAAACCTGAACCAGCCTTCTCCTCTGCCCCCTGCCCCCCACACACATACCGCAGAGCTCTTCCAGAGCTTCATGTCTGCACAGCCCTCTGTGCTGGGCACTGACCAGCTGTCTGGAACACCGCTCAGCAGAACTCTTGTCCTGGGAAACCACAGAGCACTCCTTCCCCCACAATGGAGCCCTTCCCACTCCCCGAAAAGAGGCCCCCAGATGCAGTGTATTTCAAGGAGCCCAAGGGTGTGGCCATACTCACTGTGGCTTCTGTGGGGACCATGGTGGGTCAGACTCAGACTTGCTTCTAGAAAGAGAGGGCAAAAATCAGAACGAGGGCTGGCTTTTGACTGAACAGTAGCAAGTTCCGAGAGATGGAGATGAAGCATTTAATTTGTTTGTTCTCATGAACAAAAAAAAAATGCCAAGCTAGAGTTAGAATCCATGTTATACTGATGCTGAGTTAAATAGATTTCAAGTCAAGTCTAGATTTCACAGTCATCTAGGTTGTTAACCTAGAGTTGAAAGAAATTTCTCCTTTGAGAGCACTTGGGGGCTTTGATGTCTTCCCAGTGCGTCCTTTTTACCTTAACCCTTCTTCTCATAACTCAGCTTCTCTACCAGGCGCCGCTACTCCAATTTTATCCACCAAGTGTCCCCTGAAGACGGCAGGACAGCAGACTTAAAAGAATGCTCCAGCTGACTGCTGGAGGGGCCCCTCGGCAACCAGGTGGCAGGAACCCCAGGGTGAGGTGGCATCTGCCAGCATCAGAGTCCCTCACCAGGAAGGGCCCAGCACCCCAACACCTCCCTGCGTGCTCAGTTTACGAATTCAGGGCCTGTTTGCTCTGTACCTTGACTTCAGCAGGAAAAGGAAGTCCTGCATTTCTTTACCAAAGAAAACATAGTTGTCTCATGCAGAGGGCCTCCAAACTAACTGAGATAAATCTCCGCTGTTGTTTTCTTGTGTTTCGAATCTCTGCAAAACCCACACCTCTGTGGCCAAGCAAACAACAGCTTGGTTCCTTTCAAGGAAGGGATCTGTACCCCAGTGGGGCATTTCTTTTTTTATACACCTTCAGTGAGTGTGTTTCTGAGAAACATGTTCAGCCCACACCCCAAGCTTCTGGAAGGAAACTTTTCCCTCATACATCCAACTGTAACCTGTTGGGCTTTTTTTATTCTTGTTTTCATAACACAGCCTCATGACTCTCTGTGCTTTTCTAAGAGTGTAGTTGTTTTAAAAACATAGCATGTGACTTGGGAGATTGAGATTGACAAAGATACATGACTATGTAGAAAATAGACAAGAACTAGCGAGAACTACTGCCTGGCATAGGGAACTCTACTCCATGCTCTTGGTGACCTAAATGGGAAGGCAATCTAAAAAAAGAGTGGATGTGTATGTATTGACTGATTCACTTTGCTGTACAGCAGGAACAAACAGCACCGTAAAGCAACTATACTCCAATTCAAAGAAAAAAAAACATACCATGTGGGATACCACTACGGAAACCTGTTACACACACACCATGTGGTATCTGCCTAAGAAAAACACAAGCTTATATCCATGCAAAGACTGACATATGAATGTTCATGGCAGCTTTGTTTGTAATGGCCAACTACTGGAAACAGCTCAACTGTCCTTCAAATAGAGTGAATAAGTCACCGTGGAGTATCCATACAGTGAATTTGGAACAGCTGCTGATACACACAGCAATGTGGATAAATTTCAAAATAACCCGAAAAAAGTACATACTGTGTGATTCCACTTGTATAAAATTCTAGGAAATGGGAGCTAATCAATAGTGACAGAAAGCAGATCGGTGATTTCCTGGAGAGAGAGAGAAGGGCAGGGCAGGGCAAGGGACAGGAAGGGACAAGAGCAGGCCAAGGAGCCTGTGGGGTGAGCACTGTGCTCACTGGATTGATAGTGTGGTGATCTCACGGGGGTGCACGAATGTCAGAACCTGGGTTCTGTGCTTCAGACATTTGCAGTGCGGGTAGCTGGATCTCAGTACAGTGGTTAAAGTAAAGAAAGGAAAAACAGCAAGATCTGATGAACACTTCTTGTTTCTGTCCCTCTTCAGAGTCATATCAGGCCGTTAGCAGGCGGGGGAAAGACACCCAGAACTTCCTCCTTGTAGCCTTCCTGCCAGTAGCTCCCCCAAAGTGCCTTGAAGTGCCTTGGGCTGTTCGGTGGGAATCGAGGGCTCAGTATGAACTCATGGCTTTTAGGGTTAGAAGACATTAAGCAGATGATGTTTGATAGATCAGTCAATCGATTGATAAATAGATACAGGTGAGTTTGTGTCAGTGTGTTTTGTTCGGTCACTTCAGTCGTGGCCGACTCTCTTTTGCGACCCCGTGGACTGTAGCCCACCAAGTTCCTCTGTGTGTGGGATTCTGCAGGCAAGAATGAATACCAGAGTGGTTTGCCATTTCCTCCTCCTCCAGGGGCTCTTCCTGACCCCAGAATCAAACCCTCGTCTCCGGCATCTCTTGCATCGCAGGTGGAGTCGTGACCCGCTGAGCCAGAGGTGTTAGGTGTTTTAGCTTATTTCCTGCCTCTGCTGCGACGACGTAGAAGCAAGGACACACCGTATAATGACCATCAGGTGCCCAGGTCTTGGTTTCTAAATACCTTTCTTCCTGACAAGGAACCAGGACCCCATGGAGAAATGCCTGATTCCAGAGTGAGGGCAGGGAAACTGTAAAATGAACTTGGGACTGATTTTTAACCCAGAAAGAAAGTGTTTAAAGGCATTGAGGGCTTGTCAAAGGACAGAGGCACCAACTTGATAGGGTTCCACTAGCCAAATCTGAGGCAACTTGAGCATCAAATTAAATAATGATGGCAGTCATTATAGCACATTCAAATAAATAAGGATCCGTGGATCCATACTGAGAAAAATAAGTGAGAAAACTGAGCTCTCCTTATGGTGCCAACTAATAAGTACAGAGGATTACTGTGATTAGAAAATCACCAATGGATGATGAGATTAGCAGGTGAGCATTTGATAAGAAATTTACTTCGTCTCAAAGGATCTCCCCCCCAAATGACAAATTGCCCCATTGACTTTATGATTTTTTTTTCTCTTATGCTCTGAAACAAATCTTTGTAAAAATTTGCCTAATTAAGATGGAAAAATCTCAACTCATCTAATTTAACTTTAATACATCTTGGGAAATAGGGAGATAGTTTATAAGACATTTGTTAGAAAACACTTCATATATTTCTAGTATCTATGTAGCCCCAGACTCTGCCATCCCATGTCGCCTCCTTTTAACTTGCACAAAAAGACTAAATATTAGCCAGATAATATCTGAGAAAACAAATTCCCAAAGGAGGAGGCCACACGAAGAATAAAGAATGGATTTGGTTTTAGCTAGTTACAGGTTGAAAATAAGGATTGATGGTAATGATGCTGGTGAGAGTTTGAGGGCAAGGCCTCCACACAGCAGTGGAGAGTGTAAATTTGTGTGACTTTTTCGGAGGATTAAACCGTGTCTGTCGAAAGATACAGAGCACAGCAGCTCTGACTCAGCTGTTCATCTGCTGGGAACACGCCCTCCTAGTACTCACACAAAAGAACATAAAGGTACATGAATGCACTTCCCTGGTGGCTCTGATGGTAAAGAGTTCACCTGCAATGCAGGAGACCCAGGTTCGATTTCTGGGTCAGGAAGATTCCCCAGAGAAGGGAATGGCTACCCACTCCAGTATTCTTGCCTGGAGAATCCCGTGGACAAAGGAGCCTGGTCGGCTATAGTTCATGGGATCGAAAAGAGTCAGAAACAACCGAGCGACTAACACACAAGATCCTATATGTTGTCTCCCCGCCCTCCCAGAATCAAAAAAACTAAAGGCAACCTATGGGTCCAGCAGTAAGTAATATTCTGATACACTTATTCAGTAAACCGCATGTAGCCAATAAATAGAATAAATCAGACCTCACACTGATGCAAGGAGGTCACCAAGATTTTTAGGTATATACATGCAAAATGTAGATGATGATGCATGATCTTTTAAAAAATATATAAAAGGTTATACACTTGATAGCTGTCAGTACTGAAGTGTTTTCTGGAAGGAGATTAAACAAGGATGTTGTTTTCCTTTAGGTTTTTTAGCCTATTTACATATTCTACTTTGTGTACAACATTTTATTTTAAGGGCTATCTTAAAAATAACTTGTCAGCTTAAAAAAAAGGAAAAAATAAGCCCCAGTGCTCTTCCGTCCTGTACACCTGTTTGCAAAAGTTGTCCATAGGAGGAACTGGTCTCCTCCTAACCCTGGAAGAAGGAACCTAGCAAGTACATTCACTGTGTCTACTACTGGCCACTTTGGAATCCTGCACGGGCTCTCTGTAAAGGTTTATCCTCCTTCCGTTATAAAGGTGCTTTGGGCTCATAGAAGATTTGGAGAGAGCCCAGGGGTGAAACTGAAAATGAAAACTATTCCTCCCTAGACCGCCCCACCTAAAGACCACCCCCCCCAAGCCTTTTCATCTGCTCCTCCTGCCCTGTATCACATAGTTTTCGTCTGTGTTATTCCACAGACTGCACAAGTGTCAGAGCTTGCTTTCATTTTCTTCTGACCCCTGAGAAGGAGAGAAAAACAGAAGGGGAAAACCCACAAGTAACAAAACACACCGAAAGTAAGGGACCTCTCTGCTGTCTGTTGGGAGAACACGAGGGCTGGGCTCAGTGCCCCCCAGGTCTCCCCCGCCGCTCCACGAGGCCTCGCTGGGGTGCGTGAGCCACCCCATCTACAAAGCCTGCTTGTCTGTTGACTCCCGGGGGAGTGAGGCGGGGGAGCACGCCAGCCCCCATCTGCTCCTTGGCCCCTCCTTTGCTGCCTGTGGGACCTTAGCAAGGAGCAACCTGTCCTCCCCAGCCTTGGTTTCCTTGTCTGTAAAATGGACGTGATCACCCGACCTACTCTAAAGCCTTGTTTCCAGGGTCAAGTGCGGTGCTGTGCTTTAAGGCTCTTAGCGGGATGCAGAGAACTCTGCAATGATGAGGAAGCAGGCTTCACCCCACAGCTCACTTACACAACACGCCTGGACACTGGATACACTTTCTTGGCTTAAATACTGTGCAAGACATGATCCATGTCTTCAAGAAGCTCACATTCAAGTACAGTAGATACATCATGGCTGCAAATACCAAAGATGGGAAATGCTAGGAGATGATTTTGGAATTGGGAGAAGGAAGCCGAGTCCCCCACACTGGAGAAAATCCAGGAGGGCTTCATTGAGAAGGCAACAATTTTGCTCTTGTAGGCTGAAGAGGGCTTCCCAGGTGGTGCTAGTGGTAGAGAACCCACCTGCCAATGCAGAAGACACAGGAGAACTAGGTTCAATCCCTGGCTCGGGAAGACCCCTGGAGAAGGGCATAGCAGCCCTCTCCAGAATTCTTGCCTGGAGAATCCTGTGGACAGAGGAACCTGGTGGGCCACAGTGCATGGGGTCGCAAAGAGTCAGACACGACAGAAAGAACTTAGCGCGCACACACGTAGGCTGAAGAGCATGCGGGCGCTCAGTGAAGGGAGAAGACATGATTCCAGGTCAGGGAAATATGAGAGATATCCACAGAGGTGTGAATGCTGGAAAGCAGCAAGTATGTGCCGGGTCCTGAGGAGCAGGGAGCTGCTCGTCTCCAAGAGTGGAGAGTGCCTATTAGAAAACTTAGCCTGGGATCCACTAATATCTATCGTTTTTCTAGTCTCTGCTGTCCTTCAAGGCAACCAGTGTGAAAATCCGCATGGCGTTACTCATAGTAGCCCCAGTAAACTGGATACCGTACTAAAGTGAGTCAGGAAGGCAGGTCCTGACTTTGATCTTTGTCCAACTTGCCACACGGAAGTTGAATCACCTCTTGCGTTTTGTTTTTGTTTGGAAGCTCTGCTTTTTCACGTTGCACGACCGCAGGGACTCTGAGCTGTCCCTGAGCAGACTCTGTGTGTTCCCCCAGCCTGGGTGAGGTGCCCACCCCTCGCCGGGCAGGCACTGCACTGGGCCCAGGGGCTGTGAGTGAGGGGCATGTGAGGGGGCTTCAGAGCAGATGGACAGATATTTGTACAAATAGGCTGTCAGACGCCAGATGCTGAAATGGCAGGTGAACTTGGGTTTGTTGGATGAGGGGAGGGAGGAGCAGGCCTCGCCCACTGGTGGCTGTCCCGCATCCCAGCCCCGCACCCAGCAGCTGCCCGCCCACGGAGGGCCCAAGGGGCCACACCAGCTAAGAGCTGGTGAGGACAAGTGTGTTGACAGGACAAAGCAGTAGTCAGTGAGGAGTCACTTATTATAGAGCAGCTTCACTTTTATCTGATTGTAAAGGACTGTATTCACAATGAAAAAAAAAATAATCCCCCAAAGCAAGCATATATAATGAAGAAAATAAAATCTCCCCAAACACCCCTTTCCTAGGATGGCCAGTGTTAATCTTCAGAGATGCGGTCTTTTAGACATTCTAACACAATCCCACATACACACATAACCCGTAGAGGAAAGGAAATCAGACTACCCAAAGCGTTTTCTGTCTTGCTGTCTAGTTAACAGTCTCTCACGGACCACTTTTAATGCCAGTTCAGTGTGAAGTTATGTCACCAGATTGAGGGGCTGCCAAGTGTTCCACTCTCTGGATTCTATATGATTCATTTAACCAGTCACCTCTTGGTGCAGAGTTCACTTGTTTCCAGTTTTTCGTTGCTACAGAGAATGCTGCCAAAAACACACTTTCCCTGGGACAGCCCCTCAGACCCAGGGACCTCATCGGGGCTTCACTTTCCCAGCCCCAACCCACCTTCTTGTCACCCGTCCCCCACTCTTGCTTCTCCCTCCTTCAAGGAACAGATCACCGAACAGACTGTCTTGAACCCGAGTCTCACACGTGTGGGTGGGAGGCAGTCTTATTACTCACCCTGGAAGCCTGGGCAAGGCACCCACCTGATTCACCTCTGCCTCCCTGGCAGCTTCTAGCCAAGTACCTGGTGCTCAAGGCCACTGAGCAAGCGAGTGGGTTTTAGAAGCCTTCGTGGCAGCACACAGCTGAGGACCCAGCGCCCCTGGGATGGGGAGGAGGAAGAAGGTGATACTCACGGGGGAGGGCAGCGAGTGAGGCTCCAGGAGGAGGCGGCCCCGCCAGCTCTGGGGAAGGGCCTGGCTTGCTGTTTGCCTGGGACGAGGAGCAAGCCTTCTGTGAGCTCTGAGCAGGCTGCTACCCATAGAAAACACCAGAAAGGAAGCCAGGCCACCCCTGCCTGAGTTATCACTGGTGGGGTGGCCAGGAGGGTGGGGAGAGGGAGTCACCAGCTGCAGCTTCCAGCAATCAGCAGAGTCAGTATGTGCAAACAGAACTGAAAAGCCAAGAAGTGCTGGTCTAAGGGAAAACTGTCTTCTCTGAAGATGCTCAGACAAGCCGATCGTCTGACAGCCATTTCTTTTGCTAGACATGCTTTTCCAAAGCATGGCTCCTTTCAGGGGATGGGGAGGTGGAGAGTCCCATCGAGGGGGATCAGGCTGGCCCAAGTGTATCTTTATAAGGTCTCATTGTCTGGACAGGCCTGTGAGGGGGTGATGATCACCCCTGTCCCCTGCCCTGGGCATCACAGAGTGACCCGTTAGACCTTAGATGTACCTAAACCCGTACAGCTACTATGGTACCATAGCTACTAGCCACGTCTGCCTGTTTAAATTCAAATCAATCACAATGTGACTAGTTCCTGAGTCACAGCAGCCACAGTTCGGGTGCTTGACAGCCGTGTGCGGCCGTGGCCACCGTGGTACACGGCACAGGTGAGGAGCAGGCCCGTCATCTCCCAAAGTTCCGTCGGATGGCAGTGCCACCTTCGAAGGTCACGCATGGGACAGACACATCTGGGAACACAGGGAGTGTTGGAGAGCCAGGAACCCCTTAAAACTGAGGTCAAATACAGTAAGATTTTATTCTGACGTGACCACTATCCACGAGATGTATCAACATCAATGATGCATTTCATCTTACTGATCATGGGTGTTCAGGTGACATTTTGAAAAACACCTAAACAGATGTTGTATTTTTGACAAAGTCACGTGTGCAAGTCTTCACCAGCAACAGCAGCTACGGTGGAGCCTTCGATCACGATACAGTTGCACCTCTCTGGGTCCCAGGGCCAGGCACCATGCCTGGCATTTGAGGGGCATTTGGGGAATAATTGTGAAAGAGAAGCTACAGTCAACAGCCTCTGATGCCCAGAACAGAGAAAAGACTCAAGTTGATTCTTTGTTGTCGTTATGGCAAAGACTCGTTTTTTTTTTAGATTTGTTCTGGGGGAAAAAGTCCCCACAGCACTGCAGTGAGACTGAGTTTGCCTTTTCAGTATATTATATATCGGCCTGTGGCCTTGGCGGTGTTCCTCCAGGCACAGGACCCATCCATCCCAGCCACCATCAGTTCCTACAGAGCAAAGCCATGCAGAAGATGCAGCTGGGCTTATTATCTGAGTGGAAAGGCCAGCAAGTAGCCCATACGAAACATACAGCGCAGTGAGCAGTAAGAATGAAAGCAGTGGCTGATTCAACAGCCTTGAGGGAGCCGTGAATTCCCTAACCTCGTCCACATTCACTGAGTATCGTGTCTAAAACGGGGCCTGACTGAGAATCGGCTGAACGCCGTGGCCTTTCACTTCTCCCTTGGAGTTGGCAAATGATGACAGAGAAGGAAGGGGCCACAGAGGGACACAAATGCCCCCTGAACTGATTTCTGGGGGTCTTGGCGGAGGGAGTGGTGACGTTGCTCCTCTCTTGTGTTTGCTTGGGACCCGGGAACGCTTCCAGGAGGCTGAGCCTTGCGCTACAAGGGCGCGCGCCCTGGGCGAGGAAGATGGCTGTGCTTTCTACCTCCTCTTGACTCGGGCAGCTTGCGCACCACGTGGCTGGTGAGTCTGGTGGGAAGAGGGGCACTGGGGGCGGTGGTCAGGGAACAAGAGAAGGGGTCAGTGTGTGCTGTGGGAAGAATGCTCTCTTCTGTGTGGCCCCGCCCCCGCCCCCGCGTCCACGTGTTCTGGAAGTCGGTCCAGAAGTTCTAGATGAGCCACTTTGGAATTCCCAGGTTTTCCCTGGGTTGCAGAGGAGGCTGGGATGACAAGGCTGGGGAGGCAACAGGGAGAACTTCTGGTGCCTCCAGTGAGCAGGGACGAGAGGGGTTCCTTCTGCTGTCACTCAGTTTGTTTCATTCCTCAGAGGGGACTCCCCATTCTTTTGTTTTCTTTGCTGCGTTTCTCTCTCTGCAGGTAGAATTCGGAGCTGGGTGATCATGGGCCATTGCTGGCTCCCTTTTGCAACAGGGATTTTTCTCTCTGCATTCTCACCTAGATGAGTTCTAGAGGGCCGGGGGTGGGTGCAGGCCCTCTGGGTCCCAGGGCCTGGGGCTGCACTGGAGTTGAAGGTCAGTGAGGGACTAATTGTGAAATGAAATCTGTGCCCCACAGCGTCTCAGGTCTGCCTCAGAGGAAAGGCCCCAGGTGACTGTGGCAGGGGCCAGTGGGAGAGCCGCGTCGGGGTTCCCCCGTTTGTCCCCACATTCCGAACATCTAGCACAGTCTCTGGCAGAGAATAAATGAGCTTTGCTTCAGTCCTCTGCTTTCCAAGGTCTCCAGATCTAAGGCTAGGTTTGTAATCTTGCTCTTCTTCCTGAATCTTCGTTAAGTATTAGGAAAGTCATCTTCCAAAAGCACAGGGGGGTCTTTGGAAGAAGGCAGTGCTAGATTTCTACTCCTCCTTGATTAAGGCCTTATCATCCCTTGGGAAGTCCAATGTGTCTTAAAGGGGTTAGCAATCGTTTGATGGTGAGGGTCTGAGTAGTGTGGGTTCAAGGAGTTCCAGGGATAGACTTCCAAGGAGTAAAGTTCACAAGGATTTTCTTTCCCCACTAACTCTGTGAGCACAGGACCACGAGGTCTTGGCATAGTTGCAGTTCAGCAGCACGTTCTAAGGGTTTAGTAATCATCTCTTGGCTACATTAATGAAAAAACAAGCCTCATCCAAGTGCTGGGGGTCTAGAGCAGGGCTGTGCGTTAGCGCTTTCTACAAGGTGGTGGGAACAACATCCTGTGTCTGCGCTGTTCATGGCCCAGCTGCCACCACGTGTAGCAGTGAGCATGCGAGCTGTGCTTAGTGTGACTCAGAAATGCATTTCTCTAAATTTTATTTAATTGCAATTGGTTTGAATTTAGATAACCCCTTCAAGACACTCTGAACTTCCCAAGGGAGGGTAATGGCTAAATCAAGGAAGAGTGGAAATCTATCCTCTTCCAAAGACCCCACTGTGCTTTTGGATTGTCTTGCCTAGTATGTATCAAAGATTCAGGAAGAAAAGCAAGATTACATACAGCCAGTGGCCACCACGGTGCACAGTGTAGGTCTAGACTGACCCACATTTCAGCAGCTGATATCTGTATTGTAGGAAGACTGACTCTACAGTACGTGGCGGGGGACCACTCTTCTCTTCCTGAGGGCAGAGGGGCTTGAAGGAGGGCCCCTCTCTCCCAAGGAGGCCTAAAGTCGGTGCAGCCTTTCCCGGATAACTACGGATTGTTTTTTCTTTTTTGCTTTTTAATTAATTATTTTTGGAGTATAGTTGCTTTCCAGTGTTGTGTTAGATTCTTTAAATTCTTTGTGTTTTGTGGTTAGCACTTAAAACCATGAAAGGAGAAGAAGGAGGAAAGAAGTAGCCATTTTTGCTAATATCAGTTCTCATGAATAGCCACTGAAGGTTGGAAAGTGACCCAGGAGACAATTGTCAGAGGCAGAGGGTGGGGGAAAGAGTGGTCCACACCATTCCCAGCAGCAGGAATGAAAGGGATGAGAGAGACATGCCGGGTGACCAGGGAGCTGGCCAGTGGCGGGAGGTTGCAGAACGGGGGAGCAGAATCACTCAGAGGCTCTGGGAAGACTTGGGTGCCCATAATAAAAATGAGATATGAGGAATGGTGTTGGTTTTATAAGGTGGTGGTATGTTTAGCATTGGATGTGATATGGTTAAGGTGTTGAAATGAAGGTCTCTGGAACCTGGAGGAGGTCAAGAGTTCATTGCGTGGCTGCAAGGTTCTTGCAGAATATGTGCAATTTATAAGGGAAAATAAACGTCATGCACACCTCCTAAGGTTTTGTACTTGCAGCGTGTGAATTGTGAGACCAGTTGCAGGACTTGTGACTTTATTCGCACTATCTGTTTATGCTAAAACATCAGTCCTTCTGCCCTGACATGTCTTTTCTCACTGGCCGGTCTCATTGGAGTCCTTCATTCAACATCTGCTTGCCAAGTTCCTGCTCTGTGCCAGCACTGAACTAAAAGCTAGGGATAGGGCAGTACACAAGACCAAAAATACCAAGTTAAATGACAGAGAATTAAAGCCGAGAGATGGTGGAGTGACCGAGGGGGCGTCTCACACCGGGTGGTTAGGAGGGGCTTACTAAAGAGGTGACATTTAGGACCTAGATTATACATTCCCATGAGCCGAAGATTGGGGTAACCCAGCCCAGGGAACAGGTAGTAGGAAGTTGGGCGTGTCCAAGGATGAGAAGAACATGCTAGGGACAGAGAGGGGTGAGGCGGCTGGGGAACCAGGAGGCGCCCGGTGGGGTGGCCACTGAGGCCCAGGTCCGTGGTGTTGACCTGATGCCCAGAGTGATGGAAGCCACTGAAGGGGTCTGTGTAGGCAATGACCCAATCCAGTTCCCATTCCTAAGAGATCACTGACGGCTGCCTGGGAAACTTCAGGGAAAAACCAGCAAAGCCTCGTGGTTTCTCCGCAGGCTCGCTCAGCATGAGCTCCAGTTGGCCAGACCAGCTCACTGATTCTACCTTACCTTGGCTGGGCCACCACCGGCTCCAGAACCCTCAGCACTGCTTGGCTCTGCCCTTCTGCCCACTCCTGCCTCCAGGGAGGCTTCTGGGCACTTAGGGCCCGACAGCCCAGAGGGAGGGAGGGCACCCTGCTAACTGTCAGGGAACCTTGATGAGGACAGTTACGAAGCAGGATTGCTGACAAGCTTTATAAAAAACAAGGAGACATACTTTTTTTGCAGTTGTAGGTTCACTGCAAAGTTGAGCAGAAGGTACAGCGAGTTCCCACATATCCCCTGTTGCTTCCCCACCCATATCCTGCCCCACAGTGGTGTATTTATAACAACCGATGAACCTACGTCAACATACCATGTCCATGGTATGGACCCAAAGTCCATGAAGGGTCACTCATGGTGGTGTGCGTTCTCTGGGTTTTGACAGATGTGTAGTGACATGTGTCCACCATTATAGAATCATTCAGAGTAGTTGCTCTGCCTTAAAAATCCTCTCTGCCCCACCTATTCATCTTTCTCTCCCCTCTGACCTCTGGCAAGCAATGATCTCTTTATTGTCTCCATAGTTTTGCCTTTCCAGAATGTCATCTGGTTGGACTCGTCCACTATATAGCCTTTTTAGACTGGCTTCTTTCATTTTGTAATATTCATCTAAGTTTCCTCCATGTCTTTTCATGGCTTGATAACTTCTTTCTTGCAATATTCCTTGTCATTCACCTACTAAAGGCCACCTTGGCTGCTTTCAGGTTTTGGCAGTTATAAGCATTCATGTGAGGTTTTTGTGTGGACACAAATATTGAGTTCTTTTGGGTAAATACTAAGGAGTTTGATTACTGGATCGTATAGTAAGACTATGTGTGGTTTTGTAAGAACCTTCCAAGGTGTCTGTACATTTTGCATTCCCATCAGCAGTGGATAAGAATTTCTAAAGCTTCACATCATTGCCAGCATTTGAAGATTTTGGCCATTCGCATAGCTCTATGGTGGAGAAGGCAGTGGCACCCCACTCCAGTACTCTTGCCTGGAGAATCCCATGGACGGAGGAGCCTGGTGGGCTGCTGTCCATGGGGTCGCACAGTGTTGGACATGACGAGCGACTTCACTTTCACTTTTCACTTTGATGCATTGAAGAAGGAGATGGCAACCCACTCCAGTGTTCTTGCCTGGAGAATCCCAGGGACGGGGGAGCCTAGTGGGCTGCCGTCTATGGGGTGGCACAGAGTTGGACACGACTGAAGCGACTTAGCAGCAGCAGCATAGCTCTATGGTGGTATCTTACTGTTTCTTTAAATTTGCATTTCCTTGATGACATATGATAAAGAGCTTTTCATAAGATTGCTCATATCTTTTCATATGATTGTTTGCCATCTCTGTATCTTTTTGGTGAGGTGTCTGTTAAGGCCTTTGGCCCATTTTTTTAAAATCAGGTTGTTTTTCATTGGTGAGTTTTAGGCGTTCTTTGTATATTTTGGATAACAGTCGTTTACCAGGTATGTCTTCTGCAAATACATTCTCCCAGTCTATGACTTATCTTCTCAGTCTCTTGACATTTTCTTTGGCAGAGCAGTTTTTAATGAAGTCTAGCTTTTCAGTTCTTTCTTTCACAGCTTGCCCCTTTGGTGTTATATCTAAAAAGTGTATCACCTGCCCAAGGTCATCTAGGTTTTCTAGTGTTGCCTCCTGGGACTTTTGTGTTTTACATTTAGCTCAAAGATCCATTTTGAGTTGAATTTTGTAAAGGGTGTGAGGCCTGTGTCTGGGTTCATTTTGGGCACATTTACGTCCTGTTGTTCCCGCACCGTTTGTTGCAAAGACTATCTTTGTCTTTTTCCATTGTGTTTCCTTTGCTCCTTTGTCCAAGACCAGTTGGCGATATTCATGGGGGTCTCTTTTCTGAGCTCCCCTTTCTGTCCCATTGATCTATCTGTCTCTTCTTTCACCAATACCACACTATCTTGATTACTCAAAGGCTTTTTTTAACTTGGAGGCTTTTTGCGACCCTAAAAATCAGTCCATTAAACTTTCAACTCTTTTCCTATAAGAAATGTAAATAAAAAATAGGCCCCTCGTCCCCTCTCAGTTTTCTCTATGATGTTGATCCTCACCGTGTCCCCGAGCCCACACTGCACTGATACTTATTAATTTTTTCAGAAGCTTGAAGGTGGTGTTTTTAAAAAGTCAGAAAATTTCCACGGCTTTAAAATAGCTGTGTCAAAATGTCCCCAGTTTCAAAATGGCCACATCAGAGCAACCACATCAAAGATCGAGTCTCTATCATGGAGGCCCAGAGAAGTGCTTCTCCATGGGGGGCTGTTGACCTGAGGCCTCCAGTCTGGTGCTTTCTCTGTAGAGTCTCTCACATGTGGACCACACATACACTTACCGAGTTTCTACCTGCTGGGAAGAGAAAAACATGAATTAAGACCCCATCCCAGGCTTCAGATTGAACACAGGTTTCCTTCTGAGAAGTAACAACCCGCTTTTCAAAATCAGCCACATTTGAAAAAAATATGTCCCCAAAATAATGTGTAGCCGCTTTTCCAGACTTGAGTCTTGTGGCCTAGAGGTGTGAGTGAGTATTCAGCACAATGCAAATTTGCAAAACAGACAAACAGCACATCCAAGTTTCTGAGGCATTTGCAGAAAGACATCCACTTGCAATCTTTTCAACTTGGAATCTGTTATTCAGTACTTACGCTGTGGGACCTGGGACCCCCATTCCTTCCCCTCTCCCTTGTATTGATGAGGTCTTTCCCCCCACATTTGAGATGACTCCAGAGGAAGACAACTGCTCTCTGGGTTCCTACCATCCTGCATGCACGGGGCTCTGCCAAGAGACTGGACATAAGCCCCTTTCCACTCTGCTGTCCTGGGAGTTGCTCTGTGACAACCTGCCCTTCTTTTCTGTTGGCCTCAAAGATTTAGCTCACTTCTCTTTTTGTTTTAAACTTACTGCTGACTTAATATCTTGACCTTCCTCCATCCCTGGGAATGGTCATGGAAGAAGGTGAAAATTGTCTCCCACTAGAACAAGGTTGGGATGACCGCCATGCCTGTGTGACCTGGGGCAAGAGACTTCCCTTATTTCTGAAACGTGGTGATGGTACCCCTCCATAGCCCCCCAGCTGCTGTGAGGATAAAAAAGAGCTAGTATATAAAAGGAGCCTAGAAAGGCCTAGCACTTAGCGTGTGCTCAGCGAGCAGTACTTTCTAGTGAAGGTACTTGATGTCACGGCCATGTCTAAGGTCTGTCCAGTTCTACACTTACTTACAGGGTAGCCTTTGTCTCAAAGCCTCAGTTTCCTCTTTTGTAAGACAGGACGTTAATATCTATTCCATAAAGTTGCTATGAATGTTGCTATCAGAGAGCTTGGCATTTGGGAGGCACCAAAGCAAAAATACTGGCCCTTCTTGTGATAAACAATTTCTCTTCTAAACATTGCAGAGAAATCTGTTAAATGACGATGCAGGACTTATCGACCAAATTCAACCCACTTAACAGGCTTGCTTCACTATCTCACCCTGGGTCCCCTTCCTAGTAACATTTCTTCTTAATGGTTCCAAGGCCTCTGAGGGCTTTCTTGGAGGAGAATGGCTCAGACGTTCTCTTGACTGAGACTCTCCACTCTTCTCCAGAGAAAAAGGAAATAAATAAGTGTCCTGAGCCCCTAGTTGTGCCAAGAGCTTTACAACATCATCTTATCTAAATCCCATAGAAGGCTACAAGATAAAGTGTGTCCTTTTGAAATATAAGGAAGCTGAGTCTTTGAGGAGCTAACCGAGTTTCCCAAGAAAGGCTCTAAAGGAAATAAGCAAGATGTATCAGTTAGCTGTTGCTGCGTAAGGAACCACTGCATAATTTAGTGGCTTAAAGCAATGATTGTTACTTAATTCATGATTCTGTAAGTCGCAATGTAAGCTGGGCTCTGCTGGCCAGTTCTTCTCATCCCCGCCAACCTCAGATAACTTGAGCTGGGTCTACTCGTGTCTGTGGTCAGCTAACAAGTTGATGAGGGGCTGGCTGGCTAGGGTGAACATAGCTCTCATCTGTGTGGTCTCCCATCCTCCACCTGAGTCGCCTGGGTTTGTGCACATGCTGATGGTTAGGTTCTGAGAGAGAGAGAGGGAGGGAGGGAAGAACAGCAGGAGGGAGGGAAGGTGAGAGAGAACACTTGGGATCGGAAGAATGCAAGGCTTCTGAAGATCTGGGCTCTGAGCTAACACACCATCACTTCTGTCTCGTTCTGTTAGTCAAAGCAAGGCACGTGGTCAGCCTAGATTCAGGGGGTCGGGGCGGGGGTGCAAACAGGCTCTGCCTCTTGGTGGGAACAGCTGCAAACTCCATCTCAAAGGATATGGAAGGAGGGAGACCATTAACTGGGAACATCAATGACATTCATCTCCCACACAAGGTGATTGTCATTGAGGGTGGCTGGGTCATGGAGAGGATGGGGCTACTTCCAATGGGCAAACAGGGAAGGCTTCTCTGAGGAGGTGACATGTATGCTGACGTATGGAAAGGAAGAGCCATTGCATGAGATGGCAAGGGGCTTCCACTAAGATGCAGTTATAAAATATACAGTCCCCAAGGCAAAATGTCCGTGTCCTGCAGACAGACCTGTTAGGTAGACATACAGTAAATAAAGGACCTACCAACAGACATGGGAGAGCAGCGTGGCTTAAACATAGCATCAGACTGCTCATCCCTTCACCTCCCTCTGCCCCCAAAGGACTGCAGAAAGCCTGAGGGCTTTTCAGTGGCTGATAATTTCATGAGGTAGTTTTGGTTCCTTAGAGAAAAATGTCCCTGAAAATAAGGATGTAGGAGCAAGGAGGAGGCAGAAGGAATATGAATGAAGAAGGAAGACAGGAGAGAAAAATCAGAAACACAAGGGTAGGGCAATCTCTGGCATGTGGTGAGCCCTTATAGATACTCGTAGAATCCATGAATGGATGACTTCACTGTCTGTGGCATAAGATAAAGCAAATTACAAATAATCTAAGACAGAATAAGAAAATGTCATGAGCTAAATGTGTGTGTGTGTGTGTGTGTATGCGTGCACTCATGCAATGGAGGAATAATGGAGATAAACGGAAATGGAGAAAGACACTTCTGCAAGCGGGGGCAGAGAAGCTACCTGTCTTCAGAAGGTCCCGTTACCCTTTGAGCATTAAGCAATGGATAGTCCTTCAGGAGGTTACATGAAAGCCTGAGTGGAGGAGATCTTGGGAGAGAAGGCATGATATTAGGAGTCATGAATGGCTTCAGGAATGCCCAGAGGCAGGAAGGGTTTGTTTCTGTTTGAAATTGGGGGCGGAGTAAAGTGAGTGGGTTCGGGGAAGTATTCCAGAGTTGGGGGGACTTGGTAACATATCTGCTGCAGGAGCTTTGGGAGGAGAAACAGAGAATTATTATGAGCAAGACTCTGTAAAAAGAAAAGAAAGCAATTCAAACCTCCTTAGCGACAGCCTTGACTTATTAGCCACATTCGCAAAGGCTGGAAACACAGCCCACTCCAGACCTGTCTTCTGAAAGAAAAATGGCCGGAGCCTTTCCTCTCCAATCTTTTTAAACAAGATTTGACGACAGAGGGCTCGAGGGATGATGTCACACAGACCCAGCTCTTCGGCCCACACCACACCCCATCTTTGGGGTTTATCCTTGTGGGTAAACTATGGCGGTTTATCCATGACCTCATCCACAGACACAGCAGAACCAGCTGCAGAGAGGCTGGGTCCCCTACCCCCTTCCTCCTCAGCCCCTCTGCGCCCCACAAGTGCCCGTTCTCTCAAGCCCCCAGGCTTCAGCTTTCACCCAGGAAGATGCCCTGTGGAGATAAGTTCCCTTGCGGTTGAGAGCAAGTCGGTGAGCCTGGGTCTGCCAACCCCTTGCTACCACCTGGTTGCTCCTCTGCCTCTGTCACTAGCAGCGTCGATGAGCCCCTCAGATAACCCCAGACAGGGGCCACAGACAGATGTCACTTCCTTAGGTGGGCAACGGATGAGCAGGAGCCCAGATCCCCAGCTCCCACCATAGGAAAGATTCCTGCAGGAAAGAGTTGGTCCTCGGGCCACAGACCAAGCCCCTGCAGCCCGTGAAAGCCAGCCCATAGCTGTTGGCTAGAAATCGCCCTTCTTATTATTAAGCATCTGGCAGAACTACCTCCCTTTTCTGTCTTTCATCTCTGCCGTTGCAATCTTTGGGGGCTTCACTCCGTTTACAAACATGTGTGGGTGTTAAAGTCACGCTATGGAAAAAAACTATGCACGCACGCACACACCACAGGCTTTTTTTTCCCTTCATTTCTCCGCCAGCAGGTGCCTTTATAGCTTTTTGCAGTCAAGCAAACTGTCTTTTGCTACTTGCTTTTGCAGTTTCTCTTTGAAAAGATGTTCTGCTCCTACCAACTCAAAAGAAAAAGACAACCCAAAATTTAAAATGTGCAAAAATATGAAGAGGCAGCTCCCAGATGAGGAAAGAAAAACACCTGAAAAGATGCTCTAAGTGGTCATCAGGGACATGCAAGTTAAACATCCTTCAAATAGGCAAATCTGTATGAGTTTAATAGTGAGCACTGGGCGGGGAGCTAGGTAGCCTCACACTCCTCAGTGTGTGAATTGGTTCAGCCATACTGGGAGGTGATGGTGGCAGGATCTGTTCATGTATAAAAGTTGCAGCAGTTCCTTTAGAGACTATCCATGCATGCTCTCAAGGAGGTATTGCAGCAAAGGTACTTGTGTTGGTGAAAATGGAAAACCACCCATATTCCCATCAATAAAACAAGATTACACCAGTTCAGTTCAGTCACTAAGTCATGTTCGACTCTTTGCAACCCCATGGACTGCAGCAAGTCAGGCTTCCCTGTCCATCACCAACTCCCAGTGCTTGCTCAAACACGTGTTCATTGAGTCAGTGATGCCATCCAACTATCTCATCCTCTGTCATCCCCTTCTCCTCCTGTCTTCAATCCTTCCTAGCATTAGGGTCTTTTCCAGTGAGTCAGCTCTTCGCATCAGGTGGCCAAAGTATTGGAGTTTCAGCTTCAGTATCAGTCCCTCCAATGAATATTCAGGACTGATCTCCTTTAGGATGGACTTGTTGGATCTCCTTGCGGTCCAAGGGACTCTCAAGAGTCTTCTCCAGCACCACGGTTTAAAAGCATCAATTCTTTGGTACTCAGCTTTCTTCACAGTCCAACTCTCACATCCATACATGACCACTGGAAAAAAACCATAGCTTTGACTAGACAGACCTTTGTTGGCAAAGTAATGTCTCTGCTTTTTAATATGCTGTCTAGGTTGGTCATAGCTTTACTTCAAAGAAGCAAGTGTCTTTTAATTTCATGGCTGCAGTCAGCAACTGCAGTGATTTTGGAGCCCAAGAAAATAAAGGCTGTCACTGTTTCCATTGTTTCCCCATCTGTTTGCCATGAGGTGATGGACTGTATGCCATGATCTTAGTTTTCTGAATGTTGAGTTTTAAGCCAACTTTTTTACTCTCCTCTTTCACTTTCATCAAGAGGCTCTTTAGTTCCTCTTCCCTTTCTGCCATAAGGGTGGTGTCATCTGCGTATCTGAGGTTATTGATATTTCTCCTGACAATGATTCAAACTTGTGCTTCATCCAGCCCGGCATTTCACATGATGTACTCTGCATATATGTTAAATAAGCAGGGTGACAATATACAGCCTTGATGTACTCCTTTCCCAATTTGGAACCAGTCCATTGTTCCATATCCAGTTCTAGCTGTTGCTTCCTGACCTGCATACAGGTTTCCCAGGAGGCAGGTAAAGCAGTCTAGCATTCCCATCTCATTGAGCATGTTCCACAGTTTATTGTGATCCACACAGTCAAAGGCTTTGGTGTAGTCAATAAAGCAGAAGTAGATGTTTTTTTTGGATCTCTCTTGCTTTTTCGATGATCCAGTGGATTTTGGCAATTTGATCTCTGGTTCTTCTGCCTTTTCTAAATCCAGCTTGAACATCTGGAAGTTCTCAATTCACATACTGTTGAAGCCTCTCTTGGAGGATTTTGAGCGTTACTTTTTTAGCATGTGAGATGGGTGCAATTGTGCAGTAGTTTGAGCATTCTTTGGCGTTGCCTTTCTTTGGGATTGGAATGAAAACTGACCTTTTCCAGTGCTGCGGCCACTGCTGAGTTTTCCAAATTTGCTGGCATATTGAGTGCAGCACTTTCACAGCATCATCTTTCAGGATTTGAAATAGCACAACTGGAATTCTATCACCTCCACTAGCTTTGTCCGTAGTGATGCTTCATAAGGCCCACTTGACTTTGCATTCCAGGATGTCTGGCTCTAGGCAAGTGATCACACTATCATGATTATCTGGGTCATTAATATCTTTTTTTATAGTTCTTCTTTGTATTCTTGCCACCTCTTCTTAATATCTTCTGCTTCTGTTAGGTCCATACCATTTCTGTCCTTTATTGTGCCCATCTCTGCATGAAATGTTCCCTTGGTATCTCTAATTTTCTTGAAGAGATCTCTAGTCTTTCCCATTCTATTGTTTTCCTCTATTTCTTTGCACTGATCACTGAGGAAGGATTATATAAAGACTACATAAAGATCCAAGGTTACATAAAGGATGGCATATGCATTCTGCTGAATACTATGCAGTGGTTAGAAAGGAGATGGGTCTATAAGAACTAACAGGAAAAAGTCTCCACAATATGTTTCTGAATGAACAAAACAAATTGTAGATAATGTGTTCAATATAATGGTATTTCTAATAGAAACAAAACAGAACATCAGAATGACATTAGCTGTGTTTCTGGGGACGTGTTCATGTTTATAACTGTAGCGAAAAGACCTTGGAAAGATTTATACCCCAATGGCCACCACACTACTTGCCTCTGGGAAGAAGTTGGCACTGGTTCGAACTGGTTAAGGAGGAATTTAGCTGTGTCTGCAATCATTGAATATTTTATAATGAGAGTGTTCAGGAGTAAATTGCATAATTAACATTAAACATTTTAGGATTCTAACAAATGTTTATATTGAGTAGCATTAAAAAAAACTTGTCCCTTGTCTTAAATGTTAAGTAGACTTTGTATACATACAAATATTTCTCTTTAGGAAGTTATTCTAAAGTCATTCCATTTGTCAGAATCTCTCGTTGTTCACCTGAGAGTTAAAAACAAAGCCAGATTCTCTGTCTTCAACCACAACCACACACAAACAAACACACACACACACACACACACACACATATACACACACACACATACACCATCACTCATCCTGGGCATAGCGATTTCCACCAGATGCCACATTGTGCTAACTTTCAGGATATCTAAACCACATCCAAGCAGGCCTTTCTGATTAACTGATAACTTTGTTTCCAGGCTTCCGTGCCATCTGATTGTCAACTCATAATTTCAGAGCTGCCAAAACCAAGAGACACCTGACTTGCTGGTGGTGCCTGAGTCTGTGGGTGTAGCCTGACAGTCAGGCACCTGGTTTCCTGACCCCAAACCACACAGCTCCCCATGTGGCCTCATGAGCATCCTTGTAACATGCTGCCCTGTCCCTCCCACCAGCCTGAGCTTGAGAGTGGGCCCTGCGGAGATGGTGAGAGCCTAGAAGGCTGCCGGTCTGGGAGAATTCATCTCAGGAATATCTTCATTACAACCCTCTAACCCTCGTTCATTACCCCATTGAACGAGGTCGCATTGTAGAATGGAAAGACATGGAGGAAAATATAAGACCAAACATCCCTGGGATCCATCTGCTTTTGTTGCCATAACCACTCCCTCTGTCCATGGGCCAACCCAAAGGAGAAGCCAAATAGTAAACCTGGAGGAAATGGTTTTAGAGCAGAGGTTAGAAGATGATGTACATGTCATCTTGGACTCATTCTTCCAGACGTTGGGGGTGACCTCATCTTTCTGGATGAGACATACGTGAATTCCTCTTTATTCCAATGAGATGGACATTTCAGGGCTCCAGAATCAAAGCTTACCTGGGATCTTCATTTCCTACCAGGCCTCCTCCAGACGCTATCCACATTGCTTCTGGCCACCTTCCACTGAGGAGGGGCTCATCTGTGGTATAAACTATTGTAGACTCAGAATTGGCTGAATTTCCTTAAGAATTGCAGATGAGAGGAGGTTTGCTCCTTGGCATGCCTGTGTGCCATCCCTGACAGGGGCAGATGGAACCTGTGGGCACAGGGTGGCATCCAACCACTTCCTCCATCAGAGACATTGGCCATGTTCTCTGGGAAACATGACAGAGTAGGCACATGTGACTTGGAAACGAAAAGGAGCTTTACGTCGATACCAGACACTCTGTCTTCAAGGAAGGTCTTCATGAAGGCTGACAATAAAAAGGGATCGCAGCCTGCCCGTCCCAGTAACCCAACGGGCTCCCGTGAGCGACGTGCCATGTCTGCAGATCTGGACGCCTCGCATGTCCCTGGCTCAGCAGGCCTGGCCTGGCCTCTGGCCTTTAGCCACAATCCTCCACCCCGAGCGACGCTGGCATTGTCTGTCAGTGGCAGCTGCACGATGCTCCGATGCTCGTTTCTCTGTCCCTCCCTGCCAGACCAGCCCATTACAATGCGCCTGTGCTTCCTTCAGCTCTTCAATCAGATCACACAAAATGTACTTGCATGGGGGATGCTGTCTTCCCAGTAACTCCGCTCATCTCTGCTCATCATTTGACGGCTGACTTGATGAGAGGGCGTTTCAGACTTGGATGTGCCTACCAGTCACCTGGGGACCTTGTTCAAATGCAGATTCCGAGTCGGCAGGGCTGCCTGGAGCCTGGGAGCCTGCATTTCTAACAAGCGTCCAGGTCATACCCCTGCTGCTGGGCCATGACTACACTTTGAGTAGCCTGCCATCAGAAAGTGAAGTGCAGTCGCTCAGTCATGTCTGACTCTTTGCAACCCCATGGACTGTAGCCCACCAGGCTCCTCTGTCTATGGGATTTTCCAGGCAAGAGTACTGGAGTGGGGTGCCATTGCCTTCTCCTGCTAACAGAGGACTGTCTCATTTCCAGGTTTGGGAGATGTGGGGAGAAGCCTGTATCCTAGTAGTCACCTAAACAGCGGAGGGTTGTCAGGGCCCAGAGACAAAATGTACCTAGAGAACCTTATAAATTGTGGTGTGAGGGGAAAATTTTGACAGTTATTGTACTTTATATTATATAAAGTATATTATATACTTACTTTGGATTTCACTGCGTGAGGGTTGAGCCAGTCAATCTCAGTTTCCTTAGCTGTAAAACAGGACGATGTTATTTAAAGAAAGATACATTTGCAGATATTCTGAGTGAGTGTAGTTGCATATTCATCTTCTCTTTGTGAGCTCCCCAGGTGGTACTAGTGGTAAAAAACCCACCTGCCAATGCAAGAGACTCAAGACATGTGGATTTGGTCCCTGGGTTGGGAAGATCCTCTGGAGGAGGAAATGAAGCCCACTGCAGTATTCTTACCTGGAGAATCCCATGGACATAGCAGCCTGGCGGCTACAGTCTGTGAAGTGGCAGAGTTGACTGAGCTACTGAACACATACACACACTTCTCTTTGTAATCAAAATAAACAAAAGCTGTGTGTGCATGCATTTATTGTGTGCCTGTGTGTGTGTATTTAACTCACTAAACATTTCTGCTAAATGCTTAGAATCTGGAACCAGCGCTTGGCTATAAATCCACTCCAAAACTATTCAATCAAACAGCTCTGTTAAGAGCCATCTGGTTGTCTAAGATTTGCAGAGCTTCTTAAGGAACCCAGCATGATTTATGGTTTGTTACCACAACTCTACGAAGCTCGTGGTTTCAACCAAATTTCACTTAGCCCTGAAATTCAGCGGAAAGCTAAGGAAAATCCACTCAAAAAGAAAATTGCTCCTCTGAATCCTGCTGATGACAAGAGCTATCAGGGCCAGAACTTGGGATCCATTCCACTGGGACCAGCCTTTATCTTTGGCAGAGATGAGTTTTCTAAAGAAGTACTAAGTAGTAGTGCTTTTAATTTTGTCTTTCATTCTTGTGTAATTGCCAGATTTTCTATATTAAACATGTATTGCTTTTTTTATAAAACAGATTCATCAAAATATATAATCAACCACAATAAATTGAACCTATTTAAAGCATGCCTGCATGCTCAGTCAGGTCCGACTCTTTGTGACCCCATGAACTGTAGCTTGGAAGTCTCCTTTGTCCGTGGGGTTTCCCAGGGAAGAATACTGGGGTGGGTTGCCATTTCCTTCTCCCGGGGGTCTTCCTGTCTCAGGGATCAAACCCACATTTCCTCTATTGGTAGGCACATTCTTTACCATGGAGCCACCTGAGCAGCTCATATTTAAAGCATAAAAGTGGGTAAATTTTGCTGTAGTGTGCATCACGGAGCCTGTCCCCACGTGAAGGTGCTGAGCTTTCCCTCATCCCCGTATTCCCATGTGCCCTTCGTGAACCTGACCACTCACCCCTCCCCGTTCCAGCACCAAGCTGCTGTCCCTCTTTGGTTGGTTTCAATTTCTAGAATCTTAGATAAATTGGAATGTACAGCATGTATTCTCTTCTGGCCTGGCTTCTTTAACTCAGCATTGTCGTTCTGAGATGTATCCACACTGCTGTGTGTGGCAGTAGCTGTTTAGTCCTGCTGAGTATCCAGTTATCTGGCCACAGCGCAGTCTGTCATCCAGACCCTGGTTAGTGGGCATTTCGGTTGCTTCCACTGTTCGGTTTTTCCAGGTAACGCTTCCCTAAACATCCATGTCTTTATGCCTGTGGATATTTCATTTCTTCTTGCATGCACAGCTCTGAGTGGAATGGCTGGGTCACACGGTGACTCTCTAACTTTTGAGGAACCGCCCGATTGTCTTCAAGTGAACTGCACCACATTTACATCTCTACCCAGAGCATATGAGGCCATCTTGCTTTCTTTTAAAAAATTACTTGAGATAAATGACTATCTGCTGCTTTAAAGAGAAGATTCAGAAAAGTCAGAAATATCTACAGTAAGAAAAGTCAAGTTTCCCTTTCATTCCATTCCTTTCCTGGCTCCTCATACATACTTGTCGCTAAGAGCTCGGTACGTGTTCATCCTGAGCCTTTCCTTTCTGCTTGGGCAGGCATGTGTGTGTGCGCACGTGTATTTTTACATGCAGATGTGTGTAAGTGGATTCTCTGGTCGTGCTGCTGTGGCTCTGGCTTCCTTCCTGCACAGTGAAGCCTGGAGACCTTCCTTCTTGGTGCCTGTGGCTCTACATCGGTCTTTTGAACGGTCACCAAGCATCATACGGTAATCATCACGGCAGGAAAGAGGTTTTAACACAGTGAGAATTTATTTACCTGTCGTGTGAAAGAGGCAGGCCTCTTGGAAATTGTAAATGAACGTGAAGTTTCTTTTTCTTCTCACTGAGAAAGGGCCGCCGCTGGAGAAGGATTGAGTTTCTTGCAGCCAGTCCTGGTCTCCTGGTGGCAGCACAGGCGTGGCCGCCCTTCTGGAGGGCGAGGGGATATTCTGTGAACATTTACTGGGTGCCGCAGATTTAGACAGCCTGCCCTCGCGTTGTGTGTGTGCACACCTTGTGTCTGTCAGAGCAGGGTTGCCTTTTCTGGTCCCCGGCGGGGGAAGGCTTTGTGAGGAGGTGCATATACGTTTAGTCATTCTGAGAAGGGCAAAAGGGCTTCACCTCTTGAACTTTCAGCTTTGGAGATGAGTAAAATCAGGAGTTTCTTTTTTATCGTGTCAGAGCATTTACCACACCTGCCCGATGTGGTCAGAGAATTTACTCTCTGGTTTAAAACAGACAATAATGTAATCTGTGCCTGACAAACTTGACAAAAAGGCAGAACACAGCCTTCTCCAAGTGGATTTTTTTTTTTATTAACAGTCCAGTGTTGCTGGGAATACATTAAATGGTTCCTCTTTATACCTCTCTCAACAATTATCTGGAGGCTGAGTCACTTATACATACATAAACTCAGCACTATCTTATAATATAGTTGTATACCTGCAATTAAATTTATATCATAAACATGTTTTCATGTTATCAAATATCAATTCAGAAGTTAAATCCAACTGTTGGTAATGTCACAATATTTCAGATATGGATATTCCATAATTTTCTAACCATTCCCTTGCGATTGATTGATTTTTGCTAATAGATGAAGATTTTAAGTACCACTAAGTGAAGAAAAGGTATGAAAACACTCGTCACAATTCTTGGAAATTAGGTTCTGGTAGCTATACTGTTAGCTATCAAGTCTTGAATTTTTTAAACTCATCTGATGATAATCCTTTCCTCATTATCCTTAAATTAAATATATTATGCTACTCTTTTTTAACTTGACTCATCTTAAAGACTTCAGTCTTTAGAAAAGGTACAGAATTTTTACTCATTATTTGATAGCAGCTTCTCGTCACACAGTCCTTGCTATTGTCTGACGAGTGTGGTAGGTTAAAGGTCTGTGTGTGTGTGTGCAGCTCTTCCGTCCAGGACCTGCGTGTCCCAGTCTGTTTCACACATGATGTTCCACTGTACGTCCTCGCCAAAGAACAGGTTCGAGACATCACGACGTTCCCCGCTGTGGTGGTGGTGCAGTCACTAAGTCCTGTCTGATCTTGGGACCCCAGGACTGCAGCCCGCCAGGCTCCTCTGTCCATGGGATTTCCCAGGCAAGAATACTAGAGTGGGTTGCCAGCCCCTGGGTTGCCAGGGGCTGTTTTGGACCCAGGGATCCAACCCACGTCTCCTGCATTGCAAGCAGATTCTTTACCAACTGAACCACCTGGGAAGTCCACATTACCCTCAAAGCACCTCAAAATGCATTTCTAAAAAATAAGAACACTTTCCTTTGTAACCAAAACTAATATGATCACACCAAAAATTAATAATCATTCTTTAACATAATTTAATAGCATGTATATATTCAAATTCCACAAACTTTCCCCCAAATGTCCTTTATAGCTTATTTTTCCAAACCAAAAACAAATTTCAGACCCAAATTTCAGACACATTATACCTGGTTATCATGTCCCCTTGGTGTCTTCTAATCCAGCCTCTTTCTTTAGTCTCTTTCTTTCCTGAACCTTTTTACTGCAACCACTGGGTCTATAGACATTCCTTGCATCTCCGTGTTTCATTTAGCTGGTTCCTCTTTCCCCTTCATTTCCAGGAAGTTAACACCTACAGGATGACTAGATCCCAGGTAAATATCTTTGGCTAGATCATGGCATCTGGTCCCATCACTTCATGGGAAATAGATGGGGAAACGGTGGAAACAGTGTCAGACTTTATTTTTTTGGGCTCCAAAGAATTGATGCTTTTGAACTGTGGTGTTGGAGAAGACTCTTGAGAGTCCCTTGGACTGCAAGGAGTTCCAACCAGTCCATTCTAAAGGAGATCAGCCCTGGGTGTTCTTTGGAAGGAATGATGCTAAAGCTGAAACTCCAGTACTTTGGCCACCTCATGTGAAGAGTTGACTCATTGGAAAGGACTCTGATGCTGGGAGGGATTGGGGGCAGGAGGAGAAGGGGACGACAGAGGATGAGATGGCTGGATGGCATCACCGACTCGATGGACGTTTGTTTGAGTGAACTCCGGGAGTTGGTGATGGACAGGGAGGCCTGGCGTGCTGCAGTTCATGGGGTCGCAAAGAGTCAGACATGACTGAGTGACTGAACTGAACTGAACTGAAGACTGCATCCCAGGTGGTGCTGTAATTCAGAATGCATGACACCAGGAGACACATAATATCTGGTTGCTCCACCATTTCTGAGGCTAAAATCAATGCTTAGTTTAGGGTGAAGGCAGTCTGATCATCCGTTGTACAGCTCTGTTTTGCTCCTGATGACCAGAGCATATTGTTGCGGTTTTTCTTTGGTTCCATACGACTCTCCCAGGCCCCATCTGCTGTTCCCCTAGTGTCTTCAACACAAGTGGGTAGTCCTCACTTGGACCTGCCTTCCCATAAGGAGTTGCAAGACTATGACTGTCTAAGTCTCTCATCCTTCTGCACTCTGCTGGCATTCTTCTGTGAAATAGAGCTTTATCTCATCAACTGGAACTATTTGGTTACCCTGCAATATAGTTTCTACTGGAAAGGCATTAAATGTATTTTCCCCTTAATTACATAGTTTCCAAATAAGAGGTTGTGAACTAATGGCCTCAAATGAGTTTCTTCTGATTTTCTCTTTTTAAAGTATCGTTATGGACTCATGACTTTTAATATATTCAGTGGGTGTGTTTTAATTGAATTATTTTTGGCTCCCATGATAATATTCTCATCAGAAACCAATGAGCCAAAACTGAGTGTAATTTAAAACAAAGTTTCAAAACAAGAGTGGTTCCAAGTATAACCTTCACACATTCTGGAAAGAGGAAGTGCTACTCTCTAAGAGAAGGATGGAAGACAATTCAGTTAATTATTGTTATCATAGTTATTCACATTCATGTTCACTCCTCATCTTCCAGATGTGGGAGAATTCCAGACGTGCACCCGACGGATGGTCCCGTTCACCGATCGTCAGCGAGTTAGGTGTGTATTGTTACCGATGCCACACAGATAAAAACTTGTATCCAAGGTGTCAGGATCTAGTTGACTGGCCTCCACTTTAAGAGGCTTCCAAGACACAACATTTTAAAAAGTTTTTTTCTTACCTGCAGCTGAGGGCCTGACCTAGGCTCTCTTTTTTTCCCTCACGTAACAGCATATAGAAACAAGATCAGAGTCCATCCCTCAGTAAGTCATGGTTTCCCACCCTAGTTTGCGGAAGAAGCAAGGAGGAGACTGATGTTGCTATTGTTAAGGTGGCTGCTGAGGCAGGTGTGTGCACAGAGTTCCCTGCCCTCATTGACCTCCACGGTCCTGCAGGATGCTCTTGGATTGACTTTGGCCTGTCTCACTCCTGGTCTTCTCCCTGCAGAGCAGATGCATCTGGGGAGAAGCCAGGGCATTCCTGCTCCCCGCTTGGTACTTGGCCCTGTTTTGTGCACTCTTGGCAGAGGCTGAGGCATGCTTCCAGGCCACCTCTTGTGCCATAGTGCTTCAGATGGGAAATGCAGAGGCTGCCATTAATCTGCGAGTTTCTTCAAAGGAAGAACAAAGGTTTATATTATGTTTAATACATTTTTAAAATTGAAGTATATTACAGTGTTAATTCCTATGGTGCATCAAAGTAATTCAGTTATATGTGTGTGTGTGTGTATACATATATATATATATGTTCTTTTTAAAATATTCTTTTCCATTATGGTTTATCATGGGATATTAAATACAGTTCCCTGTGCGGCACGGTAGGACCTAGTTGTTTATCCATTCTCTATAGAAAAGCTTACATATGGTAACTCCAACCTCCCCTCCATTCCTCCTCCAGCCCCCATTTTGGCAACCACCATCTGTTTTCAGTGTCTGTGATTCTGTTTCTGTTTCATAATAAAGTTCAACTGTGTCATATTTTAGATTCCATGTGTAAGTAATATGGTATTTGTCTTTCTGTTTCTGACTTAACTCATATAGCATGATAATCTCTGGTTGTATCCATGTTGCAGCAAATGGCATTTTTTTGTTCTTTTGTATGGCTGAGTAGTATTCCGTTTTATACACACACACACACACACACACACTTCTTGTTGTATAGTTGCTAAGTCGTGTCCAGCCCTTTCGTGACCCCATGAACTCTACAGGCTCCTCTGTCCAAGGGATTTCCCAGGCAAGAATACTGAGTGGCTTGGCATTTTCCATCTCTAAGGGATCTTCCCAACCCAGGAATCGAACCCGTGGCTCCTGCCACAGCCTGTGCATTGCAGGCAGATTCTTCAGCCCTGAGCCACCGAGGCAGCCTGCCCTATATACGTATAAGAAGGTGTGGTGTGTATATACATCTTCTTTATTCATGTGTCAGTGGCATTTGCCTTGCTTCCTCGTCTTGGCTGCTATGAGCATAGGGATGCATGTACCTTTTTGAGTTCTAGTTTTGTCTGGGTATATGCCCGAGAGTGAGATTGCTGGATTATATGGGAATTCTGTTTTTCGTTTTCTGAGGACCCTCTATACTGTTTTGCACAGTGACTACACTGTCTTCCATTCCTTCCAGTAGTGTAGAAGGGCTCCCTTTTCTGCACACCCTCTCTAGAATTTGCTATTTGTAGACTTTTTAATGATGGCCATTCTGACTGGTGTGAGGTGGCGTCTCATTGTAGTTTTGATTTGCATTTCTCTAATAATTGGCAATGTTGAGCCTCCTTTCATGTGCCTATTGGCCATCTGTATTTAGAGGAACAAAATTTTCGAACCAAATTTTACAGCTGGAAGGGGGCGACAGAGGATGAAATGGTTGGATAGCATCATCGATGCAATAGATATGAGTTTGAGCAAATCCCAGGAGATAGTGAAGGATGAAGAAAGCTGAGGTGCTGTCGTCCATGGGGTCACAAAGAGTCAGACACGACTTAGCGACTAAACAAGACTCACTTTACCTCACGAGAGTAGAGACTGTGTCTGTTTTCATCATCATTGTGACCCCAGAGCCTACGATAGTGCGTGTCATAGGAACCATTTCATTATCATTTGATGAACAAATAAATGAACTGGCCATATATAATTTTTTTTTCCCTCAGGAAAAAGCACTCCATAACAGAGATAGTGGCAATAACCACCAGGTGGGGGAGAAAACGCTGTGACTATGCCTTGCGTCTCAGGCAGGCCCTGGGGTTGTTGTGGATCTCGGTTGTCCCCCAGACAGGTTGTAGTAAACCATATGCATGTCCCTCACAGCTTTCAGTTTCTAAAAATAAATTGCTTTTTTTAGGTAAAGGGTGAATAAGTTCTTGCAGTTAGTTACCCTGAGAGATGTAATTGGTGAAGCATAAGAAACTGATGGACCTCAAATCACTTATGCACTATGGCTTGTAATGAAGCACCAGTATGTTCTCATGAGGTCTTACCTGGGATTTTGCTTCTTGTGTCTGCAAATAATCAGGCATGACAACACGCGCACGTGCACATACACACACACACACACATACACACATACACACATAGACACACACACACACACACACACTTTTGCAAATACAGTTCACTCATAGGCAGGGTCACCTTACCCACAGGACTTTCTTTGCTAAACCTTGTCCCATACCCACCTCCCCACACACACACAAATGCACTAGCTGGGACAAAGGATTTTATGTGAGACTAGCAGCCAGTTAGAAAAAACCTTTTAGGAATAAGACAGATGTATTCAGCAAGCGTCTGGCTCAGGAAAAAACAAACAGTCCACAAACCAAACAGCACTTCTGGGCTTTCTGAGCTTTTGGCATTTTAATCAGCATTCTTGATTTTACTCATAATCCATCTTCCCTTTTAACAGTAAAAATAAATCCTCCCTTGAACTTTTGCCCTCTAAAGTTTTGATCTCTGAAGGCATTCTTTCATAATAACTCTACTACCCACAAAGGGTATCTGTCCTGAGGTTAAGCAGGTTTGGAATAAATGCTATCCCCAGGCCCGCTCTGGTTTCCCAGAAATGACACCTGTCTCTCTGGCCTAATTGAACTCCTCCCTATAAGGCCAGTGTACTTGGACCTCGTGTTGAATAGAGTTACATTTTTTTTCCCTTCTCTCTTAAAACAATCCCAAATAAAAGATCCAGAAGAAATATGCCCAGATGAGAGTTAAGCAGGAAAATGTTGGCAATGGACTAGACCAGGTGTCAGTTCAGAGACTTGAGCTGAAAATCTCTCCTAGTAGCAGAAAAAGAATGATTTTTAAAACTAAGGTGGGCAGGAATGTCGCTCAACTCTTCCACGTTTATTATACACCCCTTGAGCTGAGCTTCCTCATTGCACCAGTGTTGATGAGACCAGATGAGAACCAACCTTTTCTACACTGTAAAGCTCCCCTGGAGCTCTGTCAGGCCTTGGTAATCCATTTTCCAGATTATTCTTGTGTTCCGCTTGCTCTGAAAGTCACATAGTGCCTTTTACTGAAAACATAGGCACCTGGCCTAAGTATTTTCACAAAATCTAAAATAATAAAAGACTGGCTTCTTTACCTGCCAATGAGAACTCCAGAATTCTGTTATGAGAAAAATTATAATTTTTGTTGGCTGATGCTATTATTTTTATCGCCTACAAAAAGCGTTTATTAAGATCAGCTCCTGATAAATGCTAATCCACCAGCAGATTTATTTTAGGACCTCAGAGTCCTTTCCTGTTCATTTCTTTTCCTGCACACACACACATATACCCATACATTCATGCATATACATACAGATGCATATGCACCCATATACGCAAATGCACACACATCCATATACCACACAGATGTATGCACGTATATACACACATACTGGGCTTCCCAGGTGGTGCTAGTGGTAAAGAATCCACTTGTCAATGCAGGAGACGCAGGAGACACAGATTTGATCCCTGGATCGGGAAGATTCCCCTGGAGGAGGGCATGGTGACCCACTCCAATATTCTTGCCTAGAGAATCCCATGCACAGAGGACCCCGGTGGGCTATAGTCCAGAGGGTAGCAGAGTCGGGCACAGCTAAAGCAGCTTAGCACACACACATACACATATACCATATACTTTACATTCATGGACATACTCTTTCATTCTCTTGGCATCATTTTTTAAATCAGTTATTACTTGCAGCTGCAAATTTTTAAAATATACATGAAATCTTCACTTTCTCCCTCAAAAATAACAGTGGCCGTTCATCATGCTATGATCCTTAGCGGCTACCAGAGCCTTATTCTGTGATTGAAAGTGAAAGTGAGTCGCTCAGTCATGTCCAACTCTTTGTGACCCCGTGGCCTATACATTCCATGGAATTCTCCAGGCCAGAATACTGGAGTGGGTAGCCTTTCCCTTCTCCAGGGGAGCTTCTCAACCCAGGGATTGAACCCAGGTCTCCTGCATTGCAGGCAGATTCTTCAGCCACAAGGGAAGCCCAAGAATACTGGAGGAGGTAGCCTATCCCTTCTCCAGCAGGTCTTCCTGACCCAGGAATCGAACCGGGGTCTCCTGCATTGCAGGCAGATTCTTTACCAGCTGAGCTATCAGGGAAGCCCCTCTATTCTGTGACTAATATATGATTTATATGCCATTCCAAGGTTCCCAAACGCTTATTTTTCAAAAAGGAAGTGAACTTTATTTCAGTTCTTCACACTATTTAATAAGTACTCCATGTAATATTCTCTGTGAAACATCCACATTCATTCACCTATTACTTTTCACCATTGGAAAATGAGAACTAGACGGCACTGATGTTTCTTGCTAATTAAAGATGAAAATTCTAGCATAAGCTAGAGACCTGGAGGGGGTCAGACATTTTTCTGATAGGTGTGAATAGATTAGAAAAGTTAGACCAGACTTCTAGGTTAATTATAAGATTAAAAATTACCTCTGTAAAGCAATTTTTTAATACAGAAAGAGATTAGTTCCCATTTCTACCCCACATCTTGTATTATCAACTTGTGCTTTCCAGAAAATCAAGATCCTGCATTTTGCTTTTAAGGCCATACTTTTTACCTGTAAAATAACTTGTTTAAGGAGCAGTGCCTAAGCAGCTGTCATTTCTCAGAGAGCTTCCTGGAGGCCTGTGAGCTCCCAGCTAGTGGGAACAGGTTGGTAAAGTAGATCAACCTTCTCTGAAACCCATGATTTGTAACTGTGAATGAACAAATACTGATTGCTACTGTAAACATCCCACAGCAAACATTTTCAACCTTGAGCTTCAAAATGACAGCTTTTAGAATTACTTTTTTTAATAATGACATTACCGGAAAACTCTTTGCTGTTTTGGTAAACACAGACTCAGTTTTTTGGTGAGATAAAATATGAGTCTGTGTTCAACAGAATTGACTATCCTTTTCCTTTAGATCTAAATAAGGTACTTTCAAAGTAGTCATGTCTACAGCTTCTCATTCTCTCAAAATTTTTATTTTTCTTTACATTGAGGTTGCTTTTTTGTTTTTGTATATATAGCATATAAATACAAGTTATAAAATACGCCATCTGATTTTAACTTTAACAAAGGATTTTTAAAAAAGGTATTAGGTATAACAACAGATTATCTTCAAAACTCTAGGTAAAAATGTAAGTAAGTACATTGAGTTTACCTGTCACTTTGAATGCTTCTCTGGAACTGTTTATACCCCAGCAGTCTTGTACTCTATAGTCTCCCAAATCTTCCCTTAACCTCGGAGGTGATGTTGAAGGACTGATTCGTATTTTGGCTAAACTACTTACAAGCCTGTCGAGAATATTTCAGAGGAAAGAAGAGAAACATGAAGTAATTCTTTTGTGAAACATTGGTGTTTTTTCTTGATGGCACACCCTGACAGTTGTTTGAAGAGTCGTGTATGGAAGCATTTATTTTAATCTACCGTTTATATACCTTATTCACTGTTCCTGGAAATAGATGTATTAGCCAGTATTTTTTTTCCTGAAAATTGAGTGAGTAAAAGTGTGAAATACCTGGAAAGGCTTTTTTATAAAACAAAAGAATGATGGCTGTTCATTTCATCCATTTCACAAGAAAAGTGCAAAATTAGCCAGTATTCAAACTCGTACATCTTTGATAAAATTATCATGATTAACCAATTCGCCCCAAAACTAAAACTCACAAAACTGTTTTTTTTTCACATCAGAACTGAAAACTAAAACTAGATGTGTGTGGGAATCACCACTTTGATTTTCCAAGTCACAATTAAATTTTTATTTTGAATTCCATTACATGGGGAAGGATCTGTACCCCACCCACCCACCTTCCACAACTTTTCCATGAGGCTGGTCTAAATTCCAGGAGGTAAGAGCTCTGTAAATTAGTATGTGCTTTAGACAGATTAGAATTATGTTCTGGTTTTGTTGACATTGTTTTTCGGTATTTTCGAGTTAAGAGGAATAGGACTAGGGGAGTAGCTGTTAGAATGAACAAGAGAGGGTCAGTGATTTTGCAAGTTATTTCAGGAGATGTAGTCCCAGGATATGCAGGAGGAGAGAATGGAGAACTCATGGAGGATTCTGAATCATCTCACTGGTGTGAGTGGTGGTGATGGAACAGGACTCAGACAGACTGGCGGATTGATGTGCTGAATTGACACAGCTTTTGGGGCACTCGGAAGAACCTAGAGATGTAAGTTGTAAGCTTCTGGAAATATAAGTTGGGTATGCAGGTGAGAAGCATGGCTTAAAGGTGCAGGTTTGATGGTCATCCTCCTACATGAGAGATGAAACCGTAGGAATGAGTGAAATTACACAGAAGAGGAAGGTACAGTGTGAAGACAAAGCAGTTGAGGAGAGACCCCAACAGACACCACTTTCCAGAGGGGAACAGAAGAGGGGTCAGCCACGGAGAGCGAGAAGAAGCAGGGAGGAGAGAGAAGAGCAGCAGAAGCCACGGAAAGTATAAAGAAGGAAGCGGTCTGCCCTGGGACATGCTGCCAAGCTGCATCAGACAGGTGTGAGGTTCGGCAGGTGGAGCTCATCCGATGGCTTTTGAGAAGTCTGTTTCAATAGGGAGGAGGAGAACAAAGCCAGACTGTGGGGGTGACTGAGCTGTGACACATGAGCAGTCATCAGGGAGTGCTCTCCTCAAAGAGGTTAGCAATAAAGAGAAGGAAAAAGTTAGGGCAGCGGACGATAGGAAAAGTTTACACAAAGGAAGCGTTGGTTTAGGGTTAATATTTGTTATCATTTTGTTTCATTTTGAATCTAGAGGAGACAAGCATAATTTTAACCTGAGGGGGAATCAAAGAGAGAGAAAGGGATATAGGAACTAAGCATTTATATATATGTATATATATGAAAGTGAAAATATTAGTTTCTCAGTCCTGACTCTGCGACTCCATGAACTGTAGCCCTCAGGCTCCTCTGTCCATGGGATTCTCCAGAGCAGAATACTGGAGTGGGTAGCCATTCCCTTCTCCAAGGAATCTTCCTGATCCAGGGATCAAACCTGGGTCTCTTGCATTGCAGGCAGATTCTTTACCGTCTGAGCCACCAGGAAATTTTATATATATATATATACACACACACACACACACACACATATATAATGGGTGGAGTTGACCCAGCAGAGGTTGGAGGAGGTGGATGGGACCATGAAATCTGGGTCATACTTAGCCTTAGACAAGAGTTTCTCCTGAGAATCAGTAGGGAAAGTTTTGTGGGTGTTCTAGAAGATGAGGTAAGAACTTAGATTATGTAGCCCCTGAGATACTTTGCATGCAGTTAATGACTTTGCCCTCTCTTTCTGGAAAAAAAGGGTGGCAATAATAAACCATGGTTGATAATCACTGATCGTTTGGGGTAAGTCATATCAATGGATATGCACCTTTCCCATAAAAGGAGTTACATGTAATGCAGTAAAGAAAATGAACCTAATGGTGTTACTGTTCCTGTACAGTGCATCTTTGTGTCCAAGACATATGCTGGTTTCCTGTTTAATATTGTTTTAAAATATCTGCTCAGCCATCTGGAGAAAGAAAAAAGAGGAAGAAAGCTAACAGCAGCAGGCTGCAACCAAAGTGAAAGTATCTGAATGTTGGCCTTGTGTTTGGAGTGACCACCTTTGGCTGGTCTCCATACAGGTCTATGTTGGCCTGGTATTTCTGCCTCTTTTCTTGTTTACAGAGACAGGC
This sequence comes from Bubalus bubalis, assembly GCF_019923935.1. Classification (NCBI taxonomy): domain Eukaryota; kingdom Metazoa; phylum Chordata; class Mammalia; order Artiodactyla; family Bovidae; genus Bubalus; species Bubalus bubalis. Next base: position 53,312,574 of record NC_059177.1, read on the forward strand.
GTGAGGCTTGACCTTTCGAAGGAGGGTGCCTTGGTTGTGGTGGCACATAAAACACTGGCAGATGTAACAAGGGTGCTTTTGTACTGGCTTTTATCTTACTTTCTCTTTATATCGCTAAATTATAAAAGTGATGCCCGCTTAACACATTATTCACCAGAGACATACTAACACAGGCTGGACATTATTGACTGGAGTGTTTCAGTATTCACTTACAGAACAAGTTGTTGGCCACAGGCATTAGTTTCAAAAATCCCCCAGTGAATACAGAGTTAATAATGAAATTAAAATGACAGACATACAATGTAGAGTATAGGGATCAACCACCGCACACCCCTATCCCCATTCTATCACCCTGGCCTGGATTTGGGTATAAGGAGTCTGGTGCATCACCTTTCTGATTATGTATTTATAACTGCATTTATAAGTAACTAAGTGGAATCTTTCAATGGCTGCGATTCTCCAACTTGATTTTGTCACTTTATTATATATTATGACTATCTTTCCGTGCCAGTGCACATGGATTCTTCCTGAGCACGTTGACAGCTGCAGAAGACTCCACTTTACTGAAGCACAGTTCATTTAGTCATCCCCCCAAAAGAGGAACATTTAAACAGTCTCAGGGTTTTTACCACATCAAAGCCACAGTAAACATCTCTGTACATACTTCTTCACCCTCTTGTTTTGTCTTAAATAAATTCTTAGAAGTGAAGACAAATCACTGGGTCAAAGGGCGTGTGCATTCTCAGTTTTGATACTAATTTCCAGTTTGTCCTCAAAAAAAGAGAAGACCTACTCCATTCTTTATCCTCCAACCAAAGTTTTAAAGCATGTCATTTCTTTATACCCTAGGCAATACCAGGTGTGTGTAATCTTTAATATTTCCTCACTTACTGATGAGGAAAATGGGAGCATGAATTCAGGGACTTCCAGGGAGCTTACCCTTCTAGAAAAGCCAAAGGGGATCATCTGTGGGGGTTGAAGAGAAGGGAGGGGAATGATGCTTCAGGGCTAGGAAACTTTAGGGGACAGCCCCCTGGGTCATGTGGAAGAGAAGCCGAGCCAGAATATCTCAGCAGCTGTAAAGGCCAGAAGAAATTGAGAAAACACAGTTCAAAAGTTTTTATGCCGTAAATACAGTTAGTTACGTGAGTTCTCGGGTTTTGGAACAAGAAAAACAACAACAACCACAAATAGATGGCTGGGAGCATTAAAGGCTGATCGAGCTGTTGTAACAGAGTCACTGGTAGGAAATAGAAGCTGCTCCTGGTGGAGTGATGACCTGGAGAAGTGAGTCAAGGAGAAGAGATGCTAGACCAGAAAGACACAGAAGGTTCACAAGGTCACAGTTAGGCCACAGTCAAGCCAGAGGTAAGGTTTAAGGAAAGTGTAGGAATTGGAGAAACTCAGATAGCTGGGGCTTCCCTGCTGGCTCAGTTGGTAAAGAATCTTCCTGCTTTGCAGGAGACCCGGGTTCGAGCTTGTAAAGATCCCCTGGAGAAGGGAATGACTCCCACTCCAGTGTTCTTGCCTGCAAAGTTCCATGGACTGGGGAGTCTGGAAGGCTATAGTCCATGGGGTCGCAAAGAGTTGGACGTGACTAACACTTGCGTAGTTCAGACAGTTGATGATCAGAGAGGGTCACTTCTGAGCTGTCAGCATGGCAGTGAAGCAGCTTCGGGCTTAGGCAGAGCCAGGATGAAGGGGCGCCAGCCAGGTCATCCTCAGGTATGCCTGAGTGCACGCAGGATCTGGAGGTTGGTGAAGATGACTGACGGGAGACAGGCAGCAGCGGGTGACTGGAGACGAGACATGACCGAGGCAAGGGCCAGTAAGTGACCCAAGGAGGCACAGCCGAGTAGTCCCTCCAGGGGTCTGTGTGTCAAGGGGCGCAGTGGTGGAAAGAAGGAAGTATTTATCTTCTGGGATTGCTTTGAGGATTAAACTAAATATCACTTTTTAAACATGAAACGTTTGTTACTGAAACACAGTTCATTGTGCAAAAAATTTTGAAGGCTATAATGACTCACATCATAGAGGTTTTAAAAATACATACCTACTTTAAAGAAGCAAATCTTCACACTATTGTAAATTCTACCTGAAAAATACATGGGGCCTGTGGACAATCTCTCAACACACAGAACCTTCTCTGTGGATACAAGCAGAGATCCTAGGGAAGAAACTAACTGCATGGTTTTAATGGTTTCTCTCACACAATATTAGATATATAGATTCACACTAAATCTCTTACAATGCAAAACTTTTTCTGTCCTATACATGCAACTATTGATGTCTAAGTTGTCTTCTGACTTATATTCAGGTCTCGTTATTTTTCAGTAAGACCAGATAAGAGCAATTAGGGACCGTAGATCTCCGCTTATGCTCACTGAAAGTTTCAATTCTGTGAGTGTTAGACGTTCGGAGTTTACCCTCCACAGGTTTGTTCAGGGATGTTTCTAAAAAGTCACAACCACATTTCTCCTCCACTGTACCTGCTGGTGCTACGGAGGGTTTGCAGGCTGACCGAGTGCAGGCCAGATAAAGACACTTCAGTCCTGGAAAGACATCCTCCCCTTAGGGTAACACCAGATGGGTTTCTGAGCCTCCATTGTAGCAGTAAACCAGGTACATTACCTTTTTTCTTTTTCTTTTTTTCCACTTTTAAAACCTTTTAGTTGAAGTGAAAGTGTTAGTCACTCAGTCGTGTCTGTGACTCAGTCGTGTCTGTGACTCAGTCGTGATTCTTTGCCACCCCATGGACTGTAGCCCACCAGGCTCCTCTGTCCATGGAATTCTCCAGGCAAGAACACTGGAGTGGGTTTCCATTCCCTTGTCCAGGGTAGCTTCCTGACCCAGGGATCGAACCCGTGTCTCTTGTGTTTCCTGCGTTAGCAGGTGGATTCTTTATTGAAATATTTATACACAAATACATACAAATTTGTATAAGCATTTAAATTTTCAAAGACTTGATTGAAGTTATACATATAAGAATATAACATTATTTTTCACAAACTAAAAATATATAACTTGCACACAGATCATGAAACAGAATAGTGCCATAGCGCTAGTACTTCAGAAGTCACCCTGTGCTCCCTTTTAGACAGTAAAAGATAAAGAGATATAGCTTATCTTTATATCCCTTTGGTTTTTAGAGTGTTGGGTTATTTTTTCCCTTGTGAAGATAGTTTTTCTAGTCATGACTTATTTGCCAGTACTTTTAGCAAAGCGATGACATTTTGGGCAGCAGTAACTCCTGCACTAGATGCGAACATACTATTCAGGCTTTGTTAGGAATTCATGCACTGGACTGTTTGAGATTTGTTGTGCCTCCTCTACCCTCTCTGCCTTGCTTTCCCAGGCTAACTCTTGCCGATCCCTCAAGATTCAGTTCAGGGATCTTCTCAATAGTTTCCTTGAAGTCCCAGACTGAACTAAGTGCCCCTTATCTAGTTTCCCAGAGAGTGGCCAATGATATGAATGTGACCTTCTAATGGGTCTAGGTCCTTTGCTACACAGTTAGGAGCCTAGAGAGCAGGGGTTTCAATCCTCTTTGCTCTCCCAACATCCACAGACATTTAAGGCACAGGGCCCAAGCCCTATAAAATATGTTAAATAAAATACTATGGATATTATATAATATATATTAAATATGTAATATATAGTATGATATATGATAAAATATATAATAAAATAAGGGTTTCCCAGGTGGTGCTAGTGGTAAAGAACCCACCACCTACCAATGCAGGAGACATAAGAAACTCAGGTTCAATCCCTGGGTGGGGAAGGTCCCCTGGAGGAGAGCATGGCAACCCACTCCAGGCGGTATTCTTGCCTGGAGAATCCATGGACAGAGGAGCCTGGCAGGCTACAGTCCATGATGTCACAAAGAGTCAGACATGACTGCAGTGACTTGGCATGCATGCACACATAATAAGATAATGTGAGTCCATGACAATGAAAAGAAAACCACAGACCCAAATCAGTAATAGTTTTATGGGATATCTTCAAAATGTATCATTGAGTCAACCAATCAACTAGAATTCAATTTGTAGTTATATAAAAACATAAGGGTTAAATCACAAGAACTAAATAATTCATTCTCGAAGACTCATAATTATCAAAGTTATATAAACCAAACTCAAAATAACATTTAACACAGGAAATAGGGATAGCTGGATGTTTGATAATATATGATGCATGTCCAGGAGAAGGCTTGCCCAGAGCAACCCCTCCCTCCCCTGCCAACACACACAGTATCCGGAAGCCAGCAGGCACTCACAAATGTTTGTTGAGATGTTCCTGTTTAATTTCAATTCAGTTCTTCAAGCATTGCTCAGAGGTATTATAGCCCAGCCCTTGCTGGGGCCAGGGGGAGGGGGCAATTCAGGTTGATCATGTAATAAAGATTCCATCCTTCAAGGAGCTTGAAATAGAGTAGTGAGAAAGACAGACAAGTATAAACCGGCCAAGAATGACACCCACCCCATTGAGAAAACTTCCATCCATGAACACAGCTGCACTAGGCGATTCAGACTTTGCCAAGGGAATGCAGAGCCCTATCTTGGTAAGCAGAACTTCCTGAGCACATCTAAGTTTTCCATTTTCTAAGATGGAATGCAGTTGGTGAACATATTTCCATTGACATTAGTCCAGGTAAACATGTAGCAAAGATCATAGATCTGGGAAGGCCCACATTCCTGAAGAAGACACTAGAATAGATACTCCATCACTGTGTACATCATGTATCTCTTTCTGCAGTTTGACTTGAAATAACAAATCGAAAAGCACATCTCTGGACAGTTTTACTGCCTTACCTGATAAAAATTCTGGTTCCTTGCTCAGGACAACCTTCTCTCCCTCAATCATCAGGCTCACCCACAACTCTTGCACACACCTTTTAAAGACCAGCTGGAATTCTGCCTCCTGAAAGACTCTCCTGAACTCTCTTTTACCTTCAAGACAGTTGACTTTCTCTTCTCTGAACTCCCATTCCCCATATTGCCTGCTCTGAGATCCCTTTGCAAGCTTGCGTCTTCCCTTGACTTGATCATAAGGCCCTGTTTCAAAGGGACAAATCCCATCTTGCTTATTGTTCCCTTCCCCAGTGTCTGTTGTGTATCAGGTTTTCCACAAACAATTGCTGAATACAGGGACTGAGCTTGTGGGTCTGACTCAGATGCAGACATGCGCATGAAGCTGTGGAATGACGATTTGGTGCATATCATCGTATTGGCTCAGTGGGTAAAGAATCTGCCTGCAGTGAAGGAGACCAGGGTTCGATCCCTGGGTAGGGAAGATCCACCCAGAGAAGGAAATGGTAACCCACTGCAGTATTCTTACCTGGGAAATCCCATGGTAAGAGGAGCCTGGGGCGTTACAGTCTATGGGGCTCACCAGAGTTGGACTTGGTGACTAACCCACCACCACACCATATGTACAGTAAATTATTCTTGTACTTAACAAGGAGGTATTCCTCCCAACCAATTCCTAACACTTCTTAGTCAGTCTTCAGTTTTCGATGTTTTGGGTGTTTTTTTCCTTTGGGTTGTTTTAATTTTGGAGATTTAGATCAGTGAAGCTAATCTATCATTTGGGCTAAGACATTACCATCATCCACATAGTCTTAAAGGGAGTTGTAGTATTTTATGGTGAACCACTTCCTTGCCTGACCTCCTTTAAAACGTATGATATTTATTTCACAACTCTAACTTGTCAGCACCCTCTAATACTCTGTGGTCACCTGGAGCACTTTGAAATCAATTGACTCAACAAGCAAATAGAAGAACTGAAAATGGCCTCATGCCATCTCCTTCTCCAGGGGATCTTTCCAACCCAGGGATGGAACGCATGTCTCCTGCACTGGCAGGCAGATTCTTTACCACTGACTCACCAGGAAAACCCAATCAAATGCCATAGTTCCTGTAAAGACTCTTTGAATCCTGCATTCTTCCCTTCTTTCACGTCTTGACCACTTTCCCGGTTGTAACTGGATAGGGTGGGGGGAGTTACAGAGGACCCTGGTAGTGTCACATGGACAAAGCCATATTCCTCCTTCAAGATAATCCCCTTCCCCTGAAATGATTCTCCCCTACCATTTCCTGCCTACTACAGGAGAAGTTCAGTGTTTTGTCAAATGTTCCTTTCCCATACAGTCTTCAAGATGCATATTGTTTAATGATTTTCTTTATTACTTTCTCTTTTAAGTAAAGCCTCACCTTAGTACCTCAACCCTACCCAAAGATTTATAGAGTAGGGGACTTTCGGGCTTCCTGAATCCTCCAGTTTTTCCCTGAGATGCTGTCTTGGCCACAGAACCTGGCTCACAAAGGGGAGCTCTGTAAATAGTGGCAGAAGAAGTCACTATGTCAAGACCAAGCAAATCTGTCACCTTCCCGTTCTTCCTTTCGCCTAGTCTAGGTTGTAAACACCCCCACATTGGTGGCCTGGTGTTAAGACTAGTCATTTATAAACTCATAAAAGTCTCATTTTGTAACAATCTAAAAAGACCAGAGTTGATCTCATTTACATTGAGCTCTGCTACATAGTGGACTTCCCAGGTGACTCAGTGATAAAGAATCTGTCTGCCAGTGTAGGAGATGCAAGAGATGTGTGTTCGATCCCTGGGTTAGGAAGATCCCGTGGAGGAGGAAATGGCAACCCGCTCCAGTATTCTTGCCTGGAAAATTCCATGGGCAGAGGAGCTTGGTGGCTTGTAGTCCACGGAGTTGCAAAGAGTGGGACGTGATTGAGTGACTGAGCATGCATGCTGCTAAAAGGTATATAATAGCCTTGGTTGTATGCCTCCCACCCAATCCGTCCAGAGTGACACTCATATGTGCACACACACAAACACATTTTTAAAAAAATTGTCACAGTGATTTAAAAAAAAAAATAGGCTGAGAAACTCACAGTTAAAGTAGGGTGGATTGATCCCCTGCAACCTGAGGGCTTAGGTGTGAGATGGATCCTGGAACATCCTTCATCCAGTAGGATTCAAAGTCATGAGTGATGGCATCAGAAGGAATGCAGGAGATAAATGTTCTTTGGTGGCCACTTGTATTTTCTGTGTGTATATTGTATGTTTAAATATAAGTCAAATAAAATCCATAGATATTCAGTGAAAAAAAAAAATAAAGTAGGGTGGAGCTCTTTTCCTTCACAGCTCGAATTACTTGCTCTGGTAACCAACACAAGCTAGTAAGCAGCACGTGTTCAGCCTTTTCATGAGCCAGATTCATCACTTTAAGACCAAAATACATGTTCATATTTGCTGACACTATTTAGACAGCTTATGTAATAACACTTAGCTCAGCTGGATAGATGGTCTAACAGTGATATTGTTAACATCCTTGGTACAGAAGATTTTGGATTAAAGTAGAATTTTAAATTAAAATTACTGATGCAGCTTTGCAAAACAACTTAAAAAATCACCAAGCCCCAGATGTATTCACCAATGAAATATTTGTATTATCCACCCACGGCTTTGACTCCCTTGCATTAACAGCACTCAGTAAGCATGGGAGTTTGCTAGCAAGAAAATACACTTAAGTTTCCTTAGAAACGCAAACTGGTGAACAACTGTTTACTTAAATTTCTTAAAAGTGTTTATGAAATTCCTTCTTTATCCACAACATCTAGTAAAGTGACCTTCTCTCTATGTGAATTCAGTGAGTACCTATTATAGTAAGGAAAAAAAATAAAGATTTTGAGGATTAATTATGGAAATAGAATATGTCTAGCCTAGTGTAGGCACTAAATAATGGCAACTCTTATTATCAAATTTGACAAACACTCATTGAACAGAAACATAAGGAATGGCATAGCAAAACAGAACTTTAAGTGATCTTAGAGGGAGTCATCATGGGGGTCTCAGGATGAGAACCTGCCTTTAGATCCTGCAGGGAGACAGAGGTTCTATCCAGATACTACTGGGCGGCCAGTCAAGTTGGTCAGAGCCAAGCCCGTGCTCCCAGGCCATCCTTCCATGCCTGGGAGCGCTCCAGGTGACACACAGAACAACCTCTTGTCCCTGAGGATTGAGATCCTTCCATGGGCAACGGCCTGCATATCATTCCTGAATCATCCAAGCAAAGGACTCCTAACCATGCCCCATCCAAACAGAAAAACTGCCCTTTCACCCCCTGCTTTTCAGCAGTCATGGGACACTCAAGATCCCCTACCCAGAGGGTGAGGGCCTTATGTACAGAGGGGTGGGGATAAATTTGGAAGAAAAAAGCTCTGTCACCTGTATTTGGGTGGAACTAAATGGTCAGGAAACCCTTGCCAAGAAGCCAAGAGATTTGAATTCCTGACCTGGTTCTGCTGCTCTTATTCCTGGCCAAGACACTTTACTTTTCTGAGCTGTCTTTCCTCATCTGAAAGTATTATATCCTTCTAGCTCCTAGTTTGTCTGAATTTAAAATTATCCATTTAAATTACTTCCATTTTACTGTATTGACCACTTAACTACTAAACGTTTTCATTGCTCCACCTCTTTTTCTAAAGATGTCATCCATTTGTAAGTGATGAAACTAATACAAATATGTTTCTAAAGAGCAAAACCAGAAAGCAGGTGTGAACTATTCTGGTATGGTGCATATTCAATCATATTCTGGTTTCAAGAATTTCATTTTTCTTTTCATTTATCACCATATTCGTTTTATTTAATGTAAATTGTGTACAGAGCTTAGTAATTTCCCCAAGAACTGAGTTCAATACTTTTTTAACTTGACACTGTAACTGCCAGAATAAAGTAGTAGCAGATAAATTCTGTAGAATAAAGCTTACTTACACATGGATGACGTCTTTAGAAAAAGAGGTGCGTTTAGTAGTTAAGTGGTCAATCCAGTAGTTAAGTGGTCAATACAGTAAAATGGAAGTAATTTAAATGGATTGACCACTTAACTACTAAACGCACCTCTTTTTCTAAAGACGTCATCCATGTGTAAGTAAGCTTTATTCTACAGAATTTATCTGCTACTCCTTTATTCTGGCAGTTACAGTGTCAAGTTAAAAAAGTATTGAACTCAGTTCTTGGGGAAATTACTAAGCTCTGTACACAATTTACATTAAATAAAACGAATATGGTGATAAATGAAAAGAAAAATGAAATTCTTGAAACCAGAATATGATTGAATATGCACCATACCAGAATAGTTCACACCTGCTTTCTGGTTTTGCTCTTTAGAAACATATTTGTATTAGTTTCATCACTGACTCAAGCTTCAGATGCCCCCACCTAGTCTTCTGAAGCCTTGGACATGTGACCTTGGCTCTCGGTCTCTTCATCGATAAATTAACCAGGTGGAAACAGCTCTCTAAAATCCTGTCTAGATTTTTAGGTTCCAATTGTGATTCTGTTTTTTTCCAATTGTGACCCATTTTAAGTTGCGCTGTATAGGAGCCAAATTCAACCTAAGCTCTCTCAAAGCATTATCTACACTAGCTCATCTGTTCCTGAGATAGGGATGATTGTAAATGTCCTCCCCCAGCTTTGAGTGTCCCAGTGTCTGGTTCTGTGCTCCTTCTCATTTCAGTGTCTATCATGTGGGGCTCACTTTCTAGTTTACAGGCTGCCTCCCCAGTGATTGTATCTGCTTGTGTTTGTCTTCTGAGCCTCTGAAATGCCCCCTGAATGGCCTAGGCCCATTCATTGGCTTTCACCTACCCAAGCCCAACACTCCCCCTACCCCACTGACATAATCCACCTCTTTCTAGACCTCTGCCTCTTCCAGAACAGTGGTTCTTTTTTGTCTTCTTGGCCACACCATGCAACATCTGGGATCTTAATTCCCTGACCAGGGATAGAACCTATGTCCCCTGATTGGGAGTCCAGAGTCCCAACCCCTGAACCACCAAGGAAGTCCCTAGGATAGTGCTTCATAAAGAGTGGGCCACAGTCAGCCCTGGAGGTCGGTAAAAATTGCAGATTCCAAAGACCCAAGCTTGACTTCGTGATTCAGGATTTCTGGAGGTGAGGCCACGGAAGCATTTGTACAACACTTTCCCCTGATGATTCTAGGCATAACAGTTTGAAATACAATGCTCTTTCACCAGTTTCCGTTTGCGGTTGTTTTGTTGTTGTTTGTTTTTTAAGGGAAAAGGCGCTATATTAGAGATTTTTTTTTACCAAGAATGTAAGAAGAAATAGCAGTGGGGAGCGGGTTGTTCAAAGGTCTGCCCAGGAATATGGCAGCTCTGGTGCTGGTGGCCTATTTCAGCCAAGTAGGAAGTCTTGGAGAGGAGAGAATTAAGTCTGGGACGCCCCCACGAGACCGCTGGAAGGTCAGGAGTCAGCAGTCGTGGCAACGGCCATTCGTCGGGGCCGCCAGGCCACAGGAAGTGCTGGGCAAGGCCGGAGCAGCAAGGCTGGCTAGGCTGCCCCGCGGCTCTTGGTAGCGATTGGGTGCCAGGCAGCCGCGCCTTTCCCGTTACTCCTGGCAACGGCGACCGCTCCCGCAGTCGGCGTGGCGCGTGAGGGCGGGACTGCCCGCGCCTAGGAGCAAATGCGCATGCGGCGGTCGGCCGGTCTCGCGGCACTTCTGTCGCGTGATCTTGAGAACCAATCAAAGTGCGTAACTCCCTAGTCACGTGCGTCTGTTCCCGTTAGCAACGCTTCTAAACAACCCGCCCTACCTCGCATCTGGCGCGGTCCAGTGTTTCTCGACGACCCCGGGCTTGGTGAGGCTGAGCCTGGCCTCTCCCGATTTTCCAGACCGTTGACATCCCCCCCCGCCGCAATGGTGAGTAGCCGGCCTGTCGGCGCCACCGCGCACCGAGGAGAGACTCGGAGCCGGGGCCTCGGAGTGATGGCGTGGCTTGCGGCAGAATTTAGTCCGGCCCTGGGCCTCTCTGAGGAGAGGACGCCACGCCGGGTGCGAGAGGCTATTAACCTCGGTGTGAAGCCCTTCCGGGATAATTCTTGGTGGAGCCCTCTTCTAGCAGCCGCGCTCCGCCTAGTCACTATTTCTCGCTGCTGCCTGAAGGGCCTTGGCCAAGTCACACCTCAGGTGGCTGGCGAAGAGAGCTGGAGGGAACCATCTGCCAGCAGAAGGCGCAAAGCGGTTTCTAGTTCCATTCCAAAATCTCAAGTTTATGCACGCGCGCACACACTCACACACATACCCCCCCACACACACACACCCTTTGGCAATATTAATTATGTTAACGAGCCAAGGAGGAAGAACGTGATTGAATACAACTTTCTTGTGTGAGAGTGATACAAAAATCCCCAAGCCCCATTTTATACCTGAGAAAACTTGAGTGACATTCCTTGTGTTCTGACCTGTTCAAAAGAAGGCATGTTTTTCCTGGATGCTTGAACATAATCCCGTTTGTCATTCCAGCGGATATAGAATGCCAGCTTAAACAGCAGCCGTCCTTACAACAAGACACCGTACAGAAGTGTTGAGAAAAAAAAAGATGAATCCGGAGTTGGGGGTGCCACTGAAATAGGCTACTGAAGTACTTCAGCAACCAGAATTCCTCTTTAGCCCACGGTGTATACCAAGCGGTCTTGCAGCTGAGGGTACAACTGTGAACGAAACTAACCATTCCCTACCATTCTTGGAGCCTGTCCCACACATTCTGTTGGTTTCCATAAAATACCATGAACAAATTGAAAAAATGGTGATGTCACAAGAAAATTGACATCTGCTCGCATTCTTATCTGCTGTCATTCCATTTCCCAGGCTAATGCTATTTCTGCTACTGAAATCAGCTGCTCCCTTCACTCCCATCCATTTTAGACTAACTTTTCTGTCTTTTGTTCTAAATTTCATTCTCAGTTTCAGTAATTTTTTCTTCTTGGTCTGGGGACAGTCTTTACTTGACAGAAGAGAATAGACATTCATTGGGCACTTTGTGCAAGGCACTATATGAGAAAACTGTATGGTATAAGAAATGATTCATGCTGTCATGAGCTTACAGTCTACTTGAAGGAGCAATACCTAAGGAAAAAAAAGACAGCTAATAGTTTTTGTTTAGTCACTAGGTCGTGTGTGACTTTTCGACCCCATGGACTGCAGCACACCTGGCCTTTATTATCTCCCGGAGTTTGCTCAAATTCATGTCCGTTGAGTCGTTGATCCTGTCCAACCATCTCATCCACCTATGTGCTAATTTTTGGAGGAAGGCATAAGTAGAGTTAATGAGGGCATGTTGGGAGGCTCCCCAGAGTAGGTAAAAAAGGTTTGATCTTGAAGGATGGGTAGGAGCATGCTTATACTTCTGAGAGCCAATTATATGCATTTCTTCTCACCTCTGCAGTGCAGTGATGTGTTGATAGCTTGAAACCAGCCACACTGGGAGCTTTTACACTGGAAATTAGCAAGGGCTGCAAATCAGTTTTGTACCCCAACCCTCACCAATGCCTGTTGTTAAGCATTCACCAGCACACCACTGGGTTGGATTCAGATTCTTGAACAGGAAAGGAGAGGTGCTTTTAGTCAAGGATTGGGGTAATGAGAGTGAAAGTATAGGATGTTCAAGGCTGGTAAGCAGACTAATCTGACTGAATAGGAGTGTTCTTAACAGAATCTTAGGAAATGGGGTTAGAGAAAGGGTTTGGGGAGTATGGAGGGTTTATGAGTATAGATTTAACACTGTAAGCAAGAATAATTGAAACTCTATATGAGGTATTTTTTTTTTTAGCAAGTTGTGACATCATTTTGAGATTTCCAATTGTAGGATATTCTTGCTGACAGTTAACCTGAGTATAGAGATAACATCATTTCTAATGTAGGTATTGAGGTTTATCTCAAATGCCTGGTGAAGATGTGTCTTCTTGTGAGTCACAACTCAGGTTGATTGCAACTGTAACATATCTGTGTTCTTTTATTTATTTAAATTATGCCATTTTTCCAAAAAGGATTTGAAAAGCAGAGTGTAGACTTTGGAGTTAGATTTCCTGGTTCAAGTCTCTGCTCTCCCACTTGCCAATTCAATAGCATAGAAAAAAAAAAATTTCTTTGTTCCTCAGTTTTCTATCTGTAAAGTAGGTTTATATTTACTTTTTCATAGGGTTGTATTGCGGACTAAATGAGATCATGCCTGGCACTTTGTAACTTCTGAATGACTTTTAGATGTTGTCATCATTACTGTTTCTAATGCTTAACATTAGAAATTAGAAATTTGACATTGACATTTGAAATAGTTCGAGGAGTTGTCTAACAATCCATGTAAACTAAAACATAAGAAACTTATTCCTTATTTCCATTCACATTGTCTAGCCCTAAGGCAAAAAGTTAATTACCAGTTTAATCAAATAAGGTAGAGTCAGGAAATGTAAGTACATACCACAAATGTGTTGGTTTACATTGGCCAGAGTACCTCAACTGGTTGTTTTGAAGCAGTCTACTGGATAGGTAACCATTAGAGAGCATCATGATATCTTGGATAATTCTTAATTTACTGAACTTTAACAGAAGTATTAAAAATAATGTGGGGGAGAAAGACTTGATGGAGCCATTCATGTGGTTGGGGGGTACTGGTCTATAGGCCAGCCTGTGATACTTGAGAGATGCTTGTAGGTAACACCTTGAAAGAGATCATGTCATCCAGGAGAGGACATAGAGTGACAAGAGTAAGGGTCTAAGGGCAGTGTCCTGGGAAGTGCAGCTGCTTAAGAGGCAAGCTCAAGAAGACAAGTCTACCAGTGAGATCAAGAAGGGAAGGTGGGGTTAGCAGGCAGAGAATGGAGCAGGTCAGCAGACAGCAAAGCATCAGCCACAGTAGTTGGACTTGTTATTAAGTTGCTGGTGAGCTTTGCAAAGGCAGTTGGAGCAGCATATAGAATGGAGACATAAGAGTAGAAGAGAGCTAGAGAAATGCAGTGGTAGCTGGGGGGAACCTATGGTTTTGTTTTGGTTTCACACGAATGAGGTTTGTGTGCAGCCTTGTCTATAGTCTGAAGGGAAGAATAAACCTCTGTATAGTGTTGAGAGGAGAAGTGATTGGTTGAAGTCCCGCAGGAGCTTGAAAGAGAACAGATTAAAGCCAAGAATGACCTTCAGAAGAAGGAGCTCTTTCAGTTCACTTGTCAGGCACATGTCCACTGTGTGCCAGGCACTCTGAGGAGTCCTGGGGATACTCAGGGAACCAGAGGGACAAGGTCATGGCCCTTGTGGTCTTATGTTCTACATCTACAGGTAAGGATGTATGTGGATGCAACAAAGCCACGGTGAGGGGCTTAGAGGGTGAAGGAGATTGTGCCCAGTGACCTTGGTGTTGTCCTCCGCAATGTTGGAGGCAGCCCTGTGTGCTGGAAGTAAGATAAGCCTGGAAAAGAGGATTGCAAAGTATACCTTTGTCTCCCATAGGAAGGCTATGACACATCAAATTACTCTTAAAGATAATTCTAACTTATTTACTCCCCTGCATTAGATGTTCAGTTTTATAATTTCCTTCTGTAATTTTCAGTGTAGCTATAACATGAAAAAGAACTTCATCAGTCTCTAGCTTATAGTTGTCAAGCTCTCATCTGGTTTAAAAGCAAGAGCAATTGATGGCTGCTTCAAAATCAAATATACTTTTTAAGGCTGTGTGAGATGGAATAAGGTTAAGTTGCTCTAATAGAGTTTTTTTTTTTTTTTTTTAATGTGCCTTAAAGAATACAGAAGTTTATTTCTCTCACACTTAACAGCCTTCTCACTGCTTATCTCGGGTATGTGGGTCTGTGCTGCTCCATGAGGTTACTTGGGGTACAGTTCCCTTTCATCTTGCTCCCCCAGCCCCGAGGCCATTGTGCTGTCTGCATGGTTCAGCAGAATCTCACTTCCAGGTTTCAGAGAAATTGGGTGTGGCAGACATGTGCCCTGTGTATTAAGGCTTTAGAAATAGCTTTCATTCCTCTGTTCCCATCTGTTGCTGAGAAGTAGTCACGTGATCCCACCTGACTTCAAGAGTGCTGGAGAGTGTTTTCTAGTTGGGCAGCCAATGCAGGAGATGTGGGTTTGATCCTTGGGTCAGGAATATCCCCTGGAGAAGGAAATGGCAACCCACTCCAGTATCCTTGCCTGGGAAATCCCATGGACAGAGGAGCTTGATGGGCTACAGTCCAGGGGTCACAAAAGACTCGGACGCAACTTAACGACTAAACAACAGCAAGCCGTGTGTCTGGAAAGATGGAAAGAACAGCATTTAATAGACATCTAGCAGTCTGCACCACAGGAGAGCCTGTGCGTTTTCATTGCTGGTTCCTTTATTATATTTTCAAGACTAACAAAGTACTTCTCTCTTTCAGGCAGAGTTGGGTCTAAATGAGCACCATCAAAATGAAGTTATTAATTATATGCGTTTTGCTCGCTCAAAAAGAGGCTTGCGACTCAAAACTGTGGATTCCTGCTTCCAAGACCTCAAGGAGAGCAGGTATCAGAGAATTCTGAGGAGACCCGGTGGGAAGTGACAGTCATCCTTTCTGGTGGCCAGTGTGGGGCAGCTGTAGCAGAGGCCATACAAACCACTGCCAGGATACGATCAATTATCCATTGCGAGCAGCTACACATAACCTTGTTGCTAAGTTGCCTCAGTTGTGTCCGACTCTGCACGACCCCATAGATGGCAGCCCACCAGGCTCCCCCGTCCCTGGGATTCTCCAGGCAAGAACACTGGAGTGGGTTGCCATCTCCTTCTCCAATGCATGAAAGTGAAAAGGGAAAGTGAAGTCGCTCAGTCGTGTCTGACCCTCAGCGACCCCATGGACTGCAGCCCACCAAGCTCCTCCGTCCATGGGATTTTCCAGGCAAGAGCACTGGAGTGGGGTGCCATCGCCTTCTCCTTACAGATATGTAAAATTCAAGAAATCAGATTGTGGTGGGAGCAGTCTGTCACTAAACACACACACAGGATAGTGAAGGGACTGCAGGGTTTCAGAAGGGCGGTCAGGAAGGTGTTAAGTGCTGCTGGGTTAATAATTGGCATGCTGTAGTAGAGAGTCCACAACTGTAATTGCTTGAGTTATGAATTAAAAGAGTAGAACCATAAGACATGGCATTTAGCAAGAAAATACCTATACAGGTTTATATTGAAACAGAAGAGGAGAAAACAGCAGGAAACCATGAAAAGATTGCTAGCCGACTTGTAGCAAGAGGTGATAATTCGTTTGTTTGGACCAATAATGGGAGATAATAAAAGTCCGTAGAAAATTTAGTGATAGAGGATAAAGGGAAGCAGCCAAAAAGACTGAATAATAGAGAGACCTCAGGCTGCTTGGGGATCAGATTTTGGCACACCTGGATGTGGAGACATAAAAAGGGTCTCTAGGTGACCTGCAGCTGCCAAGCTCTAACGTCACTCAGCAGCAGAGACCATCAGCTGTAGACTTATCTGTTCAGTTTATTAATCTAGTCTGATAATCTGGCTTCCTGACTCACAGCAGCTAAGCAGTCTTGATTGGTTAGACTGTGAGATAGCCAAAGAAGGTACTTCTTTATTTACTTTATGCATTGGAGTTTGGAGTACCTTAATTGCTGTTCGTAGTAATGAACTTGGGTTGCTCAAAAAGCAACATATTTTTAAGCAGATTTAGTTTGTTCTATTAAAGAATACAGGAAGATTATTGATATTTTTAATAGGGACTTAAACTTCTGGGTTTTTAAGAGTTGTTAAATTCTGCTTGGTAAACAAAACGTTAAAGCTTGGTAGATGAAATAATACTAACTTGAGTATGACTGTGAGAGTTTGGTGGGGCTCCCTGCATTGTGTCCTTTTGGACACAACATGTCCTTACTCCTTTTGGAGTAAGGGAGAGGATGACCAGCATCAGGGCTATAGCTCTTCATCTACTGAGTGTCTGAAGGATAAAGGACCTTGGGGGTGGAGGCAGGGAGTGGAGAGGAATGTTCCTGTAACCCTGTCATTGACGGTAGGAGGCCTGCATGGATGCTTTCTCAAGGCTTCGATTGTTGGGCATGTTTCTGAGATTACTGGAAATAACTGTGGGGTTGAGTCAGACCCCAGTGGGATGCTGGGCATGTCACCTCCACCTCCTGAGCCTGTGTTGCATCTGCAAAGTGAGGAGATTGAAGCAAATGCCTTTGGAGTTCCCTTCCAACCCAGACATTCCTCTGTGAAAGAGTGAGGTTTTAGTACTTTTGATGATGTTCATTTTTATGGCGCTTTAATTAAGTTCTGGGGTTTTTTCTTTCAGGTCTCAAGATGCTAAGAAAAGCAATACATAATTAGCACTAATTTTCTTACAGGCATTTACTAACTTGTGAATAGTTTATAAGGTCTTTGAAATGCTAGACAACTAATAGAAAGGGAGGAATTACACCTCTCAGGTGACTTATGAAATAATTAAATGTGATAAAGCTAATTTTCACTGAAAAGCTGAAGAAAAATTAGATAGTTTGGGGCTTGTTTCTGAGCACATAACTTGTATGAAAGGATGTGCACATTTGAAGAGCGAGCCACAGTTTAATCATTTAACCAGACATCAAAAACTAATTGAATCTAAATTATTTTCAAACTGTTTTACGAATAAAGAAGATAGTTCCCAGAGAGGCTTTCACTGTAACCGTTTCATCCCTTCGATGACACGTTGGGGGCTTCTTAGTTTTGTTTTTCATTGTAAATGGTTTCTGTTGTTTACACAGAGGTTTTGGATTGTGGTTGTTTTTCAGGCTTGTGGAGGAGACCTTCACCGTCGATGAAGTCTCTGAGGTGCTGAATGGGTTGCAGGCTGTGGTCCACAGCGAGGTGGAGTCTGAGCTCATCAACACAGCCTACACCAACGTGCTACTTCTGCGGCAGCTTTTCTCACAAGCCGAGAAGTGGTACCTCAAGCTGCAGACAGATATCTCTGAACTTGAAAACAGGTAATAATAACTGTTTCCACAGTTGTGACCATAGAGGCCCAAGCATGAACTTGAAAGCTCGGGACCGTCTCTGCTGCTGTTTTTGTTGAGCATAGTGTGAGAGAATTTGGGTAGGACGACAGCAACGCATCCAGTTAATGAGTCATCGCTTCGGTGCCACTCAGAGCCCTCTTCAGAGTGTCCTGCTTCCACTGTTCCTAGGTGTGATAAGGCCTCTGAGGTCTATGAGATTGCTCTGAAGGTGATTAGTAATTATTCCTCATAGTAGCTTTGGTTAGCCTGATCAATATTATAGTCAGTTTTTAGAGATAGGTCAACTAAGAAGTAGAGGTTATGAAACAGATTTGAAAAATTAATTCAACTACCATCAAATCACACTTAGGAATAGGGAAGTTTACTTCTATTAATTGCATTAAAATTATACACCAATCTTTAAAATAGGGAAAGTTTTCTTAGAAAGTTTTGTAATCTGAACAACATAAAAAAGCTCCCTTATTTTTTAAAAATATGGTAAAATCAGTGAAATTGATACTCTGCAAAAAGTCATGCCAGACATCTGGAAAGACTGACCTGGAGCCCGGGGGCCATTTGCTAAGCACAGATGCAGCGCGGCTCACAGTCTGTGCTGAGCGTCACTGGCTGTGGTCTCGGGTAGGGGAGGAAACCGTCTAGCTTCACCAACTGTCAGTAGGTAATTGATGAGAAAACTTTGAGAAATTGACCTGTTAACAAGCTTAAAAGAGTAGTTAACTACCATTCACTGTAAACGCTTTTGTATAGTCAACATCCATGTACTTTTGCAAATAAGTGGAAATGTTCAGGTGGAAATCATCCGTCTTCCTTGAGAATTTACCATACTCAGTAGGTGTGAACTAATTCCATTTTTCCCAGGCTATTCTATTAAAACCAGTTTTCCTTGAACCTCTACCAGATAACAATGTATATTATATTAGAGCAGTTTTCCTTTCAGTTCAGTTCAGTGGTTCAGTCGTATCCGACTCTTTGCGACCCCATGAACCACAGCATGCCAGGCTTCCCTGTCCATACCAGCTCCTGGAGTCTACTCAAACTCATCTCCATTGAGTCGGTGATGCCATCCAAACATCTTATCCTCTGTCGTCCCCTTCTCCTCTCGTCCCCTTCTCCTGCCTTCAGTCTTTCCCAACATCAGGGTCTTTTCAAATGAGTCAGCTCTTCACATCAGGTGGCCAAAGTTTTGGAGTTTTAGCTTCAACATCAGTCCTTACAATGAACACTCAGGACTGATCTCATTTAGGATGGACTGGTTGGATCTCCTTGCAGGCCAAGGAACTCTCAAGAGTCTTCTCCAATACCACAGTTCAAAAGCATCAATTCAAAAAAAGAAAAAGAAAAAACAAAAGCATCAGTTCTTCGGCACTCAGCTTTCTTTATAGTCCAACTCTAACATCCATACATGACTACTGGAAAAATCATAGCTTTGACGAGATGGACCTTTGTTGGCAAAGTAGTGTCTCTGCTTTTTTTTAATATGCTATCTAGGTTGGTCATAACTTTCCTTCCAAGGAGCAAGCGACTTTTAATTTCACGGCTGCAGTTACCATCTGCAGTGATTTTGGAGCCCAAAAAATAGTCAGCCACTGTTTCCACTGTTTCTCCATCTATTTGCCGTGAAGTGATGGGACTGGATGCCTTGATCTTAGATTTTTTGAATGTTGAATTTTAAGCCAACTTTTTCACTCTCTTTCACTTTCATCAAGAGGCTCTTTAGTTCTTTGCTTTCTGCAATAAGGGTGGTGTCATCTGCATATCTGAGGTTATTGATATTTCTCCCGGCACTCTTGATTACAGCTTGTGCTTCCTCCAGCCCAGCTTTCCTCATGATGTTCTCTGCATTTAAGTTAAATAAGCAGCGTGACAATATACAGCCTTGACATGTTCCTTTCCCTATTTGGAAGCAGTCTGTTGTTCCATGTCCAGTTCTAACTGTTGCTTCCTGACCTGAATACAGATTTCTCAAGAGGCAGGTCAGGTGGTCTGGTATTCCCATCTCTTTCAGAATTTTCCACAGTTTATTGTGATCCACACAGTCAAAGGCATTGGCATAGTCAATAAAGCAGAAATAGATGTTTTTCTGAAACTCAATTGCTTTTTCGATGATCCAGCGGATGTTGGCAATTTGATCTGTGGTTCCTCTGCCTTTTCTAAAACCAGCTTGAACATATGGAAATTCACGGTTCAGGTACTGTTGAAGCCTGGCTTGGAGAATTTTGAGCATTACTTTACTAGCATGTGAGATGAGTGCAATTGTGTGGCAGTTTGAGCATTATTTGGTATTGCCTTTCTTTGGAATTGGAATGAAAACTGACCTTCTCCAGTCCTGTGGCCACTGCTGAGTTTTCCAAATTTGCTGGCATATTGAGTGCAGCACTTCACAGCATCATCTTTTAGGATTTGAAATAGCTCAACTGGAATTCCATCACCTCCACTAGCTTTGTTCGTAGTGATGCTTTCTAAGGCCCACTTAGCATTCCAGGATGTCTGGCTCTAGGTGAGTGATCATACCATTGTGGTTATTCGGGTCGTGAAGCTCTTTTTTGTACAGTTCTTCTGTGTATTCTTGTTACTTGTTAAAATCTTCTGCTTCTATTAGTCCATATCATTTCTGTCCTTTATTGAGCCCATCTTTGCATGAAGTATGTTCCCTTGGTATCTCTAATTTTCTTGAAAAGATCTCTAGTCTTTCCCATTCTATTGTTTTCCTCTATTTCTTTGCATTGATCACTGAGGAGGGCTTTCTTATCTCTTCTTGCTATTCTTTGGAACTCTGCATTCAAATGGGAATATCTTTCCTTTTCTCCTTTGCTTTTCGCTTCTTGTCTTTTCACAGCTATTTGTAAGGCCTCTTCAGACAGCCATTTTGCTTTTTTTGCATTTCCTTTTCTTGGGGATGGTCTTGATCCCTGTCTCCTGTACAATGTCACGAACTTCCATCCATAGTTCATCATGCACTCTGGCTATCAGATCTAGTCCCTTAAATCTATTTCTCACTTCTACTGTATAATCATAAGGGATTTGATTTAGGTCATACCTGAATGGTCTAGTGGTTTTCCCTACTTTCTTCAATTTCCCTTTAGTACTTCAAAAATATAGTGTTGACTACAAACTTCAGACATGTTACATTAACATTGTAGTTTAGTTCTGGCAATTATATTGTACACTCAGTAAGTACAAAAAAGTAGGTGCTATGGGGATTCAGATTTGAGTGCATGGAACTTAGTTCTTCTACCTTTAGTAACTGGTACCATTTTTGATGTGATGAGGCTCTGTTCATCCCGCTCTGTTGTCTCTGGCATGTTAATAGGTTGGTACCAGAGCTTTTATTCGTCTTGTGCGTATGATACAAATCTATTTTAAACAATTACTTTTTTCATGTTTTATTTTATCTTCAAGAGAATTATTAGAGCAAGTTGCAGAATTTGAAAAAGCGGAATTTACATCTTCAAATAAAAAGGTAATTTTTGGTCCATATCTTAGTAGCCACTGCTTAGCATCCTCAAATTGCTTAGAACATTCAGAGGCTGAAGTGAGAACTCTCAAGGAAAAGCATTCAGCTCAAGACCAGAATTCAAAAGTTGCGTTGTGGATTTTTAGGCAAAAGAAAAGCTTTGGAAGTTACTGTGAAGAGCTTGTTTTTGTCTGCGGTCTCACACGCATGCGTGCACATGCTCACAACGTCCCTCAGTCCGCCTGCCTCCCTCCTGTGCAAGCTCTTCACGCAGGCATCCTGGCACTGTCACTCCCCAGCCACGTGACTTTGAGACGACTGGGCCTCGTTCTCCTCCTCTCTCAAGTGGAGACAGCACTAGTCAGTGCCTGCGTCTCTCTTTAATCAGCCCTGTTGTCTACAGTGACCCTTCCACCGTGTGCACGTGCCGTGAACGCTCTGGCGTTGCATGGTGAAACATGCCGAGATGAGTCCAGGAATGTACACATACATAAGAGTTTTCTGATTGTTCCTTTGGAACTGATTTCAGGCTAAGAAATTTCTGGTTCAGAGGGCATGAACTCTTTTGCTTTAGTAGAGTGTATGTATCGAGTTGTGTCAAGTTATTCATCCGCAATGTAGTTTACCTAAATCCTCATCATTATTGCAATTTTGGGGGGTTTGTGCAGAAATGTTGCTTCCAGCTCCCACGGTATTAAAACCTCAGTCCCTAGGTACTAGGATCTTTATCTGCTCTGGCTTTGACTACCATCCCCCAACCCTTCTCTTCCATCTGTTTATTTGTTTAAGGTACAAGGAGGATGGCTTTCATTTTTTCTAACTTTGGTTGGGCACTGTGGGCCAGGCTCTGTCCTAAGCGCTGGTACGTAGTAGAGAAGCCAACCAATAAAAGTCTAGCTGACTTCCCATTGGTAGGTTTGCACGTGTCTCCCACTTAGAAAGTACAGGGGTTCAGTGATTACACGCGCTTTATTTGGTGGTGACTGCAGTTTGGTTTGCTTCGTTTCAGTCCATCATAGACAGCATGAAGCCAAAACTGGCTCCGCTTCACGAAGGTGGAGCGGCAGAACTCCTGAACAAGGTAATGTTGCCGTCAGTGTGAGAAATGCAGCTCTCAGGGTGTGTGCTGGCTGCCTGCACAGCTCTAGGTGGAGATGGGGTGGAAGGTCCGGCCCTGTCCACTGAGCGTAATTAGTCCGTCAAAGTAGTTGTCCTTAATGGTACTTAGTAAGAGGTTTATAAAAAATAATTACCAATATACAACTATTTTTCATGACTCTTGTGTTTTCAACGTTATGCTAGATGTTGTTACATAAAAAGGAAAGTAATACCTGGCCTTTTGCCTTCAAGACCTTACGGTCTCGTTTAGAAGGGATAACTAACGTTCTAGAAATGGAGGCAGGAGACTGCTAACCTTTGTACCACAGGGTGGCAGAGAAGACACAGTGCCATGTGGATGAGAGTCGTGGAGGACTGGCTGTTGGGTACGGTGGTGCCCAGGCTGGGCTGAAAGGCAAAGATACAGTGAATTGTCAGAAGAGAAAGGCCAGCAGGGGACAGAGTGGGCAGAAGTCCGAGGCAGGCCCGAGGCTGGCGAGCCTTGGAGCAGAGCGCAGGCTCTCCTCCGGGCAGTGGTGTGTGTGCTAGAGTGTGGTGAGACTGCGCTGACAGGCGATGCTCATGGTGGAGCTGCTAACGAGCGAGGGCCGTAGGCCTCCGCTCATAGGGACCCTTAGGGGCTGGACACAGGGTATGGAGTGATTGTGCTTAGAGGATAAGTGGCAGGTGCCATGCTGTGGAGGCCAAGAACAGACCAAGAGTTTCAGGATCAGCTAGGTGAGAGATGGCAGAGGAGGGGACTTTGGGAAAAGGCTGAGAATAGAGGGCTGAAAAAAGTCTGAGAGACTGTGAAGGAAGGAACTAGAAGTCTTAGAGCCAGAGATGACTCATAAATGTTGAGGCTGGTGGGCTGGGTGAAGCTGGGATATTACCAATAGCCAGGGCATGCAGACTCTGGAGTTTCTATGTAATTTAAAAATTAAAAGTATGAGTGAAACAAGCTGGGATATTACCAATAGCCAGGGCATGCAGACTCTGGAGTTTCTATGTAATTTAAAAATTAAAAGTATGAGTGAAACAAGTAATTTCAAGGATGAAAAGTACTTTGGCTAACATAGTAAAACTTGAATTTACTCACAAAGGAAATTATAAGACTTCAAGAAGAGAATGAGAAATTGAAGTCAAGACTGAAGACCATTGAATCACAGGTAACTGAGAAATACTTAAAATTATTGAAAGCTTTCCTTACAGACTAATATTGAATGTCTTCCGTTTACTCTTGATTTTAGGCAACAGATGCATTGGATGAGAAGTCAAAGCTGGAGAGAGCACTGCAAGATTTACAGCTTGAGCACGGGAATCAAAAGGTGAAGTCAGTTTTAGCTTTTTCAGATTTTCCAGATAGAATCAAGTTAGAAACTTACATGAAGTCTTAGTTACTATCATGCCCCACCACCGGCCACTCCCTGAGAAGGAGGCCACCGCTGCTGTCCTGCATCGAGACAGCCTTGTCCAGGAAGGGCCACGTGAGCGCCTGCTCAGGGCAGAGGGGGCACATGCATGCTCACGTGCTTCACGTGTCCCAGAGCACATGGGCATCTAGGATTTGCTTAATTTTTTTTTTATGTTCTTTTCCCTTTCACTTTCCCATTCCAATTCCAATAGGAAAGAGAGAAGAATGGAAGAGTTCTTAGTTAATTGGATTTGTTGTTGTGATTTAGTCACTAAGTCCTGTCAGAGGCTTTGCAATCCCATGGGCTGTAGCCCGCCAGGCTCCTCTGTCCATGGGCTTTCCCAGGCAAGAATACAGAGCGGGCTGCCATTTCTTCCTCCAGGGGATGTTCCCGACCCAGGGATCGAACCCCGGGCCTCCTGCATTGACAGGCGGGTTCTTTACCACTGCGCCACCAGGGATTTGAATTTGGGTTTTATTATACAGAACTTATTTTTACTTAAATTTCCCTTCGGGAGTATGATAAAATGAAATTAGTTTATTAGTTGTGCATCTTCAGATCCATCTGTATCTAGCAGAGTTTGTGTAAAACAGTGAAATTCAGTGTTAAAGTTCTCCAGGTTTGTCTGAGTGGAGTGACTGAGCCCCGCCCCAGCCTGGAAGCCATCGTGGGCACGGTTCTGCCTCGTGTGGCCTTTGCATGGAGATGAGAGTCTGTAGTAGGACCCCGCCAGCACGGCGGTTTGACTGAGTCTTCTTTCCAGCACTGGCCTTCCTAGTGGGTTTAGTGCCACGGTAAATGTCTACCAGATAATCCCCAAACTCGCTTCATTAGACGGTGGTTACCCTTTTTCTGTGGAAAATTTCAAACATGTATAAGCGTAGAGAGAATAGTGTAATGTAACCCAGGCACTCGTCACTCAACTTTACCGCTCAGTCGCCAAGGCGTGGCCAGCCTGTTTCATGTTAACCTCTACTTTCTTCTCTTCTCCCCCATGATTTTTGAAACGAATTTAAGACATTACATTATTTCATCTGTAGATACTTTTTTAAAATAAAGGGATACTTCTTACATGGCTAAAATGAAAGGAAATATATATGAGTTTCAATCATTATATACCAAGGACCATAAATTTATAAAACAGCTGAATACTGTGGAACAGTTGTATAATTTCTCAAAAGTAGAACAGTTGCATTTTTGGATGATAAATTTGTTTTACAAGCTATTGAAGATTTTCCTTCAATTTTACTTTTTTAAGATTTGGCAAAAGCAAAATGCATACAGAGATACAGTGAAATAAAATCATTTTCAAGACCAGATTTCAAAAATAAGGAATTTTTATTTTGTTGATAGTAGTGCTTTGTCTTCATAGTTAGCAGTTATAGACCATTTTCCTGTCTTATTAATATTCTTCTTCTTTACATTATAAATGGTATCTGGTAGAAAACATGATCCAAGTAGAGAGAAGATCCAACTGCTTATGTTACACAAAGTGTACGAATATGTGTATTTCAAATTAAGATAAAAAAACTTAGTCTTGTAAATGTAGCAAGCCATATTCTCAAGAGGTGTTAATTAGGCTCTTATAATATTGTGAAGCATGTCACCCCAACTCTGGGAAACACAACCTTGTCAAATTTAGGATCTCACCTCTCTCGTTCTCCCTTTGGAATTCCAACAAATCGTAAATCATATTTGACATACTTGGAAATCAGTGACTGCTGAGTGACCGTGTGTGTGAGCAGGACATCATGCACTGGGTACTGAGTGACCCTCCAGGACTGCAGCGGCAGAGGAGGCTGGTGGGGGAGGCTGGCATGCACACGCAACACACAGCCTCCTCTCTTTCTATCACTGAGGTGTTGAGTCTAAAGCCGTTACTATTTAGGATGTCAGCGTGAACTTATGTGGGTGTACGTATTTTTCATAGGATTTTATAAAGGCCCAAGACTTGAGTGACTTGGAAAACACAGTTGCTGCTTTGAAGAGTGAGTTTCAGAAGACACTTAATGACCAGACAGAAAACCAGAAATCCCTGGAAGAGAATCTAGCAACGGCCAAGCACGACCTACTGAGGGTACAGGAGCAGCTGAGCATGGCTGAAAAGGTCAGGTTTGTCTGTCCACATCGGATTGAGTGATGAATGCAGTGTAACTAAGGGAAATGTGGATAGCTGCAGATTCACTTTATTTTTTCTCAAGGTATTAGGCACTTTGTGTTCTAAAAGATTTATCACTTTTGGTAGAAAGATTGCTCTCTGACACTAAAGTATCTGTAGTAATAAGAAGCCTGTACTCCTTCCTGTTGTATGCTCACACCCACCACCCTGCACCCCCATGTTGCTTGTCCTGATCATCCTGTTTATAGTCTGGCAGAGGGTTGGGTGATATTTTTCTGAAGGGGTCTGTCCCTGTTTCTTAATTTACAAGCAGTATGCAGAGAACTCGGAGAAGGCAATGGCACCCCACTCCAGTACTCTTGCGTGGAAAATCCCATGGACGGAAGAGCCTGGTAGGCTGCAGTCCATGGGGTTGCTAAGAGTCGGACACGACTGAGCGACTTCACTTTCACTTTTCACTTTCGTGCGTTGGAGGAGGAAATGGCAACCCACTCCAGTGTTCTTGCCTGGAGGATCCCAGGGACGGGGGAGCCTGGTGGGCTGCCATCTATGCGGTCGCACAGAGTCGGACACGACTGAAGCGACTTAGCAGCAGCAGCAGCATGCAGAGAACTATTCTTTTCACTGTAGGGATTAGACTCTTAAGAATATACAAGCTAAACTGTAATTAAATTTAAAATCCTCTTCTTAAAATACTGGCACTACTTTGGGATTTAGAAAGAAGAGCATGTCTATTTTATCTGAAAATGAATTTACTGTTTCAAATAGATTTCCCATATCTGTGGCATAGTATGTTTATTTGTTTTATTAACTTGGGAAATGTTACCATTTTATTGGCTTCTCACAGTTTGAATAGTCTTAATTTTATATAAATACATTAAAAATAAATTAGAAAAGAAGCACAGTATTAGTAAATTAGGGCAAAAATGTATATTTTCATCAGATGTGTTCTTTCTTTCCTTAACTATTTCTTATTAATGGACTGAAAATTTTCCTTATGTAGGAATTAGAGAAGAAATTCCAACAAACAGCAGCTTTTCGAAACATGAAGGAGATTCTTACTAAGAAGAATGACCAAATCAAAGACCTGAGGAAAAGACTGGCAAAGTAAGCTGTGCTGATCCTGCCCCTTGGATTGTCCCCCTGCTGGGCTGATGTCTGTCCTTCATTAAGCCTAATCTCGTGTCTGGAGAGGTCAGACCAGTGGGGAGTTGCTTTGTCATTCAGTCCAGCAGCCTGTATTTGGGGAAGGCAAAGGGGCTCTGGCCAGGCCTCATTCGTCACACCCACTAGGGTTTCTTTTCATGTTCAGCTGGACCTTTAGAGTCACTCAGGGCCACACTGGGCTGCTTATGCCATGGATTCTCTCAGCAGGATGTTGGACAGACACCTCAGCAAGCACATAGGGCAACACCAGGCATTTCTGCTCAGTGGTGTCCTTGCTGCAGTCCAGGGCCTGCTCACACTGTGCTCCCACGTGACACTTTTGTTGTTTAATTGCTCAGTTGTGTCTGACTCTTTGTGACCCCGTGGACTGTAGCCTGCCAGGCTCCTCTGTCCACGGAATTTTCCAGGCAAGAATACTGGAGTGGGTTTCTGTTTCTTTCTCCACGGGATCTTCCCAACCCAGGGATTGAACCTGAGTCTCTTGCACCTCCTGCATTGGCAGGTGGATTCTTTACCATCTGAGTCACCAGAGAAGCCCCCAGATGACAATTCAGGTGCTACAAAATGAGATCCGTGTGTGGATGCCAGAGCCAGCATGCCCCACGTAGGAGCGGTGTCTCTGGTACAGTTATGTGACACTCTGGCAGGGATGTGTCCAAGAACTCACTGCACATGGGGAAGCCTAAGCCCTGGTTTCTGCCGTGGATGTAGGGTTGGCCACAGTTCTTGTAGTCCAGATGGAGTCTTCTAATCAGGGTCATTTCTGCCATCAGAGGTTCTGCCTGGAAACTCAGCTGACATTTTACTTTTATCAGAGTTCCAGGGTACCAGAGCTGAAAAGTGAATCCCAGATCAAACTTTTCCTTAGAGAAGGGGATTGGTTAACCTTGTACTCACAAGGCCATATCAGCTGCTTGTGTCCATCAGGCCTTCGACTAGATAATAATCTACTAAGCTGACACGGGTGTAGATGCCACATGTAGTAAAGACTTGGAGCCTGACGGTATGTCAGTGG
The DNA here is from genome assembly GCF_019923935.1 of Bubalus bubalis. NCBI lineage: Eukaryota > Metazoa > Chordata > Mammalia > Artiodactyla > Bovidae > Bubalus > Bubalus bubalis. The sequence goes on from NC_059177.1 coordinate 53,340,688, forward strand.
TTATCTGGTCCATTCTCTGGTCCCGGAATCCTCCGACTCACCCCCATCATGCCTTAAACGAATCTGACTTGTACTACAGCGGGGATTTTAGATGAAGGATGCAACATTACTGGCTTAGTCACTGGAAGTGTTTCAGGTAAACTCATTTGGTACAACAGTTGACACTATGCTCTTAATTAAATACATATTTCTTTCCAGATATGAACCTGAAGATTAGAAACTGATGACTTCATCTGGAAGCTGCCACAACATGAAAGAACAAGCCCTTTCTCACCTCAGGCATGTATTTGACGCAGTTTGTTATATTCCCTCTGTTTATTTTTCCAAGATTTAGACTTTGCTTATGATATTTAGAGCTAGATTCCTATTTCAGTTACCTAATTGAGAAGACAGAAAACCTCCGGACTGATTCTGGCTGGTCATCCCAAACTCCTGTCTGTGGGTGCTCCAGATTCTTAGTTCAAAGGCAGTGAGAATTCTTTAAAGAAAGAGTTACCATTTTGCATTAATATAAAGAGTACACCTTTTCAATACATGTTAAAGCTAGCTTTGTCTACAGTTGTGCGTTCCCTAGAATAAAAATATAGAATTATTAAAGATAGTTTATTATAAATAAACCTTATTTTAAAAATTAAATCCAAATTGTTTTCTCTATGTGATCAACAAAAAATAAATATATAAATTTGTTGAAAATGTGAATGCCATCTGTTATAGGCATCATTTTTACCAGTGACGTGAGGATTTGATTAAGTCCTTGAGTCAGGCGTGTTTCGCAGCAGACCTTTTCATAAATCTGTATTACTGATGAAGAAGGCAGAGGCATCCTTGTGCTTCTACAGTCGAGAAAGCATCTGGACTCAGAGTAAATGTAATCTTTACACTTCAGTTTACAGAATAGTCTATTAAATTATATGTTGAATGAGAACACTTTTTAAAAGATCTCTATTCAACATAGAGTCAGTTACTAGACTTGAGATTCAGCTTTTGGTTATAGTTTATTTATTTAGGTACACTACAGTAACTTCATTTTCAAGAGGTTTTGATTATATCTCCATTGGCCTGCTTTTCTTGTGTTTGTTTTGGGATAAATCATTAGAAATTAGGTATCTGGTATCTGTACTTGGATGATGCAACAATATACTATAAGGATAAACAGAAATAAAGTTCATAATGCTTCAGAAGGAAAGTACTTGCTTTTAACACAGTATTTAGAAAGTAATCATTCCCACTTCCACAAGATTCTATTCACCAAGAAGAGTTTACTGATTATCAAGGAAAAGGTTTGTTATTTTTTTTCAAGCTTTTAATACTAGCCTTGAATTTGTTGTGTTTCTTGTAGGTTTTATATTAAAATACTGAAGGAACAAATGATAAAGGGTAAGATAACTCCCCCCAAAAAGAACACAGAAGGCAGTCTTTAGAAGGTGATTGAATGAGAGAAGCGAGGGAGAAAGAGCCGGTCATGAGCCAGCGCTTCCTGCAGGGTCACTCCTCACCCGTCCCCGCTGTGCAGGTCACTCCTTGGGTTCTGTGCCCTTCTAGAGCTTTCACTGAGTATTCCAGTCACACACCATACTTCTTCAGGCCAGAATTCATTCTCTCTCCAAAAACTATTCCATTGTTTAATGGGCCAGGATATTCTATTAAATTCAGAAACAGACTTTTTTTAAATGACTTGGTATCTTTTAAAAACCATATATTTTCTTCTTACCTTAGTTTGATGCATAGGGAAGAAAGTTATGTTGAAAAACCTATGTCGCTAGGTAGAATTTCAACTGAGTATTTTTTTCTTTTTTGATAGCAACTTTGAAATATTCTGTATATCCAGTTCAATAATAAATCAAAAGTCTTTATGATACCGTAAAACCTAACTATGCCCTGCATTAAGATAAACAAACGTGACATTTTTTGGCATAAATTAACATGATAATTCTTCACCATATAAATACTTTTTTGCCTGGTTGTGTCGCTGTGTGTGTGTAACTCATGTGCTTAGCAAAATGCAGTAGTGAAATGGTTTTTTTTTTTAACATTTTCCTAGTCTTAAGACATATCTCATTTAACTAAGAAAGTCTTTTTAGTTGTTGTATTTTGCATTTGTAAGAAGGCTGCCTCAGGCCCTGATTGAACTTGCAGTGTGCTAAGCTCTACAGACTGTGCATAGTGGCTGCCACATGCAGCTTTAGTTTAGCTTAAATACTCAAGGCTCCTGCTAAATTATGACTCAGACTTTTATGGACAAAAACAAAATGTAAAGGGTTTTTGTTACTAATTTCCTCTGCTCAGAATTTAAGTGTTCATTTTTTCCTCATAATCCATTTTGAGTCATATTAGTGTTTAATGATCATTTGTTTATGGCTTATATAACTCATAAGGAAAATACTGCTCTACATTGAACTTGTTATCCTGTGTGATAAAACCCTTGCTATTTGTTATTCCATTCTGATGAGTTGAAAAGAGTTGATAGAGATGTTTACTTATTTATTCATTAATGTTGAAGTATAGTTGATTTACAGTGTTGTGCTAATTTCTGTTTTACGGAAAAGTGACTCAGCCACACGCATGCATATACTTCTTTATGTTCTTTTCCCTTACGGCTTATCCCAGGAGACTGCATACAGTTCCTGTGCTATACAGTAGGGCCTTGTTTGTCTGTTCTAAAGGTGGTAGTTTGCGTCTACCCAAACTCCCGGTCCATCCCTCTCCCTCCACCTCCGTCCTGGCAGTCACAAGTCTGTTCGCTAAGTCTATGAGTCTGTTTCTGCTTTGTAAGTTCATTTGGATCATTTCTTTAGATAGCACGTATAAGTGATGTTATGTGATACTTGTCTTTGTCTGATTTACTTCACTTAGTATAATCATCTCCAGGTCCATCCCTGTTGCTGCAGAGGCATTATTTCATTCTTTTTTGACGGCCGAGTGATACTTCGTTGTATATACGTGCCACAGCTGCTTCATCCACTTCTCTGCCAGGGGACATTTAGGCTGCTCCCGTGTCCTGGCTGTTGTGAACAGCACTGCAGTGAACACTGGGGTGCATGTATCCTTTCAGAGCCATGGTTTTCTCCAGGTATACGTCCAGTAGTGGGAATGCTGGATCTTATGGTGCCTGTTTTTTCAAGGACCCTCCACACCGTTCCCCACAGTGGCTGGACCAGTCACGTTGCCACCGGCAGCGCAGCAGGGCCCCCTTCTCCCCACCCCTCCAGCATTTATTGTTTGTGGACTTTCGGATGATGGCCATTCTCACTGGTGTGAGGTGATACCTCATTTTAGTTTTGATCTGCATTTCTCTAATAATTAATGATGTTGAGCATCTTTTCATGTGCTTCTTGGCCGTCTGTGTATCTTCTTTGGAGAAATGTCTGTATAGGCCTGCCCGCTTTTTTTGATTGGGTGGTTTGTTTTTTCTTTGGCATTGAGCCATGTGAGATGTTCGTAAATTTTGGAGATTAATCCCTTGTTGGTCACATGGTTTGCAAATATTTTCCCCCAGTCTGAGGGTTTTGTGTACGGTTTTCTCCGTTTGTCTGTTGATGGATACTTGGGTTGCTTCCGTGTTCAGCTATTGTAAATAGTGCTGCTGTGAACACTGGATGCATGTGTGCTTTTGAATTAGTCTTTTCGTTTTTTTCTGGATATGTACCCTGGAGTGGAATTGCTGGATCATTGGGCAGGTCTGTCTGTAGCTTTTTGAGGACCCTCTCTGTTGTTTCCTGCCGTGGCCGCACCAGTTCACACCCCTCCACAGTACATTCTCGCCATGAGTTTTGGTGCTCTAAAGTAACATCTTTAGAGCTGCTCTAGAGTCTGCTTAGATCATTATATATTCTAAACAAATAAGCCATCTTATGTCTAATCACCTTTTTGAGGTAAACTTTACAGTAATAACATACATGCATTTTAAAGTCCTGTTGGATGGATTTTGGTTGACGCAGTCACCTGTGTATATGCTACCACAGTTAAGATACAGACATTTTCACCACCTAAAAGCTCCTTCCTGCCCCTCTACAGATGGTCTTCTTCACCCTGGGCCCTGGGAAGCCACTGATGTGCTGTCTCTCATGATAGGTTAGATTTGCCTTTTCTAGAATTTTCATATGATCTCACATAGTGTGTCATCCTCTATGCCTGGCTTCTTTAGCTCAACAAAATATATTTAAGATTATCCATATTGGTGCGTGTATCAATAGTTCATTCCTATTAATATTGAGTTGTATTCCATCATAGGCTATCTCACAATTTTGTTTATCTACCCAACTATGGAGAAGGCAATGGCACCCCACTCCAGTACTCTTGACTGGAAAATCCCATGGATGGAGGAGCCTGGTAGGCTGCAGTCCACGGGGTCACGAAGAGTCGGACACAACTGAGCGACTTCCCTTTCACTTTTCACTTTCCTGCATTGGAGAAGGAAATGGCAGCCCACTCCAGTGTTCTTGCCTGGAGAATCCCAGGGACGGGGGAGCCTGGTGGGCTGCCGTCTATGGGGTCGCACAGAGTCAGACACGACTGAAGCGACTTAGCAGCAGCAGCAACCCAACTAAACCTTAGAATACCTTAAGCAGTATTTACTACACTTCACTTGGGAGTTGAAGCTTAGACACTCTCTTTGGACGAATTTGAGATGCCTCCCTTCCCTGACTTCCAAATGGGGATTTGGGTAGGTGGTAGACACACAAGTCCAAACATTAAGGTGTGGTCGGGGCTGAAGCTACAGCGTCGTGAGTTACAAATGTAGAGGTGGCTTGTAAAACAGAGTTACGAAAGATACAGAGGCGAGTGGAGATGAGAAGCCCAGGGCCCTCCAGTATCACGGATCATGGAAAGAGGAGGAAGAAGCAGAGGAGAGCAAGGAGGGGAACCAGATGACAGTGCCGCCCTGGCAGCAAGCCTGCAAGGCTACCAGGAGGGCGGAGTGACCACCTGGCTCAGACTCCACTGGGTGGTCACGGGAGGGAGGCCTGAAAACTGGCCACCCAAGTCAGCCACATGGGCCCATCGGTGACCTGGACAGTTTGTTAGAGTGGCGGTGGCCGGCCTGGAGCGGGAGACTGTTAGCACCAATGGGAGGAGAGAGTCTGCAGACAGAGTGGGTATAGATATCTCTTGATGAGTTTTCCTAGAAAATAAAGTAGAAACAGGGTAGAGGCCAGAAGGAAAAGTGGGATCAAGCAGAGGGATTGTTTTTCTTGAGCTGGAGAAGCCACAGCATGTGTTCTTACCAGAATGCCCGTCCCAGAGAGCTGGGGTCTGGGCTGTCCTGTTTATTCATGCCTGCCCAGTGCCTAGAGCAGGGCCCACCCAGCACAGGGGGACAGTCAGTAATTACCTCTAAGTGAACTGACGAATCAGACCTGATAAACCAGAAACTCACATTATATGCTAAATGGTGATAAGGGCCAAGGAGATAGCATGAAGCAGGCGAGAAGGGCATAAAACGTGGGGTGGTGGCTGACCTGTTAGCTAAGCTTATCTCTGAGGCCTCGGGAGAAGCTGACTTTTGAGCAAAACTCTGAGGAAGTAGAAACAGCTGTGAAAAGAAGAGAAGCAAAAGGCAAAGGAGAAAAGGAAAGATAAACCCATTTGAATGCAGAGTTCTAGAGAATAGCAAGGAGAGATAAGAAAGCCTTCCTCAGTGATCAGTGCAAGGAAATAGAGGAAAACAATAAAATGGGAAAAACTAGAGATCTCTTCAAGAAAATTAGAGATACCAAAGGAACTTTTCATGCAAAGAGGGGCTCAATAAAGGATAGAAATGGTATGGACCTAACAGAAGCAGAAGATATTAAGAAGAGGTGGCAAGGATACACAGAAGAACTATAAAAAAAGATCTTCATGACCCAGATAACCATGATGGTATGATCACTCACCTAGAGCCAGACATCCTGGAATGTGAAGTCAAGTGGGCCTTAGGAAGAATCACTACAAGCAAAGCTAGTGGAGGTGATGGAATTCCAGTTGAGCTATTTCATATCCTGAAAGATGATGCTGTGAAAGTGCTGCACTCAATATGCCAGCAAATTTGGAAGACTCAGCAGTGGCCACAGGACTGGAAAAGGTCAGTTTTCATTCCCATCCCAAAGGAAGGCAATGCCAAAGAATGCTTAAACTGCCGCACAATTGCACTCATCTCACACGCTAGTAAAGTAATGCTCAAAATCCTCCAAGCCAGGCTTCAGCAATACGTAAACCGTGAATTTCCATATGTTCAAGCTGGTTTTAGAAAAGGCAGAGGAACCACAGATCAAATTGCCAACATCCGCTGGATCATTGAAAAAGCAAGAGAGTTCCAGAAAAACATCTATTTCTGCTTCATTGATTATGCCAGAGCCTTTGACTTGGTGGATCACAACAAACTGGAAAATTCTGAAAGAGATGGGAATACCAGACCACCTGACCTGCCTCTTGAGAAATCTGTATGCAGGTCAGGAAGCAACAGTTAGAACTGGACATGGAACAACAGACTTGTTCCAAATAGGAAAAGGAGTACATCCAGGCTGTATATTGTCACCGTGCTTACTTAACTTATATGCAGAGTACATCATGAGAAACACTGGGCTGGAGGAAGCACAAGCTGGAATCAAGATTGCTGGGAAAAATATCAATAACTTCAGATATACAGATGACACCACCCACCCTTATGGCAGAAAGTGAAGAGGAACTAAAGAGCCTCTTGATGAAAGTGAAAGAGAAGAGTGAAAAAGTTGACTTAAAGCTCAACATTCAGAAAACTAAGATCATGGCATCTGGTCCCATCACTTCATGGGAAATAGATGGGGAAAGAGTAATAGACTTTTATTTTTTGGGGGGGCTCCAAAATCACTGCAGATGGTGACTGCAGCCATGAAGTTAAAAGACGCTTACTCCTTGGAAGAAAAGTTATGACCAACCTAGATAGCATATTAAAAAGCAGAGACATTACTTTGCCAACAAAGGTCCGTCTAGTCAAGGCTATGGTTTTTCCAGGAGTCATGTATAGATGTGAGAGTTGGACTATAAAGAAAGCTGAGCGACGAAGAACTGATGCTTTTGAACTGTGTGGTGTTGGAGAAGACTCTTGAGAGTCCCTTGGACTACAAGGAGATCCAACTGGTCCTGAATATTCATTGGAGGGACTGATGTTGAAGCTGAAACTCCAATACTTTGGCCACCTGATGCAAAGAACTGACTCATTTGAAAAGACCCTGATGCTGGGAAAGAGTGAAGACAGGAGGAGAAGGGGACGACAGAGGTGAGATGGTTGGACGGCATCACCGACTCGATGGACACGAGTTTGAGTAAACTCCTGGAGTTGCTGATGGACAGGGAGGCCTGGCATGCTGCAGTGCATGGGATCGCAAAGAGTCAGACAGGACTGAGCGACTGCACTGAACTGAGGAAGTAAGAGAGCCTGGCTCTCTCCAGGCAGCATGGCACCTTGGTTAAGTAAGCAGGGAAATATTTCGAGCTCCTCAGGTTCAGGAGGAGACATTTTTGTTGTATATACAACAAAATTATCTTTCAGATCTTTTTTGTTGACTCAAGTGTATTTTAGAGAGGAAATTGAAAAGGTGGAAAAAGGCAGGTAGAAGGGGACCATTTACAAGGAGCCCTGGGGACATGGGAAGTGGAAAATGGAATGGAATTTTGAGGGGAGATGTGCAGCCATGAATAAAATGAGTGTGGCATGGTGGCAGTAAGGCTCCTTCTTCTACCGGAAAAGGTAGCCGGAGCCAGCTCCCACGTGACTTCTAAAGGGAGCATTCACTGGGATCCTGCGTGTGTGCTTTAAAGCTGCATAGAGGATCCTGCTGTGAAACCAGGTTGAAGAACGCAGCAGTGCTCCTGAGACCTTGACATCCCTACAGAGCCCCTGGGGGTCTTGCTGAAACATAAGTTGTGACTCAGGAGGCCTGGACCGGGGCCCGGGAGCCTGCATTCCTCACAGTCTCCCCGGTGGTGCCCCTGCTGGGCCAGTGACCACATTTTGAATACACACAGGCACAAGAAGTCCAGTATAACTTGAAATGTTGAGCTTGTGAAACGAAGCATGTGTGTTTTCTGGCAGAGTGAGATTCAAAGGGCTTTCCTGTTGTGAAATGAGAACAGGCGCAGAACAGCGCAGCAGGACACGGTGAAGCCCCTTAGGGGCCACTAATTGAGCTGTCTGTGTGCTCTGACCCTGGGAAATATTTTCACAGGGCTCTGTCTGTTTTTCTCCACCAGATTATGCCTTCTAGTGGGTCCTGATTGCTTGTTCCTGGCAAACAATATTTGAGCTGAAGAAATAAGTTTAGCCAACACCAACACAAAGCATGGAAGGGTTCTTCGCAGCTCTCGGGCCGCTGTTTTCATAGTGCTTGGCTGGATCTTCCTCAGGCAGGTGATCAGCTGAGTGGTCGTGGGGAGAAACTGCGCTGTTTTCCAGATAGCTTGTTTCTCCATCTGTTCCCTCTGACCTGAAAAAAGCCTCTTTGTTCCGTCCAGGCCTTTCTAAACAATGCCCACTTGGTGCGCTTTACACACAGGAGTTCCTGCAGACAGCAGAAGGATGGATGTACAGAAAAGCCTTGCAGGTTGCTCAGCTGAAACAGTTGTCCTTTGGAAGTGAGCCTGTGGACAAAAGAGCGCAGCATGTTGAATGTGTTATTTTCTGTAACCTTACTCTGAGTCTCACAAAGCCCTGAGTTTTGACCCGTAATTAATAGTAAAGTTGCTGTTGTTCAGTCACTCCGTCATGTCCGACTCTGTGCCACCCCATGGACTGCAGTGTGCCAGACTTTCCTGTCCTTCACTGTCTCCTGGATCTTGCTCAGACTCACGTGCGTTGAGTCGGTGATGCCATCCAACCATCTCATCCTCTGTCATCCCCTTCCCCTCCTGCCTTCAGCCTTTCCCAGAATCAGAGTCATTCGGACACAAAGAGTAAGTTATACAAATTCAGACATTTATATTACGACTTCCCTATCATTTTAGATTGTCTTTGCATTCAAGCCTTAGACTTCTCATTCTCTTTTATCTTAAACTGCCATCCGAGTCATCTGTGTCCCATCAGTTTTCCTGTCTCACAGCAGAAACAACACTGGAAACAGCCACAGCCTGCAGCTGCCACGCCAGGCCCAGCTCTGTACGGCCACCGGACTTCAGTTCTGGCCAGCAGTTCTTCAGCATCCTAGGCACTCTCGGCTTCACTGACACATGCCAGATAATCTCAGTTTAGTGGAGAACTTCATTTCGGTTCAGTTGCTCAGTCATGTCCGACTCTTTGCGACCCCAGGGACTGCAGCACACCAGGCTTCCCTGTCCTTCACCGTCTCCTGTAGCTTGCTCAAACTCATGTCCACTGAGTCAGTGATGCCATCCAACCATCCCATCCTCTGTTGCCCGTTTCTCCTCCTGCCAGCAGTCTTTCCCAGCATCAGGGTTTTTTCCAGTGAGTCGGTTCTTCACATCAGGTGGAGATACATCACAAAGTAGCAGAGCTTCAGCATCAGTCCTTCCAATGGATATTCAGGACTGATTTCCTTTAGGATTGACTGGTTGGATCTCCTTGTCAGGAGTCTTCTCTAACACCACAGTTCAAAAGCATCAGTTCTTCAGCTCTCAGCTTTCTTTATACTCCAACTCTCACATCCATACTTGACTACTGGAAAAACCATAGCTTTGACTAGATGGACCTTTTCGGCAAAGTAATGTCCTGCTTTATAATATGCTGTCTAGGTTGGTCATAGCTTTTCTTTCAGGGAGCAAGTGTCTTTTAATTTCATGGCTGCAGTCACCATCTGCAGTGATTTTTGAAGCCCAGGAAAATAAAATCTGTCACTGTTGCCGTTGTTTCCCCATCTATTTGCCATGAAGTGATGGGACCAGATGCCATGATCTTAGTTGCTTGAATGTTGAGTTTTAATCCAGCTTTTTTCACTCTCCTCTTTCACTTTCATCAAGAAGCTCTTTAGTTCCTCTTCACTTTCTGCCATAATGGTGGTGTCATCTGCGTATCTGAGGTTACTGATATTTCTCCCAGCCATCTTGATTCCATCTGTGCTTCATCCAGTCCAGCATTTTGCATGATGTACTCTGCATGTAAGTTAAATAAGAGAGTGACAATATACAGCCTTGACGTACAGATTTCTCAGGAAGCAGGTCAGGTGGTCTGGTATTCCCATCTTTTGAAGAATTTTCCACAGTTTATTGTGATTCACACAGTCAAAGGCTTTGGCGTAGTCAGTAAAGCAGAAGTAGTTGTTTTTCTGGAAGTCTGTTGCTTTTTCTATGATCCAGTGGATGTTGGCAATTTTATTTCTGGTTCCTCTGCCTCTTCTAAATCCACCTTGAACATCTGGTACTGTCTCCCATTTTACAAATGTAAAATGTAAATGCAGGTTATACACTCATTTTTTTCCAAAGTCTGGCAATAGCAAATATAATTAAATGCCTAAGTGTATTTACAGTGCTATAATATGTATTATACATGCCATATAAAACTAAATTAAACACATTCTCTGCAAATTATAGGGAGAAAAAAGGTGTTAAATAACCCCCAATGAAACAGTCAGGCAAATCCTGAATGTAAAATATTCTGCAATTTAAACAATCAGTTTCATCTCTTCAGAAAGTCAATGTCATGAAATTTAAAAGTTGGGAAAACTGTCCTAAAATGAACTCTGTTCTTACCAACTGCGTGCAATCTGTGACCCTAATTAGATCCTGGGGAGCTATGAAAATCATTAGGGCCGAGCCCCCTGAAATGTTCACTGTGCATATACCATCACAGAGTCTAAAGTTATTCACCTCTGGGGAACGTTTGAATTCTTGTGCTATGCTGTGCTCAGTCACTCAGTGTGTCCGACTCTGCGACCCCACGGGCTGTAGCCTTCCAGGCTCCTCTCTCCGTAGGATTCCCCAGGCAAGAATACTGGAGTGGGTTGGCATCTCCTTCTCCAGGGGATCTTCATGAACCCGGGGTTGTGTCTTCTGGGTCTCCTGCATTGGCAGGCAGGTTCTTTACCACTGTGCCCACTCTTGTACATTACGTGCTGTTCTACTTTTTCAGACCTAAGTTCTGTTTTCTAGTTTTTCAAAATCCCCCAAATTGAACAGTCCTCTGCAGCGAGACCTTTGTCGTGGATTAAGGGCTCACCCTGATGTTCTGGAGCTTCATCATGAGCCTCCTGATACATATTTCATTCTTTTTTTTTTAATCGTGCATAAGATTGACTGGACTAAATGAATCCATAGTGGAAAATGCTGAACCCCTAGTACTTTTATAAGTATGGGTCTGTCTCAGTTTCTTTTCTCGTTCTAGAGTTGTAAATAAGCGTGTACTACTTTATTGCCCTGTGTATCTTATCTGTGTATCTTCTCATATATTTTTTACCTGTTTCTGTGCAATCTTCCAGAAAATTTCTGACATATCTTTGAGTTCAACAAATCTCTCTTCAGCTGTGTCTAATCCACTTTTAAACCCATTCACTGGGTTTCTGATTTCAGTTATTTTTCATTTCTAAAAGTTCCATTTGGCTCGTTTAATAATCTGGGTCATTTTTCATTCCTTGTTCTTTACTTTTTATTTTCTGCTGTATCAGTAATGGAGCGAGGAGTATGGAAATCTCCATCATGATGTGTCCATTTCTCCTTGTTGTTGTTCAGTCGCTCAGTCATGTCTGACTCTCTGTGACCCTGTGGACTGCAGCACCAGGCTTCCCTGTCCGTCACTCTTTCCCGGAGTTTGCTCAAACTCATGTCCATTGAGTCAGTGATGCCATCCAACCATCTCATCCTCTGTCGTCCCCTTCTCCTCCTGCCTTCAGTCTTTCCCAGCATCAGGGTCTTTTCCAGTAAGTCGACTCTTCTCATCATGTGGCCAAAGTATTGGAGCTTCAGCTTCAGCATCAGTCCTTCCCATGAATATTCAAGGTTGATTTCCTTTGCTTCCCAGCTTTTGAAGCTATATCTTTCTGGCAATAGATGTTATTTCTATCATCAATAATACTCTATTTAGAGTCTATTTTGTCTGATGTAATATAGCTCTCCTTAGCTTTCTTTTAGATAATGTTTTCCTGCTGTTTTCCTTTTATCATTTTACTGTAAATCTTCCTGTGATCTTCTATTTGATTTTTCTCTTGTATATGGCATGTAAATGTATGTGTGAATTTTTAAATTCTGGTCTTATAAGTCTCTGTCACCATACACATTACTGATGACATCAAAGACATGTTCCCACCAATTAATCCAACAAGCCTACAATAACTGCAATACCAGATAGTAATTTAGTATTGAGTATTTCCCAGATCATGTGAATCTGAAATTCATTCTGATCCATTTCCTTTGTATTTCTAAGAATTTATGTAAGCACTAATTTCATTGCAGCATATGTACTCTTAATTGCAGCATATAGAATTTAGTTCCCTGACCAGGGCTCGAACCCTGGGCCCTCTGCATTGGGAACCACAGAGTCGTAGCCACTGGACCATCAGGGAAGTCCTTCCTGCTTCCCGTTCTTTTTAGTCTCAGGAATTGGAGAGGGTCAGAAAAGATCAGTTGAGAGTCCTGGTAGAACACTTACATCTCAAAGGCTCAGGGTAAAAAGAAACTGGTTCCTCTTACAAGACCAGTGTCTTCTAACTGCGAATGCAAAAACCCGTTTTGGAATGTCAACAGAGCCCCATCTTCGCCATTTCATGCTGGTATACTTCAGTTCCCAAATAGCCAGTTCAGTTTAGACAAATCACAGTAATATTTAGTAACACATGTCATTCACTCACCTTCACACTTCCAGACAAACTTACTGTTCTGAATCAGGCTCAAGACCACATTTAAACTGTCAGTTTCTAAGAGTGTCTCGACCACATTTTCAAGTTACCAAGGACTGTCTAAATGGTCAAAACCAAGGATAGAAGACTTGAACATGTGTGTCAAGACACTCATGCACACACACACAAGATGAAAACCAAACCAATTCCAAAAGACTTATGTTGGTACAGTAGGATAAAAGCCTACACGTAAGCAATGTCATCCCAGGTCCCTTCCCTTTTACAAAGCAGCTCTAATGGAAAGATGGTGTTACAATCTAAAGAGCCATTGAGGGGCTGTTGTTCTCCAGATCCCAAGGAGTACTGAGGCTAAGCAGTATTACAATAAAATACCATTTTTTTTTATGGGAACATAACTGAAGAGCTCCCAGTTTTGAAAAATACACCCTAGGAAACTCCAAAATGGAATAGAGTTACGGTTTCCCATTATTCTTTCACATGGCTGGTATTAGTAGAAACAGGCAGATCAGTATCTGATGCCTCTCAGAGTCACGGTTCCCTAGCACAGGAATGGAAATTTCCCAGATGGGGCTTCAGACAAGCCTTGGTCTAACAGGGAGTTTCCCTCTTACCACTCAGGCGATACCTGATGGCCCAAGGACTCCTCGACCCGGAATGGGAAATCCAGTAAAGCGGTGCTCCACTCAAAACCAGATGACCGGGTCTCATGCCTTCCCCTCCCCAGGAAGGGAAATTCTAATCAGGGCAGCCCAGTAGAGAAGAATAGCCTGGTGGCATCACATAGAGGTTCTGCCACTTGCCAGCGAAGTCTTAGACACCAGGCTTTCCGTCACCGTGAATCAAGAGCACCTGGGTTAGCAGCAAGTTTGGGGGGTTTGTCCCTGAGACAGGGGCACTCGGGCAGCTACCGGACAGGACCCACCTGCCACCACCAGCCAGGGATCAGTGTGCCATGGGCAAGATGCCCACTTGAGACAGCTGTCCTTTCGTGGTTGCCAGTATTTTAAGTGAACTTGACTTCTGCTCACCTGCTGCACAACAGCAGGTTGTGGTGAAGGAAAGTACAGCATTTGTTTGCAGAGCATCAAGCAAGGAAAACAGGGAGCTCAGGCTCAAAAGACCCTAACTCTCTGCATCTTTCAAGAAGGGGTTTCTAAAGGCAGCATTTGGGGTGGGGGCTGCAAGGTGGAAGACTTCCTTTGGATTGCTTGGGTGAGGTAACTGGTTGGTGTTTCAGCAATCTAATTATCAGCCTTCTGATTCCAGTCTGAAGTCTGTATGCTTGGAGTCAGCAGAGTCACCGTCCTCCACCTGGGTGGCGGTCTTAGTTTCTGCCTAAAAACTCAGAGATCTGCGTCACATTGTTACATGTGTCCCCTGAGGGGAGCTAGGGCTGTGTTTTATCACTGAAGTAATGGGTTTTCCTGCTGAACTGTTCGCTTTTCCTTCTTTGTGTGTTCCCTCACTTCCCTAATTAGTAACAGGCTTGAGTCTGCTCTTTGGAATTCAGGGAAGGCCTAGGAGACTAAAGCCGTTTTCTCCAGACAAGAAGCAGGGGACATGGAGAAACTTTTGTACCCAGGAAGGCCTCGCAGGACCCTGCTCGGTTTCACCATCTCCTCAGCACCACACACACACACAACAGAGGCCTGTGCACACATCAATGCACACACAAATACACATTTATATACATGTGTACATGCACTCACAAGCATGTATGCAGGCACACATACAGGCACACACAAATACATGCACATGCGTATGTGCTCACACTCAGCCCTGGGGCAGGGGCTCCCCCAGACTCTTTGGAAGACCCTCCTCTTTACCACCTAGGCTGGACCAGTGCAGCATTTCTTCCGCAGGACCTCCTCCTGGTGGCTGCCACATGCCTGTGCGCACCGTGTGTGTGTGTGTGTGTGCGCGCGCGCGCGCCCCACAGGAGAATGAGCAGGTGCCTCAGACAACAGGGGAGGGAGGACCATCAGTGTGCAGAGGTTTTACCTCAAGTCCCCAAGCCGGCTCCAGGCACACAGTAGCAGGTGGGCAAGAAAGACTTGAACGTCTGCAGAAACCTGCAACACGGGCAACTCAGGGTCTTGGATGAAATTTATACTGAAGTGCTTGGATCCTGCAGCAGGCTTCTCATGTACCCACAACCTCACTGAGACTCAGCTGTGCGCCTGGCACTGGGGAGTAAAGGATGACTGTAAGACATGATTCCAGCCACAGCCCGAGGGGACATGTATATATCTTGTAGTTTTCCTGCCAAGGCAGCACAGAAAGTGTTAGAAACCAGATATGTACCCAGTCCTGAGGGCAGGGGAGAAGAAGGAATAGATTCTGCCTGGGGATAGAGCTGCTGGCACTTCTGGAAAAGAGTAATATTCCATCTGAGTCGAGAACAACGGACTGGCTTTTCCCTGGTCAAGAAAGGAGAGCCTGTTCCTGGTTGAGGGAACTGCCCTGAAGTATAAAACCGCACAGCTGTTTCCAGGAGGTGAAAAGTCTAGCCTCTCCTGGAACCTAGGTGAGCAAGGGTCAAATTCCTCAGGGCCCAATTAAAGAGAAAAAAATTCCCAGAGCCTCACCGACCAGGCTGAGGAGTTTGGACTTTTATCTTGTGGGGAACCGAGAGCCACTGATGGGATTAAGTAACAGCGGGGTCACTAGGGTGAGCGCATTACTGAAAGCTGCGTGGCTGTAACTTGTGGGGTAAGAATCTGGAATCCTGGCACGGGGCTGTGACCCACACCCACATGGCTGAGTCAGGGCTACCATCCATGGCTCCACCCTCATCCAGAAATCAGATAAGGCGCACAGGCTGGCTTATCCTTCAGGGAGTGTGTCCCGCGTGACATGGCCCAGTGAGACCGGACAGGCCGGTCCACGGGAAGGTTTGTCCCACACTGCCCGTCGCAGCCCCCCAGGAGCACTCAGGGCAGGGCTTAGCTGAGCCGAAAACCCTGCTGCCCGTGGGCCCTGGCCCTGAGAGCTGAACTGCCCCCGTCGCCCCTGCCATACAGAAGTTGTTCCCCAACCCCGGGTCCTTATAGGGCGCTGGGACAGGGCCTGTGGGCTGGTGAGCACCACCAGGTATATATTCAGGAATTGTGTGTGGGAACTGATTGCTAAACACAGTTATTATTAAAAACTGAGTGTTAGAAACCAGATAAGCACCCAGTCTTGAGGGCGAGGGAGAAGAAGGAATAGATTCTAGTGGGAGATAGAGCTGCTGGGGTTTCTTAAAAAGGGTAGTCCATCTTTTTGAGGAGAATGGACCAGCTAACAATGTAAATCAGAAGTAGTAAATCCCCAAAGGCCATCGCTTCCTAAATTATCTCCTACATTATTAGCTCTGTTCTTACTGAGGTTGCTTTGTCATTGCATTTGTACGGTGGACATTCGGTTTCATGGTGAGCTCCTGTACTTCTCTCCAAACTCCTCGTTCGGTGACACCATGTTGGTAGCTTGGAATCAGCCCTAGTGGAGGCATCTACACCATAGAAACTGGTTAACTGACGTATCAGCGCTCCTCCCACAGGGAGCCGGTTGTTAAACGCCTGCCAGCCCGCTGCTGCTTTGCTGGCCCCCCATGGAAGCACACCCCCCTTCCCAGGCCTGTTCTGTCCTCTCCAAGTGGCCACAGCAGCGCAGTGGGTCTTGTCAGGTTACAGTCTTGTCAGATGGGGTTCAGGAAGGTGTGGGGACCTTAGCAGGACTCCTGAGTATTACTTAGTCCTGTTATGGGGGGTGTCCCCGTGTGCTGCCCATGACCCACCCAGGGCCTCATGCCATAAACAGGCCCCCACGATGTCTGGCGGTGTGACTGAATGGAGGTGCTGGCTTGATCCCCGGGTTAGGGAATTGAAGAGGGGTCTGGCCTATGTCAGACCAACAAATGCCAAGCAGCCTCCTGTTTCAGGTCATAGGCTGGGCATCTCCCTAAGGTGTCCTGTTCCTGAGCCACTGTATAGCCAGCTTCCCTCTGGGAAAACTCATTTATGAGAATAAGAAAGTGCCAAGTGAATGGCTAGAGACAGCAACATGCCTTCTTTACCATTCAACAGCATTAAAAGGCCGCCAATCTATGTGTCACCAAGGCTTATTTTGCCACAGATTTTAATTATCTCATCATGACCCTGGAGTTGAGAGATTTATAAAAATTAAAAAAAGAAACCAAAGGGGAACACTGAAATTAACCATTGGTAAATTCTGACTTTATTAAAATTAAGTGTCTATTCATTGGTAGGTGAAGACATCGGAAGAATAAAAAGGCAACTCACTGACTGAGAAGAAATCTGTAAAACACAAAACTGACAAAGGGCTCATATCCAGAATATGTAAAGAACCAAACCCACAAGCCGTTTAACGGTTGGCAGAAGACTTAGGCCCTCCAGGAAAGGATGTGCAAATAACCCCATCAGCCTATGGCAAGGTACGCAATACGGAGCTTAAAAGCTACGGTTAAGGATCACTGCACACCCACCAGGTAGGGTAGACCTTTGGAAACAGCGACAAGTGTCAGAGGCACAGCCAGTGTGTCAACTGGCACAACCTCTGGTGCACGCATGCCTGCCTCAGGGCCCCGAGTTCACGCCATGAGTGGGTTCACGCACCCAAGGACTCATACTAGATGTCGTTAACACTATTCATCACAGCCACAAACTGGAAACAACACAGACACCCATCAGCCGTGATGGACGCACATTCACACCTCCGAATACTAGGCGGCAGGGATAAAGGACACTGTCCACTGCGCGCTGGAATGTGAGTAAGTCCCACTGAGGAAGCCAGGCAGCACAGCCACATTGCAAAAGTTCAGTTTTGTAAAGGTCAAAGCAGCTGAAACAGACCCATGGGATAGAAACCAGGGGGGTGGGTTCCTCGGGCGAGGAGGGCAAGGGGTTAAAAAAAAAAAACAATAAAACCCCTCTGTCTAGAATATGAAGTCTAAAAGTCAAAATCGTCTCCCTGTTGCATCGAGAATTTGTTCTGCTTTGGTTTTTGGAGGTAGGAAGGTTGAAGACAGGTAATATGTCTAAGGAGCCCCTACCTTCCTCACGACACCCCACTTTCTCTTCTGCCACCAGCCAGGGGCAAGTCTAACCAGAGACTGAGGCACAATGGTGATTGCCTTTTGGCATCACATAAGATTTCCACTGGCAACTCTGCTTTTTGTCTCTTTAATTTTACTTATCAAGTATTTTCTTAACTGTTACTATATAACAAGTGGACTGTTCAAAGTATGTAATTATTATTTAGTGTATTACCTGTTCATTTATTCAGCCTATAATAACGGCTTCTTTATTGAGCACTTAGTATGTGCCAGATAATAAGCTAAATTGTTAATTCTCACATTAACCCATGGAAAGGGGAATATATTTGTTCACACTATAGATAAGGAAATGGGCTCAGAGAGGTTAAATGCCTTGTTCAAGGTCACAGCCAAGTCAGAGGCTTTGAATCAGAACTGAGATTCAAAGCCAGATCGTGCATTATTCCAAAGCACCCAACTTAGTCGTTGCTAGGGACCTCCTTAAACCCAATCACCTTGAGAGACTGATAGAATCGAGGCTTCTTAGGTCCAGACCTGAGGCTAGTGAATCGGAATCTCTGGCCCCAGGAGTAGAATATCCCACAGTGGTTGTTGGAAACCTGGTCCAGCCTCCTCTCTCCCTACAGAGCCATACTCCTGGCCCTGCACACAGTAGGCACACACAACCTGTCTGTAGATGGAAGCAGATGGCTGCGTGGGTCACTGCCGGTCCGCTGGGGAGGTGGGGGAGCCCCTCACTTTTTCCTGGTCCCTGAACAAATACAAGCCCCCTGCTCTGGGAAGCCCTCCTTGACCACCCCAGCCTACCCACCCGTAACTGCTGACCCCTTTGCTTTGCCTTAGTTGCTCTCCTTGTGTGTTTCTGCCTTAAATATGGAGTAAGATAAACCATATGGAGTTATCCTTTCTGGGGGTAAAACCTGGTTGAAAATGGGCTCTTTGGTCCAGTCCATTGAAGCAATTCCTTTTACCAGAGTGTCAGCTCCAGGAGGGCTGGGGGCTATCTGTATCGTTCACAGCCCCATCCACAAAGAGTGGCACACAGGTGGCCACACTGTAAATAACCCCTCCCCGGAGCTCGCAGCCGAGACACCAGCCCCCGCGTGGAACCGGAGGGGCCGGGGCGCCTCCCTGTTCGGCGCAATGTCGGGCGCCTTCCCGGCCGCGGCGGCCCGGCGGCGGGGTGGGGCTCGCCGTCACCCATTTACTAGCCTCGCCCCTCCGACGGGCGCGCCGTTAATGAGATTAGCAATTAAAAAGCCGGCGAGAGGCAGAGGCGTGGGGCCATCCCCTGGCCGAGCCGGGCGGTACGGCGCTCCTGGCGGCCGCGCACCCACCGCGCCGCGCGCCGAGCCCGGGGGCCATGGAGAAAACGCGGCCGCTGTGGGCCACCCCGCTGCAGTTCGTGTTCGCCTGCATCTCGTACGCCGTGGGCCTGGGCAACGTGTGGCGCTTCCCCTACCTGTGCCAGATGTACGGCGGAGGTGAGTGCCGGCGCCCGGGCTGCGCCCACCCCGCCAGACCGGCGTGTGCCCCTTCCGACCCGGGGGGCCCGGGGCGCGCTGGGCTTGGTCCCGTGTTGTGTGCCAGGAAACTGAGGCTCAGAGAGCGAAGCGATTTGCCCAGAATCACGGATCCCGGAATTGGACCTAGGACATCCCAGTCCACAGCTGGAGCCCTTTTCCAGAGCTCCCTCCCGAGCCCTCTGGGGCGGCCAGGCGCCCCCCAGCACCCCCTGTCACCCCGGTCGGTCAGGCTGCCGCGCTAGGAGCAGTAGGAGCCGTCAGGGACACTCTTTTCCTCCCTCCGGAGCAGTGGCGATGATCTGACTGCTAGTGTGTAAACCTCACGTTTAAGTGTAAAAAGTGAGCAGGAAATTGTGTTGTTTAACAGAAACTCGTTATACAACTTTCAGATCCGAAGCATATTCCTGGCAGCATGACTTGAAACGCAGGATAAAATGATCTTGAGCTAGGCTTTTTTTTTTTAAAGTTTTTAATCACAAGATTAATTTGGGTTTGGAACCACAGTAGGCAGGAAGGCTAATCACTCTATTTCAGTTTAGTTCGTTTGTTTTCTGCAAAATTTCCCTCACGTCGCAGGGCATCCCAGCCTTTTACTGGACAGCCGCACACCCACACAGCATTCCCCTGCCTTGCACGGAGCTGGACGCACCTTCCAGGACCTGCCAAGGAGCCCCGGACACGGCCAAGTGCATTTTTGGGAGGCAAGGTGGCAACAGGGATTGAAGTCTCAGCATTAAAAAAGTTTTTGAAGTATTCCATTTCTAGAACTTTACCTAAGTAAAATAGTTCTGAGAGAAGGCAGACACCAGAAGGATGGCCTCCGTCTTTAAATAAGAGCAAGATATTGGAGACCTCCTAAGCCCTCAATTAAAGGGGACTGCTTCCATGAGTTCTGGGACCTGCACGCCACGCACGGTGCTCTTGGAAGCCATTAAGACGGTGTTTTCAAAAAAAGTATTTGAGTATTTTTTCACGTCATAGATTAAACAGAGGGAGGGAAGTCAGATTCGAATCTGTATAAAATGAGTGCTCTTAATTATGTTTGAAACAATGCAAAAAAAAGGGAATGAGCAAAAACATAGCCAAGAGAATAAAACAATAGATATCTCTGGGTGGTTTTTGCTGACCTTGTGCTATGTGTGCGTGTGTGGTGTCTTCTGTAATCAGCATGAGCTGTTTTTTGTTTTTGTTTTTGTTTTTTGTTTTTTGTTTTTCACAATAAAGGACAACGAAAGATGTTAGGTCAAAGTATTTACCAAATTTAAGCCATTTAAGAAGACCAAGACTAAAACACTGCTCCGTCAAGTCACTCTCACCCCCAACTCCCAGCTCAAAAAAAAGAAAAAAAAAAAAACTTGACAAAAGATTGTACAGGTTTTTTAATATAGTGCAATCTTAATCCTCTGACTCCTTCTTAAATTTGAAAGACATATATATTATATATCATAATTATGTGAAGTGCATGGGTTCTCATATGCTATAACAGCTTGATAATTGACTTTTGAAAGCTGTCAGGATGAGATTTCCACATCATTCTGTGTTCAGCACACCTACCTGCAATACCTGTATCCTGGCTACACGTTTCCCAAACATCAGGCCAGGTGAGCCGTACTGTCACAGGGCTGTTTAATCCCTTGTTTCTAACAACACCATCACCTGGATAGTCTGCAGGTAGACACCGGTAGGGAGGGGTAGTTCTGAGGTAGAATACAATTGACCCTGGAACGACAAGGGGGTGAAGACACCCATCCTCTGTGCTGTGGAAAATCCCCATATAACTTACAGCTGGCTCTTTGTATCCATATTTCCTCTAGATCCACGGTTCAGCCAAATGGGGATTATATAGTATTATTGGATTTACTATTGAAAAAAGTGTGCATGTAAGTGGGTTCATGCCATTAAATCAGGGTGGTTTAAGGGTCAACGGTGTATATAAGTTGCTGGGGAGATGGTAAGACCTTCAAGAAGCAGGAAAAGAAGGAAGAAATCTTGTACCTGGTACAGAGTCCACTTAAGCTGATAGATGGACAGGTTGATGGATGGGTGATGGTTGAACAGAGAATGGATACTGGAGAGAGGATGGATTAGGGGGTGGGGGAGTGGATGGATGAATGGATGGATCTAGGGTGGACAGATGTAGCTTAGGTGGGTGGCATCCTCTCAGTCATGTGTCTGCAGATCAAGGACCAAAGAGTTTATCCTGTCTCACTGAGCATGTGACCACCCAGCACCTACCCCTGTTCTCACCTCATCTTCCAGCACGCTCTCCAGTTATCCTGAACAGCTCTTTGTTTACTGAACACTCACTCTGCCTGCACACTTTGCTCAAGCTACTTGTCCACCTGGACGTTAGCCTGGAGCACTCCCAGCACTTGGTCTGAAGGACTACACTTTGTTCTAGAGTTTCTCCCCCGTCTCTGTGAAGTGGTGGGGTCAAAGGAGGTGTCCAGTCAATGTCTGTTGAATGAAGAAGGCAGGTCTGCGAGGAAAAGCTGCG
Organism: Bubalus bubalis; assembly: GCF_019923935.1. Lineage (NCBI taxonomy): Eukaryota > Metazoa > Chordata > Mammalia > Artiodactyla > Bovidae > Bubalus > Bubalus bubalis. Next base: position 53,362,522 of record NC_059177.1, read on the forward strand.
GAGTTTGGGAGGCGGGGGAGCGGGGGGCTTTCCCGAGCCTCTCACTGCCCAGTGATGTCACCTACAGTCAGTGACATGTGTTTACACTCCCATCCTGTACCTGACTGCTAACCAACCACATCATGAAAAGCTCTAGTGGGGTGTCTAACTTCCCTCCGCACAGAGCCCTGGCTTCCACCACCCCTACCCCCCACCCTCCAGCCAACAAAGAGCTTGTTTATAAACCGTAGAGCCAGGCCATGCCCAAACACTCCCCGGAATAAAAAGGATTAGGGTCCTGCTCCTCTCATCAGGCTCTGCCCGTGACCAGGGAGGCTGGTTTCCTGGCTGCTCTGCGGGCCGGGCTGCACGAGGAATGTTAATTCTGAAGATTACAGGCCAGCTGCCGGCCCAGAGCAAAGGAAAGGCAGCAGAAGGGACTGGTTGCAGTCTGTGCTCCGCAAGGCCAGCCGGCCTTGGCGGCTGTGCCAAAGTCTAAGGCCGTGGTGTTCGGGAAGAAGTCAGGATACAAACGTGTTGCATCCTAACGTGTGGAAAATGAGTGCACCCACCGTTGACTTTTATATAAATTTTCTCTTCCTCAATGGCTCAGCGGGTAAAGAATCTGCCTGCAGTACAGGAGACACAGGACACACGGGCTCAATCCCTGGGTGGGGAAGACCCCCTGGAGGAGGGCATGGGAGTTCCACTGCAGGATTCTTGCTTGGAGAATCCCATGGACAAAGGAGCCTGGCGAGCTACAGTCCCTGGGCTCGCAGAGTCGGACGCAACTGAGCGCGCGCTCAGATCATGGAGGAATAACCAGTTCTGTGGCTGATGGAAAGGTGGATTATTTTTTCCCCTTATTTTCTATATATGATATTTACCCCTTACAGGGAGGGGGGCAGTTAGGGGACACCTGACTCGGAAGTAAGATGATGGGACTTTTCCTCAAAGCCCCTCCTGCTCCTCCCTGGTACTTAGATCTTTGCATCTCGGATTTGCCCACGAAGCTTCTTGATGAACTACTGGCCCCACCCTTAGAGATTCTGACATGGAGACCTGGGGGAGAGGGCAAACTGCATTCCACACTTTAGAGGAATCCCACCCCGCCAGGCCACTAGCTGCTGGGAGCCAGGCACTGGGGCTCCATTCATGTAGTGCTGGCTTTGGAAGGAGGAGCAGGACTTAATTTATAGTGTTTGCTGGTGTGTGATGTAAACACTCACATGATGGCCGCATTCACACGGCAAGTGTGGTGTCCAGTGTAGTGTGGGGTTTGAGGAGACATGCAGCTCTCGACAGCGGGTGTGAGCGGGCCCCGGCACGCCTGGAGCTACAGCCCTCTGGGCAGCACCCAGCCTGGGACTGAGCCACTCTGGGTCAGTCCACGGATGGACAGGCGGACGGCATGACCACTGCTCCCTTGTACTGTGTGTGCATGTGTGTGTGTGCGTGTGTGTGTGTGTGTGTGCGTGCTCACGCACTCAGTCTCTGGCTCTTGGTGTTTCTGCAGAATCCGGAGTTTCAGAGGCTGTAAAGTGTCAAACACAATTTGGCAAGTAAGCTTGAGATGCTGGGTCCCAGGCGTCAGAAAATGTGGCCGGGCGGTCCCTTGAGACAACACGTCTGTGACTCATCCTGGGGATTCTGGGTTCGGTCCCAGTAACAGCCAAGCTCTTGGGCTCCTAACACGTGCTGGGCACCTGGAAGGTGGACACAGGGAACTGCACAGAGATGCCAGCAGAGTTAGCTTGGGGTTAGGCTGGGCCCAAAATAGGGAAGAACCTTTGTATTCTAGCACAAGTTAATCACTAAAGGGATGTTGCCTTAGGCTTGAATTATACATAATGAGCCATCTTTGGGAACCCTGGCTCCCAGGGTAAGAGGCATCAAGCTAAAATAGCTTTGTTTATCTCACAGGAAGGACTGTCCAGGTGGCTCAGTGGTAAAAAAAAATTCACCTGCCGATGCAGGAGACCCAGGAGACGTGGGTTCGATCCATGGGTCAGGAAGATCCCCTGGAGGAGGAAATGGCAACCCATTCCAGTAGTCCTGCCTGGAGCATCCCCTGGACAGAGAAGCCTGGCGGGCTATGATCCTTGGAGTCGCAAAGAGTCTGACACAACCGAGCGACTGAGCACTCACAGCTCAGAAACATCCTGGTCAGGCCCACGAGTGAATTGGCTGCATTGCTCTCCCCCATTCCCCCAACCAGGCTGACCGGAAGCAGGAAATGCTTGGCTGTACGCCCTCCCCCTTACTATAAAAGAGCCTGATTTCTTAGTCTCAGCTTTGAGTCTGCCATCTTCTCAGTCTGCTAGCTTTCTGATTAGAGTTGCTATTCCTTGCCCCAGCAACTCATGTTTCCATTAATTGGCCCGTCATTCAGTCAGGAGTACAAACTTGGAGTAAGTAACAGATTTGGGGGAATGTTTGAGTAAGGCCCTAGCAGCCCTCAGGACCGCTTGTTCTGTGCACCTGGGCTTCAGAAGTCTCCAAAGCAGCACTGGTTTCTCCAGTGCTTGGCGTTGGGAGCTAGGAATTGATATCTGGGATCCAGTGGATTTCATAGAGTAAGGTAAATCACGCTGGTGTGTACAGCCGGAAACTTGATTTCCTTTGGGTGTGGGGCTTTTTCTTCAAAATAAGGCAAGTTGTTATGTATTTGAGTGGGCTACCCTGTTGGAGAGAGGAAAGAGTTGCTGGACTTGTACCTGGTTCGTTTGCTTCTTTGTTTTCTGTTCTTTTGTACAGATTTATTTTTTGGCTGCACTGCATCTTCGTTGCTGTGCTCAGGCTCTCATTGTGACCTCGGGCTCTCGGGCACGTGGGATCTTCTTGGACCTGGAACCCATGTCCCCTGCATAGCAGGCGGGTTCTTTACCCCGGGACCACCTGCTTTCTCGGATGTTAGCATGTGTATGGGCCGTCTATATTTTGTCTTGAATTTCTGTCTTTAAAATGGGAAATGTTTCAACTGTCCCTAAAGAAAGCCCTCGGAGGCGTGTTTTGGGTGAGTGATCTGATTCCAGCTGTGAGCGGAAGGTGATTTCACTGTAACCCCGAGTGGCCACTGCACCTGTCAGGGTCTCCTCCCCAGGGGGCTCCAGCGGGGTGCCCCAGGGGCCCTGTGCACCAGGCACTGCCGCCCTTGCTGTGTTAGTGACGTCGCCTGTGGCCTCCTGCAAAACCCCGAGACCAAACTGGAGGTTTATTTAGGATTTTCTGATTGTCTTTGGGGTTTTTTGTTTCATTTTGTTTGACCCTGTTCCTCCACTTACAGCCAAATCAATTTGATGATATTTAAAACACTTAATGATGTCACATGGAGGAGAGTAATAGAAAAGAAAAAAAAAAAAAAAACCTCCTCTTATCCCAGAAGAGAAAGGTTCCACTTGGTTCCTAAAATCACCAAACGCCCCAGCCCAGCATTCAGCCTGGTTGTTTGATACTAAGGCAAAGCACCCTTTTGTAGTTAGAGATGATCCATTGCTATTTATGGTCTTAGGGTGACTGTTCTGTGAAGAATGGGGGGCGGAAAATGACATTCTCTACATGCAAGCGTTTGTGCTATTACACCAGAGAAAATAAGAAAAAGAAGGTAGGGAGAGTGAGGACAGGTCGCTGCAAACCTTAACTCTTCCAGCTGAGCCCAGGACGACCCCTTCTTCAAGGGATCAACCAGAAAACCCTGTGTGAGCGCTGGGACGCCGGGACCCGGTCTCGTATCACCATCTAAGACCCGACAGGGCACCAGTTGGGGCCAGAAGCCGCTCCCGGGACAGGGCAACTTGCCTTACCCCGTCCTCTCATGGGGGCCTCAATGCCAACCACCTGCTGGCTAGGTTTCTCGGACGAGTTTATTTGGAAAGATCCTGACCCCCTTACAAGGAGGCTCTCCTACACCTGAACCCACTTAGCAGTATCACAGCTGAACCAAATTGGGTCTCAATGAGGGAGACCTGCTCTTATTCCAACGTTGCTTATATTAGTATGTCCTAGCCAGGCTTTGAAAAGCAGACCCAAAGCAAAAGAGTCTGAGCAAAATTCAAGCAATTCAACAAAAACCAGTGAAGACCCTTCTAAATTTTTGGAAAAGATTTTTCAGGCCTACAGACATTATACTAATACAGATCCTGAGGCCCCTGAAAATATAGGACGGTAAACTTGACCTTTTTTTGGCGGGGGTTAGGGAATACCTTACAGCAGGAGAAAGTTGCAAAAATTAGTGCGTTTGGAATGAACCTTCTCAGTTGGTAGATGTTGCTTCCTAAAAGGGTTCAACAGGGAACAACAACAGAAGAAAGAAAAGACAAAATGAAATGCCACTTTTTTGGAAGTGGCACTGGATTCCGTCAAAGATGAGTAACTCAAAGAGTTTAAAACCTTGGGCACTATACTAAGCTCTCCACGAGTTTGCCTCCAACAGGTAGGTCTGCCTGTCCAATGAAGTAAATGGTCATTTCATTGTAACTGGAGATGTGTCAACCTGTTTAATTTTGTCCAAGTAAAAAGTCACAGCTAACACGGTTTCCTCACGCTTCTGTCGGTGGCTGGGCGCTTCTCTTCCAGTCTCATCAGGCCTGGCTCACACGGCTACATTTGCTGGTGGGTCAGTTGGGGTGGAAGGCCCCCCACGTGTTGGCAGTTGGTGTCGCGTTGGCTGGACCCCTTGGCTGTCCTCCGTGTGGCCCCTCATCCCCAGGTGGCCTCTGCGTGGTGGCCTCAGGGCTGGGCTCCAAAAGGATGAGGCTGGAGCTGGGAGGCATCTTGAGGTCTGGGCTCTGCAACCATCATGGTGCCCCCTTCCCCACATTCTAGTGGACAAAGTAAGTCCCAGGGCCTCAGCCCAGACCCACGGGCGGAAATAGACTCCGTGTCTCTGCAGGAGCGGCCAAGAGCGCACATGTGGCAGGGGGAGGTGGGGGTGGGGGTTAGTCTCCCACTTTTGCCCCATTGACATGCAGGGGAGCAGGCTCACCAGCCTCAGGCCTCTGTTAGCTTCTCTCTGATGCCAGGCTCTCCTCATACAGAGCCTGGGTCAGTATTCTTATATAAAAGGAGTTTGAGGAATAGTCCAGTTGGAAGAGGGTTTGGTGAGTGGGCTTGTACTCAAACTGATCACAAAACAAAATTCTTTTATTGAGATTTTTTGCATGCAGAAAAATCGACATTTTTTGGTGAACAGTTACATGAATTTTGACCAGTGCAGGCAGCTGTGTTATCCGCACCACAATCATGCCCCGAGTAGTCAGCCCCTCCTCACTCCAGCCAGCCCCCGGAAGCCACAGCTTTTTCCCTATAGTTTTGCCTGTTTCAGAATGTCGTATGAATGGAATCACACAGTACGTCGCATCTTTTGAATCTGGTATCTTCCACTTAGCATAATGCTTTTGAGATTCTCCCATGTTGCTGCTTGGGAGAGCTTGTTGTTTTTTTTTTTTTTAATTGGCTGAGTACCATTTCCTTATATAGATACACTAGGATTTATTTATCCATGCACTCACCGAAGGACAATTAGATTGTTTCTAGTTTATGACACCGTGAATACAGACCCTGTAAATGTCAGTGTATAGGTTTTTGTGTGAATGTAAGTTTTCATTTCTCTGGAGTCGATACCCAGGAGTGGGATTTCCGGGTCATACGGTAAATGTGTGCTTAACTTTAGAAGCAGCTGCCAAGCTGCTTTCTAGAGTGGCTGAACCATCTTACATTCCCACTAGCGATGTGTGGGAATTCGCAAGTCCTCGTCCGCGCTTGGAATCGTTGGCGTGTCGTGTTGCCGGCATTCTGTTCGGTGTATGCTGACACCCCGTGGAGGGTCAAAAACGCATTCTCCTAGCGAACACGGCTTATGTATTGTCTTCAGTGAAATGTCTGTTCATTCTGCACATTTCTGAACGTGTTTTCTCATTTCTGAGTTTTTATTAATATATATTCTGGATATGAAGAAACGTGGATGTCTTTGTCAGATGTGTCTCCCTGATGCTTTCTCCCAGTTCGTAGCTTGTCGCTTTGTTTTCCAGACTTCTTTCATGAAGCACAGTTTTAAAATGAAGCCCAATATCTTACCAACATTTATCAATATTTTCTTTCACAAAAAGCTTTTCTGATGTTGTATCTAAGAAATCTAGGCCTAACCCAAGGTCAGAAAGACTTTCTCTTGTGTTTTCTTCCAGAAGTTTTATAGTTTTAAGTTGTCCGTTTGGTCAGTGGTCCATTTCAAGGGCCTTCTTTTTGGGGGGGTGAGCGGTGTATAAAATGTGAGACATGGGTTGAGCTTCACTTTTTCTGCATATGGATGGATTGTTCCAGCATCATTTGTTGAGAAAGTGATTGTAGACCAGATCCACTTGGGGTTGTGTGTCTGTTGGATGGTTGGGTGATGGGAGAGGATAGTAAATCCACTGAAGGAAGGGCAGGGCTGCAGAGCCTTCATATCCCCATCTGGGCACCAGGCCTTGAATTTCCAACCTTCCCACGGGTAGTGGGCCATCAGGCAGGCCCTGTGAAAGAGAAGAACGTTCTGTGGACCTTGCCAGGCCTCCCGTGGTTACTGTTTAACATCTCGGGTGAAATGAAGCTTTTCTTACAACCACTGAAGGCTGCTCCAGGCAGGCTGTATCAGCACAGCCTGTACGGATGGTGTCTGTTGGGCGCAAGCCCCCCGCGGCCTCTCGGACTCCTTGCTGTTGAGAGGAGCCGGTTAGATGCTGAAGCCCGGCGAGGGCCTGGCAGAGTCCAGAGATGAGGGGGCAGGATTTGCCGTCGCCCTGATGTGAGCAGGGAGTTCGGAGCTGGGTGTGCAGAGCCCTGCTGGTGTGCGGCCTGCTCTGGTGAGCACACGCTCGCACCTTTCTCTCCGAGGTGAGAGGGTCGGGCGGGGGTGGGCGGGGGCTCTGCATGGCCTTGGTGCCAGCTGCCTCCTTCTGGGATTTCTATCCCGAGGAGATAAACGCACGGACCAGGCTTTGCTTACGATGGCAGAAGACCAGCAACAGCCTAAGTCTCCAGGGACCGATGAGGAATTGTGGGCACGTTCTCCTAGTGGAACGTGGACACGGTGTGGTCCAGAGAGTGGTCGTGAGACCCTGTCGTGAGAGAAACGTGGGCTACAGGACAGCATGCGTGTACAGTGGCGGCTTTAAAAAGAAACCTGTTTGGCTGTGTTGGGCCTTAGTTGCTGCACGCGGCATCTTGTGTTGCGGGACGCAGGATCTTTTTCTTGCAGCCCACGGGGTTAGTTGCCCCGCGGCATGTGGGATCCTAGTTCCCTGACCAGGGAGTGAACCCGAGAACCCTGCATTGGAAGGCGGGTTCTTCACCACTGAACCACCAGGCCAGTCCCCAAGGGAGCATTTTTGTGAGTATTAGATGTGTCTATGAACATATGTATTCTGTTTACCTTAATACTTCCAGAGCCAGTTCCTTCTGTAAGCAGCCCTTAATCCCTGCAGCTGTAGGGTCAGGGTTTTCTTTTACTCAGAAGTCCTGCCCTCCTCTCCCAGCGAACGTTTCTTCAGGTCCACTGCCAAGGAGCCAGGAGCTGGGGGAGAGGTGTCCGAGGGCATATGGAGGAGGAGACGGGACCAACAGCAGAAACAGTGGGGCAGCTGGGCTGGGGCCCCCCTCCAGCAGGCTGCTAGCCTCTTTCCATGTGTCTGAGGGTGGGGGGGTTCTTTCTTAGCTCTGTTCACTCACCCTGCTCCCCACTATCACCAAGGGTCCTTGTCTGCAGATGGCTCCTTGGGAACCAGTGGTTCAAATCTGCGCTAGTCATAGCGGTGGTGGTGTGCAGTCGCTCAGTCGAGTCTGACTCGGTGCAACCCCGTGGACTGGAGCCCACTGGGCTCCTCTGTCCATGGGATTTCCCAGGCAAGAATACTGGGGTGGGTTGCCATTTCCTTCTGCAGGGGATCACCCCGACCCAGGGATAGAACCTGCATCTCCTGCATTGCAGACGATTCTTTACCACTGAGCCACTTGGTAACCTGTTATTAAAATGAAAATTTAGGCCGAGGGCCACTGTATAAAATGGACATATATACAACAGAAGTGCTCCTTCAAGGGAGGCGGTGGCCTGGGTTCTGTCTATTGGGGAGCCCTTGTCTCCACACATACCTATCAAGCCCCGGCCTCGTCTCTGAAGACATAAGCCCTGTGAAGTACCTGTGGCTCTCGACAATCATGAGGCCACTGAAATTCTTCTGCCCGGGTGACCCCTCGTGGGCATAAAGCAGGGCTGCTATTCTCCCATCCTCCGCACACTCAGCTCGGGGCCTGGCCCAGACGAAGTGTTCAGTGAGGCACCTGTTTAGGGTAACACCCGCTGTGGGGCACCATGCGGGCCCCGTGAAAAGCCCAAGGGAAGTACGTGGAGGTGGGTGGCTGTCTGGCCGGATCAAGGGGCGATGTTCAGAACAGTTAACCACTCAGCGGCCTGAGCTCTGACCAGCCATTAGCTGCTTTAGTAGAAATGGAACGGGGGCTTCTGGCAGAGGCGCGGGGACAGCCGAGGCACTGAAGGCACTCGAGGGTCTTGGGACAGGGGCACTTTCCACGCAGGGTGGAAGTATTTAGAGACATTAAGGACTGATGTGGGTGCATGTGATCTGTGGGTGGAACGGTGAGTCGAAAGGTAAAAGGATAGAAGGATGGGTGGATGGAAGGACAGACGAGTGGACAGGTGGAGGGATGGATTCTGGGGAAAAGGGAAAATTCAGGAATGGATGGATGGGGCTTCCCTGGTGGGTCTCTGGTAAAGAATCCAATGCAGGAGACAGGGGTTCGATCCCTGGTCCAGGAAGATCCCACATGCCACAGAGCAACTAAGCCCCTATGCCGTGACTACTGAACCTGAGCTCTAACACCCCGGGGAACCACAGCTACCGAAGGCTTCTCACTGCAGCTGGAGAGTAGCCCCCACTAGCTGCAACCAGAGAAAGCCCGCGTGCAGCAACGAAGACCCAGCACAGCCAAAAGTAAACAGAATATATTTTAAAACTGTGTTTAAGAACGGATGGATGAAGGGAAAGTTAGGAGAAGGAAGTGGCGAGTAGAATGGGGGGCGGTGGAGAGGGAGGGTGTGGGTGGGGGTCCCCGGGGGGAGCCCCGGGTGACGGCCCAGCTTTGTCTCTGCCCGCCTGCAGGGAGCTTCCTGGTGCCCTACATCATCATGCTGGTCGTGGAGGGCATGCCGCTGCTGTACCTGGAGCTGGCGGTGGGGCAGCGCATGCGCCAGGGCAGCATCGGGGCCTGGAGGACCGTCAGCCCCTACCTCAGTGGCGTCGGTAAGTGGGCACCCCTCAGTCCCCTCTGGAACAGGGAAGTAGGGTTTCCCTGGTGACTCCACAGCACAGAATCTGCCTGCCAACTCAGGAGACGTGGGTTCCATCCCTGGCTTGAAAATACCCGCTGGAGGAGAAAAGGCAACCCACTCCGGTATTTGCCAAGACTCAGACACCACTGAGCGATTTAACTCATGCTACTTATGGCTTGCCAGTATTCTTGCCTGAAAAGTCCCATGGACAGAGGAGCCTGGCCAGCTACTGTCCAGAGGGTCTCAAAGAGTCAGACGAGGGGGCAGTTCCGCAGGATGTGTGAGGCCTGAACAGCTGCACACACACATAAGAAAGAAAGGCCCAAGACAAGAACTGTAACCCAGTGTCTGGGCCCTTCCACCGGCCGCTGCGGGACCACACAGTGGCTCCTGCTAAGTACTGACGTCTCCCCCCGTCAGCGAGCACCAGTGCTAGGAGCTGGCCTGTGAGTGTGAGCTCACGAATTGTCATCACACCAGAAGGCTTGTGGGGTGCTGTTAATATCCCCGGTGCATGGAAGTAGGGGCCCAGTGAGTAGCAAGAGGGGTACTGCCTTCCCTCTCTCCTCTTGAGTTACTTTGAGCCAGTGTCTGGGGCGCCCTCGTGGGATCTTTGCTGCCCAGCGCGGCCCTCGTGTGCCAGGCTCCCCTGGGAGCAGGACGAACTTTGGCCAGCAGTGGCCACGGTCTGTTCTGCTCACCTCTCCCACACCCACACCCACACCCCCACACACATACAGGCAGAAAGGGGAACAGGAAAACACAGGAGAGTTTCAGGAACAGGACACGTGTGAACTGGCACGTAACTTCATCTCAGGTGCAGAAGAAGTGTGTCCAGAGGCCTCACACATCCAAGCGGAACTGCCCCCTCCTCTTGAACGGCTGTTAATTTTTAACGTAGAGGTGTGTGGTTTTACTATCGGCCCAAGCCGTCAATCACAGAGGGCTTCTCCGAGGCAGCGGAGAAGCTGCCTAATAGGAAAAACACCAGATGTGGGTGCCAGCCGGGGATGCTGGTGAATGTTTACCAGCCAGCTCTGCAAGGCGGGGTTGGGTAGGAAAGGCCCGAGGAGAGGTCCCGGAGCAGGGGCTCGGCCCGGAGGCGCGCACTGGCTCTCCAGACCCCCACACTCTGCTCCGGGTCCCCCGGCACCCCGACTGGCTCCCTGCAGGCCTGGCCAGCTCAGGGGCAGCCCCGTCCCCTCCACGCCTGACACTGCTCCCAGCCTGCTCCCCACCACCACCAAGCAGGGTGTGGCACCAGTGACCCCGCTGTAGGCAGGCCGAGGAGCGGGCAGCTGTGACGTCTGGCATCAGTGACACGAGGCGCGAATCCCAGCTCCACCGCTTCACAGGGGCGTGGCCTCGGGCAAGCGCTGTGTTGGCTTCCCCTCTGCGAAGCGGGCCTGAGGTCGCGACGCAGTTGTCAGGCCCCTAGAAGAGCGCCCAGAGCAGCGTCACCAGCTTCACGGCCAAGGAGGCGGGGAGGGCGGCAGAAGGCGAGACCGACCCTTAGAGGGCGCTCGCGGGTGCCAGGCCCCACAGCTGGCCCTGCCGTGGCGAGCGGGCCCTGCGGGCGTGTCCTGGCTCCGGGCGCTCCTCAGGGCCCCGCGTCCTGTCTCCGCAGGCGTGGCCAGCGTGGTGGTGTCCTTCTTCCTCTGCATGTACTACAACGTGGTCAATGCCTGGGCCTTCTGGTACCTCTTCCACTCCTTCCAGGTGAGCGCCGCGGGCAGCAGCAGGAGGGGTGGGCAGCAGGGCCCGGGGGGTGGGGGTGAGGGGCGCTGGCCTCAAGGGTGCCACGCCAGGCCAGGGGCGGCCAGGCACCCTGGGCCGAGCAGAGTGCTTCTGAGCCGGGGATCCGTGGACCCCTGCTGTTGTGTGTGATGTGTGCATACGTTTTTGGGGAACAGGCCCCCAGATCTCATCAGGCGCTCTCTGAAGGATGTGACCCCCTCCCAAATAGTAAGAACCGCTGCCTGCTGGGCCGGGGGAACCTGTGGGGACAGCTGATGGGGACGGGCCCCCAGCGGAGTGTGACTGCATGGCCTCCCCCCCACTCTGCCTCCTGCCTCTCACCACGTGTCCTCCCAGGTTTCTGACCCCAGCCGGGTCCCTTCTTGTCTTTGCAAAAGTTCTAGAAGAACCACTGTCACCCTGTAACACAAAGATGCGCATTTGAAACATGCATTTCTGATTGTAGCCCTAGTTGATGCTCATTGTAGAAAATGTGGAAGGGACTGGGGCTTGTGGTGAAGAGAGGACCCTAATTCCACGCCGAGAGGGGGTCTTAGTGTCCAAAGCTTCCCCTCGTGGCCTGTGTCCACATCTTTTCCTCCGAGTCTGTCTGTCCGCTCCCAGGGCCCCTCTTCATGCAGCCTCCTGCACCTCAGCCTCTTCCCAGACAGGGAAAGATGGGGAGACGGGAGCCCCCTGGGGGGATGCCTGCCCCTTCACCACGGAGCCAGGCCTTTACGAGCCAGACCCTGTCTCCAAGGTCAGAAGCTATGTGGGCCTGGTCGTGGACTCAGAACTGACCCCAGCTTGTGAGGCCAGTCTCTGGAGCATTTGAGTACACCCTTGAATCTTTGGGGCCCCGAGAAATGCTTGGGTGAATGACCTCAGTAGTCAGGGGCTGGCATCCTTCTCAGAAGATGCTATATCCACATCCAGCGGTAGCTTTCCACTCTGCCACACCCAGGTCATCTGGTTGGAAAATGCCCTGACAGGACGGACTCTGCCCTGAGCTCACCTGTGCCTCCCTTCCTCCCCCTGGGTCAGCCTAGAGTTCCATGAAGACTAATCGCAACTGTGCCCCTCCTCCACCTTCCGGGTGGCAGCGGGGCAGCCTATCTGCTCTCCCGCCTAGGGACCATTCCGTTCCTCCGTGCTGGGCTGCCACGTGTGGCCGGGCAGGCCGATGCCATTCCAACTGCGGCGTTGCCATACGTGCCGCGGGCATTATATACAGGCATCCTGAAGGCCGTTTTCTGAAAGTAGAAGCATTGTGTGAACAAATCAAGATGATTTGACCATTTTCCAAAGGCAAAAATAAAGGATATAAAGTAAGGGGGTACCATTTTCTAACCCTCAGAAGTGTCAAAGTCACGGATTCCTGGAAATCACTTGGCCATTCATTCCAGCCCTCACAGGACCATGTGCCTCTCCCGCATCCCTCTGCCGTGGGGCCGCCTCCATGGTCCCAGAGGAATGACCATGCCACCAGCTGCAGACACTCACTCACACTTGCTCCAGGCCAGCTAGCGCCACCAGCACTTTAGAACTATGCCCTTGTGTAATCACGACCACGCCCTGCGATACTGATGCCCCAGCTTCCAGAGGGGCAAAGTTGGAAGGCTGGATGCAGCAGCCTGGCCGTGGGGTCTGTGCCCTGGTCCAACCAAGTCGGGCTTTCCAGCTTTTCCCCGTGGGAGCTCCAGGCTAATAAGCATGTGAATGCAGGGGTCTCGGCCTCCTCACCTAATGATTCAGGGGGAGAGAGGCTGGGTGCTGAGAAGTGGTCAGTCTAAGTCCTTCCATACTTAAAGCTTCTCCATGCTGGCTGCGAGCTGGAATCACCTGGGGAAGCTTTTAAAACTCAGACCCAGGCCCCACCCAGACCAGTGAAATCTGAGTCACTGCCTATGCAGCCTGGGTGTCAGAGTTTTTAAAGCCTCCCTTCCTCTGAGTGATTTAAGTCATGTTTGTGTAGCCAAGGTTGGCGACCAGGCTGTGCTGAACAACAATGAATGGACGCAGTCAGTCCCCTCTAGGCCAGGCGGATCCAGGGGGGCTGTGCTCTGGGCTTCAGGTCCACAGGGACCCCCCCCGCCTGACGGGGGTGCAGTCCTGGCTGGCACTCCACCTTCGTTTGCTCCACGCGGCCTTTCTCTCCACCAGTCCGCCTCGCTCAGCAGTCCAGCCCGACGGTCTGTGCAGGGTGCTGGTCCATGAGGGTGAAAGTAAAAGCTGCAAGGCCTCGGATGTGAGGCCAGGAGGTCACGCAGCCGCACTTCAGTGCCTCCTGTTGGTCAGACCTGGACACAGGTCAGCCCGGGTCACGGGCAGGGGCAGAGGGCGCCGCCTCTCAAAGGGAGTTGCTGGTGGTCACCTTTGGAAGCATTTTAGGTCAAAGCTAGAAACCGGCTTGGAGGGGTCGTTTTCTGCCAGGGGTCCCAGTAGCACAGGGCCTAAGCACTTTCCAGGTGATAGACGTGGGCTCCAGCTCCTTACCAGCAGAGTGGCCCTAGCCCATCAGGTAATGCTGTTGGGGCTCATTTCTGTTTCCTGTGAAATATAGGGGTTGAAGCCATTGGGGTTAGACTTGCTTCTGTCAGCGGGGAGTTTTTATCTAATGAAATCTGATCCATGTGGGGCTGGTTTTTGGCAGAGCAGAGGTGGGACCCTAACCCCCTCCCTCCCCACTCAGTTCAGCACTTCTCTTTAGCTCTTGGCCTTCAGTCATGTTCATCATACCTGCACCATTTCAGTTCAGTTCAGTCGCTCAGTTGTGTCCAGCTCTTTGCGACCCCATGAACCGCAACACGCCAGGCCTCCCTGTCCATCACCAACTCCTGGAGTTCACCCAAACCCCTGCACCATTTAGGCACTCTGGTTTCTAAGGGAGAGAGAACCCAGCTGGAGCTAGCTGATGCAGAAGAAGCCCTTCCTGGCTCTACCTGCAAAGTCCAGGAGTGGAACTGCTTCAGGTGTAGCTTGACTCAGGCTTAACAGGAGTCATCAGTACCTGCTCGTCCGTCTTAGATACAGAAGAAGGCTGCGGTGGGGACGAACCGCAGCCCCCTCGAACTTCCAGACACAGTGACTGTTAGGAAATGACCATCTCCACCCAGGTAGCGAGGGCAGGACCCAAGTCTTATTCCTGCTGGGACTTGCTAGGGGCTTGTGGAAATAAAGACCACCCAGATGAGAGCAAGCAGAGGCTGTTTATCCAGAGTTTGTTACAACGAGGGAGTCCCATCACTTGCATTTGACAGAGACTCCAGGGCAGGCAGAGGACTGGGGAATTGTGTTGGGTGTGTGACTGGTTAGGGGAGGGTCTCTGGCTTTTTCCTCTTGGTCCTGAGTTGGAGGGAACACAGGTTCAGAAAGCTGCAGTCAGTGACCAAGTCCTGGCCGGTCCGAGCTGATGACTGCAGGCGCTGAGGTTTGGGTTCCTGGGCTGGAGGCTACAGAGGTTGTGGGTCAGAGTTCATTTGTCATAGACAATCTGGCCATTGTCCCTTTGATTCGATCTCTCCCACCCAGCATAGAGCTGAGATGTTTTCAGCAGACACGCACGGGATCGGTGGGAGTGTGGGGCCCCTGCCCGCCTGTCCCTCTGCCCAAGCCCCACCTGTGCCCGGGGTGAGGGAGAGCCTTTGGCTCCTGGTCTGCCTTCAGGAGCTCCTGCCCTTTGGGGACCAGTGACCTCTTCCAAGAGCCTCCCCTCAGGGCCAACTCCCGTCCTCCCACCCTGACCTTTGGCCTCCACCTGCACCTCTGAGTGTAATGTTTCTTTTGACCCCATAGGACCCCCTGCCGTGGTCCGTGTGCCCGCTGAATGGCAACCGCACGGGCTACATTGAGGAGTGTGAAAAGGCCTCTTCCACGCAGTACTTCTGGTACCGTAAGACCCTCAACATCTCGCCGTCCATCCAGGAGAGCGGGGCAGTGCAGTGGGAGCCGGCGCTGTGCCTCATCCTGGCCTGGCTGGTGGTGTACCTGTGCATCCTGCGGGGCACCGAGTCCACCGGCAAGGTAGGACTTAGGGGGTTAGTGCCCCGGGCAGCGGTGAGGCTGCCTCCGCAGCCGGCGCTGGGGAGGAGGGGCGGACGGCGATGCTGGCTTGCATCTAGCCTCCAGAGACGGCCAGCAGTCCTGGAAGTCAGAGCCCTGAATCTTGAAATGAGGGCCTCCCCCGTTCCCGGAAAGATGAGCCTGTCTGTCCCGGTCCCCCGCCCGAACCACCCAGGGGAGCCAGGCAGCTCGACCTAGTTTTCCTCTCTCTGAAAACTTGTCACGTCGATGTCGTCCCCAACACACACTGCACTCAGCCTCAGCTGCACCGCCGGGAGAGCTCCTAGAACTTGGGTCCGACCCTCAGCTTCCGAGACGGTCTGTGTGGGGTTCCCCTGAGCACTGGGACTTTCAAAGCTCTCCAGCTGACCCGAGTGAGCAGCTGAGTCTCAGAACCTTTGGTCCAAGCTGCTTTCCATGACCTAGAGAGCTGTCGGGCCTGATTAGAAACCTCATCTCTTCTGTGTGTCCCTAAGTTTGTGGTCCTGCCAGAGCAGGGACGTTTCTTTGATCCGCTCCGTGTGGAACGTTTTCCTGGAGGGGTTCCCTCACCTCCCATCTCTCTCCAGCGGCAGCAGACGCTCTGGACGCGCGTGTGCCCCCTTCACGCTCAGTCACGCCTCGCAGTCCATCCGTCGTGGGTGGGACACGCCCGTTGTTTCAGTCTTCAGTCCTTCCCAATAGATGTCTCTGTCCGCTCACCTGAGGCTTTCAGAGGTGAAGTCCTGCCCCAGGGCGCCGAGTAGAGAGGGCAGAGCGAGGCAGACCCTGCTTTGGCCCAGAAACTCCCCATTATTTTTGATCGAACACCTCCTGCTGGCCCACACTTTTCAGGACTCAATCAAGCCCAGCTTTTCCCTTCTGAAGGCCGTACGAGTCCACCTGGCCCCTTGCTCCTGGCCAGCTCTGTCACCTTCTCCAGCCCGCCTGTGTCTCTAACACTGGCTGGTCTGTTTACGCCGTTAGTCTTAGCGTGGCGCCATCCTCGCTGTAGCCTGTGGCATCTTTGGATGCGGCGTGCGCGCCTCTCCAGCTGTGGCGTGCGCGCCTCTCTCCGGCTGTGGCGTGTGGTCTCAGGAGGTGTGGTGTGCTGGTTTACTTGCCCCGCAGCACATGGGATCCTAGTTCTCCAACTAGGGATCAGACCCCTGTCCCCTGCACCAGAAGGCGGATCCGTGACCACCGGACCACCAGACCACCAGGGTAGTACCCCCACTGTGTGTTTCTTGAGGCATCAAGACCAGAACTACCCACAGTATTTTAGGTGTCCGGTGACACCCCAGTTCCGTGTCTAGTAGGTTATCTTCTTTCGGTTTCCGGGGCCCCGTGATGGCCAGCATCTTAGTCCCAATAACCCCCATCTCACCATCAAAAAGCTGAGATTCTACAGCAACTCACTCTGTCCCATCTTGAAGTTTGGAGGATATTTTATGCTCAGAAAAATGGTTTCACCACTGGCCTGTGCCAAATTATCATGAACATGATCCAGAAGATTCAAGGGCAGTATCTGCAAATGTGGAGATTCAGTGTTCAGTTCAGTTTAGTTTAGTCGCTCAGTTGTGTCCGACTTTGCGACCCCATGAACCACAGCTCGCCAGGCCTCCCTGTCCATCACCAACTCCCAGAGTCCAGCCAAACCCATGTCCATCGAGTCGGTGATGCCATCCAACCATCTCATCCTCTGTTGTCCCCTTCTCCTCCTTGCCTTCAATCTTTCCCAGCATCAGGGTCTTTTCAAATGAGTCAGCTCTTTGCATCTGGTGGCCAAAATATTGGAATTTCAGCAATGAGGCCATCCCTTTTCCAGATCACTGAGAAACTTGCTAAATGAGGACATGTCATGACATGAAAACTTACTATTTCCTCGGCTTAAGCTACGCCCCTCTCCATGACAAAAGTGCCCAACAGTTGTTAGTTTATGGTGTACAGCAAAGTGATTCAGTTGTGGGTATTCTTTTCATATTCTTTTCCTTTATGGTTTATTACAGGATATTTAGTGCATCCTGTGCTAGACAATAGGGCCTTGCCGTTTATCCATTATATGTATATATATTTTATAGTTTGCATCGGCTAATCCCAGACTCCCAGTGCAACCTCCCCTACCCCCCTTTTTCCTTAGCAACCACAAATCTGTTCTCTGTTTGTTTTATAGATAGGTTCATTTGTGTCATATTTTAGATTCCACGTATAAGTGATATCATATGGTATTTGTCATTCTGACTTACTTCAGTTAGTATAACTTCTGGGTCCATCCATGTCACTGCAGATGGCATGATTTCATTCTCTTTATGGCTGAGTCGGAGAAGGCAATGGCACCCCACTCCAGTACTCTTGCCTGGAAAATCCCATGGACGGAGGAGCCTGGTAGGCTGCAGTCCATGGGGTCGCTAAGAGTCGGACACGACTGAGCAACTTCACTTTCACTTTTCACTTTCATGCACTGGAGAAGGAAATGGCAACCCACTCCAGTATTCTTGCCTGGAGAATCCCAGGGATGGTGGAGCCTGAAGTGACTTAGCAGCAGTAACAGCAGCATGGCTGAGTAATAGTCCATTGCTTACATATATCACATCTTTATTCATCTGTTGATGGACATTCAGGCTGTTCCCATGTCTTGTCTGTCATGAATAGCGCTGCTGTGAACGTAAGGGTGCATGTATCTTTTTTAATTTTAGTTTTGTCTGAATATATGCCCAGGAGTGGGACTGCTGAGTCATATGGCAACTCTAGTTTTCGGAGGCTTTCTCTAGTGGCTGTGCCATCTTACATCCCACCAACAGTGTGGGAGGGCTCCCTTTTCTGCACACTCTCTCCAGCATTTGCTGTTTGCAGACTTTTTTTAATGACGGCCGCTCTGACCGGTGTGAGGCGATGCCTCATTGTAGTTTTGATTTGTCTAGTGACTAGCGACGTTGAACATCTTTTCATGTGCCCATTGTCCATCTGAGTGTCTTTGGGAAAATGTCTATTTAGGGCTCCTGCCCATCTTTGGATTGGGTTGTGTTTTTGTTTTTTGTTGTAGCTGTTACTGAGTCATAGGAGCTCCAACAGCTCTATCCGTGGGGGTGAATTTTGTTAAAGCCTGGGTCCTGTATGTTGGCCTTCTTTGTTGGACTCTGCTTTCGTCCCCTCCCAGGTTTGTTTTCAGAGTATTCACAAACTGTTTTTCCAAGTAGTTCAGGCTGGATCACACATCCAGCAATCCTTCTAGCTTCCCTGACTGGGGAGAGGTGAGCCAGCCTGGTCTCGACTGAAGAGAGCTCTCCAGGAAATGTGCCGACCTGAGGGGGACCAAGGTCACCAAACCTTGCTGACCTCGGGGGCGACCAAGGCCTGGCTCCATGTGTCCAGTGCCCCCTCGTTACAGACGGTGGTCACCCCTCCCCTGTTGTCCTTGATTTCCTTCAGCTCACTGGCCAGATGCCCTCTCTTTCCACTTTCCTGTTCCCATCTTGAACCTGGTTTATCTTCGTGTAATCTCATGTGGCTGAATTACTCATCTTAAGTTACAATATCCTCACTTAAGAAGCAATCATAGAAGACACACCCGACGTCTGCCTGCTGTCCCCAGGGTGACAGGGCAGAGCGCCACTCAGGTGTCCTTGGAAATTCTTGGGAAGATAGTGCCACACCTCAGTGGGAGTGGAGGGCCGGGTGCAGCTGGACTTGAGTCATCAGCTCCGTTTCTCACAGGGGGACCCAAACATGAAGGGAACTGCTTTTACTTAAAAAAAAAAAAAAAAAAGTACAAGAAACAAAAGAAATGAACCCAAAACAATCCCCCTTGCCAAAGAAGATAACCAAGCAAACAAAAAAATTGAGCAAAGTGTTTGAAAAGGGGCTCTGGTGCGCATATGAGTTGATCTGCAGAAAAACTAATTCCAGCCCCGTGTGGGCATCCGTGCACTCCAAGGCCTCCATTGTAAGACTTTGTGGAAAAATGGCCCAGTGTGGAGAGGCTACTTGCAAAGCTACCATGAAAGTCAAAGATACAACATCAGTGAACCCGTGACATACGTCAGCAGGGAAAGAACTGGTTGACAAAAAACCTCCCACTGATATGCGCCTTTAAAGCCCAGGGAAGGCCTCTCTCACCTTCTGAGGTGGCCCACACTCTGTATGTGGGGTGTGCTTCCCTCTAAATACATCCCCTTCGTACCTTAAAGAAAAGCCCGTGGAAGTGAGGCCTTGCTTGAAAGCCGTTGCATTGCTATTGTATTTTTCACAGGAACACCAGGTGGCACTGCTTTTCCTTTATACACTCACGGCCAAGCTTGTCTCGGGCCCCAGGCCTGGGGGTGCCTGACCTTCCTCCAAGCTCCTGGGTTTTTTTTCCTTTCAGAGACGATATAAATCCTGTGTGACTGCTTCCTGCTCTGCTTGGGCCATGAGGAAGCTCAGATCAGCCTGGCTCAGAATCTGGGTGGCACCTCACCTCTATCTGTGAGCCGCCTTTTCCTCGGGGTGCACCTTCCTGTTGCCCACATTTTCTTTTTACACGGATATCTCATGATGTATTCCTGTGGGCAGCCTCGAGTCCTTTCTGGAATAAGGTTGAGTTGCAGGGAGGCTGGAGGACAGAGCTTTCCAGGACCTGTTCCTCTTCTCCACTGAACAGGAGATTTCCTGGGGGTCACATGCGTGGGCATCCATGTCCACCACCCAGTTCCCCAAACTCAGAACCCGTGTCTGACCAAGAACCACAATACCTTCCCAGCTGTCGGTCACCCAAACAGCCAAGATGGCGCTGTGGCGTTCTGTGGGGATGGCGGGTCTGCCTTCCTTGGGCCTAAGGGCCCTGTAGTCCCCGCTTCTCCAGGGAGCTGACTCTGTGCTCTGGGGCCCACAGGTGGTATACTTCACTGCATTGCTGCCCTACTGTGTGCTCATCATCTACCTGGTCAGGGGCCTCACGCTCCATGGAGCCACCAATGGCCTGGCATACATGTTCACTCCCAAGGTATGGGCTGGAGGGGAGGGGCCCCAAGGGTACCCCCATTCATTCCCCCACCTTCCAGGATGGGTGGAAGGGGGAGACCAAGCGGGAGTGGAGCAGTCGTGAGCCCACCAGGCAGTGAGGGTCGTGGCTTCCCTGTCCTCAGCCAGGGAGCCCCCACGCCTGTGAATGCTGGGGCGTGACCCTGTGGTCCACCTTCATGCTCATCCTCACTGCCCCCAACCTCTGCTGCCCCAGCCTCACATTGGGCCTTTGCCCCAGTCTCACCCCAAACCCTACACTCCAGCTGCGGACCAAGTTGTTCACCAGGAGCATCCCTGCAGTCAGCTCACCCTCCTGCTTGCACTTCTAGGCACCCCTTTCCCTATGGGGTGAACCCACACACGGCAGGGCCCCCTGTGATCCTGCCCCAGGCACCCCATAGCTGATGCTCATCGAGAGAGCCCCTGTTGCCTTTGGGATGGGACAGTCATTTAGCAAGTCTGGTCCCTGGAAACAGTGACTGGAGCAGCATTGCCCCTAACGTCAGTGCCGGGGCACAAGTCAGCCTTGGGCACCAGCACCTCCATTTCTGGAGGCCAAGACCCATGCAGTGCATGGGTCATGGATCAGGGGCTCAATTCCTTTGAGAACTATTTTATCTGACACCGTCTCCTCTGGGTAAGAGGCAGTGGAGGCTGTGACATGAGGATGTGTTTTATCTGCTGAGAACCTGGCCCTGCCAGGTTCGAGCCTCAGGTCTGCCCTGGCTGGCTGTGTGCCGCAGGCCAGTTCCTTCCCCTCTCTGGGCCCCTACCCCCTGCTGGTCTGAGACCCTGGGGTTCCCACCTGGGGTTCACCCACCCTGTCCCCACTGGCTTTCCCCCCCCAATCACTCCCCACAGATGGAGCAGTTGGCCAACCCCAAGGCCTGGATCAACGCAGCCACCCAGATCTTCTTCTCACTCGGCCTGGGGTTTGGCAGCCTCATCGCCTTTGCCAGCTACAACGAGCCCTCCAACAACTGCCAGAAGCACGCCATCATCGTGTCCATCATCAACAGCTCCACCTCCATCTTTGCCAGCATCGTCACCTTCTCCATCTATGGCTTCAAGGCCACCTTCAACTACGAGAGCTGCTTGAACAAGTAAGCCTGGGCCACCTGGTGAGCCCCAGGCCTCAAGGGGGGCAGTGAGCCTGCAAAGGCCTGAGCTGAAGGGCCTCTGAGAAGAGGCAGAGCCCAGAAATCAAGGGGTATTTTGATACCCCTTGGGGCAAAGGGCACTGTCTTTGCCCCCCTCGATCCAGGGTTCAAATCAGAACCACCAGCGTCTGCCTGAGGGGATGAAGGCAGTTTTGTGTATTCAGAGCACTTAGCACCAAAGGGCATTCAACACATGAGAAACTAGCTTCTTCTGCCCCATCTCCCCCGCCTCAGAGGTAACCAAGAGCTCCCCAGCTGAGCCGTGGAGCTTGCAGAATCTTTCTGGCGCCCCCTTACCCAAAACAAGAAACATCATCCAGAAGGTATGCTGTCCAGTACAGCAATCCCTAGCCACAATGGGCTATTTACAAATTTAAATGTAAATTGATTTAACATTAGCTAAAGTTTTGTTCTGTTATTGTCGTTCAGTGGCTAAGTCTTGTCTGACTTTGCCACCCCATGGACTGCAGCACACCAGGCTTCCCTGTCGTTCACTGTCTCCCAGAGTTTGCTCAAACTCATGTCCATTGAGTCAGTGATGCCATCCAAACATCTCATCCTCTGTCACCCCCTTCTCCTGCCTTCAATCTTGCCCAGCATCAGGGTCTTTTCCAGTGAGTCAGCTCTTCGCATCAGGTGGCGAGAGTATTAGAGCTTCAGCATCAGTCCTTCCAATGAATATTCAGGGTCGATGTCCTTTTAGGATTGACTGGTTTAATCTTTTGCTGTCCAAGGCACTCTCAAGAACCTTCTCCAGCACCACAGTTCAAAAGCATCCATTCTTGATTTAAGATTGGTCTCCATCTTGGTGTAAGGTAGTTGAAATCAGCCTGTCAGTGGCTCTAGCCTCATTCGAGTACTCAGTGGCCACATGTGGCGAGTGGGTACAAGGTTGGAAAGCACTGATGTAGAACTTGCCCATCGTCGCTGGAGGTTCTCTGACAACGCTGATCCTGAGGTTAAAATAGCCCACCCAGCCATGTGGGTTTGGTTCCTTTGGTCATCACTGTTTCTATCTGAGGCTCCTTCAAAGTCATTTACAATCACCCTGTCCTTTAAAAGCTCACCAGTCAACACATTCCCTAGGTGGGAGAGCGTTTGGCGACAGCCACCTTTATAACCAACTGCTGTGCTCTGCAGGGTGATTCTGCTGCTGACCAATTCTTTCGACCTTGAAGATGGCTTTTTGACAGCCAACAACCTGGAGCAAGTGAAAGATTACCTGGCGTCTGCGTACCCCAGCAAGTACAGTGAGGTGTTCCCACAGATTAAAAACTGCAGCTTGGAAACGGAGCTGGAGACGGTAAGCTGCTGGCAAAATCTTGACTTGTTTCACCCACACGCTTCACAGGGGCCTTTGACCCTGCCCATGAGAAAGAGCGACTTGAGGGGTACACACACCCCGTGAAAATCAGGGAAAACTCTGAATTGTCTTCCCTGCACCTCTTAGAGGACGAGCGCCCTGCCCACCATTCTCCCGGTGCTGCACGGGCATCCCAGTCACTACACAGCTCCTTTGGGACCCCTGTGTCCTTTGCTTCTTTAACTTGGCTCTTTTCAAAATTTAAAAATAGAAGAAAGGATGAAGAGTAATTAAACAAACTCCCACCTGTCCACCTCTCAGAATGAAAAATTTAAACATTTTGTCAATTTGGGGCTCAGATTTTCTTTTTTATGTAAAAGGAAAGAACATTTTAGGGACAAAGGTAGAATTCTCTTTGTTACTCTCCCGAAAAATCTATCCTACTCCCAGAGCCCAGAACCTTCGTTCTGATGACTTTATTTCCCATATATATCATGGGTAATGTTGTTGTTTTTCTTGGCAGTTTTTAAGTGGAAATAAATGGTCCTGAGAGAGACCTTTCTCATTCAGCATTTTATTTGAGATTGTTCTATGGGGATACATATGGACTTCCATTCATTCACTGTAAGAGTGACATTTTGTTCTATCATAAATATCCCACACTTGACTGAACCTGAGCCACCGGCACTGGAAGCCTGGGGTCCCCAGCTGGACCCCCAGAGAATTCTCTGTGACCTTCCCCACGGATAAATATTAGGGTTTTTCAAAAAACTTCTGCTGCAAAAATCGCTCTTGAATACATTTTACAGAATTAAATCACTATGCTGGGACCTCTATTTTTAAAAATATTAAAAAAAAAATTGAACTCTGCTTGATTTAAAATCTGTTATTTTCTTATAAACATCACAGTGATTCAGTTACACATAAATTTTTCTTCATATACTTTTGCATTAAGGGTTTGTATAGATTATTTAATACAGTTCCTTGTGCTATAAGTATTACCTTGTTTATCCAATATATCAATAGAAGTGTGTGTGTGTGTAAGTTTTCATCTCCAGGTTCTAACTCTCAATTCAACCTTCCTCAGCACCACCCTCCATGCAATCACAAGAATATTCTCAATGTTTGTGGCTTTCTTCTTTCATAGAAAAGTTCCTTTTAGTCATATTATTTTGTAAATTATTATTAATATAATTTTATTTTATAATGAGTACAGTTGATTCACGCTATTGTGTTTGTTTTGGGTATCCATCAACTTCAAACAGTTATACATAAAAGTATATCTATTATTTTTCAGATTCTTTTCCCATATAGGTTATTAAAGACTGTAGAGTACAATTTCCTGTGTTATAGAGTAGGTATAATTGATACCTATTTTATATATATATTAGTGTGTATGTATTAATTCCAACTTCAAAATTTATACTTCCCTGACCTGGCTTTTCCTCTGTGGTAACCATAAGTTTCTTTGTAAATCTAAGAGTCTGTTGCTATTTTGTAAACAACTACATTGATATCCATTTTTAAAATTTATTTATTTATTTAAATTTATTCATTTTAATTGGAGGCTAATTACTTTACAATATTGTAGTGGTTTTGCCATACACTGACATGAATCAGCCTCGGGTGTACACGTGTTCCCCATGCTGAACTCCACTCCCACCTCCCTCCCCATCCCATTCCTCTGGGTCATCCCAGTACACCAGCCCTGAGCACCCTGTCTCATGCATCGAACCAGGACTGGCGATCTGTTTCACATATGATAACATACATGTTTCAATGCCATTCTCTGATATCATCCCGCCCTCACCATCTCCCACAGAGTCCAAAAGACCATTCTATACATCTGTGTCTCTTTTGCTGTCTTGCATATAGGGTTATCATTACTATCTTTCTGAATTCCATATATATGCATTGGCTATGGTTTTTCCTGTGGTCATGTATGGATGTGAGAGTTGGACTATGAAAAAAGCTGAGCGCTGAAGAATTGAATCTATTTAGTTCTTTGGCCCATTTTGAACTGTGGTGTTGGAGAAGACTCTTGAGAGTCCCTTGGACTGCAAGGAGATCCAACCAGTCCATTCTGAATGAGATCAGCCCTGGGTTTCTTTGGAAGGAATGATGCTAAAGCTAAAACTCCAGTCCTTTGGCCACCTCATGCGAAGAGTTGACTCATTGGAAAAGACTCTGATGCTGGGAGGGATTGGGGGCAGGAGAAGGGGACGACGGAGGATGAGATGGCTGGATGGCCATCACTGACTCGACGGACGTGAGTCTGAGTGAACTCCAGGAGTTGGTGATGGACAGGGAGGCCTGACGTGCTGCGATTCATGGGGTCGCAAGGAGTTGGACACGACTGAGCGACTGAACTGAACTGAACTGATACTGTACTGATGTTTTTCTTTCTGGCTTACTTCACTCTGTATAATAGGCTCCAGTTTCATCCACCTCATTAGAACTGATTACAATGTATTCTTTTTAATGGCTGCGTAATACTCCATTGTGTATATGTACCACAGCTTTCTTATCCATTTGTCTGCTGATGGGCATCTAGGTTGCTTCCATGTCCTGGCTATTATAAACAGTGCTGCAATGAACATTGGGGTACACGTGTCTCTTTCACTTCTGGTTTCCTCAGTGTATATGCCCAGCAGTGGGATTGCTGGGTCGTATGGCAGTTCTATTTCCAGTTTTTTAAGGAATTTCCACACTGTTCTCCACAGTGGCTGTACTAGTTTGCATTCCCACCGACAGTGTAAGAGGGCCCTTTTCTCCACACCCTCTCCAGCATTTACTATTTGTAGACTTTTTGATAGTAGCCATTCTGACTGGAATGAAATGGTACCTCATTGTGGTTTCGATTTGCATTTCTCTGATAATGAGTGATGTTGAGCATCTTTTCATGTGTTTGTTAGCCATCTGTATGTCTTCTTTGGAGAAATGTCTATTTAGTTCTTTGGCCCATTTTTTGATTGGGTTGTTTATTTTTCTGGAATTGAGCTGCAGGAGTTGCTTGTATATTTTTGAGATTGGTTCTTTGTCAGTTGCTTCATTTGCTATTATTTTCTCCCATTCTGAAGGCTGTCTTTTCACCTTGCTTACAGTTTCCTTTGTTGTGCAAAACCTTTTAAGTTTAATTAGGTCCCATTTGTTTATTTTTGCTTTTATTTCCAATATTCTGGGAGGTGGGTCATAGAGGATCCTACTGTGATTTATGTTGGAGAGTGTTTTGCCTATGTTTTCCTCTAGGAGTTTTATAGTTTCTGGTCTTACGTTTACATCTTTAATCCATTTTGAATTTATTTTTGTGTATGGTGTTAGAATGTGTTCTAGTTTCATTCTTTTACAAGTGGTTGACCAGTTTTCCCAGCACCACTTGTTAAAGAGATTGTCTTTAATCCATTGTATATTCTTGCTTCCTTTGTCAAAGATAAGGTGTCCATAGGTGCATGGATTTATCTCTGGGCTTTCTATTTTGTTCCATTGATCCATATTTCTGTCTTTGTGCCAGTACCATACTGTCCTGATGACTGTGGCTTTGTAGTATAGCCTGAAGTCAGGCAGGTTGATTCCTCCAGTTCCATTCTTCTTTCTCAAGACTGCTTTGGCTATTTGAGGTGTTTTTTGTTTTTTTTTTTTACCTTCTTTTTTCTTTTTTAAATTTATTTATTTTTTAAAATTTAAATTTATTCATTTTAATTGGAGGCTAATTACTTTACCATATTGTATTGGTTTTGCCGTACATCAACATGAATCCACCAGGGGTGTACATGTGTTCCCCATCCTGAATCCCCCTCCCACCTCCCTCCCTGTACCATCCCTCTGGGTCATCCCAGTGCGCCAGCCCCAAGCATCCTGTATCCTGCATTGAACCTGGACTGGCGTTTAGTTTCTTATATGATATTATATGTGTTTCAATGCTATTCTCCCAAATCATCCCACCCTCTCCGTCTCCCACAGAGTCCAAAAGACTGTTCTATACCTCTGTGTCTCTTTTGCTGTCTCACATACACTGTTATCATTACCATCTTTTTAAATTCCATATATATGCATTGTATACTGTATTGGTGTTTTTCTCTCTGGCTTACCTCACTCTGTATAATAGGCTCCAGTTTCATCCACCTCATTAGAACTGATTAAAATGTATTCTTTTTAATGGCTGAGTAATATTCCATTGTGTATATGTACCACAGCTTTCTTATCCATTCATCTACTGATGGACATCTAGGTTGCTTCCATGTCCTGGCTATTATAAACAGTGCTGCGATGAACATTGGGGTACACGTGTCTCTTTCACTTCTGGTTTCCTCAGTGTATATGCCCAGCAGTGGGATTGCTGGGTCGTATGGCAGTTCTATTTCCAGTTTTTTAAGGAATTTCCACACTGTTCTCCATAGTGGCTGTACTAGTTTGCATTCCCACCGACAGTGTAAGAGGGTTCCCTTTTCTCCACACCCTCTCCAGCATTTATTGCTTGTAGACTTTTGGATCGCAGCCATTCTGACTGGAATGAAATGGTACCTCATTGTGGTTTTGATTTGCATTTCTCTGATAATGAGTGATGTTGAGCATCTTTTCATGTGTTTGTTAGCCATCTGTATGTCTTCTTTGGAGAAATGTCTATTTAGTTCTTTGGCCCATTTTTTGATTGGGTTGTTTATTTTTCTGGAATTGAGCTGCAGGAGTTGCTTGTATATTTTTGAGATTAATTGTCAGTTGCTTCATTTGCTATTATTTTCTCCCATTCTGAAGGCTGTCTTTTCACCTTGCTTATAGTTTCCTTTGTTGTGCAGAAGCTTTTAATTTTAATTAGGTCCCATTTGTTTATTTTTGCTTTTATTTCCAATATTCTGGGAGGTGGGTCATAGAGGATTCTGCTGTGATTTATGTTGGAGAGTTTTTTGCCTATGTTTTCCTCTAGGAGTTTTATAGTTTCTGGTCTTTTGTTTACATCTTTAATCCATTTTGAGTTTATTTTTATGAATGGTGTTAGAAAGTGTTCTAGTTTCATTCTTTTACAAGTGGTTGACCAGTTTTCCCAGCACCACTTGTTAAAGAGATTGTCTTTAATCCATTGTATATTCTTGCTTCCTTTGTCAAAGATAAGGTGTCCATAGGTGCATGGATTTATCTCTGGGCTTTCTATTTTGTTCCATTGATCCATATTTCTGTCTTTGTGCTGGTACCATACTGTCCTGATGACTGTGGCTTTGTAGTATAGCCTGAAGTCAGGCAGGTTGATTCCTCCAGTTGCATTCTTCTTTCTCAAGACTGCTTTGGCTATTTGAGGTGTTTGTTTTTTTTTTCCACCTTCTTTTTTCTATTTATTTATTTAGTAAAATTTAAATTTATTTATTTTAACTGGAGGCTAATTACTTTACAATATTGTATTGGTTTTGCCATACATCAACATGAATCCACCAGGGGTGTACATGTGTTCCCCATCCTGAATCCCCCTCTCACCTCCCTCCCTGTACCATCCCTCTGGGTCATCCCAGTGCGCCAGCCCCAAGCATCCTGTATCCTGCATCGAACCTGGACTGGAGATTAGTTTTTTATATGATATTATATGCGTTTCAATGCCATTCTCCCAAATCATCCCATCCTCTCCCTCTCTCATTCTTCTTTCTCAAGATTGCTTTGGCTATTCGAGGTTTTTTGTATTTCCATAAAAATTGTGAAATTATTTCTCCTAGCTCTGTGAAAAATACCATTGGTAGCTTGATAGGGATTGCATTGAATCTATAGATTGCTTTGGGTAATATACTCATTTTTACTATATTGATTCTTCCAATCCATGAACATGGTATGTTTCTCTATTAGTGTCCTCTTTGATTTCTTTCACCAGTGTTTTATAGTTTTCTATATATAGGTCTTCAGTTTCTTTCAGTTCAGTTCACTCCCTCAGTCGTGTCCGCCTCTTTGCGACCCCATGAATTGCAGCACACCAGGCCTCCCTGTCCATCACCAACTCCCAGAGTTCACTCAGACTCACGTCCGTCGAGTCAGTGATGCCATCCAGCCATCTCATCCTCTGTCGTCCCCTTCTCCTCCTGCCCCCAATCCCTCCCAGCATCAGAGTCTTTTCCAATGAGTCAAGTCTTCGCATGAGGTGGCCAAAGTACTGGAGTTTCAGCTTTGGCATCAGTCCTTCCAAAGAAATCCAGGGGCTGATCTCGTTCAGAATGGACTGGTTGGATCTCCTTGCAGTCCAAGGGACTCTCAAGAGTCTTCTCCAACACCACAGTTCAAAAGCATCAATTCTTCAGTGCTCAGCTTTCTTCACAGTCCAACTCTCACATCCATACATGACCACTGGAAAAACCATAGCCTTGACTAGACGGACCTTTGTTGGCAAAGTAGTGTCTCTGCTTTTCAATATGCTATCTAGATTGGTCATAACCTTCCTTCTAAGGAGTAAGTGTCTTGTAATTTCATGGCTGCAGTCACCATCTGTAGTGATTTTGGAGCCCAAAAACATAAAGTCTGACACTGTTTCCACTGTTTCCCTATCTATTTCCCATGATGTGATGGGACCAGATGCCATGATCTTCGTTTTCTGAATGTTGAGTTTTAAGCCAACTTTTTCATTCTCCACTTTCATCAAGAGGCTTTTTAGTTCCTCTTCACTTTCTGCCATAAGGGTGGTGTCGTCTGCATATCTGAGGTTATTGATATTTCTCCCGGCAATCTTGATTCCAGCTTGTGCTTCTTCCAGCCCAGCGTTTCTCATGATGTACTCTGCATATAAGTTAAATAAGCAGGGTGACAATATACAGCCTTGATGTACTCCTTTGCCTATTTGGAACCAGTCTGTTGTTCCATGTCCAGTTCTAACTGTTGCTTCCTGACCTGCATACAGGTTTCTCAAGAGGCAGGTCAGGGGTCTGGTATTCCCATCTCTTTCAGAATTCTCCACAGTTTATTGTGATCCACACAGTCAAAGGCTTTGGCATAGTCAATAAAGCAGAAATAGATGTTTTTCTGGAACACTCTTGCTTTTTCGATGATCCAGCAGATGTTGGCAATTTGATCTCTGGATCCTCTGCCTTTTCTGAAACCAGCTTGAACATCTGGAAGTTCATAGTTCATGTATTGCTGAAGCCTCGCTTGGAGGATTTTGAGCATTACTTTACTAGTGTGTGAGATGCGTGCAATTGTGCAGTAGTTTGAGCATTCTTTGGCATTGCCTTCCTTTGGGATTGGAATGAAAACTGACCTTTTCCAGTCCTGTGGCCACTGTTAAGTTTTCCAAATTTGCTGGCATATTGAGTACAGTGCTTTCACAGCATCATCTTTCAGGATTTGAAATAGCTCAACTGGAATTCCATCACCTCCACTAGCTTTGTTCATAGTGATGCTTTCTAAGGCCCACTTGACTTCACATTCCAGGATGTCTGGCTCTAGGTGAGTGATCACACCATCGTGACTATCTGGGTCATGAAGATCTTTTTTGTACAGTTCTTCTGTGTATTCCTGCCACCTCTTCTTAATATCTACTGCTTCTGTTAGGTCCATACCATTTCTGTCCTTTATTGAGTCCATCTTTGCACGAAATGTTCGCTTGGTACCTCTAATTTTCTTGAAGAGATCCCTAGTCTTTCCCATTCTGTTGTTTTCTTCTGTTTCTTTGCATTGATCGCTGAGGAAGGCTTTCTTAACTCTTCTTGCTATTCCTTGGAACTCGACATTCAGATGCTTATATCTTTCCTTTTCTCCTTTGCTTTTCGCTTCTCTTCTTTTCACAGCTATTTGTAAGGCCTCCTCAGACAGCCATTTTGCTATTTTGCATGTCTTTTCCATGGAGATGGTCTTGATCCCTGTCTCCTGTACAATGTCATGAACCTCCGTCCATAGTTCATCAGGCACTCTATCAGATCTAGTCCCTTAAATTTATTTCTTACTTCCACTGTATAATCATAAGGGATTTGATTTAGGTCATACCTGAATGGTCTAGTGGTTTTCCCTACTTTCTTCAATTTAAGTCTGAATTTGGCAATAAGGAGTTCATGATCTGAGCCACAGTCAGCTCCTGGTCTTGTTTTTGCTGACTGTATAGAGCTTGTCCATTTTTGGCTGCAAAGAATATAATCAGTCTGATTTCGGTGTTGACCATCTGGTGATGTCCATGTGTAAAGTCTTCTCTTGTGTTGTTGGAATAGTGTTTGCTATGACCAGTGCATTTTCTTGGCAAAACTCTATTGGCCTTTGCCCTGCTTCATTCTGTATTCCAAGGCCAAATTTGCCTGTTACTCCAGGTGTTTCTTGACTTCCTACTTTTGCATTCCAGTCCCGTATAATGAAAAGGACATCTTTTTTGGGTGTTAGTTCTAAAAGGTCTTGTAGGTCTTCATAGAACCGTTCAACTTCAGCTTCTTCAGCATTACTGGTTGGGGCATAGACTTGGATTACTGTGATATTAAATGGTTTACCTTGGAAACGAACAGGGATCATTCTGTCATTTTTGAGATTGCATCCAAGTACTGCATTTCAGACTCTCTTGTTGACCATGATGGCTACTTCATTTATTCTGAGGGATTCCTGCCCACAGTAGTAGATATAATGGTCATCTGAGTTAAATTCACCCATTCCAGTCCATTTTAGTTCGCTGATTCATAGAATGTTGACATTCACTCTTGCCACCTCTTATTTGACTACTTCCAATTTGCCTTGAATCATGGACCTGACATTCCAGGTTCCTATGCAATATTGCTCTTTACAGCATTGGACCTTGCTTCTATCACCAGTCACATCCACAACTGGGTATTGTTTTTGCTTTGGCTCCATCCCTTCATTCTTTATGGAGTTATTTCTCCACTGATCTCCAGTAGCATATTGGGCCCCTACTGACCTGGGGAGTTCCTCTTTCAGTATCCTATCATTTTAGTTTCTTTAGGTAGATATATCTCTAAGTATTTTATTCTTTTTGTTGCAATGGTGAATGGAATTGTTTCCTTAATTTCTCTTTCTGTTTTCTCATTATTAATGTATAGGAATGCAAGGGATTTCTGTGTGTTGATTTTATATCCTGCAACTTTACCATATTCATTGATTAGCTCTAGTAATTTTCTGGTGGAGTGTTTAGGGTTTTCTATGTAGAAGATCATGTCATCTGCAAACAGTGAGAGTTTTACTTCTTCTTTTCCAATCTGGATTCCTTTTATTTCTTTTTCTGCTCTGATTGCTGTGGCCAAAACTTCCAAAACTATGTTGAATACTAGTGGTGAAAGTAGCAGTGGGCACCCTTGTCTTGTTCCTGGCTTTAGGGGAAATGCTTTCAATTTTTCACCATTGAGGATAATGTTTGCTGTGGGTTTGTCACATATAGCTTTTATTATGTTGAGGAGATAGCATATTGAAAAGCAGAGACATTATTTTGCCAACAAAGGTCCGTCTAGTCAAGGTTATGGTTTTTCCAATGGTCATGTATGGATGTGAGAGTTGGACTGTGAAGAAGGCTGAGCGCCGAAGAATTGATGCTTTTGAACTGTGGTGTTGGAGAAGACTCTTGAGAGTCCCTTGGACTGTTAGGAGATCCAACCAGTCCATTCTGAAGGAGATCAGCCCTGGGATTTCTTTGGAAGGACTGATGCTAAAGCTGAAACTCCAGTACTTTGGTCACCTCATGCGAAGAGTTGACTCATTGGAAAAGACTCTGATGCTGGGAGGGATTGGGG
Organism: Bubalus bubalis; assembly: GCF_019923935.1. Taxonomy (NCBI): domain Eukaryota; kingdom Metazoa; phylum Chordata; class Mammalia; order Artiodactyla; family Bovidae; genus Bubalus; species Bubalus bubalis. The sequence goes on from NC_059177.1 coordinate 53,394,742, forward strand.
GCAGGAGGAGAAGGGGACGACAGACGATGAGATGGCTGGATGGCATCACTGACTCGACGGATGTGAGTCTGAGTGAACTCCAGGAGTTGGTGATGGACAGGGAGGCTTGGTGTGCTGCGATTCATGGGGTCACAAAGAGTCGGACACGACCGAGTAACTGAACTGAACTGATGTTCCTTCTATTCCTTCTTTCTGGAGAGTTTTTATCATAAATGGATGTTGAATTTTGTCAAAGGCTTTCTCTGCATCTATTGACATAATCATATGGCTTTTATTTTTCAGTTTGTTAATGTGGTGTATTACATTGATTGATTTGTGGATATTGAAGAATCCTTGCATCCCTGGGATAAAGCCCACTTGGTCATGGTGTATGATCTTTTTAATGTATTGTTGGATTCTGATTGCTAGAATTTTGTTAAGGATTTTTGCATCTAAGTTCATCAAGAGTTGACTCAGTGGAAAAGACTCTGATGCTGGGAGGGATTGGGGGCAAGAGGTGAAGGGGACGACAGAGGATGAGATGGCTGGATGGCATCACTGACTCGAGGGACATGAGTCTCAGTGAACTCCGGGAGATGGTGATGGACAGGGAGGCCTGGTGTGCTGTGATTCATGGGGTTGCAGAGTTGGACACGACTGAGCAACTCATCTGATCTGATCATCAGTGATATTGGCCTGTAGTTTTCTTTTTTGTGGCATCTTTGTCAGGTTTTGGTATTAGGGTGATGGTGGCCTCATAGAATGAGTTTGGAAGTTTACCTTCCTGTGCAGTTTTCTGGAAAAGTTTGAGTAGGATAAGTGTTAGCTCTTCTCTAAATTTTTGGTAGAATTCAGCTGTGAAGCCATCTGGACCTGGGCTTTTGTTTGCTGGAAGATTTCTGATTACAGTTTCAATTTCTGTGCTTGTGATGGGTCTGTTAAGATTTTCTATTTCTTCCTGGTTCAGTTTTGGAAAGTTATACTTTTCTAAGAATTTGTCCATTTCTTACACGTTGTCCATTTTATTGGTATATAATTGCTGAGAGTAGTCTCTTATGATCCTTTGTGTTTCTGTGTTGTCTGTTGTGATCTCTCCATTTTCATTTCTAATTTTATTGATTTGATTTTTCTTTCTTTGTTTCTTGATGAGTCTGGCTAATGGTTTATAAATTTTATTTATCCTTTCAAAGAACCAGCTTTTAGCTTTGTTGATTTTTGCTATGGTCTCTTTTGTTTCTTTTGCATTTATTTCTGCCCTGATTTTTAAGATTTCTTTTCTTCTAGTAACCCTGGGGTTCTTCATTTCTTCCTTTTATAGTTGCTTTTGGTGTAGAGTTAGATTATTTATTTGACTTTTTTCTTGTTTTTGAGGTATGCCTGTATTGCTATGAACTTTCCCCTTATCACTGATTTTACAGTGTCCCACAGGTTTTGTGTTGTTGTGTTTTCATTTTCATTCATTTCTATGCATATTTTTATTTCTTTTTTTATGTCTTCTGTGATTTGTTGGTTATTCAGCAGCGTGTTGTTCAGCCTCCATATATTGGAATTTTTAATAGTTTTTCTCCTGTAACTGACATCTAATCTTACTGCATTGTGGTCAGAAAAGATGCTTGGAATGATTTCAATTTTTTTGAATTTACCAAGGCTAGATTTATGGCTCAGGATGTGATCTATCCTGGAGAAGGTTCCGTGTGCGCTTGAGAAAAGGGTGAAATTCATTGTTTTGGGGTGAAATGTCCTATAGATATCAATTAGGTCTAACTGGTCTATCGTATCATTTAAAGTTTGTGTTTCCTTGTTAATTTTCTGTTTAGTTGATCTATCCATAGGTGTTAGTGGGGTATTAAAGTCTCCCACTATTATTGTGTTATTGTTAATTTCCCCTTTCATACTTGTTAGCATTTGTCTTACATTTTGTGGTGCTCCTATGTTGGGTGCATATATATTTATAATTGTTATATCTTCTTCTTGGATTGATCCTTTGATCATTATGTAGTGTCCTTCTTTGTCTCTTTTCACACCTTTGTTTTAAAGTCTATTTTATCTGATGTGAGTATTGCTACTCCTGCTTTCTTTTGGTTTCTATTTGTGTGGAATATCTTTTTCCAGCCCTTCACTTTCAGTCTGTATGTGTCCCTTGTTCTGAGGTGGGTCTCTTGTAGACAACATATATAGGGATCTTGTTTTTGTATCCATTCAGCCAGTCTTTGTCTTTTGGTTGGGGCATTCAACCCATTTATGTTTAAGGTAATTATTGATAAGTATGATCCCGTTGCCATTTACTTTGTTGTTTTGGGTTCGAGTTTATACACCCTTTTTGTGTTTCCTGTCTAGAGAACATCCTTTAACATTTGTTGGAGAGCTGGTTTGGTAGTGCTGAATTCTCTCAGCTGTTGCTTGTCTGTAAAGCTTTTGATTTTTCCTTCATATTTGAATGAGATCCTTGCTGGGTACAGTAATCTGGGCTGTAGGTTATTTTCTTTCATCACTTTAAGGGTGTCCTGCCACTCCCTCCTGGCCTGAAGAGTTTCTATTGAAAGATCAGCTGTTATCCTTATGGGAATCCCCTTATGTGTTATTTGTTGTTTTTCCCTTGCTGCTTTTAATATTTGTTCTTTGTGTTTGATCTTTGTTGATTTAATTAATATGTGTGTTGGGGTGTTTCTCCTTGGGTTATCCCGTTTTGGACTCTCTGGGTTTCTTGGACTTGGATGATTATTTCTTTCCCCATTTTAGGGAAGTTTTCAACTATTATCTCCTCAAGTATTTTCTCATGGTCTTTCTTTTTGTCTTCTTCTGGGACGCCTATGATTTGAATGTTGGAGTGTTTAATATTATCCTGGAGGTCTCTGAAATTGTCCTCAATTCTTTTAATTAGTTTTTCTTTTTTCCTCTCTGATTCATTTATTTCTACCATTCTATCTTCTACTTCACTAATCCTATCTTCTGCCTCAGTTATTCTACTATTTGTTGCCTCCAGAGTGTTTTTGATCTTATTTATTGTATTATTCATTATATATTGACTCTTTTATTTCTTCTAGGTCCTTGTTAAACCTTTCTTGCATCTTCTCAATCCTTGTCTCCAGGTTATTTATCTGTGATTCCATTTTGATTTCAAGACTTTGAATCATTTTCACTATCATTATTCTGAATTCTTTATCAGGTAGGTTCCCTATCTCTTCCTCTTTTGTTTGGTTTGGTGGGCATTTATCCTGTCCCTTTACCTGCTGGGTATTCCTCTGTCTCTTCATCTTGTTTATATTGCTGAGTTTGGGGTGGTCTTTCTGTTGTCTGGCAGTTTATGGAGTTCTCTTTATTGTGGAGGTTCCTCGCTGTGGGTGGGGTTGTACAGGTGGCTTGTCAAGGTTTCTTGGTTAGGGAAGCTTGTGTCAGTGTTCTGGTGGGTGGAGCTGTATTTCTTCCCTCTGGAGTGCAATGAAGTGTCCAGTAATGAGTTATGAGATGTCAATGGTTTTGGAGTAACTTTGGGCAGCCTGTATATTGAAGCTCAGGGCTGTGTTCCTGTGTTGCTAGAGAATTTGCATGATATGTCTTGCTCCAGAACTTGTTGGCTCTTGGGTGGTGCTTGGTTTCAGTGTAGGTATGGAGGCATTTGATGAGCTCCTGTCGATTAATGTTCCATGGAGTCAGGAGTTCTCTGGTGTTTTCAGGATTTGGACTTAAGCCTCCTGCTTCTGGTTTTCAGTCTTATTTTTACAGTAGTCTCAAGACTTCACCTTCTTTTTTTTTTTTTTTTTTTTAAGACTTCACCTTCTATACAGCACTGTTGATAAAACATCTAGGTTAAAGATGAAAAGTTTCTCCACAGTGAGGGACACCCAGAGAGATTCACAGAGTTACATGGAGAAGAGAAGAGGGAGGAGGGAGTTAGAGGTGACCTGAATGAGATGAGGTGGAATCAAAAGATGAGAGAGCAAGTTAGCCAGTAATCACTTCCTTATGTGCGCTCCAGAGTCTCAACTGCTCAGCGATGTTCATGGAGTTATACAGAGAAGAGAAGAGGGAGGAAGGAGACAGAGGTGACCAGGAAGATAAAAAGGGGGAAATCAAAAGGAGAGAGACAGATCCAGCCAGTAATCAGTTCCCTAAGTGTTCTCCACCATCCAGAACACACTGGTGATTCACAGAGTTGGGTAGGGAAGAGAAGGGGGAGGGAGGAGACAGAGGCGACCTGGTGAAGAAAGAGGAGAGTCCAAAGTGAGAGAGAGCAGTCAAGCCAGTAATCTTGCTCCCAAGTAAAAATGGGTACTGAGGACTGGGTTCTTAAAGGTCCAAAATTGATAACAAATACCAAAAAGCAAAGATTAAAAATCTAGAGTAGAGGTTGGATTTTCAAAAATACAATATTAAAGAAAAGAAGAAAAAAACACAAGACAAAGTCACAAAAATTACAAAATATATATATATATATATGAAGTTTGCTTTAAAAAAAATAGGGTCTTTTTTTTTTTTTTGCAAAGTAATAGGTTATAAAAATGAAAATTAAAGGAGTAATAGAGGATTTAAAATTTTTTTAAAAATTAAAAAATAATGATCGTAAAAATAGTAAAAATATATCTAGGACTTTCTGGTGGTGTTTTGGGCAATGTGGGGTCAGTTCATTTTCAGATAGTTCCTTGGTCTGGCTTATATTTCTCAAGATCTATAGGCCCCTTCCTATGTAGTCGGTACTAACTACAGGGTTTTAATCTATTGCGCCTGTCACTTCCAAGGTGGTTCCTTCTGTTTTAACTTCTTCTGTTTGCTGGTCTCTTCAGTGTCTGATTTCTGCCCTGACACAAGGGGGGCAGTGGTGGACACTTTTTTTTTTTTTTTTTTTAGGCTCACTTGTTCAGTCATGCTGTGGGGAGAGAGGGACACTGCAAACAAATAACACTGGCGTGTGCTCGCAGTGTCTCAGCCACAGTGGGCCTGCCGCTGCTCACAGCGCATGTGCCCTCCCTGCCCACACAGCTCAGGCTCTAGCTTGCTCCGCTGGGAACTGTCCGAGGCTGGCCCTGGGCTGCATGCACCTCCCAGGTCTAAGCCATTCAGGTTCAGGCCCTCAGGTAGTCCTCAGAGGCGCAGACTTGGTTGGGCCTGCATTTTGTGCCCTTCCCAGGTCCAAGCAGCTCAGATGATGAGGTGTTTGGCTAGCGCAGTCGCTGTGACTTATCACCTCCCCCATCCCTGCTGCTTGGTTTTCTGGGTATACAACCGGCATACCTTCTCAGGCGGATGTTGACTGTCCAGAACCCCAAGAAGTCTTAGTTAGCAAAGAAGCCTGCTTGCAGTTTGGTAGATAATGTCTCTCTAGGGCTGCGATTGCCCCCTTCCGGCTCTGGCTGCCTGTCACCGGAGGGGAATGGTCTGCAGCTGGCTAGTTCTGTTCAGTCCTTTGTTCTGTGCGCAGGCCTGGCACTATCTTAGGTTAGGACTTTTTGCGTGGTAGCTATCCCATAGTCTGGTTTGCTGCCCAAGTTAGTTCGCTCAGATTGCCCTCAGGGCATTCAGGCCTGGTCCTTACTCTAAGCAATGCAGCTCACGCCTCCATGCCTAGCCCCTGCTTGCTAGTGGCGGGTGCAGGCGTCTGCACTGCTTCTCCACTGGGGGAGTTACCATTGGGCTTGTAATCTGTGGGTTTTAATTATTTATTTATTTTTCCTCCCTGTTATGTTGCCCTCTGTGCTTCCAAAGCTCACCACAGACTCAGCAGTGAGAGTGTTTCCTGGTGTTTGGAAACTTCTCTCTTTTTAAGACGCCCTTCCCGGGATGGAGCTCTGTCCCTACCTCTTTTGTCTCTTTTTTTTGTCTTTTATGTTTTTTCCTACCTCCTTTCGAAGACAATGGGCTGCTTTTCTGGGTGCTTGATGTCCTCTGCCGGCATTCAGAAGTTGTTTTGTGGAATTTACTCAGCGTTTAAATGTTCGTTTGATGAATTTGTGTGGGAGAAAGTGGTCTGCCCATCCTATTCCTCCGCCATCTTCGTTTTTTTGTATTTCCATACAAATTGTGAAATTATTTGATCTGGTTCTGTGAAAAATACCGTTGGTAGCTTGATAGGGATTGCATTGAATCTATAGATTGCTTTGGGTAGTATACTCATTTTCACTATATTGATTCTTCCAACCCATGAACATGGTATATTTCTCTATTTGTGTCCTCTTTGATTTCTTTCATCAGTGTTTTATAGTTTTCTATATATAGGTCCTTTGTTTCTTTAGGTAGATATATTCCTAAGTATGTTATTCTTTTAATTGCAGTGCTGAATGGAATTGTTTCCTTAATTTCTCCTTCTGTTTTCTCATTGTTAGTGTATAGGAATGCAAGAGATTTGTGTGTTGATTTTATATCCTGCAACTTTAGTATATTCATTGATTAGCTCTAGTAATTTTCTGGTGGAGTCTTTAGGGTTTTCTATGTAGAGGATCATATCATCTGCAAATAGTTTTACTTCTCTTCCAGTCTGGATTCCTTTTATTTCTTTTTCTGCTCTGATTGCTGTGGCCAAAACTTCCAAAACTATGTTAACTAATAGTGGTCCGAGTGGGCACCCTTGTCTTGTTCCTGGCTTTAGGGGAAATGCTTTCAATTTTTCACCATTGAGGATAATGTTTGCTGTGGGTTTGTTGTATATAGCTTTTATTATGTTGAGGTATGTTCCTTCTATTCCTGATTTCTGGAGAGTTTTTATCATAAATGGATGTTGAATTTTGTCAAAGGCTTTCTCTGCATCTATTGAGATAATCATATGGTTTTTATCTTTCAATTTGTTAATGTGGTGTATTACATTAATTGATTTGTGGATATTGAAGAATCCTTGCATCCCTGGGATAAATCATGATGTATGATCTTTTTAATATGTTGTTGGATTCTGTTTGCTAGAATTTTGTTAAGGATTTTTGCATCTATGTTCATCAGTGATATTGGCCTGTATTTTTTTGTGTGTGTGTGTGTGGCATCTTTGTCTGGTTTTGGTATTAGGGTGATGGTGGCCTCATAGAATGAGTTTGGAAGTTTACCTTCCTGTGCAGTTTTCTGGAAGAATTTGAGTAGGATAGGTGTTAGCTCTTCTCTAAATTTTTGGTAGAATTCAGCTGTGAAACTGTCTGGACTTGGGCTTTTGTTTGCTGGAAGATTTCTGATTACAGTTTCAATTTCTGTGCTTGTGATGGGTCTGTTAAGATTTTCTATTTCTTCCTAGTTCAGTTTTGGAAAGTTGTACTTTTCTAAGGATTTGTCCATTTATTCCAAGTTGTCCATTTTATTGGCATATAGTTGCTGATAGTAGTCTCTTATGATCCTTTGTATTCCGTGTTGTGATTTCTCCATTTTCATTTCTAATTTTATTGATTTATTTTTCTTTCTTTGTTTCTTGATGAGTCTGGCTAATGGTTTGTCAATTTTATTTATCTTCTCAAAGAACCATCTTTTAGCTTTGTTGATTTTTTGCTATGGATGCTTTTGTTTCTTTTACATTTATTTCTGCCCTAACTTTTAAGATTTCTTTCCTTCTACTAACCCTGGGGTTCTTCATTTCTTCCTTTCCTTTGCTTTAGGTGTAGCTGCTGCTGCTTCTAAGTCGCTTCAGTCGTGTCCGACTCTGTGTGACCCCATAAACAGCAGCCCACCAGGCTCCCCCATCCCTGGGATTCTCCAGGCAAGAATACTGGAGTGGGTTGCCATAGGTGTAGAGTTGGGTTATTTATTTGACTTTTTTCTTGTTTTCTGAGGTAAGCCTGTATTGCTATGAACCTTCCGCTTAGCACTGCTTTTACAGTGTTCCATAGGTTTTGGGTTGTTTTCATTTTCATTCGTTTCTATGCATATTTTTATTTCTTTTTTGATTTCTTCTATGATTTGTTGGTTATTCAGCAACGTGTTGTTCAGCCTCCATATGTTGGAATTTTTAATAGTTTTTCTCCTGTAATTGACATCTAATCTTACTGCATTGTGGTCAGAAAAGATGCTTGGAATGATTTCAATTTTTTTGAATTTACCAAGGTAGATTTATGGCCCAGGATGTGATCTATCCTGGAGAAGGTTCCGTGTGCCCTTGAGAAAAGGGTGAAATTCATTGTTTGGGGGTGAAATGTCCTATAGATATCAATTAGGTCTAACTGGTCTATTGTATCATTTAAAGTTTGTGTTTCCTTGTTAATTCCATAGGTGTGAGTGGGGTATTAAAGTCTCCCACTATTATTGTGTTAATTTCCCCTTTCATACTTGTTAGCATTTGTCTTACATATTGTGGTGCTCCTATGTTGGGTGCATATATAATTTGTAATTGATTTATATCTATATATTATATCATTATATATATCATCTATATATATATATAGATCTATCTATATATATATCATCTATATATATCATATATAATATATCATTATGTAGTGTCCTTCTTTGTCTCTTTTCACACCTTTGTTTTAAAGTCTATTTTATCTGATGTGAGTATTGCTACTCCTGCTTTCTTTTGGTTTCTATTTGTGTGGAATATCTTTTTCCAGCCCTTCACTTTCAGTCTGTATGTGTCCCTTGTTCTGAGGTGGGTCTCTTGTAGACAACATATATAGGGATCTTGTTTTTGTATCCATTCAGCCAGTCTTTGTCTTTTGGTTGGGGCATTCAACCCATTTATGTTTAAGGTAATTATTGATAAGTATGATCCCGTTGCCATTTACTTTGTTGTTTTGGGTTCGAGTTTATACATCCTTTCTGTGTTTCCTGTCTAGAGAAGATCCTTTAGCATTTGTTGGAGAGCTGGTTTGGTAGTGCTGAATTCTCTCAGCTTTTGCTTGTCTGTGAAGCTTTTGATTTTTCCTTCATATTTGAATGAGATCCTTGCTGGGTACAGTAATCTGGGTTGTAGGTTTTTCTCTTTCATCACTTTAAGTATGTCCTGCCATTCCCTCCTGGCCTGAAGAGTTTCTATTGAAAGATCAGCTGTTATCCTATGGGAATCCCCTTGTGTGTTATTTGTTGTTTTTCCCTTGCTGCTTTTAATATTTGTTCTTAGTGTTTGATCTTTGTTGATTTGATTAATATGTGTCTTGGGGTGTTTCACCTTGGGTTTATCCTGTTTGGGTTCTCTGGGTTTCCTGGACTTGGGTGACTATTTCCTTCCCCATTTTAGGGACGTTTTCAACTATTATCTCCTCAAGTATTTTCTCATGGTCTCTCTTCTTGTCATCTTCTTCTGGGCCTCCTATGACTCAAATGTTGGGATGTTTAACATTGTCCCAGAGGTCTCTGAGGCTGTCCTCAGTTCTTTTAATTCTTTTTTCTTTTTTCCTCTCTGATTCATTTATTTCTACCATTCTATCTTCTACCTCACTTATTGTATCTTCTGCCTCCGTTATTCTGCCGTTGGTTCCCTCCAGAGTGTTTTTTTATCTCATTTATTGCATTATTCATTATATATTGACTCTTTTTTATGTCTTCTAGATCCTTGTTAAACCTTTCTTGCACCTTCTCAATCTTCGTCTCCAGGCTATTTATCTGTAACTCCATTTTGTTTTCAAGACTTTGGATCATTTTCACTATCATTATTCTGAACTCTTTATCAGGTAGGTTCCCTATCTCTTCCTCTTTTGTTTGGTTTGGGGGGCATTTATCCTGTTCCTTTACCTGCTGAGTATTTCTCTGCCTTTTCATCTTGTTTAGATTGCTGAGTTTGGGTGGCCTTTCTGTACTCTGGCAGTTTGCAGTTCCTCTTTATTGTGGAGGTTCCTCGCTGTGGGTGGGGTTGGATGGGTGGCTTGTCAAGGTTTCCTGGTTAGGGAAGCTTGTGTCTGTGTTCTGGTGGGTGGAGCTGGATTTCTTCTCTCTGGAGTGCAATGAAGTGTCCAGCAGAGAGTTTTGAAAGGTCAGTGCGTTTGGTGTGATTTTGGGCAGCCTGTATATTGAAGCTTGGGGTTATGTTCCTGTGTTGCTTGAGAAATTGCATGGTATGTCTTACTCTGGAACTTGTTGGCTCTTGAGTGGTGCTTGGTTTCAGTGTAGGTGTGGAGGCTTTTGGATGAGCTCTTATCAATTAATGTTCCCTGGAGTCAGGAGTTCTTTGGTGTTCTCAGGATTTGGACTTAAGCCTCCTGCCTCTGGATTTCAGTCTTATTCTTACAGTAGCCTCAAGACTTCTCCATCTATACAGCACCAATAATAAAACATCTAGGTTAATGATGAAAAGTTTTTCCACAGTGAGGGACACCCAGAGAGGTTCACAGAGTTATAGGGAGAAGAGAAGAGAGAGGAGGGAGATACAGGTGACCAGTAGGACAACAGGTGGAATCAGAAGGGGAGAGAGCAAGCTAGCCAGTAATCAATTCCCTACGTGTTCTCCACAGCCCAGAACACACAAAGAGCTTCACAGAGTTGGGTAGAGAAGAGAAGGGGGATGGAGGATATAGAGGCGACCTGGTGAAGAAAAAGGAGAGTCAAAAGAGGGAGAGAGCAATCAAGCCAGTAATCACACTCCCAAGTAAAAATGGGTACTGAAGATTGGGTTCTTAAAGGTACAGAATTGATAACAAATACCAAAAAGCAAAGATTAAAAATCTAGAGGTTAGACTCAAAAATACAATATTAAAAAAATAAAGTCACAAAAATTGTAAACTATATATATGAAGTTTGCTTTAAAAATAGGGTTTTTTTTTTTCCGCAAGGTAATAGTAGATTATAAAAATGAAAATTAAAGGAGTAATAGAGGACTTAAAAATAAAAAGAAATTTTTTTTAATTTAAGAAATGATAATAGTAAAAATATATCTAAGAATTTCTCTGGAGCTGTTGTGGACAGTGTGGGGTCAGTTCAGTTTCAGATGGTTCCTTGATCCGGCTTATACTTATCAAGATCTAAGGGCCCCTTCCAGTGTAGTCAGTGCTAACTACAGGGTTTTAATCTGTTGCACCTGTCACTTCCAAGGCGGTTCCCTCTGTTTATTTTAGCCTCTTCTGTTTGCTGGTCTTTTCAGTGTCTAATTTCCACCCTGACACAGGGGGGCAAAGGTGGTCACTTATTTAGGTTCACTTGTTCGGTCGTGCTGTGGGGAGGGAAGAACACTGCAAACAGCTATCACCAGCGAGTGTGGGGAGTGCTCGCAGTGTTTCAGCCGCACCGGGTTTGCCCCCACTCACAGCGTGTGTGCTTTCATTGTCTACACTGCTCAGGCTCTAGGTTGCTCTGCTGGGAACTGTCTGAGGCGGGCCCTGGGTTGCATGCGCTTTCCAGGTCTCAGCCGCTCAGGTTCAGGTTCTCGGGTACTCCACAAAGGCGCAGACTCAGCTGGGCCTGCGTTTTGTGCCCTTCCCAGGGCCGAGCAGCTCAGGTGACCAGGTGTTGGTGAGCGCAGTCGCCCCCAGCTGGGGGGTGCATCTTGTCGCCTCCCCCGTCCCAACCGCTGTTTTCTGGGTGTACAACGGGTGCGCCTTCTCAGGTGTGCCGTGTGTCTCTTTTGGGGAGCTGATCTCTGGCTGCAACCCTACAGGTGGAGGTCAACCATCTAGAACCCCAAGAACTCTTGGTTAGCAACGGAGCCTGCTTGCAGTTTGGTAGAGGATGCCTCTCTGGGGCCGTAATTGCCCCTTGCCAGCTCTGGCTGCCCCCGCACCCCGCTTGTCTCTGGCGGAGGATGGGCCGGTCTGCAGCCGGCTAGCTCTCCTCTGGTATTCGCTCAGTCTTGTTCTGTGAGCGGGCCTGGCAGTGCCTCAGGTTAGGGCTTTTCACGGTATAGTTCTTTCTTTTCCTTCCTCTCTGGCTATCCCACAGTTTGGGTTGCTCTCTCAGGTTAGTTCCCTCAGATTGCCCTCAGGGCATTCGGGCCCGGTCCTTACCCTGAGCAATGCAGCCCACCCTCCCTGTTCAGCCCCCGCTTGCTGGTAGCGGCTGTGAGTTGCCGTTAGGCACGTAATCTGTGGGATTTAATTATTTACTTATCTTTACTCCTGGTTATGTTGCCCTCTGAGATTCCAAGATTCCCCACAGATCTGCTGGTGAGAGTGTTTGGAAACTTCTCCTCTTTTAAGACTCCCTTCCTGGGACGGATCTCCGTCCCTACCTCTTTTGTCTTTTTATCTTTTATATTTTGTCCTACCTCCTTTCGAAGACAATGGGCTGCCTTTCTGGGTGCCTGGTGTCCTCTGCCAGCATTTAGAAGTCATTTTGTGGAATTTGCTCAGCGTTCAAATGTTCTTTCAATGAACTTGTGGGGGAGAAAGCAGTCTCCCCGTCCTATTCCTCTGCCATGTTAGGACCGCCCCCCCACATCCATTTTAAAGTTGCATCTATAAATGGTGGCATATAATACTTGTAATTATCTGGCAAACTTGACTAGTATGATCATCTCTGGTTCCATCCATGTTGCTGTAAATAGAGATTTCATTCTTTGCTCTAATAGTCCATCATATGGATGGTGCATGTCTTCATGTGTATTCTGTCAGTGGACAGATGGGGAGTTCACATGCTTGTTGTAGGTAGATGGGAAAAAGGCCACTGGACTCCATGTGTGATTGTTGTCAATGGTTTTCTCTTTGGACAGACAAGCAGGAGGGGCACTGCTGGATCTTCGGGGAGCTGCACCTTTCCTTTCCTAAGGACCTTCTCTACTTCTCTCCATACTGGCTGTGAGAAATTTACCTCTCCACGTATACATTGCACAGGGTCCCTTCTCTCCAGGCCCCCTCCATCATATATTCTGTGTAGTCTCTTTAATGACTGGTGCCAGGAAATACCTCCTTGTAGATTTTATTTGCATTTCTCTAAGCACTAGAGTGGAGAAGGCAATGGCACCCCACTGCAGTACTCTTGCCTGGAAAATCCCATGGATGGAGGAGCCTGGTGGGCTGTAGTCCATGGGGTCGCTAAGAGTCGGACACGACTGAGCGACTTCACTTTCACTTTCATGCATTGGAGAAGGAAATGGCAACCCACTCCAGTGTTCTTGCCTGGAGAATCCCAGGGACGGGGGAGCCACATGGGCTGCCGTCTGTGGGGTCGCACGGAGTCTGACTTAGCAGCAGCAGCAAGCACTAGAGATGCCCTCCCCCTTCCAACCCCAGGGGTTTTAAAAAGAAAAACACAGGTTGAGTAAACTTTCCCCTTTTGAATTTGGTTTGTCACAGGATGGCCCATTTTTTAATGTGTCTTCGATTCCCTCATGCAGACAATTTCTTGAGAGCTATGGTGTTTCACAGCTCGAGGCCTTTTTGCATGTTAAGTACCCAGAAGCACAGGGTTTAAGGCTGTTGCTCCTAGAAATGGCCACAAGGCGGCAGCACTTCTGCGTCAGCTCTCTGGTAACCTAGGTAACCAGAGTCTGGAGAACGCCCTGTTTCTTGCTTGTCAATCAGGTGGAAAGTGCCCTAACAGACGCCCAAGGGCTTGTGTCTCATTTCTCCTGGCTCCATGAACTGCTGCTGCTAAGTCGATTCAGTCGTGTCCGACTCTGTGCGACTCCATAGACGGCAGCCCGCAAGGCTCCGCCATCCCTGGGATTCTCCAGGCAAGAACACTGGAGTGGGTTGCCATTTCCTTCTCCAATGCATGAAAATAAAAAGTGAAAGCTAAGTCACTCAGTCGTGTCCGACCCTCAGCGACCCCATGGACTGCAGCCTTCCAGGCTCCTCCGTCCATGGGATTTTCCAGGCAAGAGTACTGGAGTTGGGTGCCATTGCCTTTTCCCCATGAACTTCTAGAGAGATCCTAACACCTGTGCTGGTGGTACGCAACTGAGGGACTGTAAGGAAGGAGGCTAGAGGTACCTATTCACCAGAAGCCATGAAGACTGGGGGGCTTGCTGTCCTTGCCCAGGGAGTCCACCACCCTTTAGCTGTATGAGACTTGGTTTACCTGCAGAATGGCTCGACTGTATTTAGAGATCACGGTCCCATCCAGAGGAGACCAGGTACTACAGGTCCAAGGTGGCTTGTATGCTGGCTGTCCCATTCTTCCCTGGTCACTGGGGCTCATGACTGTCAAAATAGGGACCCAAGCCACCTCTGCACTCCAGGAGATAAGCCCAACCAGAATCAATTAGGCCTGAGTAAAACAGGTCTTTTTATATTGAATTTTTATTTTCTCCTGGAATATGGTCAATTTACAGTATTGTCTTTGAATTCAATAGGAACTGGATTCAAGTTCACATAAACAAGGACCGATTTTTCTTTTTATTCTTTTGTGACAGTGTCTGTAGTGAGTAGAGTTGTCTGTGCTATGCAGTAGGGCCTCATTACCTGTCTATTTTACCTTTGTATGTAAGCATGTACCAGTTCAGGCTGACCTCATGATTTCTCTCTCCAACCTCGCCATCATGCTCCACCGGAAACTCTGAATGTTTTGTCTGAGGGTGGGTGTTTACACTTCCCTGTCAATTCAGCTCGGTTCATTTCTAGTTTCCACCTAGAAGTGGTATGTCTGACTTACCTGAGTTAGAGAGGTCTTCTCCAGGTCCAGGCATGCTATTGTCAATGGTGTGTTGCAATTTGGTTTCCTGAGTAAGTCTGTTGTATACAAGGGGTCGTCTTTGTCTGTTCTACTATAGCTGGACAATAGTTTGCATGCCGTGCCCATTGTAGGTAGATGGGAGAAGGCCAAGGGAAGGAGTGTGTGATTTTCACTGCTGATCTTCTCTTTGAACATAAAAGAAGTAAGTGCATGGCCAGATGTGCGGAGCTGTAGCTCTCCTTTCTTAACTAGCTTCTCTACTTCTCTCTATACTGGCTCTGAGCAATTTACCTTTCCATGAATACCTTGCTCAGGGTACCTTTTCTCCAGGCCTTCTCCATCATGTATTGTGTGTAGGATTTTTGATGATTTGTGTCAGAGATACCTTGTTGTAGATTTCATTTGCATTTCTCTAAGCACTAGAGATACCCACCCCCCTTCCCCCGCCCCACCCAGGGGTTTAAAAAGAAAAACACAGGTTGCATGAACTTTCTCCTTTTGAAATTGGCATGTGGCAAGCAGACTCTTGATGAAAATTTTTCTTCCATTACTTCCTACAGAACTTCATGAAAGCTATGACCTTTCACATCCTTCAAACCTTTTGCTTATTAAGTACCCAGAAACATAGGTTTTACCTTAGGGTCACAAAGAGTCAGACACGACTGAGTGACTTCACTTTAAACATAGGTTTTAAGGTTGTTGATCCTAGAAACAGCCACTGTCAAACTTGGGATCCAAGCTACCTCAGGGCTCCAAGATATGACCCCAGCCCAGACCAGTTAGGCCTGAATGGAAAAGAGGGGGCATTTCTAAAGTGAATTCAAGTTTTGAGTTGAATGGGAACTGGACTCCGATTCAAATGTACATGGAATGACTGTTGTTTGGATTCTTTGGGACATAGTTATTTGTAGAGTGAAGAGAGTTGTCTGTGTTCCACACTGTAGGGTCTCCTAAATCATCTATCCTAAATATGTAGACAAATACAGGCATGTGTAGCTGTGAACTCCGAGCTTGCAATTTCCCTCTCCACCCTCCCCATCGTGCCCCTTTACATTTTTTTGGTGTGTGGGTTCAGTGCTTTTGGGTGTCCGCCTATATGTGGCATCGTCTGTGCCTGGCTTTTTTCTGACTTGAGTTACTGTATCTTGTCCGGGTCCATCCACACTGTCGTCAGGCCTGTGCTGTCGTTCGGTTTTCTGAGTAGCAGTCCGTTGTTTATCTGAGCCGATCTTCTTTATCCTTTCTTCTGTCGCTGGGCATTCGGGTAGTTTCCATGCCTTGCCTGTTGCAGGTAGATGGGCAAAGGCCAGTGGAGTGGGACTGCCGGGGCTTTAGGGAGCTGCACCTTTCCTTCCCTAAGGACCTCATCACTTCTCTGCATACGGTGAGCCACAGCCTTCCACAAACACCTTCCTCAGTCACTTTTCTCCACACCCTCCCCATTAGATGTTCTGTGTCGTCTCTTTGGTGACAAGTGCCAGGAGATACTGGGCATCTTTACAGGGACCTAAAAAAAAAAACACACACGCAAGTTCCCGCTACTTCGCCCTTTGACGCTGGCTTGTCACCAGTTTGCCCCAGTTGACGTTTTATGGGCTCACCTCCTGCAGTAGATTTCTTGGGAGCTCTGGCCACGCACAGCCCCTGGAGCCTTGTGCACATAAAGTAACCGGAAGCATAGCGCTGGAGGCTGCCGTTCACACAGGCGGCCTCAAGGCGGCAGCACTTTTTCATCCGCACTCTGCTCTCCCGGGTAACAGAGTCTGGGAGAAAGCCTTGTTCCTGGGATGTCAATCAGGTCAAGAGTGCCTGAATAGGCACCCAAGGTGGGTCTAATTTTCGCCCCTTGGAAGTTCAAGACCAATTCCAAGGCCTGCACCAGTGGCATGCAGTTCAGGAACTCTAAGAAGGAGGGCAAAGCACCTCTGCTCCAGGAGCCATGAAGACTGGGTGACTCTTCACTCTGCCCTGGGATACACCATCCTTTGGCCATAGGTGGTTTGCTGTACCTGCAGGAAGGCTCATCTGATTGGGTCCCATCCAGGGCTTACCAGGCACTTAAGGTCTGCTGTGGCCTCCATGGAAGGCTGTCACTTTCTCCCCACGCAGGGGAATCATGACTTTTTCTTGAGGCGTCACGGCCACTTCAGGTTCCAGAATATGATCCCATCTCGAACTGTGTATTCCTGAATGGAAAAGAGTATTTCTAAAGTAATTCACTTTTTATCATCTCCTAGAGTACAATTAACAGTGCCATGTTGAGATCATTAGTAACTGGACTCAGTATCACCTATATAAGGACCATATTATCTTTGGATTTTGGGAGACAGTCATTTGTGAGTACAGTTATCCCTGCACTACAGTAGGCCCTCATTTACTGTCTATTTAAGATACAGATACATACATAACATATACATACACACACACCCCTCACTGAGTACCAGTGAACCCCACCTCCTAATTTCCCTCTCCCCCCTCCACATTAGCCGTGTTAGAAACACTCAGTTTCTCTCCTGAAATTGGCTGTTTCCATTTCCTCGGTGTGTTAGTTCCAAAGGCCAGTGGAGCACGTACGTGTGTATTTTCGAACAACGGTCACCTCTCCCCACATGCAAGCAGGAGTGGGATTGCCGGGGCTTTAGGGAGCTGCACCTTTCCTTCCCTAAGGACCTCATCACTTCTCTGCATACAGTGAGCCACTCAGCCTTCCTCAGAGTCACTTTTCTCCACACCCTCCCCATCAGATGTTCTGTGTTGTCTCTTTGATGACAGGTGCCAGGAGATACTTCGTTGTAGATTTCACCTGCCTCTCTCTAAGCACTGGAGATACTGGGCGTCTTTTCAGGGATTTTAAAAAGGAAAACACAAGTTCACTCTTCTTCACGCTTTGGCGCAGGCTTGTCGCCAGTTGGCCCTCACGTCCTGCAGTAATTTCTTGGGAGCCTGGTCACTCACAGCCCCTCAAGCCTTGTGCACATTAGGTACCCACAAGGATAGCGTTTCAGGCTGCTGTTCGTGGAAACGGCCACAAGGAAGCAGCACTGCTTCACCACCCCACCCCCCCCCCCCCCCCCCGACCCTGCTCACCAGGGCAACCCGAGTCTGGAGAAAGCCTTGTTCCTGGGATGTCAATTAGGTCACGAGTACCGGACTAGACATCCAAGTCGGGCCTCATTTTCCTCTCCCCATGAAGCTCTAGACCGATTCCAAGCCCTGCACCAGTGTTAGGTAGTCGCGAATTCTAAGAAGGAGGGCAAAGCTACCTCTGCTCCAGGAGCCATGAAGACTGGCTGACTTTCTAACTCACTCTGCCCCGGGACACACCATCCTTTAGCTGTAGGAGGTTTGGTGTACCTGCAGGAAGGCTCGTTTGGAAAAAGGCTCGTTTGGAAATAGAGATTGGGTTCCCATCTAGGGGATACTAGGAACTACAGGTCCACAGTGGCCTCCTTGGAAGGCTGTCACTTCCTGCCTTCCTCACGGGGACTCACGACTTTCCATCGAGGAATCCCAGGCTTAATCAGTTCAGCCTGATTTCAAACCGGATGCGTTTTTAATCTCGTGCAGTATGGTAGTTTACTGTGTCGTGTCTGAGTTCAGCAGGAACTGGATTCATCTTCACA
This sequence comes from Bubalus bubalis, assembly GCF_019923935.1. Taxonomy (NCBI): domain Eukaryota; kingdom Metazoa; phylum Chordata; class Mammalia; order Artiodactyla; family Bovidae; genus Bubalus; species Bubalus bubalis. The sequence goes on from NC_059177.1 coordinate 53,412,786, forward strand.
TACGCCTGCAGTGATTCTTCTTCACCTGCTGCTGTATGCTTTTGTGTCTTAGCTGTGCCTTCACCATCTCAACTCCCAGGTCACCCCCTCAGTCCTGATTAGTGAAGCAACAATTATTCCAAGCTGTTAATACCTCATTAGTAGAGAATGATGTAAGTTCTGGCAGAAAAAGCACACTCAGTGTCTGAAGCAGTTAAGAGTCAGGTATGAGGTCTCAACAGGTGACAGTTCTCTCGAGCCCGGGTCAACCTCAGGTGCTGCTGGGTAGATGGAAGATGCAACCTCAGAATGTGGCTTCTCCTCGCCAATTTAAAGGTGCCCCAAGTACCTTAGCAGCACGGGTGTTGAGGGAGTCCTAACTTCCCTGGGTGTGTAACTGTGTTCTTGCCTCGCATAGGCCGTTCAGGGCACTGGCCTGGCTTTCATCGTCTACACGGAGGCCATTAAGAACATGGAGGTATCCCAGCTGTGGTCGGTGCTCTACTTCTTCATGCTGCTACTGCTGGGCATTGGGAGCATGCTGGGCAACACGGCCGCCATCCTCACCCCTCTGACGGACAGCAAGGTCATCTCCAGCTACCTGCCCAAGGAGGCCATCTCCGGTGAGTGGGCCAGGCACCAAGGCGGTGGGGCTCGGGGGGCCGAACGGAGGCGCCGTCCTCAGGACGCACCTGCCCCGAGTCACTGCCGCATCCAGGAGTCCTGCCACAGCTGTCAGGCGCTCTGGGAATGTAACTCACCCCACGTCTGGCCCTCCACATCATGGGTAAGTCAGGTGGTCACCCCAACCTTCAGCAAAGGCCAGACTCCCCAACACGGCCCTCCAAGCTCTCCAGGCATTCAGAGAACATGCTTTTGTCTGTGCTGACCCAAGAACAACAATGACAATTTGTACATTTCTTAAACACACTCTCAGTGACCCACCACCGAGTCAAGGTACAGAGCCTTTCTCTCACCCTAGAGCCCCTTCCCGCTGCTGTCCAGGCAGCACGCCCCGCCCCCAGCAGCCGCCTCTGCTCCGAATGCTGCCTTCTGAGGTTGCTCCTGCTCTCACACTGCACGTCAGTTAAGTCACACTGTACTTACCCTTTCTGTCTGTTGTTGTCATTCAAACTCAGTCAGTGAAATCCACTCTGGTTCAGTTTAGTTCAGTTCAGTTGACTCTGCGACCCCATGAACTGCAGCACTCCAGGCTTCCCTGTCCATCACCAACTCCGGGAGCCTACTTAAACTCATCTCCATTGAGTCGGTGATGCAATCCAACCATCTCATCCTCTGTCGTCCCCTTCTCCTCCCACCTTCAATCTTTCCCAGCATCAGGGTCTTTTCCAATGAGTCAGTTCCTCGCATCAGGCGGCCAAAGTATTGGAGTTTCAGCTTCAGTCCTTCCAATGAATATTCAGGACTGATTTCCTTTAGGATGGACGGGTTGGATCTCCTTGCAGTCCAAGGGACTCTCAAGAGTCTTCTCCAATACCACAGTTCAGAAGCATCAATTTTTCGGCGCTCAGCTTTCTTTATAGTCCACCTCTCACATCCATACACTCTGTGGCAAGTAGTAATCATCTCTCTCTTTTCTGTGAAAAAATCCATCAACAGCCCACATGCGACAACATATCTGCCCATTCTGCTCTTGGTGGACAAGCATGCCTCTCCACTTCACCCCACCACCCATCCGCTTCTCTCCAGCCCACAGTGTCTGGAGGACCCTGGCCCCCCAAGCCCTGCCTCTGATGACACCATTCCAACACACCCACAATGCCCCTCCAGCCCCAACCCAACTCTGCTCCTGTCAGCGCCCGCTGGCATCTCCTCTCAGAAGCCAGCACTGTGTGGCTGCAGCTCCCTGACGGCTCACAGCCTGTTCTCCCCTCGGGACACCGGTGGGGCTCTCATGGCGGGTGGCAGTGGACGGCGAGGGGGCAGCGTTAGGGTCTCATACCTTTTGGAGGGGGGGGGTGTCTGTGTTCCATCACTGCTTCTTTTCATGCTGTGTGATGTTGGGAAAATTACCTGACATCTGTGAGCTTTGGCTCCCCCGACCCTATAAAAGGGGGCTCAACTCCTGCTACCTGACTCACAGCCTTCAGGAGCCGACAAGGGACAAATGCCTAAGGCGCCGTGGGATCTCGGTCAGCATTTGTTTCTCCTCTTCCCCTCTCCCCGGTCAGATGTCAGTCCTCCACTGGGAGTCCTGCAGCTCAACTCTCCTCCCTGCTAATTCACCTCCCCCGAGCTCGGAGGTTGAGTTGTTGGGATGAACAACATAAGCAGGCCCACAGCGCGGGTGGGACCACTTAGACAGCAGTGCCCCGTTTTACCTTCTACACTGGGTCGGGTGTCCTCTGCCAGACCCCTCCGTGAATGAGCGTCAGGAAGTCCTGCTGACACGCCTCCCACCGCCTCGGCCCCACGGGAAGCTGGGGGAACAGGCGCGGTCGCAGGCGGGTGAGCAGGGCGTCTTGTGGTCCCAGGTCTGGTGTGCCTCGCCAACTGTGCCATCGGCATGCTGTTCACCATGGAGGCCGGCAGCTACTGGTTTGACATCTTCAACGACTACGCTGCCACGCTGTCCCTGCTGCTCATCGTCCTGGTGGAGACGGTCGCCGTGTGCTACCTGTACGGGCTGAGCAGGTAGGGCTGCACGGGAAATGACCCACGAAGGCCCCAACTCCCAGCACTTTCTCCACGTGTAGTTTCCAGAATCCCGGAGAAGCCTGTCCAGTCTACTGTAAGACAGACACTGTGAGGCTACGTCTAAATTCAGGCAAGGGTCAAGCTATGAGAAAAAGAGGGCCCGCAGACACGATGGACACCACAGTGGTGGGCTGCAGGGCAGGAGGGACGGGGCAGGGCTGCCCCCGGGGCTGAGGACGGCTTCATGGGCGTCTCACCAGGCCCTCTGTGCCTGCTGGCGCTGGGCGCTGCCCTCCTGTCTGCAGCAGCAGCCTCTACCTGGAGGCTGGCACCAGAGGCATGTCCTCTGATGCCCACTCACCTGTGGGCGGTCGCTTTGCCCCCTTGGTGGCAGCCTGTGCCCCTCTCCCCATGGTCGTGTTCAAGCACCAGTAGTGCCCAGCACAAAAGCTTCCTAAGCGCAGAGGGCTCCATGGCCTGGCCCGCCTGCCTCCAACAGCACGGGCTATCCAGACTTTCTCTCCCCGCTCTCCAAACAGATTTGAAAGCGACCTCAAGGCCATGACTGGACACGCCCTGAACTGGTACTGGAAGGCCATGTGGGGCGGCGTGAGCCCACTGCTAATCATCAGCCTCTTCATCTTCTACCTGAGCGACTACATCATCACAGGGACCCTGCGGTACCAGGCCTGGGATGCCGCCCAGGTACCTGCCACCTCGGGGGTCTTGCCTTGCCTGTCCAGAACAGGGGCGGTTATTTGTCACAACGGGGAATCATCATTCAGGTCCTTGCTTTCTTCAGTTTTTATTGGAGTGTGGTTGCTTGACAATGTTGCGTTAGTTTCTGCTGCATGACAAAGTCAATCAGTCATACATATATCCATTTTTTTTTTGCACTTTCTTCCCATTTAGGTCACCACAGAGCTCTGAGTAGAGCTCCCTGTGCTACAGAGGGAGGTTCTCATTAGTTATCTATTTATACACTGTATTATATATATGTCAATTCCAATCTCCCAATTCATTCCATCCTCCTCTCCCGCTGATACCTCATTGTAGTTCTCGTTTCTCTAGTAATTTGTGAAATCGGAGTCTTCTGCGTTTCCAAGTGTGGAATGTTTTGTTCTAGTTCTGTGAAGATGTCCTTGGTAGTCTGACAGGGATTGCAGTGAGGCTGTGGCTTGCTTGGAGCAGTATAGTCATTTCACAGTATGGAGTCTTTCAGGCCAAGAACACGGTAGATCTCTTTATCTGTTTGTGTCATCTTTGATTTCTTTCATCAGTGTTTTATAGTTTTCTGAGTACAAGTCTTTTGCCTCCTTAGGTAGGTTTATTCCTAGGTATTTTATTCTTTTTGTTGTGATGGTAAATGGAATTCTTCGTCTCTCTTTCCCATCTTTTGTTAGTGTACAGGGATGTGAGATTTCTGTGCATTAATCTTGTGTCCTGCAACTGTAACAGATTCACTGATTAGCACCAGTTTTCTGGTGGCTCTAGGATTTGCAGATGACATACGATACACAGAAAACAGGATCGTTTACCTTCTTTTCCAGTTTGTATTTCTTTTTCCTCTCTGATCACTGTGGCTAGGACTTCCAAAACTATATGGACTAGACCTACTAGTGCACAGCACAGGGCACTCTGTTCCGTGTTCCGTGGCGGCCTGGACGGGAGGGGAGTCTGGAGAGAATGGATACATATGTACGTATGGCTGAGCCCCTTTGCTCTCCACCGGAACTATCACAGCACTGTCAACCAGCTTCACGCCAATACAAAAAGTTAAAAGTAAGTATCTCAGAAAAAGTCATAGAGTTATGGACATAAAGGTTCCCACTACTGTTGTAGCAGACACTGCTCCTGCTCTCGGCATCTGGGAATTCATCCCTTCTGTGTGGACATGAAGTGATTCGTGAACTCAGAGCCAAAGTGCTTGCTGTTTCCTCAGATGTACAAGCTGTTTGGCTGGAACTCTGCAAGCTTATTACCAGTCTTGGACATTTTCTTAATTTCTAATTCCTAACAGAGGAAATAAAAAGAGGGGGAACAAAGTCATTAAGGGGGCATATGCAACGATTTCAGAAGAATAGACTGAACATATATAATATACCCTTTCCCTGATTATGAGCGAAAGAGGCTGTTATAAAGTCATAGAAATAGTAATTTGAGAGGGCAATTTATTCTGTTTACATGGAAAAGAGAACACTAGTATCTTCATCTACAAATACAAAGCAGGTCTACAAAACAGCACCTCACATGAAGCCCCCAAAACAGGGAATGGGAGGAAACTGTGGAATAAGCACGGTGGGAGGGACGTCCTTGGCCCATTCCTGATCTTAGCGGAAATGCTTTCAGGGTTTCACTGAGAATGAGGTTTGCTGTGGGTTTGTCATTTATAGCCTTTATGATGTTGGGGAAAGTTCCCTCTTTGACTACTTTCTGGAGCATTTTTACTGTGAGTGAGTGATGAGCTTTGTCAAAGCTTTTTCTGCATCTGAGACAGAGAACATAAAGAGCAACAGACGCCTGTGGGCTGCTCCCCACAGCCACACTCGGCGCGGCGTCTTGGTTTACACACCATACGTACTTTGGTTGACAGCAGGCTCCCTCGACTGGAGCGTCCTCTGGTTCCGTGGTGGGAAGGCAGCCTTTGTTGGCTTTGGGGCCTCAACTGGTTTGTCATCAATTTTGCATTTAGGGAAATATCACAAATCCTACCAACTAAGTCCATCAACCCTTCTCTTGAGACGAGATCTGTGTTACTGGATTTAGTAGCTAACAATCCACATGGGGGTGGTTTGAACTCATTAAATAAAATTTAAAATCCAGCCCTTTCTCATCTCTGGCCACATTCCCAGGGGCCACCTGTGTCTGATGGGGGGCAATCCAACGAGACAGCACTGGGCAAGGGGAGCCCCTGCCTTTTGGTGCCTCTGTTGCTGCCTTGAACACAGCCTTTATCACCCATGGTCGCTCTTCACGGGGAGCCCCAAACAGCAAGCACGCTGCTTGTGTTCACTGAGGGGCACGGACACGCTCCTCCTCCCACCGGGGGGGCGTCTCCTGACACTCGGGTTCTCTCCTCAGGGTCAGCTGGTGACCAAGGACTACCCGCCCCACGCCCTGGCCGTCATCGGGCTGCTCGTGGCCGCCTCCACCATGTGCATCCCGCTCGGGGCCCTGGGCACGCTCATCACACGCCGCCTCAAGCGAGGACACACAGCCCCTGTGGCCTGAGAGCCGGGTGCCCCGGGACTGACACCGGCCGCTCTGTTCCAGCCCCTCACCCAAAGATGGGCACACTGGCTGCTGCCAGAAATCCCGACTCCAGACGCACTCGGCCTGCTGTCTTCTTGCCCATCAGGAAGGTGAGGAGGTGACTCCCTGATGAGGAGCCCCGTCCTGCCCACCAGGTGGCCCTGTGTCCCCTCCGCGATCCCAGTCACACCCCGCCACCAGAGGCAGGATTCCCACGGCGAGTCTGGAAGGTGGCTGTTTGATGGCAGCAAAGTCCAACAAGCAGGGCGCACTGTGAACTGAAATTTGACTTTATGAAATAAAATTTTAGCATTTTTTTTTTCTGAAGAAATCTCAAAATGTTAGAGGGCAACTCATTTGTAGAGAAGTTGGGAAAAGGAGTTTTCAGTGCCTAAGATGACAAATCTCAATGTCATCAGAGCAAAATGAGTTCTACTTTCAGACACGGTGACCCTGCAATCAACTGTGTTCTTCCCTGAGAGGATGGGCTGGCCACAAAGAAAGAGGGGCTTTGCTCAGGGCTCACACAGGAGGTCACGATTCCCTCACCTGCGGCCTCTCCACGAATAACCCCAAACCCCAGTGTCTCAGAGCCCTCACCAGCTGCCAGAGTCACTGCAAGGATGAAAGTGAAGCCAGCTTTCCCACAGGCCTAAGGTAATATTTGGACATAACAACCAGCTCTTTATAGCAAAGACCATGATCACAACTTAGTGCTAATTTACCTGTACATAAGTCTTCTAAAATGTAAAGAGAGGCTCTGTTTGAGACCAGTCTTTCTAAAGTGAAGACACTGTATTTATGACACGGCATTAGTCCACCATGCAAACATCTGCTTTTAACCTGTAACAGCAAGCAGGTCAAGGTCATCCTGACTTGAGAGGGTCCCTTCCTGTTCTAATATTCCTGAATCCCATGATCGCAGTGAAGCACAGGAAGGTTCTTTGGGTACATTATACAGACATCTTTAAAGACACTTAAACACTCACCTGGGACATCGGCTGGAGATGGCTTTTCTTTTAAAACTGTTTATTTTCATGCTATAAACTTCCAGCTTCACCTGATGCCCAGTTATAGAAAGACCATTTGGAGGTGTGGGGTAAGCTGGAGAGTCACATGTAGATCAATGAAGTTAGGACAGACCCTCACCCCAGATACAAAAATAAACCCCAAATGACCTAAAGACTAAATTAAATATAAGACATGACGCCGTAAGACTCATAGAAGAGAACACAGGCAAAACATTCTCTTGGCATAAACCACACCAATATTTTCTTAGGTTAGTTTCCCAAGGCAATAGAGATAAAATAAAATAGGGCCTAATCAAACGTATAAGCTGTTGCACAGCAAAAGGAAACCATAAACAAAACAAAAAGACAACCTATGGACTGGGAGAAAACATTTCCAAATGTTACTAACAAGGGCTTGATTTCCAAAATTTACAGATAGCTCATACAACTCAACAGCAATACAGCAACCTAACCCAACACTGGGCAGAAGACCTAGACAGACAGCTCTCCAAAGACAGCGTACAGACGGCCAATATGCACATGGAAAGGTGCTCAGCGTCAGAAACCATCAGAGAAATGCAAATCAAAACTGCAACGAAAACATCACACAGGTGAGAGTGACCATCACTGACAAGTCTACAAATAAATGTGGAGAGGGTGTAGCAAAAAGGGGCCCTCCTACACTCTTGGTGGGAGTGTTCACTGCTGCAGCCACCGTGGAAACCAGTATGGAGGCTCCTCACAAAACCAGAGTTGCCAGATCACCTAGCAATCCCACTCCTGGGCATACATCCAGACAAAACTAGAATTCCAAACGATGCACGCGCCCTATGTTCTCGCCAGCACTATCACAGCAGCCCAGACCTGGGAGCAGCCTAAATGCCCATCAGCAGATGGGTGGAGAAAGATGTGGCACGTATATGCAGTGGAAGATCACTGAGCCACAAAAAAGGACAAAATAATGCCGTTTACAGCAACAGGGATGGGCCTAGAGATTCATTCTACGCAAGTCAGAAAGAGAAAGGCAAATATCATGATGTCACTTGTAAGTGGAAGCTAAAACACAATGCAGAGGAACTCATTACAAAACAGAAACACTCAGAGAATCGACTTGTGGTCGCCAAGAGGGAGGGATGGTGGCCGAAGGATGGCCTGGGGGTCTGGGACTACTATGTACAGGATGGACAAACAGCACGGTCCTACCGAAGGGCGCAGGGAACTGTATTCTACATCCTGTGATAAACCGCGATAGAAACAAAAACTACTCGGCTTTAAAATGTATGCACTTACGTACCACATCTAGTCAGTCCTGTGAGTTCTCATCAGAGGGTTCTTCAGTGTCCAGACCCCTCAGCTATCAAGGCTTGAAGAGTGGACACACTCGACAGTAAATACACCACACACAGTCTGCTCCTACCACCTTACAGCTCAGTCCCCACCTCAGCCCTCAGTCACGATCCTTGCAACAGAGGCCACCCCTCTGGGCTTGTTCGTCAGCTGGGCGTCTCAGCCCCAAATGCCAGGGTCCTTAGCAGCGTGGACCAATTCTGTCCTCAAGCAGCACCACACTCACAGCGCTTGGACCTCGGTGGTCCTCCACCAGTGTCCCTGCCAGCCCGCCGGGTGCACTTAAAACTCCTGATGTGCGGGCCACCCCGTGGAACCTGAGAACCGGTGCCCTACTGGAGAGAGATGGGGAATGGGTCAAATGTTCAGGCACATTTACATCAAAAAGTCTGAGAGCACTTTTGAGCACGGAAAAGTCACTTCTCCAAAATAATTTCTGCTCACAAAAGTCAAACACAGAAGAACCATTATTATAGACTAATGTGCTCCAGATGAAACTGTCTCCAGTTTCAGTTCAGTTTTATCCTGGTTTCTAAGAACTGCATGAAGAGCAGAACATTTCACAGTCACCCTCTTAAACCACTAGTCCTGTTTCAAAGAAGCCTTTCCTGGCTGTTTTCTAGGGACTGCACCCGAGCAGTCATCTTGGCATCCGTCCACCCTCCTCCAGGAAGCTGGAGGAAGAAGGCACACTCCATCCCTGCACGCTCAGTGGCACCACGACATCAGCACCAGGCAGGGGCTCTGTGAGCTTCCCACTTACACTAAGCACACCAACTCCTAGGGCTAAAAAGTCAGGCAGGGAAATATTGTGTTTTTAGCCACTGTCATAATAAAACCCTAAACAAACAGGTATCTCTCTTGGTCTTTTTGGTCATTTATGGAATGTTGTTTTGAAACATCTCTAAACACAAGTTTTTCCCTTCATTATGTGAACATACTACCTAATTTTGGGAAAAAAAGGAAAATAAAGGAACAGAGAATCTGTCTGAGTTCTCTTTCATGTTTGCTTCCTCCTATGCACTGAAGCCACACCAGTGCAGTAGTGTGGGAGGGTCATCACCTGAGAACAGGGTCAGATGGTAACAGAAAGGGCAGCATCCCAAAGAAAAATCAGGGAAATAATTCTAATTTGCTGGATTTAAGCAGAATGTGAGCTCTTCTGAAGTGCTGCAGAATCTTTCCAATCCTTCTGAGAGAGAGGTCCTGGGCAATCTGCCCACCTCAGGATCCCTTGTTGGCTGAGGCCACAAGAACCCACTCACTAGGCCTGGGTGTGACCTTGGAACTGTCCTGGGGTGGAAAGGGTGTGTTACCTACTGTGTTAGATTTTTTTTTATAACTTGTTGTACATAAAAACTTGTGGCTATTGCATTTTATAGACAGAAAAGCTGGGGAAAAGAACTCACCCAACATTTTCTACCGAACATTCAAGGAAAGAAAGAGAGTGACCGGTTTAAAAAATCCTTTTGCAAGGCAAAAAGTGCATCTACAAATATGAAATTCTCAACCAGAACTTTCTGACCCGTCTCTTCAGGTCAATCTTGTGTCCTTTGGCTACTGCTCACGTGCAGTAGCCAAAGGACAGGATCCACCTTCATAGAGTCTGAAAACCAGCCCTGGGGAGGTTCTAGGGACAGTTCCGGTCCCTGGACTTGATCGCTGTCAGATTCTAGAAGGGAAGAGAAACAATAATAAATGATACGATCACAGACTGCGGTCTTTTCTAAAAAGGAAATAAACAAGCCTGGTGATGGTGTGAGAGGGACAATTCGTACTATCAAGTGGCTGAGGAGGAGAGGCGGGGCCTGAATTTTGGAGAATGAACTGTAGTTGCTGGAATTGCTGGAAGGTCCATCCAGGCAGAGGCAGTAGCCGTGCAAAGGCCCGCAGGGAGAAGGAGCAGAAAGGAGGCCTGCAGCTGGACTGGGGAGGAGAGTGATGGTGGGTGGGCTTAGGGAGCAGAGGGGGACCAGGTCAGATGAGGCCTGGTAGCCATGACAATGAGGTGGCATTTTCTTCAGAGAGCAGCAAAATCTTACCCAAGGGCCTTAACATGGGGCCCTGGGTCACCCAGCTGACACTGGAAGATCACTGGTAGCTGTGGAGAAGGGACCGGAGGGGCTATAAATGGGGGTATGAGTCCATGGGAGAGACGGGGTTGGGGTGGACACTGACATCACGAACTGGTGGGTCTGAGGTGTATTTTGGAGGGGAGAGTTGCCAAGACTTGCTTAGGGACAGGATGCATAGTTGAAAGGAGGAGACGGATATAATGTCACACTTACTGGGTGGATGTTGGTGGCATTTTCTGAGATGGAGAAAGCTGGGCATGGAACCAGCCAGTCTACAGAGTACAAATCAAGAGCCCTGGGTGGGGGGGGCGGGGGAGGGAAACACCTCTGCTAGACTGCATTAAGTTTGAGGCGACTGTGCATCAGGGGGGAATATGTGGTAGGCTGAACATTAGAATCTAAGCTTTGGGAAAGATCCAATCTAGAGGCATATTTTTGGGAATCACAGTATAAAGATGCCATTCAACCCGGGTTTCTAAACAGCATCACCAGGGGCGAGTGTGTACATGGAGAAGAGGGCTTAGGACGGAAGGCTACAAAAACCCCAGTGTTGCAGACACAGCCACGGCTTCCTTTCTATCCTTCTCACAGAAGAGGGGGTCTGTGTGCCTCCCCAGGCATCTGAATGGGCTTCTCAGTGCTCCGACCAGGGAACCTGGTGGAAGGGACGCCCTCTGACATCAGGCTTGACCACACAAGCTTCCACCTGGATTAGTGCACCCCTCACTCGGGCCGCCCAATGCTGCAGAGCCGCGTGGAGGCGCTGAGCGAACAGAACCAGTGGCGCCCGCCTCTGGCCTCCCTTGTGTAGCGCCAGACCAACCTGGACCAGGGAGACCAGCCCCTCTGTCAGCTGAGAAACCCCATCAGCGCCCCCTGGATCACAATCACCCAGCTGAGCTCACACCCAGCTGTGACTCCTGACTCACAACGCTGTGAGACTACGTTCCAGTAAGAGGAAACCAGAACATAGAGAAGACATCAACGGGTGAGACTGTGGAGTCAAGAACCCAGGAGGAGGTGTGCTCCCAAAAGCTCAGACAGAAGGACATCTCCAGGTCTCCTAGACATGACTGACGACCTGTACTTATTACTTCTCATCTCAGAATCTACACCTAAAGCCAACTGTAACAGGAGATCAATTTAGGACATAAAATGTACGATGGTATTTTAATGGATGATACTGTAGCTCTGTACAGCTAGAAAAATAAATACACAAAAGGCATGCATCATTGAAAATGGCGAATGAAGAGGAACGCCTGGGCCTTGGGCTAAAACAAAAAGGAAAGACAAAGTCATGCTCAGAATAACTGGTTAAAGGAAGTGCTAAGAACAAACAGGCCATCTAACCAGTTCAGCCAGGACCAGGGCATTCGTGGTGATAATTACATGTCACAACAACTCATTAACTGTTCTGCTCCCCGCAGTGAAACCCCGTTCATGGCGCCTCTGCATGATGTCCAACCCAGAGGACGGGAGCTGGACCTCGAGGAAGACCTTCCGCCTGTAGACTTACCTGGGCTTCTCAGCAGGTGTGTGCACGCGCATCCGTGTGGTGATCTTAGCAAACTGCCGTGTGGATGAGAATCAAAAAATGTGCGGAGACCAAGTACAACACTCAAGTGAGGTCCAAATACAAATCCAAGCCCACGTTTCTCAACTCCAAGGCCAACTGATTGCTCTCATGCACGCCTTATCCAAAATCAATTTCACAAGATGCTCTGTAAATAAAAAAATCCCGCAGACCAAAAATTCTGGTGCTGCTGTGTTACACACACCCCTCTCTAGGAGTCCCTTTTCAAACCTCTGACAAGCCCAAGAGTTGAGACAACTGTGACTTTAATCTGATGTCTGCAAATGGCTCTCACCTCAGATCCCTACTGTCAAAAAAACAACAGCTATGAGCACCCAAGACTCGGGTTACTGCAAAACACCCTCCGGAGAACCCTCCGGCCCAAAGACTGAGGAGCTGGGGCCCCGAGCTCAGGGCAGAGCCAGGCCACCCTGCAAGAGGCATCAGAGTGAGGACGCGTTCTCGGCAGTGGAGAAGCCTGACGCCCCTGGGAGTGGAGGGAGCCTGCAGTCCGACAGAGGCGGTGCTGTACCACAGGGCGGGGGAGTGGGCAGGCTCTCTGCTGCCTCTCCCAGGAACCACGCGGGACAAGAAAACTGGACCACGTGTCAGATCACAGCACACAGTCTCTCCCGGGCTGCGCTCCTCCATCCGGCACTTCAGGTTTGGCCACGCGACCTGCTCTGACCAATGAAATGTGAGCAGAAGGGGCTGTCACCTTCAAGTGGAAACGTCTCCCTCTCCTTCCTGCCAGGACAACTGGTCATGTTCCGCGTGAAGCTGTTCCATCACTGGGCCCCAGGATGCAGACGGCACGTCGCAGAGCTGCAGCAGACCCTTCAAGGACACACAGAAGCAGTGAGAAATAAGCCTTTTTTTTTTTTTTTTTATGCCCTTTAGAGCTGGAGGAAGCTTCCAGGTGGAAGCTTGTGTGGCTCATTTGTTACCTCAGCATAATCTCATCTACCTGGACGGACAAAGACCCTTTCCTTACTTTACAGGGAGGAAAAAAGACCTAAACGGTGAAAAGATCAAAATTATGTCAAAAGGACGCCCCCACCTTGGAGCTGAGCCATGTGGCCATACCCAGGCACAAGTGGTGGGAGCGAATGTTTGGTACATTCAACACCACTGAAAGTACACACTTCTTTCACCAAAAGTCACAAGAAAATGAAGAGAGAAGTCACAGACACCAACAGAGAATTCCTCTACAAACAAGTATTCCAACAAATCTTTAAAGACAAGCAATCTTACAGACAATTTAGAAGCCCCAAAGGCACAGCACAGGGAACACCCGATTCTCACCAGCTCTGAGTCACGACCTTGGATCGCTCCCCTCCTTCCAGGCTAGGCGGCCAGACTCGCAGAGAGGCCCTGCCCTGTACCCGCGCCCTGCGCGGTCCCCTCCCCGAGTGCGCCGACCCAGTGACTTGTTTCTACTGCAGAGAAGATGGCACACGTGAGAGATGAGAGGACACTTTGGAGATGAGGTTACGGGCTTTGATGAACCAAACTGCCAAGACGGAGAGGCCTATGTGGCAAAGAACATAATGTTTTAAAGATGATAATGACCATGCGCTGCTTTGCATGATTGTTAAAATTCTGAAATAAAAAAGAATATCCCTTTGAAGACAAGGTACAGGAATGACACCAACATTAGTTAGAAAAGAATATGTCATTTTATTTTCACTTACAGATGAGACAGTACATGAATTTAGGAATAAAATCACTGTAGGTTTCTGAAATATTGACACCTCAAGGTCTAACACACCAACATTAGCCCATTCACTGCAAAACAGCCACATCAGCATTCAGATTTGGTCTTTGTCATGGTTGTTGAAATAAGTTCTTAATGTGAAATGCCCAGTAGCATCTGACGATCCATCACAGTAGACATAAACCGAGTTTTGATATTTTCTCTTTGGAACAAATGATGCTTATTTACAAGTCAAGAGTAGGCAGTTCTAATTACTTACCCTATTGTGAGTGTTAATGACTGACTGTAAGCTACAGAGGGTTTTCCAGCTATTATTTCCTTTAGAGTTTCTAAAAGCAACAACTCTTATTAATGTTTATAAACGATAATGTTGGGAAAAAAGGTGATGTTAAAATCAAGGCGCTTTTTAGAGATATTTAAGGACAACAAAAGGTATTACCATTGGGAAAAAAAAAAAAACTGTACATATTTTCAACCACAACACAAATATTGCAGGAGTATTTAATCGAACTATTTTAAAATAGTGGCAATTACACTATCTTAGATACTTCCTAGTTTTTAAACCTCATAATTACAATTTCAATATACAGTTTCCGACTTATTAATTAGAACTATGCACAGCTTCTAAAGCGTATTTTTCAGGTTTATTTCTGCACATAAATTAAAGCTGTCAGTTGGTCCTTGATCTGGAGAGCGATGACTACCTGGAAGCACTGAATTTCAGACACACTTACTGATGCAACAAAAATAATCACAGAGTGAAAAGCGCCAACACTGCCGTGCGTGCACAAGCAGCTGCTGCCTCCAAGGGCAACACAGAGTTCGGCATGAGACGCGCTCAGGGACCTGCATGTCTCGAAGAAAGACCCAGGAAAGCACAGGGGCCAGGAGGGAGGGGCTGACCAACCGCGGCTGCTCCCACACCGGGGCAATCCTGAAGACCGAGGCGGCTTTGGACCTCTAGCATGAGGAATAGACTTTACATTCACTGATTTCATTTACACCTTTTAAAAAAGATAGAGTCTATCTGACACTTTTCTCATCACACTTAAACTGCACAGTTCAAACTGACTGAACTCGTAAGGCGGTCCAACTAGAACTCGAGAGGAACACCTCCTTCCTGCTATGTAGTCATGGACGATTTCGTCCAACTATCTGATCTATGTAGGAGATTTACATGTTATGAACAGACTAGTTAGCTTATCATTAAGCTGTTAAGAAAAGTCCAAAGGTATATGGAAAAGTAAGCCTGCTAATAGCAACTGCTTTTACAGTGACCATAAACTGAGCTAGAAAAATAATTTCACTGTTTCAAATGAGGGAAGAAGCTAGATTTTTTAAACACATTACTCATTCTGCAATGGCTGATTAAACTGACGATGTATAGGTTCCTTCCATTCTGTGAGCTGAATTCAGGTTACATTTTAATTATAGACTAGCTTCAAATTATAAATATAACTATCCCAACAGTAAAGAGATCATCAAGGCAGTTAACACCAGATCAACTCTAAGTCATCACCCCACACCCAGCACAAGATGTGCTCCTGGATAAATGATTTACAAAGACCTCAGCTGCCGTGGAAAGCGGGTCAGTAAAGACTCCAGTTCTGCATAATGGAATCTTCCAGGCCAAGCCGCTTTCCACAGACACAAATTCAGTCTATCTTTTCTTTTTGGACCAATCTGGGAGCATCAACAAAGTCTTTGCCATTGTAAAGAATAATAAAAAATGTTCCGATGCTTGCGACTCCCCAGAAGAGCACATAGGCCAGTGTTTCTGTCCAGGTGTCACCTGTTGATTTTAAAAAACAAAATACTGATAAATAACAAGCCATTTTATTGACACTAGTTCCAGCTTTCAGCTGTTTAGCACATCTTGACAGCATTCAAGTTTACAAACACATCCAAAGGAAAAACGTAAGAACTCTCAGTTAAGGTTTGAACCAGTGGTTCTCTGACTCTGGCTGGCTTGAGAATCTTCTTCAGGGCTGGAAACAGTGTCAGCTGCGGGGCTCATCCCCAGCCTGTGTGCTTTGGCAGGGCTGAAGCAGGGCCCCCGAAGCTGCATTTCTCAAAAGTTCCCAGATTATGCTGATGCTGCTGGTCAAGGGACTACATTTCAGAACCACTTGACAACACTTCCCTGGTGACTCAGACATTAAAGAAGCCGCCTGCAGTGCAGGAGAGCCGGGTTCGATCCCTGGGTTGGGAAGATCCGCTGGAGAAGGGAATGGCAACCCACTCCAGTATTCTTGGGCTTCCTTTGTGCTCAGCTGGTAAAGAATCTGCCTGCAATGTGGGAGACCTGGGTTCGATTCCTGGGTCAGGAAGATCCCCTGCAGACAGGCAAGGCTACCCACTTCAGTATTCTGGACTAGAAAATTCCACGCACTGTATAGTCCATGGGGTTGCAAAGAGTTGGACACGACTGAGCGACTGTCACTAAAAACCAAAGTAGGGGCTAGAAATCAAACACTGTCATATCGAACACCACAAAGATCATTATGTTACAACAACTGACATCAAAGATCACTATCCACAGCATCCAGTCCATCTTCACTTGTGTAACATTCACATTTGTACAGTTGCTAATTCTGACAGCTCTGGGTTTTAAAGCTCTTTCTGGATAAAGAGAAAGGCAGTTCCTCAAAAGTCCACCCTGGGTTGCTCCCCAAAGGGATGACCCATTTGTTCCGGCTGAGTCTCGGTCCTGGCATCCCTGCTTTTGCAGATGCTCTATAGGGAAATGTGCGTATATAAAAAGACCAAGATAACAAAGCTAACTCAACAGTGGAGTGGCTCCCAGAAAAGGCATCCACTGGGCAGCGTGTTAAAGAAAGAAGTCAGAGGACTGAGGGCATGGACTGAACCATGAGCAGCACAGTCAGCTGGTCCCTCCTTTTCCTCCCTGCCCCGAACGTGACACAGGCCCCCGTCCCGGCACACAGCGATGCTGCACTCGAGACGCCCTGGCCTGTTTTCATCCTGTGAGAATTCTTACATTTTCAAACAGCTGCAAAAACAGTGTGCAAGAGAGACCATGTGTAGCTTGCAGAATCGAAAAAAATCATTGTCTGGCTCTTTTCGGAAAACATACGCTAACCTCTGCCCTAGAGTAACAGGAGGGCAGCTCCTTCCTGTGTCGTGACCACCTTCACTGCTGAACACTCGGGGATTACAGAGACGAACAGGTTCCGAGCCACCCCTGAAGAAGCTGGCAGAATTAGTGTGGGGGGTGAACAGGAGGCCTTAATCCAGGAAACTTTTGCTGAGGGCTTCCTGTATCCAGTATTCTTGCCTGGGAAATCCCATGGACAGAGGAGTCTGGTGGGCTACAGTCCATGGGGTCAAAGAGTCGGACACGGCTGAGTCAACTTAGCACGCACGCCCTGTGTCCTAGGCACAGGAAGTAAAACAGTAAGACAGGTCTCTGCCTTCAAAAGGCTGCTGATGCACTCAGAAAGATGAGCAAGGATGCAAAGCATTACCACTCTACCAAACTAGAAACACCACGGGGTGCTGGGACAGCACGGAGCAGAGCGCCTCCCAAGATGAATCCCCCAGTGCTTACGCGGTTAGGAGAGGGAAGAGGGAGGGACACACCGCGCTGCGGAGCCCAGAAAGGGGGAGCCGAGGTCTGTGCAGGGGAGCCTGTCAACCCAGCGGCGCCCTTCAGAGTGCCCGCGGCTGCACCTCCAGGCAAAACACAGCACCACAGGCTCATTCTCAGAGCACTGAACAGTACTAAATAAGCAGTTAAGGAACTTAACCCCATTAACTTAGCGACACAGGCAAACACTGAGAGGAAAAAGAAAACCAGCAACACTCCTGTCTGTTAGCTCAGGTTCCTAGGCAATGCTTCTATTTAAATTTAGTAAGTAATGTATTAATCTATAATACTATTGACTTGCCCAACAATAGGTGGTTGGCTACATAAACTATACATCCATCAACGGAATACTTTGCAGCCATTCAAAATAAAAGACATGGGGAAATATTTATACTGCTCAGTGAAAAAACCAGTACAAAAAAGTTTATAGGATCTGCCTTCTGAAAAAAAAATACATACCTATAAAGATTCAAACATCAAAATGTTAAGAGTAATTAGCTTATCTCTGAAAGGAAAGGTGATAACATTTTCTTTTTTGTCTAAGTGTATTTTCTGTAATTACTATGTATTACTTTGGTAATGAGAGGAAAAAAAAAAAAAAAGAGCTCAAGTGGAAAAAAACACACTATCAAGCTACCAAGTATACTTTCCTTCCTGTCATCTAAGGACTCACCTCACCTGCTCCCTTTACTCATTCAGTTTAACAGGGACACACCATGTACTGAGCAGGCGCAGACTTAAGATGCTGTACAGGAAAGGTCAACATTCTAAAAGATGAATGTGAAATCAGTGCAGACTTACCAGCCATCAGCAAACAGATAATGCACATGGAAAAGGCAACAACCATGATGATAGGCAACTGGAAAAGGAAAGAGAGAGAGAAACCATCACGTAAGATGCTAATCGTGGCTGTAAAATCAGCTTTCCCTGAAAGACAACAGAACCCGTCTGCATCTAATACACAAAATACCTTTCTTTCAGAAAACGTCATTAGAGTTTTGATCATAACTGCCCAAATCTTCAAACAGATTAAAAGATCTGAAGAAAGTGGAGGGAAGTCACCCAGATGTGTACTCAGACTCTAGGCCCCCCACTCCAGGACACCCTGCCTGCTCGCATGAAACCCCAGAGAGGCTCTTGCAAAGTCTGGTGAATGAGTCAGAAACGAGAGACGTGTCAAAAACATACAGATTTCTACATCACAAGTTTGCCTCCAGCAATCAGGGGGAGCAGAGTCTCCCTGAAATGAGAGACCCTCACAACTGTTCCACGTCTGTGCTTTCACTTAAACAGCATCTGCAGCTGGACATCTCGGTGCTTCCGCGTCTTGGCTATCATAAACAGCGCTGAGATGGACGCCGGGGTGCGTGTCTTTTGGAACTGTGGTTTCTCGGGGCATATGCCCAACAGCGGGGCTGCTGGGTCATATGGCAGATCGTTCCTAGTTTTTTAAGGACTGCATGCTTTTCTCCATAATGGCTATGCAGGTAACATTCCTGCCAACAGTGAAAAAGGGCTCCCTTTCCTCCACATCCTCTCCAGCATTTACTGTTTATAGATTTTTTAAAATGTGGTACATATATACAACGGAGTATTACTCAGCCATAAAAAAAAAGAACAAATCTGAGTCAGTTCTAGTGAGATGGATGAACCCAGAGACTGTTCTACAGAGTGAAGTCAGAAAGAGAAAAACAAATACTGTGTATTAACCCATATATGTGGAATCTAGAAAAATGGTACTGATGAACCTATCTGCCGGGCAGGAAATACAGATGGAGAGGACGGGCATGTGGGCGCAGTCGGGGAGGGAGAGGGTGGGACGAGCGGAGAAAGAAGCACTGATGTGCACACACGATCATGTGTAGGATGGAGAGCTGGTGACGAGCTGCTGGGAGCCACAGGGAGCCCAGCCGGCCCTCTGTGCTGACCTGGAGGGGGCCGGATGGGGAGGGGAGGGAGGCGCAGCAGAGACGGGCTTTATGTATAATTATGGCTGATTCACGCTGCTGTACAGCAGAAACCAAGACAACACTGTAAAAGGTAACAAAACAAAACAAAGGAGCTGCAAAAGACGGTCAAGTTTTAAAGAAGAAACATTCCAAAGTTACCCCACTCTTCTCCCTGATCTTCTCCTTGGGGCAACCTAAGTATTTATATTCCATTTAGAACAACACATAATGTTTTACGTCAAGGGGAGTTGGACCATCTGTACCTTCAGTCACAATGCTATTAACAACTTAAAAAACATAAAAGGTTTCTTACAGCCAGGAATTTCAGATCTCTTGGAACACTTAAAGGACTATGAGATTCTAATTCATCCACTGAATAGTTCCCAAGAAATAAGTCTATGGAATCCTAGAAGAGAAAAAAAGGAAAATAGTAACTCCCAAATTAGGTATGGGGAACAGTACAAAGATACAGCCACCAAATAACCACAAATTAGCATCAGAAAACAAACTTACTTGTCTAAATCCATCAGAAAAGTTGTTCTTGTAATACCGTATTAGTGAGTTCCAGCCATCCATTATAAGTCCCAACTGAGTTCTCTTCCCAGTTCTGGTTAAGTAAGAGTTTTAAGTTAAGTTTTGAGTTACAGATTTGCATATTAAATTCTCACACTGTTTATGGCTAATAAGTACGTGGTATGGAGATAAGTAAATTATAAAGATTTCTTTTTTACAATTCCTGTATAAAGGAGACATGTCACAAAAGAAAGCAGTACTGAGTCCAAGAAATGTGCATCCTCTTTCTAAAGCCTTGCCACAGTAGACACAGAGGAAACATGCTCAGTTCCCCTTGCAAAGGCAAGAAGCAAGAAGAGAAACACAGCCCAGGCTAAGTGGTATAAAGCAAGCAGACTAGAAACCTTATCTTGCTCCCAGGGAATCCATATGGCAGAAAAAGACCCAACCACATCTGTAACAAATTCACAACGTTCCAACCTCTCACTCCCCAGTACGTTCCTTGAAACCAGCCCAGCATCACGCGGGCACAGCCCCAGGCCCCTCCCAGACCTGCTGCAGGGCCTGGGGTGAGTCCGGTGCACAGAGGTGGCTGAGAGGAGCCGAGGCGCCGTGGCGCTCAACCCCACTGTGCACCAGGATCACCCAGGGGCGCTACGAAGCCACCGGTGCCTGGGCCTCCTCTCCCCCGAGTCCCAGCTTGACGGTCTGGAACGAGGCCCGGGCACCAGTGGGCACTCTTGGGTAAAAGCTGTGCGAGCAATCTGCCAAGCACCGGAACTGTGCAGCCCTGGACTGACGCGATTTCAGCGCGCGGCTTGCCTGGTAAAGTCCGTCTTCAAGGCACCGGTTCCCGCGTACTGTTTGGCACAAGCATTTGCATTGTCAGCCCAGGCTGTGGAGGGGGGAAAAAAGGAAAAATCAGTTAATAATCACTGACAACCAATGCTCTAAATCCAAAATATTTAGTTCAAAATTTGAATAACCTTGCCTCTGTTCAAGAAATGACCTACCATTTTTGTAAATCTTCTCAAATTCATCTTGTTCTTCAAGCTTTTGTCCCACATGCAGAACTCCTAGTCTCTGGAACAAGAATCACACCCATGTTTACATGCTACAGATTCCAGCACATGTGATTTAGAGCACAAAGCATAGTCTCCACAGAGTCTCATGTGGTGCTGGCTTCAGCCAGGAGATGTTTTCCTTGTACACGGGGACCACAGCCCTCTCCTGCTCAGCCCGGCTGCAAAGCCTCTCTCTGGGCTCCCATCCGCCCACAGCCCCTCTCTCCGGAGCCCCAGACCACAGCACCAGCGGCAGGACTGTGTAAACCCAGAGACAGGGGCAGAGGTAAAGGCGGGAGTATGCGGTCAGCGCTCCCTCCTTCCGTGCCACCACCCCCAACCTCCCACCACCGGGACCCTCTGCCCGCCTCACAATTCACCACCCAGGCTGCTGACTCCACACTTACCCTAGCCGGGGCCTTTGAGAACCAGAGGAATGCTACCTCCCTCCCTCCCTCCCCACAAACTGCACAGAAGCACAGCCCTTTGCATGTCATCTCACAGGACTCGGGGCAGCCCGAGTCTCTCCATGGACTCCCCTTTGGAGCTCAGACCACAGATTAGGGACTCCTACCTTGGTCTTTGTTTCGGGCCCGCAAGCCTCTTAGAACCACTATCCTCACTGCTCACCTTGGATGAGCCCTCCCTCACTCCCCCAGCACAGGGCCTGCCCACCCCGGTGACCGGCCCTCTCTGGAAGGGGACAGGCACAGCTGGAGGCCCGTCAGCGGGCCCTGAGGCTGGAGAGGCTCCTGCCCGAAGGCTCTTTGCAAGTTGCGGAGCTTGTATAGGACTGTTTTTAGCATGTAAATTAGTTAAATACAGATTACAGAACCCAGTCCAATAGATTTCTGTTAACCAGCCTTGGAAATAACCAGTCCCGATATGGTTTCTATGGAAAAATATCCTCTGAATTAAATCCATCAGACTGACAAGGACTCAGTATCACACAAGCTGGAGTACTCAAAGGCGGTGAGCACGCCTTCAGGATGAGTACGTGAGGATTCGGGGAGGGATTTTACTCCACAATTCTTCCCCAAGTTCCACAGAATTGCCATAAACAAAGAGGAATTCTTACAAATGATTAAGGCGGAAATCATTTGGGATGCATTCTGTTTGCTCCCTACAACAAACAGCACTGCAGTCTGGAAATCTAGGCTGTATGTATTTTTAACTCCATATATAAACAAAAGAAACTATTTATACCTACTCTTTCTCAAAAACACAGTCACACTGGTGAAGCAAAGCTGTGTCACGAGTATTTCCCTGGGTGTTAACATCCCTTGCCAACAATAAAAGAGATACAAACAAAACAACTTAGAGGTGCTACTCGGTACCATTAGAAAAGAAAACCTTCCTCGATAAAAATAATGCTACCAAGATTCTTCTCTTATTTCTGGCTAGTGTTAGGGGTAAACTGGTGCAACCCTCTTGGAAAGTATGCATGCATGCGAAGTCGCTTCAGGCGAATCAAACTCTTTGCAACCCGCCAGGCTCCTCTGTCCATGGGATTTTCCAGGCAAGAATACTGGAGTGCGCTGCCATGCTCTCCTCCAGGGGACCTTCCCAACCCAGGAATCAAACCCACATCTCTCTCGTCTCCTGCACTGGCAAGCAGTGCCGCCTGGGAAGCCCCTTGGAAAGTAGAAATTCTCTTTAACCCAGAACAAGTTAACTCGAAGGAAATAATTCAAGCTAATGATATACACAGGTGTATTCTCTACAATCTTATCTATAAGCCAAAAATGTAGCAACCTAAATGGCTTAGTGAATTACAGCACAACAGTACAACTCTTAAAAAACTATAATGCTAGAGCAAAATAGCAGACTTTAAAACTGTATATACACATTGACCGCGGTCACGCACAAACTATACCCATGGATGCCAAGACACAAAACCACAAACAGCTGGGTTAGGGCGGGGGCATATGAATGTGTTTTATTATTGGTTTTCAAAAATTGTTTACTTAATAGAAGGAAAAAAGCATGTGCACCTGAAGCTGGGCCTGAAGTGAACGGCGAGCCAGCAGACTCTGGATCACGTTGGTTCTGTCCAAACAGTCCATGCAGTTGCTGCGGAACACGCCCTCCTGGGTACTCAGCACCACGCCGGCTGGGTCTACTAGAAAATAACTAAAACATATTTGTATAAACACTCTCATACCAAAGCCAGCCAAGCGATCTTCCCAACCCAGGGATTGAACCCAGGTCTCCCACGCTGCAGGCAGATTCTTTCCCAGCTGAGCCACAAGGGAAGCCCAAGAATACTGGGGTGGGTAGCAGGGTATCTTCCCCACCCAGTAATCAAACCAGGGTCTCCTGCATTGCAGGCGGATTCTTCTATGAGCTATCAGAGAAGCCCTCCCACTAAGGACAGTCCTCTTATAACACAGGTCTATGTCAGAAACATTATTAAAGCCGGTAAATTAAAGGACAGACAGGAAATGTACAGTTCAGGTATATTTGATTACTACCAAGGACCAAAAGGAAGTTTGAACAGAACAGGCAAGACAGACTCTATCTCAAAACAACTGCAGCATCAAGGTCACTTCACCCAACAGATGCGAAAAAGGAGTTGGGAGTATTGTAACAGATGCAATGGGCAACACCATGTCTCCCCAAGGCCGAAGAGGGCTTCCTTTGATGTAGTGCAACTATGACCCGCTCCTCAGTCCCCTGGGCTGCATCACAACTCCCTGAGTTGTTCATTAGAAATGACCATGCTTGACCTTCATTTTTAACAAAAAACTCAGAAATAAACTGAATAAGAATCTCTGAGGCAAGGATTGGATATTGTGCATTAAAAACATTTTAAAATCCCTTCTTCAAATGGCTAATATATGCAAATAGTACACAGTTTATAGGGTATGATAGGGTATTATTTGAAAAATCTGTTTTACTTTCTCCCCCGAACCACCCAGATGTCTGCACTGGAGCCAAACACAGTTACCAGTTCCTGTGGTTCCGTCATTTTTAACAATACGTTCAGAAAATTCTATGAACCCCCAAATTTTACAACATATAGTGTGGCGGTGAGGAGCGTAGACTTTGCCAGCAAAGTTTGCTAGCCTTAGTTCCTAGGCAAGTTACTAGCTGTGTAATTTTAAGTAAATAACCTAATTTCTCAGAGCCTGTATTCTTTCATCCACAAAGTGGAGATGGCAGCACCACCAACAGGCTGCTCTACAGTCAGTGAGATCGTGTATAATGCGTACAAAGCGCTTGGCAGAGGGTATGGGATGGAAAATACGATGAATACTAAACAGTATTAAATTAACCACACTAAAATCAAACAGTGAAGGGGAAATACAATAGATTCACCACAGGCTAAAAATCATGACCTTAAAAAACATGGGCTTAATGGATTTCCCTGGCAGTCCAGTGGTTAAGACTCCACGTTTCCAATGCAGGGGACACAAGTTAGGTCCCTGGTCAGGGAACTAAGATATCCTATGTCAGGACACACACACACACACACACACACACACACACAAAGACGGCTTAAAAGAAAGTGTTTAGACTAAAGATATACAAGAGGTTCATTCCAAACCAGTGAGGTTCAATTAGAGTATGTATATATAGAGTGCATGTGAGTGCTGGCATCCCATTCAGTTCAGTAAGTCGCGTCTTGACTCTCTGCGACCCCATGAACCGCAGCACACCAGGCCTCCCTGTCCATCACCAACTCCCGGAGTCCACCCAAACCCATGTCCATCGAGTCGGTGATGCCATCCAACCATCTCATCCTCTGTTGTCCCCTTTTCCTCCTGCCCTCAATCTTTCCCAGCGTCAGGGTCTTTTCAAATGAGTCAGCTCTTCGCATCAGGTGGCCAAAGTATTGGAGTTTCAGCCTCAACATCAGTCCTTCCAATGAACACCCAGGACTGATCTCCTTTAGGATGGACTGGTTGGATTTCCTTGCAGTCCAAGGGACTCTCAAGAGAGTCTTCTACAACACCATAGTTCAAAAGCATCAATTCTTTGGAGCTCAGCTTTCTTTATAGTCCAACACTCACATCCATACATGACCACTGGAAAAACCATAGCCTTGACTAGACAGACCTTTGTTGACAAAGTAATGTCTCTAGTTCTTATAAATACTACATATTTTATAAATATTACTTCTTAAACTACAGAACAAGTCTAAGAGATAAGTATTATTATCTCCACTTTCCAGATGGAGAAATCAAGGCTTGAAGATAACTAACTTGCTCCTGTTCACATGGCTAATAAGAGGCAAACTGAGATTTCAAACACTCTGGGTAGGGCCCCAAAGCCCAGATTCTTTCCACTTTCCCCCAAATCCCTGAGAACAAATGTACAGAGAGGTCTGAACACCACAGTTTCGTGAAAGGGGTCTACTGTCCCTGTGGAACATGGTGACTGCAATGGACACAGATTTTGGTGTCAATCTCTCCTTCTTTCTTAACTCTTGTGGGGCTGCAATTAACAGGTGAACTCAAGGAAATATCCCCCGACAATGTTTCTCTACACCCCAGTAATGATATAGGTCAACCCCTCTACACTAGCTATGCTCAAAACAAAACCTCATGGGGAAGGGGTGGGGGTGGGGGAAAAAAAGCAGATTAAACTAACTATAGCTGGGATTACTGGAGAAGGAAATGGCAACCCACTCCAGTATTGGTCCAACCCACTCCCATTCCAGTACTCTTGCCTGGAAAATCCCATGGACGGAGGAGC
Source organism: Bubalus bubalis (assembly GCF_019923935.1). Classification (NCBI taxonomy): domain Eukaryota; kingdom Metazoa; phylum Chordata; class Mammalia; order Artiodactyla; family Bovidae; genus Bubalus; species Bubalus bubalis. Next base: position 53,438,234 of record NC_059177.1, read on the forward strand.
CTGGTAGACTACAGTCCATGAGGTCACAAAGTCAGACACAACTGAGCGACATCACTTTTCTTTCATTACCAATAAGAGACTCTCCAAGATTTTAAAAAACATGAAACAAAATGTTGTAATTAAAGAGTAGGCAGAGGCAATTCTTGGAGAAGGAAATGGCAACCCACTCCACTATTCTTGCCTGGAGAATCCAATGGACAGAGGAGCCTGGTGGGCCACAGTCCATGAGGCTGCACAGAGCTGGACATGACTGAGTGATTTAGCAGCAGGTATTACTTAATATGTATAAAAATATTTTTTTCTTAAAGCTGAGCAAATGACTATAGGAGAAGCTTTACTATGTTACCATGAAACTGAAATTCACACAGTACATTTGGCTTGCCAAGATTAGAACTACAAAGGCAAAAACAAAATAAGACTAGTTTCCAGATTCCTACTTCTGGCTCTAAAACAGGTCAAGACTGATATGCATAGAGTACAGTCCATCTATGAAGCCACACAGTAATTAACACCTTAACACACATAAGTACCATAAAGATATTTAGACCCTTCAGTCCATTATCCTGCCCTGAAGAATTTAAGAAACAATTTAACAGAAGTAAAAATACATTTATACCCAGGGATTCACTGAAGCACAGTCTTTCAGGGGAGGAAGAGAAAAGGAAATGAACCAGATGCCCAATGTGAAGAAGAGCGTTTAGCTAACTGTGCTATGACACAGTGGAACACGGCAAAGCCACTACATGCTAACATTACAGTCTTGGTAGGCTAATGACAGAAAGTAATAGAACATTTAGTGAAAAGAACTGAACATAAAACAGTAGCAAACTATCTTTAATTGTGTAAAACTTTGTAAATGTGTAGAAGATAATACATAAAAATATGAAAATACCTAGACTTGGGTCATCTTTAAAAATTTTAAAATACTTAAAAATCACCAAGCCTAATCTTTCAGGAAAAAAAAAAGAAAAGAAAAATGAAAACAGACCAGTCGTATGAACCTAGTGAACTATATGTGTAGGTCTGCTAGATAAGGCATAACATATGTGATTAATGTATGCACCTATCTCATCCCTCAATTTCCACAGAGAAATAGCAGAACTTACCTTAATTCATCTTGCATTTCTGCTACCTGATCCAATAAAATACTTAGCCGATCCCACCTCATATTTTTACATTCCTTATGGAAGTCAAAGGCAATGTACCTAACAAAACAAAAGATATTCAGAAACTGACTAAAAATTAATCATTTTTTCTTTCATAAAACCTTCATAAGCTGATCTTCCTCTCTAAATACATTTCACCTAGGAACATACATTTACTCTGGGTTTACCACTATACCTACACACACACAGAGGCATGCACAGATATGCTGACCTTCTCATGCTCATATCTACTGAAGGAAAAAAATACACACCAGTATCTTTACACGTTTTTCTCTTTACACGTTTTTCTAGAGGCCCTAAGATAGGAGTCAACAAGCCCAGCAAAAGGCTAGAGACGTGAGCTCAGGCACAGCAATGAGGCAAGTTAATATAAAGTAGCCTTGTCCAACTGAGTTATCTATTGTGTATTTATTCTCTGCCCCCAGGTGCCAAGAATAGGGCCCCTTTCTGATTTTCCAACCAATTAAGATATTCCAAATGGTCAAACTCGATTCAGGCCAAGGAGGGCTAGACTGTGTTGCGTGCTTGAGGCTGTGAGAAGAACAGAAACAGGATGGCCCCTACTCCGGTTGTTACTTGTTCATCCTGCCAAATATTCACTTTATCAACAGCCACACATCACACACGCAAGTGGTAGAGAGAACTTCCTGGTCTGCCAACCGGTAATGGGTTGTTTTCAGTTATCTGATATTTAAGAGGCATAAATCTCAAAGCTGGAACACATCTAACAGGGAAGGTATCCTCCTAGGAATTGAAAATGCTGCCCCTTGAGAGGGAGGAGAAAATCATTAACCAACTCCCGAAAGTCAAGAGAGGAAGAAGAATGCAAAGAACCTGGGCACCAGGGTACCTGATGATTCTCACACAAGCCACTTTCACCCAACTTCCTGTTCAAGCATCAAGTCAAGTCATGGAGGAGGAGGACTAGAAGGAGACTACACTCTCCTCAACAGAGCAGAATTTGGATTAGGCGCCTGCTCTCGTGTGACTTCCTGGCTCCAACGGCTGAAGGAACAACAAACACCAATACAGGGTGGGCTTCCAGCAGGTCAAGAGCGCGGTTCTCTCACCTCAGCGGTTATCTCAGGGCACAAGAGAGGCCTTAGGCATTAGCATAAAAACAGACGTTAGCCAACTGTGGGGCCTTGTTGTTGCTGAGTCACATCCGACTCTTTTGCAACCCCAAGGACTGTAGCCCGCCAGGCTCCTCTGTCCATGGGATTCTCCATAGTAGAGTGGGGGTTACCATTTCCTTCTACAGAGGGACCTTACACACTAGCATAAAAACAGAAATTAGCCAACTGTGAGCTAGACTTTGGGCAGACTGAGAGTGGGGGAAGCAGTTTCAAAGGCAGCTCCATTAAAACTGGTGGCATCATATTTATTTTTGGAGAGCTCTGATCATGGCCATAGACTCTTCTGAAGAATTTAAGCGGCTCATTAGCACCTAAATGCATTTGGATTCTTCGGCTTACATCCTTCTAAAATTATGTTTCTGTCTTCTCAGAATATGTCTTACATCATTGTATTTTGGTAACAATAGCTTTAGGGTTTCACTTCTTGGCAGAAAGAGCCTTCCAAGTGCACTGGAACACCAAGGGCACAACTTTAGACTGACATATGCCTCAAGTTCTCAAAGTTAGCTTCTGCTGCAAACCCGCCTACAGAAACTCTCTGAGGCACAGAGAGAGTCTTAACCAGGGGTGTAACCCAGCAACCAGGAGATAAACTTTTGCTAGAATATATGATACATGCTGGTTCAGGTCTTAGATATATTCTGAGTAATTCCTCTGAAAATTTTAAGGCACATCTTGGACAGGAATCACTTCTCTGATTCATGCAAAGTGTGTCTGGACAGGTCCCACTGTGAGAAGGCAGAAATGTGCATGGAGCAAGGGTCTGAAGAATTTGCTCGAGTTTTTGAGTTGGATAAAACAAACTTAATTTCTTCCCCAAAGGTTATGTCCTCATTTTATGTTTTAAAATTTTCTATAGCTTAAAAAAAACTGTCCCCAAATAACCCAGTACCATTTCTTTGAAAGCCTTCCCCGCTGCCTGTGACCACTTCCTACCAGAGTACACCCCATCTCCTAGCCCAGATTCTGGATGCAGGATGCTCCAAGCAGCTGACTCATCACCCTGCACATGCCACAGGGCAACTACTAATGTTTTGGGGTCCCCCTCTTTTCTGACAGAGCTTCAGAGAATTCCTACTGTTGTCTGGTGACTGACAGGAGAGGCAAGCTGCCGCTCCAGACAAGGCCACCACGCAAGAGTAAATGGCTCCAGCTTGTGTGGGGTCAGGACCAGGCAGAGGCGAGGAACTTAAAGACCCAGTGGCTGTGGCAACACAAAGCCTCAAGGCGAGGATTTCAACCCAAATTCAAATTAAAACTCAACTGTTAAATTATTCTGTACAAATGAGCTTATTTATAAGTAGAGTCACGGATGTAGAAAACAAACTTACGGCTACCAGGGGATATGGGCTGGCAGGGGATAAATTGGTAGACTGGGACTGATATATACACGCTACAATATATAAAGAGATAAAACTAATAAGAACCTGCTGTGTAGCAAAGGGAACCAAGGAACTCTACTCAGGATTCTGTAATGGCCTATATGGAAAAAGAATCCTAAAAAAAAGAAGAGTGGATATATGTATGTGTATAATTGACTCACCCTGCTATATAATACCTGAAACTAACACAACACTGTGAATCAACTGTACTCCCAGTAAAAATGAAAAAAGAAGTTATCCTGCAACATGAGTTATGTCAGAGAAAATTTCAAGCAAACAAAATCACGCTTTAAAAACAACAAACTGAAATATGTCTAGAGAGAGATCTGTGTACTTGCATGTACATGAAGTGCACACATAACCTGAAAAGCCCAACAACAGATTCTAGTGAGGTACCTGATCATTCCATTCCCCAAGGAAGACACCATTGTTGCAAATGCCTGTTCAAGTGGCTTCTCTGAGCCCTTCTGATTTACCTGTAAAAAATTAAAACCACCATAGCTTTAAGTTTAATTAAAAGGAGATAGTGACATCAGCAAAATGGCAGACTATGAAGCTTTAAGCTCTTGTACCCTCACAAAAACATCGGAGAAAAGAGATGCTGTCTAAACCAAATTTGTAGGAACTCTGGAAAACAAAGGTTTCTAGCAACCAAGGAGAGGTCCAATCAAGATAAAGCCATCTTCAAAACTGGAGGACAATTTTGTAGCATTTTTCTTGCCCTTGCCTTACCCTTTCTCCAGTGCAGTGACAATCTTAGCTTAAGCAGCAGCACCAGTTCTCAGTCCCTCTCCTCTAATTGGAGGGAGCAGAGGAGAACTTATTTGCAAACTATTGTGTATGTTTTGTTCTGATCTGAAGGAGTGACTTGGCGGTCTCTGTCCTGCATAAATGTGAACACAGGCAGGGAAAGTGGTCAACACTGCTCATATAAGCTGCAAGAGGACTAAAAACCAACAGATGCCTAGGGCAAGATATTTCAGGTGGTGACAAAGAAAAGACCATCTAAAGCCGCAGAAGCAGCTGGGGTGTTAATGATGACTCTTTGGGAAATTAGGATATTAAAAAACAGCCACATTCATGGAGGGTTTTAGAAAGCCCTGTGCATACCCAAGCAAGATGCATACTCTGAAAAATCCTAAAAAGACCTTAAGGCTTCACCTCAAGCTAATCCCTAGGTTCCGAGCAAGCCTAACTAAACACGTGAAGGACTGCTCTACCACAGAACCAGTCAGCAGAAATTGGGAGATGGGTTTGTTCTCTTTTTTGGTTCTTCCTTTGTCTATTTCAGGTCCTGACACTCAAGGAAATTTCTATCACACTGTTAGCTGAACACAAGCAAGCTAAAAGAATAGAGACTTTAGTGAGCATACACAAGGAACAGTCTTTGCAAAAATAGTCTGGAAAAGTCTCAAAATAGATGGATTACTATAGCATTCAACAATCAAAACAAAACAGGAAACCCCCAGGAAAGAAGAATCTGACTTCCTGAGTTACTGTACTATGTACATCCAATAGCCTGTTTTCAACAACAAAAAAATCATAAGGTATACAAAAAAAAAAAAAGACAAGGCTTAGTTAATGAAAAAGGATAAACTGATAGAAATCATCTCTATAGAAGCCCTATTTATAAAGAACTTTCAAAATAACTGTCCTAAATATGCTCAGAGCTAAATGAAAACACAAAGAAGTAAAGGAAATCAGTAAAAAAGGATATGAAAAAAAAAATGAGAAGATCAAAGAAACAAGAATTATTCTAAGGAACCACACAGTAAGTCTGGAGTTGAGAAGTACAAAAGGGAAACTAAAAATCCACTAAAGGAGTTCAACAGCACACTTGGGCAGGAAGAAAAAACAATCAGCAAACTTGAAGATAGAACAAATGAAATAATCAAGTTGAAGGAGCAGAAAGAAAAAAGAATCAGAAAACTGAACAGAGTCTAGAGGACTTGGAACACCACCGAACACACATACATTCACTATAGGAGTCCTAGACAAAGGGGAGAGAGGGCCAGAGAGGCTAGAGAGAAAATGGCAAAACTACTTCCCAAATCTGATGAAATACAGAGATCTTCAAATCCAAGAGGTATCCAATCTCCAGATATGACAAATCCAAAGAAATTCACATCAGATATTATAATCGAGCTACTTAAAGACAAAGAGAGATCTTAAAACCAGCAAGAGAGAAAGGACTCGTCACATACAAGTGATTCTGAGCAGAATTATATGCCAATTTCTCTTCAGAAACCTTAGAGGCCAGACGGCCATGAGATGGTCTATTTATGTACTGAAAGGGAAAAAAAGGACTGTCAACCAAGAATTCTATATCTGGCAAAACTGTAATTCAAAAATGAGAAATTAAGATATTCTTAATTTTTAAAAAAGCTGAGGGAATTGGTAGCTCAGCTGGTAAAGAATCTGCCTGCAATGAAGGAAACCCTGGTTTGATTCCTGGGTCAGGAAGATCCCCTGGAGAAAGGATAGGCTATCCACTCCAGTGTTCTTGGGCTTCCTTGGTGACTCAGACAGTAAAGAATCCACCTGTAATGCGGGAGACCTGGGTTCGATCCCTGGGTTGGGAAGATCCCCTGGAGGAGGGCATGGCAACCCACTTAGTAATCTTGCTGGGAGAACCCCCAAGAACAGAGAAGCCCGGCAGGCTACAGTCCATGGTGTCACAAAGAGCTGGACATGACTGAGCAACAAAGCACAGCACAGATCTGCCCTACCAGAAACACTACACAGAGTCCTCAGCTTAGAATGAAAAGACATTACAGAGTAACTCAGAGCCAGGTAAAGAACAACAGTCTGCTTAAGATAAGCAAGACACAAAGGAATGAACGCTACGCAGTATAATTTAGATAAGGCACTTAGAACAGGCAAATCTACAGAGACAGAAGCAGAACAGAGTTAACGGGAGTTGAGGTGAGAGGGATAATAGAAGGTTACTACTTAAGGGATACTGAGTTTTTGCCTGCTATGATGAAAACTTCTGGAAACGAAGAGTGGTGATGGTCGCACAACACTATAAAATAACTTAAGGCCACTGAACGGCACACTTAAAAATGGTTACAATGGTTAAATTTTGTCATGTTAAAAAAAAAAAAGATGCTAAGGTTTTGTTCCCCAAGAAATGTAAGAAAGACACATACCAGATTGATTATGACTTGTTTTCCATAAATAATTATTTGTGAATCAAAATGCCTTTGGAAACCATCCATCTAGAAAGAGGGGGAAAAAATTATATACTTTACCAGATTACAAGAATACTTCCAAAATGTTTAAAAGGATCTCCTTAAATGTCCTATCTCTATATTCAAGAGAATGACATTAAGCTGTCTTCTAGATATTCTTAATACTGTGTAGTAAGTAGTAATTATAAGCCATTCTACTCTGAGCTACAATATTACTATTTTATTTCTGAGCTTAATCTCAAATAGAATATACTAAATATTTTAAACAGCATAAGGTTCCAAATCTCACTGAGATCTCTAAAATCAAAATTTACTGTGACGTTCAATTTGTTTTTCCACATTTTAATATGCCATCTATACAGTCTCTTGGTTTAGAGGTCCACTCTGTGCCAGAACCAAGGAGAAAGGCCTCAAAGACATTGAAGCCTGACTTATGAGGAATACATGCTCTATATGCAAATTATAATTCCAGTAAGCTTCTATTCATAGTCAATGAAAATAGCATGGAAGATACACACATGATTTGCTACTTTGTTGATCAGTGGCAATGGTTTGTACTTGAGGTTTGGTCTTTGAGACCAATAAAGTGGTATTGATCCTCGAGTCTACAAAAAAAGAGAAGATATGTAAAAAGAAACATATACACACACACTTGTTTTTCTCAGCTTTCTGTCAGGGGTATGTAAGTATCAATGACTGAAAAATAGAAAAATAAACATATGACCTACTAACTATGAAACAAATTCATGCTTACCTGCTCCTAAATTCGTATTTGGTGGGGAAACATTTAGAAAGGACTTTTTCTGATTTTACATACATGTACTTGTGGACAGTTGGGCTTCTCCCAAATTCTAAAATAAATCAATTTATCTACAAGTAAAAATTACCAAGTTATATCTGCTATATAATTTGGCATTATAATAAAACGAGAAAATAGCTTTATTCATTCTCAAAAGAGTACCTTTACGAACTTAAAAATATTTTTAGCCATTAATGCTCTCAACCACCAAGTGAGCCACTGCTCGGGTATTCCGTCACAATGCCGTGCATGGCACGTCGGGTCGGGCACAAACCAGCTGCTTGTCCTGTGCTCACTGCCCTGTAGAAGTCTGACGGGTTAAGCACACAGATGCCCCATTTCCACAACCCCTGCACCGCCTACCCTATCCTCTTCTGTAGGGATTTAATTCAAGGGCCGGAAACAGAGGAAGCTGAGTGCCAGCCAGCTTAATGGAATATCCTTATTCTGGGTGAACTCTATCCACATCATAGACTGCGATATTTCTTTAAAAAGGAGAGAAAAGGAGAAAACCTTCAACAATATAACGGGAAACCACAACCCAAGCTGAAAAGGCCAACTGGCTGGCTGCCTCACAGACGTAACTTGCCTGTACAAATGAAGCCCTGCTCCCATTGTAATGCACAATTTGTTCTGTTTCTACAAAGTTAGCTGCATGGCCTTCGGAGTCAATTCCTGAATTGAGAAAAAAATTAACTATATTTATTACATAAGAAAAACACAAGAAACTCGCTAATTCACTCTTAACTTGAAGAGAATTAAGTCAGTTCAAATTAGTGGAAAAGTACTTTCAAAACTAAATTTCAAACAAATGCAGAGTACACCATCAGAAAGCTAACAACAGATGCTTGCTCATTTACATGGGCTTAAAGGCAGTATTAAGGACCTATTAATAAACAAATGCTGTTGACTGCTATTTACTATATCAATTATTTATATATACACAATTCCTCCAAAACAGTGTTTCTCAAACTTTGTACATCGTTTAAGAAAAAATAAGTTCTCAAAAACCTCTGAGAGTGTATTATGACATAGATGCCAGTTTGAAAAACACCATTTTGGAAGTTAAACCATTAAACAGTATTAAATGCAAATGTGGGCCATTTTGTTAATAGTTTTTGTTATAATGATGCAAGTAACCCAGGAGATGCTGATAATTTTAACTATCAAAATGAAAGCACAAAAAACTGTATATAATCCTATAATTTCTAGAACTCCATGCATACACCCAAAAAAAACTAATTTGAAAAGCACTGCTCTTATTTAGCCTTGATTTAGTTAGTTCTTTCAAATGTTTGAAGCATTACCTTACTATCTTGTTTATATTATCTATTTTAACTAAGGAAAGTTTGCTAAAAATAAGCAAAGGCAACTTTCAATTAGTGCCTGACTCAAATTATCAGTAAAAAAAAAAAAAAAAAAGTAGATTTTTAACCATCTCAAATATTTAACATCCTTTCTATCTGACATATTTTTAAAACACATAACACTGAGGTGTAACATGAATATCACTGTTTTTGTTAACATATTTACCAGAAAGGGAAAAAAATTATGAGTCAAATCAGCAATAAAATGCCTTTTCAACACCTTCTAAAACCACTTGTTGAAGCATGGGCTATACTCAGTTCTGCCCAGAATTTTCATTAGGGATAATATGTGGTTATTTTAAAAACTGAGACTGGGAGTAAGAGTGTGCAAGAGAGAAGAGCTAAGAGTTATGTGAGAGAGAGGATCTTTAAGAAGGGATTTTCAATGTATATTTAGTTTAAAAAAACCCAAGGTGCAAGAAAATGTACACAGTATACAACCACTGCCTACAAAAGGAGAACACAGTTGCAATAACATAAACATTATCTGGAAGATAAGAAACCAACAACAGATCAGCTGGTCAGGGGTAAGACGCTGCAGATACAGTCAGAAAGGACAAATATTTTTAATTGCATATCTTTTTATATTTCTTGACTGCACTGCAAATTTAAAGCTTTTAATTAAAAAATATGACTCCATCTAAGACAATCCAGATACAAAGGCATTGCTAACTTTAATCCTGGTTCTATAACCTTGGTCAGGTAACTCACTAAATGTCTTTCTTCCTCTGCTGTGCTCAAGATTAATGAAATGACTTTTACAACCTCCTAGCCCAAAACTTTCAAGATTTACCATAGAGTAAATCCACAGTTTTATTCTGATATATTTTGGCTTAAAAAAACAGATTCAAGGAAACTTCTCTTCATAATGACAGTAACTTTTAATACAGATTTTAATACCCTGGTTTAAGCAAATTAGCATGTTGCTAGGACAAAGTCTAGAGAATAAATGCTCGAATGTAAATCTTAAAGGCTGAAGGCACAAAGTCAAATGTCTAGCTTTATACATGCAAAGAAACCAGGAGCAATAAAAGAAAAATACTTTCTGATACTGGTTTAGGTTACTGAAAACTACAGTGATTTCAGCTATGCTTTCGGACATTGAGCAAATAACACGACCGGCTCATCCTGAAGTATTAAGCAGCAGTCTACAGTCTCACGAACAATGCAACGGCTGTCACCACAGCAGCTGGAGTCAAGCACAGAAGACCTACCTAATCATTATAATGAAGCAGGAGATAAACATTTAGCGAGGCTATCAAATGATAATGAAAACAAATAAAATACAAAAGGTTACAATCATGTCACCATGAGCCAAACACGAATTAGAGACAGATATAACCCAGTACCAAATCGCGCCGACAAAATTCATCTCACCTCTCACATAATAGCGCACACCAGCTCTGAAACAACTCCTCCTCGAGATGAGAATCCAATCAAAGTATTTTCCATTAATAGAACATGAGTGCATGGTAATAACTCAACTACATTAAGAAAAATACAACATGTGGAGAAATCATTTGTATTATTTTCAGATGAAATTTGAATCTCTCTACCCTAGTTAAAATTACTCTGTCTCTAAAAGGAAAAAAAAAAAGCACAGAGAATATGCAGATCTTTTTTTCTTCATGAATATTCATTCACAAGCCTTTACTTCTGATTGTGAAGTTCTGTCAAGTCAATAACCCTATGATGACATATAGTCAGTGTGTTTCAGTGGTTCATTAGAGTGTCTCTATTTACATAATATGATCTCCTTTCCCTGACAGTCTCAACCACTTTGTGGAAGTATACTAACCACATCACAAAAAAATCATCTTTGAGTCAAAAACATACACATTTAAAAATAGATTAACCTTCAAATAAGAAATGGAAAAAAGACTAGGCTACTGAAATTTGTATTATATATATTATATGCATAATTACAAATAACAGTTGGTAAGCATATGAAGATTTACAGGTCAAATTGTAAATTAAAGACTTCAGAAGCAGATAATTAAAAATTATCTCCTCCTTCCTCATGTGTTTGGCCATGGTTATTTTATATATATATATATATAACATTTTTCTTAATATAGTTTGATTCATCCATTATAAAGCATTCAGTTCAGTTGCTCAGTTGTGTGCAACTCTTTGCGACCCCATGAATTGCAGCACACCAGGCCTCCCTGTCCATCACCAACTCCTGGAGTTCACTCAGACTCACGTCCATCGAGTCAGTATAATAATAAAATATCTATAAACCTACTTTCAACTTCCAAACAGTATCAAAACCCTGAATCTAACCATCTGCTCCTTGATCCCATCCAACTGTCTACTTGCCCACAAGGCTTGTGTAGACCAGTCTTCCGCCTTTTAAGTGTAATCCCTGATGGCTCATTTGGTAAAGAATCTGCCTGCAATGCAGGAGACCCTGGTTCAATTCCTAGGTCAGGATGATCTGCTAGAGAAGGAACAGGCTACCAACTCCAGTATTCTTGGGCCTCGCCTGTGGCTCAGCTGGTAAAGAATCCACCCACAATGTAGGAAACCTGAGTTCGATCCCTGGGTTGGGAAGATGCCCTAGAGAAGGGAAAGGCTACCCACTCCAGTATTCTGGCCTGGAGAATTCCATGGGCTGTGTATAGTCCATGGGGTCCCAAAGAGTCAGACATGACTGAGTGATTTTCACTTTTTCATATGCAACCATGACTTAAAAACACACAGCTTGTTTATAAGAATGGCACAACATTCTTAATATAACTCCAAGTCCTTGTTTATTCCCCCAGTAAGTACCTAAGAGTCATCATTACTATATGAAGCAGCAGTTCGGTCCTTTTTGGTGTCGTATGAAATCTGAAACGACCGTATCACAAAAGCCCTAATTGTGCTGATGGAACTTGCAGTGTTCAGAGTCGGTTCTAACATTGGTGCTGCGGACATTCTTAAAAAACCTCCTGGTATAAACACGTTGGGTATACAGAGGGGAGGGCCTAGTAAATTCACAAGGAAATGCTAAATAATTTTCAAAACAGCAGTACCGAATGACACTAGCAATATGAATTTCTAATGATTCATCCTTCTCCATCACCTGGTATAATCAGCTTTAATGATTCATCTTGAGCTCCCAATACACAATCCTTTAAAAGCACAGTGCTAAAGAAGACTTCAAAGCACTACTTATGCATTCATTTGCTCAAGTTACCTCTTTGGAGCAGGGCACAAAGATGGATCAGACAGGAGCCTGCCCTGACAGAACTGAGTAAAGCATGGAATATGTCTGTTTCATGAATCATTTTCTTCTGATTACAAGATGAATATCCTTCCAGAAAGCATTGGAAGGAACAAGAGAAGAATAAAAAGTCATGCAGAAGCCCATCATCATGACACAGCTTAAGTCAATGTGTTTACTTCTAATCTTGTATCAATTAGTGACTCCCAGGGCCACACGCTCCCACGTGGGATGCCCATTTCACATGTCCTCAGCTTCTGACTACTGCTCACAGCTAACGGCACTGCTTCCATGTCACCGTGAAAGTAGCCGCCACCACATGCTCCCACCACACCCATGCACCGGCCAGCCTCCACACCCACAAAGCTGCTTCCTTTCTGCCACGGCGGCTGAGCTGCACAGTCCAGCGGACGAGCTGTCCTTGCCAGGCCTGTGACCTGTGCACGGGGTCCCAGCCCCTCACACACTCAAGGACACTGTGCCGGCAGGGACTGTGCTCTCACCTTCTTCACAACCTGGCTTCCCGGGATGTGGTGAGAGCCCCCACTGGGGAGGGCAGTGAGGGAGCAGGAGCCTAAACTCCCTTTCTAACGGTCATTTTAAACGACCAGCAGCACGTCAGCTGATCCGACCCTCTGCGTGGACACCTGGTATGCCTTTGCTTTGGGACACAGCTCTCACTTGGCTGGGTCTCCTCTTCCTCAGTGGCCTTTGCTGGGTGGTCTTTATTTCCCCAACTTTAAATCTTAGAGCCACTTTGTGTGACCTGTCCTTCCACTCACTCACTCCGACGCCCTGCTTCAAAGGCCCTCCATCCTCTCTGGGGCTCTAGCATGGACTATCTAGGATCCCCTTCAGACAGTCTTCTCTCTTCTCCACACCTTTTCCTTTGCTATGTACCTTTCTCCCTTTGAGGCTCTCATCCCATAGCTCTGAATGCCATCTGTACCCTGAGGACCCTCAAATATATGTCTCCACTGTGGACTTCCCGCCTAAACTCCACTTTCATTAATCCATGTTTTCTTGCCATCTCTACTCTGATATCCACAGACATTTCAGGCTTAACATGTCCAAAGAAAGGCCTGAATGCTCTGGCCTCCCTCCCACCTCAGCTCTTCCCCGTCAGTGCATGGCTTCCTTCCACTTACTCTGGCCAAAAACCTTAAGATGCATACTAAACCCTCTGTCCTTCCCCATGTAATATAATTTGTCAAACTCCTTTTAGCCCTATCTTCAAAACTTATCTGGAGCCCGAGCACTGTTGATCGCCATCACCTCCCATCCGGATTACGACAACTGCTCCTAACTCCGCCTTGCATCCCCCCTGCTCCCCTTGGGCTTATTCTCTGCACCAGTGTCCAGGTGGCCCTGTCCGACCATGCCGATTCTCTGCCCAGATCCCAAGCACTCCTCCTGACAGTTAGGCCAAGCTGCCGAGGGCCTGCAGGATGCAGGCCCAGCTGCATCTTGGAACCCAGCTCCTGCCTGCCCTGTCCGCTCTCTGCCCCAGTCATGCTCCCGCCACGGGCCCTCTGTTCTTGCTGGTCTCTAATTACAGAACCCCTGACGACAGTTCTAGTCAAAAGTCAACACTAAACAAAGAACAATGTAGGGCTTTCCTGGTGGCTCGGTGGTCAAGAATTCCCCTGCCAATGCAGGAGACACAGGTTTGATTCCTGGTCTGGGAAGATCCCACATGCAGCAGAGTAACTAAGCCCGTGTGCCACAACTACTGAGCCTGTGCTCCAGAGTCCAGGGGCCGCAACTGTTGAAGCTCTCACACCCTACAGGCCGTGCTCTGCAGAGAGAGAAGCCGCTGCAATGAGGAGCACACGCACTGCAGCCAGGAGCAGCCCCCACGTGCTACAACTCGAGAAAAGCCTGCACACAGCAACAAGACCGCCACAGCCAAAAATAACTACATACATTTAAACATTTTTTAAAAGGCCAATGTTGAGCTTCAGATTTAAAGCTAAATGGATAATCTGTTTCTATAATCCCATTTACCATTATTTGCCCATTCACAATCTCATTTTGGAATTAAAACACACACACAAACAAGTGGCCCAGATCCTTAAAGCGCTACCTACATAGAACATTTGCTATCATTTTACCCTTAGGAGAACTTGAGAGAGCTTCAGGGAAAAGGCAAAACAAAACCAGAAAAAACAAGGGCTTTTATCCTGACATTTTCTGATTTCTATTCCCTCACAACTGTAGAAAATCTTTCCTGCATTACTGTTTTCTGCTTTTAAGTATAATAAGCATGATAATTTAAGGAAATCACATTAACACAATGAACAAATAAATCACAGACTGCTGTTAGCTCACAAGCTTCTTTGGGAGTACTTGAGAGAGACCCCCTCAGTTTCTAGCAGAGCCCCGATCTCGGGCGCTCAGCAGCACACTGGGCGGACCCTTTAACAGCCAGCTCAGTCTGCTCCCCTGTTTTTATTAATATGATGATGTCTCTGATAAAGATTTTTTTAAAATGAAGTTACAATTAGATAACCATTACTCACTCTGTACTAGTACTGTACCTGCTCCGCAAGCATCATTCTTTGTAAAAACATCTGTTTCATTTTTTCTGGGGCTATTTCAAATGACAAATATAATTTTCAACTGTAATTCTCCTCTCCAAGTTGCTGATCACCCTAGTTCCTGAGTCTTTCTTAATTACTAAGAAAAATGTTTACAAGTCAGGCTAAAATTATTCTTGTTTATTGATAAAGTCTTAAAAAGCCAAAACACAGTGGACATATTTCTTCTTTTAACCCATTAGCCCTGGAATTCTGGGAGAGTGAGAACATGATTCAGTCTAAAGAGTTCATTCTATTTAAAAAAAAAAAAAAGGTCATTTACAACCAGTATTCTCAGATTTTGTTAATAGGTTTGATTTTATCAAAAGTAGTACCTACTAATTCTAAAATACTCTCCTCATGTAACAGTTGAGACTGTCTTTGAATCTGCCTTATAATAATATTTAAATAAAGACTACCAGAAAACTAAAGAGTAATATGTAAGGATACAGCCATGTAATACCGGAAGGGCAAACCGATGGACCTGAAATGAAGATAATGTTTAGGAATAAATATACTTTAATAATAATAAGAAGCACTATATAAAAAATATTTAAAGATGGAGAGATAATATACAAATACAACAAAGTAGCAAACTTATGGGCAACTTAATTTTAATGAAATTTTTCTAATGTCACATTGCCTTTTCAATTTAAAACATTTAAGTATTTGCTGGAATCATTTGGGCTTGAACATTCATCGATATTGGAACACTAACAAGACTACACAAGGGTCAGAATGTTTCTCTCTCTTTGTCAGTCTTGGCCTACGACAACTGCACTCCTCCAGGGAGTTCAATCTACTTTTCCCAAAAAAGCAAAGCAAATGTCAAAAAATGAAGCCATCAGGCAAATCTATTTACCTAGATTCCATACATTACGCTTCAGAAGTGGGCCTCCTTGTTTATACCTCATTTGCATAAACCAGGAAGAGAGGAAGGTGACATCTATGCACGTCTATCCTGGGTGACTGAAGGGAGCCAGGATCCCTTACAGACACAAATGCAGAGCTTTCCACTTGCCTGGGGAATTAGCCATGGCTCGATTTCTACATTATTCATTTTCCAAGACGTATTCTCTCTCTCTTCCTTACAGAAACCAATGTTATTTTTACTCAGATATGTTTTTCCTGTATTTAAGGCTTCCATAGAAGAGCAAAGTAAAATAACTAGGCTTCTTCAACCTAGAATGATGTGAGAGGGTAGATCTAATCGAAGTCCACAAGTTTATAAACAGAGTTAAATCAGATTTCTTTACCAAAATCCTTAGTGATTAGCCATTATGTAACATGTATTCAATTACAACTTGGATGGTGACAAATAAGCTGGTTGTATTTACTGTATATTACCTCTGGCTGAGCAGAAAGTTCTCGGAGAAGATGACCATTCCATACAAACCGTTGATCTGCCTGAGAGAGAAGTTTTAAAATTAATGTGGGCTCAGTCATGTCCAATTCTTTGCAACCTCATCAACTGCAGTATGCCTCTGTCCTCCTGCAGACTCCTCTGTCCTCCACTGTCTCCTGGAATTTGCTCAAATTCACGTCCACTGAGTCAGTGATGCTATCTAACCATCTCATCCTTTGTTGCCTCCTTCTCCGTACACCTAAGCCTACATATAATTTTTACCAGAGTAGACTATTATAGTCTTTAGTAAGTTGCTGCTGCTGCTAAGTCGCTTCAGTCGTGTCCAACTCTGTGCAACCCCATAGACGGCAGCCCACCAGGCTCCGCCGTCCCTGGGATTCTCTAGGCAAGATCACTGGAGTGGGTTGCCATTTCCTTCTCCAATGCATGAAACTGAAAAGGGAAAGTGAAGTCGCTCAGTCGTGTCCAACCCTCAGCGACCCCATGGACTGCAGCCCACCAGGCTCCTCCGTCCATGGGGTTTTCCAGGCAAGAGTACTGGAGTGGGGTGCCATCACCCTAAGTTAGTCAACTAAAGTATTGCTTTTGGTTGAACTATATAAAGTTATCACTTTTATGGATCAAAAATGGTCAATTAGTGGCAATTTCATATAGTCTAAGCCAATAGATGACTGACTGCAACTTTATAAATGCTATCTGCCCCCTAAACATATCTATTTTTGTTAACAACAACAAAAAAAACCAAGGCAGCAATTATCTAGGTTCCTGAACAGCAGAAATTTCATGTTAAATCATCTGAGGTCTAGTTTTAAAGATGTGCTTAATTAAAAAAAAAAAAGGGTGGAGGAGGGGGAATCACCAAAAAACCCATACTAAACAAAAGCATATTTTCCAAGTTAACAAGCTGTTACTTTTCTTGTTGTAAAAGCTATAAATGACACCACTACAAAAAGAAGTTCATCTCTCAGGACATTAAGTTTACAAGCACAATGGTGTTGCTAATGTTCTGTTATACCACAGACCACTGAGAGCTAGGAAATGACCAACATGTGTGTTCAAGCTAGATTTCTGAAAATGCACAAATGCAGTTCTCGATCGTGTCTGTGAAACATACAGATCCTGGGATCTTGAATCTGAAGTGTGATGTCTACTTGAAACATGGTATGTTTTCAAAGCCCCATACGTGATCCTGATACAGCCAGAACTGAGAAAAATCAATATATATTTTATGGATAAAATAGAGGGATGCTCCTAAAAATTAAAAAATAAATTAAAATTAAAAAAAAAAAAATAGAAGATTAAGCTTACCCTTTCCAAGAGACTCATTTCCTGGAATTCTGGACTAGTGTTGGAGAGCCGCTGCAAAGTATGGGTCAAATCATATGTTGTTGAAAAGTAAAACCCATCCATACTCAAGACATGGTTCATCATTGCTAGGAAAGTTTTATTATCTTGTAACTACAAACAAAGCAGAGAACACAGTCAGTCTATCTTATCCCTGAAAAGCAATCAGCATGATCAGAGAGTCAAAGTAAAAATCTTTAAGTCAAGCCCTGTTAAATGCCATCAGCACAAAGACTGGACAAGGGGGATGCTCGCTTCCCTCGGACCTGGGACAGTTCCTGTCACATGGGCAATGCTCAAGAGCACAGGGTATTACAGAAGCTGGTAGGCAGACCTCCTTCCCATTAGCATCCTTCACAATTTTTGCTCTAAAGGGCAGAAGAGGTGGCTTAATCCAACACCACCGCCTTAAGTTATGACCTACTGAGCCTCACATACTTTATACAGAGTCTCTGTCGTGCTCCCAGGAACTCCCTGCCAGGTTACCATAATTATCCTCATGTGACAGAACCCAGTAACACAGAGAGTCAGTGATAAGAGAATAATACCGTCCTCATTCCTAAGAAACTTCACTGGTTTGGGCTAGTTGGGAAGTCAAATGGAATTCTTTTAAAAAAAAGCAAAAATGGAAAAGTCCAGGAGAGAGTGCAGTGGTCAAGGCGGTAATGAAGGAAGACCCTGAGCTTACCTCCTCCCACAGGCACCAAAATTACAACAATCCACACAGCAACTGTCTATGAAAGCAAGCTGAAGCCTGGTGGGACACATCTTTCACAGCTGAAGATATCAAGAAGGAACCATGAGATGGGTGAGAGAGGTGAAGACCCGGTATAGTCAAGACCCACACCCTCAAGTAGGTGATTCACAAATGGGAGGATTATCACAACTGCCAAGGTTGTGATAATCCTTGCCCCTTTTCCCAGTGGGCAAGGGGTCTGAGCCCTACGTCAGCTCTTGAGGTCAACAATCTTGTGCCAGCAAGACAAGCTCCCAGAAATGTCTGGATGTGAAGGCAGGCAGGGCTTGTGTACAGGAGAGCAGGAGCACTGCAGAAAACAGAGGCTCTCCTCCTTAAAGGCCTGCGGAGGATCTCACGCGCTCCAAGGCCTAGCATGGGGGCCTGAAAGGAGCCAGGGCCAGACCCACTTGGTGATCTTGGCAAGCCTCCTGGAGAGGCAGAAGGCAACTGGGACTGCCACTGTGGGTGGAGATGCTGGCAGCAAGCACCTTAGGGAGCTCGTTCCACCAGAAGGACAGAGGTGCTAGCAAGCGCCATTCTGGACCCTCCTTAGCGCCTGTTAGTGGGGGGGCTTCTGTGCCCACCAGCTGGCTGGCAACAGAGAAGAACAATGAAACCAAGACCTGATCCTTTGAAAAGGTAAACAAAATTGATAAATCAAGGGAAAAACAGAGAGGACCTAACTAAAGTCAGAAACAAAAGAGGACAAATTACAATGGACACCACAGAAACACAAAGCACAGAAGAGCTTATTACAAACAGCTGTCCGCCAGCAAAACAGACAACCGAGGAGACGGATACACTTCTAGAAACAACCTCCCAAGATTGAATCAGGGAGAAATAGAAAATATGAACAGATTTATTTCCAGCAATGAAACTGAATCAGTAATTAAAAAACTACCAAAGTCCAGGATCAGACAACTTCACCGGTGAATTAAACCAAAGAGTTAATGCCTCTCTGAAACTATTTCAAAAAACTGAAAAGGAAGGAATGCGTTCACACTCATCCCAAAAGGCCAGTATCACCCTGATACTCACATCAGATACAGTTATCACACAAACTCACAATCATAGGCCAGTATCACTGATGAACACAGCACAAAATCCTCAACAAAATACTAGCAAACCAAATTCAACAATACATTAAAAAGATCACATGCCATGATCAAATGGTACTGAGCCCAGGGATGGGAGGACAGTTCAGTACCCACCAATCAAACAATATACTACATTAACTGAAGAATAAAAATCATATGATCATCAACAGATGCAGAAAAAGCATTTTACAAAATCTATTATCCATTTGTGATAAAACTTCTCAACAAAGCATGTGTGCTGTGCTTGCTCGCTCAGTCATGTCTGACTCTTTGCGACCCCAGCCGCAGCTGGCCGGGGTCCTCTGTCTGTGGGATTCTCCAGGCAAGAATGCTGGAGTGGGTGGCCTACCCCTTCTCCAGACGATCTTCTCAACCCAGGAATCAAATCAGGGTCTCTCGGATTGCAGACAGATTCTCTACCAGCTGAGCTACCAGAGAAGCCCATAAAGGGAGTGTACCTTATTAATAAAGACCATATATGATAAACCTATAGCCAGTATCAAGTTCAACAGGGAAAATCTAAAAGCATTTCTTCTAAGATAAGGAACAAGACAAGGATGCCTATTCTTACCACTTTTACTCAACATATCAGATGTCCTAGCCAACTTGGTTGGAGAAGGCAATGGCACCCCACTCCAGTACTCTTGCCTGGAAAATCCCATGGACAGAGGTGCCTGGCAGGCTGCAGTCCATGGGGTCGCTAAGAGTCGGACACAACTGAGCGGCTTCACTTTCGCTTTTCACTTTCATGCACTGGAGAAGGAAATGGCAACCCATTCTAGTGTTCTTGCCAGGAGAATCCCAGGGACAGGGGAGCCTGGTGGGTTGCCATCTCTGGGATCACACAGAGTCAGACATGATTGAAGTGACTTAGCAGCAGCAGCAGCCAACTTGGTGGACATGAGTTTGAGTAAGCTCTGGAAGTTGGTGATGGACAGGGTAGCCTGGCATGCTGCAGTCCATGGGGTTGCAAAGAGCTGAACATGACTGAGAGACCAAAGTGAACTGAGCTATAGCAACTAGACGAAAGAAATCAAAGGAATTTAAACTGAAAAGGAAGAAGTAAAATTGTTACTGCTTGCAAATGACATGATACTATGCATAGAAAACCCTAAAGGAAAGAGGCCACCAAAAAAACTAGTAAAATGTCAGGATATAAAAGTAATATATTGAAGTCCGTTGCATTTCAATACAGTAACAATGAACTAACTGGGAACAGAAATTAAGGAGAAAATCCACGTACATCTGCATGAAAAGCATAAAATACCCAGGAAAAAAATCTAACCAAGATGGGAAGAAAACCTGTCACTGGAAAACTATAAGACAACGATGAAAGAAATTAAAAATGACACAGACCCCCAGAGAACAAACTGATGGTTACCAATGAGGAGTGCAGGTAAGAAGGATGAGTGAAGTAGGTAAGGGAGACTAAGAGATACAAACTTCCAGTTATAAAATAAGCAAGTCACGGGGATAAAATGTACAGTATAGACAGTACAGTCGATGATGCTTTGTGTGGTGACAGACGGTAAGGAGATTTATTGTGGTGGTCATTTTATAATGCATAAGAGCACTGAACTACCATGTTGTACATGCGAAACTAATATTGTAAATCAACTATACTTCAATAGGAAAGAAAGGAAGACTCAGTAAATTTCTACTTATTTTCTGATCATCATTTTAGCTGGCTTTCACAATGAATACTGAGACATTTGTTTTTATCCTTGTTTTAAAAAGTAATTTTTAATGTCTGGTAATACTTAATGTTTAACAAACGATTAACATTTAATCTACATATTACAAATCTACATACTACAAAATTTTTATTTTGGCCTCAACAATGTTTTGAAAAACGGAAGATACAAATAAGCAATTAGTTACACAGTCTGACAACAAATTAGAGCAATCAAGAAATTGTTCACTATTACTGGGCTATTAAATATAAACATTTTCATTGCCTTAAAATTATGTCTCATAGAGGATAAATATATTAATACACTGATTGATATATAAGTAGTAGAAAAAATAAATTTTAAGTTTAAAGTATAAAAGCCATATTCTATAGTTTTGTCATTGTTGTTTTAAGTCGCAGTTGTGTTCGACTCTTTTGCAACCCTATGGGCTATAGCCTGCCAGGGTCCTCTGTCCATGGAATTTCCCAGACAAGAATACTGGAGTGGGCTGCCATTTCCTTCTCCAGGGGATCTTCCTGACCAAGGGATCGAACCCATGTCTCCCGCGTTGGCAGGCGGATTCTTTACCAGTGAGCCAACAGGGAAGGCCATTCTACAGCTTTACTTAGTCAATAAGACAATAGCGTTAGGACTAATTTTTTTAAATGTCTTTAAATGTCTATTACAGGTAAGATACATGTTTCAGAATAGTTAGCTTTTTTTAAAAAACAAACTTTTTATAATTCTGGGAATAAAAATACAATGTAAAAAAATTTTAAAGCTACTATACTATAGTACATACTAATATAGTATGTACATACTAATGTACACACTATAATGTACATTTAGAAAACAAATACTCAATAGATATAAATCTCTAAATATAATGTTGATTTAAGGTAATTTTCAAAAAATAGAAGAGTTAATGCCATTCAACTAAGTTTTTAAAAATACTTCAAGCAAAAATAGCTTTGTTTGAATAAGAATACTGGCAGTCTTTGCTTTGCACAATAGGGCTGGACCATGCAAATGACCAGGCTATCCTTCTCAATAATCTTAACCTATGTTAATAATCAATAGGAAAAATTACAACTGTTGCATGACAGATTTTTAAAAACTCAAAACATTAAAATACTCTCCTACTGTAAGTTATAAATGGAAAGATGAAAACATAGTAAAACTAATATTATTTAGTATACTATAATTTAAAACATCAAGAATTTAAAATATTTTATTTCTTGTCAAAACTGTATCAAGAGTAGCCTGAACAGTGCTTGTGCTGCTCCCGTCATGTAACTTATGAGCCATCTTTCTGTACTCTGGTGGACTATCACACAGCTAAGCCGGAACCAGTTTCTAACTCTTAAATATGAACTGAAATCTATGTGTTGAGTACATGGGCATTTTCAGTTTGTCCTTTTCTCTTTTATGAAATTTCATATTTTAAGAATTGAGTCAGTTAAAAAAAAAAAAAAAAAAAAAGAGCAACAACCCAAGAGCAATAAAATATATGAAGGGATATATACACCTCTCCCTGGTCAGGGAACTGGACCCCACATGCCGCAACTAAGAATACGCATACCGCAACTAAGAATACGCATACCACAACTAGAGATCCCTCATACTGCAACTAAGATAGCCAGATAAATGTATTTTTTTAAACTGCACCAAACGTTCTATGTTCCACCTCCCTTCCCCACCCATGCCATGGGACTTCTTTGGGTTTTGCAATTATTGTTTCCAGTCCTTACCTGAATATCAGTTAAGTGCAACATCGTCTTCTTATAAGAAAGGACATCAAAATCTGTTGCTTTCCAGATTACATGATTGAAAAATTCACCTATTTTTTTCTTTTTGGTAATGACAATTAGATAATTACCTGCAAAAAGCAAAGCCAAACTTAGGTAAACAGAAACAAGGCAACTAGAAAGCCAGGAGTAGCAGTCCTTTAAACTCCAGAGGCAGGAGTTGTGCTAAATAAAGGACAAACACATTTTTAAGGCAATCTTATAATTTATGAATAGAGAGACGAGCATATTATTTAAAAATATTTTTTTGAAAGGTCAATTTTTTTCTCAAAAATGTAAAAGCAAAAGCTTTTGGTAACCAGAGTAGTGATCCTTGCAGATGGAAAATAAGAGACAGAAAACACCTCTCTCTCTCTCTTTCGCCCCATACATGCCTCTGCTAATGCATTTCCCAATGTGTAGCTTAAGGCATCACAGGTCATGAGATTTGGCCAGTGCAGGACAGTGTCCCGTCTACAACCCCCACATCATCCCGTTATTCTGAATGGCAGAGAGATGTGCTGGGCAGCAAAACTAACTGGTTACTGTACACTCCAAAGATGAGTGGTCAGCAAGCAAGAAGCCGTCATAGCACCGTGTGTAATACACCAACCCTGATCTTGGCCTCCTCCCCTTCCTCCCACAAATAAGCCAGGGAAAGCATTTACCACTAGATTTGGTCTTCAGATCTGTTTGGGGCTCTAACAAGTGCCCTCTCTGGAAGTTTTCCTAGGTACACCTCTCTCCTAGAACTTGTCACGCTGTACTGTAGTAACTTACCATTTAAATGCCTCTCTCATTTGACTGTAAACTGCAGGACAAAAGGGACCTGCATCTTTTACAACAGCATTCAGCATTTTATAGATATAACAGCATTCAGTTATATTCAGCATATAACTGTATGCCTGAAACAATAGGAACTTTTTACAAGTATGAAATAAAATTTAAATTCAAAAAATCACTCTTCTAATAACTAGAACCAGGTAACATTGTCTAACATGCTCTATGTCATAATCAACCCCAGTAAGGAGCTGAAGGTAGAGCATACTCTGGTTCATCAATGCATTAAAATTTTTGTGTAAATACTCTTAGAATTTATGAAAAATCTCTAGCGGACTAGAGATTTCAACTCCAGTTGAATAAAACCAAAATCAAAACTTAAAAAAAAAAAAAGAACCTCAGGCTTATAAATTTAACCACTTGCTACTAGGGGTGGATTACTTTTAGAAATTAAGGACAAATACCTAAACTACAGATTCATTGCTTCAAGTAAGATATAAAGTGTGCCTTCATCTTTATACTCTAGTAGGGTTGATTTAATTACTGTTTTTCCCCACTTTAGCTCATTTTTCTTACCTGCCACCAGATGGATTGTGCCCAGTATACCAAATATTGGTCTCGTAACCGCTGAAGGAGGAATATCTTTCTTGACTTTAAAGAAAAAAGTAAAGGAAAAAAGAAAACTCAATGAGAAAAAGCTCAGCAACAGAAAAGGAAATTTAGTTTCATTTCAATGGTTACTTCAACTAAATCAGTATGCATGCTTTGTTCTAAGAAAGTGATATTCCTTCATTAGTGCTACACCTCCATTTTGGCAAAATATAAAATAAAGATGTCCATGTTACATCACAAAGGTCTCTGCCTGGTCTAGAATATGGTGCCAAAAGTAACATGCTTCAGAAACCTATGTAAATTATGGATTAGTTCCAACGGCACTTTTCAAATCATTTGTTCAGCCTCTTGTCAGAAACCAAATCTATCCCTTTAAGAGAATTAGAAAGTAAATGGAGATTGAGATGAGATTTTAATTTCAACATGCAACAAACGGAATGTAAAACAGGACTCTGGTGATCCTAAGAACGTGGGAAGTGGGGGCAAAGACCCAAGAGGGGAAGGAGGCAGGACAAGCCTCCTCTTGGTGCCTAAGAGCTGACACAAGCACCCAGGGAGGCCGCGTCACTGGCTGTGATTTATCAGCAATGCCCTCATGAGTGAAGAGAGCCTTAGATTCAAGGTTCATTTCACAACTGTTAAACTTTAAGCCAATGTGCTACACAAAACATATTTTGTAGAACTCTAGTTTAGGGAATAATGGAAAAAAGGAGGGAAAGTAGGGTCTCCCAGTCAAAGAAGAGTGTTTTGCTACATCCATAGAAACTCTGCTTCCTCTGAGTAACAATGTACAGTGGGAGATTAAAGGCTCTGAGAAGGCCTATGGTAAAAGAAAGCTGCTCCGTGGTTGAAGTCAAAGTTTTCCAAATTTACACGGCTATAAAGTGTTCCTTTCAGTCACATTTTAATTATCATCCATTTTGAAACACTGCTGTCTCGTTTCTTTACGGCAGTCCTGGAATTCTAAAATTTACTTTTCTCTCAATAATTCAATTTACTTAGTAATGCTATGCCATAGCTAACTACCATGAAAAATGGGAATACCAGTGCAGTAAAAAGCTCAGAGAAAACTCTGAACATATTGAGATGTCTGATAAACTTAAATGTACTATTGATAGAACTGTAAGTTATAATAACTCGAGTGTAACAGCAAGGGAAGTAAGAGTGTCAGTCACTCAGTCGTGTCTGACTCTGACACCCCACGGACTTCAGCCCACACTCCTCTGTCCGTGGAATTCTCCAAGCAAGAATACTAGAGTGGATAGTCATTCCCTTCTTCAGGGGAATCTTCCTGACCTAAGGATTGAACCCAGGTCTCCTGCATGGGAGGCAGATGCTTTACCATCTGAGCCACTGGGGTGATAATTCCTAGGACTATGATAATTTTTTATGGAAGAAAAAAAAAAAAAACTCCTCTTTCTGTGGCAATGGTCTGCATTCCCGGTGGTAAAAGGAAACTGGCAGAGAAACTGGGATCGACAGGCTCTCATCACCACTGGCTTAAGGTCAAAGCATCTCTTCATGTGTCTACCGATGACCACTAACATTCCTACATCCACACTATTCAAGACCTTTAGCTTTGTCCACTCAAATGGCTCAGCAATCACTACTTCAAATAAAATGTCACTGACAGGTCAAAAGAGTAACTGAAAATACATCTACACTAAAGCTTTTATAAGACACTAGGTTGTATCAATGTGGTATAAAGAAGTTTGGGGACTAAAGTTTAGAAGTAAACTAACAGTGTGATAAAACCAGTCAGCCATTCTGAGAGCAGCCACCAAGCAAGTCATAGGAAAGGCCACATCACCAAACTACAACAGCCGGCACTGCACCGGCCAAACGGAAAGCTATACACAGTCCTTAAGGAGAACAAGCAGATACCCAAAAACACAGACTGAGAGTCCTAACTGTCTTACACTTTAGTGCCCTACGCAAAATATGTTCATGTCTCACTTTATCCATTCAAAGGATAGTTACTCTTTACTGAAGTGACATATGACATTCTAAATGTGATTCTCACATGGCACATTGATTTGTCACTGAAATTATTTCACATTAGTCAGAAATCAGTGTTCCACACAACTGAACAACAAGTTGTTTTTCACACCCCAGAGAAGCAAAACCAAAATACAGATAGATTAACCATTCTGCCTAAAACATAAGTTTTAGTGATATGTATATAATTTTTCATTTATTAAATTAATAAATGAAATTTATTGTATAATTTATATAATTATATAAATTATAATATATAATTTATTTATAATTTATATAAATTAAATTATCCTCGTAGTCATGAATATTTTCAAAAACAAAGCGGTTGTTAAAATTCCACACATTTTATGCTACAACAACTTGCTCACACTCTAATAGTTTAAATTTTATAGTTAGAGAGGAACATTAACGTATCAACAAAATCAATCCTGTTATTGGTACCGTTGAGAGAACAAATAAAGAAATAATTAAGTTTTTAAATCCTTATGAACAGTAAAATGCTAAAAATTTCAAGAAAAAGCATAAAATCAAGGCACAAAAATCAACTGAAGTAGTAAGAATTAAATTTTTTCTAAGAAGGCACTCAGAGATCCACACACCAACAAGGATCTCGCCAGTTTAACTGCTACTGCAGCTGAGGTGTAAACTCTTTCAGGACACTATAACCTGGCCATGGAATACCTGAGAGCGTAACTTCTGTGGACACGCGGTCGATGATAAGTACATCATCTGCTCCATCATCACAAGCTTCCACATAAAATTTTTCAGGGGTGACGTGCCTAAGAAGAAGTTCAAAACCATAAATAACTGAAGGAAATAATATGAACACTTCCCCAAAACCTACTGCAACAATGTAGTTCAACTTGGCATCACTTCCCCAGCTTTAACAGATAAAACTGTTATGCTCTTCTTATGTGTTCACTGCAACTCTTATGACTTAATTTAATGCTGATAAGGTTCTAATCTGCTCTGACACCACTGTGACTTACAGAAGACAATCGTGCTAGAATCTAATTTAGAGTCAGCAGGGTGCAGAGGGAATGCAGCACAGCAGTCAGGAGCACGGCCTATGGGACCAGACTCACTGTGCTGTGTGAACTTGGGCACGTTCCTTCTCCTCTCTGTTCTTCAGTCCCCTTATCCACAAAATAAGGATACCACCAGACTCATGAAATAGCACTGCTGTGAGGATGGAAAGAGCTAACCATTGAGTAACTCTCAGAACACTTGATACACAGTAACCAAGAAGTGTTAGCCAAAAATACTAAAAAACACATTTCCAGGAAATCGCTTAAAATAAACTCTAACATTTTGGTATTTTGTTAGAATGCCACCTATAATGTTCTTGGGGGGAAGAAAGACATTCTTCAAAATAAAAAATAGGGTAAAATCAGGGTTGGGAAAGAGTACTCAAAATGTATGCAACTTTTTAATCTGAGTTCAACAAAAATGAACAGTTGGATCTTCAAGAGAGAAACTGGGTAACTTCAGCAAGCAACTGAGCATGGTTCAGGAAATAATTATCAACAAAAACAACACAGTGAAAATCAAGATTTGCATGCACTAACAATGGAGATTGAGGCTGTTGTTAAGGTGGTGTGTGTATTAATCACGTCTGACTCTTTGCGACCCCATGGAGTGTAGACTGCCAGGCTCCTCTGCCCATGGGCTCTTCAAGCAAGAATACTGGAGTGGGTTGCCATGTCCTTCTCCATGGGATTTTCTCAATACAGGGATTGAGCCTGTATCTCCTGTGTCTCCTGCACTGGCACGTGAGAAGCCCACTGGGTTTATTATAATATTATTAAGACAGATAATAATAAACTATGGCCTCAAAAAGTTGGAGTATAAAATGAAGAAGGGCAAAGGTTAACAGAGTTTTGCCTAGAAAACACATTGGTCATAGCAAACACCCTTTTCCAACAACACAAGAGAAGACTCTACACATGGACATCACCAGATGTAATTAGCACCAACTTTGCTCATTACTCTTGAGAGTCCCTTGGACTGCCAGGAGATCCAACCAGTCCATTCTAAAGGAGATCAGTCCTGGGTGTTCTTTGGAAGGACTGATGCTGAAGCTGAAACTCCAGTACTTTGGCCACCTCATGCAAAGTTGACTCATTGGAAAAGACTCTGATGCTGGGAGGGATTGGGGGCAGGAGAAGGGGACGACAGAGGATGAGATGACTGGATGGCATCACCGACTCGATGGACGTGAGTTTGAGTGAACTCCGGAAGTTGGTGATGGACAGGGAGGCCTGGCGTGCTGTGATTCATGGGGTCGCAAAGAGTCGGACACGACTGAGCAACTGAACTGAACTGAACTGAGTAATGCTGGCCAAGTTAGGAGTGCTACCTCAGCCAGGCCTTGTTAGGTACTAGAGGTACAAAGTCCCCGGATCACAGAGCTTACATGGCAATGGAAAAGACAATACACATGGAAGTGATTCAATGATTTCAGATGGTGATCTGAACTATAAGAAAATAAAGGGGCCTCCGGTTCAAGAAGGTAGAGTAGAAGGACATGCGTTCATCTCATCCTGCGAGAACACCAAAATCACAACCATCTGTTGAACGACCATCAACAGGAGGACGCTGCTGCTGCTACTGCTGCTAAGTCGCTTCAGTCGTGTCTGACTCTGTGCGACCCCATAGCCGGCAGCCCACCAGGCTCCACCATCGCTGCAACCTACCAAAAATGATACTCCATGGCCAAAGACAAATGAAAAACCACAGCAAGACAGCAGGAGGGGCACAATCATGATAAAATCAAATCCCATACCCGCTGGGTGGGTGACCTACAAACTGGAGAACAATACCAAAGAAGTTTCCCCACTGCTGTGAAGGTTCAGAACCCCATGTCAGGCTTCCCAGCCTGGGGAACCAACGGAGGGACCAGGAGTCCCCAGGGAATGTGACCTTGAGGCCAGCAGGATTTGATCACAGGACTTCCACAGGACTGGGGGATATAGATGCCAGTCGTGGAGGGCACAGACAAAACCGTGTGTGCACCAAAACTCAGGAGTGAAGCGGAGACCCCACAGGAGTCTGAACCGAAACCACCTGCTAGTGTTGGAGGGTCTCCTGTGGAGGCGGGTCCGCAGGGGCTCCCCACAGGGACGGGGGCACAGCAGCAGCAGGCCCGGAAGGTCCCCCTTGGTGTAAGCCCTCTTGGAGGTCACCATTAACCCTGCCACAGAGCCTGCAGACCCCGGGGCTGGGTCACCTCAGGCCAAACAACTACCCGGGGTGGGGGGGAGGGGCGTGCAACCCTACCCCTCAGCAGATAACTGGATTAAAGCTTTACTGTGCAAGGCCCTGCCCTCCAGAGCAAGACCCAGTTTTCCCCACCACCAGTCCCATCAGGAAGCTTACACAAGCCTCTTAGCCTCCACCATCAGAGGGCAGACAGAAGAAGCAAGAAAAACCACAATCCTATAGCCACTAAAACAAAAGCACATCCACTAAAACAAAAGCACATCACAGAAAGTTATTCAGCATGATAAAGCAGGAAGTTATTTCCCAGATGAAGGGACAAGATAAAACCCCAGTAAAACAACCAAATGAAGTGGAGACAGGCAATCTTCCCAAAAAAGAATTCAGAGTAATGATAGTGAAGATAATCCAGGATCTAGGGAAAACAATGGAGAAGATTCAAGAAATGTTTACCAAAGGCCTACAAGAACTAAAGAACAAACAGAGATGAATAATACACTAGAAGGAACCCATAGCAGAATAACTGAGGCAGAAGAACGGATAAATGACCTGGGGGACAGAATGGTGGAAATCACTGCCACAGAACAGAATAGTAAAAAAAAATAAGAGTGAAAAGAAATGAAGACAGCCCAGAGACCTCTGGGACAACATTAGACACATCAACATTACAGTGGTCCCAGAAGGAGGAGAGAGAGAGAAAGGACCTGAGAAAATATGTGAAGAGTTAACAGCTGAAAACTTCCCTAACATGGGAAAGGAAAGAGTCAGTCAAGTCCAGGAAGCACAGAGATATCAGGCAGGATAAAGCCAAGGAGGAACACAGAGAGACGCACAGTAGTGAAACTGACAAAACTGAAGACAGAGATAAAACATTAAAAGCAACAAAGGAAAAATGACGGGGGGAAAAAAAACATACAAGGGAACTGCCATCAGGCTATGAGCTGATTTATCAACAGAAACTCTACAAGTCAAAAGGGAATGGTACCATATAATTACTTCCCTGGTGGCTTAGATGGTAAAGTGTCTGCCTACAATGCGAGAGACCGGGGTTCAATCCCTGGGTTGAGAAGATCTCCTGGAGAAGGAAACGGCAACCCACTCCAGTACTCTTGCCTGGAAAATCCCATGGACGGAGGAGCCTGGTAGGCTATACTCTCCATGGGGTCGCGAAGAGTTGAACATGACCTAACGACTTCACTTTCACTTTCTTTCACCAAATAATTAACGTGATGAAAGTGAGGACCCTTCAACCAAGAATACTCTACCCAGTAAGACTCTCCTTCAGAGCTGAAATCGAAAGCTTTCCAGATAAGCCAAAGTTAAAAGAATTTAGCACCACCAAACCAGCTTTACAACAAATGCTAAAGGAAACACAAGAGAAGGAAAAGAGCTACCCAAAATGATTAAGAAAACGATAATAAGATCATACCTATCAATAATTACCTTAAATGTAAATGGATTAACTGAGCCCACCAACAGACAGACTGATTGGGCAGATGAGAACAAGCACAGGTATGCACTCCACTTACCACACCACTCTGCCTGACCCCTCAAATTGTATGTAATTATTTTACATTGTTAAGTTAATTATGTTCCCATTATGGCCTGCAACGGTAATTATCTTTTATTTTTTGTCTGGCTATTGACTGTGAAAACTGATAAAAATCTTTTGCTGTTGTGATTGTGTAACTATTACTCAATACCATTTTATTATGACTGGTCAACATAAAAATAATAAGAATTCTATTTCATCAAAACTACCATCTAGTAGAAAAACCTGTACTCACTTTCTAAAATCCAGATGCATATCAGAATTATCTTGAAATTTTTTGAAAAATACAAATGCCCAGGTAATTCCTGTTTGGTTTCTTTTTTGGCCAGAGCTCCAGATATGTTTCTAACGAGCAGTCATGTTTAAAAACAACAAGACAACATGAGGATCTTTTACTTCTATCTAGTCTGTTTCACTTTTTCTATTTCATATTCAGTACTCCCATTTCATTTAGTTGATGTTTTCCAATTACTCCATCTCTTTTCTTGTTTCTGATGTTCTTTCTCAAGCTTTTAACAAGTGTAACAGAAAAACTTTTGTATACATATACATATATATAGAAATAATATGCATAATATATGTATTTTAGGATACTTATGAATTTTTGCCTAACTAAAACATTTGATATACCGATTCCACTTGTTTGACTTAGTATGAATAGAATGTTAGATTTCTAATTTAGAAAAATAGATATACAACAAGCAACAACGGTTTACTATATAGCACAGGGAATTACAGTCAATATCTTGTAATAATCTATAATGGAAAATAATTTCAAAAAATAACATATACATATAACTGAATCATATACATAAAAAGAATTCTACTTTTTGAAATTCAGTAATGTTTATCTTTTTGCCAGTTTTTCTAAATGTCCTATGGATATCTACTAACAATGTATGAGATACAAAAATTTAAATATATTTGTACAGGATATAAGATTAATATAAATTAATTAAATTAAATCATTGTATTTATTAATCACATCATTCAAGATGTTCCTATTCTTATTTTGTCTGCATTTGATAAAATATCCTCAGAGAAATGTATGTCTCGCTCTGATTATATATTTTTTCTTTTCCCTTATATTTCTTCTGATTTTTGCTTTATATATCTGTTGTCAAGTGTCTAATGGTTTATGACGTCTGTCTTTTCTGTGAATTGTACCTTTTATCATTAAAAATATTCATCTTTCTTTAAAATAAATTTTTTAGACTAAAGGTAGGGTAGGGAGACTGGTAGTTAAGGGCAAGGGGATTAAAACAAAAACAAACAAATGGGATCAAATAAACTTAAAAACTTTTGCATAGCAAGGGAAACCATAAACAAAATGAAAAGACAACCTAAGGACTGGGAGAAAATATGTGCGAATGATGTAACCAACAGGGGACAAATTCTTAAAATATACAAACAGCTCAATATTTAAAAAGAAAAACAATCAAGTCTCTTCAACAAACGGTACTGGGAAAACTGGACAGCTACATGTAAAAAAAAAAAAAAAAAGAAATTAGATCATTCCTTAACACCATACACACACAAAAAAACTCAAAATGGACTAAAGGTCTAAATGTGAGACTGGACACTATAACACGCCTGCATGCTACGTTGCTTCGGCTGTGTCTGACTCTGTGACCCTCTGAACTAGAGCCCGCCAGGCTGCTCTGTACACGGAATTTCCCAGGCAAGAACATTGCAGTAGGGTGTCATTTCCTCCTCCAGGGTATCCTTCCCACCGGGGGATCGAATCTGCGTCTCCTGCATTGGCAGTCGGGTTCTTTACACTAGTACCACCTGGGAAGCCTAGAGGAAAATACAGGCAGAACACTCTCCGACAGAAATCACAGCAGTATCTTTTTCGATGCAACTTCCAGAATAATGGAAATTAAAAACAAAAATAAGCAAATAGGATCCACTTAAATTCAAAAACTTTTGAACAGCAAAGGAAACAATAAACCAAATGAAAAGACAACCCACAGATTGGGAGAAAGTATTTTCAAATCATTTGACCGTTAAGGGATTAGTCTGTAAAATTTACAAACAGCTCATGATGCTTAACAGAATCAATCCAATCCAAAAAATGGGTGGAAGACCTAAACAGACATTTCTTCAAAGACACACAGGAAAAGATGCTCAACACTGCTCATTATTAAAGAAATGCAAATCAAAACTACAACGAGGTACCACTTCACACCAGTCAGAATGGCCATCACCAGAAAAATCTAGAAACAATAAATGCTGAAGAGAGGGTGGAGAGAAAGGAACCCTCTTGCTCTGTTGGTGGGAATGTACATTGATATAACTGCTATGGAGAACAGTATGGAGACTCCTTGTAAAACTAAAAATAGAACTACCATCAACTGGGCAACCCCATCACTGGGCATATATACCCTGAGCAAACCATAATGCAAAGAGACACATGTACTCCTGATGTTCACTGCAGCACAATTTACAATAGCCAGAACATGAAAGCAGCCCGAAAGTCCACTGGCAGATGAACGGAGAAAGAAGATGTGGTACGGACATACAATAGGGTATTACTCAGCCGTGAAAAGGAAATCGGGTCATTCACAGTGACGTGGATGAACCTAGACTCTAGCAAACAGTGAAGTAACACAGAAATAGACGAGCAAATATACGAACATGTGTATATAGGATGTAGAAAAATGGTACTGATGGACCTATTTGCAGGGCAGGAGCAGAGATGCAGACGTAGAGAACAGACGTGGACGTGGAAGGGAAGCAGAGGGTGCGGTGGACTGGGCAGGCAGCACTGGCACACACACTAGCGCGTAAAACGGGCAACTGGTGGAAGCTGCCGTGCAGCACAGGGGCTCAGCCCGGCGCCACTGACGACCTAGAGGGGTGGGGGCGCGGGGAAGGGAGGCAAGCCGTGTCTACACAGGGCTGAGTCACGCTGTTCTACAGCAGAACGAGCACAGCAGTATAAAGCAATCATACTCCAGATTAAAAAGATAAATTTAAAGAGTGCGCACCACGATGCACTCTGTCAGCGCAGCCCTGCGCTTACAGCAGCAGCACCCACAACGGAGCCACGGCAACACCCAGCATCCAGACCCAAGAATGGATAAGGAAAACGTGCTGCATAAACACGGTGCGATTACTCCTCGGCCAGGAAAAGGAAGGAAATGACGGCATCTGCAGCAACATGGGCGGACCTAGAGAAATACAGATATCGGACGATATTGCTTACACGTGGGATCTAAAACAATGATACAACTGAGCTCACTCACAGAACAGTGAGCATTAAATAAGCATCTATTAAGTACTTTGGCTCAGCATAACAGGGCTAACTCAGGTTTAACAACTTTCTGTCATTAACAACAGTCTTTAAAGGAGAAGAGACAGAAGTTTCAAGTTTTCATTATAGGGCCCTAAACACAGGACCTTAAAGGGTAATCAATCCATATTTTAGGAAATACAATAGAAGGCATTGATACCTTTGCCAATGGACAATATTTAAGCAATTTACTTTTGTTAGGAAGATACTGAAATCAATTTATATCTCAATTTGAAAACATTCTATTTTGGGGGGAGGGGGGCATAGAGCATGTGAGATCTTAGATCCCTGCCCAGAGACTGAATCTGTGCCCCCTGCTTTGGAAGCTCACTGGACCACCAGAAAGTAAAGAATGAAAGTGAAGTCACTCAGTGTGTTCTACTCTTTGCAACCCCATGGACTGTAGCTTATCAGGCTCCTTTGTCCATGGGATTCTCCAGGCAAGAATACTGGAGTGGGTTGCCATTTCCTTCTCCAGGAGATCTTCCCAACCCAGGGATTAAACCCAGGTCTCCCGCATTGTAGGCAGACACTTTACCATCTAAGCCACCAGGGAAGTCCTAAGGACCACCAGAGGAGCCCCTCAATTTAAATATATTCTATTTGAACATACATGAACACCAACCTATTATCTATATTGTTACTTTGTTGTTTAGTCACTAAGTCATCTTTGACTCTTTTGAAACCCCATAAGCTGCAGACCATCAGGTAGGCTCCTCTGTCCATGGGATTTCCCAGGCAAGAATACCGAAGTGGGATGCCATTTCCTTCTCCAGGGATCCTCCCAACTCAAGGATCAAACTCACATCTTCTCCATTGGCAGGCGGGTTCTTTACCACTGAGCCACCAGGAAAGCGCTAGCTATAGCTTAACTCATATGGCTTCACAACTGTATTAAGCTACTAATTTTACCACATATTTCTAATTAGATAAAATTATTCCAGTAACAGTATTCTAAAAAGTAAGAATACCTAGGTTTTTTTTTGGCCCCAGAATTACAGTGACAAATCTGCCTTTCTCATAATTCCAAGCTTTTTAAAGACCTAATTATTTTCCAATATATCTGGACGGAATTCACATCAATGTAAATCTGCACGTTTACAAGAAAGGCATTCTTCAAATCAGAATATGACAAAAACCAATCCAAGAAAAAGTTACATTCCAAAGCAAGAAACCAGAGTAGCATATCAGGGGTAAATCCTCACCCAAAACATCAACACTACATAATAGAGAGGTCTGATTTATCAAAGACATAAGTTCTGAAATTTATAAAAATAAAAACACTAAGAATTATGAGTGAATGTCTTTCTCCATTTATTTGTAAAGATCATGAGTCTATAATAAGAAAAAAGCTTTTAGTATAGCTTTTTTAGTCAGCTTTTGAAAGACAGCATAAGATGCTGGTTACAACCCTGATACTTATTTTAGGAACCACTTTTACTTTGCATAACTATTTAAAAAATCTGAACAGCTCAACTGCAGACAGAATATGCTGAAAATTAAAGAGTTTTCCTGCAAAAATGATTGTGGTAGGCAGAATTCTAAAGATCACTGCCTAAGATTCCCACTCCTAATTATTCAATCTAGGTACTGCCCTGCAGATGCGAATCAAGGTTACTAGTCAACTGGACTTAAAGAAGGGAGATTGTCGGACTTCCCTGGTGTGGGTCCAGTGGTTAAGATTCCACACTTCTACTACAGGGGGTGTGGGTTTGATCCCTGGTCAAAGAAGATACACATGCTGTGCCCTGTGGCAGAAAAAAAAAAAAAGGGAGATTACCTTGGATTGCTGGGATGGGAAGAAGACAAAAGCAAAAGACAATGGAAGAGTCTGTCAGAGAGAAGGCTCAGAAGCGGGGAGGAGAGATTTGAACCATGAGAAAGATTTGACAAATTGTCGCTGATTCCTGAGATGCTGAGGTCACATGCAGGGACAGGAGAGTGACCTCTAAAAGCTAAAGGTAGTCTCAGGCTGACAGCCAGCAAGAAAAAACGAACCTCAGTCCAACAACTACAAGAAAGCAGAGGCAGTCAACACCCTGAATGAGCTTGTAAGCGAATTCCTCCTCGAAGTTTCCACCATGAAACACTGGACTTTGGCCCACTGAGACTTGCACTGGACTTCTAAGAGATAATATACTTGTATAGTTTCAAGTTTCTAAATTTATAGTAATTTGGTACAGCAGCAAGACAAAACTAATACAGTGATCAAACCCCTCCTAGAATGAAATAACCTCCACACTAACCTCTGGCCAAAACACACTTCATCTTCCCGGCAGAAAGCAAGGAGATGTTTCCCTCAATTGAATTTGACACCTGGTGTCTGAGTTTCTAAATGATAAAACTTTTTAAAAACTATTTTTAATATAATGTCCTTATATTTTATTAGTCCAAGTTTTTCCCCCTTACGTCTTAATCTACGTATAAGTAACAATGTTTCCTTGAAGCACAAGAATCTCTGAATACACTGATTTCTAGGCCATCCTACGAAAAGATGATGTCTTTAAATTCTAGGCCTTAGGAAGCATCACTACGAACAAAGCTAGTGGAGGTGATGGAATTCCAGTTGAACTATTTCAGATCCTGAAAGATGATGCTGTGAAAGTGCTGCACTCAATATGCCAGCAAATTTGAAAAACTCAGCAGCGGCCACAGGACTGGAAAAGGGCAGTTTTCATTCCAATCCCAAAGGAAGGGAATGGCAAAGAATGCTCAAACTGCCGCACAATTGCACTCATCTCACACGCTAGTAAAGTAATGCTCAAAATTCTCCAAGCCAGGCTTCAACAGTACCTGAACCGTGAACTTCCTGATGTTCAAGCTGGTTTTAGAAAAGGCAGAGGAACCAGAGATCAAATTGCCAACATCCGCTGGATCAGCGAAAAAGCAAGAGAGTTCCAGAAAAACATCTATTTCTGCTTTATTGACTATGCCAAAGCCTTTGACTGTGTGGATCACAATCAACTGTAGAAAATTCTGAAAGAGATGGGAATACCAGACCACCTGACCTGCCTCTTGAGAAATTTGTATGCAGGTCAGGAAGCAACAGTTAGAACTGGACATGGAACAACAGACTGGTTCCAAATAGGAAAAGGAGTACGTCAAGGCTGTATATTGTCACCCTGTTTATTTAACTTCTATGCAGAGTACATCATGAGAAACGCTGGACTGGAAGAAACACAAGCTGGAATCAAGATTGCCGGGAGAAATATCAATAACCTCAGATATGCAGATGACACCACCCTTATGGCAGAAAGGGAAGATGAACTCA
This sequence comes from Bubalus bubalis, assembly GCF_019923935.1. Lineage (NCBI taxonomy): Eukaryota > Metazoa > Chordata > Mammalia > Artiodactyla > Bovidae > Bubalus > Bubalus bubalis. The sequence continues at coordinate 53,475,804 of NC_059177.1, forward strand.
AAACCCTCTTGATGAAAGTGAAAGTGGAGAGTGAAAAAGTTGGCTTAAAGCTCAACATTCAGAAAATGAAGATCATGGCATCCGGTCCCATCACTTCATGGGAAATAGATGGGGAAGCAGTGGAAACAGTGTCAGACTTTATTTTTCTGGGCTCCAAAATCACTGCAGATGGTGACTGCAGCCATGAAATTAAAAGACGCTTACTCCTTGGAAGGAAAGTTATGACCAACCTAAATAGCATATTCAAAAGCAGAGACATTACTTTGCCAACAAAGGTCCGTCTAGTCAAGGCTATGGTTTTTCCTGTGGTCATGTATGGATGTGAGAGTTGGACTGTGAAGAAGGCTGAGCGCCGAAGAATTGATGCTTTTGAACTGTGGTGTTGGAGAAGACTCTTGAGAGTCCCTTGGACTGCAAGGAGATCCAACCAGTCCATTCTGAAGGAGATCAGCCCTGGGATTTCTTTGGAAGGAATGATGCTAAAGCTGAAACTCCAGGACTTTGGCCACCTCATGTGAAGAGTTGACTCACTGGAAAAGACTCTGATGCTGGGAGGGATTGGGGGCAAGAGGAGAAGGGGACGACAGAGGATGAGATGGCTGGATGGCATCACTGACTCAATGGACGTGAGTCTGGGTGAACTCTGGGAGTTGGTGATGGACAGGGAGGCCTGGCGTGCTGCGATTCATGGGGTCACGAAGAGTTGGACACGACTGAGCGAGTGAAATGAACTGAACTGAACTGACTGTGATTCTATTTTACCTTCTGGTTACTGTTTCACTTATATTTTTATTTTTTTCTAAAATATCTCTTAGTTTTCCAATTTTATTTTTTATTCTCTGTTATTGTTCTGCTCCTTTTTTTTTTCTTGCCGCACCGCGCGATTTGCATAATCTTGGTTCATGTGCTTAAGGTTGGGCCTGAGCTCCTGTGGTGGGAGCACCAAGTTTGAACTCCTAGATTAGCAGAGAACCTCAGATCCCTGGGAATATTAATTGGAGAGAGGTCTCTCTGAGGTCCTGACCTTGGCACCAAGACCCCGCTCTACCCAAGTGCCTGCAGACAACAGTGCTGGAAGCCGAAGGCCAAACAGCCAGTAAGACAGGAACATGTGTATGCTGAGTCACTTCCGTCTGTCTCATTCTGTGAGACCCTATGGACTGTAGCCTGCCCGGCTTCTCTGTCCATGGGCTCCTCCAGGCAACAATACTGGAGTGGGATGCCCTTCTCCAGATCTTCCTGACCCAGAAGATAGGAACACTATCCCACCCATCAAAAAAAAAAAAAAAAAAAGAAACAGACGGCAAAAAAATTTTTCAGGTGAAAGTGCAGGTTAAAAACCTACAAGCTCAAATAAATGAAGAGGAAACAGGCACCCTACCTGAAAAAGAATTCAGAGTAATAATAAAGACGATACGAAATCTTAGAACGGAGGCATGGATTGAGAAAATAGAAGAAATGTTTGGGACTTCCCTGGTGGTCCAGTGGTTAAGAATCCGCCTTGCAACGCAGGGGACGCACGTTTGTGCCTGGTTAGGTAACTAAGATCCCACACGTGACAGAGAAACTAAGCCCGCACAGCCACGACTGCTGAGCCTGAGACTCACAAGGAAACATCCCACATGATGCAACTAAGACCCAACGCAGCCAAAGAAACACACACACACGAACCCAACAAAGGAGCCCTCAGCACACAAGGCGAATGCTCACAGCCATGACAGGAGGCTCGACAGCAGCACAGGGACAGCCCCTCCCAACAGGGGACAGACAGACAGAAGATACGGACACACAAGTTTTACATGACACCTCAGGCCAGACAGACTTAACGAATAGGACATTCCACCTGAAAGCAGCAAAACACACTTTCTTCTCAAGTGCATGTGGAACATTCTAGAATAGATCATAGCTTGGACCACAAATCAAGCCCTGGTAAGTTTAAGAAAACTGAAATTACATCCACCACCTTTTCAGACCACAACTCTGTAAGATTAGAGATCAATGAAAGAAAAAACTACTATAAAAAGCACAAACACCTGGAGGGTAAACAACACACTATCAACCAACCAAGCGACACTGAAGAAAGGCAGGCAGGAATAAACACACATCAGACGAACGGCAATGCAAGGACGATCCCACACCTGCGAGGCCAGCGAAAGCAGCTAAGACGTTTACAGCACCTCAGCCACACTTAGAAAAGAAAAACCTTACGTAAACAATCCACCTTACACCTAAAGCAACTAGAGGAAGAGTAATAGCAACAAAAACCAAAGTCAGTAGGAAAAAAATCGTAACGATCAGACAGAAATAAATGAAATAGAATAAAGAGAAAATAGAAAACAAAGAATAGAAATAGAATAGAAATAGAAACAAAGGAAAGACAATAGAAATAACAAAAAAGCAAAGGTCAATAAAACTAAAAGTTGGTCTTATGAGAAGATAAACAAAACTGATAAAACTCTGGTCAGACTCAACAAGAAAAAAAAGAGAATTCAAATCAATAAAATTAGAAATGAAAAAGGAGAAATTACAACTGACACCACAGAAATACAGAGGGTCGTAGAGACCACCACTACATGCTCTGCTGTGCGCAGTCGTGCCCACTCTGGGCCCCATGGGCTGCAGCCCGCCAGGCTCCTCGTCCATGGGATTCTCCAGGCAAGAGTACTGGAGTGGGATGCCATGCCCTCCTCCAGGGGATGTTCCCGACCCAGAAATCAAACCTGCGTCTTATGTCTCCGGCATTGGCAGGTGGGTTCTTTACCACTATTGCCACCTGGGAAGCCCTATAAGCAACTATACCTCCCCCAAATGGACAAATTCTATGGAAGGTACAACTTTCCAAGAATGAACCAGGAAGAAATTGAAACTATAAATGACACTCTTCCAACAAAAACAGTCCAGGACTAGATGGCTTCACAGGCAAATTCTATCAAATACTTAGAGAAGAGCTAACAGCTTTCCTTCTCAAAGGCTTTCCAAAAACCGCAGAGGGAGGAGCACTCCAAAACTCATTCTACAAGACCACCACTACCCTAATACCAAAACAAGACAAAATATATCAGAAAAAAGCGAAAATTACACACCAATATCACTGTTGATCACAGATGCCAAAATCTGCAACAAAATACTAGCAAAGAGAAGCCACCAACACATTAAAACAATCATACACCATGATCAATTGGGATTTATCCTAAAGATGCAAGGAGTCTTCAACATACCAATCAATGTGATATACCATATTAACAAATTAAAAAATAAAAACCACATGATCATCTTAACAGATGCAGAAAAAGATTCTGACAAAAGTCAACACCCATTTATGATTAAAAAAATAAAAAAAACTCTGGAAAGCGGGCATAGAGGGAAACTACCTCAACATAATGAAGGCCATGTACGACAAACACAAAGCAAACATTCTCAACAGTGGAAAAGTAAAAGCATTTCCTCTAAGAGCAGAACAAGACGAGGGTGTCCACGATCAGCACGCTTACGCATCACAGCTTTGAAAGCCCAGCCATGGGAATGAGGGAGGAAAGGAAGGAAAGAGTGCAGCTGTCACTGTGGACGATGCGCGGCTATACACAGAGAATCCCCAAGACGCCGTTAGGGACTGCTGAGCCAGTCAGTGAATCTGGTGAAGCTGCAGAACGAATGCACAGAAACCTCTTCATTCCTATACACTAGTAATGAAAGATCTGATAGGAAAATTAGGAAACGATGCCACTGTCCATCACAACAACAACAAAACACCCAGGAATAAATCTACCTAAATAGGCAAAAGACCTACCCTCAGAAAACCATGAAACACTGATCAAAGAAATCAAAGATGATATAAGCAGAGAAATTTACTGTGCTCCTGAATCAGAAAAATTAACACTGTGAAAAATGACTATACTACCCTAAGCAATCTACAGATTCAATGCAATCCCTATGGAATTACCAATGGCATTTCCCATGGAATCAGGACAAAAAATTTTACAATTTGTATGGAAAAATAAAAGACTTCAAATAGCCAAAGCAATCTTAAAAGAGGTAGCTGAAGGAACCAGAACTCCCAGACTATAAACTGTACTACAAAGCTACACTAATCAAGACAATATGGTACTGGCACAAAAAGAGAAATACAGATCAATGGTGCAGGATAGAAAACCCAGAGATAAACCCAGACGCCTATGGTCACCTCATCTATGACAAAGGAGCAAGAATATACAATGGAGAAAAGACAGTCTCTTTAATAAGCGATGCTGGGAAAACTGGACAACCACGTGTAAAAAAATAAAATTAGAACACTACCTAACACCCTACACAAAAATAAACTCAAAATGGATAAAAGACCAAAATATAAAACTGGACACTATGAAACTCTTAGAGAAAAACATAGGAAAAACACTCTTTGACATAAACCACACCAAGATCTTTTTGGACCCACCTTCTAGAGTAATGAAAATAAAAATAAAAACAAACAGGACCTAATAAAAATCAAAAGCTTCTGCACAGCAAAGGAAACCATAAAGAAGACAAAAAGACAACCCTCAGAATGGGAGAAAATATCTGCAAATGAAGCAATGGACAATGGAATAATCTCCAAAATATATCAACAGCACCTGGAGCTCAATATCAAACAACAGCACCTTCCTGGTCTCAGTTCAGCTCAGTCGCTCAGTCGTGTCCCACTCTTTGCGACCCCATGGACTGCAGCACGCTGGACTTCCCTGTCCCTCACCCACTCCCAGAACTTGCTCAAACTCATCAAGTTGGTGGTGCCATCAAACCATCTCATCCTCTTCTGTCCCCTTTTCCTCCTGCCTTCAATCCTTCCCAGCATCAGGGTCTTTTCCAACGAGTCAGTCCTTTACATCAGGTGGCCAAAGTACTGGAGCTTAACAATTGGAGCTCCTGGTGGTCTATTGGTTAAGAATTCACCTACTAAATCAGGGGGCATAGGTTTGACCCCCAGTTGGGGAAGATTCCACATGCCACAGGGCAACTAAGCTGTGCACCACAACCACTAAGTCTGTGCTCTAGAGCCCACAGGCCACAACAACTGAGGCGCACATGCTCAGGAGCCCATGTCCCCCAACAACTGAAGCCTACACGCCCTAGAGCCCATGCTCTGCAACAAGAGCAGCCTCCACAATGAGGAGCCAGGGTTACCGGAATGAGAGAGTAGGCCCCACCTGCTGGAACTAGAGAAAGCCTGGCTGCAGCAATGAAGACCCAGCACGGCCAACAATAAATTAACTTAAAAAAAATCAAAATAAAAACAACCCAATCAAAAAATGGGCAGATGACCTAACAGGATGGGAAAGAATCAGCTTGCAATGCAGGAGACTTACAGGAGAAATGGGTTTGACCCCTGGGTCAGGAAGATCCCCTGAAATAAGAAATGGCAACCCACTCAAATATCCTTGCCTGGGAAATCCCATGGATAGAGAAGCCTGGCAGGCTGCAGTCACAGGGTCCCAAAAAAGTAGAGCACAACTGAGTGAGTAGACAACAACAAAAAGCACACAAACATTCCTAATTAAAGTAATGCAGATCAATGAAGAATCACCTCATACCAGCCTGAGTGACCATCGTCAGAAAAATCTACAACAGTAAATGTTGAGAGAATGTGGAGAAGGGAACTGTTCCATATCGTGCTGGGAAGGTAAACTGATACAGCCCTTGTGGAGAGTTGTATGGATGCTCCTTAAAACACTAAAAAGAAAACTACTATATGATCCAGAAATCCCCCGCGCCTGGGCATACACCCTGAGAAAATGACAATTCAAAAGGACACATTTACCAATGTTCACAGCAACACTGTTTCCAGTATCCAGGAAGCAACCTCAAAGTCCAAAAACAGATGAATGGATAAAGCGGAGGAGATACATATACACAGTGGAGTATTCCTCAGCCACAAAAAGGAATGAAATTGGGCCATTCGCAGAGATGTGGATGAACAGCCACTATGGAGGTTCATTAAAAAACCAAAAACAGGACTTTCCTGGTGGTCCAGCGGTTAAGAATTTGCCTGCCAAAGCAGGGGACACAGGTTCAATCCCTGGTCCAGGAGGATTCCATACACAACTAAGCCTGTGCTCTAGGCCTGTGAGTCACAGCTACTGAAGCCTGCACACTCTAGGGCTCACAAGCCATAATAGTGAGCCCAACCACCGAAGCCTGTGAGTCTAGAGCTTGTGCTTCACAACAACAGAGGCCACCGCGACGAGCAGCCAGTGCACCACAACCAGAGAAGAGTCTCCACTCACTGCAACCAGAAAAAGCCCACACAGAAACAGAGACCCAGGCGAGTAAAAATAAAATAAGTAATTAAAAAACCTAAAACTAGAACTACTGTGAAAACAGTGAAGTGTTAGTTGTTCAGTTGTGTCTGACTCTTTGAGACTCCATGGACTGTAGCCTGCCAGGCTCCTCTGTCCACAGAATTCTCCAGGAAAGAATACTGGAGTGGGTAGCACTCCCTTCCCCAGGGGATCGTCCCTACCCAAGGACTGAACTGGGTCTCCCACATGCAGGCAGATTCTTTACCATCTGAGCCACCAGGGAAGCCACGAACTACCATACGAACCAGCAAACCCAGTGCTGGGCGTATACCTTGAGAAAAGCATAATGCAGACAGACACGTGTGTACCCCAAGGCTCATGGCAGCGCTGTTTACAACTGTGAGGACATGGGAGCAACCTGCATGTCCAACAAGTGATGAGTGGATAAAGACGATATGGCACATATACAATGAAAGTATATTTCACAATATTGAAAGTGAAAGTCGCTCAGTCATCTCCGACTCTTTGCAACACCATGGACTATACAGTCCATGGAATTCTCCAGGCTATAATACTGGAGTAAGTAGCCTTTCCCTTCTCCAGGGGATCTTTCCAGCCCAGGGATCAAACCCAGGTCTCTCACATTGCAGGCGGATTCTTTCCCAGCTGAGAGCCACAAGGCAAGCCCACAATGGACTACTGCTGCTAAGTCACTTCAGTCGTGTCCGACTCTGTGCGACCCCATAGATGGCAGCCCACCAGGCTCCCCTGTCCACGGGATTCTCCAGGCAAGAACACTGGAGTGGATTGCCATTTCCTTCTCCCATACGTGAAAGTGAAACATGAAAGTGAAGTCGCTCAGTCGTGTCCGACTCAGTGACCCCATGGACTGCAGCCCACCAGGCTCCCCCGTCCATGGGATTTTCCAGGCAAGAGTACTGGAGTGGGGTGCCACCGCTTTCTCCGCAGGAGGACGCTGGAACCCACCAAATTGTCCAAAGACGAAGAAGCTGCAGCAAAGACGGTAGGAGGGGCGCAATCACAATCAAATCAAATCCCATACCCATGACATGGGTGACCCAAAACTGGAGAATAAGACGACCAAAGAAGTTCTCCCACTGTTGTGAAGGTTCAGAATCCGCTGGGCTTCCCAGTCTGGAGATTTGACAAAGGGACTAGGAATCCCCAGGGAATCTGGCCGCGAAGGTCAACAGGACTTAATTATAGGGCTTCCACAGGACTGGGGGAAACAGAGACTCCAGCCCTGGAGGGCACAAACAAAACCCTGGGCACAACAAGACCCGGAGCAAAGGACCAGTGACCCCACAGGAGACGGAACCGAAACCACCTGCTAGTACTGGAGGGTCTCCTGTGGAGGCGGGTCCGCAGGGGCTCCCCACAGGGACGGGGGCACAGCAGCAGCAGGCCCGGAAGGTCCCCCTTGGTGTAAGCCCTCTTGGAGGTCACCATTAACCCTGCCACAGAGCCTGCAGACCCCGGGGCTGGGTCACCTCAGGCCAAACAACTACCAGGGAGGGCATGCAACCCCACCCCTCAGCAGATAACTGGATTAAAGCTTTACTGCACAAGGCCCTGCCCTCCAGAGCAAGACCCAGTTTTTCCCACCACCAGTCCCTCCCATCTGGAATCTTACACAAGCCTCTTAGCTTCCTCCATCAGGGGGCAGAAAGAAGAAGCTAGAAGTGGCTTCTTGCTACAGTGGCTGAAAGAAAAAACGTATTACAGAAAGTTAATCAGGATGAAAAGCAAAGTTATGTCCCAGAGGAAGGGACAATATAAAACCCCAGAAAAACAACTAAATGAGGTAGAGATAGGAAACCTTTCAGAAAAAGAATTCAGAGTAATGATAGTGAAGATGATCCAGGATCTAGGAAAAACAATGAAGAAGATTCAAGAAATGTTTACCAAAGACATACAAAAACTAAAGAACAAACAGAGATGAATAATAAACACACTAGAAGGAATCAACAGCAGAACACCTGAGGCAGAACAGATAAATGGCCTGGAGGCCAGAATGGTGGAAATCACTGCCACAGAAGAGAATACGGAGAAAAGAAAGAAAAGAAATGAAGACAGCCTCAGAGACCTCTAGAACAACATTAAACGCACCAACATCAGCATTAGAGGGGTCCCAGGAGGAGAAGAGAAAGAGAGAAAGGATCTGAGCACAGAGTTCCAGACAGGATAAACCCAAGGAGGAACACACTGAGACACACAGTAATGAAACGGACAAAGATTAAAGACAGAGATAAAATATTAAAAGCAACAAGGGAAAAATAACATATAAAGGAACTCCCAGCGGGCTACAAGCCAGAAACTCTACAAGCCACAAGGGAATGGCACCGTATGTTTAAAGTGATGAAAGGGAGGACTCTACAACCAAGAATACTCTACCCAGCAAGACTCTCCCTCAGAGTGGACGGAGAAATCAAAAGCTTTCCAGACAAGCCAAAGAGAAGAGAGTTCAGCACCACCAATCCAGCTTTACAACAAATGCTAGAGGAACTTCTCTAGGCAGGAAATACAAGAGAAGGAAAAGACCCACAGAAAATAAACCCAAAACAATTAAGAAATGGTAATAAGATCTTACTTAAATGTAAATGTATTAAATACACCAACCAAGACATGGACTGGGTGGGTGGAAACGGGCACGTATGCACTTTCACTTACCACACTCTGCTCGACCCTCCAATTGTATATAATTATTTTATATTGTTTAATTATGTTTCCATTATGGCTTGCAACTGTAATGAACTTTTATTTTTTGTCTGGCTATTGATTGTGAAAACTGACAAACATCTTTCACTATTGTGATTATGTAACTATTACTCACTTAATACCACTGCATCATGATTGGTCAACAGAAAAATAACAGAACTCTGTATCACCAAAACTACAACTTAATAGAAAAAAACTGTAGTCACTTTTCAAAATCCAGGTGCATATCAGAATTACCTTGAAATTTTTTGAAAAATACAAATGCCCAGGTATTGCTCTTTTTCTCCAGAGATGTTTCTAATGAGCAGTCATGTTTAAAAACAACTGGACTATATGATGATCTTTTACTTTTAAAGATCTAGTTTCACTTTTTCTATTTCATATTTAGTACTCCCATTTCATTTATTTTATTCTCCAATGTCTCCATCTCCTTTTTTCAAGTTCTTTCTCAAGCCTTTATCAAGCACAGTAGAAAAACTTATGTATACATATATATAAACAATATGTATAATATATATTAGAAAACTTATGAATTTTTGCCTAATTAAAAATCTATAACCTTTTGATTACACTTGTTTGACTTAGTATGAATAGAATGCTAGATTTCTAATTAAAAAAAATAGATACGTAACAAGCAATGAAAGTTTACATATAGCACAGGGAACTATAGTTGATATCTTGTTACAACCTATAATGGAAAATAATTTCAAAAATAATATGTGTACATGTATAACTGAATCACTTTGCTGCACACTGGAAACACTGTAAGTCAGCGATACTTCAGTGAAATATACATATTAAGAAAAAAAAAAGAGCTGCAGAATAGGAAAGCATAGAAAGGAAGAACGGGGAGAGGAAGAGGGGGGTACAATCCAGGATGCTCAACATCCGCGGAGCAGGAACTTCAGGACAGCAGACAAGAAAAAAAGAAATCAAAGAAATAATGCCCAAAGGAACCTCAAACCAAAGGACAAGTTTCCAGATGTAAAAGGCCCACCAAATACACATGGAAAGCGTGCGCGTGCGCGCGCGCACACACACACACACACACACACACACACACAGGCACATTAAGGGTAAAACTTCAAAACACCATACAGATACAATCCTTAGGTTTCTAGGGAAAAAAAAACAGCCAAAAAAGTAAGAGAAAGAAGTACTGAAATATTCAACAAACTACTGGATTACTCAACAGCAACACATTCTGGACTATTCAACAGCAAGGTCTTCAATTCTAAAGGATAATAAAATTCTAGCCGAGAATTCAATACTTAGCCACATATAACTGTACCTGAGGACAAAATGGAAACATCTGCAGATGTGCAACATCTGAAAAGATACTTCTCTTTCACTCTGAGAAAGAAGGAAAAGCTCTTTCATCAAAATGGAGTAAATCAACATAGTTAGAATCCAAAACAGGAGAGAGGTAAAAGAAACTGTTGTGATGATGGTAAAGGGAGGGTCCAGGACAACAGCTTACACAAGAGGCCTAAGGAACAGCCAGTCAGATTAAAACAGAGAGGACAGGGCTCCCGGAGGCGACACTCAGAGAAGATGAATCGACAGCTACCTGACCTCCCTGAGAAGTTTTACTGCTGTCTCAGAGACTGAAGATTTATTAGCAATAAGGACATAAAGAAAAGCCAAGCAAATAAAATACAGGCACTTTTTTAAAAAAGCTTATTCTGTACCAGGGTCTAGCCCATTAACAAACAACGCAGTGGTGGTTTCAGGTGAACAGCCTACACAGACATGTATCCATTCCCCCCCCACCCCCCCCAGCCCCTCTCCCATCCAGGATGCGCAACAGAGAGCAGAGTTCCACCTGCCGTGTCGTGCGTCCTTGTTAGTCATCCATTTTCAATACAGCAGTGTGCACATGCCCACCACAAAAGACACTTTCTAATTCAAGGAAAAACAAAGCGTTTTTATAAGCAAATGTAATATTATAATATGCTGTTGATGTCCTTTGAGTCAATCCTATGCAACCATAATAATGTGAGCCCTAAATTACTACATTGAGAGAAGAGAAAGAGAGGTACAAAAACTGAATTCCCATTTTTTGAAGCAGAAAGTCATCATATAACTAAAAGTGAAAAAAAAATCAGGAAATGGCACTATAAGCATGTTGTTAACAAGTGCGGAGCAAAGGATCAGAGGAAACTGCATAAAAACATGAAAGCTGATCTCAGGGACAGTGGAGCTTGGGAGTGCGGAAGAGTGCTCTTTTATAATAAGCTTTGCTCGTTTTAAACTGTACACTTGTATTAGATTACAATGAAAATTAAGTTTTAAAAGGTGTTAAAAGAACAAAAACAAAAATAAGAGTAACTGCGGATCAAGCTAAAAAAGAGTTCCATCTAGCCCAAGGGCTCTGGGACCTTTGCTGAATCTAAGTTACTCCTGGTGCTGCCAGCAGGCTGCTCTGATCAGTGTTATTGACAAGTTTACGAATTGGAAAAATGAAGATATGAACAGTGACTGCTACCTAATCAACATTTCTAAGCAGAGTAATTATAAGTAACAGCTCAGAAGCCAACTAATTATAACAGCAAGTATCATTCCAACTCGTATCTTGGTTAGTCCCTCGGTCCTCTCAGACTCTTTTCGATCCCATGGACTATAACCCGCCAGGCTCCTCTGTCCATGGGATTTCCCAGGCAAGAATACTGGAGGTGGGCTGCCGTTGCCTACTCCAGGGGCTCTTCCCAACCCAGCGATCAAACCCACTTCTCTTATGTCTCCTGCACTGGTAGGCGGGTTCTTTACCCCCAGTGCCACCTGGAACGCTCTTCTGCAGTTATGCTGTAACCAATAAGAGGAGAAAGAGGAATCGGGTGTTCTCTGATTAGAAGCTCTACAAACTATCACTAAAGCCAAGTTCTGCCTGGAGTTTTTCCAAAATTAACGTCAACAGGCTACACCAAGTTCTCAATGGCTTAAGTACACAGAAACTAAGAACACTCAGTGATGAACAAATACAAGCAAGGACTTTCCCTGTGGGCCAGTGGTTAAGACTTCCTGTTCCCAATGCAGATGGTATGGATTCCATCCCTGGTTTGAGGAACTTAAGATCTCACATGCCCCTCTCTGTGGCAAAAAAAAAAAAAAAAAAAAAAAATCCTAAGATAAAAATAAAGATCGATTCTCTGGTTTGCAAGTGTGTGTGTGTGTGTGTGTGTGTGTAAAATTTTCTTCCTGTTGCAAAAGGAAAAATAACGGCCCTCAACTATGTGATTTTTTTTTCAAATTACTTATCTTACAAGGTAGATTTTACAAGTTAAAGAAATTCCCTGTGAAAAGATTATTTGATCATTAACTATGCTGTTGATATCAAATCTCTAAAGTTCAAAGTAATATCGCATACTAAAATAAACCGGTGAGGTCACAAGAATCCAGGAGGTATAAACAATTCTAACTCAACAGGAATACTACCTGGTGTCTTTCAAGACAGAGGATTTGACATCAACCCAGAGTTCTGACTTCTGTTAAGATGACACTTAGTTTTTGGAAGACACATCAAAATAGGCCCAAGCCTGCACTCTCTCTTCTTGATCCCAGAGACCAAGGACTTCAAAGCCCATTAGGTTTTAAAAATAAAGGGCTGTGAGGCCCATGGAGATGCGTGGCCAAGATGGCAAAGCTAGGAAGATTGTGAGCTCGCCTCCTCCCACAGGCCCGCCAACGTCACATTTACAGAGCAACTACCGACGAGACAAACGAAGACCAGCAGAAGAGATCCTCTACGACTACAGACCCAAAGAAGGAACCACAACAAGACCGGCAGCAGGGAGGAGACGAGGGGTAGGTGCGTCCATACCCCTGGGTAGGTGACCCCCAAAGGGAGGTAACTCAACTGCAGAGGCTCTCCCCAAGGCGCGAGGGCTCCAGCCCCACATGGAGTGCGCGCTCCAGTTGGGTGCTCCTTCACTGGGAAGATCAGTCCCTACAGCGTTTCACTTCGAAGGCCAGTGGGCCTTACTTTCAGGACAGCCAGAGGGCTGTGGGAAATAGATTCCACTCTTAAAGGGCGCACACAGAATCTCACATGCTCCAGGACAGAAGCAATCATTTGAAAGGAGCCTGGCTCAGACTCACCCGCTGACCCCAGAGGGAGAAAGATGGTGGCAGACGTCTTTCCCTCTGTCATACGGGCACTGGCAATGGCAAGTGTCACTCTGGAATCCTCTTAGCTTATCAGCACAAGGACCTCACCCCACTAGCTGTCTAGCCTGGCCTGACTCCACAAGCGTCAGTACTGGGACACCTCAGGCCAAGCAACTGGCCAGGCAGAGATACAGCCCACCTACCCACCAGCAGACATGCTGTCTTAAGACCCCTGAGTCCACAGCTGCCCCATGACCCAGCCCTGTACACCAAAGGGCAAAGGATCAGCCCTAGACACCAGGGTCCCGGGACTAGCCCCAGGATCCCCAGGAGCCTGCAGCCAGAGGCCCTGGGACCACCAGTGGGCTGGCACCACCCCTGGGGCCCCCTAAGTCCAGCCCCACAGTTCAGTGGGCAGACAACAGCCCCAGGAGCACTGCAGCCCTACAGCCTGCCATACCAGAATCCAGCCGCATGTTCTGAGGCCGAGCTCTGCCCACCAGCAGGGCAACTCCGGCTCTGGACTACCGTGCGCTCCGCAGCCAGTGGATACAGCCAGGAAAATCACCTACATCCACAATAAGCAGTTAAGGGATACGCAAAACAAAAAGATGTAAAGGATGATGTCAAATGAGTGAACACGCGAGGCTGGGGGCGGGGAGGAGAGTAAAAGTGCAGGGTGGTTAAAATGCTTTTCACTTAAGAGAGCAGCAGCTTAAAATAATGATAGAGACTTCTATATATAAACCTCGCAGTAACCACAAACCAAAAATCTGTAACAGATACACACGCGTGTGTGCACGCATGCACACAGACACACACAAGACTTCTTCCAAAGTGCACAAGGAACATTCTCCAGGACAGTGTGTTGGCAAAACTGTGGACAGCTACATGTAAAAGAGCTAAACCGTTCTCTTACACCATGGACAAAAGTGAATTCAAAGTGGATTAAAGATTTAAATGTAAGATCTGAAGACATAAAATTTCTAGAAGAAAACACAGGCAGAATGCTTTTTGACATCCATCTCAGTAATTTTTTTTTTTTGATATGTCTCCACAGGCAAAGGAAACAAAATAAAAAATAAACAAATGTAACTACATCAAATTAAAAAGCTTTTGCACAGTGAAGGAAACTGTGAACAAAAGGCAGCCTACTGAACGGGAGAAGTTACATGCAAATGATATATATGACATAAAGAACTCTAACAACTCAGGAGAAAAAAAACGAACAACCTGATTAAAAAATGGGCAGAGGATGTGAACAGACATCTTTCCAAGAAGATATTCAGATGGCCAGTACGCACATGAAGAGGTGCTCCACGTCACTAATCATGAAGGAAAAGGCAATCAAAACCACAACAAGACACCGTCTCTCACCTGTCAGCCGGCTACTATCAAAAAGACAACAGAGAACAAGTACTGGCGAGAACGTGGAGAAAACGGAACGCTTGTGCCCTGGTGATAAGTTAGTGCTGCTGCTGCTGCTCAGTCGCTTCAGTCATGCCCAACTCTGTGCGACCCCATAGACGGCAGCCCACCAGGCTCCCCCGTCCCTGGGATTCTCCAGGCAAGAACACTGGAGTGGGTTGCCATTTCCTTCTGCAATGCATGAAAGTGAAAAGTGAAAGTGAAAAGTGAAAGTGAAGCCGCTCAGTCGTGTCCGACCCTCAGTGACCCCATGGACTGCAGCCCACCAGGCTCCTCCATCCATGGGATTCTCCAGGCCAGAGTACTGGAGTGGGGTGCCATTGCCTTCTCCGATAAATTAGTGCAGTCACTTTAAAAAAGAGAAGGGAGGTTCCTCAAAAAATTAAAAACAGAAATACCATATGATCCAGCAAGTCCATTCCTGGGTATTTAACTGAAGAAAACAAAAACGGTAATTAGAAAAGATAAATGCATTCCTACATTCAATGCAACATTATTTACAAAAGCCAAGATATGGAAACAATCCAAGTGCTGGTCAATAGAGAAACGGATAAAGATGATGTGTTTTAAATATATACAATGGAATATTACTCAGCCATAACAAAAGAATGAAATCTTGCCATTGTAATAGCCAATGAACTAAAAGGGTATTATGGTAAGTGAAATGAGTCAGAACGAGAAAGGCAAAATCTGTATGACTTCAGCTGTATGTAGACTCTAAAAGACAAAGCAAGTGAACCAACCTAACGGAACAGAAGCAGAGTCACAGATGCAGAGAATGGGGTGTTGTGGGAGGGAGGGGGGGTGCAAGATTGGAGGGAGGTAGAGGGAAGAAAGGAACACGTGAGGGAGATTAACAGGTACAAACTTCTAGTCAGAAAGTAAATGAGTCAAGGGTATGAAGTGCACCATGTGGGAAGACAGTCAATAGTTACTAATATCTCTGATGATGAAATAGCATAACCAGACTTATACACTATGAAAAGCACAAAAAGCAAATCATTATGCTGCGTACCAGAAACTAACAGTGTTGTAGGTCAATTATACTTCAAAAACAAGCTCATAAAAGAGATCGGATTTGTGGTTATCGGGGGCCAGGCAGGGGGAGGCAGAACTGGATGAAGGCACAGGAAGAGAGATGTGTGAAAGATCTGAATGCTCAACGTACTGGACAGACTACCGACACCGTCAGCAGACTAGCCCGGTCTACGTCTGTGCTCAGGGTTCTAGCGCCTCTGCCCTGGTTGACCTCACAGCTATGACCATTTTTTGAAAAAGAAAGGCCACTTCTTAACTGAGGAAACAGTGTTTCTTTAGTATAAGCTGCAGCCTGACTCGCTTGCTAGATTTCCTGCCTTACACATTTTTCACCTGACACTGTAAAAGGAAAAAGCACCTTTCAATGTTTCCAATAATGGATTTCTGTTGTTAAGTGTCTTGTAATTTCAGATTTCTCAGTTTGACATCAAGCTTACATAAATGATTTAAATGAAATAGAGTACTCAGAACTGCCTAGATGTTAAAGTTATATAAATTTCAAGTTCCAAACAAATCAATATTGTTTTCTACATGTTCAAATTAAAATTGCACACGTCCATTATTTTCAACCGTATTTCCACACCACCCCAGGACTAAGACGAGAGCAGACTGGTAAGAGAGGAAAAGGTAGCGTGCAGTGAGCAGCGCAGTGTGACGGGAAGACCAGCGGACTCTGGGCCTGCTGCGTCCACGGCCAGCTCTGCCACCGCTGGGCTGGGTGACCTACCTGTGGGCCAAAGGCACTGCCCTCCCTGTCCTCCACAATGACAGAGAATACACATCAGCCTAGACTTCACCGAGGCACTGGAAAGCTAACACCATTCAAGAAATGCTTAAGTTGCTGCTGTTACATCATACACTCCAGATCACCCCAGACTGTGATCTTTCTGAAGCGCTAGTACTAGAAGGCAGCACTACAGAAAAGTGCTACTTTCTAGACTAGAAAGTTCTTTTCATTTACTCAGGCGCTCCACCGAGGACCTGCCATGCACCAGGCTTTATGCTAGGTACTGAGGAGGGCTAGAGAAGAAATCAACATTCAGATGTTTCTAGTATGCTCTACATACTTGTAACCCGGCTGGAGAAACGAAGTGCACATGATTTCATGGTTTCTAGATGGCCAAGTGAACGCCACAAGCGCTGCTATGGATCAGTCATTCTAACTTTCAGGCCTCCTGTCCATTAGGTCCTAAGTACACTGTTAACGAATCCTAAGAGACAGATGTGCAAACTCACATGGACATCTGGGGTCTGGTCCCTGTGAGAGCAGACTGTTACAGGAGCCCAGTGAAGAGACAGATACGGGGGGAAAGCTTCACAGAGAAGAGGAGTTACCTGTTAAGCATGCTGGTTTTGTCTACACTCTGTCAACCCTTGTAATAATGATACTGTGAGGTAGAAACCTTCCCATTTTACAGATTAAATCCCAGTCAGAGAGAGTAAGTAACAGGGTCAGGACACAAAGCGGCAAGGGAATATAAATCTGCTATGACTGAAACAGCTTGCACTCTCTCAGCTCTACCACAAATGTTATCAGCATGTAAAGAGGGGAGAGAGGAAGAAGCCCTTCTGGATACGAAGATCAAAATAAGACTAACCTGGAGGTAAAAAGAGGGTGGCCAAGGCTGGCGAAATGAGAAACAAAAGGCATTGAGCAGTTACGGGAAATAAGGTCAGAGGACAGACTGTGGAGAGGCAAGAACACAGGTGGCTGAGAAACCTGGGCTTAATCCTATGGGTCAATAAAATGGAACTGGAGACTGTAAGCAGGAGAGTAGAGGATGAAACGCAGACATTAGAAGGTGACCGTCATACGACAGAGATGGGCTGGGAAAAATGTATGGCATAACAAAGGACAAATTTTTAAAATCCCAAGCACTTCAATATTTAAATAAAGCCAGTAACAATACTTCCATTATAAAATAATCATACTGTCTCTTGCACAAATCTCTTAACACACATCTCTAGGCACTTTAGAAAATGACCATTGTGTCCCACTAATTCTTACCTGGGTCAGAAACTGCTTCAACCTCCAATGCATCAACAAAACAAAACAAAACAAAAAAACCCCTCAGGTCAGAGAGGCCACATTTTAAAACCACGCCTCAGAGCAGCAAGGGCAAAACAGAAGAAATAAGAGCAGGCTCCAACACACACACTCCCTGACAAAGAAAAATAAAGTTGTAAAAAAGTTGTATCTATCAAAAAAAAAAAAAGTTGTATCCTCGTTTACAGAAGCACTTAGAACTATTTTTTCAGGCAGAAAAACTTAAGAACTGACAAAGTGCAACGTGACTTTCATATAACCCCAGATTTGCTTTTTCACCCAAACAAATTTATAGTCTCCACTTCTCACAAAAATCAATGCAAAAAAGCATCAGGCTCACCATGTCAGTGCCAAGTTTCCTTTCTCTTTTATGTATATGGAGCGCCCCGCCCCACCTTTTTAAGTCTGGGGACTGCTTCAGTGCCTCCTAGGCAGTTATCACTCTAACTCTCAAGTTCTCCATCCCAGTCAACCTTGGCCACAGGAAAATTGGACCTCGTTTCCTAACCTAATGCTGAGCGGCAATCAAGCCAAGGCTCCAAACTGCTTCAACACAATTGACACCTGGTAGAGGATCCATTAAACCCTTCAGTGACTATCAGGTAGACAACAATAACCTAATTAGCCAGGACGGCCCACGTGACACTAGTCTGGCCAGTACCAGTCAAAGACAGCTCCCTAGACTCAATTAACCAACAAGGATCACCTTGCAAAGGAGAACCAGGCGCGAGTGCCTGCAGCTGGGGTTTTCCAAGGGAATTAGAGTCAGGAGACTGGCAGGTGGGGGGCGGGGAGCGGCTGAGGAAAAAGTAATAGTCTTTTACGCAAAACATCTGACGTGGACATGACCTCACTTTCAATTCTGCAGCCATAACCTTTATCTGAACCTTCCAGAAAGTTAAGTGAGCTTGAGATTCTGTGAGCATAGGAAGTGTCCAAACCACATCTTGCTGTCCTCCTTTCCCTGTAGAGGAAATGTGATATCTCTGCCTAAGTCCCAAGATATTTTAACTTATTTAAGGACAGATAAGCTTCTGGAAAATTACATTTGCTTTTGCTGCCCGACATTCTGAGGTACCAATCACTGGATTTTCAGTCTAGAGGTAAAACATTAAAACACGAAGTGAGTAGAACAAAGTTATTCACAGACAAGCAAAGTGCAAGGGCTGATGCTAAACCCTAAGGGAAATACACGTTACTACTTTTTAATCCAGGACAAACCTCAAACCCTACCAACACCTAATTCACAACTCTTAACAACCAGAGCCTATTTTCTCAAAGCCTCGAGAGCTTGGCTTTAGCGAAAACTCGATCTGCAGAGCCAAAAATTCTCGACAGTAGCCCCTGGCTGTCAACATGGACTTAGCAATGTGCTTTATGCTTGGGCGGCATAACATTTAGAGCCAAGTAGGCAACCCACTCCAGTGTTCTTGCCTGGAGAATCCCAGGGACGGGGGAGCCTGGTGGGCTGCCGTCTCTGGGGTCGCACAAAGTCGGACACGACTGAAGTGACTTAGTAGTAGTAGTAGACTTTTTTAGGGCCTTGAGAGTACTGGCTTGTACTTTTAAATTTTTCCTGCAGCCTCAAGACTGGTCGGGAAGGCTTCAATGGCCAGCTAGACCAGGTTTATCCACTTGTGTGTGAGCCTCTAAAATGCTGCCATGGACCCATGAAACAAGAAAAAAACTTTTTCTCTCCTAAGCAATAAGGATAAATTTAGACGCCACCACTGCAAAAAAAAAACAAAATGGGAAGGAGGGCGCCCGGAGGGCTGCATGCTAACGCCGAGCCGGGCGAGCAGCTCTGCGCCCCCGCCGCGGGCGCTGAGGCGGAGTCCAGCGGAGAGAGGCTGGCGGGACTGTCGCTCCCGGGCCTGTGGAGACTCCGGCAGGGCCCCAGGGGCGGCTGCGCCCGGCCAGGAAGGCGGGGAGCGCGCGGGGCTCCGACACCCGGCCCGCCGCCCCAGGCGGGGACTCAGGAAGCCTCCCCGCGGCCGGCGGCCGACACCTGCCCCCCACCGCACCCCGCTGCCCTGCAGCCCCCTCAGGCAACGGCCCCTGGCCCGCGGAACTCACAGCTTCAGCCGCTCGTAGGTCGTGGCCGCCATCCTGCACCACAGCCTCCCTCCTAGGTTTCCGACCGCGCCGCCCCGCGCCACCTCGGCTCCGGCAATACCGGTCACCCTCCTACAGCGGCCGCAGGTCCCAGCCTCTTCCCACCGCCCCGCCCCGCCAGGCTGAGAGAGAAAACGGGACGCGGCGCTGGACAAACTTAGTGCGCGGGCACTGAGCACCACAGGCGCACATTCCGACGCGACGCCGTGGGAGGGCGAGGAAGAGCGCGGTGACGTAGCGACTGAGGATTGGCTGAGCGCGTTGGCTGGGAGAGGCGGAGCCTTGGGAGCTTGCAGACCCGAATCACGCAGCGCCCGGCCGAGCGTCGGAAATGCAGCGCTAATGTCGTGGAGCCTGTCGTTAGGTGCGTAAGGCGTGATCTGCGCTCTAGTGCAAGGCTGACTTGTACAGGGCCAGTGGCGCAATGGATAACGCGTCTGACTACGGATCAGAAGATTCTAGGTTCGACTCCTGGCTGGCTCGAGGTGTACTTTTTGTCGTGTCTGGGCTTGATGTTAACAGGGTGTCCTTAGCAAGGACTCTCGTCAGAAGGGTAAATGTCTCGAATGTTAAGGCTTGTTGTGTTGCTGTTCATTCGCTACCTCTTGTCCGACTCTTGGCGACCCTATGGACTGTAGCTGGCCGGTCTCCCTTGTCCTCCGCTATCTCCCGGAGTTTGTTCAAATTTATGTCCATCGAGGCAGTGATATTTCATCCTCTGCTGCCCCCTTGTCCTTTTGCCTTCAGTCTTTCCCAGCATCAGAGTCTTTTCCAGTGAGGCGGCTATTCGCATCAGGTGGCCAGAGTATTGCAACTTCAGCATCAGTCCTACCAGTGGATATTCGGGGTTGATTTCCTTAAGCCTGCTCTGTCCAAAATGTCATCTGTTGAGCTGGGTTTGGAACCCGGAGTTGTCTCAGGTGGTTTGTAAATTGCAAAGTGCCCTAATTAATGATGCACACGAGGAGACTCTGTAAACGGGGTACATTTAAGAAAACACAGCTAGGATGGTGGTAGTTGGGGGGTGGGGGGTGTGCTGTGGTAGGAGGTTAGCTAGCGGATGACGCAACTGCGCATTTAAGGCAGAGATTCTGGCCCTATTTCCTGTGGAGCAGAAACCCCCGCGGCGACGCGAAGAGCCGCGCAGTCTGTTTCCCGGGATCCGGCGAGCTCTAAGCTGCAGCGGAGGCGGGAACGCTGCAGTGCGACTGCGCGCGTTGCCTGGGGGTCCGCAAAGGGCTCGGGGTCTGCAGCCCTGTCCTTTCAGAGGGTGTTATCTAATATATTACAGCTCCTTTTATTGGTGCCTGAGTGGAAGACCTAAGAAGGACGGAAAGTCTGTGTTGGAAACGAGAGTGAAACCTGAAACGTAACATCTGACACTGTCCATTCACTAATCATTCAATCGATCAGTTAAACTCTCCAATACGTTTTTTCCTCCTGAAGAAATTACAAGACATTTGTAAAATACAGAAAAGTACTGGGAATTAAAAAAAAAATCCAAATTCCCATCACGAGATCATTACTATTAACGTCATAATTCCTCCTCATTACTATCAGCGTCATAATTTTTTTTTATGGACTTCTTCCATACTTTTTAATATAAATAAACCTATACACGTATTTTTTCCCAAATCTTTTTTTTAATTGAAGGATAATTGCTTTACAGAATTTTGTTGTTTTATGTCAAACCTCAAGTATTTTTTCCAAATTTGAGATTGTTTGACAAATGTTCTCATTTTGTTCCCTTAGCTTTCGTCTGAGATTTATGGTCATTAAATATTCCTTGAAGATAGCCCGTGAAAAAACTATATATTTCAAATATTTACCTTTTTTGGGAATTTGAATCATCAGTTTAATACTTAAAAAAATAATGCTGAGTTGAATTATTTCTGATATGTATTAAAAGTTTTTAGATGTTGAACGATCAGACAGATGTTTTTAAAGTCCATTTCATGGATGTTTTTAATACTTTGGTACATATTTTCACATTGCCTGCCAAAAAACTAGATACGCATTTCCATCAATAGCATCCGTTTCCTTGAATGTTCATCAGTATTATAAATTTCATTATTTTTTGCAATTTTCATAATTGAAAAATGGAACTTCCTTTGGCTTATATTACTTAATGTATATATTTTATCTTGATATATGTACTAATTTTCTTAATAGATTTGTTGAACTTTTAAATATATTAAGGATTTTAATTCTTTAGCTGTCAAACACATTGCAACATTTTTAGTTTATTTACATTTTCCTTTTCCTTGTATTTTTGAACTTCAAGTAATTTTCACTTTTATATACTCAATAATTACCTCTTGATTTTTTTTCAAATTGTTTTTGTTTGTATTGCTTTTTTCCACGTACTTTGATCCATTTGTATTTTGTTGATTGTCCCCATGGAAAGATCTAGTAAGTCTTCAAACCTGTAACTTGAGCAGTGGCTTCCCTGGTAGCTCACATGGTGAAGAATTCGCCTGCAATTCGAGAGATCTGGATTCAATCCCTCAGTTGCGAAGATCCCCTGGAGAAGGGAACAGCTAAATACTCCAATATTCTTGCCTGGAGAATTCCACAGACAGAGGAGCCTGGAAGGCTACTTTCTTTCAAGAGCTCTGTTTGCTACTTGAACTGTGTGTATGTATGTGTGCTGTGCTCAGTCGTGTTTGACTCTTTGACCCCCTGGAATGTAGCCCACCAGGCTCCTCTGTCCATGAATTACTCCAGGCAAGAATACTGGAGTGGGTTGCCATTTCCTCCTCTGGGGGATCTTCCTGACCCAGGGATTGAACCTCCATCTCTTGAGTCTCCTGCAGTGGCAGGCAGATTCCTTACCACTGAGCCACCCAGGAAAGCCCTTACTTGGACTAATTCAGTCAATTCCACAATAGTCCTATAAATTAAGTTCCGTTGTTATAGCCATTTTTACAGATGAGGGAACAAAATTTGCTTACGTTCATTGAGCAATTAGGTGGTGGAATCGGGAGTTAGATCTTGAATCCGGGCTTTTGATCCCAAAGGTGTCCTGCCCAAGGGCTTCCTGTGCCCCAGAGGGTTGACCACAGGAATTGACTCAGGGCATTCCCTCTCTGGTCATGGAGGGCAGTCACATAGGCTCCTCTCCTCTTCTTCCATGCTAGAGCAGCCAGGAGACCTCATCTCTAGTCCTGGGCACACCCCAGCCCAGACGTCTTCCCCAGCTACATCTTCATCCCTTGTAGCGTCAGTTGTAGAAAAACAGTAGCCTAACATCTGTAAAGTCAGAATAGCCACTCTTGTTGCTTGCCCCTTCCCCTTGCCAAGACCTGCCTTCCTGCACATGGCTGCCTTAAATCTAGAGGGTCACTCACCTCTGGGATTCAATATCCTGTGATAAACCATAATGGCAAAGAAAAAAAAATCCAGAGCTCTAAAAGACCAAATCCCATTAGCAAAAAGCACCATCTACTTATTACTCCACACACACAAAGAAGATCCAGGAAACATCATTATGGTGGAGATCACTTTAATAGTCTACAAATTAAGGCAGTTTTATTGTCATGAGATTTTGAATAGTTTTACAGTAACAGTAAAAATTTTGAATAATTTTATAACAATCTTGAATAATTTTATAGTAATATTCTGAATAATTTTATAGTAACAGTAAAATTATGAATAATTTTACAGTAACAATATTTTGAATCAATCAAAGTAAAAGAAGAGACACAGGGAGGGGACAATGATGTCTCTGCCAAGTGAACTTTTCATCCACTCTATGGAAATTTCCCACATCTGTCCAGTGCTGGCTCAGAACAAATGATAGCTAACACTTCTTCCTCATCTTTTTCCTGTAGCTTTTAAAAGTTCTTAATACTTCAGATAGTAACTGGGAAATCAGGACTCATTGCTGGCACAAAGAAGACAAAGCACGTGGTTTCCTGGCCGATAGTTTGCATAGGTGCATCAGACAGCAACAGTGTGGGGTCAAGTCTTACACATATTCTTTACAAGAGCACCAGCAGCCGTCATAGCCCTCATAAACCTTCACACTTGTAGTTAATGGCACACAAATATGGCCTGCAAAGAAGTGTGAATTCCAGATCATTCTCTCAAATTCAAACATTATTCTTTTTCATCGTGGGTGACTCGAGCCCAGGGAAACAAGCCAATGGCAGGACCTGAAAGCGATCGGAACTCTTTGATTACATCACTGGCCTCCTGGGACTCAGGAGAACAACTTCAGTGGACTGGGCTGAAAGCGGTTTTCACTCAAGCACTATAACCACGGAGAAACAGAGTCCTGCCGCCACGTGCAATGACCCAACAGGACTCAATGCCCTTCCTTATAAAAAAATGAACAAATCACTTTCTACTCAGCCACGGATGGGAGGGTAACAGCAGAGAGAATCCTGATACTATAGGCCCAACTGGCTTTGCTCAGGGCACCCAGGCAGTCTTTGAAGGACCCTAGCTGGGGTGGAAAAAATGACAAGAAAAAACAGGGGCAAAGTGAAGCAAGGGACAAGGTTGGAGGCTGGCTCTGGGGTCTGGAATCAGCCATAGTTTTTGTTTTATCTAAAGTCCAAGCTCAAGACAGGGCTATTTGCTCTACCTTTTAAAACAAACTTATTCATCCTGGTCTAGGAAGTGCTTGTGTGTTCTGTGTGTGCATGCTAAGTTGCTTCAGTTGTGTCCAACTCATTGCAATACTACAGACTGCAGCCCACCAGGCTCCTGTTCATGGGATTCTCCAGGTAAGAATACTGGAGTAGGTTGCCATTTCCTCCTCTAGGGGATCTTCCTGACTCACAGATCGAACCCAGGTCTATCATGTCTCTTGCATTTGGCAGGTGGATGCTTTACCACTAGTGCTACCTGGAAAGCCCATGTTCTTTCTACACACCTATAAATAACTACCCGTTACAGCTTGATTTGGTTAATAATTCATAGGAAGTTTAAAATACCTGGTAAGGGTGCATCTATTCACGGCTTTTGTGCAAGGGCCTGAGGAGGAGACAGAACTGGCACAAGATTCCTACCCAGTACCCTCTCCAGGGGAACCTGATAATAAGAGAAGCTGCTGCTCAGATTTCTAGTATGTCTAGAAATTCTGTTATTGTCCTTCAATTTGTATGAAATATTTGCTGAGAAACCGAAATTGCCTCAATCAAGGCCACTTTAAAAATTTAATTTAAAAAATCAATCACTGGTTTTTAAACTACAGTTGATCTTCGAAAAACCCTAGGGTTAATCCTCATATAACTTACAGTCAGCTGTCTGTAACCATGGTGCCTCTGCATTGTGGATTCAACCAACCACAGATTGTGCAGTACCAACCGCAGTATTTAACTACTGAAAAATAGCCACATATCAAGGGACACAGGCAATTCAAACCTGTGTTGTTCAAAGGTCAACTGTTACCCAATTTGCAAACAAATCCTCTACTTCTGACGTGGCTCCAAGGCAGTTTTCTTTGCTCTGCTTGACTTGACAGTGGAGCAAAGGCGTGTCATCAAGGCCAGAAATTAACCTAGGTTGGCCGAGAAAGGTTAAGATATACTGACTGGCTCCATCTGTCCACCAGCCTCACCGAGGCTGAGCTGGATGATATACTGGGAAGGGAGGGGTGACCCCAGGGTTCACTTCCCCAGTCCCCCTATACTCACAGGTTTTTAAGAGGCTCGGCTTATGAAAAGGAACCAATGGAAGCAAACATCACAGCCTGGGTTGAAGTGACATCTGGCCAAAGTATTCCAACAGAATGAAATTAACCAAAATGGAAAAGACAAGCCACGGTGCCAATTCTGTGCTGCTTACAGGCAATTGCCACCAAATGAGCCAAAACATGGCTTACAAGTAGAGCAGGGCCAGTGAATAGCCTGTGAGTCCCTTGTGACTTTGGGGTCCACGGACACCTTCCAAGGTCCCAGCCACCCAGTCCCTGACTCTGGGTGTGAGGTCAGGAGGCAGAGAGCAGACACCGGCCGCTGTGTTCCCTGCCAGCTGGCACCAGTGAGATGGCCCCTGCCTTCCTGCAGCAAGGCCCAGGGCTCCTCCCCGTGGGCTGAGAGGGTGAGTGCCAGCCAACCTTTCTCTTCCACTTTCTTCTCATTGAAATGCCAAAGGGTACTGACCTCTGGCCTTGGGCATGTGACACAGGGCAGACTTTGGCCTTGAGATCCTGCCAGCGTGTGGCCCTTAGCCCCTGCCACCCTGGGGGAACCAGGATGATGAAATGAATACGGCAAGAGCACCCAGTATCAATCAGATCTATTCCCAGCTGACCTTTAGTTACGATTTCAGTGTACTGACCCACTGGGCTGACCTGGGCAAAGCCAGGGATTCCTAACATACACCGGCTAAGCCAGTGTGATGGACAAATCCTTCCTTAACGTGAAGCTCTTTACTGTGAGGTATTTTTTTGTGTGTATGGGAGACTAAAAGTAGAGAGAAACAACTTTTTAAAAAAGAAGAAGAAAAAAAACAGACAAAAGCAGTGTACCTTATACTAATGCCTGGGCCAAGAACTGGGCAAGAGAGAAACCTGTGAAATGAATATAATAACTTATGCTGATTCTCTCTCCCAGGCTGGCTTTGAGATCTCACACACACAAAGTCTCCTCGTTTATAAGGGGCTAGGTCTCAGTACATGTGGGCACCCTTTCCCAAAGCCCATGTTAAATAAGCAAAACACAAGAGGATCCCCACAGAAGATCCTGAGACCTGCCTTTGCAGGAGCAACTCTGAAGTTCCAGACTCTCGAGAGCCCCAGAGGGAAAAAGGGCAAGCAGGCGGGCAAAAGAGGCCTGGCGCCTGCACCGAGTTCTCAGCCCAAAGCCCACTTCGATAGAACAGGATCGACCTCCGTCAGGCCCCCAGGCTGCCTTTAATGGCATGAGGATCTGCAGGGGCACCAGAATGCTATCCGGATACAAGGAGGAAATTCCGTCTCATTTCAAATCTTGGTTCTGTTTTAACCAAGTGAATGCCTCCTAAGATGCAGAGCACATATTAGAACTTCCCTTTTGCAAGGATACAATTAAAATTTGTAGCCATTCTACAGAAGTGAAGCTCTGGAGTGGAAGGAAGTCTTAAATTACGGTGTGTGTGTGTGTGTGTGTGTGTGTGGTTGGGAAGGGGTGTTTGTGGGGGGGGTAAGGGGTGTGTGTGTGTGTTTGGGAGGGGGTGAGTGTGTGTGTGTGTTTGGGAGGGGGTGTGTGTTTGGGAGGGGGTGTGTGTTTGGGAGGGGGTGAGTGTGTGTGTGTGGTTGGGAGGGGGTGTATTTCTGTGTGTGTGTTTGGGAGGGTGTTTGTGTGTTTGGGAGGGTGTGTGTGTTTGGGAGGGTGTGTGTGTTTGGGAGGGGGTGTGTGTGTTTGGGAGGGGGTGTGTGTCTGTGTGTGTGTGGTTGGGAGGGTGTGTGTGTGTTTGAGAGGGGGGTGTATGTCTGTGTGCATGTTTGGGAGGGTGTGTGTGTGTTTGGGAGGCGGTGTGTGTCTGTGTGTGTGTGGTTGGGAGGGGGTGTTTGGGTGCAGGTATTTCCCAAAGTGGAGAGAAAGAACTGAACACACTGGCAGCTGAACTCTCTCTTCAGAGCATACGCTGAGTGCAAGTCTTTCCCTCTGAAGCATGAGCTCCTCCCGGAAGGACAGGAGGGTTCATTCAGTCGCATCAATGAGATCTGTCACGTGCCATGTGCTTGCTGAGGCGTCTTCCTGAGTCATCTGATGAGGGTGTGGCAGCAGAGAAAGGCACTTGGAAAATACACAGCCCCAGCCCGGCAGGGATCCCCTCCCTGGTTAAAGCAAAGGCGCCCCCTGCACACACTCAGGAAATCCCCTGCCTGCCCTGCCTCCCCCGGCCCCGATCCCACCCCGGGGGTGTCTGGAATGAACTGGCAGACTTCTCAGGGTGCATCCCTGGCTCCTCATCTGGCCGTGAGGTCTGCAGGAGGCTCTGGCTAGAAGTGGTGCTGGCGAAGGGCTGCAGGTGAGGGGCCCTTCTCCAGCCTCTTGACATGGCAGGAGTGGCAGAACAGGTGGTCCTCCAGGGGGTAGCATCGGTGGCCATCTTCATCATTGAGCTCCAGGCCGCAGTCCTGGAGTGAGGCAAAAACACGCAGTGGTGGGGAAACAAAAGCAGACTGAAAGAGGCCCTGCACGGCTTCTGACTTCAACCCTGCAGACCGTGAAGGCTGGGCACCTCGTCTTACGTCCCTGGATGTGTTCCAGTGTCTCCTGGTTTATAATCTGTAGGAACTTGAACTTGTATCCTGCTGTTGCGTGAAAATTGTATAAACCTTATGTTGAATTGGTTCATAGTGCTTTTCAGGTCTACTCTATTTTTCTACTTTCCTGTCTATTCATTCTCTTAATTTTTGAGAGTTTGATACTGAAATTCCAACTAAAAAGTCTTGATTTATCTACTTAAAAGTTGTAATATATAGTGGAACTATATGTAACTTTGATCTATATTTTCCACGTCTCCTGTAAATGTCTTACCATACTTTCATAATTAAAATAAACAGATTGCAGGAGTGACATGAAGGCAACACACAGACCCAGACACCAGCAGAGGGTGCTGCCTCACTCTGTCTGGGCAGAAAACGACGGTGCAGAGACGCAGCTCCAGCCTGCCCAGGGAGGGCCTGCCCTCACACCAACCAGGGACATGCCTGTTTCCAAGTGTGGCATGGCAGCGAGGTGGGGAGGGTTTCTTCATGATGAAGAAACCTA
The DNA here is from genome assembly GCF_019923935.1 of Bubalus bubalis. Lineage (NCBI taxonomy): Eukaryota > Metazoa > Chordata > Mammalia > Artiodactyla > Bovidae > Bubalus > Bubalus bubalis. The sequence goes on from NC_059177.1 coordinate 53,504,258, forward strand.
CAAGCTGAAGGGGAGGGAGTCTATTCCCCCAAATGACACACCAGCCTGACAATCTGGGCCCCCAAAAGGATCTGAAACCCACACTTCCCGCCACCCCCTCCCTCAACTCTGCAGCTTCAGGGAGAGGAGCCGTGACGAGTTCAGGACTCGGTGGTTACAAAGGTGGAGAAAATAGTAAAAAGACTGTTATACCCAAACATCTGCATCTTTTGCAACCTCTGCCCCACCCCACCACCAAATCACCCCACTTCTTCCATCAGCCCTGGGACACAGCTCCTGGCCCGCATCTTGCCCCCATCAACCCATGATGCTTCCTTCTCAGACTTTTACGATGTGTCCTGAGGGCCTTCTAGGGCAGGAAGGGGCCCGCCTACCTCACAGTGGTAACATTCCACGTGATAGTCTCTGTCCATGGACACGACGCGGATGGTCTCATCTGAACCCTAGACCGAAAGAGAGCAAGAACCCAAGGCTAGCTGGGAGGCCACTGGGCTCTGCTGCCAGGGGCTGGGGGAGGGCCCCGGGGCAGCAAGACAGTGGCCTTAGGAGAAGAGCAGGAATCAGCCGTGGATACTAACAGCGGCAGGAAAAAGGACACAATTAGGGGATGAGGGGAAGCGAGAGGGATGTAGGTCTACCATCTGGAATGCTGGAGTCAACAGTGAAAAGACCACCTATGTGGTCTTGTTCATCTCTCGTCGTCTAATCTGGGAGCTAGTATCGAGTCAAAGAATATTTTGCAGGGACTTCCCCACACGTCCACTGCAGGGGGCATGGGCTCGATCCCTAGTTGGGGAATTAAGATCTCACATGCTGTGTGGTACGGCAAAAAAAAAGGATAAAATTTTTTTAAAGAAATTGACCCAATTACAGGGACAGATAGGGCATAAGAAGGGCACCAGGCTCGGGAAGGCAGCTAATGAGAAACAGGCTTCTTGGTGTGGACACCACTGTCTCAGAGCTGAGATTTTAGAATTTTTAAACAGGTATAAGAACAGGGCTTCCCGGGTAGCTCAGCTGATAAAGAAACCACCTGCAATGCAGGAGACCCTGGCTCAATTCCTGGGTCGGGAAGTTCCCACGGAGAAGGGATAGGCTACCCACTCCAGTATTCTTGGTGGACCCACACCAGCTTTCCTGATGGCTCAAACAGTAAAGAATCTGCCTGCAATGCAGGAGATCTGGGTTTGATCCCTGGGTTGGAAAGATCCCCTGGGGAAGGGCATGGCAACCCAATCCAGTATTTTGGCCTGGAGAATCCCCATGAGCAGAGGAGCCTGGTGGGCTACAGTCCACGGGGTCGCAAAGAGTCAGACATGACTGAAGAGACTTAGCACAGCATAGCACAAAAACAGGACACAGATCTTGTAAATGACCCAGGGAGCTATGTCTGGGAAAACCCCAGGAGCAGAGCTGAGAAAGCATCTTACCTCAGGAGGAAGGATGGGAAGGCCGCAGGCTGCACACTTGGGGGCCAACACCCTGTGGGGAGAAGCAGAGCGCAGTCGGCTCTCCCCGCCTCCCGCCCGTCACCCGTCACATGAACCCCTTTATGAAGACGGGCCTGGCACATTCTTGGGACTATTGCTTTGGGCTTTCCCCAGCGGTAACAAGCGCACGTGGCCCCCTCACTCCACTCGGGATGGAGACTGTCTGTTTAGCCCCCTCATGGTGCCTGGTGAAGCCTCAGGCAAACTGGGGGTGTGGAGGCCAGCCCTGAATCGGTGCCTGTTGAAGTCTGGTAAGGCTGGAGCCACAGAGCTTGGCAGACTCCTCCAGCGGCCTAGCCAGGAATCCGACTATAGGTTTTTTTGGTCCTGTTTTCCCAGTAAACATAACTCTTTAGCCAGTTCCTGTCCCATCGGCATCCACAGATCCTGAGACGCGGTCTGCACCCCTCCAAACCACTGCACGTTGGCTGCACCGTGGAGAGCGGCTCAAACAGCCTGCAGACTCACCTCCTCGGGCCCCACCCTCCAGTCTGTAGGGCTGCAGCCAGCGTGGCCGGCACGAGCGGCTCTCCCCACCCCGTCCCTCCTTACTTGTGGTAATCCCGGACACAGTAGATCTTGTTCTCCGAGTCCACAGTGAAGGGCACCCCGTCCAAACACTCATTACAGATGACGCAGCGGAAGCAGCCGGGGTGGTAGGACTTCCCCAGGGCCTGCAGGATCTGGGTGTGCAAAAGGAAGAGGCCAGGACTCAGCAGGGATTATAGGGAAGGAAGGGAGAGACACATCAGACCAAGGGACCATATGGGAAACTGTCACCCTCAAACCAGTCCATCCTAAAGGAAATCAACCCTGAATACTCATTAGCCTTCTGATGCTGAAGCTGAAGCTCCAATACTTTGGCCACCTGAAGGGAAGAACTGACTCATTGGAAAAGACCCTGATGCTGGGAAAGATTGAAGGCAAAAGGAGAAGGTGGTGGCAAAGGATGAGATGGTTAGACAGCACCCCCGATTCAATGGACATAAATTTAAGCAAACACTGGGAGATAGTGGAGGACAGAGGAGGCTGGTGTGCTGCAGCCCATGGGGTTGAAAAGAGTAGGATACGACTCAGCAGCTGAACAACAGTCTCATCCCAGTTTCACTTGGACCAGGTCAAAAGATAATGACAGACTTCCCTGGCGGTCCAGGGGTTAAGACGTCGCTCTCCAATGCAAGGGATGTGGGTTCAATCCCTGGCTGGGGAGCTAGGATCCCACATGCCTTCAGGCCAGAAAACCAAACACAAAACATAAAACGGAAGCCATATTGTAACAAATTTCATAAAGACTTAAAAATGGTCCACATCAAAACAATTCTTAAAAAAAAAAAAAGATGATGAGGCAGGAAAGGCTAACCGAGTTACAGGTGTAAGCAGGAAGAAACCAAACAGGGTCCTGCTCCAGCACCTGTAAACCTCCAGGAGGGAGGGTTCTCTATCAAAACCATGATTCTCTGTACAAAGTGATGCAAAGCAAGGCCATGAAAAGACCCACCCCAGATTTGGAAAGCAGCAAATACACGGAAAGACAAAAGTTAACTCCATCAGGAAACAGCAGAGCTCAGGAAAAAAACCTCTTAACTTCTCCCTCCTGGGTGCTCCTTCTAAGCAGCTTTGTCTCTGCAGCCGTTATAATCCAGAAGCCGTGACTTATCGCAAATCCAAGTGTAAGTAAAGTGAAAGTGAAGCCGTGTCCGACTCTTTGTGACCCCATGGACTGTAGCCCACCAGGCTCCTCCGTCCATGGGATTCTCCAGGCAAGAGTAGTGGAGTGGGTTGCCATTTCCTTCTCCAGGGGATCTTCCCAACCCAGGGATCAAACCCAGGTCTCCCACATTGCAGGCAGACGCTTTACCATCTGAGCCACCAGGGAAGACCAAGTGTAAGGAAAGCCTCTCTGTTACTGCTGCTTTTAAACACAGCCAGGAGAAAGCCCCGGCACCTTCTTCCTCTACGCTTCATTTGATCTGGATGTGGCTGATACCTGGGACTGTTAGAGGCCATCCTGAAACCAGGACAGAGCCTAGATGCGGAAGGTGGGAGAGAAATGAACATCCTCAGTGATGGAGGTGAGTCACCAAATTAACTCTCCACCAAACTGCCTACCCCCCCAGTCTCTTAGGTGAGATAAGACATTTTTCCTGTTAAGTTCAGTGGTTCTCAAAGTTTTGCCTCTGGACCTGCAACATCAACATCCTTTGGGAACTTAATTAAAATGCACTTTCTTGGGCCCTGCCCCAGCAATGGGTGTTTTAATATAGTGATTCTGACACAGGCGACAGTTTCTCAAACTTGAGCTGAGTTTCTGTGATTTGCAGCTCAAAGTACCTCCAATAATTCAGCAGCAGATTCGTTTCTGGGATTACCTGCACGATGACACTCAGCACAAACAACACAAGCGTGGAATCCACGCCAGTGAGCCGGCAGCAAAATGCCCGCTGGCGAGGAACGTACAAAGCAGTCATGAGCACCCCCAAGTAGCACCACACAGAAAGCCTCCCACCAGGCAGAAGAAGGGGACTTGGAACTGAACAGAACCTCGGCAGAGGGTCGTGAGTTCCGTGGGAAAGCTGTGCTGTGTCCTGGCCCCTTCCGGCGCCCGACGCTGCCTGCAGAGGCCAACGCCACGCCTCACAGCTTGCAGTCCGGGGGGCACCAGGAGGACATAGTGCTAGTCCAGCTCTCCTCGAAAAGCTCAGCTTTCAAGCGTCCTCATTCCCTCTGGGATTTCATTAACCTCCCAGGCTCCTCAAGCTGCCAAAGCGGCCGGGCTTCAGAGACTCCTTGGCAATCTGGACCTTGGAACGCATTTTGTCCCCAGACTAATGCTGTCGTGGCAGAAACAGACCCTTAAATTAATTTAACCCACACTGTGCCAGAAGTACGATAGGGTAATGATGCCATTTTGCTGCATTCTGACTAGCTATAATAATTTTTTTTCAGGTGGGAAATGCCCAGTTCCAACCTCCAAGCCCAGAGTATTTCCCTCAATGAACAAAGATGGAGCAGAGACAGACAATTTACATCACAAGCTGGACAACTGACGTGTAACTGAAGGAATGGTAACTGAAGGAATCTTTCTCTATATTGTTGTGATTCTTAGTGGCAGTTCTGAGTTCTATTATTAAAACTGAGTGTCACTATCAGACAGACATTGGCTGAAAGTTTTCAAGTCTGAGAGCAGACCTATAAGAATCCAGGGGTGACTTGGCTTTATCCCACAGGGTAGAGAAGGTCTCCAAACTCAGTTCATTTCCTTCCTGTATGCATAGGCTGGGAGTGGCTTTGTAACTTTCTTTGATCAACAGAATGAGGAAGGGGGACTTCCCTGACAGTTCAGTGGTTAAGGCTCCAAGCTATCAATTCCGGGGGCACAAGTTTGATCCCTGGTCAAGGAACTAAGATCCCATGTGTCCCTCAGCATAGCCAAAAAAAAAAGAAGAATGAGAAAGAAATGATGTTCTGAGATTTTTTTAAGTCAATGATGAAAAAAGACTGGTAGCTTCCACTTCCTCTCTCTTGTTGAAAGGAAGTCCAGGCTAGACTATTGGGTAAGATTAGTGGCCACAGGGAGAGAAGCCTGGAGGGTGAGAGGTCAACCTTGTGTACCAGCTGAACACAGCTGAGTAAGTGACCCCAGCCATTGCCACATGGAGCAGAAGAACTGCCCTGTCGAACCTTGACCTAATTCCTCACCCATGGACTCACGATCAATAATGATCACGTAGCAATAGCTAAGGGCTTCCCAGGTGGCTCAGTGGTAAAGAATCCACCTGCTAATGCAGGGGACGTGGGTTCAATCCCCTGGGTGGGAAGATCCCCTGCAGTTGGAAATGGCAACCCACTCCAGCATTCTAGCCTGGACAATTCCATGGACAGAGGAACCCGGCGGCCTACAGTCCACGGGGTGGCAAAGAGTCAGATACAACTGAGAGACTGAGCACACACACACAACAATAGGTACGTGAAACACCCTGGGACCCAGAGAAGGCTTAGTATATTGACAAATAAGAATAGGGTACAGTCCCATTCATAAATTTGGACACTGTTGGCCTCATATATGGTAGGTTTGTCGGAAGGGCTCTAAAATCAAGGGCAAATTCTGCTAGAGAAAAGGAGCCCTGTGGAGTCGGGCAGGGACCTGGGGAAGGAGGGAGTGGGGCAGGCTCCACCTGCCTCCTCCAGGGGGTGGCTGGAGGGTGGTATTCCAAGGGAGGCCTCAGCCACTTATGAGGACGCTGCTCACGGGGCCACGCTGTACTGTGCTCTGTCAGAGCCCGGAGTGCAGTGGGGTCTCCTCTGCTCTGGTTCTGTTTTCTACATGTCAGCATAAAACCAGCTTATATCCATCAAAGACATGCCTACGAGCGTTCATGGCAGCTCAGTCATAAATGGCCCCAAACTGGAAACACCCAAATCTCCATCTGCAGGAGAATGGATAAATAAACAGCGCTATATCCACACAGTGAAGTTCTACTTAGCGATGAGAAGAAGTGAACTTACAACACACGAAACAACATGGATGAATCTCCAAAATATTTTCTAAGTGAGAAAAGGCAGATCAAGGGAGTCTATACTGTAAGATTCCACAGTATGGCGTTCCAGGACCAGTGAAAGGAGTCTGGGGCCACAGAGGTCAGAACGGTGGGTGTCTTCATGGGAGAGGGTCTTTCTGGATATGGGGAATGTTCTAGATCTTGATCTGTGTGGTGTTGACACATAGGTATAGTGGTAAAGAACTCGCCTGACAATGCGGAAGATGCAGGAGACGGGGGTTATTAGATCCCTGAGTGGGGAAGATCCCCTGGAGACAGAAAGGGCACCCGATTCCAGTATTCCTGCCTGGGAAAGCCCGTGGACAGAGGAGCCTGGTGGGCTACAGTCCATGGGGTTCCAAAGACACAAATGAGTGAGTAGGCACACAGACACATGAACATTCAGTCAGCTGTGTACATACGACGTGCGCCCTCTGGGTTGCTTCTCAATAAAAAAATGGCAAAAGAAAAAAAATACAACTAGCAATTCCCTTCGCCAGAACAGAATTAATGGCTCAGCTTAGAGAGGGATTTAACTATTGCAATGAAAAGAATGGGATATAATGATTCTCTCTGACCAATATATGAGAGAAATCTGACAGGGTCGATGTCCAGTGGTGGCAAATTTGATCCCTGACGCAGCATAAGAACCCTGTATTCAAAAACTTCACAACCTGAGGAGGCCAGGAAGGAAGACCTGTCCCCACTCAGGACAAGCTCAGAGAGCCATGGCTGAGGGAGGAATGGAGTGGATAAAAACCCGCTCCCTGTTCTTCTATCTCAGAACTAACGATGCGGCCCCAACCCTCATCTTAGGAAATGATTAAGCTGGGAAGAACATGGGGGAAAAGCAACTGTGTTTATCTGACTTTCTGTAGCCGATGCCAAAGCAGCTAAGATTTCTCTGTGAAAACACGATCCGTTTGACATCTCACCTGGGATGCCACAAAGATCAGAGAAAATCAGAGAGGCCAGCCTGACGTGAACAGCCCAGAGGAGAGCACCCTCAGAAATGACCCTGTAGGGAATGCATGGTGAAGGATGCTAATTCCAGCAAAAGCCAAATGTGGGGCTCCCACAGCAAGCAAGCTGCATGGGGTCTTCTTCAAATAAAACCAGCCATAGGGACACTTCCCTGGTGGTCTAGTGGTTAAGAATCACCTCCCAGTGCAGGGGACACGGGTCCGATCCCTGGTCTGGGGAAGACTCCACATGTTGCAGGGCACCTAAGCCCAGGAGCTGCAACTACTGAAGCCCACGTACCTAGAACCCCTGCTCCGAAACAAGAGAAGCCACTGCACTGAGAAGCCCGTTCACCGCAACTAGACAGAAGGCCCCACTTGCTGCAACTAGAGAGAAGCCTGCACAGAGACGAAGACCCAGCAGAGCCATAAATAAATAAAAATAAAACCAGCCATGATCACAAATCGAGGTAGGAAACATTGTTTTCAATTATTATTTTTTTCTGCCAATGCCTCCCCTGCCCACCACGTTATCAATATTACCTTGTTCGCCTGACCCTACTCACCATGTCCATGATCAGATGTCCACAGAGAAAACACCTGTCAGCGGACTGCTGGAAACCAGAGTACTGCAGAGAGAAGAGAAAAGAAAGTTCAGCCCAGGCGGGGCAGAGGGATCTAGCTACTTCCCCGCCAGCCTCGAGGATCACAAAGAATGTCTTCGAGAGACGTGTCACTCTATTCAGGAATCTCTCAAGTCTCTGTGGACAACAATGTGGTGAATTACAGAATACCCTCCGCCACAAGAGCCATTTACAAACGCTGATACCGCTCATCTCTCAACAGCTGCACCCAGGCATCCATGACAGGCCAGGCTCTGCAAAAGAGGCTGTGCAGAGAGGCATCAGCCTCTAATCCAGTAGTTCTCAAGACACGTTCCCTGGCATCACCTGAGAACTTGTCAGAGTGCAAATTCTTAGGCTCCATCCCTGACCTACTGAATTGGACAATTGGAAACTAGGGGCAGGGGATGAGGGGTAGAGGCAATCTGGGTTTTTGCAAGCCCTTCAGGGAATTCTGATGCATGCTCAAGTTTGAGACCATTGCTCTAAATTTTCAAAACAATTCTGCAAGGTATATATTACACTGTTTCTCAAATGGAGACAAAGCAAAGCTCAGAGAGGTAAAGTTACTTTCTCACGGTCACATAGCCTATCACGGGTGAGGATGGGATTCAAATTCAAGTCTGGGTCTGGTTAAAAAGCCAATGAATGCCTTGATGGAAGCATACATACTACCATAGGTAAAATAGATAGCCAATGGAAATTTGCTGTATGGCTCAGGGAACTCAAACTGGGGTTCTGTAATAACTTAGAGGGGTGGGAAAGGGTGGGAGGTGGGAGGGAGGTTCAAGAGAGACGGGACATATGTACACCTATAACTAATCCATGTCGACATATGGCAGAAATCAAACCAATATTGTAAAGCAATTATCCATCAATTAAAAATAAATAATTTTTTTAAAAAGCCAATGCCTTTTACAATCAGCTTCAAAGAAACTAGATAAATATGATTTACCTTATCTTACCAAAACACACATACACACACACACAGAGCTGGAATCTGGAAAGAAATGAGGAACTCACCTCAGAAAACAGACTAAATACTACACACTGGAAGATACTAGAAGCTTAGATATTGCAAATACAGCTTAACAAGGGAAACATAATAGAAAGGAAGGTGGAAAAGAAAAGGGAACTTTTCTGGAGCCCTACACCACACAGCACAGGGGTTTGCTGCCCAGCACTTCCTCCTGATTTTAGGGCTAACAGTTCTTTATTTTTTAATTTAATTTTTATTTTTGGCTGTGTTGGGTCTTCCTTTCTGCATGTGGGCTTTCTCTAGTTGCAGCAAGCAGGGGCTACTCTCTAGCTGCAGTGCACGGGCGTCTCACTGCAGTTACTTCTCTTACTGTGAGGCATGGGCTCTAGGCATGTGGGCGTCAGCAGTTGAGGCGCACGGGCATAGCAGCTGTAGCTCCCGGGCCCTAGAGCACTGGCTTGGTTGTGGTGCACGGGCTTATTTGCCCTGTGCTATGTGGGATCCTCCCGGATCAGAGAAGTTCTTTATTTTTGCTTGAGGTCCAGCCTTGCTCGGTCACCCTGTGGTCCTGTGATTTCTGTGGGGCTGGCCCCCCATGCTAGGTCCTGAGGCAAGATCAGATTAGATCAGATTAGTCGCTCAGTCGTGTCCACCTCTTTGTGACCCCATGAATCGCAGCACGCCAGGCCTCCCTGTCCATCACCAACTCACATCCATCGAGTCAGTGATGCCATCCAGCCATCTCATCCTCTGTCATCCCCTTCTCCTCCTGCCCCCAATCCTTCCCAGCATCAGAGTCTTTTCCAATGAGTCAACTCTTCGCATGACGTGGCCAAAGTACTGGAGTTTCAGCTTTAGCATCATTCCTTCCAAAGAAATCCCAGGGCTGATCTCCTTCAGAATGGACTGGTTGGATCTCCTTGCAGTCCAAGGGACTCTCAAGAGTCTTCTCCAACACCACAGTTCAAAAGCATCAATTCTTCGGCATTCAGCCTTCTTCACAGTCCAACTCTCACATCCATACATAACCACAGGAAAAACCATAGCTTTGACTATACGGACCTTTGTTGGCAAAGTATTGTCTCTGCTTTTGAATATGCTGTCTAGGTTGGTCATAACTTTCCTTCCAAGGAGCAAGCGTCTTTTAATTTCATGGCTGCAGTCACCATCTGCAGTGATTTTGGAGCCCAGAAAAATAAAGTCTGACACTGTTTCCACTGTTTCCCCATCTATTTCCCATGAAGTGGTGGGACCGGATGCCATGATCTTCATTTTCTGAATGTTGAGCTTTAAGCCAACTTTTTCACTCTCCACTTTCACTTTCATCAAGAGGCTTTTGAGTTCCTCTTCACTTTCTGCCATAAGGGTGGTGTCATCAGCATATCTGAGGTTATTGATATTTCTCCTGGCAATCTTCATTCCAGCTTGTATTTCTTCCAGCCCAGCGTTTCTCATGATGTACTCTGCATAGAAGTTAAATAAACAGGGTGACAATATACAGCCTTGACGAACTCCTTTTCCTATTTGGAACCAGTCTGTTGTTCCACGTTCAGTTCTAACTGTTGCTTCCTGACCTGCATACAAATTTCTCAAGAGGCAGATCAGGTGGTCTGGTATTCCCATCTCTTGAAGAATTTTCCACAGTTTATTGTGATCCACACACTCAAAGGCTTTGGCATAGTCAACAAAGCAGAAATAGATGTTTTTCTAGAACTCTCTTGCTTTTTCGATGATCCAGCGGATGTTGGCAATTTGATCTCTGGTTCCTCTGCCTTTTCTAAAACCAGCTTGAACATCAGGAAGTTCACGGTTCACATATTGCTGAAGCCTGGCTTGGAGAATTTTGAGCATTACTTTACTAGTGTGTGAGATGAGTGCAATTGTGCAGTAGTTTGAGCATTCTTTGGCATTGCCTTTCTTTGGGATTGGAGTGAAAACTGCCCTTTTCCAGTCCTGTGGCCACTGCTGAGTTTTCCAAATTTGCTGGCATATTGAGTGCAGCACTTTCACAGCATCATCTTTCAGGATTTGGAATAGTTCAACTGGAATTCCATCACCTCCACTAGCTTTGTTCGTAGTGATGCTTTCTAAGGTCCACTTGACTTCACATTCCAGGATGTCTGGCTCTAGGTCAGTGATCACACCATTGTGATTATCTGGGTCGTGAAGATCTTTTTTGTACAGTTCTTCTGTGTATTCTTGCCACCTCTTCTTAATATCTTCTGCTTCTATTAGGTCCATACCATTTCTGTCCTATATCGAGCTCATCTTTGCATGAAATGTTCCTTTGGTATCTCTGATTTTCTTGAAGAGATCCCTAGTCTTTCCCATTCTGTTGTTTTCCTCTATTTCTTTGCATTGATGGCTGAAGAAGGCTTTCTTATCTCTTCTTGCTGTTCTTTGGAACTCTGCATTCAGATGTTTATATCTTTCCTTTTCTCCTTTGCTTTTCGCTTCTCTTCTTTTCACAGCTATTTGTAAGGCCTCCTCAGACAGCCATTTTGCTTTTTTGCATTTCTTTTCTATGGGAATGGTCTTGATCCCTGTCTCCTGTACAATGTCACGGACCTCAGTCCATAGTTCATCAGGCACTCTATCAGATCTAGGCCCTTAAATCTATTTCTCACTTCCACTGTATAATCATAAGGGATTTGATTTAGGCCATACCTGAATGGTCTAGTGGTTTTCCCTACTTTCTTCAATTTAAGTCTGAATTTGGAAATAAGCAGTTCATGGTCTGAGCCACAGTCAGCTCCTGGTCTTGTTTTTGCTGATTGTATAGAGCTTCTCCATCTTTGGCTGCAAAGAATATAATCAATCTGATTTTGGTGTTGACCATCTGGTGATGTCCATGTATAGAGTCTTCTCTTGTGTTGTTGGAAGAGGGTGTTTGTTATGACCAATGCATTTTCTTGGCAAAACTCTATTAGTCTTTGCCCTGCTTCATTGCGTATTTCAAGGCCAAATTTGCCTGTTACTCCAGGTGTTTCTTGACTTCCTACTTTTGCATTCTAGTCCCCTATAATGAAAAGGACATCTTTTTTGGGTATTAGTTCTAAAAGGTCTTGTAGGTCTTCATAGAACCATTCAACTTCAGCTTCTTCAGCGTTACTGGTTGGGGCATAGACTTGGATTACTGTGATATTGAATGGTTTGCCTTGGAAACGAACAGAGATTATTCTGTCATTTTTGAGATTGCATCCAAGTACTGCATTTCGGACTCTTTTGTTGACCATGATGGCCACTCCATTTCTTCTGAGGGATTCCTGCCCACAGTAGTAGATATAATGGTCATCTGAGTTAAATTCGCCCATTCCAGTCCATTTCAGTTCGCTGATTCCTAGAATGTCACCATTCACTCTTGCCATCTGTTTGACCATTTCCAATTTGCCTTGATTCATGGACCTGACATTCAAGGTTCCTATGCAATATTGCTCTTTACAGCATCGGACCTTGCTTCTATTACCAGTCACATCCACAGCTGGGTATTGTTTTTGCTTTGGCTCCTCAGAGCCTTGCATGACTCCAGCACCCATCACTTTGCCCAGGCATGGGCAGATGACCCATCCAGAGCCCATGAGACTCTAGGAGCAGGACAGGCACTCAGCCCAGCAGATTTGAAGCTGGGAGACAGTCAACTCAGGTATGGCGCCACCATCTGACTATCACATACACAGCACCAGTGACTAAAGTGAACACATGGGAGGAAATGACCTCCCGAAGGCATGCAGGAATCAGTTTCCTTGGGTTTGCTTGCCTGTTACTGGCAAACATGAGTCATCATGAATCAACCCACACATCCATGAAGAAGCTGGTCCAGAGCCATCTCTGGGTCACACACTGGTCATCCTACTGACCGGGCATGGCTCCTTGCCTGGCGCTGTGTTAGGGTCTAAAGATGAGAAGGTGAAACATCGTGTTCCCCCCTCCCTAGGAACTTTCAGTCAAGTCAGGGGAGACTTGTAAATGGACAGGCAGTGCGCTAACCGCTGGCCAGAAAAGGCCAAGGGCAGCAGCACAGAGGAGGGGGACCCACTTTGAGGCCAGGGAACATGCAGGCTGTCGGAGGATCTGGGCAAACAAGCAGGGAAGGCATTCCTGGCAGCGGACCCAGTGCAGACTCCAGCACACAGGGCGGGACGTGGGCGTGCAGAGAACCGCAAGCCCCACAGTGAGTGAGACGCAAGGCTGCGAGGGAGGCCGCCCGGACCGCAGGGAGCTTCCGCGCATGCGCCGAACCCTGGCGCCAGGCCTGGGCGACGTGGCCGTGCAGCAGGGTGCAGGCCGCGGAGCCACAGGCGCCTGGGGGGCGACACGGTGGCACCAGTGCCTGGCCGCGCTCTAGGAGGAAGAGGAAGGAGGCGGGGGGCAGGAGGAACCTAGGGCCCTGTTCTGAGAGTCGAGGTCCCAGGCAAGGCTGTTTTTTGGCTTTAGGTGACTCTCAAGGGAGTGGGAGGGCTGGGGGCCAACCCTGGGCCTGCCCAGTGGGCAGGGAGACCGTGAGCAGCTGGCCTCAGAGGTGCCCACAGGGCTGGAGTTCAGCTCTGGGACTCTCTGACACATGGATGGACTTTTCAGCGAGTGGGAGAGGCAGAATGAGACATAAAGGGGACCGGGATCCCAGAGAGAGAGTTAAGAGCAGGGTGGAGGGGCTTCCCTGGTGGCTTGGTGTTGAGGAGCCTCCTTGCCCATGTAGGAGGTGCGGATTCCATCCCTGATCCAGGAAGACCCCACATGCTGCAGGGCAGCTAAGCCTGGGAGCCACAACTACTGAAGCCCACATTCCTAGAGCCTGCGCTCCTCAACAAGAGAGGCCAGCGCAATGAGAAGCAGGGAGGACCCAGTGCAGCCATAAATAAATACAATTAAGAGCTGGGTGAGATGGGCAAGGCACAAGAAGTCAGGCTGAGTGACCGTGAAGTCCCTGAAAAGCACAGAGCTGTGCGGCTTGTCATTTTCCTGGGAACGTGGGCCACTCCTGCTGCCGCAAAAGAAACGACTGGACCCCTTTCTCCAGCGGCGTGGCCTCCAGGGGGCGCTGGGGGGCGCCACGGAGTTAAACCACCTTCTGCCAGGCCTGCTTGGGTGACAGACTCACCAGGAAGTCTTCCTCGCAGAACACTTTGCCGTTGACGAAATAAAAGGCTTTTCCTCTCAGCTTCCGGCCTAAGGAGAAAGCACAAAGGCAGGGTAAGAAGAAAATGTTCATAGGCACTGGAAAAGGAGACAAGAAGGGCTTGTAAAGCAGAAATAATCATGCAGAAAACAATGCCAACCATTAGTCACAGGTTCTGGTTTCTGGAAGGTGACGTGGCCCTTGGTAACAGGCAGACTCGGGCCAGAAGACAGGGTCTCTGATATGGGTGCCGCCCGGCAGGCCGACTGAGGAATCCTCCTATACCTACTTCTGCCACCTCCTCTCTGCTGAGAAAGAGGCCACTGAGACACTGGGTGACAAGGTGGCAGTGGAGCCCGCATGCGGGGACCAGGCTACCGTCTCCTGTGAAGCTGCCGTTTCCCACAGGGCTGGGGACCCTCGTCTCTGAGGTGGTCTCCAGGGCGTGCTGGAGACAGCCTGTCAGGAAAGTCCCATAAACTGGTCAGCTCTTATTTTCCTTACTTCCACGTCTTTTCTCATCTGAACGACAGAAAACGCACGCTGCTGAAAAGATGACGAAGTTTCCTGTTTTCTCTGGATCTCAATGGGGTGGGCGGGAGTGGGAAAAATTCAAGACACCCGGACTGCTCAGATGTAACTTTAGTTCCAGAGAGCTAGGATGCTGACAAGAAGTGTACTGTTTATCAACTCCTGAGATCCCTTTTGGAAAAAAAAAAAAAAAAACACCTGTTCAAGGTAAATGGGAACATCTTGGTGGGGGACCCTGAAGCAGCAACCCCAGATCTAAGAATATTTCCAGGGCCACACACAAAACACACCCAGTAGACTCCATGGAAGCTTCAGAAACTGAATAATTTCTAAACACTAGTGGAATCAAGACCCTTAGGCCTAGTTCACCTGAAACCAAAATCACCAATGTCAAAAACACTAACAGTGGTTGAGACACACAGAAATCCCCCCATACAGTGGGTGTCCTCACCTGTGACACCCCGGAGCAGGCAAACAGCGCAAGCTAACTGGGGAGAGGGTGCTGATGAGGACTCTCAGAGCTCAGAGAGGACTCTGAAAGCATCAACACAGGGGAAGCACCACAAAAGGGAAAATAAACTATAAAGGCAAACCTCCAGACAGACTAAAGACCTCAGGCTTTCTGTGAAACACAAAAGCCACTGTGTTAGAAAATACAGGCGACTGTCTTTGACTTTGGCGAGGTAAGGATTTCCATCCAGTGACCTTCCACTAGAAATGGGCTTCCCTAAGTAGCTCAGTTGGTAAAGAATCCGCCTGCAATGCAGGAGACCTCGGTTCGATTCCTGGCGTGGGAAGATCCCCTGAAGAAGGGATAGGCTACCCACTCCAGTATTCTTGGACTTCTCTGGTGGCTCAGCTGGTAAAGAATCCACCTGCGATGTGAGAGACCTGGGTTTGATCCCTGGGTTGGGAAGATCCCCTGGAGAAGGGAACAGCTATTCCACTCCAGTATTCTGGCCTGGAGAATCCCATGGACGGGTCACAGAGAGTCAGACACGACTGAGTGACTTTCACTTTCATAGTAAGCTCCTAGGGAAGGCCCTGACCCTATCCTGGCCTCATCAGACCCTTTGTGTGGTGTTAGCTGCTGCCAGATTCACTGTTATCTCACTGTCGCCCCAACCCTCTGATTGGTTCCTCTAGAACAGGTTAATGCTCTGAGCATGTGCTACATTCCCTGAGGATGTAACTGTAATTTTAATTCAGACTTGGGATAAGCGGGCTTGGTAATCATCTCAGTTCAGTTCAGTTCAGTCGCTTAGTCATGTCCGACTCTGTGCGACCCCATGAACTGCAGCACGCCAGGCCTCCCCGTCCATCACCAACTCCCAGAGTCCACCCAAACCCATGTCCATTGACTTGATGATGCCATCCAACCATCTCATCCTCTGTCATCCCCTTCTCCTCTTGCCCTCAATCTTTCCCAGCATCCGGGTCTTTTCAAATGAGTCAGCTCTTCGCATCAGGTGGCCAAAGTATTGGAGTTTCAGCTTCAACATCAGTCCCTCCAATGAATACCCAGGACTGATCTCCTTTAGGATGGACTGGTTGGACCTCCTTGCAGTCCAAGGGACTCTCAAGAGTCTTCAACACCACAGTTCAAAAGCATCAATTCTTCGGCGCTCAGCTTTCTTTATAGTCCAACTCCCACATCCATACCTGACCACTGGAAAAACCATAGCCTTG
Source organism: Bubalus bubalis (assembly GCF_019923935.1). Taxonomy (NCBI): domain Eukaryota; kingdom Metazoa; phylum Chordata; class Mammalia; order Artiodactyla; family Bovidae; genus Bubalus; species Bubalus bubalis. Next base: position 53,520,186 of record NC_059177.1, read on the forward strand.
ACTAGACGGACCTTTGTTGGCAAAGTAATGTCTCTGCTTTGAATATGCTGTCTAGGTTGGTCATAACTTTCCTTCTAAGGAGCAAGCGTCTTTTAATTTCATGGCTGCAGTCACCATTTACAGTGATTTTGGAGCCCAGAAAAATAAAGTCAGCCACTGTGTCCACTGTTTCCCCATCTATTTGCCATGAAGTGATGGGACTGGATGCCATGATCTTCGTTTTCTGAATGTTGAGCTTTAAGCCAACTTTTTCATTCTCCTCTTTCACTTTCATCAAGAGGCTCTTTAGTTCTTCACTTTCTGCCATAAGGGTGGTGTCATCAGCATATCTGAGGTTATTGATATTTCTCCTAGCAATCTTCATTCCAGCTTGTGCTTCCTCCAGCCCAGCGTTTCTCATGATGTACTCTGCGTAGAAGTTTAATAAGCAGGGTGACAATTTACAGCCTTGATGTACTCCTTTTCCTATTTGGAACCAGTCTGTTGTTCCACGTTCAGTTCTAACTGTTGCTTCCTGACCTGCATACAGATTTCTCAAGAGGCAGATCAGGTGGTCCGGTATTCCCATCTCTTTCAGAATTTTCCACAGTTTATTGTGATCCACACAGTCAAAGTCTTTGGCATAGTCAATAAAGCAGAAATAGATGTTTTTTCTGGAACTCTCTTGCTTTTTCGCTGATCCAGCGGATGTTGGCAATTTGATCTCTGGTTCTTCTGCCTTTTCTAAAACCAGCTTGAACATCTGGAAGTTTATGGTTCACGTATCGCTGAAGCCTGGCTTGGAGAACTTTGAGCATTACTTTACTAGCATGTGAGATGAGTGCAACTGTGCGGTAGTTTGAGCATTCTTTGGTATTACCTTTCTTTGGGATTGGAATGAAAACTGACCTTTTCCAGTTCTGTGGTAATCATCTAACCGAGAGCAATAAATTGAATAGAAGGAAAGCAAGTCAAGGATGAGAAGATGGCTACAACATAGCATTAGTATCTAAAACGCATAAAGAACATCAATAATCCTGAGAAAAAGACAATTGTGTGTGTGTTTGTATACCTAGATCAGATAAACATGCACACTTTATATGACTGCAAAAATAAGTGTATGCTCATACATACATGTAAACCGAATGTCAATAGTCACCTCTGAGTAAAGGAAATGGTGATTTTTATTAGTTTTTTTTCCCCCCTGCAATCACTACGTATATTACTTTTATTGCCTGAACAACAAACCTTAATGGAGTGAGAGAGTGTGAAGGGCAATGGAGCGTATGTTAGAAGTCTTTAGCTCTCCAAACTTTCCTTCTGTCCTCCCCTCAGAGTTGTTCTAGGAGGTTCTCATTATAGAACCTTCACAAGCATTTCCCAACTAAACTAGACTAAAAAGAATGAGTACCTACAGCTCAATGATTTCAGGGTCCCTATAACAGAATCCTCTGACATCCACAGAAGTTTAATTTAACAATGTTACTGACTTACAATTCTCCCCCTCCATAAAAAGATTCCAGAGGACCCAGAGTTTCAGAAAGGAAAGTGAGAACTAATAAGAGTGTCTTTTCCACCTTGTGCCCCGACCAGGCTCAGGGTGACAGCTAATGGGCTGCTTCCCTACAGCCAAGCCGACAAGGACACAAAGAGCCCACCGTTAAAAGGAGCTGCCCAGACATGCAGGAAAACAGTCCCCCCGCCACACACACCGTCTGGCTGCAAGTCTGTGGCGCCCTTGCTCTGCTCTGGGGTGTCCCAACCAGGATGAACCAGTGCAGATGAGAGCCAAGGAAGCAAGGCTGCAGCTGCTAAGGAGGTCACTAGAGGGAGCCCGGAGGCTGCCTGGAAACGCACAGGACTTCCCAGAGAGAAAGCTTCTGAGCCAAGGTGTGGAGAACACACAGCTCTTCTCTTGGAATGGGATCAGGGACATTCTAAGGAATCTCGGCAGGAATTAGCTTTTTGATTTAACAGATGGTAGATCACCTCTCTTCCAAAAATCACAGAGGAAAAGGATCACACACGCCAAACTCAAACCCTGTAGCAGTCTAAGAAAGATAAATGAGAGCTTTTTCACATATGATAACAAAGAATTTTTTAAATAATCACATTTGTTTGTGATGGCCATCAGTGCATATTTCTGTAAGCTACAGAGAAGAGTGTAAAATGATAAGCTCACCCTGGAGAGGAAACTCTTAAAATTATTTATCTCTGACTCAGTGGGGCTGTCTGGGACTTAGCTTAGGGAATGAATCAGAAATATGAATAAATGTTTACTTGGATCCAAACTGGCAGCCTTAGAGGAAATGATCACATAAAGCAGAGTACATGTAAATGTTACATGTAGCCACTTAAAACACCCTTCAAATAAGTGTTTCAGTGGTATGAGAAAATGCTTTACTATAGGAGGGTACTCAAATTATGTTAGTAAGGGACAAACACAAGCCAGATACCTGCACCTGCGTTTACAGCACAATTCCATTTTGGTAACCTATACCACACACACACCACTGATGTTAAAAATGGAAGGCTGCACACTAAAACTAATCGTTTTAGCACTGGTCAATAGTACTACAGGAAAATTTCACTTTCCAGTTTATATTTTTCTTTCAAAAACTTATCTAATGTTATATAGCACTGACAGGCTTATTCAGGGAAATTTCACTTACCACTTTATACTTTTCAATATTTACAACATTTTTCTATTATTAAATACAGTTCAGTTCAGTCGCTCAGTCGTGTCCGACTCTTTGCAACCCCATGAATCACAGCACGCCAGGCCTCCCTGTCCATCACCAACTGCCGGAGTTCACCCAAACTCATGTCCATCGAGTCGGTGATACCATCCAGCCATCTCATCCTCTGTCGTCCCCTTCTCCTCCTGCCCCCAATCCCTCCCAGCATCAGGGTCTTTTCCAATGAGTCAACTCTTCGCATGAGGTGCCCAAAGTATTGGAGTTCCAGCTGCAGCATCAGTCCTTCCAATGAACACCCAGAACTGATCTCCTTTAGAATGGACTGGTTGGACCTCCTTACAGTCCAAGGGACTGAAGAGTCTGCTCCAACACCACAGTTCAAAGGCATCAATTCTTCGGTGCTCAGCTTTCTTCACAGTCCAACTCTCACATCCATACATGACCACTGGAAAAACCATAGCCTTGACTAGACGGACCTTTGTTGGCAAAGTAATGTCTCTGCTTTTGAATATGCCATCTAGGTTGGTCATAACTTTCCTTCCAAGGAGTAAGTGCGTCTTTTAATTTCATGGCTGCAATCACCATCTGCAGTGATTTTGGAGCCCCCAAAATTAAATACAGTAGAAGATGGTATAAGAGAAATTTCACCTTCTGCTTCACACATTTAAAATTTTTCTAGAATCATGTATTCATAATCTGAGAAACAATACTTTCTTCTTAACTTTCAAATAAAACTCATGTAATAATGTGAAAAGGAAAAAAAAAAGTAAGATTCAGTTATGTAATGAAGAAATTTAAAGAAAAAAGACTGGAAAGGAAATCTGTGCAAGAATGAGAGTCTCTGGGTAGACGCACATGGGATTTGAATGACTGTGGGGGGTGAGGCAGGAATTCACTAGTTGTTTGCTTCTTTATACTCTCCTAAACCTCCCCAGACTTAATAATGAGCAGGTGTCAGTTTGATGATCATTCTAAAAAGTGCCCAACTGGCCAGACAAATCCTCTCCCTGCCAGGTCCCAGAGCTGAGGAGTCCCGTGTCCAGACCCCAGAGGCGGGGGCAGCAGACAAAGGTTGCATCTCTATTTCCTTTATTACCAAAAAAATATAAATAAACAAGGACTTCCCCCACAGACCCAAGAAGGTGGGGCCTTCCTCTGCTCTGAAGGACTCAAACTCTAGTTTTCACGAAAGTTTTAAACGATCCACCCCACCCCCACCCCAAGTTTAGAAACTGACTTCCACACCCATAGTTAGTTTGCATTTTCTCAAAGTGAGAGAAGGAAACTAACATCTGTTGATGGCCTCCTGTTGTTTCAAGTACCGTATTTATAAGTTTCATACACTAAAAATAGTTTTTAAAGTGTCTGAATACACTGCCACACTTGTTACTACATCATTAGTCCCCCTTCTGTTCCCACTTTCCATGTTCCTTTCACAGAGACATTTCACAAACCACTCCCCATCTCCTACTCTAGGATGCATTTAGCGGGGAAAGAATTCACCAAAGAATTAGGCAGAAATAGGACCCATCACATGTCAACATCATGGAGCAGTGTGGGGATGCAGGAACTGGGGATCACTGGACATGACGGCCAGTGATCTGTGGTCAGCAGTCTGGGCTTCCTCTTCTCTTTCATAAAGACGCCATGTGGTGCCTACTCACTCTGTTGTGTCTGACTCTTTGAGACCCCATAGACTGCAGCCCACCAGGCTCCTCTGTCCAGGGGATTTCCCAGGAAAGAATACTGGAGTGGGTTGCCACTTCCTTCTCCAGGGGATCTTCCCAAGCCAGGGATCAAACCCACATCTCCTGCATTGGCAGGCGGATTCTTTGCCACTGAGCCACCAGGGAAGCCCTAAATATGCCATGGAAAGTGAATGTTAGTTGCTCAGTTACGTCCAACTCTTTGAGACCCACGGACTGTAGGCTGCCAGGCTCCTCTGTCTATGTAATTCTCCAGGCAAGAATACTGGAGTGGGTAGCCATTTCCTTCTCCAGGGGGATCTTTCCGACCCAGGGACTGAACCCAGGTCTCCTGCACTGCAGGTGGATTCTTAGGTCAAACAATATCATCTCCACCTCATACATTAGGAAGGCTCAGCGAGGTTCGCCCAGGTAATGAATGGGCAGGTTGGAAGCCAGGCTGTCTGACGCTGACATGTGTGCTTGTCCCATTGTACCATAAGCCCACCTGCACAGTTTAACGTCTGCTGAGTGCACACCGCCATGTGGAATCCAGTCTCTCTCTCCCTACTGGGGAATGGAGAGGGCGTTTTCATTTTTTAAAGTGCCTTCTATGTACTGGGCACTTTACCTACCCTGTATCCCTTTAACTGTCTTGACAATGCTGTAAAAACCCCTTGTGATGGCATCCATGTGGGAGATAACTCTACTGATGATGAGCCCCATATTCTCCCCTAGACACACTGAAGGAAGGTAAGGCCATGCAGAAAACAGCAAGCAAACTCATCTTGAAAAGCAGGGAGGCAGAAAGAAGGTATTCTCCAGGCTGAATCACTCTAGATCTAGCCAATGAAACAGACACCGATGAACTGGGAAATTCCTGGAATCACAGCGCTGTCCTGAAAGTTCCAGGCAAGGGCAGGACCCCGAGCCATCCTCACTGACAAATAAGCTAGAGCAGCCAAGCACCACCAGGTGGCGCCAGACGACATCCAGGACGGGACAGGCAGGAACCACACAGTGGGGCTGGGAACTCCAGGCTGGTGGGCGTTGGAGGTTGGCTGGGGTCTCATTAAACCCGGCAATAATGTGACCCCAGAGCAGTTTAACTCCACTTATGGCATTGTATGCAGTTTCACTGAGTCTTCATGTTGCAGATGAGGAAACAAAAGCTAAAGGGGTCAAGCACATTTGGCTGTCTGGCCAAGGCCAAGCACAAGAGCTGGGGTTTGAACCCAGGCCTCACAAGAAACCCACTCCAGGATTCTTGCCTGGGAAATTCCATGGCCAGAGGAGCCTGGTGGGCTACAGTCCGTGGGGTCGCAAAGAGTCGGACACGACTGAGCAACTAAACGACTCACTGGTGCTAGGTCAACTCTTTCCATAGCACTATACTATCCCTTTGCCCTGGAATGGGAGAAGGTGGGTTTCTTGACCTTCCCAATGACACTTCTTCCCCATGTGACTCCCCTGAGTGGTGGTGACAAGCCACAGTCCTCACACTTCCGATGGTCGCACGTATTTGGAGCCAGCGGAGCCGTGCCAGAGCACACACAGACCAGAAGATAAAGCAGAACGGCCAAGGCGTGAACACGAGAAAACAGGCCTGCGGTTCTCAGACTTTAGCGTGCTTCAGAACCAGCCGGCAGGTGTGCTAACACACAAGGCTTCTACGGCCCCTCCTCAGAGATTCTGACTCAGTAGGTCCGGGAAGGGCCTGAGGATCCTCCTGTTGGACGACTTCTCAGGTGCTGCTGACCGTGCTGGTCCAGGGACCACACTTGGAGAACCACTGAGTTGGGCTGCGCCTCGGGCCTGTCTCTGAACCAGCATCTCCACTAGAAGAGATTCATCTTGGTCCAACAAAAGTGCTAAGCCCTGGACCGGGACTTCCCTGGTGGTCCAGGGGTTGAGAATCCACCTGCCAATGCAGGGCATGTGAGTTCCATCTCTGATCCGGAAACTAAGATCTCACACATCACAGTGCAACTAAATCCATGTGCCACAACTACTGAGCCCGCTTGCCCTAAAGCCTGTGCCCCGCAACAAGAGAAGGCACCGGAACAAGAAGCCCACACACTACAGCTAGAGAGTAGCCACCGAGTATCACAACTAGGGGAGGTCCGAGCAGCAACGAAGAGCCTGTGCGCTGCAGGTGAGACCCAGTGCAGCAAAAACTAAAGACCCAGACCATTCCTATAACAATTAGCATCAAATACAAAGCTGTTGAGAAGGAAGAAAGTGTGTCGGGTTACATCTTCGCAACTCTAGTTTCAGAATCATCCTGCTTCAAGCAGAGGAAGTCCCTGAAACGGGAAACAGCTGGTGATATGCACACGAAAAATATTCCAAATCAAGAGTTTTTCCAGAGCTATGGAATATAGTAGTCAAAGTCACTCTTTATTTTCTGATTACAACAATAGCTCATAAAATATTGACTAATAAATGCACAGACTCATCAAGAATCCACTCCAAAAAGCCACTTCCCATAGATGCAGTGAATGAATATTTTATACAGGTCTACGGGGGCACCTCCAGATGAAAAGAGAAAAATGTGGATAAAGTCAGTGTAGCTTAGTGAGGGAAAGAGCAGCTGAGGACGACACTAGAGAGGTCAGCCACTTAGTGTGACAAATAAAACTAAACTGGCAATACTCACCATTCTTCCTGATTTCTAGAAATAGAAACAGCTCATCTATTCTGGAAAAGTAATTGGCCCTTAGCGGTAAGGTCTTACCGCAAATTTGTTTCCAAAATATCTCCCTGAAAAGTAACAATGCAAAGTTTTCCCGACAATGAAGATACTTGCTGAGAGAAGTAAAAACCAGCAATCCTTCAGATATGTTTTTATTGTACTGTTCCAGCTGGTAACTTCTACCCGTGCCATCCGCAGTGGCTACCAGCCCATATGTGGCCATTGATACGTAATTCTGTATTATTCAAAATAACATTAAAAATTCAGTTCAAGGGCTTCCCTGGTGACTTAGCAGTAAAGAATCCTCCTGCCGATGCTGGGGACGTGGGTTCGATCCCTGATGCGGGAAGACCCCACGTGCCGCAGAGCAGCTAAGCCTGTGTGCGACCACTACTGAGGCCTGTGCACCCTGGAGCCCGTGCTCCACAGCAAGAGAAGCCACTGCAACGAAAACCCGTGCACCCTGCTCAACGCAACTAGAGAAAAGCCCGTGCATCAGTGAAGACCCAGCACAGTGAAATTCTTTTTTAAAATTCAGTTCAGGAGGAGGAAATGGCAACCCACTCCAATATTTTTGCCTGGGAAATCCCATCAACGGGGGAGCTTGGCGGGCTATAGTCCATGGGGTCACCAAAGAGTCGGACACGACTCGGCGACCAAACAAGAACGACGTTTCAATGCATAATAAAATAAAAATGTCTGCTCAAAAAGTAAAAGAGAGGTCAAGCTTCCTCAAGCAGGGTCTGGGGAAGGAGTGGCAGGCGTCACGTCAGGCTTCAAGGGTGGACGAGGAACATAAGGCGTTCAAGCACAAACAGGAGGAGAAGCAGAAGAAACTCGAGGAGCTAAAAGCAAAGGGCAAAGGCCTCGGGGAAAGGCCTCCCGGCCACCTGTGGAATTAAGAAATCCGGCAAAAAGGAAGCTATTCCCTGTGCCGAGGCAATGATGAGCCTTAGTTCCATTCCTGTGTAAACATCCGGATTCGCTGCCGTAACAGCTGTTGCCACCTGTAGCTATAACTAAATGTCGTCTTGGAACCTACTGTACATTTAAGAATAAACTTTTGTTAAAAAAAAAAAAAAATCAGTTCAAGTATTTGAACAAGTACATTTCAAGTCCCCGGAGGCCACTTGTGACCGGGGCAGCTATAGAGCACCTGCGTCATTCACAGAGGTCTATCTGATCTACTTCTTCAAACAGCTTTTCCAGAACAGGTTAACTGTAGAAGGCATTGCTAGTAACAAAGCAACAGAAAGAAACCAAGCAAATTGGTTGGGTTCCGATGAACAGTCTGCCTGGATTCCATAGGCTCACGCCGGCCCAGTGGGACGAGGAACAAAGCAGCAAAAGCAAAGTGGAAAAGCACTCAGGCTGGGGTCCTTGGCTTCTACTTCCCAGCAGTGAGAGGCTGGCCGGTCACCTACACCCCTGGGTCCCTTCGGTACCGTGGAGAGGACCGATTAGGGATGACAGCGGGCCCAGCACAGCACCAGCGCATACTAAGCATGTGCCGTAAGTCACTGTTGCCAGGATCCCATCGAAAACCTTCAGTTTCTGAAGCAAAAAAATCACCTCCACCTCCATCTCCTTCTTTGTCCAAAACCTCCAGATCACTGCTGCTTTCTCAGTTTTTCTGCAGTCAAGGGCCAAGTCTTGGGGGTTTTGTTTTTAATTTCCATCTGCCAGACTTATTTTCTCATAAAATACAATAATGTGGGGAAATGAAAACATATGAAATCCAAGCCCCAATTTGCTTTGTCAAGTTGTTATGAAAGTGTTCAACGTCTGTTGGTTAGGAAAAGCCTCCATGTCTGTGCTTCTGTCCTACTGGCCAGCACTGGTCGAGGACCACACTCTCGAGCAGCCCACTCCACACTGCAATCTTCTTCTAAATCGCCGCTCCGGAGTCCTTTTTTTTTTTTTTTTTCCTTACAGTTTTACAAATCATTCTCTTCTTGTTTTCCATGTCCATTCTTCCAGACCATCATCATCTGGGTCAGGGAAGAGAACGCTGCACAGAAAGAAAAAAAAAAATCCCAGAGCTTTGCAGAAGGGCCTCCTTGGAGGATTTAGCAGAGCACAGATCAGCACAGGCATGTGAAAAAAATAACCACAGCTGGGGCCGAAAGACATCCAGAAGGATGAGAGAGAACAGTGCCTGATGTTCACAAGGGCCGGAAACAGTCGATTCCCAGCAGACAGACTGGGAGGATGCATAATAATCCAGGCGACGCCGAGTAAGGTTGTGCCCTGTGTTGGAGGGACTAGTTAACCCTAGACTGAGGTCTGCTGTATAAAGAAAGCTGAGCGCTGAAGAATTGATGCTTTTGAACTGTGGTGTTGGAGAAGACTCGACAGTCCCTTGGACTACAAGGAGACCCAACCAGCCCATCCTAAAGGAAATCAGTCCTGAATATTCATTGGAAGGACTGATGCTGAAGCTCCAATACTTTGGCCACCTGATGTGAAGAACTGACTCATTTGAAAAGACCCTGATGCTGGGAAAGATTGAAGGTGAGAGGAAAAGGGGATGACAGAGGATGAGATGGTCAGATGGCATCACTGACTCAATGGACATGAGTTTGAGTAAACTCTGGGAGTTGGTGATGGACAGGGAGGTCTGGAGTGCTGCAACCCATGGGGTCGCAAAGAGTCAGACACGACTGAGTGACTGAACTGAACTGAGGTCTGCTATAAACTCACTTAGCAAATCATAAAAACCACCCTGGAAAGGATCACTGTTTCCAAGTAACTTATCTGCACCCCAGAATATTTAACTGCTCAAGAAGATTTAATAGAATGTAAAAATACCCAGGACTCAATAAGGTATGGTTCACAATGCGTGGCTTCCAGTCAAAGATGATTCAGTAGGCAAAGAAGCAAGAAAACACATCCCATAATGAAGAAAATAATCCATCTGTGGAAATCAACCCAGGTCTGACACAGACATTAGAATTAGTAAAGAAGGACAAGTTACTGTTGTTCTATTCCATGTAACACTAAGTAACTTTGCCCCCAAAGTTAACCAGCGACCCAGAAGATATTAAGAGGCCTAGACTGAACTGGTAGAGATGAAAAGTATGTCAGAGATGAGAGAAACACTGAATTAAATGCAGATTACACATTGCAAGAGATAAAATCTATCTCTTGCAATTAAAGGCACAGCAATTGACATTTAAAGGCACAGCAATTGTCTGAAATGCAACAGAGAGGAAAAGAATTTGAGAAATGAAAAGGCCGTCAAGTGAGCCATGGGACAACTTCAAGGTGCCAAAATGGGAATTCCTTGGCAGTCTAGCAGTTAGGACGTGGCGCTTTCACTGCCGAGGACGTTGATTCAACCCCTGGTGTGGAATTAAGATCCTTCATGCTAGAGTGTGGGGGGCGGGGGGGGGAACATATATATATATATATATATGCCAAACCAAGGGACCACTGTGTCCCTGAAGTGGAGGCTCGAGGGGAGAATGGCAGAAAATTGGAAGAAATGATGGCCAAAAATATTCTAAATTCGATGAAGACTATAAAGTCACAGATCCAAAAAGTTCAGCAAATCTCAAGCATAGGAAGCATGAAAACTACACCAGGGACATCATAATCAAATTTCTCAAAATCAATGACAAAGAGAAAACCTTAATCTAAGGAAAAAGACGTTACATACATAAAGACAAAAGATAAAGGTCGCATTGGATTTCTCATTGAAAACAAGACAAGCAAGAAGACAGCGAAACAACATCTTTAAAGATGAAATAAAAAGCTATCGACCTAGAATTATACACCCAGAAAATATATATATATTTCTATTTATATATTTTAGGACAATTTATATCTTTTATAACCATTATAAAAGGCATTATATCTTTTATAATATTATATCTTTTAAAACCAGTGTGAAGTAAGAATGAATTCAGACATTCAAAAGCTGAAAGAATTCTTTACAGGCAGATCGGCACTACCAAAAAAAAAAAAGTTAAGTCTTTCAAGGAGAAAGAAAACGGAACCAGATGAAAACCTGGATCTAAACAAAGGAATAAAGAGGACCAGAAACAGTAACTGATTTTTTTCTTATTAGTTAAATCTCTTTAAAAGATAATTGATTAGCACAATGGAATAAAATTGAAAGAACATAAGTAAACCCTAACATTTAGCATCAGTTAATTTTTGATGAATATCCCAAGACAATCCAATTGATAAAGACTGGTCTTTTCAACAGATGGTGCTGGGAAAACTGGCTGTCCACAGGCAAAAGAATGGATTTGAACTTCTGCCTCACACCACATACAAAAATGAACTCAAAATGGATCAAAGAGTTCAACCTAACAACTAAAACTATAAAACTCTTAAGAAGATATGGGCATGAATCTTTGTGACCTTTGATAAGGCTATGTTTACTTAGATAAAGCACCAAAACCACAAGAAACAAAAGAAAAAACAGATAAATTAGACTACATCAAAATTTAAAAACTTTTGTGCTGGAAATAATAATGTCAAGAAAGAGAAACAATGGTATACAGAATAAGAGAAAATATTGGCAAATTATATATAATAGATTTATATGAAGAACATATAAAGAACTATTAAATGTAATAATAGAAAGACAAATAACCCAACTAAAAATGGGTAAAGGGTCTGAATAGATTTTTTCCAAATAAGACATACAAACAAGCCCATGAAAAAAATGCTCCACATTACTGGTCATCAGGGAAATGCAAATCAAAACCACACTGAGATTCAACGTCACGCTCACCAGGACGGTCAGAATCATTCAGATAATCACAGGTGCTGGCAGGAAATGTGGAGACGTTGGAACATTCAAACGCTGCTGCTGGGAATGTGAGATGGTGTCGCCACTTTGCAAAACGGTTCCTCAAAAAGGTAAACATGGAGTTACCATATGACCCACCAGTTCCACTCCTAGGTATCTATCCCAGAGAACTGAAAAAAAATATGTCCACGCAAAAACACGCACAGGAATCCTCACAGCAGCAAATGGCAAAAAAGTGGAAAGGAGGATCCACTGACTGTGCATGGATAAAATGCAGTCCATCCGTACAATGGGTTATTATTCAGCCATGAAGAGCAAGGAAGTTCTGACACACACTCCAGCGTAGCTGACTCTGGCTAATATGATGCTAAGTATTAACAAAAGAAGCTAGTTACAAAAGACCACATACCTACGAGTCTATTGATATGGAATATCCAGAATAGGCAGCTCTATAGAGGAGAGGTTGCTTAGGGCTAGAGGCATGGGGGGTGGGGAGCAGGGTATGGTTAAGTGCCACCTTTATGCCCCCCGATATTTCCTCAGTGCTAACTGTATGCTCTGCCTTATAGTAAAGGTGGCAGATCAAGGGAAAAATCAAGATCAGTTCAACACTGACCCCATTCTCCCAAAACCAACCTCAGAGGGGGAGGCACAGACCCTGCAAACAGTTTCAATCTAATCATATTTCCTCACACCCCGACACAGGTATAGTGTTCCTGAGATGGATAGGATACCTGTACCCGAGAGGGGCCACAACAGAGACTGCAGTGGAGGACACCGCTCAGAGAGCGATGAGCACCTGTGGGGATGAAGCGGGAGGCACAGGGGTAGGAAAGGGGTGGGTGACGTTCAGTGCGGCTGGAGGTTCCCAGGGACATGGGGTGGAGGAGACAGTGGCAAGAGAGTGGACGAGAAAGGGGCTGGAACCACGTGGAGCAATGTGCTCAGCGTCAAGTAAAGGAATCAGACTACGATGTTATGAGAAGAAGTGGCTGAGCTGGGGAATGGTCCCCTCACAGCTGTGCTCAGAGGCCAGCTGTGTGGATGGGGCTGGGCAGGGCAGCCGACAGGACCTGAGGCGGTTGGGGGAACAGAGAGGGTCTTCCGCCCGTGGGGGACCCAGACAACCAAACCCCCCAGTGGTGGCCACTGCTGCCCGAACTCTCTGCCCAGGCATTGGATCTGCCAGACTCCCAGGCTGGCCAGGGCCCCAGCGGTGCCTTGAAAAGCCAACCACAGGATCCACGCCTGGCCCCCATGGTGAGGGTTCTCTTCCCCTTTAAACCTTAACTGGCAGGAAGGTCACACTGGCTTTGAAACATCAAGTCAACAGAATCGTATGCAGCAGATGCTTCAGAAGACCACAGGGCGACAAGGAAGGAGCGTGAGACATACTTCTAAATGGGAGAAACAGAACATAAAAGCAAGCGCCGGGATGACTTCTGAGCACTTGAAATGCGGCTAGCGTGACTGAGGGATTAAAACCTTTATTTCATTTTAATTAACGCAGTTTCCATTTAAATAGCCACATGTAGCTGCTGACTACCATACTGGACACTGCAAGTCTCTACTCCCTAAATCATAGTTCACTTATCAGTAAGAAACAATCAGTACGTTTATTGTTTTTAGCACTTTATACATCACAAGGGCAATATAGTCACACTGTAAAAAAAAAAAAAAAAATACATGTGGGAGAAGAAAATCACCCATAACCCCCAAAACAAAACAAATAATGTCAGTTCTGGAGAATCCTGCACACAGAGTAGCCTGGCAGCCTATGGTCCATAGGGTCGCCAAGAGTGGACACGACTGAAGCGACTTAGCACACACGTATACTCACACGGGTCTGTCATCCCGGTACTATCATTAGGCCAAAATCTGGGCGCCCAGTGGCCCAGTCAAGTTGACACATAAAATTAACCATCACAGGGCCAGAGTGGGGGACAGAAGTGTAAAAGAACATTTGAGAGATGGAATATTTGAGAGAGAGGAGATGCTCTTAGCAGGATGAGATCACCAAGGAGACCCAAGCAGTGATTGTGATGGAAGCATAAAGCTCAGTTTTCTGTAAAAGCTCTCACTCCCCGGGATTCTGGCACTCACTGCAACACCATGTGTTCATTAGGATGCAGTGAGCCCCGCTGCGTGTCAGAGCATCCTACACTCTGCTTTTAGAGTTGAGGAGACCCTGGGTACCACCAGGGCTCACCTTTGGTCTGGTTTTACTGAGGGAACGGGTGCAGATTTCCACCCCAACCATGCGTGTGCAAGTATCAGGTGCTTGGAATGCGGATGTGGCAATTAATGACACAGGTCACACTGGAGTTACCCTCACAACGTGGCTTAAAAGTCCCAGACTCCTTTCGTGTCCCAGGCACAAAGAAGCTGACGCCTTCCCGCTGTCGAGGACGTCATGGCCTCGGATGGCAGCAACAGAGTCTGCTCTGGGAAACCAAGCCTGCTCCCAATTCTGCTGCATGCAGCAGAAGGGGATTTGCTGGAGAGGGACACGTGACTCTGTGACGACGCGCCAAGTAAAAGCCTCTCCTCTGACCCGTGCAGCCCTTTGCTCAGCTCTATTTTGGTGGTTTCCTGATTCTGCCCTCGCCCACTGGCTCCCTTTGTTATCTGCCCACTCTCCCTTTCTCACATTCTTGATCTTCAGCTTTTCCCCGAGATCCAGCTGACTCATTCAGCTCATGCGCCAATGCTGAATGTGATGAGAAATATCGGGAATGACTCAGCAGCTCAGAAAACTCAGGAATCAAAGGGCCTAAGGAGGAACAGACCTCTAATGAAAGCCCTTAATCCATTTCTCTCCTATGGGTGCATCACACCCGCTACCGAATTCTGACTCCCCTATTCCAAGTACCAGGCCACTCCTCTGCATTCACACATTGAAAATATCCCCGAACCCAATCTTTGCTGTCACACAGCACCCAGGCGGAACTGAACCTGAGATGTTACGGCAAGATCCCGTGTCTCTCTAAGCAAAGCTCATTAGATACAGGGGCTGCGATCAAGGGCTGTGCGTCCACACGGTCCTGGTTTCCATTGTCAACCAGGTTATTTAACATCAATATAACCAACCACAAGGAAACTCAACTTTCCAAGCCTCTGCTCATCTGTGAAATGAGTAATAACAATGCTGAACTCACTCGGGTTGATACGCTGATTCAGTGAGCAGGTGGAGGGCTCGGGGCAGGGGCAGGCCGACAGCAAGCTAGAAGGCTTACCTGTGAATTACTTATAAATACTGAGATGACTCTTAAGAAAGCAGGCCTGCCATGAGTTAAAGAGAGACCTCCCTAATTCAGGCTCGACTATTTCAGAGTCTGGACATCTCCGAAAGCTGGGTTGGTGAGGCGGCATATACAAAGTCAACGAAACATCACTTTGCCAACAAAAGTCTGTCTAGTCAAAGCTATGGTTTTTCCAAGAGTCATGTGCAGATGTGAGAGTTGGACCATAAAGAAGGCTGAGCACTGAAGAATTGATACTTTTGAACTGTGGTGCTAGAGAAAACTCTTGAGAGTCCCTTGGACAGCAAGGAGATCAAACCAGTCAATCCTAAAGGAAATCAACCCTGAATATTCATTGGAAGGACTGATGAAGCTGAAACTCCAGTGCTTTGGCCATCTGATTCAAAGAGCTGACTCATTAGAAAAAACCCTGATGCTGGGAAACATTAAGGGCAGGAGGAGAAGGGGGTCTACAGAGGCTGAGATGGTTAGATAGCATCACTGACTCGACAGACATGAGTTTGAGCATGCTCCGGGAGATAGTGAAGGACAGGGAAGCCTGCATACTGCAGTCCATGGGGTTGCAAAGAGTTGGATATGACTAACAGAAACGAAACACCCTCCAAGGACCCTCTGGTACTTTAGCTGTGACCTTCCTGGTGGATAAATCATCAGTCACTGATTTATTCACTAAGAACCTCTGTCCCACAAATCTGGGCTTATTTCTAGTTGTTTCATTTACTCAAAGGAATGGATTGGCACTTTCTAGTGTCCTCAGTGCAGACTCTAACCTATAGATAGACTCTATAGACTCTAACTCTATAGATAGAGTTCCCCAGATGTTTAGTCGACAAGTCATGTCTGAATCTTTGCAACCCTGTGGACTGGAGCCCACCAGGCTCCTCTGTCCATGCGGATTCTCCAGGCAAGCATACTGGAGTGGGTTGCCATTCCCTTCTCCAATAGATCTACCTGACCCAGGGTCGAACCCTGGTCTCCTGCATTGGCAGGCAGATTCTTTACCACTGAGCCACCTGGGAAGCCACTTTTCCCGGTGGGGTCTAAACAAAGGTGTGAGATCTCATCAAACAACCCCTTCACTACCTTCAACAAGCATGGACGTTTGGGTTTTGGCAGGTGGGATGGGCAGTGGCACACATTCTTAGTTTTGCTGTGTATCTTCCCTCAGGGACGGTTGGCAGATCACAATGCACGCCTCCGTCCAGGAACACAACACTCAGAGTTACCTGCTCTGGCCATGACCTGCACACCTCAGCCCTGTCCCGGGAGGGGACCCCATCTGCCCTCCTCTGAGCTCAGGCCCACGCTGGGCATATTCCTCATTGGCCTTGGCACTGCCTGCCCCCAAGACCAGGGCACCCTCATGGTCCATGGGCTTCTGGACAGGAACATCTCTTATCTAGTCCATTATTTTCTACTCCACACAAAATCCCTACTGAAAAATAGTAGGGGTTGTGAACCAGGAAACTGGTTTCACCCATGATTCCAGCGTGGAATTTATTTAGTCTTTACAAGATGAACAAAAGCTTACTTTCTGGACCTAAAACGGCCTGGAGTGAGGACACAGAGTCTGGACTTCTCTCTGCCTCATAGTTGCTTCTGGAAGGTGCCAAGGAGACTTCACTTGACTCCACAAGCCCAGCAAACTTTTTCTTCCTTCTTATTCAGCCTCTCTCGAGCCCCAGACAGGCGCCAGCTTCTCCTCGGACTGGCCACTTGACACAAGGTGTCCAGACACGCGGCATGTGGCTGCCAGCCAAGGCCGTGCCCTCCCTCCACCCGACTGTGCCCACAGCTCCTGAGAGCATCCAGCTGGGGGCATGGCCACCTTGGGTGGGCAGAGCCCATTGCGGGAGAGGGAGACCCACTGCACACATCTCCATGGCAACCAAACATACCCACCGCTGGAGGAGCCCATTAAGAAAGAACTTTAACAAACCACATAAACGCCCACGCCTCGTGCCCTGAATGCTTGCTTCTGGAAACCAACTCCAAGGAAACGACTCACTAGAGGGAGAAAAACACACAGGCACAGAGACACTTGCTGGAGCCATGTGTAATGTGCGCGTGTGTGGCTGACTCACTGGTGTGCAAAGCAACGCTACTCCAATACAAATTAAACCAACAAGAAACCCCGGACGCGCCCTGTGCCATCAAACCGTCGAACGGCTCAGCTGACAACCATGTAACTATTAAAATTATTAAACATAAAATGACTTATTTTAAAACTAGTAACATGACCACTAAGGTAACGAATGTAACAGTGTAACTAACAAAATTATCACTGTTATTACAAAGATGACAGAGACATGGGTGAATGTATGCCACAACGTTACATCGGAAAGGACACAGTATCGGTGTACAAGACGACAACTCTAAGAAATGCGTATAAATGTGGACAAAATCTAGAAGGGAAAACACGAGTGAAAACGCCTGTTCTAGAATGATAACAAGACGGGTTTCTGTCTTTGAAACTTTTTGTGGCTGTCATGTTGTTCCCACACTAAAAATGAACTAGACATCGTTGCCTGTTGGCAGATGGGGAACTTCCACCATCCAGAGGCAACAGGTTTGTCTGCGTGTAGACACCTTGGGATAGGAAGGCGGCTACGGCCCACATGACCAGGCAGCTTGTCCAGGACTGGCTGCTGAGCAGCCCAGAACTTACGCGGCAGCCACTGGCCCTTTAGTCTCAGTGTCGTCCTCTCCAGGGTGTGCGAGAGGGATACAGGCACCTCTGACAGGCCCTTTCTGTTGCTCACGAAGGGAATAAATTGTCTGAACCTAGAAGTAGCTCGTTTTATCTCTAATGGTCAAATCCATCAGGCCTTGGCCTTGCCTTGTAAGTGCGTGAGAGCTCAACAAGATGCCAGCGTTATGTTTCAATAAAGTATCAACAAGACCCAAGAAGCGAGTGTGTGAGTGCAGGTGTGTGCACGCATGTGTGGGTACCTACAGAAACACATCGCAATGGTGTTTCGAGCCAGATTATTTTCATAAACAAAATGAGGAAACAGAAACACACACACAAATACGGAAAAAAACACACTTATCACATACACTTTAACCAACCAAACACATGTTCAAGGCTAACCTAATCTAGATTTAGAAGCCATGGATTCAGCCTAGAGAGAGGCCCTTCCCCTCTCTGACCCCATTTTTCTCTTCCACCAACAAAGTCGGGGACAGAGCGGATGAGCCTGGCCGCTGCTGTGCCGCGTCCACATGCCAAGGCTCATGGAAACACACTCGAAGACCCGCAGAGCCAGGATGCGGGGCACCCTGGCACCGCCTTCTGCTGAAAGCATTCACCAGCAGCAGCAAGTTAACTGAACAAAGTTAACCACTGCTGGCGTCCACGAGAAGCTGCTCAGGCACGTGCCTGGGTCTCCAACCGCCCCCTGCCAGTGGGGAGGAAGCCGCGTGTTTACCCACAACAGGAGGGCCACCACACTCTGTCCTGAGGCCCGGTTTGCTGGCACTGGAACTGCAGAGAGAGTGGTTCATGGTTTATGTGAGAAGGCAGGGTGTGCCTAGTTCAGGAGAAAAGGCTCCTTCCTGCTCAGGGAACAAGGAAGGCTTCCTGGGGGAGGAGGCACTGGGGCGGGTGCTAAAGGCGGGACTGAATTTAAATGCCTGCAGTGGGTGGGGAGAGGGCTTTCCAGGGGTGAATGTGGAAGGGAGAAATTCAGTCAGACTGTAATAAGAAAGTAGGAAGCAATAAAACAGAGACCAGACAGACCACAGGGCCTTCAATGCTGGGGCAAGCACAATCCCAAAGCAGCTGTCGTCTCAAGTGTGCGGATCTGCCTTCATTTCAAAATAAACTGATTGAGGAACTGCCAGCTAGTCAAGAGGCCACTGGTGCAACCAATGGACTCAACAATAGCCTTTGGCCCCCAAGGACTTTCTAGTTCAAATGGTAATTGCTTGAGGTATAAAAACAGCCTCTGCTCAATATTTATTTTCTCTTTTCCTGGAAGATAGAGCAAATATCAAGAAACAGTTGCAGGAGCCAAGAGTCTGAGATCATTTTTAAAAGAAGGCATGATCACAACTCTTTACAAATAAGACAACAACACAGGACAAATATTTTATTTAATTCATCAATTAATGAGAGACCAATAAGATGTGATTGGCTTCCCAGGTGGCTCAGTGGTAAAGAATGTGCCTGCCAATGCAGGAGATGTAAGAGATGTGGGTTCAATCCCTGGGTTGGGAAGATCCCCTGGAGAAGGAAATGGCAACCCACTCTAGCATTCTTGCCTGGACAATTCCATGGACAGAGGAGCCTGGTGGGCTACAGTCTCTGGGGTCTCGAAGAGTCAGACATGACTCAGTGAGCACGCACACACACAATAAGGTGTTATACCTGGGAGACACGGAAGAACCATCTAGATGCGGCCATCAGAAGTGCTGACGTAAATTGCTTAACAGACGCCAAAACTGGTCAGTCTCCACCAGACAGTTTGCAGAGCTGTGGACAAGAACCACAGGCTTTGCCATCAAGATTTTACAACTTACGGCTCAAAGGCAAGGAAAGGCCCAGAGACCCAGGGAATCTGATAACCAGGGAAATCCTACATTCCCACTGCGGATGCTAGGAGATGTGTAATCCATCTCAAGTGAAGTGAAGTGAAAGTCGCTTAGTCGTGTCTGACTCTTTGCAGCCCTATGGACTATACAGTCCATGGAATTCTCCAGGCCAGAATACTGGAGAGGATAGCCTTTCCCTTCTCCAGGGGATCGTCCTGACCCAGGGATCACACCCAGGTCTCCTGCACTGCAGCCAGATTCTTTACCAGCTGAGCTGCCCAGGAAGCCCAATTCATCTCAAAGTCTTTCACAATTTGCCCTACAAAGGTGAATACTGATCAAGGCGGAAACTCTTAGGCACGTGTTTTATGGAAAACCTAAGTGAGGATGAAGCCTGAGGTTGGGAACCAGGCCTGTGTCGTCAAGACATGGCAGGCCCATGCCAACCCAGGGAACGTCAGACTGGGAGCCCTGAGGCTCACAAGGGCTGTGCCACAAACCAGGTGACAAAGACCCTCCCATTTCTGGAGGCTCCTAAAATGAGGAGCCTGGCATGAATCCCGGGTGCTCAGTCTGGCCATGCCTGGGAGTCACCTGAGGAGCTAATAAATCTCTCCTGCCCCACTCTAGAAACCCCAGACCTAGAGCTTCTGATTGTGCTGGTCAGGGAGAGGCCACAGCATCACTGGCTTTCAAAATCTCTCCACCTCCCCAACACCACCCGGTGATTCTAATGAAAACTCAGGACTAAGGACCACCAGGCCAGACGATAAGACCCCTTTGTCCTAGACACTCTTTGGGCTTTGTTGTAATGTTTTCTTTTAACTGACGGCTGTCAGCCTCAGTGCAAAACTGGAGAATGTCAATGGGACATTTTTCAAAAACGCTCCTCAAAATTAATCTTTGGTAGATAGCATGAAACAAGCATAATTCATGACTTGGTCAGACTTGACAAATAGCCTCCAATATGTTAGAATCTTCCACTGTGTTTGCCATTCATTCAGCGAGCAGTCTGAGCTGAGCACAGGCCTGGTCTCCTGATTTGATGTTTTAGGCATAACGTCCTCAAAGCAGTACAAAAATACCCACAGGTGTTGCTAAGAGGCACCCACACATATTGCTAAGAGGCACCCACTCGTGTGTGGCGTGCATTCACACACACACTCACACTCTTCACTCAAACAGCAGCCTCCAGATGAAAGGTCAGGGCAAAAGAGCTAAGAAGGGACCCCGCTTCACACTGGGGTAACTGCTGAATCACCTTTTGGTTGGCTGGTCCCCACAGTGGGGGAGATAAATGACAAGAGGGCAGACAACGGTGAATCCCAGCGCTCTCCTCCCCACTCTTCTGAGACCTCTGATGTTATTAGGGATCGCTCAGCTACACCGGAGTGGGCGCCAGGCAGTGTCTGGTATTTTGATGGGCCTTGAGCTAATAGTACAAACCCCTCTTCTAGAGGACGCTGTCTTGCCTTCCCACAGGACCACGCAGGGACACGGGCCACGTGTCTCCTGGAAGGATGCTCTTCCGTCTCCTCCCTTCCTCGGTCCTCCTGTTCCTCACCCTGGGCCCCCCACCCCTCCACACACACACACACACACACACACACACATACACACACACACACACACACACACACACTTACTGCAGGCCGCACAGGTGAAGCACGCGTCGTGGTAGAGGTTCCCCATGGCCTGGCAGGCCTGGCCGGCCCCAAACACCCCCTTGCTGCATTTCACACAGGCTCCTGCAAGGGAAAGAACACAGCAGTGAGTGGGGAGAGAAACAGTGTAATGTGAGTCAATAAAAATCAATGGACAAAAGCAAGATACCCAGCCCTCCCCACAACCAGCCCATCCCCGAATCCCGAGGGTCACTCCTCTAGAATGTCTCTCTCTCTCGCTCTCTCCCTCCATCAGTCTCCCAACCGTCAGTCCTTTCCAATGCAGGAAACAGCCCCGGGCTCATGTCCACGCTCCCTCCACACCAGCGTTTTAATGCTCAGAAAACCTCCATTTCTTGCATCTTCTTCCTTGCCCAAAGCTTTCAAAGGCTCTCACCGGGGACTTCCCTGGTGGCCCGGTGGCTAAAAGTCCGCACTCCCAATGCAGGGGAACCCGGGTTCAGTCCCTGGTCAGGGAACTAGATCCCACCTGCACCAACTAAGACCTGGTGCAGCCAAACAAATGAGTATTAAATTTAAAAAGGCTCCCACATTACAAGACAATGTCCAAACGCTGCACCGTGATTAAAACAGGCCAAATGTGCAGGCTAAGTGAAAGTTGCTCAGTCGTGTCGGACTCTTTGCGACCCCGGGTATGGCTCCTCTGTCCATGGAATTCTCCAGGCCAGAATACGGGAGTGGGTAGCCTTTCCCTTCTCCAGGGGATCTTCCCAACCCAGGATCGAACCCAGGTCTCCTGCATTGCAGGCAGATTCTTTACAAGCTGAGCCACAAGGGAAGCCCAAGAATACTGGAGTGGGTAGCCTATCCCTTGTCCAGTGATCCTCCCAACCCAGGAATCGAACCGGGGTCTCCTGCATTGCAGGTGGATTCTTTACCAACTGAGCTATGAGGGAAGCCCAGTATGCAGGCTGGCCAACTTCAAATTATTTCCTTTAAGTCTCAATGGGAACCACCAACGGGGACTTACTAACCTCACTTTTTACAAAGGGCGATCAGGCCCCCAAGCCCCAGGTCCATCAGACTGCATGGCCAGTGCTCCTTCCTGCCCCCACCCTGGCCGCTGGGTCTCAGCTCCTGGCCTGGGCTCTGGGCTTCCCCGCCTGCACCCCACGCCCACCCTCTGCTCCCTTTATGTGGTCCCTTATGTGGACCAATCCACATAAAGGGGGGTGTTGGGGTCTCCCTCCCAAAGAACTCCCTCATTATAGTCAAATGAAAAAAAATTACAATTATGTAAATAATGTATGAATTTTTAAAAAAGATTCAGGAAAGAAATACACCAAAACTATAAAATTATGACTGATTTCACTGCTTTGCATTTTCTGTATTAGAAAAAAAAATCTTACATTGCTTTACAGCCGAAAAAAGTCTAGTCTCAAAAAGTATTTTGTATCTGGTTTTTGTTCTTGGCCACACTGAACAGCTTGTGGGATCTTAGTTCCTTGACCAGGGATTGAACCCAGGCCACAGCACTAAAAGTACCAAGTCCTAACCACTGGACTGCCAG
This sequence comes from Bubalus bubalis, assembly GCF_019923935.1. Classification (NCBI taxonomy): domain Eukaryota; kingdom Metazoa; phylum Chordata; class Mammalia; order Artiodactyla; family Bovidae; genus Bubalus; species Bubalus bubalis. The sequence continues at coordinate 53,543,003 of NC_059177.1, forward strand.
GGAATTCCCCTGGATGTGTTTAAGTGTATTGTATAGTGTTAAAATTTTTGAGAAACTGATTATATACTTATATACAATTTATATATAAATACAAATAAACATATGTAGTTTTTCCAAAATTTAAAATATATATAAAAAGGTCCTCTAGGCTTCCCTTGTGGCTCAGTGGTAAAGAATTGGCCTGCCAATATAGGAGACATGGGTTCGATCTGTGGTCCAAGGAGATCCCACATGCTAGGGGCACCGAAGCGAGTGAGTCACAACTATTGAGGCTGTGCTGTAGAGCCCGAGAGCCACAACTCACGAAGCCTGCGTGCCCTAGAGCCTGTGCCCCTCACCAAGAGACGCTACCGCAACTAGAAGCCCACAGACTGCAACTAGAGAAAGACTGTTGGCGACGAAGACCTACCATAGCCAAAAAACAACAAAAAGCTCCCCCAGCATTCAGCAGCGTAACCAGGGGCTCAGCCAGCCTTTTCTGGCTCTGTCCAATCTGTTAGGCTGTTCTCAGGCTGCAAATTCACAGCCAAAAGTCCTGTGTTTCACTACAGGGCCAAAAGTCCTGTGTTTCAAAGTTCTTATCATTCCAAGCTGATAAACTACATCACCTTCAAAGGAAGTCCAAGCTGACACAGGCTTCATGAAATGAAGCGCACCCGCTCCAACCCCACCAAGTCCACAGAGAACGCATAAGTCCAGGACCCGCACACTGCTTCACCAACACTCCTTTAGGAAGCAGGTGCGGCCGTCAGTAAGAACGGTCCTGTGTCAGCTGAGAAAACCGGCTCCCGAGAGAATTCGCTGTGCACAGCTTTAGGGATCACAAGTGGTGGTTATTTGTCGTTCTTCTGTTTCAACGTTTTATTACGAAAACTTTCAAGCGTGAAAAGAAAAATGGAAAAGAGTCCCATGTGCCCATGACCCCAGTTCTACAATCATTGGTACTTTGCTGCCCTCCCCTCAGTCAACCCTGCTGTCCAATTCGTGATGCATTTCGCAGTAAGATGCAGAAAGCAGTCCACTTCATCCCAAACACTTCAGTCTGAATATCATTAATAAGAGTTCATTATTTGCGTACAGTTATCTTTTCCAAGATAAAATTCAAACAGTGAAATGCACAAACTGTAAGTCTATCACCCGATGAGTTTTGACAAGTAACCTATGTAATATAACCTCCAAGTAAGACACAGAACATTTCCAACACCCCAGCAAGTTCCCAAAGGTGCTTCCCTTCCATCTTCTCTTACTGGCTATGAAATTGCCTGTGTATGTGTATGCGTGTGTGTGTGTGAGTGTGCGTGTAAACACACATGCAGGATGAAACTATTGGACAGCTGGTATTTCTTTACCTCGGCAACAGCATGATAAAATTGAAAACTCCAAGGAACTCAGAGGCATCATCGTGTATTTTTGTCTGATTACTTCATATACAACGTAGGCTGCTCAAGTAAGTCAAGAACTACATCTATTCTGGAACTTCCTTGGTGGCCCGGGGCTGAGACTCCACAGTCCCAGTGCAAGGGGCCCGGGTTCAACCCTTGGTCAGGGAACTAGATCCCACATGCTGCGACTAGATAGCCCACATGCGCAGTCAAGACCCCACACAGCCAAGTAAATATCCATCCTGGGCAAACTGCATTCCTTTGCTGGCACAGTCAGCGCTGCCTCCAACGAGCAAGGGGAGAGTGACGAGGGCAGGACTCTGCCGGCACCACTCCTCTGGGGCTGCTAGAGCAGGCTCATCCGTCTAGAGACCAGCAGTGCTGGCGGCTGCCGCTGGGGGCCGGGGCACCGGCCACTGAAGCAGCTGGGCCAGGAGTGTGTGCGGACATGGAAACAATGGGGCGGCTGTGCCCGGCACTGGACACACCTACTGTGCCGTGGCAGGTTCCTGGCTCCCTGGGCACTGGCCCGTCTAACCTAGTGAACCGGGGGCACCTTCAAGATGGGGGCCACGTCGACTGTGAGCTGGTGCAGCCACTGGAAAACAATCTGGTGGTTCTTTAAAAAAACTAAAAATAGAATTACCATATGATCCAACAATCCCACTCCTGGGCACGTATCCAGAAAAGACAAAAACGCTAATTTGAAAAGATACATACACTCCAATGTTCAATTTACAATAGCCAGGACGTGTGTGTGTGTGTGTGTGTGTGTGTGTGTGTGTACATATGCATGCATGCATGCTCAGTCGCTTCAGTCGTGTCCAACTCTTTGCGACCCCATGAATCACAGCACACCAGGCCTCCCTGTCCATCACCAACTCCCGGAGTTCACCCAAACTCATGTCCATCAAGTCGGTGATGCCATCCAGCCATCTCATCCTCTGCCATCTCCTTCTCCTCCTGCCTCTAATCCCTCCCAGCATCAGAGTCTTTTCCAATGAGTTAACTCTTCACATGAGGTGGCCAAAGTATTGGAGTTTCAGCTTCAGCATCAGTCCTCCCAAAGAACACTCAGGACTGATCTCCTTTAGGATGGACTGGTTGGATCTCCTTGCAGTCCAAGGGACTCTCAAGAGTCTTCTCCAACACCACAGTTCAAAAGCATCAATTCTTTGGCACTCAGCTTTCCTCACAGTCCAACTTTCACAACCATATATGACCACTGGAAAAACCATAGCCTTGACTAGATGGACCTTTGTTGGCAAAGTAATGTCTCTGCTTTTGAATATGCTATCTAGGTTGGTCATAACTTTCCTTCCAAGGAATATTACTCAGCCATAAAAAGAATGAAATAATGCCACTGGCAACAACATGGAAGGACCTAGAGATTACCAAATTAAGTGAAGCAAGTCAAAGACAAATTTTATATGATATCACTTATATGTGGAATCTACAAAGTAATACAAATGAACTTGTTTACAAAAAAGAAATAGATTCACAGAGATAGAAAACAAACTTATGATTACCAAAGGGGAAAGAGGGCAGAGGGATGAATTCGGAGTATGAGATTAACAGGCACACACTACCGTATATAAAATAGGTAACAAGGATTTACCACACAGCCCAGGGAACTGCATTCAGTATCTTATAACAACCTATAATGGAAAACAATCTGAAAAAGAATATATACAGTGGCTCAGCTAGTAGAGAATCTGCCTGCAATTAGGGAGACCTGGGTTCAATCCCTGGGTTGGGAAGATCCCCTGGAGAAGGGAAAGGCTACCCACTCCAGTACTCTGGCCTGGAGAATTCCATGGACTGTATATAGTCTCTGGCATCACAAAGAGTCAGACACGACTGAGCGACTTTCACTATATTATACATACATATAAAATCCAAACTGCTTTGCTGCACATCTGAAACTAACACAATGTTATAAATGAACGATACTTCAGTAAAAAATAAAAAAAAATGTTTAAAAAGTAAAACAAAACCTCCAACAACAAAAAAAGATGGGGCCATGTCTTAGCTACGACCCCGGAAGTGTTCAATGAAGAACCGCTGAGTTGAATCCATTTCTGTGCAGCTCCACACACAGCCCATGCCGCCTCCCCTCTGCCCTGGCGCTCACCCGTTGTACCTGGGGTACCCACATCCCAAGCGCCTTTTACAGAGATTCAGAGTCTTACCATCTCTGAACACCTGCAGTCCCTCACAGGGTGCACTTGTGCCCTCAACAAACATACATACAAATAGAAATGGACGGCATGGACCTCTGCTGACCACTTCCAGGGCCGCTGTATAAACACAGTGATGGGCCGAGAACTTTCTCTTGAATGGCGATTATTGGACCATGGTGAGGTATCAATAATACCATTTGGTGATTCTGGGGTAGATTTTCAGATCATCCGTCCCAAGTGCCCTGGAAGTAGACTCTAAATCTTCACAAAGAGCAACAAAGGCTGGTTTGTCCGGGAGCAACCAAAGCCGGCTCAAAGCAGCCCAGAAGGAACGTCAGAGCAACGTGAGTGTGGTTCTGCTCACGGACACAGAACCTCCCCATGCTCCACATCCCTTCTTCCCTCTTCATCACCGTGGCCCCTGTGCTTAAGCCCCACAGAGATGCCGGCTGCAAAGCGCAGAGGAGCACTGAGGCTCAACAGCCTGGTCAGACTTCCACCCGGCCGCGTGGTGAGCGCAGGGCCCTTGAAGACAGCTCACCCATGAGGAGAGGCGGGATACACCTCCTGAGTCAGGGGGATGGAGCTGACTCAGGATGCCGAGAACTCAGCTGGTCCGGGCTTGGGGGATAAAATCAGACCACCTCTCGCTCCTGCTCATAAAGTGAGTGGCCGGATGGCAGCGTCTTCCAGTGGACACTGACAACTGCCCAGGCCCCCTGGGCTTCCTGCTGTGTTATCTCTCCACATCAGGCCTTCCTCTGCTTCTGCAGCCAGTGGGGGGACACTCTCTCTGGCTTCCTCTTGGTCCGCAGGCTGGGACCTACTGACTTCAGCCTCCCCCTCACTCTCTCTCGTTCCTTGGGGCTGCCGACATCCTTTCTCACCACTCGGAGCACCGCACACAGATACAAAGCAAGGAAGGAAGCCACTTGTGTTCTAAACACTCAGTCACGGACGGAGGAGGTCCCCCGAGAAGCCAAGGAGGTAGGAAAATGTTTCATCCCTGTGGCTTGCGGTGAATGGATAGCAAAGCACTTCGTGGGCAGGAAATAGACTCAGTCTTCCTTTGGCATGGGGAAAAAAAATACTGAAGTAAATTTCATATTCTAGGAAATAATGTTCCTACCAGACCCCAGGCTGGGCTTGTTCATTCAGTGAATGTAGGGTATGCGCCCCTTTCTCAAACCCAAGTTCCATAAAAGTGCTGTGATGAAGGTCACGCTGCTGGCAGGTTTGAAAGATGGAATCTGAGCCCAAGTTCTAACTCAAAGGTCCCGTTATCTCCATCTGGTTGGCAGTCACGCGGCTATTCCTGCCACACACGTGGAGTCCCCCTCCCCAAAGGGGGCTCCTTCATCACCGCCTCCCCCCACCAACTGCCCAACACACAACCTGTTCAGGGATTCAGACTCAAGGGAAGCTCCGCCCCAGATCTCCCACTGGCCATCCGGGCCACCTCCCATTCTGGCCCATCCTATACACCCAAGGCCATCCTCCTGCCCAGAGCCTCCATCCCAAGGCCCCCTGCCCCCACCCCGCCCCAGTGCAGAGCCCCTCTGTTCCTCCTGCCCTTCCACCAGGGACACTGCAACTGAAGGATTTACCCACCAGTGCTTCTGCACCATTCATTCGGAGCCAGGCTCTACGTAGACGCTGGCAGCAGGATGTGAGCAAACTGACTCTGGCCCTGCCCTCGGGGGATGGTCATCCAGGGAGCCGGGAAACCAGAATCTGCCCGTGCTGATGGGTGAGCTAACCCACGTCACCCCGAGTCTTGTGCTGTGAGCTCACTAAGGGGCCAGCGCTGAGCAGAGGCTCGCGTGTGTGAAATAACAGTACATACAGCACGATTTCTGCCCCCAGCTCCCCAGTTTGATGCCAGTTCCAGACATGGAGCCCCTGAATCTCTCAGAACGTCCTGGGCAAAATGAGCATCCTTGGTTCTACTGAGGAGGTTCTGGGTGGGCTCCTGGTTGGGTGCTGGTCACCAGAAAGACCAAGCCAGGCTTCCAAGTTTGGAATTTTCAACTCTACCCCTCCATCTTCCAGGGAGGGGAGAGGAGCTGGAAAATGAGTTAATCAATCATGACTATGTGACGAAGCCTCCTCAACTGGCAGGGTTCAGAGTGCTTTGAGGTTGGGGAATACATATACCTGCCAGGAGAGCAACATACCCTGACTCCCTGGGGCAGAAGCCCCTCGACTCGGGGCCTTTCCCTATGCATCTCTTCATCCAACTGTTCGACTATATTTCTTATCATACCCCTTATAATAAACTGGCAAATGTGTTTCCCTGAGTTCTGTGAGTCATTAAAGCAAATTATCAAACCCAAGGAGTGGGGTGGGGGGGTGGGAGCCCTGATTTGCAGCTGGCCTGTGGGAAGCACAGGTGACAGAGTGGGAGGGGATGTCTTGTTAGGGCTGCGTCCTCACCCAGTGAGGGCTGTGCCTGCCCCGACCAGCGTCAGACTGAACTGAACTGTAGGACGCCTGGCTGGTGCTGCAGAATTGGTTGATGCGGGAAAAACCGTATATCTGGTGTCCGAAGCGTGAGCACTAGGAGTATAGAGGCAAAACAGAAGTGAGTTTTTGTTTTTTCCCCTAAACAAGGCTCAATGAGGGGTTGAGTCACTGATCCACTGGTGGTGCAGTGGTCAAGAATCCTCCCAGCAAGGCAGGAGACATGGGTTCAGTCCCTGATCCGGGAAGGTCCCATAGGACTAAGCCCATGCCCAACAACTACTGAGCCTGTGTCCTAGAGCGAGCCCGTGCTCCTCAACAAGGGAAGCCACCGCAGTGAGAAGCCCCAGCGCCACAACTGGAGAGAGTCCCCGCACACCAGAACTGGAGAAAAGCCCCCCCAGCGATGGAGACTTCTCTTTGCAGTGGCCCCTCCTGTTGCAGAGCCCAGGCTCTAGGCACACGGGCTTCTGGAGTTGCAGGAAGCGGGCGTCAGTATTTGCCATGTGCAGGCTCTAGGGCTGCACCACGCAGGCTCAGTAGGTATGGCGCACAGGCTTAGTTGCCCTGTGGCATATGGGATCTTCCCAGACCAGGCATCGAACCTGTGTCCCCTGCATTGCCAGGCGGACTCTCATCTGCTATACCCCCAGGGAAGTCCTCGCAGCTTTATTTTAACTCAAGGAGTCTCCCAGGCTTGCCCCATTTGCTTCCCGTCCCTCAAGGATTGTTGTCCATCCTTGCCTGATATCCAGTATCTTGAAAATCTTTGGTTTATAGACTGATTCAAGCTGGTCTAACTCTCGTGGTGTACAATAGCAGCTTTCAAACGGCTTAGAGGGGGAGAAACTTTTCTCAAAAAAAGTATCAGTGGAGCCACAAGTATACATAACAGACAAGAGGGAAACCACGATGGTTGAGGTGGGACAGAGCCTCCGGGAACATCTCGGGCCCCTGAGACAGTTCCAGGAAGATTATGTGAGAAGCAGTCACACAGCATAACTGACCAAATGCAGACACCACCCAGCCTAGCCTGGGCAGCGTTCCACGCGAAGTAAGTGATCTTGAATTGACGTTAAATGATCTCCTGCACACCCAAAACCAAAAACAAATTGGGTTTAGGGCCATGGCACGTTCCCCCGTGGCTTGCAAAAGCAGGATTTACAAACCAGGAGGCCGGCAAAGCAGCCTGAGGTTTGCGCTCCAGCAGAATTCCTGCTTCCTTCCTGCAGACAGCCGGACAGCTGGGCTGAGGACCCTGCAGCCTTCCTTCCACTGACACACAGCCAACCTGGGTGACGACCGAGTCGGCACCTTTTGCTGTTAGCACGAGGTCTGAAATAAAAAGACGCCGTCGGGCCAGCTGATGGGACTGGCACCCATTCCCTCCGGCTCACACCTGGCCTTGTCCAGGTGACTGCTCCTCTCCCAGTGAGGACTGGGAGGCGGGGGCATCCTTTTTAGCTCTGCCCAGATGCAGTGAGTCACATGACATCACAAAGCCACGGACCACATATTGCACTGAAGAGGGGTTGAGGCCAGGTGCAGGGCACGCAGTACGGTTAGGGGTGGTTGGGGGAGCAGATTTGAATGAATTAGTCTGCACACAAGTTGAGCAAGGCTTTTTCTCAGCAGAAGGTTGCAGCCTATGGACCTGGAGGTCAATGGGTTCTGGAAGAGGTGCCAAGCATTTGGGGCAGAACCAGACCAATGGCCCCAGCAACAGACTTCTACCAGTCACCATATAAGCTCACGGAAAAATCCCCCAAGGCAATGGGAGCCGGGCTCCTGCCTCCCAGGCAGACGGCTGCTTCTTAGGTCTGGCTGCAGGTATCAGAGTGGACGGCCACCCCTCCACCTCCAGAGACTCAGGTTCCAGTCTGGGGACAGGACCACAAGGCCTCAGCTGACTCTAAGGTGTGGCCAAGGCAGAGAAGCCCCGATGCGGAGGACACACCCAACCCCACACTCCCTGGCCTCTGGGCCTCCCCTGCCTGCCCTCTCTCCCACACACCCTAATTCTCACCAGGCCGCAAAGGAAGTATTTAAGGCCATTCGGGGTTATGGGGTCATTGTACTCTCGAAGCCACTCGAACCAATGATGGCTTCACCTCACTGCAGCGGGAAAGGGAGTGTCTCGCAGTTTCCCAACCACTACCCTAAGCTCGGGCTCCTTTCGCCAGAGTCCCAGCAGGCGTGCCTCTGCCCCGGGGCACACCCATCCCCTGGCCTGAATTGTTCCCTGCCCTCCACTATCTGGAGGAAAAAAAGTTCAGCGTATCCCTGAGAGAACCCTGCACCCGACTCCCCCAGAGCCCCCAGGGCACCCTGAGCCGTGGCATCTGGGCTTGCCCACTGACATCCTCCCCGTTCCAGAGCCTGGGTATCTTTCTCAACTCTAATCTGAAATAGAAACAGCCAGTCAGCGTAGGAAAAGGTGTTCCACCTTGTTGCTGCTGTTCAGTTGCTAAGTCGTGTCCGACTCTTTGTGACCCCATGGCCTGCAGCACACCAAGCCTCCCTGTCCCTCAGTATCTCCTGGAGTTTGCCAAGTTCATGTTCATCGAGTCGGTGATACCATCCACCCTGTCAGGAGCCAAATGCAAAAGTGGATGCCACTCCTCACTGTCTCGGGGGCAGAGATGAAAATCAATGGTAAAAACAATAATAAGAGTGTCACGGAGGGTGCAGAGAAAAGGGGAGGGTGCAGAGAAAAGGGCATCCTCGCTCACCGTTACTGGAAGCATAAACGTGGAGGGCCTTTCTGGAGGGCCGTGGGGCACCACGTATTAAGTACAAGCCTGAATAACCTCAAGCCACCGGACCAAGAATTTAACAAGGTTAAAAAAAAAAAAAAAAGATGCTGCCCAAAATGGATATGCAGAGACAGTAAGTAGATGACTTGGGGACACGGGGTCAGGGAGAATCTGCTAAGGAGCGGGTTTTCTTTTGGGGAGGGATGAAGGTGTTCTAAATTAGATATGGTGATGGTTGTACAACCAGGTGAATATACTAAAGGCTGCTGAATTGTACACAATCAAAGGATCAGATTTATGGCATGTGAATTATATCTCAGTAAAGAAATATCAATAACCTCAGATATGCAGATGACACCACCCTTATGGCAGAAAGCGAAGAGGAACTCAAAAGCCTCTTGATTAAAGTGAAAGAGGAGAGTGAAAAAGTAAGCTTAAAGCTCAACATTCAGAAAACGAAGATCATGGCATCTGGTCCCATCACTTCATGGGAAATAGATGGGAAAACAGTGGAAACAGTGTCAGACTTTATTTTTTTGAGCTCCAAAATCACTGCCGATGGTGATTGCAGCCATGAAATTAAAAGACGCCTACTCCTTGGAAAGAAAGTTATGACTAACCTAGGTAGCATATTGTAAAGCAGAGACATTACTTTGCCAACAAAGGTCCAGCTAGTCAAGGCTATGGTTTTTCCAGTGGTCATGTATGGATGTGAGAGTTGGACTGTGAAGAAAGCTGAGTGCTGAAGAACTGATGCTTCTGAACTGTGGTGTTGGAGAAGACTCTTGAGAGTCCCTTGGACTGCAAGGAGATCCAACCAGTCCATTCTGAAGGAGATCAGCCCTGGGATTTCTTTGGAAGGAATGATGCTAAAGCTGAAACTCCAGTACTTTGGCCACCTCATGTGAAGAGTTGACTCATTGGAAAAGACTCTGATGCTGGGAGGGATTGGAGGCAGGAGGAGAAGGGGACGACAGAGGATGAGATGACTGGATGGCATCACTGACTTGATGGACATGAGTCTCAGTGAACTCTGGGAGTTGGTGATGGACAGGGAGGCCTGGCGTGCTGTGATTCATGGGGTCGCAAAGAGTCGGACATGACTGAGCGAATGAACTGAACTGAAAGCTGTCATAAAAAAACAAAAATAGTCATCAAACTATTATTAAAATAGTGGATGGTTGATTCAATCATATGGATGATTGAAAACAATTTAAGTACCTAAATGAAGAGGGAAAGTTAAATACTGCTGCTGCTGCTGCTAAGTCGCTTCAGTCGTGTCCGACTCTGTGCGACCCCATAGACGACAGCCCACCAGGCTCCCTCGTCCCTGGGATTCTCCAGGCAAGAACACTGGAGTGGGTTGCCATTTCCTTCTCCAATGCATGAAAGCAAAAAGTGAAAGTGAAGCCTCTCAGTCGTGTTTGACTCTTTGCGACCCCACGGACTGCAGCCTACCAGGCTCCTCCGTCCATGGGATTTTCCAGGCAAGAGTACACAACTTTAAAAAATCATATTCTACAGCACTGCCATCCAACAGAACTTCTTGTGTGATAAGAAACTGTTGTGTTCTACATTGTCCGTGATAACAGGACATGCGATCGTGGAGCCCTTGAAACGCAGCCAGTACACCTAAGTACGGGCTTCCCGGATGGCGCTAGTGGGTAAAGAATCCGCCTGTCACTGCAGAGACGTGGGTTCGGTCCCTGGGTCGGGAAGATCCCCTTGAGTAGGAAATTGCACCCTATTCCAGTACCCTTGCCTGGGAAATCCCATGGACACAGGAGCCTGGTGGGCTACTGTCTGTGGCGTTGCAGAAGAGTCGGATACCACTCAGCGACAAAACAGCAGCAACAACTGGGTGATGATCCATTTCTATTATTTGTTTTGAAGACAGATTCTCAAGGTAGCTCACTTTTAACATCATTCTTCCTTGTGAGAAGGCTCAAAATTGTGCCTGTTTCCCAGGACCTTTGCACAAACATAAATTACTAGAACAAACGTCAGCCTCCAGCAGAACCCACTTCAAAGGCCGAATGGTACAGCATTTACATCACTGCTCCCTTCCCTGTCAGATTATTCCACACAACCCTCTCCTGAGGTGGTTCGATGTCCCACCAGCATCTCAGCATCCCCAGCCTGCCCCCATCCGCTCTTCTCCTGGATTATTTTCTTGCCTTTGGCCTCCGAATCCTTTGATTTCTCACATGAGGCTCAGTTATGCTTTCATCTCCTTCACGTCTCAGCTCAAACGAGGGTTATCAGATAAACTACTGGGTGGCCAGTTAAGTGTGAATTTTAAATAAACAGCAAGTAATTTGTTAGTGTAAGCGTATCACATGCAAATTGGATTTTTAGGTAAGTGAATAACTGTGTAGTATAAGCAGGCCGGGCTTCTCAAGTGGCAGTAGTGGTAAAGAACCTGCCAATGCAGAAGAGACGGGGGTTCGATCCCTGGGTCAGGAAGATCCCCTGCAAGAGGGCATGGTAACCCACTTCAGGATTCTTGCCTGGAGAATCCCATGAAGAGAGGAACCTGGTGGGCTACAGTCCATGGGGTCGCAGAGTCGGACATGACTCAAGTGACTTAGCACCCACACACTTAAGTATAACATGCATGAAGAAAACCCCACAGAGCGTTAAGTTTACAGCTTGATTTTTCACAAAAGAAGTACTCCTGTGTAAACACCACTCAGATCAGGAAGTGGAGAGCTCCAGAATCAGGGTCCACTGCTGCTGAGCCTGAGGATGGCCTGGCATCCCTCTCCACCCCCCTACCCCATAGTGGGTCTGGAAAGCATGAGTTTGGGCATAAACCCCGGGTTCAAATCTCACCTTGGACACAGGTATGATTTCCTCATATGCCAAATGAATTTTAATACCATACACATTTCATGGGGTAACTCTGAGGATCACCTGAGACCATGTAAGTGCCTGAAATTGCTCCCCGCACATGGGAGGGGCCCAGGAAAAGTTCATTTCCTTCCCTCCCTGTCCAGGAAGGTGTTTTTCCTTCCTAGTTTCCTACCAGGCCTGAGACTGAGAATGAAAACATATCAGCCACTCTCCTGACAGTCACCCACACTCCAAACACCTCACAAAACTCCTGAGTCCTTCTGGGGAGGGGGTGCAGATCTGAGCTCCCTCCATTCCCCCACTGTGTTCTGACCGCACTGGGGGGGCAACTGCTTCTGCCCAGGACATGCGGGTGCTCAATGGACATTTGCTGGTTGCATGAATAAATGAATGAATGAACGGATCAAGCCATACTCCCCGCCCCTGGCTCCTCTCCTGCCCACAGGGCTCCATGCAGTTGCGGGGACCGCCGTGACACAGAGAGGCTCTGAGATGAGTGACCCCAGGTAGGCTTAGACAGGAAAGAATCTGCCAGCAATGAGGGAGAGCTGGGTTCAATCCCTGGGTTGGGAAGATCCCCTGGGAAAGGGAATGGCTATCCACTCCAGTATTCTGGTCTGCAGAATCCCATGGACAGAGGAGCCTGGTGGGCTATAGTCCATGGGATGTCAAAGAGTCAGACAAGACTGAACAACTAACACACACACAGCTGTGAGAAGTCTCATACGAAGGTCTGATGCCAAAGGTACAGCTAACCACGTGCAACCAGAAAGGAACGGGAATAAAAATCCTTTTTTCCAAGGAAGAAATCAAGTCTTGAACTTTCCTTAGAAATAACAAAGCTGGGTGACTTCCCTCATGGTCTAGTGGTTAAGACTTTGCCTTCCAACGGAGAGGGTGCTGGTTTGATCCCTGGTCAGGGAGCTAAGAGTCAGACACGACTGAGCGACTTCACTTTCATGCATTGGAGAAGGAAATGGCAACCCACTCCAGTGTTCTTGCCTGGAGAGTCCCAGGGATGGAGAAGCCTGTGGGCTGCCATCTATGGGGTTGCACAGAGTCGGACGCGACCGAAGCGACTTAGCAGCAGCAGCAGCAGGGAGCTAAAATCCCACATGCCTCATGGACAAAAAAACAAAACATAAAACAGAAACAATATTGTAACAAATTTAATAAAGTCTTTAAAAATGGTCATCATCAAAAAAAAAAAAAACTTAAAAAAAAAAAGAAATAACAAAGCTGATTTTAGAGATGGTGAAGATCCACATTCACCCAAGATGAGAAAAGGGCATGACGGAGAAGAACAACAAGACAAAGTGAAAGACACCGGTGGACCTGTGAAGCTGAGGGGACACGTTTGTCTCTGCAGTTCCCAGAGTCCTCCCCACCCCATCCTTCCTCTCCCTCCCCTGGGAAGTCAGGAGCAGAGAGCTGGGCTGGATTGAGTCCCCAGCTTCAGGACTGGCGGGAGAGAAACACCAGCAAAAGACTTGCCCTTAGAACAAAGAGGAAGTCCGGAAGCAGGCTTTGATGGGTTCAGGGCTGAGCCAGTGAGCCATCTTGGACCAGTTAATTCGTTGCTCAGTTTTCCCATCTTCAAAACGGGGAACTAGTCCTGGGCGTGCTGCAGGGCTGCGGGGAGCCTGAGAGGTGGCACGGGTGAAACCCCTGCACGTCACTCCTTCCTAAACAGTCCTGAGCAGTGTGTGGGAACGTTGGTTTCAAAACGGAGGTTTTAACATCACTTGTGGGCTCGACTGAGAGTGTAACACATTCCCATTTTTGAGAAAAGACAAAATAACTGCTTTTAAAGACTACCCCATTTAGAATCTGCAGAACGGATGAGCTACCTGTGAGGCACACAACGACATGAGTTTCCTGGGAGACCAAGAACCAAGACATCTTTCAGGGAGGGGCCTGAACAACTAAGCCAGACAGAGAGAGGAGCCAGGAATGGGGATGTCCATCATGCATGGACCGGGAGAGGGGAGGAAGTAGAGGAGAGAAGGTTGGCTGGACGATGGCTCCAATTCTGAGTGTGGAATGGGGAAGAGGAGAAGAGGGGGTCTTTTCTGAGGCCAGTAGTGACAGGACCTGGTCGTTTGAACAGGCAGTTGGGTCAGATCTAGGAAGACGGGAGCTCAAACAGAAGACTTCCTAACGATCTGAACTGGTCGACTTGAAGACTGAGCTCCCTGGACTGCTGAGTGACACACAGGAGAGAAGAGGGGTCTTCTGCTGCATGGAGCCAGTGGGGGGCGGCGGGGAGAGGCTCCAGACTCTCAAGTCTGATTCTTTAATAACTTGCATGAAGTTAGACTGGCTGCTCAGCCTGCAGAAAATCAAGCCAGCAGCTGGAATGACACAGAGTCCCCCAGAAGTTCCAGAAACCAAACAGAAGTGCCGCTTCCAACGAGCAACAGAAATGGAAAGTGCCTCTGCACTCTGGCTCTGTGGCATCCCGGGAGACCCCCCAACCTCTATGATTCTAGCCAAAGTCTAAATATCTATGCGTTTAAAACAGTCTGTCTTAGGGAAAAAAAAGCCATCTGTCTTGGGACTTCCCTGGGTGATCCAGTGGTTACAACTCTGCTCCAAAAGCAGGGGGCCCAGGTTCAATCCCTGGTCAGGAAACTGGATCCCACATGCCGCAACTAAAGATCCTGCACGTGGTAATGAAGATCCTGGTGCAGCTAAATGAATAAATAAATACTTAAAAAACAATAACAGGTTAAAAATAATAACAATAAAATAGTCTGTTTTAAGCATGATTATCCCTGTGTAAAATGATGGACGCCTTTAATTGGCTTGGCCAAAAAGTCCATTCAGGTTTTTCCATAAGATGTTACAGAAAAACCCAAACAAAGTTTTTGGTCAACTTCAATATTATTATTTTTGTCTATTATGTTCTGACTTTTCTACATCCCTATGTAAATGATGGACACTTTTAATTGGCTTGGCCAAAAAGTCCATTCAGGTTTTTCCATAAGATGTTACAGAAAAACCTGAACAAAATTTTTGGTCAACTTCAATATTATTATTTTTGTCTATTATGTTCTGATTTTTCTACAGTTCTACAGTGTTTGTTTAAACAGTTTTAAAATGACAAAAACCACAGAGGAAAGCTGCAGGGGAAAAAAAAATCAAACCCTTAAGACAGCATCAATTCAGTTCAGTTCAGTCGCTCAGTCGTGTCCGACTCTTTGCGACCCCATGAACTGCAGCACGCCAGGCCTCCCTGTCCATCACCAACTCCTGGAGTTCACTTAGACTCACGTCCATCGAGTCAGTGATGCCATCCAGCCATCTCATCCTCTGTTGTCCCCTTCTCCTCCTGCCCCCAATCCCTCCCAGCATCAGAGTCTTTTCCAATGAGTCAACTCTTCGCATGAGGTGGCCAAAGTACTGGAGTTTCAGCTTTAGCATCATTCCTTCCAAAGAAATCCCAGGGCTGATCTTCTTCAGAAAGACAGCATAGTAACTACCAAAAAAGGGATGGAAATCTCTTGCAAAGATATTGCAACAGAAGAAATTAGAAGAGTATCAGCCAAGTGACACCAGCTTGCAGAGCAGGTGGTTTAGAAAGCGACAAGCAGAACAGAGCCCAGAGAAATTCCGGAGGCAGGTCAAGCCAACGACCATAGAACTAGTGTGGCCACTATGGGAAACAGCACAGAGGGTCCACCAAAATCTAAAAACAGGACTACCACACCACCCAACAACAATTCCAACTCTGGGTATGTATCTGAAGAAAATGAAAACACTAATTCAAGAAGACTCTTGAGAGTCCCGTGGATTGCTAGGAGATCAAACCAGTCCATCCTAAAGGAAATCGGCCCTGAATATTGCTCCAGTACTTTGGCCACCCGATGTGAAGAACTGACTCACTGGAAAAGACCCTGGTGCTGGGAAAGACCGAGGGCAGGAGGAGAAGGGGGCGACAGAGGACGAGATGGTTGGATGGTGTCATGGACTCAACGGACAATGAGTCTGAGCAAAGTCTGGGAGATAGTGAAGAACAGGGAAGCCTGGCGTGTTGCATTCCATGGGGTCACAAAGAGTCAGACACAACTGAGTGACTGAACAACAAACAATTTAATAGGATACACACATCGCAATGCTCACAGCAGCACTATTTACAATAGCCAAGATATGGAAGCAAATTAAGCATCCATCAACAGATGAATGGATTTTAAGAAGATGTACTCCCCCCCCACACACACACACACAATGGAATACTACTCTGCCATTAAAAAGAACAAAATTCTGCCATTTACAGCAACATGGACAGACCTAGAGAATATGCTACTTGGTGAAATAAATCCAACAGACACAGACAAATATTGTGTGATATCATTTATACAATAATACAATACAAATGAATGCATATGCAAACAGAAACAGTCTCACAGATACAGAAAACAAACTTGTGGTTACCCAAGGGAAGAGGGAAAGGAAGAAGGACAAATATGGGGTATGGGATTAGCAGATATCAACTACTACACACACACACACAAAACCAGATAAGCCACAAGGGTATATTGCAGAGAACAGGGAGTGATAGCCATCACCTGGTAATAATTTATAACAGAGTATAATCTGCAAAAGTTGAATCATCATGTTGTATTCCTAAAACCAACAGAACCTTGTAAATCAACTATACTTCAATTACAGATATCTGCACACACACACACACGCTGCACAGGAGGGCTCCCGCACCGCTGGCAGGAATGCCACAGTGCACAGCCACGCTGGGAGCTTGCTGGCAGCTGCTGGGAAAGCTAAACGCGCGCCTACCATATGACCCAGCATTTCCACTCCTAGATATGCGCCCAGAGAAATGAGCACATATGTCCACACAACTGACGACAGCAGATGTACTCATCATTGCCCTACACTGAGAGAACCCACACTTCCTTCAAAGGGAAATACAAAGACGTGGGTTCACACCACGGGGTATTACTAGGCAGTGTAAGAGGACACTGTACAGGAGACAGGGATCAAGACCATCCCCATGGAAAAGAAATGCAAAAAAGCAACATGGCTGTCTGGGAAGGCCTTCCACATAGCCGTGAGACGCAGAGAAGCGAAAAGCAAAGGAGAAAAGAAAAGATATAACCATCTGAATGCAGAGTCCCAAAGACTCGCAAGAAGAGAGACGAAAGCCTTCTTCAGCGATCCGTGCCCAGACAGAGAGGACAACAACAGAACGGGAAAGACTAGAGATCTCTTCAAGATTAGAGATACCAAGGGAACATTTCATGCAAAGATGGGCTCGATAAAGGGCAGAAATGGTATGGACCTAACAGAAGCAGAAGATATTAAGAAGAGGTGGCAAGAATACACAGAAGAACTGTACAAAAAAGATCTTCATGACCAAGATAATCACAATGATGTGATCACTGACCTAGAGTCAGACATCCTGGAATGTGAAGTCAAGTGGGCCTTAGAAAGCATCACTAGGAACAAAGCTAGTGAGGTGATGGAATTGCAGTTGAGCTATTTCAAATCCTGAAAGATGATGCTGTGAAAGTGCTGCACTCAATATGCCAGCAAGTTTGGGAAACTCAGCAGTGGCCACAGGACTGGAAAAGGTCAGTTTTCATTTCAATCCCAAAGAAAGGCAATGCCAAAAAATGCTCAAACTACCACACAATTGCACTCATCTCACATGCTAGTAAAGTAATGCTCAAAACTCTTCAAGCCAGGCTTCAGCAATACGTGAACCATGAACTTCCAGATGTCCAAGCTGAGTTTAGAAAAGGCAGAGGAACCAGAGATCAAATTGCCAACATCCACTGGATCATCGAAAAAGCAAGAGAGTTCCAGAAAAACGTCTATTTCTGCTTTATTGACTATGCCAAAGCCTTTGACTCTGTGGATCACAATAAACTGTGGAAAATTCTTCAAGAGATGGGAATACCAGACCACCTGACCTGCCTCTTGAGAAACCTCTATGCATGTCAGGAAGCAACAGTTAGAACTGGACATGGAACAACAGACTGGTTCCAAATAGGAAAAGGAGTACGTCAAGGCTGTATATTGTCACCCTGCTTATTTAACTTATATGCAGAGTAGATCATGAGAAACGCTGGGCTGGAAGAAGCACAAGCTGGAATCAAGATTTCTGGGAGAAATATCAATAACCGCAGATATGCAGATGACACCACCCTTATGGCAGAAAGTGAAGAGCAACTCAAAAGCCTCTTTTTTTTTTAACCTGTTTTTTATTTTATTTTATTTTTAAACTTTACATAATCAAAAGCCTCTTGATGAAAGTGAAAGTGGAGAGTGAAAAAGTTGGCTTAAAGCTCAACATTCAGAAAATGAAGATCATGGCATCCGGTCCCATCACTTCATGGGAAATAGATGGGAAAACAGTGGAAACAGTGTCAGACTTTGTCCCATCACTTCATGGGAAATAGATGGGAAAACAGTGGAAACAGTGTCAGACTTTATTTTTCGGGGCTCCAAAATCACTGCAGATGGTGACTGCAGCCATGAAATTAAAAGACGCTTACTCCTTGGAAGGAAAGTTATGACCAACCTAGATAGCATATTCAAAAGCAGAGACATTACTTTGCCAACAAAGGTCCCTCTAGTCAAGGCTGTGATTTTTCCTGTGGTCATGTATGGATGTGAGAGTTGGACTGTGAAGAAGGCTGAGCGCCGAAGAATTGATGCTTTTGAACTGTGGTGTTGGAGAAGACTCTTGAGAGTCCCTTGGACTGCAAGGAGATCCAACCAGTCCATTTTGAAGGAGATCAGCCCTGGGACTTCTTTGGAAGGAATGATGCTAAAGCTGAAACTCCAGCACTTTGGCCACCTCATGTGAAGAGTTGACTCACTGGAAAAGACTCTGATGCTGGGAGGGATTGGGGGCAGGAGGAAAAGGGGACGACAGAGGATGAGATGGCTGGATGGCAACACTGACTCCATGGACCTGAGTCTGAGTGAACTCCAGGAGTTGGTGATGGACAGGGAGGCCTGGCGTGCTGTGATTCATGGGGTCGCAAAGAGTCGGACACGACTGAGCGACTGAACTGAACTGATAAGAGGACCAACCACTGACTCAGGCAGCCACAGGAATTAATTTCAGACATTATCTAGGTGAATAAGGCAGACAAAAGAATACTACAGTAGATTCTCGCTATTCGCGAGGCAGTTATGCTCCATAAAGTCACCACAAACACCAAACTGTTCTGTTGTTGTGCAGTCGCTAAGTTGTGTTCAGCTCTCTGCGACCCATGGACTGTAGCCTGCCAGGCCCCTCTGTCCATGGGATTTCCCAGGCAAGAATACTTGGGTATTCTTTTTTGGGGGGGTTTCCAAGTCCTTCTCCAGGGGATCTTCTCGAGCCAGGGATTGAACTTATGTCACCTGCATTGGCAGGTAGATTCTTTGAGCCACTGAGCCACCAGGGAAGCTGAAATTGTGAATAGCAAATCACTGCTCCCAGAAGAAACACAAGGTTAGGTTCCTGTGAGCCTCTGGGCACAGGAAAGTCAGTGTTCTATTTGGGGTTCATACCCACTACTCTGCTTCAGGACTCCAGAGCTCTACTGGGCCAAGCAAGACAGGAAACCATCCAAAGATGCACACAAGTTCCATGCCGTCCCACTGAAATCCCCTTCTCGGCAAAATGTGGTCACGTCTCAGGTTTGCCCTGGGGGACAGGACCTCTCCAGGCTTACAGACTAGCCCACCCGCCACCAGCCACGTCACCCAAGTCCTCACTCAGTAAGCTCACCCTTCTGCTCAGATCGGTGGTCAAGGTCTGAAAGACGTCACACGGGGCGTCACACAGGGCGTCACAGCTACCACCGGGCCCAAGCGACGGAGAAAAACTGCGTCTGCAGCAGCCACTGCCTATCAGCCTGCTGGCATCGTAACCAAAACACTTCCACTTTTCACTCTGATGGCACAACATGATACATACACTCCATGATTCATTCATTCAACAAATACTTTACGCGTAACTTCTACAGACCAGGCCCGGGGTTTTGTATTTTGAATCCTGTCACTAAATCGATGTTTGGTTTGATTTCCTCACTGTCCTTATTTCTTTTTTTAAATTATATATTTATTTATTTGGCTGCCTTGAGTCTTAGTTGCAGCACTTGGGATCTTTCCGTATGGAATGAGGGCTCTGTTGCCCCGAGGCATGTAGGATCTCAGCTTTCAGACCAGGGGAGACAGGCTCTTAACCACTGGACCACCTGGGAAGTCCTTTCCTTATTTCTTAAGAGCTGGATTATCATACAGCTCCAATTTTGTTTCCCAAAAGAAAGCAGTTCTGACTTCATGAGCACGGCTGATGATGACCAAGCACTTTTAAGGGGACAAGGGCATTCCGCTGTCACCTCTGCTGGGACGTGATCTCATGGAGGGACGTGGCGGGTCAACCAGGAGAAGTGCCTGTCATCACCACCCGCTGGCCTGCTGCCCGAGGCGCATCTGTTATTTATCACGCCCTCCCCACTCCGGCTTCTGTGCTCTGTGGCTGGGCTCTAGGCAGGCCAGCGAGGGACCCGCTTCCATCCAACTGATGCCCATACGCCCCCCATCCAGTGTCTGGGTCCCGCCTCCAAAACACCGTCACCCCTAGAGCCAGGCGTTTCCTCCCAGCCAACAGCCCTGAACCCAAGATCAGCTTTGGAGGCAAATGACCACATTTGCCGAAGCACAGAAGAGGAATCAGAATTATAAGGAGCCCAGGCACTCCTTGGAAGGAAAGTTATGACCAACCTAGATAGCATATTCAAAAGCAGAGACATTACTTTGCCAACAAAGGTCCGTCTAGTCAAGGCTATGGTTTTTCCAGTGGTCATGTATGGATGTGAAAGTTGGACTGTGAAGAAAGCTGATCGCCGAAGAATTGATGCTTTTGAACTGTGGTGTTGGAGAAGACTCTTGAGAGTCCCTTGGACTGCAAGGAGATCCAACCAGTCAGTTCTAAAGGAGATCAGTCCTGGGTGTTCTTTGAAAGGAATGATGCTAAAGCTGAAACTCCAGTACTTTGGCCACCTCATGTGAAGAGTTGACTCACTGGAAAAGACTCTGATGCTGGGAGGGATTAGGGGCAGGAGGAGAAGGGGACGACAGAGGATGAGATGGCTGGATGGCATCACTGACTTGATGGACACGAGTCTGAGTGAACTCCAGGAGTTGGTGATGGACAGGGAGGCCTGGCGTGCTGCAATTCATGGGGTTGCAAAGAGTCGGACACGACTGGGCGACTGAACTGAACTGAACTGAACTGAACAGGCCCTCCAGTCCCCGTCTGTGAAGTGGAGCAGGGCGTCCGGGCTGGCACAGAAGGCCCGCATCTTGCTGCCAGCATGTTCCACATGACCGTAGCTGTCAGCAAACGCGCTGGGGCCCAGCCCTGAAATCCGCCTCTCTCTACATTCACCACCTGACTGCACCAGCGGGAAGCAACACGAGCCAAGGAGGGGGAGAGGGGGACTGAACAGGAGATGCTCCGGCAGGCGGGAAACCGGACCTCCTCCCCGGGGCCAGCCCTGCCTGTCCTGTGAGCAGACGCGGCCGCGACTTGGCTCCACTCTGCTGAAAGGAAACCAGAAACTCGGCTCATGGGGAGGTTCGGCCGAACAGGGAAGCTGCTGTCAGGCTCCCAGGCAGCAAAAGGCCAATCTGCTACTGTCTTCTGAGGCTGAGGTGACTGTCACATGCAGTCAGGCCCACGGCTGCCGTGACGGGTACCCCCTGACTCAGGGCTGCATTATAAGATGGGGGCCGTGTTTACAAGGCCCTGAAAGACCTGAGTCACTAGACCTCCCAGGACCAGCTACAGAACTCAAGTCCCCTCCTCGTGATTGACAGCATCACAGAAGGCTTCCAGAACCTTCTATATGTTACAAAGACATGTGTTGGGGGGAAGGACTCCTGACTAACTTCCAGTGACCGGGAGTAACCAGACCGCGCTCCCCCGGGACACGCGGAGACGAATCACAGAACAAAACAGATGAGGGGAGAGCTTGGCCAAGTCTAAACTCGTGGCTCTCGAGATGTAAAAATAACCTGGCTCTAAAGTATTCCCTCAGAAACACTCAGGCAGAGAGCCTCCAGCCTTCCAACATGACCCTGAAGTTCTACGTCCAGCTGGTTTCCCTGGGAGGGGACAGATGACAAACAAAGCCTGACACAGATATATGTATTTGCTGGCAGGCACAACTCTGCAGCTGACACGCCTTGGAAATTTTGGAGGCCTGTTTTGATTCAGGGTAAGGTTTCTGTCCGGTTTGCCAGATGGACTCTGAGCGTAGCTTCGTCCGACATTTGGGTTTAAACATCTAGACACACAGCCTGCGGTTGATACTGACCCTGAGACCAGGCACCCTGGCTACCCCCAAAGAAACTGTGGGCTGGCACACCCCCGTCCTTGCGCACAACACTTGGGGGTGTCACGGGGCACTACCGACGGCATGGCCTGCCCGCCCTAACCCACACCCTTCAGGGGAACAGGAGAAGTCCGGGGCCCGATGAGTTGTGGGCAGTCAAGACTCCTGAGCAGCCCACGTATGTATTAACACCGCTGAGCCTGCATGGTCGCCACCCAGCAGGGAGGGGCTGGTATGAGCCCCTGGCTCCTGGCCTGAAGACGAACCGGAGGGCACACCTGGCTGCGAGAGGGGGATGCGCCCCTCGAGCCACCTCAGGCATCCCCCCCGCCGTGGCCTGCCTTCCTCATCACTCCACCTGCAAAGGGGGAGGCCTCAGGCCTGACCTCCTCGTGGCCACGATGCCCCCTGAGGTCCCTCTGTCAGAAAGCCCCTGTGCTCCCAGGAGCCGAGGGCCAGTGCGGCATGCAGGTCAGGATCCCGGGCTTAGCAAAGCTCCTTAATAGATATCTTGGGCAGGTTATTCACTTCTGTGTACCTCAGCTTCCCCATCCATAAAACGGGGATCATAAGACAGGCTTGTTGGAAGGATTAAACACGTTAATGCATGTGAGATGATTAGCGAAGTGCCTGACACAGAGCAACTTGCTCGATAAATTTTAGCAAAACTACCTCAGAGCCACAACCCAGGTAAACATCCTTTCCTTTTCCCCCTCCACACCCTAAGTGAAGCCCCTCCATTCCTGAAACAGACATCCACCCACCTCCACGAGGAGCCTGAAGGGCCAGGCCCCGAGGTCACTATTCCCCGCCCCATGCTAAGCCTGAGACCTAGAAACGCTGAGACCCAGAAACACAAGAGCCCTTCAAAGTGTCCTGGGAAATGCCAGCAAAAGCAAGTTCACTGAGTCCCATGGCTAGTCCCCTGCTGTCACCCACACTAGGGACCCCAAGTTTAATTAGAATGAGAGGGCTTCCCTGGTGGCTCAGTGGTAAAGAATCCACCTGCCAATGCGGGAGACATGGGTTTGATCCCTGATCCTGGAAGATCCCACATGCTGCGGAGCAACCAAGCCCGTGCACCACAACTTCTGAGCCTCTGCTCTAGAGCCTGGGAGCCTCAACCACTGAGCCCACTCGCTGCAACAACTGAAGACTGTGCGCCCTACAGCCCGTGCTCCACGCCAGGAGAAGCCAGCAAGATGAGGAGCCCATGCCCTGAACCTAGAGAGTGGCCCCCGCTGGCTGCAACTAGAGAAAAGCCCATGCAGCAGTGAAGACCCAGCAGGGCCAAAAATATACAAAATCAGAATTAGATTGAGAGCCCCAAAAGGCTTCCGGCGGTGACCCCTGTAATGCCACTCTCTCCCCAAGTGTGGCTGTTTCCTAAAGGGCATCTTCAAGTCCTTCCTAAACTCCCTTTCATCAGACATACCCTGCAGAGCAAACTGGCTTCTAGCTCAGTAAAAGCTTCTACATCTGGTCAAAGGGCCAAGAACCATGATCCCTCCTGCATCACATGAGCTCTGGCCTCTACTGGGGATGAGAAACTTTCTGCAGAAAATCTGAACACTGATTACTCTAAGGACAAAAGGCAAGTCAGTGATCTGTGGTTCTTGTTTTAGTTGAATGTATTTTCTGGCATGCCTGAAGTAAAAAATGAGTACTGCTTACAACTGAAAATGGAACTGTAACTAAACAAAACAAGTTGTTTTTTAATTCTGTAGAGGCCTGGAAGGGGGACGAGAAGCTTGGCAGGTCAACCCTCTGCCCTTCCAGGCTCTTGCCACAGTGGATAATACTGAGGCCCAGACCCTTGTTACTTGACCAGCCAAGATCCAGGCATCCAACTGGACCCACGGCTATAGGACTCCGGGTCAGGAAGGGCCCTCAGAGGTGCCCCAGGGCTCAGTACAGGAAGAGCAGGTGGCCCCACGTCACACCTGGGGCTGCTGGTAGCCTGGGACCCAGAACAGCTGGCTGCCTTACTCCCAGATGCATGCCTTTCTTCCACAGTTCTTCCTCCCGAGTGGGAGCCATAAATCAAGAGATGTAAAGGAACATTAAAAAACCTCTGGCAGGAATAGCCACATCGGGTCAATTCGATGTTCTGGGTTATGAATCAAAAGAGCATGAGAATAAGATGGAAAAAACAAGACATGCTTTCCTGGTTACAAAGGAACAGAGCAGAAACATTTCACGGGGGAAGGACCTCAGAAAGACAGCCTGATGGGATGAGGCAGCCGCTGTGGGAAACCGCTGTCAGGACAGACCAGGGCCGCAGCTGCAGACCCGCTCCCCACCGCTTCCCCGAGGGGGATCGCTGGGGGCCGCGCCAGGCTGGCCGGACGCATGGGCTGGGGAACAGCAAGAGCAGAAGTCCTGGGGTGAGAAGGAACTCTGCGAGTTCAGGACCAGCCATGAAGTTGGTGCGACAGGAGCTGGTCATCGTGGTGGGGCTGCGGGGGACACCCCGAGTTTGGACCTGAGGCTGGGGTGACAGAACAGTGGCTGTCACTCCAAGTGCAAGGACTTGAGTCTGACCCTCCAGCGTCCTTCCAAGCCCAGTGCTAAGAGCACGGCAGGGACTGGACATGTGTACCTTGCTGACAAGTGAACTCAGTGAACAAGTGACTCACTCTGAATAAACCCTGGGGGTTGTTCATAATCCCTCCACCCCAAAATCTCAGAAGAGAAATCCTACAGAGAGAGGTAGGTAAGGAACAGGGATAAAGCATATGATAAACCATCCATCCGTCTGGACCGCAACACAGAGGACCCAAACAGTATCGGAGCCCTGACCCCTGGCCACGAGGGAGCAGCCGCTGTTTCGGAGCGAGCTGGACAGTCCCGCTGACGGCACTCACTCCTTGCTGTCTGAGCCTTGGCTGCACCCTGCTCAGCCCTGTGCTCTCCTTCCATCCCAAACCTGCCGTGATAGGTTTTGTATAATTATCTCAAGGTTGTAGGGAGCTTCCCAGGTGGCACTAGTGGTAAAGAACCTGCCTGCCAATGCAGGAGATGTAAGAGACTTGAGTTCGATCCCTGGGTTGGGAAGATCCCCTGGAGGAGGACACAGAAACCCACTCCAGTACTCTTGTCTGGAGAATCTCATGGACAGAGGAGGCTGGTGGGCTACAGCCCATAGGGTTGCAAAGAGTCGGACATGAGTGAAGCGACTTAGCACGCACGTGCAGGTTTTAGAAGTTACTTTAAACCACACGATTGCTCAGAACCTCGTATTTGCAGTCAGAAGCCACAATTCTGCCTGGAGAGTGGTGATCACTGTGGGGGGCACATGGCAGGGGGCTTCTTGGGTGCTGGTCCTGTTTTGTGCTTTGATCTGAGTTCTAGGCATGTTCACCTTGTGAGCATCTATAATACGTGTGTTTTGTTCCTGTTGTTGCTGTTGTTTAGTTGCTTAGTCGTGTCTGACTCTTTGCGACCCAATGGATTGTAGCCCGCCAGGCTCCTCTCTGTCCATGGGATTATTCAGGTGAGAATACTGGAGTGGGTTGCCATGCCCTCCTCCAGGGGATCTTTCTGACCCAGGGACTGAACCACACCTCCTGCGTCTCCTGCGTTGGCAGGTGGATTCTTTACCTCTGAGCCACCTGGGAAGCCAGTATGTATATACTATACATCCATTTTTTTAAAAAAGTGTAAAATACATACACTCCTGGTTTTGAGGGGAAGATTACCTGGCCTACAAAAACAAACAAACAAACATCCACGTTTGCCATGCAATTTTTAAACGGCTAGGAGTCCCCACGTCTTAGGGTGTACACCTGCTGGGCTAGACAGGCAGATTTAGACTCTGGAGTGTCATTTACAAAAGTTACCAAAGGATCAGAAATTTACTTCCATGGCTACGGAAGCCTGGATCCAGTAGGTCCAAATTACCATACCATATTTCCTAATGGAATGTGGGCAGGAGTTCCCACACTTGGTCATGCCAGCTACTCAGACAGGCCCGATGGTTAATGATCTTCTGTCCCCTTCTCTTACTTCAGCGTGTGGCTTGGGTTTACTGCAATGCCTGATGTCTGGGGGGGGGGGGGGTGGCGGTGAGTGGGGCCTCTGGGGTGCACAGAGGCCACTGTCCTGAAACCTGGAGGGGCCCCCCTTCTACAGGATTGGCCCATGTTGTTTTCTTTTATATGACAAATGCTCTGAAAAATCACTCTCAATTGTTCGTTCAAGGCTGGACTTAAACCCCATATTTCAAGCAACTGTTGCTAATGAAGTCAGATAAATAAGCTCAAGTCATGTCTGACTCTTTGCGACCCCATGGACTGTAGCCCACCAGATGCCCCTGTCTATGGAATTCTCCAGGCAGGAATACTGGAGTGGGTTGCCATTTCCTTCTCCAGGGGTCTTCCCAACCCAGAGATAGAACCCACATCTCCTGCATTGGCAGGAAGGTTCTTTACCAACTGAGCCACCAGGGAAGCCTGGACGTCAGATGAGACTTAAAAAGGTCATTAAGACAACTTGTAGCTCAATGTTGAAGAGACGGTCAGATGGGAGGGAACAGAGAGGACACATATGGGATCCTTGTCTGGACTGCTTACTTCACCTCCTGAGCTGCTAGTAAAACAAAATCAGGTGTGACAGGCTCCCTGGCCCCTGGCAGGGCTGGGCCATCCCCGGGAGGAGTCACACCTCTCCTCAGGCTCCCAGGCTAAGGCGGGTCTGCTGTTAACAGTTTTCCGAGCTCACATACTGCTGCAGGAATGTCCACCCAAGACAGGAAAACTGAAGACGCAGCCAGGCGTGCAGGTGGGCAAGTGTCCATCCATCCACTTGCTGGGTGACCGGGACCCTGGAACCAGCTTCCTCTTGCCCCGCCACCCTGCTCGCTGGCACCTAACAGAGTGTGGCTGTCCCACAGCAGTGGGGGAGGGGAGACCTGGGGGGGTGGCTGCAGGTCCAGAGTCCTGACCCTGGAAAGGGCAGGGAGCCCACTGATGCCTCCTCAGCAGCGAGCAGAGACTGAATCTGGAGGGGCTCTCAGAGAACATCCACCTCAGCCCAGAAACGCCGCCCAGTTCATTCAGGGAGTCGGAGCCCCAGCTGGTGGGGTAACACCACCACCGACCGCGGTGTGGCCCTGAACCCTTCACGGCCTGGGTTCCTCAACTGCAAACGGAGGAGAACGGAGTCTGGCTGTGAAGGTTAAATACAGGCGCTCAACAGACATCACAATGATTAAAATCACAGCCAAGGTCACCGAGAGCGGGGTCTTATCTGCCCTGGACAGGGGATGTGGCAGGGTGCCCAGATCGCCCTTCAGTGAAGGAGCGTGGCACAGTGGCTGGGGCTGCAGGGGGGCAGCCCTCAGCTGTCAGCCCCTTTGGGCACGGCCCCAGCTACACAGAGGCACCTTGCTGGTCATGCCCACCCGGAGAGGACCAAGGAGGGAGTGGTGAAGGCCAGGCCGTCTCACCCCAATTCGGGGCAGCTCTGAAGGGCTTTTCCAGCCCCAGACCCCCCTGGGGTCGGCCCAGGCTGGTCAGGCCCGCAGCGCAGCCGGGGCGTCCCGCTTGCCCACTCCTGCGTCCCCCGCCCTCCACACACACGGTCCCAGCAGTGTCCCCTAGGCCGCCCCCTGCACACTAGGCTCTGCCTCGGGGTCAGCTTCCCCAGTCACCCAGCCGGCGACGCGTGCTTCATCTGTGTCCTTCTTCCTTAGAAGGGGAGGAGAGGCCCAGTGTGCGGAGGACAGATGGCCACTGAGGAGGAAAAGGTGAGAGAGAACCCACTGGCGTGAAAACAACCCACAGCGGCGCCGTCCAAGTGCGAGGCCCGGACAAGGAACCCGACGGCGTCCTCTCAGCAGCATCAGCTCTCCTCGAGGGAGAAACACGCAAAGCGGCCGCAGAGGAACACGGCGGTAGGACCAGGGGCAGCAATGCCTTCCCGGGACCAAAGTGTCCCAAACCCACGAGACCAGGCCAAGGAAAATGCCAGAAGGGTCCTCAGTGATGAGCTGATCAATAACCAGGCGCTGAGGTGTCTTCAGACCCAAGGGTTCCCGAAGGTGGTCTTGGGGATTCACAAAGTCTTCCCACAAGGTCATGTCCAGGAAGGGGTCCAGGTAACCAACCGAAACATCAACTCCGCTTTGCTTCTGGCTAGAATTACATTGACTCTAACGGGGACCATTGCATTTCCCTGATTCTCTCTGGCACGAGCCCTGTATCAATAGATAATCTTTCCGTTGTTGAGTCGCTAAGTTGTGTCTGACTCCTTGCAACCCCACGGACTGCAGCACACCAGGCGCCCTGTCCTTCACTCTCTCCCAGAGTTTGCTCTAACTCATGTTATTTAGAAGTAAAATTTCATCTTTATTTAGTGTGTTGGACAAACAGAAATCTGTCAGATAACACCAGATCTAGAGACGGGAAAGGCATCTGCTGACGTGAGCCCCTCAACAGGCCAAGCTCCTCGTGCTATGGAGAAGGGGAGAGGCCTGGAAGGGGCTAGGGTGTGTTCAAGGTCCCACAGCAGGGCTGGGCCACGCCCTGACGGCCAGGAGGCATGTCCTCCTCGGCTGCGTGGCCGGTTCCTTAGAGCAGCTGGGAGCTCAGCTACCAAAGCTCTCCTATATGATGGGCACTAGGGCGCCCATCAGCGGAGGGTGACTAGACAACACTTAAAGGGCACAAATGTAGTCCACCCGCCCTGGGAGTTTGTCCCAGGCTAGGCTTGCAACTTGCAGTTGGCCTGAAGTCCACATGAGGCTGCTTACGTGACCAGAGCACATGCACAGAGGGTGACACCGAGTCAGCGCAACACGTGCTGATGTGGAACAGCCGCCAAGATGCGCCGTTGGGAGGGAAAGGCAGAGAGCAGGTGGACAGCAGGCCTGGCTGCGACCCACAGAGAGATACACGCACGTACTCACACGCCAGGATGCTAGGCTACAAACGGGTGGGAAGGAGACTAACGCGTCACTCCGTCTGTTTTTCTGTCTTTGGAGTTTTCTACATGTGACTCTAATGCTTAGTGAAAAAATAAATTAGATATGATACCCTCAATGTTTCATACAGTGGTAGAACAGGCAAAGTCAGAGGGCTAGAACACAGATTGTCCACTGCCAGGAGCTGGGAGAGATGAGGGATTGAGAAGCAACTGAGTTACGGGTGTGGGTTTCCCCTGGGGGTGATGAATAAATGCTTTGGAACTAGACAGGGGTGCTGTTTGCGCGACATGACGGAAGCGCTAAATGCCACTGCCTGCTTTTAAAATTAAACAGATCGATTTTATATTATAGGAAGTTATTCTTCATTAAAGAAAAAAAACATAAAAGTAAATAAATAAAGCAGGCTTTCACGTCTGTGCTTGGGAGGCAGCTGGGCAATGCTGGTTAGAAGAGTGGGAAGCGGGGCTTCTCTGGTGGTCCAGTGGTTAAGAATTCGGCTTGCAACACAGAGCACGCAGGCTCGATCCCTGGTGGGGGAACTAAGATCCCACATGCCACAGAACTAAGCCCTTGCGCTGCAACCACTGAAGGCTGTGCGCTCCGTGGCCCGAGAGCCACAACTAAAGCCCACACGTGGCAACGGAAGACTCCCCACGACACAACAAAGATTCCTCGTGCTGTAACTGAGGCCTGATGCATCAAATAAATAAATAAAATATATTTAAAAGAAGAAATAAAGCAAATTTCTTTTTTAAAAAGCATGTGACAATAGCACATTAAAATAATAATAATAATAAAGAGGAATGGGCAGGGAGGCCCAACTGTGGGGCTCAGACCTCACCTGTACCCAGTAGGCCCTGTGAGATGTGGGATCAGTCATCTAACCTCTCTGAGCCTCAGTTTCCAGGCTGGTGAAATGGGCTTCCTTCCTAAGCTCACATGAATAAAGTAAATAGGCCCCGAGGGCCTCTGCTCCTGCTGTCTGCCCTGCTGAGCATGCCCTTTCCCAGAGCAGACTCGAGGGTCACCCCGGCCTCCTTCAAGCCTAGCTCTAAAGCCACCTTCTCGATGGGATTTCCCCTGATCACTGGCTTGAAAACCAGAAACCTCCCTGGTTCGACTCCCTGCCCTGAGGCTCCATCCTCTCCACTTCCTGTTTCTCTCCCTCAAACCTGATTATTTATTTTGTTCATCTCCTGCCTCCCTCTCCTGCACCACCTGCTCTGGAGAAGTAGGGGTTTCTGTCTGCCCCGTTCATTACGTACGTCAAGGCAGATGTTCAGTAAATACGGGATGGATGAATGGATAGTGTTAGCTAATAGTTCTGCTATGATCTGGTGTGTGAACTTGCCTCCCTCCAAAAATAAAACCGTTGTTTGTTGTTTAATGATCTTGAAATTAAAAATTCAAGACAAATACTATATTTCACATATATGTGTAATCTAAAAAAAAACCAACACACACAGACACAAAAAACATCAACAGAGGTATAGCTACAGAGAACAAACAGGTGGTTGCCTGAGGGGAGGGAGGGTGGGGAGGAAAGAAATAGCTGAAGGAGGGTAACAGGTACTAAGTTTCAGTTGTGAAATAAACCAGTCATGGATATGAAATGTACAGTGTGGGGAATACAGTCAATAACAATGTAATATCTTCATATAGTGACATATTGTAACTGGACTGACTTGTGATGGTCAGAAATGTACAGAAATACTGAATCATGACATTGCATAATAGGAACTAACAGTGTTGTAGATCAATTATACTTCAAACTCATAGAAAAAGAGATCGGATTTGTGGCTACATCAGGGAAGGTGTGTGCTTCTTTGGGCTTCCCTGGTGGTTTAGACAGTGAATGAATGAATGAATGCATGAATCCACCTGCAATGCGGAAGACCTGGATTTGATCCCTGGGTTCGATCCCTGGGTTGGGAAGATCCCCTGGACAAGGGAACACCTACCCTCTTCAGTATTCTGGCCTGGAGGATTCCATGGACAGAGAAGCCTGGCAGGCTACAGTCCATGGGATTGCAAAGAGTCGGACACGACTGAGTGACTTACACTTCACTTCAGTGGTAGGTGGAAGGGGAGAGGGGGAATGGGACACGAAAGCAGTCAAAGGCATAAAGTTCCCAAGGATATAATGTACAACACGATATATAATATAACTAACATTGCTATATGTTGCATATGAAAGTTAAAGGAAATCCGGAGTTCTCATCACAACGAAAAAGTAATTTTTTTTTTTTTTTCAAAAAAGTAATTTTTTGAGATGAGATGAGATGATGGATGTTCACTAACCTTATTGTTATCATCACTTTATGATGCCTGTAAATCAAATCATTACATAAATCAAATCATCATGCTGAGGCTCTCCTGGTGGCTCAGTGGTAAAGAATCCTCCTTCCAACGCAGGGAACAAGGGTTCGATCCCTGGTCGGGAAAGACCCCGCGTGCCCCGGGGGGGACAACTGAGCCCGCGTCACAACTGCTGAGCCCTCGCTCTAGAGCCTGTGCTCCTCAACAAGAGTTGCCCCAGCTCACCGCACCTAGACAGAAAGCCCAAAAGCAGCAACGAAGACTCAGCGCTGCCAAAAATAAATAAATAAATAAATTTGCTTAAAAATTAAAAACCTTTTAAAAAGCAAAAACTTAGAAATCTTTTTTAAAAACTACTATGCTGTGTGCATCTTAGACTTATACAATATTGTGTGTCAATTACATCTCAATAAAACTGGAAAAAAATACAACAGCTTAAACTAAAAAAAAAAAAAAAAAAAGCCCACAGTATTTCCAGAGAAAAGTATTATCCCCAAGGAGGGGGATTTGCAGAGGAGAAGAGATGGCTCACAATGAGAGGCCGCTACATGCTCTAAAACATAAACGCCGAGTAAACAGCCAGCCTGACCTCTGACTGCCCAGGGTGGTGTGAGCGCTGCTCCTGCGAGGCTCTCATGAGAAGCAAGAACACAGTGCCCGTGCCTCGGACACATCCCTCCAAGCACCTCGGGACAGAATCATTCATTCATGCAGGATGGGGCAGACAGCAGCCAGCCAGTCACCCTCCCTGTGCAGGGCCTTCCCTGCCCCCCACCAAAAGCCTTCATACGGGGAAACGGTGACCTCAACTACGCACAGTTCAAAAATGAAAAACTAAAATAAAATATTGATACCATGCATAAAATAAAATGAGAAACTACTGTACACCTCAGAGAACTCAACTCTATGCTGTGCGGCGATCTAAATGGGAAGGCGACCCAAGCAAGAGGCATACATGCAGCTGATTCTCTTTGCACAACAGCAGAAACATACAACACTGTAAAGCAACGATACTCCAATCGCAAGTAATTTAAAAAAATAAATAAAACTCAGGCTCTTCTAGTTAGCACTTCTGTGAGATGGCTACATCGTTACTCAACAGGATGCTATCTCTGCTTTTCTGCTGCCTCCAAACTCTGCATGGAGGAAAAAATAAAAGCTGAAGCCAGCAGTCTCCGAGAGTTTGTGGCTTTAAAAAGAGAATAAAACAAAACCTGCAAGAGGAAGAAAAACCAACAAAGAGCATCTTCCATTCTCTTAGGAGCCACGACTGTGGGTGTAACCTGGCTGCTGGCTAGTAGTCAGGGTAGGGGTGCTGAGTTGGAAGGTGCCGAATGCACGGGTCTCCAATTTCCCAGAACGTCAGGAGCAGGGCTGGCTTGTGAAAAATGCCAACTGCTGGGCCCCATGCCAGAGTTTCTGATGCAGTAGGTTTGGGGTGGGGCCTAAGAATTTGCATTTTTAACTAGTTCCCAGGCAAAAGGACGCTGCAGGTTCAGACTACACTTTGAGAAGGACGGCTCTAGAACAAAGCCTTCCATGTCAGAGTTTCACCTCCCTCTGCTGAACACAGAACGTGCAGGCAGACACACGTGCACACAGGGACCCGCAGAGAGCCCACGCCCAACCACTGGTCCTCTAATAGCCAGGCTCCCCTGGCACAGCCAGCAACTGATGGAACGAACCCTCAGGGGTACATGGACCTTCTAAGAAGCCCATTCAGGTCCCGCCTGAGCCAGTCACTGTGACAGGTTCTAAGTCACTCCCGAAACCCCTGAAATCCAAAGTCACAGATTTCCCTTTTTGCGGGGACCAGTCATGAGCAATCCTGCCCTTCGCACATGGGTAACCACCAGCAGCAAGATCCGCTTTCTGCCTAGTGATGATCTCAAGTCTCTTTTCAAGTTTCAGAAGAAGCAGCTGAAAGAGGAAGTTAAAAAAAAAAAAAAAGACAGGCGCACTCAAGGGGAGCGACAGCATCCCTGGTGGGGGTAGGGGGCGTTTCCCCCTAATGCCCAAATGCAGGGACCCCGTCACTCGCTGTGGGCAACCACGCCAGCCTCTCACTACTCACCAAAGTAATCGGCCTTTGGGTGAGCATCCATCTCCCGCTCCAGACGCTGGGTGAGGGCTTCTAACTTCAATTCGGCGGCCGTGGGTCCAAGCTCAGGGCCCGGGACGAGCGTCTGGCAGGGTAACCTCACTCTGGGGGAACTTGGCGTCTCTGGGAGCACAGGCCCCAGGCTGCCATCAGAGGCCCAGCTGGAGGCACCTTCTTTACAAGATAACTCAGGCAGGGTGGACATCACTGGATGGACAAGGCTGTTGGGGCTGAGCTTGGGACCAACGCCAGGATCTGTACAGCCAGGCTTGGGACCCAGCCCAGGGAGGGCACCCGTCTGCATATGGTCCATGCTGGCTGGCGAGGATGAAGGGGCAGAGCTAGAAAGGTAAGATTTGGGCCCATCTTGGAACCAGGGTTGAGGGTCCACAGTGGGTTTGGGCATCGTGCCTGAAATCTCACTCCCTACCCCCGAGTTTGTTCTGGGAAGAGAGCCTTGACTGGGCCGGTTCAGGGCCAGAGGCGCTGAGAAAGGGGTCCTGGGCTGAGCAGACCTCGGGAGGGCCCCATTCTCTGGGCCAGGGGAAGGGAGGCCAGGGCTCACTCGCTGGGAGGAGGCGGTGGTCCAGACCCCCGCTGGCTTCTCGCTGTTGCCTCCTCCAAGCCCACCATCCTGGCCACTCTGCAAAGACCTGCCAGAGCCTGGGGAGAGCTGTTGGTACAGGTGAGGATCCCTGGAGGGCTTAGACAGCAGTGGGTCGCTCCCTGGGGTCCCAGACCACGTACTTCCTACACCCAGCCTGATGCCAGGGGACACTCCCGGGTCGTCGGCCCACTTGGGGCCTGCCAAGGACAGGTTGTCGTAATAGTCTCCGTGGGTGAGGCAGGAGGGATCCTCACAGGGGCCCGGCCGATGGAAAGCAGACATCTCAGAATTCGCCATGCTCTCCTTGGACCCACAGTCTTGGCTGCCTTGCCTCGAACCCCGGACGTACAGCTTGGCCCTCTGCTCCTGGGGTGGGTACGAGGGCTGCCCAGGCGCCACGGTGATGGTCGTCCCAGGGGCCACGGTTGAGGCAGCGAGAGGGGGCTTGGCAGCACCGTCCGCGGCCAGCTTGCTGCCCCCACCAGCTTCCCGGTGGGCCGGTGGGCCCAGGCGTCCCCCACCGTTAACGGGACCCCGGCTCGCCCTGGGCAGGGTCTCCTCCTGTAGGAGCTGCTGCTGCTGCTGCAGGTGGATTTTGGCCATCTTGGTAGCAAACACCCTGCGTGTTTCCTCAAACTCCGGGTTGTTGCCTGCACCCTTGTCCACTCGGAAGAGTCCATCTTTGGAGGCCTCGTACATGTTCAGGTCCTCAATGAACTTACTGGCCTCCAGGCCCAAGTCGTCATACTTATCCATGTTGCTGACCCGGCCTAGCCTAGTTGAGTGCGTGGAGCTGGGGCGGTGGGGGTCCTGGCAGAGGGCGGACACTCAAGTCCAGCCCAGGACAGGTACAGCCTTCCACCTGCCCAGCATGAGAGTCATGACCCAGGGCCTTAGAGTCCAGCAGATGCTGAGGCCTCAAAGTCACTTGGGCCAAATTTGCTTCCAATTCCCCTTCCCCTCGGAGGTGTCCGCGTGGGGGCGGCTGGCGGCGCTTGGCTGTCCGAGCTGGCTGTGAGTTCTTTTCTCGGTTTCAAATCATAAAACGTAAAAGAAATACGGAAAAAGAAAAAAAAAAAATCACATCCTCCTTAAGCAACCAAACTCAAGACACCCACAAGAGGCAGCAGCCGCTGGACAGGAGGGAAAGTTGCGCAGAGAGCAGAGAGCAGAGGGCCCAGGACCGGCCCGGCCGGAGCGAAGGCGCGGCGGCGGGAGGCGCGAGCACGTACCGGGCGCTCGGTCCTCCGCGGCTTCCCCCGGTGGCGCGGAGCTGCGATCGTGGCCGGCGCGGGGACGGATCGGGGATCGGGATCCGGGGCACACGGGCCGGCCGGGCCCCGGCGGGAAGTTCACGGCAGCCGGGCGGTTGGTCTATTGTCCGATGGCGGCGGTGGCTGGGCGCGCGCGAGCCGGAGGGCGGCGGGACGCGGAAGTGAGTGCGCCGGACGCAGTCCCCGCCGCTCGGTCGCCGGCCGGGCACGTCGCGGGCCTGCTAGGAGGCGGAGGCGGAGGCAGCGGCCGAGGGGCGGGGGCGCGGGAGAGGGGCGGGGTCGGCGCGCGCGGCGGCGGGCGCCCCGGGGCAGGCCCGAGCCCGACTGGGCTGGGGAACCTGGAGGTGTGGCCCGCGCGCCTCTTTCAGCTCTTGAGCGCGGGACCGCCCCAGGAGAAGTCCGGCCCTGCTCCGGTCCTTGGGCAGAGCGGGGCGGAGGCCACTCCGCGGGGATCGCTGGCAGGCGACCTGGACGGCTTGCGTGGACCCGAGACATGCCGCTTGAATTTTGCGGGAGTCCCGAGGTCGCACGCTCCTCGTCCCACTGTGCCTCGGTGTCCCGAGTGGAAAGTCAACCCCTTGTGCCGGCTTGGCCCCGGCAGTGCCCTCGCCCCTACACAAGGTGCAGGATTGGCGACCCACGGAGTCACCTGAGGGCTGGCCCAAGTCCCCTTGGACAAGTAGGGAGACTGAGGCATCGAGGGAGAAGGGTCCAAGATGCCATCATGACTAGCGAAGCGTGCATGGGTGCCTAGGTCCTCTGAAAGGGGGTTAAAAGGCACATTGTTGCCCGGAGGGAGCGTCCTAAGTCCCTCTGTTAGGTCATAAAATCACGTGCCCTGCTGGCTCATTATTCATGGTCGGATTTCTGATCTCCCAAGTAGATCTGCAGGACGCTGGGGGCGCCAGGCCTGCCTCCTGGGCACCCTAGCAAGGCCCACCACTCCCTGCACTACCTCCTAGGTGACCCTGGAGAGGTTTCATTTCCCAGAGAGCAGATACCGTGATCCTAAGGCCGATACCAGACCAGTCAGTTCCCTGGTAACCCTCAGTGCTTACCAGGGGCTTGGACTGAAACCGACCCCACAACGGCCTTCCTGCTCTGGCAGGGTCTGCCTCCCCGCTGCAGGTCTGACTGGGGAGTCTTCCCTGCCACTAGCTGCAGGAGCTTCCTGGTGTCTGCCCAGAGCTGGCCCTTGAACTTCTCCGTGGCTCATCTTACCATCTCTGCCAAAATAACAGTCTCTAGAACCCTTCTTTTTCGGCACCCTCTTTATTTCCTCATCAGTTCTGATCACTATTTATATTTATCTGTTTACATGCGGTTTTTTGGTGGGTGGTTGGTTTTCCACCCCATTAGACCATATCTGTATGCCCAGTATCTATATGTCACAGTACCTAATGGTTGAATAAGTGAATTAGTGAATCTATTTGCCAGCATTGTGACAAGGAGCAAATAATGCAATACACGTGACAGTGCTTTGTACTCTGTAAATCCAAAATGTGGTTCATGGGCAGGTAGACAACCTC
Source organism: Bubalus bubalis (assembly GCF_019923935.1). Lineage (NCBI taxonomy): Eukaryota > Metazoa > Chordata > Mammalia > Artiodactyla > Bovidae > Bubalus > Bubalus bubalis. The sequence goes on from NC_059177.1 coordinate 53,579,765, forward strand.
ACATGCAGATGACATCATGCTAAGGGCAGAAAGCGAAGAGGAACTAAAGAGCCTCTTGATGAAGGTAAAAGAGGAGAGTGAAAAGGCTAGCTTAAAATTCAACATTCAAAAAATGAAGATCATGGCATCTGGTCCCATTACTTCATGGCAAATAGATGGGAAAACAATGGAAACCGTGGGAGATTTTATTTTCTTGGGCTCCAAAATCACTGCAGATGGTGACTGCAGCCATGAGATTAAAAGATGCCTGCTTCTTGGAAGAAAAGCTATGACAAACCTAGACAGTGTATTACAAAGCAGAGACATCACTTTGAGGACAAAGGTTCATATAGTCGAAGGTATGGTTTTGCCAGTAGTCATGGACAGGTGTGAGAGTTGGACCACAAAGAAGGCTAAGCGCCAAAGAATTGATGCTTTCAAATTGTGATGTTGGAGAAGACTCTTGAGAGTCCCTTGGACAGCAAGGAGATCAAACCAGTCAATCCTGAAGGAAATCAGCCCTGAATATTCATTGGAAGGACTGATGCTGAAGCTGAAGCTCTAATATTTTGGCCACCTGATGCGAAGCGCCAGCTCCTTGGGAAAGATGCTGGGAAAGATTGCAGACAGGAGGAGAAGGGGGCAACAGAGGATGAGATGGTTGGATGGCATCATTGACTCAATGACATGAATTTGAGCAGACTCCAGGAGATGGTGGCAGACAGGGAAGCCTGGTGTGCTGCAGTCCATGGGGTCGCAAAGAGTAGGACAGGACTGAAGGGCTGAACTGAACTAATAGGAGGTACAGAGAGTCAGCTGAGAGTGACCTGGGGATGCGGCTGCAGGGAACTGGCTGTTTAGGGCGGTGAAAGTGTGAATGGACTGAAGAAGAATGCATGATGGAAGCATGAAGCCTCCCCCTGTGCTCCCCACCCCCACCTCCACTCCCACCCGAGATCCTGGCCCTGAACTGCAAGGAGGCCAGCCAGCACAGAGCACGTGTCTCTGCAGCCGAGGTTCCATTGCACAGATGTGGGTGTGGAGTTGGGTCTAACCAGGGCTGCCTTTTGCCAAGTGAGCGCAATGTAACTAGAGGCACAAGAGAGTCACTGTCTCTTCTGCCTAGAACTGCTCCACAGATATGCCTCTGACTCCCGCCTTTACAGCCCTCAGGTCTCCACTCAACGGTCACTTCCCTGGGAAGTCTGCCTGCCCCCTCTCCATCCCCAACCCCACCTGCCCCCACAGTGACCAGCTGGCTCCTCACCAGAATGCAAACATCACGAGGCCCCAGATCTCTGCCCATTTTGTTCATCACAATAGCCCAGGAAACCAAAACACTGCCTGGGGTGGGGTAGGATCCCCAGATGCTTGATAAATGAAGCCCGAGTCACATCAGAAGAGGAAGTACAGGGTTACCATCCACAGAGAGAAGGAGTTAACTGGACTTCGGAACTCCCTGGTGGTCCAGGGGTTAAGAATCCGCCTGCCAATGCAGGGGACTCGGGTTTGATCCCTGGTCCAGGAAAACCCCACATGCCGCGGGGCAGCTAAGCCTGTGCTCCTCAACAAGGGAGGCCCCGGCAGTGAGAAGCTCATGTCCCGCAACTAGAGAAAAGCCCATGTGCAGCAAGGAGATCCAGCACGGCCAAAAATAAATCAGTAAAACCACTAAATGAATAAATAAGCTATAAAGACATGACCATAGTAATTAAATTAACAACAACAAAATAATTCCATGGACTTCACAATGACCCAGATTCAGAGAAGCAGTTCGGAGAAGAATACAGAGGAGACTGTATTCCTCCTCTTGTAACTGTGTGTGTCACTACAAACCTTCTGCAGATCTTGTTTGATCACCTTGTACCAGATATTTGATCTGCCTCGGAGACCGTATATCTTGCCAGGCAAGAGTATGACTACATAGAATTGTTCATGTGTGTGTCTGAACGTATACGGGAACGTATTGGACTGAAGAGTATCTGTTTGCATGCCTACATATATGTTTTTTATATAAGCGTGTATAAAGAATCATTGACCAAGAGGCATTTGAAAAACCCTCGTCCAACAGGCTAAAGGCAGTAAACGGTGCTCAGACAGCCAATGAATTACCGGAGGGCCCAGGAGGCAAAGGGCCCCCATCCTTGGACGGAGCCCTGCTTATTTTGCAGTTAACTGAAAGGGCCTTTCTGTCCCTTTTGCTGGGCTACAGGGAATGTCCCAGCACACAATGCGGTGAGTGTCCAAAGCTGGAGGGCTACTTCAGGGAGAGCTCTGAAAAGAATCTTTGTATTTCAGCCAGGCGGATGGATGAAGAACTAAGAACCCAGGTTCCTCTGAGCTCTTTCCATCCCACGGATGCCTCAAGCAGGCCAGGAAACCCTGGCCCTTCCAAAGCTGTTTCCTGAACCTTAGGCTTTCTCTCTGGTCCCAAGTTTCACTGTGGAACTGTCCCATGAATGGAGAGAAGCAGCTTCAATAAAGGCCCTTTCCTGGCACTACTAACGAGCCTGTGTCTCGTGACTGTCCGCCCTGGAAAGCTGCCCAGGCCAGACCCAGACATGAGGACCATGATCTTGCCGTGCGTGTGCTACCGGCGCCCACTCTTGACCAGTCTCAGCCCCACACCCCGGGCCTTCCGCTGCACAGGAAGGCCCAGCTGCAGGCATGTGCCTGGCCACAGGGCCCCACGTGGCTCCCCACAAGGCTCCCCACACACCCATGGGGGAGGGAGGCTGCCCCCTGGCCCTGGCCCAACCCCTCCCGGGCCATCTGCTCAGAGTGCAGTGAAATATGTTTAGCAGAACACAGTGAACTGGAGTGCTGATTTTTGAATCAGCACCAATTTTCTGCTTACTCCTTTTGTGTGTGTGGTTGTTACATAAGTAATACAAGCATACAGCTTCAAGTTCAAAAGGTGCAAAAGAGCACACGTGGTGAAAGCAGTCTCTGGTGCCCCTGCAGACACACCCTGTGACCAAAGTACACAGGCATGTTCTCTTCTTTCTTTTTTTAAAAACATAGAAAGTAAAAGGGCACTACCCTTTGCTTTTTGCATTTAACAATACTCCTGGAAACCTTTTCACATCATTTCACATGCAGCTGGCTCGTTCTCTTAGAGGGCTAACATTTCTTTCTTTGGGTGAGTCATGGGTTTCTTAACCAGTCTCCTGTTCACAGACATGTAGGCCGCTTCCAGGTTTTAGCTATTACATATTCTGTGGCTACGGCTGACTTATAAACCGTATCACACCTGTGCAAGCAGGGCCCTGGGATAAACACCCACGAGGCAGGCATACTCTTGAGAACTCCACCATACTGCCTGGGTTTCTTTCGTCACCAAGAAGCCCCGCCTCGCTCTCTGCTGGTTACTGTCTCAATGGAGTCAGAGTTAGAACCGTTGATGAGTCATAGCAAGAACAACAATTATGAAAAGCATCGTAGCACCTACGCTTTGCCCAGCACCATTCTCTACACTCAGTATATGTTACAGTATATGTTGATTGCTCATAACAGGTCATGAGATAGGGTCTATTCATGCCCTCCTTTTAAAAAAAAAACAACCTATTTTATATTGGAGTATCACTGACTAAAGATAGAAGGCAAAAAGAGAAGAGGGCAGCAGAGGATGAGATGGTTGGATGGCATCACCAACTCAATGGACATGAGTTTGAGCAAACTCCAAGAGACAGTGAAGGACAGGGAAGGCTGGCCTGCTGCAGTCCGTGGGGTCACAAAGAGCTGGACACACAACTGAGCAACTGAATAACCACAAGGCCTGGTTAACAATGTTGTGACACCTTCAGGTGGACAGCAAAGCAACTCAGCCATACATATATGTGTGTCCATTCTCCCCTAAACTCCCCTCCTGTCCAGGCTGCCACAGAACACTGATATTACACCCTCCTTTATAAAAGCAAGGAAATTGAGGCACAGGGGAAGGAAGGAACTTGCTTGAAGTTCCACAGCTAGGAGGCATCTGGGATTGGAACACAGGCAGCCCAGCTCTGTGACACGTCACCTCTCATGACAAAATCTTCTAAGTAATCACTTGGCTACTAAAGCTGCTTCCAGCGTGTGTGTATCAGTGGGTGCTTGCCTGCAAAGCCCAAATGGGAGCTGTATCTTCTATTTTCAACATCACCATGTACCCAGAAGGAGGCTGGACCAGCTTGTGCACTCCGTGAGGGCAGGGACCAGCTCTGCCCTGTTCACCCTGGTATCTTACATGCTGCTCAACTAGTTACTGTTGAATGACTGAATAAATATTATCCTGGATAATAATACTGCTAGGGGACTTCCCCAGGCTCCCCAGGTGGCCCAATGGTAAGGAATCCTCCTGCCAATGCAGAAGACTCAGGAGACGCAGATTCGATCCCTGGGTGGAGGAGATGCACTGGAGGAGGACACGGCAACCCACTCTAGTATTCTTGCTGGAAAATGCCATGGACAGAGGAGAGGAGCCTGGTGGGCTACAGTCCATAAGGTCGCAGAGAGTGAGGCTGTTGTTGAGTCGTGTCTGTCTCTTTGTGACCCCGTGGACTGCAGCACGCCAGGCTTCCTGTTCCTCACCATCTCCCAGAGTTTGCCCAAGTTCCTGTTCATGCCATCCAGCCATCGCATCCTCTGACGCCCTCTTCTCCTTCTCCCCTCAATCTTTCCCAGCGTCAGGGACATTTCCAATGAGTTGTCTGTCTGCATCAGATGACCAAAATACTGGAGCTTCAGCTTCAGCATCAGCAAGAGTCAGATACAAGAGAGCAATTGAGCACACGCACACACAAAGGGGACTTCCTGGTGGCCCAGTGGTTAGGATTCCATGTTCCCAACTGCAGGGGGTGTGGGTTTGATCCCTGGTTGGGAAACTAAGATCCCGTAGGCTGAATGGTGTGGCCCCCCCAGAAATTATTTTTTGAATGCTAGTAATAGCTGATATTTGGAGAAGGCAATGGCACCCCACTCCAGTACTCTTGCCTGGAAAGTCCCATGGACGGAGGAGCCTGGTGGGCTGCAGTCCATGGGGTCGTGAAGAGTCGGACACGACTGAGCGACTTCACTTTCACTTTTCACTTTCATGCATTGGAGAAGGAAATGGCAACCCGCTCCAGTGTTCTTGCCTGGAGAATCTCAGGGACGGGGGAGCCTGGTGGGCTGCCATCTATGGGGTCACACAGAGTCAGACACGACTGAAGCGACTTAGCGGCAATAGCTGATATATACGGAGCACCAGCTAAGAGTTTGCCATAAATTATCTCATTTAATCCTCACAACGGCTCTCTGAGATAAAGTCCATCTTTACTTCCATTTTACAGATGGAAAAACAGAGGCTCAGAGAGGTTGAGTAAGTTGCCCAAGGACACACAGCTGGTATTAACAGATGAGTTGGGATTTGATCCCTGGATGTCTGCTCCCTGCCTCGAGTGATTTCTGAGTGACGCCTGAGGTCCTGTCTGCACCTAAATTTGTGAATCCACGAATTTCCCACTTAGGAATTGACCTCCACTGGATGCAGCCTGAAGATAAGAGCCACACGGTCTTTAAAAAAAAAAATTAAATAAACTTAATTTTTAGAGCAGTTTTAAGAGTAGAAAGAACACTTTTGTGTACTCCAAGTACAATTTTCAGTTTCACAGAAATACTGAGTGGAAAATACAGAGATTTCCATATGCTTCCTGACCCTACACACATAGCCTCCTCCTCCATCAACATCCTGACCAGAGTGGTATGACTATTACAATCAATGGATTTATGTTAACACATCACTATCACCCAAAGTCCATAGTTCACCTGAGGGTTCATTCTTGGTGTCATACAGACTATGCATTTGGACAAATGTAAAAGGATGTGTATCCACCATTATAGTATCATACGGAGCAGCCTCAGTGCTCTAAAAGTCCTCTGCCAGCTCATCTCTCTCTCTCCTCTAAGCCCTGAAAACCACTGATCTTTTTCTGTCTCCGTAGTCTTGCCTTTTCTAGAATGTCATATAGTTTCAATCCTTTCAGACTGGCTCTTTCACTGAGTAAGTCTCATTGAAGCTCCCCCCATGGCTTTTCATGCTGTAGAGTAAATAGGTTACAGTTTGTATCTGGGGGGAGGAAAAGCTAAGAAAGTTTAAAGACAGAAAAAAGAAAGACAGCTAAAACTGAAGCAACTGAGTCTGTGGTCTACCTGAAAAAACCAGGGGCGAACAGAAGCAGAAAGACGTCTGTCTACCCCAGGGCCTCCCGAGGAGCTGCCAGCCCTTTACACAGGGCCCCGGGCTCCACTTTAATCACGGTCTTCAGGTGAAGGGAAACAGAGAAGCACCGACAAGAATGAGACTAGAAGGCGTGTATCACAGCTGCATGCCTCTGTCCCTTTAGCAGCCATGTTGCCCATACCAGCTACAAGGAACTCATTTAAAAAAGAAACAAATCCTGCTGGGGGCACAGGTTCGATCCCTGGTCAGAGAACTAGATTCCATATGCCATGTGGCATGGCCAAAAAAAATAAAATCCTGGGGGAGGGATAAATTAGGAGGTTGGGATTAAGATGTATACTTAGTCGTTCAGTCATGTCTGACTCTTTCTGACTCCATGGACTATAACCTACCAGGCTCCTCTGTCCGTGGGATTCTTCAGGCAAGAATACCGGAGTGAGTTGCCATTTCCTCTTCTGGGAGATCTTCCTGACCCAGGGATCAAACCCTCGCCTCCTGTGTCTCCTGCATTGGCAGGCAGATTCTTTACTTGAGCCATCAGGGATTAACATATACGCTCTACTATATAAAAGCAGATAATCAACCCGACCTGCTGTACAGCACAGGGAACTCTCAACACTCAGTAATAACCTCTATGGGAAAAGAATCCAAAAAAGAATAGATCGGCGATGGACAGGGAGGCCTGGCGTGCTGCGATTCATGGGGTCGCACAGAGTCAAACACAACTGAGCGACTGATCTGATCTGATCTGATGTCTATATCTAACTGAGTCAGGCTGCTGTACACCTAAAACACAACATGTAAAGCAACTACATTCCAGTATGAAATAAAAATTTTAAAAATTAGTCCTGTGGTCATGTTATGAGTGTGGAGTTTTGTGTGAGTTTAAGCATGTTAAACATACTAACATACTATTTCATTACATGTAAATATTTAAAATATGCCACAAACTTTGAACTCTATTCTGATGTTATTTGTTTTCAAATATACTGGGAGCCTCAACAAATCAAAGCAGCCAGGACCTCTCTTGACCTTACGAGGCGCCATCCGCTGGGGATCTGGGAAAAAAGAAGTTTAAAAACAGCGTGTGTCTCTTTGTTGTTCAGCCCCGTCCCTGAAGAGAGGATCGGAATCTGGAACAGGCTGATGAAGGATTTAGGACACGGCACGGGGTTCCAGCGGGAACAGAGCGGGAGGGGGCATCCAGCCCATCCCAGGGCTGGCCCTCTGTTCTGTGGGCTCCAGAAATTTCCATTGCTGCTGCTAAGTATCTTGTCTTCTTTGTGAGACTGGAGATCCACAGTTGTAGGTAAATGAGATGCTCAATTTTTGTTAAGCAAATGAATTTCATGATCAAGGACTTTCCATTTGCAGAGCGTATTTGAATATAAGGATAAGATATGTATTTGTCTCTCGTGTAAAAGATGCCTGGGGTGTGAAGGATGGTGCTCAGTCAGGGGGCCGCCTCAATCCTCTCCTCTCTGCTCATCACAGACGTTCCATTGACTCCTTGGGCCACGTGGTAATCACCACCGAACCCAGGTCCCGCCTGCTGGAGTCCAGGCCACCATAGGAAAACTGACTCCACTGTCTCTGTCTCAAACTCTAATTCTTGGGAAGAAACTCTGATTGGCCCGAGGTTAGGTCAGGTGATTCCCCAGCTCACTCACTGTTGTCGAGGGGTGGCCATTGTCCTGTATTAACAAGGGCTCTGTGAACTAAGTAGACACCACAAACAGGGAGGGGAAATGCCACGACCCTCCCAGTCTGCTCTAGAAGGGAGGGAATAGGATTTTCCGTGGCCCTTCGTCAGCTCATGGAAAGACTCTGGGTAGAGAAGCACATGTCCTTCACTCAAAGCTGTGAGCGAATAGGCATCATTTACTTCTCAGCCAATTCTTTGTGTTGCTAACAGTGAGGCCCTGGAGCTGATGGAAACTTAGCCTTTTGGTTATTAGCCTACCCACCACACCCCCACTGCTAACACACATACGCGGCTCACAGCGGAGTAAAGGGGGACATGATAGTCCTCTGCACAATAGAGGCGCAGACATTTTCAGGAAGTGTGTTAGGGAGGTATGGTAATACTTAAAGGGAGATCTGAAGCCTGAGAAAAAGCCAAGCCCTCAGACATCAGGCGAACGTTCCTGCAGAGGGAAGGTGGCGCCCAGCCCTGGGGCAGTAGGGCCAGTCAGTGTCGCTGGAACCCAGGGAGGACTGGGAGAGGGGTGCTGAGCCTGGCAGGGCTGGGGCAGAGGAGAGCTTTCATAGCTGAATTTGGCCTTGAGTGTTGTTAAAGCGGGGCTTCCCGGGTGGCAGAAGTGGTAAAGAAGCCGCCTGCCAATGCAGGAGACATAAGAGATGCGGGTTCGATCCTTGGGTTGGGAAGATCCCCCTGGAGAATCCCACAGACAGAAGAGCCTGGTGGGCTACCGTCCATAGGATCGCAAAAAGTTGGACACGACTGAAATGACTTAGCACGCCTGTGCATTGTTAAAGCAAGTAGTGATTTGGACTAAAAACAGTGGACGGCCTCGAGATAACTCGGGAGATTGTGGATGGAGATGCGGGAGGCAAGGAAAAGGAGAGAACCGAGGAGAATTCCTGTTTCCCATTTGAGCAATTGGAGGGTTGGGTGGTGGGTGATGCTCTTTTACTGGAGGGTAACAGGGTTGGAGGGAGAAGTCAAGAGAAGAGGCGAAGAAGCCAGCTGAGCAGCCAGAAGGGAGGTCTGGCTGGACGTTAGGTCTGGAGTCACTGGTGTTGGAAGTCGTGGGCCTGAGGGAGCTCACCTGGACAGAGGGTGGGGGGTGGCGTGTCGCTGGAGGACACATGGCCCAGGACCAGGTCTTGAAGTGCTCAGAGCGAGGCAAGGGCCAGAGGAGGAGACCGAGGCAGAGTGGCCAGGGAGCTCCCAGAAGAGGGGAAGGAGTATGTGATGTTAACAGGAGGGTCTATCCCTGTCGTGGGTTTGCACCTTGGAGGTCACTGGCGGGGCAGTTGCTGAGAAGGCCCATGGCTTCCCCTGGTGTCATGGGGACATGGGCTGGCTCTATTTCATTTGGGTAATAAGGAAGTGGGTGATGCCAGGGCAAAGGGTTTGGGCACCTTTGAGCTGTGTTTGCAGAGCAACGTGAAAAAGGAAAACAGTGCCTGTGACATTTACATCAGCCAGCATGGCTGGGGTGTGAGCCGGGAGGGCAGCCTGAGAAACTGTGAACTGGGGACCGGAGTGTGAAGCCGCTCCCCGTCGCCACCCCCCCGCCCCACCCCCAGGAGGAGAAGGGCCCAGCCACGTGGAGAACCTGAGCCCTGCAGACAGGAAGGAGGAGCGCCCTGTTTATTTCTGTCTGCCTGATTTCACGTCTGCTGACATCTTCACACCCACCCCGCCTCCCCTTCTTGAAGCCTCAATGGTTTAGGAGCTAAAAATGTAGCCCTGAGGCCAAAGCTATGTGTCATGCTCGGTCAGTTTGGCACAAGCAGCCTACCGGGGAACTCAAGACGCGAAATACGGAGAAGTAAAAAGGTTCACGATCCTCTAAACCTATACAAACACAAACCCCCGAAGATGGAAAAGATGTACCCCACGCCCTCCGAGTGCGGGGACCGAAAGATGGAACAGGCGTCCACCGGGCACCCAGCACATCTGAGGGCTGGCTGGAGCCCCTGTTTCTTTTTCCTGTCAAAACAACTGGGCCTTTGGTGTTGAAAATGATTTCACAGTTTCATTTCCTTCGAGGACACCCAGCTCTCATTGATGTGAATATGCTTCATGGAAATTCCTACCGCAGCGGGCTGGCTCTCCTGGGTGACCTTCATCCTAGGCGAGCAGGAGCCATCCTGCAGCCCCACCCACTGGAGGGCTGACCAGGCTGGGATTCCCCAGACCCCAGGCTTCTTCCCCTGATAGGGCCCAAGCTTACTGTTGGGCTGGGAGAGAATGGCTGGGCCTGTTGGCCACGGCAGGCCCTCCAGTCTCCTGCTGTGGGGGAGCAGGACTGCCTGATGCCCCAATGCCAGGCTCTGAGCCCAGGGGCATGGGCGTGAGGCCACACGTCCCACAGGCTGCGCCCAGCCCCTGGCTGAGCTTCGCAGGGACAGATGCTAAGACAGGCCTGTTCCTGGGAGATGTGGGGCTCCTCCGCAGGCAGCTCTGGCCTGAGGAAGACCTTCCTTTGCCCTTCCTTCTTTCCTTCCCCGGGGTTAACCAGCATCTCCATCTGTGGGTTCCCCCAGCCTCCTACATCTCCCTCCCCCTCGTCCTATGCAGGCGGTTTCTCCAAGACTCTCTCGCACTTGGAATCTCATCTTGGTATTTGTGTCTCAGAGGACCCAAGCTGGGCTTCCCAGGTGGCTCAGTGGTAAAGAATTCACCTGCCAATGCAGGAGACGCAGGTTCAATCCCTGGGTTGGGAAGATGCCCTGGAGAAGGAAATGGCACCCCACTCCAGTGTTATTGCCAGGAGAATCTCATGCACAGAAGAGCCTGGAGGGCTACAGTCCAGGAGTCTCAAAGAGCTGGACACAACAGAGCATACACACACATGTGGCCCCAAGTTAACACACCTGCAGCTTCCATAAATTGCCAGGAATGCTGCACACGGCCCCAGTGTTCTGTGCCTAGAGGGCACGGTCAGTCTTTTTTTTCAATTGGAGGATAATTTCTTTGCAATACTGGGTTGGCTTCTGCCATACATCAACATGGATCAGCCATAGGTATATCTACGTGCCCTCCGTCTTGAACCTCTCTCCCCAAGGCCAGTCTTATGCACAGTCTTATGTCAAAGCCCGTCTCTAACTGGGGTCATCCCTCTGTCCCCTTCTGAAGAGACACCGATTCCCTCACGAAGGTTGCACGCGGCATTCCCATGCCTCTTGGTGCCGGCTGCAGCATGCTGACGCTGAGCCCCAGCCTGTCTTAATCCATCCACCCAAGTCCCCGTGTGTCCCCATGACGGCACCTGGGTGAGCTGGTGATTCCCAGGTTCCAGTGTAAGGGGACAAGTGACCTCACAGTGAGAAACACAAAGGGCTTTGGCACACAGTCAGCTACCCCTCCTCTTGTTTGTCAGGGAACATGACTTTAACCGGGGATTCTAGGTGCCAGGGGATTAGAGAAGAGGGATGGGAGAGGAGGAGGGTGGGGTAACCCGGTTATTGTACCACTAAGGGGAGGTGTGGGAGTGGAGGCGTGTGGAACGTGGGCAGGAGGTTAGAGAAACCAGACAGGAAGGAGCAGCTGGAGACCCGCACTGGGTTGATCAACCCCACCCCGCTGAATTCACGTCCTTCCTGGAACCTCACAAGGTGACATTATTTAGAAATAGAGGAGTTGCAGATGTCTTCAGTCAAAAGGATGTCAAACTGGGGACTTCCCTGGTGGTCCAGTGGCTAAGACTCTGCACTCCTAATGCAGGGGGGCCAGGGTTCGATCCCTGGTCAGGGAATGAGATCCCACATGCCACATCTAAGAGTTCAAGTGCCACAACTAAAGATCTCGCATGCCACAACAAAGATCAAAGATCCTTCGAGCCGCAACTGAGGCCCAGCACAGCCAAAAAAATAAATATTTTTAAAAAGGTGACATCAAACCGCAGTAGGGTGGGCTCTAAATCCAACATGACTGGTGTCCCTACAAGAAGAGGAGCGACACAGAAGCTGGGAGGAGAGACCTTATGGAGTCAGAGGCAGAGGCTGGAGCAGTCCAAGGGCGAGTGAGGAATGAGAAGATTGCGGGCAACCACCGGAAACTGGGCAGGAGCAAAGATTCTCCCGCAGCGCCTTTGGAAGGGGCGGGGCCTGGCTGCCAACCCTGACTTTGGGCTTCAGGGCTCCAGAGCCACGAGAGAAAAGATGTTTGTAGCTTAAAGCATGCCATTTGTGGTCCGTTGTTATGGCAGCCCTGGAAAATGATACTGCAGAGCCCACGGTGAGGCACCTTGGTGGAAGTGTTGCAATAACAGCTCATTCGTTCACGCAACAATTATTCACTTCTGCCTAGCTGGTGCCTGGGCCTGTGCTCAGTGCCCGGAAGCCTCGGGAATGAAGTGGATGTGCCCCTGGCCCGGTGGAGCCCCAGCTAACAGGAGACAGATGCACCCGGGAGAGTCGCACACCGATGGAGAATCACGAGTTGTAAAAAGAGCTGGGGAAGGCAAAGAACACATTCCTATGAAAGCGATTGGGCATGAGGGACAGGTGAGGAGTGGAGTAGTCAGGGAGGACTCTGCCAGGAGGTGACGCTTCAACCAGGACTGTGTTGGAGGCCAAGGGGAAGAACCAGAGGAAGGGTGGCTGGGTGGCTGGGCATCTGGACTGAGCGGGTGGCAGGGCAGCGCTCACCCTTCAGGAACTGAAAGAGGGTGTGGCTGGGCTCATGAACTGGGTGGGGTGCGGCTGGGAGAGGGAGGCAACCCCCTAGGGCTTCCTGGGGTTCTGGATTCAAAATCGGTGAGAACACGGACTTCCCCGGTGGTACAGTGGATAGGAACCTGCTTACCAATGCAGGGGACATGGGTTCAATCCCTGCTCTGGGGTGATTCCACATGCCATGCAGCAACTAAGCCCATGCGCCACAACTACCGAACCCAGGGGCCGCAACTACTGAAGCCCACGTGCCTGGTGTCCGGGCTCCCCAACAAGAGAAGGCATCACAATGCACCACGTCTGAGAGTAGCCCCTGCTCGCTGCAACTAGAGACAGCCCGCCCTGGAAACAAAGACCCAGCACAACCACAATTAATTAATTAATTTTAGAAAAAGATCGGTGAAAACACTCCCAGTTGAAGCCTCACCCCAGGCGGCGATGCTCATGGAGGAATTTTGAAACGGGGAGAAGAGGGTGGGTGAGCCATGATGAACTGCCGCCATCTCCCGGCAGCAGTGGGTCACCCCAGCGGAAAATGCACCCTGCGCTCCTTCTTCAAGTGTGTGCACACCCTGGACGGAGTCTATATGGAAAAACAGGCTACCTCTGGCCTCCAAATTGAGAGGAAAAGGCAGGAAAGTGGAGGGTGGAGGGACCGCCCTTCTGCCCTTTACAGTAAAGCACCCTGACTGTCCTCTGAGGCTGGGCGGTGCCTCTGCAAGTGTGGCTGCCTTATTCAGGGGCAGTGTTTAGAGAAGAAACTTGTCCGGGTCTCAGCTGTCTCAGCACTGCCCTGGATCTCAGAGGCCCTGCTGCTCCTGCATGTGGGTGTCTCTTCCCTACACAGAAAGGAGGAACCTGGGAGGAAAAGCTGGGCAGGTCGAGAAGCAGGTCTCCCATGGAGGGTCACAGATGGGGCACTCAGCAGGGCTTCCCTCCCCTCTCCTGTGACTCGGCAGGAGCAGGCCAGGACCCTGGGGAGAGACATCCTCAGCACCTCTGGCTTCAACGGGAGTCTCACTGTCCCGTGCAGGTCTCCATTTTTATGTCTGTGTGCCTCTCATCTCTTCACTTGATAGTATGCATTCATTCACCCGCTCACTCATTTTTTCAACCAATATCCATTGTAGTCAATATTCTGGAACTGCAAACAGCATCAACCTCAAACAACACCAGGATCTTTCACATGGCTAGGCGGGCTCCCGCCCACCTCTTCACGGCCCCCTGCCCTCACTCACGCTGTTCTGGCCACTCATGCCTTTCAGTTCCTCAGTGATGCTGAGGACTTTCTTGTCACCGAGTGTTTGCACAGGCTGTCCCCTCTGCTGGGACCACCCTACCTTCCAGTGTTTACCAGCTCCCACTCCCTCTCAGAGCTGGAGCTCTCCCACTGGTCCTCATCATCTCCCCCCTGCCACCCACAGTACATTGCCATCTCACTGGGACATGATCCAGCTGCTACTGCTTCTGTCTTGAGTGTCAGGGGATCCATCAGCACCCTCTGGAACCCACCACTCGGACTTGGGGACCACCGTTTTCTCCCAGAATGGGTGGCCCGCCCGGCCTCATTTTCATCATGTGACTCTGGCACATATACTGATAGAAACGTTGTTGGAAACAAGCTTACAAAGTGAAACTGGGCAGGTGCCAATGTGCCATTGGTCAGTGAGGACGTCAGGAAGGCCGTCTCTGGGTCACCTGCTGCGCACCCCCACCCTCATGCAGTCCTCCTCCACAGGAAGTCAATGCCTACATCTTCCCTTCCTCCAGGGAATTCCCTAGTTCCATCTAGATAGGCACAGAACGCTCCCATATGCTTCTCCTCCCAGAACAACCATCCACAAAACCTGCCCAGCAAGGTCAGTGCTGATGTCCCTGCCTTTGGTCACTCTGTCGTCTCCTCTTCCTAACCACCAGACAGAGCTGCGTCTTTCAGAAGCGCTGGGTGTACGGATCGAGGGCCTCTCTGCTCTGGGCCTGACTGAGGACCCAGTGCAAAACCCTGTTCTAAATGCCATGACGACCCTACACCCCTCTGGTTACACACTCATCCAGACATCTGTTTGTTCATTCAAAAATAATTTAGTAAGTGTTCGTTTCTGACCCAATTCACAACCACTATCTATTGAGGGGAAATAGTGAAGGATGAGACACAGCCCTTGATCTTAAGAAGCCTATGTGTTGAGGGAATGGAGTGGGGACAGGAGAGAGTAGAAATCCAGGTCATTCCAAAGCAATGGGGCAAAGGCATGGAGGAAGGTGTGTGTGGCGGTGGTGGAGGAAGAACTCTAACGTAGCTAAGAGGTTCCAGGAAGGTTTACTGGAGGGAAGCCTCAGAGCTGAAGGGTGGTTGGCCTGGTAAAGAACAATGTCATTTATAAATCTGGCAGAGTACCTGGGGATGATGTTCAGAGTTGCCAAATCTCCTTAGCCACCTGTTCAGAGGCCATCTCTGCTGGAGGGAGGGGCCTGATACCCACTCAAGACCTGAAATTAAGTGAACTGCAACTACCAAAGCTATGACTGAGTCCCCAAAGAGTTTATCAAGTCCTTTCTGGGAAGACTAGTACCCACCTCATCCTCTGTGTGCTTTATAACTATACCTGGCATACGGAAAAAAAAAAGTTATGACACACGAAGAAGCACGAAAATGTGATCCATCGAGAGAAAAGAAACACATAACAGAAACATACACAGATACGCAGGTGTTGGAACACTTTAAAGATTAAGCATTTAAAATAACTTTAAATATGTTTAAAAAGTTATGTAAAAAGATAGACAAATATAGGAAAACATGACTAATGCAATAGAAAAATGAAAACCTATTTTAAAAAAGCAAATGGAAAATTTTGAATTAAAGTATATGGTATCAGAAATGAAGAATTCCTTACATAAGTTTACCAGCAGACTAGGCACATCGGTGAACTCAAAGAGATGCAAGTAAATATATAATTCATATGACCCAGAATTATAGTCTTGGGCATTTACCCCAGAGAAATAAATGCTTATGTTCACACAAAAACCTATACATACATAGCTTTATTGTTAATAGCTAAAAACTGCCCACAGGACTGGAAAAGGTCAGTTTTCATTCCAATCCCAAAGAAAGGCAATGCCAAAGAATGCTCAAACTGCTGCACAATTGCACTCATCTCACACGCTAGTAAAGTAATGCTCAAAATTCTCCAAGCCAGGCTTCAGAAATACATGAATCATGTACTTCCAGATGTTCAAGCTGGTTTTAGAAAAGGCAGAGGAACCAGAGATCAAATTGCCAACATCTGCTGGATCATCGAAAAAGCAAAAGACTTCCAGAAAAACATCTATTTCTGCTTTATTGACTATGCCAAAGCCTTTGACTGTGTGGATCACAATCAACTGTGGAAAACTCTGAAAGAGATGGGAATACCAGACCACCTGACCTGCCTCTTGAGAAACCTCTATGCATGTCAGGAAGCAACAGTTAGAACTGGACATGGAACAACAGACAGGTTCCAAATAGGAAAAGGAATACGTCAAGGCTGTATATTGTCACCTTGCTTATTTAACTTATATGCAGAGTAGATCATGAGAAACGCTGGGCTGGAAGAAGCACAAGCTGGAATCAAGATTGCCGGGAAAAATATCAATAACCTCAGATATGCAGATGACACCACCCTTAAGGCAGAAAGTGAAGAGGAACTCAAAAGCCTCTTGATGAAAGTGAAAGAGGAGAGTGAACAAGTTGGCTTAAAGCTCAACATTCAGAAAACGAAGATCATGGCATCTGGTCCCATCACTTCATGGGAAATAGATGGGAAAACAGTGGAAACAGTGTCAGACTTTATTTTTTGGTGCTCCAAAATCACTACAGATGGTGACTGCAGCTATGAAATTAAAAGACGCTTACTCCTTGGAAGGAAAGTTATGACCAACCTAGATAGCATATTCAAAAGCAGAGACATTACTTTGCCAACAAAGGTCCGTCTAGTCAAGGCTATTGTTTTTCCAGTGGTCATGTATGGATGTGAGAGTTGGACTGTGAAGAAAGCTGAGCGCCAAAGAATTGATGCTTTTGGACTGTGGTGTTGGAGAAGACTCTTGAGAGTCCCTTGGACTGCAAGGAGATCCAACCAGTTATCCTTAAAGAGATGAGTCCTGGGTGTTCATTGGAAGGACTGATGCTGAAGCTGAAACTCCAATACTTTGGCCACCTCATGTGAAGAGTTGACTCACTGGAAAAGACTCTGATGCTGGGAGGGATTGGGGGCAGGAGGAGAAGGGGACGACAGAGGATGAGATGGCTGGATGGCATCACTGACTTGATGGACACGAGTTTGGGTGAACTCTGGGAGTTGGTGATGGACAGGGAGGCCTGAAGTGCTGCGATTCATGGGGTCGCAAAGAGTCGGACACGACTGAGCGACTGAACTGAACTGAACTGAAAAACTGGAAACAACTCAGATGTCTTAAAGATAGTATGTACATACCATGGCATGCATCTCAGTAATAAAAAGGAACAGACTACTGATAAATGCAAAAACTTGGATGAACTTCAAGGGCATTGTGCTGAGCAAAAAGAAAAAAAAAAGCCAGTCCTAGAGATTACATACCATATGATTCCATTTATGTAACATTCTTGAAATGACAAAATTATAGACACGGAGAACAGATTAGTTATTGTCAGGGGCTAGGGATTGGGTGATGATGTGGTAGGGGGTAGGGTGGTTATAAAAAGGCAGCGGAGGAATCCTTATACTCACTGTTCTGTATCTTGACCACGGTGGGGGACACATGATAAACCTGCCATTGTGATCCAATTGCTCTCGACTAAACACACGCACACACATATACCAGCTCAACGAGTAAAACTGAGGAAATCTGAATAAGATCAGAGGATTCTATTAATATTATTATCCTGGTTGTGATATTTCACTGTAGTTCTGCAAGATGTTATCACTGGGGGAATGGTACAAGATCTGTTTGTATTATTTCTTACAAATGCATGCGATTTGATTTTTAAAAAAAAAAAAAAGAAAAAAGAACAGAGTACCAGAAGACTGTGAGACAACATCAATGATCTAACATAAATGTAAGTGACATATCAGAGAGGGAGGGGAGGAGAAAAATGGGGCAGAAGAACTGAAGATTTAACAATAGACAGTTTTCCAAAAGCATTGAATGCCATCTCACAGATGCATGAATCTCATGAACCCAAGCAGGGTAAAAACAAAGAAAACCATGTCCAGGGAGTGGGTATCCTCAGGGGACATACCCTAGTCAAACCACTGAAATACAGAGTGAAAGAGAAAACCTTAAAAGTAGCCAAAGGAAACAACATATCTTCAATGGAATAACTAAAAGAATGATGGCTAAAGTTCATCAGAAACAATGAGAGCCAGAAATCAACAGAATTGCATCTAAAATGTTGAAAGAAATTTGTCACCAAGATATCTATATCCAGTGAAAGTAGAGGGAGAACATTTTTTTTTCGCACAAACAAAGGCTGAGAAAACTTGACAGAATTTACTGCCAGCAGAAGCACTATAAGAAACACCAAAGAAAATTCTGTAGGGCGATGGGAAATTATCTCAGATCGAAAGTCAGATCTGCAGGAAGAATCAAGAATACACAAAATGGTAGGTATTGGGGTAAATAAAAAAGAGAATTTTTTTCTTTTTAAAGCAAAAATAGTAACCAGTTTATGTGGGATTTATAACAAAATAATTTGACAATAATTTGACAGGAGGACAGGAGAGGATAGTTCTGTAAGAGTTCAGTCTGTCCACCTTCAAGTGATATAACGTTAACTCAAGGAAGATGATTATCGGTTAAGCTTGCATGTTGTAATTTAAGATACCCATGAAAAATAACAGAAGGAGTTATAATAAATACATTATCTATTAAATATTCATGACAACTAGGCAGAATGGGCATTACCACACAATTTCACAGGTAAAGAAACTGAGCCTTGAAGAGGCGAAGGCTTTGCCTGCCGGCACTAGATTGAAAACAGATGCACCAGAACTCAACCCAAGTGTTCAGACGCCTCAAACCCAATGTCCCCCCTCATCATTCTGAGGTTCAACAAGCTTTCTCAGTGCAGGCCCAGACTATGAATATTTTAGGCTTTGTGGGCCACAGAGTCTCTGTCACAACTATGGAACTCTGCAAAAACAACCACAGAAAAATCACAAATGGCAGTGTTGTGATAAAATTTTATTTATAAAAACAGGTGGAGGGCCAGATTTGGCCCACGGGTCACTGTTTCTCAGCCTTATGCTACTGTCCAGCGGTTTTTGTTTTTTTCTTTTTTTTGGCTCTGGCCCAGAGAGGATCATTGTGACCGACAGTCAGAGCCCAGGGCCACCAGCATATAGCAACAGGTTCTTGTTGATCTATGGCTGCCACCCGTCTCCCCTGCCTGGCTCCCGTGGGCCCCACCCCGCCTTACGATAAATAGAAACCTTGGTTCTTCTCACTCCTGCCTCGGGGAAATATCCAATGAAAGACTATTGCATCACATCTTGCTCCCTCACCCTTGTCAACCTTAAAATAAAACCACAGTGCTCCCTCCAGCAGCAGCTCACTGCCTTCTCACTGTCTCCACGTGGCCTTTGCTTGAAGCTCCCTCTCCTGAGGGCCTCCAGTCCTTGGGGTCAGCCCAGCTCTTGACGATCAAGACTTTCAAACACACACACACACACACACACTGTTTGCAAGAAGCTCATGTGTTCCAATAAAACCACGTGACTTACGTTTATTGATTCTGTGGCAGCCCAGGCAGCAAGTCTTAACTGAAAGGTGGAGCAGGAAACCATCCAACTGCTGTCATTTTGTTCCCCTGGCAGAGAAATCCCAGGACTGTCGTTTAGGGCTGCTCAGCAGTTTCCAGTTTACAAAATATCCACAGACTATTTTCAGATTTCCCTTCCAGGACACCCACCCCACCCACTAGCTGGCATCACTGTGTCAGTTTTGTAATTAAGGAAATTAAAACCTCTGCTGGGTTAACAAGGTGCTCAAGGTCACTGAGCCCACTTAGGACCAGATCATTCATGCAAATATTTACTGAGCACCTACTGTGTACCTGATGGTGTAGGCCTGAGATACAACAGAGAGGAAAACAACTGTAAGTAAATAAAATAAGGCTGCAAGAGTACCTGCCCTCACAAAGCTGACTTTCTGGAGGGAGAGACACATGATAAGATAAATATGAAAACTGTGTGGTTATTAGCTAGGGAGCAGGGCATACTGGGGGCGGAGTGGTGTTTTGTATAGAATGATCTGGGAAGACCTCACAGACTGGGCACCAAAGTGGGTAAGAGAACCAGCAATCTGGGCAAGAGCCTTCTCGGCAGAGGGACTCAAGTCTCGCTTGTGAGGCAGGCGTGTGGCCAGTGTGGCTGGGGAACAGCAAAGAAGCCAGGGTTTCTGGAGCTGAGTGAGCTGGGGGCAACGTGGAGAGGTGGGGGTGGGAGTGCGTGGACCCATCCTGCGGAGATCTTGTCCTGTTCACTCCAGGTTCGCTTTGTTGAGCACCACGGGGCACGGCTCGGCTCATCAGAGGCTGACGGCAGCCAGCGGGGCTGCAGTAGCGGATGTCGGGGAGCTGGACCGTGCGGGGGACCCGGTGCTCCATCCTCACCTGGAATCTGTCCCTGAGCTCCTTCCTGCAGGGAGCAGCCTCCGACTCACATTCCTGGCTCTTGCGCTGAAAGATCGGCATGCAGATAAAAACAAGATGGGATCTGGAAGTGAAGAGCCACCCCCTCAACCCCCGTGCCTTGCCTCTGCTTCTCCCTGACCCCCAAGGTCATCCTCTGGGAAGCTTGCGTTTGTCATCACCCCGGACAGGCTCCAGTCCAGACCTCTGACCCCTGCCCCTGTCCAGGGCTGTGCCTCACCTTGCCTGCCCCACCTGTGACCACGGAGCTCTCAGGGCCAGGACCTGAGAGAGCAGGGACTCCAGCCATGCTGAGTTCTAGGGTCCTCCATCTCACTGCCACTTGCCAGGTTCAGTCTCTGCACAAAGTCAGTGCTCAATACATAGGAGAGCCCCGACTTATTACTGTGCTTCCATCAACAACACAGATGATTCTCACCACAGGTGGGTGCTGCCGGAGGAGGGGCCCCTGCAGTTGGACAGCTCTGGTGATAGGGTCACTGAGCACAGGTGAGGGTGGGGGCCTCCCTGTGTGACTGTCCACCCTGGCCCCAGCCTCCAGCCCTTCCCTGCCTGGCAGCAATGACTTGGATTAATCCTCAAGACAAAATTGCCCTCCCCACAATGTCCCCAGTTACCTGTGAGGCTCGTCCTCTGGCAAAAATAAATTACCAGTTACTACTCCCCAAAACAGGCTTTTGGCTTGGGTATGTGTGTGTGTTGCATGCTGGTATGTATGGTGTGGGGGGTGTGTGTGTGTATGTATGTTGTGGTGGTGTGTGTATGTGCTGTATGTGAGGAGTATTGTGTGGGGTGTGTGTATGTTGAGGTGGTGTGTGTTATGTGGTGTGTGTGAGGAGTATTGTGTGGGGTGTGTGTGTGAGGTGGAGTGTGTGTATTTATGTTGAGGTGGTGTGTGTGAAGAGTATGTGTGAGGTGGTGTGTGTGAAGAGTATGTGTGAGGTGGTGTGTGTGTATATGGGGTGTGTGTGTATGTTGAGGTGGTGTGTGTGTGTGTGAAGTGGTGTGTGTGTGTGAGGGGGTGTGTGTGTGAGGGGTGTGTGTGTGTGAGGTGGGGTGTATGTTTATGTTGAGGTGGTGTGTGTGTGTGTGTGAGGTAGTGTGTTTGTGTGTGTGTGTGTGTGTGTGAGGTGGTGTATGTGTTTATGTTGAGGTGGTGTATGTGTATATGTGGGGTGTGTGTGAGGTGGGGTGTGTGTGTATGTTGAGGTGGTGTGTGTGGGTGTGTGTGTGAGGTGGTGTGTGTGTGAGGTGGTGTGTGTGTGTGTGAGGTGGGGTGTGTGTGAGATGGGGTGTGTGTGTGAGGTGGTGTGTGTTTGTGTGAGCTGGTATGTGTGTGTGTGAGGTGGTGTGTTTGTGTGTGTGAGGTGGTGTGTGTGTGTGAGGTGGTGTGTTTGTGTGTGGGGGGTGTGTGTGTGAGGTGGTGTGTGTGTACGTGGGGTGTGTGTGAGGTGGGGTGTGTGTGTGTGTGAGGTGGTGTGTTTTGTGTGTGGGGGTGTGTGTGAGGTGGTGTGTGTGTGTGTGAGGTGGTGTGTTTGTGTGTGGGGGGTGTGTGTGTGTGAGGTGGTGTGTGTGTGTGTGAGGTGGTGTGTGTGTGTGTGAGGTGGTGTGTGTGTGTGAGGTGGTGTGTGTGTGTATGTGGGGGGTGTGTGAATGTTGTGGTGTGTGTGTGTGTGAAGTGGTTGTGTGTGGGTGTGTGTGTGAGGTGGGGTGTGTGTTTATGTTGAGGTGGTGTGTGTGTGTATGTGGGGGGTGTGTGAGGTGGGGGGTGTGTGTATGTTGAGGTGGTGTGTGTGTGAGGTGTGTGTTTGTGTGAGGTGGTATGTGTGTGTGTGAGGTGGTATGTTTTGTGTGTGGGTGTGTGAGGTGGTATGTGTGTGAGGTGGTGTGTTTGTGTGTGTGAGGTGGTGTGTGTGTGTGAGGTGGTGTGTTTGTGTGTGTGGGGTGTGTGTGTGAGGTGGTGTGTGTGTACGTGGGGTGTGTGTGAGGTGGGGTGTGTGTGTGTGTGAGGTGGTGTGTTTTGTGTGTGGGGGTGTGTGTGAGGTGGTGTGTGTGTGTGTGTGAGGTGGTGTGTGTGTGTGAGGTGGTGTGTGTGTGTGTGAGGTGGTGTGTGTGTGAGGTGGTGTGTTTGTGTGTGGGGGGGTGTGTGTGAGGTGGTGTGTGTGTGTGTGAGGTGGTGTGTTTGTGTGTGTGGGGTGTGTGTGTGTGAGGTGGTGTGTGTGTATACGTGGGGTGTGTGTGAGGTGGGCTGCGGGTACAAGTGTCCAGGACCAAAGCACAAGGTGAAGTGTTTAGGGCTGTGTCACATTTCTACCCTGAAGAAACAGCCCTGACCTTTCAGAAACAGGAATCTGAAGAATTTCCCAGGTTTCCGGCAGGGCAAGGGGAAACCTGCTTTCTTCTACCTTTTAATTAAAATGACCCACCTCCTCCAAAACATCAAAATGCTCCAAACTGTCTCCATTAATCAACATGTGAACATCACGGAGGAAGGAGACTGGGGAGAACTGGAGACCAACGAGCAGAACTCTGGAGTAAAAATTGGCCGTTTATAAGGCGGCACAAAGCAGATCTGTGATTTCATACATTTCTGGAGCGAGGCCTGGAGTCCAGGACAGAGGGAAGGGCGGCACCGTCAGGCTGGGAGGTGATGAATGAGTTATTTCAGAGCCACAGCCCGCAGCTTTCACAGATTCAGAAGGCACACGGTCCTTGCTCCGGACGGGGAGGGGGTGCCTATAAATCTCTGTGTCAGCAGACAGCTGAGAGATTCAGAAGATAAGACAGACACTGACAACCAAGAGTCTGAAAACAGAAAAGACAGCCAGGTGGTGCAGGCAGGTGGCTGCCCACCTTAGATCTGGGTTCCCTTCCCTCACGCGGACTTGTTGCTGGGGAGATGGCTGCCCACATTTCCCAGTGGGCAGAAGAGATGCATGCCACTTTAGGTTCTGACCCTAGAAACCTCCTTATGAAACTCCAGCTCTCTCTGCCTGTATCTGAGGGCTGGGTATCAATGTTCAGCCCTGAGAGCCAAGAGGTGAAGACAGAGGAGTCTCCTCCATCCATCTCCTTGATGGGTGGGGGTGCGCTCGCCCCGCCACCCATCAAGCTGGAAAGGAACAGAGCCCCTCCCCTGCTGCCTTCTCCAGAGGGTTAGACTTACAGGGAGAACTAAAGTCTGCCGGGTGAGCCCACCATGGTTTAGGGGTTCATCTGCTATAGTTTCCCTGGTGGGTCAGATGGTAAAGAATCTGTCTGCAATGCAGGAGACGCGGGTTTGATCCCTGGATTGGGGAGAACCCCTGGAGAAGGGAATGGCAACCCACTCCAGTATTCTTGCCTGGAGAATCCCATGCAGAGGAGCCTGGTGGGCTACAGTCCACGGGATCGCAAGAGTCGGACAAAACTGAGCGACTAATGCTGCTGTTATAGTTACATCAACAATTAGCTGATAATTAAAAAAAAAATTATTGCTAAAGATGGCTGGTAGACAAGAAACGAGCAGACTGGGACTCCACCGGTGGTCTAGCGGCTGGGGCTCTAAGTTCCGGATGCAGGGGGCTTGGGTTCCATCCCTCGTCAGGGAACTAGTTCCTGAATGCTGCAGCTGAGACCCGGCTCAGCCAAGTAAATAAAATACTTTTTAAAAAGATCCTAGCGGACCACCAAGTTGTTAGTGCATAATTAAGGGGTTGCAGTGCAGGTAAGAACCATGTAACTGGTAACTGAGCTCTACTGCACTCACTAAAAGGGGAACTGACTCCTGAGATGGCAATTTTTGAAGGAGTTGAATACTGGCCAGAGCTTGTTATGCTCTTTCCAAAACATCATATTGCTCTCCTGGTCCATATGGTTTCTAAGGGCAGGAGCCCTGTGTTTTATCTTGGCAGTCTCAAGTGCTACTTGGTGAAATCACAGTGCTATACTTCGAAAGACTCTCAGACCTAGTTAAAAACTAGATAAGGTGTTTTGAAAATAATATGACATGTATGCTTTAGGAAAAATTTAAAGCAATAGGTAGGTCAGTGGTAAAGAATCTGCCCACCAATGCAGGAGACTGGGTTTCGACCCCCTGGGTTGGGAAGATTCCCTTGAAGAGGAAATGGCAACATGTTCCAGGATTCTTGCCTGGGAAATCCCATGGACAGAGAAGCCTGGTGGACTACAGTCCATGGGGTTGCAATGAGTTGGACGTCACTGACAACATACGAAAAAAAGGAAAAGATGTTAGTAGCTGTTTAAGTTCTTGCTGCTATAACAAAGTACCATAGACTGCAGGGCTGATAAATGGCAGAAACGTATTCCTCACAGTTCTGGAGGCTGAAGCCTGAGATCAGGGTGCCAGCTTGCTGGAGTTCTGTCGAGAACCCTCTTCCAGTTGAAGACTGATGACTTATGTCTTCACGTGGCAGTATGCAGGGAGGAAGCAAGCTCTTCTGTGACTCTCATGAGGACACTAATCCCACCCACAAGGGCCCCACCCTTATGACCTCACCCAGGCACCTCCAAAGCCCCACCTGCTAGATACCATTACCTTTGGAAGTACAGTCTCAACATATGCATTTCAGGGGGACACAAACATCCAGACCATAATGAAAATCCATTAAAGTTAATTATTAATCAAAACTAAATTTTTATTACTAGCAAGCTAACGTGTTATCTGACAACTAACAGGTGAAGTGATAACTAAGAATGGAGATGCTTGATGACGTCTGGCTTTCCAACCTACTTCCTACTTCCACGCGGTGGCTGCTCTGTGTCCCGACCACAGACAGAGGCCCCTGGGGCACCCACCTCGCAAAGCCCCACTGGCGCAGCCTGGCCCTGTTTCTCAAGAAGGGAATGACACGCCTTTTCCTTGATGAGTGACATTGCAGGCTCAGGGAACGGTGTCACCTTTGGGGTGGCCCTTCCTTCCTGGTTGACCCCAGAGCATCCACTCTATCCACTCAACACTGACCCCTCCTCACAGGGTCTCAGGAAGAGGATTCCTGCCCAGGCCTGGTTCTCCTCCCAGTCCTGAGGGGAGCCCATGATGCAGGTCCAGTGCATGTGGCAGGCAAGTCCACCTCTGGGTGGGGCCAGGGCCACCCAGCCCTCAGCGATCTCAGAGGAGGCCTTCTGTGGTAGGAGGAAAGGATGGTCTGGCAAAGGATGTTCTGGGATGCTGTGAGGAAAGGCAGGTCTCCCCTGCTCCTGTCCATGGGATTTTCCTCCTGGTATTCGGAGTGGAGCCAAGTTGACCCCCTGACTTCTAGGTTTCACTGATGGGGCTCAAAGGTGATGGCCCAGGACTTCCCTGGTGGTCCAGTGGTTAAGAATCTGCCTTTCAATGCAAGGGATGCGGGTTTGATCCCTGGTCGGGGAATTAAGACCCCACATGCTGCGGGGCAGCAGAGCCCGAGCGTCACAATGAAGATCCTGTGTATCACAGCTAAGACCTGACATGGCCAAATAAATCCATAACTATTACAGGTGATGGGTCCCTGGGAGAGCTCAGGCCCGGGCTCAGAGAGAAAGCCCAGATCTGTCCCTGGGCACCAGGGAGGTGCTCACCCAGCTGTCCTCGGATCAGTGAGTGTGGGCTTGGCAGGTTCTTGACAACTGGAGAGTCAAAAATCAAGGCTGTGTTGGCAAACCCAGGAGGTTCAGGGCTGGTCTGCATCAAGGCCTGTGGGAAGCGGTGCAGTGGAGCAGGGTCGGACTCGCGGCTCTGCCAGCCTCTTCTGTGGTAAGGCTCCCAGAACAAGCCTGAGCACACAGCTAGCCCTCAGAAAGTGGCAAATGTTCTTACTGTTGCTGGTACGAGGGCATCTCAGGTAGACCCAGTGGGGTGATCCACACAGGCTGGCTCTTTCAGAGGCCAGACAAGACTTGGAATTCAAGTGCAGAGCTGGAGGCACATGGAGGTGAATCATGAGTGTCGGATTCCAGGCGCCTGACTCGGGCAGGCCTGGCCGCCACCTCCCCCCAGGGCCTTGTTACCCCTGCCTCCCCTCCGTCACGTGGGCAGACGTGATGAAGACCTGGAGTGAGGTCACCCATTCTGGACAATCGCTGGCCCCACCCTTGGATCCAAGGCCTCTGCCCACAGGACGGGTCTTTCCCCAGCTGTTCCTGGCCGCCCCCTCCCTGCCAGCACCGCTCGCCCAACCACTCTGGGGATTCCCTCTTGCTCATGGTTGGCCACCCTGGATTCCGATCTCCAGACTCATCAGCTTGGAGGAGAGTCTTTGGCCACCCACCCTCTGAAAAGCCAGACAGGGATCAGCCCATGAAACAGATGTTTTCTGCTTGCTCGTCTCAGAGGAAGAAATGGAGGGGGGTAGGGGGTGGGGGTGTGCAGACTCTTCTCATTTGGTTTACCCTGATGTCATCCACAGTTAAGAGCATTTACTTCCAGAGCTAAATTCTGTCTGGTGGTACCACCGGGCTTTTCCAGGGATACTCCTGTGGAATGAGCACAAAATGGGGTTGGAAATACTCGCATCACTCACTGTTGGGCCTCAAGCAAGCCTCGGCCTGGGTGAGTCATGGTCTTGTCATCCATAGAAGAGGGATGACGGCTTCCCGTTTGACTTCATCAGTCTCTAATGCAGTGGCACTGCCTGGAGACCCCCCAGCCCAGGGTACCAGGGCAGCCCCGAGGTAGCTCGGCTTGTCCTCACCCCATCCTGTGTTCATCTGCATCTCTTGTGACTTGGCGTCTGTCTGGAGCCTTTCCTTGCCCCCCAGGCCGCCTGCTTCTCAAGCTTGGATTCACACCCTCTCTTCTAGCAGTGGTCACCTTGGGTGCTCCCCTGGGTCCTCCTCACAGGCAGGGGCGCCTGGCCCCAGCTCCCACACATGCTGGTTGCTGACGGCTTGGCTGTGCTCCTCTCCGGAAACCTACCCTGAGCCAGTGGGAGTCCCTCCATCCCAAGATGCCCAGAAAATTATTAACTACCTCCCTCCACCCCAGGCTGGCCCACAGCCAGTGATGGATGGATTTGGGGTACAAAAGCCCAGCTCGCTTCCTCAAGGAGCATCTGCGGTGAGGTGAGTCAGGAGTGTTGGGCTGCATTCCGCGGGGCCGCAAATACACGCCAGAGCTCCAGTTTAGAATTCCTGGGACAGAAAGAACAAGCTGTATTTCCTCCCAAGACACCCCACTTCCTCCCTCCTGGAAGGCGGGTTGGAGAAAGCATGAGTCGTGAACAGGAAGGCAGAACAGGGGCCGAATCCTGGCTCGAGCGGTCATCAGCGGCAGGACTTGGGTAACTCGCTAGACTTCGCTAGGCTTTGGTTTTCCTCCGTAAAGACTGTGGGTCATAATTCTCACTTCGCAGCACTGCTGTGAGGCTTGAAGGGCAGCAGCAAAGCCCCTGCACGGTGCTTGGTGCACACAACGACACTGGAGGCTTGTCCACCTCCTTCCCTTCCCTCCTGGGAGGAGAAAGACCAAGAGGGAGGCAGGTGGTGGGGGCCGGGGCAGCTGGTGCAGGAACCAAGCCCTCTGGCCTGAGTGGTGGCCTGGCAGGAATGTCATCAGCCCAGGTGCATGGCTGTGCACACTAGCAGCCTCCTAATTCCGACCTGGGCTCAGATCAGGAATCAAACCACCTAGAGATGAAAACCAAAGCCAACTTCGGATGCTCAGCTTTTGGTTTGGAGTCTATCCTGTCTGAGCACTGGCCTGCCAAGGACCATGAGTGGCTTGCAAGGATCTCTGGTAGACTTCTTCATGTGGCCTCAAACCTCCAGCTCACATCACTGGGCCATCTGCCCCCAGATGCCTCAGGACATCAATCAGGGAATCCTAAGCCAAGGCAGCACAGAGGCAAGAAGAATAATGGCCACTCCATGCAGTCATGAGGTGTCCCTAGAGAGCCCCAAGCCTCCATCCAACACCTGAGTTTTCCTCAGTCTAGTACTTCCAGCCGGAGGAGGCAATGGCACCCCACTCCAGTACTCTTGCCTGGAAAATCCTATGGACAGAGGAGCCTGGTAGGCTGCAGTCCATGGGGTCGCTAAGAGTCGGACACGACTGAGTGACTTCACTTTCACTTTTCACTTTCATGCATCGGAGAAGGAAATGGCAACCCACTCCAGTGTTCTTGCCTGGAGAATCCCAGGGACGGCGGAGCCTCGTGGGCTGCCGTCTATGGGGTCGCACAGAGTCGGACACGACTGAAGCGACTTAGCAGCAGCAGTAGCAGTATTTCCAGCAAGATGGGCAATGAGGTGAGGGGACTGGTAGACATGGTGGGTGGCACGAGGGGATTTGGAGGCCAGAGGACCGGGGTTTGGATCTGGTTCTTCTGCTTACTGTGGGGCCATGGTAAAGAATCCACGTGCTGATGCAGGCGATGCAAGAGACTCGGGTTCGATCCCAAGGTTGGGAAGATGCCCTGGAGAAGGAAATGGCAACCCACTCCAGTATTCTTGCCTGGAAAATCCCATGGACAGAGGAGCCTGGCAGGCTACACTCCACCGGGTTGCAAAAGAGTTGGACATGACTTGGTGACTTAACAACAGCAACAACAAAAAACTTCTACTTATTAGCTGTGCAAACTGAGCAAATTACTGAACCTCAGAACCTGGGTTTCTTCATATTTATGACAGACACATTCTTTCCCTCTAGGGTTTTAGTGGAAATTAAATGACATAATGCAAGGGAGCTTGTTCAGTCCAGGTTTTGAGCTAATCAAGGCAGTTAATAAAGGACTGAGATCATTCCCCACCCCACGGATCAGGTTCTTCTGTTCAATTGTTCCATTACACCAACTAGCTCAGTGATACCAACGAGCTCATCTGTTTTCAAAACTTTGTTCTCTTCTTGGAGAAGTTCTTCAAAGCCATGCTGTTTAGTCCAGTGGTCTTGAAGCTTTACTCACCCACTATTCTGGCCAGATTATGTGCTAATGAAGGGATCCCTGGGCTCATCTTACTGACAGACTCAAGATCACTTAGCTTACTTTAGGAATAAACAAGACATGAGGCCAATGCACTCACTCCCCTCCTTGAACCACAGATCCTCATCTGTTTGCTTACAGTGAATCTGCATTTGTTGGTACATGCCATAGGATGTTGTCCACTCAGGTCAGCTCTGGGAACATCTTAAATACCTGCTCCAGAGTTCTGGCCCCAGCCTTCCCTTCCAGTCCAAGTCTTTCCTGACTCTGCTTCACTGTGCTTTGGTCCTGGACCAAATTCATCCCAGTTAAGCTGAAGATTAGGGAGAGAAAGGACTGCTGCTGCTGCTGCTGCTAAGTCGCTTCAGTCGTGTCCGACTCTGTGCGACCCCATAGACGGCAGGCCACCAGGCTCCTCTGTCCCTGGGATTCTCCAGGCAAGAACACTGGAGTGGGTTGCCATTTCCTTCTCCAATGCATGAAGGTGAAAAGTGAAAGTGAAGTCGCTCAGTTGTGTCTGACTCTTAGCGACCCCATGGACTGCAGCCTCCCAGGCTCCTCCGTCCATGGGATTTTCCAGGCAAGAGTACTGGAGTGGGGTGCCGTTGCCTTCTCTGAGAAAGGACTAGTTAGACATTATGGTTCAAATGAGTCAATTAATCCAGTGGTTCTCAAACTTAGCTGGCCAATTAGAATCACCTGTGGAGCACCTGTGTCGGCTTCCCTTGTAGCTCAGACCATAAAGAATCTGCCTGCAATTCAGGAGACCCGAGTTCCTGGGTTAGGAAGATCCCCTGGAGAAGGGAATGGCTACCCACTCCAGTACTCTTGCCCAGAGAATTCCATGGGCAGAAGAGCCTGGCGGGCTACAGTCCATGGGGTCGCCAAGAGTCAGATATGACTGAACGACTAAAAATCAACAATCAGTCAAGTGTGGAGATTCTATTAACAAGACCCCTGATGCCCAAGTGCACTTGAGATCAGTTATACCAGGATTTCTGGGCATGGGGACCAGGCAGAGTATTAAGCTTGAGCCAAGTGACTTAGCTGCTGTTTCTGAGTCAGTACCGTCTACCATGGTTGGTAAGTTTCCCATGCATCCCACTTTATAACAGTCCATGTGGAGTCAGGCACATAGCCAGTGCTTCAGAGAATAACAGAATAACTCAGTGTGTTCCTGATTAACTCCTAGAATTGGAATATGGTGACTATTCCAGGATCATATGTTTGTCCCGAAGTCATACATGACAAACATTTTATTCCATTAAAAAAAAAGTCATCTGTTAACTGCTGAACTGCAGGGGGCCACATTTGAGCCTACTTCAGAAAAAGGCATTGGGGAACAAATACAGATTTTCAGCATCACAACATGTCTGGGTTCTCCTCCCCTCCCTGTATTAAACAGTACTCAGTGGATTGAGGCCAGTTCTGTTAAGAGCACCTAACCTCTGACTTCACCAAAACCCAGGATCACCCTAACATACATCACACGGGGGTCTTCCTGGCAGCCAGTGCTGTGGCTGGAGCACAGGAGGGGACACCCGGGTGGCACCAGCCCCCCACCCCGACCCCCGCCGGCGGTGGACTAGTTCTTCCAGACAACAGGCTCTGGGGGCCACACCCAGGGCGGCATAGCCATCTGGGGCGCACATGAGCAGAAGCCCTGTTGAGCTGTGGCGGGCTCTGAGATGGGTTCCAGCCAGGCTGGAAGCAGCTTGGTTCCGTTTCACTTCACAGCAAACATGACACCCTGAGGGGGCAGTCGGGAGGGGCTGCTCCCCATTCACAGTGTGAAGTGGTGCTTCGCCCAAGGGCCTGAAGATCGGCATCAGAGCAGGCCGGGCAGGCGAGTCCAACTGAGCCTGGGTGCAAACAGCCAGCCAGGCAGGGCTGAGGAGCCGGGGTGCAGGCAGCCAGACTAGCCCTGCTTGTTTCTTGATTCCCAGCAATTTCTTCTTCGTCTCCTTTTTGGCTGTGTCAGCCATGTGGGATCTTAGTTTCCTGACTAGGGATCGAACCGGGGTCCACAGCAGTGAAAGTCCAAACCACCGGACGGCCAGGGCATTCCTCCGAGCGACTTCTGAAGACGCCAGTGTCCATGCCGCACGTGGATATCTGGATCCAGCCTGCAGGCAGGAGACCCTCTGCCATGAGGCTGAGGCTCCGTCACCGATCAACAGTGACTGCTCGAGCTGCTCCTGAGCCCCCGACATCCTCGGTGTAGCCTCACGCTCCTCAGACCTGCCGAAGGCAGTGCAGTTTCTGGGGTCCAGAGGCGCCCAGGCTGCTCTAGAGGCTTTGTGTTCAGCTCATCTGCTTCTCTTTTCACCTTCCTGCTCCCACCCGGCCAAATCTCTGGGGGCTTCACGTGGGGCTAGATGCTTCCCTCACCTGCAATGGCGGAGGTATGTGCTCCACACTCCGCTTCACTCATATTTCTCCTCTGCCCCACCCTCCCTCACCCCGGCACCAGATCACACTGCAGAGGCACCCTGCGGATGCGGATGCCAGCCCGTCAGAATGCAAAGGCAGACATTCGAGACACCGGGCTTTGCCCCGAGCCGGGGCCCCAGACCTGGAGGAGGGGCCGCAGCGGCCGGCAGTCACTCCTGCACCAGGAAGCTGATGAGGGCGGTGCGCGGAGAGAGGAAGGCCTTCTTGATGCTTCGCCCCTGTAAGAGCCTGACACCCAGCTCGCTCTGGAGAACCAGTTCGTGGACTTTGTCCTGGTCCTGGGCGACATGCTGGGGCACGGGGACTTTGCCGCAGGCTTTGTTGTTGATCTGAGAAGGCGAAAAGAGAGACAACCCATGAGGAAAGCCTGGGGGTGGTAGGCAGCCTGACACCCACTGCCCCTAAAGGGTGCTGCTGTCTCTGTGTGGGGAGAGGGTGTGCGAAGAGAGAAAGAAAAAGCGGCACCCAGCTTCCCAGAAGAGCGAAGTGTAGTGAGACGGGTGGGATTAATGCCTGAATACGGCAGAGAGGGCGGGGGTGCCAGCCCGTGTTTCCTGAATGCTGCCCCCATCACACCTTGGTGGGAAGTATGTCAAAAATTCTCAGCATGAGATGGTTTAGGCTGTATTCAGGAGGAGAGGGACAATTGTGTTCCTGAAGATCACATCGAGTTCAGATCTGGCTACAGGGCGTTTCATGTGGACTAATTAATTTCTGGGGAACGTGGGCAACCTCCCTTCCTGATGACTGGCTCCAGAAGGGGGCGCTCACGTGTGACAACCTGGAAATAGGATCCACACCACTCACAGTTCTTACTAAAATGGGCCGGTATGGTTCCAGCTGTTCAAGCTGGATTTAGAAAAGTCAGAGTAACCAGAGATCAAATTGCCAACGTCCGCTGGATCATCGAAAAAGCAAGAGAGTTCCAGAAAAACATCTACTTTTGCTTTATTGACTACACCAAAGCCTCTGACTGTGTGGATCACCACAAACTGGAAAATTCTGAAACAGATGGGAATACCAGACCACCTGACCTGCCTCCTGATAAATCTGTATGCAGGTCAAGAAGCAACAGTTAGAACTGGACATGGAACAACAGACTGGTTCCAAATCAGGAAAGGAGTAGGTCAAGGCTGTATATTGTCACCCTGCTTATTTAACTTATATGCAGAGTACATCATGAGAAACGCTGGCCTGGAAGAAGCACAAGCTGGAATCAAGATTGCTGGGAGAAATATCAATAACCTCAGATATGCAGATGACACCACCCTTATGGCAGAAAGCGAAGAGGAACTAAAGAGCCTCTTGAAGAAAGTGAAAGAGGAGAGTGAAAATTTTGGCTTAAAACTCAACATTCAGAAAACTAAGATCATGGCATCCGGACCCATCACTTCATGGGAAATAGATGGGGAAACAGTGGAAATAGTGTCAGACTTTATTTTTTTTGGCTCCAAAATCACTGCAGATGGTGATTGCAGCCATGAAATTAAAAGATGCTTACTCCTTGGAAGGAAAGTTATGACCAACCTAGACAGCATATTAAAAAGCAGAACATTACTTTACCAACAAAGGTCCTTATAGTCAAAGCTATGATTTTTCCAGTGGTCATGTATGGATGTGAGAGTTGGACTTTAAAGAAAGCTGAGCACCGAAGAATTGATGCTTTTGAACTGTGGTGTTGGAGAAGACTCTTGAGAGTCCCTTGGACTGCAAGGAGATCCAACCAATCCATCCTAAAGGAAATCAGTCCTGAATATTCATTGGAAGGACTGATATTGAAGCTGAAACTCCAAAATACTCTGGCCACCTGATGCGAAGAACTGACTCATTGGAAAAGACCCTGATGCTGGGAAAGATTGAAGGCAGGAGAAGGGGACAACAGAGGATGAAATGGTTGGATGGCATCACCGAGTTGATGGACATGAGTTTTGAGTAGGCTCTGGGAGTTGGTGATGGGCAGGGAAGCCTGGTATGCTGCAGTCCATGGGGTCACAAAGAGTCAGACACAACTGAGCGACTGAACTGAACAGTTCTAGGCACCAGTGGTATTATTCACTGAATGTTGGTTCAATTATTTGATGTGAAGGTTAAATTTCACATCAAATATGAACTGATATTGTTGCTAAGGAAAGTGACATGTGATCCAGATAGCTTCTAAACAGCTTGTTTCAAATACTCTGTCCCAGTGGCTTCTGTCAGAATGCTTATGTTTCTTTTGTGAATGCTCCAGTTTTTGACTTGGAAAATAAAGTCACCGTATTACGAAAAATTACCGGGAAGAACTTCTGAAGTTTCAACCAAAGCATATTATCCAGGATCCCATAGTTACCCATTTATCTCTTCAGATTTCTGTAGAACTTCGTGGCATTTTTAGAGGCTGTATTGGCCTAGATCGCTGTGCTGTGCTGTGTGTGCTAAGACACTTCAGTTGTGTCCGATTCTGCGACCCCATGGACTATAGCCTGCCAGGCCCCTCTGTCCATGGCA
This sequence comes from Bubalus bubalis, assembly GCF_019923935.1. Taxonomy (NCBI): domain Eukaryota; kingdom Metazoa; phylum Chordata; class Mammalia; order Artiodactyla; family Bovidae; genus Bubalus; species Bubalus bubalis. Next base: position 53,613,819 of record NC_059177.1, read on the forward strand.
TTCTCCAGGCAAGAATACTGGAGTGGGTTGCTATGTCCTCCTCCAGAGATCTTCCTGACTTGGATGGGACCTCGTCTCTTACATCTCCTGCATTGGCAGGCAGGTTCTTTACCACTAGCGCCACCTAGAGGACGGGATGGGAGGCGGGTTCTTGACTCCTCGCACCTGGATGGGAGACAAATGAGACATCACCTCAAACAGCGGCTGCTTGCCTTTAGGAAGGTCTCCATGGGGTCGCTAAGAGTCGGACACGACTGAACGACTTCACTTTCACTTTCCAGGTCCCTACATGGTGGCCTTGCTAGCCTCAGCCCTTTGGTCTTGCCACCTCCACTTCATCACTCAGCCTGGGTCCAGGCCTCTGTGTTGTTCTCTAGGACTTTTCCAACAGCTGCCTGGTGGGCCCCTGGCCACGAGTGCTGTCCCCCAAGCCCCCTAAGCGCCCCATCCACTGCTCACTGACAGGAGCCCCACAGTGGCTCATGACAATAAAGGCACTCGTTGTCTGAGCTCTCTCTCTCTCTGTGCCAGGCACCGCGCTCCACAAGCCACCTGAGAGACCCTGTCTATCCCCGTCACAGGCCCGTGAGGTAGGTCACTGCCATTCCATCCCCGATTCTCAGAGCGCCAAGCTGAGGGACAGGAATGTGAAGCCACAGACCAGGTCCCCACTCCAGCCAAGGCTGGAGATGGGATGGGCCCCAGACCCCCTCTCTTCCCTGCCAGCCCCCAGTCGCTCCAGATGCAGTCCGGCCCTCTCTCGAGAGGGGCCCTGCCTCTGCTCCAGCCCCTCCTCGGCTCCTGGTCCAGGGAGGGCTTCCCCTGCTGTGGCTCCTTCCCTCTACCAGGGAAAAGCTGCTCCTCTTTCAAAGCCAAGGTCAGGTCCTCTTCCTCAGGACACGTCCCCCAACGCCCCAGCCGCCAGAGGCAGCGACGCCTATGCCAGCAGCAGTTACCATCTACCCAGTGAGCTACCAAGCCTGTGCTGCCGCTGTTTCCTCCTCGCGAGACGGGGCCTCGTCTGTGAGATGGGGAGAACAGCAGGCTCTGCCTCACCGGGCTGCTGTGTGGGGTCAATGAGTTAGTATCTGGAAAGTTCTCAGGGCAGAGCCGGCTTCTTAGTCGACGCTCACTGTGTTAGTGGGTTTTGTCATTGGTGCGTCCAGAAGTAGGTTAAGCACTCCTGGCATGCTCCGTTTAATTCTTGGCATAATCAGGTGAGGCAGGCCCTGGATTTGCCTCCCATTTTCGAACTGAGGAAACTGAGGCTTAGAGAGATCAAGCATTTTGCAAAGTGAGGTGGTCCAAGTCCCAAGCTCTTATGTCTTAACCTGGAGGCTATACAAATTGTCAGTGTGCGTGACAACGCGTGTGCCTCCCCAGACCGTCCCTCCTGGTGCCGGGCTCCACGGACACGAGGCGGTGCCTCTGGGCTCAGAGCACAGGGGTGCTGCTGAACTGAGTTGCGCTGGGTCACACTGTCTGTGCTGCAGCTTCTATTTCTGGCCTTGGCACTGAGCGAGATCATGCGGAGACAGGACAGCAGGCCTCGACACCCCAACCCCCAGGTTGTTGAGCTGGGTGTGCTTGCAGGGAGCCCTACACATTTTAAATCTTGAATTTTTATTTCAATGAAAATCTAAGATTATTTTACCAATTATCAAAACTCAGTTTCTTTTCTGCGGTGGTTAATTTAAAATGGAAAGACATTTTCAGACTAGAACTTCATCGTCTCAAGTTGGCATTTCTAGGACTTCCCTGGTGGTCCAGTGGTTCAGACTCTGCAGGGGGAGCTGGTTTGATCCCTGGTCAAGGGAACTAAGATCCCATAGGCTGCAGGGTGTGGCAAAAAAAAAAAAAAAAAAAAGTTGGCCTTTCTCTGCTGAGCTTAGGACGAATCCTTAGAAGTATACAAGAGAATTATTTCTTAGAAACGTTAATCAAATTAAAGAAATAGCCTCTCTGAGGCACAGGCTAGTTTTGAGGACTCTGGGAAGAAGCCTAGCCAGGTAGCCTCACCTCCTCGCCCTCTGTGGGCAGAGGAACAGGAGGCATTGAGGGACTGAGTGCCAGGGGAGAGGGTGAGAAGAAAGAGTGGCTGACAAGGAGCCAGTCTTCTGGGGGCTTCTGTCTTTCCCAGCATGGACCTGCCCGCAGGGCCCAGGGTTGGCAGACGCGGCAGGCGGGGACTGGCAGGCCCCTCAGCCTCTGGGTGACTTGTCTGTGGCATGTTCCACAGTTTGCAATCATTTTGTTTCTATTTTTCTTTCCTTCTTATTTTCCCCTATCTTTTCCACTAGGCTTTAAGCTCCACGAGGACAGGGACCCAGGTTGTTGTATTTGGGTTTGGGTCCCAAAAGCCTGTGTTAAGGTAGGGGAGGTAACTGGATAATGACTGAGGAATAAACAAATGTGGGCAAAGTGATGAGCTCTCTGAGCCTGTGTCCTCAGCTTAAAAAAAAAAAATGAGGACAGTGATGCCCGCCTCTCAGGGTGATGAGAGCTGGGATGTAAATCAGCTGGCCCACGTGTGGTTCAGACTAAAAGGTCTGCCTCTTGTTTTCTTTCCCTCTTTAGCCGCATCAGCATATTGAAGAGATATTCCTCACAACGGGTCTCAGATTAAGCAAACTAAACGCATAAGGCTAAACTAGAGCAGAATTACTTGCTCTATACTCTAATCGACTACTTGTATGTATTTAAAATGATCGACGTTACCAAAAAAGAGACTTCATCCAGTCTTCCTGAAATATATTTTGCAGAGTGAGGGGCTCCATGCCCACCACCTCACTATCACCCTACCCTTTCAAAAAGCCAAGAGCAGTTGAATGAAACCTGGAGAGCCTGAAACACAGTTGGAATGAGGACAGTTAGAACACGTAAGGCAGGACAGGTTGATTCTTTCCATGCTCTCAAAAGCTCGAGGGCCACAAATTTTCTGCTCACAAGATTTTGGTACGTGGTGACCTCAAAACTGAAGGTGCTGGCAAAGCAAGACAGGCTGGAAGGTTGGGCAGAGAGTCGGGTGGGCTAGCAAGGCCTGGCGAGAAACCTGAAGACCCAGCTGTGTGTGTGTGTGTGTGTGTGTGTGTGCGTGTGTGATTCCCCTGGGTGCAAGGGGCCTCGGGAGGCACTCACCAGAACCGCCATCTGCACGACCTCGGGCTGCTGGAGGAACTGCGGGTCCACGGTGGGCCAGGCCTGAAGCAGCACGCTGGCATCCCAGGTGTAGTGGGCACACAGCTTCTGTGGCACCAGCGCCAGGCCTGCAACATGGAGACACGGAGGGTCAGTGAGCACGCACAGGCTCACAGGAGCAGGCTGTACAGCGCCTGTCCCGACACGGCCTGCCCTGGAGCAGGCTGAGGCCCCAGGGGCCCCACGACGGCTTTCCACAGCCCACCAGGGGCCCCCACTTCCTTCCGCCTTGCTCATCATCCCAGCTTATTTATTAAATATATTTTGGCCATAGGAGGCTAGTTTGGGGGAGAATGGATACGGTGTATATGTACGATTGAGTCCCTTCACTGTTCAACTGAAACCACCACAATATTGTTAATTAGTCAGACCCCCAAAACAAAAACTTTAAAGTTTGGTAAAAAAAATTGTTTTTTGACTGCACCAAGCGGCATGTGGGATCCCAGTTCCCTGACCAGGGATCGAAGCTGCATCCCCTGCACTGGAAGCACGGAGTCTTAACCACTGGACCGCCAGAGAACAACTATCCCAGTTTACAGGGAGCTTTCTTTTTCTTTTTTTTCAACGATACCCAGAGCCATGAAGATGGGTGAACACACTGTTCTTAAGTGTGCATTTGGAAAAGCAAGGCTGCTGACTTCCCTCGGTCTCTGCAGTCCCGCTGGTGAAGGAATCCTTTGTGCGGATCCCAAAGTAACGAGCTGTGTTTGCTTCCTCTGTGGCCCAAGAATACTTGTGGTCTGAGAGGGCCTCCCACCCAGTCCTTTGACTCCTAATCCACCGAGCCAACATGCTGAGAACAGCAGGGTGCTCCCTCTGGACCTACTCAGAGGGAGCTCAACTTCTCAGCTAAAACTTCCTCTCGTGAGAGGCTCCCGCCACTTCCAAATTGGAAAGAGCTGTCCTTGGCTCAGGGTGGGTCCAACCCGAGGAAGCTGGGAGGAATGAGAGCCTCTCCAGTCTCGAGCTCCCCAGTGCTTCACGCTGCAGCCCCCAAGGCCGAGGAGGCCCAGCACCCCAGAGACGCTCATGGCCAGTGGTCTGAGCTTTAGGGCTTCAACCAGGGCTTCTCTAGAGGGAGGGTTCAACCTCTGAGCCTCTGTTGATATCAGGAGTACAAAAGATGCCCCCAAATGTGAAGGAAGTACACGGGGCAGAAAAACCGATGCCTGGGCAATTGTGGCCTGGCACCTCACCGTTGCCTCCTGGTCCTCCCAGAGGCAGGCCTTGAGCGAGTGGGCACGTAAATGTGGCCAGTGTGCCCATGTGGGGGCGTTGCCATGGCAATGGCACAGCCCTCACACCATGAGTGGTTTCTCCAGGGCTGGTAGAGGTGGTGTGGCCCTCGCATTCTGCGCCCCCCACCCCCACCTCTTATTATCAGCCTTGAGACCAGCAGATACATTTGAAGTTTGGGTCTGGGACAGAGGAAAGGAATCCCACCAATGCCAGTCCTGAACACTGGGCTGTGAGTTGATAATATTTTATTTTCTTTGATGACAGAAGTGATGCATACTTCTTGCAGAAAATTTGTAAAAAGTCAAAAAACAACAAAAAAAATCATGTTCACATGATTTTATAGCATCTATAAAACTTTTTATTTTGAAAGATAGTAATGTAATGTATTGAATGAATATTTGTATGATATTGTATCCACAGAATCAAGCCAAACCACCACCTGGATCATGCTACAGACACAGCTTTGGATTCTCTTTTCTCCTACATCTTAAACTAGTAATCAGCTTCACGGAAAATGATGACACACAATAGTATATATACTATGGTCATAGTTTTAGCAAATGTTTATATAAACAGAAAAGCTGAGGAAGGAAAACAGCAGAATGCGGGGGGTGTTCTGCACCTGGGCTTCTCTCTCTTCAGATGGCACCTATACCCCATTCTGGGCTCCTGCTCCTTCTGAAACCCCAGAAGCATGCATCAGACACCTTCACTCGGCCTGCCAGCAGCCCTTCCCTGCTTCCTGTCCCTCATCTGTCTTTGCTCCATTCTGGGTAATTGCGCAAGATCCATTTTTCAGTTCACTAATTTTCTTATCAGCTGTATCAGATGTGCTGTTGAACTCATTCATAGTGTTTCATTTCCAAAGTTATGATTTTCAGTTCTTTGAAGCGCTATGTTGTTCTCCTAATTTGCTGGACTTTTATAGCTTTTGTTAATCTTATCTTCAACTCATTCTTTTTTTAACATATTAAACTTAACTGTACACTCTCTGACTGATAACACCAATGTCTGAAGTCTCTGTGGGTCTGACCCCTCTCCTTTTTTCTGTTGCCTCACTCTCGCTGCCTTGTTTCCTGGTGAATTTTATGATTCTTGGCTGTGAGTTTGTATTTCTTGGAATTTACCACTGGAGTTTCTCTGACATGTCTAGGTTCTGGCTGAAAAAATGAATATTTGTTTCTGCCATATGACTGCAGATCTATAATCTAGGACCACTTTAAAATAAATTATTAGAAAAAAGAAGAAAAACAGCAGAATAGCAGCAAGGATTATCCGTGGGAGATATAAGTGTAGGCAATCTTTCTGTTAAAAAATTATAGATTTTTCTACATGGAATACTTATGACTTTTGTAATTTGAAAAGATATTTATAAACAGTGTTCCCATACTGTGACATTAGTTCAAGAATTTTCTTCTGGTTTCTTTTTATGGTTTCATTTTGTTTTCCATTTATTCATAATTTATCTATCTGTAATTTATTTTGTGTATAATGTGAAAAAAAACACATTCTTAAAAAAAATACACAGCAGTTTTCCAAACTGACTCCACTGAATAAAGCGTCTCTTCCCTATTGGTTTGTGATTTTTGTTTTACAATATACTATACTAGAGATGGGTTTCCCTGCGGGCTCAGACGATAAAGAATCTGCCTGCAATACAGGGGACCTGAGTTCGATCCCAGAGTTGGGAGGATCCCCTGGAGAAGGGCAGGGAAACCCACTCCAGTATTCTTGCCAAAAGAATCCTCATGGACAGAGGAGCCTGGTGGGCTACAGTCCATGGTGTCGCCAAGAGTTGGACACAACTGAGCGACTAAGCAGAGCACATACTAGGGATGGTTGCAGAACTATTTACTATGAAGATACTTAAAATGCCTGCGTGTGATGAGGTGAAGAACGGGTCAGAACAGGAATCAGCACACTGCTTCCTTCACTGAGAAAGTCTTGCTACCAAAAATATGGGCGGTTTTACTGGGATGTGTGCTTAGTGACACGGGCGATGGACCTGCTAAGCTCCTCACCTTGTCCTAAGCGCTGAGAGACCGTTCCCAGACCAGCCTCAGGCCTGTGGACTCTGCACGGCACTGGTGTCTTACTCTGCTGACCTGCGCGGCTCAGGCCCTGTGCGGACGTTGCGCGTTTGCCGAGCGTCCTGTGCTCTACTCCTTGGCGCTCTTACTGTAACCCTTGCTGCCGGATGACAACCTGGGGGAAGGGAGGGCCCCTCGGGGCCTGAGAACCAAGTGGCATCGGAGATGTACTCCTGGGCCCCGTGTGGCCCCCGTGCCCTGGGCTTCCCCCGCTTCTAACGAACCTGCTCTGTTTCCAACAGATGTGCCTCTTGGCAGAAGCAGAAAGGAGCTTCCTGCTGGTTCCTCAGAAGGGTTCCTATTGAGACTTATATCTAAATACAGGACAGAGGTCGCAGAAGGGAGATAATCAGGTCTTTATTTTAGCTGGCTGGGCCAGCACGGCTTGTCCTGTGACCCAGCTGCCATGGGCGGAGTTCCAGAGCCTCCGCATGGCAGTTGTACAGGATGCCTGGGAGACGAAAGGACCCTGGACACAAATGTTCTGCACAGAAGCTGTTACAAATTCCACTTAAAAAAAAAAATGAGGAAGCCCAGCCTTCCTGGAGCAATCAGGATGCTTATTTATAGTGGCCAGTGGCCCCTGCCAGGAATTCCATATAGATGGGAGAGGGGCCCCCACCTCCCCACCCCGCCCCATCCTGCTCAGCAGGGAGGAACAGAAACTCAGGACCCCAGGCTCTACGTCATGTTTTTGCCTTCCTGCTCTTTTTAGGGAACTAAAAATAGCTACCATTTGCATGGTAAATATAATGCTTTCTTTACGTGACACAGGTCAGGCCAGGAGCTGGTGTTTGGGAAGCACACGGAGAAAGTCTGAACACGAGCTGGGAAGCAGCAAGGCTCTGATACACAGGCCACCGTTTGAGGCCAGCTGTCGCTCTCAGCCCACCCTCTTCCTGCCCCTCCCTGGAGAGCTGCTGTCGCTGACCTTCCTGTGCAAGAACCAAAATGCCCTTCTCCCGCTCCGAGAGTTGGTGAGGTCGCCACGCCACCATGGCACCTGGAGCGAGAGCAGGTGGTCGTGGTGTCTGTGGATGGCAGGCCTCCCCTGATGATCAGTTTCACGCCTATCTCCACTCCACCCCAATCCTCATCACACACAGGGGAGGCCTGGAGACTGGGTCCCCACCATGGCCCATCCAGCCCTGGTACTGCCAAGGAAATGGACAGGGAGGATGGACATGCTTCACGCTAGTCTTTACCCACAAAAAGTGTTCTGGTGACATTGGCTCAGTGGTAAAGAATCCGCCTGCCGATGCAGGTTCGATTCCTGAGTTGGGAAGAGCCCCAGGAGGAGGAGGAAATGACAACCAACTCCAATTTTCTTGCCTGGGAAATCCCATGCCCCGAGGAGCCTGGTGGGTTATAGTCCATGGAGTCAGAAAAGAGTCAGACATGACTCAGTGACTAAACAACAACAAAATAACGTGGAAATAGCATGCATCAGTTCAGTTCAGTTCAGTCGCTCAGTCGTGTCCGACTCTCCGCGACCCCATGAATTGCAGCACGCCAGGCCTCCCTGTCCATCACCAACTCCCAGAGTTCACTCAGACTCACGTCCATTGAGTCAGTGATGCCTTCCAGCCATCTCATCCTCTGTCATCCCCTTCTCCTCCTGCCCCCAATCCCTCCCAGCATCAGAGTCTTTTCCAATGAGTCAACTCTTTGCATGAGGTGGCCAAAGTACTGGAGTTTCAGCTTTAGCATCATTCCTTCCAAAGAACACCCAGGACTGGTCTCCTTTAGAATGGACTGGTTGGATCTCCTTGCAGTCCAAGGGACTCTCAAGAGTCTTCTCCAACACCACAGTCCAAAAGCATCAATTCTTCGGCACTCAGCTTTCTTCACAGTCCAACTCTCACATCCATACATGACCACAGGAAAAACCATAGCCTTGACTAGATGGACCTTTGTTGGCAAAGTAATGTCTCTGCTTTTGAATATGCTATCCAGGTTGGTCATACTTTTCCTTTCAAGGAGTAAGCGTCTTTTAATTTCATGGCTGCAATCACCATCTGCAGTGATTTTGGAGCCCAAAAAATAAAGTCAGCCACTGTTTCCCTATCTATTTCCCATGAAGTGATGGGACCAGATGCCATGATTTTAGTTTTCTGAATGTTGAGCTTTAAGCCAACTTGTTCACTCTCCTCTTTCACTTTCATCAAGAGGCTTTTTCATGTATAAAAGCATCAGAACATCAGCAAATATCTTACTGTCCCTTACAAGTATCACACACACACTTCTAGATGATTTGCGGATTTGCAGGTGTTTTTTGGCCTTTCTGAGTGGCTTGCAGAATCTGAATTCCTCAGCCAGGGACTGAACCTGTGGCCTTTGCAGTGAAAGCTTAGAGTCCTAACCACTGGACCACCAGGAAAGTCCCAAGATTCGGAGTTTTGCTGAAATTAATGAATACAGCCTATATGCACAGCAAAACAATATAGCTACAATATTTTACCACCATTTTTACGAAGAAAAAAATTTGTGGTGGTAGACTATACTTCAAGATCATGCGTTACTTGAGAAACTTAAGGGAGGCAAAGGGTCACCATGCTGTGACCCTCATAATTAAGATGTTGATGGAAGACTCAGAGACAGCAAGAGGTAGAAGCAAGATGCAAAAACCAAGGTAGGAAAGTCAGCGTTGAACTGTACAAATGGCCAGAGAAACAGAGACGGGAGAGCTTATCACCACATTGTAAATAACTTATATCTGGCTAAGTTCAAAGTTGCACACACACACACACACACACAAGACAAAGAGGAGAAATCACTCAAATGCCCATCAGTAGACGACTGTTTAATAACTGACAGAATATTCACTGGGTAAGACACCACGAAGCTGTTAAAAAAGAACAGGGTCAGCCTGTAAGTATTGATATAGAACCACTCTATACAACACTCAATATGGTAAGAGAGAAAAATTTCACGTACACGCATGGAGTTCTGACAATTCGACTGTGAAACTCAGCAGTGGAGGTGCTTGGGGAGAACCACTGAGCGTAGGGGTGAGGATGCCAGAACCCAGGACGCAGCCTTTGTAGGAGCTGAGGGTTTTACAGTATGTGTATAGACGTAATTTTCAAGGAAAACTCTAGGATTTGCTTTGCCTTAGGGAGCCCAGAGGGGAACCCTTGTGTCCTTTGTCTGGAAACAGTGTCAGTGAGTCCGAACATGCAAAGTTTCCCTAACAGTAGACAATTCCCTAACATAGACAATATTCTATGATGGCAAACAAAAGATAACTGTAAATTCACATGTGGTCTCCTGACCTTCTCAGATCCAGAGCGTCAGGAAGGAAAAAAAGATTTCCTCATCCTGTTAATGTGCGCACACTGCCAAGACACTGGTTCCATTTCCCACTGAAGGTCTCCACCGACTCTTTACATGATTGGTAGAGGGCATTGTTAGGCTATCAAGTACTTTGGGTTTCTCTAAAGGTTTTCTTTTATCCAAAGCCACGATGGCCATTTTGCCCATGGACCCCGAACGGCCCTCAAAAGACAGATCTCATATCCGCTGTCCTTTGGGGAGGATCTCTTCCTTGAAAACCTGCTTTCCTGAGGAACTCTGGGAAATGGTCATTTCTGAACAGCCTACCCTCGCTGACCGTATTCCCATTGTAGTCACTGTGCGGTTATCTAAGATGCAGCAGGGAAATCAGCTGTGTGAGAGCTATGTTTTTATTTATTTATCTGGCTGCGCTGGGTCTTGGTTGCAGCATGCGGAATTTCCTCTTGTTGCTCTTGCTGCACGTGGGTCCTCTAGTTGAGGCATGGGGACTCTTAGTTGCATCATGTGGGATCCAGTTCCCTGACCAGGGACTGAACCCGGACTCCTTACATTGGGAGTGTGGAGCCTTACCCACCAGACCACCAGGGAGGTCCTGAAAGCTATGTTTATTTAGAATAAAGTCCCAGAGCCTTGAGAAGAGTGACTGACAGTGTGGGACGACGGCAATCATGTCCCCTCACAACACAGTGCTTCTGCTTGAGAGGACGTTCACTCCTATGACACCGGCCCTTGCCGGATGCCGGGAGAGGCCAGAAGGGGTCAGGTCCCCACCGTCAGCAGAAGGCACCTGACAAAGACCCGCGAGCTAATGGCCAGGGTGTCAGGCCTGTGGTGCAGGACTCCTCACCTGACTGCGTCACGGCCCCGCTTTCCACTCAGAGGAGCCACACACTCACACACCCACGTGCAGAGCCACTGCTTCTTTAAATGCTTGAGGGATGCCCTTTCAAGGGAATGAACACAGACTGCAATGCCCGCTGTTCAGAATGCTCTCCCCAGCTTTCCCACCAATGCCTAGAACAGAGTCCGGCACAAAATACACGCTCCATGAATGTTCACGGAATGACTGAACGAGACCGGTTAGGAAAACTCAGATTCAATCTAGACTGACTCCTCGTTATAACACAGCTCACAAAACCCACCGGTGTCCTATGTGGGGAAAAACACGGAGCCACGTTTGAAACGGGCTAGTTTCTATCACACTGCTTTAGTGTGTGTCCTTCAGGAGAGCCTGCCACACAACCAGAAAACAGACTAGCAGGGTCCACCGCAGCACACACCTCTGGAAAGACCTGCCGGGCGGGGACAGGACCCTGGAGACAGCAGGCCCTCCTGCCACCCTCCCAATCCTGGCCCTAAAACACAGAGCCTGGAGGGGCACGCAGTCTCTGGGTTTCTGAAAACCCCATTTACATCAGTCCCTCCTGGGAGAAATGAAATGAAGGAGGCAGACAGATGATATGGGACTGAAAATGATGATGAGGGAGAGATGTGTATATTCCAGGATGAGAGTGAACACGTTTATTACAAATTAGATAAGCTTTGTTTTATAAGAAGAGAAGAGTAGGAAAGAATTAACAATGTGCCACTTAAAAGACTTAATGTGATCACCAATGCTAAATGAAAGAGGCGTGTTTCCTGCCTAAGGAGATAATGAAAGGCTGTATAAGCTAATGTAATATGGCAGGAGCCTGGCAGGGCCTACCACCACCCTCCCTTTGGGGCATTCTGTCTATTCAGCAGGGAACAGGTGGACGTTCTTGTCCTGTGTGGTGTCTTCCAAAGCACAAGAAGCAACTCAATTCGCTTGGTGAAGGCAGTGAAACCCTTATTTCCGAACCTGACAAGGCACACTGAGGAAAAGCTGGTTTCTCCTAGGAGAGTAATTGCAAAATACTAAATAAACACTAGCAAATAGAATTTACAGTATGTTAAAGGTTTACTACCCCATGGTCAAGGTAAATTAACCCCTCAATAGCCTATTAGGCAATCAGGTAATTGGACATAAGCCATACCATCAGGGCAAAGGGGAGAATTAAAAGCAAAGGCTACAACAGCTCAACAACTGAAGAATGGACATTAAGTAACACCCACCTCCCTTTCCTAGGGTGAGTTCTGGTAAACAAGGCTAGAGGGCCGCTTCCTCAACACAACAGGGACTATCTACCCTAGCCAACAGCCAACAGCAAACCTCACAGGGAATCATGCTCCACTGAAATCTGGAAACGAGAGAAGACTGGCTGTCACCAGCATTCTTTAACATCAATGTGGTTTTCTAAGCAGTATATTAAAGACAGTAAACAGACACAAGAGCATAACTGTTAGAAAGGAGAAAACTCAGGCTTATTTGTTGGTCACAGACTCCTAGAAAATCCAAGAGGATTCTACCCCTAAATGAAGGAAGAGTGATTGACAGGGAATCTGATTATAAGTAAGTAAATAATTACTAAAAATCATATGCCAGATATTACCAGTCAAAAATTATAAGAGAAAAAAAAAATTCCAGTTAGAATAAAAAAAATAAAACGAACTATGGCAAGATGTTGGGAAAGACTGAAGGCAGGAGGAGAAGGGGACGACAGAGGATGAGATGGCTGGATGGCATCACTGACTCGGTGGACGTGAGTCTGAGTGAACTCCAGGAGTTGGTGATGGACAGGGAGGCCTGGCGTGCTGCAGTTCATGGGGCTGCAAAGAGTTGGACCCGACTGAGCGACTAAACCGAACTAAACTGATGGCAAGATGAAATATTTGAAAATAATCTCAAGAAATATGTGGGATCCATATGAAGAAAATTACAAAACTTGACTAGGGGGTGAGGGTAATCTTGAATAAATGGAGAGACAGACCGTGTTCTGGGATGGAAGCTTAGATGTGGTAAAGATGTGAAGTTTTCCCAGGTTACTTCCAGGCTTAAGAAAATCTCAGTCAAATATCTCAAGATTTTGGGAGAACTTAACAAAATTATACCTGAGTTCTACTGAGAAGAATAAACAGGTGAGAAGAGCTAAAATAACTACGAAAAAGAAATGAATACTACTTCTCAGAAACCCCCAGATAAAAGCATAATGTAAACACAGCATCCCTAGGCTGCCTGCCTCCTGCAAGCGCCTTTAAAACATCCTCAGAAGTCAGAGGGGACCTCTGAGCACAGGGCCTGGAGAACCGGGCCCAAAACAGCCATCAAGTCCTCCTGCATGCCCCCTTCTCACTTCACTCGCATTTCCACAGAGAGGTCCCCAGGGCCGATGCCACACACTGGGCCCCATGGCTGAGGACACGAGTCCCGAATAAGGCTCAACACGCAGCTGAAGCACATGCTGGTCAGTAGTAACAGGTCAAGTGAGGCCTCTGCCACCTACCTGCCCAAAGCTCTGAGGTTATGTGAGGGGCCATGGGGGCAGCCATCACCATCAGGGCACACAGAGCATCCTCGAACTCAGGGCTGTGGAGAACAACTCTCTGCGAAGCTTGCTGGGGGAGAGAAGAGAACAGCAGGGTAACACACCGAGGCATGCAAGATGAGAGAGATAGGTGAGAGAGGCCACGAAGGTACCTGAAGTCCAGAGACAAGCAGGCGGGAAGAGACTCTCTTCACATCACTTTTGTTCTAGGCAAAGAACTTTCCCCGTTGAATCACAGTATTAAAAACAGCTGGAGCAGCAACAGCAGTTGTATTATTGTTCTATTTTATTTTTTTTGTCTGTGCCGCACAACTTGTAGGATCTTAGTTTCCTCATGAGGGACTGAACCTGATATGAGGCCTTCTGCAGGGGAAGCACGGGGCCCTAACCACTGGACCACCAGGAAAGCCCTGAGCAGATATATCACTGTTGACTGAGCATTTAACCACGTCCTTGAGCTGATGCTACCTGGTTTGGGTCTTCCCACCCTTTGAGCGCAGTACTGTTAGCCCACGTGACAGATGAAGCAGCTGAGGGATGACAGAGGGAGAGTCACCTGTGCCTGGACACACGGTCAAGCGAGAGATGGAGTCTAGATTGGAATGCAGGTAACCACTGTGCTAGGCTTCCTGTATGTGCAGGACCAGCGGGAAGTGCAGAGACGAGCTCAGAGGTTCTGCACTGTGAAACTCCCAGGACTGGGGTCCTCTTGCCCCTCTCAAGGATCTCAGGGGTCCTCCTATTCTTTGCCAGTTCTTGCCAACACTCAAGTGTCTTCCCGAGGTGAGGCTGATCAGTTAACCTATTCACACCCGTTCACCTGCTGCACACCAAACTTTGGAAATAAAACGTCCAGAAAGGCGTGGTCTCTGCCCTCTGGGAGCGGCAGGCCACCTCACCACGTGACTGGAAGCCACAACCCCCCTTGGCCAGGAGCAAATGGGCACAGACTGGCCACTTACCAAGAGGGCACTGCTGAGTCCCATCAGCTGAGAAATCGCAGAGTTCAGCGAGAAGTCCTCTGTGAAATGGGCAGTCACCTATGGGTGAAAGTAGAATCATTCACTTTGTTCAAAGTTCCGTTAGGCTTCCACACACGCACACACAAACTGAATTATCCAAAAAACGTGGAACTAAATGTATGCCATAAAAGATACTTATAACTGTTTTCACTATCTCAAGTAGTCACTATAATGTTTTATCAGCACAAAGAATTTTAAAGTCAAAGTCAATGTTGTTTCCACCACTCAAGACTGCTCCTCTTCCTCTATAGCTGAGACAGTGTTGGTTCCCACAGCAGGTGCCTAAGAAAACACTGATCATTACCTGAAACGGAGGCGGGACCCACCTGATGACCAAACAGCAAACAGGAGACAGGATAAAGGACGTCACTTCCCATGGTCGCATGACCTTAACTCACATTGAAGATTACTGGTATATGGGGATAAGGTCAGTTTTACATTTTCAAATATAGAGTCAACACAAGAACACAAATACTACTTGTCAGCTTTTTCCTATTGGCATGCTTTTCAATTTTGAGCCATGGGTAAGGATACAGAAAACTAACACATCCTTAAGATGTCAAGAGTTTCCAGCCTGTTGAAATAACCCAATTCTATTATCTGACAGAAGAGAAGAATTTGCCAAATTCAAAGAGAAAATATGCGATATGCAGACAATCATTCAAGCAGCACTCAGATGACTAAAGTCAGTTTCATGAGCCCTGTTTCTCTACAGCATGGGAGAGAGGATGGAAACAAAGCTGAAGAAGTGTCACTAAATGAGACCATGCTGGATCTGGGGCCACTGCAGTCTACACAAGCCAGAGGAGAAGCTCAGCTCCTTCAATGTCCTCAGTTACTGGAGTCCAGAGAGTGACCTTGGCTGACTTTCTAAATTTGAATCAGCACATCTTAAAAAAAAAAAGAACACATTCAGCCTAAGGAGAATTTGGGGTATCTGGTATGCATTCAAAAGTGGCTTCAGACTTCCTAAGTGCTTTCTTTCAAAGACATATGGCATTTTTCCACAAAGTTCTTAAAAAGGTGAATGTCATGGTATTACAGCAGACTTCCAGATGAAAAATTTACAGGGATGTTATCAGTGAAGAATCTTTAAAAATGATTTAGACAATAATATGCTATTCTCTAAGAAGATAAGCCATTAATTTATTTGCAAAATTCATTCCACAGTAACTTCCACAAATACTGTGTAACAAAGTTTCTGAGTGGAAAAGTCTCCACTATGCTGAGTCAGGGAACTCTGCTCAGTTCCTCATAGGCTGTGACTTGCACAGGGCATTTAACCATTCTGTGCCTCAGTTCTGCCCACAGAAGCGACAATGAAGAGGCTACAGATGAGGACAGTAAAGAACAGAGTCTTTTCAACCCCTTTCAACTCTAAAATTCTATTTCTGCTTTTATAATATATACTGTGTGTCATCGGTATAACATTAAACTTGATTCTCATCTGAAAGTGTTAGTTGCTCAGTCGTGTCCAACCCTTTGCCACTTCACAGGCTGTAGCCACCAGGCTTCTCTGTTCATGGGATTCTCCAGGCAAGAATACTGGAGTGGGTAGCTATTCCATTCTCCAGGGGATCTTCCTGACCCAGGGATCAAACCTGGGTCTTCTGCATTGCAGACAGATTCCTTACTGTCTTAGCCACCAGGGAAGCCCTGCTGCTCCTGCTGCTAAGTTGCTTCAGTTGTGTCCAACTCTGTGCGACCCCATAGACGGCAGCCCACCAGGCTCCCCCGTCCCTGGGATTCTCCAGGCAAGAACACTGGAGTGGGTTGCCATTTCCTTCTCCAATGCATGAAAGTGAAAAGGGAAAGTGAAGTCACTCAGTTGTGTCTGACTCTTAGCGACCCCATGGACTGCAGCCTCCCAGGCTCCTCCGTCCATGGGATTTTCCAGGCAAAAGTACTGGAGTGGGGTGCCATTGCCTTCTCCAAGGGAAGTCCTGCTGCTGCTGTTGCTGCTAAGTCGCTTCAGTCATGTCCGACTCTGTGCGACCCCATAGACGGAAGCCCACCAGGCCCCTCCATCCCTGGGATTCTCCAGGCAAGAACACTGGAGTGGGTAGGACGTGTTAAATATGGAAACATGGAAAGCGGGCAGCCTCCTCAGATCACCACTAGGGAGAGCCATTTCTCAAGAGCGTCCCTTGCCCTTGGAGCCTGTGCACCGTTGCTCCACCGTGGGGAAACACCCAAAGCAGCAGGATGAAATTCTCAAGGCAAGTGGGGCCACCGTAATAAGACAGGAGGAAGACCCAGTGTGCCCCGCCCAGGGCAGGCAGGCCACACAGACCACGAGGGCTCAGTCACAGAATCAACCAGTGTCCCGGGAAGGGTTCTCACCTGAGAGATGACCGAGTTCTTATACTCCCACAGCCTCCTGACCTCCGCTTTCTCCTTGTCGCTCAACAGCTGAGGGCTGGGCGCCTTCCCAGATGTCCTGGCCTCGATAAATCGAGTCACCAAGGACCACAGACGCTGCTGCCATCTCAGCACCCCGGGGAGCGCGTCGGCTGCGTGTGACGTTAGTGAGAGAGAGAGAGAGACAAGGTGAGGATGTCTGGTCTGGTCACACCTAAGCGACAAAGCACCTGTGAAGGAGGAGATGCTTCATGGGATCTCCCCGAGGGCAGGCAGAAGGGTCCTCCCTGGCTGCAGTGCCTGGGAACTCAGCCCAGGACTGACTCAGTCATTTCTTCTTAGGACCCCAGATATTCTGAGCACAGGATGCAGGGGCTTACTCAAAGGGTTCCCAGCAACTGTCACCGGCCCAAAAGGAGCTTAGAAGTTTGGGCCAGGATGTGCAGGAGGGCATCGCCTCCTTGATTAAGAAAGCCTGCTGTACTGTGACGAAAACGTCCTCGGAACCAGCAGTGTGCATGGAGACAGGGCTGAGTTACACGGCGCAGGCTGACCTCTCACGTGGACAGGCGGTACACAGAGGCCGCGCTGGTCCCCAGGCTGCGTTCAGAGCCACACTGCTACGCAGCCTGAGGTGTCTTAACACAAGCCTGGTCCTCGCCAGTTTCGTGTTTCACGTAGTTCAGCATGTGCGCATGCTCAGTCGCGTGAGACTCTTTGCGACCCCGTAGACGGCAGCCTGCCAGGCTCCTCTCTCCATGGGATTCTCCAGGCAAGAATACTGGCGTGGGTTGCCATTTCCTCCTCCAAAGGATCTTGCCAATCCAGTTTTAGATCTAAACAACTCTGGAGGGAGGAATCCCAACACCCCGACCGTGGGGCTCTGGAGGCTGCTGTGGGTGACTGCAGAGGTCACAGGTGACGTCAGGGCCAGGCCCCAGGTGGGGTTCTCTGGCCTGGTAAAGGGCAATGACACCGTTCCAGGAAAAAACCTTTCAGGTTACACCAAGAGGAGACTGGCCTCTGTGGACCGCAGTGGGCCCAGGCGTACCACAAAAACCAGCCTGGCTCAAGGAAATGTTCTCAAAGTGGGATCCTCGTAGAAGCTGCTGGAGAACACCCAGTCTATGCTGAAGGCAGGCTCCCAGCCCCACCCTGGGGCGGGGTCAGCAGGGCTGCCGTGGGGACCGGGGGTCTGCAGCCGCAGCGTGCGCTCTCGGTGCTCTGGGGCTCATTATGTCTGACTACGCTGGCCCAGGAATGGCACAGGATGTCGGGCAAACTGCTACCTGCTCCACAGGTAGGACCCCTGGGCCCTCCCCTACTGTCTCAGCAAAGCCACGCCCTTCCCTGGACTCCCTGGGCGCGGAGGCGGGTCACGGAGGCGGCTGGCTGGGAGGAGAGGCTGACTTACTCTTCACATCCCACAAGATATCCTTCTCGGGAGGGGCGGCGAAGAGGATGTAGAGCCGGACGGTGTCTCTGCCGTACTGCTCCACCACGTCCTCGGGCTCCACTCCGTTGTGCTTGGATTTGCTCATCTTCTCCCAGCTCACCTCGAGCTTCTCTCCCGTGTTTGCGTGAACAGGGTAGGAACCTGCACACCAGAAGGACGCGTAGGTAGGGGGGCACGCCCAGCCGGTTTTCACAGAGTATCCAATCCGGAAACACTGAGGGAGCCGTTCGACGTGTCCACTTGAAGAATCCCACTATTTCACTTAGTGTGACGTGTTCTCTCCCTTTAGACATCGTGACCATGCTTTGGTTTTCAAGTAAATGAGGCCCACCTCCCGCCACAAATCTGCCTTTCATGAACTGGTAGTACACTTGCTAGCTTTTTCTCAGTCACAAAACAAGACAAAGCAATGCCCTCTTTTTAAAAAGTAAATCACGTATATACAAAAAGGACAGGAAAAAAGGATAAGGAGGACTCGCATACTGCTGTTTTATGGATTCAGGGCCTCCTCTGGCAGCTGACCTGCCAGGGTCTCGGGGCAGCAGAGCATGTTTGAGGTCACTTCACCCGGAGGGAGGTCCCCGTCTGTGTGAAGTCACCAGAAGGTGAACTCACCCCATGAGCAGGGTCCACGTGGGGTTAGCTCGCTGGGCTCACGTTACACGTGGGTCCTGCTGTGCAGCCCTGTTCCTTCTCTCCTCCCCATTCCACACTCTCCGTCCAGATGGTGCTGACAGAGGCCGCCCTCCCTGGCCGTGTGTGGATGAGGTGCCCTTGCAGCCAAGCCCCAGCAGCTGGGACCAGGAAGGACACCTGACAAGGTTAAGTCTCCTTCTCTGCATTGGAACTGAGAGAGGGCACTGGAGCCAGGGCTGACATTGTTGGGCACTGGAGCTGGGGGTCCTGAGGAGGTGAGGCAGGAGGTGGCTCTGCATCTGCCCAAGGGCACTCTGCATGCTGAAACCAGGGACAGCGGGATCCAAGCCTGGCAGGGGCAGGAGAACGGGGCGGAGCAGGAAGCGGAACTAGAGGCTGGAGAGCGACAGAGGAGACAGCATTGGCCGCGGCTTCCTACACGCTGCCCCTCCCTGCAGCTGGGTTTGGGCGATGGCCCTATGTGCCTGGGTGAGACCCGCCTTTGTGTGGATTTCTGTTCCTCCTAGCTAAATATTCCTTGGCCCCAAGAGCAACCAGATGGGCCATTCTTACCTGTGAGATCTACTTCCTCTCGCCGTAGATACTGTCCAGACGGTAGGCGGAATGTCTGCCCCTTGATAAGGCCTTGGGCCAGCAGTTTATGAAAAGGCTCTCTGAGGAAAGAAAGCAGGAGAAGAAAACTGGCGGGGCGGGGACTGGAAGCACCCAGAGAGAGCAGTACAAACCTTACCAGCTGATGAGTACAGATAACTGCTCTTTGTGGAAACAGGCTGACCGCTTGTCGACACAACTTGCACACATGGCCCCTTACACACAAGCGCTAAGATACCTAGGTCAGATCAGTGGAGAGCAACAACGCTCCAACGTGGTGAAGTGCCAGGAGCACCAGGCCTCACAGCTGTAAGTCCCGGATTGGCATCTCTGTGCTGCTTCTCAATGAGCCAAGGCAAGCCACTTCTTTACTCTGAGCCTCAGTCTGCTCATCTGTAAAATAGGGATTATAAAAACCTGCCTCAAAGGGTGGTTGGGAGGATTAAATGAAACAACTGCATGAAACTGCTTGTAAATTTTAAAGGAATGTACAAAGGTCAGTTGGGCTTCCCTGGTGGTTCACCGGTAAAGAATCCGCCTGAAATGCAGGAGATCCAGGTTTGACCCCTGGGTCGGGGAGGTCCCCTGGAAGAGGGCCTGACAACCCACTCCAGTATTCTTGCCTGGAGAATCCCAGAGGAGCCTGGCAGGCTAGAGCCCACAGGGTTGCAAAGAGTCAGACACGACTGAAGCGACTGAGCACACACACGTGCACAAACGTCAGTTATGCTGAGCCCGGAGTAACGAAAAGTTCAGGATGATACGAAGAGGTCTACGTAGGGGTTTTATTCATGAAGATAATCCATTCCTTAACTTTTATACAGTGCCTGCTTAAATTCTTTTTAATAGTTTTAAATCATGCAAATTATACATGACTATACCGCTTTTGTTCAAATTCAAACACCCCTCCCCCTGTCTTCCCAGGCCTACTGCCCTCTGATGAGGCAGTTGCTATTGGTCCACACAGATCTACTTCCTTTTCCCTTTTGGTTGCACAGCACGGCGTGCGGGATCTTAGCTCCTCAACCAGGGATTGAACCCAGGCCCTGGCAGTGCAAGCACTGGATCCAACCACTGGACCAGCAGGGAATTCCCCAGATTCACTTCATTTTCAGCATCTATTCAGTACTTTATATGGGTGGATTATAATTTATTTATAGTGCCTACTTTTTTTTTAAAGCAGTGTTAGTCACACCCTTGCTGGCTGAACAGTGAACTGAAGACGTTTTCTCTTAAGAGGACAAGCAGAGGTTTGACCCTCGAGCTGAAATTATTTCAGATTTGAAACTGCTGTGCAGTTTTGGAGCACGTAAGAAAGAGCTACTCCACATTCAATTTGTGGAGACCTCTGCTGAGAGCACGTGTCCATAACTCGCTCTTATAAAGCGCAGGGAGGAACATTTGAGCGAGGAGACAGACTGACATTCTCTGCCAACATCACCCCCAGCACAACTCATCTATCAACATGACAACCCTCGGGGGCTTCAAGCTCACGTACATGGAGTGGCTTTTTAGAGGCTCAAAGACCCAATACATGGCATCACCAACTCAATGGACATGGATTTGAGCAAACTCCAGGAGACAGTGAAGGACAAGGAAGCCTGGCGTGCTGCAGTCCATGGGGTCGCAAGGAGGTGGACACGACTTTAGGGATTAAACAACAAACAACTCAAAGACCCAATAACCTCAAAGAGGCCAAGCAGAGCACAAACGCAGCTCTAGTGATGGAGGCACAGGGTGTTGGCTTTGTTAATTAACAGAATCTCATTTCACACGCAAGGCTAATACAGATGAACCCTGGTACAGAGGAAGAAAGCCTCTGGACAGGGCCCTGATTTGTACACCGTGCAGCCCGTCACAGCAGCTGTGTGGACAGATGCGGTTTAAAGGAAATTCTCCAGTGGACTCAGAGGGATGGAGTGGAACAAAGGGGATGACTGAAAATGAGATGAAGGTCAGCTAGAAAAATAGGACCCCTAGTCTCTGTGTTTTAAAATCCTGTTATGAGCATGTGTATGTATGTGTGTGTGCGTATGTAAGTTTGGTGGGGTGTGTGTATGTGTGGGGGTATCTGCCAAAGTGTAAAACACCCAATATAATTAACATTAAACGGAAATTAGTCAAGTTATTCAGTGTCATAAGGCCTGTCCACCATGGGACCGTGTTAATTTGGAAGACGTACATGCAGAAAAATAGTCACCCCGTTGTTCTGGCTCCAAAAGCTACCTTAATAATAAGCTCTTTGAGTCACAAAACTGCCTTCCTTCTACCTCGCAGACACTACACCAGCAATGTCACCACTGGCAGAATGGCATCCTTCTGTACCACGTCCCAGGAAGATTCCCAGACAATGTGAGTGATATGAAAAATGATCTGTTACAGTGTACTTGGATCTC
The DNA here is from genome assembly GCF_019923935.1 of Bubalus bubalis. Lineage (NCBI taxonomy): Eukaryota > Metazoa > Chordata > Mammalia > Artiodactyla > Bovidae > Bubalus > Bubalus bubalis. The sequence continues at coordinate 53,635,530 of NC_059177.1, forward strand.
AGGCTGCCTTTTAACCCAGAAGCACCTTTAAGGGGGAGCAATGGTGTCTGTGGTCCCCATTTCTCAGGAACACAGGCACAGAACCATCAGGAACCTGGTGTCCTTGGGCCACACGAGCTGTATCCAGGGCAGGTTGGGGTTTGGATGCCCAAGACCCCTGATCTGCATTTTCCTCAGGAAGCTCAAGGGGCCCTGCCCACAGACCGAGTGTGCAGCTCTCTCTGCCGCCAGCCCCGTCTGCCCTCTGGGCCTCTCCCTCCACAAATGCCCCTGGTCCTCAGAGAGGTCCCAGGGACACCTGGCTGTCTCCAGAACCGGCTATGCTCCCTAGGACTCGGCAGGAATGCCCATCTCAGCCTGAGTTCCTGGGGTAACCCGGACCCGGCCTTCAGCACTGAGCGCCGGCACCCCCTTCTCTGGTGGGCATCCCTATCCCCTGCAGGCAGCTCTGGACTCCCCTTCGGGTCCCGCCATGTCCAGCATGCTCGGCCATGAGGAGCACGCCCAGGCTGTGTACTGAGGACAACATAAATACCCGTCTACCGCCGCCCTACCCCGTAGTGACAAGGACTGTCCTTTCATCTGTCTCAGCGCTTAGCACCGTTTCAATGGACGACAGGCCCTTTAAACATGTTCAAAACACGGACGATGGATGAAAAAATACAAATGAACAGACAGACGGACAGCGGGACTGAGGGAGGAAGACATGGATGTTTGGGGCTGCCAGCTCTTGAAGCCATCTGTGCCTTCCATCCAATCTGGGGTGGCACCTGGACTTTAACCTCATTACAACAGAAGATATAACACAGTTTCAAAACAGAAGGAGAAAATCATATGGTTACTTTTTACTGGGCAGACGAAGACAGAGGCTACACAGCAAACTGAATGAGTGTCCTACGTGCGAGGGCGGCCTCCCCCACGCCCGGTGGGGCCTTCCCTGGGCAGCAGTGGGCTCGACGGGGCCACTTTTGCACACACCTGGGGTGCATATTTTTGAGCACTAGCTCATCTTTTAGGAATCTTCCTCAAATAATTTTACATGCTGCTGCCTCACACAAAGAGACACTCTGCAACGTTCTTCCTGCTGGGCTCAGTGGCAGGAGGATGAACGTGCTGTTACCGACTTAGGCTCTAGTGTCCCTGTGCACTAGTTTTTGAGGTTTTTCCTCTCCTTTCTCACTCTTAGAACATGGCTTTGGTCACTCTTAATAGAAATAAAAAATATGTCCTTGGGATGGAAGAAGGGAGAGAATAATTTGGATCCCAAAGGTAAAGATTATCAGTAGGATAATCAAAATCAGTAGCTTTAAGCTTCCAGAAGGGGCAGGGGCAGAAATATGGGGCTTGGCTTCATTCTTGCAGGTTATTAAGTGGTGCAATGCTGCCCTCTTCTGGGGATGGATTGCAACCTTCTGGAATTTTTTTTTTTTTTTTTTTTCAAACTAGGGGCAGTACTAAAGAAAGTTCAAATACCATACTCATTTCACATACTAATAAGGTTATCCTCAAAATCCTTCAAACTAGGCTTCAGCATTTCATGAATGGAGAACTTCCAGATGCACAAACTGGGTTTAGAAAAGGCAGAGGAACCAGAGATCAAGTTGCCAACATTTGCTGGATCAAAGGGAAAGCAAGGGAATTCCAGAAAAACAAGTACTTCTGTTTCATTGATTATGCTAAAGCCTATGACTGTGTGAACCATAACAAACTGTGAGAAACTCTTAATGATGGTAATATCAAGACCATCTTACCTGTCTCCTGAGAAACCTGTATGCTGGTCAAGAAGCAAGTTAGAACCCTGTATGGAACAACAGACTGGTTCAAGATTGAGAAAGGAGTACGGCAAGGCTGTTTATTGTCACCCTGTTTATTTAACTTATATGCAGAGCACATCATGCGAAATGCTGAGCTGGATGAGTTACAAGCTGGAATCAAGATTGCCAGGAGAAATGTAAACAACCTCAGATATGCAGACGATACCACTCTAATGGCAGAAAGCAAAGAGGAACTAAAGAGCCTCTTGATGAGGGTGAAAAGAGAATGAAAAAACTGGCTTAAAACTCAATATTAAAAAAACTAAGATCATGGCATCCTGTCCCATCACTTCATGGCAAATAAAAGGGGAAAGGGTGGAAGCAGTGACAGATTTCCTCTTCTTGGGCTCTAAAATCACTGCGGATAGTGACTGCAGCCATGAAATTAGAAGACGACTGCTCCTTGGAAGGAAAGCTATGACAAACATAGACAATGTATTAAAAAGCAAAGACATAATTCTGCTGACAAAGGTCAGCAGTTAAAGCTATAGTCTTTCCAGTAGTCATGTATGGATGTGAGAATTGGACCATAAAGAAGGCTGAGCACCGAAGAATTGAGGCTTTCGAACTGTAGTGCTACAGAAGACTCTTGAGAGTCCCTTGGACTGCAAGGAGATCAGACCAGTCAATCCTAAAGGAAATAAACCCTGAATACTCATTGGAACGACTGATGATGAAGCAGAAACTCCAATCACTTGGCAACCTGATCACTATGAAGAGCTGACTCACTGGAAGAGACCCTGGGAGAGATGCTGGGAAAGACTGAGGGCAGAAGGAGAAGAGGGCGTTGGAGGATGAGATGTTTGGATGGTATCACTGATTCAACAGACATGAACTTGGGCAGACTCCGGAAGCTGGTGAGGGACGGGGAGGACTGGCATGCTGCAATCCGTGGGGTCGCAAAGAGTTGGACACGACTTGGCAGCTGAGCAACAATAACAGCTCTAGCTGCGCTGCTCGGGCTCCTCATCGCGGTGCTTCTCTCGTTGCTGAGCACAGGGCCTGGGGTGCACGGGCTTCAGCAGCTGCAGCACGTGGGCTCAGTAACTGTGGTGCAAGGGCTTAGTTGCTCTGCAGCATATGGGATCTTCTCAGATCAGGGATCAAACCCATGTCTCCTGCACTGGCAGGTGGATTCTTAACCACTGAGCCACCAGGGAAGCAAGCCCCTTTATTTTTAATTGGAGGATAACTGTTTTACAATAATGTGTTGGTTTCTGCCATACAATGTGAATCAGCCATAAGTTTACATATATCCCCTCCCTCTTGAGTCTCTCTCCCACCCTTGAACCCCCCATCTCAACCCTCAACCTGTGGGACTCTGACCCTAACTCCAGCCTTTCTGCCTAAGGCTACACACTTCTCTGGCCCCATCTTTTATAACTCTCTCTTTTTTTAAAGTGAACTTCTAAATGAAGTAAAGTGCACATATTGAAAAGCTTGTAATTCCTACTGGTAAAACTTGAAGAATTTTCACAAGATGAACACACCGGTGTAACCAGTGTCCAGGTCAACGATCAGAATGTGACCCACCTCCTGGAGGCCCCCTCCTTCCCCTCCCAGGCACCGTCTCCCCACCACAGGCACCAGCCACCTGGCTGCTAACACCATGGATCAATTTTGCCTGTTTCGAAACCACTTCTACCCCTTTCAGAATGAGGGAATCTCACGGGAGCACCCACACTGGAGGCCTTTCCCAGAAAGGCAGGCATTCCCTCTCAGACAGCAGAGCAACCAAAACAAGGCCTGCCAGTTAAGTAAGTCTTAATTTCTGAATGTTAGCAACCATGCAACTTGATGGTTGAGCCTCACGCGGGCTACCTTCCCCCAGGGTTGAAGCACTGCAGTGGTGGCCAGAAGGGCCATCTAGGGCAGGGATGGCAAGACTGCCCCGGTGCCTCTGCCCCCATCACGGACCCACAGCTGCACGTGCTGGTGGACTCGGGCTGAGCCTCAGGATTCTTGGGACCACGTGCTCAGAAAGCAGAGTGACACCTACCAATTGTTTATTCCGCAGCTATTTACTGAGTGCTTACAACATGTCCAGCGCTGAGCCAGGCATTTAGGGCAAGGCCCTGCCCTCACAGAGCCGGCCTGCCTGCTGTCACTGAGCCAGATGGAGGCCTGCCCACCCTCAGGGATGTGGGGGGAACAGAAAGTCCAGTCAGAGCTGAAGACCAACTCCTGCCACACCAAGTCCAAATTGCTCGCTCGGCCATGGAGGACTTCGCCCCTCCTTCCGCTTCCTTTCCTCTTTCTTACACGCGTTGCCCACAGGTGCTTCCGTGTCCTCACTCACTGTTCCCTGAAGTGCCCATTTGTCAGAACTCTACCCCTCCTTCCAGACTCCACTCAAACGCCAAATCTACTAGGAAGCGTCTCAGGCCCTCCTGGGCAAAATCAGTTGCTGTTTCTTCAGTGTGTCCAGTGTGGTTCCTATAACTGCATCGGGCAGGTATTACATGTCACTGTGCACTCATGTGAGTTGCTTTGCTGCCTGCCTTCCCCGAGAGTGGGGAGTAGGAGGATCCTTGAAGACCCCTCCGGCACCCAGTTCATCACAGATGAACTGCCTTAACAACCAGTTAAGGCAACTGGTTTGAGCTATGTCGAGTTTGTTTTCATGAACGAATAAACAAATCTGCAGCAGCAGAGTAGGGGACGGTGTGGAGGGGACAAGAGATGAGGGAAGAAAGGGGATGAAGGGCGGGCATGGGATGCTACTGCTTCCAAGTAGGGCCAGGACCTTTTTGTGGAGAGAGGCATGCTCAAAGATTTCAGACTCTGTCCACTTGAAGCCCCTGGGAAGATCAGCAGGGAACGAGAGTGGAAGAGGGACAAATTACACAGTGGGGTGGGGCCCCCCAATTCGTGGAATCCTTCTCAGTCCCCAATGATTCCCCCTCCACTCTTCCAGGGCCTCAGGGCTCTGGGAAGCCGCTTCTCATCCTATCCACCCTTAGGTGTAGTTCAGCTCTGAATGAGGAGTCATGTTTGTATTTGAGCGACAACTCGGCACAGACCCCTCTTGCACTCAATCAAAAAGCTTACAGGAAAATGGGTGGCCCAAGACATGCTCATAAATCACCAGCAAGAAGGAGGCGTGGAGTGTGATACAGAGAAGCAGGTGGCATGGGCATGGGGGCCAAGGGGACGTCAAGGGTCCTGCTGGAGTAGACGTCACACCACACTGCCAAGCTCATGATTCAGATCCACAACAGTATAATTTGTGTATTTCCCATTTGTACATTCATTCACCAAAAGGTACCTGGGAACAAAACTGTATAAGCAATCGAGATATTCACGTGTCATAACAGCTCTGTATAGCAGGGAGCTTTATGATAAGAAAGTGAAAAGTCTGCCACTCCAAGCCACCAAGAAACCCCTTCGGATTCTGAAGCCATCAAAGATGGAGGCGTTGTGCAGGGCCTCGGCCTTGGGGAAGGCCTAGATGGGTTTCACGTTCATGAATACAAATTAGTGCTCTTTTCCTTGAGTCAGACTTCCTCTTACTCCTTCAATACCACCTTGAGGGTTGGATTACTTTCATATGCACCAAAGCATGGCTCTATGCAAGTAGAATGATGAAAAGCAATGGAGTTGTCAAGTGTTTCCTTGACAGTCTGGACTGCGCTAACTCAGAAATTACAATACCTGCTGGTCACGGAAAGGCACCTTTGTCCAAGGAAGGAGAGAAGGAAGGAAGGGAAGGTGGGTGTGAGGAAGGGAGGGAGGGAGAAAGGTGACTAATCATTAGGATTAACAAGAAATTTCAGAACACAGGCAGGCTATGTAAAGCATCCTTACAAAAATCACTGCATACAGGAATGTCTTAGTCAAGACATGGCTAAAAGAATCTCAGGATTCATCAGAGCCATAACCAGTGACTGCAGGTGACATTTTCTTACTTACGAAACCCTGGATAACCTGCTCCCCTCTCTCCTACCTGGTCAGTCGGCTACTATGTAGATCTGGAAAGAAGAAAGCAGAAAGCTGCAGAGCTCTGAAAACAGTCTCTTATTGGGACTTCTCAGACTAACTTCACCTTGCTCTTCGTCCCTGCCCTGAGTCCAGGGCCATCGTGTTCACATAATTGGCCTGTTTCTAAGCATCGAGATGTGGCTTGTCTGAAAATATCACTGTTTCCATTTCCTAGCAGATAGCCAGGGGCCTGGAAGGAAGTCTTATTAATACCATGAGACTCAGGTAAAGTCTTTCTTTTTTTCCTTACCTTTTCCTAATAGCTCCATTTCTAGTGTGATTAGAAAGCTCTCTGGACCACGGACGGAGGCCTGCTGAGCTCACAATGGTCAGTAGCTGGCTGTCAGCACGGGGAGCAGCAGCTTCTGACGCCACCCCACCCTTTGATGACTGCAAACTGCAGACAGAACGTAAATTCTGGGAATTTAGTCTCTCTGGGTTGTATGAGCAGCTGAGGCTGAGGCTGACTCCCCTCCACCCCCCTACTCCCCCATGCTCACAAATCACGTTGCACGCCCAGCACACTTCCCTGCTTCAGAATATAAACTGTAAATGACTTCGCTTTATTTTCTGTTATAGAGTCACATAGTCATTGGGAAAAAAACATCTGGGGAAAAAAACCATTAAGAAATGATAAAATCATCAATAAGCTCACCATCCAGAGAGAACTAGTGTTAACATGCTGACATAATTTTTTTTCTAGTCTTTTCTCTTGCTTTGTGTGTGTATTGGCATGTGTACATGTAAAGACAGAGAATCAAATTGTATCTACAAATTTCTGCCTTGGTTTTTTCACTTCTGATTACTTCAGATGCATTTCTCCTTGGTGTTCAACATCCTTTGTAATATATATAAAGAGTTGTATGGAGTCCTCCATAGAGATGGAGTATACTTTGCCCTTCTCAGCATTTTGGGGCATTTAGGTTTGAGGTAATACTTGAAGTCATACTTATATGGACATTCTAGTGTGTTAGTTTGTGTTTTAGGATAGATTTCTAGAAGTGCAATTAGTGTGCCCAAAACTATTTTTTAAGGCACTATTTTATGACTGTTTTTAAAGCACTCCCTCTATACTGCTAAAATGCTTTTCATGAAGATTGTTCCCAACTGTACGGCATGAGAGAACCGCTCTCACTGGGATGCTGTACGGAAAACGCTTGTTTTGTGTTCCTTTTGCTGCCAACAAGATAAACATTTTAGAGTATGTTTACTGATCACTTGCATTTCTTCTTTTGCAAATTTCCTGTTGACAAAACTTCCAGCTTAATCATCAACCTGATGTTTCAGACACACAATAAAGGCACCAGTTGTACCATGGGCTGGCACTTCTAATCCAGAGGCCAGTTTCTTCTTATAAATGGTAAAGAGCCCTTCTGGAAATTCAAACTGCAGACCTAAATGTGCAAGTGATGAAAGAAAGAGCCCAGGCTCTTTTAGGAAACAGGAAGATTATTAGATCCACATAAACCTTTGCTTTTGTATTTGAAGACATTTAACCAGAATCAGAGTGAAAAGCGTACTCAGAGGTGACTGAATCCCTAATCTATGAGGCCAGGGAGAATCATAGGGGTTAGAACTCTCATCTGTACCACTAATCACAGCACCAAGTGAGCAAAAAGCAGAGGTTTCAGGACTCCCAGTCCAGACCTACTACCTGAGACAGTGGCCAAGCGACTGACTGAGAAATGAAAAGTGGGACAACTGAAGTCCCAAGTCCCTCCTGATATGACAATGCTGATAAATCCTGATAAAACAGCAGGCATACAGAAATAGACAAGAAATTCCAATTTATACACATTTCAGAAAAAGGAGCTAATAAATATAGAGAAACACACACGTGATTGACGGGTCTCAAAATTTCGCCCTAGACCAGCTTGATAAAGTTGTTTGGGGGCTTTAAAATAAATGCTAATTGGAGAGTTCTGAATTACTCATCACAGAAAGTGGATGATTTTCATTTCATCTGAGGCCAACTGGTTTACCAAAACACCTCCGCTAAAGAGGTAATGCTCAGAAATAGTTTTCAGATGCTACTGTTGCCCTGATGTGATTGAACAGGAGCAGTGCTGACAAGTGTGCTGAGAAACAGAGATAAGATGACTTTCTGCATCTTCTTCAGAAAGGTCAGCCTTCTGAGGATTTAACTCTCCCTCTTTTGGGGGGAGTATGAAGGCATGGAATAGAACTGAACCATCTTGGGAAGAATTTTTAAAATATATATAGCATAGGTATATTTCTATTTATACCATATAGTTGGCCCTTAAAGCCGATGGTTAGGCAAATTCCAGGTGGACCTCAGGCTTTCCAAATTTTAGAAATGTATTTAATAGAGACAAGTCACATCCAAAACAGTGTTTTAAAATTATGTCGGAATGCTACAAATCTTTTTCTGCTTGACTATAGTTGGAAAACAACGCAAACAAGTCGGAAAAGTAGCCAGGTACTTTAAGATGTAGCCAGGTCCTACATCTTAAATTAGTTAGCCACTGGGTAATTTATTGACTCATTCATTCCTTCTACAATTAATGGTTCCAAGGCTGAGAAATGCGCCCTACTGTTAAGAAGCCAGAAATCATTTGTGGTCTTTGTTTCTAGACCTGCATGCGTGCATGAATGCTCAGTCATGTCTGACTCTTTGTGACCCCATGGACTGTAGCCCACCAGGCTCCTATGTCTATGGGATTTCCCAGGCAAGAATACTGGAGGGGGTTGCCATTTCCTACTCTAGGGGATCTTCCCAAACCAGGGATCAAACAAATATCTCTTGAAACTCCTGCACTGCCAGGCAGATTTTTTTTTTTTTTTTTCCCCCACTGAGCCACCTGGGAAGCCCTAAACCTACATGAGAAGGAATTATTTCTCAGGTTGTACTTGATGTTTGAACTTAGCCTTTCTCTATCCAACTTTCCCTATCCCAAGGAGAACATTTCCTTTGAAGAACATACATTTTACTCTGTTTATATCAATGGGGTTAAACTCAACTGATTGAAACAAATATTTGCTGAGATAATGTCCATGAGACTGTGATAGTTAACAGGACACAGGTTCCATCCCCCAGGGTAGCTTATATCTAGTGAGGTAAAGAAGTTTCCACAAAGAAGAAATGCAAGGCAGAATGGCAAATGGTATAATCTAAGTTACAAACATTGTACTACAGTCAGCCCTCTTTATCTGTGGGTTCCAAACATGTGGATCAACAAACCATCAGTCCAAAAAAAAAAAAAAAAATTCCAGAAACTTCCAAAAAGCAAAACTTGAATTTAGTGTAGCCAGGCAATTTACATAGCATTTACACTGTATTAGGCATTATAAAATTATCTAGAGATGACTTAAAGCATTCAGGAGAGTGTAAGTTACATACAAATAATACTACACCATTTTGCATGAGGGATTTCAGCATCCAGTGATTTTGGTATAAGTGGGGGTCCTGGAACTAATCCCTAGTGGACACCAAGGGATGACTGTAATTTATCAATACTTCCCTGAGGATTAATGCTGTTAATGTGTTTAGTGGCCTTCTGATGCAGATGGGTTAATTTTTATACATGAAGGTCTCTGGGACTAATGAGAATTACTTTAAGCATTTAATTTATATCCTAAATTAGCTTTCTGTAGACTTAATCCATGTGTGCATGAACAGAATGTGGGAACAGATCTGAGGACGGGGTAAAAAGGGAGGGAGCTTTCGAGGCACTTCATTTTAATGAAATTGGATTTTAGAGGTTCTGAAAGTGACTTAAGGTGACTGCTAAAATAAATTACAATATATCCATATGACAGACAACTATGCGTAAATTGTAAATGCTGATGTAGAGAGATCACCAAGATATATTATAAAATAAAAAAGCAAGAGACATATATATAATATATGAAACATTTTAAAATGAGTATATCAATAGATACAAAATATTTTTCTGGAAGAAATCAAGAGAAACTGTTAACAGTTGAGAAGGGTAGAAGGTAGGCTACAGGGAGGAAGATTTCAATGTTCACTTTCTATGCAGTTAAATTTAAAAATTTTAATTTTAGACATGTATTACTTTTTCATTATTTAATATTTTAATTGTTAACATCAATTAACTGGACAGAGAGATGACTAGATATATTTTTCCCTTTTCTTCTCTTCAATTAAAAAACATTCTAAAAGGTTGTTGTAGGAAAAAAACAAAGCACAGCAACAACTGAAAAAAAAAAACCTCAGGAATGGTGCTCCAGGCAGAGTGGCAGACAAAAGAACCTGAATTATTGTCCTGATGAAAAACAAGTGAAAAGGCCAGATCGGACATAAAAAACACATTGTTTTAAGTGTGCTATTGAGTTGGCAAACTAAGAAATGAGGTTGAAATAAATCTATTTTTAGGTAAATAAGAACTAACAGTTGGTCCTTTACTTAAAAAAAAAAGAGACTCTAAAGTATTAATATTAATTTATATTTCAGATAAAAGGGAAATGATTTCAGATGTTCAATTCAGAGATGCAAGAATCAAGAGTGAGAAAAGATTAATAAGTATGTGGATCCAATGCAATTTCAGTTGAATGCCCAACATATAACCTCTGTGGAATCTGACAAGTGGAATCTGAAATTTATATGGAAGAACAGAAGTCCAAATATATTATAGTCAAGGTACTCCTAAAGAAAAAGGACAGAGTAGGAGGACTGCCCTTACTGGATATTGAGACTTGTAGAATTAAAATAAACAATGCTGGTAAATAACTATTAATGGCACGGAAAAAAGCAAATAGACCAATGGACAAAAGAAAAAAAAAAGATCCTATAAATAGGCCCTTGCATATTCACAAAAACTTGATTTATGATGGAAAGGGCACAGCAGATCAGTGGGGGACATGATAGACTATTCCATTAAAGATATTGAGACACTAAAAGCAGTTGCCATAAAGGAAAAGATTATTAAAATTTACTACATTAAATTAAGTTTCTGTTCATCAAAAGACACCATAAAAATAAGACAAGCCAAGAACTGGGAAGAAATACTGCAATACACATAGCATCCAGAATATTTATAGAATTCCTACAACTGATAAAAGACAGCCCAGAAGAAATAAGGGCAAAACACACAAGCGGGGATTAACGGAAGTGGAAACACAGAGGCTCATAAACAGAATGAAAACATGCTAAACTTCGTTAAGTCTTTAAATTCAAATTTAACTCACAAAGTCATCCCCTATATAACCACAAGTCTGACAAAAGTCTTACAGTTGGATAATACAGTCAGCCCTCTGTGTTTTATGATCCGTGGTGGGTTGAATCCAAGCATGTGGAACCCATGGATATCAAGGGCCGACCATGGCAACTGAGCATGTGCAGATTTGGTCCCCTCGGCAGGTCCCAGAACCCGTCCTCCACGGAGATGCGGGGATGGCAGCACGTATGTTGTAGAGGCGAGGATGTCAAGCAGTCAACAGGGTGCTCCCCTCTGGCAGTGCCAGTGCAGGTGTCTATCATCAATTTGAAAGCCAGCCTGGGTTTCTTACTAAAGTTGATCATGTGAGTAATCCTACAATTCGGGAATCCCACTCCAGGCACATATCTTAGAGAACTGCTCATGTGTGTATGTCAGGAAACGTACATGGATGCTCCTAGCAGTTTTGTTCATAGCTGCACAAAACAGCCCAAGGACATTAATGATATGGACATGAACTGAACTGTGTATTAGAAACTCTATTCCATGCAATCGAATACCAGATGGCAGTAAAAGAGAAATGCAACTACTCTATGCAGCAAGATGGATGACATTCCAAAAATGCTGAGCAAGGCAAGCAAGAGAGAATATGTGAAATATGATTCTATTTATACAAAGTTCAAAGACAGAAACAACACATATATCTTAAAATAGTCATCACTGCCAATTATTAAAGAAATGCACATCAAACTAAACTGAGGTAGCACCTCACACGAGCCAGAATGGCTATCATCAAAAGTCTACAAACAGGACTTTCCTGATGGTCCAGTGGTAAAGAGCCCGCCTGCCAGTGCAGGAGACATGGGCTTGATCCCTGGCCTGGGAAGATTCCACATGCCTTGGGGCAACTAAGCCCTTGCTCTGGAGCCCTCGAGCTACGGCTACTGAAGCCTGTGCGCTCAAGAGTCCACTTTCTGAAATAAGAGAAGCCACCTCAATGAGGAGCCCACGCGCTGCAACTAGAGAGTAGCCCCCGCTTGCCACAGCGTGAGAAAGCTCACACACAGCAATGAAGACCCAGCACTGCCATGAATACATGAATAAAATTTTAAAGGTCTACAAATAACAAATGTTGGGTTCAGAGAAAGGGTAACCCTCCTACACTGTTGGTGGGAATGTAAATTGGTACAACCACTATGGAGACCATAATTTGAAAAGATATATGTACATCCATGTTCACTGCAGACTATATTAGCCAAGACACAGAAGAAACCTAAATGTCCGTCAGCAGAGGAACGGGTAAAGAAGATGCCATACAAATATACGATGGAATATGACTCGGTCACAAAAAAGAATGAAATAATGCCACCTTCAGCAACATGGATGGACTTAGAGATTATCAGACTAAGAGTAGTGAATCGGACAGAGAAAGACAAATATACATCACTTATAGGTGATATCTAAAAAGATGATATAAATGAACTTATTTACAAACAGAAATAGAGTCACAAAGGTAGAAAACAAACTTGTGGTTATCAAAGTGGAAAGGCTGAGGGGAGTGATAAATTAGGAGTTTGGGATTAACATATACACAATAATATATATAAAATAAATAGTCAACAAGGACCTACTGTACAGCACAGGGATCTCTACTCGATACTCTGCAATAACCTATATGGGAAAAGAGTCTGCAAAAGATGGTTTTACATAAATATATATATATATGTGTGCATATGAAACCAAATCACTCTGCTGTACCCCTGACACTAACACAAGGTTGTAAATCGACTGTACCTCAGTGTAAGACGAAAATTGAGTCAAAATACACCAAAAAGCAATAACTTTAAGAAAAGCAAGAAAATGCATAATTCAAGATTCAGAAATGGCACTGTGTGAGGGGAGAGGCAGAGGTGTAGGAATGGGGATGATCTGATCGGAGAGGGCAGCCTGGGTATTCTAAGGGGCCTCTAAGACTCTATTTCCGAATGTGACAAGGGGGTGCATGGATGGTCATTCTATTTTAAAAATTGTATGATTTTATAATTGTATAATACATTAAATATATATATTATACACATTATATATATATGCACACACATACACACATATATATACACATATATATATGAGGTATTTCATGGGAAAGAAGCCCACACACACATCTTTCTGAACACCATGGGGAACAGATTACGGACCAACAGGGAATGAATTTCTCAATGGATTTTCCCCTAGCTTTTAATCCATCATACACTTTTATCAGAGTGATATATTGAGACAGGATTCAGTCAAGCTTGGAAACAGAGCGGACACTGAAGGACCTGATGAGAAACATGACCTCACACGAGAAGCTATGAAAAGCCATGGAACATAATGAAAGCTCTCCGCTGCCTCCCAGGTGAAAAATCTCCATTAGCAGAGACTTAACTCCATCTAACAGAGAAGAGCTGAAGCGAAGATCCTATGTGACCAGGCAAACAGCACAGGCTGGGACTGACTCAACAGCACAAGTGGACCTCCAACGGTCAAGGCTGACAGTGACCTCGAAAGCACACTTGAAAAATAAGAGTTCTTCTGCTACATATATATTCAACTTGCTCCAGAAGAACGGACACCTGCTTTCAGCTGCTATTCAAGAAACCGAATTCTTTTGCAAAGCAGTGTAAATGTAAATGCTCACCTGTGTTTGACCATTTTTTGATTGTGGCAAAAATGACTGAAGAATCTTGCATAGAACAAGTGCATGACCGCATGCTCTTTCCCTCCAATGTACAAATCCACAGGCATCCAGTAATCTGCCAAGGCTGCGCTGAAAGGGCTGGGAGGAAGAGAGATGGTCATTTATTAAAAAAAAAAACCTACTTTGTTACAACTGCATAAATTAGACAGACATTATAACTTGCATATTCCCTGAAATAAATTATGTGAGAGAAAAACAGTGATTTTCGTTTTAAAATATAATGAGAAGCTTACATAAGAGAGGAGAAAAATGTCAGAGCAATATTAATTTATGAAATTTACAAGATCTGTTTCAGAAGCCAGTGCTGACACATTTTAACAAATGTGATTGTCACATAGAATGAGGACAAAAGGAATATATACCAGCAATAACGGTATTTCTCTACAAAGCATATATTTGACTGTCTAGTTTTATTTTAATTTTTATTACCATAGACAATAGAGATTTTTGAGTTCTTACCAATAGAGGGCAATATGGCACTTAAAATGGAGACTCACGCAGATACTAAACATTCATTTTAAAACAGAAATTCTGTCTTAAAAGTAGCCTCAAAATGCAGATAGTCAGCAAGAGCCTGTATATGCTTCTTAAAATGCCCTGAGCATACGTAGAGTAATTAAAATAGCCCAAGTCTCTCTCACCCAACAAGTATCTTTTGGTCAATGGAGGTCCTAAAAGACAAGTTTCCTCCCTGGAAGCATCATTCCCAATCCTAATGGATGCCAGGGAGGAAAGGGCCACTCCCTCTGTTTCTGGCTGGGGTTCTGGTCGGGGGTGGGGTTGGTGGGGGGTGGGAGAGAGAAACAGCGCTGGCTGGGGACAGATCTCTTCATCCCCAAGTAAGGCCCTCTCTTGAGGTCATCCAGTGAGGCAAACCTTGGCCTGTGGGGGATCTGCACCCCATGGTTTCCTGTATTTGTGAATTCTCCTCCCCACACCTCAAGCACGTTTTCCCCAGCTCAGGCTCTAAGCGGGAGCCCAGGGCTCGGCAGGTGGGCCTGGCCAAACACCCTGTGTTTGCATCTTAATACAGCTTGGCTTTCTCTCCTCCAGCTAGGATGCCAGAATTCTGGCAAAATTTTAAATAATGTTTCTATGTGAAAAATGTCCCTGGAGAAATGTGACTGCTCACACAGGTGACAGAAAAGCAAGGGAAGTCAAGGATGGTGCCTGAATGTAAGCTTGAAGTAAACTGAGGAGTGAGACAATGGAAGTAGCTCTAGCTGGGATCTATGATCTATCCTGGAAACCACCCAGTGAGAACACAAGGCAGCATGGAAATGCACAGCAGCATTTTATGAGGGAAATGATATGGTCGGTGGGATTCCAAACCGGGGGCTGAGAAGGTCTCAGGGTGTGTCTTGCCACTCAGGGGCCCCTCATTAAGCCAGAGTCTCCATCATCTGTAGGAAGGTTTTCCCTTGAAGCTTTCTGAGAGGTGGAGAGTCTGATTTCCCCTGCACTGTAAGGCTGCTCTTCCTAAATTATTGTTGCCATTGTTGAGTTGCTGTCTTTCCGACTCTTTGCAACCCCATGGATTGCAGCACGCCAAGCTTCCCTGTTTTTCACTGTCTCCCGGAGTTTACCCAAGTTCATGTCTATTGAATCGGTGATGCCATCCAACCATCTCATCCTCTGGTGCCCTCTTCTCTTCCTGACCTCAATCTTTCCCAGCATCAGGGTCTTTTCCAATGAACTGGCTCTTTGCATCGGGTGGCCAAAGTATCAGAGCTTCAGCTTCAGCATCAGTCCTTCCAATGAATATTCAGGGTTGATTTCCTTTAGGATTGACTGGTCTGATCTCCTTGCTTACCAAGGGACTCTCAAGAGTCTTCTCCAATACCATAGTTCAAAAGCATCAATTCTTCAGCGCTCAGCCTTCTTTCTGGTCCAACTCTCACAACCATACGTGAAAGGGAAGGCAATAAAAGCTCCTTTGAGAAGGAAGACCCAGAAAAGGGGCCTCTCTGTGGGTTGGCCGGGGTTGCCTGGTTGGTCCCAGCTGCGGCAATCCCTCTGTGCCCTTTCTGCCTCTGCCAGCTGCTGTTCACTCTGGCTCCTGCTCATTTCTGCACAGCCTCCACATGAATCACAGAATAGCAGGACTGGGGCAGGCAGGAGCGCCCGTTTCCCTGCAAATACATTATCTCCCAACCAGCGAAGAAAATGGGTGCATTTTTATACCTGGCCTACAGGGTTTCAGTATAATGGTTCTCCCATGGACAAGAGCGAGTTGGCAAGGTCTCTGAAACACAGTGTCTGTGGTTTCCTGTGCTCTGCCCCAGTTTTCTTTTGCTTTATTTCCTTCTCTATCCATCTACCTATTGCTCTCTTTCCCTTATTTATTTTTGTCAAAGAAGCACATGCACATAGCTGAAAAAAACAGTCCTGAAACGTTTATAATGTAGAACAGTGGTGTCCAGCCCCACTCCTTCACCACCCTCCCCCCACACCTCCTACCTGTCACTTAGCCACTTTTAACCCTTTCAGATGTTTTTTTTCTGGCAATTACTTAAAAATATGTCTATATGCTTTGTTCACTTATCAGTATTGGAAATTATCTAGTGACCATATATGCTAAGAGGTCATGCTCTCAGCTCGCTGAATCGCTCTCTTCTACCCTCCCTGTACACTTGCATCATTATTTTCATTTAAGTTAGTAACTTCACATATTTGTGACTGCAGAAGTGCAGTTCACTGCAGGGCCAACGAGGGTATCACCAAAGCTCTTCCTTTGACTCTTTTTCATTTTTCCTATACCTGGGATTTACTTGGCTCTGAAGAATCTAATTTAATAATTGAGCACACTCACTATAAGAGCCTGTTTCAAAGAGCACAGTTGACCCATGGCTTCCAGCTCTTTCATCTCTGGACCCCCTGGGGTTGATGGCAGCCTGTGCCCTCCTGGGAGGAGCAGACCAGAGCAGGCATTGCCTCCTGACTTGGGACTCTGGGCGTTTCCCATCTGGCCTGCTCAAGAATTTTCAAGCTGTGCTGGGGTCTGAGGCTCTTCAACCCAATCCTTCTGCCTTCATCCTTTTCTTTCATCAGTGTCCGACCTATATCCCAGTCCAGGGCTTGCCTGCTGACCCCCGCTCCCTCACCTCTTTACTCCCCAGAGGCACCTGCCCCCACAAATCTCTTGCTCATTGAATTCTATCTTGATGTTTGCTTCATGGAAGACCCAGACCAACACATGCTCATGAATTCAGCAGGGCTTTCTGTACCTCTGAGTATTCTGAGGGTCAGTATATCTGAAGTAGTACCAAGCAGAATCCACAAAGGTATCCATCGTATCTGTCTCTCTTGTGGCTGCTCCTTTGCACCTAAGAAGGAAAGAAAGTTCATCGATTGGTTTCTTTTTAAGTATTAATGCATTTTCCACCAGCTTTTCAGAAAGCTATAACAATTAGTACGAATTCAAAATGTCACAAGAACAATGCCACATCATGAAAAGAACAATTCACGGTATGGGCTCTCTTTGTACTGCAGAGTACACAATGCTTTAAAGAAACTTAAAAATGTAAATCTTCAACAATTATAAAAGCCCTATTCTCTACTTCTCTGAACTGAACATGGTAGAGTATCTAACAGCAATCTTATCTCCTTATGCACTCACTTCTCTCTTAGGCATGTCACGACTGTCTTCAGCCAATGCCTACTACTCTCTGACGCTCATGGGGTGCATTGGTTTATGAAGAGAAGTTGAAAACCAAATGTAGTGAGATACTGCGCTGAAAAATGAACTTGGTTTTTTAAAATTTTTTCCTATCTCTATCTCTTGGGTGAGAGGAGCAGATATCCTCAGGGGGTGACCTCAGGAAGATAAGTCACCATGGAGACCCAAAGGCAGAAGTGTGCTGGAGCAACTCATAACAGTTTGTGAGGATTGACTCTTGAGATCTCTTCCCAACTGTGGGATGAGTGATGCCAAGGGGTCGTCTGAATTTAGCCCTTGGAGGAAGTACCTGTACCATAGAAATGGGCCAACACTACAGATCAGAAGCCCCCCTCCAGTGATCTACTTAGTACACACTCACCAACACACCACTGTCTAAAGGAAGGCTCCTCACAGAAGGTGAAGATAGCCCCACAGTTCAAGACAGTGAATGGAGGGAGATACGTGGTATGTGAAGGGTTGAAAACAAAAAGCAGTGTTCATCCTAGGGATGTGATACGTGGAGAGGACTGAGGTTCCAAAAGGGGCCAACTACTAAAGTAATTTTGAAATGTGTCCGTAGGATGATGGCCCAGCGGACTGGAGCCATAAGCCACCACTTCTGGGAAGGCAAGAGACAGTACCCTTAGCCAAGCCTGGCCAAGGAAGGTGCTTGGCTCCCTTGAAGACCCTTCAAAGGCATGGATCAGTAGTGGATGGGGGTTGACAGCTATTAGCAGGGACCCTTTGTGGCTGTGAGAAGCCACAGCAGGAGAACACAGCTTGGACTCCAGGCTCTCCCTTCTGAAGCATGAAAGTGGAACCAACCGCACCTCCTAATGTTGCCTTCTTGGTGGGATGAGTCCTTGGTGGTGGGCGGTGGGGGGGGGGGGTGGGGGTCGGTTCTTGGAAAATTTGAGGAGGGGGATGAGGAGCCCCAAAGAGGAAGTGATGAATCCTTTGCTAATTCAGCACGTAAGGGCTTCAGTCAGTTTTTAATTTTAAAAATAAAAGAAGGCATTAAAAAAAAATAAAAGGGTTGCCTTTATATGTTGCATATGTGAAGCAGTTGGTACTGGCTTTCCAAATATTACTGGAGGAAACAGTCACTCCCCACCTCCTGCTTATTAAATGGAAGTGGCTGAGCAGAGAACACAGGAGCCCACACCTGGCAGGGCTCTGGGCTCCCAGGGGCCTCAGTCAGGGGGCCTCCCACTGGGAACAGTGGTGGTTCCAGGGGAAGGGGCTTACTGAGAGAGCCCCAAGGGACCCCTAATCCTGTTTCCTACCACCCAGGGCTGCTCTAAGAATCTGATCTCAACAGTGCATCTCTAAACGAAAGCCAGGTCTCTTTATTTGGAGAGCAAGCAACCAGAACACATACTATTTGGGGGAAATAATTAGAAGATAAATGTCTCTTCTTCTTCCTCACTGTTAGGGCATGCATACAATTTAGGAAGAAAACGCAGGGACTTAACTCATAAAAGGGGCTGATATCTGACCAAAACTTGCCATGCTGATTTTTTAAATGGTCATGGTGGATTTGAAGATGACCAACACCTTTTATGGCTGACACTAAAAGCTGGGTTATACAGAACAGACTACTTGGTAAGTGGGAGGTAGACAGCGGTGACAGTGATGGTGTCACTACCATTATTGGCCCCAACATTAATAAGACTAAAACCGGGCAGCGGGCACCGAGCCAAACGCTTCCCGGGCTTTGTCTCATTTAATCCCCAGGAACTCTGGGGATGGTGAGGTAGACACTACTGACGTTCCCACTTTGCAGACGGGTAACTACGGTTCAGAGAGGTTGAGAAATCTGTTCAAGGTCTTGGAGCTCAAGGGTAACGAATCTACCTCTGCTGGACTCTGGTGCCCATGGTCCTTACCTCTGGGCTGTCCCGCTTGGCCACATGGGCTCAGCAGCTCTCAGCCCTGCAAGCTCATTAGATTCAACTGGGAGCCTTGACCAAGCCCACGCCTGGGGTCTGCTCTCCAGGCATCAGTAGACAAGGTAGATCTTATCCCCACCACCAAGGCCCTGGGCTGCCACAGTGGGTGGGCTGAAGGCTGCCCATGTCTCCAACAGAGAAGTACTTTGTTACTGCTTATCAACAAAAAGGGTGTGCTAGCTCTCCCCTACCTGGCCCAAAGCTTCCTACATTTCTGCAAGCCCCATCGCAAACCTCAAAACTGCCTGAGTGAGCACGTGGGTGAACTGCTGGCAGGCCAGGGCAGAATGTAGCTAACACTTCCAGTTACAGAGTGTCTGCTAGGAGCCACTGTGCAGGGTTCCATGAGTTAATTCTCATCTTCTGAAACCCCTTCATGGGGTTATTTTTGCTCCTGATAAGGAAATCAGTGCTCAGCGAGCTTACGTGACTTTCCCAAGACCACATAGCTAGTGAAGAGGCCGGGCCAGGACCTGAAGCCATGACTGTTGTCTCGCCAGCCTGAGCCATGCATTCGCACTACTGTTCAGTCGCTCAGTCGTGTCTGACTCTTTGTGACCCCATGGACTGCAGCCCACCAGGCTTCCTTGTCCTTCACTATCTCCCAGAGTTTGCTCAGACTCGTGTTCATTGAGTCGATGATGCCATCCAATTAGGTGGCTACCTAATTACTGACCTAGAGGTGGTAGTAAGAGGACTAAGTTATTTCAAAACTTTAAAACAACCCCATCACGATCTATAAGGCACAGAAAAACTGCTTTTCCATACAAGGACAAAGGGAAATACTACACTTTGGTATCTGTTATTTACTTTTTAATCAGTTGGAATGGCATCCTAAAAAATCACACGGGAGGGACTTCCCTAGAAGTCCAATGGTTAAGACTTTGCCTTCCAATGCAGTGGGGGGGAGGGTTCAATCCCTAGTCAGGAGCTAAGACCCCGACATGTCTCAGGGCCAAAAAATCAAAACACCAAAGCAGAAGCTATACTGTAAAAAATTCAATACAGATTTTAAAAATGATCCACATCAAAAGATCTTAAAAAAAAAAAAAATGGGAGACACGCCAGTGAATTGACAGAAAACATAATCCTACTTCCAAAATGAGAATTAAGGAGATAGGACATATTTCAGGATATTAAAGAATGAGACCCCTGAGTACACTTGTCCTTGTACCTACTGTTCTGCTGCTTGTGATAAAATCTCCACTGTTATCATAGTCACTCTGTGGGAAAACCGCAAGGCATTTCCTCTTTTCTCTGAGAAGCTCTTTGGAATATATAGTGAAGGAAAGTGGTCTTTTCCAAAGCTATGATGAAAATGTGTAGCTTTTCCATCAGTTGGATTGGCTGTTTCAGGGAAAGATGTGAATTGATATTGCTGCCTCCACCAGCCCAGAGGAGAGGAGAGGGCACCCATCACAGGGCTGGGCTCCAGATTCCAACCTCCTCTTTCTAAGGTTGCAAAAGACCTATGTTATTCTCTCCAACCAAGCGGAAGTCCGAGAGGACAGTTAGCAATCGTGGCTGAGGGGTGTGGCTCCTTACCTAGGGCAGGAGCAGTTTACCCACTCGGAAGCGGAGGCCAGTGGGGAGCCTCCCTTGCTGGTGAAAGAGGTGATGCTGGGCAAGGTCACGGGCAAGTCCTCCAAAGGCACGGGCACGGGCCCACAGGCCGGACAGTGAACCATAGGGATGGGCGTGCCCCAGTACCGCTGCCTCGAGATCAGCCAGTCCTTCAGTTTATCACTTGTCACGTCACCGCCCACTCTCTCCCTCCGGGCTTTCTGAGTCAGGGCTAGAAATGCATCCTGCCGCTTCATACCTGTGAACTGAGAGGGGAAGGAGAGCGGTAAGAATGAGCTGCTACCCTGAGGCCACCACCCTGGACTGCCACTGTCTGGAAATAAGTATCTGGGGAGAAGAGAGAGCTCTAAAAGGAAGAGCCGATTTTGGTCAACTGCCTCAAGGAACCAGTTTCCCTGCAGGAGGTCATTTTTCTCATGCAGAAGATTCCCAAAATAAGGTACTAGCTGTTCTGACAACTATACTATTCAGGGATCAGGTTCAACTTGGAGTTGAGAAGCTTCTAGATCTTGAAACAGAACATTATTTTGGGCTTCCCTGGTGGTCTGGTGGCTAAGGCTCCATGCCCCCAATACAGGGGACCTGGGTTCAACCTCTGGTCAGGGAGTTAGATCCCACGTGTCGCAACTAAGGGTTCACATGCTGCAATTAAGATCCTGTGTGGCCAAAATAAATAAAAGTAAATAATAATAGTAATAAAAGAACATTATTTTGGTTTCATAGATTTCAAAATGAGGCTGCAAGACTGTTAGGTATGGAGATGAATGCAATGGTAAATGATAGGTTGTAACTTGCATCGAGGGGAAAATGCATCATGAAGCTCATGTGAAGACCATGAGTTTAGAGGTAAATTCTTAGGCCCCACCAACCTCTGCGGAGCCGCTCAGTCTCTCTGTGCCATCTGGCATCGTTTCAATGACTTCGGAGTAGGACAGGCCCAGGGTTTGGGCCAAGGCGGAGTCCTCTAAGCTGGTGCTGGGAATTCCTGTTCAAGGCGAAGAAATACAAAATGTCTTCTTTGCAAATGCCCAAATCACAAAAGGACTGCCAGCGGGGGCACTCAGCATTAGCTTTTGAAGGGAGACTCTATCTTTTTCAGTCAGAGAAATGATCAAATCACATCGCATTCACTGAGAAAAGGGAGAATAGTCTTGGGGAAACTCACCACCCTGACGCAATGGTGTTCCGTACTGACACTACTTTTGGTTAAGTCTTATTCCTTTGTTTACTTTCTTTAAAAACAATTACTTGTAATTCTAAAATACACAATTTTGGGTGCTTTTTGTCACTTGAACAGCAAATCACAAGCACCTGGGGAAGCCTGGTCTTTGAATTCCTTCAGGGACGCAGGACAGTGGGGTGCTCCTGATCAGCAGGGCTGACTCTGCTAGCGTCTCCCAGCACCCCAGAAACATCCACTCGGGCAGGAAGTGGAAAGCTGGCGACTGTGTTTCTCCACACTGCTTTGTTCCCAGAGGCAACAGTACATTCTGAATAGACATTTAGTCTTCAACCCACATACACCCTTGAGGAGACAGAACTGAGTGTAAGGAAATCGCTCATTCAGAGGATCAGGGCCTGCTGTTTCAGCTTCAGCTCTTCAGAAAAACAGGCTTTTCAGCTGTCAGTTCTGTAGGCCAGGGTTTCTCCACCTGGGTCCTATCTGACATTCTGAAGTTGGCTGTGGGGCTGTTCTGTGCAGTGTAGGAAGTGAAGAGCTTCCCTGGTTCCTACCAGCAGAAATGTTTCTACAGTTGCCAAACGTCAGTTGATGCCCAGATCACCCCTGGTTGAGAACTTGTGCTGTAGGGTCAGCTGTCAAAACTGCTGACATCCTTGTGGACACAGCATGCCACACGGCAACACACACGTCAGGTTGCCACGAACAACCTCTCTGGAATGCTGCCCTACAAGGGTGATTTAATGTTTGGGGTGTGGGTTCTAAACCTCCTTGGTAAGACAGAAAATGCCACGGTATGACGGAAAGCTCTGTGGTGTTTGTTTCAGCTGAGATTATTGACAAAAAGCATGTAATGAAGCAAATAAACTGTCAGAGTGGATTTGAAAGACCCCAAAGTGTGAGGACAGGTGGCAAGCAATGGAGACTGCTGAGAAGTGGTCATGGACGAGGAAGGGGGGAGAGTCATTTACTCCAGTCCTGTGGGGTCTGGGGGAACTCAGAGCAATCTTCAAAGGGAGACGTGATCACAGGTTTACCTGACCGCATCAAGCTCACACTGGGCCACCGTGCTGGCCACGTGGGGCTCAGCAGAATGTAAACCATTTGTAACATTCCGGTAAGAGGGTGAAAACCCTACTTCATCTCGTTGACTTTCGTTTCTGTTATTCTTGGAGGGCAACAGACGGTAACTTAGAAAATGTTAATCATGGAAGTATGTGAAATGAAGACAATAGGAAAAATGATTTCCCACACATACCCAAGAAAATCAGATTTCTCTTTTTCTTTTACCCTTTTCCTTCAGAACTCTCAATATTGTGCCGGTACTTTGACTCAAAATACCAAATGAGGGGGAAAAAAAAAGCCACATCAGCATGAGCTTCCTTTACTGTTCAACTTGGCTGGCTATATTAATGAATTTTACTAATTATAAGATGCATTAAAGTACTAGAAGGAATTATGTCTTTTAAGCAACATATTTTCTAGGTTAAACTGTCAGATAAGAATGACTTGAATGGCTAAGTATCTGTTTTCTTGGTTGGTGTTTCTTCAAATCACTTTGTCAAAAAAGGATCTGAGGGCTGTGAGGAAAAACATGGTTTCGATAAGCAATGCTATTTCTTCTGTGTGCCAGGAGATAGAGGGTGTGGCAGTAACTTTCTCTGCAGGTTCCAGCACACTGGTGAACTTTCTCTGCAGGTTCCAGCACACTGGTGATGGGCTGGAATCTACAGTAGGGAAGTTGTAAAAGAGATGTTCGGGTCCCCCTCAGGGCAGGTCTTGGATGGGATATGATTCGGTTCCATCCCCTGATTCAACCCCAGACTTCCTGTTAGGTGGGGATAGTCTGGAACACTCAGCAATGAGTAAGGCCACCAACCACGTGCAATTCACAGCTCTACAAACGCCTTCGATTCTACTGCTGTTTCACAATCCCTTTCTTGCACGGCTCAAGTTCACCCCCTCCACTAAGTCTTCCCCCAAAAGTTAGCCCGCATCAATCATGTGTGCTTTGAACCCCCATCTCAGTAGCTGCTGCTGCTTCTGTGAGTTCTGAAATGGGATTCTTATCTGAGTAGTATTGTTCCCCACATTGTATAGGCAAGTCTCACCAACTAGCTCCACTGGCAAAATCTGTGGGCCAGACATTTTTGATTATTCTCAGCAGCAAGTAGCAAGATGCGATATACTCAGTGTTTTCAAAATGCAATGCTTTAAATAAGAGACAATGAAAGGAAGGGACATTCATTTTCACAAAGACACAAAACAGATCACGGAATATACAGCCAGCTCTTCCAGGCTAGTATTTTGATCTTAAGCCTGCTAAAGACATTCTCCTGATTACATTTTACTAGCTACTTACCTATTTTTGCATCTAGAGAGCCCTCCAAGTCAGCTTTGGCCAAGATGATGACCGGGACTTCCTGCTGGGTGAGCATGTTCACGGCCGTCACGGGCGTCAGACAATCTGAAAATGAGGGCAGACAACGGTGGAGGCCCGTCAGCTGGGGCTTTAACACCCTCTGCGACTCAGAGGAGACAAGTGAGAAAAAGAAGCTTTAGAACCTCTGTGTTTTGTGCTAATTATTATAGAATTTGTTCTTTGAAGGTATTAACAGATAATTCACACTAGTGGAGGATCAAAAGATTAAACAAATACATGAAAATATTCATTCGTGCTCCTCACCAAAGAAGTGAAAATGGCACTTTTGTTTTCCAGAAGGTGGAGGAAAGATGTTCCTACCACCTCCCTTATCCTTTTGGAAAGTAACTCGAGTATACAGAAGAAAGAGAAAACCAACAACCCACCTACGGTGAAACTAAAAGATACCTGGAATTTTAAACTATAACACTCAAAGATGGAAGCGGATAGGAAAGGAGAGAATGACTGAGCAGAGATCCGATTTTCACACATACAAGCACAAAATTGCTCCTTCCCATGCCGCTTCTAAGGAGATACCAGAGGCTGTGGTCCAGCAAAAAGTGAAAGTGAAGTCGCTTAGTCGTGTCGGACTCTTTGCAACCCCAGGGACTGTAACCTATCAGGCTCCTCCGACCATGGGATTTTCCAGGCAAGAATGCTGGAGTGGGTTGCCATTCCCTTCTCCAGGGGATCTTCCGGACCCGGGGATTGAACCTGGGTCTCCAGCATTGCAGGCAGACGCTTTACGATCTGAGCCACCAGGGCAGCCCTGCGAAAGTAAGGGGTAAATCAAGAAAAGGAGGACATGGAATCCAGGGAACAAACAGGGAATCCAACAAAGAGAAGAGGGCAGGGACATCTGCAGAGCAGAGACAGACAGAACTCCCAGGATGGCAGATGCCGGGAGAAAGAACAGGGGACATGCGAACAGGACAGAAAGCCCTAGGAAGCATCGTTGGGGAAAAAAAGGGACGGGCACATTTTCTGACAGACTGGAATATGTAGAAAACTTGAAAGGAGTTTTAAAGAGCTTCTGGGAGGGCGTGGGAAGACAATCAGAAATTCAAAGAACACAAAACAAATGAAAAAAAAAAAAGAGAGAGAACATCATGAACTTCAGGAAAAACAGAAAGTTATATAAAAAGGAAAATGTAATCAGAGTATATTTGGCTCAGATGACCAATATTTATGTGGTCATAACAAAACACTTAATTTGGAATTATCCAAACAGAGGATAATTGTCCAAACAGACCACAAATCTCTGGTCTATAGCAGAGAAACGGCTCAGGCACAGGCTGCCAGCTGACCCCGTGTCTGTCTTGCCCTCTGATTCAGCAACAGAGTGTTTGGCTGGACACATGGCTGCACGGCTAATGGCAGTGCTGCTCAGCCCCCCTCCACCAGGAGTGGCCAGGGAGTGTGTGCAGAAGAGCAGGAGGACAGGCTCGCAAAGAGGGGGAGCTGCCCTTCTCCCCCCACCCTTCTGACCACAATGCAGATGACATGCAGAACAATCTAGAACACACAGATAAGGGCGACATCCTAGAGGGGCCAAGCAGTACAAAGGAAAGAGCCTTGGCCTGACCACCTGTATCTACTATAAAGAACTATCAAAATTAAAGAATAAAAAGCTTCCCTGGTGGCTCAGTGGTAAAGAATTTGCCTGACAATATAGGAGACGCAGGTTCAACCCCTGGTCTGGATCCCACACACTGCGGAGCCCCTAAGCCCGTGTGCCACAGCTGCTGAGCCTGAGCGCTAGGGCCCAGGAGCTGTAAGTACTGAGCCCTCGAGCCACAAGTACCGGAGTGTGCTCTCGAGTCCGTGCTCAGCAACAGGAGAAGCCACCGCAGCCAGAAAAAAGCCCACGTAGAAATGAAGACCCAGCACAGCCGAAAGACAGATACATAAAATAAAATTAGAAGGGCACCCTCACTGTGAAGTTGTGCTGGAATTCGTGTGTCATCTGGATAAGACACTCTAAACTGATTTAGCCCTTTCAGAAACCAATAAAAGCAACATGTAAAAAGAACCAAAAAAGGGTTCATTAAAAAAAAAAAAAATCACACTCTTGGGGATGTTTTCCTTCTTTCTTTTTTTTTTGGGGGGGGGTGGGGTGGGGGGAGCTGTTTTCTGAGGAATTTATTCTACAGAGGCAAAGAACTGTCTCCGTAATAGCCCAAACACGAAAAAGGCCAAATATTCAACATGATAGGGAAGATTTAGAATATTATGGTACATTGAGTTGATAGAATATTATGCATGGATTAAAGACAAGCCTGCCTAAAAACTAAGAAATATTTTCTGATATCATATTAAGTAAAAAACGAAAAAACAAAAGATAGGAGCAGTCTCATTTTTAGGATGAGTGTGTGTGGGAACATGAATTTAAAAGATGTATGACCACATGCAAAAGAATAAATTAAAGTTAATTTAAAAATGGATTAAAGACCTAAATATAAGATCTAAAACTATAAAAGTCTTAGAAGAAAACACAGGTGTATAAATCTTAGTGATCTTTGACTAGGTGATGGTGTCTTAGATATGACCCCAAAAGCAAAAACAACAGAAGAAACAAGTATTAATAGATAAATTGGATTTCACCAAAATTTAAAACTTCCAAGCTTCAAAGGACACCATCAAGAAAGTGAAAAGAACAGTCACAGAACTGGAGAACATTTATGTAAATTATATACCTGATAAGAAACTTGTGTCTACTATAAAGAACTATCAAAATTAAAGAATAAAAAGACAACTCAATTAAAAATTGAGCAGATGCTCTGAATAGATATTCCTCTACAGAAGATACATGTAAATGGCCAATGAGCACATGAAAAGATGATCAACACCATTAGTCATCGGATAAACATAAACGCAGATCGAAGCCACAGTGAGATAACGCTTCACACCCATTAGCATGACCATAACAAAAAAGACAGTGACAAGTGCTGGCCAAAATGTGGAGAAAATGGATCCCTTTGCACTGCTTCTGGGGATGTAAAATAGAGCACCTGCCTTGAGAAAGTCTGACGGTTCCTCAACCAGTTAAATATAGAGTTACTATTAACGTAAGACCCAACAACTCAACAGATACATACACAAAGAAATAAGTCAGAATTAGATACATACACGAAGAAATAAAAGCATATATCCGCACAAGAATCCGTACCAAAGGGACATGGCAGCTAGCTAGAGAGTGGAACCCAAAATGTCTATCAACTGATGAATGGATAAATAAAATGTGGTATATATAATGAAGTATTATTCTGAAATAAAAAGGAATGGAGCACTAACGCATGCGACAACACTGGATGACCTTGAAAACATTACACTAAGTGAAAGAAGCCAGTCATGAAAGAACAAATACCATGCGAGTCCACGTACATGAAATGTCCAGAACAGGCACATCTATGGAGAAAGAACGTAGATTAGTGGTGTCCTGGGGCTGGGGAAATAGGAGGTATTGAGTATGGTTGCTAGAGGGTATGAGATTTCTTTGGGGGGGTGATGAAAATGTCCTAGAATTGACAGTGGTGATGGTTGTACACCTCTGTGGATATACAAAAAAACCAGTGAACTGTACACTTTAAATAGATGAATTTTTTGGTATGCAAAATATATATCAATAAAGTCATTTATCAGAAAAATATGAAAAAAAGTAGAGTATGAATTAAAGGGCTGGATTTTTTTCATTTTCCCACATAAAAGTCTATTGTGACTATTTTTCAATTAGGAAAAAAGCTAATATTTGAATTCACACATGAGCAGATGTGTAATGAACGCCCTACAGCAGTGTGCCTGCTGTACCCAGTCACGACCTGTTTCTCAGAAAGAACCAAAGTTAAGATCTGAAGTTCTTGGTCAGAGTTGGCGTTCTCCACATTTCTCATGAGCCGTGTGCCGGCAACGTGAAGCAGGAAGCCAGGGAGAAACCCCAAGTAACTGAAGCAGTTCATACAGGGGTTAAATCACAGTGAAACGCCGCAGAAAACACAAAGGATTCCTAACAGCCAGTAATTACAAAGGAAACATTCTAGGCAAGAAGCTGCCCTCTCTCTCAGGGCCCCCACTGCAAACAAGGCAGGTCTTTCATGCCCCTTGGAAAAACAGACCAGAGACTTTTGTTTGGTGCTTAGCAGAGCGGTGCTGCCTGCAGCTAGGTCCCCAGATCTCTGTGGAAACAGGGCCCCGTGGTCAAGTAAGCGTGAGGAGAGGTGCCTGACGTTCCCCTGTAGACAGTCACAACACACGTCAGCACAGAGAAGACACTGACAAGTCTGAAAGCAAAGAAACCTATTTATTTCTGCTTTATGCCAGGTTACCTGAGCACAGAAGCTTTCCTCCGCACAGCATCTATCAACACCTGCTGAACTGCAAGGATGCTAGCAGGGACAGTTAGGTTTAACAACAAACTGTTACCCACAGGATTCTGTTCCTTGCCCTTTGTTCCACCCTCATGCTGATTCTATGGAGACAGGGCAAGGCAATAGGGAGCCATAAATTATTCGATGTTTTGGGGCCTCTCTCTAATGTGTCAACAACGACAGGGTTCCTAAGCCTCTTATTACAGAGATCTCGTTTACCCTTTTGGCAAAAAATGCATTGTGTAGATCATCAGTGACTCAGAGCTGAAATGTATGGTTCCAAAGCCCCAGGGTTTGCATATTTTAATATCAGGAGTGTAAGAAAAAGACTCCAGGAAAAAACAGAACAGCGTCTAGAACTCTGACAATATTTCCCCCATTGATGCT
The DNA here is from genome assembly GCF_019923935.1 of Bubalus bubalis. Classification (NCBI taxonomy): domain Eukaryota; kingdom Metazoa; phylum Chordata; class Mammalia; order Artiodactyla; family Bovidae; genus Bubalus; species Bubalus bubalis. The sequence goes on from NC_059177.1 coordinate 53,664,753, forward strand.
TTTTATGGTTTCTAGTTCCTATCAAGTCACAGCTTATGTAACACGACTTAAGTCAGAGGTAGTCAACTAAGAGGAGACAATGTCAATGATTATGGAAATACACTCGATTTCAAGATCTGTATGTAGAGGGACGTTACTTTTTGCTCTCTTAAAGGAATCTGTGCCAATTACAGGATGTTGAGCAAAAACAGTACATTTAGTCAAACACATGAGCAACATAGTCAGCCAGGCCAAAAATCAGGGAGATGTCTGAGGAGTCTTCTGAACAAATAATTCTGAGAGCTGTTCTCGCCCCTCCATCCTGATGGCCGCTGTTTCAGGGCCATCACTCACTACTCACCTCTCACCTCACTACTGGGGAAGCCAGCTCTCCTGCCTCCACTCTAACACTCAAGCACCACCCTGTCCATACTCCTCCTCCTCAGAGCCCCTCAGGGCTCCTTCTGTACCCACCAGGCCCCCACACCACCTTGCCTGACAGCCCCATCACCTGCACTGCTGAGAAAACTCAACTTCCTTCAGTCACAGGATGGATCTGGGATCAGAACCTTGGTCATCTTGTGCCAACTCAGGAGCCCATATGCAGACACCAACTCAGCAACTGTAGGAACTTGAGTGTGATAATTTAAGCTCAGGCAAGTGATAAATTCTATCACAACTGTGTGCTACCATGACTTGAAGTGGTCACTGCTTTAATATTTATTTATCCTGAAAAACAGATATTTGAGGGAAAACCAAGGCGGCTGTCTGAATAGAGCCAGTTGGCAATGGTAAATGACACTAGTGATAAGACGCTCAGGTTTAAAATGTGACTGTAGAGGCCAAAGGAGGCATAAACCCATATCCATGCAGCAGTTTCAATTCACCTTCAGGAAAACCGTGTTACGCTCGAGCACTGTACTGGCCATAAACGACTGAGGCCACAGGTCAATATCCAGAGACCTGACGTGCAAATTAATCCAGAGACTTTGAATAAATTGGCATCTGCAAAAAGAATATTTCCACTATGAAAATTAGAATTGGAAAATTTAGAGCCAAGAGGAGCATTCCGTTTGGATTTATTTCAGAAATTACTAAAGAGGGGAGAACCAAGCCAAAAGGAAACCAACCAGGCCAAGTCAGATGTGCTGATACCGACGTGACGTGCAAACTGGCCCGTGCCGCAACAGCCTCTTAATTTCCTACACGTGAAAATGTTTTGGGTTCATACAGTATCTTTCATGGCAGGAACTATATCTTTTATAACTTATTAGCTAGTTAATCCCCTACTGCTATTACTTCATTTTAATTTATGTCCCCAACTTAAGCATGGAGGGGGAATCGAAGGTCAGATTCACATTTTTTAGTTTTTCAATTTTAGATATTATTCTACTGCCATAGTTCTCAAGAAATCTCAAAATGTTCATGAGAGTATAAATGATGAGTTTTCCCTTTAAACCACTGAAAAGAATCCAATTTTTCTTTTGAATAAATGGAAAATAAAACTGAGAGAGAGCTATACTGGACTTCAGAAGCACACACTGAAATCTTAAAAGAGTCTTTTCTTTATTTCAATATACAACAAAAGAGATGAAACCGAGTGATATGTGTCCTGGGCCAGCGAATTACGTATGCATCTGGGTCTCCTCTGCTGCAGCCTCCCAGAAGGCAAGACTGTGAGTGGCCACCTAACCATCCCCGAGTGCTCAGCATGCAGCCGGCTTTCAGTAAATATTAACTGATCTGAGTTTTACTGTTGTTAACAATTATAAATCTTCAGCAGAGAGAAGCTGGGGCAACACTGTTTATCCTTCCAATCTGATCAGGGAGTCTTTCCTTCTGGCTATTTTATGCATTCCAATTATTTAAAAAAAAAACCACAAAACTATACTACCATTCAAAAATTTTTATTAATCTAGTAACTTAAACAGACCTGCAATAATTCAGACTGTGTGGCTTGGGTTGAAGTTTATATAGTCTATGAAAAGTGAAGTGGGCTGAGATTTTTACAGAAATATTTACATTTCTCCTGAGACCTACTTCTAATTAACAGGGGAGTTCCTTTCGCCTGCCCAGGATCCATACTCCTTCCTCTGGTAAGAGCCTGAGTTTTACAGAGCTATCCCTTCCTCACGGGTGACAGTCCTGGGGGGCTATCAAGGAATAAGGTACCTGGCCTTCCTTCGGCCAACACAGAGGCCAGGGGTCCCCAGCTGTACCAATCGGACACGTGTCTCTGCAGGACAAATCTCAAAGCAAGCGCCCCAAGTGTTGATGACAAGGTGAGAGCAGATTCCCTCAGTCAGTGGTATCAAGACATTATTCATTCTTCCTGCCCCAACTCCCGTGGCTGCCTAGTCCAAGTCTTCTTCCAGACTGGTTCTTCCCCACAGTTTTCCAGTATGTTCCCCCTTTCCTCTGGGTGAGCCAGAGATGGACTCTGTGGCTTGCAGCCCTGGACTTCAGACTAATGCACAGGCACTTCTCTTCCTCACTGACCAACACTCGCTATGCCAATTTGAGGTCAGCTTGATTCTCATTAAAGACCAGGACCTTGCTGGTCTGCTCAGATCACTCTGTGAATTCTTAAGAGACACTAAAATTAAGTTATTGAAAATGTTTCCTCTGTTTCTCACTGGCTTCCTTCCTGTCCTTGTCAGTATAGTTTTATTTGATGATGAGACTATAAATTAAGCACAAGATTCTATTCTTATCAGAAAAGAGCTTTGAATCTAGATTATATTTAAAGGGAAAGAGTTGAACTTTCAAACAAAAACTTAAGAAGCGGAGAAGCTACTGACTCAAAGTAACTTATTTTCAAGTCTCTTTCTGATCCTCACGTTTTAAAATCGACACATAAAGTCAGGCCAAGGAGAGGAACAGATCACAAGGGATGACGTGTGTGAAAGGACCGTGAACTCTGTGAAATGTAAGGCATAACGCCCCCGTCTCAACCTTAACTTGCCCACTCACCTTGGCCAGGGACGAGGGCCTTCCGAAAGGTTTCCTTCAGAGGGCTGTGCCCGTGCAAGAGCCTGTGGCTGGGCGAGATGGCCACGTGGGAGGTGCCATAAACGGCCTCGGGGGTGGCTGTGTAGGCGCTCAGCTTTTCTCCTGTGACTTGCCCATCAACCTGACAAGAGGCAGAGTCGTTTCAGTTCTCAGTCCCCACTCTGGGCTGCCGTGCTCCCCAGCCCACATCCCCTGTTCCCACCCCTCCTCAATCCCAGGCAGCGGCAGGCATGTGGGGGCCTGAGATGGTCCCAGGCAGGGGCAGACAGGGGGAGAGAGAAGAGGGCCGCAGTTCCTCTTTCAGGAGGCTTCCCCAAGGCCCACCCCCAGGCCTACTTGGGGGTCCCCATCAAAGGATGTCAGAGCATGCCCAGAAAGAGGCTTTCCCCAGTTTCTGGCTCCTCTGTCCACGAATCAATAACTGTCAATGTTATTTGTCCTGGGAAAGGCGCTATACTTTCCTCCAGGATTTATGTGATGAATACAGGCACCTACTTTTCTAAAAAGAGGCCTAAAGAGGCAGAAGGGGGTTTGTGAGCATTAACTGCTGCAGATGCTCCTGCTCAATCACCTTTAACGTGAAGTCCAGATGGCAGCCCACACAGTCGCCAATCCAGTGGGCCTGCATGCCTTTAATCCCGTACCATTCCGGAAGGTCCACCAGCGCGTCCTGCATGGCCTGTAGGAATGAAAGGAGGATGGAGAAGTAGAAACTACAGACTGCTTAAGACAAAGCAAGTGACTGGGGGCTCGCTAAGGTGGGAGAACTGGGGTCACTGAGGCTCAGGAATTCACCCTTTTCTTCTTCACTGGCCAATCAGAGGGGCCCAGCAAAGGTTATACAGATGGGCCCATCATGACTCAACTTCACGAAATGGGCTTCACCCACTTCTCTATTCTCAGTGAGCCAAGGTTTCAGAGAAAGAAGAAAGTTAACAAGAAGAGGATGAGATGGTTGGATGGCATCACCGACTCAATGGACATCAAACTGAGCAAACTCTGGGAGATAGTAAGGACAGGGAAGCCTGGCGCATTGCAGTCCATGGGGCAGCAAAGAGTCAAACACCACTTAACAACTGAACAATGATATGCTTATCTTTGACGGATGTGGTTGGGGCATTCTCCTCCCCAGTCTAGAACCTAAACAAAAGAAGCACACGTTTATGAATTTTTAAACTCTAAGATAAGCCATGGCTATTCTATAGCTCAGCTATAGAATATATAGAACATTATAAATCTATTGTAAAAATAAAAATCAGCTCAACAGAAATCATCACATTGATTTGTGTAACATTTGCTATTAGAGGCACACATTTTATTTTCATTGATATTTGTCTAATTTTAATCCATGTGTGTGTGCATGCGTGCTAAGTCACTCAGTTGTGTCTGATTCTTTGTGACCTAATGAAATGTAGTGTGCCAGGCTCCTCTGTCCATGGGGATTCTCCAGGCAAGAATACTAGAGCGGGTTGCCATGCCTTCATCCTGGGGATCTTCCCAGTCCAGGGATGGAACCCGCATCTCTTGAACTGGCAGGCAGGGGTCTTTGCCACTCGCGCCACCTACAGGAAAAGATGAGCCAGGACTAAAACCCAGACTGGTTGTTCAGTCTCTAAGTCTTGTCAGACTCTTTGCCACTCCATGCAGCACGCCACGCTTCCCTGTCCTTGATCATCTCCCAGAGTTTGCTCAAACTCATGTCCATTGAGTTGATGATGTCATCCAACTATCTCATCCTCTGTCATCTCCTTCTCCTCCTGCCTTCAATCTTTCCCAGCATCTGGGTCTTTTCCAGTGAGTCAGCTCTTCCCATCAGGTGGCCAAAGTACTGGAGCTTCAGCTTCAGCATTGGTCCTTCCAAAGAATATTCAGTTGCTTTCCTTTAGGATTGACTGGTTGGATCTCCTTGCTGTCCAAGGGACTCTCAAGACTCTTCTTCATCACCACAGTTTGAAAATATCAGTTCTTCAGTGTTCAGCCTTCTTCATGGTCCAACTCTCATATCCATACATGACTATTGGAAAAATCATAGCTTTGACTAGATGGTCCTTTGTGAGCAAAGTGATGTCTCTGCTTTTTAATATGCTGTCTAGGTTTGTCACAGCTTTTCTTCCAAGGAGCAAGTGTCTTTTAATTTCATGGCTGCAGTCACCATCTGCAGTGATTTTGGAATCCCCAGAAAATAAAGTCTGTCATTGCTTCCATTTTTTCCCCATCTATTTGCCATCACCTGATGGGACGAGATGCCATGATCTTCACTTTTTGAATGTTGAGTTTTAAGCCAGTTTTTTCACTCTCCTCTTTCACCTTCATCAAGAGGCTTTTTAGTTCCTCTTCACTTTCTGCCATTAGGGTGGTGTCATATGCATATCTGAGGTTATTAATATTTCTCTGGTAATCTTGATTCCATCTTGTGGTTAATCCAACCTAGCATTTTGCATGATGTATTCTATATATAAGTTAAATTAGCAGGATGACAATACACAGCCTTGACATACTCCTTTCCTAATTTGGAACCAGTCCATTGTTTCATGTCCAGTTCTAACTGTTGCTTCTTGACCTGCATATAGGTTTCTCAGGAGGCAGGTAAGGCAGTCTGATATTCCCATCTCTTGAAGAATTTCCCAGTTTGTTATGATCCTTCCAGACTTACTAACTGCATTCTTTCACCTACAGTGAAGAGACTCTTACTCAATCATGTGATAAACAACACAGAGCATTTTCTGTATTTGTCATCTATCTATCCATCCATTCTCATTTATTTGGGAGAGTCTGCAAGCTTCAGGATTTGGAAATTTATTTTGAGGCATAAACTGTGGATTATGGACACCTACAAGCTGACAAGAGATGAGTTCATTCATTAGTTTATTCCCAAGAATGTATTAATTCTTCACCCCTTAGCATCAGGACCTCATCCAGACGTTGGAGGCTTCAGTTCAGTTCAGTTCAGTCACTCAGTCGTGTCCGACTCTTTGGGACTCCATGGACCGCAGCATGCCAGGCCTCCCTGTCCATCACCAACTCCCGGAGTTTGGGCATACACAAAAGCAGGATTGCCAGAGTCCCTAACATCAATTTTATTTTCTATTGTTTTTTCAATGAGAAATTTTAATACCCTTTTGACAATGAACTGTATGTAGAAATATGATTTTCTTCTCTATTGTTGAGTACTCATAAAATGCAAGTAAACTTCATGCTTAGCCAGAGGCTAGGCTATGTTAACAGGATGAATGGAAGGTGGTAATAACTAGGATTTGTGAGAAGATTCTGGGTAATATTTTCTAGCAAAACACACAATAACCTGTATTTTATCATCTCAATCTTCTGGACTCGGTCGAAGAGTACCCCTAGCTTGCCACAAGTAGAGAAAGCCTGTGTGCAGCAACAAAGACCCACCGCAGTCAACAAGTAGAATAATAAATCATTCTTTAAAAATCACCCATAGTGATGGCTGTAAGGCAGTATAAGATCATGACTCATTGAAGAAATGTTAAATTATATTCATATATAGTTTATATGTATTGAGTTGCATACAAATTCCTTAGAAACTACCACATACATGAAGGTGCGTATGAACACATTAAGCTAAGGAGAACACTTACTGATTAAAAGAGCCTATTCCCACATTCTTTCAGATAAACTATAGTTTCTCCATATTTTCCCTTCCTGGCTGACATAAGTGGAACATGAATTTGCAGAGCTACATATGCCTGTAACAGTTTAAGAAAGCTACCAAACAAATATTAGAAACACACAGTTTCTGTTACTGACACCACAGACTTAAAAAACTGAACAACTAATTTTTGCATAACCCAGAGGTTAATGGGATTTCTGGGATTTGATCTTCGATATATCATTCTAAAGATGCGTGAGGGATAAAAATGAGTCAGTTGGTAAGAACTGCAATGTAAACTTCATCTAAAATAAGGTTTTCCTAGAAATTCTTTCAAAAGAAATCAGCTGCCATGGAAATTAGAAGATGATATGAGGTATCTCAATTATGAGTGAATCATGTACCAAAGATTCCATGTTCCCATCCAGTTCAACTACAATATGGCCACTGAGCTCCTTTATAGAAGACGTTGTATTTGGTGGAATAAGAAGGGCCAGGTGGGACTTTCCTGGTGGTCCAGTGGTTAAGATTCATACTCCCAATACAGCCGGCCCCGGTTCAGTCCTGGATGGGGAATTGCTAAGATCCAGCATCCCACATGCTGCACGGTGCAGCCAAAAAACAAAAATGAAAAAGGTGCCAGGAAGTCCGGGGGCACAGGGACGTGTGGAAATGTGCCAGGATCAGTATCCAGTCAGCAAAACCCAGGAAACTATGGGCCAAACAGCCCAGTCCTTCAACCGATAAACTGTAAGGAAGAGAAAGGGATAAAGAGGGAAACCTACAGATTAAAACACTTAGCAGACATCATCAAATTTAAAAGACGAGGGTAGGAATAAACTATATTATCCAGGGAGGCACATCTAGGTGATAAGCTATAGAGAAAGGTACTGCTACTGCTGCTGCTAAGTCGCTTCAGTCGTGTCCGACTCTTGTGCGACCCCATAGACAGCAGCCCACCAGGCTCCGCATCCCTGGGATTCTCCAGGCAAGAACACTGGAGTGGGTTGCCATTTCCTTCTCCAATGCATGAAAGTGAAAAGTGAAAGTGAAGCCCCTCAGTTGTATCCGACTCTTAGCTACCCCATGGACTGCAGCCCACCAGGCTCCTCCATCCATGGGATTTTCCATGCAAGAGTACTGGAGTGGGGTGCCACTGCCTTCTCCGACAGAAAGGCAGGGATGTGACTATTCTTAAAGTCAGGATAGTGGTGACTGTGGGGGCTCGGGGGGCAGTTACATTGGGATGAGGCATGTAGAGGGCTTGTAGAGTGCTGGCGAGATCCACTATCTTGACCTACAAGGGCAGCTGCTTTAAAATAATTCAATAAACTACATATTTGTTTTATATAGTTATCTGTGTTTCATTTTATAATAAAAATGTAAAAGTAAAACAACGACTTTCTACTAAGTTTGGTATTACACAGGTCACAACTCTTCTCTCATACTGCTCCCAGAGAGTATGGCACAGGGAGACGTTGGCCTGTGAGCTCAGTAATGCAAGGACAAACTCTGGTTTTTCTTTAAACCCCACAAGAGGCCTGGCCTAGAGCCTGGGACTGTGAACTTGAACTGGGCAAATGCTCATTAAATTCCCATTTAACTCCCTCCCCTCCAGGGGGAGACTCAGAGAGCAAGACTATGTTCTAGAACCAGATCCCCAGGCCTCTAGGGAGGGAAGCAGTAACCTTAGTAGATTGCTTCCTATGCAGCAGGCACTTTGACGTATGGGACCTCATTTAAATCTTCACCATGGTCAAGGAGTGTTATCAAGGAGTATTATCTCCACCTCACAGATGAGAAAACAAGCCTGAGGAATTTCCTCTAAGTCAGTCCACAAGTACAGGGCGGAACTGTGAAAGAGCACCAGCAGCAAGGTGCAGCTGACTCCTAAGTCCACACGCATTCCTGCACCTCACTCTGCAGTGACTCCTCTCTAGCAGAGCTCCTTAAATCCAGCTTTCCTGCATCTGTATTTCAGTTAGTTTCAACTTATCATTCTCTAAGGTAAAAGAGGCACTTATTAAAGACCTGCCTGCTTCTATTATCCTATTCATATTTGTATCTTTTTCCTGGAAAGAAGACTCTGGTTGCAGAGTCATAGGGCTGGGGTTGTGATCAAAACTCCCTTTCTTAAGATGAGGACCCAGAGGCTCCCAGAGGGCTAACAATCTGCACAACATCACTGAGCTCCCTTGAGTGAGACCAAAAACTCATTCCTTAAGCCTCATTTAACTACGATTCACCTTCCTCAGAAACTTGCTCCCCAACTGCGCGATGAACTTTTATTGTTTAAGCCGTCCAGCATCTGAAGTCTCTCCTTTCTGGGGAGGGTAGGGAGGGGAATTACAAGATGGGTAAGTGGCAGGGCCCCATCACCAACTATGAAAGCTAGAAAGGGGGTGTTCTTCCCGCCCTACTCTTCTCCCCTGTTGAAGTTAACAGTGTAACCCATCATGGGCTCAGCACAGTCAGAACACTGAGGGGGGACCCAGAGGCACAGGGTCAACTGGTTTAAATGCCACACCAGAACTGAGAGGCGGCGCAGACTTAGAAAGACCATTCCTGGGACAAGATCTCAGCTGTGCTCTTGTTCTCCCTGACTCTTGCCCAGGCCTGTGTCTCCAGCTTCCCATCCAGCTATGAGGAACCTGATCCTCTTCTGATCAATTCTCTTTTGGCTTAAGTTAACCAGAGTAACTTCAGATTGCTTCAATCAAGGTTCCTATCTGATAATGTACTTTAAAAGTTTCAACCTCTTTTTTAAAAGAAATAATTATTTATTTGAATGTGCTGGGTCTCAGTTGTGGCACATGGCATCTTCAAGTCTTTCTTGCAGTATGCGGGATTTTAATAGTGGCAAGTGGGATCTAGTTCTCTGACCAGGGATCAAACCTGGGACCCCTGCACTGGAAGCATGGAGCCTTAGCCACTGGACCACTAGAGAAGTCCCTCAAGGTCGTGATGCATGCTAGCTAAAACTGTACTGTCTTGATATCACTGTAGCAAAAGTGTTAAAATCTTGAATATATTAATTATATATTAATATTAGAATAATAAGACATAACGTTTATAAACTATTAAAAAGCCTTCTGATACAATTGTATATTTTAGAAAACTTTCCAATTTATGCAGCATTTAAGGGATCTTAAATGTCAGCAAGCACGTAACTAGGACTTTATGAACTCCGAATGACCCACAGCTTTTCCTTTCCAAGGATCACTGAGATTCCATTTAACTTCCAAGCAAACCTACATGTGGTCTCATGGGATCTGCTGTCCTTCCATCAGATAAAACCCATGTGACATGATCTGACGGTTGGCTCCATCTCCAACCCATCCTTTCCTGCCACAGACAATTCGGAGCTCACAGGGTCCATTTCTGACACCCTTGCTGCCCCGTCCCTTCCCCTCCAGTACTGAGCCTCAGTTTATAAACTTTCTCATGGTGTTTTTCTTCCAGATTGAACTGTCAAGGCTAGAATACACCCTATGGAAGTGCTTTTGCTTAAAATATTCACAGCTCGCTGAGGACAAAAGATTCAAATAGAGTGAAATGTGAATGTTTTGATATGCTAATTGTGGCAGAGAAAAATGTACGCCTGCTTAAATCCTTACCGAATCTATGAATATTTTTAAAAATCAAAAGAAATGAAGAAAAAGAAAAGAAACCACCCTCTGGAGAACAACTGAGCAAGCCCTTTTTAGTCTCCGCTGTAAAATAAACTCATTATTCAAGACTGATTTTTTGAGGAACAGGCCTCCAGAAAGCACCTGCCCAACAAGCAGGCGCCTTCAACAAGCCCCCCTCAGCTCAGGCCAGGGCCCCATCAAATCCCCACCACAACAGGAACAGCCTGTTGAGCATCTGTGGTTGTTCAATGCACAGAACTGGTTTTACCTGTTTGGCATGTTTGTTGAGAGTATATCCTTTCCGTGGTGTTTTGCAGTTATAGTGACAGGGGACAGGGTTCATCTCAAGTCATTCTATTTGCCAATGGGCCTGCCTCCCCTCCCCACCCTGGCCAACCTAATTCCCCTGGGGGCTCAGATGGTAAAGAATCTGCCTGCAAGGCAGGGGACCTGGGTTTGATCCCTGGGTTGGGAAAATCCCCTGGAGAAGGAAGCAGCAACCCACTCCAGTATTCTTGCCTGGAGAATTCCATGGACAGAGGAGGCCTTCAAAGAGTTGGACACGACTGAGAGACTAACACATTTTTTTTTTTTTTTTTAACTGGTTCACAGAATCCAAAAACTTGGGAAAACAGCAGGCTTTGAGACTCTTTACTAAAGTGCTATGAAATCCTTTTCCATATAAAATCTGAGGGACCCCAATATCTAAGAGTTGAAGGCTGAACCATTAGGAGGTTCTCTGCTATCTCCTCTTTCCCCTCTCCATCCACTTGCCAGGCTTGGGCACGACTTGGAAACCATTCATTTATTCATCTCCTTTCATTTAATTAATGAAAAAGTGGCTCACTTGACCAAGTCAACAGCAGATCCCCGAATAATGAATGATCCAAATCTGACTGTTCTGGGACCATCACACTCAAGTTTTCAGGCAATTGCCTGTAAATTAAAGAAAAAAAGACCGCTTCTTCCATATGCAAAACCTAGACATGAACAAGGTGAATGGGCTCCTCACTTAATTTTCACAAATAATTATCGTATTTAATACTCAGTTGAAGCCCAATTGTAAAGTTTCTCTGTGGTTATTATTTAGCATATATACAGAAGTACTTCTATGTAGGCTATATGTAGGAGTATGGTTTACAAGGGGCTTCATAATCATTTAACTAGGATAAGTCTGAAACAACAGCCACAACAGCTTCACAACACGTGAATGGAGATGCTTTCAGAAGCTGAAAAAGCACTGTGCAGTGTGAGCCCATGTTTAAGAGCATGGACCACCAGGAGATGCACTGAAGTACATACCCAACCGAAAAGGCTTTAGTCACAAGAAAGCAGAATCAGGAGTAAGAAAGAGGAAGATCGAAACTACAATGCTGGGGATAAGAGGATTAGATTTAGCATGACTAATCTGATTTTTCCTTCAAAGAAGCAGAAATAATGCCAGGAGTAAATCCATACTTCCCAAGAGAAGACAGGATGTGAGCCAAAGCATGAAGAACAAAGTACATCAAAGCCATAAACAAGAATTCTAGAAGACATGGTTTAAACACATGACACATTTTAAAGACCTTGTTAAAAAAAAAAAAAAGGCTGGGCTTCCCTGGTGGCTCAGCTGTAAAGAATCTGCCTGCCAATGCAGCAGAAGCAAGTTCGATCCCTGGGTTGGGAAGACCCCCTGGAGGAGGAAATGGCAACCCACTCCAGTATTCTTGCCTGGAAAATCCCAAGGACAGAGAAGCATGGGGGGCTATGGTGCGTGGGACTGCAAAGAGTTGGACAGGATTTAGTGACTACACAACAACAACAAAAAGTTTAGGAAAACTGAGAAATACAGACCTTTTAAAATAAGTGGGTTTATTAGCCAGTAAGGGGAAAGTTAAGAAACCAGAACTATGAGAGCTAGATACAGATTTGAAGTGGGATTTAATGATATTTAATTAAAATGGACATTTTATAAAAGCTTAACACTCAGCCTTCTTCTGAATCAGTATGATCTGATTAGCAATTATTTTTGGATTATAATTTGTCTATTTTTTTCTAAAACTTATTATTGTTACCAAGATTTCTTTAGTCTTTCTGTCTTTGGAATCATTTCAGTGCAGTGACTTGAAAGATACAGTATATATTTGAGTTGTAATAAAGAAAAGTCAATTCTGAAGCCAGTAAGATGTTTAAAAAATCTAGACGTTCCCTCTGGAACATTCCAGAGGAATAAACTCTTTCGCTTTCAAGTCTCGCACTTCTGCTTCGGCTCTGGCATGAAGTCATGCAGGAAGATGATACATGAAAAAGCTCTGGCATGACATTTATCTTGTTTACCTCCCTCTGATGGTCCTCCTTCAACCTTTCTTCTCAAGTGCAATATGCATTTCTAGCAAAATCCATTTGCTACAGCATCTCAGTGAAAAACATTCCCTTACAAATACAGTTGTGCTATCCAACGGTCTCAGTTCCAGTGAAGGTACTGTTAACCCAGAAAGGAAACCATCAGGTCTAAGCAACGTATGTGAAAGTGAACGCGTTAGTTGCCCAGTCGTGTCCGACCTGAACTGTAGCCCCTACAGGCTCCTCTGTCTATGGGATTCTCCAGGCAAGAATACTGGAGTGGGTTGCCATTCCCTTCTCCAGGGGATCTTCCCAACCCAGGGATCGAATCAAGGTCTCTGTAGGCAGATTCATTACCACTGAGCTACCAGAGAAGGCACCCTGAAAATGATGTATGACTTGCCGACAAGATGTGGCTCACGGGACTGCAGGGGCAAGAGGGAGAGGCATCAAGCAGCCCATGCTTATGTCCGGGGTGTATCTCAGCCATGCGAAAAGGAGGAAGAGACCAAGTGCTATTACACAGTCTCCCAGCAGCTAGAAAGAAATAAGTGCTCCCTGGGTATCATCGCCAGGGGTCGTCCTGTGTGCCCGCTCAGTGGGAGAGGATGTGATGAAGGAAACCAGGAAGCTGTGGTGCAGCCAGACTGACCAATCTCCTCTTATTCATGTATCAGCTCAGGCAATGCATCAGCCTTGGTTTATGTTTCTGTTCTCCTCTGACTCAAGTAACCCACTTTTTTGCTATTTGCTAACCAATAGCAAAACGATTTAAATTCTACTGACTTCTAAGAGATGGTGACTACAGGTTCTGAAATGTCACCACTGTGCTCCTCATAGCGCAGATGATGGAAAACAAACTCTTTCAAGGACAAAGCCACCTGTCTCATGACACAGCTTCTGATTCCCAGAGACCACTCACATCACTTCACTACCCCTGGCTCCACAGGATAAAAGAGAGTCTGGGCTTCCTAGGTTGGCTCAGTGGTAAAGAATCCTTCTGCTGATGCAGGAGACTCAAGAGACACGGGTTTGATCTCTGGGTCGGGAAGATCCTCTGGAAGAGGAAACGGTAACCCACTCCAGTAGTCTTGCCTAGAAAATTCCATAGACAGAGGAGCCGGGCGGGCTACAGTCTGGGGGGTGGTCAGAAAGAGTCAGACACCACTGAGTGACTAAGTACATACACAACTGTACCCCTCAGGAGGAGGAAGAAATTAAATCACTATCCTGCAAACAGAATATGGGACTCAGCCCAACCTGTGGCATGAGGCTACCTTTGCCTGAAAAGGTGGTTTTGTTCCAGGAAAGGGGAGTCTTGGGAGCAAGGCTAAAAGCTTTTATTGGTCTGATCAAGACAAACAAAATGGGGACAGATGTCTCTGGGGACATCCTGCAAGTCTACCTGCTAACTTAAAACTTGCAGGAACATAAAACTATCCTTTTCCAAGACACTCAGGTCTAGAGATTTAGTGTAGATCAATGCTGACCTAACCCTGCTATCAGGCTGCTTTGCATTTTTACAATTTTCAAAATAACAATAAGCATTATGGGGAGTTTAGAAAAGACAGAAAAGGATGGAAAAAGATAACCATTACCCCAAATCAACTTCAGCATCCAGGGAGACCAGTCTTAATCTTTGCTCTACATCCTTCCATCCTAATTAATCCCATCTTCTACTGACTCTGAGATGCATGTTTTCCCCACAAATCCTGAAATCTGGGCAGGCCTTACAATCAATGGTGTCTTTGATCCACAGCATTTTTTATTCTAGTTGGAGCATATACTTTAAAACCAATCGTGTGTTAGAACTGATAAAATGCAGTATGAGTGTGTGTAGTTGTGCATATGTTTTTACATAATTAAACTTATGCTGTTTATACACTGGTTTTAAACGAGAGTTTTTACATTGTACCAGTGTTCACAACTTATTATAGCTCTGCTGCTGCTGCTGCTAAGTCGCTTCAGTTGTGTCTGACTCTGTGCGACCCCACAGACGGCAGCCCGCCAGGCTCCTCTGCTCCTGGGATTCTCCAGGCAAGAACACTGGAGTGGGTTGCCATTTCCTCCTCCAATGCATGCACACAAGCTAAGTCACTTCAGTCGTGTCCTACTCTGTGCAACCCTATGGACAGCAACCCACCAGGCTCCTATGTCCCTGGGATTCTCTAGGCAAGAATACTGGAGTGGGTTGCCATTTCCTTCTCCCTGTTATACCTCTAGAAAGGATTAAATCTATTTTGAATAAATCTGACACTCAGAGTCAGTTACCTTGGAATAGTAAGCAAATATAGAGAGAAATGGAAAGATACTGTGGAAAATGGCCCCTTTCTATAAGAAAATGCTTACTTTGAAAAACAGAACAGAATAATGTAATATGGATATGTAGGTATCTCCTAATGACTGTCACTTCCTTCATAGCAGGGGCAGCCACTGGTCCGGTCTCACTGTTCTCCAGGCAGCTGGGTTCAGAAAGCCCTGGGGTAAGGAAAGGGTGTTGGAGTAGAGAATTGACATAGAACATGACACTGCTCAGTTCTGAGGCCAACAAACCAATTCCATCAGGAATAGACCAGCAAACCACAACCCACTGCACTCTCTGTTATCTGGCCATCTGTGCCCTCTCTTGGACCTCCTGCAACATTCCTTAACTCGCCTTCCTTCCCACAACACCCGCCCTCTGACTGCCCTCTGCTGTGGTTGTTGGAGACGCCTGGTTGCTCTGGGATTAGTGCTCAAGAGTAGGCAGATCAAGCACATGCCCAGGGCCAGGGACACTCGAGCTGTCCTGGCTTTCCTAGGCTTGGGGGCCCCAGGTATCAAATGAGAAGTGAGCTCAGGTGGTAATTTTCTGGGACTCCTCAGTCTGGCCAGCAGCGCCCCTGGGGAGCCAGGAGGAGGGCAGGATGTGAGCTGCTTAAAATGAAGCAGCACCGTATCCCTTTGTGTTTAGACATCATATTGATTTTGTAATTTCCAGTAGCAGTAAAGGCAGGCATGAGGGGGTTTTTGCCGGCTTTTATGTTTTTCAGGTCATGGCCGGGATTAGAAAGCCTGGGAGACTAGGCCTAACATGGAGAAGCCTGTATAATGTTCTCTTGGCTTTCTTCCAGTGTTAAAATTCCAGTGACTCCCTAAGCTAAAAGGGTTCACTGGGACACCCACTAGCCCTCCAGGGATGGCCCCCAACGACGTGCTACTCACTCTCTTTGCTTGTCCAGTGGAGTCCAGGCTAGCACCCCGAGAACGAAGGACACCTTTATGTTCCAAAAGGACCGGCCAGGGTGCTCAGAAAGGCTACTAGAGACGTGTAAGAGCAAGATGGAATGCTTACTTTCTCTTCATTGCTTTTTCTAATCAAATTTATAATTTATTTCATTGTCAGTATACAATAAGAAATACACTATTAAGGTATCTGTCCCATTTTCCCCTAGTAATCATTCCTAGACAAATCTAGACAGCATATTAAAAAGCAGAGACATTACTTGCCAACAAAGGTCTGTCTAGTCAAAGCTATGGTTTTTCTAGTAGTCAAGTATGGATGTGAGAGTTGGACCATGAAGAAGGCTGAGCACCGAAGAATTGATGTTTTTGAATTGTGGTGTTGGAGAAGACTCTTGAGAGTCCCTTGGACTGCATGGAAATCAAACCAATCAATCCTAAAGGAAATTAACCCTGAATATTCATTGGAAGGACTGATGCTGAAGCTGAAGCTCCAATACTTGGCCACCTGATTCGAAGAGCCGATCACTGGAAAAGACCCTGATGCCGTGAAAGACTGAAGGCAGGAGGAGAAGAGGGTGACAGAGGAGGAGATGGTTGGATGGCATCACCAACTCAATGGACATGAGTTTGAGTAAGCTCTGGGAGATGGTGAAGGACAGGGAAGCCTGGCATGCTGCAGTCCACGGGGCTGCAAAGAGTTGGATGTGACTGAGCTACTGAACAACAACAACAACAAATCATTTCTCCTATCTCCGAAACAAAAATAATAAAGGAAACCTTCCTGCTTGCAGAGCATGTGTGCCAAGCTGGAGACTGCGTTTCCTCCCTTCAGAAGTTCTTGTTCATTCTCGCACAGAAGTGGGTGTGCAGGCGGGCTGTCTTCAGTAGATGGGAGGGACATGGTGCAGGCAAGAACTCAGGGGTAGGAAATGAGGTGGCCCTGGAGCTGATCTCATGGTGGGACATTCCCGAGGCAGCAGGTAGGCACTACGTCTAGGGGAGAGGAAATCTGCCTATTCTGTCATGAAATACAGCAGTTTCTGAATCCAGAGCTGGAACCCAGACCTGCACCAACTCTGATGAGCTCTTCCAGGCAGAATTGATCCCTAAGGCCTGCTAAGAGTCAGCCGGAGGCCTCCCAGCAGGTCTCCCGTCACCCCCGGCTGGAATTGAGGAGCCTGGTCCCTTGGCTGGGGCTGTGGTGGGGAGGGGGTGGTGACAAGTCTCCTGACTCACCCCCGGCAGCCTCCTGCTCACCGGCAAAGTGCTGGGGCACGGTCAGCCTCAAATCACTCTCTTTCCTTTTGCCTCTGTCCCCCCCTCCTACCTGTCTGCTCCCATCCCCACACCAGAAGGACTTCCCTGTACCCCTTGGCACCAGCGAATGATCACCGTGAGGAGGGCTGAGAGGCTAGGATGGAAGGTGAAGAACAGGGTTCGGCTCATGGTGTAGGAGAGAAAAGATCCCGGAGAGGAGGTGAAACGGAGAACAGAAGGAAGTATGAGATATTATGTAAGAAGGAGCAGAATTTAACAATTAATTAGCTTTGTGAGACAGGGAGTCAAAACCTGATCCTGGGATGGGAGCAGAGTCTGCTGTTTCCAGAACAAGTGACAGCTGGGGCCTGGAGGGGCACTCCGGCAGAAGCCAGCTCCGAGGCTGCTCTGAGCGCCAGCTCAGGGGGTCTGGGCTCTGCGGCCCCTACTGCGCAGGCGCTGATCAACTGTTTCTTACAAGCAGGGACGAAAGAGGCCACTCTCAGCCTCGACTGGCCACAGCGGAGCATAACGGGGGTGATCGCGGTAACAGCTTTCAAGCCACTGGGCTTAACCCTGCCCCTCACAGTACATAAACCTCAGCATTAGGATCGTTAACTCTGGCCCCAGCCTGTGTCCTCACAGCTTTTTATCACAACAGCCCTGCAGAGAATCTGACAGCTTGTGAAATGGTTCTTACTTGCTCGTCTGGCTGCTCAGAAACTTTCCCTCCTCAGCCAACATCTCCCCGGTGCACGGCCCACCATGTGAAGACCCAAGTTGCACACACGGGAGGAGACACGGGAGCCAAGGATCTTTCTGGGCGGCAGGGTGGGGCAGAGGGGCCAAACCCCACTGACCAATCCCTCTGCAAAGTCTCATGACAGAGCATGAGGACTTGCGCGCTGTTCAGAGGAGGCATTTCCTGGCACCACCTGTGACCCAACTCTCTGTTCTGGGGCTGGGAGAGGACCTGAGGGCAGGAGCAGAGAGCCAGGCAACAGCCCACTTTCCAGGAGAGGGCCAAATACTTTCACGGGGAACTCCAGGCCTTGGGATCAGAACAAGGGTACCCCAGGGTCCCTAATCCAGAGCACAGGGGACTCTTAAGGAGCCAGGGACACCAGGGGCCTAGACCCGTATACCACTGCTCCTCAGGGGCAGCCTTTCTGCTCCAGCCTCCTCCTCCACACCCTCCACAGAGAGCTCCTGTCAGCCTTGCTCCCCTCCCTCCCCTCCACACCACTCCAACCACTGAGTTTCCCACTTTGCAGGGGCCAATAAGACCAGGGAGCTCTGGGAAAGGCGTCTCTACTTTACCCCCAAGTGCAGAGTGAAGCCAAGATGAGAGGCACAAAGCAGGGAGGGAAAGGGCTGGCTTATTACTGCCCACCCTCCCTGATCTCCTAAGGGCTTGGTGTTGCCCGTCTCCTTCTTGCCAGCAGGAGCTCTCCTTGGAAAGACTTGTGAAGTGTGAAGTTTCCTGCACGTCTGGAAGGCAATGAAACACTCCCTTACAGACATGCTGCACGTCCCAGCTTTCACCACCATCTGGCGATACCTCCTCCAACCACTGGGCAGAGGGGGGTCCTCAGCTCCCCTGTGCTCTCCTGCAGTGTGACGGTGATCACAAGGGCTGTGACCTCTCATGTCTGCGAAGGTCTCCTGTGCTAGTCCCTGAGCTCCCAAAGAGCAGTGTGTGCTAGGTCGCTCAGTCGTCCCCGATGCTGTGACCCCATGGACTGCCGCCCGCCAGGCTCCTCTGACAGTGGGATTTTTCAGGCAAGAATAACGGAGTGGGTTGTCTTGCCTTCTCCGGGGGATCTTCCCGACCCTGGGATTGAACCCGAGTCTCCTGAACTGGCAGGCAGATTCTTTACCACAGAGCCACCTGGGAAGCCCAAGGAGCAGGGACCTCAGCTTTTCTCACATGTATTTTTAGCACTTAGGCAAGGCACTCAATAACATCTGGGAGAGAAAGAATGAATTCAGATTACCTAAGAAGTGGTACAGACTGCTGGTGAAGAAGGTAAGCACCTGGACTGGAATCCCAGTGCTGTTACTTTACGACCAGTGTGAGCCTCCGTTTCCCCATCAGTAAAATGGGGTAACAGGTGGTACCCACCCTCCAAAGAATAATGTGAACGTTCAATAAGATGAACGTGCAAGGAAAAGCCTGGGCACTGATCAGATCGGGGGCAAGCAGGCAGGAAGTGGGAGGTGATCACAGACTTGGTTCGTATTTAAGCAGTTGCCAGGTAACTCCTGGAAACTTAAGAGAACATCAGCACCAATTAGGTATGGGTGTTGACCGAGCACCATCAGGGCATGAGCATGTCCACTTTAATGCCAAAGAGAAGCCACGTACAGTGTCCCAGAGTCTTGTCTGAGGACCTGCGCGGAGGCAGCCTCTGGGGGCTACAGGAGGGAGCGCAGAAGTCAAAACCACAAATCCGTCAGAAAGGGTCAAATGGGAAGCCGTCTCTCCACTTGTCTCGCCTTCCCATTGTGGCCCTGCTGTCAGGAGCCGAAGCGCTCGTTCCAGCAGGCTCTGAACCCCCTCTGCTTCCTGCATGTAGTCTCCACTCTGCCCTCCCCTGCTAGCTCCCCCCTCGCGGTGCTGCCCACCACAATCCTCCCACGCATTTCTGCCAGGACTAATCCATGCTCTTCAGATACTCCTACTGCCAGTTTTCTTTCTTCACAGAACAAGTGGCTGAAATCACTTTTAATGTTTCATAAAGCAAACAATCCTGGGGAGGACTGGATGGGGGATACATGGAGAAACATCAAATACATCACGCAACAGCCTCGATAGAAGATTTTTATATTTCAGATGTTTTATATTTTAATTGTCACATCAGGCATCATCTAATTCGGAAGTTATGAGAATGAAAAGAGGGCTCCTCCAGCCATGCTCCCAAGCAGACCACCAGCTGTACACCACCAAGGCAGCCCTCAGGGCTGCTCAATCAGATGTACACACGGAGCTCTAAAGATAACTGCCGGGCACAGCTTGGCCATCCCAGCACCCATTCCCCGTTCCCTTCCCCCAACCATCTTGACTACAGAAGCTAAAAAGCTCAAGTCTGCTTTCCTAGCCTTCCTTGCCTGCGTGTAGCCACATGACACAATAATGGATAACAGAACATCAGTGGAATTTGGCTGTGCATTTGTGGGAAAGGTCTTGCTTTCTGGTTACTAACACTGCCTCTGTCTTGAATGGAAACATGATGTCTGATCTGCAGAAGATATCTTGCAACCATGAGATGACAGGCAGGAAGGAATGGCTGATGAGAACCATGGAAATGCCAAGTCAGAGCCCTATCCCCGTTTGGTCCCAGCAACTGGGACTTCTTTGGGAAGGAATCTCCCATTTATTAAGTCGCCATAACTTGGGTTTTCAGTTACTTGCGGCTAAAAGCATTACTGACTCAATATCTCATTCTTGTCTATATAGCAAGACCTTGCCACTAATTCAACACGATTGCTGTCATATGTGGAGAAGGCAACGGCACCCCACTCCAGCATTCTTGCCGGGAGGATCCCAGGGACGGGGGAGCCTGGTGGCTGCCGCCTATGGGGTCGCACAGAGTCGCACACGACTGAAGCGACTCGGCGGCAGCAGCTGTCATATGAGGTTTTAAAGTAGATGTCCTGTCTCACTTGATCTTCTTTGAAGTTTTAGACCCATTTATCCAAGAATCATTTATTTCTACATCTCTACTCAAATGATTCATTGTCACTGCAAACTCAAAAGGGTCAGCACTGTGTCTCTTCCAGGACTCCCTATCCCAGTGAGTAGCTGTATCATTCACTTCGTGTCTAGGTCAGGGGCTTTCTTCATGACATCATCTCCTACATACTTTCATCCAATATCACCAAGTTCTTAGGCTTTGCCATATGAATATTTTTCTAACCTACCCATTTATTCCCACTACCATCTAAGTTATGCATGCCTGCTGCTGCTGCTAAGTCACTTCAGTCGTGTCCGACTCTGTGTGACCCCATAGACGGCAGCCCACCAGGCTCCCCCGTCCCTGGGATTCTCCAGGCAAGAACACTGGAGTAGGCTGCCATTTCCTTCTCCAATGCATGAAAGTGAAAAGGGAAAGGGAAATTGCTCAGTCGTGTCCGACTCTTCACGACCCCATGGACTGAAGCCTACCAGGCTCCTCCGTCTGTGGGATTTTCCAGGCAAGAGTATTGGAGCACAGCAATAACCTCCTAACTGGTCTCTCTGCATCCTCACTTACCCTTTCCATGGTGAATTTATAAAAACACAAATCTGATCATGTTACTCCTTTCCTTAGAATCCTTTAATGGTTTCTTAAGAATCACATGATAAAAAAAAAAAAAAAAAAAAGAATCACATGATAAAGTACGGATTTCTTAAGGCATTGCCTTATCTGGCCCCTAACCATTTCTTCAGGTTTTCCAGCCCTATCTTGAGTTTCTCCTCTTGGCTCTCTTAGTTTCAGCTATACCATCATTATTTCAGTTTCTTAAACGTGTCATACACATATCTGTTTTAGAACTACCACTTGTTTTGTTTCCTATATGGAATGACAGGGGCTCCTTTACAGCTTTATGGCCTATTTAACACTTACGCATCCCTCTGCAGCTCAAACAATAATCTTCCATTTCAGATGTTATACTTTTCTGTTCTAGATTTCCATTTTTTTAAATGTTTCCATTTCTCTCCAGAGATTCCCCTGTCCACTCATCTGTTCACTCCTTATGACCATCTTTTCCTTTATCTCAGGATCTATGTGAAAAAGTTGGCTTAAAGCTCAACATTCAGAAAACGAAGATCATGGCATCTGGTCCCATCACTTCATGGGAAATAGATGGGGAAACACTGGAAACAGTGCCAGACTTTATTTTTCTGGGCAACAAAATCACTGCAGATGGTGACTGCAGCCATGAAATTAAAAGACGCTTACTCCTTGGAAGGAAAGTTATGACCAACCTAGATAGCATATTCAAAAGCAAAGACATTACGTTGCCAACAAAGGTCCGTCTAGTCAAGGCTATGGTTTTTCCTATGGTCATGTATGGATGTGAGAGTTGGACTGTGAAGAAGCCTGAGTGCCGAAGAATTGATGCTTTTGCACTGTGGTGTTGGAGAAGACTCTTGAGAGTCCCTTGGACTGCAAGGAGATCCAAGCAGTCCATTCTGAAGGAGATCAGCCATGGGATTTCTTTGGAAGGAATGATGCTAAAGCTGAAACTCCAGTACTTTGGCCACCTCACGCGAAGAGTTGACTCATTGGAAAAGACTCTGATGCTGGGAGGGATTGGGGGCAGGAGGAGAAGGGGACGACAGAGGATGAGATGGCTGGATGGCATCGCTGACTCGATGGACTGAATCTCAGTGAACTCTGGGAGTTGGTGTTGGACAGGGAGGCCTGGCGTGCTGCGATTCATGGGGTCGCAAAGAGTCGGACACGACTGAGCGACTGATCTGATCTGATCTGATTTCTCTTGTGCTGACTCCCTTTCCCCCCCTTTATTATAGATCACAATTTCCTGGTTCTTTGCAAATCTAGTAATTTTTTACTACATGCTGGACATTGCAGATAAAACCAACCTTTCAGCGAGTCAGAACTATGCTGTTTCCCTTTTAAGGTGTTGAGTTTTGTTCTGAAAGTTACTTTTGAAACTGTCGGGCTTATTTTTAATTAAGGTGAGTCTATTTTGATTTTGTCCTTGGTCCTAAAGAGTCATGCACATTTGTAATATATAGCCTTTCTGGGGTCTCAACTGCGTACTTTCGGCTGAACCATAACTCCAAGTCTCAGAGCACTGTGCAGCCCCTTGACAGCTCTGTTCTCCTCTTAATCCCATAGTAATCATTTTCTATTAGGCCTTATGAAGTCTTGCTTTGTGCCTGTGTAGCCTTCAGTCAAGGATGTGCAGTGAACACAGATATCTGCTCACGCTTAACCACTCCCACGCCACCGCCTCTGCTGATTTTCAGGGTAAACCAAGTGCTGACTTCTAATGTCAGCTTTTGCAGTTAATTCTTCACTGGAGTTCATCAAGAAGCAGGCAAGTCACCATGGCAACTAACCACTTCTGCTGAATAGTTGAAAATTCACAGCTGACAATTTAAAGAATAATGCCACTCAGGTTATTACATTTCCAATTAGAGGCAGAGGTCAAACCAAAGAGCTAATTAGGTGGCCCTTCCACCAATGCCTATTAGAGCCATCTGACAGGTCCCTGAGGTGCCCTGGCATGCCTCTGGTGATGCGCTCACCCCAACTGCCAGCAGGCGGGGGCTCACTGCCTGGGCTGTGATAGAAAGCTATGTCCTCAGCTTTCTTCCATTCAGCCTCTCAATGCTACTAGCGTGCTTAAAAGGAGCATTATGTTAGCAAGTTCCAAAGAGTAGTTTTCCAAAACCATATGCTACATTCTGGATAAATTAAACTGGGGAACATTTTCATTTAAGACATGTCTTCTGAGTGAGAGAACTAGAGGTCATATAGCCACATGGCAGTAGTATGGTGAACTGGAGTACTACAGTTCTAATTCAGCAAACTTGTAGTGATCAGAGGTTATTTATAACTTGTGCTTATTTTGCAATATAAAAAGTACAGAATTGGATCCAACCCAAAGTGCACTTCAGTTCAGCACCCTATCGTGATGTAGCAACCCGTGGGCTACGATGGGAAGGTACAACCATGCCACGTATGGTGGCTGCCACAGAGTAAGAACGACTCTGCATGGTGCCTTTACCAGTTCAGAGCTGGCTGACCTCCAATCTTCTGCTGATACAAAGGTTATCAAATTGCCACAGGACATGCCCCTGATTTGTTCTAATCACTTTTCTCTGGAATTTCAGGAAGTGATCGCTCAATTCCATATCCTGAAACATGGTAGGCTCAAAGAATATCTTGCACAGAGTGGTTCTGGCATGCCCAGAATAAGCTATTTCACCCAGGCTATTGGTGATTCAGTAAGCAAGCCCCACCTTTCAATGGTTGGTTTTGCCTTGAATTTCTGAAAACATAAAGAGCCAGAGACAACTTAAAGAGCACTTGGTCGCACCCTCTCCTTCTGTTGATAAGGAAACTGAACTTCAGGGACTCACACTGGTTTACACTATTAATTGGAGACACGACAAGTGTTAAGAGTCCAGAGCTTTGCTTCCTGCCTTGGTTCACTTTCACCCTGGCCTTCCCGCATGAAGACCACCATCTCCTCACTCCTTTAGGTGGTCTTCTCTGGACCCTCAGAAATGTCATTCTATCTTTCTGGAGGTCTTACTAGAACTGCATAGATGAAAATACTTTTTTCCTTTCTAGTTTTATTGCTGATATAGCTGCAGATAAAGATGAATGTTTTTTGGCCTTTAGGGCAGTACAGTGTTTTGTACTGTAGGTCAGCAAACTATGGCCTACGATGACCTCAGGTGCTATTCTTGATTTGCAACTGAAGGACCCAAATCCATCACGCTCTGTGTGAGTGACCCTGAGGCCCATGTGCTTCCTGTCCGCACACCCATGGCTCTAATAGCTCTAACTAGAGTTCACCTCCAAGAGTGAGGCGAATATTCAGAAGACCTGATCACACATAAGCCTTACTGGGGCGCCTCCAGGCTGACACTCACCTTTGCATAAGCAGTTGTCTTAATAAACCATTGTCTGAGGTACTTCTGTTCCACCTTTGCTCCAGAACGCCATGAACAGCCGTGTTCATCCACTTGCTCATTGGCAAGCACTGTTTGGTCCACTGGGTCCCAGTTAACCAAGGCCTGTTATAATTCATGAAACAAAATGATGCAATCTGGTGAGTTGAGTATATTGAATAGGATCACATGGAGGTCCCTCACATGTGAGAGGGGCTACCAAGGCAGTATCTCTGCTCTGAGGCTTAAGGGCAGCTCCTTGGAGCATCGTTTGGCAAGGAAGCTACTGGCAAGCTGAGAAGAAAGAACATGAACCGCCCCAGTGCCTTCACCTTATCAGGACAGGCCTGGGAAGGGAGGCTGTCTGCATGTGACTAACTCAAGTTCAGAATCTGCTTGTATAAAAGCATGGACCTGCAGATTGGAAATTTTAGTAAATAGAAGAAAAGAAGAAAACAATGATACCCAGCACTTAGCAGAATTGGGTTATTTTAGGGAAAACAATAGGTTTCTCTTAATAGAAATAGCCAATACTTCCTGAGTGATTACCATGTGCCAGATGCTGTACCAAATGCTCCCCTAAGGTCGGCTCTTCTAATCCTCACGACAACCTTTTGAGGTAAGAATATTACTATCCTTACGTTGCACAGGAGGAAATTAAAGAACAGAGAGATTAAATAACTTGCCTGAGGTCACACAGTCAGTAAGTAACAGAGATAGCAGGGTAGGAACTCAGGTCTCTAGGAATTGTAAACATTTTTGTGATTAAAAAAAAAAAACAACTTCTGTTTAAATTAGGGTACAACACACAGAGTAATGTGAATAAATCTTTTTTTTTTTTTTTTTAATAAATCTTAAGTGTACAGCTCGATCTATTTCTACCATCACTCATCAAGACACGGAGCATTCCCAGCACCCCAGAAAATTCTGTTCTGCCTTCTTCCGATCAACATCAGCCCCCCAAAAGGTAACAATATTCTGAGATCTTTCTCCATAGATTTCTTTGGCTGATAGAACCTATAGTCTTAACCAGGATGAAGTTTCTCTCTACAGAGTTCTAATTTGTTTTTAGTTTCATTTAAAATACCCCTGCCATTTATATTCACTCCTTTTAAAAAAGCATTTGTTTTCATTTATTTCTTTATTTGGTTGTGCCAGCTCTTAGCTGCCACACGTGGGACCGTTGTGGCGTGCGGGATCTTTAATCGTGGCATGTGGGATCTAGGTCCCTGACCAGGGATACAACCCAGGCCCCCAGCACTGGGACCACTAGGGACCACCCTGCATTCACTCCTTTATGACATTTAGGCACTACTTAGTACAAAGAGGGCAATGATTACAGAGATGTGTTTGGGCAGTAGAACATATATATTGTGTTTTAAAATATTAATAAACGATTCTAATAAGACGTTGTGCTGGATATTGTCGATTTGGCCCTCCAATCCTCTTTCCACCACATTCTGTGATGGAAATTGTCCCCTGTGCCCACATTAACCTGGACCCTTGCCCTCTGACTGGGTTCAACCAGCTCCTTGCCATGTGGCTCACAGGCCGGCCTCGCCTACTGCTCCAGCTACCACTCTCCCAGTTCCAGGAATGGCTCCCCTATGTCGCCCCTGCCACCCGAGGTGGGCAAAGGCTTCCTTCTGTTCCTAGTGCCACAGGTGCTGGACCACCCCTTGTGGTGGGGTGTGGGCTTCCCCGAACTCTGCACAGAATCTGTCTTTTCATCACGTTTTCTTCAGTGACTGCTGTCAGGCAGGCCCTCTTTTCTTCTGCTGGGACCCTGACTGATCCAAAGACATATCTAAAAATTACATAAAAAGGAAGAGTGGAGGAGAGGCTAACTTCTATGGGTTGTGATTTTACAATTAAAAAGTAATATACTCACTGCAAATTTTAAACATGTAAAGCGTAGAGGAGGGATGGAAAAGACATGCATAGAGTGATTTTTCTCCCCTCTTTCTACAGTCCCCCAGATCCTTGAATCCATAGACAGAGAGAGACAAAATATAGGACAAATGATTGAAGACCTAAAAACTTGAGGTGAATAAGCCAAGGGTGGCTTACTTATCTATTATTATTGCCTGCCCGTATTAGGGGTGAGGGGAAGGATACCACTTAAAAGATATAAAGAGAGGGCCAAGTACTGTTCATTAACCAGGACAGCTCCTTCAAGAGCCCCCTGCGCCCCCCAAACCCAAAACTAGTGCACAAGTAAAACAGTACAAAATATGAAACAGAGAACAAAAGCCCTATATGCCTTCACCTCTGCCTCCTGTCCCCACTGCAAACCTCAGGTGACATGAGGAAGCAAACACTCAACCCTGAGGATTGCAAGAACAGGACAGGACTTGATTTTCTCATCAACATTTCCCACACAGCCTGGCAGCCCTCAGACTCCAAGTTACAAAATGCACTAAGGAATGTGTGCTCCTAAGAGGTTTACACATTATAATAAAACCCTGCTATCAAATGAAAGACAAATAGAAGCAAAACACAAAAGCAATTTTCCTCCAGTGAAAGTCTTGATGGGGAGAAGAAAAATACAAAAGGAAATAAAGTTTCTAATCAAAGATGCATTCAAATCAAAGGCACATCCCTGGTGGTCCAGTGGCTAAGAGTCTGTGCTCCTAATGCAGTGGGGGCCTGGGTTCAGTCTCTGGTCAGGAAACCAGATCCCACATACCTCAACTAAGATCTGCTGCGGCCAAATAATAATAATATAAAAAAAGATGCATTCTTGTAAGTACTCAGTCTCGTTTCTTCTTAGGACTGTGATCCATCTCAAGCACAGAGTTATAGAGTTCAGAGTTGGCCTTTCTGCAGGTGGTAAAGCCACAGGTGGTCAAAATTCAGGGCCTGTAGGGTCCAGGGTGCACAGCATCCATGGCCTCTTGAAGGCCTGGAGCTGACTTCCAAATCTTTCTCTGGGTCTCCTCTCTTACGTAACAGTCTCTAACCTACAGCTTCCCTTCAAGCCACGGTCTGTCTTCTTTCATCTGGCATTCCTGGGTTTTCACATCTTGAACACTTACTTTGATGGATGCCCTGATTTTTAAGCAAGCACAGTCATGCTCCACAGAATACAGTTAATGGACAACTTCACTGACTGTGGTCACTCCCCTGGTTAATTATGGTCTCTATCACCTCCGAGGCCAACGCCATGCTCCTTACAGTCAACTAGTCTTATTAGCAAAATACAGCCTATCTCTATATTTTCCAATCAACTTTAAATCAATACTGAAATCAGGAAAACACCTGCAAAAACACTGAACTCTAGCTGATTTTGCCCACTGCTTCTCTAACACAAGTTATCCAGCAACATCACAGAATGAGCCGTCATCCTGAAGAAGAGAACCTCCCCAAGTTGATCAAGGCTTAAATGCCAAGGTTAACATTTTTTTGGTCTGCGGGATTTGCGGGAAGCTTTCAGAAAGCATTTTAGAAATGCACGTCACAACACGATTCTACACAAGAAGCGACCGTGTTCACAGATTCCAGTTTGTACAGACTGTGGTTTGTACAGATTCCAGATTGTGGGTGCTGTATCATTTTCGTCCCCTTCCCCTCCCCTTCTTGGCTGTTGAGCTCTTGAAGTCGTGGGAGACCATGGGGTCCACTGCGGATTCTCAAGGCAATTTCATTCTGATGTTTTTAAAACTTAGTTTTAATTGGAGGATAACTGCTTTTCAATGTTGTGCTGGTTTCTGCCATACAACAACGTGAATCGGCCATAAGGATACATATATCCCCTCTCTCTTGAACCTCCTTCCCACCCGACTACTGGCCTACCCCTCTAGGTTGTCACAGAGCACTGGGCTGAGCTCCCTGGGTCATACAGCAACTTCCCACTAGCTGTCTGTTTTAAATATGGTGATGTATAGCATTGAATCAGCCTGATCTTGAGTTTATCAGCCCTCTTTTCTGCAACACAGACACCCTGGTGCCTACCGCCCCAGCAGGCCTCCTGTGTCAAAGTTCATCCTTTCTCATCTCATCCTGTCCTTCCTCTGGATCCTCTCTCCGCCTGCTTCCCTGGCCCTCACCCTCTTCACCGGCTGCCAGTCTTAACAGAGTACATCCTCCATTAGCATGCTTTTGGCTCCTGCCTGGCCACAGCACCACTAGTCAGGCTCAGGCTGCTCCCCATCATTTCCCTGGCTTCTTTCTCCTCAAGCTCTCCTTCCGTATGACTGGAGACCTTTTCTGAGTATCCTGCCATGCAGCTTCAGGTTCCAAAGGCTGGTGAGATATGCTTTAGGGTATTGATTTTCTCAAGGACTATTAGCTTTTTTCTTAACAAAAGCTCACTTAATTAAGGAACACCACATAGATCTCATTGAAGGATCTAATTCTCAAAATCGATTTTGCTCTATTCCATCCAGAATGGGCCTGAATTTGGACTCGGTCCAGAATGGGGTGGGGGGTGGGGGGGTGGAAAGTTCCCAAGGCCACCGCTTGCTGCTTGCACTACCTTCCAAAGACACCAGGGGGCAGACTGGGAGAGGCTGCCTGTTTGTGCCCTGCGTCTCTTTAAGTAGCTTAGGCTGGTGAATTAGCACTAGCCCCAGCTGCCGCTGAAATCAAGGGTCAAAGATAAATTCACAGATTAAGTGGCGCTCCACAGTTCCCTAGAATGTCCAAGTAGAACAGGGCATCATTATTCTCTCTACTAGCTACATCCACGGAATTTCTTTTTTTTTAACCAGAGAGGTGATATTTAGTGTTCTCCCAAGAAGAAGTCTCTATTCATATTTTTGGCTGAAAATATTTTTGGTCCGTGAGACCAAGAACAGATTCGCTTCTGCGATGGAAATAAACATTTTGATGGACAGTGCTTGTTAAGAACAAGAGTTAAGACTCCAGCTCTGCTTTGTAATGCTCTGCTAAAATACTCTCCCTAAATGTCCATTTATACTTACAGCAGAACTGAATTTAAGGATTAAGGCTATCTTTATTTATTTATTTTTTTTAAAAAGGCTATGGCAATGCCATTAGAGGAAAAGTATTAATATGTGAATTATTTTTTTTGCCAAATATGCTTTACAAAGTATGCTATATGCAGTTTTTTTTTAATCAAATTAACTTTCTTATGCTAACTTCAAAGCTTATATTTTGAAATAAACCCCAGAAATAGAAAGGTGACTATATCAGTATGTTTTATGTTTTAAAGCCAATTTGAAGATGGCTATCCAATAAAAGGAAATCTACCTGGAAAAAAATACTTTGGATTAGAGACAACTCTGGTCTTCAAACAACATACCAAGTGTGCACGTTTACATTCTAGTTATGAGTTTTTCCCTTAAGATCATGTCATTTAAGTGACTTAAAAGAACGCATCAAAAAAATTTAAATCAATAACCAGCAGTAAAAACACTGTCTTTCTAAATGAATACCCATAAGACAATCTACACCGTTTTTCTGTAATACCTTTCCATGTGCAGGTTGCCTCAGAATTAGCCAGGAAGCTTCAGGATTTTTTAACTTTTTGTTTTTCCAATTTAAATATCATAATGACCCTAGGTGACTACAGGCGTGCACAGATGGGCACTTATTAAGGATGTACTCTGTGCCAGGGACCATCCAGCCTCTCCACAAGCATTCATCAGTTTAATCCTCGTAACAACCCTCTGAAGCAGGGAGAAGAGGCTCGTGGTAGGCAGAACAATCGCACCCCAGAGATGTCCACGTCCTACGTCACTTGCAACAGGTGCCACCTACGTGGCAAAAGGATCTTGGAAGACATCTGATTAATGAAGGATTTGGAGATGGGGAGATTAACCTGGATTAACCAGATGGGCCCAAAGTAATGAAAAAAAGCTCTTATAAGAGAAAGAGGAAGGCAGAAGAGTCAGAGTCTGAGTCTGAGGAGATATGATAATGGAAGCACAGTCAGAGAGATTTCAAGATGCTCTGGATTTGAGGATGGAGAGGGGTCCAAAGTCAAGGCTGGGAGCAGCCTCCAGAAGCTGGACAAGCCCAGGAAAGAGATTTTCCTCTCCTGCCTTCAGAAAGAAGGAAGCTCTGCCAACATCTTGATTTGTATCCCAGTGAGACCTATTTCATGGACTTCTGACCTCAGAAACTGGAAAACAATGAATCTGTGTTGTTCTAAGCGACCCAGTTTGTGGTAATTTGTTACAGCAGCAGCATCAGGAAAGGAATATAGGCTGTTTCCATGACAGAAGGAGTCAGAGGGAAGACTGGACCAAATTCCCAGGGCTGTGGATATCAGAGAGATGTGTGTGTGTGTGTGTGTGTGTGTGTGTGTGTCACTGATCTGGAAATCACTGGGGAGAAGAGATATCTGGACCCGGGAGCACAGTTGTGCTCATGCAGTGGGGGACCCCCTGGAACCCCTTCCATGTTTAGAAAAGTTACTCGGCTCCTAAGACGGTGCTTATGACTGGCTTTGGCTCCAACCCAATATTGAAGAGGTTAAGCTTCCTACTTGGGTTTGATGTACTTAGAACTGAAGCAGCACTAACAAAGAGCGAAGCAAGTGTCCTATGAAGGAATATTACAGTAAATATTCAATATATTCAGAGTCAGCTTAACTACACAACACATAGATACAAAAAATCAAGTGTCTCATAAAGGGCTATCACACAGCCGAGGGCTTCATGCAAGAACTGTTTACACTGCTATATTAACGTGTTACCTCTTTCATATCGCATCCACAGAAAGAGTAACAAAGCAACTGAGGATAGTTAACACTGGCTGATGCCATGACCACTGCTTACACTCTAAAGAACAGTTTTACCTGCAGGATGTCCTCTGCTTTGCTGTAGCTTTTTTGTGTGCTAGTAACTTTGATTTTTGTCTGTCCTTCCTGCTATTACTTGGGATACACAATGTGGCTTGTGATCTCTTAATCCCTCTGCTCGGACCCATGGGTGATTCCAGTGTGGAAACCTGACTGGCGTACAATCCTGATCCACCTGAGCAGGGAGGCTCTTCTGGGAAGGAGTCTGCCAGGCTGCTCGGTTAGCACAGAACCTGGTGATGAGAGTGGGAAGCTGATATTTTCCCACCAATTCCCTTCCAACCCTTTTGCTTCTGAATGTTGAATAATGCTGTTAAGAAAAATTATTCCAAACTTAGCAAAAGGGGTTGCTTCTTCAAGGCAAGCTGGAATTGGCTAGCAGAGCCACATTCCCCCAGGGATTATCTGATTTTCTAGGGATGTTTACCTTTGTTTGACTCCCTCTTCATTATTAAGTTATTTTATTGGGTTGGCCAAAAAATTCACTTGGGTTTCTCCATAAGATAGTATGGAAAAACATGAATGAATGCTTAGGCCAACCCAATACAACTCCGCTAGGGTGCCAAAGAAGAGGTTAACCTACAGAAAACAGAGCAACACCAAAGCTTTTTGTCCGAGAGTGACACGAATGGCTCTCAGGCAATGACAAAGCAAATGACTTCTGATTCTCAGGAAAGGCTGTCCCCAAACCTAGGTTTACGCCCGGGAGGACACTGAGCAGTTTTGATTCTATCAGCAAACACATTTCACATGCCTTTGACTCTACAAATCGTCCTTCCTTGGAATCTCATTTGAACCAGTCTTAACATACAGCTGGTTCTCTTGCTAATGAACGAGCTGAATACAATCTTTGACACATGTTCATTTTGTATTTGTATGGGAGTCATGTTTCTAACTTTTGAAAATTATTCTTTAACAACACAACGATATGTCCAACACAACAAGCAGCTCTGCTGCAGTCAGCACCCTGGACAGGTACTTTTGTCTCTCACCTCTCCTCACCTAACCAGCTTCTGGGCATAGGAACAGCTATGGCGTGTTAATAAATTAAACTGACTCAAGAGGGTTTACAGTGGTTACAGATGAGTATGACTTGACTCCACAAAGTTCTCACTTTCGATGTATCCTAAATGTTAATGGGGACTGAATACTTAAAAAAAAAAAAATTAACAACATTGTATTTTAAACAACCAATATTTTAAAAATATCCTCAGTTTAAAGATGAGAGTGGGTTAGGGATTGTATACTTTGTACAGAGCTTCTCAGTGTGGTTCATAAACCTCTGGAGTCCTGGAGACCACTACAAGGGGTTGGCAGGTCAAAACTATATTCATAATAATAATAACACAAGGGTAAAGCATTCATTCAAAGGGTAAAATAGACTAAAACATTTTAATACAACGAGGGTGCAAAAAGTTCACTGATATTTAGATTCAACATTGCAACTGACCTTTAAGAACCCATCACTTGTTGAGTTTTGGTATAGTATTAAAGGAGGACATTCATAATTATCTGAAGTGATTATAAAAATACTCTTTTACCAGGCTTTGTTTATTAGTTCTTCTGGTATTTACCATTATAACTTTATGTAATAAAACTGTACTACTTTAAGTTTGATTACTATCTTCAGACAATTCTGCTGACCCTCTGCCATGTAATATGAGATACTGAGCATGGGCATACAGCCTTCCTCACACAAGACTCCTCTTCTAGTTTCTGCTACCTTTATCTTTAGCTTTAATGGCTACATTTCAACTTAAAAAAAAAAATAGACATAAATGCCTAATTCTCCTTCTATGGCTCCTTGTTATGAAATACTTTAGGGATCATCTCTCACTTGCTTCTACTTCTCTCCCCAATTCCACCTCCTGACTTTTGTTAGCTAGATTACTTTTTATGTTGTCAAGGTTTAAGAAAATTCACGTTATCCTGATATTCTAAACTAAGCCTTCTACATGAGTTGCTATACTGATTCTAAAATTTTTTAATTGAAAACATAATGAAATTGATACAGCCACTATGGAGAACAGTATAGAGATCCCTTAAAAAACTAGGAATAAAACCACCATATGACCCAGCAATCCCACTCCTAGGGACATACCCTGAGGAAACCAAAACTGCAAAAGGCACATGTACCTCGATGTTCATTGCAGCTCTGTTTACAATAGACATGGACATGGAAGCAACTTAGATGTCCATCGACAGATGAATGGATAAAGCAGCTGTGGCACATGTATACAACGGAATATTTTCAGCCATAAAAAGGAACACATTAGAGTCAGTCCCAATGAGGTGGATGAACCTAGAATCTGTCATACAGAGTGAAGTAAGTCAGAAAGAGAAAAACAAATATCGTATACCAATGCATTATATATGGAATCTAGAAAGATGGTACTGTTGGGCCTATTTGCAGAGCAGCAACAGAGACAGACGTAGAGAACAGACTTACGAACAAGGCTGAGCGGGGAGGAAGGAGGGGGTAGGGTGTATGAAGAGAGTGACATGGAAACATGTGCTACCATATGTAAGACAGAGAGCCAGCGGGAATTTGCTGTATGACTCAGGGAACTCAAACCAGGGCCCCGTAACAATCTAGAGCAATGGGATGGGGAGGGAGGTGGGAGGGATGTTCAAGTGGGAGGGGCAAACCTATGGCTGATTCATGTTGATGTCTGATAGAAACCAACATAATACTGTAAAGCAATTATCCATCCATTAAAAATTAAATACTTTTTTAAAAAAGAAAAGGAGAGAAGACTGAACAAAAAAACCCCATAAAAACCATAATGATTAAAAGCGTATTCTGTTATGATGGGAATGTTTTCTATCTAGACTGTCCAGCACTAGCTACCAGCATCTGAATGTGACTCGTACGACTGAGGACCTGAATTTTTAATACTGTTTTAATCTTAATTACTTTAAATTTCAGCAACCACATGCAGCTAACAGCCATAGTCATATTGGACACTGCAGCTCCAGGCCACGCGAGGATACTATTTCTCTCATTTCCCACCATCTAAGGCTGATCTTACCATGGGGTTTCCAGGCGACTCGTCGTAAAGAATCCACCTGCCAATGCAGGAGATGGAGGAGACGCAGGTTCAGACCCTGGGTGGGGAAGATCCCCTGGAGGAGGAAATTGCAACTCACTCCAGTATTCTTGCCTGGGAAATCCCATGGACAGAGGGGCCTGGTGGGCTACAGTCCACGGGGTCACAAATGGATTGGACACAACTTAGTAACTAAAGAATAACAACAACAAACTTTAACTCACCTCCTTTTGATAGGCCAGCCCAGCTTCGTAGAGTTTAATAAAGAGATACTGAGTCCATTTGTAGTAATCCGGTAAACACGTCGTTATTTCCTGCCAAAGAGGGGTAAAATTATGTATGGGCCACTGTAAACATTCCCTCTCCCAACATATGGATCCGCTTTGCGATTCAATTTTGAAAAGCAATCACTCTGCAAAAATATCTATCAATCTATAATATTTTTATCAATTTGTGAAATAAGGGAAGAAGCAATTTATTCTGGGAAGAGAGATGTTATTGAAATGCCAACCTCCTGGGCAACCTTTCCCTGGGCCTGTTAATGATGAGAAACTCAATGTAAGTCTTCTGCACAGCCCCATGCTTGCAAGTAACAGCTGAATTACACTGTACAGACTTGAGTACTCCCTTTTTTGTCAGCATAAACATATTTGGGGGCCATGGAGCTAATTCATAAATGTAGTTCATTTTGGAAGCAATCACAAAATTCAAGAGGAATATTTGTTAGCTTTGGTACGATCCTCACTGGAAAACAAACCTGTGTTTCTAGATACAACTGGGGCTTGATAGCTCTTTTAGACTCATTATATTCCATTTATCCCATTATGTGAATCACGCTGGAGTCTACTTGGGAAGGCCCATTAGAAACATTATCAAATAGTGTTAATAAACTTAGTGAAAAACCACCTGGCTTGTATTTCCAAGCTTAAGTTGAACGTTCCCAAAATGTATTTTCTGTCCTGAGAACACATGTGCTATAGAATCTGTAAAATCAGGTTGTTAATTAACCAGCTGATAAGGTTTAATTAATTAATTAACCAATAAGGTTTGCAGTTGAGGAAATCAACCAAGCATAAAAACCTCTGTGTCGTCACTGTTTCCTTTCTAGGGCTCTTCTTTCACTGCCAAGGAGAGCTAACAGAGCAATGGACGTAGGGCAGGGGACATTCCAGATGGTTCATCTGTCATGGACGACGGACAGAAGGCATACTTCTATCAAAAGAGCAATCGATCCAGTCTTTCTCCAGATGAGTGAATAAGGAGAGATTCTAAAGCCCAGGAAAGGAGGGTAAGGGCGGCAGCAGCTGAGCAGGGTGGCAGGTAAACTCCTACTGTCCCCCATGGGTGATGTTTCTCATGGAAGAGTCCTGGGTCCTTTTTTTGTTGTTTTGTAACAATAGCAGAGGAATGACTATCAGAAAACAAATAACTCTGATCACAGGTTCCACTCGCCCCTGCAAGGCAGGGTGAATAACCAGCCAGTCTAACAACCCTGCCCACACTGTAGCTCGCCCCTGCCAACGCCGGAGCCACACGCACACACAGGCTACACCAGCTCCTGGGGGGCCACGGGCATCGCGGCTGAAGAGCACGGGACACAAAGCACTTCACTGACACAAGAATCAGACCAGCACACTGCGGGTCTGCTCGCTCCCCCAAACCTCCAGATTCATCCTCATCCCATCATATTTTCCTCACCAGCCAGCCGCCCCCCGCCCCGCCCCCCGGCCCTGCAAGCTTAGGGCAGAACTCACTTTCCTGATAAGCAACTTAAGAACTTCCATTTCTAACAAAACCCGGGGCAGGGGCTATGTTTAGTCCGTTTCATTTTGCTCATCATGTATGCTCAGGTCTCGAAACAGCAAGGCACCCCCAAATTGAAGTTGAATAAAACTAAATAGATATAGGAATGTCAAATCAAATTTGTATCCCTTATGGGAGTTTCATAAACTGAACTCAAGTTACACAGGTCCACAAGATGAACTGGAATAGCAAACAGGGTCGGGGGAAGGGGAAGGCGGTGGAAATATTCCCAGACCTTGTTAGGGTGGATATGTTTTTTAAAACTGTTATCCATTAGAGGTCTAAAGAAACAGGGGAAGCAAATATGACAAAATAATGACAACCGTTACATCTAGTGACTGAGCTCTTTTCTCTGTTTTTCTGTATATTTAAATTTTTCAAAACAAAATATCAAAATACTCCTAATGAATATGTATGTAGGCACGTATATACATATGTATTTCCTCAGCCCCTGGATCTGCTTTCATAGATAGAGAGTAAAAATTACATCGCCATGGAACAGCATGATAATCTTCCCTTAGGTATGTGGTTTGGAAAACTGCTTTTATCTAAAGTAGAAAAAAAAGATGATAGATCCAGTCAGTGCGGGGGGGCGGGGGGAAGATCATTATCCAACCAAATATTAGGCTACTTTCAGTTAGATGGGTGACGCAGACTGCGTTGTCTTGGGAAGTGTCAGCTCCAAGGTGAGACGGTGGGTAGGAGGTACGGACCCCTCCTTCTATTCTGCCTTCAAGCTTCCATTCCTCCTTCAGCCTGTTTCATATATATTGCATTTCTACACATGTCGTTTGAAGAAAAAAAAAAACCACACCCGCTGCTAATAGTACAGCCTGAAAACCACGGCTCCGGGACGGCCATTCTAATCCCAGCAGAACTGCTGCAACACGCGGCTGCCTCACTGGCGCTGTCTCCCCTCCTGAGATGCTGACGCCTCCTGCCTAGAGGGGGCTCGGGACGTCCTGGGGACAGAAGCGTCGCCCCCGCCCATTTGTTCCCACCTGCTGCACACAGGGCCCAGCACGACCCTCAGCACCACCATTCCACAAAGAACTGCCTGGGCGGAAGTCCAGTCTCACAGGAACCATATGAAGTGTGCTGGCCGGGGGACACCCTGCTTGGAAATGCATTTCCTGAAACACCCACAGAACCTTTCTGGAACCTCCCTCCCTCTGCTTTGTTGACTTGAAGGGAATAAAAAGCCAAAAAAATCCAAACAGCTACTTCTAGTCTTCTAATGCCTCATCTCAGTAAAAATCATCAAAGGTATCTTTCTGAAATTAAACTGCTTAAAAGTTTTACCTGTAGTCCACTGGCTAGAAAATGAGACTCTTTTCCCATGTTTTGGGAACTACTCATTTAAAACCCAGCCCTGCAGACGAAGGTCTTCTGGGGGGTCAGCATCCACAGAGATGTGAAAGGGCTCCCTGCCTCTTCCTGGAGCAGCGCGTCTCGATGGGGACACTTTTGCTCCCCAGGTAACGACTTGAGACAGGCAGCATGTGGCAACTGTGACGGGGCTGCGGCTGGGGACGTGTTAACGGCATCTGCTGGGCGGAGGCCAGGGATGCTGCCGAAACCCCACAAAGCACCAGACAGCCCCTTGAACAGAAAATTATCCAGCCCCAAACGTCAATAACGCCAAGGTGAGAAACCCTACTCGAAGGGTTTCGATCTTCTTAGCTGGAGTCTGTAACCACAGATGGATTAAGAGGAACGAGCAAGCAGTTCTCTGGAGGGCGGTCCATAAAAGTGATCAGATGTCCCTGGCAAAAGCAGAAACGGGACTAAGCTAGCTTAGGTTTCCCTCTCCCGCGGGGGTGGCCCCATCTCCGCTGAGCACGTAGCGCAGTGCAGGTGGGGCTGCTGCTCGCTGTGGCCACCAGCCCGTCTGCCAATGCTGAGACAGGGCAGAGGGGAGGCCTGGCAAGCGTAGGGAGCCGGCGGACACGGGTCTGAAACTGTTAGGTGTGCGTGATGCTACTCGCGGGGAAGGAGTGACTGACTTTACCATCTAAAATTTAAATCACTCAATATGCCTCCCGAGTAGCTGTCTAACTTGGGAAAATCGGTAAAAAATTCATGTAATAAATTTCCCATTTAGAGAGGCACCCGGTTATTCCTGATGCAATATCAGTTTATCCCCACCTGTGAAAGAGATGTTGAGCGGACAGGTTTAAAGTTCACCCACTGGAACCCAGTCAACAGCACCCAGATGCCCGGGCCCAGCCCTGCCTGTCCTCTGAAGGGGAGCCTCTGTCTGGGGGCGGGGGTTCCCAAGCTGTAGATGGCACCAGCTCGGCTCTCCGCGAGACCACCGGGCCCTCACACGAGGGCTGTTCCCTGTGTCCGAAGGCCCTTTTCTCTCCCGTGCCTTTCTTGCTCTGCTTTCCAAATAAGCCCACCCCCATGCAAAACCATCCTTGTTTTTAAAACAAAAAGTCAGGCAATTCAAAGTTATAGCTCTAAAAGCAACTGCAATTCAGCCACACTCCACATATATCTATATAAAGATGTCAACTTTTATAACCCCCTGGGCTCTGCAAAGTGCAATCCAGCTGCCAAGAGACCCAATTTATGCATCTAGAATCTCAACAAGTCTCATTCCGCCACACTGCAGTTTTTACATTCAGCGATACCTGGCTTTTAGCATTAGAAATATTTTGCACATTCACAGCCAAATCCGAGGCCCAGCGGAGAAGGTGACACTCCCTCAACATGAACGAGGATCAAAACGTCCTCCCTTGAGGCCGGCCCCCCACACCTCCGTGACTGCACGGATCAATAACCCAGCCGGCCTTGCCGGGACCGCCCTGCACAGTGATTTGACAACGGCCGGAGAAGCCCAAGTCCCAGAGGCCCACCCGACTGTTTCGGAGAGGAAAACAGTGCTTGGTCTGTGAGGGTGACCGGCTCCTGTGGACCTCAGGCTGACCTTCCTTGCTCCAGGAAAAAGAGGGGGAGAGAGAGTGAGCCAAGGGAAAGACAATGCACTCGGCAGCCGTGTGACTGGGTTCCAGTCCTTGCACCTTCACAGCATGTGGCCACCGTCAAGTGTCCGTGTCCAGGGGAGAGGGGCGACGAGGCCCGTCGGAGGGGCCTCGGGACAAATGTGACGGTACGTGTGAAGCACACGCCGGGCACAAGTGAGGGATCGATGGTGCTGCTCCCCTTGCTTGACCCAGAGTGTGTCGTGAAGGAGAGGCCAGCTCGGTCACCACATCCCTCTCAGAGGCGGCTGATGCCCTCGTGGGGCTGCTGGACGGGGCGGGAGGGAGAGCAGTGGGCTTGGGTCAGAAGAATCTGCACTGACCATCCCTTACCAAACACTGGCTTTCGGACTGAAAAGAGATTGTGTTCGTGAAGGAGAGACGGAACCACAGGACCCAGCCGCCACCGGCGGCAACGCCCACCTCAGGGGGAGGCAGAGAGGTCGCCGCCGAGCCCCCTGCAGCTCGGGCAGGACTCAGTTGGGTCTGTGCCTCTTGATCCCACTGCACTTTTGACTGTGACGGGTCCCAGATCACAGAACTACTAACGTCACTCGAGGCCACCGTGCATGTAATTTGCGTTGCAAACCTCGGAGTGTTTAGGTTAGCTCTCAGGATTTAAGAAAATGAAACAGACCGAACCAGAGGCAGCATGTTCATCAAGTCGGTCACTGGACGCCCCGTACACGGGAAAATAAACACGGCAAGAAGGGTGAGCGACCGCCAGGCATCACCTCCCCGCTCCTCACTCTCACCAGAGCCTTCTGCCTCTGAAACAACAAATCTTGTAAACACAGGGGATGGGGTACTCACATTCCTCTTCTGTGCATTTTTGTCACTTGCTCTTTACTGCAACGGATCAAAAGGAAATGGGTGGTAATGGCCTTGCCTTTTATTCCTTCCCACGTTTTTTGAGTTCTGAAGGGGAGGGGCTGTGAAAGCCCAGCACAGCTTAAAGGCTAGAGAAAGCAGTCTCAGGATTCATACTGTGCCGCTTGGGAGTAAATATACATCCTGCATCAGATGCTCCTCGCTGGTGGCGGTTCAAGGTTCCCATCCACAGCTCGGTGCCCCTGCTGAGTTGGAAGAAGGGGCACGGGGGAGCGGTGCTCACGAGCAAAATCTGCCG
Source organism: Bubalus bubalis (assembly GCF_019923935.1). NCBI lineage: Eukaryota > Metazoa > Chordata > Mammalia > Artiodactyla > Bovidae > Bubalus > Bubalus bubalis. The sequence continues at coordinate 53,705,176 of NC_059177.1, forward strand.
GAAGAGGACGTGTAGGACGTGTACGACCACCCCCACGCGGAGCCCTCTAATCTTAGAGCTGGCTCTCAAACTTGGTTGCACCTTGAAGAGGACCTTTGAAGGTTGCTGGTGCCTGGGTCTCACCGCACCCACAGAAACTTCATGTGCTGCCAGGGCTGAGAACTATTGCAAAGAGGTTCTTCCCAAATACATCCCCCTGCCAAACACTGCCTAAGTGTTTGGGCCTGTCCTGCCCTTGTGTCTTCATGAACTGAATTTAACGAACCAGTCTTCGACAGAAGCTAAGGGCATAATTTAGTCCATACGAGATTTCTAATGAGCCCCTCCCCAGCCGCAGTGTCCTGTGTTAAAAGGGTCTCCCCAGGGTCCTGTCTGGATTCAAATCTGCCCTGTGTTCTACAGCCCCGCCCCAACACAGATCCTCTTCATTCTTTCAGTCAATTTCCACTCTGCCTTCACAAAACAAACAGAAGAAACACCAAGAAATTATCACTTGACGCCCACCTCCATCCAACAGACACAGAAACCTGGGTAGGTAACTACCTGTGCTCTGCGATCAGCTGTTCAAAAACACCTGAATGTCTGACAGCTCAGCCGTCCTCCCAGAGGAGGCACGGCTCTGGAAGGGGAGCTGCAGAAAGCCCAGAGTGGGCTGGCCCTCCCCTGCGGCTTCACGGAAAAGGAGGGAGGAGGATGGCTAACTTCTCACTTAGAGGCTTCTGAAGGGGCTTCAGGCCAGACAGGGGCAGACAGCATGGAGGTAGAGCGCTCACTCAGCTCTGCCTCGGAGTCTTAATTAGCAAGTAACAGGACACATTAGTACACAACTCTGTGCTCCCAAACTGCTCCTCCTGCCCTCTGCTCCCTTCCTCTCCCCTCCCACATCTCTCAGTGGCTGGAGCTGTGAAGCAGAGGCCATGAGAACTGCTTTACAGGAGGAAACCCCACCTTGAGGGGAGGGAGTGGCCTGCCCGCAGCAGCCCAGCGCTGGGTGGCGGAAACAACTCGAACCCAGGACCCTGGGCTCAGAGGGGACCAGGCAGCAAGACAGCACCTTGGTAAGTACATCCGGGCTGTGCCCGGACTGACTCAAATGTGTGCTCCAAGGAGGTCTGGGTAAATCAGGCAGAAGCAACAGGCCAGAGCACTCCTAGATAAAGGAATACTGTGGCGAATATTCTGTTAGGAATAACAACGCTCAGTTCCCAGGAGGCTCAGTGGTAAAGAATCTTCCTGCAGTGCAGGAGATGCAGGTTTGATCCTGGGTCAGGAAGATCCCCTGGAGAAGGAAATGGCAACTTGCTCCAGTATCTTTGCCTGGAAAATCCCACAGACACAGAAGCCTGGTGGGCCACAGTCCATGAGGTCACAACAAGTCAGACACAGCCGAGCACGCAGGCACAGACAAATATCCTGGGGTCACAAAGAGGCATCCACATGGCCACTTGCAAAGCCCCCAGACAACCCGGTCTGTATCCATATGACCAATTCCAACAACCCAGGCTCCAAATGCAAGGATGTGGCCTAAACGCAGAACCACCGGGGAATATAATGGGGGAGGCCGGCTCACCGTCCACAATCCCTGGGGAAGAGGCCCAAGCAGGCCTACTCACTTTCTGAGTTGCTGTTACAAGACTGTAAAGGGCCAGGGAGACACCTCTGCCTGTGAGTAATGAGCAAGAGTGGTACCGTGCTTGGCAAACACTTAGCACACCAACGAGAGGACAAAGGTGACGCCAGGGGCCCCACGGGTGTGTAAGAATCACCCGCTCCCCTCCCCACAGGGTGGGGGCGGATCCGTCTGCTGCCCAGGCCACAAGGGCATGAGAGAGCCCGAGTGCTCCATGCCAAGCATATGCCCATCTTTTAGGACCCAACAGACTTCTTGGCTCTATTATTTAAGTCCCCAGGTTCTATCCACCTTCCTAAACAGGTGGTTGGCAGGGGAAGGGCAGTGGACGGAAGGAGTGAAGGACAGGCAGTCTGAAGCCTGGGCTCAGAGCACTGGACTCAGTCCGTGGGTCTGCTGCGGACTCGCGGTGACCCTGGACCACGACTCATCCCTCTGGGCCTCAGGTTTCTCATCTGGAAAACGGGGCGTGTAACTGCTATGAGGACCCAGGAATCTGGAGAGGGTCAGCCTGCCTTTCCAACACTGGCCCAGTAGGTATACGTGGCAGATACTCAATAAATCTTCATTAAAGCAACAAATACATCAAAATTCAGGACATCAAGTGTCACCAGTGTAAAAAAAAGAGAAAAAATTAAAGCTTTGAGACAGAGCCCTTGCAAGTTTCTTAAATGTAACAGGTTTTTAAAAGAGTAGAATGTCTTTTTCTCTTGGAACCAGTCTGGCTTATTCATATTAAATGTTGTCAAGTATGGGTTCACATGAGAAATGTCACTCCAATTCATACTGAACAGAGTGTTCTAAGAAACCTGTGTGCAGAAACTTCAAACCTCTAAAGGCAAATGAAGAACCACATATATCTCCATTAGCGACTTCTACAAAATCAAAAACAAATGATGGCTTTTCAAAGGGAGACACGCTTGAGATTAGTTTCTCAGCTCTGTGGTATAACACCGGTTCAGATTTCTGTGTTTCTCCCCATTTAATCCAATCATGGAGAAAACATTCATGAAGGGTCTACAATTACCCTGTCCTTATCCTGAGAGACTTAACAACAACCGGCTATAGTGATAGAAGACGGAGATTTAGAGAAAAAGAAGGGAATTTCCATCCAACTCAGGGCTCTCTTTGCTCACTCACTCATTGAATTATGCCACAGACATTTATTGAGTCCTGACTGCATATGGGCCCTGGGTCAGAGAATATGAAGATTCAAGCCACCTACATTAAACCTTTTCACAGTCTCTCTTTCCTTAAGCAGTTTCTCTGAACTGTCATTCCCATTCCTATCTCATTCATTCCCATTTGTCTCTGAGAGAAAAGAGGCAATCCATCACCACCTCACCTCCCACAGGCATTCCAGAGCAGAGCCCTCTCCCCCACCTCTCCTGGTTCTGCTTTATTCCATTTGCATCTCTTCCAACAACTCTTTGCCACCCACAGACCCAGCCAGGGGTCCCTGTCCTAGACCACATGGCCACTGCTTCCTCCCTCCTAAACTATTTGCTACTCCCTACCCACTGGAAAAGACCCTGATGCTGGGAAAGAGAAGGTAAAAGGAGAAGAGGGTGGCAGAGGACGAGATGGCTGGATGGCATCACCGACTCAGTGGACCTGAGTTTGAGCAAACTCTGGGAGATGGTGAAGGATGGGGAAGCCTGGTGTGCTGCAGTCCACGGGGTCGCAAAGAGTCGGACACGACTTAGTGACTGAACAGCAACGACTGCCACTGCCCAGGCTTCTTCAGCCTCACTGTCCCCCTCCTCTCGGCCCCATCCTTCCATCCCTCTTCCTTCAACCATCTGTTCAATTCCATCCTGGCTGAGTTTCTGCCTGTGGCCTCCTTTACCTTCCTGGTTCTCCTCCTTTTTTGCAGAGCTGAGGGAACAGGTGTTAATATTAGGGTAATTAATTAATCATGAACCTAACATTTGTCTAAGAACTCATTTGTATGTAATTATGTTTCTTCATCTCAGGACTAACTTTAGCCTGAAAATGAGCATTTAATGAAAACTGAAAATGACAAATGCTAGACACTCTGCTTTTACAGAGCATGCATTTTATTCTCAAAGGTCTTGTTTTTCAAATCTAGGGCTACAGCTGAATTTTCGTCATTTGAAAGGTTCATGTTCTACGTGCTCTCGAAGCCAATTTAGAGGAGCGTTAAGGAAAAGGAAATCATGGTCTTTGCAGTTTTGAAGACAGCTCACACTGTCTTTCTGAACTGAAATCAGGCTGACCAGTAGGCTCCTCTTTTGCTATTTTCCTGGCCATTATTTTTGAGCGCTGTCATTTTTATGGTAACCTGAAAGCTGTCTCCTGCTACAAAGGGCACAAGTTTCTGTAAACTATCCATAATGGGACAAGAAGCAACAATTTGCCTAATTGCTTGGTAACTGTTCTTTGCCAGCTGACAAGAATTTCATCAAGGCAGTCAGACAATAGGGACAGCTTTTCTATCTAGACAGCTGGGAATGGAAAACCCTGCATTCAACTACAGATGAGATGAATGGGTGTGAGTTGTAATTTGTTATCAGTCTACTTGGGCAGAAGCCAGTATTTCAACTATTCATACCAAACCAGCTCTCCACCATTGTTTCATTTTTCCTGGGAGGAAAAGAACATTAATTTTATCTGCAATACACTTGAAAATTTCAGGATCAACAGGGCAGTGTCCTCTGAAAGATATTTTTGAGAAGTGAGTTCTCTAGGTTTCCTGAATAATGAGAAGGCTATTTGTTAGAGATGGGCATGGGTCCAGATGAAATATCAATTCATCAATTCCTTGGATGCACAGTGACAGCGGTGTCCAAGATGAGCTGTTCTGCTGCTTGCGAGCTCTATAAGCAACGAGCAGCAGAAGCCCATCACAGCCTAAACGATGTCATATGTGACACAGTGTAGCCCAGTGATGTTTAAGGGAAGGACTAGGGGCAGGGAAGTGCAGATCAGAATCTCACAGGAAGAAGGGGGGATTTAAAACTATATATGCCATCTTCTTCAGGGAAGATGGAACAGATGCACTTTTCCCTGTTCTTTCCACTAAGTACAGCTAAAAACCTTAAGGAACATTATATATATGTGTGTGTGTGTATGTATGTATAAAGCAAGCACAGACTTGGATAAATTGAGAAGAGAAGGCAGGCTAATTAGAGACCTTAGCACCTGAGGAGTGACACAGTGGTGAATTTCATAGATTTTCTTTATGCCTCATAAGTCCCAGAATTGGAGCTAATGAAGCCAGTAATCCAGAAATGCCAAGGAGTACAGACAAAAAAAACAAAGAAGAAAGAAAAGCCCGTTTCCTTTAGCCAAAGTACCATGAAAGGGATAGCCTAACAAGAGAGAAAATTTAGACAATTACTGCTCCATCCTACTCAACACCACAGGAAAAAATGACAGCCCTATCCCCACCAGGAAGTGCTTAGAGAGGGTCTAGACTTACAAGCCTGGGGGGCCAAGAACAAGGGAGCCCAGTCTCTCTGCATCAGGGTGGTGTCCAAGGAGGTGGAGTGGAAAACTGGGCTCTCCTACTCCTGCTGGACACCAAGCTTTTATACACAGGACAGATAAATAACAAGGTCCTACTGCATAGCACAAAGAAACTACATTCAAGATCCTATGATATATATAAAAAGAGAAGGCATATATATATATATAATTGAATCACTTCTCTGCCAACAGAAACTAACACAACATTGGAAAATCAACTTAAATAAAAATAAAATCCAAGTTAATATGGGGGGGGGACCCTTGGCAGTGTCAGTGGAGACCACAGGGGTGGGGGAAGGGGGTCTGGACTTCGACCCCAGCCAGCAGTAATGAGGTGCCCCTCTGTCTCTCTGACGGGCCAGTGTCAGAGGAGTTCAAACAGAGAGTCAGGGAGTTCATTCTTGCTCCATAAACACTCGTGAACAGGAAGGTCTGATGAGCCTCTGGGATGGTGACATGCAGGAAGGTGGCCTGCATGGTCACAGGGACATGCAGTGGGCATGCCAGTTGGCACCCACCCAAGGTCCACCTTGGCAAGGCCCAGCACCAACATGCACTGGGACAGAAGATTCTGCGCTTGAGACCCCCCTTGGCCCCAACCTCTGTACTTCTTCCAATGGCTGTTCATCTTGATGTCCTTGGTAATAAATTGGTACTCTAATAAGTAGCAGACGGGTTTCCTGAATTCTGTGAAATATGTGAACTCTTGCTAGCAAATTAATCAAGGAGGGGTTGTGGAAACCTCTGACTTAGAGTCAGCCGGTCAGAAGCCGAGGTAACAACCTGGACTTGTGAGTGGAATCAGAAGTGGGGGCAGGGGTCTGTGTCGTAGGGCTAAGCGTGTAACCCGTGGGGTCGGACACCATCTTCATGCACATCTGGCGTCAGACGTGAGGCTGGTGTTGCAGAGTACTGACAGCGTGGGGAACACACAGGACTGTGGTTTTCCTCTAGAAAAACCATACAGAGAACATTCTCTGATCATAATGCTGAGTTTAAAAACGTTGAGTTTAAGAAGCTAGACACAAAGAACACATATAGGTGAGTCCGTTTATGTAACTGTGAGAAACTCTGGTAGGTGGGGAAGCCGGCAACAAGGCAGGGATGACCGTGAATGTCGAAGCAGTAGCTCCACATGCTGCTGGCAGTGGGGAGAGACGGAGCGCCGACTGGGAAGGGCCCACAGAGCTTCTGGGTGCTGCCAAGGTTTATTTCTTAACCTAGGTGGTGGCTGGTTGCACTTCCGATAAAGCGTTAAGTTTTATGTACATGCTTTATGCTCTGGTCTATCCATGTCTAACTTTTCACAAAGAAATAAGTTATAAAAATAATCTTGTATTTGCAAAAACATTGCCTACTTTTTAAAAAAATTGTGTTTTTATTATTCATTTATGCTCTACTGCATGTCAGAAAAAACTAACGATAGGTCTTATTGTGATTCCTACCTAATAAGGTTTGGGAGTACGATCATTCCTAAGGCCCTTTTTTTCTGAAGAGAAAAACAAAACCACAGACATACTGCATCAGGATCGGACCCAGAAATCTGTGCTTTAACAAGCCCTCTTGGTGATTCTGAAGCTTGCCAATGTTTGAGAACCACTGGTCAAAGCACACACATAAATTAACCTCGTTATTTTCATGGAGGAATACCATTATCTTCAAGGCCTTGTGGATTTTGCCTCCCGGTGCGCGCAGAGCACCTCGTGTTGTGCACCTACAGGCATCCGTCTGGTCAAAAGTTGTACTGGCTGTCATGCAAAACTGACCTGGATATCTGATTCAGCCATGGCAAAGAGGTTTGCACTCTGATTTTCTAAAGTATTTGAGGAGTGAGCTAATCTCTTTAATAACAGTAAGAACCTGAGGCTCAGAGGGATAACAGATCATGCTCATCCTGTGTGAACAGCAAGGCCCATCACCAAAGCCCAGGCCTCTGGGGTGAGTGTCCAAGATCCGATCTCCAAGAAGCATTTAACGAGCATGCAATTGGGAAATTCTATTCCATGAGCCAAAGCATGCATCCTTCATAGGGCTCATGACCACAAATGGGCATGAGGATAAACAAAGTATTCCCTGCTGCCCCAGGACATCTCCTTCTTCAGTTAGGGCTGAGGAGTCCAAGAACGCTATCCTGGCTGAAGCAACCAAAAGCTTCCCCTACCATGTTTTAGGCTGGCAAGTACTGAGCTGGCACAGCAGTGCACAGGGTCGGCTGCACGTGTGCGAGATATTGGTGATGCAAGGTGACAATTCTGAACACTAACCCTTACACATCAGCACCGGGCTTCCCCGAAACGAAAGCACTCTAGACAGACTGCCAGTTCATCTCAGGTAAAACAAAGATATTGCCCCTTCCCTCCCACTCAACAGAAGAACATTTGGAAGAAGGTTAATTTTTTGATTTTGAGGGACGGCAAGTAATCCAGACCCAGAGATCTACCAGACAAATGGCTTCACTTCTGGAACGACCTGAAGGAGGACTCAGAGAGTCAAACACTTCGAGGCCCGGCTGCACGTTGTCAAGGCAACCAGCGCTCTCAGCTTTCACAACTGGCATCTTCCCAACCAGGTTTTCAGGCAATCACTTGCCCTAAGTTCTTTTTGTTTTAAGCTATTCTTTAAGTTCTTTTAAAATAAAAACTGTGAAAAATGTATCTTTCTATTATCCTAGAAGCCTCATTCTTTCCTGGAGTTTAATCCCTCCTGTCAAATGTCTAGTCCTCTGTAAATAAAATTCCAAGGTAGTCAGGCCCTTGAGGCAATAATAGTTTTCACTTTGTAATCATACAAAGCATGCTGTCTTTGAAAATAAACTCATGCAGCTATGGTCCAAAGAGCTTGTGTGTTTTAGATGAAAAGACAGTACTGGTTCCAAACCATGATAATGACAGGAGGGTAGGGAAGAAAAGGCTAAAGAAAGGCCAGCAGAAGTGCAGGCAAACCCCGGCAGAAAGAAATACGGATATGACAACCAGGGAAACCTGCAAAATGCCTGGCATTACCTGATTTTATGGCATTATTGTTAATTGTTGTAGGTGTGATAATGGGAGCGTGAAGAAGGAAGGGAGGGAGGGAGAAGGAAAGACTGAGCCTTCATCTTCTAGTGATATACAGTGACTCTTTTCAGATGAGGTTATGCGATGTCTGGGGCTTGTCGCAAAATAATTCAGAGCACAGGGGTATAGATGAAACAAGACTGGTCACGTAGCAGCAGCTGTTGGCGATGGGTGATGAGTCTTTGGGGGTTGTCTGTGCTATTCTCGCTTTTAGTGTAGGTTACAAATTTTTCATAATAATAAAATTATTTATTAAAAAAAAAAGGCAGGAGACAGAAGACAAGAGGAAAAGGAAAGCAAGTAAGTCAAGGCAAATGGATGAGGACAAGGAATAGAAAGAGGACAAGGGAAGGGAAGAAAGAGAGAAAGAGAGAAATAGAGAAACAAGCACAGAGATGCATGCACGTGGTGGAGATGCCATGAACGCCTCCGAAGCCCCCAGAATTTATGGAGGCTGGGCAGCATGGATGGATAAAACCTGGAAAATGTCAATGTCAGAAAAGCCAGTCCCAACAAAAATTCTGATAGAGCCAGTTCTGACGTGTCTCTTCCACCACCCCAGGATAACCACGCTCCATGTCGGCCAACACAGCCTTCAGGGAACCTGGCAGTGGGAGGGGGGCCCATTTTGAACTCGTGTCAATGGCTGGGGGCAGTAATCCCTGATTCCAGTGGTACTGCTGGGCGAATCCACCCGTCTTATTATCAGGCACCAACGTGTATGGAAGACAGAATGTAGAAACGTGGGAAGAAATCAAACCCAGGAACTTAACATTCAGTGACAGATGGGGCTTCCCTGGTGGCTCAGTGGTGAGGAGTCTGCCTACCAACGCAGGAGCCACGGGTTCGATCCATAATCCAGGAAGATCCCACATGCTGCAGAGCAACTAAACCTGTGTGCCACGACTACTGAGCCTGTGCTCTACAGCCCAGGAGCTGCAACTACCGAAGCCTGCACACCCTAGGGCCCGTGCCCTGAAACAGAAGTCACTGCAATGAGACGCTTGCTCAACACAACTAGAGTAGCCCCCACTCACCACAACTAGAGAAAAGTGCTCGAATCTATGAAGACCCAGCACAGCCAAAAATAAATAAATAAAAGTAAAATCCAATGAAAATGACTGCTCGTAAAATAAAAGCTCATAAGAGCTCCACAGTAAAGAAACTCTGCAAAGAGTCAATTCTTGATTACTCCAGTAAAGGAGACAAGTTAATCCAAATGTCACTGATGCCCAGTCCTGTGTTTCCATTTTGTTTGATGTTACATTGAAGGATGAGTGTTTGGGGATTGCTCAGCAAACACTATAAACAACGAGTTAATAAAACTCTGCTTTCACAGGTTCCACAGGCATTACTTTGAGTCCTATCTGGTTGGAACTTTTTTTTTTTCTCTCTTCATATGCTAGTTTCGAAGGGAACTCCTAGGAACTGCTCCCCAAACGATTATCCAGATGATTCCTGCTAAAAATCAGGCCCCAGAGCCTACTCCAATCAAAACACAGCTAATGCCTGGTCCAGAACCAGCTTCAGGCGCCAGAGCACTGGTGGGAAGGCACAGGGTCAAAGTCAGAGACAGACGTGCCTCGATGAGCCACACCGCACAGCATAGAAGCTAACAGCGTCACATCCCAAGGAACTCACGGGGCCCTCCCGAGCACCGGTGCACGATCACCACGGCCACACCTGAAGCCATGAAAACAGAACGCAGGTCACACCTTCTCCAGAAAGGCTGCCGATGAGTCCACAAAGTGCATGCTCCACACGCACAAAAACGTGTCTGATCTCTCTCACTGCACGGTTTGGAATTTTATCTCCTCTTTCCTCTTCCTGTAGGAGACGTTTAGCTGTTCAAATTCAGCTTTCAGTTTCTTCCTTTCCCAATCAAGATGATAGAAGCTGTTTGGGGAATAACATCTGATAAAGTGAAACACAGTGCTGAGCTAAAAAGCACCATGAGATGACTGTTCTGGCTCACCAGAAAAGTATTAATCCCAGAAATGCATACTTTTTTTCTTTTAATTCAGAGAATCAAGCATTTGCTGTAAGAAAGATGAGAAGGCAGCTCCAGAGCTGGACCATTTCTACAGGGATCCCCATCCAGGCAGAGGGAGGGAGGATGAGACCATGACCCAGGTTTTCTCCACTTGGGGGAGGAAGAGAAGGTTTCTGAGCCATCTGATTTTTTAAATATTCTGTTGACTGTCAACTAGCCGTCTACTTAGTTCAGTTCAGTCGCTCAGTCGTGTCCGACTCTTTGCGACCCCATGAACCGCAGCACGCCAGGCCTCCCTGTCCATCACCAACTCCTGGAGTTTACACAAACTTATGTCCACTGAGTCGGTGATGCCATCCAACCATCTCATCCTCTGTCTTCCCCTCCTCCTCTTGCCCTCAATCTTTCCCAGCATCAGGGTCTTTTCAAATGAGTCAACACTTTGCATCAGGTGGCCAAAGTATTGGAGTTTCAGCTTTAATATCAGTCCTTCCAATGAACACCCAGGACTGATCTCCTTTAGGATGGACTGGTTGGATCTCCTTGCGGTCCAAGGGACTCTCAAGAGTCTTCTCCAACACCACAGTTCAAAAGCATCAATTCTTCGGTGCTCAGCTTTCTTTATAGTCCAACTCTCACGTCCACACATGCCACCTACTTAAGTACCCAGTTTTTATGAGATGTTAGGATTGTTATTTGCAAAGGGCACAGATTTAGCCCATCAGTTATAAATAAACTCTTCCTCTGCCTCCTAACTCTGCTGCTCTGTATGATCCATCAGAATGTAAAAGTTTCATTAAAAAGCACTGGTGGATTTCTGGGAAAAAGGGTATCAAGAATGCATGTATCTAAAAGATTCTCAGAGAAAAGTTAATATGTCTGACTATGATTATAAATTTTCTTCTTTTTCCTTATATTTCTTCTGATTTTTGCTTTATGTATCTTTGTTTCTTTGTTGTTAGGTGTCCTAATGGTTTACAATGTCTATCTTCTTTGTGAATTGTACCTTTTATCATTAAAAATATTCACCTTTTTTTCGTCTTTTAAAAACAAATAAACTAAAAAAAGAAAAAGGATGCATGTACCTAAAGTTGTTTCCATTACTCCCATTAAAATGACCATCTTGGGGGGATTTCCCTGTGGCTCAGTGGTGAAGAATCTGCCTGCCAGTGCAGGAGACACAGTTGAGTTCCCAGGTCAGGAAGATCCCACATGTCGCAGAGCAATGAGGCCCGTGTGGCACAGCTACTGAGTCTGTGTTCCAGAGCCTGGGAGCCGCAACCACTGACGCCCATGCTCCATAACAAGAGAAGCCATCCCAAAAAGAAGCCTCCACACCGCCACAACGAGTAGCCCCCTCTCACTACAAGTAGACAAAAAGTCTACACAGCAACGAAGACCCAGCACAGCCAAAAACAAAGAAAGACAGAAAACCATATTTATTTTAAAAAACGCCCAGAAGAATGTAAAGATGGAGGCTGAAGGAACTGCACCAGTACAGGAAATAACAGAGGTGCCACTGACATCCCAGAAACATCCAGGAAGCTCGGCCGATGGGATTAAGTTGAAGACAAACACCGTACGCCGAAGAGCACCTTCCCCTCTTAAAGCCAGACTGGGTTCTGAGAAGCAGGGCTCTGGCACCCCTTATTTGAAAGGGCGAGTCCAGAGGGGAGAATGGGCAATGGAGTAGGTGGAAAGCCCACAGACTGGATACCCACGCTGTAGGGCCTCAGAAGTGGGTAAAGCAGTCATGGTCACGGGCACCTGTGACCGCAGCTCACACCCGGGTAAAGATCAGAGCAAAGAGAAAGACGCCCCGGGAGCTATGGGTCCCCTGAGCCCCGATAGAAATAAAGGAGGCAGAGAGAATGACCAGAGCTTCCACTCTGCTCCCCTCAAGCTGATGGATCTCTGAACTGATACACAAGTTCACCTCACTCAGGAAACAGGCGGAAAAATCCACAAGGGGTCCAAGAAAAGATTCTGAAACAAACAAGGAGAGTACAGCATTTCAAACTTGTGAAAAGGTTTATTACAAGAAGCAAAAGATAAATTTTCAAGAGCATTGCCTTGCATTCTCAAGAAATTTTCTGAACATACGTGGTCTGTGAAATGAGATAAGATAGCAAAATCGGAAGAAAAGAAATGTATCTGGCCAAGAGGCTTGAGAAAGAGAATGGGAACTGAACGAGATGAGGAAAACTGAGAATTAATCTAAAAATACAAGAGCAGAATTATTATTGGCATTAGAAACCACACAAAGCAGCCCTGATTCAATAGGAACTGAATCAGTGATGTGGAAAGCAAACAGGAGACGTTCTCCCAAAAGGTAGAGGAGAACAAAGGGACCAAAATCATGAGAGAGGTGGTGAAAACAATGGCAGACAGTGAACAGAGCACACACTGAGCCGGTGTTCTTGAGAAAAGAGTCTAGAAAACTGCCAGAAGGAAAGACTCATCCCGCAGATCAAAAGTGGGCACTAAGCAACAGGCAATTAAAAGTGAAAGGATGGAAGATACACTCTGAGGAAAGTTTTAAAAAATTGTTTCTGGCAAAGGCAGGGACAAAAGGAGTCCAACAGCACCAAAATGAGAGCAGAGAGATCACTATGTTACAGAGACGACCTGGGCTGGCCTCAGATTTCTCTATCAGCAGACGACGGGCAGATGGTAGTGGCTCCATAAATCGACATGTGATAAAATTGCACAGAATTCCTCCTCCTCCTCATACATACATACATAGGTACACACACTGTGCGTACATATAAAAACTGGTGACGTCTGAATAAGACTTGTACTCTAGTTAATAGCATTATGCCAATGTTAATTTCTTGGTTTTGATATTACACTGTAGTTGTTTAAAGTGGTATCATTGGGAAAAGCCGGTGTAGGGTTCATAGGATCTCTCTATACTGTCTTGGCAACTTCCTGTGAGTCTATAATTTTTAAGACAGTAGATCAAGGATCAAGGTCTACTAAAGAAATTTGAAAGAAAAAAGAATGATATATACCCCAATAAGTTGCTGCTCATAGGTGAAAGCAATGAAAAGTCATTCTCTGTTATGAAAATAGTATGCAATATCAGAAGACTCAAAGCAAGAGCGAAAACATCTAAACATTTTTTTCACAGATCCAGATTTTGCAAATGGGCAATCATGCTCTGTAAGGTCTACTGATGAGCACTGAAGCTAGCCAAGGATCATTCAATTTCAGTAATTGTTATGGATATGATTTTAAAACGAAAAGCAAAGATCTATGTTTCTATGTTAAGAAGTGACGTGATAAGAAAAATTACAACAAGAAGAAATTAGGCCCCAAATCTCAGAATATGCCCCCAAAAGCCTCTGGAAAACAGATTCAGAAAATGGAAAGTGTATCTACCAGCTAATCTCCTTACCTTACATGGGAAGCAAAAACATACATACTGTTCTATTTTTTATGTTGATACTGCTAAACACATTCTTTAAAAAAAAAAAAAAGACACTTAAAGGTATCGTTTAGAAGAATAAAGAATTGATATACTAGTTATAAAAATAAATACAAATAGCTTACACTTCGCTGTTAAAGACTCTAGATTAGCCAAAAGATGGTTTCTCTCATACGCTTTGTCCATCTTTTAATTTTTTAAATGAACTGTATACATATGTGGTGCATCAAAAGAATTCAACAACTAAAGGATAAAAATGCTTTTAAATGGGCGGAATACATCACGGAAGCAAAAACACAAGATAGGAGGAATGGCACTGTCAAAATCAGACCATAAGGAAAAACCTGTTACAAGACAGTAAAGCCAATTATAAAGCAACTGTAACTAAAAATAGTTTAGTAATGACATAGTGATCAATGGATCAAAGGAACAGAAACAGAACCTAGTGTATAATAATAGTGTAAAAGATCATGACTATAATAAAGGTAGTCTTTCAAATCAATGAGGAAAAGACTGTTTGAAAATAAAAGAAACAACTGCTTATTCAGAAAAAGTAGGAATTCCTCAGCTCAATTCCACTTAAGTGCAAAAATTAAAAATTAATTGAGATATACATGTATTTATCTGTCTGAAAGGTCTTTCCTAGAAAATACTCGTGTGCTAACAATAATCCCGTGTGTGCTACGTCGCCTCAGCCTAGTTCGACTCTTCGCGACACTATGGACTGCAGCCCGCCAGGCTCCTCTGCCCATGGGATTCTCCAGGCAAGGACACTGCAGTGTGTTGCCATGCCCTCCTCCAGGGGATCTTCCCGACCCAGGGATTGAACCCATGCCTCTTAAGTCTCCAGCATCGCCAGGAGGTTCTTTACCACTAGCACCACCTGGGAAGCATGCGAGGCAAATGATAAATTGAGGGAAAATATTTGTAACAAAATGAAAATTACAAAGAGAAGGACAAACACCATCTGCCTGTACGGACAAAAGACATGGTTAGATCATTCCCACACATATCCCCCAAATTCAAACATTCATTAAAAGCATGAAAAAAACTCATTATCACTAGTAATAAAGGAAGTACAGATGAAAATAACTAATAACTTGGGAAGGTAAAAATGTATGACCTTTATGGAGAATAATTTGGCAACAGCAAAGTAACATAAGCAAATTATACCTTTAACTATCTTTAAATTCAAGTACCATAAGCTTTAAACTTGTTCATGGATTTTTGAGGATTCATACTAAGGAAACAAAACATGTGCACTAGGGAATCTGCTCCAAGTGTTGGGGGTGAACACACCAGTCATAAATCAGCCAGGGGACGTGCCCAGCCCCGCCGCTTGGCTGACCGGCAGTAAAATGCCGTCAGCAGAAGTGTCCACGCTTTAGAGCTTTCTAGAGATCTCAAGGGAGAATTATGGGTGCCTGGCCCATGGGAATTGTTCAGTAACTATTAGACAGCGATAGCAGGAGTGGTGATATTCATCTACAACTCTGCACTTCCAGGCTCAAAATCCCTTATCTGAAATGCTTGTGGTCAAACTGTGCTTCAAAACTAAGAACTTTCTGGATATTAAGAGACAACAGTATATTTACCTAACTAGGTCTGGGAGAGCACCTGGTAATCAATCACAGTACTATTCCTAGAGTAAAACATACATGAATATTCATTTTAAGTGAGATAAACACTAGTTTAGGTCAGGTTTTGCAGTCAAATGAATTATGAAAAAACGTTCCACTTTTAGAGCTTTCTGGACTTCAGATTTTTACAAGAGGGATTGAGAACTTGTACTTACAACAGACAAACATTAGAATCTATCTAAATGCATGACAATCCACCTGCCAATGCAAGAGACGTAGGTTCAATCCCTGGGTCGGGAAGGTACTCTTGGAGTAGAAAATGGCAATTCGCTTGAATATTCTTGCCTGGGAAATCCCATGGACAGAGGAGCCTGGAGGGCTAGTCTATGGGGGTTGCAAGGGATCAGACATGACTGAGCACACACGCAAGGGGTAGGTTACATAAATTATGATATATTCATACAATGGAAAACTATATAGCTATAAAAAGTCACTTTTCCCAAAGACTATTTAATAAACTGGAAAAATGTTCATGAACAGCAGGTTAAATTAAAAAAGCAAAATAAAAAACATGATTTATGAATTCTATTTTGCAAAAGTAAATTACATAGATATTTATAATTCCAGAATAAAAGACTACGAGGAGCCATACAATGATGTTGAATTAATCACACTGACTTATGTTCTTATTTATACTTTTCTGTGTTTTCTAATCTTCTAGGATAATCTGGAAAACAACCCGTTAGTTTTTGAACCATTTGTGGTTGCTGTTCCTGTGTAGGACTGGCCTAGTTCTCATCCTAGAGGGTTAACAAGCCCATCTCTGCCCTCAAGGAATCTACCAACGCATCTCTGGAGAGCTCAGGGCATTACTCAATTCTCTCCACAGTAGAAACGTTTCATTCTCTACCAGCACTTCCCCACTGGCTCCTCAGGACAACTTGAGTCAGGCGCCAGGACTTTTTCACACCTCCACCAAACAAAACCCTGGTGACCTTGCAAGTTAGTGATAAAAATGGCATCAGTGCTGCAATAAGAACTTAATTCAGCCCTTGAACTCATCTAAAGAAGCTGAAAGAAAAAGACAAAAGCAGGGACTGTTTAAATGTGTTTGATTTTCACTCTTTTTCACTGTACTCATCAAACTGCAATCTTTAAAAAATCATGGGGGAGGAGAAGACAATCATATTTCAGTTTTTCCCAGGTGCTTCTCATGAGTAAAAGGGATGTGAACTTGAACTTGACAGACCCAGCAATGAAAAGCATTGTGAAGTAAATGGGACATTAAAAGTGATCACAGCATTGGTTCATGGAGAGGACAAGCAGGAGTCCACCTGACCTAACAGACCACGCATCAGTGTCTAACTGGAAGTCCTTGGTCACTGCTTTTTTTTTAAATTCTTTTACATCTTTTTTAAAAATTAATTAATTAATTTTAATTGGAGGCTAATTACTAGCCAGTGCTTTGAAGGGTTCAGCCACATTTAGCCTGGGTGTTCCTAACACCAGAGTGGTCTTCACAGAACTCTTCCCAGGTCTGGAATTCTCCAGGGGTTTAATACACAGTTTGAAAGCATTTTATACCAAAAGGCTATTTATCATGAACCTCAATTCCAAGTGGGACAAAAGAGATAAATGATCCATCGACCTACATCTAATCACCTAAAGGGACCACATGGGTGGATATTTAATCACTTACATAGATTTCAATAGTCTTTTTAAACTATTGCTGACAATAGGAGCAATCCTTGTGCAGAGCTCTTTCCACATATGTAAATCACAGCCAACTGGGAAGTTAAATAAGTTAACTCTCTTAGCTCAATCCCTGAGAAAATTACTTGTCTGCAGACAAATTATCCACTGGGGATGCTTCTTCATCTGTGGCGCGCTAATCCTCCCTGCCTGCTTTCTGCCACCCTCCTTTCCCTCCTCTCGACAAGAAGAGAAGGAAGAGAAAGTAAATGAGCACAGTCCCCTGTCCACTCAGGATTGCGGTTAAAATAAAGACCTTCTGGGAGAGAGGTGACTTACCCTGTCCCAGCTGAAACACAGGCCCAGTTGATCAAGCTGTTTCCTCATGTGTCTAATATTGCTGTGAAACAAAGGGAAGAGGATTTGGATTTTAGAAACAGGAAAAGCCACTCCGAGATTATGAAAAGGAGACTGGAAAAGTCTAGATGTTTCAAAGGGCTTTAAGTGTTGTTTTGCTCTGGCCAAAAAGAAAAAAAGTTAATCATTAAGAACCAACAAAAATATCTGCTTAGTATAAGATAGCTGTTCTTTGGATGCTTGCAAAATCTACTAAAAACCATGACAGTCTTTGCTCCTGGGGACTGGCCTTTTCCTTGGGCATTCAGAAGGGCAACCCTTTCGATATGTGCACTTCTGGCACATCCATATGCCTGGATCCTGCACAAATTTAGGCCAAGCATTTACAAATTTAAAAGCACCTGAAAAAAAAAAATCTTAACATGAAAATTTCAGAAATCCAGGAGAAATCACACAGGCCTTTGTCAATCAAAACCTGAAAACTGAAACTCCAAAAGAGGAGAGAAGTATATAAACCAATTTTAGCATGAAATAAGAAGACAGGAAATATTCTTTTTTAATTAAAAACATTGTAACCTTTTTTATTGAAGTATAATTTACAACACTGTATTAGTTTTAGGTATATAGGAAAGTGATTCAGTCATACATACATATTTTCCAGATTATTTTCCATAATACGTTATTACAAGGCATTAAGTATAGTTCCCTGGGCTATACAATAGGTCCCTGTTGCTTATCTATTTTATATACAGTAATAAATATGTTAATCCTAAACCCCTAATTTATTCCCCCCTGCCTTCCACCATAAAGGTATTCCCTGTAGCTCAAACGGTAAAGAATATGCCTACAATGCAGGAGACCTAGGTTCTGTCTCTGGGTTGGGAAGATCCTCTGGAGAAGGGAATGGCAATCCACTCCAGTATTCTTGCCTGGAGAATCCCATAGACAGAGGAGCCTGGAGGGCTACAGTCCATGGGGTCCCAGAGAAGGTCGCAGAGAAGAGAAGGACACAACTGAATGACTAACACTACCACTACTAAACCACAAGTTTGTTTTCTATGTCTGTTTTTTAAACAAGTTCATTTGTATCATTTTTTAAGATTCCACACATAAGTGATCTCTTGATATTTGTCTTTCTCTGTCTAACTTCTGTAAATATGATATTCTTCAGGTCCTCTTTTTTTTTTGTAGGACTGATTCATTTCTACTGTGTACCCTTTGAGCACAAGCAGACTGAAAATATGAAGAACCATGAAGAAGTTCCGTAGGTGATCCTGATAAGCTAACATCAGTTCCGTTCAGTAGCGCAGTCGTGCCCGACTCTCTGCGACCCCATGGACTGCTGCAGCATGCCGGGCCTCCCTGCCCATCACCAGCTCCCGGAGCTCACTCAAACTCACGTTCACTGAGTCGGTGATGCCATCCAACCATCTCATCCTCTGTCCTCCCCTTCTCCTCCCGCCCTCAATCTTTCCCAGCATCAGGGTCTTCTCCAATGAGTCAGTTCTTCGCATCAGGTGGCCAAAGTATTGGAGTTTCAGCTTCAACATCAGTCCTTCCGATGGATATTCAGGACTGATTTCCTTTAGGATGGACTTGTTGGATCTCCTTGCAGTCCAAGGGACTCTCAAGAGTCTTCTCCAACACCACAGTTCAAAAGCATCAATTCTTCAGTGCTCAGCTTTCTTTACAGTCCAACTCTCACATCCATACATGACCACTAGAAAAACCATAGCCTTGACTAGATGGACCTTTGTTGGCAAAGTAATGTCTCTGCTTTTGAATATGCTGTCTAGGTTGGTCATAACTTTCCTCCCAAGGAGCAAGCATCTTTTAATTTTATGGCTGCAATCACCATCTGCAGTGATTTTGGAGCCCCCAAAATGAAAGTCTATCACTGTTTCCGCTGTTTCCCCATCTATTTGCCATGAAGTGATAGGACTGGATGCCGTGATCTTAGTTTTCTGAATGTTGAGTTTTAAGCCATTTTTTTTCACTCTCCTCTTTCACTTTCATCAACAGGCTCTTTAATTCTTCACTTTCTGCCATAAGGGTGGTGTCATCTGCATATCTGAGGTTATTGATATTTCTCCCGGCAATCTTCATTCCAGCTTGTGCTTCCTCCAGCCCAGCATTTCTCAGGATATATTCTGCATATAGTTAAATAAGCAGGGTGACAATATACAGCCTTGACGTACTCCTTTTCCTATTTGGAACCAGTTTGTTGTTCCATGTCCAGTTCTAACTGTTGCTTCCTGACCTGCATACAGATTTCTCAAGAGGCAGGTCAGATGGTCTGGTATTCCCATCTCTTTCAGAATTTTCCACAGTTTATTGTGATCCACACAGTCAAAGGCTTTGGCATAGTCAATAAAGCAGAAATAGATGTTTTTCTGGAACTCTCTTGCTTTTTCCATGATCCAGCAGATGTTGGCAATTTGATCTCTGGCTCCTGTGCCTTTTCTAAAACCAGCTTGAACATCTGGAAAGTCACGGTTCACGTACTGCTGAAGCCTGGCTTGGAGAATTTTGAGCATTACTTTACTAGCGTGTGAGATGAGTGCAGTTGTGCAGCAGTTTGAACATTCTTTAGCACTGCCTTTCTTTGGGATTGGAATGAAAACTGACCTTTTCCAGTCCTGTGGCCACTGCTGAGTTTTCCAAATTTGCTGGCATATTGAGTGCAGCACTTTCACAGCATCATCTTTTAGGATTTGAAATAGCTCAACTGGAATTCCATCATCTCCACTAGCTTTGTTCATAGTGATGTTTCCTAAGGCCCACTTGACTTCACATTCCAGGATTTCTGACTATAGGTGAGTGATCACACCATCGTGATTATCTGGGTCATGAAGATCTTTTTTGTACAGTTCTTCTGTGTATTCTTCCCACCTCTTCTTAATATCTTCTGCTTCTGTTAGGTCCATACCATTTCTGTCCTTTATTGAACCCATCTTTGCATGAAATGTTCCCTTGGCATCTCTAATTTTCTTGAAGAGACCTCTAGACTTTCCCATTCTATTATTTTCCTCTATTTCTTTGCACTGATCACTGAGGAAGGCTTTCTTATCTCTCCTTGCTATTCTTTGGAACTCTGCATTCAGTGCTTATATCTTTCCTTTTCTCTTTTGCTTTTCATGTCTCTTCTTTTTACAGCTCAGACAGCCATTTTGCTTTTTTGCATTTCTTTTTCTTGGGGATGGTCTTGATTCCTGTCTCCTGTACAATGTCACGAACCTCAGTCCATAGTTCTCCAGGCACTCTATCAGATCTAGTCCCTTAAATCTATTTCTCACTTCCACTGTATAATCATAAGGGATTTGATTCAGGTCATACTTGAATGGTCTAGTGGTTTTCCCTACTTTCTTCAATTTAAGTCTGAATTTGGCAATAAGGAGTTCATGATCTGAGCCACAGTCAGCTCTTGGTCTTCCTTTTGCTGACTGTATAGAGCTTCTCCATCTTTGGCTGCAAAGAAAATAATCAATCTGATTTCGGTATTGGCCATCTGGTGATGTCCATGTGTAGAGTCTTCTCTTGTGTTGTTAGAAGAGGGTGTTTGCTATGACCAGTGCGTTCTCTTGGCAAAACTCTATTAGCCTTTGCCCTGCTTCATTCTGTACTCCAAGGCCAAATTTGCCTGTTACTCCAGGTATTTCTTGACTTCCTACTTTTGCATTCCAGTTGCCTATAATGAAAAGGACATCTTTTTGGGGTGTTAGTTCTAAAAGGTCTTGTAGGTCTTCATAGAACCGTTCAACTTCAGCTTCTTCAGCATTACTGGTTGGGGCGTAGACTTGGATTACTGTGATATTGAATGGTTTGCCTTGGAAACAAACAGAGATCATTCTGCCATTTTTGAGATTGCATCCAAGTACTGCATTTTGGACTCTTTTGTTGACTATGATGGCTACTCCATTTCTTTAAAGGGATTCTTGCCCACAATAGTAGATATAATGGCCATCTGAGTTAAATTCACCTATGCCAGTCCATTTTAGTCCGCTGATTCCTAAAATGTAGACGTTCACTCTTGCCATCTCCTGTTTGAGCATTTCCAATTTGCCTTGATTCAAGGACCTAACATTCCAGGTTCCTATGCAATAATGCTCTTTACAGCATCGGACCTTGCTTCTATCACCAGTCACATCCACAACTGGGTGTTGTTTTTGCTTTGTTATAGCAGTTGACTAAGACAGTGCTTAATCATTATCCTCCTTTACAGATAAATAAGCTGAGGGGAAGGAAATGGCAACCCACTCCAGTGTTCTTGCCTGGAGAATCCCAGGGACGGGGGAGCCTGGTGGGCTGCCATCTATGGGGTCGCACAGAGTCGGACACGACTGAAGCGACTTAGCAGCAGCAGCAGCAGCAGCAGCAAGCTGAGGGGCAGAGAGATTAAGTAATCTGCTCAAAGTGAATGGCTAGGAAAAAAGAAAGGCAGGATTTGTACCTGTGTGGCCTGATTCAGGGGCCATCTTCTTTACTGCTAAACTCTTGTGGAGAAGCTGGCAAACTTTTTCTGTAAAGGGCCAGATGGTAAATGTTTCCGGCTCCATATGAGCCATACGGTATCTGTCACAACTACTCAATTCTGCCACTGTATCATGAAAACAGACATGAACAATATATAAACAAATGGGTGTGGCTTGAGTTCTAATAAAACTTTATTTATAAAATCTTTTGTGCAAGTCACTCAGTCATGTCCAACTCTGCGACCCCATGGACTATACAACCCATGCAGTTCTCCAGGCCAGAATACTGGACTGTGTAGCCTTTCCCTTCCCAGGGGATCTTCCCAAACCAGGAATTGAACTGGGGTCTCCTGCATTACAGGCGGATTCTTTACCCACTGAGCCATCAGGGAAGCCCCATTAGGCAGGGCCAAATTTGGCCCATAGAATTTGCCAATTACTGTCCTGGGTGATATCAAATTTATACCATATTTGACCCTTTTTATTTGAATCATCATTTCCTCCTTTTTTCATCACTCCTATTACTCCAGAATTAGCCATAATTGGAAAAGTGGAAACCAGGAATGAGGAAGAAAAAAGAGAAGTGGATGGTGCAGAAGATGCTTCTTTTGGGTAAGATAAAGCAAGGGAAGGTGAAGGACAATGGGGATAGGCCTTGAACTGCCCTCTACACCTCTGAGGGGTAGGGTAAGGAAGGGCTTTATCAAAGGAGCCCAGAACATTGTGCTGGGTTCTAGTACAAGTTCCTCAAGGCTTTATCAGGAGGAAGAGGGATGAGCACTGCCTGAGCACATGGCAGCCTGAGGCCACAGCGGGGACTCAGACTATGTCCTCCTTGGAGAAAGTCACGCCTAGAATAAAGTGGCCATATATTTCCTTGTTCCTCTTGCTTCAGAATGGTGAAGCCAAAAAAATTAAAAGAATTTGCAGAGAAAATTATAATGTGGCATTTGGATATGGCTCAAACTATGGTCAAGAAGATGAAGAACACTGTAGAAGTTTAACAACTGTCATCCTTTCTTCCTCCTTTTTCCTTCCAAATGCAAATACTCAAAGGAAGAATAACTGTCAATAACAAAGCATCAAAATGAACACATGAATGAATAGCCAAACACTTTGTGTTGTTTCTTAGATAAGAATACAGTGTGAGAAAAAGCAAACACCAATATAGACAATCCTTTTTTATTGCTTGGCAGACTGCAGTGTTTTGTTTCCTTTGCTTTCTATTTCTCATGCACAGGTTTAAAAAAAAAAAGTTGTTTAAGGGTAATGTATACAAGTGCTTCAATATGCCTGTAAACACATACCTTTGCGTCCAGCTTTCTGGATGTAGATTCCTCTCAATCGCGGCATTTTCGGCAGGCAATCCAAATGCATCCCAGCCCATAGGGTTGATAACCTAGCACCCAGAAAAGAAACATCAGTCAGGGTAGATTGCTAAAGTCTTTCTCAGTATTTTCTGCTGGGCAGTGAGCAGGCATTCTCTCCTAACATGTCTCATCCATTCCTGGATGATTTCAAGCTATGCTGTTGAAAGCCAGCTGACTACCTAAGACGTGAGCACAGAAGGGAATTTAGAAAGTTATACACCAAGGTGCCAGTAGCAATTATCTCTGAGTAGGTGTTTTCGTGACTATTTTTTACTTTCTTTTTCTTCTTCTTGTCTGTATTGTCTGTAAAGAACCCAAATGGTTTTTCTGAAATTAGAAAGTTTCTCTCAATTTCAAAGTAGGTATATATAAAAATGTATACAGGCATTCCAAATGCTCACCTTATGTTAGATTTTCCAGTTAAGGAGCTGTGCTGTCCCATAGGGTAGCCACTAGCCACATACGGTTATATAAACTTAAATTAAAATGTAGTAAAATTTAAAATTCAGTCCCTCCATCACATTAGCCACCTTTGAAGTGTACAATAAGCCACTCTGAATCACTGCCTGTAAGATATATCCATTTTCCAAAGAACCTCAGATCTTTGGAAAGGTCTGGGGCTCCTCGGACCTTAGAGCTTGAAGAAGCTCTTGAGATGCACCCTCCATCTCCGTTTCCTCATTTGACAGCCCGGGCCACTGGGGCCCAGAAAGAGGAAGCAGCCTCGCCAGGTGACACTAGGGGCAGGCGCTTCAAGCCAGGACAGGCGTTCATTTCTGCAAATGGATGACCGGTCACAGCCCAGCTGGCAGCCTCAAGAGCAAGCTCTCTCAAGCTACCTTCCGCGCTGTGAATGGGAACAACGGCTTGAGACACAAGCTGTGGCATCAAGGGGCAGCCTCAGAAGACCTGCTTTGAGCACTCAGTCCCCTACCCTTCTCTGATGCCAATTTCAGCCACAACACCACAGACACAACTTGTCCCAGAGCCAGATTTCCAAAACTCGCCTATAGGGGAGGATGGGCTGAGGAGGCTCTGGTATTTCTAGAAACAGCCCTTAATGGCTGGCCTTCTTACTTTCTCTCAAGCTCCTGGTCTGCCCACTGCCACAAGCTGGGTTTATGTGTTTGCAATCATGCAGGAACCTGAGCTTCTGCTCACACACAGCTCCCAGAAGAGTGACGGACACTCTGTTCATATCCTGTTCCTATCCTGATGGGACATTTTCCACTAAGGAAACAGTTCTCATTTTCTTTTATTGTATTTATTTATTTATGGCTGTGCTGGGTCTCCGTTGCGCTCAGGCTTTTCTCCAGTTGCGGCGAGCGGCAGGGGAGGAGCTGCTCTTTGTGGCAGCGCCTGGGCTTCTCATTGCAGTGGCCTCTCCTGTTGTGCAGCACAGGTTCTAGGGTGCGGGCTTCAGTAGGCGCAGCTCCCTGGCTCTAGAGCACAGACTCAATAGGTGTGGTGCGTGGGCTTAGTTCTCCTCGGCACGTGGGACCTTCCCAACCCAGGGACTGAACCATGTCTTCTGCATCGGCAGGTGGATTCTTTACCACTGAGTCACCAGGGAAGCCCTCATTTTCTAAGTAACGTTTTCCCCTGATTATAGAAATAATGTGTATTCACTGTGAAAAACCTTAATACATAGAGAAAAATATTCAGAAGAAAATAAACACCCTTAATTCTACCATATAACCATATATAACTGTTATTTGGTAAATTTATATCTAATTTTTAAAAATTGAGATCATATTATTTCCATGTGTGTTTTTTATCTCCTTTAAAAAAAAAATCAGTGCTGTGATGAACATTGGGGTACATGTGTCTCTTTCAATTCTGGTTTCCTCCGTGTGTATGCCCAGCAGTGGGATTGCTGGGTCGTATGGCAGTTCTATTTCCAGTTTTTTAAGGAATCTCCACACTGTTCTCCATAGTGGCTGTACTAGTTTGCATTCCCACCAGCAGTGTAAGAGGGTTCCCTTTTCTCCACACCCTCTCCAGCATTTATTGATTGTAGACTTTTGGATCGCAGCCATTCTGACTGGTGTGAAATGGTACCTTATTGTGGTTTTGATTTGCATTTCTCTGATAATGAATGATGTTGAGCATCTTTTCATGTGTTTGTTAGCCATCTGTATGTCTTCTTTGGAGAAATGTCTCTTTAGTCGCAGCACTGTTTATAATAGCCAGGACATGGAAGCAACCTAGATGTCCATCACCAGATGAATGGATAAGAAAGCTGTGGTACATATACATAATGGAGTATTACTCAGTCATTAACAAGAACACATGTGAATCAGTTCTAATGAGGTGGATGAAACTGGAGCCTATTATACAGAGTAAAGTAAGCCAGAAAGAAAAACACCAATACAGTATACTAACACATATATATGGAATTTAGAAAGATGGTAACGATAACCCTGTATGCGAGACAGCAAAAGAGACACAGATGTATAGAACACTCTTTTGGACTCTGTGGGAGAGGGAGAGGGTGGGATGATTTGGGAGAATGGCATTGAAATATGTATAATTTCATAAATGAAACGAATCACCAGTGCAGGTTTGATGCACAATACTGGATGCCTGGGGCTGGTGCACTGGGATGACCCAGAGGGATGGTATGGGGAGGGAGGTGGGAGGGGGGTTCAGGATGGGGAACACGTGTATACCCGTGGCAGATTCATGATGATGTATGGCAAAACCAATACAATATTGTAAAGTAATTAGACTCCAATTAAAATAAATCAATTTATATTTAAAAAAATAAGTTAAAAAAATTTTTTAAAAATTCACTGTGTACCTAGGGTTTTCTTCCATTTTTCTGTCTTATTCAAGAACTTTCTGAGATGCAAATGAGTATCACCCATGGCCATCTCTGCTCCAGGTCCATAAGCACCCACAATTCAAAGCATCCCAAACTGGATTCATACTCGAATCCCAATCACCAGACCCGTTCTCTCCTAGTCCCTCTTATCAGGTGGCAGTAAAGACAACAGGCATGGCTCTCCCAGTAGCAGATGCCACTTGCCTTAAAGTCATTCTTCCATTCTGTGATTATTAAATATTTTAAAACTAGTTTTTTGTTCTGATGGAACAATTCCATCTCAAGAACAAAGACCATGCATCTAAATTCAGAGCCGCTCTAACTCCTTTGGCTGATGGTGGTGGTTTACTTGCTAAGTTGTGTTCAACTCTGCAACCCTCTGTAGCCCTCCTGGCTCCTCTGTCCACGGCATTTCCCAGGCAAGAATACTGGAGTGGGTTGTCATTCCCTTCTTCACCCAGGGATCGAACCAGAGTTCTCTGCATTGGTAGGCAGATTCCTTACCACTGAGCCACCAGGGAAGCCCCACACCTTTGGTTAGTGAGTGGGAAATGTCAACAAAGGCCTGCTGCTCAGGAGGCTGTGGTTTTGGGGGAAGGATCCTAAACCCAAACCTGCCATTTACTGGCAGTGGGCCCTGAGGCATACCACTTGTGCTGAGTCTCAACTATCAGCTGTGACTGAAAGCAGCCCCCTGAACTGTTGAGAATCACATGCTAAGGTGTGTGTGGCACACCCGGCACAGTGCAGGCACCCAGGAAATGGCAGGGCTGGCTGCAAGTGGCAGCTGCTATCATCGGCTTGACCTTCAGCGCCTCAAAAGCTCACACATCGCCGGTTCCCGTGTCAGGACCTCAGCTCTGCAGTTTGCTGCCGCTCCAGGAGGGGCTGGTCCACCACATACTCTGCTGTGCTTCCCAGCCCGGGAGGCTGCAAAGAGTGGATGCCCTGGACTTTCATCCTCAGATGACACGATTCCCAGGGACTTCACAGTGGTTCGGACTCTGCGATCTTACTGCCAAGGGTCTCGACCCTATCTGAACCCTGCCAAGGGTTCAATCCCTGGTCAGGGAACTAAGATCCCACAAGTGTGTGGCATGGAAAAAAAAAAACTCAAGAGATGACATGACTACCTCAGTCCTTGCATCCACTCTCCTGAGGTCAGTCGGAATAGGCTCCTCTTCTTTTCCTTAATTGATGCTTCTCAAGTTACGAGCACTGCTGCTGCTAAGTCGCTTCAGTCTTGTCCGACTCTGGGTCACCCCATAGATGGCAGCCCACCAGGCTCCCCCATCCCTGGGATTTTCCAGGCAAGAACACTGGAGTGGGTTGCCATTTCCTTCTCCACTGCGTGAAAGTGAAAAGTGAAAGTGAAGTCGCTCAGTCGTGTCCGACTCGTAGCGACCCCATGGACTGCAGCCTACCAGGCTCCTCCATCCATGGGATTTTCCAGGCAAGAGTACTGGAGTGGGGTGCCATTGCCTTCTCCGAGTTATGAGCACAATACAGGCTTATTTTAACAAGGGAAAGGACACAGCACATGATACATACAGGCAAAGCTGATCATCTTCCTGCTCCACCCCACCCTACTCTCAACCAGCCTTTATGTCCTTCCCCGCCTTTCTCCTCACTAAACACAGACACACAAGCATATGCACACATATAGGAGCTGGCTGGTTTATTTTTATGGAAATAGAACCTACTATATACTATTTTATAACCTGTTTTTTTTTTAATTTAACATGCCATGGACATCTGCAAAAAATATATAAGTATATACATGTGTGTGTATACATGTCTTTTTAAAAAAATTTTAACATTCCCTAGGAATAGCTAATTCTATGTAGTTTTAGGAAGTTATCAAAATATAACCCAATCCAGTGGATCTTTCAGACCTGAGGTCTCTTTTCCTCTTGCTAAACGTGGCCAACCGAGAGTGCTTCATCTTTACAAAGAGCCCCCCAACCCCCACCCCGTCTTCTAAGAATATGCTCCTCCTCCAACTTCATATCATCCTGCTGTGGACAGTCACAAAACCCACCCCTCTGGCCATGGAGGAAGCAGCTGGTGGAGCTGTCTGAGAAATACAGCTGGGTGTGTGGACACACACAGAGACGGGAGCTGGACAGAGACGAGGGGTGCTGATCTGCTCAAGGACCTGGGCCCAATTCCCAGTGGGCCCCATTCCTACTACATCTCCTCTGGTTCCGTGAGTTACACCAGGATCTGTCAAAACACACAAAACCTCCTTGTTTGGTTAAACTGGTGTCAGCTGGGTTACAGTCCCTGGGAGCCAAGAATTCTGACTAAGACACACACCTTGTAGCATACAGCTTTCTCTGGAGTGTCGTTTAACCCACAGATGGAAAACGTCTCCTGCACAGATTTTTCTCTCTTTTTAATTTCCAAGAGTTAAATAATAATAATAATGGAAACCCCACTTTGGGGATTTGTGTTTGATTACTAGAAAGTTCTGCAACGCTTCCATGGACAATGCCAGAACGCAGCTTCCAGAAGTGCTTTAATTCTCCTGGGGCTGGAGGCACTGCTACCTCGCTGGCAGAATAATGTAACTGTTGTGTAACCACGCTCCACAAGAAAGGGGAAAACTTAGTTATCACTTGGTTTCTTCGTAGGGACTGCCAAAATGGCAGCAGTTCAATGTTTCTGCCCATTAACATGCTGCCAGGTTACCATCCATATTTTTAAACAAAGTCAATACAGAGACAGTCAAAAAATCAGTCTGGATTTACATAATATACTTACTCATTTCTATTTTTGTTTTCAGATGAAATGAACATGAAAAGATATATTCTTAGCTCACATGTTACCCCAGCTGTCTATGAAAATAAAAATTTGAAAAATCTTAAAGCTTCTTAATTATTTCATAGTCTTACCAAAAAGTAACAATAAACAAACGTCTGCCCTGGAATACAGACTGTGGGGAGTCAGTATAGTCCTTTCCACCACGGCTGGACACCAGAAGCCGTGTCGCTGTGAGCCAAGCCTGCAGGAGACAGGAAAGGGTCCCGCCCATTCTACACCATGGATTCCCCAGACACCCAGTGACAAAGGGCAGAACTCACTCTTGTGCCGTAAGATGATTCTCTATTGTCCAGAGGGAACAAAGTAAAGGCCTGCAACAAGATTTTGAAATGCCAAAGACTGTCCCACTTCCCCAGGCAGCAGATTCTATTTGCTGGTCCAATTGTTGTTTGGTCTTTGCGACCCCGTGAACTGCAGCACGCCAGGCTTCCCTGTTCTTCACTATCTCCCAGAGTTTGCTCAAATTCATGTCCATTGAGTGGATGATGCCATCCAACCATTGCATCCTCTGTCGCTCCCTTCTCCTCCTGCCCTCAATCTTTCCCAGCATCAGGGTCAAACTGTTACAGTTCATTTATTAAAAAGACACCATGTCAGTGCTGCCTGTGCCCACCTTGTTCACCTCTTGGTCTCTTCTATATCGTCCAGATGAAACACCCCCATTCTGGATATATAATGCCCACTTTCTTGTCTGTGGTTTCTCTATGGGCAAAACCATCCAAAACATTCACTGGAGGAATTCTAAACTTTCCTTTGGGGTTGTAAAATCCCTATTTTTTTCTATCACCATAACCTGGTTTACTCCTTGGTTTAGTTCCACAAGTAACTAAATCTATAGCTCACATATGCCAATTAGACAATTTAACCTAAAAAACAAACAACAACCACCCCCCTAACATCTGGATTTCTATTTTAGCGCCATCTGAGTCCTCTCAATCCCCCAGGTGTTAACCTCTTCTTGGATGAGTGCTTTCAGCAGAAAGGGGATCGAAAAGTCCCGGCAGCTGTAACTTGAAAATGCATAAAATAAAAGCCATCACTTCCAGCTGTTCTTCTAACAAATGCTCTAACTATTTCAAATTGAGTGAGAAGCCAAGGGGGACAGGGGAAACAACACAGAAATTCGATGAGTGGTACACTGACCCCACTTCTAGACTGAAGAAACAAAGGGAAGAAGCAGAGATAACTGAACCCGAAGGCTGAGATCAGTTGCAGAAGCTTTTGAAATAGACAGGTCTGGCCAAACAGAGCTGGATTAATGGAGATGCTAAAGAGCGCAGAGAGAAAGAAATTCCCTGGCTGCTTCTTTCCTCTTACCCTACAATCTCGCCAAATTCTTCTTGTCCAAAACTATTGTCAGCTGACACCAGCGCTTGGAAAACATGGCCTGCAGAGTTCTGGTTCTGCCCTTCTACCATACAAAGCAAATCAGGAGACGGATTTGATGGCAAACTGGTCAGAGACCAGCACAGGAGCACTAGCAGGACTGCAGAATTCACAGGGACTCGAGATATAAAAGGGGAGTTGGGGCCAGCTACTGATGAAGGGCAAACACAGGGATAAAGTCCTGGCAAGTTAGACCAGTGCTGGCTGGGAAGCGAGACCTGGAAGCTGGGGTGAGGCCAGCCTCTGGTGAGGACCCAGTCACGTGACAATGGCTCACCCGACAGGAACCTCCTGCCTCCAGTTGGGCAGAGCCGTGGGCAACTCAGGGTGGCAGCTACAGGTGACAATGTACAGACGAGGCTCTGGAGGGACATACCCTAGAAAATGACAGGGCTCAGTGTCCAGAAGGGCCTGGGAGGGAGTGAGTAATCAAGGGGGACTACAGCCTTACCTATGCTACATTTCTCCTTTTTAAAGGGGAGAATATGAGTTGACTCATTGGAAAAGACCCTGATGCTGGAAAAGATCGAGGGCAGGAGGAAAAGGGGACGACAGAGGATGAGATGGTTGGATGGCATCGCCAATTCAGTGGACATGAATCTGAGCAAACTCCGGGAGATAGTGGAGGACACAGGAGCCTGGTGTGCTATAGTCCACGGGGTCGCAAAGAGTTGGACATGACTTAGTGACTGAACAACAACAACAACATATAGAATTTTATGTACAATTTTCAAATACTTTTCTTAAGTAGGAAGAAACGAACAGGCAAAAGTACAGCTCTTCCTCCAACACAGGAAGGAAGATCAAGCAGAGTTAAGACAACTTTGGAAGTAGAAGGGAAGGAAGTGGGGCAGCCCGTTGCCCTCCCAAAGACAGAAAAGTACCAATTCCCCAGGAATGACCAGCCTTCTCTCCCTTTCATCACAAAACAAAACTTTAAATTTGAAACCAATTCAGCTTCTAATTGAAAGCAACCATGGTTACTGCTTCTCACAAAAACTGCTATTTTCAGAGTGCTGTGGTTTTTCTGGAGGAGATGCAACGCTTCATTTCCAAGAAATGAGAAATGCAATATTTAATTTTGTTTAGCAAGTTTAATAATCCACCATTATTACAGGCTGGGGATCAAAAATCAAGCAATTGCTTCAGAGTAACAGAATTCAGCTGACAGTGCCGAGGCCCCAGACAGAAGACCTCCTCTGGGAACACGGAGGCAGATAAATCAGTCAGTTTTCCAATCAAGACACTAGACCTGCAATTCATTTGCCCTTTCAAATTACATCTGAGAGGATAAGCTCTGGAAATCCACTCTCTACTTTCAGATGCGACAGAGATTAGAAAATTTGAAAACAGAATGCCACGCGATGCACTCCCTGGGCTCTTCATAAACACTTACTGACTGACTGGCCAACTGAGAACCGATGAAATGTATGTCAAGGTTCACATGCCAAGAAGCTCCTCTCCTTTCCTGATATCTGTGGGTCATTGCATTACGATCACGTGGCTGCCAGGCACACAGCCTCCTCCTCCACAGTGAACAGCAGAAAGGCCCAAGCAGAAAACGACTTGTGCAGTACCCTGTGATGTTTTGCCGGAGACAAATTAGTCCAAGTTCTGCTTTGTGAGAGGGACTTGATGTTTTAATTGCCCTGCTTCTGGCCCAAAAGGTGCTGAGGAGACCAGCTGAGGTGGGAGGTGGGTAATTTTATTTTCTAACCATCTGTGCATATAACATATGAAAACACAACAAATCACCATATGGTGCTAAGCTTCAATATGTCATCAGACATTGTATGAGTTTAAGAAGAAACGGACTGGGGCTTCCCTGGAGGCTCAGTGGTAGAGAACCTGCCTGCCAATGCAGGAGACACGGGTTAGATCCCCGATTCAGGAAGATCCCACGTGCAACTAAGCCCATGTGCCACAACTTCTGAGCCCGAGCTCTACAGTCTGCAAACCGCACCTACTGAGCCCATGTGCTGCAATGACTGAAGCCCGTGTGCCTAGAGTTTGTGTTTTGCAACAAGAGAAGTCATTGCAATAAGAAGCCCACACACCGCAACCAGAGAGCAGCCTGCGTAGCAACAAAGACCCAGCACAGCCAAAAATTAAAAAATAAACTTAAAAAAAGATTTAAAAAAAAGAAGAAAATGACTGGAAGTGTGGTCTTTTCTAATTCCCGAAAGAGAATAATTTATCTCTGGCTTCAAGTGGCCCCTACTTAAACATCCAAATCTCAGAACTACCTTATTACTGCTATTATTAATTAGGTTACACTGGCAAATTACATTGTGGTTTTTAAAGAGTTTTCTCACTGATCATTTCACATGAACCTTGCAACATATCTGAGGTGGACGGTAGGCAAGTCATTGCCACTGACTAAAGCCACAGATTCCTGACCCACTCACCACGCCCCAAAGCCACCACTCACCACTCCCTTCTACTTGTCAAGTCCACATGTAATCTACTTGTGTGTCCAAGGTCTGGCCAGCTATTTTGACTGTAGCTTTCTCCCAAGAAGGCTGTGTGATCGTGGCCTCAGGTACATTTCCATGGACTACAAATGAGAAGGGGGCCCCCAATAATCTGCTTACACTCTTGTCTCATTTCTCTCCTCTACACAACTTATTTGCTGCTATAGGAGGAAACCAATGTAAAAGCAACCTTGGACTTCCCAAATCATCATTCTTGTCCATTCTCAAACTCAAACTACAACCTGTGGTCTGGCTAGGGTCACAAAATGCAAGGACAGACCACAGACTAGGGAAAGATATTTGCACTGTATTTAACTAACAAAAAATATAATAATCCAGACTATATAAAGAACTCCTACAATGTGGCAGCCTGGATGGGAGGGGTGTTTGGGGCAGAACGGGTACATGTATATGTATGGCTGAATCCCTTTGCTGTTCACCTGATACTATTACAACATTGTTTGTTAATCGGCCATACCCCAATACAAAATAAAAAGTTAAAAAAAAAAAAAAGAACTCCCACAGTATGAACAATAAGAAAAACATGAAAAAGACAAACAACCCCAGTGAAACTTGGCAAAAAATGTGAGCAAGCCAATCAGAGAAGAGACTTAAATAGATACTAAACATGAGAAAATATCTCAGCTTCACTGGGACAGTACTCAGGAAGATGCAAATTAAAAACACAATTAGATGTCATTTCCTATGTATCAAATTAGCAAGGATTAGTCTAACATTAATAAGTGTTATCAAGGAGGTAGGGCAGTAAGAAATGCCATTCACTGCTGGCAGAAGTATAAACTGGCACCAAAATTTTGGAAAGCAATTTGGCAAGATGCATTTATGCTGAGGTTATACACACTCTGTGACCCAGTGATGCCACCTCTCCCACAAGCCAACAGCGAGGTGCAAGGATGTTCACTGGAACAGAAATCTGTAACAACCTAAAAGTCTACTAATGTGAAAATGGGTAATTAAATGTGTCATAATTACACAGTACTTATAATAGATGGGCTTCCCTGGTGGCTCAGAGGTTAAAGCATCTCCCTCCAATGCAGGAGACCCAGGTTTGATCCCTGAGTCAGGAAGATCCCCTGGAGAAGGAAATGGTAACCCACTCCAGTATTCTTGCCTGGAGAATCCCATGGACAGAGAAGCCTGGTAGGCTACAGTCCATGGGATAGCAAAGAGTCAGACACGACTGAGCGACTTCACTTTCACTTTCACAGATAGACTAAATCTTGAAACAAAATAGTGAAAAACATGCAGAATATTAAGAGCTTTTACATAAAATTTAAAACACAAATACTACCCACAAGTGTGGGTGTATCCATAAACAATCTATAGAAATACAGCATAAAAACATAAAGGCAAAAATAATACAGTATTTTTTTAACTGAAGGATTGGAATCTGATTTTAGAGAGGCACAACTGTGTCTGTAACATTAAAAGAAAAAGCTGAGGGAGCAAGATTAAACACTAGTATCTATTACATCAGGATGGCAGGTTTGAGTATTTATGACAATGTGCTTTGGATGTCTGTGTTGGAAATGTGTACAATTTCTTACAGCATCATATTTAAACTTCAGGACAGAGACTGCCTAGGGAAAGTGGATAGAGAAATAAAAGGGAAGGTAGTCTAGGACAGAACATGAGGTAAGGTAGACAAAACTCTCGTAAAACACAAAATAAAACGGACAAGAGGCGGGTGGTGCAGGAGGCTCAAGAGGAAGGAGATATGTGTGCACATTCAGTTGTCTCACGCTGTCATACAGCAGAAGCTAACACAACACTGTAAAGCAATTACACTCCAATGTAAAAGATAAACTTAAAATTTTAATAAATAAAATGGGCACACACACAAAAAGGAAACTCAGAAGATCTGATAGCCCTGTATCCATTAAAGAAATAGAAATGTACTTTTAAAACTTCCCGCAAAGAAAACTCTAGGTCAAGATACCATCACTGGTGAATGCTATTCAACAATAAAGTAAAGAAATAACACCAATAACACACAGTACTTGCAGAAAATGGGAAGAAGGGAACAATTCCTAGCTTGTTTTATGAGGCCAGCATAACCCTGATATTAAATACAAAGACACTACAAGAAAAAAAAAATTACAGGGCAGTGGCCTTCAGGCACACAGGGATATTAACAAATGAATTCAACAATACAGACACAAAAGTACATCATGACCAAATCAACTTTATCCTAGAACACAAGGTTGGTTTGATATTAGAAACCCATCAATTTAATACATCACAACAGATTAAAGGAGAAAAACCATGTATCATCTCAATAGATACAGAAAAGGCGTAGTACAAAAATGCATATCCATTCATGAGAAAAATTCTCAGCAAACTAGGAATATAGGGACAACCTCGTTTCACTGTACTCTGCTTTACTGCACTTCACAGATACTGTCTTTTTACAAATTGAAGGCTTCTGGCAATCCTGCGTTGAGCAAGTCAATTGGCACCACTTCCCAACAGTATTATTTTTTAATTAAGGTATGTAGATTTTTTAAAAGACATAATGTTATTGCACACAACACACCACAGTGTGATGTAAAAATTACTTTTATATGCACTGGGACCAGAAAATTCACATGATTCGCTTTATTGCAACATCTGCTTTATCGCAGTGCTCTGGGACTAAACCCACACTATCACCAAGGTCTGCCTGTACAAGAGAACTTTCCAACGGATAAGAGGATGCAAAGAGGGAGCAGAGCAGGAAAACCCTGTGGAGTAAACTGGGAGGAAGAAACCAAGATGCAGGAGAAAAACCTGCAGAGTGGGATCTCGTGCCAAGGGCACAGTCTTTCAAGGAGTGGGGGGATACGGTCCATCATATGACATGCCACTGAGGTGAGAAAGGATGAGGAAAGAGACACATCCAGGGAGATCACTGGTGGCCTTGAAGACTGCAGGCTTGGTGCAGAGGTCAACCCACTTCTTACTTCCCATCTGCTGTTCTTAGCATGCCTCGAATGACTCCCATACCTCCACTCAGGAATTATGCAAATCAGGGCTTCCCTGGTGGCTCAGTGATAAAGAATCCACCTGTTAATGCAGGAGACACAGGGTCGATTCCTGGTCCAGGAAGATCCCATATGCCACGGAGCAACTAAGCCCATGAGCCACAACTACTGAGCGTGCACGCTGCAGCAGCTGAAGCTGTGCGCCCGAGAGCCTGGGCTCCACAAGAGGAGCCACAGCACTGAGAAGCCGGCGCCATAACAGAGAGCAGCCCCTACTCACTGCAACGAGAGAAGAAAGCCCACGCGGTAATCAAAGATCCAGCACAGCAAAGAATAGCAAATTTGAAAAAGAACTAAGCAAATCAACCAACAAATTAACAAGTTAGAGAAAAAGGCAAAGTTTACTGAATTTTTCCTGGGCTTACTGACAGACTTTGAACTTAAGATTCCAGTCCTACTCTATAGTACAGTAGAAAGGCCAGTGTTTCAAACAAAGTTGGTGCCCAAGGACTATGTACCTAATGAATTAATCAATACACATGTCAGATCTTCTTATTCCAGATCAGATATTCCTTCCCTCCTTAGAGTCAGGATCACTGAGATCTGACCTGCACCCAACCCTGCTCTATCCCTAGGACTAATCCTGACATTGGTAGAGAAGGATTTTAAAACAGCAGGAAGTTCGACAGGCTTTAACACTGTTGACCATCTCTGTTGACAAAGGTTTGCGTCTTTCCTGACACTATAACTTAGAAGTGGCAGGGCAAATTTTTCACCGTATTTGGCAGTTATTTTGGGGATGATCTGACTTAAATACAGGCTATGAAAATTAACAAGAAATTAATCTCAGGAGAACCTGCAGAATACCCTCCCGCTCCACAGACAGTTTATCATCTTAAAGAGAGCAACTGAAACAGGAATGCAGGGAGCCCTAGGTGTCTGCTGGTCACTAAGATACCATAAACCAAATAACACAGGGTGATCTTAGGCACCAACTGAGTCACAGGATAGATGATACAAATAGCAGGCAATGTCTGGATGCTTCTCAAAAGGCAAATCCATGCAGTGGGCAGAAGAGAGTACAGAGTTATTTATTAAATGAATTAGATTAACTTCATTTATTATGTGACTTCCCAGAGCAGGGCTTCCCTCGTGGCTCAGACAGTAAAGAATCTGTCTGCAATATGGGAGACCCAGGTTCAATCCCTGGGTCGGGAAGATCCCTTCGAGAAGGGAATTTATACTGACCTGATTTACTTACTTACAAAATAACCATTTGTTGCTGTTCAGTCAATAAGTCGTGTCCAACTCTTTGAGACCCCATGGACGGCAGCATGCTGGGCTTCCCTGTCCTTCACTGTCTCCCAGAGTTTGCTCAAATTCATGTCCACTGAGTCGGTGTTGCTATCTAACCATCTCATCCTCTGCAGCAACCTTCTCATTTTGCCCTCAATCTTTCTCAGCATCAGGGCCTTTTTCAATGAGTCGGCTCTTTGCATGAAGTGGCCAAATTACTGGAGCTTCAGCTTCAGCATCAGTCCTTCCAATGAACATTCAGGGTTGATTTCCTTTAGTGTTCACTGGTTTGATCTCCTTGCAGTCCAAGGGACTCTTAAGACTCTTCTCCAACACCACAGTTTGAAAGCATCAGTTCTTCAGTACTCAGCCTTATTTATGGTCCAACTCTCACATCCATATGTGACTACTAGAAAAACTACAGCTTTGACTATATGGATCTTTGTTGGCAAAGATCTCTGCTTTTTAATAAACTTTCTAGGTTTGTCATAGATTTCCTTCCAAGGAGCAATCATCTTAATTTTATGGCTTAAGTCATGTCCACAGTGATTTTGGAGACTTCCATTTTTTTTTAGGGGATTATTATTGGCCAGACACAGGTACTGTCTCGTTTATCCTGAACAACAACCCAGAAGTGAAGAATAAATATTATCCCTGTTTTAAGGGATTCAATTGGAGAAGGCAATGGCACCCCACTCCAGTACTCTTGCCTGGAAAATCCCATGGACGGAGAAGCCTGGTAGGTTACAGTCCATGGGGTCGCTAAGAGTCAGACACGACTGAGCGACTTCACTTTCACTTTTCACTTTCATGCATTGGAGAAGGAAATGGCAACCCACTCCAGTGTTCTTGCCTGGAGAATCCCAGGGACGGGGGAACCTGGTGGGCTACCGTCTATGGGGTCACACAGAGTGGGACACGACTGAAGTGACTTAGTGTAGCGTAGTGTAAGGGATTCAACGACTCGTGCAAGGTCCCTCAGTGAGAAAGTGGTGTAATGAGGGTCAAACCTGGGTTGCCCGATCCATGAGTCCAGCCTGACCCTGGGTTTCAGTTACTGGTAAGGGACTCCATTTTGTCTTTTGGGTTTGAGCTGTCTGTAAGGGTCCCAGTAAGTCTGGGCCTGGGGTTCTGCCTAGAGCTTTGTCTGTAATGTCTCATTCATCCAAGAGAATCAGAGTTCCACCTATACCCCCTCAACCATCTATCTGCTAATGTACCATAAACACACAGTTTTGCTATAAAAGTTTAATCTGTTGCAACTGCCTGTACTCACTAACTGTCCAAAATAAGTTGGCTTAAGTTAAAAAAAAAAAACAAAAACAAGATTAAATCTAGTTGAAGAAGCACAGTTAGATATACTTCCTGACAAGAGCCAATTTATTCTGCACCACCTCTTTCCAATAAACACTGTAGAAGTGATGGAAAGCAATATCGGGGAGAAATAACACCTGGCAGAGCCCAGGGAGACAGCCCTTGTAGAAGGCCAATCTCTGAATCTGACAGTAAAAGTCATTAACTCTTCGAGGCACAGAGAGACACAGTACCTTGACTTCCTTTTTAGGAATACTTCTTGCTGCCAATGTCAGCTCGGCACAAATTTTCAAACCAATTATGACAATGGATGCACTTACCACTTTAAAAGAAAATCTTTAGGTAGATATATTCCTAAGTATTTTATTCTTTTCATTGCAATGGTGAATGGAATTGTTTCCTTAATTTCTCTATTTTCTCATTATTAGTGTATAGGAATGCAAGGGATTTCTGTGTGTTGATTTTATATCCTGCAACTTTACTATATTCATTGATTAGCTCTAGTAATTTTCTGGTGGAGTCTTTAGGGTTTTCTATGTAGAGGATCATGTCATCTGCAAACAGTGAGATATTATTTCTTCTTTTCCATTTTGGATTCCTTCTACTTCTTTTTCTGCTCTGATTGCTGTGGCCAAAACTTCCAAAACTATGTTGAACAGTAGTGGTGAAAGTGGGCACCCTTGTCTTGTTCCTGACTTTAAGGGAAATGCTTTCAATTTTTCACCATTGAGGATAATGTTTGCTGTGGGTTTGTAATATATAGTTTTTATTATGTTGAGGTATGTTCCTTCTGTTCCTGCTTTCTGGAGAGTTTTTATCATAAATGAATATTGAATTTTGTCAAAGGCTTTCTCTGCATCTATTGAGATAATCATATGGCTTTTATTTTTCAATTTGTTAATGTGGTGTATTATAGCCAGGACATGGAAGCAACCTAGATGTCCATCAGCAGATGAATGGATAAGAAAGCTGTGGTACATATACACAATGGAGTATTACTCAGCCATTAAAAAGAATACATTTGAATCAGTTCTAATGAGGTGGATGAAACTGGAGCCTATTATACAGAGTGAAGTAAACCAGAAAGAAAAACACCAATACAGTATACTAACACATATATATGCAATTTAGAAAGATGGTAACGATAATCCTGTATGCAAGACAGCAAAAGAGACACAGATGTATACAACAGTCTTTTGGACTCTGTGGGAGAGGGCGAGGGTGGAATGATTTCAGAGAATGGCATTGAAACATGTATAATATCATATGTGAAACGAATTGCCAGTCCAGGTTCGATACATGATACAGGATGCTCGGGGCTGGTGCACTGGGATGACCCAGAGGGATGGGATGGGGAGGGAGGTGGGAGGGGGGTTCAGGATGAGGAACATGTGTACACCCGTGGCAGATGCAATGTTTATGTATGGCAAAACCAATACAATATTGTAAAGTAATTAGCCTCTAATTTAAATAAATAAACAAATATTAAAATAAATAAATAAAAATTAAAAAAAAAAAAAGAAAATCTTCAGAAAGAACTGGGAGGCAGCAGATACCCTTTATACAGACCCTGAGAGGTTAATAACAGCAACGGCCAGGGGAGTGCAGGTAAATGTTTAACAATGGACTCTCTAGCAGAAAAAGCCCTGATTTGCAGGCTCTGCTGATTTCCATGATGTAAATACTCCCATCCCGGGTGGATTCTGAGCTACTAAGGTGACAAATAATTAACACGAAGTTGGGCAGAGGTGTGCACGGCTCTCAGGACCTGGTGCGGCAGGCTCCAGCCCTCTGCTGAGGACGACCGTGTTTAGTGGTTATGTGCTTACGTGCCAGCTACGCGCTAAGTGCTTCACAGTCACCATCTTTCAATCCTTGGGAAAGGCTGATGGGCAAGTACTATTTTATCCCCTTTTTACAGATGAGAGAAAACTAGGTCTTAGTTTAGAGAGGTTAATCAGTAATGAGTCAAAGGTTGACTGCCTACTAAGTGTTAAGAGCTAGAACCTGAGTGCTGGCCATTTGGTTCACAGGTCCACGCTTTCCGGCCCTCTCTGATGCTGCCTCTCTCTAGAAGTTGTTCAAGAAGCTACTATGATCACTGTTACCTTGTCTTACAGATGATGTGTTGTTAAGGAGTTAAGTGCAGGCTCTGGGTAGCTGGCAGTGAAAGGGGTCTGCCCCATATCAGCCATGGAAGTGTTCTTCTCTTCCTCTCCCAGGAAAGTTCACCTTGTCCTCCAACACCCATGTCAGATGGTCCCCTATGAGGGAGTCTTTCCCAACTCCCACAGGGCTGTTACTTCCCCCCAAATTTTTGTGTTATGAAAATTTGACTTTTTCCACTATAAGATAGATACATGCTCATTAGAGAATACAGAGAATATCAAAATACAAGGAGAAAAATCTCTTTGTGGCTCTACCTCCTACTCACAGCATTTGCTCCTCTTTTGTTCTACTGCACTCATTGCCCTCTCCAATGTCTGTCTACTGAGGGGTATCAGCCCCACCACATCGTGAACTCCTCCTGAGGTGGTATCAACGTGGTACCCACAGGCATAAACCCTTCCACTGCATCAGCACCCCACCTCCCTCCCCAGCACAATACCCAATACATGGCTGCCCCTCAATTAATCTTGATGCTTTATTATGTCCTCCAATTCCTCAGAGGAAACCCTAGGCTTCCCAAAGCTGCCCTAATTGTAACTGAGACTGGGTGTCTTCTTTGTCCTACATTCTTACTATCCTGAGTGGGGCAGGGAAGCGCCACCACAGCAGGCAGCGGCCTTACCTGCAACCCTCTCATCTTCTGGAAGCGTGCAATGGTGTCGCTGATGGTGTACACACGCACGTGCCCCATGTGCAGCTTGCCAGAGGGGTACGGGAACATGGAAAGCACGTAAAACTTGGGCTTTGATTTCTAGGAAAGGATGACGGAAAAATGCAGTGAGTATTTATTAATCATTCACAGGGAACTAGGTACGCATATAATATTTTGGCATTTTATTCAAGGTAATAATTTAACATTTTCAAAAGCTTTCTTTTAAAAAAAAGAAAAAAACATTCCCATAAGGTAAATGGACAAAAATGCCAAATACCAAAATTCGAAGCCCTGGGTTATCCTAAAGAATGTCCAAAATAATGCCAAACAACCTCACAGTGCTAATTACCCCTACTTATTTTTAAATCTGCCTTTTTCTCTTTTAGAACAGCTATCTAGGACTTAAAGAACTGTATGTCTTTCCAAATGAAGCTCTGACATATGTGTCCATAAAATTCATGGAGACAATAGTGAATCACAGAGATGTGACAAGTCTAAAATGGAGCCCCTCCCTAAATTCCAGGGAGCTGCACGCAGACTTGGACTGAGCAGGGTCCCCAGGCGCAGATTCAGGTTCCAAGTTTCTCTGCTGCACTGTGAGCTTATCTTTCAACAGAAAAAGCTGAAATGGGAAAGTAATGAGAAAATCTTAGCCAGGTTGCTGTTTCCCAGGGGGTGATCTACAGGCAGCCTCAGGCCAGGGTTACATAACGCTCCAGCATCCAAAGATGCACAGTTTCATCATGAGAAACAGGAAAAAGGTTCATGGATTGGAACACAATGGATACAGGGCAGGACGTCCTCACAGGAACGTCAGCCTCTGGGACCTTAGTTCTTATAATGGTGAATGTTGACACAAGTTTGTACACACAAGGGGAGAAGGCTGGAAAGGAGGTAGTCATTTAATTGATTCCTTATTGGAGACCTTAAGGAATTGTCATTCAAGGGCAAGGATCATGTTTTAACCACCTAACCCCACCCCAATCCCCACCTTCCTGGCTAACCCCCTAGTTTAACAAACTGTTGGGTAAACGTCTGCCAGCCTTTGTGCTCTGAAGCCTGAGAACAGGCCTTTGGAGATCACTGATGACTAATGGGCAGTCTTCCCTGCACACTTCACTACCCTGTCCAGGTGACAGGAGCATCCCCCACACCCAGCCTTAAATCCTCGCCCGGGGGAGAAGGGATGCCTCTGAAGAAAGGAAGAGAACAGGTAACTGCTTCTGTTTAGTCGCTAAGTGTCTGGATCCTCTGATGTTATCACTACTTTTTTTCTCCTGTTTTTCTCTTTCTGTTCTTACTCCCTTCCAAGAGCTCTACAAGAGTTCCTCAAGGCTTTGCTTCTCCAAAATTAATGAAAAAAAAAATGCAAAACAGAATATTCATGACCATTCTTATGTGTGCGAGTGGGTACTGGGCAGGGGGAGTACTTTGTGTTAAGTCTTTATTTGCATGACTGGTAATTGACAGCCAACTGCAATCAGGGAGCAAAGGAAACCAGAAATCGAATTCTTTCCAAATCTCACTCGACCCCTTGCTTTAAACTTCCCTCAGCAAAGAAGGTGGGCAAATCTTTAGCAGGGCCACTGTCGTGTGGCCAGACAGGCCAGAGTGGCACTTTTCTCTATACTCTGCTTCCTCTAGAAATGATCAACTGTGTGGCAAGTCAAGTTGCCTGAAGGAAGGGAAGGGAAAAGTGAATGAATAACGAGTTTGCATAATAAATCTGGAAACCTGTAATACTAAAGTGACAGCTCCTATTGATTTCTAGAAATGGATGGAAAGCCCCACATTGATCATGCACTTTAATTGGAAACTGCAACCATAACTCAGGAAAATCTCAGAAGCGAGAGAGACAACTTGAGATTCAGGAGTCACTGGGGACTCAGGACTTTCTTCTTTAAGAAGGCAGGTGACAGACGATCCTCTCAGTTTGTAAACAACTCCCTCAAAGGAAGTGCAAGACCTCATTCTGATACCTGGTACAGAACGATAAATAGGCAGACTATCCACTCAATTCCACCTTACT
Source organism: Bubalus bubalis (assembly GCF_019923935.1). Lineage (NCBI taxonomy): Eukaryota > Metazoa > Chordata > Mammalia > Artiodactyla > Bovidae > Bubalus > Bubalus bubalis. Next base: position 53,748,205 of record NC_059177.1, read on the forward strand.
CGTTGACAAAGATTAGGCCTACTGCTTCTTTTGGGGGAATTTTTAGGGACATAAGAAAACAGTTGTTACAGAGTTCTTTGGGACCTGAAAAAACAATAAAATATTTGATATACACTATTTCTAGTTTTTCATTTTAAAGTTTTTACATTAAATGTATTTTTATTATAATCACCTTGTTTTTATTATCATATATATTTTAAAAATTATGTTTATTTAACAATCTTATCCCAAACATTTTCTACATCTAGCGTCTTCATTAATATCTTTTTTTGTATGTCTCTCCAACAAAGATGAAACTTACAGCAAAATTGAGGAATTCATTACATATGAGCTAGTTCAGTTCAGTTCAGTCGCTCAGTCGTGTCCAACTCTTTGCGACCCCATGGACTGCAGCACACCAGGCTTCCATGTCCATCACCAACTCCCGGAGCTTACTCAAACTCATGTCCATTGAATTGGTGATGCCATTCAGCCATCTCATCCTCTGTCATCCCCTTCTCCTCCCACCTTTAATCTTCCCCAGCATCAGGGTCTTTTCCAATAAGTCAATTCTTCACATCAGGTGGCCAAAGTATTGGAGCCTCACCTTCAGCATCAGTCCTTCCAAAATTCAGGACTGATTTCCTTTAGGATGGACTGGTTAGATCTCCTTGCAGTCCAAGGGACTCTCAAGAGTCTTCTCCAACACCACAGTTCAAAAGCATCAACTCTTCAGCACTCAGCTTTCTTTATAGTCCAACTCTCACATCCATACATGACTACTGGAAAAATCATAGCTCTGACTAGACAGACCTTTGTCGGCAAAGTGATGTCTCTGCTTTTTAATATGCTGTCTAGGTTGGTCACAGCTTATCTTCCAAGGAGCAAGCGTCTTTTAATTTCATGGCTGCAGTCACCATCTGCAGTGATTTCAGAGTATTGAGTCCACAGAAGATACAGAAAAGTACTGCTAGCAAAAATTTTTACTATTCATGAATATTTTTCTTTATTGCAGAAAAGGTGTTCGGCTCACTGCCTGTCCCTGCCTTCTGTTTCTCTGTGTGAACTAAGTCATTTTCCTCTGTGACAATGAGATGAATTCTGTTCTCTGAGAGTAGAAGGAAGGAATTTTGGGAGTTTATAATTGAGCAGGAATCTGATTGAAAGGGACATTTTCATAATTATACAAAAGTGTAAGAATTTAAGCCTTTAATAGAAATTAAGATTGGAAGTGATGGAAAACAGATGGTTTTTATAAGAGTGGGTCCTATTATTTTTGTCAGCTCTGACATCAGAAGAAAGATAACTTCTGCCTCTTTATGGATCATGCTCTGAAACTCTCGCTGAGACTAGCGAATGGAGGGAAGTGGACCACGCAGTGGAAGCTTGCAGCATGGGATCTGGTCCAAGTTCTGCCACTGGCTGTGAGACCTCAGGCAAATTCCTTTGTTTTTCTGGGCTCAGTTCACAATCTGTAAATCAAAGGTGAGACAAAAGAAGGTTCCTGGTGAAAGCATGAGCTTAGGACTCAAATGTGTCTGGATCTGGGCTGTGCCACAACTGAGATTGAGGACAGAGGGTGAGATGTTTGGATGGCATCACTAACTCAATGGACATGAGCTCGAGTACATTCCAAGAGATAGTGAAGGACAGGGGAGCCTGGCATGCTGCAGTCCATGTGGTCACAAACAGTGAGACATGACTTAGCGACTGAACAACAAGTGAGTTATGCATTTCAACAACTTACCAAACTTCCCTCCCAGTTTTCTTACTCCAAAATGAGGATACTACTATGCACTTTCAGGGCTGTTTCAGAATTTAAATGAGATAATGAAAGGAAAGATGGTGCCTAACACACTAAAATGCTCATTAAATGAAAGTTCTTTTTATAATGATGATTATGAAGATGATGGTAAAATATTCAACTTCTAGAAACTCATTTCCAGTGGATTTCAAATGTAGCTACTACCAGAGTGAGACTGATTATAGACATGCTTTAATATCTACCAGCATCTAGTCATATTCTCATTCCTGTCAAAGATACACCACACATTTTTATCTTCTTGTATCTTTCATTCATGGGACTTCCCTGGTGGTGCTAGTGGTAAAGAACTCATCTGCCAATGCAGGAGACGTAAGAAGTGTGGGTTTGATTCCTGGGTTGGGAAGATGCCCTGGAGGAGGGCATGGCAATCCACTCCAGTATTCTTGCCTGGAGAATTCCATGGACAGGAGAGCCTGGCAGGATAGGGTCCACAGGGTTGCCAAGAGGTGGATAAGACTGAAGTGACTTAGCATGCATCTTTCATTTATATAACACTTCAGTTTGTAAAATGAGTTTAATCTTATTTTATCCTTTGATTTTCAAAACAATTCTGTGGGATAAACAATGCAAAGAATCTGAGGATCAGAGAGGTTAAACGTTGCTGAGAGCGCAGTGAATTTGGGAGCGGAGCCAGAATTACTGCCCAGGCTCCAGACTCCTTATCTAGCATTCTCTCCACTTTACCCTATTCCAATTCAAACCCTGACAGAATGCCACCGGGGAATCACCCAAAATGTTCCTAAAGCTATTTACCCAATTAGTCAAACATAGTTTATTTTGATCCATTTAATTTTTTAGAAAACCATACACTTAAGAATGCAATGTCACAAGAATAAAAAGCTACAACTTCAAAATGTTTGGAGGCCACTGAATCTAAACCAAAAGAAAAAAGAAAAAGAAGCTAATTTTATGCTCCTCATTTAGAATTAAACTTCTCCCTAAGGTCTGCTTCCAAAATATATTTAGCTACATTAGTCTGGTCATGTTGCCATGAAGAATTTTCATTTCCTAATGAGGTAAAAGTTAAGCTTTCATTGTATAATTATGCATTTCATTTAAACCTTCCTTTTTATGATTTCACATATCACTTACATCTCTTTCAATACCAGATTTTCTTCGTAACTAATGCAAAAAACCATCCTTCAGTTTAAGACAAATAGCTACCCACTCCCCATTTTTCATAATGATCAATCTCATAGAAAGAATGAGTCTGATAAGAGAGGAGAATCAGGAAAGGTGATTCTAGCACACTGTGGTCTTGGGCAAATATATATTTACTCAACTGCTTGCCTTTGTCCTAATCTCTTTAATTGAACATAGTGGTCCATGGGATTTTCCAGCCAAGAGTACTGGAGTGGGTTGACATTTTCTTCTCCACGGGATCTTCCCAACCCAGGGATCAAACCCAGATCTCCCACATTGTAGGCAGACGCTTTACCGTCTGAGCTACCAGGGAAGCCCCAATTGAACATAGAGCGAGTTTATATTATGAAAGGATGGTCAGAATTTTAAGAGTAAAACTACTTAATAGTGGTGTACTCTAATTTAATTCAACATTTCATGTAACAAACCACACCTTCCATATTGTAACCAATATTGAGAGGTAAGGGTTAACGCATTTAAGATTGATTCCCACCAGGCCGGCCTCCCAGAGAAGGAGCTGGCTTCTAGCAGAGTATGCCATGGAAACTGGTTACAGCCAAGTGCTTAAGACAATTAATTCAGGTAGAGTGCTGAGCTGGTGCAAACAGACTAGAAGCCAAGGGTGCACTAACTTATGTATCTGTGACCATGAGGTTGGACCCCAGCTCCAGATTATACCAGGGAAGGGCTGGGACCTCCCAAACTAAGATGGCAGAGCAGGGTTGGAGGCCAACATCATTCTAGGGGCAAGGGAGACACTTCTCAGAACATGCCACTTAAAAGTTCACAGCTGAGAGGCCCACATGCCCCTCCTGGAATCTCCTGTCTGACCCTGCCAGATCCCTGCATGTTGCCCCACCGGGCAGCGGACCACAGAGAAGCTGACATCTGCTATAGCTCCTGTCTGGGTGAGTTCCCCCCGTAAATGCGGCTCCAGAATGCCCAGCGTGGCACCATCCGTATGCCCCTTATGTGAACGTGCACCTCACTGAGATTCCTCCAAGCACCATCCTGGTCTCATCCCAGTGACCCGTCACCAGCATCCTGGGAAGCAGGTGGGCACTACTATTATCACTGCTTATTTTCAATTAAAAAAAAAATTTGATGCCTAGAGAGACTTGGTTCTTTGGCTGAAGGTCACATACTCAATAACTTATTTGAATCCAGGCAATCTGACCCCAGTCCACGCCCTTCGCCCCTCTTCTCAACCCTTCAGTGTCTCTTAGAATACTCACATCTGCTTCTGAAACCGTGAAGGCCTGGTCTTTTATTCGCTGATGCCACCATTTCTCCACATCCTTTCTTGTCTGCAATGTATACTCCTTGGTCCACTCTCCCGTGGCACTGTAAATACCTCTGGACCATCCTGGAATCACTCTCCTTCCCCACTTAATGACATCTGGCCCATCATTTAGCTGCCTTTTTAGAAGACAGGCATATAAACCCAGTCTCTGCCAAGAAGGAGCCATTCTTCAAAAGGTGGAAAGGGCCTGAAAGAGAGAGTGGAGAATACACGTGTGAGCCGCCAGAACCTCCAGGAGCTCCTCCTTCCATTCGGCACAGCCAGCATTCACAGGCTTTCCTCTTATTTTGATGATTTCTTTCCCTGAAAAGAATACTTTAGAAGTGCAGTCAAGATAAACACAAACTTTTTAGTGGAAAATATTAAAGATGTTCAATGCTCCCAAACAGCAAAGATACAAAAGCCCCATAGGAACAAAAGGAGACTACCACCTGGGCCAGCACCAGCCACAACCTCACAGCTTGCATGGGGAGCAGCGGAGGCCCCTTCCTTGCCCTTAGGCCAGTCTAGGGTCTGTCTAGCAGGCTTCACATCCCATCATTCCAGGCGTCCAAAGAGCTCTAAGCACATCTGGGCTGGCCTTGGGCTCAAATATCTGAAGAGCTCTTGAACACAGGACTCCCTGGAAGACCGGAGACTCTAAGCTACGATCAGCATCCTTCATACATACTACAAGTTAAATATATTCAGTAGGCTGAGACAGGAAATAACCATTATTTAGAAGACTCTTATTCACTTACTTCTTCATTCATTTACCAAATATTTATTGAGGTCTACATTCTATTCCAGGCACTGGGGATACAGCAGTGAACAAAAATAAAGTCCCTTCTTACATGGCACTTATACACTAGCAGAGAAAAGCAGGTAAGAAACGAACAAGTGGTGAGAGGGGCAGGGCGGTGTGAAGTGGGACACTGGGATTGACATGTATACTACTATGTATAAAACAGATAGCTAATCACAACAGACTATAGCACAGGAAACTCTACTCAATGCTGCTCTGCAGTAACTTAAATGAGAAGGAAATCCATGAGGCTCATTCACTGCTGTACAGCAGAAACTAACACCACAAAGCAAATACACCCACCCCACCCCACCCGCCAAAAAAAGAAAAGAAACAAATAAATACATAGCATGTGTAATAGTGATGAGTACTATGGGTTTTGGCAAACAATCCACAGGGCTCACCAAGACATCCAGCTGCGATTCAAAATTCAGCTTAAACGTTGCATCGGTTTCCTCCAACAGTAAATTCCAGAAATGACCTCATGGAAGAAGCTTCATGATTTATCACTATGTTAAAGCCTGAGGTGACAGTTCATCAAATATTTAAGATGTATGGCTAAACAGCCTAAACGTTCCGCCTTCCTACATAACAGCATTCGCTACAGTGCAGAAACAAATGAAAACAGATCTCTCAAAACCAGAGAGAAAATGAAGGAAGAAACTGGCACTCTTAAGCTGGCATTAATTCTTGATCCTCTCAAAATTTTGTCCACGTCCACTGGGGTCTAGTCTATTTAGCAAAGGTTCCAGGTCATAAATGCTGCCAAGAGGGTTCATTATAGACTTATATAAGTGAGTTTCACACATATAAAATGGCATCACAAGTGTTGACATTTTACAAGTGGGTCTGCAAAAGTTCTTGACATACCAATTCTCACTGTACTCAACCCCTCTTGCTTCTTTGTGGGTGGAATCAGAAACAGACCAAACAAAACAAACAAACAAAACACCTCCCTTCCTATCCACCAGGGCTTCCCTGGTGGCTCAGAGGTTAAACATCTGCCTGCAATGTGGGAGATCTGGGTTCCATCCCTGGGTGGGGAAGATCCCCTGGAGAAGGAAATTGCAACCCACTCCAGTATTCTTGCCTGGAGAATCCCATGGATGGAGGAGCCTTGTGGGCTACAGTCCACGGGGTCGCAGAGAGTCGGACGCCACTGAGCAACTTCACTTTCACTTTCCTATCTAATGGGCTTGGCTATTTTAAAGTGTGTAGATTCGACTATTGATACCAGGGTAAACTATATAATTAGCTGACTGTCAGCAATTTCATATTACCAACCTAATATATACAGACATTTTGTACAATTAAGGCAATTACATTTATTTTGAGGAGTTCGATTTCTACATAATTAGAACTATCATAGAGTCATGGACTTTATGGTTCTCTAGTTAAGTCAGTGTTTTTATATCTTTGCAAGCTAAACAATGTTAATTTAGCAGAGGGCACATAGATCCCTGCAATCTCTCTCTTAGGCTGCATTCCTTAAGAACACATAAGGAGACACAGAAAGAATGGAAAAGGATGGAATTATAAAAACAGAAATCTGACCTGAACTACAGTCTTACAAGCTCTTTGTTTTGATGCTGGTTAACTCCACTCGTGTGTGCTCAGTTGTGTCTGACTCTCTGCGACCGCATGAACTGCAGCCTGCCAGGCTCCTCTGTCCATGGAATTCTCCAGGCAAGAACACTGGAGTGGGTTGCCATTTCCTTCTCCAGGGGATCTTCCCAATCCAAAGATCAAACCCAGGTTTCCTGTGTCTCCTGCAGTGGCAGCTGGATTCTTTACCACTGAGCTACCTGGGAAGTCCAGAGTAAATGCCACATGGATTAAAGAATTTTTTAAAATACCATAAAACAAGAAAAAATAGAGTATGTACTAATTCTCTACAAGGTGCAGGACATTCCGTCCTAGCATAAAAGCAATGGAAGAATTCAAAAGGAAAAATATTAATAAAACTCTCTAAAAAATGTGAAAAACCTGCATATCAAAACACCATGAACCTGGGAACTCCCCTGGAGGTAGCTGTTAAGACTTCACAATTCCAATGCAGGGGCACAGGTTTGATCTCTGGTTAGAATATCACACATGCCAAATAGTGCAGTCAAAAAAACAAACCAACAAAAAAGCCATGAACAAAATTAGAAGCAAACAGTAAGCTGAAAGAAAACTGCTAAAACTACAAAAAAAGATTACCCTTCCCTATAAAGAATTCACATATAAAAAGAAACATCAAAAACCTAATTTTAAAAGTTGGCAAAGGAGAAAAGAGTATATACAAATGACTTACAAATATAAAAAAAAAAGAATGACTTTATAACTAAACAAAGAAATGCACATTAAAATAACAAGGAAACATTTTGCTTATCACATTGGCAAAATTTGTTATGAAAAGAAATGTGCACTTTTATACACTCCTGGTGGAATGTAAATTGATTCCACTTCCCTGGGGAGCAATGTGGTAATATATGTGTCAAGATCCTTTAAGAAAAGTCCACACCCTTAATGTTAGGGGAACCCCAAAACTCAGGCAGACTCAGCACCTAGTGCACTCAGGGTTAAGATTTACTGCAACCCTGGAGTTCAGTTCAGTTCCCTTCTTTTACTTCCCAGGCCCTGCTATGGGCCACTCCACCACCAAAGCCCTGATGGACACTGCCTCTTCCTGATAAAGAGCAGTGATTTTATTCGAGCACCATGCCCGTACCATGAATATGAAAGGTGTGACTCATGTTTTGTGTTCTGATCAACTTGGCCCTCTTCTTCCTTAGCTCTATCACATTCAGCTCCTTGCCTAGATGTTTGGAACCTTGTCTCTTCTACCACATCCTTCCAAAGCATCAATCCCCATTATTCCATGCCTCTTTAAGAGTCAGCCCTGACCTCAACTTCACTTAGGATTAAAGTTTTTTGAGAATGGTGGGGGTACCAGCATGTGACCATAGGAGAGGCCTGAGAACTGGACCCAAAATGACAATCATCGGTATAGAGAAACCTAGGAGAAGAGTAGGAAAAGATAGGCAAAGTAACAGAGCATGTGGGGAAAGCACAGGACACAGCGTGCACCCAAAACAAAGTGTGCAAAAATGTACCTGGGAAATGAACAAGGAGCCAAGTTATGTGCAAACAAAACAACTAAATCTCTATGTGACCTTGGAGAAATAATTTCCTGTCCAGAACACCAGCTTCTCCTTAAAATGAAGGGGTAAATCCAGATGATCTCTGAGGACCATGGAACCCTAACATGCGGTGACAATCATCTGTGGGTCACGAGATGAGGTGGGCAAAGATTCAGGGACCGACTGGGGTAGTAGAAGAGTGGAGAGAGGGACTTGAGTACAAAACTATGCGTACATATACGTTTTTCTGGGAAAGGGCCCAGAGCTATCAACGGAGTCGGTGGCTCAAAGAGTCTTAAGATCCGGATCTCAGAGGCTTTTCCAATTAGGAAACTGCACAGCTCCGAGATCACCGAACCCAGACCGCACTTTCCCTTCTGGCTCCCGGCAAGTCGAAATCTATCTATCTGGGGAGAGAGGAGATCAGGTCGCGTCTCGATTCCCGCTGAGCCCGGGTCAGGGGTTTACCTGCTCACAGGCTCTGGCCTGCGGCTCCTTACTCCTCGGTTCCCACCTTAGGCGAACATGGCCCGGACAGTCACCATGGGCGCCGCCATGTTGGCAGAACAACAACTTTATCGATAGTGGCCGCCACAGACACAGACAGGCGGTAGCTGAGCTGAAGGAGGCGGAGCGCTGCCTGGTCCCGACTCCCGGCATTCCTTGAGGCCGGGGTCGCCGCACTCCAGTCCCGGGTTCCGCTCTTCGGTCACTGGCACCGCCTCCTGTCTCCAAGCCCCGCCTTTGGACCCAGTACTCCACCCAGAGCCTGGCGACCGCAAAACTCTAAACGTGCAAGAATCAGATTCTTAATTGCAGCAGACGTGTGAAAGCCATCAGTTTAGTGCTCCTAGGCGGCACGTGGTGTAAAGACCACTGGAGGAAACCTGAGGCCACGGTTTGAAGTCCATCCTCCTCCTTTCTCAACGTCTTGATCCTTAATGGACCACGTGGTGGTTAAGACATCTTCCACCACATCCGTGGACTAGCTCTTGGAGGGGAATTACCTGGCTAAAGCTGGAAATAAAGTGTTTTCCTCACTTGACACTTGGGCTGGGTGTCAGGAAAGCAAGACACCTGACCACCCACTTTCCTAAAAGAGTTTATGTATGGTCAGTAGAAGACACCGTATGCAAATATGCACACCTCACAACACCAGGTAGTCCCCAGGCCAGCAAACCACCCACTCGCTAATCTCTTGCCAAATTCCAAGTCTTTAACAAAGTTTCCTGACAGTTCAAAATCCAAATACTTTGTCATTAAGTGTACACTTCAAACCAGCATCAACTTTACTTGCTAGGAATGCGGTGGAATCGCAGGCCCTATCCCAGACCTGCTGAACTGGACTCTGCATTTTAACAAATCTCTAGGGAATTCTTAGGCACACTTAAGTTTGAGACTCACTGTCTTAGAATGTGAGAGTTAGAAACAATCTTGAGAAGACTCTAGTCCAGCAGGCTCATTTTACCAAGCTGCAAGATCAAGCCAGTCCATCCTAAACGAAATCAACCCTGAATATTCATTGGAAGGAAAGATGCTAAAGCTGAAGCTCCAATACTTTGGCCACCTGATAAGAAGAGCCGCCTCACTGGATAAGACCCTGATGCTGGGAAAGACAGAAGGCAGGAGAAGAAGGGGACAATGGAGGACTGAAGAACAAAACTGAGGCCCAGTGGAGCTGTTTAGCTCAAGATCACAGCAAGCAAGTCAGTATAGTCACACCAAGGTATCCCAGGACCCTTCGAGAATATAAAAATCCAAGGACGTTCAAGTCTCTCATTAAAATGGTATGATATTTGCATATAACCTATGCACATCCTCTTGTACACTTTAAAATCATCCCTAGATTATGTTAATACCTTATACAGTGAAAATACTATGTAAATATCAAACTGTGGAAAATTCTTCAAGAGATGGGAATACCAGACCACCTGACCTGCCTCCTGAGAAACTTATATGCAGGTCAAGAAGCAACAGTTAGAACCAGACATGGAACAACAGACTGGTTCAGAATTGGGAAAGGAGTAAGTCAAGGCTGTATATTGTCATTCTGCTTATTTAATTTATATGCAGAGTACATCAATGTGAAATGCCAGCCAGGATGAAGCACAAGCTGGACTCAAGATTGCCAGGAGAAATATCAATAACTTCAGATATGCAGATGAAACCACCCTTATGGAAGAAAGTGAAGAGGAACTAAAGAGCCTCTTGATGAAAGTGAAAGAGAAGAGTGAAAAAGCTGGCTTAAAACTCAACATCCAAGAAACTAAGATCATGGCATCCGGTCCCATCACTTCATGGCAAATAGATCTAGGGGAAACAATGGAAGCAGTGACAGACTTTCTTTTCTTGGGTTTCAAAATCACTGTAGATAGTGATTGAAGCTATGAAATTAAAAGACACTTTCTCCTTGGAAGAAAATCTATGACCAACCTAGACAGCATATTAAAAAGCAGAGACATTACTTTGCCAACAAAGGTCTGTCTAATCAAAGCTATGGTTTTTCCAGTAGTCATGTATGGATGTGAGAGTTGGACCACAAAGAAAGCTGAACACCAAAGGATCAATCCTTTTGAACTTTGGTGTTGGAGAAGACTCTTGAGAGTCCCTTACACTGCAAGGGGATCAAACCAGTCAATCCTAAGGGAAATCAGTCCTGAATATTCATTGGAAGGACTGATGCTGAAGGTGAGGCTCCAATACTTTGGCCACCTGATGAGAAGAACTGACTCATTAGAAAAGACCCTGATGCTGGCAAAGATTGAAGACAGGAGGAGAAGAGGACAACAGAGGATGAGATGGTTGGATGGCATCGCTGACTCAATGGACGTGAGTTTGAGCAAGCTCCAGGAGATGTTGAAGGACAGGGAAGCCTGGTGTGCTGCAGTCCATGGAGCCGCAAAAAGTTGGACACAACTGAGCAACTGAACAATAACAGTGTAAATACTATGTAAATAGGTGCTGGTGTGCTTTCTGGAACTTTCTAGAATCAGGAGGCGGGGATATTTCTCATCTGTGGTTGGTTGAATCCACTGATATAGAATCATGGATACAGATGGTTCAGTGTAAAAGTTCTGGTATTCAAAATTGGGTCTCTAACACCTGCTAAAATAGTGCCCTTCCCAAAGTGCAGAATGAAGGATCATTAGCTAAGACAACTTCCAGGCCAACCTCTCATTTTGAAGATAAGGATGCACTGAGGTCCAGAGATTGGATACAGCTTAAGATCACACAGCTAGTTGATGGCAGAACATCAGAAGCACTGACTCTCACATTAACATACCACACAAAGCAACATGCCCTTCAAGGGTGTCATGCTGAATGCACATATAACTAGCATGCCCTTTCTCTAATTTACCCAAAACACTAAATTCTAAGTGGCCTCACCTTTATTTTGATTCAAAATATCTCTTTCCTCTTATGAATTAAAGTTAATGCTGACATTTCTGGGAGATTATTTCAAATAGAATTTTTCTAAACGTTCACTTGCTTTACTGGAAAATTGCTATTTTTACATCAAACAAGGCAGTAGCATGCAAGTAAATTTCTTCCACTCTTAAAGAGCTTGCTACAAAGATCCATTATTAAATGAAAGACACAAGTTGCTGGGCTGTGTAAAAAGTTATCCCACTTTCAATTTTGCAGAAAGGAAAGGGAATAAAGGAAATGCATGTGTTAGTATATGCATGGAAAGAAATCTAGAAGAATATGTCTCATTTATTTCCTGTGATCATCTCTAGGAACAGTGTTTCCACGGCTCTTTCTCTACAAGAGTTTTCTATGTTCCTTTTGCTTTTTCTATTAGCTTGTGTGGTAGGCTGAATAGTGGTCCCCAAAGATATCTGGTCCTAATCCTTAAAACCTGTGAATATTGTTGTAGATGGCACAAGAGACTTTGCAGTGTGATTAAGTTAAATATCTTGGAGATGAGATTAAATGTTACTTTTCTTCCAAATTACTAATGCGCATCCTTTAACGGCCGGCATTCGATCTTCAACTGGAACCATCTCCCACCCCTGTGTTTTCCCCTCCAGCTTCCCTGCATGCTTCTCTGGGAGTCTCCCCTGCCTTGATTTTTGCTCTAACAGCCAGGCCCCGCATCAGGACACGGGTGGACAAGAATAAAGAAAACAGGCTTCCCTGACCTCAGGGAGACTCACAGGCAAACTGTTTCTCTAGTTCTCTCTGCCTGGGGCCCCTGCCTTCCCTGCCATCCGTGCGCCTTCTGTGTTATGGCGCCTGATCCTCCAACTTCCTCTTCTTCTTCCTCCTCCTCCTCCCCCTTCTCTCTTCCCAGCCACCCTCTTGGATGGTCTCTTGCTGGTCCCTTCCATGCCACTTCCTCACCCTTTTCCCTCCTCACCTTGCCCCGCCTACCCTGTTGCAACCTACCAAGTTTTAGACATTCTGGATTCATTCAAGCACTGTTCAAAAAAGTTTAATGACCAAAGTCCTGAGTTCTTTGTGGACTTCTTTAACATTTTGAGTTTTATTTGAATCACTGCCCAGCTTTACTCCTCCACCCTCTGTTCATTTTCCCTGCCTCTTGCACCTTGCTCTGCACTCTCTTTGTTTAATACAAAAGCCTCTGTGTCCAAAATTTCTAGGAATACGGGGGTCTCCATTTCTTCAATCGTTTCTTCCCTTAGTGTAAAAACAAGTCTTTTCCCCTGTTTACCTCACTAGGTAAAGTAAACTCACTAGAAATGACTTCGAGGTGCAAGAGTAATAAATAATTCCAACTTGACATTTATTCCCATGCTTTTGTGACCTTTTAAAAAATGAATCCTGGGGCAGCCATGTAAATTCTTATCTGAGCTGTCATGTTTCAGACATTGATTCAGATCTTCCAGGCACAACTTTCAGGCCTCCATTATGGAGATGAAGGCAAGATTCTTGCTACTTTATAGATGGTTTTTCAATAAAAATGCCCCAGCTGTGATAGTCAAATTACTGAAGGTATAGATAGGCTTATTACCTGTGATTTTTCCCTCTTATCTATTCCTCCCCCTTTTCTGGTCACTGCTTCTGGACTTCCCTTTAAAAAACAAAACAAAACAAAACCTTCTAAATCTGAGCCGTTTTGTCTTAAGAACTTGACCTCACCCCACATACCGTAGGTCTGAGGTCTGGCTTAATCCAATCCAGTCATTCCATCCCCTGACCACAGAGATGGTTGAGGCAAGCATATTATCTCAACTAGACTAACCAGAGGAAAGCCCAGGACTTCTGCAGGGAACACTAGAACCCAGTTCTTTTCCCTGCTGTGTGGAAATAAAAATCTCAGGAGTTGCAGCAGCCATCCCAGAACCAGCTAGATGAGTCTGCTAAGAATGAAGGCAGAAAGCTGAGAGACAAATCGGGTCCTGGTGCTACTGAGGGATCTGCCATCAAGCCCTACCTGAAGCCAACTGCCTCAGAATCCTCTTTCCAACTAGGCCTCAACTTATGGACTTCTGTGTCTATCTCTGCATGACCCAGTCATGCTAAGAATCCTGTGAAGTCAGTTTGGCCAGACTCCCTCTGCCCTTCATCATCCTCCACCAACTCCCAAGTGATGTCTGATCATCCTGGCCTGCCTTCAGCAAGAATCCTGTTAGGCTGGCTTAGCCAGACTCTCCCCTTACCCTTGATGTTTCCTATTAGTAATTTTCCATTCACTGACCCTCACTCTGCTCCTTGGCAGATAAAAACTTCCACTTTTCCTTATCATATTCAGAGCTAAGCCTGATCTTTCTCCCCTCCTGCAAAACCCCACTGCAGCAGTCCCTATACCTACAGCAAAAGTCATTCTGAATAAAGTCTGCCTCACTATTTTAACTATTGTCATGAATAATTTTTTACTTTAATAGTTCGAGAATCCAGGGATGGGGGAGCCTCGTGGGCTGCCATCTATGGGGTCGCACAGTGTCGGACACGACTGAAGCGACTTAGCAGCAGCAGCAGCAGCTGACATGAAAGTTAAGCCTAGGGACTTCCCTGGTGGTCCAGTGGTTTAACAATCTGCCTGCCAGTGCAGGGGACACAGGTTCGATACCTGTCCAGGAAGATGGAACATGCTGTAGAGCAACCAAGCCTGTGTGCCACAACTGCTGAGCCTGCATGCCCAGAGCCCATGCTCTGCAACAAGAGAAGCCACCGAAATGAGAAGCCCATGCAACACAACTAGAGAAGAGCTGCTGCTCACCGCAACTAGCAGTGATCAGCAACCTCAGACATGCAGATGATACCATTCTAAAGGCAGAAAGCGAAGAGGAACTAAAGAGCCTCTTGATAAGGGTGAAGGAAGAGGATGAATGAGCCAGCTTAAGACTATATAATAAAAAAACTAAGATCATGATGTCTGCCTCCATTACTGCATGGCAAATAGTAGAGGAAAAGATGGAAGCAGTGACAGATATCTTCTTATTGGGCTCCAAAATCACTGCAGATGGTGACTGCAGCCATGAAATCAGAGGATGATTGCTTCTTGGCAGGAAAGCAGTGACAAACCTAGACAGCGTGTTGAAAAGCAGAGACATTACTCTGAGAACAAAGGTCCATATAGTCAAGGCTATGGTCTTCCCAGTGGTCACCCACGGTTGTGAGAGCTGGACCATAAAGAAGGCAGAATGCCAAAAAATTGATGCCATTGAACTATGGTGCTGGAGAAGACTCCTGAAAGTCCCTCAGACAGCAAGGACATCAATTCAGTCCATCTTAAGGGAGATCAACCCTGAATATTCACTGGTAGGAATGATGCTGAAGCTGAAGCTCCAGTCTTTTGGCCATCTGATGTGAACAGACAACTCAATGGAAAAGTCCCTGATGCTGGGAAAGATTGAGGGGGAGACGGAGAAGAGGGCGTCAGAGAATGAGATGGCTGGACGGCATCACCAGTGCAATGAACATGAACTTGGGCAAACTCTGGGAGATGGTGAGGGACAGGAAGGCCTGGTGTGCTGCAGTCCATGGGGTCGCACAGTCAGACACGACTGGGTGCCTGAACAACACTGCAACTAGAGGAAACCTGCTTGCAGCAGCGAAGACCCCGTGCAGCCATAAATGATAAAATTAAGTAAAAAAGAAAGTTAAGCCTAGCACTGATGGGTCAAAAACACTCAAAATGATCTTTTCAAAGCCAGCATCCTAGACATCTGTAGATGGGAGAGGATTCGTTTCTGAAGAGCCGTCTTGGTCTTGAGTGACCTAGAGTACAATCAGTACATATTCCCCTATGCTATGCTATGCTAAGTCGCTTCAGTCGTGTCCAACTCTGTGCAACCCTACAGATGGCAGCCCACCAGGCTCCCCCGTCCCTGGGATTTTCCAGGCAAGAACACTGGAGTGGGTTTCCATTTCCTTCTCCAATGCATGAAAGTGAAAAGTGAAAGTGAAGTAGCTCAGTCGTGTCCAACTTTTAACGACCCCATGGACTGCAGGCCACCAGGCTCCTCTGTCCATGTGATTTTCCAGGCAAGAGTACTGGGGTGCCATTGCCTTCTCCAACATATTCCCCTAGGTGCCTGATATTAAAAAGTACCTCCTTTGGCCTCCTTTCCAGGATATAAAGTTTGCTGAAAATGATTTCTTTTGTTGACTTTTAAAATTTTATGTTCTCCCTCTACCCCATGCCTTGCTGTTCTTGAGTATATATGAAAAAACCCACTTGGAGTGATTCATACCACAATTATCTTTGGACGCTGAGACCAGCCTTGGGATTAAGCTTTTAATCTGTTCATTATAGGGAAGGAAAAAATAGTTTCCATTGCTGCAAATCTCCTTAGGCCTTGTGATTGCTTCTAGAAAAAGATAATCCTATTTGAAGAAATACTGAATGTACAAGACAGTATTGAGTTACATTTGACCTGAAGAGATTCAGAATTCTTATTATTAGGAAGATGCCCTGGAGAAGAGCATGGCAACCCACTCCAGTATTCTTGCCTGGAGAATCCCACAGAGAAAGGAGCCTGGCGAGCCACACCCTTGGGGTCGCAAGATTCGGACATGACTGAGCGACTAAACCACCACCACCACCAGCCTGAGAGTGGGCTTTGGGTTACTCATATGTATTTGCAAATGTGTAAAATGTATTTTGTCCATCTTTTGGTGATATCTGCAATTTTAATGTATGTGCCTGCTCAGTTGCTCAGTTGTGTCCAACTCTTTGGGACCCCATGGACTGTAGCCCCCCAGGCTCCTCTGCCCATGGGATTCCCCAAACAAGAATACCGGAGTGGGTTGCCATTTCCGCCTCCAGGGGATCTTCCTGACCCAGGGATTGAACCCTTATCTCTCCGGTATTGCAACTGGATTCTGTACCCGTTGAGCCATCACAATCTTAATAAATAAAAGTTAATAAGATCTCCTAGGTCCTACATCTCTGCTATTAATTTGGCAATTAGTCAGACCATCTTCTGACATCACTTGTAGAGGTAATTAGCCTTGAATTTATGTGTGTCTTTTCTTCCAAAGTAGACAATAAATTAAGTCAATGAGTATGCTCCTCTGATCCTTGATGAGCAGCACAGTTTTGTATGCAGAGGACAGCAAGTTGTGTGTCAGTCCAGTTAAGTGTGTGACAGCCCAAACTGTACAGCACACAAATAGGGAAAGCACAGGCTTCAGTTCCCTACTCTGCCCAATCTATGAGGTGCAGGAGTCATGTACAGAAAGAATCTAACAAGTGCCGGTTACACAGAGGAAGCCTAAGAACTGGTGGCCTGGTATTAGCAGTAACCATAATGTAACTGTCCCTTAAGGTCCTGCAGTGGCTGGAAGGACTTGCTGGTATGTTCTTCACCCGACCGTGGCTTCCCAATGTGTGCATGCTTAGTCTGTAAGTCGTGTCCAACTCTTTGCGACCTCATGGACTATAGCCTGCCAGGCTCTTCTGTCCATGGGATTCTCCAGGCAAGAATACTGGAGTGGATTACCATGCCCTCCTCCAGGGGATATTCCTGACCCAGGGATCCAACCTGCATCTCTTGCGTCTCCTGCATTGGCACATGGGCTCTTCACCACTGAGCCACCTGGGACTTCCCAGTGGCTGGTGGTAAACACACCCTAAGTAGAGAGGATGATGCTTAAAAATCTGTGCTTTTCTTCCTAGTCCCCTTTCAGAACAACCAGGCTGTTTGTCTGAGGAGCACTCAGAGTTCTTTCTATTAATAGTCTCCTCTCTTTTCTCTCCCTCTTCATTTCTTGTGGTCCTTATTACCCACCTTCTCTCCCCTACAGAGTTTCTAAGTCTTTAAGACAAACCAGCCTTTTTCTTACCATGTTGGTTGCTTTCATAGCAGTTCGTATTCTTATGCTGAATGACCTCCTTCCCACCAGGGTAGAAGATGAAAATAAACGTGGGAAAGAGACCAAAAATCTTGCATGGCCAAACAGTAACAATGATAAAATCATCATCATCATTGTCATCTGAATTCCGTACCTGGAACCCAGGGTGAAAGGAGGAAGGAAGAGGGAGATGGGGAGAAGAGTTATGTTGAGTTCAAGTGCTTGGACATGGGAGGAGAAGGAAGAGAAAAAAGGGAAACAGAAACAAGACTCACAGAGTAGAGAACAGATCTGTGGTTGCCAAGGGGGAAGCAGAGTAGAGGAGGGATGGATGCGGAGTTTGGAGTTAGCAGATGCCAACTATTACATATGCTGCTGCTGCTGCTAAGTCGCTTCAGTCGTGTCCGACTCTGTGCGACCCCAGAGACGGCAGCCCACCAGGCTCCCCCGTCCTTGGGATTCTCCAGGCAAGAACACTGGAGTGGGTTGCCATTTCCTTCTCCAATGCATCAAAGTGAAAAGTGAAAGTGAAGTCGCTCAGTCATGTCAGACTCCTAGTGACCCCATGGACTGCAGCCTACCAGGCTCCTCCATCCATGGGATTTTCCAGGCAAGAGTACTGGAGTGGGGTGCCATTGCCTTCTCTGACTATTACATATAGAATGGATAAATCACAAGGTCCTACTGTATAGTATGAGGAACCATGAGACAAGCCATAATAGAAAAGAATATAAAAAATAATGCTTTGGCCTCTCCTTTGGGGTCGGCCCGCCCTCACACCTCGAGGGTGTACTCTTCTTTGCTTGCCTAATAAAATGCTGAGCTGTAACCAAGCTGTAACACTGGTCCGCCATTTCAAATCTTTGCTGTGGCGAGACAGAAATGAGGAAATTACACACTCTCCCAACATATCTGATGTGACTTGGATGTAACCTGGCTGAAGCAACCTCAGCTCAGCCCCCACGAAGTGGAGGCCAAGCAGAGCAGAAGCCAAACTTGGTGAAAGCTCACACTGTGGAAGCTGAATGTGATGGAAACACATCACAGTGGAAGTGACCAAGAAGCCTGTGTGCTGGAAACCAGGACAGCAAAGACAAACAGCAGAAAGCTCATGCAGCTCAGTCTCAGATTCCAGAAGACCTCTGGTTAAGCAGTCAAGGTACCAGAGCACGACTCCTGGATTCACTACTCATGAGTCAAGCCATGGAAGAAAGCAGAAGAGGACACTCAATACACCTGTGCACCACTGGGAGCGCTCAGTTAACTATTCAGGACTACAAATGAGTGTCATCCTAATGAACATCCCCTAAAATTAAGTTTCTGGGGATAAGCTTTCTCAGGATAGCTCTAAAGAGCCGACATAGCTTGGCAGAGGTTGTACTACAAAATAGACAGGAGACACATCTCCTGATCCCTGAACAAGGAGGGACTTGAGCCATCTTGAATGAGACATGTTGTTTCTGCATAAATACCTCCAGCTAAGTTGAAGAAAGTCACACAGTCCTCAAGAAAAACATTCAGATCCTACAGGATCTCAAAGAACACGCTAGAGAATCCTCAAGGTCGCTACAATCTCTCTTTGGGGGGATTTTTCTCCTGGCAAAGGGGGATTTGGAGTTGCCTAATGCTCCTATTAACCCCTGTTATCACCATATTGACACTGGTTATGATTGCTCCATGTATTAAAATTATTTAACCCATTTTGTCTCTGCCCAGGTCAACAAGATACAAAACGCAGTGCTAGTTCAACAAGGATATATAAAACTACACTCAGTCACAGAAAACATCACTCACCCTTAGATGGACACAGCTATAAAGACTCTGAGCTTTGAGACTAGCAAGAAGAGGAGGCCCAATGCCCCTTGCTGTCCCAGCTCAACAGGAAGTAGCCAGAGAGACCTCGATGCCCCTATTCCCAAAGAATTGGGCCTCTCATCTCTTGAGGGGGGAATGTTAGGTAGTTATATTAGGAAAAGAGTCCAAAATGGTAGTGACTAAAAGACAAAGAAAGGAAAAAGCCCACGAAAATGGAACAAAAGAAAATCCACAGACCTGAGAAAATCCGCAGAGTGAGAACTTCAGGTGAAACAAACACGCCCCCTTCTTGGCTAGCCCAATTTGCATAGGGCAGGCTCAGCAGGGAGGAGACAAAAAGAGGAAGCCAAGGCAGATTGAGGCCTCTCCTTTGGGGTCGGCCCCTCCTCACGACTTGAGGGTGTACTTTCCTTTACTTGCCTAATAAAACTCTGAGCTGTAACACTGGTCTGCCATTTCAAATCTGCTGCAGTGAGACAGAACTGTGGAAATGAAACACTCTTGTGACATATCTAATGCTGAACACCTGAAATGTGTCCAGTGTTTTGCTATGAATAAAGATTCTATGAGCATTTTTTAAAAATGTATCTATATATAACTGAATCACTTTGCTGAACAGCAGAAATTAACACAACATTGTAAGTCAATTATGTGTATGCATGTGCTCAGCTGTGTCTGACTCTTTGTGACCCCATGGACTGTAGCCCACCAGGATGCTCTGTCCATGGGATTTTCCCAGCAAGAATACTGGAGTAGGCTGCCATTTCCTCCTCCAGGGAAGTAAAAGTCACTCAGTAGTGTCTGACTCTTTGCAACCCCATGGACTGTAGCCTGTCAGACTCCTCTGTCCATAGAATTCTCCAGGCCAGAATACTCGAGTGGGTAGCAGTTCCCTTTCTCCAGGACATCTTCCCAATCCAGGAATCGAACCTAGGTCTCCTGCACTGCAGGAGAATTCTTTACCATCTGAGTCACCAGAGAACCCCAAGTCAACTATACTTCAATTTTTTAAAAAAATCTAAAAAAAAGAGGGGGAGGGAAGAAGAGGAGAGAGAATAGAAGGAAGAGGAGATAGACAAGAAAGAGAAAGAGGAGGAGAAGTGGATGAAGGAGAGAAGGAGAAGGGTGAGAAGGAGGAGGAGACTGAGGAGGAGGAGGAGGGGCACACTGAAGTGGATGTAAAAGCCTTGGGCTTGAGAAGCAGGCAATGAGATACTGTCCTCGACTCTTAGCCTAGGGTGGCAAATGCCATTTAAGAGTCTGCAAAGGGTTAAAACCAGAAGATGACAGCTCAGTTTATGAGTCAACTGGCCTATTCTGCAGCCATTTAAATCTGGACCACCCTGCTCCCAGAAAGAGGTGGAGGATGCTGACAGGCAGTGAGGCTGCCCCCTCCAGAAGGTGTGGGTGGGACAGGTCAGGAAACTTTTCTAGTGTGTAGATCCCATGAAAGTATAGGTCACTTAGTCTGATAAAGTGCAAAGAGGCATCTATTCAACACTCTTCTTCTGATTCAGTCCGCACCTCATCTTCAAGGGATGAAACAGGGACACTGACCAGGTTAGTTAAACCTCTGTTCTCAGATATCTACATGCATGTGAATCACCCAGGGATAGGTCTGGGGGAATGGAGGGCTGAGAGTCTGCATTTCTAGCAGGCTCCCAGAAGATACCGATGCAGCCAGCCCAGACTGCAGGGTAAGAAGTAAAGATCTGAGCAATAGCTTTGGTGTGATGAAGTCCCTTGCAACATGAAAGTAACACAGAAGTAAGACAAGATACATGACCACTGATTTACTTCCTAATACTTATTCGCTTCCCAGGTGGCTTGGTGGTAAAGAATCACCTGCCAATGCAGGAGATGCAGGAGACATGGGTTTGATCCCTGGGTTGGGAAGATCCCCTGGAGCAGGGAATGGCAACCCACTCCAGTATTGTTTCCTGGAGAATCCCATGGACTGAGGGACCTGGTGAGCTATAATCCATAGGGTCACAAAGAGTCAGACATGACTGAATGACTGAGCATGCACACATTTACTCATTCTTTAAATCTGGGGAGCAAAGTCCCATCTGAACAAGTGGGAAGCTTGAATAATGAAACCTTAATAAATAGGAAGGAAGGAAGATAAAATGAAAATGAATTACTTCTAAGGCGATACAGTAAAAGACATTAAGAATTAACAGAATTTTCCCAACTAGAGATTGGTCTTGTTGAACTTACTTGAATAAATACATCTAAATCAATTTGAAATTAGCTAACTGTTCATCAAATGGAAGCTGCCAAAGTGCTTGGAAAAGATTTTTTTTAAGAGTGCTTAACATCTCTCCACCTGAGTCTTGTTTACATGTTAAATTTGCTCAGTGGATTCAAGGGCAAAGACTAATCCCTATCAAAATAGCCACATTTCCTTCTGAGTTGAACTAATCACATGTGAACAGTTCAATTCCACCCATCAAGCATCTGAACATTCTGTACACACCAAGTGTCACTTAGGTCCTGAAGAGAAAGAAAAAAAGGCACTGAACTCTTGTGCTCAGAAGCTTGGGGTGTAGTGGTGGAGATGGACAGTGGAGCCCCCCTCCCCATTGTCTATGATGATGGGCAGCACAGAGACTAAGGCACACAGAGGAAGGACACATCTCTCAGCCCAGACAGGAAGGAGAGGCCGCAGCGGAGAGGGATAAATCAGGAAAGGCATCCTGGAGGAGGTGATCTGAGCTCTGTCCTGCTTGTGGGACCGGAAGACAGCTTCTGGATGTTCATTCTTCAAGTCCGCACAACTGGATTCAGGAAGATGGGTAGTCCTCTGGCCTCCCTAGTCATGAGTTGCTGGCTAGCAAGTCTTCCGTTCCTTGGCTTCTTTGCCATCCCGTACCCCACCTCTCCCCACGGCCAATAGGGGACAGAGGCAGTGGTCCTGAGCAAAAATATTCTCCAGGAATTACACTAATGTACACAGTAGCATCTCATTCGCATCTCTGCCAGCAGAAAGCACGTGAATAATTCATGGTTCTGCTCTAGAACGTCTGATAGAGTGGCCCAAACTCCCCCATAGTAAGGTGAAGCCTCAGGAGCTGGGGGGGAGGGCGGCTGTGATGAAGCAGCAGCTCCCAGGCCGGAAGGTCTTCACTCATGGACCCACAGTGCTTCTCTGATGGAAGAGAACAAAATGATGTGGAAGAGAACCAATGCTTTCCCTTCACCCAAGAAGGAGACCCCTTTTCTCCTAGAAAGGAGACCCTCTAAAAAGAGTGGAAACTGACCAGGGTGACCTACTTTCAAAACAGAATAAAGATTCACTGCCAGGAAACTCTCAATAACCCCAGATCAACCCTCTCCAAGGCTCCAGGTGTGCAGTACAGACAGTGATTCGTGGCCAAATTAGGACAAAGTCTGCAACACAGAGACCCTGAAAGCACTGTTTGATAAACAGTTTTCCCAAACATCATTGACCGTGGAAATATTTTTATAATAGCTGACCAAATATCTGGGCACTGTGCCCAGCCAGGTTGACACACAACATAAACCATCACATGGTCCCATTTAGCATCACGTCTCTCTATCTGCCATCAGCTAAGCTCGATTGGAGCTGGGGACCAAACCTTCCCTGCTGGCTCACTCCCCTGTGAGCTGCCTGTGGTTGGTTAGTGCTGCCTGTAGGCTGGGAGCTCAGCTGGACCCGTGGATGGAGGCGGTGGACCTGGTTTCTCTCTCTATGGGCTTCCTCCAGCATGATGACTGGACTGGAAAGCAGGTACTCTGGGGCTTCCGAGATGGCTCAGTGGTAAAGAATCTGCCTGCCAATGCAGGAGACATGGGTTCAATTCCTCGTCCGGGATTGCTGCAGAGCAACTGAGCCCGTACTCTACAACTACTGAGCCTGCGTTCTAGGGTCTGGGAGCCACAACGACCAAAGCCTGCGCACCCTAGAGCCCTTGCACAGAAGCAAGAGAAGCCACTGCAGTGAGAAACCCACGCATTGCAACAAGAGAGCAGCCCCTGCTCGCTGCAACTAGAGAAAGGCTGTGTGCAGCAACAAAGGCCCAGAACAGCCAAAAATGAGTTCTAAACATTACTTTAAAAAGCAGGCGTTCTAGGACTTATTACAATCCCTCCTCTGGTCCAGTTCTTTACATTTATCCCACATGCCAAATACACTAACCACCCCCCTGCCCCACCCAAAGTCTCATCCTTTCACCACATCTGACTTGAAGATCAGGAGCTTATCAAAATAAGGACAAATTTTGACTTCAAAGAGACAGCCACAAAGTACTCTTTATGGCCCACTAAGAAGTCAGGTGGAATGTCCCTTCCCCTTGAATCTGGGGACAGGGACCTCTAGTTACTATATGGACAAATGGCAGGTGACAAAGTGATGCTGGGGGTCTCCCAGGTGGTGCTAGTGGTAAAGAACCTAGCTGCCAGTGCAGGAGATGACAGAGAAGGGGGCTCGATCCTGGGTCAGGAAGATCCCCTGGGGGAGGGCATGGCAACCCACTCCAGTATTCTGACCTGGAGAATCCCATGGTCAGAGGAGCCTGGCAGGCTGCAGTCCATAGGGTCATATGAAGTCAGATACAACTGAAGAGACATAACACGTATGCGTGCAAGGTGATGTTGGGCTGGTTTCCAGGCCTGGGCTTTAAGAGACTGGTGCTTTCTGCTTTCTGTCTCTTGGAACACTTGCTCTGGACCCTGAGCTGTCATGAAATCCAATTACCCTGAAACCATCCTGCTGGAGAGGCGAGGGTAGATGTTCCAGTCAACAGACTTCCAACCACCACCAACAAGGGTCGGGGGTGAGAGAAGCCATCTTGGACCCTCCAGACCAGCCAGGACACCAGCTGAGTAGCACTGAGTAACCTTAGGGGTAGACCTGCCCAGATTTCTGACTCACAAATTTTGTATTACAATCATTGTTGTTTTAAGCCATAGGAATAGATAACAGGAACAAACAGTATTTAATGTCTTTTAGTTCAGTAGTTTATAACTCTTGGCTTTATATTTAATAGCAGAAAGCTCTTTTCCAATAAAATCTCATATAGAACCCTCATATATAGGGATCCAAGGAGTTATTTTGCTAGAAGTAAAGTTCCCTCAACCTTTGCATCCCTGCCCCATGGCGAACACCCCTCTGGAAAAGGTGTTCAATTTAAGACTGCAAATTAGTCCTAATCCTTGTTTTACAAAGACTGCACTCAAGGTCCAAGGGATAGACGGCTTGCTTTATGCAAGTAGTTCTCAAACTGTGGTCCCTGGGCCAGCAGCATCAACACCATCTGGAAACGTGTCAGAAATGCAAATTCCCAGGCCACACCCCAGATCTACCAAATTGGGGCCCAGCCTTCTGTGTTTTAAAAAGCCCTCCAGGGGATTCAGATGCACGACAGAGCTTGGGAACCACTATTCTGCACCACAGAGTGAGGTAATACCCCAGCAAAACTTTGACTTGATCCATCCTAACTCTGACCCCCAGACACACTTAGCTTTGTGACTGTGAGTGAGATATTAATGTCTCAGCCTCAGTTTCCCTATCTGGAAAGAGGATAGAGTAGTAACTACTGTAGACAACCTCCTCCATTCTTCTTCTCTCCTCTGATGCTCCGTCTGGGTCTTACCCAGAAGGACTCTAAGCCCCAGGCTGATGCGGTGACCCTGAGCTCTGTTGGTAGAGTGGGTGGCTGCCAATTCCTGACTCTGGGTTGTGGAGTTCCCTTCTAAGCAACGTTGACTAATTCGAAAAGAGCCAGCGGCAGGGCTTACCTGGTGGTCCAGTGGTTAAGAAGCTGCCTTGCAATGAAGAGACATGAGTTCAGTCCCTGGTCTGGGAAGATTCCACATGCTGCAGAGCAACTCTAGAGCCCTCAAGCTGCAACTACTTAGCCCACCCGCTGCACGTACTGAAGCCTGAGTGCTTAGAGTCTGTGCTCTGCAACAAGCCAAGCCACCGCAAGAAGCCCGTGTACAACAACAAAGAGGAACTCCCACTTGCTGCAACTAGAAAAAAGCCCATGCAGCCATGAAGACCCACCACTGCCAAATATAAAGTAATTAAATTTTTTTTTTTTAAGAAAAGAGCAGGGGAAGCAAGGGATATGCAACCAGTGAGATTCAATTTGTGGTGAATGGCTTCACCATAATTTCTGAAAGAAGTCTCTGGCACATGAGTTCAAGTGCACCCCTGTACCAGCCTAGTCCATCCCTGAAACCCCGTCTCTCCCTCTAGTCCTCATGCCTCTGTCTGTATCACAGTCCAAGAGCCCACTGCCCCTCCCAGGCTCCCCCACCCCCACCCCCAGACCTCCCTGCAAGAGGAAGCAAGCCAGACCTCAGCTGGTTCCGCCTCTAATGACTATTTTCTTCATTTGCCTGTTTTTCCTTCTTTCTCACCATCATGTCAATACCAGAAGGAGGAGGTTGTCAGGGCAACCCAGTGCGGGCGAGACGTTCACCCTTGACCAACACCTGAAGTCTGGTTACAAACACCCACTGAGTTCTTGGCTGCCCTCTGCTTCCTTGAAGCAAAAATGTAAAAATTTTGACATTTTCTGGTTTTCTCCTCTCTTCTGTCTCTCTGATCATCTTAATCAATCCCCTCCCCACCCACCTCAAGTCAGCCTGACCTGTGTACATTCTCCTGGATTTACTAGCTTTAACTCCTGTTTCTGCTAACTAGCCTTGATATCTTCTTCTCCCTGACTCAGTACACTGAGACCCTCTGGTACCCCGTTTGATTGGTGTTGCCCATGTCACCACAACTCACAAGCTGGTCAGGGAGAAATTAGATGTAGTCCAGCACCAGGAGGGCTGGGGGCCTGTGGCAGATACACAGGTGTTGGGCTGGAGGTATTAGTGTTTTATTAACCCCAGTCTCCCTGGCTGGTATTCTCTCCATTACAAAACCAGAATGTTAGTGCTCAGAGCTGCCACACTTGTGTAATGATACTATTTAAAATGAAGGAATGGAGAGAGACATACTAGAATACAGACAGTGAATAAGTCTAGCAGATGAGATAATCATTTGTATACTTTGCTGTATTTTCTGATTTTTTTGAAAATCATTCAAAAATGATTTTTTGAAAATCATTTTGTATAATGAGCATACATTACTTTTAAAATATATATTACTTTTCTAGCTCCTTATCCATCAGAGGCCAGACAGAATGAAAACCACAACCACAGGAAACTAACCCAACTGATCATATGGATGACAGCCTTGTCTAAAGCAATCAAACTATGAGCCACATCATGCAGGGCCACCCAAGACAGATGGGTCATGGTGGAGAGTTCTGACAAAACATGGTCCACTGGAGGAGGGAATGGCAAACAACTTCAGCATTCTTGCCTTGAGAACCCCACAATGAAAGATGAACTCCCCAGGTCAGTAGCTGTCCAATATGCTACTGCTGCTGCTGCTGCTGCTGCTAAATCACTTCAGTTGTGTCCGACTCTGTGCGACCCCATAGACGGCCTCCTACCAGGCTCCCCCGTCCCTGGGATTCTCCAGGCAAGAACACTGGAGTGGGTTGCCATTTCCTTCTCCAATGCATGAAGGTGAAAAGTGAAAGTGAAGTCGCTCAGTCGTGTCCGACTCTTAGCGACCCCATGGACTGCAGCCCACCAGGCTCCTCCGCCCATGGGATCTTCCAGGCAAGAGTACTTGAGTGGGTTGCCATTGCCTTCTCTGCCAATATGCTACTAGAGAAGAGCAAAGAAATAGCTCCAGAAGGAATGAAGAGGCTGAGTCAAAGTGGAAACAACACCCAGTTATGGACATGTCTGGTGGTGAAAGGAACATCCAATTCTGTAAAGAATAATATTGCATAGGAACCTGGAATGTTAGGTCCATGAATCAAGGCCAATTGGAAGTTGTCAAACAGGAGATAGCAAGACTGACATTTTAGGAATCAATGAACTAAAATGGACTGCAATGGGCAAATTTAATTCAGATGACCATTATATCTACTACTGTGGGCAAGAATCCCTTAGAAGAAGTAAAGTAGCCCTCATAATCAATAAGAGTCTGAAATACAGTACTTGGGTGCAGTCTCAAAAATGACAGAATGATCTCTGTTCTTTTCCAAGGCAAACCATTCAATATCACAGTAATCCCAGTCTATGCTCAGACACTAATGCAAAAGAAGCTGAAGTTGAATGGTTCTATGGACCTACAAGACCTTCTAGAACTAATACCCAAAAAAGATGTCCTTTTCATTATAGGGTACTGGAATGCAAAAGTAGGAAGTCAAGAGATACCTGGAGTAACTGGCAAGTTTGGGCAAGTTTGGCCTTAGAATACAAAATGAAGCAGGGGAAAGGTTAACAGAGTTTTGCCAAGAGAACACACGGTCATAGCAAATACCCTCTTCCAACAACACAAGAGAAGACTCTACACATGGACATCACCAGATGGTAAATACTGAAATTAGATTGATTATATTCTTTGTAGCCAAAGATGGAGAAGCTCTATACAGTCAGCAAAAGCAAGACCAAGAGCTGACTGTGGCTCAGATCATGAACTCCTTATTGCAAAATTAAGACTTAAACTTAAGAAAGTAGGGAAAACCACTAGGTCATTCAGTTCAGTTCAGTTCAGTTCAGTCGCTCAGTCCTGTCTGACTCTTTGCGACCCCATGAATCACAGCACACCAGGCCTCCCTGTCCATCACCAACTCCTGGAGTTCACTCAAACTCACATCCATCGAGTCGGTGATGCCATCCAGCCATCTCATCCTCTGTCATCCCCTTTTCCTCCTGCCCCCAATCCCTCCCAGCATTCAGGTATGAACTAAATCATATCTGTTACGATTATACAGTGGAAGTGACAAATAGATACAACAGATTAGATCTGATAGAGTGCCTGAAGAACTATGGGTGAAGATTCATAACACTGTACAGGAGGCAGTGATCAAAACCATCCCCAAGACAAAGAAAGGCAAAATGGTTTTCTGAGGAGGCCTTACAAATAGCTGAGAAAAGAAGAGAAGCGAAAAGCAAAGGAGAAATGGAAAGATATACCTATTTGAATGCAGAATTCCAAAGAACAGTAAGAAGAGATAAGAAAGCCTTTCTAAGTGAACATTGCAAAGAAATAGAGGAAAACAACTGAATGGGAAAGACTGAGATCTCTTCAAGAAAATTAGAGATGCAAAGGGAATATTTCATGCAAAGATGGGCACAATAAAGGACAGAAATGGTATGGACATAGCAGAAGCAGAAGATATTAAGAAGAGGTGGAAAGAATGCGCAGAAGAACTGTACAAAAAAGATCTTGATGACCTGGATAACCACAAAAGTATGATCACTCGTCTAGAGCCTGACATCCTTGAGTGCAAAGTCAAGTGGTCCTTAAGAAGCATTACTATGAACAAAGCTAATGGAGGTGATGGAATTCCAGCTGAGCTGTGAAAGGGCTGCACTCAATATTCCAGCAAGTTTGGAAAACTCAGCAATGGTCACAAGACTGGAAAAGGTCAGTTTTCATTCCAATCCCAAAGAAAAGCAATGCCAAAGAATGTTCAAACTACCGCACAATTGCACTCATCTCACACCCTAGCAAAGTAATGCTCAAAATTCTCCAAGCCAGACTTCAACAGAAATGTGAACTGAGAACTTCCAGATGTTCAAGCTGGATTTAGAAAAGGCAAAGGAACCAGAGATCAAATTGCCTGTTGGATCATAGGCTTCCCTGGTTGCTCAGATGGTAAAGAATCAGTCTGCAATGTGGGAGACCTGGGTTCGATCCCTGGGTTGAGAAGATCCCCTGAAGGAGGGCATGGCAACACACTCCAGTATTCTTGCCTGGAGAATCCCCATGGACAAAGGAGCCTGGCTGGCTGCAGCCCACGGGGTAGCAGAGTTGGACACAACTGAGCGACTAAGCATGAATGCATGCTGGATCACAGAAAAAGCAAGAGAATTACACAAAAACATCTACTTCTGCTTCATTGATTAAAGCCTTTGACTGTGTGGATCACAACAAACTGCAGAAAATTCTTCAAGAGATGGGAATACCAGACCACCTTACTTGCCTCCTAAGAAACCTGTATGCAGGTCAGAAAGCAACAGTTAGAACCAGACGTGGAACAACAGACTGGTTCCAAATAGGAAAAGGAGTACATCAAGGCTGTATATTGTCACCCTGCTTATTTAACTTATATGCAGAGTACATCCTGAGAAACGCTGGGCTGGAGGAACACAAGCTGGAGTCAAGATTGCTGGGAGAAATATCAATAACCTCAGGTATGCAGATGACACCACCTTTATGGCAGAAAGTGAAGAAGAACTAAAGAGCCTCTTGATGAAAGTGAAAGAGGAGAGTGAAAAAGTTGGCTTAAAACTCAACATTCAGAAAACGAAGATCATGGCATCCGGTCCCATCACTTCATGGCAAATAGATGCAGAAACAGTGGGAAAAGTGGCTGAATTTATTTTTCTGGGCTCCAAAATCACTGCAGATGGTGACTGCAGCCATGAAATTAAAAGACGCTTACTCCTTGGAAGGAAAGTTATGACCAACCTAGACAGCATATTAAACAGCAGAGACATTACTTTGTCAACAAAGGTCCATCTAGTTAAGGCTATGGTTTTTCCAGTAGTCATGTATGGATGTGAGAGTTGGACTGTGAAGAAAGCTGAGGGCCAAAGAATTGATACTTTTGGACTGTGGTGTTGGAGAAGACTTTTGAGAGTCCCTTGGACTGCAAGGAGATCCAACCAGTCCATCCTAAAGGAGATCAGTCCTGGGTGTTCATTGGAAGGACTGAGATTGAAGCTGAAACTCCAATACTTTGACCACCTGATGTGAAGAGCTGACTCATCTCAAAAGACCCTGATGCTGGGAAAGATTGAGGGCAGGAGGAGAAGGGGACGACAGAGGATGAGATGGTTAGATGGCATCACCGACTTGATGGACATGGATTTGGGTGGACTCTGGGAGTTGGTGATGGACAGGGAGGCCTGGCATGCTGCGGTTCATGGGGTCGCAAAGAGTCAGACACGACTGAGTGACTGAACTGAACTGAACTCTGTATATAAGTTAAATAAGCAGGGTGACAATATACAGCCTTGACGTACTCCTTTCCTGATCTGGAATCAGTGATGGATTCCACACTGGTTGGAACCAGTAACTGAATACATACCCACAACCTTAATCAAGAGGTCAAAGACAACATCACCAGTATAACAAGACATGTTGATATCATGGATCCCTAATATGATTCAAAATATCACTTCTGGTATTCTTGTCCAAAATGCATTACCTCAATCTAACCTTGAGAAAACCTCAAACCCATATTGAAAGACAATCTACAAAATGTCTGCACAGTACTATTCAGAAGTGGCAAGGTCAAAAAAGACAAGGAAAGACTGAGAAACTGTCCCCAAAATAAAAGAGACACAACAATTAAATGCAATGTGGGATCCTGTGCAGAGTCTAGGCTATAAAAGGAGATTAGTGGAAAAACTAATGAGTGTATCAATCAGGATTCTTGGTTGTAAGCAACATACACCCACAAGATTTATTACAAAACCATCAGGGTGTGGTGGAAGAAGCCAGATTTGAACATAGGCAGACTGGCTCCATAAGTCCAGCTCCTAACCACTGCATTTTGCTTCCTTTTGACAAATAAACAAGCCTTTAACTGAGACTTTATGCATTCCAGGTACCAGAGACACAAATTAAACAAAGAAGTGGTCCTTGAACTCAATTAATCACAACCATGTTGGTCTCCCCCATAGACAGCACAGTGCCAGACTCCTGGCAGTTGCATAATAAATGGCAATCAAATGAATCAATGAACCAAGTTGGTAGCTAGCCTCCAAGATGGCCCCCCACAATCCCCACTTCCTGATATTGACTCTTCAGGCATTTCACTCCCATACTGAATAACATTGTTCACATGGCTAGAAACTAAAATCTCCTGCTAAGAGCTGTGTGAGGGAACCATTTTGGAAGCAGATCCCTGAGTCCTGGTTAAGCCTTCAGATGACTGCACTCCTGGCTGGTGTCTTGATTTCAACCACTTAGCTGAATTGTTCCTAAATTACTGATGACTCAAACTGTGTGATAATACTTATTGTTTTTGGTAGCTAAGTACCAGGGCAGTTTGTTACCCAGCAATAAATAACTAATACAGAGAATGAATCAAATGTCATATCTATTCTTTCCCTGCTGTGTCTCATGCTTACCACAGCACCGTCATGAAATTTGATGTTAACATGCCTGTATCACCTGATGCCCTGAGGACAGAAATGCCCTGGGACCAAAGGGAAATTGACTCAGCACCCGTGCAAGGGAAGCTCAGAAATATGGGAGAATTACCGGATGGGGAAAACCTTTGACCAACAGGGACTGGGAGCCAATGGGAAAATGCTTCTTTCTCCCCAACCCACGGAAGGTCTTCCTATGGCTCCTCGGTTCAACATGAATCCAGCAAGGTGCACTCGGTGATGGCCAATTCCATGACACATTCTTGTCAGCTTCACTCCCCATTTCTCATTCCAGCTCCCTGGAATCAAGTTCCTCAATAAAATACTTGCATGGAAACCTTTGTCTTAGACTCTGCTTTCTCAGGAACCAGGCCAAGACAAGCACCACAACATTCAAATAAAATGTATTTATAGGGGCAGAGACTGCAATAAAGAGCACCAGTATGATGGTTCTGTCTGTGTTAGAGTTGGGGAGAGAAGATCATGAGTGATTTCTCGTCTTTTCTCTATTTTAAACTATTTCTTGACGATGCTTTATTTTTATAATTAAGAATTATTCTCATTTTGAAAAAGAAAAAAAATAAGTTTAATTAAAAAATGAAAGTTTTTATTATACTAAAATGGTAAACAGCCTATTCAAGTGTTTTTTGAATATAATCACAACTAGGTAAAACAGATTTAAATATTAAAAATTGGATGTAATTGACCAAAAAATGATTCCTGTTTTGAAAGTCATTGCTGGAAATGGTACTGAACTAGATAGAAAAACTGACAGGCTGTCAGGAGGAGACCTTATTCAGATGCTAACTGTCTTCCTTAAGGGGCAGGAACAAGAGACAAGTGCTGGAAAGGCTTGCTGCTTGCTTGGTGGGGGGAATACAGGGAGTGGAGTTAATTGGTTAGAGCAATGCTAAGGAGAATCTATCTGTTCTCTCTACCCTGCTGGAGAAGGAAATGGCAACCCACTCCAGTATTCTTGCCTGGAAAATACTATGGACGGAGGAGCCTGGTGGGCTACAGTCCATGGGTCACAGAGAGTCGGACACGACTGAGTGACATCACTTCACTTCACCCTGCTGGTTGCTGAGTTTGGCATGGAGTGTTTTCAGGTCCAATTTTGTCATTTTCTTCCACTTAAAATGTCTCTATTAATACTGACATATTTAAACATCCCAGGAACCTTTGAAGTTCTTCTTTGAGAAAATCTCTTCAGCTCTTACGGGGTCTAGTCAGTGGCCAAGGTTAGGGCTGGGGGTCTCTAGGGGATGGGGTAGGAGATAGAGGTTCTGGTGGGAGACAACCTAGGGGTTCCGATGGGTAGAAACAATCATGGCAATCTTTGGGGAAGGAAAAAAGCACTGGAGCCTGGAGAAGGCCGGGGTAGACCAAAGGAGGTCAGAAGCCGGGATGTCCCCTTTGGGTTGTTTTGGAACCTTGCTGTCGTTTGTTGTTTGGTCACTCAGTCATGTCCGACTCTGCGACCCCATGGAATGTAGCCCACCAGGCTCCTCTGTCCACGAGATTTCCCAGGCAAGAATACTTGAGTGGGCTGCCATTTCCTTCTCCAGGGGATCTTCCCAACCCAGAAAGTGAACCCGAGTCTCTTGTGTCTCTTGCACTGGCCAGGTGTATTCTTCACCACTGAGCCACCTGGCAGGCCCTCTCGAGACTTAACAGCCCTTCATTTGAGCCTGGTCCTGGTGGGTGAAGCACTTGAGGCTGTCAGCTCCAGTTAAGAAGGGTGGCAGAGATCAGGACATTTCAAGCTCCAAATCTCTTCCCTGCCTGCATCTTTTTTTTTTTGCTGTGCTGTGAGACTTGCAGAATCTCAGTTCCCTGACCAGGGAATGACCCAGGCCAAAGCAACGAAAGCCTGGAATCCTAACCACTAGGCCACCGGGGAACTCCCTATCTACATTTTCTAGCAATGTTCCCAGAGTCACCCAAATGTGTCAAGTTGGCTTTTCACGTGCTGATGTGGGAATTACCCACAGAGAATCCCTGGTATTTTTCCAACTCATTGGAAAAGACCCAATGCTGGGAGTGAAGGCAAAAGGAGAAGGGGGCGACAGAGGATGAGATGGTTGGATGGCATCACCTACTAAATGGACAGGAGTTTGAGCAAACTCTGGGAGATAGTGAAGCACAGGGAAGCCTGGCATGCTCCAGTCCACCGGATTGCAGAGTCAGACATGACTCAGCGACTGAACAACAATAATCCTTGGTGTTCCAGGAAGTCAGGTGACAGAGTTTGGGACAGCATGGTGGGTACTCTCTGGGTTTCCCTTCACTTGTGTGTGTAGCATGGAGGAGTCAGTCAGATCCCCCAGATGGTAAAATGTCAGTTTCAGAACAGAGTCCCCAAGGGGTCAGGCTTGCCTGCAGCACAATTGCCCCCCCCCCAACACCCTGGCCTTTAGAGTCTTTAAATGTACTTTCTCAGTGTCCTGGAGGAGGCTGAGGCATGGATCCACATTATCACTCCCATTTTACAGAGGAAGAAACTGAGGCCAGAAGAAGTCAAGGGATTAGAAGCACAATAATTATGTGCTGGAGCTCAAACCTGCCAACTTCTCTGGCCCCCACATTTAGTGACATTTTCATTATACCCACAGTCCAGCAGTTCTCAAATCCTCCCATTTCAGAACCCCATTATCCTCTTAAAAATTAGTGAAGACCCCCAAGAGCTTTTGTAAGCTCCTTAAGGGCAGGGATCAGCTTTCTCAGTTACATGTGCCTACCCCGTCCCCACGGAATACACACACAGTAGGCAGTTAGTTCTTCAGAGAGGATGACTGGAAAACAGAAGGAAAGACAACCCCAGACCCAACCTGACTGTGGTTTACCTACCCCGCCATCACACCAGCTCACCCTCTGGGTGCCCCTGCCTGCCATGAGCACTGCCCTTCACGAATGTTCCACACTGATCAACAAACAGTCAGAGCCTGGAAGCAGGGAGGAGCTGCAGACAGTCAAATCAACATTATAGACCATGCAACATTTATAAGTACATACTGTATGCCAGGCACTGTTCTATCATTTTACATCGATGGTATTTAACCCTATTTCTCAGCTGGTATTATTTTTACAAATGAGGGAAACTGAGGCACAGAGAAGTTAAATTACCTCTGCACAGTTATAAAATGAGTAAATGTAGGATCTAGGTCTGCTCCAGACTCTGCCGGCTTAACCATTCCTCAGTGCTGCCTCTCAGAGTAGGAAAGAGTAATCTGGAAGGGGCTGCAACAAGACGGGGGCACCTAAAGGGAGATGATGAGGCCTTAGAGAGGGAAAAACAGCCCAGGAAGCAGCACCCAGTTCACACTCAGCCTTGCATCACATATAAATATATCCAAGTCCAGAGGTGTGCAAGTCATGTTTCACAACCAGCTCTGTGGAGTGGCAAAGGCTGATTTGTAAACACTTGCTCATTTCCATGGTGCAAACATTCTCCCACCATGGCTGATGTCAAGAGGCCCATGGTTTAAAATCACTTTACAAAATTCATGAATATTTAACCATGGGCTCTTACGAGCCTGCATGGTACAGCTCCAACACACCAGCATACAAGCCAGCCCTGCAGCGCTGACCTGGACCCTAGACACTCAGCAACACACAGGACACTACCTGAATGACTGGCATGAGATAGGCTATTAAGGGCATTACGGAGATGGTGGCACAGCACCTCAGAACACATAACAATTTTGTCAGGGCCACAGATCTATGAAGAAACCGAACAGGGACTCAAATCCAGGCCTCTAAACCTGCCCTGTCCAGGATGGCAGCCATGAATCACAGGTGATTATTGAGAGCTGGACATGGGGCTGGTCCAAACTGAGATATTGCTGCAAGTGTAAAGTAGCAATTTTGAAGACTTCGTAAGAGGAAAAAAGACTCTAAGATATCCCATTTATATATTTATATCGACTATATGTTGAAATGATAATTTGGGGTACGCTTGGTTAAATAAAATACATTTTTGAAATTGATTTTCTTTCTTCTCTAATGTAGTTCCTGGAAAATTTAAAGTTACAAATTTAGCTCACATTATATTTCTTAGTATGACTGCACTCTTGGTCTAGTACTCTCTGCGCAAAGCACCAGGCGTTTCCCATATTCCCTGCGTGTGCTCAGTTGCTCAGTTGTGTCTGACTCTTTGAGACCCCATGGACTGTAGCCCACCATGCTCCTCTGTCCTTGGAATTCTCCAGGCAAGAATACTGGAGGCGGTTGCCATTTCCTCCTCCCAGCGAATCTTCCCAACCCAGGGATCAAACCCCCGTCCCTTGTGTCTCCTGCACTGGCAAGAGGATTCTTTACCACTGCACCACCTGGGAAGCCTTCTCATGCCCAGAGATCCCCAAATCCTTATAAGTTCCTGTGTAAGCACAAGTGTGCATGCGCGTGCACACACACACACACACACACACACACACAATTCCACTTGCACAGGAGAACTCACACTCTCTGTCCCCACCCCAACACTCACCACTTACCCCGCAGAGCCACTCAAGGAAACAGGCTTGGGGCCACAAAGATACACAACCCCTGAGACCTGCCCACAGAGCAGCTGCCTGAGGACCTCCCCTCTCCCCCTCTGCTGGACTTGAGGGAAACTGCTATTCTAGGCCCTCTGCTGGGGGCGCCTCCCACCCACTGATCAGCGGTGCTCTGCCTGGCCGAGTAGTGGGCAAGTGGCAGGGAGCACCTTTACCTGTAGCGTCCGTCTCTTTGAGGGGTTCTTCTGAGAGAAGAAAGTTTGCCTCTGTGCTGAAATATCACCCCCTGTGAATGTGTGCAGCAGGGTGAGCCCTTGAGGATCAGCAGCAATGGCTGCTGTGTCCAAGATGAAGGTGGCTTCTATTCGGACCCGGCTTTTCCCAAGCTATTCTTCTTCTTGAAGTTTCTGGCTTGAATTTTCCCGATAGTAGGTGCCCATGACAGAGGTGACCATGTCAGAAGCCCACTGCTGCCTGCTTCACAGTGCATTTGCACATCTTTGTGTGCAAAGCAGGAAAATCAACACATTTTCTTTGAGGCTCCTCTCTACTTCACCCACCAGCACACTTGTTCAGCACGCTTCTTGCTGTGCTCTGGCCTCACCACACTCACTGCCTCACTAACTTTCAGGGCTATTTCCAAGTTCACAGTCGGTGCGCATCTCCAAAAGGTTTTATTCTTCTTCCCTTAAGCAGAAAAACAGCAGACCGTCTGGTTCAGGTGACATTAATCTGACAATCAGATGGCGGTAATTATCCAAATACAGCCTTCAGATTCCATAAACAGTCACTGAAACAGCCCCCACGGCGGCCCAGCAGGACCCGCCTTCCAGAGGTCTCGGCGGCCCCTGGCATTCGTCACAACAACCAGCAGGGTTTATAAAGGCGCCTCACGAAAAACAGGTAGGCTCTGGAGATGTAGCCTTCCTGCTCATAACTGCTTAATTAGATGGAATACTGCCTGCTGGATTCAAATCAGGTGAGATTCTGTACACACAGCTGACTACAAAAGGCTCTGGGCTGAGGGTGGGAAGGGCTATGACAGAAGATTCTAGAACCTGTCTCACTACAGGATGAAGCCTAGCTTAGGAGAAGGGAGGTGAGGCTCTTGTCCCTCACTGCCATCAACTGGTTTTGAGACCTGGACACATAGAGGTCCCTCTAGGCCTTGGTTCTGCTCTCAGTAAAAGAAGATGGTGGTGAGTTGGCCTTCCTCAGAATCCGCAGTATCAGGGCTGCATGCAGCAGAAAATGGCAGTTCAAATTCGTTTGTCATTTGTTGTCTCACACAAAGGGCAGAAGAGAAAGCACCTCAGGCAAGGGACAACCGGCAGCTCCATACCATTGGAGGTGCAGGTTCCTGCTCTGCAAGGTAGCTGTGGCCCCTCTGGACGAACATTCCCCACTCAGACTGTTCACAGGCGACAGCGCCTGTCTCCCTTTGCGGAGAGAAGGAAAGCTTCCCCAGAGGCTCCGCCCAGAGACGTCCCCTCACATCTCATTGGAGGAACTTGGTCGTGTGCCCACTCCTGAACCAATCATTGGTAAGGAACATAGGACTACTTAGCTAGGAACCAATCTGGGTTTAACTCTGAGTCACCTTCCTCTGAGTGATTGGAAGGGGAAGATAGCACCTACGAAGTACAGAGGTTCTGTTCGTAAGGGGAGAGATGGGGATTAGATCCGAAATGGGCAACCTGCAGTGTCTGCCATAGATACCACCTATATTTAAATGGCAAACAGAACAGATCCTGTCCCCTTCCCATCTGGCCTCCTTCCTCCATTTCTCCCTTCTTCCTTTTTATCCTTTTAATCTCTATTCCAGTTATAACTGGAGGGAATATAAACCAAATCAAACTGGCTTAAGACTTAAAAAAAATTACTGGCTTATGTAACTGAAAAGTTGAAGAGGAGATTGGCCCATCTTGGTCCAAGGATTTGAGTGGTATCATCAACGAGGGCTAGACTTTTCCATCTCTTCCTTGTCAGCTCTGAGCCAGCTTATTTCTCAGGCTAACTCTATTTATTAGCTGATGTGGCCTTTGGTGACTCAAAGCTTCCACAATCCCCAACTCAAGGCTCTGGAAAGACAATGTTCCAGTTAATAGTTACGGAATCACTCTTGAAGGTTAGTGACATAAAACAACTGTTTGTTATGCTTATGGAGTCTAGGGACCGTAGGGCATGGCAGGAATGGCTGTTCTCTGTTCCACAGTGTTTGGTGTCCAGCTGGTATCTTAGTCTGCTTGGATTGCCATAACAAAATATCATGGATTGGGTGACTTAAACAACAGAAATTTATTTTCTCACAGTCTGGAGCTGTAAGTCTAAAATCAAGGCACCAGCACAGTTATGTTCTGGTGTAGGTTTATTTCTGGATTGCAGACAACTGCCTTATTGCTATGTACTCACAGGTCTCTTAGTGAGTGCTTGTCACAGTTCTCTGGGGTCCCGTCTTGTAAGGGCACTAATCCCATCATGAGGCTGTCACCCCCATGACCTCATCTGACCCTAACAACCTCCCAAAGGTACCATCTCCAAATACCATCATGTTAGGGATTCACATATATTCACATATATAAAGAAAGCTGAGCGCCGAACAATTGATACTTTTTGAACTGTGGTGTTGGAGAAGACTCTTGAGAGTCCCTTGGACTGCAAGGAGATCAAAGCAGTCAATCCTAAAGGAATTCGGTCCTGAATATTCATTGGAAGGACTGATGCTTGAAGCTGAAGCTCCAGTACTTTGGCCACCTGATACGAAGAACTGACTCATTAGAAAAGACCCTGATGCTGGGAAAGATTGAAGGCAGAAGGAGAAGAAGGGGACAACAGAGGATGAGATGGTTGGATGGCATCACCAACTCGATGGGTATGAGTTTGAGCAAGCTCTGGGAGTTGATGATGGACAGGGAAGCCTGGTGAGCTGCGGTCCATGGAGTCAAAAAGAGTCAGACACGACTGAGTGACTGAACTGAACTGAGGGACTCACATATGAATCTGGAGGTACAACATACAGTCCATAATAGCCAGTGAGACTCAAGTGACTAGAGGTTGGTTTCATCTAAGTGCTTTTTCACTCCATGTCTGGCACAAGGGGTGTGATGACTCAAATGACTAAGGACTCATATTCCCTCCCTTCCTCTCCTCTCTTCTCTGGTCTGGAAGCTCAAGGCTCTAAGAGCAAATGTTTCAACAAAGACAGAAACCACATGATCTTTTAAGCTGAACCCTTAAATGTCAGCTGGTATTACTTACATCATATTCCATGCTCAAAGCAGTCACAATCCTGCCCAAATTCAAGGAGAAAGTCATGGGCTACAGTTTAAAGGCTGGAAATATCAAAGAATTGTGGTCATGATTTAAACAACCACAAGGGGTTCCTCTCTCTCCCAGAGTCCGTGGCAGAGGACACTGATGGGTCTTGCTGGTGTCCTAGGATCACCTCTGGACCAACTACCACCAGCACATGGATGTGGTGTCTGTCCTAAGTGGCCAGTCCTGTGTATAAGCTCCAACTTGTGTCATTTGATGGATGTATGACCTTGAAAAGAAAGGGCTCTGCTGAGGAGCACATGTAACCCAGCGGGAATGGCTACGGTCTATTATCCTTAAAATGATAAATGTACATAATCTTTTCCACCATTTCACGTTAGTAGAAATTGAGAAAGAAGGATAGCTAAAGGTAAATAACATGAAAATTGTGCCCACGCAGACCCCTGGTGAGGCCCTGGCTCCACCTCTGCTGCCCTTCCCTGCCTTTCTGCTCATCTGCACCCAAGCTGGCTTTCAAGGCACAACTCCAGCTCATTCTCTCTCCCGACACCACCCCTGATCACCCCAGGCCATGGCGGTTTCCTTCTTCCCTGAGCAAACGCACTGCACGTCATCGTCCATTCCTAATCTCTGCACTTGTCTTCTCCCTCCCGTCTCTCCCAGAGCCCACCTGCATCTCCACCCCCAGCAAGGATTCGCCCCTGAAGCAGGAGGAGTTTAAGGAATCCCAGGGATTTTGTACTGCCTGTTCCTCTGGTTGCCGCTTCAGTTCTGATGACTAGGTTCCTAACTTGTCTCCACAACAGTAATGACAGCCAGTATTTCCAGTCTCTGTCTACATGCTTTACATGTGTATTCCCATTTCATAGTAAAAACAATTCTAACATTTCCTTTAAATTTTACAGAGGCAGCAGGAGCACAGAGGAGGTAAGTAACCTGCCCCCTTTCAAAGGAGAGAACACAGATCTACCTCTTCATGTGGAAGTGGCAAACTCTTGGAAGACCGTGTTGCATCGACTTTTAGAAAATACAATCTCCCACACCATGCTCTCCTTCTTAAAAATTACCTTTTACTTTCAAATAATTGTGATGATTTGCAAAGACGGTACTGAAAATTCCTGTGTGCTCTTCCCCCAGGTCCCTCTGTTGTTAAATTACTGTCTTACATAGCTGTCAGTTATTTATCACGGCACATACAATCACTAGGTCTCCATGACATCCTCTGATCTGGGCAGCTTCTCTCTCTTTCCTTATCTTTCATGACCAAGTTACTTTGGAAGAGGACTGGGTCAGGCATACACACTCTCTCTCTTTTTTTAAGTCTTTATTGAATTTGTTACAATATTTCTCTGCTTTATATTTTAGTTTTCTGGTTGTGAGTCATGTGGGATTGTAGCTCGCCTGCCAGAAATCAAACCCACACCCCCTGCATTGGAAGGTGAAATCTTAACCACTGGACCAGCAGGGAAATCCCATACTCTCATTTTGATAAACACGCAAATCTCATGTCCTGCCTTAGTTCAGTCGCTCAGTCGTGTCTGACTCTTTGCGACCCCATGAATCGCAGCACGCCAGGCCTCCCTGTCCATCACAAACTCCCGGAGTTCACCTAGACTCAAGTCCATCGAGTCAGTGATGCCATCCAGCCATCTTATTCTCTGGCATCCCCTTCTCCTCTTGCCCCAATCCCTCCCAGCATCAGAGTCTTTTCCAATGAGTCAGCTCTTCGCATGAGGTGGCCCAAGTACTGGAGTTTCAGCTTCAGCATCATTCCTTCCAAAGAAATCCCAGGGCTGATCTCCTTCAGAATGGACTGGTTGGATCTCCTTGCAGTCCAAGGGACTCTCAAGAGTCTTCTCCAACACCACAGTTCAAAAGCATCAATTCTTCGGCGCTCAGCCTTCTTCACAGTCCAACTCTCACATCCATACATGACCACAGGAAAAACCATAGCCTTGACTAAATGGACCTTTGTTGGCAAAGTAATGTCTCTGCTTTTGAATATGCTATCTAGGTTGGTCATAACTTTCCTTCCAAGGAGTAAGCATCTTTTAATTTCATGGCTGCAGTCACTATCTGCAGTGATTTTGGAGCCCAAAAAAATAAAGTCTGACACTGTTTCCACTGTTTCCCCATCTATTTCCCATGAAGTGATGGGACCAGATGCCATGATCTTCGTTTTCTGAATGTTGAGCTTTAAGCCAACTTTTTCACTCTCCTCTTTCACTTTCATCAAGAGGCTTTTGAGTTCCTCTTCACTTTCTGCCATAAGGGTGGTGTCATCTGCATATCTGAGGTTATTGATATTTCTCCCGGCAATCTTGATTCCAGCTTGTGTTTCTTCCAGTCCAGCGTTTCTCATGATGTACTCTGCATATAAGTTAAATAAGCAGGGTGACAATATACAGCCTTGACCTACTCCTTTTCCTATTTGGAACCAGTCTGTTGTTTGATGTCTAGTTCTAACTGTTGCTTCCTGACCTGCATACAGATTTCTCAGGAGGCAGGTCAGGTGGTCTGGTATTCCCATCTCTTTCAGAATTTTCCACAGTTTATTGTGATCCACACAGTCAAAGGCTTTGGCATAGTCAATAAAACAGAAATAGATCCTGCCTTAAGGATGTATGAAATTTTTAAAGTAAATAAAATTCCATGATCACAAAGTCGCTATCATATTGCATATTTTCCCTACTGCACATGACCATATAGAGACTGTGATTTTGTCACCCCCGAGATCTGGGCCCTCTGTTTTATATGGAAAACTACGAAGTGCCTAATCGGAGCCTCACTTTCTACATTTTGATAATAAAGGGATGGGAGGGGGTGGGCCAGAGGATCTCCCAGCTCTGCCTCAGCCCTAAAATTGATCCTAGAAAATCAATTTTATGAACTTAAAATAGATTTTTCCCACCCTTAATCTTTAGTCAAGTTTCTACATTGATTTTAAGGTAACTAAACAATAGTAACTAAGTTTATTTTAAAGCCTGAGACCTAAATTGTCTGTCTCTGGACATTCTTCTCACTCTCCCTTTTCCCCACCAGACTCACGGCTTGGAGGGTGGGGTGAACCTCAGGGGTGATCATGCCTCAGCACTCAGCAGAG
The DNA here is from genome assembly GCF_019923935.1 of Bubalus bubalis. Lineage (NCBI taxonomy): Eukaryota > Metazoa > Chordata > Mammalia > Artiodactyla > Bovidae > Bubalus > Bubalus bubalis. Next base: position 53,790,534 of record NC_059177.1, read on the forward strand.
TGGCCAGCCTCGGTCAACACTCAGGACATGTGATGATAAATGAACCCACTTGCAGACAGATGGCTCCATTTGCCTTGTTGCTCTGTTTCTAAGTTCACTAACTTAAAAAAAATTTATTAATTTTGTTTAATTTTTGGTTGCACTAGGTAGCCCTCATTGCCGTGCGCCTGTTTTCTGCAGTTGCGGTGAGCAGCGGCTACTCTTTGCTGCATTGTTCAGGCTTCTCATTGTGGTGGCTTCTCCTGTTGGGGAACATGGGCTCTAGGGCACACAGAATCAGGAGCTGTGGCGTACAGGCTTAGTTGCGCCGCAGCATCTGGAATCTTCCTGGATCAGGGATCGAACCTGTGTTACTGCACTGGTAAGGCAGATTCTTTAATGCTGAGCCACCTAGGAAGTTCCTCCATCTACTTTAGAGCAAGACAATTAGGCCCAGCACTTGGAGGTGAGGCTTGCAGGCTCACTATAGCACCAGCTTTGATTCCAGTGGCCCACCCTACCCTGCCCTCCCTGAAACTGAAGGATGCCATTTGGAAGTCACTGGACAGCAAGAGACCACTCAGTTATTCTGGAAACCTAACCTTCCTCCTGTTCTGCATCCCCTGGCCAAATCACCTGTCAACCACACCCTGAGACTGCTGACCCTCCCTTGGCTGCCGGGCACGTGGGGACACCATACTTCTGAATTCTCCATCCTAGAGGAACGCGCGTTTCTGTCTCTCTCTTTTAGAGAGAGAAATCCATTTTCTTTCAAGTTGGATCCAACAGTTTAAGAACAAAAATCTATTGAACTTTTTTTTCCCCACTTTGGTCTCTTGGTAAGATGGATTTGGGTTTTGATTCTGTCAAAATGAGAAATTTGCCTTGTTCTGTAAGATCAGAGATTGAAAGGGCTTCTCTTTTCTTTCCCTTTCTTTCTTTTAAGCCCTCAAAGGCAGGGGCTGACAAGGAAGCCGCATCTGACTCAGAACTCCCCAGCACACACCTCAGCACAGCCAGCCAAGCTCCATCGCCCAGGAGCCCATTGCCGAGGCACTGGGTTTTGGCGGCACATCATACACAGCACCGAGGCTGTGCCACACATGTCCTCATCCGTGACGGGGCGCCTGTCAGATAAGAGAATGCCCCCTCTCGATGAAGCACTGCCGCTCCAAAGGTCTGCCTTGTCTAGTGACAGGAACCCGTGGAGATCCCGCCTCTACACTGCCTTCTGACCTGCAGCAGGTCACTGAGGCTCTCAGACCTGAGTCTCGGCTGGAAAATAAGGGGCTTAGACAGATGGGTCTTTTGTGACATAGTGGTCCTTGTCCCACTGATGCCAATGTGCTCAGAGTCCCATATTAACCCAATTCGGTTCACTCTGTAATAAAACATAAAGTGTTTCTCCCCAAGTTTAAGTAACATGAAGCTTTTCTTTATCCTGGTTTTTTATGTTGTTGTTGTTAGATTTGTGTGTGTGTGTGTGTGTGTGTGTAGCTACAAAAATGACAGTAGCTACAGGAGCTACAAAAATGACACCGTGCAGTTTAAATAGAGTGAATGTGGAAGTGAAAGAGCGTCTTAGAGGCAGGGACGTGAAAGATACATTTTCAAACACAGCAAAGGTGACTGATGGGTGAGTCGTTTGCTTACTGGTGTCTTCCCCTTTCTCTACTGCTGGGTTCTCTTTTGAGGAACCCTATTTTGCCTCTGGTGATACTCTGCAGGAACAATCAGTCAAGCTTCCCTGCCTACTGAGATGAGGATCCAACAAGTCTCCCAGGCGAGGCTGGTTAACTCTGCTTCCCAGGAAGATGGAGAGGGGACCCAGTGCCAAGCCCAGGGGCCAGTGGAAACGGCTCCCCTCAGGGCCTGGTTGCCCAAAGAGCGTCTCCATTCTTCCCTGCGGTCAAGATGCTCCTATCTTCCCGAGACCCAGATGTTCAGCTTTGTCTTCAACTTGCTGTCACCCCGTGTCCTTCCACTGAATCCCAACTTTCAAGTTAGTCAGAATCAATCTGTTGCTTGCAACCAAGAACCCTAAATCTAATGGACATTTGATTTCTCCTCTCCTCCTTTCCAGCCAGACATCCTGGAATGTGAAGTCAAGTGGGCCTTAGAAAGCATCACTACGAACAAAGCTAGTGGGGGTGATGGAATTCCAGGTGAGCTATTCCAAATCCTGAAAGATGATGCTGTGAAAGTGCTGCACTCAATATGCCAGCAAATTTGGAAAACTCAGCAGTGGCCACAGGACTGGAAAAGGTCAGTTTTCATTCCAATCCCAAAGAAAGGCAATGCCAAAGAATGCTCAAACTACCGCACAATTGCACTCATCTCACACGCTAGTAAATTAATGCTCAAAATTCTCCAAGCCAGGCTTCAGCAATATGTGAACCGTGAACTTCCTGATGTTCAAGCTGGTTTTAGAAAAGGCAGAGGAACCAGAGATCAAATTGCCAACATCCGCTGGATCATGGAAAAAGCAAGAGAGTTCCAGAAAAACATCTATTTCTGGTTTATTGACTATGCCAAAGCCTTTGACTGTGTGGATCACAATAAACTGTGGAAAATTCTGAAAGAGATGGGAATACCAGACCACCTGACCTGCCTCTTGAGAAATTTGTATGCAGGTCAGGAAGCAACAGTTAGAACTGGACATCAAACAACAGACTGGTTCCAAATAGGAAAAGAAGTATGTCAAGGCTGTATATTGTCACCCTGTTTTTTTAACTTATATGCAGAGTACATCAAGAGAAACACTGGACTGGAAGAAACACAAGGTGGAATCAAGATTGCCGGGAGAAATATCAATAACCTCAGATATGCAGATGACACCACCCTTATGGCAGAAAGTGAAGAGGAACTCAAAAGCCTCTTGATGAAAGTGAAAGAGGAGAGTGAAAAAGTTGGCTTAAAGCTCAACATTCAGAAAACGAAGATCATGGCATCTGGTCCCATCACTTCATGGGAAATAGATGGGGAAACAGTGTCAGACTTTATTTTTCTGGTCTCCAAAATCACTACAGATGGTGACTGCAACCATGAAATTAAAAGACGCTTACTCTTTGGAAGGAAAGTTATGACCAACCTAGATAGCATATTGAAAAGCAGAGACATTACTTTGTCAACAAAGGTCCGTCTAGTCAAGGCTATGGTTTTTCCTGTGGTCATGTATGGATGTGAGAGTTGGACTGTGAAGAAGGCTGAGTGCCGAAGAATTGATGCTTTTGAACTGTGGTGTTGGAGAAGACTCTTGAGAGTCCCTTGGACTGCAAGGAGATCCAACCAGTCCATTCTGAAGGAGATCAGCCCTGGGATTTCTTTGGAAGGACTGATGCCAAAGCTGAAACTCCAGTACTTTGGCCACCTCATGCGAAGAGTTGACTCATTGGAAAAGACTCTGATGCTGGGAGGGATTGGGGGCAGGAGGAGAAGGGGACGACAGAAGATGAGATGGCAGGATGGCATCACTGACTCGATGGACGTGAGTCTGAGTGAACTCCGGGAGTTGGTGATGGACAGGGAGGCCTGGGGTGCTGAGATTCGTGGGGTCGCAAAGAGTCGGACACGAGGCCTGGGGTGCTGAGATTCGTGGGGTCGCAAAGAGTCGGACACGACTGAGTGACTGATCTGATCTGATCTGATCTCCTCCTTTCAACGTCTCCTAAAAGCACAAAGAAAGAAGAAAAGAAGAAAACGACAAAGGACAGAAGGGAGATATCAATGTTTTTAAAATGTGTTTTAGCCACAGAGCCTTTTTTCTCTAATTAAATCTAATGTGGGGACTTCCCTGGCTAAGACTCCATGCTCCCAACGCAGGGGGTCTGGGTTCGATCCCTAGCTGGGAACTAGGATACCACAGCTAAAACCTGATATAGCCAAATAAATATAAAAAATCTAATGTGGATCACCCAAGACAGATGATAGCAGAGTTCCTTGTCCTCCTCCAACCTGTTCTGTCTCAGCTTCCCCAGATCCACTCCCTCAGAATCTAGAAATCTCAGCCACCGTTTCCTCTGTTAGTACCTGTGAGAAGTTAAGGTTCCTCGGGGAGAGGGGAACAAGGAGAGCGGGGGAACAGGAGCATTCATGGAACACTGCCCGTGCTCCGGGCACAGCGGGGAGCTTCAGACATGCTATTCTAGTTAATGCGACAAGCCTGTAAGGTGGGTTCTGCTGCATCACTTTCCAGAGGAGGAAACTCAGCGATCCAGCAACTGGCTGGAAGGCACACAGATGTAGGTGACAGAGCCGAGATGTGAACCCAGGCCTCTCCCGACGTAAGAGGGAGGCGGCCTCCCATTCAGCAATGTTATGGGGTATACGGCATGCCTCTCCCACTCCCTGCATGTCCGCACCACCAGCAACTCCTGCCCCCAGAGCCGCTGACTCACCCAAATCTTTTTATCAATGGAAGTAGTTGAATAAAATAAAATAAAACTCAATAAAGAGTTGAACACAAGAACAATGATTATATGGAAGGAGTACAGTTTAAAGATTAAGATACAGGGTCTGGATCAGATGGCCAGTTGGGTGAATCCCAACTTTGCTGTTTACCAGCTGTGTGACTTCAGCAAGTCACAGGATCTCTCTGCGCCTCATTTTCCTCACGTGGAAAATAGGAGAGGATAATATTTCCTATCATGATAGGTAGGATAATGGCCTCAAAGATGTCTACATCCTAATTCCCTAATCCTTGAACCTGTGAATATGTTACATCGTATAAGGAAGGAGAAGTAAGGCTGCTGATCAGCTGGACTTTACAGAGATTATTCTGGATGACCTGGGCGAGGCCATCATCATCACAAGGGTCCTTACGTGCGGAGGCAAGAGAATCAGTGTCACAGGAATGAGATGTGAGAAAGACTTGACCAACATTGCTGGCTTTGAAGATGCAAGGGGACCAGGACTAAGGAGTGTAGGCAGCTTCCAGAAGCTGGAAAAGGCAAGAGAATGACTTCTCCTGAGAGCCTCCAGCAAGGAATGCGGTTCTGGGCACATCTTGATTAGGCCCAGTGTGACCCATTTCAGGCTTCTGACCTATGGAACTATAAGAAGATAAATGTGTTAAGACAGTAAATTTATGTTAATTTGTCACAGCGGCAAGAGAAAGCTAATACACGCCACTGAGAGGGTTGGGACGGTTATTGGCGATGCTGCTGGATGCGTAGGAGGAACGCAGGGAAGCTGGTTTCCTCATTGGCTGGTGTGCAGAGCTGGGAGTTGTTGAGAGTGGTGGTGAGCTGTGCCCTGTTTCTTCTTCTTTCTAAAATATTTATTTATTTGGCCACGCCAGGTCTTAGTTGCAGCCTGGGGGGTCTTTTAGTTGAGGTATGCTAATTCTTAGTTGTGGCATGTGAAATCTAGTTCCCTGACCAGGGATCGAACCCAGGCCGCCTGCATTGGGAGCACAGAGTCTTAGCCACTGAGCCACCAGGGAAGTCCCCAGTGTGCCCCGTTTCTTCTGATCATCCCTGTCCACTCGTCCATCACTGTACCTTCACGCCTTAATTAGGCTGGAATGTTTCTTCACACTGACACAGCTGATGATTCCCTTCATCGTGCTGACTTCCAAATTGCCCTTGAAGTAGCTTGTGTGATGTGAGCCTTCTGATTAGCATCTTTCTGAGCTCCAAAATGAAGTAATCAGAGCGGAGGACAGACTTTACCCTGTGCCCTGGGATGGAGGCGAGGGCAGGGGATCTCTCCATTGCAATTTTCTAATAAGACTTGAAGAGCTTTTGAAGAGCTGGCTCGTCTCACTCTGCAGGCCTGTGGTCATCCTCCCCACTTCCCCTCCCTTTTGAAACACAAGTTCTCAGACTTACCCTTCCAGGTTCCGAATGCAGCTGCCTTTGGTCCCTCCTTCACCCAGGTCGCTCCTCTTCTGAGACTGTACTTTGTTCTAGAGATTAGGAAAGTGATTATCACCCAGCTGTCAGTCACAGCCAGCCTGCCCCTGAAATCTAGATCGCCTTGACTCAGACTCCCCCAATGCATGACCTATGGAGCCCAAAGCCCCCTCAAAGATTTCTGAGGATTCTCAAGCAACGCCTGACTCTCCTGTGGCCTTGTCTTCCCAGCAGAAGATTTATAAGAAAGCTAATGAAGCTTAAATTCTGGGGGTGCTCCTGTGTGGGATCCACTAGCAAAGTGTTCACATGGTCATATGCTTTGGTAAAATTCACAAAAGTTTGATATTTTTATTTTATTTTTCTTTAAGGGCATCTCACCAAACTGTATGAGCTTCAGATTCCATGAAATGTGGATATGATCCTGCACCTAGCCAAGGTATTCCTGGGTGTGGTAGACCTCTCTACCATGTGTGTGTGTGTGTGTGTATGTTTGGGAGTGATGTTGGTGGGGATGGGAAGAAAGAGGTTACAACTAGCCACACTAGGCGTCCGCATTCTTAGATGTTTCCTTAGGCCACCAGCAGAGCCCATCTGCTTCTACTTCTTTTACCCCAAAGGACCCATCCTCTGGTTAGCTCTGCCTCATTTCTTTTTCCTTCTTCTTCCGAGGAGCACAATAAATTTCTTTTACTGTCTCATCTTTAACCATTACTTTTGACTTTTCACCTTGTAACTTCCCTGCTCTGCCCTCAAACGTTGATCATGCTATTTACCCAGGCTGGCTCTCCTAAGAGGACTTAGAAAACCTGCGGTTAAGAGAGTATATTTTTTTACAGCACAACATGGTTATCACAGAAAAGTACTGGGCTTTTCTTTTCTAGGGCTTGGGGTGAGAATACCCAAGGGCTTGGAGGATAGCACTGTCATGGAGCAGTAGGGGGAAGGTACAAGCAGGGGTAATTGGGAAAAGCAGGGTTGGCCAAAAGCTTTAGTTTTTGTGTTGTTGTTTTTTTTTTTAAAGTTAGCTGAGTTGCTGGTCCTAGACCTTTTTTTCCCCACCTTTTGGAAAGCCTCAGGACTTACAGCCTGCTGAATAACATTAAGGTAAAGGGACCACTCCTTCCTTTGTGCCTCACTGGACCCTAACAGCTGCTCGTGGTGGCTCTTTTAACATGTTATTGCATGTTTTTGTCTATGCATTTGTCTCTGCCTTCATGATCGTAAATCCTTGATGCCAGGAAAATATGTTAGTCTTTCTGCTTCTCCCCATTTTGCATAGGACCTGGCATATTTCCTGAAATTTTATTACTTATGAAATAGTGATAATATTAGCAGTTATCCTATTGAGTAATCATATAGATTGAATGAGGATATCATCTAAAGTTCTTAGTATAAAGTTTGTCATGGTGTAAATACTCAAAAGGTATCCCTTGTTAATATTATTGAATGAAGGAATGAATGAGATACTTTGGTTTAATTAATCAGCACAAGCTTTTACATAGGCTTGAAATTTCTTTTGCATCTTTTTTCTTGTATATAGAACTAAAAGAAATGGCATGGTAAAAGAAAAGGAAGGTAATAAAATGGAGATCACAACTGTTTAATTATACCTATTAACAGAAATATGCAGGTCAGGAAGCGACAGTTAGAACTGGACATCAAACAACAGGCTGGTTCCAAATAGGAAAAGGAGTATGTCAAGGCTGTATATTGTCACCCTGCTTATTTAACTTATATGCAGAGTACATCATGAGAAACGCTGGGCTGGAAGAAGCACAAGCTGGAATCAAGATTGTCAGGAGAAATATCAATAACCTCAGATATGCAGATGACACCACCCTTATGGCAGAAAGTGAAGAGGAACTCAAAAGCCTCTTGATGAAAGTGAAAGAGGAGAGTGAAAAAGTTGGCTTAAAGCTCAACATTCAGAAAGCTAAGATCATGGTATCTGGTCCCATCACTTCATGGGAATAGATGGCAAACAGTGGAAACAGTGTCAGACTTTATTTTTCTGGGCTCCAAAATCACTACAGATGGTGATTGCAGCCATGAAACTAAAAGACGCTTACTCCTTGGAAGCAAAGTTATGACCAACCTAGATAGCATATTCAAAAGCAGAGACATTACTTTGCCAACAAAGGTTCGTCTAGTCAAGGCTATGGTTTTTCCAGTGGTCATGTATGGATATGAGAGTTGGACTGGGAAGAAAGCCGAGCGCCGAAGAATTGATGCTTTTGAACTGTGGTGTTGGAGAAGACTCTTGAGAGTCCCTTGGACTGCAAGGAGATCCAACCAGTCCATCCTAAAGGAGATCAGTCCTGGGTGTTCTTTGGAAGGACTGATGCTAAAGCTGAAACTCCAATACTTTGGCCACCTCATGTGAAGAGTTGACTCATTGGAAAAGACCCTGATGCTGGGAGGGATTGGGGGCAGGAGGAGAAGAGGATGACAGAGGATGAGATGGCTGGATGGCATCACCGTCATGGACATGAGTTTGGGTAAACTCCGGGAGTTTGTGATGGACAGGGAGGCCTGGCGTGCTGTGATTCATGGGGTCGCAAAGAGTCGGACACGACTGAGCGACTGAAAACTGAGCTGATTAACAGAAATACAATTTTTTCCTGTTAAATTTCCAGGGGAATGACCGTAGTTGAGTGCAGCGCCACCTATCGGCCGGAGGAATGCATGCATGCAAGGTGAATATCGCCTTCTTTTTTTCTTAAGAATTACAGTCCGCCTTCCACGTCTGCAGATTCAACCAATCGGGGGTAGAAAATATTTTTTATTTTGTTTTATTTAAATTTTGGCCACATGGCATGCGGGGTCCTAGTTCCCCGGCTAGGAATTGAACCTAAGACCCCTGCAGTGGGAGCAGGGAGTCCCAACCACTCAACTGCCAAAGAAGTTCCCTAAAATATATATGTTTTTAAAAAGATCCCAGAAAGTTCCAAAAAGCATAACTTGAATTTGATGTGCACTGGCAACTATATTACACAGCATTCATATTGTATTTATATCTGTTTACATAGCACTTACATTGAATTATGCATTATAAGTGATCTAGAGATGATCTCTAAGGAGATGAAACCAGTCAATCCTAAAGGAAATCAACCCTGAATATTCACTGGAAAGAGTGATGCTGAAGTTGAAGCTCCAATACTTTGGCCACCTGATGGGAAAAGCCAACTCACTGGAAAAGATTCCATGCTGGGAAAGACTGAGAGCAGGAGGAGAAGAGGGTGACAGAGGATGAGATGGTTGTATGGCATCACCGACTCCATGGACATGAGTTTGAGAAAACTCCAGGAGATGGTGAAGGACAGGGAAGCCTGGCGTGCTGCAGACAATGGGATCACAAAGAGTCGGACATGACTGAGCAACTGAACAACAGTACAGACCTTGCAGAAATGAATAACAAGACACTAGACGATTGAAATCATCCAGTCCACCTCTTCAAAGGAATCTTTTTCTGCAGCATGAAGAGCCTGTAGTGTCTCATTCCACCCTCCAATCAGGGGAGAAAAGGGGATAAAGGGCAGACAAAGTCAGAAGCACCACGAGACAACCAGAGAGAAGGTGAGGAGACAGGGAACCAAACAAGTAACATCTCAGTGAAGTGTGGAGGCCCCCTGCAGATCTGCGCTCCCGTCTTCCCTTCTGTGCATAGATGGGGTGAATTCAGAGCTCCCTCGCACAGCCTTGGTCCCACAGAGCAACTAGAAAGGACTGACAGAAACTGTCGACCAACTTGCTTGAGGGTTGGGAGGGAAAAATCGTTTGAAGGGCGCTTTTCAGATACAGATCACCTCCAAAATGCAGCACTGGAGTGAGCGCACGTTATCAGAAAAGCCGCCTACAAGAAAATAAAGAGATTTCCAGGCTGACAATTTTAGATAAGAATTGATCTTTGACTTTACAAGCAGTTGCAAATTCTGCTCAAATCAAAAGGCCAGCTGATTGCCTGTGAAAACCTATATTTTAGTTGGAGAAAAAGGAATTTTAAAAAGTCTTGATTTAAAAAAAAATTCACACTAAGAAGGCAACATATTTAGTCCTAGCTTACAATGAATTCCTTTTGGTTCCAAAGCATCCTAATTATCTAGAATGTATGAGGACTTTTAAGACCCATCTATACTATCCCAATTATCAAGATGTATCGGCTGTGAAAAGGGTTACATAGGAATAGTCAGTCTGCTTGTATACACTCTGCCTGGAAAATGACTTATGGTTCCATTATATCAAAATTATATTGGCTGCTTTGGAAAAGTGCCACATCACATACCTTAACACTAGAGCTAGAAATGCCTTCCTGGGTCTTAGGTCTGGGCTTCCCCGGTAGCTCCACTGGTAAAGAATCTGCCTGCAATGCAGGAGACCCCAGTTCAATTCCTGGGTCGGGAAGATCCCCTGGAGAAGGGATAGGCTACCTACTCCAGTATTCTTGGGCTTCCCTGGTGGCTCAGATGGTAAAGAATCCACCTGCAATGTGGGAGACCTGGGGTCTTAGGTCTCTGCCTTATTCCTCTGCCTCCTGGAAGCTCTCTGACATCTAAAGCCCATGACTGTTTAAGTCTGTTCTGGAAGGCCCCCAGGAGTCAAGATTTCACAGTCTCTGGTTTTTAGTACCCAATCACTATTCCAACCATGATGTTCTTGCCAGAGAACTTGACTTTCTCCAGCTGCAGCTTAAGCACAGGTCCAGGGAAAGCAGTAATGAACAATCAACGTGGTGTTAAGCACACACTTCCCCCAGGGTTGAGGCCTCTCTGGCATGCTTGTGATTCTCTGCCTCTCGCTTCTTCTCTTCTCCCCCTGCCCTGTGTACCCCAAGACTGGGTCTGAGGACAGCAGCACCAGGGGTTCCCTTGCCTTCTGGGTTCTGGATGGAGTGGCCGATGTGAGGCGCTGGCAGAGACCGGCACTGGGGAGGAGAGATGAGAGGTCCTCCCTATTGGCCCTGCTCTGGCCCTGGCCGTGGCCCCTTTTCAGCCCCTTCTTCACCTTTCCCTTCGTCAGCTCCTCTCCCCCCTTTTCAGGTCCAGTGGTAACAGCAGCCCCCACACGAACACGTTGTAAATGGTTTCCATATAAAGTCAACTTTATCATCATCCAGCCCCTTCCTTTTTCTCTAACAGCTACATCCAAGATATTAGGAAATCCCATCAGCTTGTCTTTGAAAATGTACCTAGGAGCCAGCCTCTAGACTGCCAGCAGCCTCTAAACCGGCTTTCCTGCATCCATCTCTGCCCCTGCCCCCTTTAAACCGGCTTTCCTGCATCCATCTCTGCCCCTGCCCCCCGAGTCTGTTCGCCACTCAGCAGCCAGAGTGATTCTTTAACACAGACGCAGGATCCCTCCCCAGGGCTTTTGCTCTTCCTGATGCCCCCGCTGGGCTCCCTCCACTTGTCCAGATTTCTTCTTTACTTTCTCCATAGCAGCTCCCTCCCACCCTATGCTGCACTCTGCCTGTTGCTGCTTCTGTGCACTGGAATGTTCGTCACTACTGTGTTCCCAAGCAGTGCCTGGCACACAGTGGATACTCAGCAAACGTGAAAGAATGAATGGATGCATCTTCTTCCTGCTGCTTTGGCATAGTTCTTTTTGTCCAGAATCAGGACCTGGTGGGTGCATTTGGATCACTACCTGTGTGGTGGAAGTGTGAGTACAGGGCTCACGTGAGCTCCTAATGAAAGTGGGGGCCGGTGGTAGTGAAGGCCCAAAGGATAGTTCAGATTTTAAACATTTTTTTATTTTTCGGCAATGCCATAACAGCATGGGGGAATCTCAGTTTCCACAACAGGAATTGAAACCCTGTCCCCTGCATTGGGAGCTTGGACTATTAACCACCGGACTGACAGTGAAGTCCCTCCATTTTTAAATGGATATGGAAAAATTAGACTTGGAATTTCAGAGTCTCAAAAACAAAAGAAGCTAGGGCTGAAATATACTTAATGTTCACATTATTACACAATCGTTATTCTGCAAGTCTCATTCTAGAAATGTGGTATCCTTATAATTTCCTACTTCCTGTAACAATACCAGAGCTTTGATGCAACAGCTGCTTACTGCCTGCCCCCAACACACACACGGATGGTGAGGATGCAGGGCAAAGTGGGAAGCAGTGGGAGGAGGAGAGCAGGAGAGGGGCGTCCCGGGGGCCCTCAGGCTTTCACAGTCAGACAGGTGGGCTGGGAGGCTGGGAGGAAGCCGCTGGCCAGTGCGGAGTTTTGCGGAAGAGGGAAGGCGGTGGGCTGGGCCTTGCAGATGAGAGTGTGTGTGCCCCGTGGGAGGGTACTTTTGTCCTAAGTCAAAGCGAGAAGTGGGACATGAGTGGTGTGCAGACCACCTGCCCTTGAACAGGGGGGCGTGTGGGGAGGTGAAGAGACAGGTTGAGACAGGTTAAGGAAGGGCTTCCCTGCTGGGTAGGAGTCTGCCTTCAGCCTTGGCGTCCTGAGCCTCACCCCTCTTCACCCAGCGTGTGGATGGGGCCCTGGCTGAGGGCTGGTGCTGGTCTGGTTGCCATGGATACAGCAGTGCGCAGGCACCTCCCTCTCCACCCTCACCTCTCCTTGGAGCCCTTGTGAGCTTTCAGTGTGGACTGGTGAGCCCGGGCACCTAGGCTCTGAGACTAATGAAGACAGAGCCCGCCTACCACCTCTCTGGTTCCCTGACTTAGTAACCCTTTGCCTGAACAAAATGACACTGAATGAGCCTGAAGGATTTAAATTATTAGCTCGCTTTCAGGCCAAAGGGAGCTTCAGGTGTCACACAGGTAGACGCCATCCCCCAGGACCAAGCGAGCCATTTGTGAATCTGGGTTTGAATCCAGACTCTGCCACTCAGTGGCGGCGTGGCCCCAATGTGGCTGAGGCATGGTCTTGGCTTCTCCTAGGCTCATTTCCATGTCTAGAGAAATCCTAGACCCTGCCTCGTGCTGTGAGCATTCTGTGAGAGAGCACACAGGAAAGTCTCGGCCTGGTGCCTGCCCTGCCCATGCCTGGGGGCTGTGGACAGGCCTCTAGCAGGAGACGCTGACATCTCTCTGACGAGAGGGACACAGCCCAGTCCCCAGCCCGGAGGGGGCCGGGCTCAGTTTCCAGCAGACACGCGTCGATGCCGTTGGCCTAGTTCTCCACAGCAGAAGCACACCTCTAGACCTCTCACCTTGGTCTGCTGCTTTCATTGTGCAAAGTGTTCCCGCATCTCCCATTTCCTCTCAGCCGCTCAGGCAGGCAGATGAAGGAGTGGGGGGAGCCCAGCGGTGGCAGCCCAGCCCAGCCCGGGTGTCACTTGGCGGTGAGCTCCGAGGGCGCGTGGCCCTGGCCAAGGCTGGCAGTGTGGCGTCAGCTTCCCTGAGCATCCTTGTCACTCAGCGCGGGCTCCCAAGAGCCCCGCCTGCTGGAGACCGTGACCAGGAGTCTCAGCCTCCTCTGGTCCTCCTGGGGCTGGAGTTGGGCCCTAATTCTTTCCTGGGCTCTCCTCCCCCATAACTATCTTCCAGAGGAGAGGGCAGGCAGCACAGAGGCTCCTCTCTCTGGGTCTCCTGCTGTCTGGGCACCATGGCAACAAATGCACCTTCTGCAAACAGGGCTCTTTCACCGCCTGATTCTGAGCGGCACTGCTGCCCCCGCCCTGGGCGGGTGGACCCCACGAGGCACCACAACTGTTTAGAGCAAACCGTCCCTTCAGGTGCCGAAAACTGGGCTGCCGGTCACTTTCAGGGTCACCCTGACAGCAGGTCCTGCTGCCTGCAGGACGCCCCGTGGAGGTCTTTCCACAAATTCCCTAGTTGTGCAGGTGTGTTAAGTTGCTTCAGTTGTATCTGACTCTTTGCAACCCCATGCCCGCCAGGTTCCTCTATTCATGGGATTCTCCACCTGGGAAGCCCAGTGATCCTAGGCAGGTTGTTTTTAATAACTCTGCACCTCAATTTCCCCATCTGTAGAGTGGAAGAGATAAAAGTAGCTTTCTTTCTGGTATTGGAGAGGATTAAATGATGTATTATCAGTAGAGGGACTCCCCGGTGGCGCCAGTGGTAAAGAATCCACCTGCCAATGCATGAGACACAGGAGACTTGGGTTCAATCCCTGGATGGGGAAGTTCCCCTGGAGAAGGAAGAAATGGCTACCTACTGCAGTATTCTTCCCTGGAAAATTTCATGGACAGAGGAGCCTAGTGGGCTACAGTCTGCGGTCACAAAAGAGTCAGACACCACTGAGCACACACCCGTAGATATTCTTGCTAGAGTGTGGAAATTTGGTCCCAGTACACAACAAATGCTTCATAGTTATTGACTGCAGGGTTTAATAATTGTGGTGTGCTAAAGTAAAATCAACCCTGAATATTCATTGGAAGGACTGATGCTGAAGCTCCAATACTTTGGCTATCTGATGTGAAGAACTGACTCATTGGAAAAGACCATTGGGAAGATTGAAGGCAGGAGGAGAAGGGGATGACAAAGGATGAGATGGTTGGATGGCATCATCGACTCAATGGACACGAGTTTGAGCAAGCTCTGGGAGTTGGTGATAGACAAGGAAGCCTGGCATGCTGCAGTCCACGGGGTTGCAAAGAGTGACACAACTGAGTGACTCGACAACAACAAAGTTAAAAAAAAGGAAAAACCAGAATATTTTGTGTAAGCTATTACTCTGTGTATGCCCAGCAAAACAGCTGGAAGCAGATACTCAAAAATGCCAATCATGGTTATCTGTGGCTGGTGGGCTTGTGGATGACTTCTGGTTTCTTTCAGATATTTTTCTATAATTTCCAACTTTTCCAGAATGAACTTATATAAAATGACTTTTGAAATTAGATATTCCCTTAGATAGCCACAAGGGAAACCCAAGAATACTGGAGTGGGTAGCCTATCCCTTCTCCAGCAGATCTTCCTGACCCAGGAACCAAATGGGGTCTCCTGCATTGCACACGGATTCTTTACCAACTGAACTATCAGGGAAGCCCGGATATTCCAAAAACTTGTTTGAAAACCACCTGGGATCTCTAGTGACTTCTCTAGAGTCACTCCTCTAGAAAACCACCTTTTACCAAATATGATTTTGGAATCTAAGGAGATACCCTGCTGTTTCCAGTTACCTGGGAATAGAAGGAAACTTGTCAAGGCATTTCAGCTGGAGTTGTGGAAGCTACGTTTCCACAGTGTCTTGCTTGTACACCCAACTAGGAAATGAGACATCTTGCGTTTTGAGTGAGTCTCCCCCGTTAATCACGGGGCTACTCCCAGCCTATCTCACAGAGTGACCGGTGTAATTACAGCCTCCGTCTGCAAGGGTGATGCCTGCAGTCAAGAGCAGTGTGTGTGAAGCCGGCCAGCGTCTTCCTGGAGCTTGTGGTAATATGATTGCTTCCCTCAGCCTTGGAAGCCAAAGGCGAGAAGGTCTGGGTGGTCTCCAGATTTCAGGAGGAGACGGAAGTCTCCTGAGACAGCTCCTCTGACAAAGTCTCCTTTGACAGCTCCTGAGAGGATCTTCCCAGACTCTCCCATATGTGAGTAAACGTGGGGTTGGCCAGAATATCAGAGAAGGATTTCCGCAGTCTAGGAATTTCCTTAAGGACAGATTACTCAGGTCTGACAAGTGATTTACCAGCCAGGCTCTGCATCTTTTTTGCAATTGAAAGCAGTCTGTATCCATCAAAAGGTTATGAGAAGTACACAGAAGTACATTCACACACTTCACTCCAACTTGTGCAAATTCTAGAGCCTGAAGGAATGGGTGGAAAGACAACTGACAAAACACGTCCTTTCCCAGGCCCTGGGTCACCTGCCCTGTCTGTTCCCTGTCCTCTTTAGTAACTGTGGGCTCCCTATGGGTCTTTGGGCAGCACCAGGAACTGATCTGGTCTGAGAGTCATAGGTAACTGCATTCTCCTCCCTCGTGGTATCCACAGTGTTAAGGAAACATGACTTCAGCACAGCTCAGAGAAGAAAACTTTTACAGTAGTTTATACAAGTTAATAGGATTCCCAGGTGGCTCAGTGGTAAAGAATGGCCTGCCAATGCAGGGGATGCAGGTCAGGAAGGTCCCCAGGAGGAGAAAATGGCAACCCCCTCCAGTGTTCTTGCCTGGGAAATCCCAAGGACCGAGGAGACTGGTGGGTTACAGTCCATGGGGTTGCAAAGAGTTGGATACAACATAGCAGTTGAGCATGCATGCATGCAATACAAATTATGCCCCTGCCTATAAATAATCACATAAAACCAAAACACTGAAACCTCCAGCCAGCCCTCTCCCATCACCATAGCTAATCCTCGTCCCCCAGTAAAAAGGGTGGTTGTCAAGACAGAGAGAATGAGCAACTGGATGGTTCTAACTGAGGGTTTTCTCAGCCCTCTGATTTACCTGTGGTTTCTGAGATTGTGAGGCATATAACAGGCAACGGGTAGCCCTATAACTGTCCCCAGTGGATCCTGCTGCCAGCAATGACCTTTAAATCCTTCCTCGTCCTCCCCTCCCCCAGCACCCGACCTCAAAATAGGACAAGCATCAAAGAAAACTGCTTGAACCATGTGAGGCAAACAGGAGAGAGATGGAGCCTTGGAAGGAAATCTACCCTATCGCATTCCGATTCCAGAGAAGAAAAGAAAAAGCCTGAAAAGGGTGAGAGGATGAAGGAACTCTACCACCGAAGATGCCCCTAGCCCCAGGACAAAGAAAAACAGGATATTCAAAGAAAGGATCGGCCATCTTAAATGCTCACCACAGAGCAGCGGCTACTGCCTCTGGGAGGTGGCAGTGTGTTGACAGAGCCCCTGGGCCGTTGCTGGTGGGCGCCTGGCAGTCAGGAGGGGAACAGAGCGAGAGGGTGTGACTGTTTCTCAGTGCCTCCTGCCAGTGACAACCTGCAGGGTTGCTGCTTCGCTTATGCCTCATGTGTCCTGCAGAACTTCAGCTGTGGCCAACTCAGACCCACACCAGGAAGGCGATCTTGGAAAACAGAGCTCCTGGAGTAAACAAGTTGACAATAGAACAATCCAGTACAGGTTGCCAACCCAAATGGGGCTCAGCCCACTGAGGATGTCAGCTCTCTGAAAGGAATGCAGGCTGTTGGAAAATGGAAAAGTGAGATCAGAGAGAGAACCAGAGGCCAAGGCAGGCTTGAAGCCCTCCGCCCCTGCAGCTGCGTTTCTAGGATAGCTTACCCTGATTTTCATATGGGAGTCGTCTCTTTTTAAGTCCAGGCTGTGCTCGGCCGCTCAGATTATAAACTCATAGTCCCCAGGGCCAGGCATGCAGTAAGTCATCTACAGCGGTTGCTGTTGTTTAGTTGCTAAGTCTTGTCCAACCCTTTGTGACCCCGTGGGCTGTAGCCCACCAGGCTCCTCTGTCCATGGGATTTCCCAGGCAAGAATCCTGGAGTGGGTTGCCATTTCCTTCTCCAGGAGATTTTCCCAGCCCAGGCATTGAACCTGCATCTCCTGCACTGGAGGTGGATTCTCTATCACTGAGCCACCAGGGAAGCCCCATCTACAGTGGTAGCCATTATTAAACTATCACACTTACTAGGTTTATTTTGTGTCCCACTATTGGAGAGGGCTGGATGAAGCACAGACATACGGACAAACGGTTTATAAGGGTCCTCTGGCATGGTTCAGACTTTATGTAAAGATCAGAAACTCCAAAGAATTTGAGCCAAAGCATACATTTCCTGATGTATGGATTTTCTTACCCAGAGCAATGACCCATCAGAGGATCAAGAAGCTAAGGGGTTTATCTTTGGGACAGATTTCTCCATGTTCTGTTGGTGACTGTTTAACTGTAGTTGACATAAGAAGAGAAAAAGCAGGTGTCAGCTAATGTGTGGGTGTTTTCTTACACAAGCATTGTTACATGTTTACGTTCCTGAAAAAAGGAAGTAAAAGTCATATTAGCCATGTTTGGGATGCAGAGGACAAATGCTTGTTTATTTTTAAAAGGTGCAATGGATTAAAATAACTTATCCCTGGTCAGCATGACTTGGATGGAGGCACGTTCTGAATTGTACTATAATTAAATCTGTATCTAAGTGAGATAAAGCAGTTGAGACACAAATCTGACTTCCGTGCCTCAGGCTGGGTCATAGGAAACAGCTATTAAAAACATTGCATTTTACATTAAAAAAAGAATGAAATAATGCCCTTTGCAGCAACATGGATGAACCCAGAGATTATCGTTTAAGTGAAAGCAGAAAGAGAAAGGCAAATACCATATGATATCATTTATATGTGGAATCCAAAATATGGCACAGATGGAACTTATCTACGAAAAAGACTCACAGACGTAGAGGAGAGACTTGTGGTTGCCAAGGAAGGTGGGGGGAGGGAGGAGAGGGATTAGGAGTTTGGGATTAGCAGATGCAAACTATTATATAAATAGGATGGATAAACACCAGGGCAGAACTGTATTCAATACCCCGTGGTAAACTGTAACGAAAAGAATATGAAGAAGGATGTGTGTATATGTTACCTGAAGCACGTCGCTGTGCAGCAGAAATGAACACGGCATTGTAAATCACCTATACTTGAACAAATAAAGTTTTAAAAAATCTGGCATTGTACAATTCAACAATAAAAAGACAAACAACACAATACAAAAATAGGCAAAAGGTCTGAACAAACACTTCGCCAATGAAGACACAAAAATGGCCAATAAGCACATGGAAAGATGCTCAGCATTATGAGTCATCAGGGAAATGCAAAGTAAAAGTGCAGCAATGCACGACAATGCAACTATCAGAATGACTAAAACACAGCAAATAACAACAAAAACAATAGGACAATAGGAAGTGCTGAGAAGGATGTGGAACAACTGGAACTCTCACATACAGCTGATAGGAATGCACAGTGGTGCAGCCACTCTGGGAAACAGCAGGGCCGTTTCTTTCCAAGGTAAACTTACTATGTGATTCTGCCATTCCACTCCTAGATATTTACCTATGAGAAATGAAAACGCATGCCCACACAAAGATGCGTGTGTGTGAAAGTTCATAGGAGCTTTATATATCGTAATCATCCCAAAGTGGAAGCAACCAATGGTGGTGGTGGTGGTGGTTTAGTCACTAAGTCATGTCCAACTCTTTGTGACCCCACGGGCTGTAACCCGTCAGGCTCCTCTGTCCACGGGATTTCCCAGGCCAGAATACTGGAGTGGGTTCCCATTTCCTTCTCCAGGGGATCTTCATGAACCAGGGATCAAACCTCGGTCTCCAGCATTGGCAGGTGGATTCTTTACCACTGAGCCACCAGAAGCCCCCAGTCAACAGCGGATGGATAAACAAATTGTAGAATGGGCACACAATGGCATACTACTCAGCGATAAAAAGGAACAGAATAGCAAACAGATGAATCTCAAAAAACGTTATGCTTGGAAAAACTCAAATGAACTTTTTGGCCAACCCAATATGATATGAGAAGATTTATGGGAAATTTTAGAGAGGAGTACACTATAATGGCAGAGAGCAGACAAGTGGTTGCGTAGGGCTGGTGGAAGGGAGCAACTGCACAGGGGCAGGAGGGATTTCTTAGGGTGAGGGAATGGTTCTGGTCTGTGTTGTAATGATAGCTACTTGTCTGTATACAGTCACTCAGTCTTCAAAGTGTACGCTTCAAATGGGTGAACTTTACTATATGCAAAGGATATATTGATGCAGATGTAAGCACTGAGTTCTGATGGGACAGCCTCGGGGAGAGGCAGCAGTTGAAGATTAGGAGTGGAGTGGTGGGTGCAGGGCACAGCTCGTCTGTGCGATGCCCAAACACAGTGATTGATCCTCCGAGATCAAGCCCATCACTTGTAACTGGGAACATAGTGCAGCCAAGTTCTGTTCCAAGAAGGGCTGTTAACAGCATATCTATAGGGGTTTTTATTTTTCATTATATAAATTTAGTGCTTGAAGTGAGGATAGGCTGCCCTGGAGGCCGAGTGGTCAATAATTTGCCCACCAATGCAGGAGACTCGGGTTCTGTCCATGGCCTGGGAATACCCCACATGCCTAACCCGGGAGCCACAACTACTGAAGCCTGTGCTCCACAGCCCGGCAGCCACAACCACTAAGCCTGTGCCCCCTCGAGCCGTGCAAGAGACGCCACCACAATGAGAAGCCCGTACACTGCAACTAGAGAGTAGCCCTCACTCACCAAAACCAGAGAAGAGCCCACGCAGCAGCGAAGACCTAGCACAGCCAAAATTAAACAAGTACATTTATTTTCTTAAAAATGAGAGTGAGGCTAGGTATCAGTATGTATCACATAAGCAGATCAGGAGCAGTGAGGACTACATTCAAGGAGAAAGTATACGTGAAGCAGAGTTCACAGAGGACATTCATAATGGCAGCTATTATTATTTGCCTGTGGTTGATGTGGTCAGCATGGCAGGGTGAGGCCAGGCTTCTCGCAGCAGAGAAACAGCTGAGAGCTGGGAACAGGATTAGAGCAGTGAATCCCCAGCCTTTGAGCTCCAGTGACTTCTCTTTAGAACCGATATTTTACCATGCCCTTTTTGCTGACCCTAGCCCTAACCCTTCCACCAACAGCCTCTCAGCTTCTGATCTGGTTTCCTGCTCCTGGAGCCCAGAGCTGGGTGATGGTCCACCCAGCCCCCACCCTCATTCAGATCGCTTCTGTCTCACTCTTCCTCTCGCTCTCCATCTGGTTCCCGAAGAGGAACTGCTGCACTTCAAAGTTAATCCAGGACAAGAAGAGCCAAATGTGTCTCAGGATGCTGAGAGATCCCAGGAGAACCTAGGGGAGCAGGGCGCGTCCTCAGCTTTCCTCCACAGCCCAGGCACGGGGGCTCCACGTCACTAGGGCTGGGCCCCAGTGTCCAAAGGGGCCTGAAATCAGCCATGTGTGGGTGTCTTGCTCTTCCTTTTGAGCCTCTGTGTCTACCACCGCCTTTTATAGAAACAGAGTCA
Organism: Bubalus bubalis; assembly: GCF_019923935.1. Taxonomy (NCBI): domain Eukaryota; kingdom Metazoa; phylum Chordata; class Mammalia; order Artiodactyla; family Bovidae; genus Bubalus; species Bubalus bubalis. The sequence continues at coordinate 53,811,281 of NC_059177.1, forward strand.
GCAATCATTCTAGGACCTTTTACGTGCCAGACACTGCCCCTGGAGCTGAGGACTCTGAGACCAAGAGGGACAGTCCCCACCCTCCAGGCACTCACAGTCTGGTTGGAAGAGACAAGCAGTTGCTGGTGATCACAACGTGGAAACCAGAGCGAAGCTTTAGAGAAGCCGTGCTGGGAACATAGAGGGAGAAAGCTGTCTCTGTACACTATTTTTTTTAAATGGAAAATTACTTTCTATTTATTTACCATTAAGAATTTTTTAAACATCTCAGTCTGACGGGGCTCCAAATTATTGGGCTGCTCAGCATGCTCTCACGCCTCAGGTCAGCCCGGACTAGGCCTTCTTTGGAGGCACGCATCTCCCTCTGCACCCAGCCCGGCCCCCGCCCCACCTTCTGCAGCCTTCATCGCTGCAGCCCTCTGAACCAGGCATTCTGAACCCGATTCTGGGGCTGGTGGTGGTTTAGTTACTAAGTCGTGTCCAACTCTTTACGACCCCATGGACTGTAGCCTGCCAGGCTCCTCTGTCCATGGGATTTTCCAGGAAAGAATACTTGAGTGGGTAGTCATTTCCTTCTCCAGGGGATCTTCCTAACCCAGGGATGGAACCCAGGTCTCCTGCATTGCGGGCAGATTTTTGATTGACTGAGCCACCAGGGGCTGCGGCTTTTGCAAATCAGGCCCTTGTAGATTGGGGATCATGTTCTGTAGCTTGACAGAGGGCAGATCAACCAAGAGGTACATTTGGGCAGGTCTGGACTCACGAGCAGCAGATGGAGAGAAGGGAGTGAAGTGGGAAGCAGGGCGGGGCGGGGGAGGGCCGAGGCTGGGAGAAGCTCTGAGCTTCATCCAGGTGGTTTATGATGGGGTCTCTGTGGTCACAGCAGGGGACACGTCCTGGGGCTTACTGGGATCACTAGTATGTTCCCAGCCTCTGCTGAGCGCCTCCTGTGTACCAGGCTCTGTGTCAAGGGCATTCCCTGCGCCAAGCTCCTACCTTCTCAGGAGGCCCTAGAGTCCAGTGTGAATCCAAGGAGAGTGGTTATGAGTGAAACCTGAGGTTGTCTTTCAACTTCCAATATGATAAGAGCAACATGTAGGACATAGGATTATGATTCTTAATGTAAATGATTGTACAAGCAAGACGTTATGAATAGGACTTTCCATATCCAGTGGTGGTCCAATGGTTAAGACACCACCTGTAAATGCAGAGGACACAGGTTCCATCTCTGGTCCTGGAAGATCTAACATGCTGCGGGGCAACTAAGCCCGTGCGCCACCACTAGTGAGCCCTTGTCCTAGAGCCTGTGCTCTGAGACAAGAGAAGCCACTGCGACGGCGAGCCTGCGTACCACGATGAAGAGCAGCCCCTGCTAGCCACAACTAGAGAAAGCCCCTGGGCAGCGATGAATCGAAAATAAAACAAATCACAACCAAAAATAATCAGATAGAATCAGATAATCAAAAATAAATAAATAAAAATTTTAAAGAAATTATGGATAAAATTATTTTTAAAAAAGACCCACGATGGGCTAATGAGCATATGCTAATGAGCATATGGAAGTATGCTCAGCTTCCTTAAGTAATCCACTATGAAAACTAAAATTAGTTTTCTGTCTTCATTTATCAAAACATTTTTAAAGAAAACTCTGGTTTGGTGAAGTTTTGGTAAAATGGGCAGGCAAGTAATGGCTGGTGGATGTATATACTGATCAACTGTGCCACCTTGTCCACGCGTATCAGAAATCTCACACATGGTTCTGTGTGGTGCTCAGCTGTGTTCGACTCTTTGTGACCCTATGGACTGTAGCCCGCCAGGCTCCTCTGTCCATGGAACTTTCCAAGCAAGAATGCTGGAGTGGGTTGCCAATTGTGACTCCACATTACATAGTGCTAGCCTAGGCACCCCACTCCAGCACTCTTGCCTGGAAAACCCCATGGATGGAGGAGCCTGGTGGGCTGCAGTCCATGGGATCGCTGAGGGTCGGACACGACTGAGCGACTTCACTTTCACGTTTCACTTACATGCATTGGAGAAGGAAATGGCAACCCACTCCAGTGTTCCTGCCTGGAGAACCCCAGGAACGGGGGAGCCTGGTGCGCTGCCATCTATGGGGTTGTACAGAGTTGGACATGACTGAAGTGACTTAGCAGTAGCAGTAAGTCCATTTTAGAAAAAGACAGATAAGGATCTGTATGCAAGGATGCTTGTTACACACACACACACACACACAAGACAAGAATTGGAAATTATCTTAATGCCCAGCAAGAGGAAAACTGATCAAATAATTGATGGATCTCACATACATTCACACACACACACTTTCCCACACAGAGAATCTGTGAGCTTCATTTTGTTCTTAAAAAGAATATTTATATATTTTCTACCTTTGTCTCTCTTTCTACCCATGCAGAGAACAAAAGGCTGGCAAGAAATGACTAAAATATATTTATCTTGGGACAGTAGGACTATGGGCTGTCTGCTTCTTTTTGTGTTTACATTTTTCCATAATGACTTTGAATTGGTTTCATTATCTGAAAAAAGTATTTTAAAAAATCTGTGACATATTCTTGCCAAAAACAAATTGAATGAGCCCTAACTCCCACTTTGAATCAAAGAGAAACAAGTGAAATGAAACCACAAAGAAACAATCTAACAACATCCAGAAGGTGGAAACTTCTATAAAGAAACTGATTGTCCCCTCTGAGAGTTGATATGATAAGGGACAAAAAATTGGGGGACCATTCTAGATGAACAAAAGCTAAACATGTGTAGCCACCAAATGCCATGCCCAAATTTTTGTTGGGTCCTGACTTAGAGTCAGGTCTAAAACGTATTGTACAGACAGTTGGCGAAAAGGGAAATATGAACCTGTGTTTTGATCCTCAGTTGATCAAACTGCAGATGTGCTGCCCAGTTGGCAAATACTTGATTTGCAAAAGCTCCACCCTGAGAATCACAGCCCATAATAGACACACTCAAGGAGCGCATCACAGTATGTTCTTAAATTGAAGAGAATCCCGCACAACTTCAAAATAGCATATTTCTCTTCATTTTACATAAAATGCCTCTTAGAAAGCTATCTAAAGTCAGTTTTGATAACTAAACCTTCAGTAAGTACCTCTTATTAAATATCAACATTTTGGTCTATGGTACAGTAATTCCCCCATGACTCCCAATCCAGTGGGGACACGAAAGATGCTGCAGGAAGGAGACCACCGAACTCTGTCCACCTACTTCGTGTGGGGTGTCTGATATCCCCCAGGCCAACCTTGAGCCCAGGGGAGGTGTGGGTACATCGACTTCTAATTAACAAAAGGAAGGAAACTCTTGGGGCTTCCCAGGTGGTTCAGTGGAAAAGAATCTGCCCGCCAATGCAGGAGACACAAGTTCCGTCCCTGGGTTGGAAAGATCCCTTGGAGGAGGAAATGGCAACCCACTCTAGTATTCTTGCCTGGATAATCCTGTGGACAGAGGAACCTGGTGGAATACAGTCCACAGGGTCGCAAAGAGTCAGACGTGACTTAACAACTAAACCTAACAACAAGGAAACTTTACAAGTGGCCAACTGTACCTCATTGGATTCCGTTACTTGGTTCAAAAGCTTCTGTTTGTGGGTGGAGGGACAAAAACACCGAACTGCTAACAGTGGTCCCTGAAGTTTATACAGCAGCCAACAATTTATAGAATCTTTTTACAGAGATATCACATTTAAAAACGGAGAAGGCAACGGCAACCCACTCCAGTACTCTTGCCTGGAATATCCCATGGAAGGAGGAGCCTGGTGGGCTGCAGTCCATGGGGTCGAGAAGAGTTGTGCACGACTGAGCGATTTCACTCTCACTTTTCACTTTCATGCATTGGAGAAGGAAATGGCAACCCACTCCAGTATTCTTGCCTGGAGAATCCCAGGGACGGGGGAGCCTACTGGGCTGCCGTCTATGGGGTCACACAGAGTCGGACACAACTGAAGCGACTTAGCAGCAGCAGCAGCAGCACATATAAAAGACCCCAAAGTGCCCAAGTGGGCAACTGTTCCTTTCAGTCTTGGAGTGTGTCCTGGCTGACGAGAATTTCTGCTGGTCTCTATGTCTCTCTTTGGTGTGGGGGTGGGAGTAAGTGGGGAACTCACAAGTCTGTGTGGTGGGTGAAGCAGGGGATTGTTATCTCCATTCTATAGACTTTTTATAATATAAATATAAAAATATACAATGTAAAATATACATTTCTATATAAGAATATGTTTGCTACTAATATATATATAATATAGAAAATTGACACTCAGAGAGGTGCCAACTGCCAGGCAAAATACCACCTGGCTAGCCTTTGGGGCCAGCAAAGATCAGTTCATTGCTCTGCAGAAAATGGGGAGAGTCGAGCGTAGCAAATTTATATGATCTGGGGTGTCCTGGTTTAAGGTGGATCTTCAACTGTGGGGATCTGGACTGGAACTGGGCTAACTTCCTGATAAAACAGTTGAGGATTGGGAAACATAAAGATCGGAATGTTTTGAATGAACCTCAAAGAGTAAACAATCATTTGCTAAGCCCAGCAGAGAGACTCATTGTTCTGAGAAAGGGGCTATTTACTCTGATAAAGGCTAGTTGAGTGATGAATAAAAATTCAGATAAATGGATTTTCAGTAAGTTCATAAGACAGATAATACAATTATTTGTAACTTTATGTTCCTGGGAAGGAATTTTCTGCAGGCAGCGGAGGGTTCATTTTTAATGTACACAGTCTTAGAACTGCATCCTATTAAGCTGTGGGGCTGCAGGTGGCTCCTGCTCTGAGGGTGGTTGATTGGCTCAGGTCCGCTGGAAGTTGACCCACGTCTTCAGATCAGCCCTGGCCCTTTGCTCAAACCACAGTGCCTGTCTTCACCACTGTGGTGCTGAGTTCACCCTGCTCAGACTTTGCCAAAAACCCCCTTGGACAGAGGATATGTAAGGATCTATAAACCCCAGGGATCCTGTTAAATAGTGTCCCCTTAAAATTCAGCTCTACTCAGACCTTCCTTGGAAATCAGGTCTTTGTGGATATAACTGGTTAAGATGAGGCCATATTAGATTAGAGTGGGCCCTGAATCCAAGGCTGGTGTGCTGCAGTCCATGGGGTTGCAAAGAGTCAGACACCACTTAGAGACTGAACAGCAACAACAAGCCTGGCACAGAGTGCCTAAAACATGATACTCTTCGCTGTTGGGGAAAAAAAAGAAGGGACCCTTTAAGAAACTGTCCCCCAAACAATCAATTCTGGAAAAGCTTCAAAATACAGTCCCGCTCCCCACTGTGTCCCTCAAGCTTGCCCTCTGGAGTGGGCAGCCCCATGCCCCATGCGTGCTGCACAGGCACCATCAGCACTGGGAGGAGGGCAGTGCTCATCCTCCTCCCCCGCAGCGGGCAGGCGGGCACAAAGACAGCCTTTCCCTCAGCACAGGGGCACTTAGAAATCTGGGCCACTTCAGAAACCGCCCAGCAGGAACCAGCAGCTGTTTTGGAGGCCTGTGCGGAGCTCTGACTTAACCCAGCAGCCTGAAAATAGCCTGGTCCTTTTCCCCAGGAAAAACGAGTTTTCATGGTAATTAATTTGGCAGATGATGATCAGGCATCCCCTGGGAGAACACTGTAGTGACTCCTGTTGGAAACCAAGAAATGCAGGATACAAAGTCCTGTATCGGTGAGACCGTTAACTAGGGCTTGAATGCTGCAGTTTCCAAAGTGCGTCCTTACTTACCCTCTTCCATCTTCTCCAGCTTGCAGGTGAGACCCCTGAGGCTCAAAGAGGCTGAGGGGTTTGCCCTCACCTCGGGGATTGTTACCCAAGACGGGCAGCTAGAACCAGACTCAGTTCCAAGTGTCATGTTCTTCCTCTGGGAACATCCATGCACAGTCCCATGGAGAGACGGAGGAGGGGAGGTGGCTGGAGGCAGTGGGAACCCAGGGCCAAAGTTCCAAATGGATCCTTGAGTGGGAGTGAAGGGAGCCTCTTGACAGTCCCATCAGAGCAGCAAGATGGAAATCCAAGGGAGGGCATCCAGCACGTCCGGGGCAGGCGTGGGGACCGGAGAGTACAGAGCTCAGACGTAGGCTTTGGACTCTGACTCCAATGATGTTTTAATTAACAGTGAAGGGTGGAATACACAACCCGCCTCCCATGACTTTAGAGCTATCAGAGGTCCCAACCTGTTCCCACAAAGCTATCAGGGTGGGTTGTGGGGTGGGGGAAATTAAAAATCCTAAGGCTGAGTCCCAGCCCTAGAGATTCTGACTTCACACCAGTTGTGTGTGGTCTGGGCTGTCAGAGCTCACAGTGGGCAGCCAAGGTGGCAAGTCCCTGCTATAGAGCCCTCCCACTTCTCATAATCCCATGCTGGTGCTTCTCCTCCTTCTCTCCTCCTTTAAAAAATTATGGAGGTCTCCAGGAGTTGTAGGCAGGACAAGGAGTCAACAATCGACCAGCAGCCCTCTACCCAGGTCTGGGTGAGGAGGAACAGCCTAAGAGACCCTGTGTAGGTGTATCTTGTGTGTGTGTGTGTGTTTGTGTGTGTGTGTGTAAATTTAGGAATGGTTTGGACGTGGTAGTACTGACGCTTTGAAGTTTAAAGTTTTATAGTAGGTTTGACAGAGGCATGTGATCCTGTAACCATCAGCCACAATCAAGAAACAGAACAGTTCTATCACCACAAAATCACCTCGAGGGACACTTGAATGCAGTTCCTGCAGCCCAACAGAGGGTAGAGTTTCAAAACCTAACCCGCCCAACTCTCTGCCCCTCTCAAAGTAGCATGTCTCCACTGTGTGTGCTCAGTCACTCAGTCATGTCCGACTCTTTGCGACCCCATGGGCTGTAGCCCACCAGGTTCCTCTGCCTGTGGGATTTTTCAGGCAAGAATACTAGAGTGGGCTGCCATTTCCTCCTTCGGGGGATCTTCCCAACCCCGGGATTGAACCCAAATCCCTTCTTTCTCCTGCATTGGCAGGCAGATTCTTTACCACTGCACCACCTGGGAAGTTTGTGTCTCTGGTACCTTCTCCTAATTTCTGGTCCAGGCAACTTTCCTGATAGTTGGAAGCAATTATTCCCCCACAAACCAGCTCAGCCTCATTAGAGCCTCTGCTGAAACAGACAGGTTGCTAACGTTACTTTTCTTGCTTCTCCTGAGACCAATTTTCCCGACCTGTACAGCACCCACAGTCAATACCTCCTACGATCGCTCAAGCAACTTCCGGTGAGAGAAAAAAATTCACCTGTATCCCCACAGCTGTTCCCAGCTCCTGGGACATCATTAATTGGCGTGGCGGTCACAGGAGCCTCTTCCAATCAGGGTTCCCTACCAGGAGCTGCCATTGGCACTAGGGTCAATCCAGACCCAGCTTTGGAGGACAGTCGCCCACTCTTTGAAGTAGCATCGCTTCCTTAGAATCTGGCTGGTTCTTTTCCAAAGGCAGAGGCCCCAGAGGCCAGAGCTCATCTGCACCCCCAAGTCAATTACTTGGGAATCAGGATGGAATGAAACAGGGCAAGAATTTCCCACTCCTTCCCTTTTCCAGAGCAGCCACCATAAAGGATAGAACGGGGTTTCCAAGGCAGGGACAGGCCTTCCTGATCTTACCTTTCCCACTCTGTGGAAGACCAGCCCACATAGGCACCCAGCAGCATGTCAACTCCATCACCCTCTCCCCTGTGATGCTCACATCATGTGAGGCTCGCCTCAGGGTCCAAGCCAGGAGAGGACCCAGGGACAAGCTGGGTGGCGGGCACATGATGAACAGGGAGCAGTGCCTGAGTGGAAGCGTCTTTAACAAAACGCTCCCTTGTAGGGAGGGCCTGGGAAAACATGGAGAGGCCAGGGTGGGACTTAGGCTACATGGTGATGTCAATGACACTCCAGCTCAAATGATTCCTCCCTGACAAACCACTCCTCTAAAAGTCTAAAGTTATGTCTGTTGTGCTCCTGGGACCCTGATTTGCATGCTTCGGGACCTTGGAATGACTTCATTCCAGAAGTCATTCTGGAGGTAAAGCCTCCCAGATAGACCAGAGCTGAGGGCCTTCAAGGGGAGCTGGGCAGCTCCTCTGGATCCGTGTGTGTGTGTGTGTGTGTGTGCACGCACGCACACGCGTAATCAGACTTTTCACAGCTCCATGGACTGAAGCCCACCAGGCTTCTCTGTCCATGTGATTTCCCAGGCAAGAATACTAGAGTGGATTATCATTTCCTCCTCCAGGGATCTTCCAGACCCAGGGATTGAACCTGTGTCTCCTATTCCACTCCCAACAGACTTATTTCATTTTGCTTTGTTCTCTGGTTATGTTTCCTTTTTTTAAGACTATTTTTTAGAGGAGTTTTAGGTTCACAGCAAAACTAAGGGAGAAGGTACAGAGATTTCCCTCTGCCCCCACTTATACACAGCCTCCCGCATTATCAACATCCACACCACCACCCGCCCCCAAGGGGTACCTTTGTTACAACTAATGAACCGTCAAAGTCCATAGTTTACCGTGGGGCTTGCTCTTGAGGTTGCACCTTCTGTGGGTTTGGACAAGTGTATAATGACATGTATCTACCATGACACAAGTTTCTATAGAGTAGTTTCACTGTCCTGAACTTTCTCTGTGTGCCACCTAATTCATCCCACCAGTCCCCGCTCTCCCTCCAATTCCGGGCAACCACTGATCTTTTTATTGTCTCCATGGTTTTGCCTTTTCCAAAAGGTGATTCAGTTGGAACCCTACAGTGTGCATAGCCTTTTCAGATTGGCTTCTCTCACTTAGTAATATGTACTTAAGTTTCCTTCATGTCTTTTCATAGCTTGATAGCTCATTTCTTTTTAGCAATGAACAATACATTGATTGTCTGGATGTACCAAAGTTTATCTATCCATTCACCAACTGAAGGACGTCTTGGTTGCCTCTAAGTTTTAGCAATTATGATTAAAGCTGCTATAAACATCGCAGGTTTTAGCGTGAACCCAACATATTTGTTTTTCACTGGAATGGGAAGAGAGAGCCCCTGCAAAGTCCCCCTTCCCGGCCCTGCCCTGGGGCCCATCCGAGACTGTGGCAGAACTCCTGGATCCTGCAGCCCCTCCACGGACACCTCCTTGCTGATGAAAATACACGTGCCCTCATTCAGCCTGAGGCAGTCTAATTACCTCCTGGTTTAGAGAATTCTCAAGTCAGAAGCACGTAATACTAGCTAAAATCACTGTGCTGTTTGTCTACCTCTGCTTGGAAGGCAGGCAGCACGCAGGGACCACCAAGCTCCCTTGGTTTCCCGGGTCTGCACTCAGGCTGCTGCTCCTCTGTAAAGCCTGCCCTGCCCTAGCCCTGTGTGCTCCTCAACAGCTCAGATGACACTTTGTCCCCAGAGCTTGTCCCCAGGTGCCCCACTGGGAAGCCATGCCTCCTCTCCTCACACTTTTTTTAAATCATCTAATTTAAGAACCATTTTAGAGTTATGAAGGAGTTCAAAGATAGCAAGAGCTCCCATATACTCTTCACCCAGTGCGCCCTGATGCTAATATCTTAGGTTACCACGGTGCATCTGCCAAAATGAAAAAAGTGACATTGGTACACCCTGGGAACTAAACGTCACAATTTGTTCCGATTTTATTCGGTTTTTCCCTAAAATCCCTTTTCTGACTCAGGATCTCTCTAGGATACATGCTACACCTAGCTGTCATTTCTCTTTAGGCCCCCCTGATGTGTGACAGTTCCTCGATCTTTCCTTGTTGTTTTTTTTTTTTTTATGGCCTTGACCCTTTGGAGGAGAGCTGGTCGGGTATTTTGCAGAAAGTCCCTCAGTTTCGGTCTGTCTGATGTTTTTCCCCCATACTTAGGTGGGGTTTTGGGTTTCTGGGATGAAGGCGCAGAGGTGCTGTGTTCCCACAGACTCATCGTCACACCGTGCTCTTTATCAGTTATGGCTGATTCTCCTCTCTTCCTGCCTCTTTCGTCCAATCCATCCTCCCCAGAGTGGGTCACAAGAAGCACCCACCACCTTATGTAGATGCCCGTGTGGATGCCACGTACCAGACACTGTGCTGGCCTAGAGGTTCCTAAGATAGCACCAGAAAATAATAATTACAATACCAAATGCCCACGCCCGGGTCCTCGGGCCTTAGGGACCTAAGAGAATCAAGGAGCAGGGGTGGCCTCCCATCACTGCTGAGGTCTCGGGTCTCCCTCTGGCTCTCGTTGGCTCTGTTGGCTGCTGGTGGCGCCTGTTCACGGGATGCTCTCTGCATAGGTAGTGGGTATGGCCCTCCTGAGCTGTGTTCTGCCTCAGTTCAGCCCTCTGTGTCACTGAGGATGCCCTCAGAGAGGGACAGTGTGGCTTCCTCTCCAAGGGGGTAGAAATAGCACCCCTTACTTCTCCCACAACAAACACGGGGTTCAATTAGGAACAGCTATGTTTGAGCAGAGTGAGGGGCTGCAGGAGGTAGATGTGGGTCAGAAGCCAGTGGGTAGGACCGGATAAATCCCTTTAGTTCTCTGGGCAAGAAAAGACATCTGTCATGCCTCCTCCCTCTACCTAACTCCAAATAAAAATCATAAAGCACAGAATTTATATGTATGCTGAAGTTATAATAACTTCTTAATTATCTGGTTGCCACGGTGGTTCTGCATAGGTTTGTCGAAAGTAAATTTCCCTCCTTCCTACTGCTTTGTCTCCGCACCGTGAAGCCCAGCTCAGTTGGCAGGTCCCCTTCATTTCTCATGTCTTCCCAGCACCTCTCCTCCCAGTGACCCAAAGGCTGGGGCGCCCTCATTCTCTGTGGCTCTTCCAAATGCCCACAGAGCCCCTCTGACCATGTTGAGACCTCTTGTTTTTCAAAAGCCCATTGTGTAAAGACATTGGATGCGTTTCCTTCTGAGAGAGGAAAGCAGCGCTCAGCATCCCGCCTCCCTCACACCTGGGGTTCCTCAGCTGCAGATGCTTCAGCTGGCATGCCCAGAAGCAGCAAGAATGGCACAGCCCATCAAAGAGACTGGGGGGCATCCTGAACCAGCCGGACGCCACGGTCCAGCCCACAGACCAGCCCACAGCATAGCTTCATTCATGATCACATGTGTCCTTTAGCCACACCCCAGACACAGGGTCCTGGAGAAGCCTCTACTGGCTCAAGAGCCCATGGGGCACATCTCTTCCCGACATTATTCCGTGGTGTCATGTCAACAGCTTGAAATGGGCCACGGTGGGAGTGATTACACCATAGCAGTCAGCAAATACTACAACCCAGGGCTCCTATCCTGCTCAGAGCTGGTGACCAGTTAAACATACAACAGTCTACCCCTGCCTTGAGGCCAGATTTCCCATAGGAACAAATCGGCACCACAACCTTTTACTAAAAAACCAGTTGGGGGGGGGGGGCGGGCGGGGAAATCCCCTCTCCTCAAATGCTCCACAGAAACTCCCTTCTTCCCAAAGATTCTCTAACTCCATGGGTCCTTCTTCCTAGATGCACCTCCTTGGGGAAGTCCCAGGTCTTCACTGGCCCTCTGGTCCCCCACCCATGAAACTGGGACAGTACTACTTACCCCACGGTCAGGGGCACCTAATGGGGCTTCAGAAAGGGCCTTTGCCACTGTGGTAAGTGACCTCCAGGCAGTGTTGAGTCTATGCCTCTCTCTTCTGGAGGGAGAAGCTTTTCTTCTTCCCCGCCAGCAGCAGCCCAGATGGGGCCCCTTGTCTGCAGCATGAAATTCCACTTCTCCCTCAAGGCCTAGACTGGAAGTCATTCCCCTCATGCAGCCTTCTCTGATTCCCCCGGCTGCAACTCATTCCTTTCCCTATAGCTCTTGGTTCCTCCGTTTCTAGGTTTATTGCAAGGTGCTTTGCCTTGGATGTTTCCGTACACGAGCCCTTAGGAGAGGCATTGGGTCTTGATCATCCTTGGAAACTTGGAAGCATCTAAGATGCAGTAACCCTGAGGTTCCTACACTTTAATGAGCAGAAAAATCACTCAGAGAACCGGCTAGTCTGGTAGACACCTAGACCACTGCCAGAGACTCTGATTCATTAGGTCTGGCATGGGGCCCAGAAACCTGTATTCTCAACAAATACTCCAGATTCAGACACAGGTGGTGTGCAGACTTACACCCCTCAAAATGCCCATGAAATAAACACAGGAGGACTCTGAGACCCCGGAGTGGGGCAGGTAACTTATCCAAAATCACACAGCCAGAGAGTGATAAAGGCAGGATTTCAGACCCAGTTCCAGGCAGAGGTGCACATACTCTGTACAAATTCTTCAGTAAGAGAACACACCATGTCGGCCACTTGTACAGCTCCATACTCTAAGGCTGTGTCTGTGCCATTTTGGACTTTCTTCCTATAAAGGAGCTACGGGATTTCAGGAAAACATGCACACACGGGCACACACACCCCTTCAATCAGCTGTTTCTCAGAGGGTCTGTCCCAGCAGGTGGCCCTCCTCCTACTCAGTCTTACCCCTCAGCTGCACTGGGAAGGTGTCTGATTAATTGCCAGATGTGGCCAGCACCACCTCTGATGAAGAATCAGCCGTCTGCCCCAACACTGAGAAAAGCAGAGACCTCAAGGTCCAGCTCTGTCTTCCCCTTCCTCAAGTCCCCAGTGAGTTAGCTTCCATGAGGGGCCAGCTGTGGAAATAAGTGGAAACCACCCTGATGAGAACAAACCAAGGCTATTTGTTCAGAGCTTGCTGCACAGCAAGGGAGTCAGTGCCATCACTTGCCTTTGGCAGAGACTCAAAGGCAAACGGAGTGGGAAAGCTTTGTAGTGGATAAAGGGAAGGGTCAGTCAAGGTGTGCCCTGATTGGAATCCGTGGGGCTAGAGGCAGGCAAACCAGAAGGGGGCACGGCATCCTATGTGGTTGGCTAGGGGAGAGTGTTTGGCCTTCTGTGACTGGTCCTAAGTTGGAAGGGGGGACACACAATAGGGAAGCTGGCTGTTACAGACGGTGATGTCCCAGTCATTTTGGGTGGAATGTTACAAGGCTTGTGGGCTGGCTTCCTGAGTGGTGGTAGCAGATTGTGGGTCAGGGTTCTCTTATTGTATGTAGTCTGGCCCTCTGCATTTGTACATCTAGTTTCTCACAGCAATTCGATCCCCAGCCTATTTCTTCAGCCATTCAGCCCTGTCCTTACCTCCGGTAAAATAATCCAGTGGCAGAGTTTTCTTAACAGTGAGATGTCTCCCCCTGCTCCGACCCCTGAAGTCCCCAGCGCCCAGAGGACAGAGCTGAGTGGACGTCAAGCAGAAATGCCACCTCTCTGGGGGCTCAGTGGAGAGCGCACGTCCCGGTATACCATCAGGGACGGCTACGGAGGAGTATCCACCTTCTGACTCACCAAGAGCCCCTGTGACCCACCCCGCCCCATTTCCTCTAATCCTGTTCAGACACAGTCAATGACCTTTAAGCTTTCACTCTGGGGCCTCCGAAGAGGGAAATTTTGCACAAAGGGCCTCTTGACATCACTAATTGTGGAGTAAACAGATTTCTGAGGGACATTCCACCCTCCCACTTCTTCACATGGACAGTTCTCCGTGTGGTTCACGCAAGGAACCTGGGAGTCATCTGTCGAAGTCCCTCCCATGCTCAGTTCAGTCTTTTCCCAAATCCTATCAATTCTACTTCCGGAATCTTTCTTGATTCTGTCCAGTGCCCAGCTCTCTCATCCCTACCAACCCCGTCCTAATCCAAACCTGCAGCGTCTGTCACCTGACTTTGCAAAAAAGCTCCCTAGAGTCTTCTGAGTTAATCTAAATGAGCCAAAGCTAGCAAACTCCTGTTTTAAAAAGAGATACAGAAAGGTATTTTTTACAAAGAAAGAACTTAGGGTTAATGTTCTCCTCCAGGCTTAAGAAGGAAACCTCATGGGTATTTATCAGTTTTAGAAAATAAAGATGCCATTTTAAATCTTACTACTAGGGCATTCAGTTTGAACAAAAGACATTTTAGAGGTTAAAAGGTAGTGGTAAGGCAGAGCAGCCATCTCCAAAATCCAGGCATCTTACAGAAGACCTTGTCAGAAACAGCATTTGCAAAAACAGGTTTAAGATGTAAGATAGTATCTGCTTTTCTACAGCTGTGGGGAAGAAGGCAACATCTATCTCTCTTTCTCTCTTTCTTTTCTTTCTGTCTCTTTTAGGAATTATCTCCTTTCTACATTAAAAAAAATTATATTACAGTTGATTAACAATGTTGTATTTCAGATGTCCAAAAAATGATTCAGCTACAAGTATCTATACATACATGCATCTATTCTTTTTCAAATTCTTTTCCCAGTTAGGTTGTTACAGAATATTGAGCAGAGTTCTCTGTGCTGAAAACATTTTTCTTTCATAGCATGATGAAAATTCTTTCCCTAGCAGTTAGAAGGCAATGGCACCCCACTCCAGTCCTCTTGCCTGGAAAATCCCATGGATGGAGGAGCCTAGTGGGCTGCAGTCCATGGGGTCGCTGAGAGTCGGATACGACTGAGCGACTTCACTTTCACTTTTCACTTTCATACATTGGAGAAGGAAATGGCAACCCACTCCCTTGTTCTTGCCTGGAGAATCCCAGGAACAGGGGAGCCTGGTGGGCTGCCATCTATGGGCTCGCACAGAGTCGGACACGACTGAAGCGACTTAGCAGCAGCAGCAGCAGTTAGAAGGACCAGCAGTTTCAAGATCGAGCCCTAGAACGTGACTAGTAGGTAGTAAGAAAGAGTTTGCCTAAGTAGTGCAAGACTTGTGAAAAAATGGCAGAAGAAGAACGTTGACCAGTGGAATGCAGTGCGGACATGGAGTGCTTCCTCTGTGTTCGGCTTCCTTTCTTCCCCTGCAGCTCGCTCCCTGCTCAGCAACCAGATGGTTCTTGTGAACGTGACCATGTCCTTCTTCTGCTTAAACACATCCCTTGCCTGGGGGACCCACTGCTTGTTAAGCAACGGCTTCGCCCCGCAGGGGATGACGAGGCTCTGCACATCCTGCCCCCTCCAGTCCCTGCCTCCCCAGCAGACCTTCTTATCACTGCCCCCCTCACTAACCGGGCACTAGCCCCACTGGTCTTCCTTCCGATCCCAGAAACTCCAAGTTCCATCCTGCCTTGAGGCCTCCCATACACTGTCCCTGTGCCCGGCCTGCTCCCATTCACCTGTCAGGTCTCAGCTCAAATGATTTACCTCAAAGAAGCCAGCTCAGACTTGTTGCCCTCGGACTCATCCCCACCCTACCAGAAAACAAAAACAAATGATATCTTTCCGTTACATTCTTTCATGGCTCCCTAGACATTCATAACACGTGTTCCAATTTAAACATGTGTAACATATAATAGGGGGCTTCCCTAGTGGCTCGGATGGTGAATAATCCACCTGCAGTACAGGAGGCCAGGGCTCGACCCTTGGGTTGGGAAGATCCCCTGGAGAAGGGAATAGCAACCCAGTGTTCTTGCTGGGAGAATCTCTGCTGGGCTACAGTCCATGGGCTCACAACGAGTCAGACATGGCTGAGCAACTAACACTAATACATAATAGATATCTAATTTACTTCTTTATTTCATATGATTCCTCTCTGAACTGTAAAGTCCATGAAGGCTAGAGCAATATCTGAGTCTTTTCAACACTGTATCCTCATCAATCAGTTCAGTCAGTTCAGTTCAGTCGCTCAGTCATGTCCGACTCTTTGCGACCCCATGAATCGCAGCACGCCAGGCCTCCCTGTCCATCACCAACTCCCGGAGTTCACTCAGACTCACATCCATCAAGTCAGTGATGCCATCCAGCCATCTCCTCCTCTGTCGTCCCCTTCTCCTCCTGCCCCCAATCCATCCCAGCATCAGGACCCAATAAAAATACTAACAGCTAACATTTACTAAATGCTTATAATGTACCTGGCCCCATTCTGAGGGCTTTAAGGAAATCAACATTCAACAATATTTACTGAACAATGATTACTGAGCTAGGCTTAGACATAGGTGCTGGTGATACACCAGAGAACAAAATAGACGAAAGTCACTACTACGAGGAGTTGATATTCTAGTGGAGGAGACAGAAAAGGAATAAGATAAATAAGAAAATGACATGACACAGTACAAGGTGATAAGTCCTAAGGAGAAAGAGTACAAGGAAGAGGGCTGAGCAAACACATGAGATGCATATTTTCTGCGTCTTGTAGATGAGGAAACTGAGTTAGAAAGAAATCAAGGAGCTTGCTCAAAATGCAACCCTTTGGCTATTAAGTGGCAGATTCAAAATTTAAACCCAAGTTCTGACATCACATGTCTACTGTACCCTCCTGCCTCTCGAAATAGGAACTCAGTAAAATTAGATGGAAGAATGAAGGAATGAGTCCAGGGGTCACCCGTGCTATTCAGAGACCAAGCACGCACACCTGGAGGGACCACTGTGGTTTAGAAAACTGGAGTTCAGACTATGCTTCTTGGAGACTTAAGGTCCACAGGGACCCTCCAGGGGCCACTGCAGGAAAGAGGGAGCTGGCAGCCCAGGACACAAGGCTCCCAGCTCCTCTCCTGCCTCTAGCCAGGGCAGTTCTCCTTTCATCTATCATGTACTGGGCCTCCAGGTGACTTGCCTCTTGAAGAAAGAATAAATGTTTTAAAAAGATGTTTTGAAAACATCTCTTCTAGACAAACCATAACGAAGGCCACTAGCATAGGCAAAGTTAATGTTAGAGCTGGCTAGGCTTTTAGACACAGCTAGCCCAATCCCTTCATTTTACTGAAGTGGAGAATGAGGTCACAAACAGTGACATGACTTCCCAGAGTCGTGCAGCCAGTGACAAAGTGAACTCCAGGGCTCCAAGCCCCTTCCCTCTGCATCATCTCTATTGACAAAGAGGACTGGGCAGCAGAGAGGAGAACGCGGCTGGCACCGGGCCCACTGAGACTGCTGTGCGGCGCTGGTTAACAGTCACCAGGCCCATTTTGTCTTCTCCCTGGGCGTGTGGCTAGACTACATTTCCCAGTATTCCTTACACATACATTTCCCACCCTCCCTTGAGGTTAAGTCTGACCTTGTGGCTGAGTTTTTGCCAATATAAAGAGAGCAGAGCTGACAAGCATCATTTTCAGGCCTGGTCCATAAGACAAACCCACATGGGGTCATCCATGTCCTTTCTCCATCCGCTGCCCTGACTTGGAGGAAGCCACCTGTTGAAAGTAACAAAACCATAGGATGGAGACAGCCTGGGTCCCTAAATCACCACTCGCAGGGGCGCCGCTGCCTATCAGGAGCATTTGTTTAGGCTTGGGTGGATGAAACATAAATTCCTATCATGTTTGAGCCACTGTATATTGTTAGGATTGCTTGTTCCAACAGCTAGCATGACCTTAACTAACCAGCTAGGATCTTCAGTCAACAGCCCTGAGGATCTCTTTTCTGCTTTTTAAGATGAGGATTACGTTACCCATCTGTGGGATTATTGGAGGATGATGTGGAACTCCCAGCATGAGGTCCAGCTTAATACCAGACAACGGAGATAAGTCATTAAGAGGTATACTGACATGTCCACTCTGCTATATTTAAAACAGATAACCAACAAGGTCTTACCGTAGAGCACAGGGAACTCGGCCCAGTGTTATGTGCAGCCTGGATGGGTGGGGGAGAACTGGATACATGTATGTGTATGACTGAGTCCCTTTGCTGTCCCCCTGAAACTATGACAACATTGTTAATTGGCTCTGTGTGCCTGCGTGCTCAGTCATGTCCAGCTCTCTGCAACCCAGTGGACTGTAGCCCACCAGACACCTCTGTCCAAGAACACTGGAGTGGGTTGCCATTTCCCACCCCAAGGAATCTTCCCAACCCAGAGATTAAACCTGCGTCTCCTGCATCTCCTACACTGGCAGGTGGGTTCCTTACCACTGCACCACCTGGGAAGGCCCATTAACTGGATATACTCCAATATAAAGTAAAAAGTTCTAAAAAATAAAAACAAAACCCTTCGTGATAGGGAAAAAAAAAGATAATTGCTGCTGGAGCTGCCAGATATTCAGAACACATTCCAGAAAGACTGAGAGAGGAGGAGAGGAACAGAACTGGCTCTGATAATAAGGATATCTTAAAAATTGATGGGTTGTGATTGCATTCGAGCCTAGCAGAAAAATGGAAACAAAAACCCAAACAGTGAAATACAGTAGTTGAATCCCAGGCTTCGGAGTTGGACAGAACGAAATCGAAGTTCCTGCTTTCCCACTTAGAAAGTGGTATGACTTTGACAAATCTTCTAACTTCTTGGAGTTTCGATTTCCTCCTGAAGACTATCAACTAACCCCGGGGGAGGGAATCCAATGGTGTTAATGAGGACCCTTGGTTGCAGATAACAGAATCTGCTCCAGCTGAGAAAGTTATTAAGGAGAATAGAAAACTTACAGAATCATTACAGGGCCTGAGGAAATCGGCTCTAGGCTGAGCTCTCAGGAACAACTGCCAAAAGCACAGTCCTAACAGGACCACCAACAGAAACGCTCCTCTACATAATCAGGAAACTGCAGGGTCAGGAAGCGGCCACGACAGTTAACTTGAGAACCATGCCACCTCTAGCCCAACCTATGCCGGGAAAATGGAGCCTTGGACGCTGCTTCTCTGCTCAAGTAACTCAGTAGTCCATCAAAGTCTCACAGGAGAACATCTGAAAACAAGCTTTTAGGGGGTCTGGAAAATGCCAAGCTTTCTAGTCTTTGCAGTGGAGGAAGGTATTTTGGAAAGAAGTTGGAAAGAGCCAGTACTTCTATGGAAAAGAAAGCGGTGTTTGGCACGTAGAAGGTGCTCAGTGCATTTTAACCAGCTGTTAAGGGCCTGAACTCTGCCTGGGTTCAAATCCTGGCACTATTAGTGTGCCACGTTGGCAACCTCCTTTCCATGACTCTATTTCAGCTTACGTATCGCACAGTTAGGCTTATTTCAGTTTACTCATCACAAAATAAGCATATTATCATAGGTCATATATCTTGTGTTTTATAATTTATTTATTTTTGGCTGTGCTGGGTCTTCACTGCTGGGCAGGCTTTTCTCTGTTGTGGCAAGCAAGGACTACTCCCTAGTTGTGGTGGTGGAATTCCCCAGGCAAGAATACCAGAGTGGGGAGCCATTCTCTTCTCCAAGGAATTTTCCTGACCCAGGATCAAACCCGGGTCTCCAGCATTGCAGGTGGATTCTTTACTGTCTAAGCCACCATGGACTATAACTATAATTGTTATAGCTTTCTAATGGAATGACCCTTTTATTATTATAAAACATCCACATTTAACTTTTGTTGTTCAGTTGCTAAGTTGTGTCTGACTCTTTGTGACCCCATGGACTGCAGTACACCAGGGTTCTCTTCCTTCACTGTCTCCTGGATTCTGCTCAAACTCATGTCCATTGAGTTGGTGATGCCAGCCAACCATCTTGTCCTCTGTCGCTCCCTTGTTCTCCTGCCCTCAATCTTTCCCAGCATCAGGGTTTTTCCAGTGAGTTGGCTCTTCACATCAGGTGGCCAAAGTATTTACCTCTAGTCACTTTTCTGTTTTAAAGTCTATATTTTGCATGATATTTGGATAGCCATTCCAGCTCTCTTATGGTTGCTGCCTGCATGCTATATCTCTTGCCATTCTTGTACCCTCAACCAACCTACATCTTCAAATCCGAAGTGCCTTCTCAGAAAGTAGATAACAAGTGGTAGGGTGGGAATGAAATGGGCTTTGGAGTCAGGACTCAGTCCTAAGATTTTAGCCCTCCCCCTGGAAACTCTGTACCTTTTGCTCTACTTCTTAACTTGTGTGAGACCAAGTCCTATCACCTGCAAAATGGAAATAATGCCTACTCCCTGATAGCTCAGTTGGTAAAGAATCCACCTGCAATGCAGGAGACCCCCGTTCGATTCCTGGGTGAAGAAGATCTGCTGGAGAAGGAATAGGCTACCCACTCCAGTATTCTTGGGCTTCCCTTGTGGCTCAGCTGGTAAAGAATCCTCCTGCAATGCGGGAGACCTGGGTCTGATCCCTGGATTGGGAAGATCCCCTGGAGAAGGGAAAGGCTACCCACTCCAGTATTCTAGCCTGGACAAATTCCATGGACTATATAATCCATGGGGTCGCAAAGAGTCAGATACGACTGAGTGACTTTCACTTCACTTCACTATTGTGAAGAGTAAGATGATATACACGAAGCTCATGTCAACATTCCTGCTTCATTAAAGAGAATCAACACTTAAGGGCAATGACAATTGGAATGACAGAGTTGTTCCAAGCTGCAAACCCAGCTTGACAAGATGAGATGAGAGTTTCCTTTGTGGACACGAAAATTGTGTTGTTCCAACAAAACCTGACAAACTCCTCCTTGGATGTGTTGACAACATTTTTACCACCTAGACATCCTCTAAGAATTTGAACATGTCTAGCTTTTAATTGCCTGCCCACCCACATAGAAGCTGTTTAGAGCATTAATCTGGGCTGTTTAGTACTTTCTGATTGCAACTCTACCGAGGTAAACAGAACCACAGCTCTTTGTTGAACTGAGAGAAGACTTTAACTTTCTTGTTCTCTGGTAGGAATTCCTCAAAAGTTTATCACCAAAGAGCCCATCCACTTCATAATTACAAGGGGTATACAAAACCACAAAAAAGAGATCAAACTGCAAAATATGAGGTTGGAAGTAAAAGAAGAGGGGAGGGAGAAATATAAGAGAAAGAGGTAATGGGGAAAACAGTTATTCAATGGGGTCAATGGCAACACCATCATAAATAAGAGGAGTGTTAAAGGAGCAATATGCATGTTGTATGTCTCCTATGCATTAGCCACGGTATTAGAGTGAAGTGGAATCAAGATTTTTAATCTGAGTTGGTACCACCCATGCAGGGTAGCTAAGACACGATTTATAGCCACTTTGGAAACTCTTTCTGGGACAGAAAAAGTCAAATTCACCTTGCCACAATTATACCAGAGGTATGATAGTCATGCTGAAGGCAGGAAGACATTTTTCTCATATTGAGACTGAACCTACCTTTGAAGGGAAAAAGGTCAGTGCTTGCCTTGGTGAGGTTGCTTGCTTCTAGGGTGACTTAGTGGGGACGCTGGCTACAGCTCCCATGGGTGAGATTGGCTACAGCTCCCATGGGGAGATTGGAATGGAATTGGAGAATCCACCGTCATCCCTGCCAAAGGAGCCAGAGAACACTAATTAGCTTCCAGCTAAAGCCCAAGATGCCCATGTTCATAAGACACAACAACAGATGGAGGGTGGCGAAGGCGCTCTCTTTTGGCATTCATCAGGGGCAGCACCAAGTGTGCCTTCTTTCTGTCTTCCATGGACTACCACAGAAGGCTAGCTCTCTCTCACAATTATTTTGGAGGAGTCCCATGTGCTGGACAAACATGCCTGCTAAGTTACCTGCTTCTCCCTTCTCAGCTTGTCATGAAGTGGAAACCGGGGTGGTACCATCGCATTGTGTTGTTTTGCAATTTTCCTTATCCATGCCCCCTTTCCTT
Source organism: Bubalus bubalis (assembly GCF_019923935.1). Taxonomy (NCBI): domain Eukaryota; kingdom Metazoa; phylum Chordata; class Mammalia; order Artiodactyla; family Bovidae; genus Bubalus; species Bubalus bubalis. Next base: position 53,832,743 of record NC_059177.1, read on the forward strand.
CCCCCCCTCTCACTGTCCTGGGCTATACAATTCTCAAACAATCCATGTCCATTTTTGGATTGGGTTGTTTGTTGTTGTTGTTAAGTTGTATGAGCTGTTTGTATATTTTGGAAATAAAGCCCTTGTCAGTCTCATCGTTTGTGAATATCTCCTTCCATCCTGTAGTCTGTCTTTTTGCTTTGTTTATGGTTTCCCTTGCTGTGCAACAGCTTGTACGCTTGATTAGGTCTCATTTGTTTATTTTTGTTTTAATTTTTATTGCCTTGGGAGACTGACCTAAGAAAACATTGGCATGATTTATGTCAGAGAATGTTTGCCTATGTTCTCTTCTAAGAGTTTTATGGTATCATGTCTTACGTTTAAGTCTTTAAGTCATTTGGAGTTTATTTTTCTATATGGTGAGAGGATGTGTTCTAAATGCATTGATTTACATGCAGCCTAAATAGACATGTCTCCAAAGATGCCCAATAAATACATGAAAAGATGCTAAACATTGCTAATTATTAGAGAAAAGTAAATCAAAACTATAGCGAGGTACAATCTCATACCAGTCAAAATGGTCAGCATTAAAAAGTCTCCAAATAACAAATACTTGGGAAGGTGCAGAGGAAAGGGAACCCTCCTACACTGTTGAGAATGTAAGTTGCAGCCATTATGGAGAATAGTATGGCAGATCCTCAATAAACTAAAAATAGAATTGCCATATGATCTAGCAATCCCACTCCTGGGCATATATCCAGACAAAACTCTAATTCAAAAAGATACACATATCCCTATGTGTGTACAGGGATACAGAGCAACACTATTCACAATAGCCAAGACATGCAAACAACCTAAACGTCCATCGACAGATGGATGGACAGAGAAGATGTGGTACACGTGTACAGTGGAATACTACTCAGTCATATAAAGAGGATGCAGTAATGCCATTTGCAGCAACATGGATGCAACTAGAGTTTATCATACTTTAAATGAGGGAAGTCAGACAGAGAAAGGCAAACACCATATGATATTACTTACATGTGGAGTCTAAACTATGACACAAACGAACCTGTCTATGAAAGATAAAACATGAGAACAGACTGGTGGCTGCAGAGTGGGAGAGAGTGGGTAAACGATGGAGCGGGAGGGCGGCTGGGGTTAGCAGGTGTAAGCTTTCATATGTGGGAAGGACAGATAACAAGGTCCTGCTGTACAGCACAGAGAACCATAGTCCATATCCTATGATGAACCGTAATGGAAAAGAATATGAAAAACTTTAATCACTGTTTAACTGAATCACTTTGCGGTACAACAGAAATTAACACAATATTATAAATCAACTATACTTTAATTAAAAGCTACTTATTGAAAAGAAAACAAACAAACAAAAAAACACAATTAATGTTAATGGTTTAGTGTTTGCTTCAGGCTCTGCTTTCCAGAGGACCTCAGCTAAGAAACCCTTCTCATTATTTTGTCTTGTGTTCAGCCAGGTATTTGATCAAGTCCAGACTATCCAAATCCTTAAAGAATCTGGAAGTGACTGTCCTTCCTGCTAAATTGAGAACAGTTTGCACTCAATCGTAGTACCGGTCACATAAAATAAAAAAGGAAATAAAATAAAAAAGGAAATGAGGCAAGGCAAGAGTCAAAGCAACATAAAATTTTACAACTGCACTCTGAAACCTTGCTCTGTGAGTAGATCCTTGTATTTTCCCATTTTGCCAGTGACAAAACTGAGACACAGATGTTTTATAACTTAAGCGATTGAACTGGAACTCTTCTTCCATTTTCTGAATGCTCATTCCCCTCTTGGTACCTCTCAGGACAGTGTTTTAAATCCCCACTCTAGTAAGCTGTCGGGAGAGAGCAGTGGGGTTCTCGTCACACGTAGTCAGCATGGGCTTGGGCAGAACTTCAAGGGCCAGTATTGGATACCAGTGAGCTGGCCACCACCCATGCCCAGCCCATCCTCTCTTCAAAGAGCTGATTTTTTTTTTTTTTGTAGTAAAAAGCATATTCTTTAACAAATCCTCTTCTACTGAACCATCATTTCTCCTCCCCCATCCTGAGGATCTGGGTTTTTGTGGGATTATGTTTAGAGTGATGAAATAGATTTCGGGGGACTTGAGACATTACTGTAATTTCAGAGTTCATAAAATAGTCCATGAGCTGAAGTTCTGCCTGGAGTTTCCTCAGTGGGGGACACAATGCTGTGTCAACTGTTGGCCTACCAGAGCTCCCTCAGATCTGGGGACCAGGGTATTTGCAAGCTTGTGGAAGAGCTCACAAAACTGAAACCCAGTTCTCCCTGTGACGGTATCCCCTCTTTGACAAGGAGATCAGCAAGCTGCTCTTGCTGCTGCTTCTCCTCTTTGATCTCCCCCATTGACTTCTTGATCCCTGATCCTCCTGCCCTTTGATCATCGCATGGATTTCCTCCTTTTGTGTGTCTGCACTGGGTCTTTGTTGCAGTGTGCAGGTTTAGTTGCCCCGCAGCATGTGTGATCTTAGTTCCCCAACCAGGGATAGAACCCAGGTCCCCTGCACTGGCAGCATGGAGTCTTAACCACTGGACCACCAGGGAAGTTCCATCATAATCTCATTATAAGTGGTGAGTTTGGGGGTGCATCATAAATCCACTCCAGTCCTCTTGCCTGGAGAATCCCATGGCCGGAGGAGCCTGGTAGGCTGCAGTCCATGGGGTTGCGAAGAGTCGGACATGACTGAGCGACTTCACTTTCATTTTTCACTTTCATGCATAGGAGAAGGAAATGGCAACCCACTCCAGTGTTCTTGACTGGAGAATCCCAGGAGCAGGGGAGCCTGGTGGCTGCCGTTAATGGTGTTGCACAGAGTCGGACATGACTGAAGCGACTTAACAGCAGCATAAATATTTCCCATGTTTTTCTGGCTTCCCAGTACCTTTTAAACACCATCTCTAACTCGAGGAAACAACCATCCTTTGCTGGGTATTTTTATATGTCAGTTTGGGTACCAGCCTACGTGTGTGCTCAATTGCTCAGTCGTGTCCAACTCCCATGGACTACAGCCCAACAGGCTCCTCTGTCTATGGAATTTTCCAGGCAAGAATGGAGTGGGTTGCCAGTTCCTTCTCCAGGGGATCTTCCCAACCCAGGAATCAAACCCAAGTCTCCTGCATCTCCTGCACTGGCAGGTGGATTCTCTACCACTGAACAACCTGGGAAGCTGCCTATCAGTTCAGTTCAGTCACTCAGTCGTGTCCGACTCTTTGCGACCCCATGAATTGCAGCATGCCAGGCCTCCCTGTCCATCACCTACTCCCGGAGTTCATTCAAACTCATGTCCATCCAGTTGGTGATGCCATCCAGCCATCTCATCCTCTGTCGTCCCCTTCTCCTCCTGCCCCCAATCCCTCCCAGCATCAGAGTCTTTTCCCATGAGTCAACTCTTCACATGAGGTGGCCAAAGTATTGGAGTTTCAGCTTTAGCATCAGTCCTTCCAAAGAACACCCAGGACTGATCTCCTTTAGAATGGACTGGTTGGATCTCCTTGCAGTCCAAGGGACTTTCAAGAGTCTTCTCCAACACCACAGTTCAAAAGCATCAATTCTTCGGCACTCAGCCTTCTGCACAGTCCAACTCTCACATCTGTACATGACCACTGGAAAAACCATAGCCTTGACTAGATGGACCTATGAGTGAAGTGAGTGAAGTCGCTCAGTCGTGTCCGACGCTTTGCGACCCCATGGACTGTAGCCTACCAGGCTCCTCTGTCCATAGGATTTTCCAAGCAAGAGTACTGGAGTGGGTTGCCATTTCCTTCTCCAGATCTTTCCAACCCAGGGATCGAACCCAGGTCTCCCGCATTGTAGACAGACGCTTTACCATCTGAGCCACCAGGGAAGTCAGATAGACCTATAGTGCCCAGTTATTCAATCCAACAGTAAGGTGGGTGTTGCTGTGGCTAACCTCAACAATTAGCTGATGCTAAGTAAAAGAAATTATCATTGATCACGTGGGGAAGCCTCATCTGATCAGTTGAAAGGCCTTAAGAGCAAAACAAGTTTCCCTGAGGAAGAAACACTCCTGCCTCAAGACTGCTTATCTTAGCTTTCCTGCCTGAAAGCTTCCAGCCTGCTGGGTGCGCTGAGGGCTTCAGAATCGCCAGCCCCACAATCACAGAAACCAATTCCTTAAGATAAAGGAATTAGAGAATAGAACCCAGAGAAATCAGTTCCCTAGCACCTCAGCTTGGAGAAGGCAAAGGCAAACCACTCCAGGACTCTTGCCTGGAAAATCCCATGGATGGAGGAGCCTGGTAGGCTGCAGTTCATGGGGTTGCTAAGAGTTGGACACGACTGAGCGACTTCACTTGCACTTTTCACTTTCATGCATTGGAGAAGGAAATGGCAACCCACTCCAGTGTTCTTGCCTGGAGAATCCCAGGGACAGAGGAGCTTAGTGGGCTGCCGTCTACGGGGTCACACAGAGTCAGACATGACTGAAGCGACTTAGCAGAAGTAGCAGCAGCAGCACCTCAGCTGCTGGGACACAGGCACATGACCTACATGTCTACTCAGACTCATCTTTATGTCTGAGATACGATTTCAGAAATCATATCTCAGCAAAAGACGCTCTACCGAGAACCTTCTGCAGGGTGGTGGCAGAGGCATCTAGCTTTCAGGGTCAGCACTGGGGACAAGGTCACTTCCTGGGGAGAAGTTAGCCTCAGGGAGTGGAGCAGAGTAGGGGAGGGCTCCTCTAGTTCCAGAGGCAGAGATGAGCTCAGCAAGTCAGCCCTGCAGTGTGATTCTGGGAGCTGAGCTGTGAGCTTGATTCTCCACCCTCCCAGCACTTCCATGAGCTATGGTAATGTGGGTTTTAAAAAATAATTTCATTTATGTATTTATTGCTTTTGGCTGTGCTGATTCTTCACTGCTGCTTGGGCTTTTCTCTAGTTTCAGAGAGCAGGGGCTTCTCTCTGAAGGGGCTACGCTCAGTGCATGGGCTCCTCGTTGGGGAGGCTTCTCTTGTTGTGGAGTATGGGCTAGCGGGCGTCAGTAGCTGTGGGCTGTGGGCTCAGCAGTTCGTGGCTGCCAGGCTTTAAAGCACAGGCTCAGTTATTGTGGCACACGAGCTTAGTTGTTCGGCAGCATGTGGGATCTTCCCGGATCAAGGACCAAACCCGTGTCTCCTGACCAGGCGGCTGGAGTCTTCACCACTGAAGACTGGTAATGCGTTTTTAACAAATGATTTCCCTACTTAGAGTCAGTCTCGCCATTAGACACCAGACTTATCCAGAAACTGGGACTACAAGTTGTTGCCAGCTACAGACCCTGGGTAGGAATGAGGGGTTGGTTATCTGACCCATTTGGAAGGGACAGCAGTGAAGAGCCAGTTGGCAATAAGGACGGGGACTGAGCAGTCAAAGGGGTGAGTCTTGAAAACAGTGTTTTCCTGGGGCACCTTGAAGAGCACACTGAAGGCAAAGCTCAGAGGAATCTAACGAAGCTGCCATCAAATGGTATGAAGAGCATGAGGAATTCACAGCCAGAGGGGTCAACTGGCTGCCCCAGATGCTTCTCAGAACAGTAAACCCTTCCATCCCTGGCTGCTCCAGGACCTGGAATGCCTCACCCACAGAAGCTACTTGGCTGGGTACTTCTAAATCCCACCAAGTTCCCCTCACTGCTGGCCGACACCACCACTCACTCTATCAGAAGACATTAGAGGAGGCCAGAAGACAGTCAAAGGAGGCCAGATATAAAGTTAAACCTGGGAAGAAAAGGCATCTGCAAACAAAGATGTGTAAGAACCTGCTAATTTGTGCCACAAAGAAGCATGGAGGCAAGTGAGAGGGTTGATTCTGACGATGCTGGGCCAGAGAAGCAGGGACAGGGTGTAGATAGAGCTGCATCTGTCAGCTGGAGAGCTCCAACCAGAGAAAAGTGAAAGTGCAGTCGCTCAGTCGTTCCAACTCTTGGCGACCCCGTGGACTGTAGCCTCCTCTGACTGTGGGATTCACCAGGCAAGAAATGCTGGAGAGCCCTTGTTTAAAAGACTATATCAAACAGTCTACCGCTCAGGATCGTCACTATTAGAATAGTGATTACTATTCTAATTATTCTTTCTAATTGACTGGTGGACTTAATCCTGAATTCAGTGGCAGCCAACATGAAACAGAGTTCTAGAAATCCCATGGCCTGATGTAGAACAGCAGCTCTCAGCATGGTTGCACATTAGAATTATCTGAGGGGCTTTTCACAATACTGATGCTAGGGTCACACTCCAGACCCATTAAATCAGAATATTTGTGGATGGGGCGTGGGCACCAGTATTTCGTCAAAGCTTCTCAGATGATTACAATGCATACTCAAGGTAATGAAGCTCTGATATAGAGGAAAGATGCATCTTTATACACCTTGGACTGGAATAATTATACAAGATCCAGTCACTCATTCCCTAACCACATCCCCTGGAAGTGCCCTGAAGACACTCTTTGCCAAAGTCTTGAGAATTACATGAATAAGGAAAGAAGGGGAATCTTTGAAAAGTGGTGCTGTACTCTTGCCTGTAGTTTAGATGTGCTTGCGGGAGAGACAGTGCTAAAACGGCCTGATGTCAGTGGTAGGTGAAGGGATACGGAGGTGGCTGAGGCCAAGAGGTGGAACCGGCTTCCAGAAGGTGCTTGGGGTCACAGCAATCAGCAGACAGGCTGGGGTAGCACTCAGAACAGTCTGACCACTTTTAGAGCTTTTAGGCACAGCCAGGTGATCATGGAGTCCTTAGGACTGAAATGGGATGGCAGCTAACTATGTTGCCTCTTGACCTTATACCCCTGAACCTCTAGTTTGGCCAGCTGGAGCTGAACTACAGCCACCAGAGCACTTGCCAGATCCGAGTTATTCAGAAGACCAGAATTTCTAGATAATGTGATAACATCACAAGTACGCACATGACGTCTTATATTTAGCCGGGGATAAACTGGCCTCTTCTAGGTACAAAGTCCCACAAATCCTCTTGCCTGAAAATGTCTCTTCATCCCCAGTTTGAAGAGGCTCTTCCCACCTTTCCCGAGTCCTGTAATGCTGCCACCTGGAGAAGCTACTTCAACTGGGAAACCCAAGTGTCTCCAGGCCGCCCTGACTCCCTGCCGTCACCACCTTCCCCAAGGGACCCGTGGCCATTTCTCAGGGTAACTATGTTCTGGGGAGGGGGAGCTCATCAGAACACTTGAGGAGAATCAGATGTTTGCTCTGAGGGACCCAGGACTCCATGAGGGTACCCAAAAGAACCAGTCCGCCACAGTCAGCCCCCTGATATCTTACACAGTTAGATCTTAGCACATAATGGCTCATTTCCCAGGTCAGCAAGAGGAAGAATCCCCACACTGACTCTCTGACCTTGGATTAAAGGCAAATGTAGTGAGAAGGAGGGAACACCTAGAGCTCCTCTAGCATCCCCAAATTATAAACAGTAAGGGACACCCCCCTCCCTGCAAAGATGATCTGGTCCTGCCCCTCCTGTTTCCCCAGTTTGCCAGCACGAAAGACCATTGCCGCACATCTGACATCTGACGTGGTACTTACTTCGAGTACCCAAGGGCAGGTTGTTTATAATCCTTATAATCTGGGGGGGAGAATGGTTTGTCCTCAGGTAGTATAGGCCCACTCTATATTTGAATTCACCTTGCATGGCTGCCGTGGTTCTTCCAGCAACAACATCTGCAGACGTGGTGAATGCACTAGTCTACCACTGTGGTGTTCCACACCACATGCATCTCAGCAGCAACTTTTTTCAGAATGAAAGAACAGAGGGAGTGAGATGAAAAAATACGGCATTCACTGGTCTTATAGGAGGTTAGAATGTTTAAGGGAGTCAGTAATGAGTCAGTGGTGTTTATGCTTTTACTTCTTTCCCAATCACAGGGATTGTCCTGTGCATGGAAAATCAGATGTAATGTAAGATGAAGGATGAATGAGTTGATGCTGTGTTTGGCCTCTCCCCACCCTTGGGATGGGTGCCCAGGTGGCTCAGTGGTAGAGAATCTGCTTACCAAGAGTCACAAGAAACGTGGGTTCCATCCCTGGGTCAGGGAGACCCCCTGGAGAAGGAAATGGCAGCTCACTCCAGTATTCTTGCTTGGGAAATCCCATGGACAGAGGAAGGAGCCTGGCGGGCTAAGTCTATGAGGTCATAAAGAGTTGGATATGACTGAGTGCGCACGCAGGCACCCTTGGGACAATATAAAACAACATTTTGCTATCAGCAAGTGACTTACCTTCAGATGCTCGGTCATTTTGATTTTCCCAACAGGTGAGAAATTGTACCTGGAGTGGGTACAGCTGGCGTCCTGCCCTCGAGCTCCTCTTCTCCTGGCCAGTGCAGCCAGCCCCCAGCTGCCGCCTCTGGGGGCAACCACTTCACGGCTGCTCCCTCCTCCAGAGAATCGTCCTCAGTGAAGGGAGCTACCTGACCCAGAAGAGCCTGGGAGGTTCTGCCCTCCTGCAGAAGCAGCCAGCAGCTGGCAGGGACTGGACTGGGTGTCCAAGGGCCAAAGGCCTGAACTCCAGATGGGAAGACTCAGGCCTCTGAGCTCCCCATAGGATCAGGCCAACCTAGACCCTAGTTCGACCTCCATGTTTGCCCAGCCTCTTCCCTGCTCCATCCTGATTCTCTCACTCCCCTACAGGTTTACTGGGGAGCAGTCTCCCAGTAAACTCCTGTCTCGGGCTCTGTTTCTGGGGAACCCAACCAAAGGCCGTGCCTCTGGGGCTGTCAGAGGAGGGAGACTCCACAGGGAACAGGGCTGGCTCCTTGCGGCTCTGCCTGGCCCATGCTGTGGGCTTGTGGGCAGGCTCTGGGAACTCCACTGGGCTGATAAGCAGACCGGGAGGCCCAGAGGAAGCCCAGCATAACCCCGGCGCTGCCAGGCTCTCCCGTGCACCCCATCAGCAGCGCCGCATGGCTCCAGAGGAGCAGGGCAAGCTCATTAAGAGCCATCTGTGCCGCCTTCCGCACAGCCAGCCATTTCACTGCATGGCAGCTCCTGTGTCCCTGGGCACCTCGAGTGAGCTCTATGAATCACTCGCAAGATTGGCAAGATGTGCCAAAGGGCATCCTTGTTATATTCAGCTGGGGCTGTTTCTAAAGGATGTAAGGTTGGGAAGAAAAAAATTAAAGTTTCATGGTTGCAACTTGTGCTGTGTAACATAAAGAGCTGAAACCCAGGAGCCACGGCAACCTAGCCGGGATGGTCCTGTTCTCCAAGTGGCTCCAGGGAAGGCAGGAGGGGAAGGCCGAGGAGCTCAGTGTGGTCCCCAAGAGGCACGGAGGCAGGGATGCTCCCCATGTAATCGCTGGACGGTGGGGGCTGCAGGGGAACTGAGGGGACTGGCATTAAGGGTCCAGAGACACTCATTCCGGTTCTGGCTGTGATCTTCACGAACTCCAGGCAGACCTTGGAGATATTATGGATTGTATTCCAGACCACAGCAGCACAGCGAGTATCACAATAAAGCAGTCACAAGAATGTTTTTGGTTTCCCAGGGCACAGGGAAGTTATGTTTACATTATACTGTGGTCTATCAAGTGTCCAATAGCACTGTCTAAAAAAGAACGTAGATACCTTAATTAAAGAATATTTTATTGCTAAAAAACGTTAACCATCATATGAGCCTTTCACAAGCAACAGTGGTAACAAACACTGCTAATCACAGATCACTATAACAGATAAAACCATAGTGAAAAAGTTTGAAATGTTGTGAGAATCACCAAAATTAGAGCAAGAAACATGACGTTAGCAAACACCACTGGGAAGCAACGCTGATAGGCTTGCTCGGCACAGGGTTGCCCCGAATGCCAATTTGTAAAAACAAAACCAACCCCGCCCCCAAAATCAAATGCATTATCTCTGAAGTGCAATAAAGTGAATTACAATAAGACGAGGCCTGCCTGTACATTTTATTGAACCAGTTACCCTCTTTCTTTCCACTTGCTTTTCCTTTCCTGTAAAACCCAGCTCACAAGGTCTCCAGGGAGTGGCATGTGAGAGAACCGATAAACTGTGACGTGCTGGGCAGAGCAGCAGTTGCTGCTCCTGCTGCTAAGTCGCTTCAGTCGTGTCCGACTCTGTGCGACCCCATAGACGGCAGCCCACCAGGCTCCCCTGTCCCCGGGATTCTCCAGGCAAGAACACTGGAGTGGGTTGCCATTTCCTTCTCCAGTGCATGAAAGTGAAAAGTGAAAGTGAAGCTTTAGGGAGAGACTAAAAGAGGACCCGCTAAAAGACTAAAAGAGCCTCTGGTATTTCTTCTCCCTCCTGGGCAGGGAGGCCGGGCAAACTCGCACAGAGCCCTCGGGCAGGAAGGCTGTCAGTGCAAAATGCTTTCCAGCCCTAACTTCAATCACCATGTCACTTCATTGTCCCCAGTTCCTCTGAGGAAGGGTGTATTTTAAGTGTGTTTAATTGACGCTGCCTGTTTCCGTGTGGGCAGCTACAGGCCCAGACAGGACAGATGGGAGCTGATCTATACTTTGATGGTGGAAAAGATTAATTCTGGGCCTGCTCAACTGTCAAGATCCTCCTCTGTGACCACACAGAGGTACACGGCGTCCCAGCCCAGCGTGGACGCCCATCCAGGTCTGCGGCTCCCGAGTGCTTTGGTTTTACACTTCTCTTCCCCAAGACAGCTGTTCAAGAAGAGATTTTTGCTTGTCTTGCATATAGTCAGTAAAGGAAAATGTGTGTGTATTTCTCAAGTCCTGTGAACCACCTCAGGGAAACACACTTGAGCCATCATTTCTCTTGGTGAATTCTCAAAGAAAAGTCCTTTACTTCACTAGCAAGCACATGTTCAGCCTCTTCTGGGTACCCAGCCTCATGCTCGGAACGTGGGCAGGGTTTCAATACATGGCAGCACTCGTAGCTCGCATTTACAAGCCATTAGGGCTTCCCTGGTGGCTCAGACAGTAAAGAATGTGCCTGCAGTGCAGATGAAGCGGGTTGGATCCCTGGGTTGGGAAGATCCTCTGGAGATGGGAATGGCGACCCACTCCAGATTTCTTGCCTGGAGAATTCCACGGACAGAGGAGCCTGGCGGGCTACAGTTCATAGAGTCGCAAAGAATCGGACACAATTGAGCGACTAACACACAAGGGCAAAGAAAACTGGACCTGGAGTCAAGGGCCCCTGCACTGGGAGTGCAGAATCTTACTGTTACCCTGTCTGTGACTTAGTCTCCTCCTCTTTAAGATGGAAGTTCAAAAGATTGGTGTATGAGGATGAAATGAGAAAAGAGAGCAGTTTATGACAATGTAACTGCGGAATATTAGAGCTAGAAGAGAACTTTAACTGTGGCAGCTAGTTCCTCCAAAATGTTCCCCCCCCCCCCATCCCCTGACAACTGAACCAAGCCTCTCAGAAGTCACATCTGCCAGTATTCACTCTCTTAGACCACACAGAGCCTTGAGACGTCCCTGAAGGTCCAGGGGTTAAGACTCCTGTGCAGGGGGCCTAGGTTTGATCTCTGGCCAGGGAACTAGACCCCACATGCCACAACTTAAAAAAAAAAAAAGACCCCACAGCTGCAACTAAAATACAGTGCACATTGCATGTAGATGGGAGACCCTATAGGCTGCAACTAAGGCCCAGCACAACCAGATCAACAAAGAAGCAAAAACATATTTTTAAAAAGATCACAAGGAGGCTTGAGGCATCCATGACTGGGTCTCTTGGGTAATTTACTTCTGGGATACTTGCCCTTAGGACCCAGCTCCCATGCTGTGCAAAGCCCCCAAGTCCACAGAGAAGCCAGCGGAGGCGCTCCGCCTGCCACCAGCTGAGCTCTCAGCCACCTGCTAGAATCAACTATCAGCTGTGAGAGTGAGGCGTCTCCATGGCCAGCCCAGTCGAGCCTTCAGATGACTCCAGCCAACATCTAAAGGCAACTGTATGAGACCCTCAAGTGAGAACGGCACAGCTGAGTCCAAGTCAACCCACACAACGGCAAATGACAAGAAACTGTTCTTCAAGCTACTGGATTGTACAGCATTCTATTATACAGCAGTAGAAAACCAGAAGGAAAATTGATTTCAGCAGTTATTAAAATTGGGGATACATGGGCTCCTTTCAGAATAATAATAGTACTCATTACATTCTAGGGCTGACGCCAAGTGCTTTACTGAAGTAAATAAGATTAAATACAAATTCCATTGTTTATCCACATAATCAGGGGTCCCCAAACCCCAGGCCAGGGACCACCCAGCAGGAGGTGAGCGGTAGGCGAGACAGAGGAGCTTCAGCTGCTGGTCCCCACTGCTCCCCATCGCGTGCATACCACCTGAACCACCCTCCTACTACCCTCACTCCCATCCGTGGAAAACTGTCTTCCACCAATCCACTCCCTGGTGACAAAAACATTCGGGGACCGCTGCTTATAATGACCCTCTGTGGTGGGTTCCATTATCATCATCCTCATCTTACGGATGACAGAACAGAGGCTTAGAGAGGTCGTGTGATGAAAACTGAGGCTTCTTTCTCCAGAGAAACGTCCTCATGCTCCAGCACTGGTAACTGACATTTCCCTGTTTGAGGAGCTCTGATGAACCTAACTTTTATAGGTGACATGAACCAACTGTGGAGCAGAGAAGTATAGCAACTGCTTAAGAGTACTGCCTTAGTTCAATGGAAGCCTTTCTCAAGTTGGCACAGAAAAGCCCATATGAGCCCAAAACTGGTGAGCCACCCTAAGTAAAAGGCAACCTCACACATCCTTATACACAGCAGCTCCTCAAGCAGAATATTTATGACTATGTGTGTGTGTGACTGTGTGTATGTCTAAGGAATGAAACTATAAAAGTTTTGGAAGACAGTAATGTCTGTTACAGCTGGAAGTTTGAGAGAATCATGAAAGATAGAAGACAGATGAAACTAAGCTGATCTGACAAAGTGAAATAAGGTCACAGAAGCTTTCATCTCCTAAGGAGATGATAAAAACAGTAAGAAGAAAAGAAAGAAAGAAAGTCAAGATAGTGAAAGTCACTCAGTCGTGTCCGACTCTTTGCGACCCCATGGACTATATAGTCCATGAAATTCTCCAGGCCAGAATACTGGAGCGGGTAGCCTTTCCCTTCTCCTGGGGATCTTCCCGACACAGGAACCGAACCAGGGTCTCCTGCATTGCAGGCAGATTCTTTACTAACTGAGCAATCATAAACAAACCAGAAATTTTTACCAGTAGGAGCCAGACAAGGGCATAATCTAATGACATAAGAATTCAAGTGGTGACAAAGGGAAAAAAATAACTCGGAATATGATGGAGTGCAGCCTACCTCCTACATGTAGTGCTGGTGAGTCAACAGGATCCTGAGATTTCTACTTATAGACCTATTCTGGAGAGAATGTGACATTTTCTTTTCCTCTTCTGTTTGGGTGAGGGGTGGGAGGGAGAGTAAGAGTAGTGGAAGCAGCCACCGAGAGGAGAAGGGAGGTTCTTTCTCAGATGAAAGCAAGGGCTTCGGGACTGCACAGTGATGAGGAGAACACCCCCACCCCATGCTCTTGGGTTACAGAAAGGGAGATGGAAGATGGAATACTCGGGGGAAATTTCCCACAGAATATATTCTGTGTGGATACGGCTGTCCACGTTCAAACTATGAAAACAGACACGGATACACAGAAAGAAAAAAAGGACAAAGCATGCCAAAGATAAGTTGAAGAACATATTCTAAAAGAAAGCACAACTTGGGGGATTTCCCTGGTGGTCTAGGGGTTAGGACTCCAAATTTCCAATGCAGGGGCTGTGGGTTCCATTCCTGGTCAGGAACTAAGATGCCACATGCCGTGCAGTGCAGTCAAAAAGAAGAAGAAAACTCCAGAGAGAATCCAAACTTAAAAAAATGAAAGAAAAGAAAACACAATTCAAAAAACAATGAGTGCTTCTTCTCATGAACTCGATGAATTCAATGGCACAAGAACTGAAAAGTGAGTTGACAAAATCGGTAGACTAGCGTTAAACTAGATCTTTCAGAATTAAGAAAACAAATCTAGGACCAAAAAGTACCATAAAAGAGTTAATTAAAATATTACAACTGTAAGAAATAGAAGGCTCAAAATCAAATTGCCATCATAAAAGAACTTATAATAATCATGACAATGCAAACGAAAAATACAAAGATATTAATGGAATTAGCAAGAAGAGAATAGATATTATGAACAACAACAAGCCAACATGAAGAGAATCAGAATGAGAAGAGAAGCAAACAATTTGAGCATTCTGAGACAAAGTATCTTAACACGATAAACACACTCACTCTCTCTCTCTCACACACACACACAGAGTCTCCTTTACAGCAATGAAACAGTCTTCAAGAAAGTAAAGTAAGGAAACCATCCATGATTTGAAAATTAGTAGGAACACCACCAGTCCTTGAAGGTAAATAAAAACCAAGAAGCACTTCACAGCCTGAGGTCATCTTTAGAGAATTTCCTCACATAGAAGCAAACTGGGGCGAGGGATGGGTGGGAAAGGAGAATAAGATTTCGATGCGAATAGTGATATGGACACACAGCAGCAAACCTGGCACCAGTCCAGGACTGAGAGGGGGTCACACCCTGAAAACGAGGTGACATAGAAGACATTCTGCCTATCAGAGGCTGACTGCAAGAAACAGGGACCCAGGACCAGTTCTGCTGGAGGAGAAAAGGCTTCCCCTGAGATTTCAAGGCCACTGGCCAACACTCATACAGATTTGTACACTGAAATACACCAAAAAATCCCAAGGTAAGAATTTAATTTAGAGGGACCCAGGTCTTTAGTGCCTAAAACTCGTGACGGAAACAAGCATGTACCTCCAACTCAGGTCTCTCAAAACTCCTATAGGCAAAGTTCCATCATATATGAGCTCACAATATAAAACCAGAAAATGCCCCAATAACAAGCCATCATAATGAGTAAGACTTGGCAGGGGAAAAATGTTACTCATAAAGATTAGATATTAGAAATCTCAAACTGAAAATATTTTAATAATGATTATGTAAGTAACAGAATTTAAAAGAAGAAGAAACCATACAAATGAGCAGCAAATGTACTATAAAAAAACCAAATAAGACTTCTTCTAAAAATGAAGACTACAAATAAATAAATAAAAATGAAGACTACAATAGAAATGAAAATATCTATGAAAGATTTGAAAAGCAAAACAGACACATCTAAAAAAAAAATCAGTGAACTCAAGTATAAATCGGAAGAATTTACACAGAAAACAGCTCAGAGAGGATGGAAAACTCTGGTTAAGAAAATTACAGAATGGTGTGATAAAGGTTCAACATACATTTAATCCAGGTTAGAAAAGCAGATAATAGAAAGAATGCGGGAGAGGCAATAATTAAAGAAAGTAATTAGCCTCCAATTAAAATAAATAAGTTTATATTAAAAAAATAAAATAATAAAGAAATAGTAGCTGAGAATTTTTGCAGAATCCAGTGAAGATATGAATCGTCATATTTAGAAAAGTGAGAGTCACTCAGTCATGTCCAGCTCTTTGCGACCCTATGGGTTATACAGTCCATGGAATCCTCCAGGCCAGGATACTGGAGTGCGTAGCCGTTCCTTTCTCCAGGGGATCTTCCCAACCCAGGGATCAAACCCAGGTCTCCCGCATTGCACGCAGATTCTTTACCAGCTGAGCCACAAGGGAAGCCCAAGGACAGTGGAATGGGTAGCCTATCCCTTCTCCAGCAGATCTTCTCCACCCAGGAACCAAAAGGGAGTCTCCTACATTACAGGCAGATTCTTTACCAACTGAGCTATCAGGGGAAGTCAAATTCCTAAACAGAATAAACCATAAAAAGGCCATGTCCAAGACACATTATAGTGAAAAGACAGAATGCCAAAAACAAAAATAAGATCTTAAAAGAAGTCTGAAAGAAAAGATGGATTATCCACAAAAATATAAAGATCAACATCTGACTTCTCAAATATGGAAGCCAGAAGATAGTGGGATCAAATTTTCAATGTGCGGATAGAAATAACTGTCAACTAGATTTACAAACCCAGCAAAACTATACTTCCAGGACGAGCAAAAACAGATGAGAGGTGACTGTCACCACAGGGGCAGGGACAGTAAGTGACAGTGCAGTGTCTCAGAGAATTATGCCACCACTTAAAAATAAGAAGATATGACCACTATCACGTAACCTAGAAAAATGCTTAGAAGAGTGAGAAACAGGACCCACATGCATGTTAAATATGCCTACCTAGAACAACAGAATAGAAGGAAATAAGCTTCAATGGTAGGACTCCCATAGTGGTACGGTGCATAGGAATCCGCCTGCCAGTGCAGGGGACACAGGTTCAATACCCGCTTCGGGAAGATTCTACATGCCGCGGGGCAATGAAGCCCACAGGCCGCGACCACTGAGTCTGCGGGCTGCAACCACTGAAATCTGTGCACCAAGAGCTTGTGCTCCATGAGAGAAGCCCGCGCGCGTAGCGACGAACAGCCCCTGCTCGCTGCAACTAGGGAAAGCCCAGGACAGTAACAAAGAACCAGTGCAGCCCAAAATACAATTAATGAATTGTTTTAAAACTTCAGTGGTATTAGTGATGGTATTAAGAGAGTGGGATTTTGAGTTATTTTAAAACCTTTCTGAAATGGGAGTATTATTTTTATAGAAAACTCAAATTTCCCCAGGTCTTACCAAATGAAAGAAGTAAGTTGAGGAATGAGTTGTATTGGCTTTGACCTCTATCAGATTGGTGGACTGACAGTGATTGCTTAAAGAGCTACACTGTGACCTATATTCTGAAGCCCCATTGAAGTTCAAGGGCACACAATGCTGAAACCGATTCATCCTGTCTGCCATGGGAGCAGAATCAGAGCAACAGCACATGAGCTTTGTGTTTGTCCTTCTAGACCTAAAGATTCCAAATTGCCTATGGCTTATTTTTTAAAAATTTAGATATAATTAGCACACAGCAAGGAGCAATGATCCTAGGTATTCAGCTTGATAGGTTTTGACAATTGTCACCAATTGAAACCACCACCGCAAGCCAGATATAGAACATTTTCATCATCTGGAAAGTTCCCTCATGTTCCACCCAGTCACCTTCTCCACCCTCAACTTCATTCTGAATCCTCTCACCATAGATTAGTTTTTAGCTGCTCTCAAATTGCCCAGAAATGACTGTGTTCTCTGGCTCAGCATAATGCCGATGAGCTTCATTCATCATAATGTATATACTATTAGTCCATTCTTTTAAATTACTGACTGTATTTCATTTTATGGAAAATTTATTCATTCATTCTCAATTTGATGGTCACTTGGGTTGTTTTCAGCTTAAGGATATTTATAAAGTTGCTTACGAACATTCATATCCAAATCATTTTGTGGATGTGTGTTTTCATTTTCTCAGGTAAGAATGGAACTATGGAGTCATAGGGTGGGTGTTATATATGTTTAACTTTACAAGAACCTGTCAAACAAATTTCCGAAGTGGTTATACCATTTTGCATTCCCACCCTCAGTTGTTCCACTTCCTCACCAAGAGGTGGTGTCATTCTGAAGTTAGCATCCTACTGGCGTGGAATGGCATGCAATGGTTTTTCATAGCAATAAGAATTACAGGACTTAGGGCTGTGAGGTTGCAATTAAGAAGCAGCATATTGGAATTAACAGAGAACACTGCTGCGATGACCTGGATAAAGTACAAAGCAGGAAGAGGAGGCAAATTATATTGTTGAAATCTCAGCCTGTTCCATTAATGTTCCAGCTACTGTGAACCCAAAAGCCTTTTCTTCCTCTTTTGACTCCCTGTGTGAATTCCTCATGGGCTTCCCTGGAGGCTGAGTGGTAAAGAACCCACCTGCCAACGTAGGAGACACGGGTTTGATCTCTGGGTAAGCAAGATTCCCCGGAGGAGGAAATGGCAACCCTCTCCAGTATTCTTGCCTTGGGAATCCCATAGACAGAGGAGCCTGGTGGGCTACAGTCCAAGGGGTCACGAAGAGTTGGAAGTGACTTAGTGACTGAGCAAGGTTGTTCATCGTGGTTTCAACTGTTATTTCCTTGATGACTCAAACATTGGAGACTTTTATCATATGCTTAATGGCCAGTTGTATAGCTCTTTTGTTAAGTGTTCCTGTGTGTTATTTATTGAGTATCAGAATGAGCTCATCTTTAAAAGGAAGTGTATGGGAAGCTCCCCTCGGGGCGAGGGGCTAGCTTCTGTATCAAGCTTATTTCATTGTCGTCATCATCGCCACAGAAATCGCCATGACTGCCAGGCTTTCTTTCCTCTGGTGACCAGGTGCTCTTTCCTCCATTTACCGAGCTCCTGAGCTCTCTGCCTCGGGGTCTCTCTGACTCTGCCTTGAGATACTGCCGTCTTGAATTCTGCTCACCACCCAGCCACACGCTCCTGGTTGCCCTGGTTCAGAGAGTGGGCTTGTTGCTTGGTTACGATCTCGCAGGCCCAGCTCTGGCTGGTCCAGCTCTGCCTCACCTCCTGGCCTCTCCCGCCTGAGAGCCAGGCATCTGGAAGTGTCTGCTTTGGAAAGACTGGGGTTCAATGGCATTGATTCCACACCCATTAGGAGCAGCTTCTAAGAGACAGGGTGATCGAGTTGTCTGGCTGTTGGGCTTGTTTTTCCCCTGAGTTAAGTACTTTGTGGGTACTTTTTTTCCCAAATGGAAAAAAGAAAACTATTTGCCACTACTCTTAAGTGGGAAAGAGAAAAAGCTGGCAATGAGAGCAAATGGAACTTCCACGTTCTCCTTTCACAAAAGCCTATTGTCTCTGTAGCCCACTGCCACTGTTCCCAGTGTCCTCTGTATGCATTACTTCTTAATGAAGATCAATATTTTAGTTGTGGAGGAACCTTAATCATGGGAATAGAACTTTTATCTCTCTGGCTGTGTCTTACCAAGACAAGTCAATAGCACCATCTCCCGCTGGGCAGTTTGTGAATGAATGCATGAAAATAAGTTAATAACAAGGACTTTTCCCTCCATGGACACAGGTGCCTGGCATGTCCAGGCTGGAAAGACAGTGGACACAGGTGGCAGAGTACCAAGAACCAAAGCTGAGAAGGTGGTTGCAAGTTTACTTAGAGACCTGTATCCAGGCTACACAAGGGTGTCAGGTGGTGGTGTGACCTGCACTTACTCAGCTGTCATAGACTGACCATGCCTAGGGCTGGTTCTTACTGTCCCCCATGCTGTTTACACTTCTATAGACAGGGAATAGCAATGCCTGCCTTACCCATTAATAGAGTCAACAAGGAAACATTCAGCCCTGTGCCAGGGGGCGGGAAAACACTTGAACAGCACAGAGGCAATCTCTGGAGTTAGCCTCCTGGTTGAGGAGTCAAACATTAGAATCAAGAAATAAATAATGTGTGATGAACTTTATGATGGGCAAGTACAGAGAATTCTGAGAGCCTGGAGGAAGGATACTTGAAGCAGGCACGAAGGGTCAGTAAGGACTTCCACAGGAGGTAGCATCTAAGTGGTCCCCAAAAGAGACAAGGAATTAATCAGGCAAGGAAATAAGATAAGAGCTTTCTATATTGGGAAGAGCATTTACAGAGGAAAGACCTCAGTAACAGAAAATGCAGAGCAAGTTCAGGAAAGTAAAGGACTTTCAGATGAATGGGCTTGGAAGGCATAGAGGGTAGAGGAAAAAAGCTGGAAAGAGCTGGGGTTATAAGACACCATGGAGACAACTCAATCCTACTATGTACTGTTCAAATTCCTGACCCAAAGAATCCATGAGCATAATA
Source organism: Bubalus bubalis (assembly GCF_019923935.1). NCBI lineage: Eukaryota > Metazoa > Chordata > Mammalia > Artiodactyla > Bovidae > Bubalus > Bubalus bubalis. The sequence goes on from NC_059177.1 coordinate 53,852,495, forward strand.
ATAAATGGTTGATATATGCCACTGAGTTTGGGGGTAATTTGTTATGAAGCAATGGTAATAATGTAATATTATTTTAATGACATTCAGTGACATTAGAGTAACGGAAAAGTGATGCTTACAAAGCTATGACTAGCCCTCCTCCTCTCTGTCCCAAGCATTCATACTGTTGTCCCAAAGGGGTGTCACTCTTAAGCTTCGTGTAGACAAGAATTTTAATCTTAATGTCTATTTCTTTCAGAGATATCAGGGAATCCAATTTAAGCCCCAGCAACTCTTTAAAGTCTCCTATCCTCTACTCTCTAGCACGTAAGGCTCCTAGTGTTTTTTCACTCTTCTGCTCCAACATAACTCTCCCATCCATGCTGTCTTTCCCCACCATCTTGGTCCCTTGAACTCTTCTCTATGAATGCATTTCCAGGCAAGGTGCTCCCTTCACATTGCACAGACCTGCTATGCTAAGCAGCCTTAGGACTGCCTTTCTTTTGGTAATCAGCCCATATACTTTTTCTTTCAATCGTTAAAGCTGGAGAAAGAAAAAGTGACCTAAGAAGAAACAAAATCTGAATTGTCCCATATCTATAAGACAATTGAATTCATAAATAAGAAAAAAAAGTTCATTACAAGAACACTCCAGGCTCATTGGTCAATGCTATCAAAAATTTAAGGTAGGGATAATATGAATCTCACATAACCTCTTTCAAAAAATAGAGAAGAAGGGATTTTACTTTGTGAAGCATATCTTTAATATCAAAACCCGACAAACACATTACATAAGGAACACAGGGACTTCCCTGATGGTCCAGCGGCTAAGACTTGTGCTCCCAATGCCAGGGGGCCTGGGTTTGATCCCTGGTCAGGTGAGTAGATCCCACCTGCCACAACTAAGAGTTTACATGCTGCAACTGAAAGAACCTGCATGTTGCAACTAAGACTCAGCACAGCCAAACAAATAAATACTTTTCAAACAAAGAAAGAAGTGCAGACCAATATTCCTTATGAACCTAGACACAAAAATCCTTAACAACAACAACGAAATAGTAAATCAAATTTAACAATGTTTCTAGAGTAATGGTTCATGACAAAGTGACGTTTATTGCAAGAATGCAAGATGTTTCACATTCAAAAGGTAATCAGCATATATATTGATATTAGTTATCTATTGCTACATAAAGAAATCACTTCCAAAACTCAGCATACTAAGGCAATGAACATTTATTACCTCACCATTTCTTTGGGTGAGGAATCCTGCTGCTATTTAACTGGGTTTGCAGGCACAGGGTCTCTCATGACGCTGATATCAAGGGGTAAGTCTGGATAGTGGTCTCATCTGAAGACTTAAACGAGGGTGGCCCTGCTTCAAGATCACTCATGCGGTTCTCATAAGATTCAGTTCCTCATGGGCTACTGGACTGAAACCCGCAGCTCTTCTCTGGCTAATGGCCAAAGGCTTCCCTCAGTTCCAGGCCAAGTGGACCTCTTGCTCCCCAGAGCAGCTCTCAATACGGCAACTGGCTTTCCTCAGAGCAAGTGAACGAGGGAAATCACCCATGACAGAAGTCACAGTCTTTTTACACCTGGATTACTGGGGCCCATGTTAGAAGCTGCAAACCACACTGAAGTTCAACCGATTTAAACATCAGAATAAAGGAAAAAATATGATCATTTCATTAATGAAGAAAAAGTGTTTGACAAAATTCAACATCCATTCATAATAAAAAAACTTTCAGTAAATTATTAATAGAAGATAACTTTCTCAACCTGATAAAAGACATGTCTGTAAAACCTAAAGATAACATCATACTTAATGATGAAAGAATGAGTCCTTTCCTTCTAAGAACATGAATAAGGCAAGGATGTTTGCGCTGAACACTTCTATTCACCATGGTCCTAGAGGTCACAGCAAGTTCAATAAAGCAAGAAAAATAAATAAAAGGTATAAATAAAGGACAGGAAGAAGTAAAACTATCTCTGTGTGTAGATAATATGCTTATGTACATAGAATATCCTTTAGGAATTTTTTAAAATTACTAAAACTAATAGATGAGTTTAGCAAGCTTACAGAACACAGTGCTAATATATAAAAATCAATATTGTTTGACACAAACAGTTGGAAGAAAAAATGTTAAGGTATCATTTATAAAAGAATCAAAAATATGATATTTAGGAACAAATTTAATGACAGATGTGCAAAACCTCTGCTAAAACCCCTCCTAAATGCAGAGCCAATGAAAGATTAATGGACTAAAGGAGGAAAGTGAGCACATGATCATTTTAATAGAGGGAGAAAAGGTCATTTAACAAATTTCAACTCTTATTTATGCTCAAAAACCTATTTTCGGTTCAGTTCAGTCACGCAGTTGTGTCCGACTCTTTGTGACCCCATGGGCTGCAGAACGCCAGCCTTCCCTGTCCATCATCAACTCCCGGAGCTTACTCAAACTCATGTCCATCTGCATATTCCTGTCTCTTTAAGAAAACCTATTTTAGAAAAAAAAGGTACCCCTTAAATACAGCTGCCAAAAACACATGAATTCAGTTACTTAAGGTCAGATGAGAAACTACTCTAAAGCAGAGTGGCTTAAAACCACAGCAATTTATACTTTTCATGACTCTGCGGGTGTGAAGTTGGGCAGTGTTCAAAACTGGCTGTTTTTTCCACTCCATCTGGCACTGGCTGGGGTCACTCACTCACCTGCATTCAGAGGGTGGCTGGGCTGGGTGAGAGGGTGCCAGAAGGCTTCACTCACATCTGGCCCTCAGCCCCTCCCCTGGTCTCTCCCTCTCCATGCGGCCTCTCATCAGCCAGCAATGTAGCCCAAGTCCTTTACGGGACAGCACAGCCTCCCAAGGGCATAGCAACACTTCCAGCACATTCTATTGGCCAGAACAAGTCACAGGCTAGCCCAGAATCACCTGGAAGGGAAAACAAATCACAGCTCTTGATGGAAGGTCATGACAGAGTGGCAAGAATTGATGGTGACTGTCTTTGAAGGCTATCTACCACAATCAATGGATGAAACGATGAACAGACAAATGAGTTATAACCTTCCTTCCAGTTCTCACTCTGGTTAAAGAAATGAGGAAACGAAACCAAACATTCTTGCTTCTTTTTAGCCTGTCTTTCTTTAAGCAGAACATAAACCTGGTGACAGGATTTTTTATGTATTTTATTTTTTATGTATTTTATATTTCCTGGTCTGTATAAGTTCCAGGACGATGTTAGCTTCACATACAATGGCTGACAACTTTTAGCATCTTCTTCAGTGTCTTTTTGGTTCCACCTGCCCGCTCCTGCCTTCTTCTCTCATTCAGTTTCTTGTCATTCTCTTCAAATTCAAACCTAAGACGGCTGCTGCTGCTGCTGAGTCGCTTCAGTCGTGTCCAACTCTGTGCGACCCCATAGACGGCAGCCCACCAGGCTCCCCCATCCCTGGGATTCTCCAGGCAAGAACACTGAAGTGGGTTGCCATTTCCTTCTCCAATGCATGGAAGTGAAAAGTGAAAGTGAAGTCGCTCAGTTGTGTCCGACTCTTCACGACCCCATGGACGGCAGCCCACCAGGCTCCTCCGTCCATGGGATTTTCCAGGCAAGAGTACTGGAGTGGGGTGCCACTGCCTTCTGCAAAACCTAAAACTCAGTTCAGTTCAGTTCAGTCGCTCAGTCGTGTCCGACTCCTTCGCAACCCCATGAATTGCAGCACGCCAGGCCTCCCTGTCCAACACCAACTCCCAGAGTTCACTCAAACTCATGTCCATCGAGTCCGTGATGCCATCCAGCCATCTCATCCTCTGTCGTCCCCTTCTCCTCCTGCCCCCAATCCCTCCCAGCATCAGTATCTTTTCCAATGAGTCAACTCTTCCCATGACATGGCCAAAGTATTGGAGTTTCAGCTTTAGCATCATTCCTTCCAAAGAACACCCAGGACTGATCTCCTTCAGAATGGACTGGTTGGATCTCCTTGCAGTCCAAGGGACTCTCCAGAGTCTTCTCCAACACCACAGTTCAAAAGCATCAATTTTTGGCACTCAGCTTTCTTCACAGTCCAACTCTCACATCCATACATGACCACAGGAAAAACCATAGCCTTGACTAGACGGACCTTTGTTGGCAAAGTAATGTCTCTGCTTTTGAATATGCTATCTAGGTTGGTCATAACTTTCCTTCCAAGGAGTAAGCGTCTTTTAATTTCATGGCTGCAGTCACCATCTGCAGTGATTTTGGAGCCCCCCAAAATAAAGTCTGACACTGTTTCCACTGTTTCCCCACCTATTTCCCATGAAGTGATGGGACCAGATGCCATGATCTTTGTTTTCTGAAAGTTGAGCTGTAAGCCAACTTTTTCACTCTCTTCTTTCACTTTCATCAAGAGGCTTTTTAATTCCTCTTCACTTTCCGCCATAAGGGTGGTGTCATCTGCATATCTGAGGTTATTGATATTTCTCCCAGCAATCTTGATTCCAGCTTGTGTTTCTTCCAGTCCAGCGTTTCTCATGATGTACTCTGCATATAAGTTAAATAAGCAGGGTGACAATATACAGCCTTGACGTACTCCTTTCCCTATTTGGAACCAGTTTGTTGTTCCATGTCCAGTTCTAACTGTTGCTTCCTGACCTGCATACAGGTTTCTCAAGAGGCAGGCCAGGTGGTCTGGTATTCCCATCTCTTTAAGAATTTTCCATGTAAGGAGGCTATACTCACTTTGCCCACCTTACAGGACCCAAAGAAGTGAGACTCTAGTAGTAAAAGGTTACCAGTCTGGTGAAATTGTTTTTCAGAATTGGAACTTTCCCAAACAGCCCTAAAGTCTTATACCCCTGGCAGATCCAAGTCCTCCATTCAGAAGGTAAGTTCTAGTCCTGAACTGAATTATTCTATGGATTGCTGAGTCTTCACCCTCAATAGTCACTCTGATTTGACTTGAATCCCCTAACCAACTTTTCATGGCTCTGTAGCAGGCTTCCCAGGTGGCACTAGTGGTAAAGAACCCACCTGCCAATGCAGGAGGCTTAAGAGACCCGGGTTCCATCCCTGGGCTGGGAAGATCCCCTGGAGGAAGAAATGGCAACCCTCTCCAGTATTCTTGCCTGGAGAATCCCATGAATAGAGGAGCCTGGAGGGCTATAGTCCATAGGGTCACAAAGAGCTAGACACGACAGAAGCAACTTAGCACACACATAGCCTGAAAAGCATGGCAACCCACTCCGGTATTCTTGCCTGGAGAATCCCCGTGGACAGAGGAGCCTGGAAGGCCCACCCGTGCATCCACAGGGTCGCAAAGAGTCACACGACTGAGCAACTAAAGCACAGCACACAGAACAGCTAAAATATAGTCGAGTTTTTATGCTATCCAGTAAACCCAAAGCCCCATTCTGAGTAACAAGTCAGGTGCACATAATACAAACAGCCTAACAAGAGGGGAGTCTGGGAGAGGCAGGGCCCTTTCTTTTATATATAAAAGAACACAGCCCATTCCAGGAAGCCAGTGACTCAAAACCGTTCCAGAAACCAATGCAGCATTCTGTCCATGTATAGGATTTTTCTTCCTTAAAAGGTGGTGTATAAAAAGGAACAAATTAGCAATATTTCCTGGAATTTGGAGCCCAGACAATGTCTTGATGTTTCTTTACTCTGGACATCCTGGAGAAAGTCCCTCAGCACTGGAGGAGAGGAAGAGAGCGCCCTGCACGTGCTTGCCCACAGCATTCCAGCAAATGCTCGAGACTGGCAACACTGATTGCAGGTATTATTTTGAAGACAATGAGTGTGTGCATGTGTGTGTATGCATGTGCCCGGGTGCCCATTGTTTTAATAAAGTCATTATTACTTTCTCTTTCAGAAAAGAGAAATAACACATAATTTGAGAGGTTGAATAAACATTTGAGACACATCCCCTCACTAACAAATGAGTAAACAGAGGCCAGAGAAATTGAGTAACTCTCCTGAGGTCCCACAGCTAATTGGAAGCAGGGCAACAACCAAGCTGGGTCTCTAGTCTTCTAGTTAGAGAGTCTGTGCATCCCTTAAATAGGTGGACGCTTACTAACATATCACTTTATACTCAAGTACAGGGAATTTGGTCAAAATTAGCTTAAGTGTGCAGAATCTAGAATGATGCTATTCAGTACAGTAGACAGTGCACATGTGGCTTCTGACAACTTGAACTGGGGCTAGAGACACTGAGAAAACCAATTTTTAGTTGTGTTTTACTTTAATTAATTAATTTATTTGTGTGTGTGTGTATGTTTTACTTTAATTAATTTAAAAGCAAATGTAAAGGCCACTGCTTGATCCAGAACTTCCCTGGCAGTCCAGCAGTTAAGACTCTGCACTTGCATTGCAGGGGGCGTGGTCAGGGAACTAAGATGCCACATGCCACGTGGCATGGCCAAAAACCCTCCAAACAAAAAACAAAACAAAAACCCCACTGCTTGATTCAGTTATTTATTCAGCTACTGAGAAACTCTAAGCCTATTTGGAACAACTGGGGTATGTGTATCCATGTAAATCTTATGAAATATAAAATACACATCAAGTATTTCCAATGAAAATAGAGTGGTTGAATTGAGATGTACTCTAAGTATAGTTTGAGTGAACTCCAGGAGTTGGTAATGGACAGGGAGGCCTGGCATGCTGTGATTCATGGGGTTGCAAAGAGTCGGACCGACTGAGTGACTGAACTGAACTGAATTAAGTATAAAAGATATACTGGATTTCAAAACAGTACAAAAAGTGTAAACTATATCCTTAGTAATTTTTCTGTTGACATGCTGAAATAATTTTTTAGATATACTGGGTTAAAAAAATATATAATTTCACCAGGTTTTCACTTTTTAAATATTAAAAACTAAAATAAGAATTAAAATAACATATGTGGCTTGTATTATATTTCTATTGGACAGTCTAGAGTCAGACTGTCCACAATGACATCTCTGTTACACTGTATCACCAGGTCTGTATCCTTGGGAAAATTATTGGGTAGTTATGAGGAGCAACTGTCTTCTCTGAAAAATGAAAAAGAGAAAGGTGTGAGGATTTCTTTCCCCTTTCTTTTTCTGTTTCTGGACATCACTGTGTGATGACGGCCACTTTCAAATGATCGGGAGAAACATGGCCAATACACAAAGCACACAAGAGCCACTCAAGGGCTAGCTGAGCAAACGACATAAGTAAAATTTCCTGGCATGCAGTTGGGTTTAAGAATCCATCATTTCCTCTTTTGCTCCTTTGCCCCCGAATCTTGAACACACTTTCCCAGCCATCTCCACTTGTCTGCTCGTGAGAAACACATCTAAGCAGATGCAATCCAGAGCAGTCACATGTGTTATATGCATGTGATTTGCCAAAATTTGCACGTAATTGGCTTCTGTCTGCAGAATCTGGTCTCTGGCTATTTGATTTTACTGCTGAAATTAAGATATACAGGAGAGTATATTCCCTCTGCCTCCCTCCATCGATCTTTCTACTCTTCCCTCCCAGCTGGCACTGTTGCACTGGCAAGTGGGGTGTCGGAGGTTTCTGAGGGGTGAAGAGATGCTTGATGAGGGGGCAACGGGCAAGGAATGGGATGCTTTGCTTTTATAACACGAGGAACAACATGAGGGTAAAGGGTCCTGATCAGGCTGAGGGCGAGGGTATCCTTGTGATGTAGCTGGACTCTGCTGACCTGGGCCTAGAAGTTGGTTCCACCCAAAGCTTAGAGCTGGTGGGGTCTGCGGGAGGTGGGTGACAGCCTAAGGGGAAATGACAGCACATAACGGAGCTGGGAATCCAACAGGAGTTACGGCCAGACGGAGGCAGGAGAAATGTGAGTGTCCCAAGAACGCCCAGAGACGTTTCAGAGACAGCAGGATGCCCATGATAAGTAGGATGGATTTCCAAGGTGATTGTAATAATATTTAATAAAATGACAAGTTGATGCCAGCGCATTTAAGGATTTGGGGGGGGCAGGTTGATCTGTTAGTTACAGAGAGTCCCCCAAGCTATGGATTCTGACCGAGCTGGTGACACCCTCCTCCTAAGCACAGCAGCCCACCCATCACTCCCATCCATCCCCTCTGGGACCACCCAGGACCTTCCTTTCCCACCATGGTTGTAGCAAAAGACAGCCTCAGGCTGTCTCACCACAATCCAGGAGTCTGGCAGAGAACCTGGGATGGGCATGGAGTTTGGAACAGCTCATTTAGACCCACAGCACATGTGGTCTTGTGCAAACAAAAACAGCTGCATTTTATCAAGTCATACCCAGACAGCATGATGTCCTAGGCAGAGTTTGCATTACTCCAGATACAAACACCATGAACTTCACACTTTGCCTCGCCAGCCTGTGAGGTGCCAGACAGATGCCTGCCTGATGCTAAAGATGGTCACCACGAGCTCAAACACTCCTGTGCTTGGCTTACACTTTCTGTCTGGCAGATAGAAAATGCTTACTGCAAATCCACCCTCTCAAGGAGGCTGAAGACCCCTTAGGTGACATTTTAAAGTGATTGTGCTCTGAACTGTAGCTCCAAATGTGTTGGGGGGGTGGTTCACAAAACTTATTTTCAGCTCCTGTAGTTAGTTCCCAAACACCAGTACTCTAAAAACTGCACAAGAATCACCTTGCAAGGTGTTAAAAAATATGGATGCCAGGTTTTCAGCCCCAGGGATTTTGATTCCACATGTCTTGGGTAAGGCCCAGCATCTAAGTTGCTAGGATTTTAATACACAGCCACAGCTGAAACTCACTGACTTGGATCATCGCAGAAAGACAAAAGATCTGTACTTGAGTCTGCTGCCACTCAGATTATCACTTGCGACTGGGCAAGGGACTCTGGAAACAAGGTCCTAGGTACAGAAGGGTTGTATCTCCATCCAGTGTGCAGATTTTTGTCAGGAGGCGAAAAATTGAGTTAAGGTTTCAGTGAAGCAGATAGCGGGGCTTCCTAGGTGGCTCTGCTGCTGCTGCTAAGTCACTTCAGTCGTGTCCGACTCTGTGTGACCCCAGAGACAGAATCCCCGTCCCTGGGATTCTCCAGGCAAGAACACTGAAGTGGGTTGCCATTTCCTTCTCCAATGCATGAAAGTGAAAGTGAAAGTGAAGTCGCTCAGTCGTGTCCGACTCTTTGCGACCCCATGGACTGCAGCCTACCAGGCACCTCTGTCCATGGGATTTTCCAGGCAAGAGTACTGGAGTGGGGTGCCATTGCCTTCTCCGCCTAGGTGGCTCAGTGGTAGAGAATTTGCCTGCCAATGCAGAAGCCGCAGGAGACGCAGGTTCGATCCCAGGGATGGGAAGATCTCCTGGAGGAGGAAAATGCAACCCACTCCAGTATTCTTGCCTGGGAAACCCTATGGACAGAGGAGCCTGGCGGGCTTCAGACCATGGGGTCACAAAGTCAGATACGACTGAGCATGCACGCGTGCAAGGCAGGTTGCACACGTAGGCATACCTAATCATCTGCCCTATTTGAGACATAACCATTAGTCTTCCTTCCTGTAGGACTTTTGATATAAGGAGAGCTTATCTGCCCACCTCATCCCCAGCCACTAGGACAGTTGATTTTTCCTTAATTGTGATGAAGACAATTAAAAAAGAAGTCCGTGGTGCAGGAAGGTTTGTTTATATTTTGTGTACACAAGTCTTGTCAAAACAGGTACCAGGCATTCTAAGAAAGACCTAGGATTTATGTCAAACTCCTTATTAAAGTAGAAGAGGAGAAAGTCTCTACGTTGTGTGTTTTTAAAACTGTCAGGCCTCCCTGCTGTCACCTGGGTTGTCACCATGCTCGATTAAAAGGTTGCCCACTTCTGCTGCTGCTCAGCCCGGTTTAATTAACATCTTCCCCTCAGTCCCAAACATCCCTTTAAGCCACTGTGCTCCGCCCAGATAGACTTTTACACCTGTCTTAGCAATTCTAGGAGAGATGTTTTGAAGTGCCTTTTCAAAATCCCTTGTTAATGATCTGGTAATTATCGTGGTGACTTTTTATTAAAGTGTGAAGTGCTCAGCTGCTCTTAGCTAAGAGAATCCCCCAGGCACCTGCAAGGAGGGACGCAAGAAGGGACAAAGGGGAAAAACACCCTGAGTCTAGGTCTGTCCCAAAGTTACAGGGGCAGCCGCATCAGGCCAGAGAAGACGCCCTGCCAGAGGCTGTCAAGCCCACCCGGAGCTCCTACTGGCAGACGAGAACTCTCCAAGCCCTGGGAAAGCCTGACTATAGAATGTGGGGAAACTTACACAAAGGACCCTCAAATTCCCAGCAGTCTCCTGGTGGCAACACCATGTCCATGGCTGGCTGCACGGAGGAGCCACACTCCTGCACATGGACTAGGTACTGTCCTTGGTGCCCCAGCCCACATCCATTTTAAGAAGTCAGGGCTCCTGCCCAGAGAGGCCCGGGGAGAGTTATTGATGCTTGCCTTCCTGTCCTTCAGATCTCAGCTGCCAGTGCGCACCAAGTGTGGTCCAGTTGTGCTGGATGCTCCCCGCATCCAGAAGCCCAGTATGCCACCCACCTCCCTACCTGTGCTCCCCAACATCCTGCCACCACTTGTCAGAGTAAAAGGAGCTCCCCAGGGGCTGAAACAGGATTTGGGGTCTCTCACAGCCTCACGACTCCTCATAATGGAAGAGACTGCCACACAACAAAGCGTCCTAAACAGCCCAAATTCTCGCAACATCCAAGCACATCCTTCATCCCCCTCTCCCCATAAAAGGAAGACAGTCCCAGTGGAGGGGTGAAGTGCCAGCCCCGAGGACGCACTTGACTGTGGGATCTTAAGGAGCCGAGGACGTCATCTCGTTTTACCAATGAGCACTGGAACCAGGGAAAGTGACGTGACGGGCTCAAGAAGGAAGGCTCACCAGCCAGCACCAGGGTGGGACCAGAACCAGGTCCCTGGCGCAGCTCCACCTCCTGTGGCTTTTCTGTTAGTGCCCACTACGAGTCAGGGGGACTTCATAGCTTCATGTGCTGCCAGGGTCCCCTTCCTAAACCAGCAGAGAGCAGGGCCTGGGTTGGGGGCCAGGGCCAGCTGTGCCCTGGCCATCTCTGACATGCCCTCTGTACAGTGCTAACTGAGGACAGCTGCCAATGGGCTGACTGGCCCCTGGCATGACTGCAGGGGCCCTGGACTCCACCCTCTGCTGGCCCAGCCCTACTCCCCATCCTGGCACCTCCTCTGGCCTGGGTACCATGGAAGCTGCCCTGGTCAGTGGCTGGAAATCATCTTCCCAAACCATGGAAACAGCTGGATCTCTTTAGCTAAGCAAACCCAGCTGACCGGCTGGGATCCCTTTCTCTGCTTCTCTGGAGCAACTGGGAGGCAGATGTCCCCAGTATAAACATTTTAATATAGCTTTTTCTATCTCCAGGAACAATACTAGAATAATATGTGACAAGATGGAGAAAACACTGTTCGCCAACATTCCTCCTAGGGACAGTATTCTGTGCATTCAAAGGAAATGCTCCAAGTCAGTGGTTCTCAAAGTGTGGCCCCCAGACCAGTGGCCTCAGCATCCCCTGGAAACCACCCGAGACCTTGTTAGAGACACAGACTCTTGGTCTCCACTCCTGCCCTACTACATCAGAACTGCTAGGGTGGACCCTCCAGGGCATTCGGGCACAGTTAAGGTCTGGAAAGCTGATTTTGGTGGAGATGGGGAAGCTCCGGAACATGACCCAGTGGCAAAAACCAGGGCTCAGTGGCCTTGTAAGGAGGAAGGGTCTGGCTCCCTGCGTGGTTCAGGTCAAGGGAAGTCCCGGGATAGACTGGGAGGCAGGAGCTGGGGAAGAACTGGATTGCTCTTCACAGAAGAAGGAAAGGATTTTCAAGGTTCCCTGTGGAAAACTAGAGGGGAGGAGAATGAAGACAGTGAGGCTGGATGCAAGAGAGAGACCCCCATAACAGGGACAGTCTTCAGATCGTCAGTGGAATCACAAGCCTCATGCAACATGCCCTCTCCTCCACAAAGCATTGGTGAAGGTTATACAAACAACCAAAGTTCTGGGGGTTCTACACTCTGGACATCATGAGACGCACTAAACTCTGCATGGTAGTCTCAATGCCACACTCAACAGAAACCTCTCGGCAAAGCAAATTGTCATGGCTGCATACTCTTTCCTAAGGAGGACATCTCTGTATTTCCTTAGTCTTCCCCTCACTGGGGGGCATCTGGTTGGCTTCCAAGTTTTCACTATGGTAAACAATATATGATAAATGTCTTGGAGGTGCAAACTTTCTCTTTATTCATGATTATGACCTTGGAACACAGATTCACAAATGTTGAGTGATTTACTTCGAATGCTAAGTACTACACAGAACAGAAATTTCCCCTGAGATTAAGCAGAGGAGGGAGTGGTGCTCAGAACATTTATGAATATGATTAAGGAAAGAAAAAAAAGTATCTTCTTCTTTTGAGAGAATTATAGGGGTTTCAAGAGTAGAGCCAGGTATTCTGGGGACTGTGTGAAATGGGAGAAGAGGGGCTTTCCAGTAAGATTAAAGCAACGCTAGAGTTGAGGGTGTTTTGAGTGATAACAAGAAGGCTGACAGATAGCTGCTGCATGTGTCTGGTTGCAAGGGTCAGACAGGCATCTCTTGCCAGCTTCCAGCCTCACAACTGTGCTTTTAAGCTTACAGTCTGGTCAGAACAGGGGCAGTGCAGGTTTCAAGTCCCACTAGATCTAGGGTAGCAAGTGATAACGTCAGGCCTTCCATTATCTCTAAGCTCCTGCTGTTGGTTACTCCTTCCTACTATAAACAGGCTTTCCATGCACAGGGAGAGGAAGAATGGGCAGGAGGTGAAGGAAGGAGTGGACAGACATACAGATGACTCCAACCTTCCTTCATCCCAGCCAGAGATGCCACAGGAAAGGGAGCCTTCTCTTCCCTAGCTCCGTGTATCAAATTCCAATGAAGGTCTCTAATTGACTGGCTTGGGTCACAGGCTGGCAGCCTGGGCAAATCATTGTGGTTAGGAGGTTTGGGGCACTGTGATTGGCTAGGCCTGGGTCACATGTCCATCACTGAAACCAGGGCCCAAGTACTAGTAGCACCACCAAAGCCATGTGAATTTAGGGAGCAGCAGATACCCAAAAGAAAAGGATGAAAGTGAGCAACAAAACCACAGATACTCACTCTCTGTGCTCCTTCACACTATGGCGGCTACCGCTGATCCATTATGATATTTCGCCCTTGAACCCAGATTCAGCCTCAGAAACCTTAACACAGCATCCAGGCAGTGATTTCCAGCTAATCCAATCTAGTTTACAAGATAAAAGTGATTTGCCATTTTGGAGCTTAAAACAAGAAGTCAGGTCATTGATGAACAAGAGGCTACAGTGATCTGGATTTAAGGAAACGTATCTGGGCTTTCCAGGGGCTCACCGGGTAAAGAATCTGCCTGCCAATGCAGGAGCTGCAGGAGACAAGGGCTCAGGGCCTGGGTCGGGAAGATGCCCTGGAGGAGGGCATGGCAACCCACTCCAGTATTTTTGCCTGGGAAATCCCATGGACAGAGGAGCTTGGCAGGCTATGGTGCATGGGGCCACGAAGAGTCGGACATGACTCAGCACACATGCACACAAGCCAGAAGAACCCTAACGGGTCCCTTCTGGGAGACTGCAGACGTCAGTCTCTGTGACAGTGAGACGGCTGGGTGCTAGTGGAGCGTGGAACATTGTAAGACTGTCCCCCTACAGGAGGCCAAACGTGTTTTCTTTCCATTACTGTTACTGAAAAAAGTGAATTGCAAGTGCAGAAAATCTCTGAGCTCCACTCAACAGATTTCCATGGGAATTTGGCTTTAGGATAAGTCTGATCCCTCGCACCCATGTGCTTCATTGCTTGATCAGTGGTCAGCCAGAGAGGGTGAGTTTTGCTGGGCTAGGGTAGACAGAGCTGGGGCCACAGACCCAGTTCCAGGGTAGCACAGAGTTCTTCAAGGAGGGGCTCAAAGTTCACATCTCCAAAGTGCACAGAGCAAAGCAAACCCAGGCACAATCAAGGTGGAGACCACCACTGAGTAAGCCGGCCTGGGTGGTGAAGACAGGGCGCAGCCAGCTCTGGGTGGCCCTGGCACACAGCTTCAAGCAGGCAGTCACCTGGGGATTCCGATTCCATCTGAGGGACTGCAGGAGTTTGGTCAACAGCCCAGGCACCAGGAAGAAGCACGACCCGCCGGCCCCAGTGGCCTCACGTGGACACTGGGCTCCAAGTTCCTGCCTATTCCATAGACTCCTTCAGGACTAGAGACTGGGGCTGGCTCAGCCTGTGCTTCCAGCTCACATCCAGGTCTCCTGGGGCCTGAACCAGGTTCTCAGCAGAGCCGGAAGGAACGAGGTTTAATTGCATCAGGATGGAAGCTTGCCAAGTGTGCTGACACTTCCAGCCCATGCAATCAATCCTCCATCCTGTAAACAGAGTGAGAAGTGTGATTCCAGCAATTATAAAGCCCATCATTTTCCTCTTCTTCTCTTAAGTATTTAGAAAGGCTCTTTGCTCTCACTTTGCAACCGGACCTCATTTTTAAAGTGCAGCTGTAAAAGCACTGCCACGGACTGTACTTAAGAGAGGTGCCATGTTTGATGGCCTGTTGGCCCAGGATCTTGGCTTCCAGCCCTGGTTCTGCTGTCAACCAGACTGTGACCTTTGATGAGGCCAGCATCCATCTCTGGGCTTCGGTTTCCCCACTTATAAAAGAAGGAGCTTGGACTGGGTGGCCTCTTTGCTCCCTTCCAACTCTCATGGCCACTGGAATCCACGTGAGCTTGATAACGAGGGATGGCTCTGTGTAGACAGGAATATATTATAGCTTCTTTTAAGCCAGGAGCTATCCTTCCCTCTTTATTTACCACATACAATGACAAATCCCTGCAGGTGCAAATACACCCACTTCCAAAGCAGTGTAAGGACAGAGGAGGAGCAGTCTGCACATGTTTCTGGAACCCAAAGTGCTAGCTACACTCACTGAATGCTGTTTTGCAATAAGAATCTCATTTAATCCTTATAAGAGAGTGGCTCTTAGGCCCATTTAACTGACAAGAAAACTGAGACACAGTGAAGTAGTGCATCCAGCCCAGGTCTGCCCAGCTCTGAAGGCCAGGTTTACAGTCACAACTCTCTTAAATCCCTGAATCTGGGGACTTTAGTAGAAAAAGAATGGGTAGACCTAGAGGCCACCTCAACATGAAGGGAATACCAGGTAGGACACCTGGGTGACAGGGCACGCCTAGGTGAGTGGCAGACGTCCCCAAGCATGTGGGCCAGCAGATCCAGCAGGAAGGGGGGCGGTTAAAAGGCATGAGAGACCTTGACAAGTATGTTCCATTTTTCCTGGCTCTCTAAATGGGCTCTGGCTTCCTGCGTCTCCTCCCTACCTCTGCAAATGGAATGCCAACGATTTCACTTGAAGGGAGTGTTTGGTGCTGTTTAGAAGCAGCATGAAGTAAATTTTTATGATGCTGGTTGATGGGGAACATTCAGCTGCCTTGGCTCTGATGACCCAGCTCTGTCTCCCACGTTTGCCATACTGAAACCCTCAGAACTCACCATTCTAAATGCTAAATGACATTTTAACTTCTCATACGGTGGATACAAGAACCACAAAATGTCATTTGCCTTAAGGGTTTTCTTTTCAAAAGAAATTACTTTAAGTAGCCCCAAAGTTTTAGAAATGCACATCACCATAATACTTTAAAAAAAAGTTTTAAAAGGTAGTTTCAGTCAGTTTGTCTGACAGATGCTCACCCTGGAAATAAGTGCTTACTGACAATTTTTTTTTCTTTTCACAGAAATTAGTCTGCTGTCCCCATCAACGGGGTTTAGTCAACACCTCTTGAATACTTTGCCAAGTAGTTTGTGAATATGTTATCTTAGAAACCATCAACATCAAACCTGAAGGCTCTCAGATATCTTGGGAGCTCCAGGCTGGATGTCCGCCCAGCTGTCCCAGCACTTACTGAGCACCTACTTTGTGCCACATGCCCTGATAACCCTGGTGGAAGAGCAATGGGCATGGGGAATCCAGGGCTCCATCCATAAGGATGCACTGGATTGGGAAAAATCCAGAATTTTTGAATTGGTGGAATATACGAACTGGGGCTAAGTGCAGCCTAGATATAATTGCTACATTAAAGAGATGCAGATGGCCCATCTTTTGCCAGCTGCCCGGACATCCTGCATCTGCTTCTTCGTCATTAAAACAGGACAGTAACTTCCAGCTCGCAAGGTTGCCGGTGACAGTGGAGGCCCTTTAGTAGGGCTGCGATTAAGAATACAGCTGTTAGACAAGGTCTGAATCTTGGTTCCACTGCTGTGATTTCATACAAGTGACTTAATCACCCCAGCCTCGGTTTACCTCCTATGTGCAATGGCCACTGGGAAAGGCTAAGGGAGGGAGGAGATGGGGGGACGAGATGATTGGATGGCATCACCGACTCAATGGACTTGAGTTTGAACAAACTCTGAGAGAGAGTGAAGGACAGGGAAGCCTAGCGTGCTGCAGTCCATGAGATCACAAACAGCCAGACACAACCGAGAGACTGAACAACAGCAACAAAATGGGCACAGTAATCTCTTCCTCAGGAGCATATGGTGGGGATGAATTTCAAGTGCTCAACACAGTGCCTGGAGCACACTGTCTGTCAAGGGACATTTATCATCTGAGGAAGGCACCAGTGACAGGCCAAGCCCAGGAGAGGAGCTCACTTGGCAGTTTCTCTCCCCTTCCAGTTCTTTCACCTCAGCACCATTTGCGTCCTCCCAGGTCTCTCTTAGACACTCTCCATTGCCCTATAACAGCAACAGCTTCTTATTTCCTCAAAAAGTCTTTGTTGAAATCTTACCAGAAGCCCAGCATGATGTTTGGCTCTCTAAATAGAAAAGAAATACCAACAGCAGCCCTGCCCACCACGAGCACAGGGTATCCACAAGCAAACAATGAACACACCAGACAGAACCGTCTTAGTAACAGCCCGAGCTGGCAACAGCAGCCTCGTCCCAAGGCAGCCCACGATTAATTGCCAAATGAATTGTGTGGGCAATAACTGCTGCCAGCAGTGAGTGGAGGGAAATCTCTCTTCTGACCACAGCGGTCGGGAAGGACAAAGGTCCACATCCTGGAGATCTGGCTGAGCCACTCAGGGAGGTCACGAAGCAGTCTGGAAGCAGAGGACACAGGACTGGTCTAATCACCCAACACTGGGGGCTCCCAGCCCTCCCCCAGCGGCTGGTACAAAGGCCCAGCTCTTCAGAAGCAGTTCTGTGATCTGTCAAGTTTCCCATCTGAGGGATGGGATATCTCAGGGAGACAGGCATGAAAAGAATTCTTCCCCCATTTCTTCGTGCCACCCCCACCCCTCCGCCTCCACTAACACACACACCAACCCAACCACCACAGCCTTCACCACTGATTCTGATGCAGCTGAACCCTCATTTTAAGCCCCTCTTTCCTCTGTCCTATTTTTATGATTCTTTTGTGGTTCTTGCTTCTCAGTCTCCAGTGTGTGGTAATAATATCTTCTTCATTCCACCCACGTAATAAGAGAGAACTAACGAGTCACTGTACGTGTGGCACTCTGAGGTCCTTAGATGAAAGGAATTCAAGTGACCCAGAGAGATCTTTCTGTTAAGTATAACTTCAATAGGCAGCCTCAGGAAAAATTAGCTGACCCCTGGGAGGGACACAGGAAATGAACAAAATGCAACAACTGGGCATCATTACTAATTATTTTCTTTGAAATCCTCATGATTGTTTTCTAACAACACAGCCCATGTAGAAAAAACTTGCTATTTGTGTTTTATAGATAAAACAGAGATTTATCAAATCTCTATTTGATAAAAATGACAAGACTTGAGCAGATGGAAGGAGTGTCATTTGCCTTTCTTCCTTAGAAAGGAACTGGGTTCATCTGGGATGTTCCTCCCAGTCACTCAGCTTGCCCTGGCTCACGCCCCTAAGTACTGCTGGGCATCTGGGTCTAAGCTCAGTTCAGCCTTCCAGGCCAAACTCTGCCTGGCCATGTGGTTCCCCATGAGACCTGGCTCCTCTGCCGGTTCCGGGCAGGGCAGGCAGGGCTGGGGGTGGCTCCTGGCCTGCAGGCTGGGGACGGCTGTGTGAGTCTCGTTGCTGTGGAACTGGTATGGCTCTGTCCATCTCAAGCCCCTGACTACTGCCCACACCCTGCCTGCTGGGTCGGCCCGGTCTACTGAATTCACTCACTCATTCGTCAGCTGGTCACTGGACCTCTACCATGTGCCACGCATTGTTTCATTGAACAAAACAGATAAAGCCTTGCTTTGGGGGATCAGGCACTCCAAAGAAGGGAGACATTAAACCAAGAACAACAACACACAGTGTGTCGGCTGATGGCAAGTACCAGGCAGACAGGGAACAAGGCACCAGAGGATGGGGAGGGATGGGGATGCTGGGAGTGGGTGCTGTTTTACAGGAATGGTCTGGCAAGGCCCCTCTGGGGAATCTGATATCTCAGCAGAGATCTGAAGGAAGAGAGGGAACAAGAAAGACAGCTACCAGAAGAACAACATCCCAGGCAGGGGAAACAGCTTGGGCAAAGGCTCTAATTCTAGATGTGCTTGCTGTGTTCCAGCAAGGAAGCCGGTAGACCTGGAACAGAGCCAGAGAGGGGAAGGGAAACTGGCAGAAGATGGATCAGAGAAGGGACCAGAAGCCACAATTAACCATCAGGCCTCTGCCTGTAGCTCAGGCAGAGTTCTTAACCAGCAGGCTAACTCAGTCAGTAGCTGTGTGTTGAGTGCCCTTTGCTCCTGGGTAGACTCCCAGATCCCCACTGGGCTGAAGGGAAGAGCACAGAGTGATAATGGCTGCAAAAGACAGTGGGACTTTAATTTCCTTTTTTTCCCAGAGTATTAGTGGTACATTTAGAGAATATGAAGACGGCAGAAGAGAATAATGATGCAGAGAAGTAGAGAATCAAGTAGCCAGGTTTCTAACGGTTTCCTCCACTGTTTTCCAATCTTTGTCTAATGCTGTTATGTTTATAATATATGTATATCTTTAAAAAGAAACTTGGACTTCCCTGGCAGTCCAGTGGTTAAGACTCTGTGCTTCCACCACAGCGGGTGGAAGCTCAGGTCTGATCCTTGGTTAGGGAACTAAGATTCCACATGACATGGGGCACAGCCAAAAGAAAAAAAAAAGGTTTTAAAATTATTATGAATAAAATAAAAAGAAACTCAACCAAAAGTTTTTATCAAGATAAAAGACAATTATGCCATATAGTCATTTAACTAATGCACAGACTTTGGAACCCAACCTCCATAAGACAAGACACAACCAGTTTTTTAAAAAGCACAAACTCTGAGTCAATGGAGACCAGACTGACATCCTGGCTTTGTCACCAGCTTCTGTGAGGCCTCAGGTAAATTACTCACCCTCTCTGAGCCTTAGTTTTTCACTGTAAAATAGGTATCACTCTGGGATTGTTGAGAAGAGTAGAGATGATGTGTAAAACACCTGGCATGTGGAAAGTACTCGATAAATGGTGGCTTGTCAGAGCTTTAGCAAACAGGCAAATCTGTCCAATCAACAAAGAGCAAAACAAATTCTCAGAAAGGAAAAAAAAACCCGCCACAGGCCCTCTCTCCCCTGTTCGGTGCTTCTTCTGTCTCTGGTAACACACCAGCACACAAAACTGAAAACAATTTTATCTTATCTTCCCCAATTCCAATTGCCCCCAAAGAAAGCAAATCATTCTAGAACTGTATGGCTGTCCCTCTGAATGAGGGCACGGTGCTGGAATCCATAGCATAAAATGGAAAGGGGGCAGAATTCGGCTTCCCAGGATGCAGGGCAACGGTGGCACAGCTTTGCACTTAACTGTTTGGCTCCCCAACTGGTTCTGTGTCTTCTCCCTCTGCTGCTGCCTCCCTGCTCAGACAAAGCCAGAGAGTTCCTACTTCTTGGTCAAACCCTAGAGAGCATCCCTCGCTACCAAAGACACTGGACTTAAAACCCACCCCTTGAAAACTGGGTGACTCTCAGCCTTCAGGATTACCTGAGGCCCCTCTTCTTGGGCTGTTCACCAGCCACATGGCTCAGATTAAAACAGCTCTGCCAGATCAGACAGAAGATTCTGTACCTGACATGCAAGGTTAAAAGGAAAACTAATTTTTAATAAAAGCACAGAAATTCCCATTGTCCTCTCTGATAGCTTGCTTCCCAGCAGAAAAGTGATGAAGGTTTAAACAAAAGGGGAGTCCCGGTTCCTTGGGGAAATTAATCATTTCTGTAGAAATCAAAGATCATTCCAGCTAGCCTGCACTGAACTGATAGGAGCTACATCTTTTCAGCCACCACATAAGCACCTTTGTGGACGGACGGACAGACATTGGGTTGAGCGCACTGATCACACCAACCCTGCAAGGCAGGTACCACTGACCCCAGTGTTGAGATGGGGAAGCCAAGACCAATTAGAATAATAGCTTGCCCCACTAGAAAGAAGCCAGGTAGGTTTGGGACCTATATTTTGGAGCTGTTTTTACATCTTCCTCAACCTGGTTTGACTCATTGTTAGATACAACGGATAAATCTGCCAGAAATGTAATCAGCCACCAAGCCTAGCAATGTTCTGTTTAGGAAAGGAAGTTTAGAGGGAGTGTCATTTCGCTGAGGGCCTGTTTCTGCTCTCCACACTCCTTCCCTCTCAGACTCAGGAACAGCCGGTGCTCCGAGGGCACACTGGCTTCAAACCACAGGGTTATTCTCTTGAAGGGGCATGAGGGAATTTTTCTTAACAAGTGTAAAAGGCCAGATTGCTTAAAAAAAAAAAAAAGTGGTGTTTTTTTTTTACATATAAATCTGATCTTGGCAGTTGTTCTTGACAGGCTTTCCCCCACTTAATGCCCTAACAGGGATGAATCTTCCCTTGAAAACGTTCTACATACGAATCTTTCATAAATACCGTGCTCATCGGACCTGCCAAATAGGGCTTGTTTCCTGGGAACCCCAGAACCGCTGCGGGGCTCACATTCCCACCAGAACCCCTGCACCTCAACTCCACAGAGTTCTTGGAATTTTCCTTGGGGTCTGCTTGCTGTGAGAATACCAAGTGGATCTATTGTGTTGGAGGCACATTAAAAACCAGCCGAACTCTGCAGACTTGAGGAGACACGGTGGCCAGGAGTTCTGGTTCTGGCTCCTGCGGGGACCGGAGGACGCCTCAGTTTTACCTCTGTGAAAGGAGCGGGGTCCGGAGAGCACTAAGATGAGACACCAGTCGGCCGTCTCAGGCGTAACGAAGGCTGGTCGCCGGGCCCTTGAGCCTCCCTCAAGAGGACGCAATTCTCTCAGAGCGCTTTCTCCGCTTGGAGTTGGACTCCGGCGGTGCGGCCCGGCCGCCAGGGCGCGTCCGCAAGCTCCGCCGGCCCTGCCAACCCCCACTGCGACCATCGGACGTTCTCCATAGACGCCGCGGCCGCGCCCACGCGCAAGCCTCGGAGCCCCACTCCCGCTCGCGGCCTGCATCCCTCTCGCCCCCAGCCACGCCCCCCGACCACGCCCCCGCCCCCGCCGCAGCGCGTGCAACCCCGCCCTCCCCGGAGTCTCCGAGCCGAGCGCGGATGGTGGGCGGGGCGCGGGCGGTGGGCGGGGCGCTACGGGGCGGAGCGCGCGGGAGGCGGAGCCGAGCCGGGGATTCCTGCTCCCCGCGAGCGCCCGGCCCAGCAGAGCTGCCTGGCCGTCCAAGGGCCCCCGCGCTGGGGGCGGCGGGGAACCCCAGACGCCGCCGGGCCGGGAGGGAGCCCCACGCCAAGCGAGCCGCCGCCTCCGCCTCCGCGCCGCCCCCGTGCGGGCCTGTCTGGGGGTCCGACGCGTCTTCACTCCGCCCGCCGCCAGCCCCCGCGATCCCGCCGTCCGCTCGCAGACCCGTCTCCTGCGCGCCATGCAGCCACCGCCAGCCCCGCGCGCGTAGGCGCCCGCCGCAGGCCATGCTGCCCCTGCTTGCCGCGCTGCTGGCCGCCGCCTGCCCGCTGCCGCCCGCCCGCGGCGGGGCCGTGGACGCGCCGGGCCTCCTCGGGGCGCCCCTCAACGCCTCGGTCAACGCGTCGTCCTCAGACGAGCCGGCCGCCCCGCGGTTGCTGGCCTCGGCTGCGCCCGGGGCCCCCGAGCGCCCGGAGGAGGAAGCGGCGGCGCCGTGCAACATCAGCGTGCAGCGGCAGATGCTGAGCTCGCTGCTTGTGCGCTGGGGCCGCCCGCGGGGCTTCCAGTGCGACCTGCTGCTCTTCTCCACCAACGCGCACGGCCGCGCCTTCTTCGCCGCCGCCTTCCACCGAGTCGGGCCGCCGCTGCTCATCGAGCACCTGGGGCTGGCGGCGGGCGGCGCGCAGCAGGACCTGCGCCTCTGCGTGGGCTGCGGCTGGGTGCGCGGCCGCCGCCCCGGCCGCCTCCGGCCCACCGGCGCCACCGCCGGGGCGCCCACCGCTCTGCCCGCCTACCCCGCGGCCGAGCCCCCCGGGCCGCTGTGGCTGCAGGGCGAACCGCTGCATTTCTGCTGCCTGGACTTCAGCCTGGAGGAGCTGCAGGGCGAGCCGGGCTGGCGGCTGAACCGCAAGCCCATCGAGTCCACGCTGGTGGCCTGCTTCATGACCCTGGTCATCGTCGTGTGGAGCGTGGCCGCCCTCATCTGGCCGGTGCCCATCATCGCCGGCTTCCTGCCCAACGGCATGGAGCAGCGCCGGACCACCGCCAGCGCCGCCGCCGCCGCCGCCCCCGCCGCCGTGCCCGCGGGGACCACCGCCGCCGCCGCCGCCGCTGCAGCCGCTGCGGCCGCCGCCGCGGCCGTCACCTCGGGGACGGCGACCAAATGACCCGGCCCGCTCCTTCCCGTGTCCGTTC
Organism: Bubalus bubalis; assembly: GCF_019923935.1. NCBI lineage: Eukaryota > Metazoa > Chordata > Mammalia > Artiodactyla > Bovidae > Bubalus > Bubalus bubalis. Next base: position 53,875,354 of record NC_059177.1, read on the forward strand.
CGTGTCCGCGCTCTCGGTGCCTTTCCCGCCGGGAGACTCGGCCGGTGTGCTTCGTGCTGTAGTGACCGTTAGTTCTTCGGGGGAGGGGACCGCCGAAGAGGCCCCAGCGTGTGGGAAAAGACAGGTTTGTGCCCCGCTTCTGGCTCCGAAAAGTAGATGCAAGCCCTTGCCCTGCAGGGTGGGATCCGCAGCTTGGAAGACGGAGAGGAGGGAAATGGGGCCCCTTCCCCTTTTTTGCGCACCCTGCCCTCCTCCCTCCCCGCACCCACGTGCCCTATAGAAAACGACCAAATCCTGTGTATTTGTTTTATATATTTAATAACTGTTTTAAATGAAAGTTTTAGTAAAAAAAAAATTAAATTGCTATTGCTGTAGTCAAAGAAGCTCTTTGTATCTAAACATAGTATTTGAAATTTGTTGTTTTTTAATTTATTTAAAAGGGGGGCATGGGAATGATTTAACATCGATATATTGTTACCGCTGAAAATGAACTTTATGAACCTTTTTCCAAGTCGATCTATCCAGTGACGTGGCCAGATGGGCGTTTCTTCTTGTACTCTGTGTTTTTTTTGGCTTTTAATACAGACATTTTCCTCCAGAGATGCGTATGTGCCTTTTTTTTATTTGATTTGGAAAAGGAATCCAAGAATTACGAGATGATCCTCTGAAACGTGAGGAAGGGAATCTCCAAAAAGTTAGAGAAGGGCTAACTCTATCTCCCTTACCTGTCTGGGAGAGGTGGGAGATGGAAACCAAAATACTGACCCTAATGCCCCCACCCCATGTTGTTTCGCCCTGCACCACACTGCCCTCCCCTGAAACAACATCCTTCCCCCCTCAGCCTCACTACCACTTGTCACGGTGGCATTCAGAGTTTTATGTGACTTATCTTTTTACCCACTTCCGGCAAGCCCCACAAAACACCCAGTAAAGTGCTGAAATGGTAAAATCAGTAGGTCCTCTGAGCCAAGTGTCTTTCATGAAAACAATTCATTTTAAAAGGCATGTAGATTTCCTTTTCATATGTGTAACCTTTAGTATATGGACACGTTTCAAAAGCTGGTTTTAAAACGGGGGGTATTTTGGCATTAAGATTTTTTCTCAAGTAAAGTCTTACAGACTAATAAACACCTTTAAAAAACTATTAAAGCTACTTTCCCTTTCTCCATCCCCTCCCCACTTCTGAGTGAATACCTGCACTAGAGCATTCCATTCTGGTGAATAGTAGGTACTGTTCTTGATAGTTCTCAAAGTAGGGTCCTGGGGACAGCAGCATCAGTAGCACCTGGGAATTTGTTAGAAATGCAAAAGTGGGGCCCTGTCCAGGAACTACAGATGCAGAAGCTCTGGGGTAGGGCCCCGCAATCTGTTGTCTCTCCACGCTCAGCTCCAGCCACCAGGATCTCACAGTCCCCAGTCTAGGTTTGAAAACCCCCACACGGGTGCTGACATGCAGTCATTTCTGCCACCCCCGGGAATGGGCCAGGGTCCAAGGGTATTTTGAGGAGGATGGGGATTTACTGTGGTTCTCTGGTGGCACGGCTACGGCTCACCCAGGACAAATAAAGGACTCTCTCCACCTCTCACTCTTGGCATTTTCTGGTGTTCCAATTGTCTGAGTGTTGCCAGAACTGTCTCCTTACCTAAAGGACTGAGGTTAGCTAATGTGCTAGGGAGGACCCATTATTTTTTGTGCTTTCTTGGGCCAGTGATGAAGGTCAAAATACTTAGCATCCTGATAACACCCTAAGGCCTCAGTTTGACCCTTCATACAAATTGTCTCCCAGAAAGCTTTTTTGGCACTTGAGGAAATAACCTGTTTGGGGAGGGGTACCCACCAGGACCCAATTTGCTCTGTTTCCAGAGTCCTTCCTGGGCTCCTGGGAAGTTCCATCAGACTTCCTGAGGGTCAGTTGGCAGGAGCAAGGCGGGGCAAGATCGATGACCCCCTAGCTCTCTACTTCACCCTGGGTCTGACCTTGGACTGCAGGTTTGAACCTTGTTCAGAACCTAAAAGAGCCCCCTCCTAGTGGCTGTGCCTCGGAGTCTTGTCCCTGCAGTTTTCCCAGCAGTCCGAAGCTCCACACCGTTCTATCCCGGAGGATACACTGTGAATTCCAGCCTAGCTCTTAGGCTTCCTTGTAAGTTCCACTCTGGACTTAAATCATGAATCACACTGTATAATGATCTAGAATTGTGATCTTTATCATTATAGTTAGTACCTTGGAATCTACTTCAGAACATTCTATGATCATAGGACTACCTTGGCTGGAGTTAAATTCCATATTCATTGGTTCTTTTGGTAAAAAAGATGCTGAGTTTTTTCCTAAAAGCTTTATCATTATATTAATATAGTACCTCTCCTCCTGTGTTCCTAGATAACTCTGCAACCTCTTTAGGAGGACTACAATGGCAATACGGAGACTGCCCTGGTGGCTCAGATGGTAAAACATCTGCCTACAATGTGGGAGACCGGGGTTCTGGTGGCTCAGATGGTAAAGCATCTGCCTACAATGTGGGAGACCGGGGTTCGATCCCTGGGTCAAGAAGATCCCCTGGAGAAGGAAATGGCAACCCACTCCAGTGCTCTTGCCTGGAAAATCCCATGGACACAGTCCACAGGGTCGCAAAGAGTCGGACACAACTGAGCGACTTCACTTTCACAATGGCAATAATAATAATTATTATTATCACCATCATCATAAATAAATTATTATTTTGGGTTAGAGAGGGAAAAGTAGAAGGGAAAACAGTAACTAAGAGGAGAGAAGTGAATTTACCACCTGAGCCACCAGGAAAGCCCAAATTTAAAACATCAGCTTTAATTTTGCACGGCAGAGAAAACCATAAACAAGATGAAAAGACACCTACAGAACGGGAGAAAATATTTGCAAATGATGCAACTGACCAGGGCTTAGTTTCCAAAATATGCAAACAGTTCATACAACTCAACAACAACAGAAAACCTCACAAATAACCCAACTGAAAAATGGGCAGAAGACCTAATCAGACATCTTTCCAAAGACATACAAATGGCCAAAAGGCACATGAAAATATTCTCAAAGTCGCTAATCACTATCGAAATGCAAATCAAAACTACAATGAGGTATCACCTCACACCAGTCAGAATGGCTATCATTTAAAAGTCTGCAAATTCAAACCTGGTGCTCGGTGACAACCTAGAGAGGTGGGATGGCATGGAGGTTGGGGGGAGGCTCAAGAGGGAGGGAACATATGTATACCTATGGCTGATTCATGTTGATGTATGGCAGAAACCAACCCAACATTCTAAAGCAATTATCCTTAAATTAAAAATATATATATATTTTAAAAGTCTGCAAATAACAAATGCTGGAGAAGGCATGGAGAGAAGGGAACCCTCCTACACTGTTGGTGGGAACGTAAGTTGCTATAGCCACTATGGAAAACAGTATGGCAGTTCCTCAGAAAACTAAAAATAGAGTTGCCATGGGACCCAGCAATCACACTGGTGGGCATTTATCTGGAGAAAGCTCTAATTCAAAAAGGTACATGCACCCTCATGTTCACAGCAGCACTATTCACAATAGCCAAGACGTGCAAGCAACTTAAATGTCCCACAACAGATGAATGGAGAATGATGTGGTGCGTGTATATAATACTACTCAGCCGAAAAAAGAAATAATGCCATTTACATGGACCTAGAGATTACTATACTAAGTGAAGTAAGTCAGAGAAAGACAGACAAACACCATATCACTTATGTGAAATCTAAAATGTGACACAAATAAACTTATCTACGAAACAGAAACACTCACAGAGAGCAGACCTGTGGTTGCCAAGAGGGTGCAGTGGGCCGAAGATGGGGGGGAGCTGTGGGGCTGGCAGGTGCAGACTGTTTACATAGAACGGGCAGACAGCAAGGCTTTACTCGATAGCACAGGGAACTCTACTCAACATCCTGTTACAAACCGTAACGGAAAAGAACAGAAAAGTGTGTGTGTGTGTGTGTGTGTGTGTGTAACTGGATCACTTTGCTGTACAGCAGAAATTAACACAACATTGTAAGTGAACTATAATAAAAAGATTTTTTTAATCAACTTTAAGAATAGAAAGGTTATCCCCCACCTCATCGTCCCCTCCCCTTCCCCTCATACACAATGAAAGACCCCAGACAAAGGCACAAAGGACATCAAAGTGGGGTGGCCGACCTGGAGCCATCGCCTGCAGCAGGCGAGGAACCCGCCATAGGAATGACGCACGCTGACAGGGGTGCACGAGGGCAAGAGCTGGGAACAGCTTCTGCTGGCCTCCCTCTTATAAGTGCTACCCCTGAGTGGACAGCCCCATCAACTCTCTGCTCTGCTCTGAACAGTGTCCTCCTTTGGCCCTGGAAGGCTAGAATCATTGCTTTCCAAACCGTGTCTCCCCTAGACTGAGAGGCATGGCCTGTGGTCCCAGCTCCAAATTGTCACCATGTCCCTGCAGTGGTTAACACGGCTCGGAAATGACACTTTGCTACACAGCATCATCCTTGTACTCTGGCTTGAACATGAATGCTATCTACCCACTGTAGAAGTATTAGGAACGATGACACACAGGCATAGAAGGAAAGGAGAGCTCATCTTTCTACTATCCAAAGGCTAGCCCTGCCAGAGTTTTGGTGCACACACTTCCAGTCTATTTCTACACATGTATATGTGTCCATGATAAGTGATTTACAGTAAAAATGGAGTTGTTCTATACTTAACTGTTCTGAAAACTTTTCTTTATTATACAAGTGCTGCATCATAGAGAACTGAGAAAATACCTTTGTAAGACAAAGGAATAGATGGCAGCAACAACACCAGGACAGTCAGTGGCCGTGACTCATTTTTATCGATAAACCTTCATGCGTATGTTCTACGTATATGAACCCCAGCGGGCACCGGCTTCTCAGAGCCCTGCTGCCTCCACTCAGGAGCCTTTGAGGGGTCCCTCCCTCTGCAGAGGTTTATGGAAGGCTTCTCAGGGCAGTGAGTGTTTAAAGGCTGTATTCTCGATGTGGGTCAGAGGTCCAGCTGCAACAGGATATTGAAACCTATCTGAGGACCAAAGGCTTGATGAAGATTTTTGGCAGAGAGTGGGCTGGGGAGGTCTTCTATCTTTCCCATCGCAAGTCCATCATCTCCAACACGAATCAAAGCCAGCTCAAACTTTCTACTCTTCCTGAGAAACATCTCTACTCTTGAGGTTTCAGATGAGGTTGCTAAGGACAGAACACAACTTTAGAGGATGAACAATGAGATTCCTCCCTTCCAGTCATAACCACGGAGCTGCCTTGTATTGTCTGGTTTTATTTGATGTCTTGGTGTGAAATGAATTCTGAGATTCAACAATCAGAAAGGATATTGCTCCTATATAATGCTGCCCCTAAAGCTGTCACAAGTCCACACGGCCAAGTAGCAGCTGCATTCAGAAACCGCTGCTGTCAGGGGCAGGGATTAAAGACAGAACCTCCCCAGAGAGAGGAAGGAGATGGGGCCAGAGGTGGGAGGAATCCACCCAGGACAGGAACTATCACTGAGTCAAAATAGATTCAGCACCAATCACAATAAACGGACAGTGTTAAGGCCTTCTAGGAGTGATCCTGTCTAGGACTGGGGTCCCTGGAAGTAGAGTCTGAGATGGGAAGACTCATACAAGTGGTAGATTGAGGGGTGCTCTCAGGAGGAAGGGAGTGGGGGAAGCAGGGAAGGAGCAAAGCAAGGATGTGGTGTCAGCTGGAGTCAGCTTCAGCCGACCCCACGAGGGTCTCTGGAGAGGGAATTGTGCCACTTGATGCCAAAGGCTGGGCTTCTGTACTCCCATTTCAATCACTGGCCAAAGTTGGGGGCGGGGGGAAGGGGCTGCATGGCCTCCCTGGCAGCTCGCATTTAACTTGGCCCAGGTCTCCATAGACAGAGGGAGCTGGGAGATATTATAAGCCAGCACACTTCCAGCAGGTCTTCCCTAGTGGCTCAGATGGTAAACAATCTCCCTGCAATGCAGGAGACCCAGGTTTGATCCCTGGGTCGGGAAGATCCCCTGGAGAAGGGAATGGCAACCCACTCCAGTATTCTTGGCTGTAGAATCCCATGGACAGAGGAGCTGGTGGCCTGCAGCCCATGGGGTAGCAGAGTCGAACATGACTGAGTGACTAACGCACACAAACACTCCCAGCAGTGGTGGATTGTAGGCCGTAAAGGGGATCTGGGTGGGACACCCTCAGGATTCACTGCCGACCTCGCCTCACTCTTGAGTTCATTCCCAGTAGTGGCGAGTGGGGAATAAAGCTGAAAGGCATCAGGTGAAGTTTATTTTTTTCTTTAATTTAAACAAAAAAGTCTTTATTTATTTTAGGCTATGCTGTCTTTGTTGTTGCACACCAGCTTTCTCTAGTTGTGGCAAGTGGGGGCTACTCTTCACTGCAGCACACAGGCTTCTCATTGCAGGGGCTTTTCTTGTGCAGAGTACGGGCTCTGGGTGTACGGGCTTCAGTAGCTACAGTGCAGCAGTTGCTCCCCAGCATGCAGGATCTTCCCGAAGCAGGGATCGAACCCGTGTCCCCTGCATTGGCAGGCAGATTCCCATCCGCTGAACCGCCAGGAAAGTCCCAACACCGAGAGAACTTTAAACTCTCCATCCCACCCAGGAGCTGACCCCCAGAGCTTTGGCCTGTCTCAGGTGATGTCCAGCTAGCCGGCCTTGCCTCTGGGTGTCCTGCACTTGTGCCACCTGAGGTGCAGCCGGCCCTGGTGTGCTGGGCCTCCCTGATGAAGTCTGAAGTCCTGCCATTTGTCTGTGTTCAAAGCCGTAGCTCCCCAACCCTTGCATTATAAGGGAAGCCCCACAGTATTAGTACCAGCATTAGATACAGTGTTAGCATCCCTGAGACTTCCAGCAGCCTGGCAGTAACATGACAGAGGGCACTGGGCCCCCTGCTTAGGTACCAGCCTTGCCATTGATGAGTTGCTTGGCCTTGGTTTCCTTGTCTACAGTACAGGGCTGTTGGATGAGGAGATGCCTCGGTCCTTCCAGGCCTGCAGTATCGTGTTCTTTTCTCCCCTTCCTATCTCCCAGGCTAGTCAGAACACACCGGCTACAAAGACACACCCCTCAAGCATTTCTTCAGGCAGACTGAAACAGAGGCCATGCCCACTCGTTTTTCCGGGTGACTTGAAGCAGAAAAGTATAGTACAAATCAGAGAAGAGGGGTTTTATTAGAGTGATTTTTAACCACTGGATTATCTACACTGGCTGCTTGTGTGGATCTAATAATCCATAAAATTATGATTTTACTTTCCTCTATTCAAATGCCCAGAGCCATGGAATAAAGGTTTTTCAAGTCAATGAAGCAAACAAAAAGTGAGAAATTTTTCACAGTGAAAAAACATCTTCTTTGCTTTTGTGGGTTAACACCGGGTATCAGATTCTAAGGCAGGGTCTACATGAGACAAGGAACAGGAGAAGCTATCCTGGGTTATACACCTACTACATCCAGGAACTTGACTTTCCAAATCATCATGGCAATCTTAGGAGACAGACAGCGTTTTCACTACCTTAATGATTTATGGACAGACTTAGGCTTTGGAAGCCAAAATAACTTACCCAAATTCACAGCTCAGACACAGGAAAATGTCACAAAGCCTACCCAGCTCCTGCAAATCCAGGGCTTTTGGCTAAGGTAACTCGGTTCAGTAACTCCACGGGAAGTTATTTTAAAACAAACATTCCATTCGTCGCATGGAATCATATACACTAACATATATAAAATAGATAGCCAGTGGGAATTTGCTGTATAAGGCAGGGAACTCAAACTGGGACTCTGTGACAACCTAGAAGGGTAGGATGTGGTGGGAGGTGGGAGAGAGGCTCAAGAGGGAGGGGACATTTGTATACCGATGGCTGATCCATGTTGATGTATGGCAGAAACCAACACAATATTGTAATTACCCTCAATTAAAAATAAATAAAAACAAATAAAACAAATGTGAATTCATCCAACACCTGCACCCCTTTGTCTTCTTTCTTTTTCCCCCAGTAAACCAGATTTAGGAGATTTAGATCTAACCAGGCATGTTTTTACTTACGATAACCAGAGCATATTTTATGCATGTTTTTCCAAATTAAGTAGTCAGGGAAATTGTCTTATTTTTTAAAATCAGGATCTTTGGCACCAGTCTAATAATATGTGGCCCATGGGGGACAGGCCATCCTTCCATGTACCAAATAAGATTCCAAGTTTGGGTACAAGATGTCCAGGAGAATCCTGGGAGAGCTGGCTGCCTAGACCCTGAAGACTTGGGAACAGTGAGGCCATATCCAGCCTTCCCCACTGGGGGAGAGGCTACCAATGGCATGGAAGTGGAATTTGGGAGCAGCATCCACAATATGCTGAGGGAGGAGAGAGAGCTTGCCTTAGACATTGCCCCTGGGTCATCCTGACTATCCCCCTGCAGGGGCCCTGCGGGCTCTGGGCAAGACGCCCAGAAGTTGGCAAGGTTTTTCTGTAAAGGGCCAAGTAGTAACTATTTTCAGGTTTGTGGGCCATGCAGACTATCAAAGCTACTCAGCTGGGCTGGTGTAGCTCAAAGACAGCTACAAGAGGGCTTCCCTGGTGGCTCAGTGGTAAAGAAGCCACCTGCCAATGCAAGAGGCACGGGTTCGATCTCAGTCCAGGAAGAAACCACATACCACAGAGCAAGTAGGCCTGTGCACCACAGCTGCTGAAGCCCGTGCGCCTAGAGCCCACACTCCCCCAAAAGAGACGCCACCACACGAGACTCTTGCACACCTCAGGGGAGACTGGCCCCTGCTTGTCACAACTAGAGAAAGCTCAGTGCAGCAAGGAAGACCCAGTGTGGCCAAAAAAAAGAAAAGAGTATGTAAATGAAGAGGTGTGGCTGTACATATGTATGTATTTTTCATAAAGAAAGTGAAAGTGAAGTCCCTTAGTTGTGTCCGACTCTTTGCAACCACATGGCCTGTAGCCCACCAGGCTCCTCCATCCATGGGATTTTCCAGGCAAGAATACTGCAGTGGATTGCCATTTCCTTCTCCAGGGGATCTTCCCAACCCAGGGATGGAACCTGGGTCTCCTGCATTGCAGGCAGACGCTTTACCATCTGAGCCACCAGGGAAGCCAGTTATATATTGGTAACTATTTATGGACACGGAAATTTGAAATCTGTATACATGCCTTTGACTGTGTGGATCACAATAAACTGTGGAAAATTCTGAAAGAGATGGGAATACCAGACCACCTGACCTGCCTCTTGAGAAATCTGTATGCAAGTCAGGAAGCAACAGTTAGAACTGGACATGGAACAACAGACTGGTTCCAAATAGGAAAAGGAGTTCGTCAAGGCTGTATATTGTCACCCTGCTTATTTAACTTATATGCAGAGTACATCATGAGAAACGCTGGACTGGAAGAAACACAAGCCGGAATCAAGATTGCCAGGAGAAATATCAGTAACCTCAGATATGCAGATGACACCACCCTTATGGCAGAAAGTGAAGAGGAACTCAAAAGCCTCTTGATGAAAGTGAAAGTGGAGAGTGAAAAAGTTGGCTTAAAGCTCAACATTCAGAAAACGAAGATCATGGCATCCGGTCCCACCACTTCATGGGAAATAGATGGGGAAACGGTGGAAACAGTGTCAGACTTTATTTTTCTGGGCTCCAAAATCACTACAGATGGTGACTGCAGCCATGAAATTAAAAGACACTTACTCCTTGGAAGGAAAGTTATGACCAACCTAGATAGCATATTCAAAAGCAGAAACATTACTTTGCCAACAAAGGTTCATCTAGTCAAGGCTATGGTTTTTCTAGTGGTCATGTATATGGATGTGAGAGTTGGACTGTGAAGAAGGCTGAGCGCCAAAGAATTGATGCTTTTGAACTGTGGTGTTGGAGAAGACTCTTGAGAGTCCCTTGGACTGCAAGGAGATCCAACCAGTCCATTCTGAAGGAGATCAGCCCTGGGATTTCTTTGCAAGGAATGATGCTAAAGCTGAAACTCCACTACTTTGGCCACCTCATGTGAAGAGTTGACTCATTGGAAAAGTCTCTGATGCTGGGAGGGATTGGGGCCAGGAGGAGAAGGGGATGACAGAGGATGAGATGGCTGGATGGCATCACTGACTCGATGGACGTGAGTCTGAGTGAACTCCGGGAGTAGGTGATGGACAGGGAGGCCTGGCGTGCTGCGATTCATGGGGTCGCAAAGAGTCGGACATGACTGAGCGACTGATCTGATCTGATACATTTATTCAAAATATTGACACAAAAACTTGAATTTTGCTTAAATTCCATGCATTCGTGCATGCTAAGTTGCTTTAGTCGTGTCCAACTCTTCGTGACCCTATGGACTGTATGTAGCCCACCAGGTTGCTCTGCCCATGGGATTCTCCAGGCAAGAATACTGAAGGGGGTTGCCATGCTCTTCTCCAGGGGATCTTCCTGACTTAGGGACTGAACCCTTTTCTCTTCTGTCTCCTGCACTGGTACGCAGGTTCTTTGCCACCACCGCCACCACCTGGGAAGCCATACATCACGAATTATTCCTCTTGGGACTTTTTTCAACCACTAAGTGTAAAAATTATTCTTAGCTCACGGATCATACAAAAACAGGCTCACGGTCCTTTGTCACGGTTTGCAGACACTGCTCTACATTTTCCACCTCCCAGGCTCAGATGACGGAGGAGAGCCATCACCAAGTAGAGAGCTGGAAGCAGTGTGGAAAGGAGTGTTTGCACACAGCATCTGATGAGCAATAAAGGCTGTGGGGAAACTTTATGACCCTTCCCGGAAAAGTTTTTCTCATGGATATGAAAAGAATCAAAGTTCTGGTTCTCCAAGTTGATAGACCCTACAATATCATCTGAAAGCTTTTCTATCCATGTGGTGGATTATAACAGGGAACACGGCAGATTGAACTACACACCCCACTACTCACTAAGGATAGGTACCAGGTGTGCCTGACTCTGAGCATCAGACTAGAGCCTGGAGAGGCAGCAGCTGGCGGCCAGACACACTGGCCTGATGGGACAATGATGCAGTAGATGAATTCTCAAACTGCTCTGCAAAAGCCTCCTGGTCACAGTGGAGAATGCCCCTCCACCTTGGAGATGCTGAGGTTGTTATCTAACGCTGCCTCTTGCAAGGGATAATTTTTTAAAATATTATGTTTTATTTTAAAAATTCATGCTGAAACTTCCCTGGTGGTCCTGTGGTTAAGAATCTACCTTGTGAGCTCAGCCTCATGCTCTGTGACAACCTAGAGGGCTGGGATGGGGTGGGAGGTGGAGGGGAGGCTCCAGAGGGAGGGGACATGTGTATACCTATGGCTGATTCACATTACACCACAGAAACCAACACAACATTTATAAAGCAATTATCCTCCAATGAAAAATCAGTAAATGTAAAGATTATAAAATATAACAGCAGCAACAGAAGAATCCACCTTGCAATGCAGGGGACAAAGGTTCAATCCCTGGTCAGGGAACTAAGATCCCACGTGCAGTGGGGCAACTAAGCCCACAGTGCTACAACCGGAGAGTTCCTGAACCACAACAACAGATCCCACGGGCTGCAACAAACACCCCACGTGCTGCAACTAAGACCCAAGGCAGCTAAATAAATAAATAAATGTTAAAAAGAATCCATGCAGAATTTATCTGGCACACCATGGCTTGTTTGTTTGTTTTTAAATAATATTTAGTTATTTAAACTGAGCAACAAATAGTCCTCTTCTGGATGACGAGCGCTTGTCCTCTGCGGAAGGCAGTGAACAGTCATGGGGTCCTCCAGGAATGTCCCAGCCCCGGCCCATGCAGCTCCCTACTCACTTCTAAACATAGATCTGTGACTAGCGGGGTTATTAAGTTCAAATGAGCCTGCACTGTTTATGACTCACGTCCGCCTCATTCAGGAGCCCCCAAATCACACTTAATTAGCCAGATGAGATGGCAAAATTCCTGCAGGCTCACTTTAGCCTACCAGTTGCATTCAGAGGGAAGCCAAAGCCCCAGCAACGCCTGACATTTCAGCTTGTGGGGGTGATTCCAGCAGAACGGAGTGAGAAATGGAACCAGTCTGGTGGGGCAGAGGAGGTACGCAGTGAGGCCAGACTGGTCAGGTTCCTATATTGGCCCCAGCACTTGCTAGCTGCTGTCCAGGTCTCAGCTTTCTCCTCTGTAAAATGGCAGTAGTAACAGTACCTTTCCATCAGTATTGTCGCACAGATTACAAAAGATAATCTAGGGACGTCCCTGGTGGTCCAGTGGCTGCGGGGCTCTGTGCTCCAAACGCAGGGTGCCTGGGTTTGATCCCTGGTCAGGGAACTAGATTCCACATGATTCCACATGATGCACAGTTAAAGATCCTGCCTGCCACAGTGAAGATCAAGGACCCCACGGGGAGCAACTAGGACCCTCGTAGGCAAATCAACTAATTTAAAAAAGTGATAACCAAGCAAAATGCTTACTTCCTCTCCACACCCTTCCAGGAACACTGATTCCAACTGGGACATGGCTCTGCCTTGTACTCCCTTGGGTTACATACTTAGCCTCAGCTTCCTCAGCTGTAAAATGGGCATGATGATGCCTATCCTCGGAGGGCTGATGGGAGGAAGAGGAACAAGCAGCACCAGGCATCTGTAGGTGCAATGAACAGTTCTGGCAGCGTTATCATTCCAGGGCAGCAATCCGCTCCAGCCCTGCAGACCAGCTACCTCATTCCGTGTTCAGAAAATACTCGTTTAGTACTACTACATGCTAGGCAGGTCACGATGAGCCCTGGGTACAGAGTGGAGATCAAATGGGCCTGAACCTTGCCCTCATAGAACACGCAGCCCAGCCTAATCACTCCCAAAGACCAAAATATTAAATCCACACTTACGGGTAATTGACTGAAATGTGTATGTTGCTCTTACTGTTAGTTTCTGTTCTCAGAAGCATCACCGAAGAGTATTGATTACCACTGGTGTCGCTGGTGGCTGGGCAAGTCTGGTGGCTGGGCACCCAGCGCTGTGAGGGTCATGTGTGCTGGGTGCCTTCTTTGTTCCTTTTAAAAGCATTCTTTTTCTTTTTAAGTGCACAATCAGGTAGAGATGTAAAAGAAAGACTTGCCTCCATCAAGAGATAACATGATGTGGTCAATATATACAATGGAGTATTACTGATGAAGGGATAACATTATAAGAAGAGGGGACAACAAAATGGGGTTTATATATACAAGGGAGTATTATTCTGGTGTAAAAAGGAGGGAGATTCCGACACATGCCACAGCATGGATGAACTTTGAAGACATTATGTAAGTGAAACAAGCCAGTCACTAAAGGACAAATATCCACCAGTATTATGAGGTCCCTAGAGTAGTCAAAATCACAGAGACAGAAAGCAGAATGGTGGTCACAGGGGCTGGGAGGAAGAAAGAATGGTTAGTTGTCGCTTAATGGAGACAGGGTGAAACAGTGAGGATAGTTTCAAAACACTGTGAATATAATTAATGCCACTGAATCACACATCTAAAAATAGTTAAAATGGGGACTTCCCTGCTGGTCCAGTGTATAAGAATCCACCTGCCAATGCAGGGGCATGGGTTCAATTCCTGGTCCAGGAAGATTCCTCATGCCACGGGGCCACTAAGCCCATGTACCACAACTACTGAGCCCATGTGCTGCCAAGCCTAGAGCCCGTGCTCCCCAACTAGAGAGTAGCCCCGCTCGCGGCAGCTAAAGAAAGCCCACTTGCAGCAACAAAGATCCAGCCCAGCCATAAATAAATAAAATTCAAATTTAAAAAATTAAATAAAAAGAGTTAAAATGGCAAGTTTTATGTTACATATATTTTACCACAATAAACTTTCTTTAATAATCATAATTGAAGAATAACATATTTTTAAAAAATAATCCTGGTTCCAACCAAGAGCTGACCACAAAAGATGGGTTTTATCCTCTGTTCAGTGGCGTGAACCGTTCCTTGCCCCGAAACCCTGATGTTCTCTATGGCAGCCCTGCCCAGCCCACTCCCGGCTGCTCTCCTGCTAGTCCTGCATGAGCCTCATCACCAGCATTGACAGATGTGACCCTGACACTTACAAAGGAGAGCTGAGTAGACCTGCTATTTCCAGCTATGAGGCCAGCAATGAGATCCTGGGCTCCTGGTGGACAGAAGTGAGGCTCCGTGGGCAGGCAGGCTCCAGTATCCCACGTGGACACACCTGGAAGAGAGGGAGACAGCAGGCCCACAGCCTTTTCCTGTTTCCACCAATTCCCTCTTCTCTCTCAGGTCTAAGTGGTGCAGGAAAAGAAAGATGAAACCATTCCCTTGCTCTCTCCAACCATTGAGAGTTATTCCTTGTGTTAATTTTCCAAGACTATCAGTGAGTCTCAGGGACTGCAGGTAGCCATGGAGCTTGAATGGAGTTCATTACTGGGTGCAGACCCAGGGCAGAACACAAAAGATTCAGCCTTGACATTTTACAGAAGGAAACACACTTCTGGGCAGTCGTGATCGGGCTCAGAAATATGTCGAGAGAACATTTTTATTCAGGCACAGGATGAAAATTCTTTACAATCCGGGCCCTGGCAGGATCAGCCGTACTACCCACGGGACACTGACATGGACGTCATCTTCCCCAGAACCAGCCGAGGCTCTGGCACTCCGTGAGCTCCAGCTTCCTTATCTAGAACGTGGGGGACATCAAGCCTCTTCTGGTAGGGTTGTTGACGCCTGTGCTCCCCATGAAAGTGGAGTGAAAGTCGCACAGTCGTGTCGGACTCTCGGCGATCCCATGGACTGTAGCCTGCCAAGCTCCTCTGCCCATGGGGTTCTCCAGGCAAGAATACTGCAGTGGGTTGCCATTCCGTCCTCCAGGGGATCTTCCTGACCCAGGGATTGAACCCTTGTCTTCCACATCTCCTTCACTGCAGGCAGATTCTTTACTGCTGAGCCACCAGGGAAACGCCTATTTTCATGCATGTTGACCCAGCTTCCAAATACTGTCATTTCTGACTTAGGACACTGGTTGCTGCACCCTACTTGTGCTTGTGTCCAATAAGCCAGCAATGTTGAGGCATTAAGGCACTCCAAGAGGAGCCCCCATCAGGAACTGCTGGGAATCTGTGGAAATACCCCAGCTCTATGCCCTCAGGCCAGGGTAATGCTGAGAAGGATTAAGTATTTGGTGCCCCTGTGGCAGCACGCTTTCTGGATAAGTCACTCTTGCTGTTTTCTTTGTCTCACGTGTCTCATGTCCTCCCCAAGTGGTATTTCCTGAGACCACCTCCAAATAAATTACTTACATCTGAATTTTAGGATCTGCTTTTGGAGAACCCAAACTCAGATCATGCCTAATCTAATTTATTCTTTAGAAGGGACTCAGGGAGATAGGTCCTTCGATCTCCCTTTTACAGTAAGAAACTGAGTCTTGGAGAGATTGCATTGCTTGCCTAAGTTCTCCCCATTGAAGCTGGGACTTGAATTCCAACATCTGGCTCCACTGCCCCAGGAAGCCTTCAATCACAGCTGGCCAGCAACTGTATCCCAGGCAGTGACTTGCCAGGTAAGCGTGACGCTGCAAGCGGCCACACGCTGCAAGCGGCCACACGCCTTCACCTCCGGTTAGTCCCCACCTCCACATGCACTAGTATGAGAGAGAATGCACGCCCATCCCGCGAGTGCTCGCCACCAGGTGGCGCCCTTTCTAGGAGGCCAAGGCTGGCTCTGCGAACACCCTAGATTCTGCAAGTAACTGCTCAATAGTTCTGACCCAGCTACTTGGAAGAAATGAACACAACATTGTAAAGCAATTACACTCCAATTAAAAAATAAATTAAAGGGACTTCCCTTGTGATCCAGTGGTTAAGACTCTATGCTTCCAGTGCAGGGGGCCTGGGGCTCGATCCCTGGTCCGGGAACTGGGTCTTACATGCTGCAACTAAGACTTCGAATGTCACAACTAAAATATCCTACATGCCACGAGTAAGTCCCAAATAAACACATAAATATTAAAAATAAATACATTTATTAAAAAATAAGTATCTAAAACTCCTTTCTGATCTAAATAAGTGATTGAATGAATAAATGGAGAGAAGAAACAAATCTCCCTTACCGAAGCATTCCAAATAATCTATGTAGGTCTCCACTCACAAGGGGGTGGAACACAACTCCTCACTCACGGTGTGGGCTGAGAGTCACTTTACAGTGGAGAGCCGTGGCAGAGGCCACCTCGGCCAGCTGACTGAGGTTTACATCAACAGTGATAGTCATGTGGACAGTAGATATTCTTGACATGCTGTGATGACAAGGGCATCTTACCTTCAGGGTCTTTCTTCCCAAAACCCATAACCCCAGTCTAATTATGAGAAAACATCAGACAATTCTAATTCTAATTGAGTCGAGGGGCATTCTACAACATACCTGACTGGTAGTCCTCAAAAAACTGTCAAGATCCTCAAAACCAAGGACAGTGTGAGAAACGGTCACAGCCAGGAGCCTAAGGCGATGTGGTGTGACATGGTGACCTGATAGGAATTCCTGGAACAGAAAAAGACATTAGAGAAAAACTAGGGAAATCTTAATAAAATTCAGTCAATTATAATATATCAGTACTGGCTCATTAACTGTTAGAAATATATCCTATAATACATTTTTATTTTTTGAAAAACTTTTTATTGAAGTATAGTTGATTTACAATATCATGTTAGCTTCAGGTATACAGCACAGAGATTCAATTATATATATGTATATCTTTTTCCAGATTCTTTTCCCTTATAGATTATCACAAAATATTTAGCATAGTTCCCTGTGCTATACAGTAAGTCCTCGTTGGTAATTATATTCTACCAATAATAAGATGTTAATAATTGGGAAATTGGGTGTGGGGCATATGGACTTCTCTATATTATCTTAGAAATTTTTCTGTAAATCTGAAAGTATTCTAAAATTAAAAGTTTATTTTTAAAAAGGAGATCTAGGTGAAATTAATTTTAACGACATTTTATTTAACCCCATACATCTGTCAGGCGAGTGTGTGCTCCTTGGTTCTGTCTTGTCCCAACAAAGATTTGGAGTGACGGACATTAAAGCCCTCGGCATGTCACAGCTCTTCGGTCTTGGACAGACCGTGTTATAGCTCTCAGGTCTCAAACGGACCGTATTATAGCTCTTAGACAAATCAGTGTTACAGCTCCGTGGTACAGCTCTATTTTATTTAGAAAATAGCAGGAAAATCCATCCTCGAGGTGTGAGGGATGTCGACCCAAAGACGCGAAGAGAAGAGCACCCCAGCGCGGGAGAGAGAGAGAGAGCCCTTTGGCTCCTCTTTTTTGTTTTTCCCCTCCCCCTGGGTCTGCCCTATGCAAATTGGGCTAGCCAGAAGTGCTGTTTGTTCTACCTGAAGTCCTCACTCAGGTCCTCGGACCTTCCTTTGACCTTCCTTTGTTCTATTTTCGTGGGCTTTTCCCTTCCTTGTCTTTTAGCCACTGCCATTTTGGACTCCTGTTTCCTATTCTAACTACCTAACACATCCAAAATATTGGTGTAGGAAATGGCAGCCCACTCCAGTATTCTTGCCAGGAAAATTCCATGGACAGAGCAGTCTGGCGGGCTATAGTCCACGGGGTCGCAAAGAGTCGGATACAACTGAGCGACTAAGCACACACACATTCCAAATATTATCATTACAACCTGTGATCAATATAAAACATCCACTAATGGGATAGCTTATGTTCTTTTTTCATACTAAGTCTTTGAAATTCACTGGGCATTTTATTCTTACAGCACATCTCAATTTGGATGCTACATTTTCATTGGAAATATTGATCTATTTAGTTAGGTTTCATAAAAGTTAAGACTCAGAAATAGATTCACATATCCAAGTTGTTCCAAACACACTTAGCAGTTTTTTCCATAACTGAATCAAATACCAGCTTTGTTTGTGTGTTTGTTTGTTTACCTCGCTGCTTGGCTTGTAGGATCCTAGGTCCCCAACCAGAGATGGAACCCAAGTTCTCGACAATGAAAGCACAGAATCCTAACCACTGGACTGCCAGGGAATTCTCAAGTATCAGCTTTTAAATTCAAATTAATTAGAATTTAAAATTCCATTCCTTAGCCACATTAGCGCAACACCCACAAGTGGCTGATGGCTGCCGTATTGGACAATGCAGGGATGAATAGCTGATGGCAGTATGTTCCAGCTTTTCTGCAACCATCCTAATTCCAAATATTCTTTCCCACTGTCCCTTAAGTGCAGTCGGCCTTGTCAGGTTCAGCCTGCATTGTTAGTTTGAAAAGTACAGTTCCCAAATGTGAGTAACCCGGGAAGTATTTGGAAACCTGGCTTGGGCCTTCCTTCACCAGAACCTCCAGTAGTGATACTCTCCTCAGACAATTAGTTCTGCCGTGTCTTGATTTCCCTGGCTTTGAAAGAAGGTAGCCATGTCTTCTCCTATCCTACATGGGATCACACCAGAAATGAAGCCTACAGAGCCATTCTGGAAGGCAATTTTGCATTATGTATCTAAAGCCTTAAATATTTTCATAACCATTGATATAGGAAGTTCCCTTCTACAAATTTGATCCAAGAAACTAGAAAGGCAAGCTGAGATTCATGAGCATGCATTATTCAAATGGAGATGAGTTTAATGGAAAACAAATTGAACATCATATAAATGCCCAACAAGTAACCAAGTTAAATAAATGATGGTATATCCCAGTAAATGTCAGACAGCTATTAAAAGTTTTTTTTGAAGAAAATTTAATCATTCATGAAATGCTCAGGAAACGATATGAAGAGGAAAAATAGTGTCAACAATATAGGTCAGAATAATCAATGAGAAAAAGAAGCTATAGTTGCAGTGTGACAAGTTTTTATCTAAATCAGGTCATTTGATAGGACTAAACAAAAACAACAAATCATATCTGAGAAGTCAGAGCTGATAATCTGAGCAGTCTCCGACCCACTGCCCTTTCTCCCATCTCAGCCAGTGAAGAGGCAGCCCACTCCCTGGACTGAGGGAAGGAGAGAGAAATACGTACAAGAGTAAGGATGAGATGATGAGATGAGTGCTTTTGTAACTGCTGCTCAGGTTAGAAATCATTGTCATTGTGGGCCTCTTCTGTCTGCATTTTAAGGCATTTACACCACATGAGAGAATCTGATAACATTTGAGATTTGCAATCAAATGTTTCAGGAAGTTTAATTTATCACACTTTCATCAATGTTTAAGCATCTGGGGAAATTAGATTGGATGGTTTCTTACATTTTCAATCTGGCAATCATGAGTGCTATGAACTTTTAGAATTGTTAATTATTTAAAGATAATAAATAAAGTACACATAGCAGTGGGTATTCTTTTCTGCAAACAAAAGTGCCTCAGACATTAGAGACTCTAGTCAATAAACAAGATGCACCAGGGCACAATCACAGTAACACACACACACACACACACAAACACATGTACATAAAAAAAAGACTGGAAGGAAATACACCAAGAGAGCACAGTGGTTATCTGTGATTGGTGAGATCAAAGAATGATTTTTCTGTTTTATACTGTTGTTCTCCATAGTTTCTGAAATGAAATCATATTGCCACCAACTGGAAAAAAATAAAGTATGTTATTATAGAAGTCTTGAAGGTGGCGTGTGCTGAGATGTGCAAAACACAACTGCCAACTGTCAGTAAGATCTCCGGCAGCTCACAAATCTCCTTTTTCCACGGTTGGCAAAAAACTCTTGTTCATGCCATTACAGTATCTCAGACTTTTTTGGCTTAAAATTGACCTCCTTTGGGTAATGACTTCGTCTTTGGTCTCTCCATCACTACAAGGGTTCTCCTTCCTCCTCTTCTTTCTAAGATAACAGCTGGTTTCAGGGGAAGGTGACATGTCGTGACGTGTGCAGCACAATTCTATGCTGCCTTCAAGGCTGGAGGACTGTCTTGCCGTCTACGTCTCAGCTGGCTCTCACCGAGGTTCCTGATTGCCCAGGGCCTGCTTGGGAAAGCCATCTGATCTGTGGTTTGAGAAATCCATCTTGTTGCTCTCTGTTAAAATATCACTTTGCTTTTTGCCATGGTGACACCCTAGTGAACTCACCAGCCAGCACCCCAGCTACTATCTGGGTCCTCCTGTGGCATACAGAAACTTCTGGGCTGCCTCCACATCTCGTACTGGACCCGACATTATGACCCAGGGCTGCCATCCCAACCCACCTGAGCCGCCCCCCCCCCCCCGCCCCCCGCAGTGAGCTCTACTCCACGGCTTGGTCGCCATGTTGGATGCAGTATCGGGCTGACCAGATGGTGCCATGAGAAAGGTCAAGCCTCCTCAGGGGACACCCAGGGAAGTGGGGACCCCAGCCTGGCATTCTTGGAGTCCTTAAAACTACCTTGGAGTTTCTATCCTCCCTTACATCTCAGGTTTGATCCCAATGAGGGGGGAGGAAAGAATCAGAACATTCACAGACTGACCCCTGCCTGCCTTTTCTTGCTCTGGTTCTTGAGTCTTTCCCCAAGTCCCAAAATAACTGTACATCCTGTAGAACAGAAACCTCTCTTTTGTCATATCTGCATTCTGCTGTCCCTTGTGATTCACTCAATGATCACCCAACTTCTCGCAGCTTTGATTTCTTGATGTGTAAAAACTCCAGCCTTGGGAGGTTTAAGAAAACCCTTTCTTCTCAAAAAGTCTGGCTTTAAAGACCATTGTCCTGCTATGAGATTTTAAGACTACCTTGAAACTCAAGGTGGAGAGATGACGTATTTGACTCAGACTCTAGCCACTTCCCACTTCCTCAGAGAGATTTTCCTCTGTCCCTAGCCTAGGCTCACTAGCACAGGCTGTGAGGGTGGAGAGGAATGGGTTATAGAGAAAGAAATATCTATTAGATGATATTCAAAGCATTATCCCACTGCATTATTTAAAAATAGAGATAAATGCAAACAAAAACCAACCCTAAATATTACTTTATAACTGTCAAACGAGGAAAAAGTTTTTAAAAAACCTTAACATCTAATGCTGGCGAGTTTGATCAGTTTGAGCAAGCTCTGGGAGTTGGTGATGGACAGGGAAGCCTGGTGTACTGCAGTCCATGGGGTTGCAAAGAGTTGGACAAAACTGAGTGACTGAACTGACAGGTGAGGATGTCCTCATGTAGGCACTGATGAGAGTACCCATCTGTGAAAGCAACTTGGACTCAAATTTGGAAATATATATCACCATCAAGCCCCTTCCAGTAGGACGAATGCCCTTGGCAGGAATGGATATTCCTGGAAAATAGGCTTTTACTTTATCTATGATACTATTTTCACAGTGAACACTTAGGGATGTGTTTTTCTATCAAAGCCCTTGCACCATTGAGTGGGCAGATAAGTAGACAGAATCTCTAAAACATCCAGGGTTGCAGAGAAAGTAACAGAAGAGAAACCACTCACCCTTCCTGTGAGGATGGTAGAGGGCAACTGGCGGTGCCAACCAGTTGCCTTGGCAGAGCCTTGATCTAAAGCTGGCGTCACTCGTGGGGGGCTGTCATTGTAGGGACTTGGGGAACCTGGGAAGTCTGATCTCTCCCTGGAAGCAGGCTGGGTTGCCTCCAGCTTTCTGTAACCATTTCCACATGTTTCCATGCGTGTGTTCAGTCACTCAGTCATGTCTGACTCTTTGCAGCCCCATGGACTACAGCCTGCCAGGCTTCTCTGTCCATGGGATTCTCTCGGCAAGAACACTGGAGTGGGTTGCCATTTCCCTAAACTTCATCATTAAAGAGACTTCACTTACTCCACCCAAGAGTCACATCTTTCCATCAGATACATCGCTGCCTGTGGTGATGTCATGTCACAGTGGCTTCTTAACACAGGCTTCCCAAAAAGACCCTTTTGGCTGTTCCTGGAAAGGCTGTGCTTCTATAAACAAACATTCAGACAGGTCATCAAAATCCAGAGCTGAAACCACAGAGAAATGTTGCTAGGTCTGGCTAGCAATCAAAACAACTTAATCTGCTTTCCTGAAAATGTCTGAATTTTTGTCAGCCTGTGAGATTCCCAGAAATGTTTCATCATGCCCCTAAGATAAACCAGCACCTCAGGTGACATGTCCTGGGTCAGTGAGTCTATTTCCTGGTGTTACTATGTCACATTCATCTGATCTGTTCATTGCGCAAACACCTATTCATCAAGCACCAGCTGAGTTCTAGGCCTGAATCTTAGTGGGGGGTGGTGCTCACACCGAGACTGAGCCCAGATTTTTGACAACCCTGATGATTAGAGGGGGAGCTGGTAAAAGGTGGGCAAATTTGACTCAGTCTTTTAAAATGTGAAACAATTTTTTTTCTGTTTTCCTCAAGCCAGGAGTTTGAATTCATCTTGGAAGGAAGATGAAATCCCAGGTTCCCCAAGTCCCTACCATGACAGCCCCCCATGAGTGATGCCAGCTTTAGATCGAGGCTCTGCCAGGGTACCACCAGTTGCCCTCTGCCATTCTCACAGGAGGGGTGAGTGGTTTCTCTTCTACCTCCTCTCCAACCCTGGATGTTTTAGAGATTCCGCTTCTTTGGGGGAAAAAAAAACCTTTAATAGATGTATTATTGTTTAGTCGCTAAGTCATGTCCGACTCTGCACAACCCCATGGACTGACCATAAGGAGAAATTTTAATTAATTGGACTATAATAAAATGAAGAACTTCAGATTAGCAAAAAACACCCATAAGAGTGTAAAGAATCTCCAGGCAAGAATACTGGAGTGGGGTGCCATTTCCTCCTCCAGTGGATCTTCCCCACCCAGGGAGCAAACCCAAATCTCCTGCAGTTCCTGCATTGCCAGGTGAATTCTTTACCACTGCGCCACCTGGAAAGTACGGTATGCGCGCTTCTCATTATAGAGGTTTGTCTTGTGGAGCACAGGCTGTAGGGCATATGGGCTTCTCTTGTTGTGGCATGTGGGCTCAGTAACTGCGACTCCCAGACTCTGGAGCACAGGCTCAGGAGTTGTGGTGCAAGGCCTTAGTCGCTCCATGGCATGTGGGATCTTCCCGATCAAGGGACTGAACCTATGTCTCCTGCACTGCAGGCGGATTCTTCACTTCTGAGCCACCAGGGCAGCCTAACAGATGTATTAGTCAGGAATTTTTTAATTGTTGAAGACTTAAAACCATTTCAAACCATCATGGGCCAAAAGAGGCATTCTCTGAATTAGCTAACTAAAGGAAGTTGAGACTGGCAGTAGAGCCTCAGGGGAGCCAAGGCTCACTCCCACATCTCTGTATCTCCCTCTGTGTCTGGAGATAGTGAAGGATAGGGAAGCCTGGTGTGCTACAGCCCGAGAGGTTGCAAAGAGTCAGACAAACTGAGATCTGAACAACAACAAGCCCCTGTGCCTTGTGTCTGCTGCTCTCAGCTTCCTGGCTTTCTCCACAAAGATAGAACCAGCTTCACAGCCAACACTCACCTCCCTCTGGCTCCCACACCTGCCATTCCGAGAGAGATCCAAGGAAGTTCTTCATATATTCTGAGTCTTCTGTTGAATTTATTTATTACAAATATCTTCCCTTACCCTGAAACTTCTTTTTCACATTCTTAAGGGTGTTTTTTTTTTTTTTTTTTTTTGCTGATCTGAAGTTCTTCATTTTAACATAGTCCAATTAATTAAAATTTCCCCTTATGGTTAGTATTTTCTTTGCATTATAGTTAAGAAATCTTATCCTATTCCAGAGACTGTTCATTTTAAAGGCAATTTTAAGTAAAAAGACATTGAACATTCAAAGCAGGATGAATCATCTAGAGGAGAAAAAAAAATTTAAGCAATATTTTTATGTACCTCTGAGTCGTAATGTGAAATTTCCAACTCTATAACATATATTTTCCACCTAATTAGATTTTGAAAATGAAGTTAACGAAGGAGGCACATTTTTAAAAAATAATTTAAAATATTTATTTATTTCTGGTTGTGTTTGGTCTTCATTGCTGCGTGGGCTTTCCTCCAGTTGCAGAGAGCAGGGGCTCCTCTCTAACTTCGATGCTTGGGCTTCTCACTACTGCAGCTTCTCTTGTTGCAGAACACGGTCTCTAGGGCACACAGGCTTCGGCAGCCGTGGCGCGTGAGCTCAGTAGTTGCGGCTCGTGGGCTCTGGGGCACAGGCTCAGCGGTTGTGGCACAGAGGCTTAGTTGCTTTGCCGCATGTGGAAAATGTCCAGATCAGGGACTGAACCACTGCAGTGCGTATCCTGCACTGCAGGCGGATTCTTTACCACTGAGCCACCAGGGAAGCCTGGGGAAGCACTTTTTGAAATCATGGAGTATTAGGGTTGGGAAAGTCTTGTAAGTCTTGCCTTTCATCAGTCTGACTCAGGTCCACAGATGTCTACTGAGCACGGCTCTGTGCAGAGCTCTCAGCTGGGAATCAGGAGTCTGGGAGGAGCCTAGTAGGGAGGGCCATGTGCACCCAAGTCAATGGAGGCAGGTCCCAGGTGACAGGAGGCCCCAAAGGAGAAAGTGCTTGAGAGGGGAGTTCTCAGAGGAAATGGGGGGCATTTTATCCCAGGGGGAGGGAATAGGTGATCTGTGGTGTGTGTTTGTGAGGGGCTGGACTTGAATGGAGTGTCCCTGGTGGCTCAGTGGTAAGGAACCTGCCTACCAATAGAGGAGACACAGGATACATGGGTTTGATCCCTGGGTGGGGGAGATCCCCTGGAGAAGGGAATGGCAACCCACTGCAGTATTCTTGCCTGGAAAATCCCATGGACAGAGGAGCCTGGCAGGCTACAGTCCATGGGGGTCACACAGAGTCGAATATGACTTAGTGACTAAACAACAACGGACTTGAATGGGGCACATGGATCTGCCTTACAAGGCCTCTGTGCCTCACAGACTCATAGCAAAAGCCCTTTCTGCGGGGAGCTGCCCGTGAGAACGGGGTCCTTTGTTTGAAGGACACAGCTCTGGGAGCTGCCTCAGTCCTTGAGGGTTTGCTTGCAAACATAGCTCTCTGTCCCGCCACCCCAGAGATTAGGCGATTATTTACTGCAGACACCTGGAGTTCTGGACAAACTTCTCACGCACAGAGAAATGTTATCTGGTGTAAGAAATAATAACAGGGTGCCATTCCCATGCTCTCAAGATTTCTTGTGACTTTTTGTAAGATGTATAGGTCAACAAAGAAAAATGCTAACTGTCTTGTCTTTCTCACGCTCTCCTGTATAAATATAAGATGCTGAATAAAGTCGTGGTCAGACTGCGTCCCTTCGTGGAGACGTGTCTGAACCTCTCGACCCCATCTTTGCTGTAGTTTGCTATAGTTTTCTTTCTCAGCCACGCTGTGCATGTTCTCGGGACCTGATCGACTTTGCCGGCTGGCGCAGGGCGCGATGGCGCCCGAACAGGGACTCAGGAATCGGAGCGCGACGACGGCCGCTGCCCGCCAGGATTGAAGTAAGTAACAAGGAATTCCTAATTAAATGAAGTAAAGGGCAGGGAGTGTTATTGTCGAGAGTAATAAATCATGGGACAAGGCAATAGCCGCCAATTATTTGTACATATGTTGAAAACTATGTTAAAAGGTAGGGGAATTCATGTAAATAAGTTACAGTTAGAGAAGTTTTTACTTTTTATAGAGGAAGTTTGTCCCTGGTTTCCAGAGGAAGGAACAGTTAGTCTGGAAACTTGGAAGAAAGTAGGAAAACAATTGCAGACATATTATTCCTTACATGGTCCCAATCGTGTCCCTGTGGATGCTTTTTCTTTGTGGACTCTCATAAGAGACTGTCTGGATCCTGAACATGAGGGGCATAAGATTCAGATGGCCCTCAGGGATTCCACAGAACCTGAAGTTGCAGAGCCTTCTGACCCTCCTCCTGAGCCACTTTATGCTGTGCCTGAGGGAACAGCTTATAAGGCTGGGGGGAACGATGATGTGTTAAGCTCTGATGAACAGGAAGAGTTAAATGAACAAGCAGCTCAGTACCATAGAGAGGATACGCCTTGGGAGATGATGGTTAATATGCAGCCCCCCACAGGAAAAGGGGAATTAAAGCATTCAGGGCTTTCCGAAGAACAGCTGGAGAATTTAATTCAGAAGATTGTTATAGCAGTAAAAAAGGATGCACAGGGAGACTCCCACTCCAGTCAGCCTGTGCCTCCAGCTCCCTCGGTTCTTGCTGGGCTCAATCCACCTCCACCTTTCATAGAACCACGAGAGCTTATATCTATCCCTGCTTCTTTGCCCGGTGAAAACATAAAAATTAGAAGTGAGATATTATTATCTCCTCTTCAACTAGCAATTAAGCGAGCTAATGATGAAGGAGAGCATATTCCCGGGTTTTCAGGAATCTATCCAGTATTTGAAAATGCTCAACAGCAGAGGTATTATGAACCGCTGCCCTTTAAGCAATTAAAAGAGTTAAAAATGGCTTGTGCACAATACGGCCCAACTGCGCCGTTTACTCAGGCTATTATAGAGGCTTTAGGAAATCAAAATCTGCCACCTAATGATTGGAAACAGGTTGCTCGGGCTTGTCTCTCTGGAGGAGATTATTTACTATGGAAATCTGAGTTTGCCAAGCAGTGTGGGATCACAGCCGATATCAATCGGCGACAGGGACTGAATATCACTTATGAAATGATGGTGGGAGAGGGAGATTATCAAGACACTAATAATCAACTTAATTATTTGCCTGGAGCCTACCCTCAGATTAGTGCTGCGGCTCTATGAGCATGGAAAAAACTTCCAAATTCTGATAAAAAGACTGAGGATTTATCTAAAATTCGCCAGGGGCCAGATGAACCATATCACGATTTTGTTGCCCGCCTGCTTGAGGCAATTAGTAAAATGATAGGGGATGAGCAGGCAGGAATGGTGTTGGCTAAACAGCTTGCTTATGAGAATGCCAATTCAGCTTGTCAAGCTGCCTTGAGACCTTACAGGAAAAAGGGAGGCTTATCCGATTATGTATGGATTTGTGCCGATATTGGCCCTTCGTACATTCAAGACATAACTTTAGCTGCGGCATTACAAAGAAAGTCAAAAAAGTACTGTATCAACAACAAAAGCAAGATAAGGGATAAAATTTTACAGTTTGCTCATTATCACCAATTTCTCTTCCCCAAAATTGTTGTTTCTCAGCCCCTTGCTGACGCCCTAACTGTATTTACTGATGGCTCTTCTAATGGAATAGCTAGTTTGATTATACAGGACAATACCACTGCCTGGCATACTAATTATAAGTCAGCTCAAGAAGTAGAACTATTTGCCATTTTTCAGGCTTTATTACAAATCTATGCTCTATTTAATTTA
Source organism: Bubalus bubalis (assembly GCF_019923935.1). Lineage (NCBI taxonomy): Eukaryota > Metazoa > Chordata > Mammalia > Artiodactyla > Bovidae > Bubalus > Bubalus bubalis. The sequence goes on from NC_059177.1 coordinate 53,902,650, forward strand.
TATTCAGACAGTCAATATATCATAAGAGCCTTAAACACTATTGAGACTGTTCCATTTATTGGTACTCTGAATTCTACTATCCAAACTCTTTTTCGTGATATACAACATTTAATTTGCTCCAGAGTTAATAAGTGCTATTTTGGTCATATTTGTGCTCACTCTGGACTTCCTGGACCTTTAGCACAAGGCAATGCTTTGGCTGACGAAGCTACACGTATGATATTTCCTTCATTGGAACAAATGGCAAAAACTTCCCACAGCTTACACCATCAAAACAACAATAGCTTAAGACTTCAATTTGGCATTACTCGAGAAGCTGCCAGACAGATTGTTAAGCAATGTCAAACAGTGTCCTCAATTTTTTAGCATCCCCCATTATGGAGTTAATCCCCGAGGATTGTTGCCAAACGACATATGGCAAATGGATGTTACTCATATTCCTGAATTTGGTAAACAAAAATTTGTTCATGTTCCTATTGACACCTTCTCTGGCTTTTTACATGCCTCTCTACAATCTGGAGAAGCTAGCAAACATTGTATAGCTCATTGCATTAAATGTTTTGCTGTTATGGGAACCCCTAAGACCATAAAAACAGACAATGGTCCAGGATACACTGGAAAAAATTTTCAACTATTTTGTACACAATTGTCTATCTCACATAAAGACAAGTATCCCTTATAATCCTCAAGGTCAAAGAATCATTGAACGGGCACATCAAACTCTCAAACATCAATTACAAAAACTAAAGAAGGGAAAATTGTATCTCAATACCCCCTCCAACTCTCTAACCATGCTTTATTTGTTCTAAATTATTTACAATTGGATATACGTGGCCGTTCAACAGCACAACGATTTTGGAACTTTGATGCGCAAACAATAAGAGCTAAAGTCTTTTGGAAAGACCCACTTGTGGGAAAATGGTATGGACCAGATCCTATAATAATTTGGGGACGAGGGCATGTTTGTGTTTTCCCACAGGATGCTGAAGCACCACGCTGGCTGCCAGAAAGGTTGGTACGCACGGCGGAGACGATCTCTAGTAAACCAGATGAGGAGATTGACTATTCAAGAACATGATAAATTACCATCTCGACAACAACTCCAGACATTGATGCGAGAGACACAGAATCGTGCTGCTGTGCAGGGCAATCCGATATCACCTTTAAGCTTCCTGATAACCTTATTAATTATCTTAAATCAGATTAATACTAAATACTAATTCTAAAAAATATTCAAATGCTTACTGGGCTTATTTTCCTGATCCTCCCCTTCTCCAACCGGTGGGCTGGGAGGGTCGGTCCATTCCCATATACACTAATGATACTGTGGCTTTGGGTGGTTTTTCAGATAAACATATTATTCCTAATCAAGTTAATGTCTCTTATCATGGAGTGTTTGATCGTTTACCTATCTGTCTGTCTAGATATTTTAATTCAACAGGATGCCTTTTTGTTGGGGAGGCAAGATATGCCAATTCTGACAGTAGTTGGAACCTGGACATTCCTGGAGTAACAAAAAAATCTGGAATTCCTCAACGTCGTAATGGGACTAGTCCTTTAGATATCCCTTTCTGTGACTTTGAAACAAGGGGAAGAGTCACTGCAGCACCATGGAAACTGTGTCGAGATGGAACTGCTATGGTTTATAACATATTTGGGACAAATGATTCACTGTGGGACTGGTCTCCAGACTCGGCCCGAAACCCTGGAGCTCAGGACAATAGAAACTTTGCATCTCGTATTTGGAATTTAGGTGGCTCTAAAGTGTTCCAAACAGAAATCTGGAAATTAGCTGCTGCCCTTGGATGTGAGGGTTCCTACCTTCAGGTGGTATCGAAAGTGAGACACGGTTATTTGTGGAATCTTACCATGAGGTACCCTCCTGCATGTGTGCCTCAACCTTATGTTTTACTAGTAGGATCTGTAAATATACAACCTGGGTTACGAAATTATGATGTAACTTGTAACAATTGTACTTTGACTAACTGCATTAGGGGAATTACTAATCAAACTAGGGTTCTAGTCTTAAGACAGCCTGCTTTTGTTATGGTTCCTGTAAAGATCAATGGGTCTTGGTATGATGAAAGAGGACTTGAACTTTGGAGAGAAGTAGAGGGTGCTTTAATGCGTTATCGCAGGGGAATAGGGTTAATAATTCTGGGATTTGTAGCTTTGGTAACCCTTATTGCCTCCTCGATTACTGCAGCCCTGACCCTGGCACAATCAGTGCAAACTGCAACTTTTGTTAATAATCTGGCACAAAATGTATCTGTTACCCTGGGGACTCAAGAAAATATTGACAAAAAGCTAGAGGATCGATTGAATGCCCTTTATGATGTTGTAAAATTTTTAGGTGAAGAGGTTCAAAGTATAAAGTTGAGATTACGGGTACAATATCATGCCAATTTTCGATGGATCTGTGTTACCCCAAAAAATATAATGGTAGTATAACTGCTTGGGATAAGGTGAAAGCTCATTTAGAAGATATTTGGCATAATGAAAATATTTCCTTGGATTTGCTGCATCTACATCAGGAAATAATGAACATTGAAAATGCGCCCAGACCTGATTTGGATGTTGCAAAAAGAGCTGAGTCTTTTGTTAAAGAACTTTTTCAACATGTACCTACCATCAATAGTATTTGGTACTTAGGAACAGCTATAGGAGGACTATTCTTAATAATTCTAACTTTTATTTCTTGCACCTTGTTTAATTAAAAAACTGATTGATGATCTATGGATGATAAAGGCTTCCATCTATGGAAATGGTCTGCGGTTAAAGGAACATAAGTGTGCGCCTATATAAAAAGAAAGGGGGAGATGCGGGAAGCTGCCCGTGAGAACGGGGTCCTTTGTTTGAAGGACACAGCTCTGGGAGCTGCCTCAGTCCTTGAGGGTTTGCTTGCAAACATAGCTCTCTGTCCTGCCACCCCAGAGATTAGGCGATTATTTACTGCAGACACCTGGAGTTCTGGACAAACTTCTCACACACAGAGAAATGTTATCTGGTGTAAGAAATAATAACAGGGTGCCACTCCCATGCTCTCAAGATTTCTTGTGACTTTTTGTAAGATGTATAGGTCAACAAAGAAAAATGCTAACTGTCTTGTCTTTCTCACCCTCTCCTGTATAAATATAAGACGCTGAATAAAGTCGTGGTCAGACTGCGTCCCTTCGTGGAGACGTGTCTGAACCTCTCGACCCCAACTTTGCTGTAGTTTGCTATAGTTTTCTTTCTCAGCCAGGCCGTGCACGTTCTCGGGACCTGATCGGCTTTGCCGGCTGGCACTGGCACCTTTCTAAACCTGTGATGGCAACAGGTGAAGGGCTGAGCAATCAGGGATCCTAGACCCAAGGCCCAAGGCCAGGATGCTGCCTGGGCTGCACCCACAGCTCGGTAGCATCCTGTTGCCTGGATCTGCACTTCTCACTTCTCAAGAGGAGATGGATTTTCAACTCATCAGGAGAAGATCCACTTGCAGCAAAAGTCATTTGCAAGGCTCACACATGCAAAGGAAACCAGGGAAAGACTCTTCCTTTGCTGAATCCCCCAGAATGGTAACGGAGTGTCATTTAGTATAACTATGTTTCAATTTAAATGCCCTGCTTTATGGAGACACAGACATAGAGAACAGACTAACAGACACCCTGGTGGCGTGGGGGGTGGGGTGGGGTCTTGTGAGGAGAGGGTGGGATATCTCTCCCATGTTGGAGAGACCAACATGGGAACTTATATTATCATATGTGAAATAGATAGCCCATGGGAATTTGCTGTATGACTCAGGGAACTCAAACCCCGGCTCTCTAACAACCTAGAGGGGTGGGATGGGGAGGGGGGCTCCAGAGGGAGGGGACATTATGTATACCTACGCTGATTCATGTTGATGTTCGGCAGAAACCAACACAATTCTGCAAAGCAATTATCCTTCAATTAAAAATAAATAAAATTATTTTAAAAATAAATCCTTTCTTTTTCTTCTAGCTGTAATGCACACCACTCAAGTTAAAGACTGGTTACAAAATGAAACACGGCACTCTTTGGATAAATAAGAGGGAAAGGAAGAGAACAGACTTATAAGCACTAATTGGGTCCAAGGCTATTGCAGACACTTGATTCCTATTCTCTCATTAGTATAACACAAAGGTAGGGGATAATAGTCCCCATTTTACAGTTTTCATGAGCAGAGATTCAGAGACGTTAAGGGACTTGCCCCAAGTTGCACAGATTAATAGTGACAGAGCCAGAATTCACACTTGGGTCTGAGTCCCGCCTTCTCTGGCTAGAGTTACCACAAAGAAATGAAAAGGTATGTGTGTGGGGGGCCTGGTTATTTCATGGACATGTGAAAAAGGACACATACCCTAAGCAGGACAGGGCAGCAGTTAAGTGTGACTGCAGGGGACCTAGCTGATTCTATGATCAGGTCTCTGGTGGCCAGAGCGCCATGCTTCTCCAGGAGGCTCCCTTCCTCAGCCACATGGAATACCCCTGTATTTCTGCGGTCCTGCCTCTGAGGGTTCCCATCTTGACCTCTTCTTTTAGATCATCCTCCAGCTTCTAAATAGATTCTCTTTTCTCTTGACTTAAAAATAGGGCTTCGCTGATAGCTCAGTGGTAAAGAATCTGCCGGCCAATGCAAGAGACATGAGTTCGCCCCCTGATTCAGGAAGATTCCACGTGCCAAGGAGCATCTAAGCCCATGCAGCACAACTATTGAGTCGGTGCCCTAGAGCCCGTGCTCTGCAGCAAGAGAAGCCTGCACACCACAGCTAGAGAGGAGCCCCCCATTATTATTATTTTTTATAATTTAAAAACTTTATTTTTGACTGTGCTTGGGTCTTCATTGCCTCGTGGGCTTTTTCCTAGCTGTGGTAAGCGACTTCCCTGGCAGTCTAGTGGTTAAGATTTTGCCTTCCAGTGCACAGGGTGCCTTGCGGCCAGAAAACCAAAAAGCATAAAACAGAAGCAATATTGTAACAAATTCAATAAGGACTTTAAAAATTGTCCACATTAAAAAAAATCCTCAATAAAAAAATAATAATTATTATTATTTTAAGGCTTTGATTCTAGGCCTAGTGTATGCCATTATCCTTAACTGGGTTGCATGATAATTGGTGATGATTCACGTATTGGCAATTTGGGAGTGCCCTTCCATTCCTGCAAGCTTGGAAAATATTCCCTGAGAGCCTTTCCTGGTCTCCAAGTGCATTTATCTTCCTGGCATTCTCCCCGGGCCCTACACTCCCTGGGTCCTTCCAGCCTGCCCAACGCCCCTCTAATGAAGCCTCTCACTGGTGTGTGCCTAGCTCAGATCAAAGAACACAGGGATGTCTCAGTCAGCGAGCTGTCCCACAGCTGCCCTGCCGCACAGTCAGTGATCTGATGGATTTCCACACTCTTCTCTGCTCGTGAGAACGGTTAGTTCAGCGCCTTTTTAGGAAAAGATTCTTCAGCGGGAAAGCAGGAGACCTGGAGAGGTTTCCATCCAAGGCCTTGACTGTTAAGCAGGGCTCGGAGGAGATGAACCAAAACGGCTGAGGAGCTGGGAGAAGAGGAGACAGAGCAGAGATTCCAGCACATAGAAAAGGTGGAGGAAAGGTGATCCAGATCAAGGCTGTTGTAAAGGAAGCCAGCCTGGAGGGAGGGAGACTCGGAAGAATGATTTCACCCAGTGTGGAGAGGGTGCACTTGGGTGCATTTTCCAGAGATGAATGCAGCAAAGTCTCCCTCCCTCCCTGCCCCCAGTACTCTTCCAGGAAGCTTGCCACTCCCCCATCAAAGAGTGGGGTCCAACAGAAAGAGATGAATCTAAAAAGAAATGATACAAAAAACTTATATACGAGACAGAAATAGACTCATAAACTTAGAGAAGGAACTTGTGGTTGCCAGAGGGAAAGGACAGGTCTGGGATCTTGTACACACTGCTGAATTTAAAATGGATAACCAGGGCCTTCCTGGTGCTCAGTGGTACAGAATCCGCCTGCATTGCAGGAGATCCAGGTTCAATCCCTGCGTCGGGAAAATCCCCTGGAGGAGGGCATTGCCACCCACTCCAGTATTCTTGCCTGGAGAATCCCATGGACAGAGGAGCCTGGTAGGTTACAGTCCATAGCGTTGCAAAGAGTTGAACACAACTGACACGACTGAGCACACGGATGCACACATAACCAGGGCTTCCCCAGTGGTTCAGTGGTTAAGAATGCGATTGCCAATGCAAGAGACACGGGTTCGATCCCTGGGCCGGGAAGATCCCACATGCCATTGGGCAACTAAGCCAGTGTGCTGCAAGTGTTTAGCCTGTGCTCTAGAGCCCAGGAGCCACAACTGCTGAAGCCCACATGGCCTAGAGTCCCTGCTGTGCAACAAGAGAAGCCACCACAACGAGAAGTGCATGCACCACAACTAAAGAAAAGCCCACACAGCAATGAAGACCCAGCACAGCCAAAAATAAATAAATAAAATTATTTTTAAAAAATGGATAACAACAAGGACCTACCTACCGTATAGCACAGGGAACTCTGCTCAATGTTCTATGGCAGCCTGGATGGGAGGGGAGTTTGGGTGAGAATGGATACATGTATATGCACGGCTGAGTCCCTTTGCTGTTCACCTGAAACTATCACCACATTGTTAATTGGCTACACTCTCATACGGAATAAAAAGTTAAAACAAAGAACTGGGTCTAATTCCCTTGCCCTTGACATGGAGTTTTAGAGACTGAATTAGCAGTGAAGGCTTGAAGTGATGCTAGGCGACACTTGGGAGGCTCCGCTATAGAAATCCACATTCATCCCCAGGCCTCGCCTGTGAAGCCCTCAGCCCTCCTGAAGCATTTCGGCTTCCTTGAGGCCTCCATGCTGTGAGAAAACCTAAACTAGGCCACACGGAGAGGCCACACCGAGGCCCCGACAGCCCATGAAGAGACGGAGTGCCTGGCCAGCCGCCTGCTGCTTCAGCCTGGCTCTCCGGGCTCCAGCCACTGTCTGACCAAACCACATACGAGACGCAAGCTGCAACCGCCCAGATGAACCTTTCCCAAGCTCTTCACCCACAGAAATCATGGCAGGTTACACAATGGTTACTGTCCTAAGGCACTAAGTTGTGGGGTGATTTGTTACACAGCACTCGATAGCTGGAACGTGGTCCTGGCCAAGTTCGGATTAGACAGGAAACGAAGTGTGTGGGCAGTGACGTCACCGCAAATCATTTGAGGAAAGAAATGTTTACCTGTCTTTCCTGGATTTTTCATTAAATTAAATTGCCAGAATCTTTATGAGACTATGACTTCAAAACGATGCTAACCTCTGTTATTACAGCCAGATGGTGAGGGACCACACTCCAGCAGCCTAACCACTGGTTATCCACAAAACCATGGTCCAACCTGCTCCTTCTAGGAATCCCAGGGGGTGTGCTATCGGCCTTGCTAATACTGCTGCCATTTCTACCCCCACTGCCCCACTTCCTACCCTAGCTCACACTCTTCCTGGTCAGGAATCACTGCCCACAAGGCCATCTGACGGCCATCAACATCAAACACTAAGATGCAGACCAGGGGCTTGCCTTCAGTGGTTCTGGGGCAGAGGCAAGGTGACCAGTCCTTCCGTTGTCCACGGCCAGCTTTCCATTGTCTTCCCTGAACCCGCTGGCAGTTGTGCTTGGATCCAGGGTCTTAAAAGCTCTCACTTGAGCAGCTACAGTCTCAAATCTCTTTCTCTGCTTCGAGCATGTGTGTGCTCAGTCGTGTCCAGTACTTTGCCACCCCATGGGCTGTAGTCCACCAGGCTCCTCCGTCCATGGAATTCTCCAGGCAAGGATACTGGTTCAAAGAGCAGGTGACATAACATTCCTCCTGGAGTCCTTCTGTCTCCTCCAGCCCATCCCCCAAATAAAACTCATGCTTCCTCCTCTCAATACAGATCAAAAGCTCTTATGTGTCCAAAGAGATGCTGGGTGGGAGCAGAAAAGTGTTTTTATACATCGAGGCCCTGAGCAGCCCAGCAAAACTGCTCTCTTAACTGGAATCATCTCAACCAATGCCCCCCTCTCCACAGTGTACATCAGATATTTGAAGAGCCAGAAATTAAAAACAGGACTATTTAAACTGAGTTTTAGTGAAATGGGGGTGAAGGAATGGAGATACAAAAGCTGCTGGCAAAAAAACTTTGAGTTACGAGAATCTCTCCTGGTGGATGTGGTGGGAGCATCACTGCAAGTTTCATTCTAGACTTGAGCAGACACCAGCGCCATCATGGGAACATAGAAAGGCGGAGTTCTTTGCAAAACACTTTGATTTTAAAAAGTGGACTTCCGTCATAGCTCAGTCAGTAAAGAATCTGTCTGCAATGCAGGAGGCTCAGGCTCTATTCCTGGGTTGGGAAGATCCCCTGGAGAAGGAAACAACCCACTCCAGTATTCTTGCCTGGAGAATCCCATGGACAGAGGAGCCTGGCGGGCTGCAGTCCATGGGGTCACAAGAGTCAGACATGACTGAGTGACTTTCACTTCACACTCACTTGATTTAAAAATGTGTTTAAATCACACCACACCAACGGAGATGACTTTATAGTGTAGATTGGAAATTGGCTAAGAGCTGGTTATCAGAGACAAGATCTATACAGGATTATTTGAATCCATTAGTAGAAAGGTATTTCCATGCAGGCTCTGGAGGTCTGAAAGGACCACTATGGTTGGACTGAACATTTTTAGAACTATGCAGAACAGAATCTGAGCTGAAATCTCCATCTGTTTCCCTACTTGGAGTGTCCAGACAAGACTTTAAAGACAAGGAAACTATTTCTTGAGCCTTTGTGAAAATTAACAATGTGGTAAAAAAAAAAAAAAAGAATTGATGCTTTCAAACTGTGGTGCTGGAGAAGATGAGGGTCCCTTGGGAAGCACGGAGATCAAATCAGTCAATCCTGAAGGAAATCAACCCTGAATATTCATCGGAAGGACTGATGCTGAAGCTCCAATCCTTTGGCTACCTGAGGTGAGGAGATGAATCATTGGAAGAGACCCTGTTGCTGGGAAAGATTGAGGGCAGGAGGAGAAAAGGGCAGCAGAGAATGAGCTGGTTGGATGGCATCACCGACTCAATGGACATGAGTTTGAACAAACTCTGGGAGATGATGAAGGACAAGGAAGCCTGGCGTGCTGCAGTCCATGGGGTCAAAAAGAGTCAGACACGACTGAGCGACTGAACAACAACAAAAGAGAGAGAAGAACAGAAAAGCTACTAAAGATTCTGAGGCAAGGAAAGACATGCCCAGTGTGAGAGGAAGTCAATGGACAAGGAATTGGAGTGGAAGTGTTGGGGCAGAAACGAGTGTGATCACACCCTGCAAATGAGATCTCATCTGAGGCTCCCTCGAGGAGCAGCATATTCAACAGAACTTATTCTCAGGGCTACTCAGACAATACCTTCCTCAGCTCCTATCTGCCCTGAGGTTTTAGAGGAAATCACAGAAATGTCCCAACTGACAGCAGTCCATCATCCCAGCAGAGAAATCTAACTCACCATCTCTTTCCTCCCCACCCAGGGAAATGACACCCTTCTTGGGCTGTGCCCTCCTTCTCCTCTGTCCTCCACAACTGGAAGATCAATTAATTCATGTGGCAGACACATGGCTGCGAACCCAGCCACTCACCCAACAAACCCAGGTTTATCCTGGTATCCACCCTCCTCATGGCAGTTACATGATTTGTGAGGGTTGAGTCCATCCTTATTCCCAGAAGTGTGTCCTAATTACTCTAAGCCAAAGTCGGTGGTACTATTGCCTTGCCTGTGATTCGTTTCAGTTCAGTTCAGTTCAGTCGCTCAGTCGTGTCAGACTCTTTGCAACCCCATGAATCGCAGCACGCCAGGCCTCCCTGTCCATCACCAACTCCCGGAGTTCACTCAAACTCATGTCCATCGAGTCAGTGATGCCATCCAGCCATCTCATCCTATGTCATCCCCTTCTCCTCCTGCCCCCAATCCCTCCCACCATTAGAGTCTTTTCCAATGAGTCAACTCTTCGCATGAGGTGGCCAAAGTACTGTAGTTTTAGCTTTAGCATCATTCCTTCCAAAGAAATCCCAGGGCTGATCTCCTTCAGAATGGACTGGTTGGATCTCCTTGCAGTCCAAGGGACTCTCAAGAGTCTTCTCCAACACCACAGTTCAAAAGCATCAATTCTTAGGCGCTCAGCTTTCTTCACAGTCCAACTCTCACATCCATACATGACCACTAGAAAAACCATAGCCTTGACTAGATGAACCTTTGTTGGCAAAGTAATGTCTCTGCTTTTGAATATGCTATCTAGGTTGGTCATAACCTTCCTTCCAAGGAGTAAGCGTCTTTTAATTTCATGGCTGCAATCACCATCTGCAGTGATTTTGGAGCCCAGAAAAGTAAAGTCTGACACTATTTCCACTGTTTCCCCATTTATTTCCCATGAAGTGATGGGACCAGATGCCATGATCTTCGTTTTCTGAATGTTGAGTTTTAAGCCAACTTTTTCACTCTCCTCTTTCACCTTCATCAAGAGACTTTTTAGTTCCTCTTCACTTTCTGCCATAAGGGTGGTGTCATCTGCATATCTGAGGTTATTGATATTTCTCCCCGCAATCTTGATTCCAGCTTGTGCTTCTTCCAGCCCAACGTTTCTCATGATGTACTCTGCATACAAGTGATTCATTTAGGCAGGAACATATGATGAGACAATTCTGTCTAATGAGATATTAGTGAGGAGCTCTGGGGAACTATTTCTTTGAGGAAAAGAGATACACGGGAGATGCTGACCTTTTCTCACTGGACGTTGCTGGGTCTGCTGATGATGCTTGGAACTGAGGCCACCAACCTGGGACTAAGAGGAGCTGAGGATGAAAAGAATCTGAGATTTTGATAATGTTACTGAGCTGCAGAATTATCAACCTTGGAGTCATCCAAGCTTGGGTATTTTTATACATGAGTGTGCACTCAGTCACTCAGTCATTTCCACCTCTGTGCAACCCTATGGATTGTAGCCTGCCAGGCTCCTCTGTCCATGGGATTTCCCAGGCAAGAGTACTGGAGTTGCCATTTCCTTCTCCAGGGGATCATCCCCACCCAGGGATCGAATCCGCATCTCCTGCATCAATTGCATTGCAGTCAGATTCCTTTACCACTGAGCCACCAGGGAAGCCCCTGGGTATTTTTTTAGCTTAATCCATTTCCAGTTGGTATTTCTATTACCTGTATTTGGAAATATACTGACATAACACTTAACTTTCTCCCACTTTTCTTCTTCCTACCTGTCTGTGCCTTGTCGCCTTTGGGAAAGGGGGTTAAGGATACTCCATCTCATTTTTCCTTTGTTGTTCAGTCACTTGGTCATGTCTGACTCTCTGCGACCCCATGGACTGCAGTATGCCAGGCCTCCCTGTCCTTCACTATCTCCCAGCGCTTGCTCAAATTCATGTCCATTGAGTCAGTGATGCCATCTAATCATTTCATCCTCTTTCTTTATGTGAACCCAAAGACAGCTCTGATCACTGCTGTGAAGCTTAAGAGACAGTCCAACCTTGCGCCTGTATCATACAAACAGACTCTAAAGTTGTGACGTGAAATGAGATTTCAAGTTCCAAAGCATTGGTTCCAATTTCAGAGGTCAAAGATATTTGGGGAAATCTGATAAGAAAGAAGCAGCAGCAGGGAAAGTGCACATACCCACACACAGTGCCCACACACTAAAGCTTTCAAAGAGGCTTCAGAAAGAACCTCTACAGCCCGAAGAATGGTTACAGCGCTGCAAGTCCAGATCATTCTAGACTTTTTTTCCTTAAGAAATGAAATGGAGAGCATTTTTTCCACCAGAATTCAGGAGAAGGTGAAGGCCTTAAAACAGAGCAGTGGGTTGGGGCCAGGGTAGGGAAGTATGGCTCTCATGAGGAAAGTCATAGATCAGAGTGTATTCTACAAGTGTCTGTGGGATGGAAGGGGAAGTGGGGAGAAGAGATTGGAACTCTGAACGACAACCAAGTGGAAAGGAGAGGAGGATCTGGAACCACCCAGACGGCAGATGGTCACGGTGTGTGATGAGCTCCTCTGTTATTGTTTAGTCGCTTCAGTTGTATCAGACTCTTTGTGACCCCAGAGAGCCCGCCAGACTCCTCTGTCCATGAGATTTCCCAGGCAAGAATATTGGAGTGGGTTGCCATTTCCTCCTTCAGGGGATCTTCCCAAACCAGGGATGGAACCTACACTTGCTCTTTACCACCAAGCTGCCAAGGAAGCCCTCCTCCATATAACCCCTCAAACCCATGAAGTTTCCAAACTCAGGAGGTGTTGAGAAAGGTTATCTTTGCTGTGGAAAAGAGTGATGGGGCTGAAGCTCGCATCTGGGTTTGACGTGAGGCAACAGACAGATGTGGAGCGTGGGGACAGAGTGCAACATAAAAGAAAAAAAAAGTATTTTTTTTTTAAAAGCCTTAGGGATAGAAATTTCCAGAAATGATGAGGAAAACTCTGGAATTACCTAATCCACTCCACAGGATGTTTGAGTTAAATGTGCCAAGTCTCCAAGGGGCAGGAAGGCCCCACATGACACTCAGATCACATACAGCCTTGAGTTTAAGCAAAGTGCTCAGAATGATACAGTTAGTAAGAGATGAGCTGGGACTCCAAGCCCGTTCTAACTCAGATCCTCAAAGTAAAGAAACATGGCTTCAGTTTTTGGGTTTTTTTTTTAAGTACTGGTATTGCCACGATATTGTCTTCTGGTTTTATTGTCACCGGGCAAAAATTCAGCTTCATTCATTATTCTTTCCCCCAGATTAATCAAAAGTCTGTTACATGTAAGGTATTCAAGCTTGGGTTTTGGTTTCCAGATCCTGACTTTCCTCTCCTCTCCCTCTGGGACTTCTCACCAAAGGAGCTCACGAATGAGAACCAAATGGAAAACAAAGTACTGCTGCATGAATACGGAGCAAAAGCCTGACAACGAGGGGGCCCAGAGCCCCTAGGTGGCTGGAAGTACCCTTCCCAGGGTCTATATTCATAACCTCTCCTTTCATTGTCAAAATGCCTGACTTGGATGATGGATTACATGGTGGCCCAAATGAGACTCCCAGCCTCAGGACAAGCTGGTTTGCAGAAGGCAGTTCAGGTTTGTGGTCACTAGGCGGTCCCTTTGTTCTCACTCACCTCCCACTCTCAAACCCCCGAATCTCAGGTGCCTGGATCTGCAGCCTCCACCCTCAGGTGGAGAAAGTGGACCAGAAAGAGAGGTAAACCCTGCCAGGTGTGAGGACTGCATGGAACAGAAAGTGAAAGAGGGTGGCTGGACCCGCCCTGAGAAAACGGGGTTTTCTTTGGCATACTCATCACTAGGAGACGGGAAGGGCAAGAGGAAGTTCATTAACATGCCCTTACCACTAACACCCACGAGTCTGCCCACCAGTAAAACACTGCCTAATGGATTCTCAGGCTCTGACCAGCCATCCTGCCAATACTGCCTCTCATGGGAAGAGCATGAAGGGGAGACGTTTAGGAAGAACCCTCTCCCAATGACAGGCACATAACGTCTTGCAAAGGTGCCTTCGAGATGGAATAACACAGGTTCCTACACCCTAGGAGCACCTTTGGTGCCCCCAGCATGTCAGAGATGTAGCTTTTGTCTCATTACTTTGCACACTGAAGAGTTCTTGATGCTGTATCTGGTCACTGGGCTTCCTGACTCTACACACACATGCAGTTCAGCCAGGGAGGGGAGGCACGTGCACAAGCACCCCCAGAATGAGGTGGACAGTGGGAAGAGGCCTAAGGGAGACCCAGATCCTGCTCTGGGTGCATAGAGATGGAGACATCTGACAAGAAACCTTGGAAGACTTCATGGAGGAGGAAAGGTTCAAAGAGACTTTAAAAAGAGGGCGGAGCTTCACTGCATGGACAGGGGAAACAGGGTTGTTCTAGACCAATTTTTTGGTAGCAAGGACAGAAAACCAACTCAGTTAGCTTCATGAAAAGAGTTTTCCTACAAGAAGTACATGGACTAAACTGAAAATGGGAGACTTGGTAATCAATGCAATTCCAAGGGCCCATCCTTCCCTCCACAGATTTCTTTCTGCTTGGGTTTTCTATTTTCCTCTCTGAGCCCTCTGACCCCACTCTGCCATATTTCTTCTCTAACAGACAGAGAGCACGGACGACGTGCCAGGCACTCTTCTAAGGGCTTTAAACAACATTAGCTCATGGAACTCTTCCAACAACCCTTGGAGACAGGCCCTATTCGCACCTCTGCTTTATAAATGAGAAATGGGGCACAGAATGGTTGCATTAGTTGGACAAAGATACACAGCCCATGGGCAGTGGAGCCAGGATTCGAACGGGCAGGCCAGCTCCAGCTTCTGCTCACATCCACCATACACGGCCACCTCCTGAGAGGTCAAATGGCAGCTGATGCCCAGTGTGGTCAACAGCCCAGGATGTGGTCTGATGGCAAATGTCTTCCCAGCAGGCTAACAGTTATCAGTTGTGCCAATCAGATTTTCTGAGCTCTCAAATATGGACAGTAAAGGCCAATGAGTAGAGAGAAGAGAAGAGGGCAGGCCCCAAGCAAGTACCCAGTTCCCAGGTGGAGATTCTCAGCTCCTCCCACTGTACTCTCACAGGCACGTATATGGATTCTGGCCTCGGTAGACCCAATTCCATGGGTTTTTTTTTTTTTTTTAGGACTGGATCTTGGGTTTCCCTAGCTTTCTTTCTTTTTTTGTTTTTTAAAAAGTATTTATTTGGCTGCACTGGGTCTTAGTTGTAGTACCCAGGATCTTCAGTCTTCCTTGCAGGATGTGGGATCTTTCAGCTGTGGAATGCAGGATCTTTAGACGTGGCATGCAGAATCTAGTTCCCAGACCTGGGATCAAACCCAGGCCCCCTGCACTGGGACTGTGGAGTCTTAGCCACTGAACTGACAGAGAGGTCCCTTCTCTGGCTTTCTGAGCTCAGGAATCCCTACAGTAACTACACTTGCCGTTGGTCGATGTCACTGGGGGGGAGTTTCCTTTTCTTGGAATCCGGGAAGCCCACCTCTCCCCCTGCCCTGTCAGGCAGTCTAGCCTGAAGAATAACACTAGTCCTGGCTTGGTTATCTACTCACTGGCTGAACTGGGCAAGTCACTGCCTCTTTCTCTCTGCCTGGTTGGCTGTGGCTGCACAAATGCTAAGGTTTTCGGGTGTGGTTCACTGGGATGGAATTCGGGTGGAAGGGGGTGCACTGGCTCATCTGACGTCTCAGGCATGTGAAGAATACAGGGATAGAGGAGATGACGGTAAGACTGCTGCTGACACCATTCCTGCTTTAGAGAGAAAAAGTAACACCCTGAGGTGGTTGTTGTTTGTGCGCATGCCCAGTCATGTCCGATTCCATGACCTCATGGACTGCAGCCTGCCAGACTCCTCTGTCCATGGGATTTCCCAGGCGAGAATATTGGAGTGGGTTGCTATTGCCTTCTCCAGGAGATCTTCCCGACCCTGGGTTTGAACCCAAATAGCTATGTCTCCTGCACTGGCAGGCAGGTTCTTTACCACTAGCACCACCTGGGAAGCCCAATATACTTAGGGCAAGTCGTCAATTAAAAAGATGAAAGTCA
Source organism: Bubalus bubalis (assembly GCF_019923935.1). Classification (NCBI taxonomy): domain Eukaryota; kingdom Metazoa; phylum Chordata; class Mammalia; order Artiodactyla; family Bovidae; genus Bubalus; species Bubalus bubalis. The sequence continues at coordinate 53,918,259 of NC_059177.1, forward strand.
GAGGGCCTCATTGGCAGTAGTTAAGGAAATCCTCATCTCCTGTAGCTAAAGGGCAGATGAGGAGCGTCCTTTGTTATTGTCTAGTCGCTCAGTCATGTTTGACTCTTTGGGAACCTATGGACTGCAGCCCACCAAGCTCCTCTGTCCATGGAATTTTCCAGGTAAGAATACTGGAGTGGGTTGCCATTCCTTTCTCCAGGAAATCTTCCTGACCGAGGGATCAAACCCAAGTCTCCTACATTGGCAGGTGGATTCTCTACCACTGAGTCGTGGGCTTTCCTTGTGAAGGGCAGCCTTGCTGCTGCTAAGTTGCTTCAGTCGTGTCTGACTCTGTGTGACCCCATGGACTGCAGCCCACCAGGCTCCCCCGTCCCTGGGATTCTCCAGGCAAGAACACTGGAGTGGGTTGCCATTTCCTTCTCCATTGCGTGAAAGTGAAAAGTTAAAGTGAAGTTGCTCAGTCGTGTCTGACTCGTAGCGATCCCATGGACTGCATGCAGCCTACCAGGCTCCTCCGTCCATGGGGTTTTCCAGGCAAAAGTACTGGAGTGGGGTGCCATTGCCTTCTCCAGAAGGGTAGCCTTAGGTCCTAATTATAAGAGTAGCAGAACTTGAGAGAAGTTGATTTCTGAGCCTCGTCAAATCTCTGGTAGGGAAGGAGTGGGACTCTGAGACCCTGGATGGGAATCTCTAGGTAGAGGCACTTGGAAAACTCGACCTCTGATTCTCTGGAAACCTTTGCGGCCTCAGGAGTGACTCACTGTCCCTCGATAGAGGAAGCACCTCTGCTTTCTCCGTGACTGAGCAGAAGCTTCACATGAGACAGAGGCCTCGCAAGACAATGCTTGCCCTCCTCAGAACCTGCCCTACCTCCCCTCCTGGCAACTAGATCGACAGCTAGGGTTAACTTTCAGCCTCTCTTGAATCTTAGCATAGCTAGTTTGTTTGGATGGGGAAGTTCTGGCCATGCGAAGGAAGGAGACAGATTATGTGTGGAAGGACTTGCAGTTCTTGCCTAATATGTACAAGCAGGATCTGGGAGAATAGGCCTGAAAGGGGATCCTCCTGGTGCTGGATCAAGGGGGCCAGAATCTAAACTAAGTAAGGAAGAGTTTGTTGATATGAGCACACTCTCCCATGACACAGGAGTTAACACCCAGAAAAGGTCCTAGGATCTTGTTCTGATACTCGGCTTGAGATTGAGACAGGTGGGGGTTTCCTGGGGCCTGGGACCCTTTGCTGCAGTGCTTGCACCTGGAAAAACATCTCCTCGAGCAACAGAATAGAAAGAAACTATGAGGGACTATGGAGAAGGCAATGGCACCCACTCCAGCACTCTTGCCTGGAAAATCCCATGGACGGAGAAGCCTGGTGGGCTGTAGTCCATGGGGTCACTAAGAGTCGGACAAGACTCAGTGACTTCACTTTCACTTTTCACTTTCATGCATTGGAGAAGGAAATGGCAACCCACTCCAGTGTTCTTGCCTGGAGAATCCCAGGGACAGGGGAGCCTGGTGGGCCGCCGTCTATGGGGTCGCACAGAGCCGGACACGACTGAAGCGACTTAGCAGCAGCAGCAGCAGCAGCAGCAGCAGCCACAGCCTGAGGGACTATGCATGCACAGCTGGGGCAAATTATGAAGAACAAGATACAAAGAGACCCAACTGTCGCTTCTGAAAAGCTGGGAGCAAAAACAGGGTGTTGGGCAAAAGCAGGGTACTGCACACATCCCCTGCACTCAACATCACCAAAGGGTGGGCAAACCACTTAAGATACCCCTCCAGCCTGACCCCTGGACACACCACATGTAAAGGAACCAGCTCCACCCACCTTGGGGAGTGAGCAAGGGAACCTGCTGCTTGTTTTTGCTCCCCATTTCTGGAGCAGGGGCCCCAGTAAAGTCTTGCTTGAATTTTTTATCTGGCCTCTTATCAACTTCTATTTATTAAGGAGGCCAAGAACCCTGATTGGTAACGAGATGACCCTTGGAAGCTGGAAAAAGTAATACCTAATACAGTAAATGGGCTTCCTAGGTGGCTCAGTGGTAAAGAATCCACCTGACAATGCAGGAGATGCAGATTGGACCCCTGGGTTGGGAAGATTCCCTGGAGGAGGAAGTGGCAACCCCACTCCAGTGTTCTTGCCTGGAAAATTCCATGGACAGAGGAGCCTGGTGGGCTACAGTTTATGGGGTTGCAAAGAGTCAGACATGACTTAGCGACTGAGCATGCACAGACATAGAGTAGAATGAGATGATGTTCTCAGGAATATCTAGCTGTCTAGGCTCCTTTAGACTCTATTGTGGCAGAGAGGTGAATAAACATAGCCCCAGAGCAAGACAATGAGTGTACACTGTTGTCTGTCCCAACTGAATATAAACGAATCTGTGTGGAACACAGTACATTTGCCACACGCCTTACCAGCAGCTATGTAATCTGCTCAAATAAAGATACCGTATCAGGTTTGGCAGTTGCAATGGGGCTATTGCTTAGAAATTTTGCGGTAGACTATTGTCATCAGACTATAGTCAGTCTGGCTTTTGCAGAGGCCAGGCCACTGAATTCAATGGAGGTAGGTGGGGGATGACCTTCAAGTCTCTGTGGGTGGCCTATTCTCTGTCATCCTTCTGAAATGTGATATCATTTGTGACTCACTGACCTGGCAGGAGAGGGTATAAGTTTTCACTTAGTCTTTGCTACAAAACATAGCTCTTATTCCTCTTTCTCTACTGATCAAGGAACCAATGAGATTTATTTTCAAGTAAGCCCACTGCAATTAAACAACTGGAAGCTGGAGAATGACTACTAGATAGGTCCATGGACCCAGTGGACCCACTGTGAGATGAACCTGGGCTGCAGCTTCATTTACTAGCTGACCCTACAAGCCTCAGTCTCACAGGGGGAACATGGTGGCTGTTTGGTGCCCAAAGACCTAGGCATTCTCTTTCCCCGTTGTGTGTCACCTGAACTATGTTAATTCACCCCTCTGCCACAATAGAATCTAAAGACACCTAGACCAGTGAGATATTCCTGAGACTACCATACTGTTCTACTCTATGGGCATGTGTGCTCAGTCAGTACTCATGTCTGACTCTTTGCAACCCCATAAACTATAGCGCAGCAGGCTCCTCTGTCCATGGGATTTTCCAGGCAAGAATACTGAAGTGGGTTGCCATTTCTTCCTCCAGGGAATCTTCCTGACCCAGGGATTCAACCTGCGTCTCTGGCGTCTCCTGCATTGGCAGGTGGATTCTTTACTACTGAGCCACCTAGGAAGTCCTGTTCTACTCTATAGATGACATTATATAAATTGGATCAGATGTGCAAAAGTAATGGAAGTACATTGGATTCCCAATCACTACAAAGAATGGGTCACACAAAGACTCACGGGTGCAGAGGTTCTGGGACATAGGGAGACATTCTGTTCAAAGTAAAAGATAAAATTTTGTCTTTGGGCCATGTGACCTGTAAGATCCCATGCTGCCAGAGGTGTTTGAGGTAGAAAAGATGCTATGCAGAGCCTCTGTGTGTCCCAGAAAGAGATGCACAGCACAGGGACTTCCCTGGTGGTCAAGCGGTTAAGAATTTGCCTTCTGGACTTTTTTGGTGGAACAGTGGATAAGAATGTGCCTTCTGGATTTCCCTGATGGGGCAGTGGATAAGAAATTGCCTGCCAGTGCAGGGGACATTGGGACATGGATTTGATCCTCGGTCCAAGAAAATCCACATGCTGCAGAGCAACTAAGCCCATGCGCCACAACTACTGAGGCTAAAGCTTGTGCTCTGAAGCGAGAGAAGCCATTACCATGAGAAACCTATGCACTGCAAACAGAGTAGCCTTCATGCAGCAACGAAGACCCAGGGCAACCAAAAATAACAGAAAGAAAAAAAAGAAAAGAAGCTTGAAAATAATGCACCTTATAACACAGGAGATGGGGTTCCATCCCTGGTCGGGGAACTAATACTCCCCATGCCAGGGGGCAACCAAGCCTGTGCACCGCACCTACAGAGCCCGCGTGCCAGCAAGCTGTGTGTAAGATCCCGCACACTGCGACCAAGATCTGACACAGCCAAAAACAAATACATATTAAAACAAAACCAAATGGGCCTTCCTGGTGGCTCAGTGGTAAAGAATCCACCTGCCAGTGCAGGAGACACCGGTTCGATCCCTGATCTGGGAAGATCCCACCTGCCGAGGAGCAACTAAGCCCGTATGACACAAATTTTGAGCCTGTGCTCTGGAGCCCAGAAGCCACAACCACTGAGCCCGAGCACCACAACTAGGGAGTAGCCCCTGGTCTCTGCAGCTACAGAAAAGCCTGCACAGCAAAGAAGACCCAGCAGAGCCAAAACTAAATAAATAAATACATAAAACTACTAAAAAAACCCAAAACATACAAAAAAGAGATGCACAGCACAAACCCATGGGGTTCGGGAACAAGGTCATCCAACTGCAGGAAAGATCTACATGCCACTCAGAAAGAAGCACCAAGCATATTACTGTACCTAAGTAGAGACTGACCAGATGACCATCTGGCAGGACTGGCCATCATGAGGCATGTAACATCAGACCCACTAGTTCATTAAGCGGGCAGACTGAAGAGCAATCCTTCACATGATGGGAGAGGGACAAGCAGGATCAGCTGTAAATTGGGCCGGAAGGGACAACTAAGCTGCCTGACCAGGTGGCACGGACCTTCAAGCCACACATCACTGCTGCACGGGTGTCTCTCCTTCAGCTCACCCCGCTGGCCCCGTGTGGGGTCCCCATGGCCAGCCGACAGAGGAGAAGGCCTGAGCTTGGCTGCTGGGTTATTAACTCAGGGTGTGGGTACCAAATGCAGGGGACTGCTGTAACGCTGACGCACACAGACAGGAAGGAAAAGACAGGAGAGTAAGGGAATGTCCCTGATGGGTGAGGCTTTGGGGCAAAGGGTACCATCCATCCACCCTGCATGGAAAGAGAGGGGCTTGAGGCAAGAATATACACAGATGCATGAGCGGTGATAAAAGACTTGGCAAGTTTTGCAAACAAGTGCATCTGTAGCATTTTCCTAAATTCCACGAGTGATATTTTATGCTATTTGTTTTTCTCTTTCTGACTCACTTCCCTCTGTGTGGCAGCCTCAGTTCCATCCACATTCCTGCAAGCGGCACTCTTTTGTCCCTTTATGGCTGAGTAATATTCCATTGTGCATATGTACCATACCTTCTTTATCCATCCCTCTGTTGATGGACATTTAGGTTGTTTCTCACAGATGTAGAGAACAAACATGGATACCAAGGAAGGAAGAGGGCGTGGGATGAACTGGGAGGTTGGGACTGACGTATATATACTACTATGTATAAAATAGATAACTGGTGAGAACCTACTGTATAGCACAGGGAACTCCATGCTCTGCGGTGACCTAAATGGGAAGGAAATCTAAAAAAGAGGAGATATATGTATATATATGCCTGATTCATTTTGCTGTACAGTGGAAACTAACATAGAATTGTAAAGTAGCTGCACTCCAATAAAAACTAATTTTTTTAAAAAAGACTTAGCCAGTTGATCGGAGGCCTGGGAGGGGCAAGACTGGAAGATCAAGAACAAAAAGGCCTGGGGAAGAGGCCTACAGTGGACCAATGGGTGAAGGATTTCCATGCCATTTGTTAGTGCCCATCGTGAAGATCTGCTCCAGAAGAGGCACTAAACACCTAAGTGAACAGGATGACTTAGCCGGATGAGTCAGTCTCTGCCGCCGACCACTGAGTGTTTGCACTGTGGGCTTGTGAATGAAGTAGTCATGTGGCAGAGATGGAATCAGTGGGCACCCTCTTACCAAAGCTCATCTAGTCCTTGTTCCCGCTAGTGTGCTACCTGCCAGCAGCAGACACCCCTGAGACCCCCACCCTGAAAAGCCCCATCACACTTCCATCTATTCCCTCCCTTGTACAACAAGAGCTGTACTTAGTGGGCTCCTTGTCATCGGGCATTATCAGCTAATAATTGTCCTCACTGTCCAGAGATTGTACACTCATCGGTAATTACAGAGTGCGAGCTATTTTCTGCAGAGGCCTGTTCAGTGCAGCTCACTTTATGAAAGGACAGGAAATTGTCTGCCCTCCAGGGGTGGAGCAGTGTCTGGGAAAACACCAACATGGTGGAATTAGGGGTCCTTTCATTCTACCAATAAATAAATTCTACCAAAAAATAAAATGTATTTATTTGATTTATTATTATTATTTGGCTGCACTGGGTCTTCACTGGTGCGCTTGGGCTTTCTCTAGTTGTGGCGAGCGGGAGCTACCACGCTGCGGTGCACAGGCTTCTCACTGCTGTGGCTTCTTTTGTTGCAGAGCACGGGCTCTAGGTGAGCAGGCTTTAGTAGTTGTGGTGCAGGAAGGCAGACCCCTTCCAGGGCCCGAAACTGGGTTCTTGTCTAACACTCGGAAATGAGTTGTCCGAGGAGACACATGTGCTGACAAAGCAAGAGATTTTATTGGGAAAGGGCACCCGGGTGGAGAGCAGTGGGGTAAGGGAACCCAGGAGAACTGCTCTGCCACGCGGCTCGCAGTCTTGGGTTTCATGGTGATGGGATTAGTTTCCGGGTGGTCTTTGGCCAGTCATTCTAATTCAGAGTCTTTCCTGGTGGTGAGCACATCGCTCAGCCAAGATGGATGCTAGCGAGAGGGATTCTGGGAAGTGGACGGACAAGCGGTATTTCCTTTTGACCTTTCCCGAATTCTTCCGGTTAGTGGTGGCTTATTAGTTTCGTATTCCTTATCAGGATCTCCTGCCATAAAACAACTCATGCAAATGGTTACTATGGTGTCTGGCCAGGGTGGGCGGTTTCAATCAGTGTGCTTCCCCTAACCGTTGTGGTGCGTGCCCCGTGGCACGTGGGCTCTTACTGGATCAGGGATGGAACCTGTGTCTCCTGCGTTGCAAGGCAGGTCCGTATCCGCCGAGCCACCAGTGAAGTCTTGAAGCGGTACCTTTTGAGGAGTGTTTGTGATATGACTTAATTTCCCAAAACGCACCAAGCAGGGCCCCAAATGGTTCTATATCCCACTGCAGAGTGCAATTCCTAGATCCTGATCGTCATCTTCCTGGCAGGCAGAGAAGAGCTAATTGCAGTGAAAGCCCCAGTAACTGGTGCCTGGTACACTCCCAGCTGTATTACCCCAGACCTTGGGATAACTCAATGGAAGACAGAATTTCCCTATGTTACTGGGAGGACATGAAGCTTCAAGATGCAACTCCCAGGGTCTTCAGCTGTCACCAGATTCTGCCTCATCCCCCACCTGCAGAGCCACTGGCCAGGGCCTGGCTTTGCCAGCAGCGTCCTCTGTCCACCTGCGGTTTGGATGTAAAAACCTATCTGTAGTTTCATCATTTCTGTCTCACATTTAGAAGCCTAGGATTTGAGGCTTGCTTCTTTTCCTTTCAGGAGGTGAATCTTCATTTGAAGCCCATCTGGAAAATGGACCAAATGAAGCTGCTCAGAACTTAACCTCTGCTTCCCCAGTCCCATAGATTTCGAGCTCTGTTTAAAAGAGGTGGTGCATGTCCCTGGGCCTGGTGAGAACACTGGCCTTGTGACTTCCATGATGAAAGGCAAGAGCTTGGATGCAACACAGGTCACTCCAGCCCCACACCTGGGCAGCTAACCCCTCCTGGGGGTGGCTCTGAGCCAGCTGCCCGGGGCTGGGCACATGGAGGGATGCGTGGACAGGGTCTATCCCCACCAGGCTTGCATCAGCACGTCTTGCCATCGCAGTACCAGGGAGGAGGAACTGATGCCAGCACGCAGGAGGGAAGACACTGGGACTCTAAGCCCCCTGTGCTCCACTCCAACCTCATGCACCCATTTAACAGATGGTGCTCACTTGAGCCCCATGTCTTGAGCCCCATGTCACCCAACTAAGGCTGAAGAGCAGGAAAATGGGAAGAATACTAAACACGATCTGAAAACAAATACTTGGCAGCCTGAATCTCTGGGGTGGGAGGTCCAGTCTCCTGATGGCCCCCAATCCAGCCCTTCGCATAGAGCTATACCTCATAGGTCTTCAGAAAGCGGTGGGTGGTGGAATGTCAGAATGAAAGAGGCCTGGAATCCTTGTGGTCAGGATTCCTATTCCCACAGGCTTCATATTAAGCCCCATTGTCCATCTCTTTCTTTCTAGATTCCCCAGCCTCTAGGGGTAGCTTAGCCCTCCACCCTAAGAGAAACCGAGACAGGAGTGAGTCAGACATTCCTCCCTTGCCGACTCACCCAGACTGCCTGGGATCAGAATCAGCCAACACCCATTGCAAACTCACTGGTTACACCCGCCAGCCTCACACTGATACCCACCCAGCTGTGCCTCTAAGGGTGGTGCGTGGCTTGCTGTTTCTCGGAGGCCCACACCCTCTCTGCAGCTTTACCCTCTACTTTAACCCTCCTACAGAAGCACAGAAACACGTGATCCTGGCCCCTGGGAGGCACCTCCAGTTTCTTAGGAGTCAGGTAAGTCAAGGCTGGTTTGTACTCTGCATATTTCTGGGTACTACTGTTTACAGTGAGAAACAGACAAGCCCACTGTTACTGCCAGGAATGAAGCCACAGTAACAGTGTAACAAAATCCCTGTGTGTTTACTTGGCAGGGGGCAGGAATCTGTTGTATCAGAAATCCTGACATAGGGGGAATACTGCAACTTACACAGAAATCTTGCTCAGAGCCTCCTAGCAGACAAGGGGAAAAGTGATTGATACTGCTCTTATTATCAAACAAAAAAAGTACACCATACCTGCTCAGGGACCCAGACTTTTGGCAAATTTTTCTAACCCAGAGAGGACTTCGGAAGAATAAGCAAGGAGGGAAAGAAAGGAAAGCAAACTTACTCCCAGCCTTGATGCCTTGACTACTAAATGCTAATTATCACCCAGAGAGAGCATGGAATAAGCAGGGGCAGAAGCATTCGTGGAAAGTGTTACAAAATTTACCAAGTTATCTTCCTGGTGCAGTTTCAAAATCTACTGTGAAGCCTGCAAAAACGCACATTTGTGATCCCAATCCTAGACCCATAGAATTGGAATATCTGAAGGGAGGGGCCCAGGAACCTCCATTTCCTTTGTATTCCCCCATGTGACTCTTAAAAGCACACTGAAATTGGATAACTGATTTGGAGTGCCTTATACTTGGAAAGGGGCTTCCCAGGTGACTCAGTGGTAAAGAATATGCCTGCCAATGCAGGAGACATGGGTTCAATCACTACGTTGGGAAGATCCTCTGGAGAAGGAAATGGCAACCCACTCCAGTATTCTTGCCTGAGAAATCCCATGGACAGAGGAACCTGGTGGGCTACAGTCCATGGGGTGGTAAAAGTTGGACACGACTTAGCAACTAAACAACAACAACAAATACTGGGAAAGTGCATTAAAATTTGGACCAAAGAGTACTTCCTCTTCCCCCACAAGCATAGCTTTGAGCAACAAAAGATGGCCCCACTCCCAGGACCACACCAGCTGAGATGTTTGTCAGCCAAGCTTGCACACTTGTGCTCACCACTCCCAGCCCTGCCCTGCTGGCTGAGAAGTACATGTCAAGAGGGATTAAACATGAAAGGATTTTATCAGAGGAAATGCATGTGTGACAGGAAATAAGAGAGGGATCAGAAGAGGATTCAGAGTGAGCCTGACCCCAAGTAGGGTTATCGGAGGTAGCAAATACACAGCTACAATGCCCAGTGTGAATTTCAGATAAACAAATACATTTTTTAGTATCAGCAAGTCTCATGCAGGACTGGGGACATGCTTATATAAGAATCGTTTGTTGTTTATCTGAAATTCAATTCACCTGAATGTCCTATAGCTTTTTGGCAGGGGGGTGGGGGTGGGAGGGCGCGACGGGGCGGTGTCCTATAGTTTATCCAGCAGCCCTAACTCTGAGGAAAGGAGAAAGGTAGGTTTACTGGCAGCATCCTAAATTGCTGGGCTGTCTAAGGAGGTTCTGCAAAGCCACCGGGGAATCCTTGAGCCAAAGTTATGGGACATCTGAGGCATCTCCCAAAATAGTATTCCTTCTGCACTATTGACAGGTCGTGGGAAGTGCCATGGCCTCAATACAAATGAGGGGTGGAATAAGAATCCAAAATCCAGGGTCTGGGGCCCTGGGTTGGTTAAGTTCCCTGCAGTGGGAGGTCTTCAAAGCACAGACTCAGGGCCGCCACATCCCAATACAAAGTCCAGTGTGGCTGAGAGGTCAGCAGCAGGTGCCACTGGACACATGTCTTCCAGACCCAGCTCAACTGCCTTGAAATGAGGTCAAGAAAAACATCTCTGCCCCAGTTCCTCCACCCTCCCTCCCTGCCCCACCCCACAGGTACACTGGAAAGAAAAATGGGTGATGTGGCTAAGTACTTCTTCATCCTCAGATCAAAGGGTGGGTGTGTGCTGAGTGGACCAGGCTTCATTCAGGCTCAGATCTTGTCTGGGGACTGGGACACGCTGCCTCAGCCCCACAGAGACTACCTCCACCCAGCACCCCTGGCAGATGTGAACACATTGAACGCCCCTTTTCCACAAAGGTGAAATCACGGGTCTGAGAGCATCTCAGGTCCGTCTCTGGGAAAGCAGAACCGAGATGCCTGGAGAAGAAGAGGGGAGAAGGGCGGGAAGAACCACAAGTGTGCAGGTCTGGGGAAGGGTGGGTGCAGCAACTGGTGGGAGAGAGTCCTCCGCCCCTCCTCTGGGGCAGAATGACACAGGGGAGTTCATCAGCCAGGGAGCTGATTAAGGGCAGCACTCTCCAAGCACCCCTGCAAGGTGGGGAGCAGCTCTATAGCACCACCGTGCTTGTAAATCACATCCCTAGGTCCTCTGATATTTCTCCCTCTAAAAGGCAATTCCGGACTTCCCTGAGGATCCAGGGGCTAAGATTCCATGCTTCCAATACAGGGGCCCTGGGTTCGATCCCTGGTTGGGCAGCTAGATCCTACATGCCACAACTACGAGTTTGCATGATGCAGCTAAAGATCCCATGTGCAACATAGACCTGGTGCAGCCAAATAAAAATATATTAAAATTAAATACAGATATAAATAGTAAAATAAGTTTTAAAATAAATATATTTTTTAAACTATCAACAAAAGGCACTTCTCCTTCAATTAAGTATGGAGGTACTCAGTGAGTTGCTCTCAATAAATAAGATGTGGCAGAAATGATGGTGTGTGATGGTATATAAGACTAGGACATAAAAGATGTCGTGGCTTCCTCCTTGCTTTCCCTCTTGACCTGCTTGCTCTGGGCAAAGCCCACTGCTGTGTCAGGGTATACACCAGCAGCCCTGTGCAAAGCCAAGTAGTAAGGAAGCCCTCCAGCCCCTATGCAAATCCCAGTGGTAAGCGAGCCCGCCAGCCCTGCTTGAGCATTCAGATGACCGCAGCCCCAGCCAACAGTTGGAGTACAACCTCACCAGAGACTCAGAGTCAGAGCCACCCACAGAAAGCGGCTGCCGGATTCCTGACCCACAGAAATGCTGAGATAATAAAGGTTTGTTGTTTCTCTCTTTTAAAGCAACATTACTTTATTTGGCTGCATAGGGTCTTAGTTGTGGCATGTAGGATCTTCAATCTTCACTGTGGCATATGGGATCTAATTCTAGTTCCCTGACCAGGGGCTGAATCTGGGCCCCCTGCACTGGAAGTGGGGAATCTTAGCCACTGGACCACTAGGGAAGTCCCATGTTTGTTGTTCTAAGCCACTAAGTTTTGGGGTGATTTATTATGAAGCATTAGGTAACAAATATAAGGACTGCAGCTACAAGTTCAAATGGCCACTCTGCACCCTTGGACAGATTCCCACAGACTCCCCAGAGAGAACACCGACCTGGAGTCAGATGTGGCCAGCCGGGGTGCCCTAAGGGCAGGCAAGGGGCCTTCCCAGCCTTAGGGAAAGGAACACAATCACATTTCCTTCCAAACACCTTCTATCTTACACCAGCCACAGGCTTTCAGACTTAAAAGTCAACCTGTTGTCAGCTTTGTTCTCTGGCAAGGGTCCTGGTCCCGCAGGCTGGCTTGGGAAAGCCCTTAGAGCACAAGTGAAGACATTCAAGTTCGTGCAGATCTCCTCCAATCTCTTCACCAGCTCTGTACATCCCTCCCCTAGCTTCTGCATGCCCTGTTCCTGGGGGCTGGCCCCTGGCTCTAAGATGACACTGCGGCCACCTCGTCCTTACAGAGAGCTGGGAGCTCCCTCTGGCTCCCCGGCAGCCTGTGACCAAGAACTCCCTAGTGGGAAGACAGACACCAGCTCCTTCGCCTCGAGGTGAGGACAAGCCCAGGGCTCCCTGATGTCTAGGATCAGGCCAAGACTGCGCTCCCCCTGAACTCTCCCCCTTGGGTGGAGTGATGGTGATGTTGGGGAGGTGGCTCCTTCCCATCCCTCTCCTGCTTTCCCCACTGCCTGACCAGGTTCTCCTGAGAACACTCCCTTCAGAAACTGCTGGCATCAGGTTCTTGACCAAGTTCTGGAAGACTCTGTCCTGAGACTGTGAAAACACAGGACCTTCCAAGAGTCATGCAAGAGTTACCATCATTAGACACACACTTAGGAGTTGGGCTCTGCCCTCCATCTTCAGAGCCAGAGGTCAAGAGGAGTATTTGGGGTACCAAATCACATCTGGAGAAATTGGGCATTTGAAAGACTAAGAGACTGGCCCAAGGTTCACAGCAAAGAAAAGTACTAGGACTCAGGTCTGTTCCTCTAAAACCATGCTCCTGGTTGGACCTCGCTGCCTCCCCTATCTGGGCTGCTTAGAGTGTTTCTACATGTTTGTCTTTTTAACCCACAAACCCAGACCCACTTATCCAATTACCACTAAGACCACACACGCTCCAAAGAATATGCAGTCCTCAGGGCTTGCTCGTGAATGGCAGCGCCAGGATTTCAAACCAGATTCCAAACCAGGATTCCACACAGAGTAGTGGAGGCAAGGCTGTAGTCCAGCCCGGTGTTACGATGTGGCTGGCTGTGACCATGGATGGTTGAACACTCTGCCCCAAAGGCCCTGGCAAGGCAGAGAACCACACTTTCAAAGGAAGCCACAAGTCCCAGTTTCAGACACCCAAAGGAAAGGCTCTCCATTCGGGGCACTGGAGGTGACTTAGGGGGATGAGCTGAGACTTCTCAATGTCACCCTGCCTTCTCCAGAGCATCTTGGTCCACCCTATTCTCATCTTCATGACCTCTCTCCCCCCAGTGACCCTGAACACAGAGCTACTCCACCCCTCTGGGCCTTGGCTTGGGCTGGTCCCCTTACCTACAGCGCCCTCGTCATGCAGGCTTCACTCTGTAAACAATCTTAAACCATCTATTATTGCATGCTAGTGTGGCACAGCGGTGAAGCGCTTGGGATCAGGTTCTGAGAGCCTCTGGTCTGGGCTCTGCTCCAGGTTCAGCTCTGCTCCAGGTTCAGCTCTGCTGTGGAACAAACACGTGAATGGGAGTGAGTTACCTTCTCTACAGCTCTCGTCATTAAGTTCTGGGTAGATGGCCTATAGACAGGGCCCTTGAGAGGCAGAGTGGACTCCTAAAGTTTAACTTTAGTTGCTATGGCCTGACTCATTGTACCTCACCTAGTGTGGCAGAAGGTGCTTTGGGAGACAGAGGGACTACACAGTGTTGGCATTAATCACTCAGACTGCCTCCAGTTGACAGCCTCTTCACCGACAGTGTGGAGTTCAAACCCCAGTCCCTCCCTTTCCAGCTGAGGAACTTTGGGAAAGGCTCTGATTTACTTTTCAGGGCTGCTGGAAGGACAGATGAGTGTTTTGGACAGTACAAACCAATTGCCACACAAATGGGAAATATTGGTGCCAAAAAGGGGCTTCCTGGAGATGAAACAGGGGCAAAAGTATGGCTTTCTAATGGTGACATCTCACTCATATGCAGGACAGAGGAAGAGCTGCCTTTAGAAGCAGATGACTTACAAGTTCTGGGGGATCCAGCTTTGACAGTCTCACATAAAGCCATTCTGGGCCCAGCCAAGGAGCCATCACCCCTAAAGACAAAGAACCCTGTAGAAGTTGGGCATTCAGAATGAAGAGTTCTTAATAAAATAAAGCTTTCGTTTGGACTTCTCTGGTCATCCAGTGGTTAAGATCTACATTTCCACTGCACGGGGCATGGGTTTGGTTCCTAGTTGGGGAACTAAGATCTCACATGCTGCAGGCTGCAGGAAAAATAAAAATAAAGCTTTCATTCAAGAAAAGCTGAGTGTGGAACTAAGCCAGACACTTACATGTTTTGTAGAGGCTCATTTACACTTACGACAACTTTGCAAAGAAGATGTCATTGTACCCACTTTATAGGTGAGGAAAGTAAAGCTCAGAGGTGTGGCTACCTGCCCAAAGGTTCACAGTCCATTACAGGAAGTGCCAGGATTGCCACCCAGAGGAGCTGGTTCCAAAGTGGAAATAACTGTCACCCATTGCGTTTACCATCTTCCTCTCTAACATTATCTTATTTGACCTTAATGTCAGCGTCTGAGATAAGTGTCCCTGGCCCAGGTCCAGCTCATGGTGGTGCACCCATGGAGCCAACTGGTGGTCATGTCTCTAGTTCTCAGGTGTATAAGGTACTGAGTGGATATACGTGGGAGTAAAAACCACGCTTCAGGTTTCTGGACTGTGGGGTGGGAGCCAGGATGGTGGAAAAGGGGAAGGTTCAAAGCTGCCCCCAGCCATGTCACATCCTTAGGAGAATGGTGGAGACTAGTGCTCTCTCAGTGTCCTAAAAGATACAAGGATTGCAGCCCCCTATCTAAGCCACAGGGTACTGGAAGATGGCAGTGAACTACCTCAAACTTAATCATGCAACTAAGCCCAAGTGCTGCAACTGCTGAGCCTGCGCCACAACTCCTGAAGCCTGGGCGTCCTAGAACCTGTGCCCCGCAACGAGAGGCCTGCACACCGCCACAGAGATTAGGTCCCACTCACTGCAACTAGAGAAAGCCCACGTGCAGCAATGAAGACCCACACAACCAAAAATAAAGAAACACATGTTTAAAAACATATAGAGTGAAATAAAAAAAGAAAAGCCAGCTGGTAGCCCCAACAGCTGTTACCAAATGCAGTATCCTTGCTAGAGCAGATTAACAAGACATAGTATGCAGCTATTGGTCTGGCAAATGCATTTTATATTGGATAGTTCAGATGGGAAAGAATCTTTTTACAATGTAGGAGACCTGGGTTCGATCCCTGGGTCAGGAAGATCCCTTGGAGAAGAAAATGGCAATCCACTCCAGTATTCTTGCCTGGAGAATCCCATGGAGAGAGGAGCCTGGCGGGCTACAGTCCATAGGATCACAAAGAGTCAGACACGGCTGGGACTAACACAAGAAGAACCATCCTTCTCAGAAGAGGGGATCAGAGAAAATTCACTTTCTCTGGGGATGAACAGCAGAACACACTGATGAGCCTGCCAAGGGCTAGGTCACCTCTCCTGTCCTCTGTCATCACATAACATCCAAAGGGATCTGTCTCACCTGTGCCCCAGAGCCCTGCAGGTCCGCTGCATTTTGAGATCATGTCATCAGAATAGAGGATCGAGAGGTGACAGGTATGTGAGAGATGTTAGTAAGACACACACACTCAAGAAGGTGAGGGATAAATCCTAGGCGGACTCAGGTACCTACCAGACAGAGCAAGTGTTTATGGGTGTGGGGACACACCAGAACATGCCCTTTGACATAAAGAACACACTGGAAAATTAATGGAGAGGGTGCCTGAGAGGATGGGGTGCCATCCTGCAAGAGGCAGTATATAACCTGGTGCCCTAAGTCAGTGGGCATTGCATGGGGCTATGTCTCCATTAGAGGGGTTACATAGTCTGGAAACCAAGAGCGGGGAGCAGAGTGGTTCCAGTCACTGTCACTTCTGGGAACCCAGATGGAAAGCACATGTCTCCAGGAAAGTTTAGAAACCCTGGTAACCAGAGGAGAAACACTTGCACTGGTGAGAGCGAGGATTCCACCAGACCCCAAGCTGTCCAGTCACTTTGGGCTCCTCGTGCCAAGACACTGGCAGGGAAGGACAGGAGTCCCCTCCCCGACTGGGTAATAGACTCTGGTCATCAGGAGACAGTCTAGCTGCTGATCCACAGTAGGGGCAGGAAAGAAGAGGTTTGGCACCTAAGTGGTTCACTGGGACAGCTCTCAGTTCTCTCGTCCCCAGTTTCAACAGGAAATAAAGAAATGCATGGACCAAGAAGGGCCTGGTAATGAGCAGTACAGACCTCTCAAGGATGAGGGTCTCATTCACCACCACCCCCATCCAAGCCACCTAACCAGTGGGGGTGCCAGCTCAGGGCGCAAGGCGGTAGTGCAAGAGAGGGTGAGGGTGTCAGTTATACCCTCGAGACCAGCTGCAGGGAGGAGGGAGCTGAATTCTAGGCCTCCAAGCTTCCCCCGCAAGAGTGCCCAAGAAAAGAGGCCCAGTGGGGACTGGAGGAGCTGCTTCCCAAAACTTATCATATAAAACTGGTGAATCTGGGTTACCCTGCTCAGCGGTAAGGAATCCGCCTGCTAATGCAAGAGACATGGGTTTGATCCCTGAGCCAGGAGGATCCCACATGCGGTGGGCCAGTTGAGCCCATGTGCTACAACTACTGAGCCTGTGCTCTGGAGCCTGGGAGCTGCAAGTACTGGGCCTGTGCACCACAAGCTGCTGCAGTCTACATGCCTAAAACACCTGCTCCACAGGAGACGCCCTCGCACCGCAACTAGAGAGAAGCCTGCACAGCATCAAAGACCACGCACAGCCATTTGTAGATAAAATTATTAACACACACACACACACACACAAAAATGGACGCATCTGAATCAGTTCCAATGAGGTGGATGAACCTAGAGTCTATTATACCAAGTGAAGTAAGTCAGAAAGACAAAAATCATATATTAACGCATATATGTGGAACCTAGAAAGATGGTATCAACAATCCTACGTGCAGGGCAGCAAAGGAGACACAGACATAAAGAACAGACTTTCGGACCCAGTGGGAGGAGAGGGTGGGGTGATTTGAGAGAATAGCATTGAAACATATACATTGCTGCTGCTGCTTACTCACTTCAGTCGTGTCCAACCCTTTGCAACCCCATGGACCATGGCCCGCCAGGCCCCTCTGTCCGTGGGATTCTCCAGGCAAGAATACTGGAATGGGTTGCCATTTCCTTCCCCAATGATAAAGTAAGAAGTGAGTGAAGTTAAGTCGCTCAGTCGTGTCTGACTCTTTGCGACCCCATGGACCGCAGCCCACCAGGCTCCTCCATCCATGGGATTTTCCAGGCAAGAGGACTGGAGTGGGGTGCCATTGCCTTCTCCAACATATCCATTACCACATGTAAAACAGATAGCCAGTGGGAGTTTGATGTATGACACAGGGAACCCGATGCCAGCGCTCTGTGACAATCTGAGGGATGGGGTGGGGAGGAAGGCAGGGTTGGGGGAGGTCAGGAGGGAGGGGTCACATGTATGCCTATGGCTCATTCACAAATGTGGCCGTTGCCACAAATTTTGATTTATGGCAAAAACCATCACAATGTTGTAAAGTAATTATCCTTCAGTTAATAAATAATTAAAAACCAAACAAAACCAGTGAATCTGAGTAGTGTGAGGGATGGTGGACATTGAGTGAACCGCTCAGATATCTCCTTCCTCCAGGAACGGAGACTCGCTCCCCCGCCTGCTGGTGGCTCATGCTGAGTCTCTCTGGGATCCATCTTCTGCTGCAGTGATGCCCTTAGCCAAGGCTGAGATGTGTTCAGAAGGGCTGCCTGCATCTAGAGCCTGGTCACGGTGACCAAGCAGCCTCGTGCCCATACAGGTCCACTTGGAACCAGAGCTCTGCACTGGCTGGACCAAAAGGTGAAAGCTAGTTGCACAGTCATGTCCAACTCTTTGCAATCTCATGGACTGTAGCCTGCCCAGCTCCTCTGTCCATGGAATTCTCCAGGCAAGAGTTCTGGAGTGAGTTGCCATTTCCTTCTCCATTTCCTTAACTGCACTGAGGCCTTTGTCGAGACTGAATCACGTTCAACCTTGCCCTCCGGTCAAGCCTGCTCTCTTCATCCCCTAGAGGTCTTGACCCTAAGAGCTCTCTCTTGTGAGCCTGGATTTTGTAGATAAAACGATGCCAATCTGTTTCCCCTGAGGGGCTAACTTGAGACAGGGATCCTCATTCAGCCAGGCTCTGCTGAAGGCTTCCGAGTATGAATCTCACCCCAAGCTCAGGGTAGCAAGAAGTAGGATTTTATTTTTCTACAACTTAACCCAACTTCCACAGAAGTCCCATTCTGCTGAGTTCTGGATGCTTCCCCCGCTGTGAGGTCCAAGTTCAGGGTCTCACACTGTGCCCAGATCCTTTCTGGACAACCCTCCGGAAGTTCCATCCCCAACACCCACCTCAACTCTGTCCTTTCCAGCCTCCTCCCCGACCCTACCTCCAAACCTTTCTCCCAGCTCCAAATGTTTTCCCCCAAAAGTTGTGAATAGAGGTGGGGCAAATGCAGCTCATGGAATTAGCCTACGTTCTAAATTCTTAAACATAAATAATTACAAATTAAGAAATCCCACATAAAAATCCATTTTTCTTTCCTGCTTCTAAGGAAAAAAATCAGATGATCTATCCTTCAGTTCCCCTGGTAAAAGCTTGCTGAGGCAAGAAGGAGCTGCTGCCCTTTTGGTAGACCAGATGGCTGGGGTCCTTCCTACGGTCTAGATGGCCTCCAGCCTGCTTCTCTCAGCCACTTTGCCCACCTGGTATCAAAGCTTAGCCCTTGCTGCTTTTGGGCTTCCTTAAGGACTCAGGATTGCAGTTTTGGGAATTAGGCCTGATTTTCACTTCTGTTGCTCAGGCAGTGGTGGGGGAAGGAGTTGGTGGTGGTGAGAGAGAAATGTCAAGAAAGTTCCTTGAGGTGCCTTGTGAAAGTTGGCATAATTCAAAAGTAGAAAGAAGAGAGGGCATCCCAGCAGGTGAACCCACCTGAGCAGAGGCTGTCTGTAACCTCCCAGGACAGAGTGAGGGGGCCTGTCTGATGAAAGCACGGGATGGAGTTTATGGAGCAGTGGGGGAAAGGCTGGGTGGGAAAATGGACCAGATGACAGGCAGCAGCCTTGACCCACCCAGATGCCAAGCTTGTGGGAAGCTGGAGGCAAAAAAAATCCATTACTTCTCCAAGTGTCCTGTATTTCTGAACAACACAAAAGGGAAGCAAGTGGGTTCACCCTAAACTGTCCTCTGCACCCAGGCCTGCAGCAACCTGAAAGGAATTCAGCTCTCCCAACAAGTCTAGCTAATGTTTAGTTCAAGGCTCTGTGTCAGGCCCAGGGAGGAGAGGGTACAAGGAAAGACCAAGAGCAGAGGTTGGAAAACATACATGCATGTTCTTGGACATTTCCTCACATCGATGGTGAATTCTAACTCCCCTTTCCTTGTGTTTGGGTCCCTTTAGTTACAAGGTTCTAATCAGTAAAATGGGCTTCCTAGGTACCGCTAGTGACAAAGAATCCCCCTGCCAATGCAGGAGATTTAAGAGACACAGGTGTGATCCCTGGGTTGGGAAGATCCGCTGGAGAAGGGAATGGCAACCCACTCCAGTATTCTTGCCTAGAGAATCCCATGGACAGAGGAGCCTGGCGGGCTACAGTCCATGGGATCACAAACAGTCTGACACGACTGAAGTGACTTAGCACACACAATCAGTCAAGAACTGTGGGGATGACACTGTGTGACTTCTGAGGCCAGGTCATAAAAGGAATGCAGCTTCCTCCTTCCTCTCTCTCTCTATCCCTGCCACCTGGCTGTAAGGAGGCCCAGGCCATACAGAAAGAGGCCACCCATGAGCCAACAGTCCCACCAAAAGCCAGTATCAGCAGCCAGCGTGTGAGTGAGGGTCCTTCAGACAATTCCTCTCCTGCCCTAGCCTCTCACTGCCCCAGCTGTCACCATAAAGTTAAGCAAAATAGAGGCAGTTTTGCTGTTTTAGCCTCCAAGTATCAGAATGGTTTGCTGTGCAGTAATAGGTTAAGTGGCCTGAATACACAGACCCTGTCCCCGGATGATAGACAAAGCCACTTCTGGATAACTCACAGCCGAGCACAGTGTCTGGAACATCCTAAGTGCTCCTTAGCTGCCAGGGCTGGTGGAGGGTTCTGGACAGGACAGAGGAAGCCTCTTGCCTATCAGAGCACTCCTTATCTCTTAGTATCCATCTCATTCCCCACCTGCACTCCTGCAGGGACCAGCAATTCCTTTCACCTACTCAGAGCTTCAACAACCCTGGAGTAAATGACTCAGACTTCAGCAGTGAACACTTCCCGCTTGTCCTCCTGCTAACATTGGGTGGGTCTCCACCTGCCTTCCCTGTGAGATGGTGGCTTAGCAGGAACCGACTTCCCAGATGAACAGCTACTAATACTTCCTGTGTTTTTTAAGTTATAAAGGCAAGACAGCTACATTACAGAAAATGTTAGAAAAGCAAGAAAAAATTACTCGCAACTTCAACGTCCTGCCCTGCCAGCTCATTCTTCTCATCTTTGTGTTTTTCCCCCAAACCTACACCTTAAAAAAAAAAAAAAGAAAGAAAGAAAGAAACCTGTTAAGAGTCATGTTTTCCATTTAATTTTGAATGTCGCAGCACATGCTTTTGTCATAATTATCTTTTTCCTAATGAACACATAGCAGCATGGAGTACTTGAACCACATTTTCTGTAATTGTTACTCCGCTGTCTGGCATTTAGGTGGTTTCCAGCTTTCCTCTGCTGTAAACTTCTTCCTGCCTAGAGATCTGCCCACAAGCAGAACTGCTTTCTCAGGACAAAGTCCTTGGAGAGAAATAACTGGGACGGAAGGTATGGGTATTTTATGGTTCTGGATATGCATCCTTTGTCAACTGATCACAGTGACTTTAAAAAATTTGAAATTGTGGGAGAAGCGGAGTAAGAGGGAGCAGTATGTCTGCGGAAGTCCCCGAGGCAGCCTCTGCAGAGGAACAGAAGGAAATGAAAGATAAAGTGACTAGTCCAGAGAAAGCTGAAGAAGCAAAATTAAAAGCAAGGTATCCTCATCTGGGACAAAAGCCTGGAGGTTCCGATTTTTTAAGGAAACGATTGCAGAAAGGGCAAAAATATTTTGATTCTGGGGTTTACAACATGGCTAAAGCAAAAATGAAGAACAAGCAACTTCCTACTGCAACCCTGGATAAGACAGAGGTCACTGGTGACCACATTCCCACTCCACAGGACCTTCCTCAACGGACACCATCTCTTGTTGCTAGCAAACTGCCTGGCTGATTAAAAAGAGCTGAACTGCATGAATCTTCTAATTCCCATTATTTCTCAATATGTTACTCCTCTGCTTTTAATTTCCTTTTACTCCCTATGTCATTTGAGAGTGATGGCTTTGCAGGTAGTGGTAGTGTGTGCTGCTATTTTAAGGGAATATACATGTGTAGAGTTTTTGATTAGTTTAACAGTGCACTGATGAAAAGAACATGTTAGAGCAACATAAAGTAATCTACTTGAAAATAATTATATATATTACCTAACTCCTAGTGTAGGGATGGATCCAACAAGTAACTAACAAGTTTTGCAGTTTTAATGTTGGCTCTTTAATTCATCTTAATTATAGCTTTGTATGTTACTCTTATTTAATATAACCTCTACTGTTGGTTTCTTCTGGATTTTCCTTTTGGGTTTTGTAAACAGAAGTTTAAGACCACAAGTTAGAAGAGAGGTCACATATTTCAAACACAAATAAATGGGGCTCCAAAAGATTTGTATCCTGTGCTTGAATGTGAATGGCCTTAAATATGTTTCAGCTTTAACAATAGAATTTTACTTGGGCAATATTTGCCCATTCTGGTGTAACTTACGTGACTCTGTTGCTTAACAGCTGCTGTTGAAGCTAGTATTCTTATTCAGTTCTATAGTATTCAGAATACCTTTTGTCATTGAAGATGTGAATGAAGTGTGCATGTGCATCGACTGTTGAATTCACTTTTGTGCCATTTTTGTAAATACAATAGTTTTGCACAACCTCAAAAAAAAATTGAAATTGTGATTGTAATAGCTGCTATTGTTGTTATTATGAACATATAAGTTGACTGATGTAGAAAATATGGAGGGAAGCAAATCAAAACCACCCATATTTTACCCAGCTAAGGACAATCATTCGGAGAAGGCAATGGCAAGCCACTCCAGTACTCTTGCCTAGAAAATCCCATGGATGGAGGAGCCTGGTAGGCTGCAGTCCATGGGGTCGCTACGAGTCAGATGTGACTGAGCAACTTCACTTTCACTTTTCACTTTCACGCAGTGGAGAAGGAAATGGCAACCCACTCCAGTGTTCTTGCCTGGAGAATCCCAGGGACAGCAGAGCCTGGTGGCTGTGGTCTATGGGGTCACACAGAGTCGGACACGACTGAAGCAACTTAGCAAGGACAATTATTATCAGTAACATATTGGTATATTCCTTTCCTGTATTTATTTTTCTTTATGTAACCTTACGGGTTTTTTTGGTTTGTTTCAGTGCATGTGTGAATTAACATAATTCTGATGATACTCTAAATAAATTGGAGATGACAGTTTTCCTTGAGCATTACAACTAAGCATTTTCCAGTTTATTGCTCACTCTTCATAAGTTATCAAGTTTAAGAAATGCATCATTTCCCACAAGGTAGATGGATCCTCATTTACTTGCCCATTATCCTATTTGGGGACACTTTAACTGATATCAAATTTTTGCTTTTAAAAACATTTTTCTTGAATAAATTTGCAAATTATGATCTAAAAAGCAATTTGTAAGTTAGGAAAATTGAAAATTATGGATACTCATGATAGAAGACTTGACTAATTGGTCTTAATTGTGGAACAGATTAATTTAAAAATGCTTTTCTAGACTCATGATTGGAATTTAAGTAACCAAGGGTGTTTTGGGGTTTTCTTTCATTTTTAACTTAAAAAATTTTTCTTTTTATTTATTTGTCTGTGCTGGTTCTTAGTTGCAACACACAAGACCTTTAGTAGTGGCGTGCATGACCTAGTTCCCCAACCAGGAATTGAACCCAGGCCCCATGCATTGGGAGTTTGGAGTCTTAGCCAGTGGACCTCCAGGGAAGTTCTTGTTTTGTTCCATCCATTGGAACCTGAGACACTTGCTTTTCCAATGGCTTTGCCTCTTGCTGTGTGACTCTGGGCAAGTTACACAGCCCCTTGGGACTGGATAAAATGAGCAAGCTAGATGATATTGGCCCTGGTGCCCGGGGCCCAGGCTGGTTCCTTGTCCTGAGCCTACACCTTTGTAAATGGGGCCTTCATTAAGGCTCGTCAGTCACCAGGTGTCAGCTGTCACCTGCTTCCTTCCTCCCTGAGTCACAGGGCAACCTGGGGGCATGCACTGTACAGTCTGCAGGCTCCAGGGTGGCTGGCAGCAGTGCCTTAGAACTGAAGTGTGTTTGATTAACCATTAAAAATGACTGATGTTGCTTCCTATGTACAGACACTCTGAAATAATCAAAACTCTTGTTAGGATGAAGGGGAAAAAAATCCTTAGGGGTAGAACAAGATGATAACATGTTATTATTTGTATAAAAATAAAATAGAGAGCCAGACACTCGTCTGAAAAATACGTAAAGAGCTGGGGACACAGAGGGAAGCAAAGGGCCTCACGGTGACCAGTGGGCATCACAAGAAGCGTGGATGCTTGCTTCTCAGATAGTCACTTTATTTTACACATAGGTAAGAGTTTGCTCGTTGAAGAGGCCAGCTGGTGAATGACACAGACATGGCTGGATGAAGTGGAGCTGGTTTTCCCAAACGCTTCCTGGGCCCCTGGGCTGACCTGTATCTGAGAGCTCACCTCCTTACCTCTTCACGCCTGACCCCTGCTCAGCCTCACCAACAGACCAGCAAGGGCTGAACCATCAGAAACTACAGCTAAAAAGAGAGATGGACATAGAGAAGGAGTAGGGATATAGAGGGAAGGGAGTGAGAAAAAGAAAGAAAAGTGGCCATCGTCTGAACAACCAGAAAGAACTTGGCAAAGTTTTGATGATGTTCCATTTACAATGAGCCTTTGCATATGATATTCTTTAAAGCAGCCTGCCTTCCGGATGTCTTTCTGTCTCTTAGCAACTCAGAACGGCAAGGCATTATGCCTGCATAGGATAAGAGCTGGGATCCCAGTTGGCCCAGGCTCCAGTCCCAGCCCCATCCCTCCAGCACAGCAACCGGCGGCCAGCCACCAGTCCCCAGGAGCACTGGACACCAGAGCCCCCGAGAGAGCTCACCCCCTGAAACGAGCCACTTCAACAACCGGACAAGGCTTTGGAGTAAAGGCCTGGGATGGAAGATAAGAAGGAGCAGAGTCAACATTTCCAGATGTCTTTTTCCTATCTGTTGGGATTAATCTTCAGTGACAGAGCAATTAAACTGCACAGAACACGTGGGGAATGGATATGAAGCAGGTGTTCTGAATAATACGGGGAGGCAGAGGGGACTTCGGGGACTGCATGGAGTGCCCAGAGTCCCACCCGAGGCAGGGGGCAGAGGGGACCCTTGAAGACAACCAGTCTCCTGGAACTTGAACACCACTCACTGCTTTTGAATCTTCTGGCTGGTACTTTGTCAGCCTCCCCTGTTCAAGAGGCTGGTTGGAAGACAGTTGCTTTCTTGCTCTCTCTCCACTTTTCAGCTAGAGTCAGGAACTCTAAGCAGCAGGCAAGGTTGGTTTGATCACAGAAAAGTTCTCTTCTGTCTTCCTCCCTACTGCCTCCTGCCACTATAAGGACCTGAGCTAGTCACCATCTCCAAGTCTTTTTTTTCATATTTATTTATTTATTTTTGGCTGTGTTGGGTCCTAATCATGATGCAGCAGTTGTGGTGCACATGCTAAGTTGCCCCCAAGGCATGTGGGATCCTAGTTCCCCAACCAGAGATCAAACCCGTGTTCCCTGCATTAGAAAGCAGATACTTGACCACTGGATCATCAGGGAAGTCCCTCCAAGTCTTTTTTACCCCTGAAAAATGACTCAGGAACCAGAGATTAAAATGTTGTCTTTGTAGTAACAACCGATGCTTTAGAGTACCTTGCCAAGTGCCAGGTCCCAGGTTCAGTGCTTTATGGGTAATACCCCATCTGATACTCATGACCCAATCAGTTCAGTCACTCAGTCATGTCCGACTCTTTGTGAACCCATGAACCACAGCACTTCAGGCCTCCCTGTCCATCACCAACTCCTGGAGTCCGCCCAAACCCATGTCCATTGAGTCCATGATGCTATCCAACCATCTCATCCTCTGTCATCCCCTTCTCCTCCTGCCCTCAATCTTTCCCAGCATCAGGGTCTTTTCAAATGCGTCAGCTTTTCACATCAGGTGGCCAAAGCACTGGAGTTTCAGCTTTAACATCAGCCCTTCCAATGAACACCCAGGACTGATCTCCTTTAGGATGGACTGGTTGGATCTCCTTGCTGTCCAAGAGACTCTCAAGAGTCTTCTCCAACACCACAATTCAAAAGCATCAACTCTTCGGTGCTCAGCTTTCTTTATAGTCCAACTCTCACATTCATACATGGCTACTGGAAAAACCATAGCCTTGACTAGACGGACCTTTGTTGACAAAGTAATGTCTCTGCTTTTGAATATGCTGTCTAGGTTGGTCATAACTTTCCTTCCAAGGAGTAAGCGTCTTTTAATTTCATGGCTGCAATCACCATCTGCAGTGATTTTGGAGCCCAGAAAAATAAAGTCAGCCACTGTTTCCACTGTTTACCCACCTACTTGCCATGAAGTGATGGGACCAGATGCCATGATCTTAGTTTTCTGAACGTTGAGCTTTAAGCCAACTTTTTCACTCTCTTCTTTCACTTTCATCAAGAGGCCCTTTAGTTCTTCTTCACTTTCTGCCATAAGGGTGGTGGTCTTCTGCATATCTGAGGTTATTGAGATTTCTCCCAGCAATCTTGACTCCAGCTTGTGCTTCCTCCAGCCCAGCATTTCTCATGATGTACTCTGCATATAAGTTAAATAAGCAGGGTGACAATATACAGCCTTGATGTACTCCTTTTCCTATTTGGAATCAGTCTGTTGTTCCATGTCCAGTTCTAACTGTGGCTTCCTGACCTGCATACAGGTTTCTCAAGAGGCAGGTCAGGTGGTCTGGTGTTCCCATCTCTTTCAGAATTTTCCAGAGTTTATTGTGATCCACACAGTCAAAGGCTTTGGCATAGTCAATAAAGCAGAAATGGATGTTTTTCTGGAACTCTCTTGCTTTTTCTGTGATCCAGCAGATGTTGGCAATTTGATCTCTGGTTCCTCTGCCTTTTCTAAAACCAGCTTGAACATCTGGAAGTTCACGGTTCAGGTCTTGCTAAAGCCTGGCTTGGAGAATTTTGAGCATTACTTTACTAGTGTGTGAGATGAGTGCAATTGTGCGGTAGTTTGAGCATTCTTTGGCATTGCCTTTCTTTGGGATTGGAATGAAAACTGACTTTTTCCAGTCCTGTGGCCACTGCTGAGTTTTCCAAATTTGCTGACATATTAAGTGCAGCACTTTCACCGCATCATCTTTCAGGATTTGAAATAGCTCAACTGGAATTTCATCACCTCCACTAGCTTTGTACGGCCCTATCAAGTAAACACAATTATGTATCCCTGGTGTATTGGTGCAGAAATAGGCACAGAGAGGTTGAGTGACTTGCACAAAATCACACAGCAGGCTAGACTTCAAGACAGGCAGACTAGGAATGTGTTTCCTTAAGGACAGTAATGCATCTCATTAATGAGAAAGTTGATCAAGAGGACACAGTCTAGATCTGTGGCCAAGAGACTCCTTAACGCCCCATTCTTAAATTAAACTGGCCTAGCCAGTCATGTCAGAGGGGGTGGAGAAGGGGCCCTTGGGCACATCTCACAGAGTGAGCAGAGGACACCTGCATCCCAAATGAAAGAAAATCTGAAATCAAGGAGGCAAGTCATCCAAGTAGGAAGAGGTGAAATGTGAGGACCTGAGAGGCTGTTTCTTAATTCAGTTTCCACTTTCCACTGGTTCTGAAGAATAATCTATAGATGTGCCATGTTACTATATTTCCTCAAATCTCAAATAGCATCAGTGTAGCTCACACCATTGCATGTACCTCTAAGAAAAAGAAACATACTCTTTTCTCATCATCTGTAAGATGCATCCCAATTTCAAAAACAGTAATATGTGAGAAAAGAAACAAATGTCTCTGAATCAATGAATTATGGTAAAAAGGTTTCAGGGTGAAATGGGGTTGGGAAAACTTTGAGTTAAACAGGCCTCTTTATTGCCAGACCTTTTATTATGCTCGTGTGAGCTCCGAGTCTCTAAGAAGGGGTAAGTAATGAGCGTTTCCCATGGGTGTTGGTCCAAAGAACCTTTTCTCTCAGAGTGTGCCAGAAAAGGGGCCATCTGCAGAGCCAACTCAGGAAAACCTCTTTTAAGAAAAAGAGGAGCGTGTGGAGGCTGAGCAAAAATCCAAGAGTATCTAAATCTGAAGAGAAAAAAGATCAAACATTTGAAGAAAGACCTCGAAAGAAGACTTTGGGAGGGAACTGAGGTGAGGGTAAGGGAAGGAAGAAAAGATGAGAAACACAGGAGGCTGGCTCTCAAAAAGAAATCCAAGCTCTGCCCTAACTGAGAGGGACTATAACTCTCCATCCCCTAATGTGGGGCTGGGCCTGGGGACCCGCTCCCAGACAGTCCTATATGGAAAAGTGGGGGCAGGGAGAGAAACCTGACGAGAACCGCCCCAGCATGTGTCCAAGATTAATATCAACAGTGGTGAGTCATATTGGTATTTTCCACTCTTGATGAGATATGATGAAAATGTCATTTCCCTCTGTGATGTTTCTCCCCCAGACTCATAGTCCCAGTCTAACCACGAGAAAAACCTCAGACAAATCCCAATAGAGGATCATCTTACTACACACTGACTGTTATTGCAGTTTAGTCGCTAAGTCGTGTCCGACCCTTTTGTGACTCCATGGATTGTAACTTGCCAGGCTCCTCTGTCCATGGGATTTCCCGGGCAAGAGTACTGGAGTGGGTTGCCATTTCCTTTTCCAGGGGATCTTCCTGACCCAAGAATCAAACGCATGTCTTCTGCACTGGCAGGCAGATTCTCTACCACTGAGCCACTAGGGAAGCCCATTTACCTGACTAGAATCCTCAAAATTGTCAATATCGGGATTTTCCTGTGGTCTAGGGGCTAGGGCTTCATGCTTCCAATGCATAGGGCACAAGTTCAATCCCTGGTCAGAGAACTAAGATCCTGCATGCTGAGCACAGCTCGGCAAGAAACAACAAAACTGTCAAAAATCATCAAAAACAAGGCAGGAAGAGAGATTGTGTCAGCCAAGAGGAGCCCAAGAGACGAGATGGTGGTGGTGGTTTAGTCGCTAAGTCATGCCTGACTCTTGCGACCCCATGAATTGTAGCCTACAAGGCTCCTATGTCCGTGGGATTTTCCAGGCAAGAATAGTGGAGTGGGTTGCCATTTCCTTCTCCAGAGACATGATAACTGACTGTAACATGGGATCCTATCTCCTTAGTAAAAACTAAGGATGTCTGAACATGGGCTTTAGTTAAAAATGATGTATTGGTGTTGCTTCACTATCTGTAATACATGTACCTCACTAATAATGTAAGATGTTAATAGGGGAAACTCAGGGGGTGAGGGGATACTTGGAAATTCACTGTACTATCTGCTCAATTTTCTGTAAATAAAAACTGTTGTAAAAAAAATAAAGCCTACTAATAAAAGAAAAGAAAGAAGGACAGAATCCAGTGAGACGATTACCTGCCATGTGGGTAAAAAAGAAAGGACAGTGCTGCTTGAATGAAACTGGAAATTGTTCACCCTGACGTAGACTTTTCATGATTCAGCCAAATCTTCCACTGAGCTGTCAGAACTCTATGGAGCAAAATGAACTAGACGGTGGTCATGAACATGACCATGTTTTCTGATCCCCAAATTCATTCAAGGGACCTGAAGACAGGAATCAGGACTCTTGTAGAAAATCTAGGATAGACAGTTGGGTGTATTATTACTCAAGCGGAAAAGAAACAAATAGGCTACTGAGGTAGCAGTGAGAGATTTCAACTTGGCCAAGAACAGCTGCAAAACTCTGTTGGAAATGGAGAAAAGCAAATTAGCACTTAAGAAAAGGAACTGGTGTGGGTTCTCAAATATTTATCCCAACTAGACCTTGATCCTGGTAAATGCACAATAAATATTTATTGATTACTGTTGACTTGATTCCTTCCACAAATATTTTTGAAATATTGCAAACACTGAGTGAAGGCCTGGGGAGGTCACCCAGATTTAAAAAATGGGGGATCTTGCCAGCCTAGAATCCAGAAACTGTGTTTCATCAATTCCCAGACACATGTCTTAAAATTTTTCAGCATCTCTGTAATGTGGGCACTTCTCACAGTCGTTGCTCACAAGTGGCAGCGTGGTCACCAACCTGGACACAATCCCACTTGGCTATCATGTTCATACTGCATCACCTTCCACTGAATTATACACATGGTTGGTTCTATGCATGCAAGGTCTATTTACCATTTAAAACATCGTCAAAAAGATGACAATCTGATTCAGTACGGAAACAAACAGTATGGGCACAGGAAGGCAGGGAAATGGGGCAGTGGGGCAGAAATATAACAGCAGAGTAGCAATTATCAGTCTTGAGAGGAATCCACAATTCTGTATTTTCCTGCAAAGCTATAACAAAGTGCTTATAGTAGTTAAGAAAGGATGTAGAAAAAGCAGAATTCTACTAAGCTGTGTTGTTACTGAGAAGTGTCCAAAGGACGGCAGACCACACACCAAGCAACAACACAAGGGAGCTTAGAGGAAACTGAGTCCCAGGGAAGGATGAAGGCAGTGGGACACTGACCACAAAAGCTGGTGTGAGCGATGCCCTGGAGCAACGGCTGCCCAACATCCAGCCACCAGGCAACTGCTGCCTTTGGCTGAACTTCTAACAAGTGCAATTCACCTGAAAGTGAAAAAAGTGAAAGCCACTCAGTTGTGTGTGGCTCGCAGCATGAATTGCAGCACACCAGGCCTCCCTGTCCATCACCAACTCCCGGAGTTCACTCAGACTCATGTCCATCGAGTCAGTGATGCCATCCAGCCATCTCATCCTCTGTCGTCCCCTTCTCCTCCTGCCCCAAATCCCTCCCAGCATCAGGATCTTTTCCAATGAGTCAACTCTTCGCAAGAGGTGGCCAAAGTATTGGAGTTTCAGCTTTAGCATCATTCCTTACAAAGAACACCCAGGACTGATCTCCTTTAGGATGGACTGGTTGGATCTCCTTGCAGTCCAAGGGACTCTCAAGAGTCTTCTCCAACACCACAGTTCAAAAGCATCAATTCTTTGGCACTCAGCTTTCTTCACAGTCCAACTCTCACATCCATACATGACCACAGGAAAAACCATAGCCTTGACTAGACAGACCTTTGTTGACAAAGTAATGTCTCTGCTTTTGAATATGCTATCTAGGTTGGTCATAACTTTCCTTCCAAGGAGTAAGCGTCTTTTAATTTCATGGCTGCAATCACCATCTGCAGTGATTTTGGAGCCCCCAAAAATAAAGTCAGCCACTGTTTCCACTGTTTACCCATCTACTTGCCATGAAGTGATGGGACCAGATGCCATGATCTTAGTTTTCTGAATGTTGAGCTTTAAGCCAACTTTTTCACTCTCCACTTTCACTTTCATCAAGAGGCTTTTGAGTTCGTCTTCCCTTTCTGCCATAAGGGTGGTGTCATCTGCATATCTGAGGTTATTGATATTTCTCCCGGCAATCTTGATTCCAGCTTGTGTTTCTTCCAGTCCAGCGTTTCTCATGATGTACTCTGCATATAAGTTAAATAAGCAGGGTGACAATATACAGCCTTGATGTACTCCTTTTCGTATTTGGAATCAGTCTGTTGTTCCATGTCCAGTTCTAACTGTGGCTTCCTGACCTGCATACAGGTTTCTCAAGAGGCAGGTCAGGTGGTCTGGTATTCCCATCTCTTTCAGAATTTTCCAGAGTTTATTGTGATCCACACAGTCGAAGGCTTTGGCATCGTCAATAAGGCAGAAATGGATGTTTTTCTGGAACTCTCTTGCTTTTTCTGTGATCCAGCAGATGTTGGCAATTTGATCTCTGGTTCCTCTGCCTTTTCTAAAACCAGCTTGCACATCTGGAAGTTCACGGTTCAGGTCTTGCTTGCATGGCTTGGAGAATTTTGAGCATTACTTTACTAGTGTGTGAGATGAGTGCAATTGTGCAGTACTTTGAGCATTCTTTGGCATTGCCTTTCTTTGGGATTGGAATGAAAACTGACTTTTTCCAGTCCTGTGGCCACTGCTGAGTTTTCCAAATTTGTTGGCATATTGAGTGCAGCACTTTCACAGCATCATCTTCCAGGATTTGAAATAGCTCAACTGGAATTCCATCACCTGCACTAGCTTTGTTCGTAATGATGCTTTCTAAGGTCCACTTGACTTCACATTCCAGGATGTCTGGCTCTAGGTGAGTGATCACATCATCGTGATTATTTTGGTCGTGATCTTTTTTGTACAGTTCTTCTGTGTATTCTGGCTACCTCTTCTTAATATCTTCTGCTTCTGTTAGGTCCATACCATTTCTGTCCTTTATTGAGCCCATCTTTGCATGAAATGTTCTCTTGGTATCTCTAATTTTCTTGAAGAGATCTCTAGTCTTTCCCATTCTGTTGTTTTCCTCTATTTCTTTGCATTGATCACTAAGGAAGGCTTTCTTATCTCTCCTTGCTATTCTTTGGAACTCTGCATTCAGATGCTTATATCTCCTTTTCTCCTATGCTTTTCACTTCTCTTCTTTTCACAGCTATTTGTAAAGCCTACTCAGACAGCCATTTTATTTTTGCATTTCTTTTCTTAGTTGTACATAAACAAGAATGTTTCTTACCATGGGTACTATCTTTGATTTGCTAAGATCTGCTGTGTGTAATGAAGGAGGAAAAGGAACTATCTTCGTGTAGGAAAGATTACATTCATGATAAGCTTAGTTTTGAGGACTCTAAAGGCATTAGACGGAGAAGAAAATGGCAACCTACTCCAGTATTCTTGCCTGGAGAATCCCAGGGACGGAGGAGCCTGTTGGGTGCCGTCTATGGGGTCGCACAGAGTGGGACACGACTGACGCAACTTAGCAGCAAAGACATTAGAATTGAGGTAACATACTGGGCATTAGTAGCCGCTAACATGACAAAAAGGAGACAGTCATTGCCTCCTGATTGAACCCCACAGCCCCATCCCTATGGCGGCCCTGCTGAAAAAAATCAAGCATGAGGCAGATCAGATCTTGAGATCCAGCTTATAGGAACCACACAGGGCAAAGGAAACAGGACAAACAGCCCAGTTTTTTCAATAAATACATTTTGAGAAAAAACAAGAGATAAGGGAATCTTGATTCAAATGAGTTTAGAAGACATACCATGGGCTTAATGTTGGTTCACTTGCAAGGAATAGAGCAAGAAAAGGGGAAGATAGTAACTTCATGGTGGAGAAGCCAAGAGACACTACATACCCGAGATAGGAAAATGAGCATCACCAGGGATGTCCTGTGGCTGTTACCCACCCCTGATGAGGTGTGATGGGGCACTCTGCCTCTGTGCTGTCATTACCAAACCCACATCCCCAGTCTGATCATGACACAAACCTCAGACAAACCCAGACTAGGGGACCCGCTACAGGATACCCGGCCAGTACTCCTCAAGACTGTCCAGGTCATGAAAAAGGAAAAACTATCACAGAGCAGAGGAGCCTAAGAAAACATGATGACTAAATATATACAATGTGGTATCCAAGATGGACTGTGGTAACAGAAAAAGGGTATTAGTGAGAAAACTGGTGAAATCCCAGTAAAGTTGAGAGTTTAGTTACTAGTAAAGTATCAGTGTTCATTTCTTAGTTTTGACCAATGTCTCATGTAATGAAAAATGTTAATGTTAGAGCTACTTAGGTGAGGAGTACATGGGATGTCTCTGTACTGACTTTGCAACTTTTCTGTAAATATAAAATTATTCCAAAATAAAGTTTATTTTATTTTAAACAAAAGGCATACTGATCAACTGCAATACATGAACCTACATGAACCATGTTTTGATTTTGAATCAAACTAAAATAGTAAAAATGATTTTGATGAGACAATTGTAAATTTGAACACTGACTAGATTTTTGATGCTATTAAGGCACCATCACCCATTTAGTTGGAGGTGTGATGATGGCATTGTTGTTGTCTTTGTTGTTGTTGTTGTTTAGGCACTCAGTAAAGTCCCGACCCTTTTCGACCCCCTGGACTATAGCCCAGCAGTTCCTCTGTCCATGGGACTTCCCAGGCAAGAATACTGGAGTGGGTTGCCTTTTCGTTCTCTAGGGGGATTGTCCTGACCCAGGGATCTAACCCGAATTTCCTGCATTAGCAGGTGGATTATTTACCACTGAGCCACCAGGGAGGCACTGATGTTACCTTGAAAGTGAAAATGAAAGTTGCTCAGTCATGTCCAACTCTATGAGATTGTGTGGACTATACAGTCCATGGAATTCTCCAGGCCAGAATACTGGAGTGGGTAGCCTTTCCCTTCTCCAGGGGATCTTCCCAACCCAGAGATTGAACCCAGGTCTCCCACATTGGAGGCAGATTCTTTACCAGCTGAGCCACCAGGGAAGCCCCTTACAATCCAGAAATTTTGCTCTGGCTATGTAAACAAAAGGACCGAAAACAGATCCAAATAGATACTTGTACCCCCATGTTCATAGCAGCATTATTCACTGTAACTAAAAGGCAGAAACAATACAAATGTCCACTGATGAACGAAGAGATAAACAAAATGTGGTGTATCTACACAATGGAATATTAGTCAACTATAAAAAGGAAGGAAATTCTGACACACGCTACAACATAGATTGACTTTGGAGACATTAAGCTAAGTGAAATGAGCCAGACACAAAAAGACAAATGTTGTATGATCCCATTTATATGAGGTACCTAAAATAATAAAGTAACAGAGACAGAAAGTAGAATAATTGTTGCTCAGGGGCTGGGGGGAGGGAGGCTAGGAAGCTGTTTAGTGAGTACAGTAAGTACCTTACACATGAACCTTCAAGTTGCAAGCTTCAAAGACAAGATCGTGCCTTCACATGTCCAATCGCATAAGCAAGTTCAGGTGTCTGGCGTACACTGTCATGTGTCATGGTTGTGCTTTTGTGTTCTTTACTATACAGAACTATATAGAGTACAGTAGGGTAATATTTTTATTTCAACGCCAGGATGTCTGGAAGCAAGCATAAAAGCAGTGGTGTTGTAGCAGGTACTGACATTAAGAGAAAAAAAGAGCTTTTAATACTATCCAGACATCACTGGATTGTTTTTTCAAGAAGGTATATAGAGTTGAATCCAGCAAGGAACCAGAACCTGTGACATCAACGTCAGGCATGAGTGACATTGCAGCTTGCCTTTTGTCTCCTATTGCTGATAATCCTTCAGCTCTACCATCTCTCACCTTCTCTCCCTCCTCCAATCAGTAACTCTTCTTGCATGTTCAATTCCAGCCCCTGTATGCCAGTTCTTGTACTTTTCAAGGTACTGTACTGTAGGATTTTAAATGTTTTATTTTTTTTGTGTTTGCTTTCTACGTATTATTTGTGTGAAAAGTATTATAAATCTATTACAGTACAGTATTACATAGTCAACTGTATTAGTTGGGTACCTCGGCTAACTTTGGTGGACTTACAAACCACTTGGACTTATGAACACACTCTTGGAGCAGAACTTATTCTTATGTAGGGGACTTTCTGAACAGAGTTTCAGTTTGGAAAGATAAAAATGCTCTGGCGGCAGATGGTAGTGATGGTTGCACAAGCGAAGCATGAGTCTCTTGAGGATACGGATTGGATTCTCAGTGGTGTGGGAGGGCACTGCAGGCAAAGTCTGTGACCAATGGCTCCAGGCTTGCTGAGTTAGCTGTGTCTTTGCCCATCCAGCTCCAGAACCAGTCCCAGACTAGGGGAGTCTCAGAGCCTTAGCCCACGCCGCTTCCCCATCCCCTCCTCCTTCTGAAGCCATCTTCCCATCACCAGACCTGGTGTGACCACGGGGAGGGGCTTTGGCTATTCTGGAGAGAAACATTTCAGCAGAGCACTGACAGCGGAGGCCAAGTGGCCAAGGAAGAGGGTCAGAGCGGGTGAATGAGTGGTGGGAATGAGGATGCTGGCAGAGTTGGACCAGGATTTTTTACGAAGGAGAGCTCACGGGCTCCTGGCTGGACGCCTGGCTTCCTTCTGCCCTGAACACCACATGTTGGGTGGCTTGATGTTGTCACGTCTCCTCTCTGTGACTCCATCTATCAAGAGGTGACAATGAGATGAGCTCCAAGCCTCCAGCTCAATGGTTATGACTCAATTCCCTCTCCTGGGGGAAGAACAATCTCTGAAGGCATTCTAAAGACCATCTTCCTCCCACACTCCAAGTGAAAATATAGAAAAGAAAGAAGCAAGGCTGGCAGGCTCAGGCCTGATGTGGATATGGGTCATATCCAGGGAGGGGCAGGGTCTGGATTTCTTCACCCTGTGGGCCAGACTTACAAGGAGCTGACGGCACAGGCTTGAAGAGGCAGGAGGGGAGAGCTCTGTCTCCCGCTCCTCCTTTTTCTCCCTCTGTCGTTCTACCTTGACCTCTTAGGTGCCATGATCCGGGGAGGTGATGGAGCCTGGGAACTCCATGGCTTCAAGGCACCGTGGGGCGAGCACATAGGTGCTTGGCAGCCTGCTAGCAACTTCCTGAGTCACTCGGATTCAAATTCACTCAGCTCCAGTCTGCAGCAGCTGACTAGCTGCTCCTGGAGGATCTTCCTTATTTTGTCATCCCAGGACTGAAATTGTACCAGGTAGCTCCCCCTTTGGGCAAATGACTTGGCAAACCAGGAACACCCATCTTATCCCCAGACCACAGCCAGCTCCTCTGTTTCAACGCTCACAAAGGGGCCTCTGCCCCAGCTGTGACTGGGAGGTTTTCTCTCTGAAACAGTGGTTGGCGTTAAAGCGACAGTTAAGGGCTGTTTGTGCTCCCAAAGAATCTCCACTTTGTTAATTTGCTTAATCGCCTGGAAAGCAAAGTCTCAGAGAAGCTGCCTGATGCAGACAGATTCTTTCCACCCCTCTGTTCAAACCAGATGAAGTCTTGGCCCACCAGACACTGGCCAGTCCCATAAGACCAGGGTTGCTGCCAGACACCTGGCCTGGGCCATAATGACCTCTTTCTAGAAGCTGTCCCCCCCTTTTAAAAATGAACAACTTGCATTCATCTTTTCAGGGTCCCAAGTTTTAATAAGATCCCCAGGCTCAGCTGGCTAGATTAGCAGGGCCATCCACACATTCATCAGCTTGATGAATCCATTCATTGCCCAACTATCTGCTGAGCAGTGACTGTGTACCAAGCACCGTTTTTAGCACTGAGAACATCCAGATGAGTAAAGCAGAGGCAACTTCCTGTCTTGGGGAACTGACGCTTTCATGCATGAATGAGATCATGAAGATGTTGGTCTCCAGATCTCTCCAGAGCTCTCCCCTCCACCCCAACCAAGCTGAAACCCTCTCATTTCATACCAACCCCCATGGCAAAAGCAATCTTGGCCACATTTATTGTGCATTTACTACATGCCAAGCACTACGCACATATTATCTGTTACACATATTATCTCATGAATCTCTACAACACCCTCTGAAGGTCATCCTCTCATAGCCCTGGTTTGTGGCTGAGGAAACCAAGGCACATATAGAGTTGCACAAGCTGGTAAGTTGCAGAGCCAGTATTTGAATCTAGGACATCTGACTGCAGAATCACAGTGGTAGTCATTAAGCCATTCCACCACGCTCATTTAGGTCAAATTCCTTTTTGCAGCGAATCACTGGGTCTGCTTTCCCTTAACATTCCATGGCACCAGAAAAATCTCTAGTGCTGGCCTAAGGACAAGGTTCGGCTATAAGTGACTGGAAGCCGCAAATCACAGAAGCTTGAAAAGGGAGTATGTTCCTTGAGGCTGGTGTGTCACTCCATGGTCAGGCTCCTTGTCTCTGGTTGCTCAGCCGTGTGTGGCTCAAGTGCATCTGAAGAACACAGGTGTGCTGAGGTGTGGATTATGCACATCTTGGCCAAACACCGCTGAGGATCTCATCAATAAAATTTATGTCTCCATTTGATTTTATTCTGTCCATCAGTTCACCTGGAAGGGGCTCCTATAATCCTCGGCCATACATTTTACAACTTGACTAAATCTGGACTCCTGTCTCTCCAAGCACAGTGCATGTCAGCCTGGGCATTCCTTACCTCTCTCTTGAGGTGGATTTTGTGCTTCTTGTGTCCAGAAGCAAATAAATCATGAAGATAATAAAGTTTAAATAACACTGCAATCCTTCTAAAGGCACATGCTCATCTACTCCTGTTTTTTTTAATAGTCGCAAAGGCATGTATTTCAATTGCAAAAGAGTTTTTCCTCCACCTCCCCTCCATCCCACCTCCCCTTATGCAATGCAGCACTGAGTGGCTATGAGCAATTTGGGATCCGGCTAAGGAGAAGCTGAATTGGAGATACATTTAATTGGGAGTTAGTGGGATATCTTAGTGGGACATAATTCACAGTCACTTTTGGGTCATTGCTTGCACTCATGCTGTAGTAGTATCTTCTAGAAATACTCCTCCGACCCACTGGGCTGACTCATCAGATGAGGTGACCAAAAGGAGCAAGGTCAGAAGTGGTATCATATGATGAATCTGTCCTATAGTATCCAACCAGAAGCATGTGGATAGTGGAGGAGGAAGACTCAAAGAAGCTAGTCTGGAAAATTCTTTCAACTATCAAAACTAAAATATTAAGCATAACATGCAGTTCGAATGTCTTATAAAAAATGAAGGATTTTTTTCTGCCAGAAATAAATGAATAATGCAGCATATAAAATTATAAATGTATCACACTACTTTGCTCTTTAGTAAGAATCACACATAGAATTTGTAAGAATTTCTGTACTCTGCATGGCACATTATGTTTCTAGAAACACTGAGCATTTCTATGTATGAATTCATATGCTGAATGCATCACAACACATCAAGATTGTATCTTACCTTATCTGATGCATTTTGTCATGATGAAATTTGACAGTTCCAGAAGAAATGATACATACATCAGTGACGTAGTCATGAAGAAATGAACAAATGAAGGATATAATGCTATGAAAAGTCAAAGCGTTAGTTGCTCGGCTGTGTTCAACTCTTTGCCACCCTATGGACTATAGTCCTCCAGGCTCCTCTGTCCATGGACTTCCTCAGGCAAGAATACTGGACCAGTGACCAACCTAGATAGCATATTGAAAAGCAGAGACATTACTTTGCCAACAAAGGTCCGTCTAGTCAAGGCTATGGTTTTTCCAGTAGTCATGTATGGATGTGAGAGTTGGACTGTGAAGAAAGCTGAGCACCGAAGAATTGATGCTTTTGAACTGTGGTGTTGGAGAAGACTGTTGAGAGTCCCTTGGACTGCAAGGAGATCCAACCAGTCCATTCTGAAGGAGATCAGTCCTGGGTGTTCTTTGGAAGGAATGATGCTAAAGGTGAAACTCCAGTACTTTGGCCACCTCATGAGAAGAGTTGACTCATTGGAAAAGACTCTGATGCTGGGAGGGATTGGGGGCAGGAGGAGAAAATGACAGAGGATGAGATGGCTGGATGGCATCACTGACTCGATGGACGTGAGTCTGAGTGAACTCCGGGAGTTGGTGATGGACAGGGAGGCCTGGCGTGTTGCTATTCATGGGGTCGAAAAGAGTCTGACACAACTGAGCGACTGAACTGAACTCATATTAGAGATATCACACTGCTTCCTAGATTTAGTGACATTTAGGGCATTTTTCCGAAGGCAATGGCAACCCACTCCAGTACTCTTGCCTGAGGAATCCCATGGGCGGAGGAGCCTGGTGGGCTGCAGTCCATGGGGTCGCTAAGAGTCAGACACGACAGAGCGACTTCACTTTCACTTTTCACTTTCATACATTGGAGAAGGAAATGGCAACCTGCTCCAGTGTTCTTGCCTGGAGAATCCCAGGGACAGGGGAGCCTGGTGGGCTGTCGTCTATGGGGTCGCACAGAGTCGGACATGACTGAAGTGATTTAGCAGCAGCAGCAGCAGGGCATTTTTCAACTTTTTCAAGTTTGTGATTTGTTATCATTTCTTTCCTTATTATAAATAAATACTCACTTTTCACATTTGATTTTCTATTTGTAATTCTGTATTCTTTTTCTTAAGGTAAATAAGTTCAGCCCCACAAACCTGTGTCCACTCCTCTATGTCTCACGCATTTCCTGTTTTAATGGAATACATTCTCCAGTATTTGTCTGAGAAAAGGTGTGTGGGAGTTTGTTGTTTGGAGGTTTTATTGGTTTTCTTTCTGTTTTAGATGTTGAACATCTAAAAGTGCTCTTTTTCTACTTTATCACTTAATTGGTAGCTTGGATATAGAATTCTTAGTTGGAAATTATTATACCTTCACAATTTTGAAGGTATTGCTTCATTGTCTTCCAGCTTCCAGTGCTGCTACTGGGAAATCCAAAGCCAGTTTGATTTTTGTTTCTTTGCATAAGACCCTGGAAATTATAAAATGTTCTCTTTGTTTATAGGCTCCCGAAATTTTGCTGTGATGTGCCTTGATGTGAGCCTGTTTTATCCATTGTACTGGACACACCATGAGTCTTTAAATCGGGAAACTCATGTCATTCCAGACCTGGGGAACTTCTTGAATTATATTACTGATGATGATATCTCTGCTTAATCTGCTATCTCTATCTGTGAAACCCACTATCCACATTACAGCTCCTGAACTAGACCCCTAATTTTCTTACCTTTTCTCTCCTACTTTTTATCTTTATCTTTTTGCTTTACTTTCTGGGAAATCTTTCAATTTTTCTATTTACTTTTTAATATTTACTATCATTTAC
Organism: Bubalus bubalis; assembly: GCF_019923935.1. NCBI lineage: Eukaryota > Metazoa > Chordata > Mammalia > Artiodactyla > Bovidae > Bubalus > Bubalus bubalis. The sequence continues at coordinate 53,958,331 of NC_059177.1, forward strand.
AATTTTTTCTAAGAACTCTTGTAGGTCCCTGAATATTCATTTATTACTCCTTATCCCTACAGCATAAATACACTGTTGTCTGCTATTTTTCTAAAGAAGGTAGCAATTGTTTTGTTTTATTCTCTCTCTTTTCTCCAAGTGCCTTTTTCTGTTTGGTTGGTTGGTTGGTTTTGACTCTATCATGTTAGCTGCTTTCCTCAGATGTCATGAACTCCTACTGTCTGGTCATATTTAAAAGTGAGAGATCAAAAAGTTTAACTGGTGGGGCTTATCAGCTGTGAATGTCATGGGAAGAATCCGGTTAGCCTCTTGATGGGGATAAATGTCTGTGTCTTTAGGTGTTTCTCCTCGAGCTTGTCAGATTCTCCAGAAGAAGACTCCTTCCATCTCTAGTATGAATTTAGACTACTGGAGTCTGAGGGGCAAACGGGCCAGGCACCTAGGGAACTAAGCATAAGGAATACATTTGTTCCTTTTATCTACCTATTTTCCAGAATGTCTCCTAAGCCTACAGCTACACCCAGCACGCCTCAGCCCTGTTTCCTCAGTTGCAACCTCTTCAGAAAACAATGCTTCAGATTTCTGCTTAGGGGCAGTTGCCCAGCCAGGAGAAATGGAGAACAGTTTCCAGAGATCTAACTATAGTTTTTCAGCTTTCTCCCAGGTTTCATTGTTTTAGCCCCTTCTTCACTCTCCCATTACACAATACCTTCTGCTGCCAGATTCTTAGTGGTGGTTTTTTGTTTGTTTGTTTCTTTATTTCTCAACTTTCCCCTCCAGTGGCTTACAGTTTCTACTTACCCATCTGCTTTCCAGTTGTCTTCTGTCTGCTCCCCTCATCTTTGTAGGCTTACGTTTTTTACCAAAGGGGGAAAAAAAAGTCCCTGCTTTGTAGCTTTTGTAGGGTTTCCAGAGGGGTCAAAAATGCTTAAAAGATGCTTGCTCCTTGGAAGAAAAGTTATGACCAACCTAGACAGCATATTAAAAAGCAGAGACATTACTTTGCCAACAAAGGTCCATCTAGTCAAAGCTATGGCTTTTCCAGTAGTCATGTATGGATGTGAGAGTTGGACTATAAAGAAAGCTGAGCGCCAAAGAATTGATGCTTTTGAACTGTGGTGTTGGAGAAGACTCTTGAGAGTCCCTTGGACTGCAAGGAGATCAAACCAGTCTATCCCAAAGGAAATCAGTCCTGAATATTCATTGGAAGGACTGATGCTGAGGCTGAAGCTCCAATACTTTGGCCACCTGATGCGAAGAACTGACTCATTGGAAAAGACCCTGATGCTAGGAAAGATTGAAGATGGGAGGAGAAGGGGATGACAGAGGATGAGATGGTTGGATGGCATCAGTGGCTCAATGGACTTGAGTTTGAGAGAGCTCCGGGAGTTGGGTATGGACAGGGAAGCCTGGCATGCTGCAGTCCATGGCGTCACAAAGAATTGGACATGACTGAGCAACTAAACTGAACTGAACTGAACAGAGGGTTCAAAATTAAATACAACAGCTTTAAAACTCATCTTTCAATGTCATTTTTCTCTGGCAACAGACTGCAGCTGCCTGGATTTCTTTCAGTTCAGAAATAACTTAAAAATTGATTCCTTCCATTCAGGCAAGTTTGTAAAGAGAAGACATTTCCAAAATTTGGCAAAGCTTTGCTTACATTCTTCCATAAACCAAGCCATTGCCTCAAGACATCTTGATTTCAACTACAGAGGTGGGTTGTCTTGCAAAGGGTGCTGAAATACCTCCTCATTTCCTTGACTGTTTCTCACTGTTGCCATTATCTGGAACTACTACAAATCCTTCACATCTGAGACTTAGTGACTCTTGTGTCATTTATGGAAAGTTCATTTAGGACTTCCCTGGTGGTCCAGCGGTTAAAAATCTGCCTGTCAATGTAGGCAACATGTATTCAGCCCCTGATCTGGGAGGATCCCACATGCCTCAGAACAACTAAGTTGGTGTGCCACAACTACTCAGCCCACACGCTAGAGCCCGTGAGTTACAACTACTGAGCCCACGTGCTGCAACTGGAGAGTAGCCCCCTCTTGCCTCAAAGAAGAAATGTCCATGAGCAGCAATGAAGACCCAGCGCAGCCAGTTTCACTCTTCCAGAGAGTTCAGTTAAACTTCGGAGAAATGAGACAGTAAAAAGATAACTTGTTGCTTAGGCTTAAACTTATCACAAAATATTTCTAGTATTTTCAATTCAACTCATTGCCACTCCATTATTATTATCAATATCATCATCATCACCATCATCATATATAAAAAACAATGGAGTTAGGGATGCTAGGAAAAGATGCTGGGGTATATATGCCTGCTTACAATTAGGAAAACAGACAAAATCTGCTTTACTCTCCTGTCAGCTTAAACATATTTGAAGGATGTTTAGATTTTCTGATAATTTTTTTCTCTTGATGAGTCTGCCTTCAATTTCTTGGGGAGAACCAAGAGCCTCCCTACTTTTCTCATCCTCTTCCTTCCCTCTAGGCCTCAGCTTCCTCATTTGTCTTCCAAGTAACTGGAAGGTAAACTGATGTTCCCTCAGCTCACAGTCCATAGGTGGAGGAGGGGCGGGGCAGTCATGTCCACAGCCCGGACAGCCCTGCATCCCTCATGAACTGTGGGCTCCCTGTAGACAGAGGCTGCTTTATTCTCATCACTGAAGACACACAGAAGGAAGGGGATGACTCTCCTAAGAGATGGTTTCTCACCCCTGTTCCTGATAAGAGTAGAATCAGCCTGGAGAAGCTGTTTCCCAAGAATAAAAAAAAAGTGGAAACTGGACACAGACCAATGCTCTTGCATGTACTCTGCTTCCAGGTTATTCTGGGTGACCCTGGCCAAGTTGCTAGCTGCCCACCGGCACAGACAGGCCCACGGGGGCCTTTGGAGTCATTCTGATAGAACCCTGGTCTGCTAGCTGAGAGTCCCTGAACCATCCACTGTCTCTCCTTGTGACACTGTGACCCTGGACTTGGTGTGTGGCCTGCAGAGGGGGAAGGAGAATCCACAGGACCTCAGAAACCAGAGAAAGGCAGCTGGGAGGAGGGAAAGAGGCCCAGGGTCATTTATTTACAGCCCAATGATTGTAGTAAATGCCTCAGGCCAGTGCCATACATACTATTCAGAATTCAAGGAAGGGGCCCCGTGGCAGGTTTCTCCTCAGGGCCCTCTCCAGCCTCCTGTATTCACTCACTTCATTCACTCTTCAGAAATGAAACAAAGCAACTGAGGTTGTGCAAACCCGTTCCAGGGGTATCAAATTCTGCCTCCGCAAGTTACTAACTGGCCCGGGGACCTTTGGAAGGTTGTGTAACTGGGTGTCTGTTTCATCTGTTCTGCGGAAGGGTTACTGTGAGCATTAGAAACACTGTCCGTGAAGTGCCTGGGGTTGGCTGCGGGCTCATCATTCTGAAAAGAGTACCAGTAGCATCGGCCTTAAAAGTCCAAAGCCTGCAGCCCAAATCTGGAAGCAGAGGCGGAAGCCACGGCTTGGGTGTTCCACAGACTTGATTTCCCGGAAAAAGGGCTGCACAGTGGCCTCAGTTCAGTGTCTCCCAGACAGTGAAAGGAGGGCAAGTGTCTTCCCCAAGGGCGACTTTGGCCCCTATAGAGAAAGTCAGGAGAGGGACGGCAGCTAGACCCCGGGAAGGTGGCTACCGGGCCCAGTGCTCCAGGCGAGAGGCGGGAGTGGAGGCAGGAAGGGGAGGAGGACAGGGAGGAGGGGACTGAGCCGGCCAGCTCGTGCTCCCGCGGCGCTGGGCGGAGCCAGGGCGGGCCAGCCCCGCGCGCAGGTGAGCGAGCCGGGGTGGAGCGCAGCGCCTCGGATGCCAGCCTCGTGGGCCCGCGGCCGCCACTCTGCACCACGGGCCACAGTCGTTTTCCCCGCCGAGGCCCAGGCGCCTCGGAGCCATGGCCAGCCTCAACTGCGGGGTCACGGTCGCACTGCTGGGGATCTTACTGCTGGTCGCCGCGCGCCTGCCCCGCGGAGTGGGTGAGTGCGGCGCCGAAGGGGCGCTGAGCGCTGAGGGTCGCGACCGCCCGCCAGCCGGCGCCTGGCGGAGAGGGGCGCGGGTTGCCGAGGGTGCAGGGTGGGGCGGGGGCGGCGCGGTCCCGGGGGCTCCCCGGGACTGCCCGGCGCCGGAGCGGGGTGGGCGCGGTGGCCGTGCCCTCCTGGATTCCGCGCCACCTCGCCCAGGACGCAGGCCTTGCTTGGCACGCGGGGGGCCCCGCGGTCGGGCGCCCGATTCGGGCGCCGAGGGAGAAGGAGGGAAGGGCGCGCGGAAGCCGGGCCCGGGGACCTCGCTGAGGCGGCGCGCCGCGCGCTCGGGCGCTCTACCTGGGTTGTTGGTGGCGCCGGGCGGGCCGTGAGGAGGGAAACTTCCCTCTCGGGTGCACCCTCCTACCTCAGCGCCCGGCCAGAGACGCGGGCGAGGAAACGAAACGGTGGTTTAAGCGTCCCCATATCCTAGCTTTCGCCTCACGTTTCTCCCCTGTCCGCCTGGAATTTTCTGGCTGTCCCGAAGTCCGGGAACACTAATTCCACAAGGAAAGCGCTTCTGCGCCGCGGAGGCCGGGCAGCCCGGGCCCTCGCACCTGCGGGCGGTGGACCCTGACGGCGGAAGGGGGTCGGCGGAGGGGAGGGTCCAGAGCTGGCGGGGAATCCGGAGTTCCGGTGGGGGCGGGGCGGGGGCGCGCAGGGACGCCCGCGTCCCGGCTGCCCGCGGGGAGGTACCCTGCGGGCCCTGGAAGTATTTAAACCATGAATAACCTGGTCTCCTCACGTAAGGACTTGATTTGAAGCCTTCCCTGAGACTACTACAGGTTTTGTGTGGTGGTTTGTTTTTTTTCCCCCTTTGGAAAGAACTACCCAGGAAGCGATCTTTAATTATTACCCTTTGCTGCATCTAAGGGGACTTATGCGTTTGGCGGGCAGACAAATTAGAGGAAATTAAACAGAAGGGAACTAAGCGGATGAGTTGAACTTGGGCGTTCCGGCAACTGCCATCATGACAAATCCGAGACGGGAAAGCTTCCTGGTTCTTTTCCTCAGCGGCGTCAGGCGACATATTACTGCACAGTAGACGGGATATTGAACATACTGTGCGCGTATTTACTGTATTTATTGTAAGTTAGGACTGAGTTTTCAAGATTTCCGTTGAAAAAAAGTCTGCTTAAGAATAAAGAGTAACTTAGCAAATGAATAGGTGTAAATGTGTGTATGAGAAAAAAAGGGTGCCCACCAGACTTGGGAGCCGTCTTGAAACTCGGGGAACTGTCTGAGATGTTTCTGGTTGTGTGTGATAACAGTTGAGAACTCCAGTAAGAATATGATGTAAATCAAGGCATCAGTACATTACTGATCACAAGGACAGACTGTCCTGAACGGGCTTCTGTTAACGTGTCTGATTCCTACTTGTGGCCTGGGGAGGCTGCCATTTTGGTCTCCAGGGGAGCCTGTTCTTTCCAGGAAGTTATTAACTGTTGGAGCAGTGTCTCACCGTTCATTGTCTAAAGACAAGGAAGCCCAGGAACTTGCCCCTTTCACTTTCTTAAATCCCTCCTGTGTTCTTAGGAACTAGACCTGTGAGGCCACATCACTGGGCTGAACTAATGGTGTGTCTTTTTGGTTGAAGCAGGCAGAGTACATTTGCTTTGCCCACAAGTTTCTAGAGTCTGTCCTGAAAAGACGGAGAAAATCAGAGAGCCTGGCATAGTGGATTTATTTTATAAATCCCTGAACTCTCTTAATACTCTTCTGAATGAAAATGAAGTTGGTGTCACTGCACAGATGGAACTGTAAAGGAAATTTGACATCGCCGTGGGGTGTGTTTGAGTTCGGTATTCTTACAAGTTCCCCCACTTCTAAGAATGAAGGACTGATTAAGTTAAAATAATCCTGTTAAAACCTCAACTTAGTGGCTTTCCAAGAACCACTCAGGTACCAGAGTCTGGGTCGGTGACCCCATTCTCGCTACCATTGATTCTTGCCAAAAGTATGAGTAGACATCAGATGATGTGTTCTCTTACCCTGGGTGAGTGTGTGAGTTCCTCGTTCTTCAGATTCAAATGAGGAGCTGGTGCCTGTTGTCTGGAATGTGTAACTGGCAGAACTGCTGGGTCCTCCCCCCAGCCTCCCCAACATCCACACAGATTTGTGTGAGACAGTCAGAGACCGCTGCTCTGCTGGTTGTACGATGCGCCCCGGTGCTCACCCCAGCCTCAAGCTTCACCTCAGATGCCAGCATTTTGTCTGTGATAACTGGACTGTGCTCCTCCTCAACATTCTTCTAGGGGTTCTCCAAAGCTATCAAGGTGGGGAAAGGAAGTTGAAATTATTTACATGTTTTAAGTACTTTGTATATTGTTGGTATTGTTTAGTCAATAAGTTGTGTCCAACTCTTGGCGACTCCATGGACTGTAATAGCCCACCAGGCTCCTCTGTCCATGGGATTTTCCAAGTAAAAATACTGGAGTGGGTTGCCATTTGCTTCTTTAGGGGATCTTCCCACCCCAGGGGTTGAACCATGTCTCCTGCTTGGCAGGCAGATTCTTATACCCCATGCCTCAGCTTTGATTTTGCTCAGTGGGGCTGGCTTTGGTTTGGATGGAGGAGAAGGGGAGTTTGCTGGTCAGAAGGACCCATGATTGAGGTCAAGATGGGTGGAATGCTAGAGGATGATACAGTGCTAAGGCTCTCCACCTGGGTGATTAAGAAAAGTTCACACCCTTTCATTATCATTCTAAATTGTAAAAATTATTCCACAATCAAATTATTTCAAACCTCTTCCTACCACCTTGTAATTAACCCATTACTTTCTCCGGGGCATCTGGCAGTATTCCAAAGAAACAGGCAAGGAGAGCCAAGTTCCCTCCCTCACCTCTTTGTAACCTTGGGTTTGCATTCAGTACATCAGTGTTGTTTTTCTTTTTTAAATTACTAAGTGCTACTTGTAGTAGCTAACACACATTGAGCTTCTTCTCTGTGCTGCTCATTCTTCTGAGTATTTTATGTGTAAGCATCTCCCACTTAACATCAGTAATTCATCCCTAAAAACCAGACATTCTACGTGAAAACACTCACTGATGCCCTATGTCTCATTATTTCTTGTGGGACAAACTGTAACATCCCATTGCACAAAACCCAAACCCCCGACAGTTTCTGAAAGCATAATGAAACACCGGGAGATACCAATATGTAATTAACAGCCAATTCTATTCAATGGAAAATGTGTAAGACATCCTTTCCCAATTGCAAGACGTTTATGTGGCTCTTTGTAGACAGTTACTTTGTGTGTAATAACTTCTTGCACCCCCATTTGTTGGCACTCAGAGAATTTCCACTAGATCCTGACATTCTGCCTCTGTGTACAACATATATTTTGTTTAAAGTGTTGTGTTATGTTTCGAGATGTAAATATACATGTTTCCTAAATAGACATTGGCCAAAAATAACTATGATGGATGACACAGTGTTTGCGTAATAAAAGCTCAGCTGTTTCCTCTTGAGAAAATATAAATCAAGAGTCATTTAGCTCTCCTTCTTCAAGCATGTACTCCTAGAACCCTGGGAATAGAGGAGCACAGAGAGGTGAAGTAACTTGCCCAGGGTTACCCAGCAGGGATGTAGTGATGCTGAGATGCTACATCACCAGTGCACCATGCCCCCTGTGTGCAGTGGGACTCAAGACAGCATTTGCCGGTCATCTTAGAGACTGCACGCCAGACATTTTTTAAAAATGTGCATATTTCTTTATTTGGCTGTGCTTGGTCTTAGTTACAACATGTAGGATCTAGTTCCCTAACCAGGGTTTGATCTGGGGTCTCCTGCATATGGAGCATGAAGTCTTAGCCAATGGATCACCAGGGAAGCCCCTCTTTCATTTTTTAAAAAATCAGGACTTACTGAGTGCTGTGTTCATATCTGTTCTAGAAATGTGTATGTGGTATTTTTTTATTGAGATCACATTTGTTTATAGCATATAAATTTCATGTATACAGCATTGTATTTCAACTTATGTATATCCTATAGCATGTAAAAGTCACTCAGTCATGTCCGACTCTTTGCGACCCCATGGACTATACAGTCCATGGAATTCTCCAGGCCAGAATACTGGAGTGGGTAGCCTTTCCCTTCTGCAGGGGATCTTCCCAACCCAGGGATTGAACCCAGGTCTCACGCGTTGCAGACAGATTCTTTACCAGCTGAGCCACCAGGGAAGTCCACGCTACAACATGCTCACCACTAAAAGTTTATTTTCTATCCCTCCTTGTAAAATCGACCCCCTTTTCCACATTTGTGTCCCCACCCCGCATCCCTTCCTCTCTGCTAACCACTACTCTGTTCTTTGAATGTATGTTTTTGTTTGATTTGTTCATTTATTTTGTTTTTTTGTTTGTTTTTTATATTCCATATATGCATGAAATCATAGAGTATTTGTCTTCCTCCATCTGACTTATTTCATTTAGCATAATATCCTCAAGATCTATCCATGTTATCACAAATGGCAAAATGTTTCATCTTTTTTATGGCTGAGTAGTATTCCAGTGTGTGTGTGTGTCTGTCTGTCTCACATCTTCTTTATCCATTCATCCATGGATGGGTCCTTGGGTTGTTTCTGTATCTTAGCTATTGTTAATAATGCTGCTGTAAACATTTGGTACATGTGTCAAATTAGTGTGTTTGTATTCTGTGGATAAATACCCAGAAGTGGAATAGCTGGATTGTATGGTAATGTGTATTATTGTTAATATTTAAAAGCTGTGCTTAGAAAAATAATTGTCTGTTCATGGTAACATAATTTCAAATAGCACAAAATGGTCTGGTGGGAGGAAAGAAGTATGTCCCCTTCTACATCTGACCCCAGGCCTCCTCCCAGAGGCAGTTGTGATTTCTTATGCATTGTTCCTGAGCATGTACAAGTTAACACATGTATATACTGCCCTTCTTTGCACAAAGAGGAGCATAAATACAGTATATAGTGGAGGATGTATCCCATATGTTTCCTGATTTTTTTTTCACTGAGCAGTCCATTTTGGTGCTCACTATATACCAAAACATACAGAGCTATCATATGCTTTTTTTTTTTTTTTCACATTTCCAACGAGCATTTATTATTAGTTATACCATGATTCAGGATCCCAGGGTAGGGATCACCATGTACCCAGGTCCCCCTTCACCACCCTGGGGTGAAGGACGGAGGACAGAGGAGGTGGGATGGAGCCAGTTCAGATCTTCCCAGGAAACGTGCCTTCTGCCTGGCGATCGTCCCAAGTTGACACCCAGGATGTGGGGCAGAGGGACTTGTACACATGCCGGTACCATTCGCACACGGAGACGTCACCCCCTTTAGCAGTCATTGCCTTCTCACAGCGGTGGAAGTCCAGGGAGTTCTGCCAGCAGTTCCTGGTCTGGTTCTGGTTGGGGAAGCGGCTGCCAAAAGGAGCAGACCGTTAGTTCTTGATTTTGGTCTTGATGTCTTCTGCCATAGTGCTGACTCCTAAAGATGCCCCTGAAGTCGCTGGAAGCTCAATGTGACCCTCAGGAAGACTATCATATGCTTTTTGAGAGCTGTACAGAGGTCCTCATCATGCAAATACCATATTATATTTAATCAGCAGCTTATAATGGATTGTTCCCAATTTTTTGTCGCTATACACTGAGAGTCAGTGACCATCTTTGCAGTTGATTTGGTTGGATATATGGACAAGTTTATCTGTAGTTGAAATTCCTGGATGAGGAGCTACTGGGGTTTGTACAGAAAGTGAAAGTCGCTCAGTAATGTCCAACTCTTTGCAACCCCATGGACTATATAGTCCATGGAATTCTCCAGGCTGGAATACTGGAGTCGGTAGCCGTTCCCTTCTCCAGGGGATCTTCCCAACACAGGGATCAAACCCAGGTCTCCCACATTGCAGGCAGATTCTTTACCAGCTGAGCCACCAGGGAAGCCCAAGAATACTGGAGTGGGTAGCCTATCCCTTCTCCAGGGAATCTTCCCGACCTGGGAATCGAACCGGGGTCTCCTGCACTGCAGGCGGATTCTTTACCAGCGTATCTAGAAAATGTCAGAGCAAATGGAAGAAAGTAAGTAACAGTGGAGTAAGTTAATAAGTGGTGGTGCCATCTGTGAATCTGGGCAGTTTAATTTCAGAATACAAGCTCTTAACCGCCCCCAGGCTGCAATTTATTCCTTTCTTTATTCTTTCCAGTTGAAACTAATTATAAACTTTAGACAAGGCAAATATTTTGAATCTCCTTTCAAATATTCACTTCTGGTTATGTGATCAGAATGCCATGAGCGCTGTGTATCAAGAAGGCTGAAGATGCGCCTGGGCTCTGACAGCTTCCAGGTGAAGTGTTTGCACTGAGGGCTGATGGATCCTTAGTGACTTTTTACCTGTAAGTCTAATAGTTAAGGTGTGACGCACTTCCAGCTGCTGTAACACAAACCCAAATGTGTCTAATGGCTCAAACACAATAGATGTTTATTTCCTGCTCATAGGAGGCTGTAAACACCAGTGTGCTCTCTACACCTGCATCTCCATGTCTTCTCTGGAAACAGGTTCATCAGTACTATTTTTCTAGATTCCATGTATAGGCATTAATATATGGTATTTGTTTTTCTCTTTCTGACTTACTTCACTCTGTGACATATATACATTATCATGTGTAAAATAGATAGCTGGTGGGAAGCTGCTTTATAACATAGGGAGCCCAGCCTAGGACTCTGTGGTGACCTACAGGGTGGGATAGGCAGGGCACGGAGGCCCAAGAGGGAGGAGATATAGGTATAATTATGACTGATTCGTTGATGTATGGCAAAGACCACCACAGCATTATAAAGCAGTTATCCTCCAATAAAAAAATTACATAAATAAAAAGGCCCTAAATGGGATCTCCTCCAAGCAGTGATATGGGGACACAGGCTTCTTCCACTTTAACTCTAGCATCTTCAAGTGTGGCCTCTGTCCATCTATATCAAACCTATGGTCATGACGAGGACTTTGGACTGTCCTACATGTTCTCCCCTGTGACCTACCTGGCTTCACAGTATCCCAGCCTGGTTTGTTTCATTTGTAATTTTCTAAACAGCAATACTGAATTTGTGATAGAATGCAGTAGAAAATCAGAATTTGTTTTACTGACTTGCACTTCACACAAACATTTGTAAAACTTAAAGTTGTTTCTTCAGATACTGTACTTAAAAAATATCTGCACTTTTCACTTCTCTCCTGAGTACAGCCCAAGCCAAGGGCACCACTGAAAGCCTTGTTGGTCTGACTTTGCCAGGGAGGGGCTGTCCTCTTGAACAGGCTGTTCGTTCTGCCAGAGGGAAATACAGTATTCTTTGTGGGTTTCCTCAGTGGCTCAGTGATAAAGAATTCACCTGCAGTTTAGGAGATGCACGTTCAATCCCTGGTCGGGAAGATCCCCTGGAGAAGGAAATGGCGACCCCTCCAGTATTCTTGCCTGAAAAATCCCATGGACAGGGGAGCCTGGGGAGCTACAGTCCAAAGGGTCGCAAAAAGTCAGACCTGACTGAGCGACCGAGTACAATATTCTCTGAGGCCATTAACCACCTCCCCTGAGAGTCTGAACATCTTTAAATAATATTTAATATTTGGAAAATATTTTGGAAATATTTTGAAAAAATACAACTGTTCCATGAGCACAAATGGGAAGCTTTCTTTGTTTTTAACGAAGTGTAAATATTCCCTACCCTCAATGACAGAAAATCAAAGCCTTCTGGGGGAAATGTGCCATTTCTGCAACAATGAATGGGTGCGAACCTGCTGCCTTTGGCTGGGACAATGAAAGACAATCTCCAGGATTAAGTTAATCAACTTTCCAAGTCCAAAAATCACATGGAGTTCAAGTCAAGCTGTTGTTTTTGTTTTGAGGTCTGCCCACTTGGCCACGTTCAGTGTCACACAATGCTTGGAGCCACGAGGGCGACTTCTCAATACTTGACAATGTGTGGTCCAGCCGGAGCTGGGCTAGGATGGTGTATGTCCAGGCATGTTCCAGGTTCCTTCCAGCAGATGCTTTGTCTTCAATCACTGAGCTGATCACGGGGACAGCAAGTCATTTCCAACAAGGATGTATAGCAAAAACATTTTTTAACCTGAAGACAACTCACAAGCATTTGTGAGAAGTCTCAGGACATCGGGCTTCCCTGACGGCTCAGATGGTAAAGGATCCGCCTGCAATGAGGGAGACCTGGGTTCAATCCCTGGGTTGGGAAGGTTGCCTAGAGAAAGGCATGGCAACCCCCTCCAGTATTCTTGCCTGGAGAATCCCATGGACAGAGGAGCCTGGTGGTCTACAGTCCGTGGGGTTGCAAAGAAACATCATGGAGGATGCAGAGGTGATGAGATGAAGCCCCTGCATGTGATGGGCTCAGGGCATCTCCTGGACGCAGACACACGCTTGACTCTGGTGCAGGGTGGCACTCCGGCCACGGCAGGGAAGCAACGAGCCAGCAGCACAGAGGGTGAAGTTACCATATATTGCTGCCCCTGCTGGAAGTCCGCCCTATGCTGGAAGTCCGGGGCAGCAGGAGACACTGTCTCAGGAGGAGTCAGTCTGGGGCGATGGGTCATCTTCACCACCAGCTGCCCGGCTGACAAGTCTCACTGGAGAGCAGGGCCTCGGAGCATCTTCCAGGCATGGACCCAGTGAAAACATCTGTAAATCACTCAGCACAGTGTCCTCCCTCGAATGGATTCCTTGCTTAAGAATTGATACTACTTTGATTATCTAAATTGAGCCCAAAAAGAACACCGAGATTTTTTTAGCAGCAGACCATCTGGACCAAACTGCCAGGCCAGGTTGCTCTGGGGAGACGTTTTGGTTGTTTCAGCCTAACTACACAGTGTGCTTCGGGCAGTATCGCAGTAGTCAGCTTTGGGCCCTTAGGAGAACATCTGGGGAAGCTCCTGGATTAAAATCTGCAAGAAATCAGTGACACAGGATCATGTTTTGCTTTTGTGTGTGTGTTTGTTTTCATCATGTGTAAAAAAAAATTTTTTTTTTGCTTGTACTGCATCTTCATTGCTGCACCCGGGCTTTCTCTCGTTGCAATGAGTGGGGACTAATCTCCAGTTGGAGGTGCACGGGCTTCTCACTGCGGTGACTTCTCTTGTTAGCACAGGCTCTAGGTGTGCGGGCTTCAGCAGCTGCAGCACACAGGCTCAGTAGTCGTGGCTGTTGCCCCACAGCATGTGGGATCTTCCCAGACCAGGGATCATACCTGTGTCCCCTGCATTAGCAGGCGGATTCCTAGCCACTGTGCTGCCAGGGGGTCCTAGAACATGTTTTAAAAAATTGTTTTCAAGTGAGCAGCTGTGCGTGCACAGACACACACACACATGCATACACACAAGCACACATATTTTCTTTTAACCAAAGAACTGACCAGACCAGTTTTATATAATATAAACATCATACCCAGTTACACATGAGAAGTGAAGAGAATGCCCCAGTGGGCTTCTGAAGTTTACAGCCATCCTTGTGAGTACGTGTCAAAACTAAACCGAGTCTGAGCTGCAGTGTGCCAGGCCATGAAACCAGAGCCGGGTTTTCCGTGGAACCTGGCAGGGCTGCCACCTTTCACCGCTGCTGAGAGGTGGAAGATTGCCCAACTGCTCTGGAGTTGCTGACAGTCTTACCAGGCACTTCAGCCGTAGGCTGTCAGGAGCAAGTTCTCAACTTACCACGACAAGGAAGACGTTTTTCAAATAGTAAACAGTGCTCGGGTCATCTTGCAGAAGCCCATATCAGCCAAACCCTGGAAATAACGTCTTCCAGCCTCCCTGATCTCAGCCTCTGTGGGAATACAATTCAAGTTCCAGCCAGGAACCTGACACACCCAAGAAGGTGTGTCCAGCTGGCACCTTGAAACTCCAAATAAACATCTTCTGCTCCTTCCTCTGGTCACTGGAGACTGGAAACAGCCCAAATATCCATCCTTAGAAGACTGGTTACATTAATGATGGTGCATTTAAACAGGGGAATGCTGCACAGCCATTTAAAAGAATGGCATGTACAGACATGGAGTGGACCCCCCCCCACCCCAGACCAAGATACATTCTGGAGGGGAAAACACAAGACTCAGAACAATGAGGATGGTATGCGACCTTTTGGCAAAATGAAATAAAACAGGAATGCCTTATGCGCACGTATTTTATTTTGTGCTTCATGTATCATTTATCTAAAAGTAAAATACATTTTTCAGCTTTATTGAGATTTGATGTACATACCATAAGATTCACCTCTCAGCGGCACTCTTTGATGAGCCCTGTCAGGTGCGTGATACAACGTTTCAGTCCCCCTGTGAAGTTCCTCCAGACCCCTTTGCAGACAGTCCCTGCCCCTTGGCCCCTGGCAACCATTTGTTTGCCTTCTATCAACACAGTTTTGCCTTAAAAATAGTTTTAAATTTAAAAAGAATTTAGAGACTTCCCTGGTGGTCCAGTGGTTAAGAGCCCGCCTTGCAATGTGGGGGACCCAGGTTCAATCTCTGACAGGGATCTAAGATCCCACATGTCACAGGGCAACTAAGTCTACTTAGCCACAACTAGAGAGTCCACACGCCACAGCAAAAGTTCCCGCATGATGCAACAAAGATTCTGTGTGCTCTAACTAAGCAGCCAAACAAATAAGCAAAAATAACTAAAAAAGGATTTAAAGCCGGGTAATGAACATCTCACACGCTAGTAAAGTAATGCTCAAAATTCTCCAAGCCAGGCTTCAGCAATATGTGAACCGTGAACTTCCTGATGTTCACGGTGGTTTTAGAAAAGGCAGAGGAACCAGAGATCAAATTGCCAACATCCGCTGGATCATGGAAAAAGTAAGGGAGTTCCAGAAAAACACCTATTTCTGCTTTATTGACTATGCCAAAGCCTTTGACTGTGTGGATCACAATAAACTGTGGGAAATTCTGAAAGAGATGGGAATACCAGACCACCTGACCTGCCTCTTGAGAAATTTGTATGCAGGTCAGGAAGCCACAGTTAGAACTGGACATGGAACAACAGACTGGTTCCAAATAGGAAAAGGAGTTCATCAAGGCTGTATATTGTCACCCTGTTTATTTAACTTTTATGCAGAGTACATCATGAGAAACGCTGGACTGGAAGAAACACAAGCTGGAATCAAGATTGCTGGGAGAAATATCAATAACCTCAGATATGCAGATGACACCACCCTTATGGCAGAAAGGGAAGACAAACTCAAAAGCCTCTTGATGAAAGTGAAAGAGGAGAGTGAAAAAGTTGGCTTAAAGCTCAACATTCAGAAAACTAAGATCATGGCATCCGGTCCCATCACTTCATGGGAAATAGATGGGGAAACAGTGGAAACAGTGTCAAACTTTATTTTTGGGGGCTCCAAAATCACTGCAGATGGTGACTGCAGCCATGAAATTAAAAGACACTTACTCCTTGGAAGGAAAGTTATGACCAACCTAGATAGCATATTGAAAAGCAGAGACATTACTTTGCCAACAAAGGTCCGTCTAGTCAAGGCTATGGTTTTTCCTGTGGTCATGTATGGATGTGAGAGTTGGACTGTGAGGAAGGCTGAGCACCGAAGAATTGATGCTTTTGAACTGTGGTGTTGGAGAAGACTCTTGAGAGTCCCTTGGACTGCAAGGAGATCCAACCAGTCCATTCTGAAGGAGATCAGCCCTGGGATTTCTTTGGAAGGAATGATGCTAAAGCTGAAACTCCAGTACTTTGGCCACCTCATGTGAAGAGTTGACTCATTGGAAAAGGCTCTGATGCTGGGAGGGATTGGGGGCAGGAGGAGAAGGGGATGACAGAGGATGAGATGGCTGGATGGCATCACTGACCCGATGGACGTGAGTCTGAGTGAACTCCGGGAGTTGGTGATGGACAGGGAGGCCTGGCGTGCTGCGATTCATGGGGTTGCAGAGAGTCAGACACGACTGAGCGACTGATCTGATCCGATCTGAATGAATATCTCAATGATTCTGTCTTCAAAAGTCTACAGATACTTCCTGCAAGAATTTGGTTGTATGGAAGGGATGAAGTAGAAGTATTAAATCACTAGGAATCAGGGAACTAATGACCAAAACTGATTTCTCCACCCAGAGCAACTGTTTTTGAAGAGCAATTTGCTGCTTTTCCCACCTCCTAACCACTTTTAAGTCCTAGCATTGAGCAGACCTAGAGAATTTGATTTTTGGCTAGAATGTCTTTAAAAGACCTGGCCTAGTCCTAGGTCATTTGGTAACAGATTCCATTCATTCCACAGATGTTGGAGGCCCATAGTACTGGACACTCAGAGGTATCCTTGTTGATACCATTGATCCATGATGGCTGAACCCCTAACACATCCATTCTTGTTGATTTGACACCTCCCATGTCAATACCTTTCATAACAGCCATCCTCGTGGACAAACACCTTCCATAATGATTGTCCTCATTGACATAGGACCTTCCATAATGCCACTCCTCATCAATGCAACACCTCCCGGGGGCTGTCCCGGCCCCTCTCGATGAGGCAAGCTTGTGTCCGTCTGGCCCCAAAGAGTTCCTGGAGTGTGTAGCCTTCCTCTGCTGACCTGCTTTACCTTGGGCTACCTGGTTTGCCACAGGAGTCAACTGTGTTGACCTGACCCATGTTCCTTTGAGGGAGCTTTGTTCAAAGACTTATTCTCCAAGTCAGGCTATGTGGGTTGATCTCCCCTCCCCCTGCCCTTGCCTTTAAGCCTGCTGGAAACAGTAGTAACGACAGTAACCGTGGTGATCATTTCATGATGTATATAAGTCAAATCATTATGCTGTACACTTTAAACTCACACGGTGCTGTTTGTCAATGATATCTCAATAAAACTCGAAGGAAAAAAAGTTTACTAAAAAAATCGCTGGAAACAGCAACAACAAAAGGTACTCACCCCCCAGTCCCTAAAACAAGAGGTTTAGACAAAAGGATGTTTTCCAAGTTGGCTGCAGCCCTGGCCCCTGGAACATGATACACCCACACTCCCCAGTCCTGTCCCACAACTGGTCAAGAGGTTGCGTCTCTGCAATTAAGAAACAGATAGACCTGGTGTGTGTGGATTCTTATTTAACCATCTCCCTGCTAGCTTTTTATCAGAGCAACTAAAACAACTGGTCTCTGATGGCAAAGGTGGACCACTGGCAAAGGGCTCCAGGGAACACTGAAGAAATGGGAA
The DNA here is from genome assembly GCF_019923935.1 of Bubalus bubalis. Classification (NCBI taxonomy): domain Eukaryota; kingdom Metazoa; phylum Chordata; class Mammalia; order Artiodactyla; family Bovidae; genus Bubalus; species Bubalus bubalis. The sequence continues at coordinate 53,975,550 of NC_059177.1, forward strand.
TTTCAGTAACTTCTGAATTTCTGGATGGCAGGGCAGGGAAAGGCCCCTCCTCCTGCTGGCGTCCCTGCGCGCACACACAGATGGGTTTGTGTTCTGTTTTTTTGGCCACACCACGCATCATGTGGAACCCCCCACCGGAGATTGAACCCACACCCCCTGCAGGGGAAGACTCTTAACCACTGGACCACTAGGGAAGTCCCCAGATGGGGTTTTTTGTTTGTTTGTTTTAACTCTGCTTCTTTGATTCTTCCCCATCTGTCCTTGTGATCTTCAATGACTTTTAAGGTCATCGTGACTAACACCTCAAGGTCTGGCAAAATGATTCTTTTTAACATTTCATAAGATGTTAATGTGATTTACACTGGCCCTGTGGCACTTTAGCATATCATCATGAATTATGTACAGCGGTCATAAACTCAGTGTATTTGTTTAATTCTGCAATTACCGAGTGCAAAGTCTCTTACTATGCAGCTTACTCTCCCTGTGTAAACTCTGAAATTATCCTTCCACTCAGTACAGTTCCATTCAGTCTGGAGTTAAATGTTAAAGCCCAGGTCTTAGGGTGGCAAGAAGCCTTAAAATGGCCACAGTCTCAGAGGGGTCTACACATAGATGTGTTCGTTTACTCCAGACTGTGGTCCAAACGCTTTCCTGGTGGCTCAGTGGTAAAGAATCCACGGTAAAGAACCCAGGAAACCTGGGCTTTGATCCCTGGGTCGAGAAGATCACCTGGAGAAGGGCGTGGCAACCTGCTCCAGTATCCTTGCCTGGAGAATCCCATGGACAGAGCAGCCTAGTGGGCTGCAGTCCATGAGGTCGCAGAGTCGGGCAAGACGGAGCATGTACGATGTCCAAACAGAGCTTGCTGCCTAGTTATGTGTCTCGAAAGTGAAGAGGAACTAAAAAGCCTCTTGATGAAAGTGAAAGTGAAGAGTGAAAAAGTTGGCTTAAAGCTCAACATTCAGAAAATGAAGATCATGGCATCTGGTCCCATCACTTCATGGGAAATAGATGGGGAAACAGTGGAAACAGTGTCAGACTTTATTTTTTGGGGCTCCAAAATCACTGCAGATGGTGACTGCAGCTATGAAATTAAAAGATGCTTACTCCTTGAAAGAAAAGTTATGACCAACCTAAATAGCATACTGAAAAGCAGAGACATTACTTTGCCAACAAAGGTCCGTCTAGTCAAGGGTATGGTTTTTCCAGTGGTCATATATGGATGTGAGAGTTGGACTGTGAAGAAAGCTGAGCACTGAAGAATTGATGCTTTTGAACTGTGGTGTTGGAGAAGACTCTTGAGAGTCCCATGGACTGCAAGGAGATCCAACCAGTCCATTCTAAAGGAGATCAGCCCTGGGTGTTCTTTGGAAGGAATGATGCTTCCAGTACTTTGGCCACCTCATGGGAAGAGTTGACTCATTGGAAAACACTCTGATGCTGGGAGGGATTGGGGGCAGGAGGAGAACGGGATGACAGAGGATGAGATGGCTGGATGGCATCACCGACTTGATGGACATGAGTTTGAGTGAACTCCGGGAGTTTGTGATGGACAGGGAGGCCTGGCATGCTGCGATTCATGGGGTCGCAAAGAGTCGGACATGACTGAGCGACTGCACTGAACTGAACTGAAGATACATCTTCGATACGGTGTGTGTCTTTGATCATATAAGGGAAAGACACAACAGAAGGATTTAGATGGCTCCTGCAAAGTGAAAGTGGAGAGTGAAAAAGTTGGCTTAAAGCTCAACATTCAGAAAACTAAGATCATGGCATCTGGTCCTATCACTTCATGGGAAATAGATGGGGAAACAGTGGAAACAGTGTCAGACTTTATTTCTGGGGGCTCCAAAATCACTGCAGATGGTGACTGCAGCCATGAAATTAAAAGACGCTTACTCCTTGGAAGGAAAGTTATGACCAACCTAGATAGCATATTGAAAAGCAGAGACATTACTTTGCCAACAAAGGTCCGTCTAAGTCAAGGCTATGGTTTTTCCTGTGGTCATGTATGGATGTGAGAGTTGGACTGTGAAGAAAGCTGAGCACCGAAGAATTGATGCTTTTGAACTGTGGTGTTGGAGAAGACTCTTGAGAGTCCCTTGGACTGCAAGGAGATCCAACCAGTCCATTCTAAAGGAGATCAGTCCTGGGATTTCTTTGGAAGGAATGATGCTACAGCTGAAACTGCACTACTTTGGCCACCTCATGTGAAGAGTTGACTCATTGGAAAAGACTCTGATGCTGGGAGGGATTGGGGGCAGGAGGAGAAGGGGACGACAGAGGAGGAGATGGCTGGACGGCATCACCGACTCGATGGCCGTGAGTCTGAGTGAACTCCGGGAGTTGGTGATGGACAGGGAGGCCTGGCGTGCTGCGATTCATGGGGTCACAAAGAGTCGGACACGACTGAGCAACTGAACTGAACTGCAAACCCATCACCACTTAAAAACATAAATAACTCAAAGCACAAGCCCTGGAAACAGCCTATCACTAGTATCTACATTGGAGAATCATTTAGTTACTTTAGAAAATGAATGTGCATCACTGCATATAAACTTCTCTGCTAAGGAATTCAGGAATTAAGAGGAGGAAATGAATGCGTGGACACCACGGTCCTCTGTTTTGCTAACAATTTAACAAGTTGGATTGGCCGAGAATGCATAAGGTTCCTTTTAACATTGCTCTTTGAAGTTTATTTTATTGTCTCCATAATTATTCTAAGAGATATAAAAATAGTAAACTGGTTTTTAATGGGAACTGTGGGTCTCTTTCACTGAGCAGGTGAGGACATGATGTCCTTTGAACTCTGAAGTCTGTGGATATGACTCCACAGACTGGGCCCAGCCTTGTGCATCTCTGTATGCCAGCACCTGGCCTGGACCGAGCTCGCCATTCCCTGGAGGCACGTGGCCACAGTCAGCCTTCTTACAGTGGTAGCACCGCCCTTCCGGTCCCAGATGCTTTGGGATCCCTGGGCCCCGGTGTAGACGTGGCTAAGTCTAAGAACTACACCACCCACAACCAGTCCTGAAAATGGCACAGAAATGGCATCAAGCAGCCCTGATCACATTGATGTGAATCTCTTAAGGGGGTGGACCCCAGCTTCCTGAGGAACATGCACTTGGCCAAGAGGCACAGGAAGAAGGGCCTGAAGAAGATGCTGGCCCACAGTGCCAAGGCCATGAGTGCATGTGCTGAGGCTGTGGAGGCTCTCACGAAGTCCAAGGAGGTCCTGTCCAAGATCCCAAAGGGTGGCTGCTGCACGTAGTCAGCTTACCTGCATTGCTCACCCCTAGCCCAGGAAACATGCTTGTGCCCACATTGCCAAGAGCCTCAGGCTCTGCCGGCCAAAGTCCCAGGCCAAGGCTCACGCCAATGCCCAGTCACCCGCAGCTGTGGCTGCGGCTCGTACTCTGGTTCCCAAAGGTGCCCAGGCACCCACAAAGGCTCCAGAGGAGAGGCCTGGAAAAGGAAATGGCAACCCGCTCCAGTAGCTTGCCCAGAGAATCCCATGGACAGAGGAGCCTGGTGGGCCATAGCCCACGGGTTCCCAAAGAGTCGGGCACGACTGCAGCAACATAGTACGGCACAGAGGCCTTTATCTGCCAGTGTGAGGACAGGAGGGCGGGTGTGATCCCCCTGCTGCTGCTGTCTGCATGGGGCTGGTGTCCTCCTCTGCTGTTTGTACAAATGAACCTGAGGCAGGATCTGTCAAAGAACAAAACAGCTGCAGCACCAGTTATCTTTGGGCCTTCCGAGTCTCTTGTGCGTGCCCTGGCCCTCCTCCTGCGGCTCCTTCATTGCCCTGACCCCTGCCCCCGTCCCACCCAGGGCAGGTCTGGGTCCCAGTTCCACCCTGGTGTGAGGTTGTACTTGGTCACCCCCAGGCCCTTTGTTTCTAACCGTGGTCGATGTCCAGTCCTTCCTGGCGTATTGACTGATGATTGCAGTGTTTAGTGTATGGGCTTAAAGTGTGGCCCTGTTCTTTAAGGAGTCTGGGAAGCTCCTGTGCTGGCATTGAAACCAACTGTGTCGTTTCCAGGAGCTCCAGAGAGCTCTGGTTCCATAGTCCTTTATGTCTCATCGCAGAGAAGAATTCGGAGAGAGCAAAGTGATACATGAGTGAAAGTGTTAGGCGCTCAGTTGTGTCTGATTCTTTGCGGCTCTACGGACTGTAACCCTCCTCCAGGAGATCTTCCCAACCCAAGGATCGAACCCCAGTCTCTTGCATTGTAGGCAGATTCTTAAGCATCTGAGCCACCAGAGAAGCACAAAACGTGGTAAATAAGAAGTGATTTGTTAGAACAGAATGTGAGGTTTACAAGGGGATGGGTGAGAAATGCCGTGCCCTGAGAACTTACTGGGCTACGGTTTTTTATAATCAAAGGATAAGTGGGGAGGAGGAGAACTTCTTTATCTTTCTTGAGTAGATATTATGCTTCCATCATCAGCTCCTCCTCCAAGTTGAGCAGGGGAGTTTTCTTGTCCCTACATGGTCAAGCTTGGTCCACAAATTGTTTTTGTGTGTGTGTGTGCAGAGAGCGTGTCCTAACTTACTGCGCTCACTGGGCAGGATGTGGGGCTCCCTGGCGCCATTGTTTCATTGTCTGGGGGCACGTCTTATGCTTCTGCTGAATGGTTCTGCTGCCAAGCAAGCCTGCTTGGTTTTGTGGTTAAGCAAACCAGCTCTCTTGAGTCATCATTAACTCACAGGGGTCTCCATATTTTTCCTACTTATAATCCCCTAGTGGGAGTAACTATTTAATAACCAGTTTTGTCCCTTCACTCTGTCTCTGTCAGAATGGCTGGCAAATTCTTCAGTTGCTTTTGGGGGCTGAAACGAGGCCCTGTCCTGTGGCCTCCCGTCCCTCCAGACTTCCAACGATAGCCCGAAGCATTCCCCAGCCCCGGCCCGACCACCACGTGTGTGCTTAGCCGCTCATTTGTGTCTGACTCTGCAACCCCCATGGACTGTAGCCCGTCAGGCTCCTTTGTCCATGCGATTTTCCAGGCAAGAATACTGGCGTGTGTTGCCATTGCCTACTCTAGGGGATCTTCCCAACTCAGGGACCGAACCCGTATCTCCTGCGTTACAGGCAGATTCTTTACTGCTGAGCCACCTGGGAGGACCCACTCAGCTTCTCTGTGGGGATGCTGTGTGTGTGGGCACTTCTTTTTTACTCCCAAGAAAGAGAATGAGGAAAGATTTGCCCTCTACTGTAAGAGGCTGGTTTTCCCACACCAACCCAGGGAATAAGGTGGGTGGAGTGGCGAGGGGGACAGGGTTGGGGTGTGTGGGGGGGTGCCTTCTCAATCAGGCCCTGCCTGGTTTCTGAGCCAGTGCATGAGGGAGCAGCTTTACAGCTCTGATGCCTGGAAGGACAGATGGGAGTCTCCTACCAGGAGAAGGTATTTCCTCCCCAGCTAACCAGAGGGCTGGGTTGAGATTTGAAGGCCGAGTAAAGAGGAAGGAGATTCGGTAGCGGGGGTCTGGGGAACTCTCCTTAAACATAGGTGTGATTTCGCCCATGAGTCCCACTGACAGTGGCCTTCAGAAGTGAGCCTCTTCAGCCCGGGTTTCTGCAGATGCTTTTCTTCCAAGACCTGGCACTAGCCCTGTGCACCCAGTGCTTCGTTCCAGAATGATGGCTGCTTTTTGTCTGCCACCAACTCAGCCACTTGCCTCCCATGCCCACGGCCCGTGGGCAAGCCTCACAAAGCCACCCACGTCTCAACACGCCAGGTTCCCTTTTCTCAGGTCCTTGTCCAGAGTCACTGCAAAAAAAAAAAAAAAATCACACAGAAGAACCACACCCCAAACATTTTGAATTCCGGGGAACTGTCAACCTTCAGTTTAAATCCAGAACCACATTTGCAAATGATTTTGAAACAAAGTGCCTGTTTAACTATTTTAAACAAATTCTTGTCCCTTTTGATAGCCTGAAGAGTCTCTAGCAAGCCAGCCGCTGAAAAAACGTTTCATTCCGTTTCGCTTGGAGAGAGTAGACTGTGGCCATCACCAGGCCCCTGGCTGGCCGTGTGTGGAATTCTCTGGGCAGGGCTGGGTCTGCCATGAGCCAGTGTTCATGTGCTGGGCTCCAGTGTCAGGCTGCTCAGGCTGCAACCTGGCCCTGCCTCTTACTAATCACACGTGCCTGGGCAAGTTCTTGACCTCTCTGAGCCTCGGCTTTGTCATCTTTAAAATGCGGGTTAACGTTGGAACCTGCTCCGTGGGGTGGCTGTGGGCATTTTATCAAGTGCAAGCACAGATCCTGCATGTATTAAGTACTCATTGTTATTCTGAAGGCTGGCCTGGTATCTAGACTCCAAAGGCTTCTCATCCAAGGAAGACTGGTTAGTTTGTGAAACAGCAGCTTACCTTGTGGTCCTTTTGGATATGAATGTGGGAAATTAACTATTTCCAGGCCGGAAGATGGCTGATCTTCCTGCCGTTGGTAAGACTTTCCCCTTGGTTTGCCAGTCCGTGAACAGACCTGGCCAAGGCCACGCCAAAGAGATTTAGGGTGGCTACACCAGTTTTTCCTCCACAGCCTGCAGGCCGTGCAGCCCCAGGTCCACTGGATTAATAACACTTTAACTTTGGTGGTGTGAGAGTCTGGCACTCGCTGCCAAAATAGGACCTGTTCTGATGGGTTATGTTGGTATCCATGCTCAGGCCCTTGGTGTCAGCCAACAGCTGCACGTACTTGATCACAAGTACTTCCTCCCCTCCTGCTGGTTGATTCCACCAGCTTTGGCAACTACCCGGAGGACAGCTCAATGTGGTACCTGGGGGGTGGGGAGGGCAAGTGTGCGGAGGTCAAACCAGAATCTCCCAGTTGCCTCCTGAGCTCAGCAGACAGGGACATGAGGTCACTTCTCTGAGCCTCAAAAGGATGCTGAATTCGAATGAATCAACACACGTGGAAGGACCTTAATAATAGCTGGGCAGGCCCAGGCCAGGGCAGGGGAGGTGTGGAAAATGTAAGGAAGCACTCACCCTTGCACAACCCTGAGTGTGATGGTTTGCCCCTAGGCACCTTACCTGCCCTGCCCTCTCCCAGCCCAGCCCCGCCAGGACTCTGGGCTCTAGATTGAGAGCCAGGCTGCTGCAACAGTTGTTTCTCTACTTCTCACCCTCAACAACGCCCCACGAGTACTGCCCCAGTGGTTATAATGTGCTAGCTATCATTACTAATATCAACAATAATATCATTGATTGACTACCTGGCACCGTTCTGGCAATTCACAGGTACTTTCTCATTTAGTCCTTACAACTATTCCATTATTGCGCCCCTTTGCAGGGAGGAAAAGTAAGACACAGAGAAAGTAAGGAATTTGTCTAGCGGGACACAGCTGGTAAATGGTACCAAGCCAGGAATGATCCCAGGCAGTCAAATTCTAGCATCCAAGCTTTTCACCACGACACTGCCAAGGTATCCTGGTCCCACTGGGTGAAGCCCGAACTCCATGGCAACAACCAAGCCCTTCCCAGCCTGGCCCCTGCCTCTGTCTCCAGCCTCGACCCACTCTCTAGGCAAACCAGACTCCCTGGAGTGGCTCCAAGGAAGGTCTTCTTCACACCTGTGGCGCTGCACCTGCCTTTCCCTCCACCTATCTTTCCTGACACCCGTTTCTCTGCAGGCAAACTCCTTACTCATTTTTCTAGACCCCACTCTTGAGTCTGCTCTGTGAAGTCTTCCTTGACCACCCCGAGACAGTTCATAGCTGACCTCAGCATCTTCAGAGTACCTTGACCTTCCTTGGTGCCCTCAAGTTGCTGACTATCTGGTGGGGTCACATGGGGCAGACAGACAGGCAAACGTACACTCAGTTCTGTGAATTCAGCAATTGCCTCCCATAAGGCAGGGGTCCTCAACCTCCAATATTCAACGCCTGATGACCGGAGGGGGAGCTGATGTAATAATAATAGAAATAAAGTGCACAATAAGTGTAATGCACTGGAAGTATCCCAAAACCATCCCCCTCCCCTCACCCCCAGCCGTAGGAAAATTGTCTTCCACGGAAGCTGGTCCCCCATGTGGAAAAAGGTTGGGGACTGCGGCCCTGAGGAGTAGAGGCGGGAGGAATCGGGATGGTGTGACCTGCGGGGTGGGTGCGGGGTGGGAGGGTGAACCACGTGCCTTCTGCTGGTGTCTCTTCCTCTGCCTCTTGTGCTGTGAGCATCTACAGTCTAACAAGCTGAATTTTGCAAACCTGGCCCCTAAAATCAAATCATCGCTTTATTTGATGCTCAGCCAGCAAAGCATGGGTCTGCTCTGTGGAGGAGCAAACTCCAGCCATCGGCCCCATGGACTCACTGAGAGAAGGATGTGGGTCTGCAGTGGGATATCTTCCCGAAAGAGGACAGGGCTGTTTCCCCAGAAGTGATTATCTCCTTATGGGCCTGCCTGGGAATCTGACTCCCACACGGGCTGCAACTGATCAGTCATGCTGATTCACAGTCGTACCGCCTGCCTCCTGTGTCCAAGTTCTCAACCTCCCGGGCATTCGTCCCGTGGGTCTTCGTATGTGTCTCCTGGCACCCGGGCTGAGCCCAGACCCTGGCCGGGAGCCATTCTGTTCATCTTCTTTGGACAGAGAGAGTGGATGAGAGCAGAGTCTCCCAGGAAACCACACCCAGAGGCAGCAGATTCTGACCCATCTAAGAAACTGTCAATCACATTTGGCAGTCTTGTAACCTGTACTGGCCACATCTGGGAACAGATAACTTCCTGGTGTTTCCCTGGTGAATCCCCTTCCTTGCATCTGCCTCCCTTAAAAAGACAGAGACTGGCAGGGAGAAGGAGTAACAGGGGCATCTGTATAATATCCTGTGATAGGTGACTAACGAATGGTGAATAATGAATGGTGGTGATTAAAACAATTGGAAATTCCCGCCCGAGGAGCTCCTGGGGAGGCAGAAACTCCGCAAGGCATCCTAATAAGGAGAGGTCGGAAGGCAGGGGAGCGGAGGATGAGAGCTGTGACTCAGGTGCCCACGTGTGGCGCCTGCAAGCTCTCCAGCCGGCAGCCCACGCACTGCTAACGTAAGGGTCGCCTTGGATTTCTTTCAGCCCCTGAGCCCTCGAAATCGTGCTGCAATCTGGAGCTTTGTCTGGGTTCCTGTGAACTTGGGTAATAGATCTTCAGAAATAACCAGACCAACGAAATACCAAGTTCCTGGGGAGACAAAAGAAAGAGATGCTGAAGAAGAAGATGCCTATCCATTTTATTTAAATCACAGTGCATTTATCAAGCACTCAGATGTGCCAGCATGACTGGTGGGAGTGGGCTGGGGGTTGTGGTAGGAGGTTGAGATTGCTTCTGCTGCTGCTGCTGCTGCTAAGTTGCTTCAGTCGTGTCCGACTCTGTGCGACCCCATAGACGGCAGCCCGCCAGGCTCCCCTGTCCCTGGGATTCTCCAGGCAAGAACACTGGAGTGGGTTGCCATTTCCTTCTCCAATGCATGAAAGCGAAAAGTGAAAGTGAAGTTGCTCAGTCATGTCCGACTCATATCGACCCCACGGACTGCAGCCTACCAGGCTCCTCCGTCCATGGGATCCTCCAGGCAAGAGTACTGGAGTGGGGTGAGATTGCTTCTACAGGGTTGAAATTTTCATTTCAAGGGGTGATGAATGGTGGGGAGTGGGCAAGAGGGAAGATGTGCAAACAAGGTGTCCTTCTCAAACTCCAAGCATTTGTGATAAATGAGTTATAAGTTATTTTACTCAAGCAGTGGCAGGGGTCGGGGTCTCTCTGCTACTTTTATTATAGTGAAATAAAAGTGAAAATTGGAAGTTAGCTGCACAGTCCTGTCCAACTCTTTGTGATCCCATGGACTATAGCCTACCTGGCTCCTCTGTCCATGGCATTCTCCAGGCAAGAGTACTGGAATGGGTTGCCATTAAAAATTCCATGGACAGAGGAGCCTGGCAGGCTACAGTCCAAAGGGTGGCAAAGAGTCAGACATGGCTGAGTGATTGGGCACGCATGCAAGGGGTTAGCGTTGGTGGGAGGCTGGGTAAAGAGGGCCCAGGTTTCAAGTATATATATGGTTGAATCATTATCTTCTCCCTCTGGCTGTGCCCCTCCAGCTGGTATGTTAATCACTGAGGATGAGGGGGGAGCAGTTGAAAATGACAGTCCAGTGGGTGATGTGGCCTTCCCTTTATTATATGCTATGAAAACAGCGTATAATAAAAGATCCCCTCCTTGTGCAAAGGCAGGTAGGCCTTCAGTGCTGCCTGGGCTCTGGACCCATGGTTGGATGGCATCACTGACTTGATAGACATGAGTTTGAGTAAGCTCCGGGAATTGGTGATAGACAGGGAAGCACGGCATGCTGCAGTCTATGGGGTCGAAAAGAGTTGGACACGACTGGACTGAACTGAACTGGGCTCTGGACCAGGGGGATCCTCTGGTCTGGGGCACTGAAGGAGAGAGATGAGCTAGGGCCTGACCGTAGAGCATTCCAGGTTGTTCATCTCAAAGTCAGAGTGAAGAAGCATGGTTAGATGTTAAAAGTCCACCCAAGTGAGTCATTTAACTCATCTGACAAGGCTCCATCTGCTGTATTTCCGAAATGAATTTGGATGAAAATCTGGGTTATTTAGACCCCAAAATAAAGCAACAACAGAAGTAGCATCAGCAATTCATTAAGGAAGAACTGGCATACTCAATCATTAGCATTGGGACATTTGGCTTTCCATCTGGAGAAAAACGAAAGGGAATCCCTACCTCCTACTGTAGGGATTTTAAAAAAAACACAAAAGTTTCCAGTTCAGACTCCCAGGTCCCACAAAGGTCCTATTCTGACTTAGAACTTTATCATTTTTACAGCCCGTCACAGATCATTTAGTCTAGACTATTAACCCCCAGGGGACACGGACTCTGGCTGCTTTTATTACATCATTTGCGCCAAGGATGGTCCCTAGAACATAGTTGTTGTTGTTGTTCAGTCACTCAATCATGTCCGACTCCCTGCCACCCCATGGACTGCAGCACAACAGGCCTCCCTGTCCATCGCCAACCCCCAGAGCTTGCTCAAACTCATGATGAGTCAGTGATGCCGTCCAACCATCTTGTCCTCTGTCGCCCCCTTCTCTTCCTGCCCTCAATCTTTCCCAGCATCAGGGTTTTTTCCAATGAGTCGGCTCTTTGCATCAGGTGGCCAATGTATTGGAGCTTCAGCTTCAGCATCAGTCCTTCCAATGAATATTCAGGGTTGATTTCCTTTAGGATTGACTGATTGGATCTCCTTGCAGTCCAAGGGACTCTCAAGGGTCTTCTCCAACACCAGTTCAAAAGCATCTGTTCTTTGGCACTCAGCCTTCTTTATGGTCCAACTCTCACATCCGTACATGACTAATGGAAAAACCATAGCTTTGACTATATGGACCTTTGTCATATGACTCTAAAAGCTGTTGGAATGAATAGGTGACTTCAAATAATTTAAAAGAAAAAACAGATGTATGGCAAAACCAATACAATATTGTAAAGTAATTAACCTCCAATTAAAATAAATAAATTTATATTTAAAAAAAAGAAAAAACAATGAACTTCTGAAAGAGCTCATACATTTTTTTTTGGCTGTCATTGATAATGAGATAGATAGTCATACATGCAGAGTTATTTGGGGTACTGCTGAAAAGCAGGAGAGAGGATTTGAGTAGAGAAATGTTAGTGAGATCAGCCTTTTCGTCTCAAGATTTAATTTAAAGCTATATGAAATTATTACACTTACCTTGGGAGAAACTCAGCCCACCTCAAAATATTATTAAACCATATTTTAACTGTGGTCATGAGTATTCTTCTTTTCATTTATTAAGTGCCTACTTTGTGCAGAAACACAGTCTTTCTAACACAAGTTTTCCCTCTTTTTTTTTTTTTTTTAATTTATTGAGGCATAGCTTACACATAATAAACGTTACCAATTTCAAGTGCCCAGGTTGATGACTTTGGGCATTTGTGTGCCGCCTGTAATCACCATCATGGTCAAGATACAGAACGGTTATTTCACCCTGCACTGTCTCCTCTGCCCTCTTTGTTTCCATCCCCTCCTCCCACCTCCAATCTTAGGGAACCACTGATCTGCTTAGGGTCTAACAGTCAGTTAAAGTAACAGTCATCAGGGATTCCCTGGAGGCCCAGTGGTTAGGACACTGCCCATCCACTGCAGGGGGCCCCACATTCAATCCCTGGTCAGGGAACTGAGATCCCACAAGCTTCAAGGCAGGGTAAAAAAAAACCCAAAAAACAGTAATTGTAAGAGTCAAGAATTTTTGAATATTTTTACCAAAGAGGAGAAATGAGAAAGAAATTGGTAACCTAGCCAGCCAGACCGCAGCCCTGAGACAAATTGCAGCTTCACTGGACAACGAGTTAGCCCCCCTGGAGGCCCAGGGTAGGGGGCCACAAAGAACTGGGTGCTCCAAGAATTTTTTTTTTTACAAATAATGTGGTGAAACCTTTTTTTGTGATTACAGAAAAAGAAGGCAAGGGTTTACATATTCAGTTCAGATATACATCTGCCCACTGGGTTTCTGATCATGCATCTGGACTTATTTTTTTAAATATTTCTTTTTAAAAATTTTGTTTATTTGGCTGTACCAGATCTTCCTTGTGGTTTGTGGTTCTCTAGTTCTCCAACCGGGGTTTGAACCCAGACCCCCTGTGTTGAGAGCATGGAGCCCTAGCCAGTGGACCACCAGGCAAGTCCTTGGACTCATTTTTAATCTAGTATCTTAAAGAACCCCTGGACCTTCCCCCTCTCTCAGAAGATTCTCAAAGGCCATGCTGCTTGAAGATGAAGCAGTAAGTAAAGAAACTTCTGCCTCAGAGGATGTTTTCTTTTTCTGAAGCAATTAATTATAAAGCTCAGAGTGCCTGATTTATAAGGAACTAAAGAGTCCCACTAAGATTTATAGCCCAAACTGAAACACAGGAATGGTGGTAAGTCTATGAGAAATTAAGTGGTGCAAAGACAAGAATGTGGAGAGTTCATGTGGTGCTGTCAGGCGGGTCGTCAATTCTGCCTCCATGAGGGCACCCAGCAGGCACTGTTTGGGTCCCGAGGCTGTCACCGAGGAAGACAGGCAAACTCCTGCTGCCCTCTGGAAGGCAGCGGCTCGCGTTCTGGTCTCGGGAGGTGGGAATGAATAACATGGGTCCTCCAGAGGATGAACAAACAGCAGGGGCAGGACAGCTGGGTTGGGGTGGGGTGAACACTTTGGGTAATGGTCAGGGACAACTCTGAGGAGGTGATCTTTGAGCTAAGACCCCCCAAAACAAAAAGGAACCAGCTTTTGCTAGAGAAAGAGCATTATAAAAACCAGGACCAGCACATGCAAAGGCCCTGAGGTAGCAAAGAGGCTTGTGGTCAGGAAAAAGGGCAAAGGTAGCTGTGCTCAGTGGCCAAAGTGGAGAGGGATGTGAGCTGAGGGTAGAGAGAGAAGCCCTGCTCCAAAATATGCAAAACCTGAGCCCTCTTGGAAACAAAGTAGCGAAGCCAGCTGTGCCGGTGCCCCTGAGCTCCTAGTCGCGTGTCATGGCTGGGCGGTAGTAGGGAATGCTTACATTGGCAAAATGGCTTTTTATTTCCTTGGATACTGATCATAGATGAGCTGCCTGGGCAGGTAGAGCTAGTCTAGTCCAACCTCCTCATTTTACAAAGGAAGGAACAGAGGCCCAGAGGGTAAAGTTCTTCCCTCATAACCTGCAGGAAATATTTGCAGTTCATTATTGTTACCGAAGGAGGGGGGATGTGCGGGGAGTCCAGCTGCTTGCTGCTCAAAAGGCAATAAACAGGCCAGGTTGGTGGAAAGGAAAGTTTGTTTTATTTCAGGTGGCAGCAACTGTAGGGGGAGGGTGGCAGACATCTGTGCAAAGGCCAACCCCCCCCCACCCCGCCGCCACCGACAAGCGGGAGGTGAGAGCATTTATAGACGGATTTAGGGGTGGGGGCACATGCAGAAACAGCACAGTCATCTCTAACAGCCAGCTTCAAATCGGTCATCAGTGGTCTGGCCAGCACCATCTTGGTTGTTGTGCGTACAGTTAATCTTCAGGTGCGGGGTGCGCTTGTTCCTATTTCTTTGCCGTCCGTTCTCAGATTTGAGGCAGCTCAAGTCCTGGAAACAGTCTGGTCAGCATGTAGTTAACTTCGCCACCTGGTGCTTTGCTATCTGTAAGACAGCTCACAGGATACACTCAATGTTATCCCCAGCCCTTGAGAAAGAACTAAAGGTCCTTGACTGTGCTTAATGACTACACTATTATTATTTAGTCTTCTTTGACTGTTTTCCTTTGTTCCCACATTTCTCACTTCTCTGATGAAACTTGTTCTTTGGCTCAAGTTTGACTAAAGGCAGAAGGCAGGCAGAGGCCATGGTGGGGGCGGGCACAAGGGCCATATGGTCCTGCTCGGTTTCATTATCTCAGATTGAGAGATCAGTTTCCACCCAGTATAAAGAGCTGCTGGCGGGTGGGGTGGGCATAGAGCAAATGAGGGGGAGGGGGTTCAGAGGAGGTTGACAAAAATCCAGGTGTTTGATGGCACACAGCAACTGGCAGGTGGGAACACAGGCACATGTGTGCCCTGAGTGGGAGAAGTGAGCACAGCTCTTGAGCAGGCTTGCAGCTCTGGGAAAATGAAGTCACGTGGTTGGTCAAAAACTGCAAAGAACTCAGTTGTCACCGAATGGGTGCCCAGATGAATAGATTGCAGTCTCTCCAGACAGTGGAATACTATGCGGCAATGAAAAGGAACAAACGGCAGACCCATGCAGTAACGTGGGTGACCCTCAGACATGCTGAGCAAAAGCAGCCAGCTGCTGTTTTGCAGGAAAGTCTAAGTCAGGCGAAACTAATTGATAGTTTTCTGGGGCCAGGAGTGGAGGTCGGTGGCTAAGTGCACTGAGGGAGCTTCTGTGGATGATGAACATTTTTTTTGTTGTTGTTGTTGTTGTTGTATGACTTCTTTTTTTTTTTTCTTTTTTTTTTAATTTTATTTTATTTTTAAACTTTACATAACTGTATTAGATTTGCCAAATATCAAAATGAATCCGCCACAGGTATACATGTGTTCCCCATCCTGAACCCTCCTCTCTCCTCCCTCCCCATTCCATCCCTCTGGGTCGTCCCAGTGCACCTTATATTTAATCGCAGTGGTATACACACGTATACACATTTGTCAAAAGTCTTTTAGGTCTTTCTTAATGTCTGTAAATTATATCTCAATAAATTTGATTCTAAAAATTTTAAAAAGGAAAGGGGAAAGTAAAGCTTTTGGTTAAACTGCTGTTCACTGGCTAAGTGGTTATGGAGCACAAGGTGCCATAACAGGTGCCAAGCGGCTGTTTGTGCCAAACATGGTGGGGGAGAGGACTGACAAGCCCCATGGTTCCCTCCTCCAGAAGACTGTCCCCCCATTCTCTGTACCCAGCCCGTCAGCCACCCAGAGACCACAGTCAGCACCCAAATCCAGGAGGGAACAGGGATCACTAAGGAGAAAAACAGCTTTTCCTTTTGGCCTGGGAGGACCTAAAAATCTCTCAAGCAGAGGGAATGGGAAGGAGATGGGACTGGTTCATCCTGACCTGATGCACCCACCTCTCTGTTTAGTAACCAACCCCCGTCTGTCTTGCTTGATACAGTTTGCTCACGTAATTTTGCTGAGCGCCGGTCTGAGGTCTGAGCCATGTTTGGCTCTGACTCGCCAAGTTCATCGATCAATATGTTTATATCTAATTTCCGCAAGTTTACCCAGCCTCCACTGTTGCATATATGTGTGCACAGGGCAAATGAGGCATCACAGATAAACATGTGTCTCTACAGAAAGACAGTTTCTATGTGTGGACTTTTACCTACAGTCATACTGTGAAGAGATATGGCAGTTTCTGTTTAATATTGCACAGATAGGGGTATCTGGACGCATACTGCTCTGGACATCTAGAACATGGTACAGTGCTTTTAATTTTTCGAGAAATGAATAAGCCATATCAGAGATGAACATCAGGGCCTAGCCCTCAGTGGCCGGGTTCTGTCCACAGGTAAGGATGATGCTGTCATTTGGTATCACCCCGCTTCTCAGACCTGGAGGAAGGAATAAAAGGGTTCAGAAGACCATCCTTCTGGACCAGCTGAGGGGACGGCAGCAGGTTGGCAGCCCTAGTTCATTCTATTATTTTTCTTCCTTCTTTCTGAAGCTTATGAGATTGATCTGCCACGTGGAAGCGGCGTCACAGTCCTCCTGAAGCCTGCGACCCAGGCTCTGCCAGTGAAACTCTGTTACATCATGTATAAAAGATGGGAAACCACCCTGTCCATCAAAGCCGGAGAGAAAAAGGTCTTTTCCTTTAGCTGCCAGGATCCACATAATTACTTCGTTATCGAGATCCAGAAGAATATTGGTAAGTACTCACTCATGGACTCTTTGGCCTCCCTGTCTCTTCTTTCCAAGCTAACCCAGCCTCCACTGCTAGAGAGGTGAGACCTGTTCTGAAATTCTGCACTCTCTTTAGCTTGTATGTGGCCAGTCACAGTCCTAAGCGTTTTGCATGGTTTCAGGTTTGTTTTTTCTTTTAATCCTCAAAGCAGCCCTAAGAGAAGTTCTCAAAGGAAGTCACTTGCCTAAGATGGCACAGAGGGTATGTCTCAGCAAGACAGGAACCTCAAGTATTCGGGAATTCTGGATCCAGAGTGTCTGCCTGTGACCACTATGCCACACTGTCTCATAGCAGAGCTACGGATCCTCGGGTGATGCTCTGTCTGATGTGCTAAAAACATCTGGCCAAGCAGGAGTGGAAGTCAAGGGAGCTGGAGGACAGAAGAATTGGAAGATTGAGGAGATAAGAGTGGGGTAGTGGATCCACTAGTTACAGTGGGAAAAAAACAGCAGCTTTGCAGGCTGAGGGACCTGGTTTGACTTCAAGTGCCAGGGCGACTGATCATGTGCCTTGATTGCATGGCTTCATATAAGTTACTTACCTGCTTTGCAATTTCATTTTCTAGTCTGTAAAACAAGAGTCATTGTACCAACCAATAGGGATGTTTTCGGGATGAAGTAAAATAATGGATTGAGGTGTATAACATACTGGCATTCAATAAACTACAGATACTTGGCATTATTAATGATAACTTGAGTTTGGGATAGGAGATTGATATAAGAAATACTAATCAGGCAGAAAGAATTAAAGGTGTACTTCCCCAGTTATTTTAAGGTAGCATGCTAATGCGGAACTAACAATAGATATATTAACAACAATGAGAACACTATTTTGCCTTTGTAATCAAAGTCATACTCAGAAAATTTCTTCACCTTTAACTGAAAATAGATCATGAAGGAAGAAGAAGAGTAAAATAAACCTTGAGAAGAAGGAATTCATAAAAATAAAAAGAGAAAGTACGTAAAAGCAGTTTTAAAAATTATGTTTATGGACTTCCCTGGTGGTCCAGTGGTTAAGAATCCGCCTGCCAATGCAGGGGACACGGGTTCAGTCTCTAGTTCAACTGAGCCCACGCGTCACAACTACTGAGCCCGGGCTCTACAACAAGAGAAGAGCCTGAAGTGAGAAACCTGTGAGCTGCAGCCAGAGAGCAGCCCCCACTCCACACAACCACAGAAGGCCCGCACACAGCAGTGAAGGCCCCGTGCAGCCAAAAAGAAGTGTTTGTAACCAAAGCCAAAACCTGGTTCTTTGTAAAGGCCAATTAAATAGACAAATCTCTGACTAGTCTCCAGGCAAGAAGAGAAATTGCAAATATGTAACATTGAATGTATACATGTGGATTTAATGACATATAGAAGCAGATTGCTGAACTGTAAGAGACTGGTAATAATTGTGAAAATCTGAATGACAAAATGATTTCCAGGGAAAATTTACTGGGCCACATTGACTCAAAGAAAGGGAGGAAACGTTGAATAAGTATATGATCAAGGAGGAGACCGGAAAAAATGTCCAATATGAAGGAGAAAGGGTTTGGGTTTGTCAGAGATGGTTTCACAGAAGTGTCTTATGAAACTCCAAGTAGCAGATAATTTCTGTGGTATTTAAACAATTCCAGAGGAAGGTTGACAAACCTTTTTTTGTACAAGGCCAGAGAGTAAATATCTTAGATGTTCTATGCCAGATGGTGTCTGTCACAACTCGTCCACTCTGCTATAATAGCACAAAATCAGCCATAGACAATAGATAAACAAATGGGCAATGAACATCCCGTGTTTATTTACAAGAACAGATGTTTGACTGGATTGGGCCTATGAGCTGTGGTTTGTCAAACCCCATTCTACAACGTTGAAAGAGGTGAAGTTTCATGTTCATTTTCTAAGGTCCTTAAAACCCTGATGTCAGACTCTTCCACTGCATAAAAAGAAAATAGACTTATCTCTTATGAATATGCTTTGCCCCCCAAATCCTAAGTAAAATAGAAGTATATCAGATCCAAAAATTGCATGGAAAGACCAAAGCAACAAGAGCAGGAGGACTTGTTGGAAGACAGGATAGTTCTAACCATTAGCCGATCAGCTCAATGAACTGCAGCATGTAAGTATGTGAAAGGGAAGAACTGCAGTTGAATTTTTTTTTTTCAATTGTGTTTATTTTTGGCTGTGCTGGGTCCTTATTGCTGAGCATGGGTTATCTCAAGTTTCAGAGTGTGGGGGCCACTCTTGATTACGATGTTCAGGCATCTCATTGCAGTGTCTTTTCTTGTTGCGGAGCACAGGCTGTAGGCGCATGGGCTCAGTAGTTTTGGCTCATGGTTTAGTTGCCTTGTAGCATGTAGGATCTTCCTAGACTAGGGTTCGAACCCATGTCCCCTGCATTGGCAGATGGATTCTTAACCACTGGACCACCAAGGAGGCCCACACTTGATCATCTTAATAGATGATTTTAAATGATTTTACGAAAATGCTCTGGCACGCATGCTCAGTCACTTCAGTCATGTCCGACTCTTTGCAGTGCTGTGGACTATAGTCTACCAGGCTCCTCTGTCCATGGATTCTCCAGGCAAGAATACTGGAGTGGGTTGCCATGCCCTCCTCCAGGGGATCTTCCCAACCCTGGGATCAAACCTGCATCTTTTGCATTGCAGGCTTCTTTACCACTGAGCCAACAGGGAAGCCCAAAAACGCTCTTAGTAAACAAGAAATAGAGGAATGTTTTCTTAATCCAATAAATTATATTCATCAAAAACTAATAGCAGAGACTTCCCTGGCAATCCAGTGGTTAAGACTCCATGCTTCCACTGCAGAGAGCATGGATTTGATCTCTGATAGGGGAAGTTCCACTTGCTGCACAGTATGGCCAAAAAAAAAAGCAATAACAAGTATATTTAACCATCAGACATAGAAGCATTACCAGTAAAACAAGGAACAACATAAGAATTCCCACTGTGCATGCCTTTGGGCGCCAGTATTCAAAAGTTCTGTTTAAGTATTTAGAGATAATCTTAATAAATACATAGGATGTATATGAAGCAAAATATACAATTTTCCTGAAAGACCGAAGAGAAGACGTAAGTAAATGGAGAGGTGTTCCCATGTTACCTGATGAAAATCTCAGTATTTTTTGTGTCGTTTCTCCCCAAAATTAATTTATAAATTTAAGTCAATTACAGTTAAAATGTCAGTGAAGCTTTTACATAGGTGAGTTGTCTAAATATACTTAGAATTCAAAGGAATGGTGTATTGCTATTAAAGAAAGAAGGAAATCTATGTATTAATGTTTGACATGGAAAGATACCCCTGGTCATTTTGTTCCATGAAAAACAATGCAGCTTTCAGTAGGAGAAGGGTTTGTATAGTTTGTTGTTGCTATTTAGTCGCTAGGTTGTATCTGACTCTTTTTGGACCCCATGGACTATAGCCCACCAGTCTCCTCTGTCCATGGGATTTTCCAGGCTAGAATACTGGAGTGGGTTGCCACTTCCTGTTCCAGGGGATCTTCCCGAACCAGGGATCGAACCCATGTCTCCTGCTTGACAAGCAGATTCTTTCTCACTAAACTATACAAGGAAGCCCTTGTATAGTTTAATTTCACTTTATTAAGTACACAGAATCAACAGAGCCTCAAGTCTGGAGGGTTAAACACCAAAATGCTATCCTTATATTATTTCTCTAGTGAGTAGGGGAGGGGCACAGGTGGCATCCATGGTCTTCTTTCTGTTCCTCTGTACTGTCATTTTTTTACAAGCAGGCATTACTTTTATAACCAGTTAAGTCAAGAAAATGACTGCCGTCTTGAAAAAAGGAAAAAGATACCACAGTCGTATCTCACAAGACGCATCTCATGAGCCCCATCTCACACAGTTTCCCGAATAATAAAACCCATGCTCGCAGTTTCTGAAAATGATAAGAAAATAACATTTTTAAAATTATAAATCTACACACTGGAATCAAGTTCAGTGTTCTGCTTACCTCTGGTTTTTAAAAACCTTTCTGAATAAACATTCTGAAAGTTTCAATGTTTAGCCCCTCTGCTGTCATCCCTTCTTTTTAAAAAAAGGTTAACTTTTATTTTATATTAGATATAACTGATTTACAATGTCATCCCTTCTCGAACAACTCCATTAAAGCTAATGAAGGTAGAAGTCTGTGCGGGGGTGTGAATCACTTCAGAAATGACGCTTCTCCATCCTCTGGATAAGGAATCATTTGAGTTATGTAAACCTTTTTACACTGGACGGGGAACTGAAGACTTGGAGGCTCCAAAATCACTGCAGATGGTGATTGCAGCCATGAAATTAAAAGACACTTTCTCCTTGGAAGGAAAGCATGACCAACCTAGGCAGCACATTCAAAAGCAGAGACATTACTTTGCCAACAAAGGTCCATCTAGTCAAGGCTATTGTTTTTCCAGTAGTTGTGTATGGATGTGAGAGTTGGACTATAAAGAAAGCTGAACACCGAAGAATTGATGCTTTTGAACTGTGGTGTTGGAGAAGACTCTTGAGAGTCCCTTGGACTGCAAGGAGATCCAACCAGTCCATCCTAAAGGAGATCAGTCCTGGGTGTTCATTGAAAGGACTGATGTTAAAGCTGAAACTCCAATACTTTGGCCACCTGATGCAAAGAGCTGACTCATTTGAAAAGACCCTGATCCTGGGAAAGATTGAGGGCAGGAAGAGAAGGGGACGACGGAGGATGAGATGGTTGGATGGCATCACCGACTCAATGGACATGAGTTTGGATGGACTCCAGGAGTTGGTGATGGACAGAGAGGCCTGGCATGCTGCGGTTCATGGGGTCGCAAAGAGTCGGACACGACTGAGCCACTGAACTGAACTGAACTGAGCTTGTGTGTCCATTTGAAAACTAAGCTCTTAGCAACACATTAAAAAGTGTCCACACAACCTGACAGCCGCAGGGCCACGTGACTGGTGGCAGAGCTGTGGCTGAGAGACGGGTCTTTTTTGCTCCAGGTACTTGGTATGGAATTAAGTCAGAATCACTGCCTTAGTTGGGTTAAGTGATCCCATATGAACACGGAAGCCAGTAGGAGCCACTCCGAGCCACATGGCAGGTGTAGCTGAAAAGTAGACCTGTCTTAATGCAAACAGTAGAGTTTCTGCGAGCTCCAAAAAGTTGATACTATCTTTACCTACACACAAAACCTGATTTTAGCTGCATTTGTCACCTCGTTATCTAACCTTGCTTTATCACTTGAGCAGTGCAGGGCACTGGCAAGAGCGCAAGTCAACAAGCAACAGTCTGGGCTTTCGTCCTGAGAGCGTGTGCACTGTGAGTGCCACACAAGCCACCCGGACTCCAGGGCTCTTTGCAAAAAATGAGAGGCTTGATGTGCTGACCTCAGAGGTCCTTGACAGCTCTGAAATTCTCCCATAAGTCCTTTTCGAGTTGGCAGTAGTTTCGCATACTCCCCCGGAGCAGCAATAAAACACTTGCAGATTATTATTACAGTGGCCAGAGTGTTCTGCACCTTTCAGATTCCCTGTGCTCGAGACAGCAAAAGCCACACTGCCTGCTTTTCCTCAGTGCCTCCCTGAGACAACCTTTCTCTCCTTGTTTTCTTTTGTTTCTTTTACATTTCTTTTCAATGGGAGTATGATTGCTTTACCATGTTGTGTTAGTTTCTGCGTGCAGCACGGTGAATCAGCCATAGGTATACATGTATCCCCGCCCTCTTGAGCCTCCCTCCCGGCCCTCTAGGTCATTACAGAGCACCGGGCTGAGCTCCCTGTGCTATGCAGCAGCTTCCCACTAGCTATGTATTTCGCACATGGTCGTGTGTATATGTCAGTGCTCCTCTTTCAGTTCATCCACCTTCTCCTTCCCCTGCTGTGTCCGCATGTCCTTTCTCTGTGTCTGCATCTCTGTTGTTGTTCAGTCACTCAGTCGTGTCTGACTCTTTGCGACCCCATGGACTGCAGCACGTCAGGCCTTCCTGTTCCTCCCTCTCTATTCTGACAGTGTCTCTATTTGCTGTCCTGCAAATAGGTTCATCGGTACCATTTTTTAAGATTCCATATATATGCCTTAATATACGATATTTATTTTTCTCTTTCTGACTTACTCTGTAATACAGATTCTACTTAAATCCACCTCACTGAAAATTCCCCCTTTGTTTTAAAAAGGTTTAGGAAACAAAGTACATCAAAGGATTAGACATTAGCCTTAGGGTAAAAGATTCAACAGCAGTGGTAATAACATACCAGCATTAAAGCCAGGAGGCAAGAAGATGACCTGGCCTCTGGGTTCCAGCCATTAAGGGCTTGTACACTCAGGGCATACTCCATCTGTTGATGATTGCACTGATGGGAAAACCAGTTTTAAAGGGTAGAGCTTGGCGCAGTGCCTGAAAAATTATGAAATCATGACTTTCGGGATCAAGGAGGTAGAACATCCCAAAGCCCAAGCCCCACTGCAAAGGGCCCCTCATCTGGGGGGCTGAGAATGCAGCCACAAGCTGGACTCCACTGACTTAATCTGGAAAGCAATGCTGGTTTCCCCTGCTCTTCAAAAGCAGAGTTCCTGTGACACTTTTTTCACAAGCTGGAGTGGTGTAAATTGAAGCAGCAATTACCATAGGACATATTTTGCTAATGGAGGCACAAAGTAATTTGAAATAAAGCACCGATGCTCACAGATACAGTACAGAGCTGTGACGGCTTGTTGCTGAGAGGCTGAGTCTCATTCCAGGGGAGAGAGAGCGATGCCCACTCCCGAGGTACGCACTGCCTCTCTAATGGCTCCCTGCAAAATAAACACCAAACGCTATTCACGCTTTCCACCTTTTTTCATAAGAGCAAAGATTCTCTTTGGATTTATTTTGGTTCGTGGAAACACGTACTAATGTAAGTCTTTCATAAAAGTGAAGTGGTATAAAGCGAAGTTGCAAAAAGTGGGGGAGACGTGTAGTTAGGAGGTGACTTTGGTCTGGTCCACTGGAAGCAGAGCCTGACATGGGGATTCTTGTCTTTAAGTCAGTATCAAGAGAGTTCCCTTGGGAGAGGGACTCTCCTAGCGGTCCAGTGGTTAAGGCTTCACTTTCCAGTGCAGGAGGTACAGGTTTGATCCCTGGTTGGAGATCTAAGGTCCCACATGCCTCTCAGCAAAAAAAAAAAAAAAAAAAACACATAACATAAAACAGAAGCAATATTGTAACAAATTCAATAAAGACTTAAAAAAAAATAAAAGGTCCAAAAAAAAAAAAAAAACTCTTAAAAAAAAGGAGAGTTCCCATCGGAAGAAACCTGTGAAGAAGTGAGGAAAAACAGGATAAGAGGAAAACAGAATAAAATGAGTCAAGTGAAGGATACTTGTGGTTTTAGCTGTAGGCTGAATGGGAGCTTGAGTGGCAGTTGCCAGGCTGGGTCATGTGAAAAGGGGCAGAGGGTCAGGCTGGTGGTGACTGGGGCTTCCCCTGTGGCCCTGTGATAAAGAACACTCCTGCTAATGCAGGAAATGCAAGTTTGATCCCTGGGTTGGGAAGATCCCCTGGAGGAGAGAATGGCAACCCACTCCAGTGTTCTTGTCCGGAGAATCCCATGCACAGGGGAGCCTGGTGAGCTGTGGTTCATAGGATCACAAGGAGTCAGACACGACTGAAGATCTCTGGGCTGCCACCCTCTGAGGGGATGCGAATCGGGGAGCAGGGAAGTCTCAGACTTTTCTGCCCCAAAGCAGTTCCCTCCAGCCAAGGCACTTCCCCAGAGAGGGACACACTCCTGAACCATTGGCAGGCAACGTTCATGTAGCCAGGAGATGGGGGGCGGCGGGGGGAATGGTTTGGGGATGATTCAATAAATTACAATAAATTACATTTATTGTGCACCTTACTTCTATTGTTTTTTTAGCCTTTATTTTATTTTTTTTACCTTTTAAAAAAAATTGTCTATTTTTAATTGGAGGATAATTGCTTTACAGTGCCGTGTTGGTTTCTGCCAGTTGTTGTTCAGTTGCTCAGTTGTGTATGGCTGTTTGCAACCCCATGGACTGCAGCATGCCAGGCTTCCTTCCCTGTCCTTGACCATCTCCCCAGATTTGCTCAGACTCATGTCCATTGAGTCAGTGATGCTATCCAACCATCTCATCTTCTGCCGCCCCCTTCTTCTCCTGCCCTCAATCTTTCTCAGTGTCAGGGTCTTGTTTTTTCTGCTACACAACATGAATATTTCTACTGTTACCAAATCAGTGCCACCTCAGATCATCAGGCGTTAGATCCCAGAGGCTGGGGACCCCTGCACTCCAGGGGCTGAAGAGGTGGGGCAGTGAGGGGCCCAGTAGCGTTTGTGACCAGACCGTTTTGTGACTCTGTTTCAGACTGCGTGTCAGGCCAGTGTCCCTTTGGGGAGGTTCATCTTCAGCCTTCCACGTCGGTGTTGCCCACCCTCAACAGAACCTTCATCTGGGACATCAAAGCGAGCAAGAATGTCAGTCTCGAGCTGCAGTTCTCCCTGTCACGCCTGAGGCAGATTGGGCCGACGGAGAACTGCCCGGATGGAGTCACTCACCGCATCAGCGGCCGCGTCGACGCCAGCACGATGGTCAGGATCGGGACCTTCTGCGGCAACGGCACTGTGTCCCGGATCAAGATGCAAGAGGGCGTGAACCTGGCCTTGGACCTACCATGGTTCCACAGCAGAAACGTCTCTGGCTTCAGCATCGCAAACCGCTCGTCGATAAAACGTGAGCTTGCCCACCCCTGTCTCCCCCAGTAGTGGTTGAGGTTGAAACCTACAAAATCAGCCTCGCTGTCCATCAGAAACAGTCTGATAGGGAGGTTTTGTGATTCCATCTGACCCCTTAAAGCACATCCCACTCTTTTATGAGCACGCGGGCCGCCTGGTGTGAGCCCACCCTTCGCTGTTACACAGACCTGGTGGCGACTCTTTCCTTTGTCCTTGGTATGTGACACTTGAGTTCAAGAAACAGAACGGGACTGGCTGCACAAATCTATCACTCTGTGACTCTGTTTCTCATGTCCTTGTCTTCTGTCTCTTTCATATTTTCTAGAATCATATCGGTGGCTGTGTGCCAAAGCTGGCTCACAGCAGCTCTGAGGGCCAGTTGCTAAGTGTTCTGGAATTTTGTGAGCTGGTAGTAAACAGAGCAATTACTAAAACTATATAAACTTATAACTAGATAAATTAGTTGAGGAGCAAAGGTAATAAGAACTTGAAGCTCATCCCTTCTTAGTTACTGCAGTTTACTCTTCTCTATGGTCTGAGGGTGGGTATGCCGATGGATCTGTATGGTAAAAATCCTATGTTATGGGAGAGGCTGTCCATCACCTCCCCACCTCCATGTTCATCCATCTCCTGTCAGCAGTTTGAAAACAGCAATAGTGGGAGTCTTTACACCAAGGAGGTGGGCAGACATTACAAATTAGGGCTTTATTTTTTTCCCCTGCTGGGCTGGTTATTAAACATTTACTCACACATGCTGATGTATCCTCATTCTTACTGTTGTTCAGTCACTTAGTTGTGTCCGACTCTTTGCGACCCCATGGACTGTAGCACACCAGGCTTCCCTATCCATCACTATCTCCCAGAGTTTGCTCAAACTCATGTCCATCGAGTCGGTGATGCCATCCAACCATTTCATCCTCTGTCATCCCCTTCTCCTCTTGCCCTCAATCTTTCCCAGCATCAGGGTCTTTTTTCAGTGAAAGGTGACCAAAGTATTGGAGCTTCAGCTTCAGCATTAGTCCTCACGGTGAATCTTCAGGGTTGATTTCCTTTAAGATTGACTGGTTTGATCTCCTCTACCTTGAGTATAAACATGTCATATCCAGAACCAATGCTCAGGATCTGAGACCTTGCCCTTCACCTCTTCTCTAACCCCAGTCCCTCCAGCCATGAATGACCAAGGCAGAGTGTAATCACCTCCTATTCTCTCGTTTGGGTTCCACCCCCACAGGCCTGTGCATCATCGAGTCTGTGTTCGAGGGTGAGGGCTCGGCCACTCTGATGTCCGCCAACTACCCGGCCGGCTTCCCCGAGGACGAGCTCATGACGTGGCAGTTCGTCATCCCCGCACCCCTGCGGGCCAGCGTCTCGTTCCTCCAGTTCAACGTCTCCAACTGCGTGAAGAAGGAGGAGAGAGTGGAGTACTACATTCCGGGCTCCACCACCAACCCCGAGGTGTTCAAGCTGGAGGACCAGCAGCCCGGGAACATGGCCGGGAACTTCAACCTCTCTCTGCAGGGCTGTGACCAAGATGCCCAGAATCCAGGCATCCTCCGGCTGCAGTTTCAAGTTTCCGTCCAACATCCACAGAATGATAGCAGTAAGTGAGCCCCACCTTCCTTCCCCTCTCCCTCCTTCGTTCCTTCCTGGAATCTCTTGCTTGGGGTGAGGTTCCTTTCTACTTCTTGTCTGTCAGTCAGTCACACGTGGACTCTGGACCCTGTAAGACTTTCAGGAAGTGCGTTGCTAGTGACACCAGGTCACTGGGTGAACGAGGAGCATGCCTCCATTTCAGCACAATAAGCTGAGACGATCCTGCATTCAGGGTGCTGAGTTGTTTTTAATGAAGACATTGGAAGGTTACGCTCTAGAGCTCATGTCTTGACTGACCCTCCAGTGAATCAGGACGTCACCAGCACTGTGAGCAGTGCTAATAACACTTTTGTTGGCTGAATGCCCCATGCCATGGGCACACTCTGCGTGCCAAGTCCTGCCCTAGGCATACCACTCACGTGGTCCCAACTAATCCTTACTATAGTCTTGTAAGGGAGACGGGGGTTGTCTTCATTTGTTTTTTGAAATCGTTTGTGTGTATTTTTGACTGCGTGGGTCTTCGTTGCTGCAAGCGGGCTGTCCCTCAGTTCCAGTGGCGGGGGGAGCTACCCTCCGTTGTGGTGCCCGGGCTTCTCTCTGTGAGGCTTCTCTTGTTGTGGAGCATGGGCTCCAGGCGCACAGGCTTCTGGCTGTGAGGCTTCTCTTGTTGCGGAGCATGGGCTCCAGGCGCACGGGCTTCTCGCTGTGAGGCTTCTCTTGTTGCAGAGCGTGGGCTCCAGGCGCACGGGCTTCAGTAGTTGCACACGAGTAGTGACGCACAAGCTCTTCCCAGAAGAGGGATCGAACCTGTGTCCCTTGCATTGGCAGACGGATTCTTACCTGCTTTACCTGCAGGGAAGTCCCAAGAGTTATCTTCATTTATTGATGACAAACCAGAAGGTTCGGGCAGGTTATGACAGTAGCCCATCATCACACAGCTTGCCAGGAGCAGAGCAAGCTCGGAACCTGTGGCCTGTGCTTCTGGACCACACAGAATCCCAGGTTCTGTGACAGTGAGGTTGTGTATCATTCCACACACGTTTGCTGAGATGCCGTGAACCTTGAGAACGGTTGTCAGGGCCGAAACTACAGCGTGGTGACGTGCCCAGGGCACAGCATTGGAGGAGGCCCCAGCTCTGATGCGGAGAAGGCAGTGGCACCCCACTCCAGTACTTTTGCCTAGAAAATCCCATGGACGGAGGAGCCTGGTAGGCTGCAGTCCATGGGGTCGCTAGAATCGGACCCGACTGAGCGAGTTCACTTTCACTTTTCACTTTCATTCATTGGAGAAGGAAATGGCAACCCACTCCAGTGTTCTTGCCTGGAGAATCCCGGGTACGGGGGAGCCTGGTGGGCTGCCGTCTCTGGGGTCGCACAGAGTCGGACACGACTGAAGCGACTTAGCAGCAGCAGCAGCAGCTCTGACGAGTGCACTCTCACAGAGCCCCTATCTTTGGATCAGTACAAGGTCGGCCCCTGACAGCAAGCACCTCCTTAATACTTGCTCCCTGGGTTCCCTTGCCTCAAAGGAGGGGAGTTGCATGGATATTGAGAAAAAGGTACAGGATGAGTTCAGAGGGGCTCTTCCTGGGGGTTGTCTATGAGCTGGAGTCTGTGTGTTGTGATGGGTGGCCTTGAACCAGGACCTCTGTGACATGTGCTAAGGATGGATCCTGCCCACAGGCTGCTCCTCATCCTTATCTTTATCAGTATTTGCTTCGGAAAGTAGGCAGAAACAGGCAGAGAATCAGGCAGAGAAAATAAGTGGGAGTGTGGACTGGCCTGGTAAATATCTGCCAAGGGATCACACGGGATCCACTCCCAGATTTGCCCATCTGAGGCTGTCTTGGGAGTGCCCGCTCAGGGCCCACTTGGAGCCCGGCTCCTGGAGAAGCCTTAGTTCCATCATATCTTGGCCCAAGATTCCTTCTAATTCACAAGAACCGTGTACAAGGCATAACGTTATATATACACGTGTGTGTCCATTGATGAGTCCACTGTCATCAGCGTTAGCAGAATGTTGAAAACAGCCATTGGAGGAATCAGAAATGGACTGGGTTTGAGTTGTAGAAGACGGAGGGATTTGTTTACCATCTCGGTCATAGTCAAGTGCTGCTGATGGATTCTGCTTCCTGTAACATCAGCTGGGTTGAAAGCTACATCTGATCAAATGGTTAAGCATGCTATTATCAGCATCAAGAAGGATACAGCTTTAGTTTCGAGGCACATAGTGGTTAACTGCAATTTAGATGTGTTTAGCAGCGTCAAGGCTTTACATCAAGCGGGATTTGCCTTTTTCTAGACCACTGAGTGAACCTGCCCGGCAGAAGTGTCTTTTTTATTTGATTCAATTACTTTTGGTTGTGCTGGGTCCTCATTGCTTTGGGCGGGCTTTTCTCTAGTTGTGGTGAGCGGGGGCTACTCCTCGTTGCGGTGCGTGGGCTTCTCACTGCGGTGGCGTCTGTTTTGGAGCACGGGCTCTAGGGCACGCGGGCTTCAGGAGTTGTGGCTCCTGGGCCCTAGAGCATAAGCTTAGTAGTTGTGGCTCATGGATTTAGCTGCCCTGCGGTATATGGGATCCTCCCAGACCCGGAATCACACCCGTGTCACCTCCGTTGGCAGATGAACTCTTACCCACTGTGCTATCAGGGGTGTCCAGCAGAAGTATCTTTAAAGATAAAATTAGTCGAGGCTGGGTGCCCTGAGAGCTCTGAGTCTCTGGACATCTCCATCTTTGAAACCCAGCATGGACCCTAAATTTCAGGACATTGTGCGAGGCAGCCAGCCCTGTGCACTCACACGTTTGTCAGGTTCTATAAATACGTGTGGACAGCTTGTCCTGCAGGCAGCATAGCCCAGCAGCCAAGGGCACTCCCTCTGGAGTTGGCCTCCGAGAAGTTAAAATCCTGGCTCCCCTACTCACTGTGTGAGCCCAGGCAAGTCACTTCACTCCTGTGTGACTCAGTTCATCTTCCGGTGGCGCTAACAGGCCTGCCCTCGTGGGGGTGCTATGCAAATGCGATGAGGTGGCACTGCCTGGCAGGTCGTGAGCACTGTCTGAATGTTATCCTGCCAGGTGCCGGGTCAGGGAAGGGAGGCAGCGTCGAACAAGACACAGCACTTGTCCTTAGAGGTTAGCTGGCAATCCAGAAGGCAGACGCGATTTGTAGGATGCTGGTGGTCTCTTCCCAGAGGAGTTTCTTCTATTTTCTTTTCATGTCTTGTTGGTTTTATTTTAATAATTGCAGTCTTTGTGCCCTGTTGGTGTGACATGTGGTCACCGTGTGGGTGGCTGTTTCTCCACAGGCTCCTCTGGGACTGTGGTGGATCACTGTAGGGGCCCAGGACCCGGGTACGGTGTGCATCACTGGGACGGGCGGAGGTCTTCAGGGCCGGGTCTCCTGATTCTGCTCCAGTCAATTCTGTCTGTCATTTTCATGCCCTCTCACCATCAGCTGGTGGTAACAAATGCGTTGGTCTTGTTTCTCACTTTCTTGCACGGATGATAAAAGATTCAGAGGAAATTTTGGCTGGCATCTCTACCCACTTGGCTGTCTTCCCCACCTTGGCACTGTCTCTGCACTTGTATTGGCAGAGGGGTCGTCATCTCCATCCTTTCCTGAGTGCTGGTGGTCAGCTATTCCCGGCTTGTGGTTGGCTGTTCGGTGCTAGGAGCTGGTTGTTCCACACTTGTGGCTGTTCTGTACCCACGGTTGGCCAGCTCATATCTGTGTTAAACTCTTATGGATTGCCAGTAACTTCAGCCATGCTGGAGCCTCCCACTGTGTCCGTGCTGGGGTTCCTGATCTCCCTACATATACCTTCTCCTAGGCAATGAAGAGGGCCTCCCAGGTGGCGCAGTGGTAAAGAATCTGCCTCCCAATGCAGGAGACCCAAGAGACACCAGTTTGATCCCTGGGTCAGGAAGATCACTGGGTCAGAAAGATCCCCTGCAGCAGGGCATGGCAACCCACTCCAGTATTCTTGCCTGGAGAATCCCATGGACAGAGGAGCCTGGTGGGCTACAGTCCATGGGATGGCAAAAGTTGGACACAACCGAAGTGACTTAGCACGCTCACATGCTAACTTAGGAGCAGCCAGATGGAAGAGATGCATGGGTGTGTGGGAAGGAGGGCAGAGCTTCCAGGCCGTCTCCCCAAATCTCCACGTGTTCACCCACCTGGAAGCCCCCCAGAAGCAGTTTCAGGGGCATGTAACGGGATTCAGAGCAGGGAGCGTGCCTCAGGCTTGGGGGGCGGGGTACTAAGAGGAGACTTGTGACAGAGCCTGGCCCTTCTCAAGCTGCCCGAGGCCCCAGACAGGACGTGCCCCTCGTGGCCACAGGAGAGAAACACATACGTGCTGTTTATGCTCTTTGCTTTTTTTTTAATTTACTTTTTTTGGCTTCGCCTGGCGGCATGTGGAATCTTAGTTTCCCGACCAGGGATTGAACCTGCACCTCTGCAGTGAAAGCAGGGGGTCTTAACCATCAGACCACCAGGGAAGTCCCTCTGCTCTTTCTTAATTTTGGAGATGAGAAAAAAGCTAGAGGTTTTGGGTGAGAGGGACTTCAAGAGCCTTGACCTTGCTTTGTCCCAGCAGAAGGAAGCAAATGCCCAGACCACCACACCAGGAGCCCCTATGAGAGTGGTTTGCACTCATCACACACCATGTCCCGATCATCCATCTGATCATCCATCTGTCCATGTCTGGGTCCTGCTAAACACGCCATCAGGCATCTTGTCTTATTCCTCTATCTTCCCACTCTCAGCAGTATCCAGCACATTCCAGGCTCTCCGTAAACCCTGTTTCACTACTCTCAGGAGGCCCCCTCTTATCCAAAGTGGTTCAGACTCAGATGCATGCTCCAAAGGCACCACGCCTCGGAAGGGGCAAGGGTGGCACACAGTGGCGGCACCAAGAGTGCGGCTGCGGAGAAATCGGACAAGGGCAAGAGAAGTCAAACATCACAGACAAAGCTGAAATCTCCTTGACAATCTGTATTGTCCCTACTTCCAGGCCCCCCTCCCAGGGTAACCACAATTATGTGTGTGCTTAGTCGTTCAGTCGTGTCCAACTCTTTGTGACCCCATGGACTGTAGCCCGCCAGGCTCCTCTGTCCGTGGAATTCTCCAGGCAGGAATACTGGCATGGGTTGCCATGTCGTCCTCCAGGGCATCCTCCCAACCCAGGGATGGGACCCAGGTCTTCTGCATTGCAGGTGGATTCTTTACCATCTGAGTCATCGGGGAGGCCCATAACCACAATTATGAATTTGTTATATTTCTCGCCAAATTTTTGTCTCTTCATTTAAATATTAAATGCAAATGTATGTAAGTATGTGCATGTAGAAACAGCTATTTCATTTTACATAGAGATTTTACAATCAAATAATGTCACAGTCTAAATATGGTTCTACAGCTTGCTATTTTGCCTCATATGACATCTTCTTAACTGCTGTGTAATATTCCATTCGTGCGTTTTATGGTCTGTTTATTCCAGTATTATTCCGCTAACTATCACTGGTGTACAAATGTGGGCATATATCCCCATGGCACACTGCTGGATTTATAGGGGTGAAGTTTTTATTTTTATACTATGCTTTTTTTTTGACTGCACCGTGTGGTCTTAGTTGCGGTATGTGGGATCTCTGCTGACACGTGCAGAATCTTTAGTTACAGCATGTGGGATCTCGTTGCCTGACCAGGGATTGAACCCGGGCCCCCTGCATTAGGAGCCTGGAGTCTTAACCACTGGGCCACCAGGGAAGCCCCACTATATTTGATTTTAATTTGCTTTTCTCTAATTACAAGCAGTATTACAAGTGATACTAAGAACCCTTCACATTTTGGATGTTTGGACATTTATATTTCCTGTACTGTGAACTCCTTCGGAGAAGGCAATGGCACCCCACTCCAGTACTCTTGCCTGGAAAATCCCATGGATGGAGGAGCCTGGTAGGCTGCAGTCCATGGGGTTTTAAGAGTCGGGCACGACTGAGCGACTTCCCTTTCACTTTTCACTTTCATGCATTGGAGAAGGAAAT
Source organism: Bubalus bubalis (assembly GCF_019923935.1). Classification (NCBI taxonomy): domain Eukaryota; kingdom Metazoa; phylum Chordata; class Mammalia; order Artiodactyla; family Bovidae; genus Bubalus; species Bubalus bubalis. The sequence goes on from NC_059177.1 coordinate 54,008,344, forward strand.
GGCAACCCACTCCAGTGTTCTTGCCTGGAGAATCCCAGGGACGGGGGAGCCTGGTGGGCTGCCGTCTGTGGGGTCACACAGAATCAGACACGACTGAAGCGACTTAGCAGCAGCAGCAGCAGTGAACTCCTTAGTCATTCTGTTACAAATATTTTCTCCCAGTGTGTGCCTTGCCCTTCAGACATTGTTTATGGTACCTAAACCAGATAGACATTTTAATCTTTTTTTTGCTTTTATAATTTGTGTTTCTTCCACATCTAAGAAGATAATCTCTTTGGTTTTATTTTGGTGACTGCCCTGAGGTACCAGTGTAGCATTACTCTTTTACTCATGGGAGACACCATTCTCTTGGCCCAGCCTAGGAAGTAGTTCATCTTTTTGCCACTTATTTGAAATGTAGCATTTATTAGAGACTATATCTGTGATTCCATCCTGTCTATGAACCCTCTCTCCCTGCACTAATACCAATGGTTGTTAATTACTATTCATAGTAGGAGAATATTTAGATAGGTGATACTACATCTCACTTGGTTGACTAAGATTTAATGAATATTTTAAAAGATTAGTCAGTATGAAAACTGTATAGTAAAGTAGATATATCTGTACTAAATAATAAAGTAAAAGCTGAGTATATAATTTTATATACACTGTAATATGCATGTGGATGAACAAGGACTAAAATGAATTTGAAGAAAGGATGTACTTCCATGAGAGGGGTAGAAATGCAGTCCATTCATTTTCTTTTTAAATTTTGTTTCAAGCTATCATAATGTTCTCTTACTAATAAACAAACTTCCCAGCATTCCCCAGCCATGAGAGGTTCTGTGCTCATTTTTGCCTCCACACGAGGTTGGTCCTAACCATTCTTCATGCCTGTTTTGTACTTGTGGTTCCAGATAAAACCTATGTGGTTGACTTGAGTAAAGAGCGAACCATGTCGCTGTCCATCGAGCCACGGCCCAACAAACTGAAACACGAGTTTGTCCCCAGCTGCTTCGTGTGCCTGAACTCTCGGACCTGCGGCACCAACCTCACCCTGACAGCTGGCTCCAAACACACTATCTCCTTCCTCTGTGATGATCTGACACGCCTGTGGATCAACGCCGAGAAAACCATAAGTACGATCCTGCCCTGTCTCAGTGGGGTCTGCTGGGTGGGTTGTAAATAATCTGATCACCAGCAGGGCAGGGTGAGCAAGGGCAACCGGCAAGCACAGAGTGAGGTAGAGACGCAGCTCCTTTTAGGACCAGCAGCCTCAGTGGGGACGTGCTTCCTTCAGAAGCAGGTAGCGTCCCCATGTCCATGCTCACGTCTCCTCTGCCCAGCCTCCAGTCTCCCTCTTTTGAAGTCCTTGTAGCCTTCCCTAACCTCCCCCATCTGCATGCCCCCTGCTTCCACTCTCACTGCCTGCTTTTCTTCTCTTGCATAAGAGCAAGTCTTGAGGTCAAGGACTTTGGCTTCTTCCATTTTTTTTTAACCCCTTTAGTTACTGGCCATGCCAGATGAGTGCTCATCACGTAAGAAATGTTCCATCAGTGGAGAGCAGCAAAACCAAGAGGCACCTCCTCCTGGGCGACCATCATCTCTCACATGGATGCTCTTAGGGTCTCCACCGAGGCATTAGCTGGGTCAAGGAGAGGCAAAGCAGCTAGCCCGAGGCCACCCTGATAGGAAGCAGCAGAGCTGAGACGCCAGCTGAGATCTCCCCAGCTCCACTCTCTGTTCTAATCACTAAGCAGAACTGCTTCCCCACAGGCAGGGATGCTAGGCAGTAGGGCTGGGTACAGGAAAAAAATCTACACTTGGCCCATGTGGCACTTGGCATCTAAGATATAGGTTGTCTTAGAGATGAGAACTGGCAGCGAACAAGAAGAGAAATTTTCAACCCTGTCTCCTCCCCAGAAGGTGGTCTGCCAGTTTAGTAGAGAGTAAGAAAGCGAGAGCAGGGGGTGAGCTGGGAAAGGAGCACCAGGGAGGCAGGAATGAAGGAAGAGGAGAGGCCAAAGGGAAAAGCGAGAAAGCCTCGGGCTAACTTGAGAGCTGGAGAGGATGCGTTTCCGGCCTCCTCCCAGCTGAGTACCACCCGCCCCTCTTTCGCAGGCTGCTTGGACCACCGGTACTGCCACCGGATGCGCTACTCACTCCAGCTGCCACAGTCCGTCTTCCAGCTGCCCGTGCAGCTGCACGACTTCACCTGGAAGCTCCTCGTGCCCAAGGACAGGCTGAGCCTGGCGCTGGTGCCGGCCCAGAAGCTGCAGCAGCACACACACGAGCGAGTCTGCAACACCAGCTTCAGCTACCTGGTGGCCAGCGCTGTGCCGGGCCAGAACCTTTACTTCGGTTCCTTCTGCTCTGGAGGGTCCATCGAGCAGATCCAGGTGAAGGAGAACATCTCGGTGACCCTCCGCACCTTTGCCCCCAACTTCCAACAAGAGAGCGCTAAGCAGGACCTGACCGTGTCCTTTATACCCCACTTCAAAGGTAAGGGTGTCTTTCACTCTTTCCCCATCTCCATGCCCCCTTAGCCTTTCTCATTGGAGAACTCATTTTGCTTTTGTGGTTGACTTAATTGTCGATTTGAAGAAAAAGGGGTACTTGAGTGGGCTATTCCTCTCGCAAGATGAGGAATCCTAATCCTGACTTTACCATTAGGCTAGTGTAGACAATTCCAGGAGTTAGAAATAAGTCTCTGACATCACTCTCTGACAATAGGAGGTGATGGTTGGTAGGCAGCGGAACAAATAATCAGGTCTCGAGCCTCTTTTGGAAGCAGGCAGGGCATGAATGAGAACTAACCATAGTCTCAAGTCCTGGATTCTTGAGATGGTAACGTAAAAATCCTTATGCAGACATGCTTATGATTCTGCTTTGACAATTCAGAATGTGGTTCAGAGGACATAGAGGAAGGAATATGGGGAGAGAGATGAATCTTTGGAGCATTCTCTTGCATGGGGGAGCAGAACCCTCCTGGGGGACGGGTGCATGATCTTCTCAGGCAGTAAATGAGGTTTAAATCCGTCACAATGGATGAACTCTATATGGCTGATTTTGAAATTCACGGTCACTGTTACAAAGTTTTCAATTCTTTTTTAAATTGACCGAGAGTTTAATTCAAGGTTTACTCCATAGTTTTGTTCTCAGAGCCATGAGTGGGAGGGAGATGAATCTTTGGCCGGTGAGATCAAGGTCAGTCCAGGCTGTCTGGTGTCTTCTAGGTTACCAGAGAAACTCCTTCTGGGGAGTCTTTGAAAATAAGACACACCGTCCTCAGGGTGGAGGGTTGGGGTTTTATCTTACCTGAAGGTAAGGAGTGGATTAGAGACCCTTTCAGCTTCGCCATTCTAGAATTCCTCCCAGAACCTGAAGTTTTCTAAATCTCCAAAACAGAAATCAGTGTATACCAGTCCCATCATGGTGCAGAGCATTAGATAAATGTTAGCTCCATTGAGGGCATATTTCTTTCTTTCTATTTTTAACTTTTCTGGCTGTGCCATGTGGCGTGTGGGATTTTAGTTCCCCAACCAGGAATCAAACTTTCGTCCCTTGCATTGGAAGGCGATTCTTGACCACCAGGGAAGTCCTGCGGGCATTTCTGAAATGAACCTGAGATAACCACCAGTTTGGCAAACTGGCCTGTTTTATGTTTGGTTGGTTTTTTCAAAAGGCCTGAGAACCTCCTTGAAGACTATTCTTTTGACCAATGTGGTAGCCACAGACCACAGGTGGCAGTTTACATTTAAATCAATAGTAAATGAAATTAAAAATTCAGTTCCTCAGTCACACCAAGTACTTTTCCAAGTCTGGCAACAGACACCTGTGGCTGTGACCACTCTCCTGGCCAGTGCTGATCCAGAGCTTCTCCGTCATGGCAGGATGCTCTGTGGTCTGCTGCAACATCATCTCCTCCACCTTCCTATTCTCTCCATCTTCTTTAAAAATAATTTATTTATTTTTGGTTGCACTGGGTCTTCGTTGCTGCCTGCGGGCTTTCTCTAGTTGTGGCGCGCAGGGGCTACTCTTTGGTGCGGTGCTCGGGCTTCTCATTGTGGTGGCTTCTCTTGTTGCAGAGCACAGGCTACGGAAGCTCGGGCTTCAGTCCTTGCAGCACGTGGGTTCAGTAGCGTGGAGCTTAGTCGCTCTGAGTCATGTGGAATCTTCCCGGACCAGGGATAGAACCCGTGTCCCTTGCTTTGGCAGGCAGATTCTTATCCACTGTAGCACCAAGGAAGCCCTGTGTTCTCTCCATTGTGATTGAGTGAAACAAAATCTGAGTGGATTCTCTTCCCTTTCCTGCAGAAGAAAGTGTCTTCACAGTGACCCCAGACATGAAAAACAAGGTCTACCTGCGGACCCCTAACTGGGACCGGGGCCTGCCATCCCTCGCCTCGGTGTCCTGGAACATCAGCGTGCCCCGCAACCAGGTGGCTTGCCTGACCTTCCTCAAAGAGCGAACAGGTGTGGTCTGCCAAACCGGGCGTGCATTCATGATCATCCAAGAGCAGCGGGCCCACGCCGAGGAGATCTTCAGCCTGGAGGAGGAGGTGCTGCCCAAGCCAAGCTTCCGCCATCACAGCTTCTGGGTCAACATCTCCAACTGCAGCCCCATGAGCGGGAAGCAGCTAGACCTGCTTTTCTGGGTCTCGCTTTCCCCAAGGACCACGGGTAAGGTCTTTTGCGGGTGGTGGTGGACAGCAAATTGTTGGCTTAAGAGTCGGGAGCAAGCCTGGAAGGCAAGTCAGAAAGCATGGATTTCAGCCCTGGCTGTCCATGTATCAGTTAGCTATTGAATCAGTAATTCTGAGTAACAAACCACTCCAGAATGCAGTGGTTTAAAAACAGCCGTTTGTAATTTCTCACATGTTGGCTGGGCATTTCTGGTCTGAGCTGGGCTTATCGGATTCATTCACTCAAGCCCCTGTGGGCAGCTGCAGGTGGGCTAGAGAACTTTGTCAGTCTTGACCAAACACTCACATTCTTGGGCCCAGACAAGATCAGCAGGGACAACTGGGATTCCTTGGCTCTCCTCCACATGGATTCTTACCCTCTAACCCGGGTCCCTTCTCATGGCAAAGCCAGAGAGATCCAAGAGAGGCTGGGGAAGCATGCTAGGTCGCCTGATGCTTAACATTAGAAACTCATACCCTGTCCCTGTGACAGCATTGTGTGGTCAACCCAGATTCAAGGGGAGGACAGGTAGACTCCCCCTCTTGGTGGGAGGAGCTGCAGAATCACCCAGTAAAGGACATGGTTCGGGGAGGGGGGAGAATTGGGCATTTTTTGTAGTCAATCTACTACTGACCTCTTTCTGACATAGAGAAAGTCTCTTTCGCCCTCTGATCTTCCTCATCTTCCTTCTGTAGAGAATAGATGACTGTAACTACCCTATAAAATTTTCACTGGGCTTTCAGAGTTGGTGACTCAGATGTGAGAACCTGAAAAGTGGGACACAGATGCATGGCACCGGCACTTTTTATTTAGTCCAGTGAAGCATCAGAACCCCTGAAGGCCCTTGGTCGTGAGCCACAGAGCCACGATGAGGATTTTGCTTTTATGCCCAGGGTAGCAGCATCCACTGGAGGGTTTCAGGTAGTCTGTGCTGGGGCCATGTTTGCACTGGATTCCAAGACAGTCACAGAACATCCCAGTGTTGGAACCACGGAGATTTGTTCCCTGACCCCTTCTCTTTTTGATGGTCAGATAGACTGTGTGTCCATCCAGGTGGATAGATTGTGACCACCCAGGCCACACAGGTGGTCAGCAGCAGGAGAATTGACAGGGACTGGAAACCACATGTGAAAAGCTCGCCCACACTCTCAGATTAGCTCCTGGGTTTTTTTCTTCTCTTCCATTCATTTTCTGTCATTTATGTCTAGTCCTGTTTTTCTCTCAGTCTCACCTTTTGTTTTCTTGTTGAGCCAGCCAGAAAGTCTAAATCCCAGTTTGGTGCAGGGCTCTCTCTCTGACTGCTTTTCTTTTTCCTTTGTACAACTGTAGGAGAACAGCACACATGAGACAACCCTCTCCTAACTCCTTCTCCTCTGACTTTTGACTCCCTGCTTTCTTCTACACTCTTCTCTCCTCCAACTCGGGCAGTGGCGATTTGGGGAGCACAGCTGGGATAGGCCAGGAGTAGCCTTTGGAGTAGATCTGGTAGGTCTTCCAGTCACTGTGTAACAAACTACCCCAAGATTTAATGGCTTAGATGGTCACCATTTTTTTATGCCCACACTCCATGGGTCAGGAGGACTTCCCAGGTGGCACTACTGGTAAAGAATCCATCTTCCGATGCAGGAGAAGTAAGAGACACGGGTTCCGTCTCTGGGTCTGGAAGATACCCTAGAGGCGGGCATAGCAGCCCACTCCAGTACTCTTGCCTGGGAAATCCCATGGACAGAGGAGCCTGGCGGGCTACAGTCCATAAGGTCGCAAAGGGTCAGACATGACTGAAGCGACTCAGTATGCACGCATGCAGGCATGGGTCCGGAATTCAGACAGGGTACAGCAAAGGGTCAGACATGACTGAAGCGACTCAGCATGCACGCATGCAGGCATGGGTCCGGAATTCAGACAGGGTACAGCAAAGGGTCAGACATGACTGAAGCGACTCAGCATGCACGCATGCACGCATGGGTCAGGACTTTAGACAGGGTACAGCAGGTGGCTCATCTCTGTTCTAAGATATTGGGAGCCTCTGCCAGATGCCCTGAACAGCTGCGGGGGGTAGGCTGGGATGGTTCACCTTTGTTCACTTTCAAGGCTGGGTGGGACCCTTGGGTTTTGGATTTTTTTTCCCTCCTGGAGTCTCAACATGGCCGCTTGAGCTTCCTCACAGCATGGCGGTCTCAGCATAGTCAGACTTCTTACATGGTAGCTGGATTTTCCTCAGGAAACACAAGACGCTTGCACATTTCTAAAAGGTTAGGCGCATACCAGCTCAGCTCATATTCAAGAGGAGAGGAAGCAGATTTCCCTGAATGTGTGAGGAGCGGCATGGGCATATGGGCAGGGAAGGAATGGATGGTGGCCATCTTTGAAGACTGTCTACTGAAGTTCGTCACCAGGCTAAACTAACCTCACATGTCTCCTCATCTCTCTCCCTTGTGTCTCTGCTCACAGACCTGACTGTCATCATCCTCACGGTGGTGGGAGGTGGCGCCTTACTGCTGTTTGCCCTCGGATTCATCATATGCTTCGTGAAAAAGAAGTAGGTGGAATTTCTCAAACTCTTCTCCTGAGCTGACACCTCCTCATATCACACAATCCAGAGCTGTCATTAATTATTGACTTTTTTTCCTTGCTTTCCATTGACCACCCCCCCAAAGATCAATCTTAAATACTATTGCTAGGGGGGAATTCCCTGGAAGTCCAGCAGTTAGGATTCCGAGCTTTCCCTACCTCGGGCACAGGTTTGATCCCCGGTCAGGGAACTAAGATACCACAAGCTGTCTGACATGGCCAAAAAAAAAAGGAACATAAACAATAGTGCCATATGTGAAGTATGCTTGGGGGTGGGGTTGGCGTAGAAATCCCCTACCTAGCAGGAAAAAAAAAGAAAACACACATGTGGTGACATTGTAGCCTGCAGTTTTTAGGCAGCTGCCTCAGCACAAGCTCCCTGTGAATCATTTACTGTCTGCTCATTAGACTGCGGTCCTCATAGGGGTGATGTTGGCAGAAAAAGCTCATGTAAGCCCTGCCAGACCAGGCCTGTGAACCTGCTCCGCCGTCACCTTGAGGTACACATGCACGCTGCCCAGCTTGTTCTCCTCCAGTTTTTTAAACAAACTGTCTGTTTATGCTTGTTTGTTGGCCTCCAGACGAGCACCAGAAAGCCAGCCCTGTGGGCAAGAGGAAGGCAGAGCCAGTTAACCAACTCAAGGCTCACCTTCCACCCCCTCGGGATGACAGCTTCTTTTTTATGAGAGGACAGGGTTGACCTTTTCAGAGGTTCACCTTAGTCCATGCTGCTACCAGATTTCATCAATTCTGCTCATATTTCTGATTAAAGCCATGGGTGGTGGGGGCAGTGAGGGGTGCATCTATTTTCCTTAGCAAAAAAACTAAAAAAAATTTTTTTTATTAACCGGGGCCATGAGCATACAGTTGAAATTGCTGATCATCAGTGAGACTGTCTAGAAATGTCTCTGCTGATGAGGACGGGCTGGCAGGTCCAGGGGAGACGTCTCCTCGGTGAAATGGGATTGCACATGTCTTGCGTGAGGGGAAAGGACTTCTTTTAATGACATATCATCGTAAGGTTTCTCTCAGGAAACTTTCCCGTCTGGGGTGCATGGTATGTTCAACCCAGATGGGAAAGCGTGTCATTAGTACTGAGCCAGCTTCCTGCCCAGAAGGGAATTGGGCGGGGAGGGGAGGGACCCGCACTTGCCTCCATCCCTACAGTGCCCCAGTCCCTGCCTGAGAATCCCCAGCCCCCCACCACTTGCTGTGGGGGAGGCTACTGGCTGGCAGATTTACATAAGGCTCCTCCATCCCCAAGTTAGGGTTGGAGGGAACGCGGCTTCTGTAAGGGAGAAGAAGGGCAGACAGTGCTGTTGAACTTGTTCCTTAAGCATGTATTTCCTGGGACTTCCCTGGTGGTCCAGTGGCTAAGACTCCACGCTCCCAATGCAGGGGCCCCGGGTTCGATCCCTAGTCAGGGACCTAGATCCTACATGCCACAGTTAAAGATTCCATGTGCTGCAACGAAGACCTGGCACAGCCAAGTAAAAAAATATTTTTTTAAAAAGCATGTATTTCCTGAGGGTCTTCTGGGCCTTAGGAACCAAATGAGGTGTTGGGGATACACAGGAGACAGAAGAGCTTAGAGGGGACAAGAATGGCACTGTGGGAGCACATGGGAGGTGCATCATTACAGGACTTCAGGCTGGAGCCCTGGCAGCCCGTTGTTCTGGCCGGGGAACCCAGCGTTACAAGCTACATGTACTGGATTTATTTTTATCTCAGAAAAGTCCAGGTTCATCATTAGCGAACCGCCAGCCAGCGAACTGTGTTATGTGATCCCTTATGCTGATTGAGCTAATATCCTCCATTTGAATCTCTGATTGGCTAAAAAGTCAGCCTACCCTGCTTTTCACTAGTGGAGATGGACAGCGAGGCTTTGGTTTCGAGGCAGGGAGTGCTAATGCCTGTCCACGTCCAAGTACCAAAGAACATTACAAACCAAGCGTCACTGGTGGCGGGGGGTGGAGTCGGGCACCCTGGGCTGACTTTTGTCTTGTTGGTTGCTCTTTCCTCTGTTGGAGGTTACTGCTGAAGGGACTGGCTCCCTCTGCTCCTTTGGAGTCCAAACTGTCCCCAACTCCAACTAAAAACTAAGATACAACCTTCCATCCTGAGTCTCGTGTGCTGTCATTTAGAATCGAAATGGACGTGGCTTGTACATGTGCAAAAGTGAGCTGAAGCATTAGCTACAGGAAAGAATTCAAAGTCATGAGAGGCTGGCCTGGGCATGCCCATTTCTGCAAGGAAAGGGTATTATCAGACCCTCCACCTTTGGACACTGCCGAGGTCCAGCCCCGGCTGATCCAGGGTATTCGAAGGAGAGACGGCTAGGCGACCTATTCAAATGTTAATTAGAGATAATAAAGAGTAATAGAATGAGGATAGCTCAGTAGGAAAATTCAGTGGAGAAAAGAAGCTGAGTGGCTTGGTTTACGCGGAAAATCAATATAACCCGTGACACCAGGTTAGCTCTGACCACGGAGGCCGCAGGCGCCCTCTCGAATAGCGGAAGGTGCCCCACCTTAGACACCTTCTCGAGTGGGTCTTAGAAGCCCAGGCAAATAAATGGTCGCAGAGGACATCCGCGCTCCAGATGGACACTCAGCTGAAAACTGAGGGGAAGAATGACATGGGGAGACCAAGCATTGGTGAGCAAGGCCCATAGCTTTATTTTCAACAGGGGCTTTTATACCCTAAGTTACACATAGAGGATAATAGGGGATGCAAAGTCAGCAGTCTTTGATGCTTATCAAAAACCAGGGTTTCTTTCCTGCAAATTTATCGTATACAAATGGTTTAGGTGATTTACATCATCTTCTGGCCAGAAGGCCTATTAACATTTTATGACTCTTGACAAGGATTTATCAACAAAGACTTATTTTCTCTAAGAGTAATTATTTTAAGGTTTGGCGCCATCTTCCGAAGATAAAATTGCATTCCTATAGGGCGGATGTGTAATGGGTTTACAAAGGAAATAATTTATTACCTTAAGGGTCTAAAGTTACTAACACCAAGGCCACTACTTATTTTTTCTACATACCAACTATATTAGTTAATACACATTCAAGGATACAATACAGGGGATGTGGAAACTTGGCAGCAAGCATTGGCTCATCAATGAAATCTTTTACTAGTTTTATTCTGACAGTTTCTAACTCTCTGAGAGGCTCTAAGCTATTTGAATATCTTAAGCTTCCCGCCTCTCGAGGCTGGGAGACTGTAAACAATCGTATGCATAGCTGTAGGTGTCTGGGTAAACTTGTCAGGCGAGTTAGAGAGCCATCTGAGGGGTTTGGATTTAAACACTCCTAATTGCCCAGGAACTTTATTAATTGGAGCTGTAAGTTAACTCTTTGACAGAGAGAGCGAGATGGTGGTGGGGGACAGCCCCCAGTAAAGTCAGAGGTGAGAGCACAAAGCAATAAAGTAGGCAGACTCTGGTTTTTGGGGGTAGATGCTCGAGAATATCCGGGGGCACTCCCGAGGCTCGATCCCACCTTTGCGTATGCCGAGCCTCCTTCCTCATGACCTTTGTCACGAGTGGAATGTCTCTCGCCGGCTCCCGGCAGGACACCACGCGAGTAATCAAAGCAAATGGAGGCACAGATGGTGTTGACAGTGCCCACTCCACACCACTCTCTGCTCCTTAAGTTTCTACCTTAAAAACTGGAGACAGAGTTGGTCCCTCCTAAATGTTCTCTGAGGACAGCAGTTTCCATTTCAAATGCTAAAGCGACCTGAGGGACTCGGGGAGACCTGGGTATAATCGACCCTGAAGGATCTATTATACATTCCAGTAGGGACATACAGCTGATGGGCCTCTGAGGTCACATTCTTCCTGACTTCTGTCTCTTTCCCTCCCTCAGTAAGAAAAAGAAGATCACCAAGGGCCCGGCCGTAGGCATCTACAATGGGAACGCCAACACCCAGATGCCGATGCAGCTGAAGAAGTTTCAGAAGGGGCGCAAGGACAACGACTCGCACGTGTATGCCGTCATTGACGACACCATGGTATACGGGCATCTGCTGCAGGATGCCAGCGGGCCCTTCCTCCAGGCAGAGGTGGACACCTACCGGCCCTTCCAGGGGCCCACGGGGGACTTCCCTCCCTCCCCACCCCCCACAAACTCCAGGGCCCCGACCGTCAAGCTGGCCACAGATGAGCCACCCCCTGGCTCCCCTCCTGAGTCTGAGAGCGAGCCGTACACCTTCTCCCACCCCAAAGACGGGAAGGTCAGCAACAGGAGCACAGACACTCCTCTGCTGGACGCCCACGAGCCCACGGAGCCCGGGGAATAACAGGGACCCACCCAAAGACTTGGCATATGGCAGGGCACTGAGACGCCCTTTAGGATTCCCACCCAGATATCCTGAAGACAAGGAATTGTGTGGAAGGACAAAAGGAGGTTTTTCCTGAATGCCACCAACTTCTGATTTCCACGTGGACTCACTCTGCCGCTGAGACATTGAACATGATGATTTGTGATCCGGATGCTGTCATCTCCAGGCACGTCCTTCTAAACTCAGGTTGGGTTGTAACCAGCCCATAATGAGAGGGAAGCGGCTGAATCACCCAGGACAGGGCTGCAGCGAGCCCCACATTTGGGTTTAGACCTCTTCAGGTTAACAGTGTTGATCCCTGGGTCCTTGCTCTCACTGGGGAGCCCCTGGATGAAAATGTCAGTGTGCTTTTTAACTAGTATTATTTATTGGGTGGTCCTGGGTATTTAAGAAGTCAAATGGGTTGCCATGCAGCTCGTCTCACCAGACACAGTGGCAGCTCATGCTCACGGATTAGATGGCTGGGTTCTGACTTCTGCCCACCACTAGATAAACATGTGCCTGTCCTCTGGGAGGTGGGAATAATTTGCAGCCTCTCCAGCCGGAAAACAGTGTGTGTGTGTTTGAGGGCACTGACGCACATCTGCTTTGAGGAGAGACTTGCTGGTTGTCTTGCTCTGCGTGTGGTTCTCTCGCTGCAAAAATCCGTCTTGAGTCGCATTGTTGTCCTTGGATCTAGGAATAAGAGAAATGTCTTGGAATTGCGGTGTGTGGCTCCACCCAGCTGCAGCAGCGCTTTAACATTTAAACAGAAACGTAGAGAGTATTTTCATCCTCTAGAAGCGCTGAAAGAGGATTTCCGTGGTGGCTCAGTGGTGGGGAGTCCGTCTGCCAGTGCACGAGACACGGGTTTGATCCCTGATCTCTGAAGATCCCACATGCCTCAGGTCAGCTGAGCCCATGCACCACCATCGAGCCAGCGCTCTAAAGCCCGGGAGACGCAACTACTGCACACTACAGCAACCAGAGAAGCCCGAGCACCGCAACGAGAGAAAAGCCTGCCCAGCGACAAAGACCCAGCACAGCCAGAAAGATACAAGCAAATAAAAGTATACACTAGAAAAATAACGTTGAAAGGTACAGGAGAGAGTGGCCACTTGTATTAGCTGCTAAAGCTACTGCAACAAATTACCGCACGCATGGTGGCTTGAAACAACACACGTTTCCTGTCTGACTGTTCTGGAGATCAGAAGTGCAAAACGGGTCTCCCTGAGCTAAAATCCACGTGTCAGCAGAGCTGTGCTCCTTCTGGAGGCTCCAGGGGCGAATCCGTCTCCTTGCCTTTTCCAGCTCCTGGCGGTCTCCCACATTCCTTGCCTCCGATCGTGGCATGTGACACTGCTGTTGTTCACTCGCTCAGTGGTGCCCAACTCTGCACAACCCCGTGGACTGCAGCACACCAGGCTCCCCTGGCCTCCACTCTCTCCCACATCTTGGCATCTCTCTTCTACCGACAAGGACCTTTCACTTAAAACCTCACCCAGGTAATCCAGGGTCATCTCCCCGTCACAGGATCTTTCATTACACTGAAGATCCCCTTTGCCCTGGAAGATAACATATCCGTAGGTTCCGGGGATTAGCACATGGACCTTTCTCCTGCCTACCACACTCTACCCACCCCAGGAGAGACTACAGAATGTTCCAGCCTACAGATGTGTTTTGTTAGGCCTGCAGCATCTTTTTAAAGAATTACTCACCAACATTTGAAATGATAAAATGTTTACATAACAAATCTGGATCGGAAGATCTGGCCATGCTGGGACTTGCATGCTCATCAAAAAATAGCTGGCTGGAGTTGAAACAGAGCTGCTCTCTAGAGGGGGCACCTGATTCACCCGTTCACTGCAGGCCACACCTCTCCCTGTTGCCTCCCACAGAGGCTGAGGGTCTGTTGCTGTGGGTGAGGGGGCTGCTTCTCTCATAATGAAATGGAAAGTTCAGGACCCATACCTCAAGTGACATAAAAAGACAAGTCTTGAGGTTGATGTGTGCTTCAGGAAAGTTGTTTTTTCACACCCAGCCCACATCCTTCATTTATACTAATTACCAGCCCAGCTCCTGCAGGCGTTTGCCGTCGTGGCCCCTGCTCTCATCCAGGAGGAAAAGGATTGTGTTACGGCTCGTCAGCACAGTCCCAAGGTCAATATTTCTGTGGCAAAACCTCCTTTAAAAAATAGATGCAGGTTGTCAAATTCAGTGACTTCACCTTGGAAATGCACTGTCTGGACTTGTCCCCTTGCTACTCTGCCTCCAGGAAAAGTTTTGCAATCATCTAAATGCTGTGAGGTCCAAGGTCTCTTGAATTCTTTCCAGAAAGAGGAGTATTATTATTATTATTGTGCCTTTGGTGCTTCCTGTGACACTTTTACTCTGAAAGGCTGGCTCTGCCCAGGGACCCTCATTGTCTTGGCCTGAGATGCTGGCAAAGCCCCTCCAGGAGGGACCAGAGGAGGTCTGTGGCTCCTTTCCTTTCACTGAAATTGTATCACTATCTAAAACCATCGCTGGGGCCCTGCTCCTCCATCCTCTGCCTTCTCCGACCTCTTGGCCTCTTCTGAGGGCCGCTCAGCGCTCTGCACTCCACCCCCAGAGCGTGGTTGCCATCACACACATCATCTTTACCTGCAGGGGCCCCACGGGGCCATGTCCTTTTAGCAAGAGCTCAAAACTCCAGGCCATGTTACCATTTCCTGAGACCTCAAGTCAATCTCCAAAAACATGCCTCCTTGAAGGGGCCAGACCGATGTAGCCCTGGCTCTTCCCTTTAAAGCTCAGGCCCCATTTCTGTAACATATTTCAGGGTCACTGAAAACCAAACACATCTGTTGAAGCCTAGCTGGTGCCAGCAGAGTGCCCTCCATGCCGCGTCTGCCCTCACGCCCATCCTCTGACGAAGACTGGCTCAGGCAGGACTGATTAATGCTGCAGCCATTTTGCAAGATTGGGCGGGGGGTCCTCAAGGAAGAGCCGGGGGAAAAGCAGAAGTCTATGGGACATAACCTTGGTGAAGGCTAGGACAGATTTGTGTGGGTCTGCGATGCTTAACTCAAAATAATTTATTTGTTGTAGATACTTTTTAGGCAGCGTTTTGTTCATTTCCTATACTTTTTTAAATAAACAAATATACAGAAAGAAAAGAGGTATCAGGTTGTTTAAATGCTTTGGCAGCTTGTTCCCTGGGTCAGCTGAAGCCCTCATTGCCCGGTTGTTGACTGAGACAGGTTCAGCAGGAGCTCAACGCATTCCATCTTCTCTATGTGTTTATGTTCCAGCAGGCCAGGCTTTGAGCTGCCAGTGGGTGACTCAGAGGCCAGAGTTTGTTCTGTTCCATTCTTGTTGAGGCAGCCGGAGTCCCCTCTGCGTGACCCTCCTAATACCTGTCCCCTGTTGAGGCCACTTGGCCACTGACTACTCAGTGACTCAGTAGTAAAGAACCCACCTGCAATGCAGGAGCCGCAGGAGACTCGGGTTCCATCCCTGGGTCAGGAAGATCCCCTGGAGGAGGAAATGGCAACCCACTCCAGTATTCTTGCCTGGAAAATCCCATGGACAGAGGAGCCCAGCGGGCTATAGTCCATGGGGTCACAAAGAGTCAGACTCAACTGAGCACGCAAGAAAACATATGCACACTGCTCTAAGCCCAGTGCAGCTCACCAGCCAACAGAACAGAAGCAAAGGGAGAGTGGTGGAAGAGGGAACCTCCAGGTGGGCGCCCACGCACTTGGACAGGAGACCCAAATGCTCGAGGGAGACGGAGTACTGCTGTGTAACAAACCATCCCAGACCTTAATGGCTTAAGAATAATCATGTATGTTGCCACAAACCTAAGTTGAGCAGGACTCAGCGGGGATGGCTTCTCTGTGCTCTGTGTGGCCTCTGTGGGGCAACTGAACTACAATCCACTTTCAAGATGGTGCATCATGCAGTCAACAAGTTAGCGCTACCAGCTAGAAGCTTTGATTACTTATCACAAGGACTGCTCACTCCACAGGGCTTTCTGGACTTCACAACCCAGAGGCTGAATTCCCAGGACGAGTGCCCCCAGAATCAGGCCAGTGTCTCGAGTCCTGGGCCTGGAACCTGGCCCGGTGTCACATCCATTCTAGCCTATGGGTACATCAGTCTCAGAACCTCAGATTTAAGAGGGTGCGTACACAGCATCACAAAAGAACATTAAATTAGTAGAGAAGTGACAAGACAAAGGAGAAGTACTCTGAGCTTCTAGGAGTGGCAAATTGTGGAAAGGTAAGAATATGGGGAAAACAAATGGAAAATACAGTTCTTAGCAAAGTGCGTTGTGTCGATTTCTCTGGTGTTGTCTCCTGGCTAAGAGTGTAGAGTTGTCTCTGGTGATTAAGAATCGTTTTGTCCTTGGTAAAGAGGGGGAGGACACAGAGCTTTTCTTGTGTCTGTTCCTTCTTAATTGCTTTCAATTCAAAATAATGCTCATGCCAGGCTGGCATATTTTGGGGTGGAATACCCTATATCCCTCACTGTCCCATTTGAAACATAAGTTTCATATATTAAAAGTTGAGTTGGCAGCTGTGCAAAGAGACTGGAATGAGAAGTAGCGAAATAAGAGACCTGCAGAGGCAGAGAAAAACCTAAATGGAAGAAGGGGAAAAGAACAAACCTAAGTCTATTACCCATGTCTTAATGAATCAGTCTCACAGACCCAGGAAGGAGTCACTCAGTGAAACAGCTGTGTTTCATTTTAGGAAGCTGTGCTGCAGGCGGGAGCGGGAGCCTGCTTAAGTCCAGCCTTTATATGGTGTCAGCAGTCAGGCACCTGATGAGGGACATTTCTATAGAAAATGAAGGGGAAACAAACTAACCTCATTTTTTGAGCCCAGAGGGTCATTAGTGAGAAGATTTCTAGATGCTGGGCCCAGGGCATTTTTAAATGGTGGACTGAGAATAGCAGTGCCAAGCCAACAAATTTCCTAGTTTGCAATTCCAGTGTCGGATTCCAGCGTCTACATTAGCATCGCTATCACCAGTATTTCTCAGTGCAGCGTGTGGAGGTGTCCAGCTGCACTTTGCAGGGCTTCTCCTCCTGTCGCTCCTTCTCTCTCTCTCTTTTCTTTAAGGTAGTCCCAAGAAGGATCTAGGCAGTCAGGTAGTTCTCAATGGCACCAAGCTGGGAGGGAGAGAGAAAAAATGGAAAGGTTAATTGCTAAAATGCACGTCAGAAGCCAGTTTACCAAGAGGTCAAAAGGCTCAGAGGCAGTGAGCCTGGCTGGAGTTCCACAACCCACCCACAACAATAGGCTAGATTTTGTTGTTATTGTTGAAAAACAGAATTTCTCTCCATAAGTACCCCCATTTCTATCAAAGATAATCTAAGACTATTTTGTTTGCAAAGTAAGTCTAGTCTCATGCAATTTGGCCTAATTATTTACATTAAGTGCAGCAAGAGTGGTACCTTGTCTCCCCAGACCGAAGAGATCTCGGAATTGGCTAAGAGGCTGCCATGAAACGTGACCTGTGTGACTGAGACAGGCTAACTTCTCTGAGCCAAAACTTCCTCAACTGTAAAATGCAAATCCTAATACCTACTTATTAACAAGGTGACTGCCAGGGTGGGGAAGAGATGCTGCATGTGACACTGTCTGGATTTAGTAGTCACTCTTTGTTAAATCTGCATTGAAGAGAGAAAAAAAAATACATAGCCTATAGTCTGCTCAATTTGGCATGGTCTCATCTTCAGCAAGCTGGCTGTCTTTTCCTGTGGGCTGACAGTTCTCTAGCTAATTGTGTCAAATTTGAAGACGCTGTACTCCGCGTCCTCTCCACACTCATTTTAGCTGTCAGCTTCAGCAAGCTGACATATGATCCTCAGCATTCGTGCAGCCCTAGAAAGAGATGTTCCTGGGGGAAGCATCACAGCATGAGCCGTGCAGGCTCCACAGCCAAGGAACCCAGAACTATGGGCTTTCATTTTCTAACACGATTGCAGTGTGATAAGATATTTGGCTGCCTGTGGCAGAGGCAGCACCAGCTGTTTGGGCTTGCCTGACCAGGCACCCAGACCAGAAAAGGACCTCAACAAACACATAAGAGGTGTGCAGCATTGTGGCTTGAAGTTAGCGTAGCAACTGTCCTGTCTTTTTCTCCTTGCTCCACTCCTACCCCATCACAGGACACCTTTCCTCAGTGACAAAGAGGGCAAGAGTTGTTGTTCAGTCGCTAAATCATGTCTGACTCTTTGCCACCCCATGGACTGCAGCACACAAGGCTTCCCTGTCCTTCACCATCTCCTGGAGTTTGCTCAAATTCACGTCCATGGAGTCAGTGATGCTATCTAGCCGTCTCATCCTCTGTCGTCCCCTTCTCCTCCTGCCCTCAATCTTTCCCAGAATCAGGGTCTTTTCCAATGAGTCGGCTCTTCGCATCAAGTGGCCAAAGTATTGGAGTTTCAGCTTTAGCATCAGTCCTTCCAATAAATATTCAAGGTTGATTTCCTTTAGGATTGACTGGTTTGACCTCCTTGCAGTACAAGGGCCTCTCAAGAGTCTTCAGCACCACAGTTCAAAGGCATAAATTCTTTGGCGCTCAGCCTTCTTTGTGGTCCAACTCACATCCGTACACGACTACTGGAAAAATCATAGCTTTGACTAGACGGACCTTTCTTAGCAAAGTGAAATCTCTGCTTTTTAATACACTGCCTGCTTTTGGCAAAAAGTATCCCTCCTTTAAAGCTGGTCAGAAATTCATCACTTCTCTAATGTAGAACCAAATCAATGCCTCTAAATTGCCTCTAAGCATCTGAAAAGTTTCAAAAAGAAGTTTGAAAAAAAATCTTATTAAACAGGAACTGTGGACAGTGTTTGCCTTCATAGAAGGAAATGGTGACTGGGAAATTTCCCCCCATATACCATTCTGTAGCTTTTGAATTGGAACTGTACAAATGTATCTTATTTTACAGTGAAAGAAAATGAAAACAAAAACTTCCTTTTAAAACTTGTCAAAATTCAAGATTCCTGGGATTTCCCTGGCAGTCCAGTGGTTAAGACTGTGCTCCCAATGCAGGGGACATGGGTTTGATCCCTGTTCAGGAAACAGCTCCTGCTTGCAGCAGGGCCAAAAAGAATACACTTAATACATAAAAATACATAAAGAATACATTTAATACATAAAAACAAAAAATAATAATAACAGAGTACCCTTTAGATTCTTTGGTGGTTCAGTCTTGCCATCTTCTTGTGAGTGCAATTTTTCAGAGACTTAAGCCTCCTTCCCCCCCTCCTTCACCCCGCCCCCAGTGGTGGGACCAGTTTAGCCAGATTTCACCCTATCTGGTCAGAAACCCCAGGTTACTCCGAGAGAGACTAAAGGCTGGATGAAGACTGGAAGGCGTGGTAGCTGCTCAAACACCCTGGAAGACTCTTCCATACTACCTCAGGGATCATTCCTCAATGCTGATACTCCCAGGCCAAGAAGTTCTCTGGGAGCCGACACCAGTCCTGGGACAGCAGCTGTTGCACTCGGCTCCCGCATCGGAAAGAGGAGCCCTGGGACCAGCTGCTGACCTGACCTCAGCTCCATCATTGCCCAGGACGTTCAGATCTGACCTATCCAGGAGCCAGACTGGAGGGACTAGAATCTGCTCAGATCTTAAGCCTAGGAAGTACGGTTGGGAGGGTATCGCCTGCCCCTTGGAGTTCAGGGAGAAGAAATCATTTTGTGATGCTTAAACATTTGGAAGGAAAAAACAAAACAAAACAAAACATGTTGAAGAGTGAAAGAGCCATTCTACCGCAGGCTTGGGTTCAGTGTGTACTTTGGACCCTGGGCTGGCTCCCTGGGTCTCAGGATAGCAGGCGGGTCCAAGTCCCTCGTAGGTCCCTTTCTTTCCTGGACACATTAATTGCTTGGCTGCCTGCCACTGGCAAGTGTCACCCGAGCTCTTGGCAGGCTGAACACTAATCCTACCTTCCACCTGGGAGACTGGGAGGGAACCTGCTCTCCAACCTCCTCCCAAGGCTGCAACCCCCACTCACCCCCACTGATGGCTGTAGCTGCTACCCAGGAGGCCCCTGCTGGTCTCCTGAGACCCAGTGAGCCAGCTGAAAGTGAAAAAGTGAAAGCGTTAGTCGCTCAGTCCTGTCCGACTCTCTGGGATCCCATGGACTGTAGCCCTCCAGGCTCCTTTGTCCATGGAATTCTCTAGGCAAGAATAGTGGAGTGGATAACCATTCCCTTCTCTAGGGGATCCTCCCAACCAACGAACCGATCTCATGTCTCCTGTGTCTCCTGCATTGCAGGTGGATTCTTTACCATCTGAGCCACTACAGAAGCCCAGGGAGCCAGCTGAGGGAAGGATAATTGGGAAATGTGAACTTCAGAGGTGATCCTTTCCAATCAGGAGTTAAATTGCCCTCACTTCCTCTTGAAAAGCAACCCGGTAATATTTCTGCAAATAACAATCTTTTTGAGAAACACTGGCAACATAGGTACTTCCAATAATGAAGATGAAAATCCCTTATACCTTTTAAAAAATGTCTAGTGTCAAATCAGTCCAATATATCCAGGATAAAGCTGTTTTTTCAATTATATTTTTCTTAAACAACATGGGTAACAAGCTCCTTTTGCGATAATGAAGCCTTTGTCTTTGGTGTTAAAAAAAAAAAAAAAAATTAATCTATTTTCTCCAGGCCAGGGACATCAATTTTTAAAATGAGAATTCACACTTGCTACAGATGCTGCAAGCTGACTTTTTGCACAAATAGATCAAGATGTTTGTTTGTCTTCAGATCCTTGCCAAGGGTTGAGCGATAATTGAACATGGCAACAAGTCTGCTTTGATCTTCATGAGGAATTTCAGTGTGGGTAGCACTCAATTGCCTGGTATTCATTCTGCTGTGGATCCAATTCAATCCAGTTATTTCAGTGTACTCATGAAATGCCTACTATGTGTAAGACATAAGTGTGGGATTATGTGTAAGACTTAAGTGTGGGCTTCCCTGGTGGCTCAGCTGGTAAAGAATCCACCTGCATTGTGGGAGACCTGGGTTCGATCCCTGGGATGGGAAGATCCCCTGCAGAAGGGAACCCATTCCAGTATTCTGGCCTGGAGAATTCCATGGACTGTATAGTCCATGGGGTCGCAAAGAGGCAGACACACTAAGCGACTTTCCTGTGTAAGACAGTATGCTCAGGCTGAGTGCTGATGGAGAAGAAGTTACCATATAAAGTGCTACAAGGGAGGGTACCGTGGCAACATCTGCTCATTAATTCAAGCACTTCACCAAGTGAGGCGCTGGATGTCTCGGTTCCATAAGCTCCTTTCTTGAGTGGTTAAGACATTTCTAAACCAGAAGAGGAATGAATTGTGAGGCTTGGCTGGAGAGGCAGTCATAAAATATGGTGAGTTCTTTGCCAATTTTTAGTCACTTTTCCCAACTGTAACGTTTTGCTTCTTGCCCTGCTCCTGAGGCAACAGACCACATTGCAAGTATTTAGTAAACAAGCTACATTCATCTATAAACCAAGCAATACATATTGTGCTGATTCCTCAGCTATATGCTTTTTTTCATTTTGGTAATTTTATTTATTTATTACCTTTGGCTGTGCAGAGTCCTTGTTGGCTGCCTGACTTTTCTCTAGTGGCGCCAAGCGGGGGTTCCTCTCCAGTTGCCGTGCGCGGGGGTCTCACTGTGCTGGCTTCTCTCGCTGCGGAGCCGGGCCTTAGACACAGGGGCTTCCTTCAGTAGTCCTGGGACACGGCCTCAGCCACTGGGGCTCCCAGACTCTAGAGGATAGGCTCAATAGATGTGGCTCGTGGGCTTAGTTGCTCTGAAGCATGTGAGACCTGCCCAGACCAGATATCAAACCTGCGTCTCCTGCTTTGGCAGGCGGATTCTTTACCCCTGAGCCCTGAGGGGAGCCCTCTCGGTAATATTCTTACACAAAGAACTTTTCGCTGAGGATACTGAAAAAAGAAAACCATGCTCTCTGTCGTGGCCCTCAGGAATGCTGAGGACTGGAGTGGCTAGAATGTTCTAGATTCTGTGCCTGTAAGACACAGGTCGCCCCAAGATTTAACCTTGATTCCAGATCTTTGCACAGAACTATTGCCACTTTAGGAACAGCAGCCTACTATTCTCTCACCTGAACTGGAGACGAAACACACATTCAGGCCACCAAGGAATAAAAGGGACCAAACAGCCTCAGTTGGGGAGGGTGGAACCCTGGGGCTTCCTGGATCTAACTCAGCAGACCCAGAGTCTGGGGTTGAGAAGGGCAGGGTCGTCTACAATGCTTTAGTCCCATCTCAAGTTCCTGAACTGTCATTTTCCAGGTCCCCTTTCCCGAGTTCTTTGAGGGCCCAGAAAATTAGAAAGAGGGTTTCTGAAGATCATGGCTGTGCTAGGGCTGAGCTTCTGCAGAACAAACACTGTCCTCCTCTCTGAACAGCCATTCTCAGATGCTAAATAGGGGGCGACCTGAGGACAAGGGAAGGGAATTGATGAGCTCTGTCTCCTCGGTTGGTCAAATTCTTCCAGCAAATTCCAGCAAAAGGGCTCCTGTCACAAAGGGACCATTAAATAAAGGACTGTTTGTGCTCAGGGGAGCACCTTCCTCCCACACGTGTTCAAGGACTGCCTTCAAAATGACAGCAAGGACAAAAATCCCCACCCACCCAACGACCCTGGATTACCTCAGTTACCAATCCTTCCAGGTCTTTCTAGCTTGAAAAGCAAAACTCTCATCTTTGGATTGTGAGGCAAGGGTCTGAGGCCAGACTCATCCCCCCAACCCCCTTCCTTCCACTCTGTCTCCCTGCGGGGCGGGGATGAGACCTATCTTGAGACATATTTTTAAACCAACTGCCTGGCTTTCTGCCCTGCCTCCCACTTCTAAGCCATCGTTTTAAATTATGTTTAAAGTGGACCACATGGGGACAATTAAGGCAAAAAATTCCTAGGCCTGAGGGGCCCAGAGGATAAGAAAGACCTTGAGGAGAACTGAGGGAGCCAGAGGTCCAAAGAGATCTTCCCTGGTGGCTCAGGGTTAAGAATCTGCCTGCAATGCAGGAAACATGGGTTCGATCCCTGGGTCGGGAAGATCCTCTGGAGAAGGAAAGGGCAACCCACTCCAGTATTCTTGCCTGGGAAATCCCATAGACAGAGGAGCCTAGAGGGCTACAGTCCATGGGGTTGCAAAAGAGTTCCAGCAGCAGCAGCAGAGGTCCAGAGAAGGGGGAGGTTCTGAGCGAGGTGTGGGGAGAGGAGCGGGAGAGGAAGGGAGAGGCAGGGGGGTGGCTCGAGGGGGAGGTCGGCTCACTTAGCCTCCTGGAGGCAAGTCCAGACTGCCTCCCTCCAGGCCACCTGCCAGTATCCTGAGACCCAGCGAGCCAGCCGAGAATCAGGAACCACACGCCGTGCCGCCTTGTGCATGTGTGCTAAGTCACTTCGGTCGCGTCCGATTCTTTGTGACCCCATGGACTGCAACCCTCCAGGCTCCTCTCTCCATGGGATTCTTCAGGCAATAATACTGGAGTGGGTTGCCATGCCCTCCTCAAGGGGATCTTCCCCACCCAGGGATCGAACCCGTGTCTCTTATGTCTCTTGCATTGGCGGGCAGGTTCTTTACCGCTAGCGCCACCTGGGAAGCCTGCTGCCTGCAAAGAAGCTTCCCATCACATCGAGGTACAGGTGAGGAACCTGGGGCCCTCCCCAGGGCGCAGAAGTCCTGGTTTAAGGCTACCAGCATGTGAGTAAGGACACTGCTGGACCCCTAGTCGAGGACAAGGGCAGATTCCCCATGACGCTGTGCCGAAGGCCTTTCTGGTTAACATTTTCACTGCTGGGGCCGACAGAGGTTGCTCCACCTAGGTTTGAGCCCCTTTCTCCTTTGGAGCTTGCACTACCCCACCTGGGCGCTGATCCTCCCCCAGTTAAAGCACACAGCAAGACGTGTCAGCCGTGTGGTAGGATGGGTGGCCTCAAGACCTTCCGTCTAGCGGCACCATTCAACACAGGCAGCCTCCCGTAGCTCGAGCTGATTTGGCCCGGGGATGATGCAGAGAAAACCTTCCTACCGCCTTTCAATTTCTTCTCTTTGAGCTCACAGTTCCTTTAGTCTGGTTCCTTCTACAAGAATGAGTTTTTCTAACTGGTGTCCTCTACTTCCACCTTCGAGTTAAAAGGTGAGCCGTTAGCTTTGGACTCTTAACTCTCTAGAAGGTGACGATCATTATTGGTCTGTTTTTGCTCCTGAAAGCTCTGTGCATTTCTCTTTTAATTAAAGTACAGTTGATATATGAAATTATGTAAGTTACAGGTGTACAATATAGTGATTTACAATTTTTAAAGATTTAACTCCATTTATAATTATTATAAAACATTGGCTATATTCCTCATGTTGTACAATATGTGTTAGTTGCTCAGTCGTGTCCGACTCTTTGTGACCCCATGGACTGTATGCCGCTAGGCTCCTCTGTCCCTGGAATTCTCCAGGTAGGAACACTGGAGTGGGTTACCTCTCTAGTTGTGGTGTGAGTTTCTCATTGTGGTGGCTTCTCTTGTTGCAGAGCACGGGCTCAGTAGTTGTGGCCACAGACCACAACCATGCATGTAAGTCTTCCAGGAGCAAGGATTGAACCCGTGTCTCCAGCACTGGCAGGCAGTTTCTTTTTTTTTTTTTAGTTTGGAAAATAATTAGTTTACAATATTGTGTTGGTTTCTGCCATACAGCAACACAAATCAGTCATAATTATACATATATCCCCTCCCCTCTCCCCTCCTAGCCCACCGCTCTAGGTCATCACAGAGCACCAGGCTGGGCTCCCTGTGTTATATAACACCTTCCCACTTAGCAGGTAGATTCTTAACCACTGGACCACCAGGGAAGCCCTGCAAATATTTTTTGCATGCCCGCCATTGTGCATGGCTTGCTCTCATCCTTGACTTGTTTCAGACTTAACTTTGCAGTCCTGTGAAGCTTCACTGTATTTCCAATTGTGTATGACTTGTTCGAGGTTACGGAGCAACTTGAGTTAGAATTGGAACCCTACTCAGAGGATTCATGTACATCTTGGCTCTGTGTCCCGAAACCTTTCTTTTTCATCGTCTTGCCTTTCTTCTCTTTTTCTTTCATAGGCTGGATCAGCACCTTGGAGACAGACTCAGGACCTGACCATCTGTGTACCACCTGTGTGTGCCCTGTAGCCAAAGACCACCAAGAACAAAGTTGGATTTACTGATCTTTTGCAGGGAGGGAGGCTGTGTACATGCACAGATAAGGAGTCATGGGGCCTCTCAGCACAAGGGACTTAGAACAGAACATGGACTTGTGTTAAGTGGTATGTGGGAAGTTTCAAGGAAGCAGGGGTTTGCTCTGGATTGAATGGTGTCAGGAAGCAGGATTCTACCACCAGGAACTTTGGTTTTTATACAGAAGGTGAGATGAAGGCTTCAGAGCTAAAGCCATGGTTGTGAAGAGACAGCTGTCACTTGGGTTAGTTGAGTGATTTCTCTCGTGTGGGCAGAGGCTTAGTTTGTGTCTCTGCTCAGACATGACTACAGAATGGTCTTGTTTTGTCAGGCTTGTCTGAAGTTGGTGATGGGTGAGACTAGCTCTGTTTGAGAGGAGAACGTGGCACCTAGCTCGGAGTGCCTGGCTGGTAGGAGCTTGATGCTAGGGACTACTTTCGTCTTTGTCATTACAAAGGCAAAGCTTTGATCCTCCAGTTCCAGTCTTCTTTATATCCTAGTCTTGTATGTTCATGATGGGATAAGGATCCTCACATTTGAAGAGGAGGAGGAGGGATGGATGAGAATGAGGAGGGGGATTTGCTTATGGTGGGGGTGGGGTAAAACAGTGTCTTAGCTTAGAAGATTCATATCTCTGTAACCTAAATGGATCCAGGATTCCATTCCTCTGCCTGAACAGAATGATATTCCAAAACCATGTTAAGCAGACAAGGGAAGGAACTAGGATAACCTTTGTTATTTGTGAATTACTGGAGGAAGTTCCAGGTCGAGGGTGGGGCAGGCATAAGAAGTGGCCATTCTTATTACAGATAACCCTCACTTAGAAAGGTAATCCACTCTCTTTGGAAACACAGGGTGATTGTACATTCCAGTTTTCTGGTATATCCTTGATTTAAGTAATATAACTATTTGATACCCTACATATAGTTTGGCTACATATTCTATTGTTCATTATAATTTTTTTTAGAAGTGCAAGAGATTAACTGAGGGAAACACCTGTGAAAGATCAAGGGCTCAAGGGAGCAGGAGCTGGCAGGGAGAGGCGTCTTCAATACAAGTCTGACCCTGTGTGAAGAACAGCAGGGGGAAAAGGGGACTGGGTAGGAAGAACCCCAGACTGCAGCACACTTCTGAGACAATCAAGGCCAGGACTTTGGGGAGTTCCCAGGCTACACTTTCCACTTAGAGGGGCCACCTCTCCAGCGGGAATGGTTCTGTACTCAGTCACTGCCCAGAGGCAGCCAGGGAAAGACTGGCCCCTGCCCCTCCGCAGACAGCCCAGGCTGTCAGTCAACTCCTGCTTGGCAGCAGGCTCCCTTAGAGCCGTCCAAGCTGCACCCTCCACAGCCATACGTGTCTTCGGTCAGCAATACCTTTATTTTTTTGAGTCACTGAAGCAGATCAAGTCCTCCCAGAAGCAGAGGCCAAGACAGGATTAGACATGCAAAAGATTTGTTAACAGAAATGCCTGCAGAGGATAAAAGGGGGAAGAGAGGACAGGGGGAAAAAACCTATACAAATGTGACTTACACTGTGAATAAATGCGCTTCTATAAGTTCTTTGTTGTTTTAAGCCTCTGTTAAGACATATGCCCTGAATTTTGGCTTGGCAACTACGGTTTCTAAGTCGTGTTAAATGATAATACTGTAATTTAGGAAGGGCAAACAAGGTGATACGTGGCTCAGCAGCAAACAATCTGCCTGCAATGCAAGAGTCGCAGGAGCCACGAGTTCCATCCCTGGGTGGGTCAGATCCCCTGGAGGAGGGCATGGCAACCCACTTCAGTATTCTTCCCTGGAGAATCCCCAGGGACAGAAGAGGCTGGAGGGCTACAGTCCATGGGGGTCTCAAAGAGTCAGACACAGCTGAGCGACTTAGCACGCACTCAGTCAGACACAGCTGAGCGACTTAGCACGCACTCACGCAACAAGGTGATGGAGGTACAGAAATGGACCTTCTGCAAGCTCACTTGGAGAAGGAAATGGCAACCCACTCCAGTACTCTTGCCTGGAAAATCCCATGGGTGGATGAGCCTGGTAGGCTGCAGTCCATGGGGTCGCTAAGAGTCGGACACGACTGAGCGACTTCACTTTCACTTTTCACTTTCATGCATTGGAGAAGGAAATGGCAACCCACTCCAGTGTTCTTGCCTGGAGAATCCCAGGGACGGCGGAGCCTGGTGGGCTGCCGTCTATGGGGTGGCACAGAGTCGGACACGACTGAAGCGACTTAGCAGCAGCAGCAGCAGGAAGCTCACTTAACGTCTGCACGGACCTGGACCACCAGCAGGACACGACCTAAAAGCAGCGTAGGGCGACTGCGCAAGGAGCGGCACATGCTGCTAAAGCGCCTGCGCAAGTCCTAGAATGAGGCTCCGCCCACAGAGGAGCCTGAGGTGGTGAAGACGAGGCGCCACAGCGTCGCCCTGCCCAAGATGGCGGGCGGCACGGTGGGCACCTACAACTGTCAGGACCTTCAGCCAGGTGCAAGTCAAGCCTGAGGTGATTGGCCACCACCTAAACCAGTTCTCCATCACCTATATAAGCCCATGAAGCACGGCTGGTCCAGCATGGAGCCACCCACTGTTCCTGCTTCGACCCCCTCAAGTAGCTTGCTGGCCAGTAAAGGCACGGACTTGGCTTTAGAAAGAAAGAAACTGGAATCTAAAGCATCAAATCAAGATCTGCCTCAGCTACTCTTTTTTTCACACGGCTCCTGTCTGTGAGGACTTCGCGTGTGCCGTTGCCCTCCCTGCTTCTCCACTTCGCTAAAGGATGGTTTTGCCTGGCAGGGGACACTGGGCTGTTAGAGCCGGTTCTTGGGTTATTGGGTGAGTAGACGCTTCTCTCGTCCCAGAAGGAGTTCAGAGAAGGGACAGGGCGGTCAAGAAAGCAAAGTGAGGATTTAACTAAGCGACGGTACACTCTCAAAGGTGAGAAACTGCACCGAGTTTCTTGGGCAAGCAGGACATGTGGGATGTACAAATGAAGGGGTGGAATATGCATTGGGGAGGGAGGGTTTTGGGGAGTCACGTACCCGGATTTTCATCCTAGCTCCACCTTTCCAGGAGAGGAGGGATTTTTGCCCTTATGTAGTCTTGATGGGAAGTGTCAGGACCTCGATGCATGATAGGAACTTCTTATCTGCAAGGTTTTATTGTAATGAGAGCTTAGTAAGCAAACTGTTACATTTGGACTCCAGAAGTTCCTACCATTTCCCACCTTTCTTTAGCTCTCTCCAGGACACTTATCAGCCCAAAAAGTGTGGTTTCCCATGAGTCCGAAGGGTTCTTCTCTGTCTGCCTAAGGACCGTCTTTGTTTAGGAGATAATATGATTTCCTGCTGTTAGCCCGTGTGCCCCTTTTAGTTGGCACCTGGCTATCTCCTTGCTCCAACATTACTCCTTCAAGGAGTCTGGACACTTAAAATCTAAAGGCGAAAGTATCTATGGTCCATCCTCTTTTCTTTAAATTTTTATTTATTTCTTGGTTGCCTTGGGTCTTCGTTGCTCTGTGCAGACTTTCTCTAGTTGTAGTGAATGGGGGCTGAGACTCTGTAGTGGCCGCGCTCCGATTGCAGCCTGGTGCACTGGGTAGTTGATGTGCATGGGCTTAGTTGCCCCAGGACGTGTGGAATCTTCCCGGACCAGGGATCAAACCCTCATCCCTGCGTTGGCAGGCGGATTCTTAACCACTAGGCCACCAGGGAAGTTCTGGTCCATCTTCTGTAGCTGGTTTGAACTGAGCACGAGTGTTGCCCCTGCCTGTGGGTGGAGATCTCCTTCCTGTCTGTGAGAGACGGGGATCTCAGGGTTGTTTGCGGTTTTGGAGGTGGAGAGTGGGGAGTAGACCCAGTGGATGGTGGCACCTCATCTTCAGGTGGGATGAATTAAAATCCCTGATGCATCATCATTTCAAGAGCTGGAATCCAAACCCAGGGTTTCTTCCTGATTGGTACTGCAGTATCAATGAGTAGTTTCAACCTGGTTTAAGGTTTTCCTGGCGGAACTTGCTGATGAACGGGAGGAAACACTAGTTTCCATATTTGACTCTGGCCTTGTTATGTGGCTTGTGTGTCTTAATCTGAAAGACATTTTCCTACTACTACTGCGCAGTTGTTTTCCCAACAATGCAAAACAGGAAAGCTACCCTTAGAGGATACAACCAGCCCCGTCCCTCTGTCTTGGAGCAGCCTCAGAAATGCCGGGTCCCTTGCCAGGAGACTGAACACCTCAAGAACAGGATCCAGGCCTCGTGGCCTAGCTTCTGTCAGAGCAATTGGCATATGGAAGGAGCTCAGTACTTACTAGTTGGCTGTTTGGAGAAATGGTTTGCACAAAGCTCTTTCTACTAACAAAGTGAGACTCTTTGGCTTATTCTCTTGCAAGCTGCATGACCTTGGCTAATCACTTAACCTCCCTGGGCCTCAGTTTTTTCCATCTGAAGATTGCATTGATCTTTGAGCTGTTTCTCCTGCGACTGTGTTCTCATGCTGTACAAAACAGCAGTGCATTCTAGTGGAGGAAATGGTTAGTTTCATAGATTGTGTCATGATTTTTAGCATGAAAGAGAGACTCATAAACCGGGCTTTTCATGAGTCACCCATGAAAAACAGGTGAAGTAGAATCTAATGTTAAGCTTTAAAGTAGCCCGGGAAAATCTGGGTGGAAAATGTGTTTTTACAGAATTCCTTTCCAGCAATCACAAATACACACCAATGCAAATGACCATCAACTCCTTTTCACAAAAGTTTCAGTCACATCATGAAATATCTGAAAACTTTCTTCGAGATTCAGGAAGGACTGAATGTAAATAATAGTACATGGGCCTTGGAACTCAACAGACCTGAAATCCAGCCCCATTCATGATGTTCTCAGAAAAATTATCCTCTCTGTACTCCGTTTTCTTCAACTATAAAATAGGCTTAATAAAACCGCTCTCCTAGGTTAGTATGACTATTGAATGAGGTAATTCATGAGTTGTTGTCAGGACATAGTAAGGGGCTTGTGGGTCAGTGCCCAGCCCACAGTAGGAATGCACACACTGCTCATTTTCTTTGCTTTTATTAATACTTCCACCTTCTCTCAGCAAAGCCAAAATCCAAAGAATGTGCCTGGAGGTTGTGCGAGGACACATGAGTGGTTTAATGTTTTCATTTGAAGCAAGTGTGTTTATGTGTGTGAGAGGGAAGCTCACATTCCAGGGACCGACTCTGACCAGAGTTTGAACCGGTCTTCTTTGCTGTGCAACTAGCAGTTATGCAGAAAAGCCTGTGGTTTAGGGAGGTTGGGAGAGATTGATGGGTGAGTTGGCACCCAGGAAAGGTATTACTGACACCTTGATTAACCTCTTCTCCAAGGCAAAGAACTGGAAACAGCTGAACTTGGAAAGGAGTTTTTACCCAGCATTTTGCGTGACCGGCACTTACAGCAATATTTCAGATTGTCCCTTTGTTGGACATCCTCAAAATTTTTGCACACCAGGGCAGCACATGGTAAAGAAGGAAATGGGCGATGGTGAAAGAGGGCTCTACCATCAATTCTAATAAAGAGTAGTGGAGGAGCTGAAGATCTAGAAACTAATACCTTATTATTGTTTATGCACCTTGGAAATTTTTAATTTTGTAGCCAGGGCCGTAAGGAATAGTAAGGTGAGTGAGGCATTTAACTGGGGTACAAAATTTAAGGAAGTGCCTAAAAAACTCAGTAATCATGATACAAAATATTTGAACACAGTGTTTTAAAAAACAAAAATTAATGCAAACAGCAACAACAGGTCAAAACTTAAAGCAAGATCCCAGGGCAGGTGTACCCTAGCTTGAAGTCCACGAAAACGGAAGAGCTTTTGCAGCTGACGAAAAATGGTCGATTCTCTTGCTTATGCTGCCACCTGCTGCTGAAATCAGGCAGTGCCACAGTGGCAGTTCTCTACCAGGACCCTCTCTCATACGCAAAGGCCTGGTGCCCTCTTGTGGGCATCCACCCAATGCAGGAACTTTGAAAACCTGTGGCCTCCTACATCCTGCTAGATAGCTGAGTAGGGTAAAAAGAGCCCAAGACTCAGCCAGACCGAGAGCTGCATCTCATTTTTGCTTCTCACTTGCTAGATCATCTTGAAAAAAAAAATCACATCGCTGTTCTGAGCTTCAGTTTCTGCACCTATAATGAATGTCTTCCATCATTACCTCTTCCTAAATTGTTGAATTACATGAGATGGTTTCCATGACAATGCCAGGCAGGCTGTGGGGCACAAAGTGCACACACAGAGTTCACTGTAAGCTACCTCCCCCAGCATAGCCCATCCCCTGTGATCAAATCAAAATACCATCAATTTACCTCTGAAGGCAGGACACACTCAAAGACAACCAGGGAGAAAAGGTATGGCAGAAGTCCCCACGGGATGATGCCATGGCTGATCTGGGAAGACCTCCCCTAAGGGGGTTACTAGAGCTGGGCCTACATGGTTGGATGGGCCAGAGGGGCTCACGGGGCCACTTCTCTGATGTTTTATCTCAGGGAAGGTCCAGCACCGTGAGACAAGCATCACGGTGGTGGTGGAAAGGCCAAGGCCCTGGTCATCCTGGCTCTGCTGCTTACTGGCTCTGTGACCAACGGAAGTCACTCAGCTTCCCTGAGCCTCAACTTCCGTTTCTACAAAACAGAGATAATAACATGCCTGTCCCTGGTGGATAAGAGTAAATAAGATGACTTATTTAAAGTTCCTGCGATTCAGTGGGCTCAGTAAGTGGCAGCTGGTATTGGTAGGGTGGAACTTTCTTTGAGGAGCAGGAAAGGGGGACACACCAGTCAGGAAGTGTTGGCCACTCTCATTTTTGACTCCTATTCGGCAAGAAGGGGGATGCAGATATTCCCTGTGGGCAGACCGTACTCTCACCCTAACAGGACTCAGCGTCACCCCAGAAATGAATCCCCAACAGAAAAGGGTGGGATGGGGGTGTCCCTTCTGCCCTGGAGTTGTGGAGGGGATGCTGAAGTGGAGTCTTATGATAAGAAGCCTGGAAATCGGAATAAGGGCTGTAACTTAGATAACAATAGAGTATTAATGTTCATTTCCGGACCTTGAGGAAACCTCCATGCTTCCATGAGAAAATGTCCTTGCTTTCAGGAAACACACTTAAGTATTTAGGGGTAAAGGGGCAATCACGTCTGCAATTTACGATCAAACGGTTCAGGAAAAAATAAAAGGATAAGCAAATAGGCGGAAATATTAGTGTTTGTGGAATCTGGATGAAGGGTATTCGGGAATTCTTGCAAATCTCTCTGTAAGAGGGAAATCAAATGAAATATAAAGTTGTTTAATTTTAAAAAGGCAGCAGTCAAGGGTTCCCGCCTCCCCCCGTTCTCTTCCTCCCTCCCCTTCTCTGTGCACCCAGCTCGCCATCCTTCCCCGCCTCTGCTCGCCTCCTAAGAGCCTTCTCCCAGGTCCCAGAAGGGCTCCTGGACTCTCCCCGCCCATGGGAACTGCCACAGACTGCAGCCACTCTCCAGCACGGTGCACCCACTTTATTTGCGAAAGGAGGCGCCCAGCGTGCGGGGGGGCGGGGGCCTCCACGCGCCCCTCCTCCGGGGCTCAGGATCCTGCGCCCCGGCCCTCCCGGCCCGCTAGACGATGGCGAACTGGCAGACGTAGGGCAGCTTGTCCCGGCAGCGCTTGTCGAACCACTTGCCGTTGGCCGCGCCGGACAGGGTGGCGCAGTTCTCGACCTTGCCGCCGTCGGGCTGCGCGGTGATCTCCGTCTCCCAGTTCTTGTAGGCGATGTTGCCGCCGGTCATGTCCACCCAGGCGCCCTCGGACGCCATGTCGTTGAAGCCCAGCCAGACCTCGGCCTCGCTGCCCACGCTCTGGCGCAGGTACTCGTACAGGGCGTCGTTCTCGGAGCCCGTCTGCGGGGTGCCCAGGGTGCCTCCACGAGAGATGCAGTCCTCACTCGCCTCATGGAAGGTCTTCGCCTGGACAAAGGCCAGGAAGCACTTCATGTGCACCTTGGTACCCTTCAGACAGACTGGGAGGGGAGAAGTGGCCATCACCCCAGGATCCCCAGCCGAGAACCCACTGCCAGGGGCCGGCTCACCCTGCTCCATCCAGCCCTGTCCGCCGCGGACGGGCTCCAGACCCAGGCCCGAGGGCCCTGCTGTAATGGGCACTGAATCCCAGACCCCCGATTCACAGTGGGTGGAGCTCCTGCTGCTGGGCGTGGGCTCAGCCCCCCCAACTGAAGATAGACGGCCCCTCTCAAGGTCACACCCCTCCCCGGGTGCCCCATCCAGCGCCCAGGGGAGGAGGGGGTCATCTCTCCCCCAGGCAGGATAATTCTGCCTTTTAGCAGAATTAAGAGGCCCTTTAGGGGTCTTTTAGCTTGGAGGCTGCACAGGGAGGGGGCAGAAACTGGCCTTGGGTGCCCCTCTGCTCAGTCTGCTTCCCATCGCTCCCTTTCACAGCTGGGACCCCAGACTCTCCCTGATGAATGAACCCCATCTCAGAGTGGGCTTCCCAGGGAGCCCCGCCAGAGCCACCCGCTCTGATCTTCCTCCCGCCCCACTCTCCCTGAGATTGGGGCCAGGGGACATGCTGACCCAGAGTCCAGACCACACTGCAGGTGCCCAGGACTCCAAATCCCTGCCCCAGGGGCCCAGACAGGCTCCCAGCGTCTGCCAGCAGCCTCTTCTGGGTCAGTGCTCCTGAGGGCTGGTTGGAGTGGCAACTGGGAGCTCAGAGCTGAGACTGGCCAGCCCCCGACAGAAGAGATGGCCCAAGCAGTGGGCCAGGAGTTTGCTGTCTCGGGCTCAGAACTCTGAGGAGTCCGAGAGTTCTAAATTTGATTCTGGCCTCAACAGTTATAATGAAGGTGTGTATTTGGTCTAGTTAGGAATATAGACTGTTTTTGTTTAGTAGTTTATGCTTTAGTTGGGTTTATAACATAAATATTTAGACAGTTGGAGGGTATGTCTCCATTTGTCTTCTTGCTTCTGATCCTCAAAATTTTAGGGGTGGGTCTGCACTCCAACACCACCCCCTCCCCTCACTCACCCGCTCACTCTGTTGCTCTCACTTAACGCACATCTCTGTGTCCCCGTGAGCACCGGACATTCCTGGAACTCTCAACTCCAGGCCCAGAGCATCACCGAGGTGTCTTCACTCACAGACACCATCCCAAGCCGGCCAGCCCTGCCATGTGCTCTCGTGCAGTGCCTCCTAGCCGGGTGTCATTGCCCTTCCCAGCCTGGCCCCATACTCTTTCCTTCCTTCTGGGGTCACTGTGAAATGCCACCTAGACTCCCTTTGGGTGAAGGCCTGACCACCCCAGCTGCTGGGAGCACTCAGCCTCCCTTTGGGGATTGCCTCAGTGAAAGATAGCCCCTTGCCCACAGCATGCCCCTCCCAGAGCAGCCCCCACCCAGGGACTGGCCCATGAGCCCCCTTGTCCTGACTCAGGACAGCTCTGAAGGGCCCTCCCGAGGTCAGGGCTCCCTTTGCAGTCTCTGGGGCCTTCACTGAGACACAGGGCACTCTGCCCACTCCTGAGTCCTGTCTCTTCCCTTCTGATCCTGGGTGCTGATCAGGTACTGGTCCTGGGAGGTGCTCCCTCATGAGCCTCCTGCAGGCTCAGCTCCACCTCAGGGCCGCGTCCTGGGAGCCGCGCCCACAGCACTAACGTAGTCCTCAGTGAGCGTCAGTCCTCAGTGCCTTGCCATTGTAACTGGCGTTTTGTCACTCTGGCCCACTTATGATCCTGTGGGGGCATGCTGGCCCTGCCTAGCTCTGCTCCTGCTCTGCCCTCTGCTTGGAATCCCTCTTTATGTTCCTACACCTGCTTTGAGGGTGCCAGGGAATACACTGATTCCATGAATATATTGAGGCCCCCAGAGCAGGGCCCCGCTGGGTCACCTGTGTTTCCTTATGCATGGCAGAGGCTTGCTAGTTGGGGACCTCACGTGCGTTTGTTGATTGGGGGACAGGAAGGGCAGATGGTGGGAGGGAAGGATTTCTCCCCTAACCCCTCATTCTCTCAACACTCTGGCTAGGTCAGCAGAGCTCAGGAATGCTTTGTGAGGGGTTCTTGGTGAGGTGATTTGCAGATTGTCGTAAAGGAAAGGGTGATGAGAGAGAAAAGGCCCCCAAGGAGACTGGGAGCCCATGAACCTTCTGGGAATCAGCAAACATGGAGGGGGTGTTTGGATCTCCGTATGCCGTGGACTTTGCACAGGGAGGTCCCCATGACATTGCCCACCTCAGAAGGCAAGTGGCATCTGGGTTGCATGGTCTTTGCATAAGTGCAGAACTGAGTCATGAGACCTTAGAGCTTGCCCTGCAAATCCAGCCCCAGCCCTTCCACTTTGCAGATGAGGAAACTGAGGCCCCAAACGGCATTGTGCTCATCTTAAACCTTCCCCCACGTGTTAAGTATTACTGATCGTCTTTATTCTGTGTCCTCCAGGGCAAGGTCATGAAGGAGTAGGTGAGTGTGAGGTGTGTGAAAATTGGAGACAATATGAAAGGGACTCAGTGGAGAGAAAGAGAGGGGGTTGTCCAGGCAGGCTGGCCAGGAAGTGCCAGGGCAGGTGGCTGTGAGCTGACTGTGTCCCCAGGCTCCACAGCTGGGTGTGTTGTCCATCCTGGCTTAGCTGGTTCGTGCAGGGTCAGGAAGCCCAAAGCCCACCTTTCCTCACACCGAGCACGCACCAGGCAGGCTGCCTCCATTCCCACCCTAACCTGCACTTGCCAGCCAGGGGCGTATGGGCAAAGCCAGGGCCTCTCTGTCTCAGCTCCCATCGCTAGAATAGGGATAGTAAATCCTGCCTCAGCATAGTGATGATGACTGAGAGTGGCTGCGGCAGCGCAGCAGACACACAGGTGTTGAGGCGCATGCCCTACGGGACCGTGGGCCCAGCTGAGTGCAGGGTCTCCTGGGGGCTCCAGGGCTCACGCTTCCACTGGGCGGTAATGGATTCTTGTGGGCGAGTTCGTTGTCCTTTTGGGACATTCCTGCTTCCACACATCAGGGCATCTTCCTGAGGCCTCCTTGAATCTGGTGCCCTGGACTAGGGGAGCCAGCCAGTTCCCTGGTGCTGGGCCAGAGGCTAGAGGCGCATCCCTGACTGCGGGCCCGAGCCCCTGTGTCCAGCGCACCCCTGCCTGGAGAGACGGCCACGTTCACTCACCCGTCTGCAAGGCCTGCTGCTCCTTCAGCAGGGCCACCTCCTGGGCCAGGCTGTCCAGCTGAGTCTTCAGCTCCTCCAGCATCTTCGGACTCACGGCATCTAGGATGAAGTCAGAAGGAAGTGGGGACAATCCCGTGATGAAGGCAGTAGGGATGGGGGCAGGGCAGGGACTGGAGGGGCAGACCACCGTCAGCCACAAGGGGACAGGGGATGACCCCTCGACCTTGATGTCATGGCAGATTCTGTCTCTCCCTGTTCCTGCCAGCGGTCATCCAAGTGACTGCTCGTGATTTCCCTTCTGCCGGGGGCCCTCCTTCACTTGCTCTTGCTAACATGAGACCTGTGCTGCATTGTGCAGGAGGGGTCAAATGGGATGGCGACGGGCAGGGGTGGGGTGGGGCTGCAGGCAGAGCCTTCAGTGACCACCCCCCCCAACCCCCGCCCTGACCACCCTCCCAGCTCCAGAGGAGAACAGAGCCGGGGCTCTGGAGACCTCCCAGGTGTACTTTCCTGGAGGAACAACACAGACCAGCAGGGCGGGCGCTCCGGCTGCGGAACGGGGAGAGGCAGTCGGGCACTCCGCTCTCGCGCTGCCTGCTGTTCTGCGGACCTCCAGCGCCCTGGGCTTCCGTGGGCACTGCACGGAGACCACATGGAGCCGGGTTGCAAGCGTGACAGCTGGAGCGGGCCAGGGCATTGTCTGGTGTGACCTTCTCGTCCATGTGATGAGGTCTGTGATTTACACGTTCAAATAAATACATACTACATCTTTGGTAAACTTGAGAAATTAGCAACTCTTTTCCACATTCAAAAATTCTGTTATTTGCCTTCGTAACTGTGTATCCTTTACAAAGACCATCCTTGGTGGCAATTTTAGCTAACATTCATGGACATACCACGCATGCTGCGAGTCTTCTTTTTTTTAATGAACATTTTGTAGAAGGTAACACAGCCATATAATTTTTGAAGACCCAAACAGTTCAAAATGTTCAAGTCTCTTTCCCAGTCAATCTGCTCTCAGCTCTCTAGTTTCTCTTCCCAGAGATAATCACTGTTGCTAACTCTTGTGAATCCTTCCAGAAAAGCTCTATGCATATACAAGTAAATATGTATTTTTTTCTTTGAAGTAAATATATATATTTTTATATAAATCCCTTTTTCAAAACAAATGTTAACTAAGTATCCATTCTGTTTTGAATTTGTTGATGTTTACTTTATGAACTGAACCTTGGGGATTATTTCCTGTTGGCACCAGGACCCGTCCATTCTGTGTCGCCGGCCTGTGGGGCTTCATGGCCCTAACGTGCCTTGCATACATCGTCCGTGACCCGTGGGCAGCTGTCCATTTACAGTGGAGGCTCCGGGAGGGGCCTGAGGGCGGCCACGCCCCTTGGCCCCAGCCCAGCCGTTCGGCTGCTGCGTCAGCACTCTCATCTCCTGGGGGCTGACAGCCCACTGCATTGCCATGGCACTTCACTAGTGTTGTCTCAACACAGCCCGCGGTGACCTCACTGCAGGCAGGGCTCCAAGGGCAGGCCTTGCTGGGGCCAGGGCCACCCAAGGACACCCGGGCCCAGAGGCCGCGGAGGGAGAGCAAAGCCGCCTCCACTGTCCTAGTTCAGCCTTGAACAGTTTCATTTCCTGAAGGCTGTGATGCACCATAGAACTACGAACTGTTCGTTTT
Source organism: Bubalus bubalis (assembly GCF_019923935.1). Lineage (NCBI taxonomy): Eukaryota > Metazoa > Chordata > Mammalia > Artiodactyla > Bovidae > Bubalus > Bubalus bubalis. The sequence goes on from NC_059177.1 coordinate 54,046,013, forward strand.
TCCTTCCCCTGTGCATTACGTTATACCCTGTGTTCCAGACGCCTTACATGTTTTCTATTGTTAAATCCTCCCAACCAACCCTTTGAGCCAAGGCCCCCATCTCTGTTTCACAGTTGAGAAGCCTGAGGTTCAGAGACAACAAAGTGGAGCCTTGTCAGCCCTCCCGAGAAGAGTCGGACATCTCCGGGCTGCTGAGCCAAAGGTGTGGTTTCTCTTAAAATCTTGCGGTGGTGGGGGAGGAGTGCATGTCCGTTATGGTGATCTGGAAGGTTCTTTCCGATTCTAAGAGCCTGTGACTCTGACAGTTCTGACAGCTGCCCCTGCGGCTGGAGAACTCACCCAGGTCCCGGTTGGTGGGGCGGGCGGGGGGTGGGGGGGGCCACTTCACTGATGTTCGCTGGGCTCGCGGAGAAGGGAAGGGAAGGAGAGAACGGAGGGTGAGGGCCAGTCCAGGAGAGAGCTACCAGCTCCCCAGCCCACCTCCTTACCTTTCTTGGCATTTGCAGCCTTCTTGGCCTTGGGGGTGGGGGTCTCGGCGGTGACCTGGGTCAGAAGAGAGAAGAGGCAGAGGAGCATGCAGGGCCCCCAGAGCTCCATACTGCTGCCGCTGCCGCTGCTGCCTGCGGTCGCCTGGGTCAGGGAGCACTGGCCGCTGGGGCCCAAGCTACGTGTCTTAAGGCAGCAGCCACAAGGACCTCTGTCCAGGAAACCCTCCCAAAGTTGGCTGCGGGAGTGCCAAAAAAAAAAATCCTGCAAAAAGAGGAAGGCCTGGGAGCTACAAAATCTGGCTGCTGCTCGGGGAACACCCACCCAGCATCCTGGCCCCGCCCTCTGAAACAATGATTGTTTTCTAGGATTTTGAAAAATACATGCTTGTCCTCAGAGCTCACATCTGCTGGGCAGTTACCTCGGGCAGGCGCTGGGTCACGCTTTTCCCTGGCCTCACAGAGGCCTCACACCAGCAATATGAGGCGGGTGCTGGCATTTCCCTATTTTACACTTGAGGAAACTGAGGCTCAGTGAGGTTAAGGGAGCCTAAGCTACCGGACCTGTTGGAGGCAGCGCCAGTATCTGACCCCAGCCCGGGTACAGAACAGTCATGGAACTGTGTCTCCTTAGGGAGAGAGCTGGGGCTCACTGCCAGATGGCCTGCAGTGTTTGCTGCGGTTCTTTTGTAGTTCTGCATCTGTGTTCCTGATGCATGTTTAAAAATACAAAGAAGACCTTTCCTTTCTTGACTCACTCTCTGTTTCTCAATCATCCTTTCCTGAAGCCGAGGTGACCACGGTGGGAAAGGGGCAGCCTGGTGTCCCAGAGTGATGTCAGAGATGGAGCAGGGAGGAAAGAATGTCCCCAGGAAGGGGAGCCGGTGTGGGGTGTCAGGATGCAACAGGGTGGAAGGGGCACCCCCGGGGGAACAGAGGTCCTCCGTGGGGTGTTGGAGTCCAGGCGAGGAGAAGAGATCTGCGTGGGAGAGCGGGTGGGGGCACATGGGAGAGAGTGGTTACACATCAAGTAAGTACATTTATTAAAGACCATGGGAGGAAAAAAAAGACCACGGGAGCCAGGTTTCTCACTGTCGGGAAAAGGAGGTACAAATACATAGAGAAAACATAGAGAATGTTTCCTACAGTGTAGGATTGAAATTGGAGCTCTCGGTGTGCAGTTACGGACTTTGACACATGAAGCCGAATCTCCAACTGTCCACGGAAATGTGCGCATCAGTCCCCCAGCTAGACATCTGGGTGGAGCAGTGGCCCCAGCAAAGGCTTGAGCATGCCTGGCATTCAAGTGCTGGCTTCTCAGTACAGCTTTCCACGAAAAGAAACCGCAGCACCTTGGAGCAACGGCTCATTCCAGGGCCAGGGCAGGAAAAGGAGAAACTAAGCCCAGCACAGGTTATTTTGCCAGAACATAAGAACATGTTTAAAGAAGGGTGAGAACGTGGCAGGACACGGAACCAGCTTGAAGGAGCTTCATAGGCTCCAAATCGGGAACAGTTTGAGCATCAAAACAGTGACGGTAACAGTAAAATAGGAAACCCTGAGCGCATACAGATACAAATAAAGAAGTGAATACACTGGAAGTCTGACGAGCAGTGGGATATTTTCATTGTCTCAGATTATTTTCCCACAAAATGCTTATTAACTCCAAATAGGAAAGAGCCCCCTTGCAACGGAGAAGCCTGGCAGACGTCACTTTAATGAAGTGACCGAGGTCAGCATCGTCAGTAACAGACCCAACAGAGAGCCTGCAGCCCCTGAGCACCGGATGGGCGCGGGGGAGTCTCCTGCTGAGGGCACAGTGCACAAGCCCAACCAAGGGGCTCTCTCCACAGCAACTGCCCAGCAGTCTTCAGGACTGTCCAGGACACGTCTGAGGACACGAAGGAGGTCATAGACACAGAACGGCAAACGCGCTGTGCACTGGACCAGACCCTCCTGCTCTCTGGACGCCCCTGGGACAGGGTGAGGAGCATGTGGCAAGGATGGTCCGTTGTGATGACGGAAGAGAGGGGCCTCGGCCGCAGGGACCACGCACTAGAGCGGGAGGCGGTGATAGGGCATGAGGTCAACGACTCCCTCGGAAATGGCTCAGGGGAAAACGTTCTCTGTGCTGTAGTTGCAGATTTTGTGTGAGCTTTAGATGGTTCCACAAGAAAAAGCAGCCCTGTGTAACTCAGGCTTTTCTTGCAGGGACCCCCACCTTGCTCCGTCTGATCTGGGCAGGGACGTGCCTGCAGCCTGCTGGGCCAGGCCACACCCTGCAGTCGCCCAGCTCCGAAGCCTGGGGCGGGCAGCAGGAGCTCTGTGCACCCGGCCCTTCCTGTCCTGGCTGGCCCTCATATTCTCAGAGTGCAAGGGGGCTTTATATTCTCAGCTGGGCCCTCAGTGGGGTGTTAAGGACGAAAGATTAAGCAACCTACCAGGGAGTCTTGCTTCCTGGAACTCTGGGTGGGTAGCACACGGCAAGAGAAATTATGGTTCTTTTTCTTTTTAAAACTCCATTGCATTCCTGATTTTCTCTCCTCGGCTCTTGGGCAGCAGGGAAACGGGAGGAGTCTGTTTCCGAGTACAAGGTCAGGACAGGCCCGATTGTGGAGGCCGTGCCCTGGGTAGGCTGGGGAGGAGGTCCTAGAGGAGCCACTCAGAAGCCTAGAACCCTCTGCTCTGGGGCTTATCCTGCAGGAGCCACATGGGAGCCAGGCTGCATCCGGCCTGCCTGGGACTGTTCTCAGCCGGCCAGTCCCTCGGTCACTGCACCACGTGCCCCTGCCTTTGTGCAGCCCTGGGGGTGCGAGGCACCCTCTGTGCCAGCAGGGCTGCAGTGGCTTCTCCAGAGGCAAGTGGCCCACCGTCCCTCAATCTCTGAGCTAGAAAGCTGAGTGGAAGAAGCTGCCTGCTTTAACCACCTCTTGATATGTGATGTCCTTTTCCATTGATCTCCATGTGTTTGCTTAAAGCCTTCCTGGAACAAGCAGCTCATAGCTGGTTCCATCATTAGATGCTTGGCTTGTTATAAAGTCCTCCTGTGGTGAGGCAGTTACCTGGTGCACCAGAACAGTCATTTAAGGGGTGAGCAAATGTCAGCAATATACAGCCTTGACATACTCCTTTCCAGATTTGGAACCAGTCACCTTGCTTATTTAACTTATATGCAGAGTACATCATGCAAAATGCCGGGCTGGATGAACCACAGGCTGGAATCAAGATTGCCGGGAGAAATATCAATAACCTCAGATACGCAGATGACACCACCCTTATGGCAGAAAGCGAAGAAGAACTAAAGAGCCTCTTGATGAAGGTGAAAGAGGAGAGTGAAAAAGCTGGCTTAAAACTCAACATTCAGAAAACTAAGATCATGGCATCCAGTCCCATCACTTCATGGCAAATAGATGGGGAAACAATGGAAACAGTGACAGACTTTATTTTTGTGGGCTCCAAAATCATTGCAGATGGTGACTGCAGGCATGAAAGATAAGCTATGACCAATATAGACAGCATATTAAAAAGCTGAGGTGTTACTTTGCTGACAAAGGTCTGTATAGTCAAAGCTGTGGTTTTTACAGTAGTCATGTATGGATATGAGAGTTGGACCATAAAGAAAGGTGAGCGCTGAAAAAATCAATGCTTTTGAACTGTGGTGTTGGAGAAGATTCTTGAGAGTCCCTTGGACTGCAAGGAGATCCAATCAGTCCATCCTAAAGGAAATCAGTCCTGAATATTCATTGGAAGGACTTGATGCTGAAGCTGAAACTCCAATAGTTTGGCCACCTGATGTGAAGAACTAACTCATTGGAAAAGACCCTGATGCTGGGAAAGATTGAAGGCAGGAGGAGAAGGGGATGACAGAGGATGAGATGGTTCGATGGCATCCCTGACTCAATGTGCATGAGTTTGAGTAAACTCTGGGAGTTGGTGATGGACAGGGATGCCTGGTGTGCTGCAGTCCATGGGGTCGCAAAGAGTCAGACTCGACTGAGTGACTGAACTGAAATGTTGGCACCTGGCCTTCCTGTCCCTCTTTGATTGTCTCTTCTCCTTGGTCCTTCCCCTCTTCCTCCCAACTTTCCTTCTAAGATATGGTTCCTGGACTTTTTTTTTTATCTTCTTGAAAGCATCTTTGGATAGAATTCTGCTTGCCACAGTCCTCCCTGTGTTTGTGTTTGTGCGTGTTCTCAAGGAGTCTGCTGTGGACAGGGGCCTGTGTCTTCTGTGTTCAGAATGGACACGCCATTCAGAAAGGCACCCTTTGTAGACACCTAGCAGCCACATTTGCTGCCCGCGTTGAGCTTAGGGCTGTTAACCCCCTGGGTGCTCTTGTCCAGGCCTAGTTTTCCCCGGCCAGGTGAGGACCGTAATTTCAGCCCCCTGCAGTGGACTCACCACCAGCCCTGGTGGGGCCTGGGGAGTTCACCCTCCCAGCATAAAAGACCTTCTCGTGGACCGTCCCCCAGGCCTCTACCAGCCGGAAGGGCACCAAGCAGGGGGCGCTTCAGCCAGGAGATCCATGCGGGGTTACTGTTCACAAGTGAAAGGAAAGGTCTGTGCGCTCACACCCCACCCTCCGGGCCCAGTCTTCTCCCATCAGTTTCCCTGCACAAAGAATCATTTTGGCAGCAAAACCAGAGGCAGAAAAATCTGAAGAGGGCCCCGAAAGGCACATTTCAGTTTTGTTTTCTCCCTCTCGAGCTGCCGGAGATCTGAGTTATAAAACAAGCGCTGGCGCCCCACCCACGTCGTGCACGGATGAAAACATCCCCCACCCCCACCCTCGTCGCGCACAGATGTTTCCTCTTAGCTCCGCTGGCCTTGGTCAACAGAAACGTGCCCCGCCTATGGAGCAGAGAACTTTCCACACTCTGTTCAAAGGTAAGAACATCCAGGCTGCGCATCTCCAAGAATACTGCAAGAGCCAAAGACCAGCATCCTGTTACATGGTCTCATGGCCCTCGTTAGGAAAGGCACTCGGTCCTTTTCGAAGCTTTTGTTGGCCTGGTTCTGTCATTCATGCAGCGAGTACTGCCTCTGCCCCTGTGTGCTAGGCCCTCGGGCACGCACAGCGCGGGAGGCGGTGCACCATCAGCCCAGGTTCTCGGCTCCGTGAGGCCACATTTCTGGTTGTTTTGTCCCTAAAGGTCAGCAGTACCCTAGCGGAAAGAGAACTGGGAGCCTTGGATTCTAAGCGGAGCTCAGACATCCAGCACTTGGGTCTTCTGGGGCAAGTTATTCCAGACCCAGATATCTCTTTCATAAAACAGGGTAATAATCTCTACCCTGCCTACACAATGGGATTTAAAAAAAAAAACTTTTTACTTTATATTGGAGTATCGTCGAACAGTGTTGTGATAGTTTCCGGGTCTCATGTATCCGTTCTCCCCCAAGGTCTCCTCTCATCCAGACTGCCACATAGCATTGAGCAGAATGTCATGTTATACAGCAGGTCCTTTTGGTTATCCACTTTGAATACAGCAGTGTGTACGTGTCCATCCCAAACTCCCTCTCTCTTGCCCCCATTCTTCCCATCCCCCAACCATGAGTTTGTCGTCTAAGTCTATGAGTCTGTTTCTTCCCTAAGTTCATTTGTGTCATTTCTTCATAGACTTCGCATATAAGGGATGTCGTCCAGTACATCTCTGCACAGTGGAACCCTGGGTGTGAGGTGGCCGGGCCGCCTGTAATGGTGTGGGAGGCTGGAGGACGTGGGTGAGACGTGCACAGCCCTCAGGGCTCCTCGGCCTCTGTCCGCCGCCTTCCTCCTCCCACCCTAGGGCTGAGACACTAAATGACCTGACCTGTAAATCTGGGAGGAGTCAGTCTTGCATGTGCAGCCCAGTTCTGCACTTACCTGATGTCTTCAGCTGTTAATAGCTCACGCAGGAATAGAAAATCTGATTAGCTGTGTAGGATACTATAGATGGGCATCTGCCTTTTTGACACCTTTTCCCCAACCCTCCACAAATGGCCTTAAAATTCAACAAATATAAACCCAGTTGTGCATTTAGGGATCCTAAAAATTTCACATTATTACACTAGCCATGCACAACCTCTCTAAGTTTTGCTGCTTTCTCTTTTCCCTCATAGAACCCCTCTCTGTGTACCAGGTCTGATCCTTAGCCTGTGTCCAGAATCTGTGGGTCCCCAGGGAAGAAATGGGCTGGTGGCAGACTGCTCCCATCCAAAGCTGTGCCTCCTCTGGAATTTTTCAGAGAACAAGCTTTTTTTCATTGATTTTCTCTATTGATTTTCTGTTTTCAATTTCATTGACATCTATATTGCTATGTTGATTTTTTATAATTTCTCTCTCTCTGCTGACTTTGGATTTAATTTGCTCTTCTTTTTCTAATTTCCTAAGGTGTGAGCTTAGATGATTGGTTTTAGATCTTTTGTCTTTCCTAATGATTTAAATTTCCTTCTAAGCACTGCTTTTGCTTAGCACTCCTGGTACACAGAGAGGGGTTCTATGAGGGAAAAGAGAAAGCAGCAAAACTTAGAGAGGTTGTGCATGGCTAGTGTAATAATGCGAAATTTTTAGGACCCTAAATGCACATCCATCCCACAAATTTGATAAGTAGTGTTTTTATTTTCATTTAGTTCAAAATATGAGATTTCATTTGAGATTTTTTTCTTTGACCCAAGTATTACTTAAAACTGTGCTGTTTAATCTCCAAGTGTGTGTGTGGTTTCCAGCTATCTTTCTGTGATTGATTTATAGTATAATTCTATCATGGTCTGGGAGCAGGTCATTGTGATTTCTATTCTATTAGACTTGTTAAGGTGCATTTTATGGTTCAGAATGTGGTCTGTCTGCATGAATGTTTCCAAGAGAGCTTGAGACGAATATGTGTCCAGCTGTTGATGGATAAAGCAGTCTATGGGTGCTAAGTCCCTTCAGTAGTGTCCAGCTCTTTGCAACACTATGGACTGTCTTTGCAACCCACCAGGCCCTTCTGTCCATGGGATTCCTTCAAGCAAGAATACTGAAGTGGGTTGCCGTGCCTTCCTTCAGCAGAATCTCCCCCCCCACCCAGGGATCAAACTTCCATCTCTTACGTCTTCTGCATTGGCAGGTGGGTTCTTTACCACTAGCACTACCTGGGAAGCCCAGAAGCAGTCTGTAGATGTCCATTATATCCAGATTGATGCTGTTGGTGAGTCCAAACACATCCTTACCAATTTCCTGCCTGCTCCATCTGTTTATCTCTGACAGAGCGATGTTGAATTCTCCAGTTATGATGGTGGATTCGTGTATTCCTCCTTGCTGTTCTGTCAAAGTTTTTTACCTCATGTATTTTAATGCTGTGTTGTTAGGCATATACATGTTACAGATTTTTATGTCTTCTTGGATTTTTATGTCTTTTTATTTTTATGTCTTTATCATTACGTAATGTTCCTCTTTATTCCTGATAACTTTCCTTGCTCTGAAGTCTCCTCTGTCTGAAATTAATATAGCTACTGTAGCTTTGTTTTGATGAATGTTACCATGGTTTATCTTTCTTCCTCTATTTACTTTTATTCTATATGTGTCTCCTGTTTAAAGTGAGCTTCACGAAGCTTTATTGATTTTTCTGGACTTGCCTGTGGGCCTCCCCACTTTGGGGAGCAGTGGTTGCCTTGGGTCCTCACTTATCTTCCAGCTCTGAGGAGGCCTGCTGCTCTTCCAGCCTGTTCAGTTCTGGCTCCTCCTCCTCATTTACTCCAGGGGCCAGTGAGGCCCAACTTCAGGGGCTGTCCCAGCAGTGAGTTAAGAAAACTTCAGATGTCTGTGCCAGGACATTAGGCCCCACCCAGCCCTGACCCTGGTCCAGCGAGGCCCAACTTCAGGGGCTGTCCCAGCAGTGAGTTAAGAAAACTTCAGATGTCTGTGCCAGGACATTAGGCCCCGCCCAGCCCTGACCCTGGTCCAGTGAGACCCAACTTCACAGGCCGTCCCAGCAGTGAGTTAGGAAAACTTCAGATGTCCGTGCCAGGACATTAGGCCGCTGCCCAGCCCTGACCCTGGCCCAGCACCCTCAGAGCCACTCCCAGCTCTGTTTCCTTGGTACCTGCCAAGCCAGGTCTTGCAACTATTTTGATGAGTCATGTCTTTCTTCCCAGGGCAGTGCCTGTGTTTCCCTGCTCAGGCTGCGCTGTCATCAGTCCCTAGTTATGGGCCTGGAGCCAAGGAGGGAAGGTGTTATCACTTTATGAGAAATCTGCCTCAAGTATGGTGCCTGTGTGGAAACTGGTATAGTGTTTCTCTGGGGAACGCTTCTCTAAGGGTGGGAGTTTCTTCTGCCTGCCCAAAGCATCCAGAGGAATATGAGGGACCAAGATGCTGTCTTACTCGCAGGTCAGAGTCCCTTTCTTTCCTGACCAAAGCCCTGTCTCTGACAGAGGACCCTGCCAAGGGTATCCCTTTAGTTTCCTGCGCTGCTTGGCCATTCTCACACAAGCACTGATACTGGGATGAATTTCTGTTTTTACTCTTTGGTGACATTTCCAGAACTCAATTATTAGGTCAACGGGCATGAAATTTTTAAGACTGTTAATACACACTGCCAGACTATCTTCAAAAAATATTGAATAGCATAGATTTACACTCAACCGGCAGTTATAAGAATGCCGGGAGAAATATCAATAACCTCAGATATGCAGAAGACACCACCCTTATGGCAGAAAGTGCAGAGGAACTAAAAAGCCTCTTGATGAAAGTGAAGGAGGAGAGTGAAAAAGTTGGCTTAAAGCTCCAAGTTCAGAAAACTAAGATCATGGCATCCGGTCCCATCACTTCATGGCAAATAGATGGGGAAACAGTGGAAACAGTGCCAGACTTTATTTTTTTGGGTTCCAAAATCACTGCAGATGGTGATTGCAGCCATGAAATTAAAAGATGCTTACTCCTTGGAAGGAAAGTTATGACCAACCTAGATAGCATATTCAAAAGCAGAGACATTACTTTACCAACAAAGGTCCATCTAGTCAAGGCTATGGTTTTTCCAGTGGTCATGTATGGATGTGAGAGTTGGACTGTGAAGAAAGCTAAGTGTTGAAGAATTGATGCTTTTGAACTGTGGTGTTGGAGAAGACTCTTGAGAGTCCCTTGGACTGCAAGGAGTTCCAACCAGTCCATTCTGAAGATCAGTCCTGGGTGTTCTTTGGAAGGAATGATGCTAAAGCTGAAACTCCAGTACTTCAGCCACCTCATGTGAAGAGTTGACTCATTGTAAAAGACTCTGATGCTGGGAGGGATTGGGGGCAGGAGGAGAAGGGGACGACAGAGGATGAGATGGCTGGATGGCATCACCGACTTGATGGACGTGAGTCTGAGTGAACTCCGGGAGTTGGTGATGGACAGGGAGGCCTGGCGTGCTGCAATTCATGGGGTTGCAAAGCGTCAGACACGACTGAGCAACTGAACTGAACTGGCAGTTATGGGAGACCACTGCCTTTACTGAGCAAAACGCAAACTGCTGTCAATTTTCGAAATTCATGTGCTTTGTAGACTTGAATTTACACGATTTGAGAAACCAAGGAATCAGAGAAACAATAAAAGCAATTAGAATATTCTGTAACACTCCATTCCTTCCATGCCCACCCTCACTGAGCCCCCCGCCCACAGGCTCCCGATTGCCTTCTGGCTGATTTAGTTCTTCTCCCCAACACTGATTTAATGGCCACTAAAGACAGCTCTAGTTCTGGATGAAGTAGTGGATTTCTCTGGGACAATATTTTCCCAAGTCTTTGCCAGTCTCTGCCTTCAGTTCTCTTTCCTTATTCTGAGAGCTGTAGTAATCAGACAATTCCAGGAAAGCCTCTCTGCGAGAGACCCTGCTCACTTTGTATTTTGTTTCATTTGTGATGGACGCTTCTTCCAGGTAGGGTGGCCCTCAAGGAAAGGTATGGATGGGGCGGTAGAGACAGATGCTGACATCTGCTTCTCCCCTTCATCTGCACTGGAAGTGCTCTGCCAGCAGGCCCAGGCGGGTAGCTGTAGCACAGCTGGACTGGGAAAGCCTCACCTGTCTGTCACAACTCTCTGATGTCTTTAATCATTGAAACTGAAGGCTTCTCAACTGTGTTCACGTTCTGGTTGCAGCTGCGCAGCCCCACTGTTAATGCTCCATCACGGGCAGCCAACCAGTGCCAGAGGAAGAGGAACAGGCAGATCGCCACCTCGCTGGCAGCACTGTGGTGGCACCCCTGAGGACTCTCACTGGAAAAAAAGCAAAAGAAAGCCCCGGCTGTTCTCTCCACATGGCAGCAGCTCCAAGTCTAGGCAGCCGCTTCTCTCCACTGGGCACACCTGGCCAGGCTGGAGGGGAGGTGCCCATGCCAGGATCTCTGCAGTCAGTCTGCAAGGGCTTCAGCTCACATTATGTTCTTTCCATCTGGCAATAAAAATTCCTAACTCCTTACCCTGTTTGTTTAATGAAATGCAGCGAGTAAATGCCAGGCTGAAACACTCTCCTTCATGAATCAGCTCCTTCCCCAGGGCTGTCTTGAAGATCCATTGGGGAGTTTCAATTCCCCCGGGAAAAGGAATACAAAGACTGCTTCAACCCATGAATAGACGAATAATTCCAACACGCTATCCTGTGAGTAGAACACAGGCTCATAGAAGGCATGTTCTGATGGCCAGAAGAATGGCCTCCCCTTCTGTCCCCAGAGTATGAAGGCGGGCTGAGTAATCAAATGACAACATCTCTAAAGCAGCCTCCTTAATACTGATAAAACATGGAAATCTTACAAAACACCAGGGAGTGGTTATAAAACATGAAGCAATTTCCAAACAAGAATGATAAGAAAGGCTGGCTACAGACCAGACCCTAGGGGAGCTTGGCTGGGATCTCTTAGAGGGTAAGAAGCAAGACTGGGCTTCCCCAAAACTCGGGAAGGCTCACCGGCCAGGCAGAAGCCCTGGGTTGGTACCCAGGGCAGAATGCCTTTTCCATCTCCTCAACCAGGAGGCCCCCAAATGCACGAGTTGCATTTATATTGTGTGTGAGTCTCATCTTAAAAGCTCTAAAGGGGAGAAAATTGACAATATATATATCATAAGCAGATGGTGATTGCAGCCATGAAATTAAAAGATGCTTACTCCTTGGAAGGAAAGTTATAACCAACCTAGATAGCATATTCAAAAGCAGAGACATTACTTTGCCAACAAAGGTCCGTCTAGTCAAGGCTATGGTTTTTCCAGTGGTCATGTATGGATGAGCGAGTTGGACTGTGAAGAAGGCTGAGCGCCGAAGAATTGATGCTTTTGAACTGTGGTGTTGGAGAAGACTCTTGAGAGTCCCTTGGACTGCAAGGAGATCCAACCAGTCCATTCTGAAGGAGATCAGTCCTGGGTGTTCTTTGAAAGGAATGATTCTAAAGCTGAAACTCCAGTACTTTGGCCATCTCATGCAAAGAGTTGACTCATTAGAAAAGACTCTAATGCTGGGAGGGATTGGGGGCAGGAGGAGAAGGGGACGACAGAGGATGAGATGGCTGGATGGCATCACCGACTTGATGGACGTGAGTCTGAGTGAACTCCAGGAGTTGGTGATGGACAGGGAGGCCTGGCGTGCTACGATTCATGGGGTTGCAAAGAGTTGGACACGACTGAGCGACTGAACTGAACTGAACTCCTTAGAAGGAAAGTTATGACCAACCTAGACAGCATATTAAAAAACAGAGACATTACTTTGCCAACAAAGGTCTGTCTAGTCAAGGCTATGGTTTTTCCAGTGGTCATGTATGGATGTGAGAGTTGGACTATAAAGAAAGCTGAGCACCAAAGAATTGATGCTTTTAAACTGTGGTGTTGGAGAAGATTCTTGAGAGTCCCTTGGACTGCAAAGAGATCCAACCAGTCCATCCTAAAGGAGATCAGTCCTGAATATTCATTGGAAGGACTGATGTTGAAGTTGAAACTCCAATACTTTGGCCACCTGATGCGAAGAGCTGACTCATTCAAAAAGACCCTGATGCTGGGAAAGATTGAGGGCAGGAGGAGAAGGGCACGACAGAGGATGAGATGGTTGGATGGCATCACTGACTCAATGGACATGGGTTTGGGTTAACTCTGGGAGTTGGTGATGGACAGGGAGGCCTGGCGTGCTGTGGTTCGTGGGGTCGCAAAGAGTCGGATACGACTGAGCGACTGAACTGATACTGATATCATAAGCATGTCCTTTGAACTATTTTTCTGCTAGGTCTTATTTTTGTGTGTGTGTGTTTGTTGTTCTGATCTCCTGCAGCAGGAGACAAGTCTCCCTGGGGAGGCCCGGGACCAGAGTCCTCCACTGGAGCAGGTCTCTGGACTTAGTTGTCATTCCCTAGATAAAGGTCATTTGTGGCGGAGCCACAAATGGCATCCTGGCGTACAGCTGAAGAAGTCAAGCCATACCACACAGGAGACCAGAAAATAGACTTTAATTTTACATGTACAAATGTTGCCTTAAATTCACAGCAGTTAAGAAAACAATGTATACAAACTTCAGCTTCCAGGGAAAAGGAGAAGACAAAGGTTCGGCAGTTGGAGGCTGCTGTGCACATCAGCCCAGGAATCCGACTTTCTGTCTCTTGGGCCCCAGGCTCTCCTCCTTGTGTAGAATACTCTGCAGGGAGGCATGCAGCACCTTGCCCACGCGCTTGCCAGTCTGCAGGATGGAGAAGGGCAGACAGAAGAGGGCATATGCCCGCCCATGAGGCACATGTACTCTGACCAAGAGAAGCATCCCTGCCAATCAGCCATTCCAAAGCTGCACACATTCCATCGGCCTTACAGGACTTTCATTCAATATAAAAACCCCAGGGAGTTCCCTGGTGGTCCAGGGGCTGAGAGTCTGCACTCCCAACGCAGGGGGCTCAAGTTTGATCCCTGGACAGGGAACTATAGATCCCACATGCCACCACTGAAGATCCTGCATGCTGCAACTAAGACCAGGTGCTGCCAAAAAAAAAAATAAATAAAAAAACCAACCCTCCAAACCCCAACACCACAGCAGTTAACATTCTGGGACAGCCTCTATTCTGAGAAAGGGGAAAAAGAAAAAGGAAAAGGCAACCCCCAAGCAGCAAGCAGAAAGGAACAGAAGCTGCCTTGGTCCTTAGCTGCTGCCACTAGAAGCAGCAGAACAGTCACCAGTCAGAACCTGGGTACAGGCACTGCGTTGCAGAGGAGGCATGGGGAGACCACGGGGAAGCCAGAATCTGTCTGATGAAGGAACAGATGGTGCTGGGAACCCTTTTTAACAAGCAGTGTCTAATTTGCCTGCCACCAAAGGAGACCTGCTCAGATAGGACCAACGTCAATACCTGAATAGAGTCTTTGATGTTACTGCCATGCAGAGATGCTAAAAGCATAAATTGCTGGGATCAAGACATGTCAAGAGGTCAGACAACCCCACAGATTTCCTAATTAGCCCCCTACACAGGGGACAGAAGGGGGCCTTGACAAAAAAAATCCCAACTATATAAAAATCTTTCTTTAGGCAACTGTTTTTGGGTCACATGAATCATTTCAAGAATATGATGAACCGACTACAAGTTTCCTCTTCAAGCCTTCCACGTTCTCATACCAGCTTTAGTTCACTTGTGCTACTGGTTCCATTCCCGTCAATGTCAGGGAGAAAGACACCCAGGCCCGGTCCCACCCCAGTCCTCCCAGTCATCGGTGGTCTCTCCCCAGGGCTGTGTGCCTTTTCCCCTGACCCCGGACTATAACAAGGGATGAGACCCCAAGTGTCACAAAAACTCATATGAAGAGCAGAGCTTAGTCTAAAGACTGGGAAGGGATCAAGTCTATGAAATCCGAAGTCAGGATTAAGGTCCAAAGTGACTTTGGAAAGATTTTTATCGCAACATTAAAAAAAGGAAAAAATGTCCAAGTAGGGGACACTGACCAGGGAAACTGATTATTCATATGAATGAAGGCAGGGAGAGAACAGGAAATGAGACAAACAGGCCACCAGGACGTGCGAGATCTGGACCTGGCCTTGCAGGAGAGGTTACAGCAGCCAGGGGCGGCAGACACAACCAGCTGAGTGTAAGCTTTTATCAGGAGTGAAGGGGACGGGAGTGCCGACCAGTCAGTTCAGGAGCAGCTGGACAGCGCCCAAATGCTGCTGCCAGGCCTGGGAAACCGAGGGGAGCAACCTGCCCAGAGGCTGTTGGGGGCTTTCCCCCATCCCTCTTCATCTCCATTTACACGCTTCCAGGCCCACGCAGAACGGGGAGACCACCATCCTGTACCCCCAGCTCCACCTCTGCCCACTCTCCTCAACAGGCAGGAAGCAGTCGGCCAGGATTTCAGTTCCCTCATCCAATCACTGAAGCCTGGGATTTGGGAGTTACAAGTGAGTTACATTATCGTTCCAACGTTCTTATTCAGAAACGTGGCACTGGGGTCAGAGAAGGAGAGGATAAGGAACTCTTATGGGCAGCTCGCTACCTCCTGGTCCCAAGCCCCCACCCACCACGACCTCAGCTAGCTCAGCAACATCTGCCTTATACCAGCTGCTCTCCAGTCCCCAAAAGTGGGGTGAAGAGGGGAAAATGGGGAGAATTTCCATGTGACCAAGGGGGCAGGAGGCAGCAAGCGCTCCCAGCCAGGTCCCAGCACCCACTTCAGAACCAAACTCACCTCCAGCATCTCGAAGATGCTCTCTGGGTCCAGGCTGCCCTTTCCCACCTTCCTCATGCATGTCACGACTCCCTTGCTGGTCACAGACACCAGCAAACTGGCCAAGGAGCAGGCCTCCTCCTGAAGAGTAGCGTCCACCACGTGCCGATAGCCAATCTGCAAGACAAGGGCAGCAGTGCACACGCGTGGGCAACACATACCCCGGACCCCCACTTCTGAGGGCCTCGCAGGGGGAATACCCATACCACCCATTCAGGTCTTATGTTAGACTGTGTTCATAAGAAAAATATTTGAAGTACTGTTTAAAGGCTGTGTTAACAGTGTAACAGAAGCATGAAATGGAAACACAGGGTGAGGGGGAGGGTGGTCAGAATTAAAATCCAGAGACCTTCCAAGTCAGGGGCTATCCAGGGGTCTCCAGCAGAGGTCCCCTGGACGTTTCACTGATGACAGAGATGAATGCAGAGGGCCCATGCTGATGGACGCACTCAAGAATGAGTCAAGGGCAGGTGGCTCTGGTCATCCCAACACTTCACCACAGCCCAGGCTCGTGTAGCGATCCTGGTGGAATTAAACCTGGCCTGTCAGTCTGATCTGCATCCAGTGAATCCCGAGTGGAATCCTGACCGTCTCAATCAGAACAAGCCTCTTTGCACAGTCCTGGGCGGTGCCAGTCACGCATAAGCATCAGCCAGCTGCTCCGCTCCACAGGCCATGGTGCTCCACGCTTGATGTATTAGACACCCAGGCCCTGCTCCAGCCCTCATTTAACAGATGTGCTCAATGGGGCCCACAGAGGGGGCAGTGTCTGCCTTTCAACCACCTTTTTACTATTCAAGCAGCCCAGACACCAGAGTTGAAAGAATTAAAGGAACTATGCATTCAAGGTATTTTGGTGAAATGACTGGTAGACAGAAGGAGCTCTGCAAACTCTGGCTACTGCTACTATGAACCCACTCATGTGCTCCTGAGACCAGAGCCATATCGTCCCATTAAAAAGAGGAAGCTGTTTATGGTAGTGGTCTCTAATATAACGAAATTAGTGGGTTTAGGTTAAAGGTACTTCTGTATGGGCTGTAAACCATAACTTCTCAACCTGCTAGGTGACCTTAACAGGCCAGGGTTGGAGGAGATTGACAAGGAAGAAAAAACCAGGAGATAAAAGCTCTTACTTTGCACAGGGTGACGATGCAGGGGACATTCTCCACGCTTAGCTGGATGCAGTCGTAGGGGTCATCAGACAGTTCAATGTCCTTCGACCCTTCTTCGTCTTCCAGAACACGAACTCTTGGTATCCTAGAAGCAGAATTAAAATTCCCATTTACTGAAAGGAAGCATGGTAACTTCTTTTCATTGAGTTGGAATCCCTGTGCCTCAGAAGATGAAGTCATGCTGTGCCTGAGTTCCCCCTCAGCCCTGCCAAAAGGGTACAAGTGACACGGATAGAGTGAGGAAAGGAGGTCTTTTAAAAGTGATGCTGGGCAGAGGCAAGTGGGCTAGAGGGGGAGGGTATCAAAAGGCACAAACTAAATACTGTGAATGAAATAAGCTACACGGATACATTGTACAGCACAGAGAATATAGTCAATATTTTACAGTAACTAAAAATGGAGTATAATGTATAAAAATACTGAATCACTATATTATACACCTGAAACTAATAACATTACACATGAATTATACCTCAACAACAACAAAAAATTTAAAAATGAAATTTAAAACAATACTTGGTCAACCAGATATCCAAAAATGAGCCCTGATCCCTACCTTCTCACCAAACACAAAAATCCATACTAAATGGACCACAGATGTAAAAGGTAAAACAATAAAGCTTTTAACTAAGAACACCTTCATGACCTTAGAGTTGACAAAGATTATTAAATAGGACACAGAGTACTCGTTGTAAAGGGAAAAAAAATAACATTCAGTTATAACTGAATATACACACACACATAAATATCTTGGAGATACTGCAGGTCTGGTTTCAGACATCACAATAAAGCAAGTCACATGAACTTGTCCATTTCCCAGTGCATATACAGTCATGTTTATACTATGCTAAGTCACTTCAGTCGCGTCCAACTCTGCGCGACCCCACAGACAGCAGCCCACTAGGCTCCGCCGTCCTTGGGATTCTCCAGGCAAGAACACTGGAGTGGGTTGCCATTTCCTTCTCCAATGCATGAAAGTGAAAGTGAAGTTGCTCAGTCATGTCCAACTCTTAGCGACCCCATGGACTGCAGCCAACCAGGCTCCTCCGTCCGTGGGATTCTCCAGGCAAGAGTACTGGAGTGGCGTGCCATGGCCTTCTCTGATGTTTATACTATAGTGTAGTCTATAAGCTTGGTATAAGCATTATACCAAGAAAAAGAAAAAAAAAAAGTGCACATAACTTAATTTTAAAAGACTCTTTTAAAAATAAAATTTATTTTTAATTGGAGGATAACTGCTTTACAGTATTGTGTTGGTTTCTGCCATGTATCAACATGAATCAGCCATAGGTATGTGTACGTCCCCTCCCTCGTGAACCTCCCTCCCATCTCCCACCCCATCCCACCCGCCCGGGTTGTCACAGAGCACCAGATTTGAGCTCGCTGTGAAAAACACTGTTATTATAAAATGCTAAACATCATGTGAACCTTCTTGCAATAGTAACATCAAAAATTACTGATCACAGGTCACTGTGACAAACATATACATAAGGAAAAGTCTGAATACTGCAAGAGACATGAAGTGAGAAAATGCCGTTGGGAATATGGCCCTGATAGACCTTCACTTTGCAGAAAACGCCTTATCTGCTAAGCACAATCAAGTGACGTGCAGTGAAATGAGGTGCGCCTCTGTGCGTGTGTACGATATAATATAGATTCAGGTGATGAACTTCTGTTTGTCAAAAGGCATTATTTGGAAACTAAAAGATAATCCAGAATGGAGAAAACAAATTATTTCTCTGTGTGAGTGTGTGTGTATAAACTGACACATTCATTACATAAAGACTTTCTACCGAACAGAAAAGACAGACGACCCAACAGAGAAATGGGCGAGACGTCAACAGGAACCTCAAAAAAGAGGCTATTCACATAGCCAATAGACACACAGAAAGTTGCTCAACTTAAAATACTCATCAGGAAAGTGCAAAATAAAACTACAATGTGATACCAAGACACACCTACCAGAATGGCTAATATTAAAAAGACCAATTAAAAAAAAAAAAAAGGGCTAGCAAAGACGCAGAGCAGCTCAGACTCTATACAAACCTAGGAGTATCATTTGGTAAAAGCAATTTGGAAACCCGTTTCACAGTATCGCTAACACTATTTGCAGGAGCTCAAAACTGGTAAGTACTCAGATGCTCGTCAGCAGAAGAATGGATACATCAAGTGTGGCATGTTCACTGGCACTGGAACAGCATACAGCAAGAAAGAGGACCATGACCACAAGCCACAACACAGATGTCTCAAAACATAACGGTCGGTGACCGAGGCAAGTATCAGCGAGAAAACACTGCGGGATTCCGTGTGTACCAAGCACAAACCAACCTATTGTTTTAGGACTGTGGTTATCCTCGGGGGGTGTAGTGACTGCATGGGGGTACAGGGTGGAAGGGCTTCCGGGGGGCTGGCATTGTTCTTGTTTCTTGAGCTGGGTGCCAGAAACATAGTGACGCCATAAAGCTGCTTCATTCCAATGTGGGGTGGAGCCAGGAAGGAAGAGGTGGTCCATCCAGCTACTGTTACGGAAGCAGCGCCAGTGCTTTTCCCTGTGCCTCTGACAAAAGCCCCCTCTGATTCAGTCCTGCTGCCTGTCCCTACACACGCCAACGTCCAGAGCAGAGGGGTTTCAGCCAGAGAACGTCCCATTCGGGTCCTGCCCCAAGGAGTCATGCTATGGTCTGCCCTGCGTGAAGTCTCCGTGCCAGGGGCCCCCAGGGTGGAAGTACTAAGTAATATCAGGTGAACAGTTTGAATTCTGATATGGTAAAAAATAAGCACACATACACACACACACACGTACCCCTTCCCATCACACACACACTAAGCACACATATACACTCACACATACCCCTTCCCATCTCACACACACACACACACCCTTCCCATCACACACAAACCACGCATACACACTCACACATACCCCTTTCCATCTCTCACACACACATACACACAACCCTTTCCATCACACAGATACACACACACACCCCTTCCCATCACACACAAAGCACGCATACACAGTCACACATACCCCTTCCCATCTCTCACACACATACACACACACCCCTTCCCATCACACACAAAGCACGCATACACACTCACACATACCCCCTCCCATCTCTCTCTCACACACATACCTCTTCCCACCACACACATACACACACACACCCCTTCCCAATCCTCTGGCCATAATGTGGTTCATCAGAAGGGCTAGAGGATACTCTCGACAGAATGGCCGCCACCCTTCTAGAAGGCCCTGACTATACAAAGTCCTCTCCACACACCAGGGAAACCGAGTGCCTTGCAGAGTCCCCACCCCTTGCTGCCTGCATGGCTGTTGTGCTCTGGGAATGGGACTTGACAGCTATGCCCATGACAGGTGTCCTCCCCTACCTGAGCAGCTGGGTTTACCATTCTGATGTACAGTTTGCCCAACACTTCCCCTACAGCCCAACAGCCTCATCTGGTTCTCCTCTCCCTTTCTGCCTTGGTGCCCATGGTAACCAGCTGGCAAGACAGGGAGTGATTTCTGAGGCTTGAGGTACAACAGATGGCAACTTCCTTTCTTCTCCAACAGAGCCCAAGGCCAGGCTGCTGCGGATAGCATCTGGGATGCGAGGCCTCACAGTGGCCACAAGGGCCAGGCCTGCCCTCGGCTAGTGTTAGCCAGGAGTCTAAAGGCCCAGCGAGGGGAAGGGGACTCTACAGCTTTCGTTCTCAACAGAGCTTCCATCCTGCAACGTCTGACCTACATTTATTCAACTTTGTTTTTGTTTGTTGTATTTTAAACTGTGCAAGTGGTTTAAATTCCACCACAGGAAAACTCTAAAATAACTTTTTTAATCACCCATAATGTGAGCACTTGAAAATAACCATAATGTCCATTTAGGGGTATTTATGTTTGTTGTTGTTGTTTTTCAGTTGCTAAGTCGTATCTGACTCTTTGGGACCCTGAGGATTGTAGCTCACCAGGCTCCTCTATCCGTGGGATTTCTCGGGCAAGAATACTGGAGTGTGTTGCCATTTCCTTCTCCAGGAGCTCTTCCCAACCCAGGGATGGAACCCACGTGCCCCGAGTTGGTGGGAGGGTTCTTGACCACTGAGCCACCAGGGAAGCCCAGAGAGCAGAGTACAAAGCAGGCAAAACCCTGGCCTCTGTGGAGCTTTACCTAGTAACAGTATTTGGACAGTTGGCTGGGTCACTGGTTTCGACTCATTCTGCTGTTCTGTGGTTTTTGAACATTTTTCTACATGGTACATGTTTACTTATGAAAATAATAATCCAAAACATAAATACAGAAATATATCTAGTTTTAACTTAGGAAATCTGTTTTCTGAAGCTTAAAATTAAATACCACCATTGTTGATGGGGAAACCCCTTGTTATCCTCTCCGACGAGCTTCAGTCGTAATGCCCTCCGCGGTCCACAAGTGCCCTCTCGGGATCTCCGCAGGCCACGGCGCTGTCTCCAGCAAGGCTTACCTTGTGTTGAAGAGCGCAGCCTTCACAGCTATGGAGATGGCATCGAACAGATTCCCACCACATTCCAGCAGCTAAGGGAGACAGGGAGTGGGGGGGCAGAAGCAGTGAGCATCATTTCTCACCTTAAGTATTACCCCAATGAAAGCATGCTGGTTCCTAAAAAATACGGACCAAGTGTTTATACAGACCAGAAAGCCAGGCTGCTGGGCCGGCTCACCGCCCCGCACAGGCTCTTCACGCTAACTGCAGGTGCCGCCTGCTGCCCCAGCTGTGGGACCGCCGCTCAGAGGCCCCAGGCTGTGTGGAGCAGCTAGCTCCTCAGGCAGTCGGGCCTACGCTGAGGGAAGAACTGCTCATCGGCGTTTTGCCCCAGGTAACTCTCAGAAGCACTCGGCAAGCATTCCTCTCATCTCTGCTCGCATGTACCCAGCCTCCAGACAAGTACCGAACGGCGGCCACTGATGCTGCCGCCGCCACCAGGGTCACGCTGCCGACCGCAGTCACCTCTGCACATAACGGCCGATGTAAATCTGATGCTTAAACACCTCTCACTCCATGGTCTCTGTGAAGCGTAGCAACAACTAAGGTCTTTCACACGTTTTCACCCGTGAGCAAAAGTGTTGACTGTACTCGAGTGTTCCTGTCCAGGGAGGGCTGGAGCCCATTATTAAGTGGAGGGCAACACACCCTTCTTTATTCTCAAGAAGCCTTGGCCTGAGGTTATGGAATAAAGCCAATGGGAAGAGAGGAGAGGAAGTCACATGGAGAAAGAAAAGCCGTGTATTTCCGTGTGTGTTTATTTAGTCTGTCTCCTCTTCGTCTGAACTACTGACTCCTGAGGCTGGACGCTGTCAGCTCTGTTTATTCCTTTCTCTTCAGAGTCCAGCAGAAGGGCTGCTGGGAAGGAGGAGCCTGGCGATTATTTATGGAAGACAGGCAGGCTCAAAGCCTGGGCCTTCCAAACTCTGAGAATCAAGAGTCACACCTGGCACGTCTCGTGCACTGCGTCCACGCCCAGTACAGACTCTAATTCCCACCTTTGAGCTTTCTGGGCAAGCCTCCGGTAGACTCCAAGCATCTCTCCTACTGCCTCGTATAATTACTGGTTATCAGAATATGATCTCCCAGCCTGTATTACCAGCTGGCTTGATAACTGCAGCATGTTTGTCGAGCAGCCGGACTAGCTCCCCTGCACCCTGGTTCACGTACAGACTGCTGAATGGCTAGATGTTGGCGCTGGACAGTCTGCTTCAATTCCTGTCTTTGCTGGGTGATTGCTGACTTCTCCAGCTGGACCTCACTACTCCAGGCTTCACAAAGGGTGAAAACCCCTCTGTCTCCCAGAGGTGTTCAACACATGAGTCTTTGTAAAGCCCTCCAAACTGTGTCTGGCATGCAGGAGGCATCAGCTAAGTGCTTTAAAATAAATCCTAATTTACTCTTTCATCTTCCCTTTGTTTTCCTCACAGACTGTCCAGTGTGTCCACAGCTTCTCCGTCTTCATTGTTGACAACCCCTTTGGAGAAGAAATTCCGATGCAAAAGGCGTGCGGGTGACCAGGACACAGTGCACCCTGAGCTGCTTCTGTTCCCCGTGTACCCCTGCTCCTGGGAGAAGCCTACTGGTTCTAAGGTGAGACAGTGTCTCTTTGATGGTCACCAGTCTTGCAAGAGGCTGCACTGAGAGGACAGGCTTCCTGCCCGAATCAAAAGTGCACGAGGCCCCCTCGCTGGACCAGCCTAACAAGCCACAAGCGTGTGGGATGGCACCTCCCTGGGCAGCTGTGAAGCCTGCCTCTTGGCAGTGACTTCAGGCTGCCAGTTCCCACCCTCCTCAAAACCGGCACCTGTAAAACTACCTGCTTAGTAGGAATCAAACTCCAAATACAGCCTGGTTATTGGAGATGAGAAAAAGCAAATGAACTTGTAACCCCAAAGCATCAGCATTCAGAACAGACCTAAACCTGCTGGACAGTTAAGCACTGCTCTTTTGGCTAGCTCTGCCCCGTCTATGATCAAACTAATTTAAAAGTTTCCAGAAAGCCCTGCCCTGTTTCATGCAGGGCCGACAATTAGACAGCCAGGCTGTTCCCAGTAACGAAGCTGTCAGCCCACAAGATCAGCGTTATCTTCATACTCGTGAAAGGACTTGTTTGGTCTCTGGCTTCGCCCTCTGCCCTCAATATGGAGTGGAAGATGTCACTCATCTCAAGGTTCACAAGATTAAAGGGAAAGAGACCTAATAAGAGCCTGTACGTGAGCAAGAAACTGGCAAAATAAAGTATAGCTGTAAGAGAAATTACTGCCACGTGCCCAAAACCGGGCAGACAAGTAACTGGGAGGGAAGCACCAGGAAGGAAATGGAGGACTAGACCAGAAAGACTCCTGCAGGCACAGACTCTGGAGAAGGCAAGGAGGCAGGGCCCTGGGTCCTCATGGGAAAACAAGGGGGTGAGAGTAGGTGGGCTACAGTGTTTTCAAGGGAGGATGAGGTGAGGTCACGAGCTGGCTCTGGCATTAAACAGCCCTGGCTTTGGAGCCCAGGATCACTGTTCACAAGCTGAGATCCCCTGGCAGAGTTCCTTGACTTCTCTGTGCCTCAGTGCCCTCACTTATAAATGGGGAAGGCTAGTGCCCACTGGCAGAACATCTGTAAGGGCTACACAAAAATGCAGGTGAATGCTCATCTTCCTTGTCGCAACTCTGCCGATCAACTCTGTCTGGCACCATCTAGAGAACATCTCTTGTTTCCTTCTTCCCCAACAACCTCTGTGGATAATTTTGGGTGCTACCATGGTACAGCTGTTGGCAGATTTACTGTCAGGTGGCATCATCCGTGCCCTACTGCACGTATGTTGTATGTAAGTTAGAAACCATTATGGGAGACCAAAGTTTCCCCAAGTAGTCTCACCCTGGAAACTG
This sequence comes from Bubalus bubalis, assembly GCF_019923935.1. Classification (NCBI taxonomy): domain Eukaryota; kingdom Metazoa; phylum Chordata; class Mammalia; order Artiodactyla; family Bovidae; genus Bubalus; species Bubalus bubalis. The sequence goes on from NC_059177.1 coordinate 54,069,741, forward strand.
AAAGTATCCAACTGAAGACGGAAAAGGCACAGGGAGGAAAGCAGGCCCACAGGTTTCCCACAGACGTGGGGCGTGGCCAGTGCAGTGACGTGAGACCTACCAGCACGTCCACGTAGAGAACCCAGCAGTGCTCCCGGGGGCTAATGCACAGGGACTTGAGGTCGATGCTGCTCTTGTTAAATATCCGGTACAGGGTGTTAGCGATCTCCATCCCAAGGTCATCGCCTCCGCGACCTTCAAATTCAGGGGTAGCACTGGCGGAACTACACAGAAGGGCGACAGGAAAGGGGTGAGTCTTGTCGAATGCATGGAGCAGAGGGGCAGGCTTTGTTCCAGGTTCCCTGGGGGACGCTGGAAGAACCAGCGCTGGGAGGAAAGCCACTGTGGGAAGGCTGCATCTGTCACTCTTCCAGTGTCCAGACACAGGCCGTGAACCAGGCCAGGACGGTGCCCTGGCTGTGTTGCTGTGTGTGGTGGGAGTGCCCACTGACTTCTCACAGAAGCCATCTTTATCCAGAGAGAAACAAGAACACTGGTGAAATGAACCACTTCCAGCAATAATGAACTCTCATATCTTGAACGTCTACTAGACTCTTCTCTGGCAGGCCAAGGAAGTAGGAGGCCGAGAGAATGAGTCTGGTCTACAGAGGGGTGACAGTATACACACCAACCCTAGATGATGACACTCTCAAGACAAAACCTCAGTGCAGGCACAGGAGCTTTCCTGGGGTTATCTGGGGTATGCATACACACACACATACCTGATTCACGTTGACGTGTGGCAGAAACTAACACAGTACTGTAAGCAATTATCCTCCATTCAAACTGTTTTTTAAAAGAGACATGTGTGATAGTACGTCAGAGTTCTGTCATAAACTTCAGATTATCACGGTACTGAAAAGCAGGAAACTAAGAACTGTTTGCTGACTGAAATCTCTCTTCACTTTGGTTATCGCTTTTACTTTGTTATTTTTCAAGAGAAATGCCTTTTCCTTTGTAGCTTCCTGAATTTTATACCGAACTACCTCAACAAAGAAGGAGCAAGCATCAGCATGGGCGCCCCTGCCCCTGCCCCAAGCACTACTCAGTGTTTTAACAGGAAATTTCTGAGGGTTTTGCCTTAACAAAAATAAACCCTTCGTACATTTGTGGGATATGTAAACACTCCAGTAATTATTTTATTGTAATGAACTTAAGGCCCAGAAAGATAAGAAATCAGTTGTTTCAGTGGGTCTCTACAAAACCACATGTGGAAGCTCTCTGGTCCCTGTCCATCCGCTCGTCCTCCCTGAAGGTTCCAGGCCCTGGACTAGGCACTAGCGACCTAGAGACAGTGGGACAGGTGCAGGCCCAAGTCAGCAGTTCCAGGGATGTAGCAGGGAGTCACATGGAAACAGGCACACAGAAAACGGTCGGGGAGGGTCGCAGGGGGTGTCAGTCAGCATTGCGGGTTGGAGGGAGTCTCGAACCTGAAGATGAGACAAGCTGGTCTGACCATAGACGAGCAGGGGGATTCCAGCCCAAGCAAAACCTCTGTGAAGGCCGAAGGTTGTGCCCACCCCATCTGCGTATGCTGAAGCAAACCTCATCTCACAGGTTTCAGTGTCCCTTCTGTCTGGTCCATTCTAATACAGACGTAAGATGAATCCTAAAACAATCAGAGTGTAGCGTTGCCTAATAACATTGCTTCTCTCATCATACAGTCTTCCCTGACCACTACAAGCCAGGAGAACCACCCCATTTAAAAATCCCCGAGAGAAACTTCATCACTGCCGTAGCAACCTCACTGTTCCTTCCCGGCCTTGGCCAGACTCAGGCACCGAGCCATGAAAAGGAGTTTATTGATGGTAAAATAATCAAGTCACTAGAGACCAAGTTCGTTATTTTGCAGAGCCAGCAAAAGACAACCTGTTTCTAATGTAAACCCTAAGCCATCAATATTAAGTCCTATCTTTTAAGTGTTTAAAAGCGCATCTGTACAGAGCTCTGGGTGGACAAATCCAGCTGAGGTCCTTATGCTTAAAATGTTTATCCTTCCCTCATTACAGTAGGCTGAGTCCTCCTGGGTGTGATTAATGATGGAATGGATTCATTAACTCTTCTACAGCCCAAAGGGACAGTTTAACAACTTCCCAAGCCAGTTGGCTAAATTAATCTACCAACAAAACCACACCCACTGTTTTTTTTGACACTGGGCTGGTTTAAAGTGGAAAATTTTCCCATTTTAAATGATTTCTGCCCCCTACCCTTAAAAAAAAAAACAAACACAAAAACAGGTTAACCCTTTCTGCATAGCTGGCAGCCAGAGAAAGGAGGATTTAGAAACCCATGAGACCATGGAAAGCTCCCGGGATCTGCCCGAATGTGTCATTCAACACACTTGGCTTGTAGCCTAGCATCAGTCAGGTGAGTGCTCTTGGGTAATGAATGGGTGCTCTGGTCTTAGGACTTACTACTAGACCACAAATGTTGGAGTCAATGAATGCAGACCAAGGGAGTCCTAAATAAAAACGCTTCTCTATTAAGTACCAAGTTTAGAAAGAGAGCGAGAAAGAATGCAGGCTGGTAACCCTAGCCCCTGTTCACAGGCATCACTGTGTATTCTTCAGACGAGGAACATACACTTGGGGTTTTTGCATAAGACAAGTTCTTTCTATAATTACAGTTACTGAAACCAATTCAGATCCTTCATAAAGTATGACCCAGCCCCTTTTCCAGGGCTGCTGGGAAATCGCTTATGGAGCTGGATAAACAGAAAAATCCTGGGAAGGCTGCCACTCTCAGTTCTCCAGCCTCTTGACTCATCACCTCCACCCTGCTCCTCCTGCTTGGCATCTCTCTGCTCTGATTGGATTAGGCTGAGATCAAGGCCCTGTCTAGCTGGAGCAGGACTTGAGACACTAGGCCCATGGTTGTTCCCCTTGCAATGGATCTAGCCTGCAGAGCCGTTAAGTCTTACAGCCAGGTGGGCCAGGGATGACTCCGGGCCTCACCCTCTAGTCCCCTAGCCCCCAGGCAGGTCCCAGTTCCCGACTCCTCTGGAGGCACACTGCTCATTTCCAGGCCTGCTGAAGCCCCCCAATAGAAGGGGATGGGAACAGTGGCACATTCTGAGTGTTTCATCTTAAGCCCTCGTTTGAAGTTCCTGGGAGAGTTACCTCATCAGCTCTGCAGACTTTCAGAGCCCAGCGAGCCTCAAATGAGGCCTTCAGGTTACCTCTCTGCTTTGCCCCCACCCTCGACCCTTCAGCTGAGAATGTTGACGCTTCAAGCAGCATGAAGTAGGTAAGGAAGAGAAATCGAGTGGCTCCACCCACCAATTCAGGGCTTGAAACCAATCCAGGTTCAGTGAATGAACAATCCAGATTCAGTGAGTGAAGAAAACAAATGATCACACTTAACGTAGTTAAGATCCCGGACAAGTGAAAAGCGTCGGACACACTGAAATGTCCATGAATGAAATGCGTTCTCCCCAACTGCCCCAGCTAAAACCTGAAGCCTCTCTGAGAACAAACACAGTCCCTAAGCCCATCAACATGGTGGCCAAGAGCCGGGAAGTGACCTGATGGACGGCCACTGGTGGTAACCACAGTGACACACCAAGCCCACCAAATACTCACCTTCTGGCCTTCAGGTGGAAACCATCTTTTCCCAAAGTTTCAGCCTTCTTATAACACAGCCTACTCTCAGGCTACAACTAACAAGCCAAAGACACAGAGGCAGGAGTTAGAAGGTCCGAGTTCCAAGGTAAAGGAATCTGCCAGGTATCTCTGGAGCAGAGCTCAGGAACCCCCGCGTTTTCCTCCTCCACTGGTACAGGGATCGGGCCCGTGTCTCAGGTACTCTTCCCTAAGGGCACCACTTCTGAGACCCAGGGAAAACCACTGGGGTGGGGAAGGTGTCTACCCCAGGCTCTGTATTTGATTCCAAGCAGATGAAAAGAAGTAGAAGCAATTAGAAGAAAAGCAAATAGTTTTCCATGACCTCTCTACCACTGGGAATTGAAATAATTAAAAACATGAAGGTTGCTGGCAAGTAGTTAAGTCAAGCTGGGCTCAGGCAGGCAGGAGGGGTCCCACCACCACCCAATCACTTTCCTCCCACTGGGTAACAACTGTCTCAGCCTGTGGATGGGTGTGTGCCTTGAGCTCTCTGGCAGAAGCCCCATGCTTGGGGCCCTGGCGGGGTTGGGGGCAGCACCCTGAAGCCTGGGCACAGCCACAGGTGCCCAGAAGCCATTCCTGTTCACTGGGTCAAAGTGAAAGGGCTTTGTTTACACAACTATGAGTTGCTCTTTGAAGATGCAAATAAGCTTCTGATAAAGGTGGCAGCCAGAGATGCTTGGTGACCTCTTGTTCGCAGGAAAATGGGGTTTTATGAATCTCACGGTGATTCCATCCTCTGGCTGATCACACAGAGTCTCTTAAAGACGCTGAAGGGTGCCACCTTGAGAAACAGATTCAGGAGAACTTCCCCGGAAAGTGGGGCTTCTAGGCCTGCTGAGGTTCTATTGAGACTTACAGAGGAGGAGAAAGACAGCAGCAGGCAGCCTCTCTCAGTCAGGAGAGAGGGGCTTACTTCTAGAACCCAGATCTGGGGAAGAGGCTGCTCAAAGGCTCCGCCCGCCTTAGAGCCACCCTCTCCAGCCGGGACTAGAAAGGGACACGGGCAGTGGGCCAACCTCGAGCCACGTTCAGACGCAGAGCCACACGGAAACGTGGCCCCTGCAGCAAGCACGAGTGCAGCACTCTGCCTGGCGTGGCCGCACTGCCTGCCTTTGATCTGCCTGAGATGAATGAGGCAGGAGATAACGAAGAGGAAGAAAGGAGAGCAGATGACAGCCCCTAACACATGGTATCTGCTCTTCAGTGACTATTTACCGCACCGAATCAGGCAGATCAAGGCAGGAGAGGCATTTTTTTCTTCCTCCATGAGCAAAGGAAAGGATAAGCTGGAGGCCTGAACAAGGTCACCACCATGTACAGCAACTTAAAAGATCGGCTGGTTCCACTGGATGACCCGGAATGCTGACAGCAGCTGGGCAGAACGAGGGGAGATTGTGCCAGGGGACCAGGACTGGGGGCAGCAACGCGCTGGAAGGAAAACTAAACAGAAAAATGAAGACACATTCTGGAAACTCTACGCGGGGTATCCCGCTAAGGCTGGCTTCTGCAGGCTGTATGAAATACAAAGAGCAAAGGCTCAGAGCTGGATAGACCCAAGCTGGCAGAACTAGCTGTGTGAACCCAGGAAAGTCACTTACCCTCTCGGAACCCCTTGTGTCATCTCTTACTGGAATTTTGTGAGGACCAACATCTGTGTTCGGAAATGAAGACTGCAAGTCTGCAGCTCACTGTGCAAGTGTGGGTCAGCACCTTTGCAGGAAAGGGCTGACATCACAGGCGCAAGGCTGCTACCTTTAGAAGGGCCTGCTTGCGAGGCTGGCCCTTGGCTTGCATCTGGGCACTCGGCTCTTAAGACAGGACCCAGTCAGCGGTAAACTGTGCCGAGACTGTGCGGATAACGTATGGTGTATGCCAGACACCTGCTTTCCTTCTGGGAGTCTGCAACTTCAGTGTGTGTAAACCAGACGGTGCCTGCGTCACCAGGCAAAATCTTGGGTATTGAGTCTCTAATGGGTTTCCTTAGGCAAAATGATCACGCATGGGTTGCTGTGTTTCTGTAACAATCATAGCTCTGAGTACAACTACATGCTCCATGCTGAGTCCTCCGAGTCTGTTCAGGAAATCTCTGACTGTGGGGGCGGTCTTCCCCTCCACCAGTGAAGTATCAATGTTACACATCTGCACCTAGCATGAACCAGTAGAGAGCCTCATCCACTTCAAGAAGGTTCACTGTCACCGCTGCTAGCTGGAAGAGGAAGTTACGGATAGAAGACGAGACTGGGCCAGCAACCCGGTGAAAAGCCCCAAGCCTTCAAAGGGGAGGTGGAGAGAAAGAACACTTTGGAAAGCCCATGGAACGTGTAACGACTGGGTGCTCGCTCTATTTTCATTACCTAACCTCCTCCTCATCACCCCAGTATCACCATCTCCATTCTTTAGGTCACGAGATTTAGGCACAGAGGGGCTGGGTAACCAGCCTGAGGTCATACAGCTGCTGGAGACGAAGGCAGTGACAAGGCTGGCCAGCTGGCTGCTGAGCGTACAGAGTCTTTGCTCTTCCCTGAGCCCACGCAGCTTGCCCGGCTGCCACCCCCTCAGCCTGCGAGAAGCTTGGCTGGTCCTCGTCCCCGCTCTGCCAAGCGAGTCATGAAAAGTTTTCTGCAAAGCTAGAGCCGGAAGACCGCCGGGGCCTTACAGCACAAGTGAGTCTTGTCAGGTATACCTGATTATTTTTCAAAGCTCAGTGACACCCATCATTTCCTATGACTCTTGTAACTACCGTGTGCTGGACGGCCTGGCACCGGGAAAATGAGGGCCGGCTTGGCTGATCAGGACAAGGGCAGGCCCTAAGCTCAGGCCTCCTCCTGCATTTCCTGGGGCCCGGCACAGCAGAGAACTCGGCACATACCTGCTGGCCGGATAAAGGATGATTAAATACAAAATAAAAGTGGGCTCAGCAGGAAACCAGAGGTTCATTCTCTGAATCTTCTATCTTTTAAATTGCTTTTCTTTAAAACCATGTGCAGAGTACTGACCAGTCAACAAAGAACTCCAAGTAACCTTCGTTTGGTTTCTCCAGCTTCGGCGTCCCCATTTCTGCTTTCACGCCCACCAATATGTCAGTGTGACCCTGTGGACACAAGCAAGAAGGGGTCTCATTTGGGGCGGACAGCCTGCTACCCAACCACGCCCTCATCTCCCAGACACATACCTCCGGGGACTCTCTTAGGATCAGTGATGGAACTTGAAAAGGGGCCCTTTGAGAAGGAGAGGGGTCCTCAGATCTACACAGATCCCCCTCCCAGAGTTGGCTGTGGGTCTTATGTTTCCCCTGGAACAAAATGCACCCTGAAAGCCCAGAGGGGCTGGCTCCTGAGAGCCGACCCACTCCTCAACATCGTACAAACCGCGGGCCCAGCACTCACCAGCTTGACCCTGGCAGACCCACTGGTGTTGGACACCACGTCGGTCTCCACTTCAACACAGCGGTAGTCTTCACAGCCGCGGCCGTCCACACGGAGGTCTTCCTGGGTGCAACAACCAACATCCTAAGGCTGTGGGCCTGAACCTCCAAGAGGCTCCTCAACTGACTCACTCCTTTCCCCCCTAGAGAAATATGCGGTACAACAGCTCCTTTTAGGGATTCGTCCAGAAATCCTGTCCTGAGAGCTGATAACATTACTGTCATACATATGAGGAAACGGAGACTCAGAGAATTTAAGCAACTAGGCTAGGGTGAGCAAAGCTCGGCTTCCCATCTAGGTCTGAAGTGGAAAGTCCAAACTATATACCACCATCCGGAACAGGCACACACAAAATCCGAAGAGACATAATAAATAAGAGCTATTTCTTTCCAAATCTGCAATTCTGAAGCCACAAGAAACACGGATTGTCAGTTACAAGTTCACCTGTCTCAGCTTGTAGCCCTCCTACCCTCTAAACCCAACCAGATCTACTCTGTAAACGGCTGGAAATAATCAGCTGGTGTCTTCTAACACAGGCATTCTCTAGGACAGTGTCAGCAGCTAGGCCCCTAGGCTGCTCGTTCTGGAAGCCATCCCATGGGAACCCAGCCATGCCTGTTCACGCAGGTATTCTGTGGCTGCTCGCACACAAGGGCAGAGCTGAGGGGCTGGGACAGAGACCACATGACCTGCAGCCCCACATCACTACCACCTAGCCTTTCACCGGAAGTCTACCAACCCTGCTGCAGAGGACAGGTTTCAGGGTGGTCTACATACTGCCTGGCTTTATCCCCAGTTATTTACTTCCTCAATTATTTACTTCTATCTGTATAACTCATAGATAACCATTTTATGTTGTGGTTTACTCCTAGCATTTATCTTGTTGCTCAACAAGTTCCAGATTTCATGGGTTGGTTCCTGCATTCTCTCAACATGCCTCAGATCTCTTTGGAGCACTTCTTTACTTCTGATAACACGAGGAGTTCCAGCCTCTGGGATTTTCCCTGCCCCAACCCTGGGATCAGCCCATTTCCTAAGGAGCCCTGGTTCCTTTTATGGGAGAATGGTACTTAAAAACCAAGATCTGGGTGCTAAGTAGATTCATTGCTATTAGGGTATCATTGCTTCTAGATGTTCTCAGTAGAACAGAGCCAGAAAAAAACATGTGTGTACTAACCGACGCATACACACACACCTTTATTTATGTGGATTATCTATCCACATGTGGATTAAAGAGCCATGTGTTCATACTGAGAGTTGGTTCCAACCTTCCTCCTTGTCTTATCTGAAACTTCTCTCAGGGAGAAACCTGGCTCTCATTATCTACAGTGTATTTCTGTATTTGTTAAGTCTCTGAATACACAGTTTCAGAATTGTTACTGCCATACCCCTATGAGAAACAAATTTACTAATACAGTATTTGTGTAGATTTCTTTTTGTCTTTAGCCCCAAATGTTGTTGCTGTTCAGCCGCTCAGTTGCGTCCGACTCTTTGCGACCCCATGGACTGCAGCACACCAGGCTTCCCTGTCCTTCAGCATCTCCTGGAGCTTGCTCAAACTCATGTCCATTGAGTCGGTGATGCCATCCGGCCATCTCACCCTCTGTTGTTCCCTTCTCCTCCTGCCTTCTATCTTACATAACCCACTCAAAATACTTTTTCCAACTGTCCTCCCTGCGCCTTTGTTACTCATTTGCACCCCTTTCAGGCTCAATTAAAACTGCTGATGTTCCATTTTGAGTCCGCCACATCCTGGCTGCTTTTAATTCCTATTTACCTTTGGGCCAGGTGGCCTATCACTGGGCTCTAGGAGTCGCCGCTGTCAGGAGAGGTGTGCTCAGACAAATGTCCCTCTCCCTCATCCCTAGTTCATGCTCCCCTCTTCCTACTTCCTCCCACCCACTCCAGGCAAGGAACCAATCTCTTTAGCTCCCGGTCCATGGTTCCTGTATTTCCTTTGCACAAATGAACCTTTACATGAGTATTTTTAATATCCTTTTCTTTCTTATACAAAAGATAGCATACAACAGATACTCTTTTACACTTTGCTTCTTTTTAAACACTAATGCCTGTGCAGGAAACCACTACACATCAGCTCATACAGACTGTTCTCATTCCTTGTAAACTTTTTTCCGGAAAGCTCTTTCTTTCAGAAAAAGAATCATCAACTCATTAGATTCTCAAAGAGGTTAATGCTCCTCAAAATGTTAAAAACAAGCACAAAAGAAACCAAAAACAAGCAAAAAAAATCCAAAACAAAAAAGCAAACCACTGTTCTAAAGTATGTAACTATCAGAAACTTATCTTTAAACTGCTTGGCTAACTGCATATCTGACTTTTTTTATTTTGAGAAATTAAAATACAGAAAAGGAAAACACTGCCTGCTCTCGCCACACAGTACCAACTACTACCATCTGTCGTTTTTGTTTGAGCTCTTTCACTCCTTCAACTCCTATTAAAGGAGAGAAAATAAACAATCCTAAATCAGGCTGAAGTCCCTTTGCAGCCCTGCCACTCCCAGCCATCCTCTTCTTGGAGGCAACCCCTTCCTGGAGTCTGGGGAGACGGGTTCTTAAAAAGCAACAGAATTTCATGTCTAGGAGAATGAGTCTCCTGACTCTGTAGAGAGATCTCTCTTCACTGGAGGATCCAAAACTATGTAACTGTGTCTTTTTACAACCCCAACTACCCCCATCCACCCCCATCCACATGAAGATTTCCTAGGTCCATCTCTGCTTGCTCCATCCCTAAGGTATGCATGCATGCTAAGTCTCTTCAGTCATGTCTGACTCTTTGCGACCCTATGGACCACAGCCCACAAGGCTCCTCTGTCCATTGAATTCACCAGGCAAGAATACTGGAGTGGGTTGCCATGCCCTCCCCCAGGGGATCTTCCCGACCCAGGGACTGAACCAGCATCTCTTATCTCTCATGTCTCCTGCATTGCAGGCAGGTTCTTTACCACAAGTGCCACCTGGGAAGCCCATCCCCAAGGTATACCCTAATGGAAAGTAAAAATCTGGCTCAGAAACCTTTACATTGAGTCTTTGGTAGGTTACACGTATGGCACAAGGGTGAGCATCACTAGGAGCCTTAGTCATGGACTCCAGGCCGGGTCCTGCCACTGACTCGCTGCTTGACCTCAAAGGCGCTTCTCTAATTCTGTGGATGCGTACATGAAAAGAACCACCACTGCTTGCAAGAACTAAAACAGCAGCTACTGTTTAATATGCATTTACTATCTACCAGGCTTCTCCGGTGGCTCAGTGGTAAAGAATCTGCCGGCAATACAGGAGATATGCAGGAGACGTAAGTTCGATCCCTGGATTGGGAAGATCCCCTGGAGTAAGAAATGTCAACCCACTCCAGTATTCTTGCCTGGAAAATCCATAGACAGAAGAGCCTGGCAGGCTACAGTTCATGGGGTAGGAAAGAATCGGACACAACTGAGAGACTAAACAACAAGAAAAAAACTACTATCTACCAGATAATGTGTTAAGGAATCCATACATGTTAATATGTTGAATCCTCACAATAACCCTGTAACATAAGATTTTTCATTCCATTCTACAAATGAGGATCAGGTTGAGAGATGCTAAATGGCCCAAGGTCAGAGCCAGTCAATAGCACTTGAATTCCAAGCCAGAGCTCTTGACCCCGCTTCCACAGTCTCCTGTGTTCTAAAGGGTCTCCTCATTGTGCAGGTCAGGCAGCACAGGCCTCCTGCGAGGACGAGCTGGCTGGTGACCCCTTGGCCCTAGTGAGGATGTTAACGACTATGAAAGCAGCGGGCCTACAAGGCTACAGGGCTTCCAACTATGCTTTAAATTACCACCCGCTCTGGAAAGATCTAATCAGAACCCTTAGAAATGAGGAGGGATGTCAGAAAACTGGGCCACCAGGGCTTCTCTTTCCAGCCCTTAAACCACTCTCTGAGCCCTCTGGGAAGGCTTGGGTGACACGTAAGAGATAAACAAGCAAGCTACAAATTTCCCGTTCCAGGGATGCATATTTTTGTTGTTTTCCATCAAAAAAAGCACACAAAAGGAGAAAAACAAACAAAATCCATGAATCACTGCACACAGGACTTTTTCAAAATCCACTTTTTCTCATAAAAGGCTCTAGGAATCTCCCAAACCTGGTGATCTGGCCTGGCTCAGAGCTTGACACCCTACCACTATTTTTTATCCACCTACAGTACTCAAACGAAGGAACCAATCCATGTGTGAACACTTAAACACTGGCTGCCTTGAAGTGAAAGCTCTATTTAAAAAATCAATGGAAAAAAAAATCAGTAGAGGCGCCTACAGGTGACTGACCACACCAGGGAGCAGAGCCTTGTCCTCAGGGGACAGGGGACCGAGCACCTTTCCAGGTAAAGGCCTTCTGAATGCCAGGATGGGTCCTGGTGAATCAAGTTGTTCACTTTGTGATTGCAACAACCCCGCTGGTTGGGTGTGATATGGAATCACTTTCAACCGGTATTTAAAACTCTGCTGTTGCACCCCAGCTTTGGGACCTTGAGCAGGTTAGCTCCTGAACATCTCTGAGTCTATCTCTTAATGTAGAAGAGGGAATAACCCCGAACCTGCAGAGTTAGAGGAGAATCTCCCACATAGGCAGCTCACAAGAGTCCCTGCTCAGCATTTCCTTCTGCTTCTGGCTACATGTATTAACTGATGAACTCCTTAAAAACAACCCAGAGAGAGGTTACCAATGAGGACACCGAGGCGCCAGGTTTAACTCCCGTTTGACACAGGACAGATGACCCAGCCCAGAGTTGCTGTTCCTCACACCCAGGTAACCCAGTCCTACTCCCTAATAGCAGCTGGCAGTTGGCTCTTGCAATCCAACACACGAAGTGGTCCTCTGAGGTGATGCTAACCCCTCACTACCTTGCAGAGATACCACTTTGCCGGCAAAGGTCCATCTAGTCAAAGCTAAGGTTTTTCCAGTAGTCATGTACTGATGTGAGAGCTGAACCATAAAGAAGGCTGAGCGCCGAAGAACTGATGCTTTTCAACTGTGCTGGAGGAGACTCCTGGAGGGTCCCTTGGAGTGCAAGGAGATCGAACCAGTTAACCCTGAAGGAAATCAACCCTGAATATTCATTTGAAAGACTGATGCTAAAGCTCCAGTACTTTAGCCACCTGATGTGAAGAGCCGACTCACTGGAAAAGCCCCTGATGCTGAGAAAGATTGAGGGCAGGAGGAGAAGGGGCTGACAGAGGATGAGATGGTTGGATGGCATCACTGACTTGATGAACATGAACTTGGGCAGACTCTGGGAGATGGTGAAGGACAGGGAAGCCTGGCGTGCTGCATTCCATGGGGTCACAAAGAGTCGGATGTGACTGAGTGACTGAACCACAGAGCGCAGAACTCACTGGAGGAGAACAGAGATCAGATGGCCTCCCCTACTAGGAAGCCACCCCACTTTAGAAGGAGCCCGGCTCTGCAGGCCCAGGCCCAAGACCCAGCAGGCAAACCAGATGTTGTCCTCGTTCCACTCTCCAAGCCTGCTGGGTGGGCCCGCATTCCTTTAGGATGCGATGCTGTTTGCCTTGCAAAGCTGCAAAGTGCCTGACCCAAAGGCACGCAGGCCAGAGAGTGGCCAGCTCTCTGGGGCCTGAAACTGATTCTCTCCTTAGAATCTGATCTCTGATCTGGGAAGTACTTGGCAGGGAAAGAGAGTTAAAGAGGAGCTGACAGGTCATGATATGGAGGGAGCTGGAGAGGCCTCACAGAAGTAAAGATGGGCAGGTGGCGTGTACCCAGGTGGAGGGCACCCTGACAGCAAGTGGTTGTGGAGAAGGGAGACACTTCAGCAGAGAGAAGTACGGGTGTCCCAGAGACATCAAGGCAGGCAGAGTCACAAAGACATGTGATCCATGCTTGAGCCCCTGAGAGGCAGCGTCCAGGAGCTGCCTAGGGACTTTCTACACCCAACAATTTAACAACCTCTCAGTTCAGTTCAGTACTCAGTTGTGTCCAACTCTTTGCAACCCGACTTAATCTTCCCAAATAAAAAGAGCTTAAATCTCAAGAGCCACAGGCCGAACCCCTCATGGGGTCACTGTGAAGGCTGCAGATGTAGTATGGATAGTTCCGGACAAAGCCACACTTCTGACAGGAAAATCTCAACTGGGAGCCGGCGTCTCTTCAGGGCTGAGCGCATGCCAAGTGGCCCATGTTCCCTTTCCTTGTCACTCCACACAGTCCTGTTCTGTCCCCTAGATGGATGTGTTCTCATTTTACACAGGGGGAGCTAGCTTACTACACTCTTACTGTGAATGGTGGAGCCAGGAGGAGCCCTGCTCAGTACACTCCAAGTCCTCATCCAAACAGAAGCTGGAGGCCACTGACCTTGTTAGGGGAACCACTGGCAGAAACCACCTGCCCTGGCCAGACCATTAAGGTTCCTATAATAACCATTTGCAGGAGATATGTTATCTTACAACAGGACATCCTGGTAAGGAATGCAGAACTAATAAGCTACTGCTAACTAGAAGAATTTGGGAAAAGTAAAAAGGAGAGAGGGGATGCCAGTCCATATATACTACTAACCTCCCAGAATCCTCACTAGAATCCACCTTGGCTGAGTGATGTGTGCACCACCAGGAAGGATATTGAGTCAGGACGACTGGCCAGAGGCAACCCAGAAACTAACGTCATCACCGTGAAACCCAAGGCTGCGAGCTGCACAACAGAGCAGTTCTCCCGGCTTCCCTCACCCTGCTGCTCTCCACCTGGGTGCCCCTTCCCAATAAAGTCTCTTGCTTTGTCAGCACGTGTGTCTCCTTGGACAACTCATTTCCAAGTGTTAGACAACAGCCTACTCACTGGCCCTGAAAGGGGTCCCCCTTTCTACAACCTCCTCAGGCAGAGGGGCAAAGATTTCTACAGCAGACTCCAGGCAGGCTGGACCAGGCCAGTGGCTGGTCCAAGGTCCAACGTCTAGTGACTGCATCAAAATCTCCCAACACTTATGAAAATACCCATTCCCAGGCTCCAGCCCCAGCCCTAGCCCCAAGGATTCTGATCCAGAAGGTCCAGGTAAAGCCCAGGAAGCTGTATTTTGTGAGTAAAAGGCACTTCAAGGTTTCAGAATTACTGGGCTAAGACAGAGGTTAGCAATGTCTTTCCAGAGAGGAAGAAAGCACACATTTAGCCAGTTAAGCAAACCTGAAAAGAAGATTAAATGCTAATTCTGGAAATTCTGAAACCTGCCCCCCAATTCCTGAATATAAGAACCAGCTTGGGACTTCCCTTGTGGTCCAGTGGTTAAGACTCTGTGCTCCCAATGCAGGGGCCCTGGGTGGATCCCTGGTCAGGGAACTAAAATCCCACAGGTCTCAACTAAAGATCTCACATGCTGCAAGAAAGACTGAAGATCCCTCAGCTGAGACCCAGCATAGCCACATAAATAAAACACTTAAAAAACAAAACCAGTTAGACACAAGTAAGTAAAACAAAAGCTGTACAAAAAAATGCTAACTAGGGTTCTAAAGAAGCTTAGACCCAATGTGGGAAAAATACTGCCTAAAAAGGTAATAGTAATATATGTCCATACACTATTTAAGGCCTAGAAAAATGGTGGGGGTTCAGAACTTGCCCTCCCTGCTCCTGTTTCGCCGACGTGCTTTCAGAGGACAGAGCAAAGAAAGAGAAGTGGAAGCAGCGGGCATTCTCCCTGGCTTTCGTCTCTGGGTGCCTATTTTTAAAAAGGGAAAATAGCACAAGACTTGAGTTGGGCTTTACAGTCAGATCTGGATTTATATCCCAGTTCCACTGTACAAAGACAGGGTGGGGGTTCCGGAAAAAGGGAACCAGGCACGCATGGCTTTCTGGACACAAGGGAAGCCATTTTAGTCCTCAGCCTTTTTGTGATCTACGCCTGGCCACAGTGCTTGTCCTTGAACATGTTGCGGTAATTAATGATCTTGAGGGAACTACAGAATTCAGGAAAAAATGGAAAAGCAATGAAGAAACAACAGTTCTCAGATAAAACGGAGCCCTAGTTTTTCTTCAATGGATACACTTAACAGTCTGATACAAACCTTTGAGTTGTTCTACAAGAACTCAGGTGCCCACTCAGCTGGAGGATGGTAACTCCAGGATAAGACCCCAAAGTGGTCACAACCTGAACATGATGTTGCCCTTTTCTTCCCCTTGGTGAAGTGAAGCGAAGTCAAAGTCGCTTTTTTGTGTCTGACTCTTTATGACCCCATGGACTACAGTCCATGGAATTCTCCAGGCCAGTATACTGAAGCCATTCATTCCCTTCTCCAGGGAATCTTTCCAACCCAGGGATCGAACCCAAGTCTCCTGCACTGCAGGTGGATCATTTATCAGCTGAGCCACCAGGGAAGCCGTCCCCTTGGTGACTCCAATCAACTAAAGCTTGGACTCTGCTGACCTCTGCCCCAACTGTAGGCTACCTCCTCTGCTCAAGCCCCTTCATGAATATACATGTGCCCTTAGCTTGTTTTCCAGTTTTGCTATTGGTAGACATTGCTTCTGAAAAGATTCCCAGAGTCCCCTTACTTGATGCAATTAATAAATTCCTCCTCCTCCCATTCTCTGGCTTGGTTGTGTTTTTCGGTGCAACATCCAAGAGACAACCCTGGAGAAGCAACGGCTACCCACTCCAGTATTCTGGCCTGGAGAATTCCATGGATTGTATAGTCCATGGGGTCGCAAAGAGTCGGACACGAATGAGCGACTTTCACGACCAAGAGTCAAACCCCAGTTTTCCAGTAATACTACCACACACTTACCTTACGACCTCAGACAACTGACTTAACCTCTCTGAACTTAGTTCTTTATATGTAAAGTAGACATAACACTCACCTTCAGGACTTAACAAAAATTCAATGAGATAAAAACTATGACAGAGTATGTACCTAACAAAAGTGAGACAGCTCAGCCTTCAAAGGCTGAGAGGGGATTTAACAGAATCAGGGACTGCCCACCGCGTCCTACCCGGGCTTGGAACCTTGTGGACCCGGAAAGATCCAAGAACGCATACAGTCCTAAATGGATGCTCGCCGCCTGGTCCCAAAGACGCCGGCACTGGCGGCTTTAGAGCTGCACATGCGGGCCGCACAGCGGTCTAATCAAAGGTAAACCCAGCCTGCCGCAGTCTTTCCGGGCGAGCCGAGGCCCGGCATCGACCCGCAGGGCCAAGGGAACTCGGAGGCCGGCGCCGGTACTGCCCGCTACCTGAACGCCATGCACAATGTACACCTTCTCCGCCTCGCTCAGCGCCACCGACGCCATGCTGCCGAGCCTCCCCCGCCGCTATACGTCATCCGCCCGCGTCGCCCGCCGCCAGGCACGACCCCCCCCCCCCCGCCCCCCTCCACCAACCCCGCGCCCATGCGTCATCAGCCTGCGCGGCGGCCGCTCCTGCAGCTGCCGCCGCCGCCGCCGCCGCCACCGCCGGGGAGCTCGATGGGCTTCTCCTGCGCGCCGCCCTGTGTCTGGCCGAGTCCAGGGAGCCGCGGCGCCTCGTGCCGGGGAGCCATCGCTGCAGCCCAGGGCCGGGTCCCGGGTCGAGCGCTGAAAGGGGAGCGACGACGGCAGCGGCAGCCGGAGCCCCACCGGGGGGGCCTGGGACTGGGGAACTGCCTCCGGCTTCACGGTCAGTCGGGTGAGGAAACTGGGATCGGGTGAGAAAGCTGGGGCTAGACGACAGGCGCGGGCCGGGGCCGGAGCTCGAAGGACTAGCGGTGGAAGAGGCGTGCGGCGCAGTTTGCTCAGAGCTGGAGTTGAAGTGGCCGGTCGTGTGCGTGCGTGTGTGTTGAAGAAAGAGACCAACCCCAAGTGAGAGGTGGCGGACGTCGCGATTGGCCTGAGAGAGGCTGTCTCTTGGCTGTCCTTCCTGCCTTCATGTCTTGTATTTCTCTGGCCCATGGGATGGTGGGGAGGAAAGAAGCGATCAAGCCCTCTTTAGGTCGTTCTCGGTGATAAGGATCTGGGCCGGGAGTGAATGCCAGTCTAGTCCCGAGATGTCTTCAACTGCACCCCAGGGATTCCCCCACCCCCACCCCCGCTGTCTCTGGGGCTGGCTGACCGAACGCTGACCCCCCGGAGCCTTGCAGGATCCCTATGCCCCGGATGGTTGCCGGAGCTTTGTCCCAAAGAGAGTAGAGGGGAGAGTCTTGATCAGCGCTGGCGGGAGGGTTGCGGGGGCGCAGTGCCCCGACGTCCCCAGCGCTTTCCAGCAGGGACTGGAAGCCCTGGCTTGACCGGGTGATCCCTGGAAACCGTGGACAAAAAAAAAAAAAATGCCGGCCCCGGTCGTGACCAAGTAGGAATATGGGCCTTGAATAATCCAGAAAGGATACCTGCAAGGTGAATGTGGGGTCACTGAAGGAGCCCATTAAGGCGGGGTTGATAAGGCAGGAAACAGATTTTAAAGGAGCCACGTAGATAAATGGAGGAAAATTAACCCAAAATGATAGTAGCAACGAGGGCATCTGATGACTTTTCCAAGTGCCCCACTTTTGAGGAACCTCCCTGTTGTCAGAAGTGAAACTAACCCTTGACTGCTTGATCCTCCAAAGAATGGTGAAACTAACCCTTGACTGCTTGATCATCCAAAGAATGGTTGGTGTCTCAGATAGTAGCCTCAATACAGTTTCACATATAACTCTTGGGAGCCTACTGTTAATGGGCTTTGTGCTAGCTTCTGCCCAGAGAAGCTCCCAGGCAGAGGGAAGGCTCCAGACCCAGCATAAACGTGGTGGTGAAGAGCTGTAACAGTGGCACCAGGGAACATAGTGGGATAGGGAGGTAGTACACCCTCTGAAGAGGATATGGAGAGGAAGTACCTGCCCACATTTGAAGCACTAAACTGTGGAGCCACCAAATAAATGATCTCTGCTTAGTAGACTGGACCTTTAGTTGTTTCGGGTGTCTCTCCGTAACTCTCTGCTGGTGTACCTATAGGGAGGATGTCTTGCAGTGTTGAATTTTGCCCTCCAGGAAACTCGGAGAGGTAAACCCAGAAGGGTTTCCTCCTTCATGAGAGTACAGGTGCCCCCCCTGTTGGGACAGTTGCACCTTGAGGCCTTTGTGTGATTGAACATCTGGATTCTAATGAGCACCTGGGTGATGAGATAACAGGGGACTTCTGATGTTAGAAATGGTGTCTTACGCTCGAGATCTCTCAGAAAGAAGAGACCCCGGATGTGAAATTTTAATAGGTAGGATATCTAAGAGGATCGAGGGTTTAAAAAGTGGCAGCAAATAGATCAGAAAAGACAGGGAAAGAAAATTCTGAGTTTGGATACCATGGGATCATCTTTATGTAAAAATCTTTCAGTGTGTCTTTAAAACTATAGAACATACATTTGAAGTGTTTCCCAGATAAATGACTAAAGATTCTCTGCTGGAGAAGGATTGGCAGTATTTGCTAAATAACATTACAAACAATGTCTGACATGTTAGCCTAAATCAATACAAGAGATACAAACAATCGAATGTTCGTTTTAAATTCCCTGCTAAAACAATGACACCTTCACTAACTGTAGTACTTTAATGCAGCCAGAACATTTTTTATCACATTGGTTGTGATCATACATTAGATATTTCAAAACCCCATAAATTCAGAGTTCTTTTTGGTTTACTGAAGCAGTTCAAAGACTGTACGTTTGCCAGAAAATCAAAACACCAAGGATGGCATATTATTCTATTAACCAGCTTGTTTTCCCATCACTGTCAGATTCTTTTGCGTGCATACTGATTTGTAGGTCTGTCTGTCCTAAATCTCTATATTCTTATTAATTATATCTAATAATAACTGAAGCATAATAGTGCTTACTATGTGCCCAACTCTGTTCTGAAACACTTCACAAAGACTAACTGATTCATTCATATTAACAATAGCCCTGTGAGGCAGGTGCTATTATCCTATTTTACAGATTGGGAAACTGAGGTACAGAGAGATTGTCTTGACCAAGGTCCCAGGTCACATAACTGGGAAGCAGTAGAGTCAGGATTTGAGAGCAGACAACCTCGCTCCCATACCTGCATGCCTAACCATCCCCTTATGCAGGTGTCCCCTTTCATTTCATTCACCAGAGTATTTGAAGGAAGCCTCAAGTGAACTTGAAGGAACCTGAGTGAACTCCCGGTGTTGGTGATGGACAGGGAGGCCTGGCGTGCTGTGATTCATGGGGTCGCAAAGAGTCGGACACGACTGAGCGACTGAACTGAACTGAACTGTGTTTCTTATAGGCTTCCCTTGTGGCTCAGCTGGTAAAGAATCCGCCTGCAATGCGGGGGATCTGGGTTCGATCCCTGGGTTGGGGAGATCCCCTGGAGAAGGGAAAGGCTACCCACTCCTGTATTCTGGCCTGGAGAATTCCACAGACTGTGTAGTCCATGGGGTCGCAAGAGTTGGACACAACTGAGCAACTTTCACTTTCACACTTCACTTTGTGTTTCTTGTCGGTTTCCCGGGTGGCTTAGTGGTAGAGAATCCACCTGCAATGCAGGAGATATGGGTTTGATCCCTGTGTGGTGAAGAGCCCTTGGAGAAGGAAATGGCAACCCACTCCAGTTTTCTTTCCTGGGAAACCCTATGGACAGAGGAGCCTGGTGGGCTGCAGTCCATGGAGTCGAAAGAGAGTCAGACACAACTGAGCAGCTAAGCAATATATTTGTTATGGGAGTGGTAATGCCATATAAGCTATAGTTAGTTTTAATTCCAAAAGCAAGGAGTGTGTTCCTTTCTCTAGGGGAATGTTGAGGGTGGTGCTTGTAGGAAGCCCCTGTGTCTGTTTCAGCCAGCTCTTTTAGGTAAGGGGAAGGGTTACATACAGACCAAGTAGAGCTTAACTCAATGTAGGCGAGAGCCCTCAACAGCAGAGAAGGCCAGTGGATCTGGTAGAGAGGGCTGAGATAGGCGTGGAGACCCAGATTCCAGCCCCGTGCTTATTCCCAGAATAAATATCTAAGAAGCTCTTCAAACAATCAGGAAGTATTTGTTTGCATGGCTGTGTGTCCCTAGTGTTCCCGTCGGCCTGAAGTGATAAGGAAACTGCAAACACACACCTGCCTAAGAGAAGCTGAAGATTGTATTCTGACCGGGGAGCCCAGGCTCTTGAACTAGTGCATGAACAAGACAATAAAATAAAGTGCTCACTTGAGACACATGGCAATTAGATGAGAGGCCTGGCTAGAATGAGGTGCTAATTGGGCAGGCCAGGCATCAAGGGCAACAGGTAAAGAGCTGCTGTTAGCCACTGGCAGCAACAATAACTTTACAGCTGTAGAGGAAATCTGTCCCAGCTACCCTTGTTAATTACAGCAATAAAAGTCGGTTTAGGGGAGAGCTTGGGGCAGTGCTGAGTCCATGGTGCTGAAATTGCAGAGAGCTCTTAAAAGAGAGCTCTTAAGATCTCAGCAAGGGAACACTGTATTCCTGGTCTTAAGCAGAGGAAGCCAAGTTTTGGGCCTTTTCCTTTGCATTCCTCCACTTAGCAAAGCAGAGCACCAAAAAAGCAAAAGTGAGCTATTGCTGGGGACTGCCCTGGCAGACCAGTGGTTAAGACTTCGCCTTCTGAGGCAGGGGATGGAAGTTCATATCCCTGGTCAGGGAGCTAGGATCCCTCAGGCATTGTGGCCAAAAAAAACAAAACATAAAAAAAAGAAACGGTACTGTGACAAATTCAACGAAGACTTTAAAAAAATGGTCCACATCAAACCAATCTTTACCAAAAAAAAAAAAAGAGCTATTGTTTTCTCTGTAGCTCTGTTTCCTTTAAACACTTTGCACTTGTCCTGCCTCTGCCTTGTCTTAAAGAACACTCAGTATAAATAACCTGTCACAGGCCAGCAGATCTGTCTGTCTCGCTATTGTAGAAACCATGCCTTGTAATTTCAGTGATAGGAAAATTGATGGGAATACACGGGTAAAGCTTATTCTACTGTAGAGGAAGGGTCTTCCTGTGTGTTTCATGTTAAGAGAATGGCAGGGTGCTTCCCATGTCTTTCATGAGGGCATGTAGTATGAGAAAGGGGCGCTCATGTGTCCTGACGAGCCTATCTAGAAACATTTAAACACACGTACATCCCGGTGGGCTACAGTCCATGGGGTCACAAAGAGTCGGACATGACTGAGCCACTAACGCACAAACACACCCCCTGATGAAGGTGTAAAGTCTGGCCATTGACCTGTTGGGGGAACCAAGGAGGCTAATACCACTCCATCTCGGGTTTCTTCCAGTTTTGTTTGTTTGTTTTGTTTTTCATTTTTAAATCATTTCCAGAGACAAATGACCAGGTTATTACTGGCTCTCAACTGTAAAGGTAAGAAGACCACCTTGCATGTCCCACCTAATCCAGTCATTCATCTAGGCAATTCATAGTTTCCTCCGAATTAAATGGGCTTCCCTGGTGGCTCAGTAGTAAAGATTCTGCTTGTAATGCAAGAGACACGAGTCCGATCCTTGGGTCAGGAAGATCCCCTGGAGAAGGGAATGGCTACCCGCTCTATTTTCTTGCCTGGAGACTCCCAGGGACAGAGGAGCCTGGTGGGCTACAGTCCATGGGGTCACAAAGAGTCGGACACGACTGAGCACTCATAGACACACTCAAAGTGTAACCATTCAGCTATGTAGAGACTTGTTGATCGAACTCTTCAAATTTTCTGGTCAATTTGAGACACGAATACCTCCGGTTCAGGTTCAGTGGTTGAAACGCCCTTGGGTAGGATTGCTTTTTCACCTTTGGACAGTGGCCCTAGGGGGACAAGTAGAGTTGTGGCTGCAGTTCCCTTGCAGTAAGTTTGGACTTTGCTTTGTACAGAGTGTGCATTTCTAAGTCAAGAAGGAGTAGCAGAGCATCTCAAAAGACGGGTTGGCTAGGAAGATAAGGGTCTATGCTGGAAAGACTATTGGGCATCTCTTCCAGTGAGCCAGACCTTGCCACTAACTTGCTTTGTGACTTTGAGCAGGTCAAGCTCTCTAAACCTCATTTTACACGAAAATGACCTCTCTTAGCAGGTTATAGAAGCCCCAGTAGATCTTGGATTTACAGACATTTAAACATTGAAAAGTGGTCATGTTTAATTTTATATTTTAAGACTTTCCTTTAACCACTTTCTAATGTTTGATGTATTTTAATAGTGCTTTTCCCACTCCACAAAACATTAAATGAGAGAACAAAGGAAGCGGTAATTACATGCCATATTTCATTGAAAAAATTGAACATGCTCAGGAAAATTGCTAACGGTTGTCGGTGGGTTTCTTTCTGAATATTAACAAAGAATAGGGGTAGGACGTTAAAGGATACTTTTGATAATTTAAAAAAAATCCAAGAAATTAACAGAGATGTTGAATTTGTTCCTGAGAACAGAGAAATCAGAATCTGAGCCCTGCAGCAGACCTTAGCAGTCAGCTTAGTCTTCCCTCTTACTTTATGGATGAGGAAACGGAGCCCATGGAGGGTAACTCTCTTACCCCAAATTGTGAGTTAGTGAGCAGCAAGGTGCAGAGTAGAATTCTGGCTGCTTGACTCCAAACCGAGTCTTCATTCCGCTTTCATCTGTCTCCAAAGCCCTCCAACAATTCGTCCTGGCAGACAGGGGAGGTGGACATGTGAAGCCTTGCTTCCTCGGGCCAGACTCCTCCAAGGCCCTGCTCTTGCAGGACTTACAGGACTTGGGGTAAGTGGAATCAGCAGGGACCCTCCTTGAAGCCTGGCACAAAGGTCATAACTGGTTTTCTCTTCTCCTCCCTTAATTCGTCTTTCAGATCCCTCCAAGCACTTTTGCTTTTAGTCCCTACAAAAGCCAGGTTTTTGCCTGGGTGATGTCACAGAGGCTGCATGTCTGCACATGGCACAATGTGGGGCCAGGTGCCATTTTCAGCACCCTCAGGTGGGACCCTTTGCTGGGTGCTCTCAGCCTAGCATGGGTGGGCTTTCCCTCCAAACAAGCAGCGTGCTGGAACCTGGCCCTCTTGGAAGTGTCCCCCAGCAGAAGCAGACTTTAGGGCCTCGATCTTAGGGTGACTCTTCTGGCTGAAGCTCCATAGTCCTCCTGCTCCCTCAGTTAAGGCAGGACCAGTCTTCTGAACGTTGGTTGGTGTTCAGCCAAGGCCCCACCTTAGGGCCCAAAATGCTCACGTTCAGCTCTGTGGTCTGTGAACAGCGCTGCACGTGGCCCACGCGATAGTGCCATCTCGGCCGTGACCATGTGTGGGCAAGAGATTGAAACTGTAAGTAAGCCAGGGTCACTGGCAAAAACACCAGCACCCCTCCCCCTTCTGGTTCTAGGTAATGGGCAATGTTAACGATCACAGAGAGCAGTTAAAGGTAGGCTCTGGAATGAGAACAGGCCTGGGGGTGTATCCTGTCTCCACTGCTTCCTACCAGTGTTTTTCTTGTTTCATCGCTCGGTTCATGTCTAGCTCTTTGCGACCCCATGGCCAGTAGCCCGCCTGGCTCCTCCGTCCATGGGATTTCCCAGCAGTGTGAACATAGGCTGAAGTGAAGTGAAGTGAAGTCGCTCAGTCACGTCCGACTCTTTGCGATCCCATGGCCTGTAGCCCGCCAGGCTCCTCTGTCCATGGGATTTCCCAGCAGTGTGAACATAGGCTGAAGTGAAGTGAAGTTGCTCAGTCGTGTCCGACTCTTTGCGACCCCGTGGCCTGTAGCCCACCAGGCTCCTCTGTCCGTGGAATTTCCCAGCAGTGTGAACATAGGCTAATCTTCCCTAAAAGAGGGTGGGAAAGTGCGTGCTTATCCTACAAGGTAGGACGGGAGGCTCGAGCAGGCTGAGAAGTGTCCAGCATAGAGCCCAGTAGGTGAGACCTTCAGTGAGAGTCAGGGCCCTGCTCCACTTTCCATGTGGTCTGTGCTGGAGCAGCAGCCAAGCCAGATGCCCATCTCGGAACCTACCCTGACAGAGGCCAAGGGCAGGTCAGTGTCAAGTGAGAACCATTCACCTGATTTCAGAGGGTTCCACATACTTAGAGAGTGTCAAACGGGCTGACAGATATTAATTGGCTAGCTAAATCAGTAAGATGCTTTTGCTTTTTTAAAGGTTTTCCCTACTGGGTTGCAGACTTCCTGGAAGGAGGGGTTAATGTAGGGTGATGGCCGCATAAGCAACTAGTAGATGATGTTTAGTCGCTCAGTCGTGTCTGACTCTTTGCGACCCTGGGGACTGTAGCCCGCCAGGCTCCTCTGTCCATGGGATTTCCCAGGCAAGAATACCAGAGTGGGTTGCCGTTTCCTTCTCCAGAAGATCTTTCCAACCCAGGGATAGAACCCGCATTGGCAGATAGATTCTTTACCTTTGAGCCACCGGGGAAGCCCAATTATTCGATATCATCCATTAGACCTAGAAAGGAAGTTAGCCACCTCTCTAACTGTTCTTTGGAAACCAACTGACTCCTTGAGCTTCGTTTCTTTATCCATCTGTAGAGGAGCCTGGGCTAGAGTCTGGAAGGGGTC